>NW_027362761.1:845153908-847653908 GCF_046119375.1 Phyllobates terribilis
CATCAGAGTAAAAGGGAGGTACTTTGAGGAATCTAAGGTTGGGTGATTTCAAACCTTCTAGAAGAGTTGGAAAATAGGAGTCAATATTTTTTGGGCTTGTAGTACACTAATCCAACATGTGTGAACTTATTCGTAGATGCCATAACATCATTGTATCATCTTCATATAATCATGATTTGATAAGAAGCTGGTTAAACTATGGGCCACAAAGTTTGGGGTCCCAATAGTGATTGCTACCTCTGCTTTTCAACAGCTACTGAACTGATGCTAGCTGTATATTTTGACCAATAATGCCACTTTTTTTGTATTTGTGAATGATAGACTGAGCTATATCTTCAGTCATGGTAATGTACAAGCAGCTGGACATGGCGAGTTATTTATTAAGTTTCAGTTTCTGACTATTAAGTAATCCATTAAAATGCATTGTTTATCATGCATTGCTATAAACACGCTGACATTTTTCAAAAGTGATTACAGGAAACGTTTACTGCTTGAATCAGCACACAAGCAATCAAATGGGAAGGAATAATTTTACATCTTAAAAAAGTAAAAGTCTCATGTATTCTCCAGTACATCAAGCACGGGAAGTGCTGTCATGTGGCCTTTTCCATTCATTTTACCGATTGTAATTGGATATTCTAAAATATTTTTCTATGTAAACTGATAATCATTGTAGCTTGTAGGCCAGAGGGCCTGAGTGTTCTCAATCACTCAGCTTTTTAACGCTTAAAGAGCATACCAATCACTCTCACTTTCCATAAAACATGTAGTGCTTGTTATTTCCTGCTTACAGGAAATGGAGCATCACGTGACTCTAGGCAATACTCTGCCCATATGCACAGTACACGAGGACATTTATAAAAAAAAAAAAAAAAAACTGCTGGGAAAACTAAGGTTACGGAAATTGATTATGAGATCATAGTAATGGCATTTTGTGTAATTTGATAACATTTTTAAAGGGAATCTGTCAGCAGGTTTTTGCTATGTAAACTGAAAACAGCATGAGGTAGCAGCTGAGACACTGTATTCAATGTTGTGTCACTTATTAGGCTGTGTGCTGTTGTTTGCTTACAATGAAGGTTTTATTACCTGGGTATAATCACTGTAGGAATAGGTGCCCGCATGCTACATGGTCTGACTCCACACCCTCCTGTGATGTGCAGCATCTCACTGTCAATGGACTATGTACATAGAGAGTCTGGTGTGTGCAATGTTAGCTTTCTGAGCTCTGCTACATGCTGCACTTAAAAACTGATTGTATCACAACTGCTCCACCCAGTAAACTAAGTGACATATCACTGGAATCAGGATTAGTGATGAGCAAATTTGTTCGAAATCCAAACTTACAACTTAAATTCGACACGAATATGGCACATTCAGATTCGTGATCGGAAATACGTGCAAAATTTCTTAAATTCAGGAAAAATCGGCAACGGTCGGCGAATAAATGCGGGAACGTGATTGCGGGGTAACTATAGAGTTTTTAACAGTTTTGCTAGCAAAGTGCTTGTGTATGATGAGAGGGGGATGTGGTAGATGAGTGTGGGGGGGCTGGTGATAGCTCAGAAGAGGTCAGATCAGTGGCGCGATTGTAATTTTTTTTCTTCCTGTAGGCGGTAACTTTAAGTCAGGAAAGCGCAGCTAGCCAATCAGAGAGCAGGAAGCATCCATAGTGTCCCAGACACAAGGGATTCTGCAATTGGCTGCTGAAATCACATGTCCTCTCTATATAAAAAGCGGCTATGTTCACTCAGCGCCATTTTATGCATGTCACTGAAGGAGATAGACGCTGCTGAGTGTGCTCTGTCCTGTGTAATGAGAGATATTAGCTAGATGGACGCTTGTATGGAAGTTAGATAGTGTAGATAAGTCCTGTCCTGAGTATCTGTTCAATCAACCTTGCAGCACATATTTTTTTCTTGTGCAATTAGGCTATGTGCCCACGATGCATAATTGAAGCAGAAAATTTCCGCAGCATTTCTATATGTCCTTGGCAGTAAACACGCTAACAGATTTTTTCACGCGTTTTTGAAGCGTTTTTACATGCGGATTTGACTTGCATTTTTCAATTGCATTGTGACCTCAAATCAAATAATGGACATGCTGCGGATTTTTCCGCAAGGAAAAGGGCACGTATTACCAAGCGTTTTTAAAGCGTTTCCGCTGTGGAAATTCCGCATCAAAAACACTTGAAAAATGCATAGTGGGCACGCAGCCTTACTGAGATTCGGACAGAAAGAACAGGGTCCATGCCATAGAACAGTGTTGTGCACCGGTTGTATTGTGCTCCATGCAAAAGTAGACCTTCAATCTATTTTTGCACTTGCTAATGTGATAAAGCAAGCAAGCCCTTGTAGGCCACTTTTTGATTTTGTGGGGTTGAAATTCAGCTATCTGCAGAGCTTCTGAGTGCAGAGCACAAAAAAACTTTTTTTTCATTTGCTAATGTGATAGTGCAAGCTGTGTTAGCCCAGTGTGAAATTTTTTTGGTGGGTGAACTTCAGCTGTTTTCAGAGGAAAACAAATATATTTTTTCTGTTGGCAGGGTCTACAAAAGATTTTTTTGTGTCACAAACGTGATACACTCTGCTAAAAACCACCTACTATCTTTGTGGCAGTGAACTTCAGCTGTTTTCAGAGTAAAAAGTAAAAAATTTATTTTTTTGTCTTGCTTGGCAGAGTCCACAAAAGATTTTTTTGCGTCACAAACGTTATAGACTTTGCTAAAAGCCACCTACTATTTTAGTGGCGCTGAAATTCTGCTGTATGCAGAGCATATGTAGAGTAAAAAAAATCTATTTTTTTACTGTGACTATCGTGATATAGTAGGCTAGATCTGAGTTTGAAATATCTTGGAGCATTTATTCTATGTTATACAGGCCTCATCCACAGTCAAAAAATACTTTTTTTGATTCCTAACGTTATACAGCAGGTGATATCTCTGTTTGAATTAGTTTGGAGAATATCTCGTATGTTACCCAGGCCTCATCCACAAATATTTATTTTCCACCAAAATTTGAAAAAAATTTCTTTCCAAATCAGACAATGTGATTTTCAGAATTTGTTTTCTCATTTTGTCTGTCATATTTGAGGTCTACCTATGATGTCAATTACAGGCCTCTCTCATCTTTTTAAGTAGGAGAACTTGCGCAACTGGTGGCTGACTAAATACTTTTTTTCCCCACTGTATATATATATATATATATATATATATATATATATATATTTATATACATATGTATAAGATATACATATATGAGGCAGTCATATCTCAGGGACAGATAAAAATGCCATTTTTCAGCAGAAAAGAAGCATTTAAACCAGGTATATATTTATGGCAAGTGACAGGTCCTTTTAAAGGGGTATGTCAATCAGAAACATTTATCATCTATCCACTAGATATTTGATAATTACTAGACTGGTCAGGGTCCGACTGCTTGGACCCCCACTGTTTGCAGTGATGATTGACAGTAAAGCATGTACACTGCAGCTTCATTCAAAGTCTATGCCAATGATCTCTTTTATTTTTATAGTTCCAACATATTTCAGAAGGCTTTAGAGTGAGTACACTCATACCATCATTATTACAACATTGGTTAAAGGGAATTTGAGAGCAGCATAATGTAGGAAAAGAGACCCAGATTACAACGATATATCACTTAGTTTACTGGGTGCAGCAGTTATGACACAGAGTTTTTAGATGTAGCAGAGCTCAGAAAGCTAACCACGTCCACACCACAGCTTTATGTGTACATTGTCTATGAACAGTGAGCTGCTTATCAGAGAAGGGATCATGGTTGGACAACTACTCATGTGAGCATCAATCCTGGCAGTGTTTATCTCCTAGTGATAAAACTTTCATTGTATTTAAACAACTAATAAGTGACACATCCCTGAAATTTGGGTTTCAGCTGCTACATTGTGCTGTCCTTAGATTACATAGCAAATGCCTGCTGACAGGCTCCCTTTAAAAGAAGCCTAGCTATAAAATGAAAAAGTCCAGATATGTTGCCAATTGAACAAACATTGGATGTTTGGTTTTCAAGCCTGGAAGTGAAAAGAGAAGTAATTTATTTTCATCACCATTATTCATGCTCATATTGGTAATCTATACTTCAATGGAATGTGATCAGAACCATATAGATCCGATCAAGCAGAGCTCTACTCACTGAAAGTAAAGGAAGCAGAACGTATACAATGTAAGCATTGGCACAAGGTATCTCCTGTACATATCCAACCTTTGCAGAGACTAATATATTTTTAATGCTCTTTTTCATCTATGCAGATCACGACTGGTTCCTTCGTGAATTACACCTTTAAAGGAAATCTGTCACCAGGAAAAGATAGTTAACCCTTTCTCTCCTTTTGTCACATGCAAATGATACCTGAAGTATAAAGGTGAAAAAAACACTTATGCTGCTATTAGCACTCTACACATTAAAGAGTAATGTTTTGTA
The DNA here is from genome assembly GCF_046119375.1 of Phyllobates terribilis. Taxonomy (NCBI): domain Eukaryota; kingdom Metazoa; phylum Chordata; class Amphibia; order Anura; family Dendrobatidae; genus Phyllobates; species Phyllobates terribilis. The sequence continues at coordinate 845,158,366 of NW_027362761.1, forward strand.
AGAAAAGTATGATCTAAGCATAACTTGAGAAACCAATACCTACATAATTCATAAATTACACTTTTTTCACTACAGGTACATGTCCTCACAACATGAAAAGTGAACATATAAGAAAAAGCTCCATGATCCAGATTCCTGTAAACATTTACGGTCCACAAAGTGCGCCAAAAAATTAAGACTTTGGGGTTTTCACGCTAGTCCTGGCAAGATCCGCCAAAATGGTTGCAGGTGGGGTGGGACGGGATTTGGTTAGGTCTGCCTGTCTAATTCATGAAAATTTACCCCACTTTAGTGGCGTACATTTTGCCAGAAATGTATGCCAGCCCCTGACTCCTTTACATCTCTGGCAGAAGCACACAGCACTTGTAAGATGCACGTAATTCATTAAGTGGCATGTCAATTTATTAATAAATTAGGTGCATTTTACTAATTTAATAAATTAGGTGCATCTTACTCCTCAACCCAAAGGTTTCATATTTACATTTTGGAGGAACCCAACCTTATATGTATTCTTACAATACTCCATTACACCAAAGGAGTGGATTGTCTAAGCCCTGAAACTTTTAAGCTACGTTCCCACTATAACATCCCCAGTGTGGACCTCTCAATATTCGTAGGGACAATTGACAAAGTAGATATTGATCTGAATAAAGAGCTAGAGTTGTACATTTCACCCAATTGAATGCAAATGATGGAATTTGCACCTACATCTGTAACATAAATGGACGCGATATGGATCTCAAACCCACACCTCATGTCAATTTATGCTCCACATATATTTCCCAGCATATATATGAGATTTTTTACTATCCCATACACTAAGCTGGCACTTTAAAACCCAGCGTATTTTCTGTGATTGAATGCACAGTGGAAAATCGCACCATGTCAACTTAGGGAACACTCCAGTTTCCGAGACTGTCCCAGCAAAATGATAACTGTTGACAACAATAGACAATTAAGATTTTCGCAATATAAAAAAAAAAAATTACAGCAACAATAAAATGCATCAATAAAAGAGACCTAGTGGATATATTCACAAAGGTGTTAACATTTAAGGCTTTTCTTTTAACTCCATTCTATTTAATGTGCCCTATATTTTCTGCTAACTCCACATTTTTCTTTCATAATGTCTTTGCACCTTATTGACAAATTTTTCTTCTAATATTGGACTATGAGTTGACGTCTTTACTTTGCATTCCTGCAACACACATCCTAATATATAGGTTACTTATTATTTGTTAGTGCCAGTCTTCTTCATGACAGTTAAAGACTCAGTGATTGGCAATACCTAGATCAGTCTGAACTTTGAAGATCCAGATTTTTCATCAAATTGTTAGTCCTCAAAGTCTGTATTGCAATACAGAGAGGTCATAATGACCTTTATGTCCTATGTAAAAGGCATTCTACTGTATGAATAATAGGTAGAGTAGGGACTCTGTGTGCCACTATAGCAGTCCTAGCACAAAATACAGCCATATTATACTCACTTATTTCAGCATTACTAAATGGTTAATTGGTGATATAAAAAATAGGCTTCATTCAGCTGAAAAAAGCCTACAAACTTTGACACAGTGACTATGCAGAGATTTTGCTCCAGGACAGAAATACACATTCACATTGCAAATTCAGGCTAAATGACTTGTTCCTATGGCAGTTGAGAAGAACTGATATCTACCCACACCATTCTGCTAAACATATAAATTTAGAGACTTGTCAACTCTGAGTACTAACTGTAGACTCAATGGCAATTTCTGTAGATGCTGCTTCTGAAACATCCTATATTACCCCTAACACCCCAAGCAAGTGATCATAAGCATTTATCAAAAATGCCATGGCTTGATATAGAATAATACAAGTATTTAAGGAAATGTGCCAACAGGACCATTACTAATGGGAATTAATGCATACATACTGCTTAGACTCATATATCCTTACCAAAACTCATGCAGCCTTTTAGTATTTATCAAATGTTTATCAATATAATTCTCCATAATTTTTATTTATCACTTGAGGTAAGCAGATCTTTTTAAATTTGAATTTGCTGGGTTCACTAAATTTTCCCACAAAAAATCGATTACCGGCGAATAATATTTTACTACAAATCGCCATACTGAAAAGCCACTAATTGCCCGGGATGAGAGTAAGAGAGAGGGAGCTTGAGAGAGAGAGAAAGGGGGGGGGAGGGGAGAGAGAGAGAGGGGGAGAGACAGAGGAAGAGAGCGAGAGAAAGGGACAGTAAGAGGGAGAGAGTGGGACAGGGAGAGGAAGGGAGAGAGAGGGGGGATAGAGAGAGGAAGAGACCAAATTAGCACTGAGGGGCCTATTATTGCAGTGCGTGAAGTATTAAAAGAGCCTTTGATTGAGGTGCTGTTGCTGAAGTATACCTCAGTAGAAGTAGCAATAATATGATTTGCATTCATATATATATCATACCCAGTCATCAATAGAATACAGCAAGGGCATTTCAGACTCTAAAATATAACTTTTAATAGATAAGTTTAAAATATGAAGTATAAGATAATTATGACGGAGACAAAATACACATACTCCCCAGGTCGTGGTAACAACTATAATAAGAGAGCAGAACACGTCACCTAAATGGCGTACAGGACCCAGGATCAAACAAAAACCCTAAGGACACAGGGTCCCTATGAAACGTCCAAAGAGTGAGTGGACTAGATTAGACGTTTCTCGAGTGAAATCAAATAATGTCAAATGATGATCCTATCATTAACACAGGACAAACGTCTTAGGATGAATGAAATAAAACGTTTCTCATATACATTCAAGATAGATGAGGTAAAGTTATGGTAATGACTAGTGTTGAGCGAGCACTAAATTGCTCGGGTGCTCGAAGCTCGGGCTGAGCTCACCGTGATACTCGGGAGTAGAGATGAGCGGTGTTCGACTAGAACTGTTCGCCAATCTCAAATTCGAGCTGTTTTGGGCGGTGTTCGAGTCGTTCGAGGAACGCGAACGATTTGCAAAAAATTCGGCTGTTCGAGGTTATGTTCGATAACTGTTCATGCACCAAAAGCGTGTCCTGCATGTCTGGTGCTATTTAGAGCACCAATCATGCAGGGATTGTCTGCCACTCACTGTAATGCCACAGCCATGGTGGTTGTGGCATTACAGTGGTTGCCCAAATCGATGGGAACAGTGCTCACAGTGAAACATGAAAAGCCAGCAATTCAGTAGCGGCATACACCGGTACCCGACAATTTAGAACCGAAAGAATAGAGTATCACACATAGATTAGATAGATAGAAACATGTCAGTCACATATATAAGAAGTACAGTGACAGTGTTGGTTACTGTACTTTTCATTTAGTGTTAAAGGATTTATTAAAAAAAATATTAGTGTTTTCATGCACAGTCGCTTAAAAAAAGCCGGCCGGCAATTCAGCATCGGTACCCGACAATTTATAACAGAAAGAATAGAACATCACACATAGATTAGATAGATAGAAACATGCCAGTCACATATATAAGAAGTACAGTGATAGTGTTGATTACTGTACTTGTCATTTAGTGTTAAAATAAAGGATTTAGTAAAAAAAAATTGGAGTGGGGTTTCCCATAATTTTAGTCTCTAGCGGAGGTTAAGCAGACAGCTGGGGCAGATGTTTGAAACCTGGGAAGGGGGTAATACTCACGGAGCTTCCCAGGCTACTAATATCAGCCCCCAGCTGAATACCTAGCCTTTACTAGCTATTAAAATGGGGGACCCCAAAAAAAATGACGTGGGGTCCCCCCTATTTTAATAGCTAGCAAAGGCTAGACAGACAGCTGGGGGCTGATATTAATAGCCCAGGAAGGGTGCCATGAATATTGGCCCCCTCCCAGGCTAGAAACACCAGCCGTCAGCCGCCCCAGAAATGACGCATCCATAGGATGCGCCAATTCTGGCACTTAGCCTCGCTCTTCCCACTGCCCTGTAGCGGTGGCAGTGGGGTAATAGGGCTGGGGTTGATGTCAGCTTATAATGCCAGCTGACATCAAGCCCAGGTTAGTAATGGAGAGGCGTCTATAAGACACCCCCATTACTAACCCCATAGTCAAAGTTAAAAAAAAAACACAAACACCCAGAATAAAGTCCTTTAATTGAAATAAACACACAATTCTGACAAAACTGTCCTCCCACCTCTCCTCCTGCTCCCTCTTTGACCGCCTACAATCTGGTTTCCGACCGCACCATTCTACTGAAACTGCACTGACTAAACTCACAAACGACCTACTAACCGCCAAATCTAAGCGACACTACTCTGTCCTCCTCCTCCTAGACCTGTCATCTGCCTTTGACACAGAGGACCATTCCCTCTTACTACAGACTCTCTCATCTCTCGGCATCACAGACTTGGCCCTATCCTGGATCTCCTCATACCTAACAGACCGGACATTCAGTGTCTCCCCCTCACACACCACCTCTTCATCTCGCCCCCTATCTGTCGGTGTCCCCCAAGGTTCAGTTCTAGGACCCCTGCTCTTCTCCATCTACACCTTAGGCCTGGGACAGCTCATAGAGTCTCATGGCTTTCATTATCACCTCTATGCTGATGACACACAGATCTACCTCTCTGGACCCGATATCACCTCCGTATTAACCAAAATCCCACAATGTCTGTCTGCTATTTCATCCTTCTTCTCTGGTAGATTTCTAAAACTTAACATGGACAAAACAGAATTCATCATCTTTCCGCCATCTCATTCAACCCTCCCAACTGACCTATCCATCATAGTCAATGGCTGCCCACTCTCCCCAGTCCCTCAAGCTCGCTGCCTCGGGGTAACCCTGGACTCGGAACTCTCCTTCAAACCACATATCCAAGCCCTTTCCTCTTCCTGCCGACTCCAACTCAAAAATATCTCCCGGATCCGCACATTCCTAAACCATGAATCTGCAAAAACACTAGTGCACGCCCTCATCATCTCCCGCCTTGACTACTGCAACCTCCTGCTCTGTGGCCTCCCCTCTAACACTCTCGCACCCCTCCAATCTATCATAAACTCTGCTGCTCGACTAATCAACCTGTCCCCCCGCTATTCCCCGGCCTCTCCTCTCTGTCAATCTCTTCACTGGCTCCCCATTGCTCAGAGACTCCAGTTCAAAACCCTAACCATGACATACAAAGCCATTCACAACCTGTCTCCTCCATATATCTCCGACCTAGTCTCCCGTTACATACCTGCACGCAACCTCCGATCCTCACAAGATCTCCTGCTCTACTCCCCTCTTATCTCCTCCTCCCACAACCGTATACAAGATTTCTCCCGTGCTTCCGCCCTACTCTGGAACTCTCTACCCCAACGTATCAGACTCTCGCCTACCGTGGAAACCTTCAAAAGGAACCTGAAGACCCACCTCTTCCGACAAGCCTACAACCTGCAGTAACCACCGCTCCACCATACCACTGCATGACCAGCTCTACCCTCACCTACTGTATCCTCACCCATCCCTCGTAGATTGTGAGCCCTCACGGGCAGGGTCCTCGCTCCGCCTGTACCAGTCGCTGTCACATTGTGTTCAAGATTATTGAAATTGTTCTTGTATTATACCCCCTTTTTCACATGTAAAGCGCCATGGAATAAATGGCGCTATAATAATAAATAATAATAATAATAAATTCTTTATTGTTCTAAATTAAACCATACTTACCATCACGCCCATTCCAGCTGAAGCCAAAGATCTCCTGCAATAAAAATAAAATAATAAACCAATCTCATCCTTACCTTTCCATGGTTCCCAGTACAGCTTCAGCTCTGCTACATTCACATGACAGGCTGGACCGCAGCAGAACGCTGCCATCCAGCTTGCTATGCTGCAGACACTGAGAAGCGCAGGCATGCTTGCGCTTCTCAGTGTCTGGCTGTGACAGCATAAAGACGAGCCGAGGTCATGTCCAATGAACTCAGCTCACCTCATGTACTGTACTTCTTATATATGTGACTGACATGTTTCTATCTATCTAATCTATGTGTGATGCTCTATTCTTTCTGTTATTAATTGTCGGGTACCGATGCTGAATTGCCGGCCGGCTTTTTTAAAGAGAAGGTGCATGAAAACACTAATATATTTTTAAATAAATCCTTTAACACTAAATGACAAGTACAGTAACCAACACTGTCACTGTACTTCTTGTATATGTGACTGACATGTTTATATCTATCTAATCTATATGTGATGCTCTATTCCTTCTTGTCTAAATTGTCGGGTACCGGTGTATGCCGCTGCGGAATTGTATGCCGCTGCTGTCTTCTGAGCAGTTTGTCAGCGTTTGGACACCTTTGAAGGTGTTTTCTATGTGTTTCTATGTGTTTTTGTTTGCCTGCCATTGGTTTTAACGGTGTTCGACGGTGTTCTAAGGTGTTCGACGAACAGTTCCACGAACATCCCGGTGTTCGGCGAACCGAACCAGAACACTACGGGGGTGGCTCAACACTACTCGGGAGCTCAACCCGAGCAACGAGCCCAATGTTAGTCTATGGGAGACCCGAGCATATTTGAGGTGGCACCCCGGGCAGTCTGTAGAAAGCCTAAAAAGTGCCAAAAACGATAGTGACAGTGCTCAAAAGACATGGGGGCAGCATGGGGATTGCCCCAGGAAGCATTTCAGTGCCCCAGGTCCCTTCTGTCAACAACGTGGTCAGAGGTATTAAGCCACTTTTACGGGCTCACAATAAAACGTTCAAAAACGAAACTGAAAAGGTTTTCCTGTGAAATATGTTAAGGAATTTCCTTTCCAGGGTAAATACTTGTGTATAAGGTAAAATAAATAACCAAAAACAAAAATACTCCTCCACACCTTGGGCTATGTTCACAAGTAGCATTTTTCATGTGTTTTTGCACTTTTGTATTGCTTTCAACCGTGACAAATGCATTAACATTTTACAACCTTATCTGGCCATGTGCTGTGTGACACATGCATACAGTGCTGAAAAGACATGGGAACAGCATGGGGAAGACCCCTGGAAGCATCTCTGACACCCAGGTCACTGCCTAAAAGTGTGCCCATCAGAAGTGATCCTTGCTGCATCAGAAGACTACCCCCGTTCAAGTCCTTGTCCCAGGGCAGTGTTCAATTGTACCTCTCCTATTCCTTGCAATGCAAGCGCAAGTATGCAGCCTGCCACCCATCCACACCCAGGCTGCAATACCATACTGCATGCTTGCTTGCACTTGAAATTGGGCCTTTTAGGCCTGTGGAGGCAGAATCTGGCCACCACGTCATGGCTGCGTCGGCGGCCTGGTTTCCATACTCAGTCCCCAGCCGCCCGGCGGCCGGGTGTCCACACTCGGTCCCCAGCCACCTGGGGGCGGCCGGGTGTCCATACTCGGTCCCCAGCCACCTGGGGGCGGCCGGGTGTCCATAAACGGTCCCCAGCCGCCCCTATTTCTCCTGTCACCTTCCCACACCCTTTTCTTAGCCTGGCCTGCTTTAGGGCAGCATTGGACGAGCCCACCAGAGAGCCAGACTCCTCCGGTGGGCCCTGTCTTCTCCATCAGGGGAGTTGAGAGTGCTAAGGTGAGGAGCATGATGATGATGATAGAAGTTATCATCTGCTTTGTTTTCTTGGAATGCAGGCACATGTATGTATTAGCAGCTAAGCCGGAGGTGGTCAGCGTTTTGGCGCATATCCTACCTCCTCCGAGGATTGCTGGATGTTTTACTGCTACTATCCCAGTTCTATGACTCCCTTTAAAGCAAAGCTTCAGGTGATAAATGATGGATGAGGTGGTGGCAAAGGAGAAAGAGCAGGAGGAACAGTGACCATTCACATCAATATCAGGCCAGTCAACCACACATGTCTTGTAGGATATGTTTCTGTAACAATAGGAGCGGTTCGGCTACACAGTTTTAGGGTATACAGTGAGTGCAATGCCTACCAAAAATTTCGAGGCACTCCAATGCCCCTTGGAAGTGACGTGGAGGTTAGAGGACCTTAACTAAACCGTTTTTTCCATTTATAGCAACTGGGTCTCCTGTACACTGTTGGCCTAAGCAGTGAATGGAAGGCTTTCCAAAAATTATGAGTAACTGCAATGCCCCTTGAAACACATGTGGATTACAGCATACTAAAAACCTTCTACCCATTATTGGGGAGTGGGTCTCCCTTAGTTTTCGCCTTTGCATTGAAAAGCAAAAGCTGACTAAAATTAGGAGGAAATGCAGTGCCCGTTGGAAGAGTCGTGGAGGTTAGAGGTAATTAAAAACAACATTTCAATGCCCTTGGAAGAGCTGTGGAGATCAGAGTGGTTTAAGAAGACGCTTTTAATGCCCCTTTGAAGAGACGTGGAGGTCACAGTAGCTTAACAAGACGGTTTTAATTCCCCTTGGAAAAGTGGTGGAGGTCACAGTAGCTTAACAAGACGGTTTTAATGCCCCTTGGAAAAGTGGTGGAGGTCACAGTAGATTAACAAAACGGTTTGAATGCCCCTTGGAAAAGTGGTGGAGGTCGCAGTAGCTTAACAAGACGGTTTTAATGCCCCTTGGAAAAGGGGTGGAGGTCGCAGTAGCTTAACAAGACGCTTTTAATGCCCCTCAGAAGAGACGTGGAGGTCGCAGTAGCTTAACAAGACGGTTTTAATGCCCCTTGAAAAAGTGGTGGAGGTCGCAGTAGCTTAACAAGATGGTTTTAATGCCCCACGCAAGAGACGTGGAGGTCGCAGTAGCTTAACAAGATGGTTTTAATGCCCCTTGGAAAAGAGGTGGAGGTCACAGTAGCTTAACATGACGGTTTTAATGCCCCTCGGAAGAGACGTGGAGGTCGCAGTAGCTTAACAAGACGGTTTTAATGCCCCTCGGAATAGACGTGGAGGTCGCAGTAGCTTAACAAGACGGTTTTAATGCCCCTTGGAGAAGTGGTGGAGGTCGCAGTAGCTTAGCAAGATGGTTTTAATGCCAATTGAAAAAGTGGTGGAGGTCGCAGTAGCTTAGCAAGATGGTTTTAATGCCCCTTGGAAAAGTGGTGGAGGTTGCAGTAGCTTAACAAGACGGTTTTAATGCCCCTTGGAAGAAACGTGGAGGTCCCAGTAGCTTAACAAGATGCTTTTAATGCCCCTCGGAAGAGATGTGGAGGTCGCAGTAGCTTAACAAGACGATTTTAATGCCCCTCGGAAGAGACGTGGAGGTCGCAGTAGCTTAACAAGACGGTTTTAATGCCCCTTGTAAGAGACGTGGAGGTCACAGTAGCTTAACAAGATGGTTTTAATGTCCCTTACAAGAGCCATACAGTACAGCATCTTAAAAATATTATTCCCATTATTGGGGAGTGGGTCACCCACAGTCTTTGCTTATGCCTTCCGAGCAAAAGCTGCCAAAAATAAGGACGGAACAGCTTTCAATAATGGCAACACGGACCACGGTCATCCTGGTGGTATAGTGGTGGTGGAGGCTGAGGATAAGGAGAAGAACATAAAACAGCCGAAATGAGGAAGCGTATACCCATGTGTGGGTGTAAAGCGGTGCATGTGAATACACCTCCCGAAATAACACAGTGGATTTGACTTTATGTTACTTTGCTGTCATTTGGTGGTGATGAGAAGTCTGGCCCAATCCAGCCCTTGTTCATTTTGATAATGGTCAGCTTGTCAGCATTGTCAGTTGACAGGCGAGTGCGCTTATCAGTTATAATTCCCCCAGCGGCACTAAAAACACGCTCCGATAACACACTAGCGGCAGGGCAGGCAAGGACCTCCAAGGCGTTCAGAGCGAGTTCATTCCAAATGTCCATATTAGATACCCAATAATTAAAAGGCACAGAGGAATCACGGAGGACGCTGGTACGGTCGGCAAGGTACTCCCTCACCATCTTTTGAAACTTTCCACTCCTTGTGAGAGTACCCCGCGCCTCAGGGTGTGTCCGAAGGGAGGGTCTGAGAAAACTGTCCCAGAACGTTGACAGTGTTCCCCTGCCTCTGCTGCATTGGAGTTGTGTCTGTCTCACATGTACGCCTTGGTTGGGCAACGAACTGTGACCTCTGCCGTTAGCGTGTTCAGATGGGAATTTTTTTATCAGTTCTTCAGCAAGGGCCTTCTGGTACTGCCCCATTTTTGTAGACCTCTCCACCTCAGGAATAATAGAGTGAAAGTTCTCCTTGTAGCGGGGGTCTAAAAGCGTCACCAACCAGTAATGACTGTCACCCAACATTTTGACAACGCGAGGGTCACGGTTAAGGCAGCGTAACATAAAGTCAGTCATGCGTGCCAGACTGGTAATGGGCAAGACTTCCGTGTCCTCACCAAGATGACGACTGACCATGCTCTCCTCCTCCTCCTCCTCCTCCTCCCCCCTGTCTTCAGGCCACCCACGCTGAACCTATGGTATGACAGTTGTACAGGTACTACCGTCTACAGCGCATGATACCAGCTCCTGTTCTTCCTCCTCCTCCTCTCCCTCATTGTCCCCCAATGCACGTTGGGATGAGATGAGGCTGGGCTGTGCTTAATTGCCCGCTATGGCTTCTTGATCCATCTCATCATACTCTGGCTGCAATGCCCCCTCTTTAATTCTCTGCAGAGAGCGTTGCAAAAGACAGACAAGTGGAATGCTGACGCTAATGATGGCGTCATCGCCACTCACCATCTTGGTGGACTCCTCAAAATTTGTCAAGATGGTAAATATGTCAGACATCCAGGTCCACTCCTGAGATCTTATGTGTGGAGTCTGACCTGAATATCGATGGCCTTGTTGCAGCTGGTACTCCACAATTGCTCTCTTCTGCTCACAAATCCTTTGCAACATGTGGAGAGTAGAGTTCCAATGTGTGGGGACATCACACACCAGTCGGTGTGACTGAAGCTGCAAACGCTGCTGCAACACAGCAAGGGCGGCGGAAGCTGTAGCCGACTTGTGAAAATGAGCTGACAGGCGGCGTACTTTGACGAGCAGATCTGGCAACTCGGGGTACGATTTAAGAAACCGCTGAACCACGAGGTTAAGCACATGAGCCAGGCATGGTACGTGTGTGATCTCGCCTCGCCTGAGAGCAGCCACCAGGTTACGGCCATTGTCACACACGACCATGTCTGGATGTAGGTTCAGCAATCTCAGCCACAGATCTGCCTGCTCTTTCACAGCTGTCCACAACTCACAAGCAGTGTGAGGTTTCTCACCTAAGCTTATCAGTTTCAGCATAGCCTGTTGCCGCTTGGCGGAGGCAGTGCTGCAGTGCTTCCAGCTTGTAACTGATGTGGTGATATCTGAGATGGAGGCTGAACATAAGGAGGAGGAGGAGGAGGATGCGCAGGAGCTGTACACTGTGGGGGCAACTCTGACTGACATAGGGCCCGCAATCCTCGGTGTGGGGAGGATGTGTTCCGTCCCATGGTCCGACTGGTTCCCGCCTTCCACTATGTTTACCCAGTGTGCCGTCAGGGAGATGTACCGTCCCTGGCCACAAGCACTTGTCCACGTGTCCGTTGTCAGGTGGACTCTCCCAGTAACTGCATTGTTGAGGGCACGGCAGATGTTTTGGGACACGTGCTTGTGTAGTGCGGGGATGGCACACCAGGCAAAATAGTGTCGACTGGGGACCGAGTACCGAGGGACGGCCATCGCCATAAGGTTGTGGAAGGATTCCGTCTCCACCAGCCTAAAAGGCAGCATTTCCAATGCAAGCAGTCGTGAAATGTGCGAATTTAGGACTGTGGCCTGTGGGGCATTGGCTACGAATTTCCGCTTTCGTTCAAAGGTCTGGGATATGGACAATTGAACGCTGCGGTGGGACATGGACGTTGACGTTGATGCTGTTTCTTGAGAAACTGCCATAACAAGTGAAGACTGAGAGGAGGGGGCATCTTTGCATGCAGTGTGGACAGGGGATTGCCTTGCACACACAACAGGGGGTTCTATTGCACGCACAACAGCGGAAGAAGGAGTGGTGACACCCGCTGACACTGGTCGAGGACCCTGGGATTCACCCCACAAAGTCGGGTGCTTTGCTGCCATGTGCCTGATCATGCTGGTGGTGGTCAGGCTGGTAGTTTTGTCACCCCTACTGATGTTGGCATGGCAGGTGGTACAAATGGCCTTTTTGGGGTTATCAGCAGAGTCTTTAAAAAATTCCAGACTCTGGAAGATCTACAGGTTGTACTGGCAATGTCCCTCATGTTGGTGTTACGGGGAACTGTTACCTGCCTTCTGTGTGCAGCCACCACACTGCTTCTTCCTGCCTGTTGGGGTACTCTGCCTCCCTCACACTGTGTGCTGCTGGCCTCGCTCTGCATGTCCTCCTGCCACGTTGGGTCAGTTACTAGATCATCCACCACCTCCTCCTCTTCCACTTGCGCACCACGATCCTCCTCCTCAATTTCTGGCAATTGTGTCTCGTCATCGTCCACCTCTTGTGACAAATTGCCATCGTCGACTTCCTGTGGCCGTGGCTGTTCAAATATTTGGGCATCGCTACATGGGATCTCCTCTTCCACCACTTCAAGTGTAGCAGGCGAGTTGCACAAATCTGGAAATGGACCAGTGAACAGCTCTTCGGAGTGTCCAAGTGTGGGATCAGTTGCTGTCTGACGACACTCGGCATGGTGGGAGGAAGCATCAGAGTGAGGAGGAGTATGCAGTCGAGACTCACGGCTACTATGATTTGACCGTGTGGAAGACAGACTGAAGGTGGTGTTGCCCAGGTAACTGGAAGTATTATCTGCTATCCAATTAATAACTTGTTCACACTGATCTGGTCGCAATACTGGTGTTGTTCTGTGCTTCCCTAGTAAATCGGTCAAGAACTGGGAGTGAGAAGATGTGGCTGTTGGTTGTGGCACATTTTCACCTTGGCCACGGCCCCGTCCTCTGCACGCACCATCACCAGAACGTCCAGTTCCACGTCCCATGCCACGCGCCTTGCCCATTGTAAATAAAGTAAAATAGCTTACACTCGCACTATCAATGGAAAAAAGGTAATAAAAAGGAGATTAGAACCGTGAAAGAGGAAAACCACAGTTCTATTTCTCTGGCCTACACCCGACTCTTTTAAACAATCTGAACAATCAGGGAGAAACTATTACTGTTTTTCTTTGCGAAAAAAATACTAAAAGCTGGATAATAGAGATTTTTTAACGTGGAACGGCAAAACCACAGTTATAATTTACTGGTGTATACCAGACTCTTTTAAACAGATATATTTGTGTCTGAACAATCAGCAGACACTATTACTATTTTTCTTTACGGAAAAAATACCAAAAGCTGAATAATAGAGTTTTTTTTACCAAGGAACGGCAAAACCACAGTTATAATTTACTGGTGTATACCAGACTCTTTGAAACAGATATATTTGTGTCTGAACAATCAGGATACACTATTAATGTTTTTCTTTACGGCAAAAAATGCTAAAAGCAGGGTAATACAGAGATCTGACACATCCTAATATATAGGTTACTTATTATTTGTTAGTGCCAGTCTTCTTCATGACAGTTAAAGACTCAGTGATTGGCAATACCTAGATCAGTCTGAACTTTGAAGATCCAGATTTTTCATCAAATTGTTAGTCCTCAAAGTCTGTATTGCAATACAGAGAGGTCATAATGACCTTTATGTCCTATGTAAAAGGCATTCTACTGTATGAATAATAGGTAGAGTAGGGACTCTGTGTGCCACTATAGCAGTCCTAGCACAAAATACAGCCATATTATACTCACTTATTTCAGCATTACTAAATGGTTAATTGGTGATATAAAAAATAGGCTTCATTCAGCTGAAAAAAGCCTACAAACTTTGACACAGTGACTATGCAGAGATTTTGCTCCAGGACAGAAATACACATTCACATTGCAAATTCAGGCTAAATGACTTGTTCCTATGGGAGTTGAGAAGAACTGATATCTACCCACACCATTCTGCTAAACATATAAATTTAGAGACTTGTCAACTCTGAGTACTAACTGTAGACTCAATGGCAATTTCTGTAGATGCTGCTTCTGAAACATCCTATATTACCCCTAACACCCCAAGCAAGTGATCATAAGCATTTATCAAAAATGCCATGGCTTGATATAGAATAATACAAGTATTTAAGGAAATGTGCCAACAGGACCATTACTAATGGGAATTAATGTATACATACTGCTTAGTCTCATATATCCTTACCAAAACTCATGCAGCCTTTTAGTATTTATCAAATGTTTATCAATATAATTCTCCATAATTTTTATTTATCACTTGAGGTAAGCAGATCTTTTTAAATTTGAATTTGCTGGGTTCACTAAATTTTCCCACAAAAAATCGATTACCGGCGAATAATATTTTACTACAAATCGCCATACTGAAAAGCCACTAATTGCCCGGGATGAGAGTAAGAGAGAGGGAGCTTGAGAGAGAGAGAAAGGGGGTGGGGAGAGGAGGGGAGAGAGAGGGGGAGAAACAGAGGAAGAGAGAGAGAGAAAGGGAGAGAGAGAAAGTAAGAGAGAAGGAGCTTAAGAGAGGGAGAAAGAGGGGGGGAGGGGAGAGAGAGAGAGGGGGAGAGACAGAGGAAGAGAGCGAGAGAAAGGGACAGTAAGAGGGAGAGAGTGGGACAGGGAGAGGAAGGGAGAGAGAGGGGGGATAGAGAGAGGAAGAGACCAAATTAGCACTGAGGGGCCTATTATTGCAGTGCGTGAAGTATTAAAAGAGCCTTTGATTGAGGTGCTGTTGCTGAAGTATACCTCAGTAGAAGTAGCAATAATATGATTTGCATTCATATATATATCATACCCAGTCATCAATAGAATACAGCAAGGGCATTTCAGACTCTAAAATATAACTTTTAATAGATAAGTTTAAAATATGAAGTATAAGATAATTATGACGGAGACAAAATACACATACTCCCCAGGTCGTGGTAACAACTATAATAAGAGAGCAGAACACGTCACCTAAATGGCGTACAGGACCCAGGATCAAACAAAAACCCTAAGGACACAGGGTCCCTATGAAACGTCCAAAGAGTGAGTGGACTAGATTAGACGTTTCTCGAGTGAAATCAAATAATGTCAAATGATGATCCTATCATTAACACAGGATAAACATCTTAGGATGAATGAAATAAAACGTTTCTCATATACATTCAAGATAGATGAGGTAAAGTTATGGTAATGACTAGTGTTGAGCGAGCACTAAAATGCTCGGGTGCTCGAAGCTCGGGCTGAGCTCACCGTGATACTCGGGAGTAGAGATGAGCGGTGTTCGACTAGAACTGTTCGCCAATCTCAAATTCGAGCTGTTTTGGGCGGTGTTCGAGTCGTTCGAGGAACGCGAACGATTTGCAAAAAATTCGGCTGTTCGAGGTTATGTTCGATAACTGTTCATGCACCAAAAGCGTGTCCTGCATGTCTGGTGCTATTTAGAGCACCAATCATGCAGGGATTGTCTGCCACTCACTGTAATGCCACAGCCATGGTGATTGTGGCATTACAGTGGTTGCCCAAATCGATGGGAACAGTGCTCACAGTGAAACATGAAAAGCCAGCAATTCAGTAGCGGCATACACCGGTACCCGACAATTTAGAACCGAAAGAATAGAGTATCACACATAGATTAGATAGATAGAAACATGTCAGTCACATATATAAGAAGTACAGTGACAGTGTTGGTTACTGTACTTTTCATTTAGTGTTAAAGGATTTATTAAAAAAAATATTAGTGTTTTCATGCACAGTCGCTTTAAAAAAGCCGGCCGGCAATTCAGCATCGGTACCCGACAATTTATAACAGAAAGAATAGAACATCACACATAGATTAGATAGATAGAAACATGCCAGTCACATATATAAGAAGTACAGTGATAGTGTTGATTACTGTACTTGTCATTTAGTGTTAAAATAAAGGATTTAGTAAAAAAAAATTGGAGTGGGGTTCCCCATAATTTTAGTCTCTAGCGGAGGTTAAGCAGACAGCTGGGGCAGATGTTTGAAACCTGGGAAGGGGGTAATACCCACGGAGCTTCCCAGGCTACTAATATCAGCCCCCAGCTGAATACCTAGCCTTTACTAGCTATTAAAATGGGGGACCCCAAAAAAAATGACGTGGGGTCCCCCCTATTTTAATAGCTAGCAAAGGCTAGACAGACAGCTGGGGGCTGATATTAATAGCCCAGGAAGGGTGCCATGAATATTGGCGCCCTCCCAGGCTAGAAACACCAGCCGTCAGCCGCCCCAGAAATGACGCATCCATAGGATGCGCCAATTCTGGCACTTAGCCTCGCTCTTCCCACTGCCCTGTAGCGGTGGCAGTGGGGTAATAGGGCTGGGGTTGATGTCAGCTTATAATGCCAGCTGACATCAAGCCCAGGTTAGTAATGGAGAGGCGTCTATAAGACACCCCCATTACTAACCCCATAGTCAAAGTTAAAAAAAAAGCACAAACACCCAGAATAAAGTCCTTTAATTGAAATAAACACACAATTCTGACAAAACTGTCCTCCCACCTCTCCTCCTGCTCCCTCTTTGACCGCCTACAATCTGGTTTCCGACCGCACCATTCTACTGAAACAGCACTGACTAAAGTCACAAACGACTTACTAACCGCCAAATCTAAGCGACACTACTCTGTCCTCCTCCTCCTAGACCTGTCATCTGCCTTTGACACAGTGGACCATTCCCTCTTACTACAGACTCTCTCATCTCTCGGCATCACAGACTTGGCCCTATCCTGGATCTCCTCATACCTAACAGACCGGACATTCAGTGTCTCCCACTCACACACCACCTCTTCATCTCGCCCCCTATCTGTCGGTGTCCCCCAAGGTTCAGTTCTAGGACCCCTGCTCTTCTCCATCTACACCTTAGGCCTGGGACAGCTCATAGAGTCTCATGGCTTTCATTATCACCTCTATGCTGATGACACACAGATCTACCTCTCTGGACCCGATATCACCTCCGTATTAACCAAAATCCCACAATGTCTGTCTGCTATTTCATCCTTCTTCTCTGCTAGATTTCTAAAACTTAACATGGACAAAACAGAATTCATCATCTTTCTGCCATCTCATTCAACCCTCCCAACTGACCTATCCATCATAGTCAATGGCTGCCCACTCTCCCCAGTCCCTCAAGCTCGCTGCCTCGGGGTAACCCTGGACTCGGAACTCTCCTTCAAACCACATATCCAAGCCCTTTCCACTTCCTGCCGACTCCAACTCAAAAATATCTCCCGGATCCGCACATTCCTAAACCATGAATCTGCAAAAACACTAGTGCACGCCCTCATCATCTCCCGCCTTGACTACTGCAACCTCCTGCTCTGTGGCCTCCCCTCTAACACTTTCGCACCCCTCCAATCTATCATAAACTCTGCTGCTCGACTAATCAACCTGTCCCCCCGCTATTCCCCGGCCTCTCCTCTCTGTCAATCTCTTCACTGGCTCCCCATTGCTCAGAGACTCCAGTTCAAAACCCTAACCATGACATACAAAGCCATTCACAACCTGTCTCCTCCATATATCTCCGACCTAGTCTCCCGTTACATACCTGCACGCAACCTCCGATCCTCACAAGATCTCCTCCTCTACTCCCCTCTTATCTCCTCCTCCCACAACCGT
The DNA here is from genome assembly GCF_046119375.1 of Phyllobates terribilis. Taxonomy (NCBI): domain Eukaryota; kingdom Metazoa; phylum Chordata; class Amphibia; order Anura; family Dendrobatidae; genus Phyllobates; species Phyllobates terribilis. The sequence goes on from NW_027362761.1 coordinate 845,175,887, forward strand.
ATACAAGATTTCTCCCGCGCTTCCGCCCTACTCTGGAACTCTCTACCCCAACGTATCAGACTCTCGCCTACCGTGGAAACCTTCAAAAGGAACCTGAAGACCCACCTCTTCCGACAAGCCTACAACCTGCAGTAACCACCGCTCCACCATACCGCTGCATGACCAGCTCTACCCTCACCTACTGTATCCTCACCCATCCCTCGTAGATTGTGAGCCCTCGCGGGCAGGGTCCTCGCTCCACCTGTACCAGTCGCTGTCACATTGTGTTCAAGATTATTGAAATTGTTCTCGTATTATACCCCCTTTTTCACATGTAAAGCGCCATGGAATAAATGGCGCTATAATAATAAATAATAATAATAATAATAATAAATTCTTTATTGTTCTAAATTAAACCATACTTACCATCACGCCCATTCCAGCTGAAGCCAAAGATCTCCTGCAATAAAAATAAAATAATAAACCAATCTCATCCTTATCTTTCGATGGTTCCCAGTACAGCTTCAGCTCTGCTACATTCACATGACAGGCTGGACCGCAGCAGAACGCTGCCATCCAGCTTGCTATGCTGCAGACACTGAGAAGCGCAGGCATGCTTGCGCTTCTCAGTGTCTGGCTGTGACAGCATAAAGACGAGCCGAGGTCATGTCCAATGAACTCAGCTCACCTCATGCACTGTACTTCTTATATATGTGACTGACATGTTTCTATCTATCTAATCTATGTGTGATGCTCTATTCTTTCTGTTATTAATTGTCGGGTACCGATGCTGAATTGCCGGCTGGCTTTTTTAAAGAGAAGGTGCATGAAAACACTAATATATTTTTAAATAAATCCTTTAACACTAAATGACAAGTACAGTAACCAACACTGTCACTGTACTTCTTATATATGTGACTGACATGTTTATATCTATCTAATCTATATGTGATGCTCTATTCCTTCTTGTCTAAATTGTCAGGTACCGGTGTATGCCGCTGCGGAATTGTATGCCGCTGCTGTCTTCTGAGCAGTTTGTCAGCGTTTGGACACCTTTGAAGGTGTTTTCTATGTGTTTCTATGTGTTTTTGTTTGCCTGCCATTGGTTTTAACGGTGTTCGACGGTGTTCGACGGTGTTCTAAGGTGTTCGACGAACAGTTCCACGAACATCCCGGTGTTCGGCGAACCGAACCAGAACACTACGGGGGTGGCTCAACACTACTCGGGAGCTCAACCCGAGCAACTAGCCCAATGTTATTCTATGGGAGACCCGAGCATATTTGAGGTGGCACCCCGGGCAGTCTGTAGAAAGCCTAAAAAGTGCCAAAAACGATAGTGACAGTGCTCAAAAGACATGGGGGCAGCATGGGGATCGCCCATGGAAGCATTTCAGTGCGCCAGGTCCCTTCTGTCAACAACGTGGTCAGAGGTATTAAGCCACTTTTACGGGCTCACAATAAAACGTTCAAAAACGAAACTGAAAAGGTTTTCCTGTGAAATATGTTAAGGAATTTCCTTTCCAGGGTAAATACTTGTGTATAAGGTAAAATAAATAACCAAAAACAAAAATACTCCTCCACACCTTGGGCTATGTTCACAAGCAGCATTTTTCATGTGTTTTTGCACTTTTGTATTGCTTTCAACCGTGACAAATGCATTAACATTTTACAACCTTATCTGGCCATGTGCTGTGTGACACATGCATACAGTGCTGAAAAGACATGGGAACAGCATGGGGAAGACCCCTGGAAGCATCTCTGACACCCAGGTCACTGCCTAAAAGTGTGCCCATCAGAAGTGATCCTTGCTGCATCAGAAGACTACCCCCGTTCAAGTCCTTATCCCAGGGCAGTGTTCAATTGTACCTCTCCTATTCCTTGCAATGCAAGCGCAAGTATGCAGCCTGCCACCCATCCACACCCAGGCTGCAATACCATACTGCATGCTTGCTTGCACTTGAAATTGGGCCTTTTAGGCCTGTGGAGGCAGAATCTGGCCACCACGTCATGGCTGCGTCGGCGGCCTGGTTTCCATACTCAGTCCCCAGCCGCCCGGCGGCCGGGTGTCCACACTCGGTCCCCAGCCACCTGGGGGCGGCCGGGTGTCCATACTCGGTCCCCAGCCACCTGGGGGCGGCCGGGTGTCCATAAATGGTCAGCGGCCGCCCCTATTTCTCCTGTCACCTTCCCACACACTTTTCTTAGCCTGGCCTGCTTTAGGGCAGCATTGGACGAGCCCACCAGAGAACCAGACTCCTCCGGTGGGCCCTGGCTTCTCCATCAGGGGAGTTGAGAGTGCCAAGGTGAGGAGCATGATGATGATGATAGAAGTTAGCATCTGCTTTGTTTTCTTTTAATGCAAGCGTAAGTGTGCAGCCTGCCACCCACCCATCCCCAGGCTGCAATGCCATACTGCTAGCTTGCACTTGAAATGGGGCCTTTTAGTTTGGAGGAGGCTGAAACTGTCCACTACCTCATGGTTGCTTCGGTGGCTTGGTATCCATACTCAGTCCCCAGCCGCCCGGCGGCCGGGTGTCCACGCTCGGTCCGCAGCCACCAGGGGTGGCCGGGTGTCCATACTCGGTCCCCAGCCGCCTGGGGGTGGCAGGGTGTCCATAAACGGTCCCCAGCCGCCCCTATTTCTCCTGTCACCTTCCCACACCCTTTTCTTAGCCTGGCCTGCTTTAGGGCAGCATTGGACGAGCCCACCAGAGAGCCAGACTCCTCCGGTGGGCCCTGTCTTCTCCATCAGGGGAGTTGAGAGTGCTAAGGTGAGGAGCATGATGATGATGATAGAAGTTATCATCTGCTTTGTTTTCTTGGAATGCAGGCGCATGTATGTATTAGCAGCTAAGCCGGAGGTGGTCAGCGTTTTGGCGCATATCCTACCTCCTCCGAGGATTGCTGGATGTTTTACTGCTACTATCCCAGTTCTATGACTCCCTTTAAAGCAAAGCTTCAGGTGATAAATGATGGATGAGGTGGTGGCAAAGGAGAAAGAGCAGGAGGAACAGTGACCATTCACATCAATATCAGGCCAGTCAACCACACATGTCTTGTAGGATATGTTTCTGTAACAATAGGAGCGGTTCGGCTACACAGTTTTAGGGTATACAGTGAGTGCAATGCCTACCAAAAATTTCGAGGCACTCCAATGCCCCTTGGAAGTGACTTGGAGGTTAGAGGACCTTAACTAAACCGTTTTTTCCATTTATAGCAACTGGGTCTCCTGTACACTGTTGGCCTAAGCAGTGAATGGAAGGCTTTCCAAAAATTATGAGTAACTGCAATGCCCCTTGAAACACATGTGGATTACAGCATACTAAAAACCTTCTACCCATTATTGGGGAGTGGGTCTCCCTTAGTTTTCGCCTTTGCATTGAAAAGCAAAAGCTGACTAAAATTAGGAGGAAATGCAGTGCTCGTTGGAAGAGTCGTGGAGGTTAGAGGTAATTAAAAACAACATTTCAATGCCCCTTGGAAGAGCTGTGGAGATCAGAGTGGTTTAAGAAGACGCTTTTAATGCCCCTTTGAAGAGACGTGGAGGTCACAGTAGCTTAACAAGACGGTTTTAATTCCCCTTGGAAAAGTGGTGGAGGTCACAGTAGCTTAACAAGACGGTTTTAATGCCCCTTGGAAAAGTGGTGGAGGTCACAGTAGATTAACAAAACGGTTTGAATGCCCCTTGGAAAAGTGGTGGAGGTCGCAGTAGCTTAACAAGACGGTTTTAATGCCCCTTGGAAAAGGGGTGGAGGTCGCAGTAGCTTAACAAGACGCTTTTAATGCCCCTCAGAAGAGACGTGGAGGTCGCAGTAGCTTAACAAGACGGTTTTAATGCCCCTTGAAAAAGTGGTGGAGGTCGCAGTAGCTTAACAAGATGGTTTTAATGCCCCACGCAAGAGACGTGGAGGTCGCAGTAGCTTAACAAGATGGTTTTAATGCCCCTTGGAAAAGAGGTGGAGGTCACAGTAGCTTAACATGACGGTTTTAATGCCCCTCGGAAGAGACGTGGAGGTCGCAGTAGCTTAACAAGACGGTTTTAATGCCCCTCGGAATAGACGTGGAGGTCGCAGTAGCTTAACAAGACGGTTTTAATGCCCCTTGGAAAAGTGGTGGAGGTCGCAGTAGCTTAGCAAGATGGTTTTAATGCCCATTGAAAAAGTGGTGGAGGTCGCAGTAGCTTAGCAAGATGGTTTTAATGCCCCTTGGAAAAGTGGTGGAGGTTGCAGTAGCTTAACAAGACGGTTTTAATGCCCCTTGGAAGAAACTTGGAGGTCCCAGTAGCTTAACAAGATGCTTTAAATGCCCCTCGGAAGAGACGTGGAGGTCGCAGTAGCTTAACAAGACGATTTTAATGCCCCTCGGAAGAGACGTGGAGGTCGCAGTAGCTTAACAAGACGGTTTTAATGCCCCTTGTAAGAGACGTGGAGGTCACAGTAGCTTAACAAGACGGTTTTAATGTCCCTTACAAGAGCCATACAGTACAGCATCTTAAAAATATTATTCCCATTATTGGGGAGTGGGTCACCCACAGTCTTTGCTTATGCCTTCCGAGCAAAAGCTGCCAAAAATAAGGACGGAACAGCTTTCAATAATGGCAACACGGACCACGGTCATCCTGGTGGTATAGTGGTGGTGGAGGCTGAGGATAAGGAGAAGAACATAAAACAGCCGAAATGAGGAAGCGTATACCCATGTGTGGGTGTAAAGCGGTGCATGTGAATACACCTCCCGAAATAACACAGTGGATTTGACTTTATGTTACTTTGCTGTCATTTGGTGGTGATGAGAAGTCTGGCCCAATCCAGCCCTTGTTCATTTTGATAATGGTCAGCTTGTCAGCATTGTCAGTTGACAGGCGAGTGCGCTTATCAGTTATAATTCCCCCAGCGGCACTAAAAACACGCTCCGATAACACACTAGCGGCAGGGCAGGCAAGGACCTCCAAGGCGTTCAGAGCGAGTTCATTCCAAATGTCCATAATTAAAAGGCCCAATAATTAAAAGGCACAGAGGAATCACGGAGGACGCTGGTACGGTCGGCAAGGTACTCCCTCACCATCTTTTGAAACTTTCCACTCCTTGCGAGAGTACCCCTCGCCTCAGGGTGTGTCCGAAGGGAGGGTCTGAGAAAACTGTCCCAGAACGTTGACAGTGTTCCCCTGCCTCTGCTGCATTGGAGTTGTGTCTCTCTCACATGTACGCCTTGGTTGGGCAACGAACTGTGACCTCTGCCGTTAGCGTGTTCAGATGGGAATTTTTTTATCAGTTCTTCAGCAAGGGCCTTCTGGTACTGCCCCATTTTTGTAGACCTCTCCACCTCAGGAATAATAGAGTGAAAGTTCTCCTTGTAGCGGGGGTCTAAAAGCGTCACCAACCAGTAATGACTGTCACCCAACATTTTGACAACGCGAGGGTCACGGTTAAGGCAGCGTAACATAAAGTCAGTCATGCGTGCCAGACTGGTAATGGGCAAGACTTCCGTGTCCTCACCAAGATGACGACTGACCATGCTCTCCTCCTCCTCCTCCTCCTCCCCCCTGTCTTCAGGCCACCCACGCTGAACCTATGGTATGACAGTTGTACAGGTACTACCGTCTACAGCGCATGATACCAGCTCCTGTTCTTCCTCCTCCTCCTCTCCCTCATTGTCCCCCAATGCACGTTGGGATGAGATGAGGCTGGGCTGTGCTTAATCGCCCGCTATGGCTTCTTGATCCATCTCATCATACTCTGGCTGCAATGCCCCCTCTTTAATTCTCTGCAGAGAGCGTTGCAAAAGACAGACAAGTGGAATGCTGACGCTAATGATGGCGTCATCGCCACTCACCATCTTGGTGAACTCCTCAAAATTTGTCAAGATGGTAAATATGTCAGACATCCAGGTCCACTCCTGAGATCTTATGTGTGGAGTCTGACCTGAATATCGATGGCCTTGTTGCAGCTGGTACTCCACAATTGCTCTCTTCTGCTCACAAATCCTTTGCAACATGTGGAGAGTAGAGTTCCAATGTGTGGGGACATCACACACCAGTCGGTGTGACTGAAGCTGCAAACGCTGCTGCAACACAGCAAGGGCGGCGGAAGCTGTAGCCGACTTGTGAAAATGAGCTGACAGGCGGCGTACTTTGACGAGCAGATCTGGCAACTCGGGGTACGATTTAAGAAACCGCTGAACCACGAGGTTAAGCACATGAGCCAGGCATGGTACGTGTGTGATCTCGCCTCGCCTGAGAGCAGCCACCAGGTTACGGCCATTGTCACACACGACCATGTCTGGATGTAGGTTCAGCAATCTCAGCCACAGATCTGCCTGCTCTTTCACAGCTGTCCACAACTCACAAGCAGTGTGAGGTTTCTCACCTAAACTTATGAATTTCAGCATAGCCTGTTGCCGCTTGGCGGAGGCAGTGCTGCAGTGCTTCCAGCTTGTAACTGATATGGTGATATCTGAGATGGAGGCTGAACATAAGGAGGAAGAGGAGGATGATGCGCAGGAGCTGTACACTGTGGGGGCAACTCTGACTGACATATGGCCCGCAATCCTCGGTGTGGGGAGGATGTGTTCCGTCCCATGGTCCGACTGGTTCCCGCCTTCCACTATGTTTTCCCAGTGTGCCGTCAGGGAGATGTACCGTCCCTGGCCACAAGCACTTGTCCACGTGGCCGTTGTCAGGTGGACTCTCCCAGTAACTGCATTGTTGAGGGCACGGCAGATGTTTTGGGACACGTGCTTGTGTAGTGCGGGGATGGCACACCAGGCAAAATAGTGTCGACTGGGGACCGAGTACCGAGGGACGGCCATCGCCATAAGGTTGCGGAAGGATTCCGTCTCCACCAGCCTAAAAGGCAGCATTTCCAATGCAAGCAGTCGTGAAATGTGCGAATTTAGGACTGTGGCCTGTGGGGCATTGGCTACGAATTTCCGCTTTCGTTCAAAGGTCTGGGATATGGACAATTGAACGCTGCGGTGGGACATGGACGTTGACGTTGATGCTGTTTCTTGAGAAACTGCCATAACAAGTGAAGACTGAGAGGAGGGGGCATCTTTGCATGCAGTGTGGACAGGGGATTGCCTTGCACACACAACAGGGGGTTCTATTGTATGCACAACAGCGGAAGAAGGAGTGGTGACACCCACTGACACTGGTCGAGGACCCTGGGGTTCACCCCACAAAGTCGGGTGCTTTGCTGCCATGTGCCTGATCATGCTGGTGGTGGTCAGGCTGGTAGTTTTGTCACCCCTACTGATGTTGGCATGGCAGGTGGTACAAATGGCCTTTTTGGGGTTATCAGCAGAGTCTTTAAAAAATTCCAGACTCTGGAAGATCTACAGGTTGTACTGGCAATGTCCCTCATGTTGGTGTTACGGGGAACTGTTACCTGCCTTCTGTGTGCAGCCACCACACTGCTTCTTCCTGCCTGTTGGGGTACTCTGCCTCCCTCACACTGTGTGCTGCTGGCCTCACTCTGCATGTCCTCCTGCCACGTTGGGTCAGTTACTAGATCATCCACCACCTCCTCCTCTTCCACTTGCGCACCACGATCCTATAACCACAGTTATAATTTACTGGTGTATACCAGACTCTTTTAAACAGATATATTTGTGTCTGAACAATCAGCAGACACTATTACTATTTTTCTTTACGGAAAAAATACCAAAAGCTGAATAATAGAGTTTTTTTACCGTGGAACGGCAAAACCACAGTTATAATTTACTGGTGTATACCAGACTCTTTGAAACAGATATATTTGTGTCTGAACAATCAGGATACACTATTAATGTTTTTCTTTACGGCAAAAAATGCTAAAAGCAGGGTAATACAGAGATTTGACCCGTGGAACTGCAAAACCACACTTCTATTTCTCAGGCCTACACCAGACTCTTTTAAACAGATATATTTGTGTCTGAACAATCAAGAGACACTATTACTGTTTTTTTTATGGAAAAAATGCCAAAAGCAGGATAATACAGAGATTTGACCCGTGGAACTGCAAAACCACGCTTCTATTTCTCAGGCCAACACCAGACTCTTTTAAACAGATATATTTGTGTCTGAACAATCAGGAGACACTATTAATGTTTTTCTTTACGGAAAAAATGCCAAAAGCAGGTTAATACAGAGATTTGACCCGTGGAAATGCAAAACCACACTTCTATTTCTCAGGCCTACACCAGACTATTTTAAACAGATATATTTCTGTCTGAACAATCAGGAGACACTATTACTGTTTTTCTTTACGGAAAATATACCAAAAGCTGGATAATAGAGTTTTTTTTACTGAGGAACTGAAAAACCACAGTTATAATTTACTGGTGTATACCAGACTCTTTGAAACAGATATATTTGTGTCTGAGCAATCAGGAGACACTATTAATGTTTTTCTTTACAGTCAAAAAATGCCAAAAGCAGGAAAATACAGAGATTTGACCCGTGGAACTGCAAAACCACACTTCTATTTCTCAGGCCTACACCAGACTCTTTTAAACAGATATATTTGTGTCTGAACAATCAGGAGACACTATTACTGTTTTTCTTTACGGCAAAAAATGCCGAAATCAGGATAATACAGAGATTTGACCCGTGGAACTGCAAAACCACACTTCTATTTCTCGGGCCTACACCAGACTCTTTTAAACAGATATATTTGTGTCTGAACAATCAGGAGACACTATTAATGTTTTTCTTTACAGTCAAAAAATGCCAAAAGCAGGAAAATACAGAGATTTGACCCGTGGAACAGCAAAACCACACTTCTATTTCTCAGGCCTACACCAGACTATTTTAAATAGATATATTTGCGGCTGAACAGTGAGCGACACACTCAAACTGTTTTTTTTTTAGGTAAAAATGGCCCAAAAGTGGATAATACAGAGGTTTGAACCGTGGAACTGCAAAACCACACTTCTATTTCTCGGGCCTACACCAGACTATTTTAAACAGATATATTTGTGTCTGAACAATCAGGGAGACACTGTTACAGTTTTTTTTTACGGCAAAAAATGCCAAAAGCAGGATAATAGAGATTTTTTACCGTGGAACGGCAAAACCACAGTTATAATTTACTGGGGTATACCAGACTTTTTTAAATAGATATATTTGCAGCTGAACAGTGAGCGACACACTCAAACTTTTTTTTTTTAGGTAAAAATGGCCCAAAAGTGGATAATACAGAGATTTGACACGTGGAATTGCAAAACCACACTTCTATTTCTCGGGCCTACACCAGACTATTTTAAACAGATATATTTGTGTCTGAACTGTCACAGACACACTTTTTTTTTTTTTTTTTTGGGGAGGGACACCAAAAGGTTAATAAGACGGGTATTTGTACAGTGTGAAGGAGGAAAAAACAATGAGGATTTAGATGAATAAAAAAGGATTTTCCTGATCCCCCAGGACTTGGAGCTAAGTCCAGAAATTTCAGCAACAGGAGCACACAGGACTGTAATGTAGTGTTTGATGGTATAACCACTGCGTCTCCTATACAGCCTGCCTGCCTGATATCTGGGATGGATATTAGTCCTGAGAAGGACTGTTTGTTTGATTTGGCAGCCTTTACAGACCCTACACTAACTATTTCGCAGTATATATCGCTCCCTAAATCAGCAGCGCTGTCCCTACACTGTCTGATCCCGGCCGTCTGTGTCCAAGATGGCATCGCCCGGTTTTAAATACTTGAGGTGACGCTGTGCGGCCAGCCAATCAATGTAATGCCCACAACCAACATGGCTGCGGCATTACAGTGACTGGCTGGCAATCCCTGCATGTTCATTGGCTCAGTAAAGAGCGCCAAACATGCAGGGCGGAGACCCGAGCTCCGGCCCGAGTAACCCGGAAATGCTCGGTGCTCGCCGAACATCCCGAGTAGCGTGATGCTCGGGCGAGTACCAAGCAGTGTCGAGCATGCTTGCTCAACACTAGTAATGACATCATCACGAGAAAACGTATATCATCCATACATATATTTAAGATTTTGAATAAGAGTAATGGAACATCCTCACCTGATATGCGGAATAGTACACATCACAATGGGGTAAAAAGAGGAGATATTTCCTGAAGGGGAGGCAGGTAAGCAGGCAAAAGTCCACGGGAGATGTATATTTATGCCCCTATTATGACCCTATATGGACTGTGCTATTCCTGTACCCCTTTGCTCCTGCCCTAACAAGGACAGTGTAACATCCCTGGCGGCGTGCTGGCATGGCTTACCACCTCCAACCATGCAAGACCGCCATCTTACCTATTAGTTCTGGCTGCACACTTTGCTCCAGTACCTGCTGTGTGCATGTCTCTTGTCTGATTGCTTAGGGAGGAGGCGCGGTTACTGTCTGATTCTTATAGTTACTGTGTGCGCACTCCTAATGCGTCCTCAGCCTATTGTTGTGAGTCACTGGATACTTAAACCTCCTCCACCCAGTAGGAGGTGCCTGAGCAACACTTTCTTTCAGTGTGTTCTGTGAAACTGAGTTGCCAGGTCCTGTCCTGCATCTTGTTTGTTTCCGCCACCCTGGGGGCTGTATACCCAGGCCTGTTACCTGTATCTGTGACTTCTAGTCTGTTTCCGGCACCCTGGGGGCTGAGTTCCCAGGCTCGTTCCTGTATCTTGTTCCTGGTTAAGTTCCTGTCTGAACAGTGTCCTAGCCTGTTACTTGTTTGTCTCTATGCTTGTATTTTCCCTTTTCTTGCAGTGTCTGAACCTGCACCTAACTCCAACTCATTGTCTCTGTACTTCTGTTTGTGAGTTTAGTGTCCACTCGCTACTTCATTGTAAGTACCTTGTGTGTATCTGCTCTGCTTGTCTACCTCACCTGCAGGTTTTGCTCTGCTCTACTTGTCTACCGCACCTGCGGGTTTTGCTCTGCTCTGCTTATCTACCGCACCTGCGGGTTTTGCTCTGCTTTGCTTGTCTATCGCACCTGCGGGTTTTGCTCTGCTCTGCTTGTCTACCGCACCTGTGGGTTTTGCTCTGCTCTGCTTGTCTATCGCACCTGCGGGTTTTGCTCTGCTCTGCTTGTCTTCCGCACCTGCGGGTTTTGTTCTGCTCATCTACCGCACCTGCGGGATTTGCTCTGCTCTGCTTATCTACCGCACCTGCGGGTTTTGCTCTGCTCTGCTTGTCTACCGCACCTGTGGGTTTTTCTCTGCTCTGCTTGTCTGCCGCACCTGTGGCTCTGTTCCTGTATCCCAGTCTGTACTGGTTCCTATCCTGCCTGCGTTCCTACCTGCCAGTACCCACCTGTCTGTATACCATCCGTGCCTGCCAGTACCCACCTGTCTGAATACCAGCCGTGCCTGCCAGTACCCACCTGTCAGTATGCCAGCCTAACCGGCCTGTTCCTGCATACCCCAGTATGGGTCAACAGCTGTGACCGGGGTCTGACCTGGAGTAGCACCTGGTCCCTCTGCTCGGTACCTCCCTGGTTCAAGTAGTTGACTGAGCCGCCGTGCAAACTTGGTCGGACCAAGTTGATACTTAGTCATGCCCCTCCTGGCACTCCTCGGTTCATGGTCCAGTGGGATCACTAACCACACTCACGCCAGTCAGTCCGGGCATGTGCGTAACAGACAGTCCACATCTAGATTGCTCTAAGAGCCCTGTGCTTGCCCTGTAGTCCCGACGCATTTCTTCCTTTTGGAGTCATCAGGGGACCCTACTATGTAGCACCATGGAGGCTAAGCTGTCTCAACATGATAAGGCATAACTGTCTTCACTAGTCTCAGGTGAAGCAGTGTTATGGCGAAAAGGGGAAGTTTATATATAATACTGATATTCAAATATAAATGGTCAGGTGGATGTAGGTCCACTTTAATAGCCAATAGTGTCAAACCCATCAGTTGGGTGTATATGAGGAAATGACCTGCCGGACAGTGGCATGCGGCAGTGTGTGGAACGCACGCTCACCTAGTGGAATGCAAGCCACTTCCGGTGATGTCAAATCCGGTGGAAAGAGCACAGCAGTGTGTGAAACGCATGCTATGCCTGTGGAACGCACCGGACGTCACTTCCGGTGACGACATTTCCATAGGCGTTGCTTTCAGTGGCGTCATCGCTGGTCAGACATTCACAACACTGATTGCAGCATCTCAATTAGAAGAGCTCAGAAGACAGGACGGTGCCCAGATACAGACATAGGACCATTTATGCATTGTCCTGATTCAGACCGGTGTCACAAAAATGCAGGCCCATTACTGACCCCATTAGAAGTGCATAAGAGGGGCAATAACTGCACATGTATAAAAAATATGGCTAATTTACGCAAGGGTTAGCATTACCAGGTTATTCCCCCTGTAAAGACAAAGAGGGGCCACACATAGCGGTGTATTGTTATAATATCCACACCAAAATGATTAAAGAGTTCACACTATATTGGCGATATAAAAAGGTGTATTGAACGTTGGCACTCGAATGTCATATAAGTACAGAGTAATAGGATTACCTCTGGCGTCACAGAGTCTAAGACAGAGACATACAGTACAGACCAAAAGTTTGGACACACCTCATTTAAAGATTTTTCTGTATTTTCATGACTATGGAAATTGTACATTCACACTGAAGGCATCAAAACTATGAATTAACACATTTGGAATTATATACTTAATAAAAAAGTGTGAAACAACTGAAAATATGTCTCATATTCTTGGTACTTCAAAGTAGCCACCTTTTGCCTTGATGACTGCTTTGCACACTCTTGGCATTCTCTTGATGAGCTTCAAGAGGTAGTCACCGGAAATGGTTTTCACTTCACAGGAGTGCCCTGTCAGGTTTAATAAGTGGGATTTCTTGCCTTATAAATGGGGTTGGGACCATCAGTTGTGTTGTGCAGAAGTCTGGTGGATACACAGCTGATAGTCCTACTGAATAGACTGTTAGAATTTGTAACATGGCAAGAAAAAAGCAGCTAAGTAAAGAAAAATGAGTGGCCATCATTACTTTAAGAAATGAAGGTCAGTCAGTCCGAAAAATTGGGCAAACTTTGAAAGTGTCCCCAAGTGCAGTTGCAAAAACCATCAAGCGCTACAAAAAAACTGGCTCACATGAGGACCGCCCCAGGAAAGGGAGACCAAGCGTCACCTCTGCTTCTAGGATAAGTTTATCCGAGTCACCAGCCTCAGAAATCGCAGGTTAACAGCAGCTCAGATTAGAGACCAGGTCAATGCCACACAGAGTTCTAGCAGCAGACACATTTCTTCAACAACTGTTAAGAGGAGACTTTGTACAGCAGGCCTTCATGGTAAAATAGCTGCTAGGAAACCACTGCTAAGGACAGGCAACAAGCAGAAGAGACTTGTTTGGGCTAAAGAACACAAGGAATGGACATTAGACCATTGGAAATCTGTGCTTTGGTCTGATGAGTCCAAATTTGAGATCTTTGGTTCCAACCACCGTGTCTTTGTGCGACGCAGTAAAGGTGAACGGATGGACTCTACATGCCTGGTTCCCACTGTGAAGCATGGAAGAGGAGGTGTGATGGTGTGGGGGTGCTTTGCTGGTGACACTGTTGGGGATTTATTCAAAATTGAAGGCATACTGAACCAGCATGGCTACCACAGCATCTTGCAGCGGCATGCTATTCCATTCGGTTTGCGTTTAGTTGGACCATCATTTATTTTTCAACAGGACAATGACCCCAAACACACCTCCAGGCTGTGCAAGGGCTATTTGACCAAGAAGGAGAGTGATGGGGTGCTATGCGAGATGACCTGGCCTCCACAGTGGTCAAATAGCCCTTACACAGCCTGGAGGTGTGTTTGGGGTCATTGTCCTGTTGAAAAATAAATGATGGTCCAACTAAACGCAAACTGAATGGAATAGCATGCCGCTGCAAGATGCTGTGGTAGCCATGCTGGTTCAGTATGCCTTCAATTTTGAATAAATCCCCAACAGTGTCACCAGCAAAGCACCCCCACACCATCACACCTCCTCCTCCATGCTTCACGGTGGGAACCAGGCATGTAGAGTCCATCCGTTCACCTTTTCTGCGTCGCACAAAGACACGGTGGTTGGAACCAAAGATCTCAAATTTGAACTCATCAGACCAAAGCACAGATTTCCACTGGTCTAATGCCCATTCCTTGTGTTCCTTAGCCCAAACAAGTCTCTTCTGCTTGTTGCCTGTCCTTAGTAGTGGTTTCCTAGCAGCTATTTTACCATGAAGGCCTGCTGTACAAAGTCTCCTCTTAGCAGTTGTTGAAGAGATGTGTCTGCTGCTAGAACTCTGTGTGGCATTGACCTGGTCTCTAATCTGAGCTGCTGTTAACCCGCGATTTCTGAGGCTGGTGACTCAGATAAACTTATCCTCAGAAGCAGAGGTGACTCTTGGTCTTCCTTTCCTGGGGCGGTCCTCATGTGAGTCAGTTTCTTTGTAGCGCTTCATGGTTTTTGCAACTGCACTTGGGGACACTTTCAAAGTTTTCCCAATTTTTCGCACTGACTGACCTTCATTTCTTAAAGTAATGATGGCCACTCATTTTTCTTTACTTAGCTGCTTTTTTCTTGCCATAATACAATTTCTAACAGTCTATTCAGTAGGACTATCAGCTGTGTATCCACCTGACTTCTGCACAACACAACTGATGGTCCCAACCCCATTTATAAGGCAAGAAATCCCACTTATTAAACCTGACAGGGCACACTTGTGAAGTGGAAACCATTTCCGGTGACTACCTCTTGAAGCTCATCAAGAGAATGCCAAGAGTGTGCAAAGCAGTCATCAATGCAAAAGGTGGCTACTTTGAAGAACCTAGAATATAAGACATATTTTCAGTTGTTTCACACTTTTTTGTTAAGTATATAATTCCACATCTGTTAATTCATAGTTTTGATGCCTTCAGTGTGAATGTACAATTTTCATAGTCATGAAAATACAGAAAAATCTATAAATGAGAAGGTATGTCCAAACTTTTGGTCTGTACTGTATGTCACACAAAATAGTTAGTAAATAAAATTTTCCACATGTCTACTTTACATCAGCACAATCTTGGAACAAATTTTTTTCTTGTTAGGAAGTTAAAAGGGTTAAAATTGATCAGCAAATTGTCATCTTTCCAACAAAATTTACAAAATCATTTTTTAGGGTCCACATCACATTTGAAGTGACTTTGAGGGGCTTTTATGACAGAAAATACTCAAAAGTGACACCATTCTAAAAACTGCACCTCCTAATGTGCTTAAAACCACATTCAAGATGTTTATTAACCATTCAGGTGCTTCACAGGAATTTTTGGAATGTGGAAGAAAAAAATGAACATTTAACTTTTTTCACAAAAATGTTAATTTAGACCCATTTTTTTTTATTTTGCAAGGGTAACAGGAAAAATGGACCCCAAAATTTGTTGTGCAATTTCTCCTGATCATGCCAATGCTCCATATGTGGGGGAAAAAGTCAAATGGTGCTTCTTCCCTTCCGAACCCTGCCGTGCGCCATTTTACTTTTTGAATGTAAAATTTGCTTGAATAATCAGAGGACGCCATGTTGCATTTGGAGAGCCTCTGATGTGCCTAAACAATTGAACCTCCCCACAAGTGGTGACACCAATTTGGAAACTCGACAGTCAGGGAACTTATCTAGATTTGTGGTGAGTACCCTGAACACCCAGGTGCTTCACAGAGGTTTATAACATTGAGCAGTAAAAATAAAATTTTCACATTTTTCCCACAAAAATGTTTTTCAGCCCCCAATTTTGCATTTTTATAACGTTAACAGGGGAAATTGCACAATACCATTTGTTGTGCAATTTCTCCTGAGTAAGCCTATACCCCTTATGTGGAGAAAATACAGTATTTAGGCGCACGGCAGGGTTCAGAAGGGAAGGAGCACTTTGTGACTTTTTGAACGCAAAATTGTCTGGAATCAAGAGCGGATGCCATGTCACGTTTGGAGAGCCCCTGATGCACCTTAATAGTAGAAACCCCCCACAAGTGACCCCATTTTGGAAACTAGACCCCTCAAGGATTATATCAAGGGGTATGATGAACAATTTGAACCCAGAGATACGACACAAAATTTGATAACATTAGGTCATTAGATTGAATAAGTTGTCATTAGTCTTGAGCGCAAGTGCTCACTACTTGAGTTTGCATAAGGTACTCGGGTATGCGCAATGTATCGCGGATGCTCGGGTGACATCATCGAGTCCCTGCCCCGCATGTTTCACGGTTGTTAGACACCCCAAAAAAAACATACAGGGATCGCTCGTGCAAGGCAGGCAATCCCCACGAGTTTTTTTGGCCACGAAGCATATGGGGCGGAGCCTTGAGCATGTCATTAGAACACCCGCGATACTCAGTCCATATCCCAGCACTCGATGCAAACTCAAGTAGAGAGCACTTGCGCTCAACACTAGTCATCATATTGTAATAATTTTTTTTATTTACTTTTGAAAAAATCTCAACCCTAGCACAACCCTAACCCTAGCACAACCTTAACCCTAGCACAACCCTAACCCTATTCCTAGCACAACCCTAACCCTAGAAAAACCATAACCCTAGCATAACCCTAACCCAAGCACAACCCTAACCCTAGCACAAGACTAGTTTTTGCATCGCCATATTTTGATAACTATAATTTTTCCAGATTTCGGCCAACAGAGTCATGTGATTGCTTGTTTTTTGAAGGACAAGTTGATGTTTTTATTGGTACCATTTTCGAGCTTGTGACATTTTATGATCACTTTCTATTCCGAGTTTTGGGAGGCAGAATAAACAAAAAACAACAATTCCGGAATTGTTTTTTTTTTTATGCCGTTCCGCGTGTGGCAAAATTGATAAAGCAGCTGTATTCTTCGGGTCAGTACGTTTACAGCGGTACCACATTTATATATTTTTTTATGTTTTGGCGCTTTTACACAATAAAAACTATTTTATAGAAAAAATATTTTTTTTGTATCGCTTTATTCTGAGAGCTATAACTTTTTTAAATTTTGGCTTATGGAGCTGTATGATGCCTTCTTTTTTGCAGGACAAGATGGCGTTTTCAGCAGTAGCATTTTTATTTAAGTTCGTCTTTTTGATCACGTTTTATTGCATTTTTTTATTTGGCAATATGATGATAAAGCATCGTTTTTTGCTTTTTTTTTTTTTTTTACCGTGTTCACTAAACGGGTTAACTAGTTGGACAGTTTTATAGATCAAGTTGTTTCTGTTGCGGCAATATCAAATATGTGTACTTTTATTGTTTTCTTTTCATAATAATATGTATTCATGGGTGGGTAGAGTATATTTTTATTTTTTTAGATTATTTTTCACTTTTTTAAAATATTTTTACAATATTTTTTTTTTTTCACTTTCTGAATCTTTTTTTTACTTTTACACTTTTTCCCACTTTGGAACTTTCATTTTTTTAACCCATATCGCTTGCATAGCATAGAAATGCTTCAGCAGCATCTTTATGCTATGCAGGCTGCAGCCCTGTGCACACAAGTTAATTAGACCGTGCACTGAGCACGATCTACCTAACTTCCTGTTGTCTGGTAACCCGGATGTCGTCCTGATGACATCAGGTCACCATGACAACCACCGGGACTCGACACAGACAGCACGGAACGCCGGAGAGGAGGTAAGTAAGCAGCACTTACCTCCCCTTGCTTCCGGAATGCTGCATTCGACTTCGATCACAGCATTTCGGGGGTAAATATGCTGAGAGAGGTGCGGGACTGCTCCTGGCACACAGCACCGGGTGTCAGCTGTGACAATCAGCTGACACCCGGCGCCAATCACCCCACACCGCTTGTGTGCAGACGCAATCACATTGCGCGTAATACAGTAGCATGTCCCTGGCCCAATAGGCCCAGGACACAAGGACATACTATTACCGTAAATGTCAGAAAGGGTTAATAATCTTTCTTACTTTTCACCATGTATTTAAAATTTTGAAATAAATAATGTTTTGAATTCTTCTGGGATTTCTGGGTTAAAACTATTGCGTCTTCAGTACAGATTTAACTATAAATTGATCCTCCATGGATTGACCTGCTCACCTCTGTTTATCACCATTATTATTATATCAAGTTTGGTGCTTCCATACAGCTATCTTGATATCAGAGCGGACGTAGCCAGTGCTCAGTAGAGGTGGCTGTGCCACTACAAGGAGCGGATGCTATCTTTGTGAGTGAACGAGGGAGCTAGTGAATGCAGTAAGCCAGAACAAAAAGTGAACACAGTAAACCATCACTTTTGTGTGGTTCCATCTTTGAATCAGAGCAGACACAGCCAGTACTTAGCATAGGAAGCAGTCCACCTTGGATTGTGAGTTACGGCACAGCTCTCTATTAGCCCTACTACCCAGGAACAGTATTTTACATCAGTATTTGTAAGCTAAAATCAGGAATAGAACAATCAGAGGAAAAGTATAATTGAAACATGTGCATCACTTCTGCATTTATCACTGACTCCTGGTTTTGGCTTACAAATATTGATGTGAAATACTGACCAAATATTGAACATATGAACATTGCCTTAGCACCACTAACCAGTCTTAGCCCTACTTCACAGGGATAGTTCTCTTAGCTCTACTACCCAGGGACAGCTCTCTTAGTCCTACTATTTCGGAACAGCTCTCTTAACCCTACTAGCCAGGGGCAGCTTTTTAGCCTTACTATCCAGGATCTGCTCTCTTAGCCCTAGTACACAGAGACAGCTCTCTTAGTCCTAATACCCATGGAAAGGGCTTTTAGCCCTTCTACTCAGGGACAGAGCTCTTAGCCCTACTACTCAGTGACAGCACTCATAGTTCTAGTACCCAGGGAAAGCTCTCTTAGCCCTAATACTCAGGTAAGGGGGTCTTAGGCCTACTACCCAGTGTAACAATGCCAGGAAGGCTAGGGTTAAATCCTAGCTCTGCAGTCTTTGAAGAGTACATCTGGCTAGCTGTGCATTTAAACAGGCTAGGTGTTCATCTAAGGTAGTCTGCTGAGGAGGCTGAGCAAACTGGATGTGTCTTAAAGTTGAAGAGAGAAGGAAGCTAGAATCTCTTTAAGAAGACAAAACCCAAGATAGAAACAAAATAAACAAATACCCTGCTGTAAGTAAATAAGTAAAAGCAATCCTGCATATAAACAACATTGGGTAAACACCATTTTTGATAAGAAAAAAGCGTAAAAGCCATCCTACCAACGTCAAGGTATAACCAAATTCGGGATGGTCCTAACCTCTAATATTAAAACCATACTCTGTGTCATAGTGACGTCCTGTATGAATAAGGGCTGAGCAGGACCTGGTCCCAAACATGGACACACAGCTAATGGGGAGCATTTTATATGTAATATCCGGCTCAAGGGAAGGGAGGCCACACACTTACATGCACTAAATGCAGAAACCAGTATCTAAACTGTAAAAAAATGAACTGGAGTACAAGTTGGTATGCATCAAAATAGGAGCATGTTCTCACTGGTGATCAAGCAGATAAAAACCAAGACTGAAACAAAAGAAACAAATACTCTTTAAGAAGAGTGTGCAAAGGCCGTGTGCATCAAGCTGCAAGTATCAGTGGTTGCTATGGATGATAGAAGTTTTGTTTGACATAACTGGGGCTAGTTCAGTGGTGTCTGAAGTAGTCATGGTTTATACTGCTTAGTTAGTGCCTGGACATGGTTAGGGAGTTATGTTTCTGATTTTGCTATTGTGGTGCTGTGCAACCTGTGGAAAGCAATAAAAACTGCACTTGTTTGGACCAAAACTGCATTGCCTGTGTTAACGCTAATGAGGTGTAATGCCTAATGCATACCAGACTGAGTGAATACCTATACCAGGGACAGCTGTTTTAACCCTAAAAGCCTTGGAAAGTGCTCTTAGCCCTACTACCCAGGGACAGCTCTCTTAGCCTTATGATCAAAGGACAGCACTCTTAACACTAGTTTCCAGGAGCAACTGTCTTACAGCCCTACTACCCAGGGACAGCTGTCTTATAGCCCTACTACCCAGAGACAGATATTCCATGCACTGCAGTTTGTGCTTGTACCATGTAGCATGGACATCTGCATGAGCCCTTACAGTTACAAGAGGCCCTTTGAAGACAGCTATAATGCTGATGTGGTCCTCGGTGAAAATGAGTTTGAGTCCCCTAAGCTAAGGTACATTTCTTAACATTTTCTTTCAGTCCCCAACTTAATCCTGTTAGTGTTTACTGAAACCCTTAAAAGGAAAATCATTACATATTAGCATCCTCCAAAATCCGGAAATTTATGTAAGCAACATCTTCGCAACCTTGCTGATCAATTCCTCATAGTGTCTCATTGTCTAATAGAAGTGTAAAGATTGATATAAGCAACATTTACATCTACCAATTGTGCTCCAATGATTTTTACAACATTGTGACCGATATATAGAATATATGTACTGTATATGTGATCTGTACTGACTATTAGTGATGAGTGAGCATGCTTGCAAGTACTCGGTACTCGCCTGAGCATCTCAGTACTCGAGGTGCTCGGAGCTCGCCGAGTACTTGCGAGATGCTCGGGCGGATGCTCTGGACCCCTCCTTGCATCTTTGGCACTCTTTAGATCGCCAATCAACAGGCAGGGATTGCCTGCCACTCATTGTAATGCTGCAGTCATGGTGGTTGTGGCATTACAGTGATTGGCTGGCCGCACAGCGTCATCAGGTCTATATCAGACCTGGCGCCGCTGTGCTCGTCACAGTCACTCCGGAATCAGGCAGAGTAGGGAGAGGTACTGCTGCATCAGGGAGAGATTTGCTTGTGTATTAGGTAGTGTAGGGAGAAAAACCATACATTACACATATCCATCTTAACAAACAGTCCTTCTGAGGACAAATCCATCTGCAGACATATCAGGCAGGCAGTGTATATAGGCAGGAAGGGTATATAGCAGACTGCAGTGCATATAGCACAAGAGACTCCATTAGAATTCTGCCTTCCTCTGCTGTTAGATATTTCTAGACCCACATATTTCCTGGCCCAGATCTTAGGGGCCAGGAATAATTTATTTTGGATCTTAATCCTCATTAGTTGCTTAAAAAGCAATCCAGAGAACACCATTTTTCTGTGCCATTTGCTTGTTGGCACTGCAGAATACAGCCAGGTCCTTTCCATATTACAGCGCTAAAAATCCAGCTATTTAAAACTGTGTTTTCTCCGTCACACGGATCACATATATGTTTTCAGAAAATGCTGCCATTTTTGGCCTCCATTAAAAATATGTTTCAGTGTGTCAGTGAAGCAATTGACACCAGTTTGCTATTCCAAATAGTTACCTACAGGCCAGGTATTTAAAACATTCTTTTCTCCGTCACACAGATCACATATAAGTTCGCTCCAAATTCAGTCATTTGTAGGGAGCATGGAAGATATTGTCCTCCATTTAAAATGGGCAAGGCACGTGGCAAGGGACGGGGAACTGGACGTGATAGTGATGGTGCATGCTGAAGCCGAGGACAAGGCCGTGGGCAAGCTGAAATTGTGCCACAACAAACACCCACATCTTCTCGCCCGACCTTCCTGTCCCAATTCCTAGGGGACTGCAGCACACCACTATTGAACCCAGAGCAGTGTCAAAAGGTTGTTGGTTTGATAGCGGATAATGCTTCCTGTCACTTAGCCACCACCACCATAACCACCACCTTGTCTTCTACATGGTCAAGTCTCAGTAGCAGTGAGTCTGGACCGCATATTCCTCACCCTGATCCTCCTTCCTCCCACCATGCCGAGTGCCCGGAGACAACTGATCCCACACTTGGACACTCTCAAGAGCTGTTCACTTTTCCATTTATAGATTCGGGTCTCTAGCCCGGTCCACTTCAAGCTGGGCTAGAGGAGATTGCGTGTAGCGATGCCCAAATATTTCAGCAGCCACGGTCACATGAAGGCGACGGTGGGAAAGTGATGAGACACAATTGCCGGAAAGTTAGGAGGACCAGGGTGCGGAAGTGGAATACGAGGTGGTGGATGATATAGTAACTGACCTAACCTACCAGGAGGACATGCAGAGCGAGGACAGCAGCACACAGGGGGAGGGAGGTAGAGCACCCCAACAGGCAGGAATAAGCAGTGTGGTGGCCGCAGACAGAAGGCAGGCAATCGTTCCCCGTAACACTAACATGAAGGAAGTTGCCAGTACAACTGCTAGGTCTTCCCGAGTCTGGTTGTTTTTTAAAGACCCTGCTGATAACCCCAAAAAGGCCATTTGCACCACCTGCCAGGCCAGCATCAGCAGGGATGGCAAAACGACCAGCCTGACCACCACCAGCATGATCAGGCACATGGCAGCAAAGCACCTGACATTGTAGGCCGAACCCCAGGGTCCAGGAACAGTGTCTGCGGGTGATACCATTGCTTCATCCGCTGTTGTGCATGCAAGCCAATCCCCTGTCCATGGTGCATGCGAAGATGCCTCCTGCCCTGCACCTGTTGTTGCACACTCTCAAGTAGCAGCATCAGGAAACACGTCCACGTCCTTGTCCCAGTGCAGAATTCAATTGTCCATACCCCAGTCCTTGGAATTCAAGCGCAAATACGCAGCCAACGCCCCACAGGCCACACTACTAAATTCTCAAATTTCACGACTGCTTGCACTCAAAATGTTGCCTTTTAGGCTCGTGGAGACGGAAACATTCCGCAACCTGATGGTGGCGGCCCTCCCTCGGTACTCGGTCCCCAGCCGCCACTATTTCTCCCAGTGTGACGTCACCGCATTAAACAAGCACGTGTCCCAAAACATTAGCCGTACCCTCAACAACGCAGTTACCAGGAAATTCCACCTAAGCACGGACACGTGGACAAGTGCTTGTGGGCAGGGACGGTACATCTCGCTGACGGCACACAGCGTTAACATAGTGGAAGCCGGGACCCAGTCGGACCTTGGGACGGAACATGTCTTTTCGATGCCAAGGACTGCAGGCCCTAGGTCAATCAGGGTTGCCCCCACGGTCTACAGCTCCTGCACCTCATCCTCTTCAGCCTCCTCCTCCTCTTCAGCCTCCATCTCTGAAATGACCACATCAGTCACAAGCTGGAAGCACTGCAGCACTGCCTCGGCCAAGCGGCAACAGGCTGTGCTGAAGCTAATATGCTTAGGTGACAAACCACACAATGCTGAAGAGTTATGGACAGCTCTGAAAGAGCCGGCCGATCTGTGGCTCACACCGCTGAACCTACAGCCAGGCATGGTCATGTGTGACAATGGCCGGAACCTGGTGGCGGCTCTGAGGCGAGGCCACACATGTACCATGCCTGGCCCATGTGCTTAACCTTGTGGTTCAGCAGTTTCTCAAATCCTACCCGGAGCTGCCGGATCTGCTTTTTAAAGTACGCCGCCTGTGTGCCCATTTTAGAAAGTCACCTACAGCTTCCGCCGCCCTTTCCATGTTTCAGCAGCGTTTGTAGCTTCCGGCTCACAGACTGGTGTATGATGTCCCCACGCGTTGGAACTCTACACTGTAGATGTTGGGAAGGATTTGTGAGCAGAAGAGGGCAGTTGTTGAGTACCAGCATCATCAAGGCTGTTGGTATTCAGTTCAGACTCCACACATAAGACCTAAGGAGTGGACCTGGATGTCAGACATATGTACCATCCTCCAAAACTTTGAAGACTCCACCAAGATGGTGAGCGGCGATGATGCCATAATTTGTGTCACCATCCCGCCTCTCTGTCTTCTGAAATGCTCTCTGCTCACAATCAAAGAGGATGCATTGCAGGCGGAGCATGATGAGATGGAGCAAGGAATCATACAGGGTGATTACATACAGCCCAGCCTCATCTCATCCCAGTGTGGACTGGGTGATAATGAGGAAGAGGAAAAGGAGGAGGAGGAAGAACAGGAGCTAGTTTCATGAGCTATAGACCTTACTACCTGCACAGCTGTCATACCGTCTGTTCAGCGTGGATGGCCAGAGAACAGAGAGGAGGAGGAGGAGAGCATGGTCAGTCATCCCCTTGGTGAGGATACGGAAGTCTTGCCTGTTAGTAGTCTGGCATGCATGGCTGAGTTTATGTTATGCTGCCTTTCCCTCGCATTCTCAACATTTTGGGTGACAGTTATTACTGGTTGGTAACACTTCTAGACCCACGCCACAAGGAGAACTTTATGTCTTTTATTCCTGAGGCAGACAGGTCTACCAAAATGGGGCTGTACCAGAAGGCCCTTGTTGCGAAACTATTAAAAATATTCCCATCCAAAAACGCTGGCACACTTCTTTGGACAACCAAGGAGTACAGGCGAGAGAGATACAACTTCAATCCAGCAGAGGCAGGGGAACACTATCAAAGTTCTGGGAGAATTTTCTCAGCCCCTCCCATCGCACAAGCCCTGAGGCGCGGGATACTCTCACAAGGAGTGCAAAGTTTGGGAAGATGCTGAGGGAGTACCTT
The DNA here is from genome assembly GCF_046119375.1 of Phyllobates terribilis. NCBI lineage: Eukaryota > Metazoa > Chordata > Amphibia > Anura > Dendrobatidae > Phyllobates > Phyllobates terribilis. Next base: position 845,200,194 of record NW_027362761.1, read on the forward strand.
GCCGACCGTACCAATGTCCTCCGTGATTCCTCTGTGCCTTATAATTATTGGGTATCCAAGCTGGATACGTGGAATGAACTGGATCTCTATGTCTTGGAGGTCATGGCCCGCCCTGCCGCCAGCATTTTATCTCAGCGGGTTTTTAGTGCCGCTGGTGGAATTATAACTGATAACCACATCCGCCTGTCAACTGAAAATGCTGACAGGCTGACTCTTATAAAAATGAACAAGGGCTGGATTGGGCCAGACTTCTCAACACCACCGAATGATGGCAGCGTAACATAAACTCAAATCCAGTGTCTTTTCTTGGGAGGTGTATTCCCATGCACCTCTTCACACCCATACATGGGTATACGCTTCCTGATTTTGGCTTTTTGTAGGTATAGGAGGCCTGCTCCTTTCAAATAGGAAGATTTTATTATGAGGCCCTCCTCCACGTCTCTTCCAAGGGGCATTGGAGTGCCTCCCAATTTTTAGCAACCCTTGCATTCACTGCATAGGCAAACACAATGGGAGACACACTTCCTAATAATGTGAACATTTTTTATGAGGCCATCCTCCACGTCTCTTTCAAGGGGCATTGGAGTGCCTCCCAATTTTTGGCAGCCATTGCATTCACTGCATAGGCAAACACAATGGGAGACCCACTTCCTAATAGTGGGAACATTGTTTTGAGGAGGCCATCCGACCTCTACGTCTCTTCCAAGGGGCATTGGAGTGCCTCTTAATTTTTGGCAACCCTTGCAATCAATGCATAGGCCAACACAATGGGAGACCCACTTCCTAATAATGGGAACATTGTTTTGAGGAGGCCCTCTGACCTCCATGTCTCATCCAAGGGGCATTGGAGTGCCTCCAAATTTTTGGCAACCCTTGCATTCACTGCATAGGTCAACACAATGGGAGACCCACTTCCTAATAATGGGAACATTTTTTCATGAGGCCCTCTTCGTCTCTTCAAAGGGGCATTGGAGTGCCTCCAAATTTTTGGCAACCCTTGCATTCACTGCATAGGCAAACACAATGGGAGACCCACTTCCTAATAATGGGAACATTGTTTTGAGGAGGCCCTCTGACCTCTACGTCTCATCCAAGGGGCATTGGAGTGCCTCCAAATTTTTGGCAACCCTTGCATTCACTGCATAGGCAAACACAATGGGAGACCCACTTCCTAATAATGGGAACATTGTTTTCAGGAGGCCCTCTCTAAGTCTCTTCAAAGGGGTATTGGGGTGCATCCAAATTTTCAAAGTGGTATTGGGGTGCATCCAAATTTTGGGCAGCCCTGCCACTCACTGCATACGCAATAACAGTATAGGAGACCCACTCTTTAGTAATGGGAACAATAAAACATAGTCGGCTGATGGCTCTCTAAGAATAGTGAGGGCAGACTGCTGGCCCTTTAAGAATAGTAAAGGCCGCCTGATGGCCCTATAATAATAGACTTTGTGACTTTCAGAGTCCCTCCTTCATAAATTAAACATGATGTGTCTGATGATATCTCACACACCACATGGCCAGATAAGGTTGTAAAATGTTAATATGACATTTCCTGGTGAATGCATTTGTCACGGTTGAAAGCAATGCAAAAGTGAAAAAACGCATCAAAAACGCTACGTGTGAACGTAGCCCAAGGTGTGGAGGAGCATTTTTGTTTTTGGTTATTTATTTTGTTTTATATACAAGTCATTACCCTTAAAAGGATGTTCCTTAACATATTTCCCAGGAAAATCCATTTTGGTTTAGTTTTGATATGCTTTATTGTGAGTCCGCAAAAGTGGCGTAATACCTCTGACAGCATTGTTAACAACAGTGACCTGGCAGTCAGAAATGTTTCCAGGGGTCTTCCTCATGCTGTCCCCATGTCATTTGAGCACTGTTCCCATCGATTTGGGCAATTTTTAGGCAATCTGCAGACCGCCGGGGGGAGCCGCCTAAAAAAAGCTCTAGTTTCCCATAAACTTACATTGGGTCGAGCACCCGACTATTCCAATGTGCTCAACCCGAGCATCGAGCACCCGAGCATTTTAGTGCTCTCCCATCACTACTGACTATGCATATGGATAGTTGTATACAGTAAGACCTGTAATACATTGTAGATATGTTTATTCTGGACTATCACCAAGGAGTGATTGCCTGATTTGTTTTTTTCATACACAATAAATGGTCATCTATCATTACAATCTCTTGGAAACTAATAAATCACAATATTGATGACCTCTGTAATAGGGCAGGGGGCTGAATTTATTTTTGTCTTTAATAAAAGTAAGAATGATTTTTTTGTTTAATTTCCACTATTTTATATTATAGGAATTCTCTGTTTTACTGAAAATCATTTCTGAAGGAGATATTACCACTTTTGATCATAGAAAACATTTGGGGAATGGAGCCATGGAATGTAGTAGTATGGTCCATGAGCAAAGATGACGCTACAGTGATGCTGTATTATCATTGTAATATGTATAAATGCAGTAGTATGTTTTACATGGCAGCATTCTGCATTAATATTTGTAAGCCAAAACCAAAATAGGAACCTACAAAGAAAAATGAAAAGATGGAAAGAATCTTACCTTTTCTGTGTTTTAGAGTTAGTTAACATGTTGTGGATTTGCAGTAGCAGTACAGCACAAAATAATGTGGATCTTGCTGTAAATTTCCCTGCTGGATAGCAGCATAGTTTAACCCCATAACCACCACCGATACGCATTAAAACGGTGACTGTTAAGGGGCCTTATTCCCTCATTGCCGTTTCAAAATGGCGATTGGGAGTAAGGGTATAGCGCCCTCCAGAGTCAGAAAATCTCCGGGGTTTCAGCTACCGGGGGTAGCTGAGACCCTGGAGAAGATGATCAGGAATGATTTTTCTGATATACCTGTCAGAGGAGAGAGAAATGATTTCCCCCGAGCCTCCCAAGTAACTCCGCCATCCCCGAGCCCACTTGATTTGTCCCCCGGCCCTCTGCGTCATCTTCTTAAAAAAAAAATGGCTGTCACGTGCGCAGTGTGTCTGCCGAGTTCTGCCAGCTGGTACACAGGAGCAGCAGATTATTTTTTCTATTGGTTCCTTTTGATCACTGTGATACCACAGTGATCTGTGATATCATAGTGAACAAAAACCAATAATTAGTTAATAAAACCCCCCTTTGTCAATCCCTTAGTCATATAAGAATTATAAAATAAAGTTTTTTCATTCTTTGAAGTTACGGTTGGGGCAAGGGTTGTGTTAAGGTTATGGTTGTGTTAGGGTTAGGGTTGTGGTAGGGTTAGGGTTGTGGTAGGGTTAAGGTAGGGTTAGGTTGGTAGGGTTAGAGTTGTGGTAGGGTTAAGGTAGTGTTAGGTTGGTAGGGTTAGGGTTGTGGTAGGGTTAGGGTTGTGTTAGGGTTAGGGTAGGGTTAGGGTTGTGTTAGGCTTGAAACAACCCTAACCCTAACCTAACCCTACCACGAACCCTAACAAAACCCTAGCCCTGACACAACCATAACCCTACTCTAACCCTAACCCTACGCTAAACCTATCACAAGGTTAGGGTTAGGATTGTGTTATGGTTACGTTTGGGGTTAGGGTTGTGTTATGGTTAGGGGTAGGCTTGGGGTTAGAGTTAGGGTTGGGCATGGGGTTAGAGTTAGGGTTAAGTTTGGGCTTAGGGTTGAGGTTAGGATTGGGTGTTTTTCAAAAGTTAAAAAATAAAAATTACGATGATATGAAGACAAGTGTTGAGTGCAAGTGCTCATTGCTCGAGTTTGCATGGGGTGCTCCGGTATGAACCGAGTATTGTGGGTGCTATAGTGACATGCTCGAGTCCCTGCCCCGCATGTTTTGCGGCTGTTAGACACCCCAAAAAAACATGCGGAGATTGCCCATGTATGGCAGGCAATCCCCACTTTTTTTGGCTATCTAACAGCTGTGAAACATGCGGGACAGAGACGGGAGCATGTCACTCGAGCACCCCTGATACTCGGTGCATACTATAGCATCCAATGCAAACTCATGCAGCGAGCACTTGCGCTCAACACTAATGATGACATATTCAATATGACAACCTAACGTTATCAAATGTGCAGTACGTTTGGGTTCAAAATCCTTATTACACCCCTGGATAAAATCCTTGAGGGGTGTAGTTTCCAAAATGGGGACAGTTGTTGGAGGTTTCTGGAGGGGCCCTGCAAATGAAACAGGGTACCCACTGTCTCTTTAAGTCAAATTTGTGTTCCAAAATTCAAATATTCCTCCCTCCGCTTTGAGCCCTGCCGTTTGTCCAAACAGAAATTTTTGACTACACGTAGGGTATCACCGCACTCCGAAGAAAGTGGGAATTAAACTGTGGAGTTCACTTTTTGGTGTTACCTCTTGCAAAAGTGGGAAATTTGGGATGACCCAATGTTATCAAATTCTGTTTTGTACCTGTGTTTTCAAAATGCTTACCATACCCTTGGATAAAATTCTGAGGGGCATAGTTTCCAAAATGGGGACATTTATGGGGGGTTACAACTTTTTAGGCACATCAGGGGCTCTACAAACGCGACATGGCATCCGCTCTCGATTCCAGCCAATTTTGTGTTCAAACTGTCATAAGGTGCTCCTTCCCTTCTGAGCCCTTCCGGGTGCCCAAACAGTGGTTCTCCCCCACATATGGGGTATCAGCATGGTCAGGAGAATTTGCACAACAAATTTTCAAGTCCATGTTATCCTGTTACCCTTGAGGAAATAAAAAAAATTGGGTCTAAAATAAACAATTTTGAAAAAGTTAAATGTTCATTTTTTTCTTCCACATTGCTTCAGTTCCTGTGAAGCACCTGAAGGGTTAATAAACTTATTGAATGTGGTTTTGAGCACCTTGAGATGTGCAGTTTTAGAATTGTGTCACTTTGGGGTATTTTCTGTCATATACGCACCTTAAAGTCATTTCAAATGTGATGTGGTCCCTAAAAAAAATGGTTTTGTAAATTTTGTTGGAAAAATGAGAAATTGCTGATCAACTTTTAACCCTTATAACTTCCTAACAGAAAAAAAATTATGTACCAAAAATTGTACTGATGTAAAGTAGACTTGTTGAAAATGTTGTTTTTTAACTATTTTGTGTGACATGACTCTCTGATTTAAGTGCATAAAAATTAGAACTTTGAAAACTGCCAAATTTTCAAAAGTTTTACCAAATTTCCTTTTTTATCACAAATAAACGTAATTAATATCAAAGAAATGTTACTAGTGATGAACGAACGTGCTCGCCACTGCTCGGTACTTGCCCGAGCATCACTGTGCTCGATGAGCTCGCCGAGTATTTCCGGGATGCTCGGGCCTCCTCCCTGCATGTTTGGTGCTCTTTAGAGAGCCAATGAACATGCAGGGATTGCCTGCCATGCATTGTGATGCCGTAGCCATGTTGGTTGTGGCATTACAGTGATTGGTTGGCCGTACAGCATCATCAGGTCTATATAAGACCTAGCGCCACTATGCTCATCACAGTGTACCCTGGAATCAGGCAGGGTAGGGAGAGCTGGTGCTGCGTCAGGGAGAGATTTGCTTCTTTATAGTTAGTATAGGTATTTCACTACATATATACATTATATATCCATCTGAACTAACAGTCCTTCTGAGGACTAATCCAGCTGCATATAATCAGTGCATGTGGCAGACTGCAGTGTATGATACAGCACAAGAGGGTCCATTGAATGTCCTGTCTGATGCTGCTGTAATAATTACAGATATTTGTAGACATAGCCCCAGATATCAGGGGCCAGGGCAAACTTTTTTTTTATTTTAATCCTGGTTATTTGCTTAAAAAGCAATCCAGAGTACACCATTTTTCTGCTCCATTTGCTTGTTCTCACTGTAGAATAAAGCCAGATCTGTTCCATATTTCAGTGCTAAAAGTTCAGAAATTTACACCGAACGTGGAAAATATTGGCCTCCTTTTCCATTCTGTTGCAGGGTGTGGGTCAAGCTATTCACACTAGGTGTCTGTGAAGAATAGTATTAGTAAATTACAGGCCTGCTATTTAAAACCATGGTTCTCTGTCAGACATATCACCTTTAAGACAGTTCCAAAATCAGACATTTCTTTCATTTTCTTTCCGTTGCAATGTGTCGGTCAATCTCTTCACACTATTTCTCTGTGTAGAATAGTATTAGTAAATTGCAGGCCTGCTATTTAAAATCGTGGCTCTCTGTCAGACATAACACCTATAAGACTGTTCCAAAATCAGACATTTCTTCCATTCTCATTCCGTTGCAGTTTGTCGGTCAAGCTATTCACACTAGGTGTCTGTGAAGAATAGTATTAGCAAATTACAGGCCTGCTATTTAAAACCGCAGATCTCTGTCAGACATAACACCTATAAGAATGTTACAAAATCAGCCATTTGTTCCATTTCCATTCTGTTGCAGTGTGTCGGTCAAGCTATTCACACTAGGTCTAATTGTGGAATAATATTAGTAAATTGCAGGCCTGCTATTTAAAATTGTGATTCCCTGTCAGACGTATCACATAAAACTGCATTCCTAAATCAGCCATTTCTCTTGAACGTGGAAAACATTAAAAATTGGCAAGGTGCGTGGCAAGGGACAGGGAAGAGGAAGTGATGGTGAATTCAGAGGCCGAGGTCGAGGACGTGGCCGTGGGCAAGCTGAAATTGTGTCACAACAAACACCCACATCTTTTCGCTCGACCTTCCTGTCCCAATTACTATGGGACCGCAGTACACCACTATTGAACACAGAGCAGTGTCAAAAGGTTGTTGGTTGGATAGCAGATAATACTTCCAGTCACTTTGCCACCACTACCACCACCCTGTCTTCCACATGGTCAAGTCTCAGTAGCAGTGAGTCTGGACCGCATATTCCTCACCCTGATCCTCCTTCCTCCCACCATGCCGAGTGCCCGGAGACAACTGATCCCACACTTGGACACTCAGAAGAGCTGTTCACTTTTTCATTTGTAGATTCGGGCCTCTCGCCCGGCCAGCTTCAAGCGAGTCAAGAGGAGAGCGCTTGTAGCGATGCCCAAATATTGGAGCAGCCACGGTTGCATGAAGGTGACTGTGGGAAAGTGCAATTACTGTCGCAAGAGGTGGATGATGATGATGATGAGACACAATTGCCAGAAAGTCAGGAGGAGGACCAAGGTGCGGTAGAGGAAGACGAGGTGGTGGATGATATAGTAACTAGTGTTGAGCCACCCCCGTAGTGTTCGAGTTCGGTTCGATTCGTCGAACATCCGTGTGTTCGCCGAACTGTTCGTCGAACTGTTCGTCGAACACCTTCGAACACCGTTAAAACCAATGGCAGGCAAACAAAAACACATAGAAACACATAGAAAACACCTTCAAAGGTGTCCAAAAGCTGACAAACTGCTCAGAAGACACAACTAACACATGGAAAAGTGACAAGTACATATAGTCATGCGAAAAGAAAAGAGGTTGAGGAGTAAAAGGAGGGGGAGACACAGATATAGGCATGTCATGCCCTTCTAAAATCCAAACAGTGAGAAGCCGACACGTTCAGTCCGATCCTGCCCGTGCCACCTCCGTGTCGCCGGGTTTGTGCCAGAGCCGCGGTGAACCCTGACGGCCAGCCCCCCTCTCCCAATACTGGTGCCTGTCCGCTGGTGGGTCGAGCGAGCCCCCCTGTGGTGGAGGCAGCTCTAAGCTTTTTAATTTAAATTGTCTCTCTAATTTGAATGAATACACTTTAAATCCATTTACAGGGATCTATTGGAGGGCAAGTCTCATGCCAGCAGCCGCGTAATTCCAGCTCCAGTAGCGTCCACTAACGCTGCTGCAGTTAAAAAGCTTTTATAAGGATCGAGCTCGGCTGTCCACCGCAAGGCATCCTACTGCCAGTCCCAGCCCCTATGCCTTGGGGTACCTCCTGATGCTCTTCACTGAGTATCCCGTGGTCCCGAAGCATTTCCTTTGAAAAAATTAAGTGTCCAAACTACAGGTGGTGTAGCTTGCTTAACAGCCAGGATAATCCGCTGACTAGCAGACACTGCTACTAGGCACAAAGTAATTCCTGGGCTACATGCAGTTAAAAATTTGTAATTAGATACTCTCGTTGGATGCTGAGAAAGCATTCCATAGAGTCTCCTGGCACGCCATATATGATTCTCTTAAAAAGCTTGGGGTAGGGGTCTAGGGGACCCTTTTATAGCCAAAATCACGGCCCTGTATCACAATATGTCACCTAGGCTGAAGATAAATGGAACTGTAGCACCCTGAGGGCTCGGTTGCTACAGAGGTATTGCACCTCACCCAGAGGTGTGATATCTCACTCTCAGGTAAGGATGGAGTGTGGATCAGGACCCGACACCTGCATGCATTACACCACATTGCCGTGGGGCAGAGCGACCAATATGCCTCTGAGATGGGCACGACAGTCCCTGTCCCTGGCTGGAGTGGGGGGAGGGAACACTGAGGAAGGGGAACCCTGTAGTGCAGAAGCAGGGAGGAAGCAGTTCCTGGGTGCATTGAGAAAGGAGTATAAAAGGTGGGCACCATCTTAGATCAGTGCAGAGAAGTCTGAGCAGAAGTGGCAGGGAGCAGGGGCTCTGCATGAGCTCTGCTCCGGAGGCGGGCCTAGTAACAGAGGCCCAGGCCTGGAAGAGGGAGAAGGAAGGAAGAGGAGCGGAGAAGGCTCCAGGAACGAGGAATGAAGGGATCCCAGGGGTGCGGACGGGCGAGTCGCCGCCGCACGCCCGAATCCACCTGCGTGGAGGGGTCAGGCCAAAGGGGGAGACCGGTCCCCGAAACTAGTGGAGGCAGGAAACGACCCTCAGCTAGAAACCGGAGGCTGTGACATTTTATGTGGCGCAGCCCCTCGCTACACCCGCTAGGAAGGCACCACATAGGGTCAGGGAAACTGGCGCCAAGTTTACCAAGAGGAGGCCCGAGGCAGCCGGACAGAAGGGTTGGTAAGAAAGGCCAGACAAAGGACACACAAAGGGGGTCCTGTGAAGCGCTCCAAAGTTATCTGGGAGTTGTCTGAGCCCCTCACCTGGTGAGCACAGTGCGACGTGGGCAGCCGTTACCTGCAGACGTGGTCTGGATAATAAGAACTGTGAGTAAAGGCCCTGGACTGCATCACTGACTCCGTGTCGTTACTGCTGCTGCCCTGCACCATCACCCCCATCCTCCGCATACACTGCCCTGAGGCTATACTCCTCCTGTGGGGAGTTATGCTATGCTCTGCTGCACCCACAACACCAGCCTCAGCGGTCTGCCCTGCAGCGGCGGTTCACTCTGACCGCAATCCACGGGTGGCGTAGTCGGACATTTAAACATCAAAACCACATAAATAGTTCCGCCACTGGTTTGACCACCCTGAGCCACGGAACCGGGTCGCCACGAAGACTACAACCACCAGCATCCACCAAAAAGGGTCCGGCTCCGGATGTCCCAAGGCCCAGGGGGTGCATCAGAACATTTTCATCACCTTTCACAATCACCAATGGGACAAGGCAGGGATGTCCTCTGTCCCCTCTCTTATACATCCTAGTGACGGAGCACCTCTGCTCTCATCAATTCGCCATAACCCCAATATTAGGTGGATTGAGGTGGGAGGCACCGAGTACAAGTGCTCTCTATTTGCTGATGATGTCCTAGTATATATCACTCTATCACATATATCCATCCATGCTGTTATGGCTGAAATAGATCACTTTGTTACATGGTCAAATTTTAAAATCAATGCAGCGAAGTCTGAGGCCCTCGATGTCTCCCTCCCCAAATCCATATAGGATTCCATCCAGTCCAACTTTCCCTTTGCCTGGCCCTCACAGGGTATCAAATACTTTCGAATTCCTATTCATAGAGACCTCTCCCATCTATGTTATCTTAATTTTAGGCCCTTTATTGAACAACTCCATACAGACCACGGTTGGCAAGTTAGAACTGTAAGATTCACTACGTGAACCACTGGTGTTTTGTGGAAAAGCACATGTACACTGTGTTCCAAATTATTATGCAAAAAGTGTTTAGGAGTGATACGGGAAGAATTTGTTTGTTTGTCAGTTAAACTCATTGATGGTGATGTGTGTCAGGGCTCTTTATATCACTGTAAGCAATTGCAGACACCTGTGCTAATTAGTTTGGCAGGTGTGTCCAATGAAAGGCAAGACTACTTAAGAAAGCTGTCTCACATAATTAAGCAGCCTACATTTTCTGCCAAAATGGGAAAGAAAAAGGATGTGTCGGCTGCTGAGAAGCAACAAATTGTGGAGTGTTTAGGTCAAGGCATGACTACAATCAACATTGTGCGATGATCAGGATGAAGTGTCTTGGCAATCAAGAAGTATGTAGCTGATTCACAGTACACACGTGTGCGTGCTGATAAGGGCAAATTGAGGACTCTTTCCTACAGGCAATTACGTCAGGTTAAAAGAGCAGCGGCAAAAAAGCCTTGTCATAGCAGCAGACAAGTTTTTGAAGCTGCTGGTGCCTCCAACGTCCCCCGAACAACAAGATGCAGGGTCCTTCAGAGGTTTGCAGCTGTGCATACGCCATCCTGTCGGCCTCCTCTATCCACTTCACACGAGCAGAAATGGCTCCAGTGGGCCAAACATTACATGAAGACTGATTTCAAAACTGTTTTGTTCACGGATGAGTGCCGTGCAGCGCTCGATGGTCCAGATGGATGGAGTGGAGGATGGCTGGTTGATGGACACCCCACGCAAACATGGCTACAGCGCCAACAAGGAGGAGGTGGATTAATGTTTTGGGCTGTAATCATGGGGAGTGAGATTGTCGACCCCTTTAGGATCCCTGAAGGTGCTAAATATGAAATCCATAATGTATGTGGATTTTCTCAAACAGCACTTCCTGCCATGGTTCAAGAAGAAGAACCGTGTATTTCACAGCAAGATCATTTTTTTGCATGATAATGCACCATCTCATGCTGCACATAAAACATCTGCATCTCTGGCTGATATGGGCATAAAAGGGGACAAACTTATGGTGTGACCCCCATGCTCCCCTGACCTCTACCCCATTCAGAACCTCTGGAGCATCATCAAAAGGAGTGTCTATGATGGCGGGAGGCAGTTCACATCTAAGCAACAGCTCTGGGAGGGTATTCTGTCCTCATGCAAAACAATTGAAGCAGAAACCATCCAAAACCTGACAAATTCAATGGACGAGAGAGTTCAGAAGCTCCTTTCGAACAAGGGGTCCTATGTGAAAATGTAACATCACCTAGAATAAAGTTTTGAGTTGAAAACTGTTTGATTTCAGTTTCTAATAACCTGCTAATGCTTATAATTTCAAAAATGACCATTTTTTTGGTCTTTATTAAAATGAAAAGGTTGATCGAAAGTTTGGGGGATCTAAGAGTGTGGCAACCCAGCAGTCATGATTACTTCGAATTCTGGCAATATGAGGGTCATGTTGCAGGTAGTGCAGCAAGAAGGCACTTATGTTTCTTGCGCATCTCGGAGCCCCAAAATTATTTTCCGGGCTAGATGCAGCTAAAAATTATTATTAATTTTAAATCTGGTGGAGCTTAGTATAGATGGCCTAATAGAATCAGTGCTGCACACTGCTACAAAGCCCAAATTATTTTCCAGCCAAGATACAGATAAACATGATTAGTAATTTGAAAGCTTAAAACGGTTGGTAGGGTGATTTTAACCAATCATCAAGCTTTTACTCTCCCCAGGATGACACAGGGGTAGAAAAGTCGTTTCGGATCCATGATTTGTTCATCTTTATGAACGTGAGTCTGTCTACATTATCAGTGGAGAGCCATGTGCGCTTATCTGTCAGCACACCACCAGCAGCGCTGAACACACATTCAGACAGAACGCTGGCTGCGGGGCATGACAAGATCTCCAAGGCGTAAGTGGCTAGCTCCGGCCATTTATCCAGATTGGAAGCCCAAAAAGAGCAAGGGTCCAGTGACACAGTCATGGCTTCAATGTTTACTTGGAGATACTCCTGTACCATCGTCTCTAGGCGTTGACTATGTGTCAGACTTCTTGTCTCCTGTGGCCTTGCAAAGGATGGGCTAAAAAAGTGGTGAAATGATTCCGCAAAATTGATGTTACCAGCAGATACTTTGGTTCTGTTACGGTTTGAGTGCTGAACACTTGACGGTCCCACGGTTGGCAAGTTGGAACTGTGAGATTCACTACGTGCACCACAGGTGTTTTGTGGAAAAGCACATGTAAGATTCTGCAACAGTCTCTGCTGATACTCCTGCATGCGTACATCCCTTTCTATGGCAGGAATAATTTCTGCAAATTTACTTTTGTACCGGGGATCTAACAGTGTGGCAACCCAGTAGTCAGGATTATTTCTAATTCTCACAATTCGAGGGTCATGTTGCAGGTAGTGCAGCAAGAAGGCACTCATGTGTGTTGCGCATCCAGGAGCACCAAGTCCCTGTTGTGTTGGTGGCGAGGTAACAATCATGCTTCCTTCCTCTGTCCTCTCCGCCCAACCTCGCACAACAGAAATGTGATCAAGGTCTCCCTCATCTGATGAGTCTTCCATCAGTTCGTCCTCCGCTTCTTCCTGGGCTCCTGCACCTTCCTCACTAGTTTGGCTGCTACCATGCGCCCTGGTAAAACCATCTCCCCCACCCTCACATGCCTGCCGCCTTGGTGCTGCCGACCGTCTGGACCTTGCAGATGTTAGCCCTTCCGCATACAACTCCTCCTCCTCTACTTCCTCCACCTCCTCTTGTGCCACCACCTGACTCCGAATTCTGTTTAACATGTGCTCCAGCATGTAAATCACCGGAATAGTCATGCTGATAATGGCATTGTCAGCAATAAACATCTTCGTCGCCATTTCAAAACTGTGCAGAAGGGTGCATAGGTCCCTGATCTGAGACCACTCCTCCAGCGTGATTTGCCCCACCTCTGGATCTCGTTGGCCCAGGCTATACGTCAGAATGTATTGCACCAGGGCTTGTCGGTGCTGCCACAGTCGCTGCAACATGTGCAGAGTTGAATTCCACCAGGTAGGCACATCGCATTTTAGCCGGTGAAGTGGCAGGCCCAACGACTTCTGTAGAGATGTAAGTCGCTGAGCTGCGGGATGCGAACGGCGGAAGTGAGCACACAGCGACCGTGCCCTCTGCAGAAGGCCATCTAGTCTGGGATAGTGGGCTAAAAATTGCTGGACAACCAGGTTCAACACGTGAGCCATACAAGGCACGTGTGTGACATTGCCCCGGCGAAGGGCCGCACCCAGGTTTGCAGCATTGTCGCACACGGCCTTCCCTGGTTTCAGGTCCAGTGGAGACAACCATTCATGAAATTGGTTCTCCAGAGCTGACCACAACTCCTCAGCTGTGTGACTCACATTTCCCAGACATTTCAAAGTAAAAACCGCCTGATGACATTGAGCCCTACTGCCAGCATAGTAAGGAGGTGTGCAGGATCCCTTCTGCGCAGTTAGAAAGCTTGTGGCATGACCAGACAGGCTTTGGGTGCAGGTGGAAGACCGAGAGGAGGTTGAGGAGGCAGAAGCAGTGGAGGAACTTTGACATAAAGAGGATTGACGCACAACTCGTGGGGACGGCAAGACTTGGACAGCAGCCCCTTGTACTGCTGTCACCATAGTTATCCAGTGCCCAGTCAGCGACATGTAAACCCCCTGTCCATGCCTACTCGTCCAAGTGTCTGTGGTGAAATGCACCCTGTCACACACAGAGTTTCTCAAAGAAGCGGTGATGTTGTGTGCGACATGCTGGTGGAGCGCAGGCACACCTTTCTTTGAGAAGTAGTGCCGACTGGGCATCTGGTACTGGGGCACTGCGACGGACATAAGGTCTCGAAAATCCTCTGTGTCCACCAGGCGGAAAGGCAGCATTTCTGTAGCCAAGAGCTTGCAGATGGTGAAATTCAACCTCATAGCTTTCTCATGGCTAGGAGGAAATGGTCTTTTACTTGTCCTCATCTGAGGGACCGAGGGCTGGCTATTGTGCTTAGACGGGATTGATAAGGGTGTCCCCGGCAAACTGCCGGTCTGTGAGGAAGATGCAGGTGGACATGTTAGGTTGCCTTGATCCAAAGGTGGTGCTATCGATGTCGGACAGCGCTCAACACCAGCTGGTGTTACCACCTCCAAAGAAAATGATGAACTGCCAATCACGCTGGCTGTTGTGGGTAAAGAGGTGGCAGGTCTGCGCCCCAAAACAGGTGTGACTGCTGTCCCCCCAGTCACAGAGGATGAAGAGGCCGCGGATGCACAAGATATGGCAGACGGTGGTTGGCCCGGCCGGCTAGGCCGCATTGTAGCACACTGAACTTCCCACTGCAACTTATGCTTCATGTCCATGTGCCGGTTCATGCATGAAGTACTCAAACTATGTATTTTTTGGCCTCTACTTAGCTTTTGCTGACAAATGTTACAGATAACACGAGTTGGGTCATCTTTATCGATCTGAAAAAATGCCCAGGCTATGCAAGGCTTAGCACCCATGCGACCTGAAGAGCCACCACGACTTGTGGTGAGAGGCAGAGTTGTGTTTGAGGATGCAGTTGTTGACGTGCTTCCAGTACTACGTCTCTGTCCAGGAAGGCGCAACCTGACCTCGTCGTCACTAGCATCTTACTCCACCTCCTCTGCTGACCTCATCTCTTGGCTGACTGTGGGTTGACAGTAAGTGGGATCTCCAACCTCATCATCATCACCCTGTGCGTTCTCACACCCGTCGTCCTCAGAGCCAACCTGTTCCTGCCCTGACAAAAACATAAAGTTGTCGCTCTAATCAGGTATTTGAGTCTCATCATCGTCTTCCTCATTGTCTCCACCAACAGGAGTTACAGTTTGGGAATGAGGGTCTACATTATGGTCAGAACCTTCTGCGTCTGGTCCTGGATCCGACTCATAAAGATTCTGGGCATCAGTGCAGATCATTTCCTCGTCTGGATTCACAGAAGCGCTGGAGTCGACCTCTGATTCCCAGGCTATAGTATGAGTAAACAGCTCTGCAGACTCAACCATCTGTTCTACCTCATACTCAGACGGGCAGCTGGAGATTTGGGAGCTGTGAGGAAACAAGTGCGATTGGGGTGACACCTTTGAGGACTGGAGTATTTGTGATGTTGAAGTTGATGTGGAGGAGAGCCCACTTAAAGGAGCACCTGATATCCGTTGAAGCACCTGCTGTTTTTGTGCCTCATCTGGAATTTGTAGCGATTGGCGTGGCCGTAAGAAAGGGATCTTATCACATTGTCCGCTAAAAGTAGTAGACATTTTAGTTTGGCTGGAAGATGGTCTTTCTTCTGCAGATGTTACTGTTGCTTTAACACCAACCCCACGGACACAACCTTTTTTCCCCTTCCCAACACGCCTATTCCCCTTTACACCAGCAGCAGGCCTTTTTCCACTCATTTTGGTGGTTAACTAATTAACAACTCTGGAGTTGTTTGCACAAAAAAACAATGGATGGGAACCGAGCAGAGCTGAGTGGCCAAAGTGTGGTATTAGGCCAAAACTATTGGCTGGGTTAGATGCAGAAAAAAATTATATTTAATTTGCAACCTGATGGAGGTCAGTATAGATGGACTAATAGAACAAGTCCCACACACAGCTAGAAGCCCAAATATTTTTTCAGAGGTAGATGCAGAAAAAAATTGTATTCAGTTTGCAACCTGATGGAGGTCAGTATAGATGGACTAATAGAGAAAGTCCCACACACAGCTAGAAGGCCAAATATTTTTTCAGAGCTAGATGCAGACAAAAAATTATTTTGAATTTGCAACCTGATGGAGGTCAGTATAGATGGACTAATAGAGAAAGTCCCACACACTGCTAGAAGGTCAAATATTTTTTCAGAGCTAGATGCAGATAAAAATTATTTTTAATTTGCAACCTGATGGAGGTCAGTATAGATGGACTAATAGAGAAAGTCCCACACACTGCTAGAAGGCCAAATATTTTTTCAGAGCTAGATGCAGAAAAAAATTATATTCAGTTTGCAACCTGATGGAGGTCAGTATTGATGGACTAATAGAACAAGTCCCACACACAGCTAGAAGCCCAAAATTTTTTCAGAGGTAGATGCAGAAAAAAATTATATTCAGTTTGCAACCTGATGGAGGTCTGTATAGATGGATTAATAGAACAAGTCCCACACACAGCTAGAAGCCCAAATATTTTTTCAGAGGTAGATGCAGAAAAAAATTATATTCAGTTTGCAACCTGATGGAGGTCTGTATAGATGGATTAATAGAACAAGTCCCACACACAACTAGAAGCCCAATATTTTTTCAGAGGTAGATGCAGAAAAAAAATATATTCAGTTTGCAACCTGATGGAGGTCAGTATAGATGGACTAAAAGAGAAAGTCCCACACACTGCTAGAAGGCCAAATATTTTTTCAGAGCTAGATGCAGACAAAAAATTATTTTTAATTTGCAACCTGATGGAGGTCAGTATAGATGGACTAATAGAGAAAGTCCCACACACTGCTAGAAGGCCAAATATTTTTTTCAGAGCTAGATGCAGATATAAATTATTTTTAATTTGCAACCTGATGGAGGTCAGTATAGATGGACTAATAGAGAAAGTCCCACACACTGCTAGAAGGCCAAATATTTTTTCAGAGCTAGATGCAGACAAAAAATTATTTTGAATTTGCAACCTGATGGAGGTCAGTATAGATGGACTAATAGAGAAAGTCCCACACACTGCTAGAAGGCCAAATATTTTTTCAGAGCTAGATGCAGAAAAAAATTATATTCAGTTTGCAACCTGATGGAGGTCAGTATAGATGGACTAATAGAACAAGTCCCACACACAGCTAGAAGCCCAAATATTTTTTCAGAGGTAGATGCAGAAAAAAATTATTTTTTATTTGCAACCTGATGGAGGTCAGTATAGATGGACTAATAGAGAAAGTCCCACACACTGCTAGAAGGCCAAATATTTTTTCAGAGCTAGATGCAGACAAAAAATTATTTTGAATTTGCAGCGTGATGGAGGTCAGTATAGATGGACTAATAGAGAAAGTCCCACACACTGCTAGAAGCCCAATATTTTTTCAGAGGTAGATGCAGAAAAAAAATATATTCAGTTTGCAACCTGATGGAGGTCAGTATAGATGGACTAATAGAGAAAGTCCCACACACTGCTAGAAGGCCAAATATTTTTTCAGAGCTAGATGCAGATAAAAATTATTTTTAATTTGCAACCTGATGGAGGTCAGTATAGATGGACTAATAGAGAAAGTCCCACACACTGCTAGAAGGCCAAATATTTTTTCAGAGCTAGATGCAGAAAAAATTATATTCAGTTTGCAACCTGATGGAGGTCAGTATAGATGGACTAATAGAACAAGTCCCACACACAGCTAGAAGCCCAAATATTTTTTCAGAGGTAGATGCAGAAAAAAATTATATTCAGTTTGCAACCTGATGGAGGTCTGTATAGATGGATTAATAGAACAAGTCCCACACACAGCTAGAAGCCCAATATTTTTTCAGAGGTAGATGCAGAAAAAAAATATATTCAGTTTGCAACCTGATGGAGGTCAGTATAGATGGACTAATAGAGAAAGTCCCACACACTGCTAGAATTCCAAATATTTTTTCAGAGCTAGATGCAGACAAAAAATTATTTTTAATTTGCAACCTGATGGAGGTCAGTATAGATGGACTAATTGAGAAAGTCCCACACACTGCTAGAAGGCCAAATATTTTTTCAGAGCTAGATGCAGATATAAATTATTTTTAATTTGCAACCTGATGGAGGTCAGTATAGATGGACTAATAGTGAAAGTCCCACACACTGCTAGAAGGCCAAATATTTTTTCAGAGCTAGATGCAGAAAAAAATTATATTCAGTTTGCAACCTGATGGAGGTCAGTATAGATGGACTAATAGAACAAGTCCCACACACTGCTAGAAGCCCAAATATTTTTTCAGAGCTAGATGCAGAAAAAAATTATATTCAATTTGCAACCTGATAAAGGCAGTATAGATGGACTAATAGAATGATGCTATGCCCAAAAGATTTTACTTCACTAGGTGCAGTAAAAAAATTGGTATTCTATACACAGGTGGTATATCTTGCAACACAGATAGGCTACTCCACTGACTAACACACTCTGCAATAGGCCAAAAAGGATTAGCTTTGGTAGATTCAGCCAAATGCTGTGAAAAAAACTTGCACAGCACTGGCACAGACCTGCCTGGCAAAAACTGATAGGAACTGATGTAACCTAGTCCTGAAAAGGACTGCAATTACAATTAGTCTTTACTCCCACAATCTATCTATTTAAGAGCACAGACCTGCCTGATAAAAGTCGTAGGAAATGCTGTAACCTAGTCCTTAAAAGGACTGCAATCACAACTATTCCCTACTCCCAAGCTATCTGTAGATTTGTGCGAAAATTGGCTTGAAATTAACAAGGTATAGCGCACACAGCAACAGCGGTGCCGTCTAACACGCAGCTGCAGCAGTGAGAAAATGGTGGCGACGGGGAAAATGGCTTGGTCTTTTAGGGCAAGGACATGTGACATACACTGCCAATGACACATGCCCTTGCTTGTGTGAAAAAAGCACTTCGCTCCGTGTGTGCGCTGCTGATAGGCTGACAGATTGCACCTCCCCACTGTAAATGCGGGAAAGAGAAAAAAAAATGGAGATCTTCATTATTCCTGCAGAGATCCTGCCCCTCCCCCCACCCCGCTGTACACTCAAACTGCGTATTAACATTAATTTTCATCATTACTGAGAAAAAATCCAGTTATGATTTTGGTGCACGAACAGTTATCGAACATAACCTCGAACAGCCGAATTTTTCTCAAATCGTTCGTGTTCGCCGAACGGCTCGAACACCGCCCAAAACAGCTCGAATTTGAGATTGGCGAACAGTTCGAGTCGAACAACGCTCATCTCTAATAGTAACTGACCCAACCTGGCAGGGGCACATACAGAGCGAGGACAGCAGCACACAGGGGAGGGATGCGTAACACCACAACAGGCAGGAAGAAGCAGTGTGGTGGCCACAGACACAAGGCGGGAAAGTATTCCTCGTATTGCCAACATGTTTGAAGTTGCCAGTACCACTGTTAGATCTTCCCGAGTCTGGTTGTTTTTTAAAGACTCTGCAGATAACCCTAAAAAGGCCATTTACACCACCTGCCAGGCCAGCATCTACAGGGGTAGAAAAACTAGCAGCCCGACCACCACCAGCTTGATCAGGCACATGGCAGCAAAGCATCCGACTAAGTGGGTCGAACCCCAGGTCCAAAACCAATGTCCGTCGGTAACACCACTGCTTGTTCCGCTGTTGTGCGTGCACTCTAATCCCCTGTCAATGGCGCATGCCAAGATGCCTCCCGCCTTGCACCTGTCATTGAACATTATCAACTAGCACCATCAGCAAGCACGTCCACGTCCTTTTCCCAGTGCAGCGTTCAGTTGGCCCTTCCCCAATCCTTGGAACGCAAGTGCAAAACGCAGCCAATGCCCCACAGGCCACACTACTAAATTCACACATTTCTCGAATACTTGCGCTCTAAATGTTGCCTTTTAGGCTTGTGGAGACGGAAGCTTTCCGCAACCTGATGTCGGCGCCCATCTCTCGTTACTTAGTCCACAACCGCCATTTTTTCTCCTGGTGTGCCGCCCCCGCATTACACAAGCACGTGTCCCACAATATTAGCCATGCCCTCAACAACGCAGCTCCTGGTAAAGTACACCTAACCACGGACATGTGGACAAGTGCTTGTGGTCAGGGAGTGTACATCTCGTTGACAGCACACTGGGTTAATATAGTGGAATCCTGGACCCAGTCGGACCTTGGGATGGAACACGTCCTCCTGACGCCAAGGATTAATGCCCCTGGGTCAATCAGGGTTGCCCCCACATTCTACAGCTCCTGCACCTCTTCCTCCTCCTCCTCTTCAGCCTCTATCTCCGAAATGACCACATCAGTCGCAAACTGGAAGCACTGCAGCACTGCCTTGGCCAAGTGGCAACAGGCTGTGCTGAAGCTAATATGCTTAGGTGACAAACCACACAATGTTGATGAGTTGTGGACAACTCTGAAAGAGCAGGCTGATCTGTGGCTGACACCGCTGACTCCACAGCCAGGCATGGTCGTGTATAACAATATCTGGAACCTGGTGGCGGCTCTGAGGCGAGGCGAGCTCACACATGTACCATGCCTGGCCCATGTGCTTAACCTCGTGCTTCAGCGGTTTCTCAAAACCTACCCGGATTTGCCGGATCTGCTTGTCAAAGTACGCCGCCTGTCTGCCCATTTTAGAAAGTCAGCAACATCTTCCGCTGCCTTTGCCGTGCTTTAGCAGCGTTTGCAGCTTCCAGCTCACCGACTGATCTGCGATGTCCCCACGCATTGGAACTTTACATTGCAGATGTTGGGAAGGATTTGTGAGCCGAAGAGGGCAATGTTGACTACCAACATCAACAAGGCCGTTGGTAATCAGTTCAGACTCCAAACATAAGACCTAAGGAGTGGACATGGATGTCAGACATCTGTACCATCCTCCAAAACTTTAAGGACTCCACCAAGATGGTGAGCGGCGATGACGCCATAATTAGCATCACCATCCCGCTTCTCTCGCTTCTAAAATGCTCTCTGCTCACAATTAAAGAGGATGCATTGCAGGCGGAGCACGATGAGATGGAGCAAGGAACCATATAGGGTGATTCCACACAGCCCAGCCTCATCTCATCCCAACGTGGATCGGGTGACAATGAGTAAGAGGAGGAGGAGGAAGAACAGAAGCTAGTTTCCTGCACTATAGATGCTACAACCTGCTCAACTGTCATATCGTCTGTTCAGCATGGATGGCCTGAGGACAGAGAGGAGGAGGAGGATGAGGATGAGAGCATGGTTTGTCATTAGTGAGGACACGGAAGTCTTGCTTCTTTGCAGTCTGGCACACATAGCTGAGTTTATGTTACGCTGCCTTTCCCTTGACCCTCACGTCCAAATTTTGGGTGACAGTCATTCCTGGTTGTTGACACTTCTAGACCCACGCTGCAAGGAAAACTTTATGTATCTTATTCCCGCGCAGGACAGGCCTTGTAAAATTGGGCAGTTCGAGAAGGCCCTTGTTGCACAATTATTTAAAAAATTCCCATCTGAAAACGCACAGGTCCTGAGGGGGTACTCTCACAAGGAGTGCAAAGCTTTGGAAGATGCTGAGGGAGTACCTTTCTGACCGTACCAATGTCATAGGTGATGCGTCTGTGCCTTATAATTATTGGCTATCCAAGCTGGACATGTGGCATGAACTGGCTCTCTACTCCTTGGAGGTCCTCGCCTGTCCTGCCGCTAGCATTTTGTCAGAGCGAGCTTTTAGTGCCGCCGGTGGAATTATAACCAATATGTGCATCCACCTGTCAACTGAAAATGCTGACAGGCTGACTCTTATAAAAATTAACAAGGGCTGGATTGGGCCAGACTTCTCAACACCACCGAATGATAGCAGCATAACATAAACTCAAATACAGTGTCTTTTTTTTGGCAGGTCTAACTCTATTTCCATGCACCTCTGTCTTCACACCCAGACATGGGTATACGCTTCCTGATTTTGTCTATTTGCTCGTGTCCTCCTCCCTCTCGGCATCCTCATCCTCAACCACCATATCACCACCATATGTACCATATCAACATATCTACGTCTCTTACAAGGGACATTGGAGTTCTTCCAAATTTTTGGCAGCCGTTGCTTCACTGCATAGGCAAATAGTATGGGAGACCCACTTCATAATAATGGGAGCATTGTTTTCAGGAGGCCCTCCGACCTCTACGTCTCTTGCAAGGGGCATTGGAGTTCCTCCAAGTTTTTGGAAGCCGTTGCTTCACTGCATAGGCAAACAGTATGGGCGACACACTCCCTAATAATGGGAACATTGTTTTCAGGAGGCCCTCCGACCTCTACGTCTCTTGCAAGGGGCATTGGAGTTCCTCAAAATTTTTGGCAGCCATTGCTTCACTGCATAGGCAAACAGTATGGGAGACCCACTTCCTAATAATGGAAACATTGTTTTCAGGAGGCCCTCCGACCTCTACATCTCTTGCAAGGGGCATTGGAGTGCCTTCAAATTTTGACAGCCATGGCAGTCAATGCATAGGCAAACAATATGGGAGATCCTCTCCTTTCTAATGGGAATATGTAGTTACTGAGACCCACCTCTTTGTGTCCTTAAATTGTTAGTAGGGTTTTTCCCAAATTTTGGCAGCCCTTGCAGTCACAGCATGGGCATTACCACTATAGGAGACCCACTCCTTTATAATGCAAACATTTTTTTTACTGAGAACCTCCTCTATGTCTCTTCAAAGAAGTATAGGGTTGCGTCCAAATTTTTGACAGCCTTTGCAGTCACTGCATACGCAATAACAGCACCCGAGCATTTTAGTGATCGCTCATCACTAAATTTTATCACTATCATGAAGAACAATATGTCATGAAAAAGCCTTATCAGGATCAGTGGGATCCGTTGAAGCATTCCAGAGTTATTATCTCATTAAATGACGGTGGTCAGAATTGTAAAATTTGGCTTGGTCATTAAGGTCAAAATTGGCTTGGCCAGAAAAGGGTTAAAGAAAAATAATATAGTCACCTTTGCAGGTGATTCTTTGGTCCCAGCACATTCTGGTCTCTTGTGCCAATGTTACTTCCATAGGAAAAAACATCTTCACAGGAGCCTGGAATGTACAGAGATGATAAAGAATCCCTGCTGGGACTAGAGAAATCACCAGGAGATATTTTATATATTATATTGTGTTCCATATTTACTGTGGATTTTAACCACCGAAACATGTCTATTGAGGAAAATTTGGAATTATACTCTTTATTTCAGCAAATTTACATGTGTCATGCAATCTCAAGGATTAAAAAAATAGACAAAACTGATCAATTTCTAGAAAATAAAAGCAACATGTTGATGATTTTAGAAACGTCTCAACAACTTTGTTAGGATTGCTAGGTCTTCAGTTTTTCTGCTTAATAATGAATATTGAAAATCTGCAACAACAAAAAAATCTTACATGTGAATATAACCTTAGATCCACCATGTTGTTGTCTTTTGAAAAATGATGAAAAATACTGGCCAACTAATAAGTTAAGGTTGTCTATATTGTGCTTTTTTGGATGTTTTTGGAATATACCATTCCATATATAAGTCATACAGCGTCTGTACCTCTGATCGTAGCTTAAGGATCACATGTAAAATTTGGAACCCTATCTCTTACATTCTAGTAGGCATTTAAATGAGAAAGTTAGAATAATTTAGTGACTTTTACAATAATTTTAACAGCATTTGTTTGCTATCATATGATTTGTTGCATATACAATTGATTGATTTTATTTCCTTGTGTCTATATAGAAAATTACAATTTGCTAAGAAGTAAAAAAAAAAATGATAGAAGGTAAAAGATACAAGGGTAAAACAAACTTAGTTTTACTTATCGCTTGAGAAGAAATAGCAATGTGTATTTAGAATTAAAATCGTTGCAGTATTTCATTGAGCCAGTAGAAGGAGCATTCACAGCATGAGGAGCTCTGCAAGCCTGGAGAAGACGGAATCGAAATTTAGATCTGCAGCCGCATGAAACAGCTCCTTGGTGAGATTTTATGAGCTTTTTATAGCTTCTTGATCATGTGCTGCCAAGTGGAATAATAAAGAATCTGGTTTTAGAAAGCATGAAGCTAAGGCTAAATGTTTACATATCCCTAGACTATGCCAATCTGCACACGTTCTATAATGCTTTATACATTGTAAAAAGTATCTTTTCAGTTCACAGCGTGAGAAGCAAATGCCTTAATAACTGACCAAAGATCTGTCTACCTTAGGTGAGGCTGTAGTCTAATTGGAAGAATATATTTGGAACCAAGCAGGGTGTGCAGAAGTCACCAGACTAAGTTTACTCTCAGTCCATAGCACTGCAGAATAATCCACTTTATTATGTGAAAAAGACCTTGCAACAGTAATACAGAGAATATTGTACATGGTTTTTACCCGTATACATTTATGCGCCAGACAATGTCTGATATTGCACTTTATAGGGCAGGTTTCATCAGAAAATAACCTAATGTAAACTAACATTTTTATGTTATACATATTTTTAAGAATTTTTAAATGTTTAATGTTTTTTTTTAATCTATATTTTAAAAAAAACCTTGCTGTTTTCACTCTGGCCATTGCACTCAATAATAATCTGGCTTTTTCTGTTCTATGGAGATCTATCAGTAGTCATCCCATTATATCACAATTAAAATGAAAGGTAACACCTATATACAGATAACACAGGATCCAACAATCACAATAAGTGATAATGACAGCTCACTTTCTCTCTCTCTCTGCACAAAGACCTCTGCACAGGTCACTGAGCATGCCTAGCAAACTTTCCCAAACAAACATTTCCAAGCAATGGTTTCCAAAGATTCATGTGGCTACAGTAATAACAGTTTTATTTATATAGCACCAACAAATTCTACAGCACTTTACAATTCAAGAGGATACGTGTAAAACGATATCAGACATTAGTTCACCAATTCACACAAGAGCTTACTGTCTATAAGGAAGTTGGGATGACATAAAAAAGGCAATAATGTTTAATTATGGCATAATCTGTTAATAATACACCGGCCCTCCAGCAAAAATTGTATTATATGATCAAAAGTAGCTTGCAGTCACCTCACTATGTGTGACAGATGCAGTTGTGAATCACTTGCAGTAAAAACATACCCCAGTAAGCTGTGAAACTCATGTATTGTCAATGGCCATAGTTGCTGCTCCGGGTATCTACATTGCAGTACACTTTGAAGCTCAAAGACAAATCCAGAGAGCAGCCTACTTTCTCCTGTATGTGAGAACAGAGAGTGGGCACTTCAGAAATAATAGTGGTTTGGTATCTTCCAGCGAGTGCACACCATCATTTCTCAAAAGGCTTCACAATCCACACACTGGTAAGACAGCAACTCCACCACCAACAACTTATCTACTGTAGGTGCAAGTTTACTTGGCAAACCAGTGGAAGACTAGAAGCATACACTTGTTTACTCAAAACACAATTGGGGTTGGATATTTGCTGTGTGACAAAGAAGGAAGTGGAAGCGTACTCTGTGTACAATGCGCAGAAGAAGAAGATCACATTGATGATGGTGGTGACACTGATGACACTAACCAGGTAGTACTTAAGGGTGTTGTTTGGCTGACAGAAAGAAGAGGGTGGCAAGAAGGGAAAGGATGATAACTTGAGGCTTGCTGTGATTGCTGGCTGGCTTGACCTTGTCAGCTGAGCAGGTGATGTTGCTGCATTTGGTTTTGGAGAGTCAAAGTTCTTTATCTATATGAGCTGAGATGTCCAATGCTTATTTTCCACTTGCATAGCCTGCAGAGTGCCAAAGAATCATCTGGCAGGAACATGCAAAAGAACTCCCTCACACGGGAAACTTGCATGCTTCCCCACACCATACCTTTAAGGTGGTATACAGCCTCATAAACAAACAGCAAGTGTGTCATCACCTGCTCCAGAGCTGGGTGCAGAAAAAGTTGATTTGGCCCCAGAATAACTTTTGATGCACATCACCTTCATTGTGTATTGCTGATGCCAGCAACCTCCTCCTCTGATGATATCACCTACTCGTCACCCCTGTCTGGTTCTCAGGTTTTGTCCACCATAGAATTCTCATCATCATCATCTTCCTCTGCATCCCTGATTCAGCTGACAGGTCCCTTAGTGTGGGAAATGGCAAGCGCTTCTTGCCCCTACCCCTGACTACCACTCCGATACTTTCCCTAGCTCAGAGTTCTACTACCAGTGACATTGTCACAAACCCCATGGGTTGTTGCTTCACCCTCAGGGTGTCATTGGTTACTGACAATGGGGCAGAAGAGAAAAATGTGTCATCGATGGATTGAAAATTCTGCTATGTACAAAATTACATGTTATGGTGTAGGAGGAGGTGGCCTGAGTGGAACACTTTTTCCAATTAATGGTGCTGCTGTTAAAGGTTATGTCATCCTGCAGTGATTGATATGAGTGACAGGGTATATACTCCATTGTTTCTGCTGCTTCCTCCCCATTAAAATGCTTGCCAGAGGCAAAGGAGACCAAATTTGATCTTAAATTGGTACTACTAATGCTAGGACACATGGTTCACAGCAGTGCTGGTGGTGGTGGTGCTGCTAGCGGCTAATATATTCTTATTCCTGATATTGTTTTTTTTCTGTTGCCCAACCACATCTGTTACCTGTGCCATGTTGGGTTTAGCATACATTTTAGTTACAGGAGTAACATTTAATTTGTTTCAAAATTTGCTGACAAATTTCGTCAACCCTGGAAAAATGTGACATCAACCAGATATGCTAGGCACTGGCAGGTTTCACTTAGCAGACAAAAGGATAATTCAGCAACAGCCTGCCCTTAACATCATGGCAAAACAGACCCGTACAGTTAAATGTTTCGATTTACTATAAGAATTTATTTAGAATTTTTTGGAATATTTCACATTAATATTACATGGCCAAAAAGAGCCTTATAAAAACTAATGCTAGGAGGTAGAAGCACTGCCTAAAAGTGCTGCAACAGGCCACAGTATGGTTATTTGGTGTATCGTTGCTAAATTAGAAAACTGAAATAGATAAGCAAAAGAAACAGATGAGACTAACCCATTCAAGTCCATGAGTGTAAGAAAAAAATCTGATGCCAATACAGAGCCACAGTATAGCATCTGATTTTTATGGATACATTGCAATTCTGTAAATTAGAAATGGTCTTATAAATGATTTATAGCTGTTGAGTAAAAAAACGTATTGCATACGAACTGCTCAAGGTTGATAAGTGAGAAAAAAAACAGCACTATTTTCTGGATGCAACTCTGAACGATTTCTTACACTGTTGTCTGAACCTACCCTAATACTGATGTATTAAATAATTCCAAAATAGGTGATTTTATGACACACTTTCATGGAGTTCACATTGTTTTCTGGGCTGGTGTGTTTCTGCTGGGTAGACCGACTTTCTGACTGATAGACTGATTGCCCTTATAGGCTTTTGGCTCTTACATTAGTGAGATAGAGGAACTATGTTGAGTCCCAATGGAGACAAGAACTTTTGTGTCGGAGTAGACTTGACAGATTTCAGCAGATTTATTATGTGTACCAGGGAGCAAATCAGTTGGAGGTGAATTTCAATTTGCCTTAAAAAAAAAGAAAAATATCAGATTTTCCAAATAATTTTTTTAAAGATTCGCTTTGTGCAAATCCACATGAATTTGGCTAATTTGAAGAGAGATAGGAAGCCAATAAAAAGAATACCCTCTTACACATTTCTATACTTTTTACCAGCACTTACAGCACTAAGTAAAATAATGCATGTCACAATGTCAGGACATCATTGTCCGTGGCCATGCATGAAGCACCGGCGCAAAGTGAAGGAAGATACAGAGGAGGACATTGCCTAGCATGATGACCAGAAGACACCACAACTGGGGGAAACCGAGATAGATTAGAGGAAGGAAAATTATACTATTTCTTTAATTAGAGAAAAAACAAAAACAAGCAAAATACCCAAATAACTGGAAGTAAATGGATAGATTGCACAGTGCAAAAATAATAATAAAAAATAAAGGGTATTTAGTAAACATAATTTTGATCAAAATAATGTAAAAGCTATCCCGACACGTCAAGGCAACCCTTATGGGACAGTCCTTACTCTAATATTAAAAACCTTACCATTTGTCAAGTTTACATATGGATAAGGGCAGAGAGACTGGATCCCTAGTACAAGCATAAACCTGAGGCAGAATGAACCTTTCAGTTAAGACAAAGGGCGGCCACACCCTTTTATATGCACTAAGGCACATTGAACTGCAAAGAAAAAACTTGGAAGTCTGAACTGAAACGTAAATTGATTTGCATGCACATTATAAATGCATGTTAATACAAGGCCACTAGACAGAGAAAAACCCAAAACAAGCAAAATACCCAAATAACTGGAAGTAAATGGATAGATCGCACAGTGCAAAAATAATAATAAATAATAAAGGGTATTTGTTAGAACCCTCCTGTTAGTTTTTGCTATCTTGTGTTTTGCGGTCATGTGACCAGCTTCCTATATATTCCAGCTCTGCCCTTCTGGCTTTGCTGGACTTCAATGTTGTTTTGACTGTCTCTCTAGCCAGGTGCTTCGGTGCCTATCTCTGTCAGATCGCTTGGTCTTCTGGGACCTTTAGTACTTTATGTCAGTTTGTCCTTTTTGCTCTGCAACAACTTCTGTTTAGGAGGTGTCCCATTTTTGTCCCAGTCCTTAGTTCTTAAAGGGACCCCTCCCTTTATTCTATAGGTCTCCGTTCAGACTAACCGAGGATGAAGGCGGGTCTGTTCACAAGGAACAGGCAGCCCGCTACATCGTAGGGATTCAGCTTAGTCTTACTGTAGGGACAGCTTTCCCTTATCTTTCCTTACTTTATGTTGCAGATCATTAGAGTAAGTCCAGCCCTCCAAAAAAAACTAAAGGAAAGAAAATTCGGGGATCAGTATGGTTTCCGTCCTGGAGTTGGCTCAACGCCTGCAGGGATTGTCTCTGGAGGTGGCCGAGCTTCAGCAACACGTGAGTAGCTGTCCTGGAGCGCATTTTGTTGAACTCAAGGTTGGACTGCCTGATGTTTTTTTATGGTAAACAGCAAGATTTTTTTTCCTTTAAAAATGCTTGTTTGTTGTATTTTCGTTTGAGACCAAGATCCTCTGGGAATGAATCAGAGCGCATTGGTTTTATTATGTCACTTTTGCGCAAAGAACCACAGGGTTGGGCCTTTTCTCTCCAGCCTAATGATCCGTGTTTAAATTCTGTTGAAGAATTTTTTTCTGCTGTGGGGCTATTATATGATGATCCTGATGGAATCTCATCTGCTGAATCAGAACTTAGACGTTAGAATCAGGGGTCAGATGATGTTGAAAATTATTGCACACACTTCAGGAGATGGGTCTCAGAAGTTAAATGGAATGATTCTGCGCTGTAATGTTTATTTCTTGCTTGTCAGAGTGAAAGGGTTAAGGATTTGCTAATTGCATTCCTGAAACTCTGCAGGAAGCTATGCAGTTAGCTGTTCATGTGGACAGGAGACTGAGGTCCAGGGTTAATGTTGTAAAGACTCCTGTAACTTCAGGTCCTAGTTCCCAGAAAATCTGATCTGACAGCGAAGAACCAATGGAGGTTGGGGCTATGTCACTACGCTCTCAGGAAAGAGATCGGAGATTCGCCGAGGGTTTGTGTCTTTATTGTGGTAAAGATGATCATTTGATTAAGTATTGTGAGCGTCGTTTAAGTAAAGAAAAAAAAAAAAAGGTCAGTTACGGCCGTATAGCTTGTTTACGCTCTGCAGGAGTATTTCTTTCTGAGAGTACTACTTTGGAGGGAGATTTGATTGAATTTCAGGTATTTGTGGATTGTGGTTCAACACTTAATGTGATTGATAAAGGGTTTTTGGAAAACCTTAAATTGAAATCCAAACCTTTGTCTTCACCTATTTCTGTGATTGCTATTGATAACACTCCCTTGAAATGTATTACTCACAAGACTGCTGCATTTCCTCTCACTATAAATGGAGATCACCAAGAAATTTTGGACTTGGTTGTTTTGGATAATTTGCCCTCTCCAGTTGTTCTAGGATTGCCTTGGTTAAGACTGCACAATCCTTTATTGGACTGGTCTACTAATGTGATTAAGTCTTGGAGTCCGAAGTGCTATGATAAATGTTGTAATGGTCACATTGCGGCTGTGGAAAAAGGGAAATTACCTGTACCTATTCAAGATTTTTGGAGGTTTTTTTCGGAGGAGGAGTCACAAGTTTTACCTCCTCATAGGGATTATGATTGCGCCATTGAGTTTGTTCCGGGTTCTACTCTTCCCAAAAGTTGCTTGTTTAATCTGACTGTCCCTGAGAGAAAGGCCTTGGAGGAGTACATACAGACTAGCCTGGCTGCTGGTCACATTAGACCTTCTAAGTCACCTGTGGCAGTTGGATTCTTCTTTGTTGAAAAAAAGCATGGCAGGTTACGTCCATGTCTGGATTTTCGTGAAATTAATAAGATTACCGTACGCAATTCCTACCCATTGCCGTAAATTCCTGACTTGTTTAACCAGTTAGTGGGGGCCAAGTGGGGGCATACAATTTATTATGTGTGAAGGAGGGTGATGAATGGAAAACTGCTTTTAACACTCCAGTAGGTCACTTTGAGAATCGGGTGATGCCTTTTGGTCTTACCAATGCACCTGCATTTTTTCAGAACCTTATTAATGACATCCTGAGACCTTTGATTGGTAAGACTGTGGTTGTGTATTTGGATGACATTTTGATTTGTTCACCAGATCTCGAGTCCCATTGGCAAAGTGTACGTGAAGTTTTGCAGTTATTGAGTGATAATTCACTCTTTTCTAAGCTGGAGAAATGTGAGTTCGCTATGCAGAAAATTAGTTTTTTGGGCTACATCGTCTCCAGCGAGGGCTTTGCGATGGACCCTGTGTAGGTTCAGGCTGTGCAGGAATGGCCTAGGCCTATTGGTTTGAAATCTATAGAGATTTTTGGGTTTTGCCAATTATTACAGTAAATTCATTAAGAATTTTTCTGTAATTGTTAAACCTCTAACCGATCTCACCAGGAAAGGTGTAAAACGGCCCAGTGGACTATTGAGGCCATTGAAGCGTTTGAGTATCTCAAAGAGAGATTCACTTCTGCCCCTATCCTTATGCAGCCTGATGAGACCAAGCCTTTTTTGGTCGAGGTCGATGCTTCATCAGTGGTGGTCGGAGCAGTTTTGTCTCAAGAGAACAAGGATGGAATAAATCCTTGCGCCTTTTTTCGAAAAAATTTTCGGAAACCAAACTGAATTATGATGTTGGAAATCGGGAGTTGCTGGCTATTAAACTTGCGTTTGAACACTGGCGTCATTTTTTGGAAGGCGCTAGATTTCCTATTCAGGTTTTCACAGATCATAAGAATTTGATCTATCTGGATGCTGCCAAGTGTTTAAATGCCCGTCAAGCTAGGTGGGCACTTTTTTTTTCTCGGTTTCATTTTTCTGTTACCTATATCCCTGGTACTAAGAATGTTAAAGTCGATGCTTTATCTCGCAGCTTCTCTCCTATGGTCGGTGCCGAGGAGGAGGAGAGCATATTGCAGAAAGGAGTTGTGGTGGCGGCTTTGGACTCCGTTTTGGAGAATGGGATACTGAATGCTCAAGATGATGCTCCATCTAACACTCCCCATGGGAGGTTGTTCGTGCCTAGAGCCTTTAGGAGAGATTTGTTTGTGGAGTGTCATGAGTCTCGGTTGGCAGGTCATCCAGGAGTTTCGGAGACTAAGAGACTTATCAGTCGCAGTTTTTGGTGGCCTGGATGGCAGAAGGAAGTCATCAAGTGGGAGCGTCAGTGTACTGTGTGTGCTAGGTCAAAGGCTTCACATACTCCTGCTACGGGGTTGCTTTGCCCTCTGGAGGTTCCCAGTGCGCCTTGGACGCATCTCACTATGGATTTTATTACTGATCTTCCGGTGTCCGAGGGTTTTACTGTCATCTGGGTGGTCGTGGACCATTTTAGTAAGATGTGTCATTTGGTACCATTCATTAAGTTGCCCTGCGCCAAGACACTCGCTAAGGCATTTGTTAAGGAGATTGTCAAGCTCCATGGCGTTCCCACGGATATTGTTTCTGATAGAGGACCTCAGTTTGTGGCTCGCTTTTGGCATGCTTTTTGTGACGGGTTGGGAGTCCATTTGTCATTTTCGTCTGGTTATCATCCTGAATCTAATGGACAGACTGAAAGAAAGAACCAGGATGTAGAACAGTTTTTGTGTTGTTTTGTGGCGGACAATCAAGAGGTGTGGTCTGAATTTCTGCCTCTCGCAGAATTTGCTCTTAACAATCATGCATCCTCCTCTGCTGGGTGTTCTCCTTTTTTTTGTTGTACTGGGAGACATCCGTCTTTTGGTTCGTTCTCCATATTGGGGTCGGCGGTGCCAGAGGAGGAGAATTTTTCCGGTGATTTGGAGAGAGTTTGGGCTAATGTACGTTGCAACCTGCAAGAGGCTAACAAGAAGTCCAAGAAGTATTTTGAGAGGAAGCGTAAAGAGGTTTTGTTTACTGTGGGTGACATGGTTTGTTTGTCCTCGAAGAACCTGCGGTTGAGGATTCCCTCTAAAATACTGGGTCCTAAATTTGTGGGTCCATTTAAAGTGCTTCAGGTTGTTAACCCGTCTGCTGTTAGGTTGGATGTCCCTACTTCCTGGAAGATTAATCCTGTGTTTCATGTTTCCTTGTTGAAAAAGGCTGACGCATCTAATAGGGATGCCACTGTCACTGTTCCCCCTGTGGTGGAAGACGGCGAATATGAAATTTCTCGTATTTTGAATTCTAGATGGCATAGAGGTAAATTACAGTATATTGTCTCCTGGAAGGCTTTCAGTCCGAGGACAACTCCTTGGTAAGGACGGATGATGTCTCTGCTACTAGGCTTGTTAAAGCTTTCCACAGGAGATTTCCTGATAGGCCTGGGCCTGGAGGATCCGGAGGATCCTCACAGAAGAGGGGGTACTGTTACTATCTTGTGTTTTTCGGTCACGTGACCTGGTTCCTATATATTCCAGCTCCACCCTTCTGGCTTTGCTGGACTTCAGTGTATTTTTTTGACTGTCTCTCTGGCCAGGTGCTTCGGTGCCTATCTCTGTCAGTTCGCTTGGTCTTCTGGGACCTTTAGTACTTTTTGTTAGTTTGTCCTTTTTGCTCTGCAACAACTTCTATTTAGGAGGTGTCCCATTTTTGTCCCAGTCCTTAGTTCTTTAAGGGACCCCTCCCTTTATTCTATAGGTCTCCGTTCAGACTAACCGATGACGAAGAGGGGTCTGTTCACAAGGAACAGGCAGCCCGCTACATCGTAGGGATTCAGCTTAGTCTTACTGTAGGGACAGCTTTCCCTTATCTTTCCTTAGTTTATGTTGCAGATCATAACAGTATTTAGTAAACATAATTTTGATCAAAATAATGTAAAACCTATCCCGCCACGTCAAGGCAAACCTTATGGGACAGTCCTAACTCTAATATTAAGGGCAGAGAGACTGGATCCCTAATACATTCTGTAGTTCATTCTGCCTCTGGTTTATGCTTGTACTAGGGATACAGTCTCTTTTTAATATTAGAGTTAGGACTGTCCCATAAGGGTTGCCTTGATGTTGCGGGATAGCTTTTACATTTTTTGATCAAAATTATGTTTACTAAATACCCTTTATTATTTATTATTATTTTTGCACGGTGCGATCTATCCATTTACTTCCAGTTATTTGGGTATTTTGCTTGCTTTTGCTTTTTCTCTGTCCAGTGGCCTTGTGTAAACATGCATTTATAATTTTCCATGCACATAAATTTACGTTTCAGTTCAGACTTCCAGGTTTTTTCTTTGTAGTTCAATGTGCCTTAGTGCATATAAAAGGGTGTGGCCGCCCTTTGTCTGAACTGAAAGGTTCATTCTGCCTCAGGTTTATGCTTGTACTAGGGATCCAGTCTCTCTGCCCTTATCCATATGTACGTCACTTGACAAATGGTAAGGTTTTTAATATTAGAGTTAGGACTGTCCCATAAGGGTTGCCTAGATGTGGCGGGATAGCTTTTACATTATTTTGATCAAAATTATGTTTACTAAATACCCTTTATTATTTATTATTATTTTTGCACTGTGCGATCTATCCATTTACTTCCAGTTATTTTGGTATTTTGCTTGTTTTTGGTATTTCTGTGTCTAGTGGCCTTGTGTGAACATGCATTTATAATTTGCATGCACATCAATTTACGTTTCAGTTCAGACTTCCAGGTTATTTCTTTAATTAATTAACCTCCAAATTTATGCTTTGGGTGATCAAGGAGTATAATAAGGCAATTCAGTTATGAAAATCTCATTTCCTCATCAAATTTGAGTGAATTAGCAAACTTTGGCCGATAGGCTCATCACTAATGTGTTTATCACAGTTACTCTATTTATGCATTGCAAATTTTTTTAATATTTTTTTTTTCAATTATTGATATAAATATATATATATATATATATATATATATATATATATATATATATATACAGGATATAAAGTGAAGTAAATAATTATTTGATCCCTTGCTGTTTTTGTAAGTTTGCCCACTGACAAAAACATGAACAGTCTATAATTTTAAGGGTAAGTTAATTAAGTTAATTTTAACATTGAGAGATATCATATCCAAAAAATATCAAGAAAATCACATTGTATAAATTAAATAAATCTATTTGCATTTTGCAGTGAGAAATAAGTATTTGATCCCCTACAAACCATTATGAGTTCTGGCTCCTACAGACCAGTTAGACGCTCCTAATAAGCTCGCTACCTGCATTAAAGGCAGCTGTCTTACATAGTCAGTCAGACTCTAGCCTCTACAACATGGGCAAGACCAAAGAGCTCTCTAAGGATATCAGGGACAAGATCATAGACCTGCACAAAGCTGGAATGGCCTACAAAACCATAAGTAAGACGCTGGGTGGGAAGGAGACAACTGTTGGTGCAATAGTAAGAAAATGAAAGAAATACAAAATGACTGTCAATTGACATCGATCTGCTGCACCATGCAAAATCTCATGTCGTGGGGTATCTTTGATCATGAGGAATGTGAGAGATCAGCCTAAAACTACACGGGGGAAACTTGGTAATGATCTCCAGGCAGCTGGGACCACAGTCACCAAGGAAACCATTGGTAACATATTACGCCTTAAAGGTTTAAAATCCTGCAGTGCCCGCAAGGCCTCCCTGCTCAAGAAGTCACATGTGCAGGCCCGTCTGAAGCTTGCCAATGAACACCTGGATGATTCTATGAGTTATTGGGAGAAGGTGCTGTGATCAGATGAGACAAAAATTGAGCTCTTTGGCATTAACTCAACTCGCCGTGTTTGGAGGAAGAGAAATGCTGCCTATGACCCAAAGAACACCATCCCCATTGTCAAACATGGAGGTGGAAACATAATGTTTTGGGGGGTTTTCTCTGCTAAGGGCACAGGACAACTTCACTGCATCAATAGGAGAATGGATGGAGCCATGTACCGTAAAATCCTGAGTGACAACCTCCTTCCCTCCGCCAGAACATTAAAAATGGGTCGCGGCTGGCTCTTCCAGCAAGACAATGACCCAAAACATACAGCTAAAGCAACAAAGGAGTGGCTCAAAAAGAAGCACATTAAGGTCATGAAGTGGCCTAGCCAATCTCCAGACCTTAATCCCATAGAATTAGATTGAAGCTGAAGTTGAAGCTCCGAGTTGCCAAGCGACAGCCTCAAAATCTGAATGATTTAGAGATGATCTGCAAAGAGGAGTGGACAAAAATTCCTCCTGACATGTGCTCAGTAGTGTTGAGCTACCCCCGTAGTGTTCGAGTTTGGTTCGGTTCGTCGAACACCCGTGTGTTCGCCGAACTGTTCGTCGAACTGTTCGTCGAACACCTTCGAACACCGTTAAAACCAATGGCAGGCAAACAAAAACACATAGAAACACATAGAAAACACCTTCAAAGGTGTCCAAAAGCTGACAAACTGCTCAGAAGACACAACTAACACATGGAAAAGTGACAAGTACATATAGTCATGCGAAAAGAAAAGAGGTGGAGGAGTAAAAGGAGGGGGAGACACAGATATAGGCATGTCATGCCCTTCTAAAATCCAAAAAGTGAGAAGCCGACACGGCCAGTCCGCTCCTGCCCGTGCCACCTCCGTGTCGCCGGGTTTGTGCCAGAGCCGCGGTAAACCCTGACTGCCAGCCCCCCTCTCCCAATACTGGTGCCTGTCCGCTGGTGGGTCGAGCGAGCCCCCCTGTGGTGGAGGCAGCTCTAAGCTTTTTAATTTAAATTGTCTCTCTAATTTGAATGAATACACTTTAAATCCATTTACAAGGATCTATTGGAGGGCAAGTCTCATGCCAGCAGCCGCGTAATTCCAGCTCCAGTAGCGTCCACTAAAGCTGCTGCAGCTTTTATAAGGATCGAGCTCGGCTGTCCACCGCAAGGCATCCTACTGCCAGTCCTAGCCCCTATGCCTTGGGGTGCCTCCTGATGCTCTTCACTGAGTATCCCGTGGTCCCGAAGCATTTCCTTTGAAAAAATTAAGTGTCCAAACTACAGGTGGTGTAGCTTGCTTAACAGCCGGGATAATCCGCTGACTAGCAGACACTGCTATTAGGCACAAAGTATTTCCTGGGCTAGATGCAGTTAAAAATGCAGTTAAAAATTTGTAATTAGATACTCTCGTTGGATGCTGAGAAAGCATTCCATAGAGTCTCCTGGCACGCCATATATGATTCTCTTAAAAAGCTTGGGGTAGGGGTCTAGGGGACCCTTTTATAGCCCAAATCACGGCCCTGTATCGCAATACGTCACCTAGGCTGAAGATAAATGGAACTGTAGCACCCTGAGGGCTCGGTTGCTACAGAGGTATTGCACCTCACCCAGAGGTGTGATCTCTCACTCTCAGGTAAGGATGGAGTGTGGATCAGGACCCGACACCTGCATGCATTACACCACATTGCCGTGGGGCAGGGCGACCAATATGCCCCTGAGATGGGCACGACAGTCCCTGTCCCTGGCTGGAGTGGGGGGGAGGGAACACTGAGGAAGGGGAACCCTGTAGTGCAGGAGCAGGGAGGAAGTAGTTCCTGGGTGCATTGAGAAGGGAGTATAAAAGGTGGGCACCATCTTAGTTCAGTGCAGAGAAGTCTGAGCAGAAGTGACAGGGAGCAGGGGCTCTGCATGAGCTCTGCTCCAGAGGCGGGCCTAGTAACAGAGGCCCAGGCCTGGAAGAGGGAGAAGGAAGGAAGAGGAGCGGAGAAGGCTCCAGGAATGAGGAACGAAGGGATCCCAGGGGTGTGGACGGGCGAGTCGCCACCGCACGCCCGAATCCACCTGCGTGGAGGGGTCAGGCCAAAGGGGGAGACCGGTCCCCGAAACTAGTGGAGGCAGGAAACGACCCTCAGCTAGAAACCGAAGGCTGTGACATTTTATGTGGCGCAGCCCCTCGCTACACCCGCTAGGAAGGCACCACATAGGGTCAGGGAAACTGGCGCCAAGTTTACCAAGAGGAGGCCCGAGGCAGCCGGACAGAAGGGTTGGTAAGAAAGGCCAGACAAAGGACACACAAAGGGGGTCCTGTGAAGCTCTCCAAAGTTATCTGGGAGTTGTCTGAGCCCCTCACCTAGTGAGCACAGTACGACGTGGGCAGCCGTTACCTGCAGACGTGGTCTGGATAATAAGAACTGTGAGTAAAGGCCCTGGACTGCATCACTGACTCCGTGTCGTTACTGCTGCTGCCCTGCACCATCACCCCCATCCTCCGCATACACTGCCCTGAGGCTATACTCCTCCCGTGGGGAGTTATGCTACGCTCTGCTGCACCCACAACACCAGCCTCAGCGGTCTGCCCTGCAGCGGCGGTTCACTCTGATCGCAATCCACGGGTGGCGTAGTCAGACATTTAAACATCAAAACCACATAAATAGTTCCGCCACTGGTTTGACCGCCCTGAGCCACGGAATCGGGTCGCCACCACGGAGACTACAACCACCAGCATCCACCAAAAAGGGTCCGGCTCCGGGTGTCCCAAGGCCCAGGGGGTGCATCAGAACATTTTCATCACCTTTCACAATCACCAATGGGACAAGGCAGGGATGTCCTCTGTCCCCTCTCTTATACATCCTAGTGACGGAGCACCTGCTCTCCTCAATTCGCCATAACCCCAATATTAGGTGGATTGAGGTGGGAGGCACCGAGTACAAGTGCTCTCTATTTGCTGATGATGTCCTAGTTTATATCACTCAATCACATATATCCATCCATGCTGTTATGGCTGAAATAGATCACTTTGTTACATGGTCAAATTTTAAAATCAATGTGTAATGCACACGCCCGGGCTGAGCGGCGTGTGCGTGTGATTCCACTGGACCGTGCCGGAGAGTGAATGCCTGGAGGGGCGTAACTAGGTATTCACCCGATCCGACCAGGGTCGCACGACGGCATACAACGCCAGTGCACCCAGGAGGAACCGAGCAGAGGGACCAGGTGCTACTCCAGGACAGACCCCGGACACGGCTGTTGACCCACACAGGGGAATACAGGAACAGACTGGTTAGGCTTGCACACAGACTGGTGGGAATAGGCAGGCACGACTGGTATGCGGGCAGGCGGGTATTCAGGCAGGGGGGTACAGGCAAGCACGGCTAGAGTGCAGACAGGAAGGCACTAGCCGGTAGGAACACAGGCGGGATAGGACCCAGTACACACTGGGACTCTGGAACAGAACCAGAGATGTGGCAGACAAACAGCAGAGTGAGGCCGCCCAGAGAGGTGAGCGAGAGCAGGGCAGGATGAGACCGCCTGGAGCGGTGAGTAAGAGCAGAGCAGGACGAGACCGCCTGGAGCGGTGGGCAACAGCAGAGCAGGACGAGACCGCCTGGAGCAGTGGGCAAGAGCAGAGCAGGACGAGACCGCCTGGAGCGGTGAGCAAGAGCAGAGCAGGACGAGACCGCCTGGAGCGGTGAGCAAGAGCAGAGCAGGACGAGACCGCCTGGAGCGGTGAGCAAGAGCAGAGCAGGACGAGACCGCCTGGAGCGGTGAGCAAGAGCAGAGCAGGACGAGACCGCCTAGAGCGGTGAGCAAGAGCAGAGCAGGACGAGGCCGCCAGGAGCGGTGAGCAAAGGGTCAGAGCTGAGCGAGACTGCCGGAGCAGTGAGCAAGAGTAAAGCAGGACGAGACCGCCTGGAGCGGTTAGTAAGAGTGGAGCAAGACTGCCGGAGCAGTGAGCAAATAGATAAGAGCGGAGCGAGACTGCCAGAGCAGTGAGCAAAAGGGACAGAGCGGAGCAAGGCTGCCGGAGCAGCGAGCAAAAGAGTCAGAGCAGGCTAGAACCGCCGGAGCGGTAAGCAAGGTCAGAGCAGGCTAGAACCGCCGGAGCGGTGAGCAAAGGAGTCAGAGCAGGCTAGAACCGCCGGAGCGGTGAGCAAAGGAGTCAGAGCAGGCTAGAACCGCTGGAGCAGTGAGCAAAGGAGTCAGAGCAGGCTAGAACCGCCGGAGCGGTGAGCAAAGGAGTCAGAGCAGGCTAGAACCGCCGGAGCGGTGAGCAAAGGAGTCAGAGCAGGCAAGGCTGAGCAGGGGGGACAGGGCTCTGTTCACACGGAACAGACAGGAAGGGAAAGGCAGAGCCAGATACCCACAGGGTACTTGCAGTGAAGTAGCGAGTGGACCACAAACTCACAAACGGGAGTACAGAGACAACAAGCAGGAGTTAGGTACGAGTTCAGACTCTGCAGAAAAAGGAAAGGAACGGACATAGAGGCAAAACAGGCAAAGGATAGGAGAGAGTTCAGACTGGAACTGAGTGTACGGAAGAGACCGACACTGCAGGGGGATACAGGAGCGGGTCTGGGAATACGGCCCCCAGAGAGGCAGGACGAACAGGCAAGGAGTGTGTTCAGACAGGACAGACAAGATACAGGAGCAGGTCTAGGTAATCGGCCCCTAGAAGGCGGGAGGAACAGGCTAGGAGCGTGTTCAGACAGGACAGACAAGATACAGGAGCGGGTCTAGGTAATCGGCCCCTAGAAGGCAGGAGGAACAGGCTAGGAGCGTGTTCAGACAGGCCTGGAAATACAGCCTCCAGGATAGGCAGACAAGAGAACACAGAACGGGACCTGGCACCTTCAGAGTGCAAGCACACACTGAATGAAACACTATGCTCAGGCAGGGATTGATTGGAGCAGCTGAGCTATATACCAGGTGACAGACAGCAATAGGCTGAGGACGCACAAGGGGTGTGACCCACAGCAGGTACAAAAAGCAGGAAGTGATCGGGCGCCGCCCTTAAGCAGCAGAAACAGACACAAACAGACAGCATGGAGGGAAGCCAGAGAGACATTCTAGACAGGAGATCAAGTGCGCGCTCTTGCACAGTGGGAGATGGACCACTATGCAAGGACGCCGCCAGGTATGTTACAGTACCCCCCCCTTACGCCCCCTCTTCTTCAGGCCTGCCAGGATCTTCCGCAGGGAATTCGAGGGCCAATTCTTCACTTCGAAGAGATCACTTCCACTGTCCACCGGAAAAACTGGTCTCCTCTGGGTAGCTAGGATGCTACCTCCCATCCAGCCATCCTCAGCAACAGACGAAACGGGTGGAGTACCAGGAACAGCACACAAGGAAGTCTCTCTCCACATATTTTCAGGTGGCACCCCAGAGGGTACAGGAGACAACTGGAAGTCCTCCACCGGGTTGGAGGGGGACAGAGACTTGGGGGTAATCTCTGCTTCGAAGTACATCTTGTCAAGCTCACAGAAAGAAATAGACGGGTTATCAGGTACATAATGAGGAAAAGTCACTGTCTCTTTGTTATCTGGTGGTACCCCGGAGGATTCAGGAAACAACTGGAGGTCCTCCGCCGGGTCAGAAGAGTGCAGAGGCTCAGAGAAAACATCTGCTTCAGAGTACACTAGGTCGAACTCACTGGACGAAGCAGGCGAGGTATCGGGTACCGAGTATAGGAAAGTCTCTGTCCATTCACCACCAGGTGGCACCCCGAAGGGTTCTGGAGACAACTGGCGGTCCTCCGCCTGGTCAGAGGGGTGTAGAGACTCATGGGTAACCTCTGCTTCAGAGTACACTAGGTCGGACTCACTGGACGAAGCAAGCGAGGTATCAGATCCAGGATATTGGAAAGTCTCTGTCCATTCACCACCAGGTGGCACCCCGAAGGGTTCTGGAGACAACTGGAGGCCCTCCGCCTGGTCAGAGGGGTGTAGAGACTCATGGGTAACCTCTGCTTCAGAGTACACTAGGTTGGACTCAGTGGACGAAGCGAGCGAGGTATCAGGTACAGAGTATAGGAGAGTCTCTGTCCTTTCGCTACCAGGTAGCACCCCGAAGGGTTCTGGAGACAACTGGAGGTCCTCCGCCTGGTCGGAGGGGTGTAGAGACCCGGGAGTAAGCTCTGCTTCGGAATACACTAGGTTGGACTCACTGGACGAAGCGAGCGAGGTATCAGGTACAGAGTATAGGAGAGTCTCTGTCCTTTCGCTACCAGGTAGCACCCCGAAGGGTTCAGGAGACAACTGGAGGTCCTCCGCCTGGTCGGAGGGGTGTAGAGACTCGGGGGTAACTACCACTTTGGGGTACCCATTGTCAGGCTCACAGGACGAAGCGGACAAAGTATCGAGTACCGGGTGTAGAGAAGTCTCTCTCCATTTGTCATCGAGTGGTGTCCCGGAGGATTCAGGAGGCAACAGGGGGTCCTCCGCCAGGTAGTAGAGGTGCACAGACTCTGAGGTAACCACAGCTTTGGAGCATCCTTGGACATGCACACCGGTTAAAGTGAGTGAAGCATCTGATGCCGGGTGCAGGAAGTTCCCCTGTGTGGAGTCTGGATGGGCAGAAGTCTCTTCGGGCAGGAGAACTGGTGCACTACCCACGCACATTACCCGTTGGGGCTTCTCCGGGATACAGGGAGATGAAGCTTCAGTAGGGACTTCAAGGTTGGGGTCAGGAGGTCTCAGGGAGGACAGACCCTGGCGTGACGGCTTGCCTCTACGTCTAGCACGTCTGGACTGCCTCTTGAGGTTGGGAGAAGTATTCCGGAAAGCGTAATCACCCTGTGAGGATTCTGGGTGGGCAGTAGTCTCATTGGGCTGGAGGACTATTGCGCTACCCACACACATTACCCATTGGGGCTGCTCCGGGATATTGGGAAGTGAAGCTTCAGCAGGAGCCTCCGGGTTAGGATCATCGAAGACCATTAGAAAGGCCACCAGGAAGACCATTAGGTCCAGGAGGATCGGATCCTGTGTTTCATATAGGGGGTTGATCTATTCCAAGGCATCACCCGCCAGGTAAGGCATAATGAATGCCACCTTAACCCGATCGGTGGGAAAACATAGAGGGTAGAACTTGAAGTGTAGCATGCATTGCTCCACAAATGCACGACTTTGTCTTGGATCCCCATAATAACGTAGCGGATCCGCAGGAGCGAGAGCAGATAGATCCATCTGGACGGGTGCGTAATTCGCCTGGAACTCAGCTAAAGGGGAAAAAAAAATTATTTATTTATTTTAATGCATGTATTCGCTGGAAAACTTCTCAGAGAGCGAAGGCCGTGGGGCTCAACGGGAACCATGGCCTGAGCATGCTGTAATGCACACGCCCGGGCTGAGCGGCGTGTGCGTGTGATTCCACTGGACCGTGCCGGAGAGTGAATGCCTGGAGGGGCGTAACTAGGTATTCACCCGATCCGAAAAGGGTCGCACGACGGCATACGACGCCAGTGCACCCAGGAGGAACCGAGCAGAGGGACCAGGTGCTACTCCAGGACAGACCCCGGACACGGCTGTTGACCCACACAGGGGAATACAGGAACAGACTGGTTAGGCTGGCACACAGACTGGTGGGAATAGGCAGGCACGACTGGTATGCGGGCAGGCGGATATGCAGGCAGGGGGGTACAGGCAAGCACGGCTAGAGTGCAGACAGGAAGGCACTAGCAGGTAGGAACACAGGCGGGATAGGACCCAGTACACACTGGGACTCTGGAACAGAACCACAGATGTGGCAGACAAACAGCAGAGTGAGGCCACCCAGAGAGGTGAGCGAGAGCAGGGCAGGACGAGACCGCCTGGAGCGGTGAGTAAGAGCAGAGCAGGACGAGACCGCCTGGAGCGGTGGGCAAGAGCAGAGCAGGACGAGACCGCCTGTAGCGGTGGGCAAGAGCAGAGCAGGACGAGACCGCCTGGAGCGGTGAGCAAGAGCAGAGCAGGACGAGACCGCCTGGAGCGGTGAGCAAGAACAGAGCAGGACGAGACCGCCTGGAGAGGTAAGCAAGAGCAGAGCAGGACGAGACCGCATGGAGCGGTGAGCAAGAGCAGAGCAGGATGAGACCGCCTGGAGCGGTGAGCAAGAGAAGAGCAGGACGAGGCCGCCAGGAGCGGTGAGCAAAGGGTCAGAGCTGAGCGAGACTGCCGGAGCAGTGAGCAAGAGTAAAGCAGGACGAGACCGCCTGGAGCGGTGAGCAAGAGTGGAGCAAGACTGCCGGAGCAGTGAGCAATAGGATAAGAGCAGAGCGAGACTGCCAGGGCAGTGAGCAAAAGGGACAGAGCGGAGCAAGGCTGCCGGAGCAGCGAGCAAAGGAGTCAGAGCAGGCTAGAACCGCCGGAGCGGTAAGCAAGGTCAGAGCAGGCTAGAACCGCCGGAGCGGTGAGCAAAGGAGTCAGAGCAGGCTAGAACCGCTGGAGTGGTGAGCAAAGGAGTCAGAGCAGGCTAGAACCGCCGGAGCGGTGAGCAAAGGAGTCAGAGCAGGCTAGAACCGCCGGAGCGGTGAGCAAAGGAGTCAGAGCAGGCTAGAACCGCCGGAGCGGTGAGCAAAGGAGTCAGAGCAGGCAAGGCTGAGCAGGGGGGACAGGGCTCTGTTCACACACAACAGACAGGAAGGGAAAGGCAGAGCCAGATACCCACAGGGTACTTGCAGTGAAGTAGCGAGTGGACCACAAACTCACAAACGGGAGTACAGAGACAACAAGCAGGAGTTAGGTACGAGTTCAGACTCTGCAGAAAAAGGAAAGGAAAGGGCATAGAGGCAAAACAGGTAAAGGATAGGAGAGAGTTCAGACTGGAACTGAGTGTACGGAAGAGACCGACACTGCAGGGGGATACAGGAGCGGGTCTGGGAATACGGCCCCCAGAGAGGCAGGACGAACAGGCAAGGAGTGTGTTCAGATAGGACAGACAAGATACAGGAGCGGGTCTAGGTAATCGGCCCCTAGAAGGCGGGAGGAACAGGCTAAGAGCGTGTTCAGACAGGACAGACAAGATACAGGAGCGGGTCTAGGTAATCGGCCCCTAGAAGGCAGGAGGAACAGGCTAGGAGCG
This sequence comes from Phyllobates terribilis, assembly GCF_046119375.1. Lineage (NCBI taxonomy): Eukaryota > Metazoa > Chordata > Amphibia > Anura > Dendrobatidae > Phyllobates > Phyllobates terribilis. The sequence goes on from NW_027362761.1 coordinate 845,244,078, forward strand.
TGTTCAGACAGGCCTGGAAATACAGCCTCCAGGATAGGCAGACAAGAGAACACAGAACGGGACCTGGCACCTTCAGAGTGCAAGCACACACTGAATGAAACACTATGCTCAGGCAGGGATTGATTGGAGCAGCTGAGCTATATACCAGGTGACAGACAGCAATAGGCTGAGGACGCACAAGGGGTGTGACCCACGGCAGGTACAAAAAGCAGGAAGTGATCGGGCGCCGCTCTTAAGCAGCAGAAACAGACACAAACAGACAGCATGGAGGGAAGCCAGAGAGACATTCTAGACAGGAGATCAAGTGCGCGCTCTTGCACAGTGGGAGATGGACCACTATGCAAGGACGCCGCCAGGTATGTTACACAATGCAGCGAAGTCTGAGGCCCTCGATGTCTCCCTCCCCAAATCCATACAGGATTCCATCCAGTCCAACTTTGCCTGGCCCTCACAGGGTATCAAATACTTAGGAATTCCTATTCATAGAGACCTCTCCCATCTATGTTATCTTAATTTTGGGCTCTTTATTGAACAACTCCATACAGACCACGGTTGGCAAGTTAGAACTGTAAGATTCACTACGTGAACCACTGGTGTTTTGTGGAAAAGCACATGTACACTGTGTTCCAAATTATTATGCAAAAAGTGTTTAGGAGTGATAAGGGAAGAATTTGTTTGTTTGTCAGTTAAACTCATTGATGGTGATGTGTGTCAGGGCTCTTTATATCACTGTAAGCAATTGCAGACACCTGTGCTAATTAGTTTGGCAGGTGTGTCCAATGAAAGGCAAGACTACTTAAGAAGGCTGTCCCACATTATTAAGCAGCCTACATTTTCTGCCAAAATGGGAAAGAAAAAGGATGTGTCGGCTGCTGAGAAGCAACAAATTGTGGAGTGTTTAGGTCAAGGCATGACTACAATCAACATTGTGCGATGATCAGGATGAAGTGTCTTGGCAATCAAGAAGTATGTAGCTGATTCACAGTACACACGTGTGCGTGCTGATAAGGGCAAATTGAGGACTCTTTAGTACAGGCAATTACGTCAGGTTAAAAGAGCAGCGGCAAAATAGCCTTGTCATAGCAGCAGACAAGTTTTTGAAGCTGCTGGTGCCTCCAACGTCCCCTGAACAACAAGATGCAGGGTCCTTCAGAGGTTTGCAGCTGTGCATACGCCATCCTGTCGACCTCCTCTATCCACTTCACACAAGCAGAAACGGCTCCAGTGGGTCAAGCATTACATGAAGACTGATTTCAAATTTGTTTTGTTCATGGATGAGTGCCGTGCAATGCTCGATGGTCCAGATGGATGGAGTGGAGGATGGCTGGTTGATGGACACCCCACGCAAACACGGCTACAGCGCCACCAAGGAGGAGGTGGAGTAATGTTTTGGGCTGGAATCATGGGGAGAGAGATTGTCGGCCCCTTTAGGATCCCTGAAGGGGTAAAGATGAACTCCATAATGTATGTGGAGTTTCTCAAACAGCACTTCCTGCCATGGTTCAAGAAGAAGAACCATGTATTCCACAGCAAGATCATTTTTATGCATGATAATGCACCATCTCATGCTGCACATAAAACATCTGCATCTCTGGCTGATATGGGCATAAAAGGGGACAAACTTATGGTGTGACCCCCATGCTCCCCTGACCTCTACCCCATTCAGAACCTCTGGAGCATCATCAAAAGGAGTGTCTATGATGGCGGGAGGCAGTTCACATCTAAGCAACAGCTCTGGGAGGGTATTCTGTCCTCATGCAAAACAATTAAAGCAGAAACCATCCAAAACCTGACAAATTCAATGGACGAGAGAGTTCAGAAGCTTCTTTCGAACAAGGGGTCCTATGTGAAAATGTAACATCACCTAGAATAAAGTTTTGAGTTGAAAACTGTTTGATTTCAGTTTCTAATAGCCTGCTAATGCTTATAATTTCAAAAATGACCATTTGTTTGGTCTTTATTAAAATGAAAAGGTTGATCGAAAAGTTTGGGGGATCTAAGAGTGTGGCAACCCAGTAGTCAGGATTACTTCAAATTCTGACAATATGAGGGTCATGTTGCAGGTAGTGCAGCAAGAAGGCACTTATGTGTCTTGCGCATCTCGGAGCCCCAAAATTATTTTCCGGGCTAGATGCAGCTAAAAATTATTATTAATTTTAAATCTGGTGGAGCTTAGTATAGATGGCCTAATAGAAACAGTGCTGCACACTGCTACAAATCCCAAATTATTTTCCAGCCAAGGTACAGATAAACATGATTAGTAATTTTAAATCTGGTGGAGCTTAGTATAGATGGCCTAATAGAATCAGTACTGCACACTGCTACAAAGCCCAAATTATTTTCCAGCCAAGATACAGATAAACATGATTAGTAATTTTAAATCTGGTGGAGCTTATTATAGATGGCCTAATAGAATCAGTGCTGCACACTGCTACAAAGCCCAAATTATTTTCCAGCCAAGATACAGATAAACATGATTAGTAATTTGAAAGCTTAAAACGGTTGGTGAGGTGATTTTAACCAATCATCAAGCTTTTACTCTCCCCAGGATGACACAGGGGTAGAAAAGTTGTTTCGGATCCATGATTTGTTTATCTTTATGAACGTGAGTCTGTCTACATTATCAGTGGAGAGCTGCGTGCGCTTATCTGTCAGCACACCACCAGCAGCGCTGAACACACGTTCAGACAGAACGCTGGCTGCGGGGCATGACAAGAACTCCAAGGCGTAAGTGGCTAGCTCCGGCCATTTATCCAGATTGGAAGCCCAAAAAGAGCAAGGGTCCAGTGACACAGTCCTGGCTTCAATGTTTACTTGGAGATACTCGTGTACCATCGTCTCTAGGCGTTGACAATGTGTCAGACTTCTTGTCTCCTGTGGCCTTGCAAAGGATGGGCTAAAAAAGTGGTGAAATGATTCCGCAAAATTGATGTTACCAGCAGATACTGTTTTTCTGTTACGGTTTGAGTGCTGAACACTCGACGGTCCCACGGTTGGCAAGTTGGAACTATGAGATTCACTACATGCACCACTGGTGTTTTGTGGAAAAGCACATGTAAGATTCTGCAACAGTCTCTGCTGATACTCCTGCATGCGTGCCTCCCTTTCTATGGCAGGAATAATTTCTGCAAATTTACTTTTGTACCGGGGATCTAACAGTGTGGCAACCCAGTAGTCAGGATTATTTCAAATTCTCACAATTCGAGGGTCATGTTGCAGGTAGTGCAGCTACTCATGTGTGTTGCGCATCCAGGAGCACCAAGTCCCTGTTGTGTTGGTGGCGAGGTAACAATCATGCTTCCTTCCACTGTCCTCTCCCCCCAACCTCGCACAACAGAAATGTGATCAAGGTCTCCCTCATCTGATGAGTCTTCCATCAGTTCGTCCTCCGCTTCTTCCTGGGCTCCTGCACCTTCCTCACTAGTTTGGATGCTACCATGCGCCCTGGTAAAACCATCTCCCCCACCCTCACATGCCTGCCTCCTTGGTGCTGCCGACCGTCTGGACCTTGCAGATGTTAGCCCTTCCGCATACAACTCCTCCTCCTCTACTTCCTCCACCTCCTCTTGTGCCACCACCTGACTCCGAATTCTGTTTAACATGTGCTCCAGCATGTAAATCACCGGAATAGTCATGCTGATAATGGCATCGTCAGCATTAAACATCTTCGTCGCCATTTCAAACCTGTGCAGAAGGGTGCATAGGTCCCTGATCTGAGACCACTCCTCCAGCGTGATTTGCCCCACCTCTGGATCTCGTTGGCCCAGGCTATACGTCAGAACGTATTGCACCAGGGCTTGTCGGTGCTGCCACAGTCGCTGCAACATGTGCAGAGTTGAATTCCACCGGGTAGGCACATCGCATTTTAGCCGGTGAAGTGGCAGGCCCAATGACTTCTGTAGAGATGTAAGTCGCTGAGCTGCGGGATGCGAACGGCGGAAGTGAGCACACAGCCACCGTGCCCTCTGCAGAAGGCCATCTAGTCTGGGATAGTGGGCTAAAAATTGCTGGACAACCAGGTTCAACACGTGAGCCATACAAGGCACGTGTGTGACATTGCCCCGGCAAAGGGCCGCACCCAGGTTTGCAGCATTGTCGCACACGGCCTTCCCTGGTTTCAGGTCCAGTGGAGACAACCATTCATGAAATTGGTTCTCCAGAGCTGACCACAACTCCTCAGCTGTGTGACTCACATTTCCCAGACATTTCAAAGTAAAAACCGCCTGATGACGTTGTGCCCTACTGCCAGCATAGTAAGGAGGTGTGCAGGATCCCTTCTGCGCAGTTAGAAAGCTTGTGGCATGACCAGACAGGCTTTGGGTGCAGGTGGAGGACCGAGAGGAGGTTGAGGAGGCAGAAGCAGTGGAGGAACTTTGACATAAAGAGGATTGACGCACAACTCGTGGGGACGGCAAGACTTGGACAGCAGCCCCTTGTCCTGCTGTCACCATAGTTACCCAGTGCCCAGTCAGCAACATGTAACGCCCCTGTCCATGCCTACTCGTCCAAGTGTCTGTGGTGAAATGCACCCTGTCACACACAGAGTTTCTCAAAGAAGCTGTGATGTTGTGTGCGACATGCTGGTGGAGCGCAGGCACACCTTTCTTTGAGAAGTAGTGCTGACTGGGCATCTGGTACTGGGGCACTGCGGCAGACATAAGGTCTCGAAAATCCTCTGTGTCCACCAGGCGGAAAGGCAGCATTTCTGTAGCCAAGAGCTTGCAGATGGTGAAATTCAACCTCTTAGCTTTCTCATGGCTAGGAGGAAATAGTCTTTAACTTGTCCACATCTGAGGGACCGAGGGCTGGCTATTGTGCTTAGACGGGGTTGATAAGGGTGTCCCCGGCAAACTGCCGGTCTGTGAGGAAGATGCAGGCGGACATGTTAGGTTGCCTTGATCCAAAGGTGGTGCTATCGATGTCGGACAGCGCTCAACACCAGCTGGTGTTACCACCTCCAAAGAAAATGATGACCTGCCAATCACGCTGGCTGTTGCGGTAAAGAGGTGGCAGGTCTGCGCCCCAAAACAGGTGTGACTGCTGTCCCCCCAGTCACAGAGGATGAAGAGGCCGCGGATGCACAAGATATGGCAGACGGTGGTTGGCCCGGCCGGCTAGGCCGCATTGTAGCACAGTGAGCTTCCCACTGCAACTTATGCTTCATGTCCATGTGCCGGTTCATGCATGAAGTACTCAAACTATGTATTTTTTGGCCTCTACTTAGCTTTTGCTGACAAATATTACAGATAACACGAGTTGGGTCATCTTTATCGATCTGAAAAAATGCCCAGGCTATGCAAGGCTTAGCACCCATGCGACCTGAAGAGCCACCACGACATGTGGTGAGAGGCAGAGTTGTGTTTGAGGATGCAGTTGTTGACGTGCTTCCAGTACTACGTCTCTGTCCAGGAAGGCTCAACCTGACCTCGTCGTCACTAGCATCCTCCTCCACCTCCTTTGCTGACCTCATCTCTTGGCTGACCTTGGGTTGACAGTAAGTGGGATCTCCAACCTCATCATCATCACCCTGTGCTTTATCACACCTGTCGTCCTCAGAGCCAACCTGTTCCTGCCTGACAAAAAACTAAAGTTGTCGCTCCAATCAGGTATTTGAGTCTCATCATCGTCTTCCTCATTGTCTCCACCAACAGTAGTTACAGTTTGGGAATGAGGGTCTACATTATGGTCAGAACCTTCTGCGTCTGGTCCTGGATCCAACTCATAAAGATTCTGGGCATCAGTGCAGATCATTTCCTCGTCTGGATTCACAGAAGTGCTGGAGTCAACCTCTGATTCCCAGGCTATAGTATGAGTAAACAGCTCTGCAGACTCAACCATCTGTTCTACCTCATACTCAGACGGGCAGCTGGAGATTTGGGAGCTGTGAGGAAGCAAGTGCGATTGGGGTGACACCTTTGAGGACTGGAGTATTTGTGATGTTGAAGTTGATGTGGAGGAGAGCCCACTTAAAGGAGCACTTGATATCCATTGAAGCACCTGCTGTTTTTGTGCCTCATCTGGAATTTGTAGCGATTGGCGTGGCCGTAAGAAAGGGATCTTATCACATTGTCCGCTAAAAGAAGTAGACATTTTAGTTTGGCTGGAAGATGGTCTTTCTTCTGCAGATGTTACTGTTGCTTTAACACCTACCCACGGACACAACCTTTTTTCCCCTTCCCAAAACGCCTATTCCCCTTTCCACCAGCAGCAGGCCTTTTTCCACTCATTTTGGTGGTTAACTAATTCACAACTCTGGAGTTGTTTGCACAAAAAAACAATGGATGGGAACCGAGCAGAGCTGAGTGGCCAAACTGTGGTATTAGGCCAAAACTATTGGATGGGTTAGATGCAGAAAAAAATTATATTCAATTTGCAACCTGATGGAGGTCAGTATAGATGGACTAATAGAACAAGTCCCACACACAGCTAGAAGCCCAAATATTTTTTCAGAGGTAGATGCAGAAAAAAAATATATTCAGTTTGCAACCTGATGGAGGTCAGTATAGATGGACTAATAGAGAAAGTCCCACACACTGCTAGAAGCCCAAATATTTTTTCAGAGCTAGATGCAGATAAAAATTATTTTTAATTTGCAACCTGATGGAGGTCAGTATAGATGGACTAATAGAGAAAGTTCCACACACTGCTAGAAGGCCAAATATTTTTTCAGAGCTAGATGCAGATAAAAATTATTTTTAATTTGCAACCTGATGGAGGTCAGTATAGATGGACTAATAGAGAAAGTCCCACACACTGCTAGAAGGCCAAATATTTTTTCAGAGCTAGATGCAGACAAAAAATTATTTTTAATTTGCAACCTGATGGAGGTCAGTATAGATGGACTAATAGAGAAAGTCCCACACACTGCTAGAAGGCCAAATATTTTTTCAGAGCTAGATGCAGATAAAAATTATTTTTAATTTGCAACCTGATGGAGGTCAGTATAGATGGACTAATAGAGAAAGTCCCACACACTGCTAGAAGGCCAAATATTTTTTCAGAGCTAGATGCAGATAAAAATTATTTTTAGTTTGCAACCTGATGGAGGTCAGTATAGATGGACTAATAGAGAAAGTCCCACACACTGCTAGAAGGCCAAATATTTTTTCAGAGCTATATGCAGAAAAAAATTATATTCAGTTTGCAACCTGATGGAGGTCAGTATAGATGGACTAATAGAACAAGTCACACACACAGCTAGAAGCCCAAATATTTTTTCAGAGGTAGATGCAGATAAAAATTATTTTTAATTTGCAACCTGATGGAGGTCAGTATAGATGGACTAATGGAACAAGTCCCACACACTGCTAGAAGGCCAAATATTTTTTCAGAGCTAGATGCAGAAAAAAATTATATTCAGTTTGCAACCTGATGGAGGTCAGTATAGATGGACTAATAGAACAAGTCCCACACACTGCTAGAAGGCCAAATATTTTTTCAGAGCTAGATGCAGACAAAAAATTATTTTGAATTTGCAACCTGATGGAGGTCAGTATAGATGGACTAATAGAGAAAGTCCCACACACTGCTAGAAGGCCAAATATTTTTTCAGAGCTAGATGCAGATAAAAATTATTCTTAATTTGCAACCTGATGGAGGTCAGTATAGATGGACTAATAGAGAAAGTCCCACACACTGCTAGAAGGCCAAATATTTTTTCAGAGCTAGATGCAGAAAAAAATTATATTCAGTTTGCAAACTGATGGAGGTCAGTATAGATGGACTAATAGAACAAGTCCCACACACAGCTAGAAGCCCAACTATTTTTTCAGAGGTAGATGCATATAAAAATTATTTTTAATTTGCAACCTGATGGAGGTCAGTATAGATGGACTAATAGAGAAAGTCCCACACACTGTTAGAAGGCCAAATATTTTTTCAGAGCTAGATGCAGACAAAAAATTATTTTTAATTTGCAACCTGATGGAGGTCAGTATAGATGGACTAATAGAGAAAGTCCCACACACTGCTAGAAGGCCAAATATTTTTTCAGAGCTAGATGCAGACAAAAAATAATTTTGAATTTGCAACGTGATGGAGGTCAGTATAGATGGACTAATAGAACAAGTCCCACACACTGCTAGAAGGCCAAATATTTTTTCAGAGCTAGATGCAGAAAAAAATTATATTCAGTTTGCAACCTGATGGAGGTCAGTATAGATGGACTAATAGAACAAGTCCCACACACTGCTAGAAGCCCAAATATTTTTTCAGAGCTAGATGCAGAAAAAAATTATATTCAATTTGCAACCTGATGGAGGTCAGTATAGATGGACTAATAGAATGATGCTATGCCCAAAAGATTTTACTTCACTAGGTGCAGTAAAAAAATTGGTATTCTATACACAGGTGGTATATCTTGCAACACAGATAGGCTACTCCACTGACTAACACACTCTGCAATAGGCCAAAAAGGATTAGCTTTGCTAGATTCAGCCAAATGCTGTGAAAACAACTTGCACAGCACTGGCACAGACCTGCCTGGCAAAAACTGATAGGAACTGATGTAACCTAGTCCTGAAAAGGACTGCAATTACAATTAGTTTTTACTCCTACAACCTATCTATTTAAGAGCACAGACCTGCTTGATAAAAGTCGTAGGAAATGCTGTAACCTAGTCCTTAAAAGGACTGCAATCACAACTATTCCCTACTCCCAAGCTATCTGTAGATTTGTGCGAAAATTGGCTTGAAATTAACAAGGTATAGCACACACTGCAACAGCGGTGCCGTCTAACACGCAGCTGCAGCAGTGAGAAAATGGTGGCGACGGGGAAAATGGCTTGGTCTTATAGGGCAAGGACATGTGACATACACTGCCAATGACACATGCCCTTGCTTGTGTGAAAAAAAGCACTTCGCTCCGTGTGTGCGCTGCTGATATGCTGACAGATTGCACCTCCCCACTGTAAATGCGGGAAAGAGAAAAAAAAATGGAGATCTTCATTATTCCTGCAGAGATCCATCCCCTGCCCCTCCCCCACCCCGCTGTACACTCATACTGCGTATTAACATTAATTTTCAGCATTACTGAGAAAAAATGCAGTTATGATTTTGGTGCACGAACAGTTATCGAACATAACCTCGAACAGCCGAATTTTTCTCAAATCGTTCGTGTTCACCGAACGGCTCGAACACCGCCCAAAACAGCTCGAATTTGAGATTGGCGAACAGTTCGAGTCGAACAACGCTCATCTCTAGTGCTCAGCCCTCATCATCAACTACAAAAAACGTCTGACTGCTGTGCTTGCCAGCAAGGGTTTTGCCACCAAGTATTAAGTGTTGTTTGCCAGAGGAATCAAACATTTATTTCTCAATACAAAATGCAAATAAATGAATCTAATTTATACAATGTGATTTTCTTGATTTTTTGGGGGGATATTCTCTCTCAATGTTAAAATTAAACTACCCTTAAAATTATAGACTGTTCATGTCTTTGTTAATGGGTAAACTTACAAAAACAGTAAGGGATCAAATAATTATTTCCTCCACTGTATAATACATTAAAGGGAATCTGTCACCCCCTGGGATGTATATAACCTATTAATATGGTCATACAGGCGATAGAAATGTTAAACTAGTCCTACCTATATGTCTCATTAATGTTCTTATTGTTGAGAAATCTTATTTCATTTCTTTATGCTAATGATCCCTTCCAGGCTCTGAGGTGTAGGATCAACAAACCTACAGAGAATACGGAGTAAATTCCCACTCAAACAAGAGATATTAGTGATTAAAAACACATATTTATTTGATCATTTTAAATATAGATACAAAAAATACAGTGCCTACAAGTAGTATTCAACCCCCTGCAGATTTAGCTGGTTGACACATGCGGAATTAACTTGGCATTGTGACATTTGTACTGTAGATCAGCCTGGAAGTGGGAAATGCACTGCAGCAAATTTTGTTTTTGTTTTTTTTTTTTTTTTTTTTTTAAAACGTAAAAAGTTAATTCAGAGTGTCATTTATTATTCAACCCCTCAAACCACAAGAATTCTGTTTGGTCCCCCTAAAGTATTAAGAAGTAGTTCAGGCACCAAGAATAATGAGCTTCACATGTGTGGATTAAAGATCTCTTTTTCCAGCCTTTTCTGACTATTTAAGACCCTCCCCAAACTTGTGAACAGCACTCAGACATGGTCAACATGGGAAAGACAAAGGAGCATTCCAAGGCAATCAGAGACAAGATCGTGGAGGGTCACAAGGCTGGCAAGGGGTACAAAACCCTTTCCAAGGAGTTGGGCCTACCTGTCTCCACTGTTGGGAGCATCATCCGTAAGTGAAAGGCTTATGGAACTACTGTTAGCCTTCCACGGCCAGGACAGCCTTTGAAAGTGTCCTCCCATGCCGAGGCCAGGCTTGTCCGAAGAGTCAAGGCTAACCCAAGGACAACAAGGAAGGAGCTCCGGGAAGATCTCATGGCAGTGGGGACATTGGTTTCAGTCAATACCATAAGTAACGTACTCCACTGCAATGGTCTCCGTTCCAGACGAGCCCGTAAGGTACCTTTACTTTCAAAGCGTCATGTCAAGGCTCGTCTACAGTTTGCTCATGATCACTTGGAGGACTCTGAGACAGACTGGTTCAAGGTTCTATGGTCTGATGAGACCAAGATCAAGATCTTTGGTGCCAACCACACACGTGACGTTTGGAGACTGGATGGCACTGTATACGACCCCAAGAATACCATCCCTACAGTCAAGCATGGTGGTGGCAGCATCATGCTGTGGGGCTGTTTCTCTGCCAAGGGGCCTGGCCATCTGGTCCGCATCCATGGGAAGATGGATAGCACGGCCTACCTGGAGATTTTGGCCAAGAACCTCCGCTCCTCCATCAAGGATCATAAGATGGGTCGTAATTTCATCTTCCAACAAGACAACGACCCAAAGCACACAGCCAAGAAAACCAAGGCCTGGTTCAATAGGGAAAAAGTCAAGGTGTTGGAGTGGCCTAGTCAGTCTCCTGACCTTAACCCAATTGAAAACTTGTGGAAGGAGCTCAAGAATAAAGTCCACATGAGACACCCAAAGAACCTAGATAACTTGGAGAAGATCTGCATGGAGGAGTGGGCCAAGATAACTCCACAGACCTGTGCCGGCCTGATCAGGTGTTATAAAAGACGATTATTAGCTGTAATTGCAAACAAGGGTTATTCCACAAAATATTAAACATAGGGGTTGTATAATAATTGACCCACACTTTTATGTTTAAAATTTAACAAAATTCAACTGAGCAACATAACTTTTTGGTTTGTAAGATTTATGCTTCTGTTCATAAAACCTACTCTCGTTTGCAGTTTGAAGGCTCTAACTTATTTGCATCTTATCAAACCAGCTAAATCTGCAGGGGGTTGAATACTACTTGTAGGCACTGTATATATATATAAATAGTAAGTCATTCGGGGTAGGAGTCACATAAACAGAGCCGCAGGGGTACTTAAATCCTCATGCCCTCAATACAACGGTGTATATAAAGTTTAACAGAGTAGTATCAAACAGCAGATGGAAAGTAGTATAATATCAAAAAGTTAGTAATAAATGGCACATAACCATCTACAGAAAACTGCCTGTAAGCAGTGGGTTAACAGGTGAAACCACCCTCCATCTAAGGATCTGGTATATTGAAAATGCAATCATATTCAAATCAGATGGGGCTTACCCATGAAAGCAATGGGGATTTGCGTGCGGCTCTGTACGCCCCGACGCGCGTTTCGCGTTGCTTCTTCGGGGGGCTGTGGTTGTGGCAGGCTGATTGACATACCTAAATACAGTCCTGGGATTGGTGGCAGGTGGTACTGCTGATTAAACGCAGGGAACATGTGAGGGACATTTTGGCGGCCAGGGAGGTCTCTGACGTTTCCATGCTTAAAACTATCCCCCGACATTTTCGGCTGCGCCATGGTTGTGATCCCTCCCTACTTAAATTTTGTGGCATTGACCGAGTCCATTTGGGGACTAGAGGAGGCAACTACAAACGCACTTTGGCGCAACGTGAGTGCCGGTGGATTACTATTCTGGACACGGTGTCCCCTCGTGGCCTAAACGAACATAACAGTTTTTCCTCTTTCCTGTAAAATCGTTCATTCTTCCTTGTTTTTAATGTGTGTTTTTCATTTATTTTATTTGTCCTATAGTTCGTTCATTATGGTGTCATACCATTCATACATTCCAGATTCTGATTTCTTGTCGTTGGACTATTTTCATCAGTCCTAAGACATCTATGAGGCATTTTTCTTTGGAGGACAACTTGAAACTTACCTTGACATAATACTAGGAGGATAAGACTTTTTTTCGCATCCATCATACTTGATATGGACTGGGGAAATCATCAGGACTTACTTAGCAATATATATTAATGATATTGGTCCATTCTTTGTAATATCTATGGGATTTATGTATACTGAGCTTTTCTCTCTCTGTTTTTATTCCCCCTCTTTGGTATATGGTGTTTATAGACATCACACGTTATGTACGTAGGGATTTTATATATATATTGTTTGTTAACTAAAGGATGTGACATACTTACTGCACTCCTTGTTGTGCATTAACGTTTTCCCTTTGTTGTATATACACCATTATATGTGAACTGCCAGTTATGTTTACCTGCCTTATATGTGTCCCTCACTTAAGATGGCTGCCGCTGTGCCGCGCATGCGCGGTGTTATCCTTGCCATGTCGCGTCCTGAGAGGCTTCCGTTATGATGGGGGTGCCCCGTCTCATGCTGCACATAACACATCTGCATCTCTGGCTGCTATGGGCATAAAAGGGGACAAACTTATGGTGTGGCACCCATGCTCCCCTGACCTCAACCCCATTGAGAACCTCTGGAGCATCATCAAAAGGAGTGTCTATGATGGCGGGAGGCAGTTCACATCTAAGCAACAGCTCTGGGAGGGTATTCTGTCCTCAAGCAAAACAATTAAAGCAGAAACCATCCAAAACCTGACAAATTCAATGGACGAGTGAGTTCAGAAGCTCCTTTCGAACAAGGGGTCTTATGTGCAAATGTAACATCACCTAGAATAAAGTTTTGAGTTGAAAACTGTTTGATTTCAGTTTGTAATAACCTGCTAATGCTTATAATTTCAAAAATGACCATTTTTTTGTTCTTTATTAAAATGAAAAGGTTGAAAACTCTGCTGTGCATAATAATTTGGAACATGCATTTTGAGTGCAGTTTGAGTGTTTTAATTTTTAAAAAATATACTGTTATCATAGGCAGTTTGTACAAAAAACTTTCAATTGTACTCTAATAGTTATTTGACTGGAAAATTACAATGACTGCAATTCATATAGGTAATTTGGGAAAATCTGAGAAAATATTATTTGCATAATAATTTGGAACACAGTGTATATTTACCGTTGTATTGAGGGCATGAGGATTTAAGTACCCCTGCGGCTCTGTTTATGTGACTCCTACCCCGAATGACTTACTATTTTTATATATATATTTTTTGTATCTATATTTTAAATGATCAAAAAAATATGTGTTTTTAATCGCGAATATCTCTTGTTTGAGTGGGAATTTACTCCATATTCTCTGTAGGTTTGTTGATTCTATTTGGGGTTCCCCAGTGCACTCTTTTTTATATAGATTGCACAACGCTGGTAGTTCGGTTCGATTGTCTCTGAGGTGTAGGATGCCTGGAAGAAATCCCTGCCTCCTCTCTTCATTATAATGCCACTCCCCTCCCATGCATGCCACAGTGGCAGGGATTTCTTCCAGGTACCTTACGCCCTGGAGCCTGAAAGGAATCATTAGCATAAAGAAATAAAATAAGATTTCTCAACATGACCACTAATGTGAGACTTACAGGTAGGACTAGTTTAACATTTCTATCACCTGTATGCCCATATTAATAGGTTATACAGTTAGGTCCATATATATTTGGACAGAGACAACATTTTTCTAATTTTGGTTCTAGACATTACCACAATGAATTTTAAACAAAACAATTCAGATGCAGTTGAAGTTCAGACTTTCAGCTTTCATTTGAGGGTATCCACATTAAAATTGGATGAAGGGTTTAGGAGTTTCAGCTCCTTAGCATGTGCCACCATGTTTTTAAAGGGACCAAAAGTAATTGGACAATTGACTCCAAGGCTATTTCATAGACAGGTGTGGGCAATCCCTTCGTTATGTCATTCTCAATTAAGCAGATAAAAAGCCTGGAGTTGATTTGAGGTGTGGTGCTTGCATTTGGAAGGTTTTGCTGTGAAGTAAACATGCGGTCAAAGGAGCTCTCCATGCAGGTAAAACAAGCCATCCTTAAGCTGCAAAAAAAGAAAAAACCCATCCGAGAAATTGCTACAATATTAGAAGTGGCAAAATTTACAGTTTGGTACATTCTGAGAAGGAAGGAAAACACTGGTGAACTCATCAATGCAAAAAGACCTGGGCGCCCATGGAAGACAACAGTGGTGGATGATCGCGGAATAATCTCCATGGTGAAGAGAAACCCCTTCACAACAGCCAACCAAGTGAACAACACTCTCCAGAAGGTAGGCGTATCAATATGCAAATCTGCCATAAAGAGAAGCCTGCATGAAAGTAAATACAGAGGGTTCACTGCACGGTGCAAGCCACTCATAAGCATCAAGAATAAAAAGGCTAGACTGGACTTTGCTAAAAAAAACATCTAAAAGAGCCAGCACAGTTATGGAAGAACATTCTTTGGACAGATGAAACCAAGATCAACCTCTACCAGAATGATGGAAAGAGAAAAGTATGGCGAAGGCGTGGTACAGCTCATGATCCAAAACATACCACATCATCTGTAAAACACGGCGGAGGCAGTGTGATGGATTGGGCATGCATGGCTGCCAGTGGCACTGGGTCACTAGTGTTTATTGATGATGTGACACAGGACAGAAGCAGCCAAATGTATTCTGACGTAATCAGAGCCATACTGTGTGCTCAGATCCAGCCAAATACAGCCAAACTGATTAGTCGTCGTTTCATACTACAAATGGACAATGACCCAAAACATAAAGCCAAAGCAACCCAGGAGTTTATTAAAGCAAAGAAGTGGAATATTCTTGAATGGCCTAGTCAGTCTCCTGATCTCAACCCAATTGAGCATGCATTTCACTTGTTAAAGACTAAACTTCAGACAGAAAGGCCCACAAGCAAACAGCAACTGAAAACCACCACAGTGAAGGCCTGGCAGAGCATCAAAAAGGAGGAAACACAGCGTCTGGTGATGTCCATGAGTTCAAGACTTCAGGCAGTCATTGCCAATAAAGGGTTTTCAACCAAGTACTAGAAATGAACATTTATTTACAATTATTTACTTTGTCCAATTACTTTTGGTCCCTTTAAAAACAGGGTGGCACATGTTAAGGAGCTGAAACTCCTAAACCCTTCATCCAATTTTAATGTGGATTCCCTCAAATGAAAGCTGAAAGTCTGAACTTCAACTGCATCTGGATTGTTTTGTTTAAAATTCATTGTGGTAATGTCTAGAACCAAAATTAGAAAAATATTGTCTCTGTCCAAATATATATGGACCTAACTGTATGCGTCCTAGGGGGTGACAGATTCCCTTTAAACATTTGCCTAATTTGCCTAAAGTGATATGCATAAAAATATTATTTTCAGCCTTGCCTGGTTACAAGATTTTTTTTCTCTCCAAAATATTAGAACGTTTTTTGGTGAGGCCCTTACATTCTGTATGTTTTTATAACACATCATATAAAACGTATGGAATCTCATAGTTTATAAATTATGAATAACATGCTCTCTCATGGTATGTTTTACTATAAACAATATGGAAGTAGATGCAGAAAAGATTGCAAGAAGCGTGAATACTTTGCAACGACTAAATGTTTGTACAATGGGCTCTACAGGGAAATAAAGGCAAAAATTGCATTTGTACACACTCTTAATGCAAGAATACACAGAGGGTCCGGTTGTTTAGTTATTGAAAATCATCATAGCGTTGTTTGGTTTCCAGACTGAAGCTATTTATGTAGACTTAGTGACATTGTATGTAAACAGAATATGTGATTACTTTAGGAGGTAAACAGACATTCAACACATTGAAACACACTGTACTTGGAGGGGGCATGAGGCTGACACATCATTCTCTGATTTTGAAGGGACTTTTGTGTGTTTTCAATCTTGTTTTTATTGCTATTTGATGATAGTTTTCTGCAGACATTCCCAGCAGCACTACATTATTATTATTATTATGCACATTTCTACAGATTACTGTTGGTATGGAAACTTGGGAGGGAAAAACTACATGAAATCATTGTGGACAAAGCGGTTTTGTATTTCTGATTAGGGAGAGCTGATTTCCGAGATTATTACTGCTGTAAAGTAGACAATTTCTACAAATCCTGCACTAGTGTTTGTACCACAAGCATTTCCCTTTTTGTGTAAAATCCTATTTGAGATTCAACGTCAGTAACAAATAGAAGAACGTTTACTTACAAGTTACAATTCTGGAAATTCATATGGATAGCAATATTTTAATGTATTATTATTAATAATTCATTTATTTTATTTATTGAAACTATTTATCATTGATCATAGTTTAGTGGTATTTTCTTATAAACAAAGTAAAAATGAGCTGTAATACACCAAAATAATAAAGTAAGTAAAGCAAGTATCTTACATTAGTATATAGAATGTTTAAAATGTCATTAAAAAATAGTCACTTTACATGGAGTAATATATTAGCAATTCCCTTGCTTAGCATTCCTTATTTCTAGAATACAACCATCTTACCGATGTAAAAGTTTTTTTTTGTGAAATAATGTGACATCAGTACTAGTATTGTTTTAATTTTTAATACAAATTTCAGTGAACCAAAACTATTTTTTTTCACTTATAAATGTTTTAGAATTGTCCTGAAAATGATTTAGAACATTAAAACACTTTTCTCACCTTTTTTTGCAAAAGTCTTGTGTAATGAGGCAGGTAATAACTATGACATACAAAGCTAATAATCAACCTGGTTGTCATCACTGCATTACTTTCACTGCCGATGTAACAGAGTCAGAAAATTTAATTTCTAAAATCACTTTCTAATCCTAATGAGAATGCAAATGTATTTTTACTTGTGAACATTTTATGTTATGCAGTATATAGTTAAATTCATGTTCTCTTTTGAAGCACTGTCACTGTCTGTGTTTTCAAAGCGAAAAGGGCCTTCAGTAGGCCTCGGGCTGACATGGTAACCCTTCGGTGCCCCAAATTCACTGGAAAACAAAACATTTAAATGCCACTGTCAGTGATTGAAAGTGACATTTTGATAAATAAACAGCAGCAATTGAAACTGACTCTAGTCGCTGCTGTTAGAGACAAATGCGGGATAAATACACAGGCAGATTAACCATTTTGTCAGGGTGCTTTTCCCTGTGGTGGTGTTGCAAAGGAATTGAACACTAGTTAACATGGTCGCTTATCACTGTGGTTCTGGACACACTATGATCAGCTTATTTTGTGTCAAATCCTTTGCATTTGTTTTTCAAAATATGTCCCCAAATTATTTTTTGATTGTACATGATAATTGCCTACATACCGTAATCTGCCTTGTTTTTCTTTCTGCCTCTTCTGTTCACCCATCCTCAATACTTGTTGTCAACCTGAAGCAGCAACAAGACATAGTGTCAGTTGTCCCAGAATAAGGCCAGGATTAGACAAGGGTTTGAGAAATCATCCAATTTTCATCCAGAAAACTGAGACTATTTTCATCCACATTGTCATCCATGTGTCCAAATTTATGTCAGTGTGACATCCATATGGTATCTGTGTTTACAGTGGGTAAAATAAGTATTTGATACACAACCGATTTTGCTAGTTTCCCCTCCTTCAAAGAATGGAGAGGTTTGTAATTTTTAAAAAATTTAATTTTTTTTAATAGAATCTTAAAAAAAATACAGAAAATCACATTCTATGATTTTTAAATAATGAAATTGAATTTTATTGCAAGAAATAAGTATTTGATCACCTACCAACCAGCAAGAAATCTGTCTCTCACAGACCTGTTAGTTTTCCTTTAAGAATCCCTCCTACTCTGCACTCATTACCTGTTTTAATTGCTCTTATTTGTACTCGTTACCTGTATAAAAGACACCTGTCCACACACTCAATCAATCAAACTCCAACCTCTCCACCATGGCCAAGACCAAAGAGCCATCTAAGGACACCAGGGACAAAATTGTACACCTGCACAAAGCTGGGATGGGCTACAGAACAATAGGCAAGCAGCTTGGTGAGCAGTAACAACTGTTGGCGCAATTA
Organism: Phyllobates terribilis; assembly: GCF_046119375.1. Classification (NCBI taxonomy): domain Eukaryota; kingdom Metazoa; phylum Chordata; class Amphibia; order Anura; family Dendrobatidae; genus Phyllobates; species Phyllobates terribilis. The sequence goes on from NW_027362761.1 coordinate 845,262,333, forward strand.
TTAGAAAATGGAATAAATACAAGATGACTGTCAATCTTCCTCATTCTGGGGCTCCATGCAGGATCTTGCCTTGTGGGCTGAGGATGATTCTGAGAAAGGTCAGGAATCAGCCCAGAACTACTCGAGAGGACCTGGTCAATGACATGAAGAGAGCTGGGACCACAGTCTCAAACATTACTGTTAGTAACACACTACGCTGTCATGGATTAAAATCCTGCAGGGCACACAAGGTTCCCCTGCTTCCGCCAGCACTTGTCCAGGACTGTTTGAAGTTCACCAATGACCATCTGGATGATCCAGAAGAGGCATGGGAGAAGGTCATGTGGTCAGATGAGACCCAAATATAACTTTTTGGTATGAACTCCACTCGCCGTGTTTGGAGGAAGAAGAAAGATGAGTGCAACCCCACGAACGCCGTCCCAGTCGTGAAGCATGGCGAGGGAAACAGCAGGACGACTGCACCGTACTGAAGGGAGGATAGATGTGGTCATGTATCATGAGATTTTGGCAAAAAATCTACTTCCCTCAGTAAAAGCATTGAAGATGGGCCGTGACTAGGTCATCCAGCATGGCCTAGCCAGTCTCTAGACCTGAACCCAGTAGAAAATCTTTGGAGATAGCTGAAACTAAATGCTGCCCAGCAACAGCTCCAAAACCTAAAAGATCTGGAGAAGATCTGTATGGAGGAGTGGGCCAAAATCCCTGCTGCAGTGTGTGCAAACTTGGTCAAGAACTGCAGGAAACGTCTGACCTCTGTAACTACAAACAAAGGTTTCTGTACCAAATATTAAGTTCTGTTTTTCTATTGTATCAAATATTTTTTTATGCAATAAAATGCTAATTAATTATGTAAAAATCATACAATGTGATTTTCTGAATTTTTTTTAAATTCTGTCTCACAGTTTAAGTGTACCTCCAATAAAAATTACAGACCTCTCCATTCTTTATAGATGGGAAAACTTGCAAAATCGGCATTGTATCAAATACAACATTTTCCCCACTGTATACATCAACAGTTTAGAATGTACATGTAAAATACAGTTTCCAAGATTAATGCCAATGTATCTGTGAAAATTATATCCAATTGGGATGTTCTGTATGGTATGAGATCCGACCTTTTAAGCGCCCATAGGCGAGTATCATCTGATATGCAAAAGAGAATTGTGCATGCTGCGATTTTTTTTTTCACGAGGATACATGGTCCATGTGAAAAAACTGTCATCTCAGCAACCCTATTGAATTACATTGCTCAGTGTGATGTACAATTTTTATCCATACGAGGTTTCATGCTAAGATTGCATTTCCCATGGTGCACACCACTGATGTCCCATCAGACTGCTCTATCTGTGCAGCCATGACTAGAACAAATGACGCGCCCATGGGATGGGGACTCGGCGTCCGGGCCATGCTGTTAGATTTAGGGGATGCCGCGGTGGCTGGCTCCCGAGGCCGTACCCTGGGGTCACTCTTTAAAAGAAAGAAGGAATGATGGGGGGAAAGGCGTATGGGATAGGGAAAGTTTGTGACGCCACCTGTGGTGTCTGGTGAGGATCACCAGCACTGCTACAGTCCTCTGAGGCCAGTGATCAGGCAGCTTAGATGGTGCGGCTCCCCACAGGTGGAGCGGGGCCTCAGGGCAGCGTAGGAAAAGGGATGCAGGGCAGAGGGGACCCAGTCGGGTGGGAGGAAGAATAGGCACACACAACAGTTCACTTCAGTACCTTTACTGGTGGTGTTTCAGGCACGATCCAGGGCACTGTAGGGTGAAGGGTGCATTTCAGGACTCTCCCCAGTGAGCGGGTGTGGGGCCTCCTGTTTCTTGCCTTTTCCTGATAAGTTTATGACCTGCCTGGAGCAAGGCCTAACTTGGTCTCTGTCTTGCACCGGCTGACCTGGTGATAGGGCCTTCAGTTGGAGATCACACTCCCTGGTTTCTTGGGCCTCAGTGATTCCTGACCCTGGTATAACAGTCAGCTTTAGGTGTTCCTGGGACATGTAGTTCACCAGGGATTCCGGTGGTTTCTGCTGGTCCTAAAGATCCTTGCAGACGTGGACCCAGTGTCCGGTAAATGCTTGTGGGGTGAGCTGGTTAAGCTCCTCTGCCCCCTATGTAGTTCGCTTACTCCACTTGCCTTCGGCCTGCTGGGGGCCCTCACTAGGCTTCATACTGGCAGTAGGCCTCGCTACTCTTCACCGCTCTTATGGCATCAACACGCCTTAGGCTCACTAATTGAGCTCTCTCTTGACTGAGCTCCACTGCAGGCTGACCTCTCTCAGGCTTCTCTACTGCAGGAACTGACTGCCTAGCTCCACCTTCCCTTTTTATATCCCTATCCGGGCTCCCTCTGGTGGTCTGAGGTGGAAGGTGGAGGTGTGTGTATGCTACGAGGGCCTCTTGTGGAGGAATCCGTCCATGCACCCCTCTAGTATCTGTGGCACTCATGCGCAGCAGGGGCGCCGCACAAACAGCAGTCACCTTGTCCTGTACAAGTGCATTTAACACAGAGCTGTCACCCACCTTGAAACAGCACATCACCGACGACGTTCCATCAACATCGAGCCATGAGGCCCTGACAAAAACTCTGAATGTCACGTGACCAGTTCACAAGATGCAATCACAGCAGGTTCACAAAAGGATAGTGCAGGTGACATGACCGCACTCCAGAAGACGACAAAGTAGCCATTGTATATAATACTGTATATTGAAATTATAAACTAATAAATCAACTGCTGCATTGGAAAAAAAGTGAAATGAATAAAAAAAAATAAACTTTAAAAAAAATAATAAAAAATGTAAAAGCACAAAGTTTTTTAAATAAAATTGTAGGTTTTTTTATGTAATAAACATATTGGGTAGAAAAATTAAATGCAAACTTTTTAAATTTGCCAAAATAAATACTCATTTTACATCTTTATTGCTGTAGATCAAATTTGGCATCTATATAATTTATAACAGGCTTATGGCTGCAGTAACTTAAAGAGGAAAAAAAAAATGTTCTTTAGCTTGAGACCAAAATTGGCACCGACCTCAAGGCTGTAGGCCATGCTGTTTTTCCCTCACTTTACATATTAGGCAGTAAGCAATAGTCAGATAAAATGAATAATGCTTATTGTTGGCCTGCCGAAATCCAGAGTCTATGATTCTTCAATGGATTTTGAGGCCAGTGTCAGTCATTTGCTCTTTACAAGCATTGAATGACCATCAATTAAGCAGGAAAATTATGTTTTTTGCTGCCATTTAGGAAAAAGCTAGTTACTGTTGAGGCTAAAGGTGTACATCTCTCCGGGTCGCTTCCAGTAGTTGTTATCAGAGTTCTGCCAGTTATTAGATAATGTTCACTCATTCATTAATCTTTTCTAGTTATATAGCAGTCAACAGATGCAGAGCCTGCAACTGTGTTTTCCTGGCTTTATACCAACTTTGCTTAATTAATCATTGCCATGTCGGTATAAAAGACAGCGACTGCTGTGCAAGAGGTGACATGACATTGCCTGTCATATTGTGTCTTGTTACATTGTTTCAAGAAAGAATAACATGTCAGTTTAATATGACAGATTTATATTTAAAAGAACTGAAAAGAACTGAAATAAACTTTTGAAAGGAGAAAATTGTCATGAATTAATATCTTGACCTATATGAACCTACACTTACCATTGCACTTAAAATAATGGTTGAATGAATGCTTGTTTATCCCTTTTGACCCCTGTTGTATACATGCTGGGTTAGCCTGGCTGACCATGCATGTGTTTTTGGTACATGGAATAGATTAACCCATTGTCAAACACCACCGCAGCTTATCTTTCTCTAGAATAAGAACATTTCTTTCTTTTTAACGGCCTATGGCTTGATATCGAGCTATTGAGACTTGACGGATGAACCATTTGTAGGAAGATCGATCTAGTGCAAGCCTTCATAGGTTCACCAGGGTCTTCTACGCTGTTATCTTGATAATATCAAGCCATCAGGTTGCTGGTCTTCCTCTTTTCCTTGTTCCTTCTATTCTTTCAACCATGATATCCTTCTCCAGTGATTGCTCTCTTCATATGATGTGTCATAGCTAGGTGATCCTTGCTTCAAGTGACATGTCTGGCTTGATTTGTTCCAAAATAGATTTGTTTATTCTTCTTGCCATCCTTGGTATTGATAATATCCTTCTCCAGCACCACATTTGAAGGCATCGGTTCCTCTTCTGTCTTGTTTCTTTATCGTCCAGGTTTTGCATCTGTATGTTACCACAGAAAAGACCAAACTATGTACAAGCCGTATCTTCATCGCCAGTGAAATGTTCCTCGATTTGAAGACCTTGTCCAGTTGCTTCATTGTTGATTTACCCGTAACTATTCTCCTATTGACATCTGGCGTCATTGATGCATCTTGAGTGATCATCGATCTAAGTAGGTTGAAGTCCTTTACAACTTCCATTTTGTCGCCGTCCATCTCAACTGTGTCCTGGTCGTACCTGGCAGTAGTCAATATCTTTGTCTACTTTGTGTTGTGTAGCAGTCCCATGGTCAACCTTAGAACATTAGCATTTGTAAATCAATTTGCCTAATCCTTCTCTCTTCTGGCGTCATTTTCGTTCAACTGTAAGGGGTCCCTATAAGTACAGGTATTCATTATTGAATAGATTTTATAGAAACACATAAACAGATTTTTTTTACTTGCATATAGCAAATAAGAAAGAATTAATAGGGCAGGTTTAGTAAAACTATCTAATTAGAAGATAGTGTAAACCTTGATTAAATGGTTTTTAAATGCACCATATTTATCATAGTAGCTGATACTGTTTCATAAATTTCGTCAAAGTTTAAACCCAATGGCTCACTTTGCATCAGAAATTTGCTCTAAAATATTAGAATATATTTGGTGCTTGGTCAATTATTGAAAAAGACAGAATTCCAATGCATTTAACACAGGAAATCTCCCTCATTGTCATTGTGTCATGTTTCATTGGATTGCATTATTTGAGGTATTGTCCCCTTGAAGCACTGCTGCCATGAAAAATGCCGCTATACTGCAATGCTGAAGCAAGCCACGATATGGTAATGGTATGCTAATGCAGGGTTTGCACCAGAGTACAGACTCTGCCTTGTAGTATCTTTACACTTTTTTGCCATGTTATATCTGAAGCTTTATAATGGAGCCAGTGGTCTAACTTGAAGATTATGAGCCCCATTATAAAATTTCCAACTGGGTGCCAAATATCACTGTATTCTCATATGGGTTTTTTGGGCCCCCATAGGTTCAAGAGCCTGGGTGCGACTGCAACACCTACATCTATTATAGTTACACCACTCAATGAAGCCAATATTTCCAAAGAAGGTAGCACATGTTGACACGTGAAGTGGCTATCCTTCCATACTATTAAGCCATTTAGACTCTATGTATCTCTTTTAGGCAGGCAGCTGTAACAAAAATAAAATTGTCAGCAGCTATGAATCCTGGCTTCCTTCATGTACTTGAGATGTAGCTGAACTTGCATAAACCTTACATTAAAAACAAGTATTTGCAAGATACCTTTGTTTTTGCCCTGTGAAATAAAAAGACTTAGCACATAAAAATTCTGTTTCCCGCAATGTTGAGTTCTGGCCTGCCATCCTCCATGAAACCTAATGAGTACTGCCATCCTATTTAGGGCTAAGGCAGAAGATCACAAATTCCTCTATAAACCTACCAAATGGCAAGTGACAATGTCCACTTAATAGAAAGTCTCATTCTATAACCCCCATTTATAGTGTTTATAAAAATCTAAAACATATGTATTGAAGCAAGGACACTGACCAGAATCCTTCACCCTATAAAAACAAACCATAAAAGCCTTTTGTGACTGGAATCCTATGAAAACACTGACTGATGGATTGTTTAAAAAGCCAAGTTAGTGCTTCGGAGCTGAATTATAGAGCTGTTGTTTAAGTGGATATTGACAGTGAAATCAGCTATCAGAGTGTAGTGAGCACAGTTCATTGTAACGTATTCAGTAAATGTTAAGAGGCATGTTGAACTAAAATAATGAGAATGTCACTTTGAAGTGAGAAAAAGGAGTTCACATGGATGGCATTGGAAAAGCAAGCATATTCATGAAATGACACTAACAAATTGCAAAAATAGAGAAGAATCAGAATCAAGAGAAAGTAATTGTCCGTGTCTGCCGTGTGTGTGTGTATATACAGTATATATTAATATTTATCAATTTATATACACACACATACACAAGTGGCAGCCACAGGCATTTTTTTCTGATTCTTCTCTAGTTTTTAATTTTGTCAATGTCCTTGTCCCTACTGGTAGCATAAGGGATTACTTGTGCCATCACAAGAAGTTTTTTTTGCAGGATATGGGATGATACACGAGAGCAGTCAGACAGGGCAGTGGAAGAGCATCAATCTAGCACCTAGACCGGTAACTGCTCTTTTTTTGCGAAGAAGAGGATGAAGAGAATTGCCAGAACCCTACAAAATGACCCTCAGGGATACAGGTGAGCATGTTTCTGACTAAATTGTCAGACTCTGACTTCATGAGTGTGGCATGAGGGCTGATGTTCTGTAGTGGGACCTGTGCTCACAGCCTAGAGCCATGCAATTAAATAGTTTTTTTTTTGTTAAAGGACACGAGAAATGGAAGAGAGGAGTTTCATAGAAGAGAGGAAGTTCAAACTGACCTTGCATGACCGATGTGAAAAAGTGTGGAGACACTGTGGTGAACATAATGCTGCCTATGACATTATCCAACATGATCGGTTTGATGGTTAGTCAGTGATTGCCTAGATATGCATATAATACTATCCATAAACCTTCACTTTATAGCCAACAGTGCACGGATTACTGTTAGAAACTGAGATGAAATACTCAGAGCCATTGTCCTTTGGTGGGTACAGTGGGCCATGGATTTTCCTTGGTGCAGCACAATTCCTAGCTTAGAGTGTGTAGATATTACCTGGAGAACAAAGGTATTGATTCTGTATAGGAGTGATGGAGGAGATGGTCTGTTCCCTGACACTTTAAGAGGTTAAATGTGTGTTTCTGAAGGCAGAACCCTCTGGGGCTGAAATTTAGCCTAGTTAGGGTTAACTGTAATGGCCAGTCCAGTAGAGGGAAAGGGAAATTGAGAGTTAGTATCAAGTTCAGGAAGTGACAGCCTGTGTAGTTAGAGAAAGAGGTGACAAGCAGCAGGCTTGAGTCAAGGGCTGCTTGGGACAACTTAAAATCCCGGGAAGTGGATTGCTAGAGAACCCCTCCGCACGAGTCCCCGTTGCCGCCCTGGGAACCTCAAGATAGACATTGGGGCCTGGGGGCAAATTCTGTCTGTTAAGCTGCAGAAGATATCTGACTCAAACTGTCAGAGACAAAGTGAGATGGAATCCAAATATACTGCCAGTGGTGGAGAACAATCTCTAGGGCTAGCGAAATTAGCAAGAGGGATGTTCTACCTAAATCGGGAATCAGGGCTGAAGTTGTATCCGGTACCTGTGGGAAAGATGACAACCGTTGGACCTTATCCTTTTTACCTGCCTGTAAATACTGCCAGTCACCAAGTAAAAGTTTTGTTATTTTTATGAATCTCGTGTCCCCTGGATTAATTGCTGCCCTGGTTCCAGAATAGGAATTCCTGGAGTCAGAAGAGGCCTGTGGGTCATAAGTAAGTGGGAAACACCACATACACAGCAGCACACCAGGACAAGGACACACTTTGCCTGTAGGGTGCCAAAGCGAGCGGAAGCGACTACCTCTCTCATGCACCTTACAGCTGTAGACTGGCCTTCACATTCCACAGACCTGAATCCATTTGAGAACTTCATCTGATGCTGCCAAGTATCACCACAGACTGTCCAGGAGCTGACTTTTGCATGTTTCAATTCAGGGAGAAAATCCCATCAGAAATAATCTGAGGACTCATCTTAAATACCCAGATATTGTTGGTAGGGCATACTGACATATGAGGACCATATAATCTACTGAGTCACATTATGAGTTGCCTTGATGAGATTCTCACACAATGTATCTCTCTGTCATTTTAATTATTTGCTTTAATTTCTGGAGTGATTTGGAATCCAGCTATAAACTGGTCAATGTTTTGGATTCCCTCTGATCTTCGATATGTAATTTTGTTCTCAACTAAATACATGATTTATATCAGTAAAGATTTTCAACTTCAACTTTTGTTCATTGCGATCAGATGGGGGATTTAAATGTCCCCTTAATTTTTTTTGAGCAGGGTATATAATGTCTTTGCCTTGGCTAAGCCTAATACATGCTTCATAGGTTTTCTGTATGAAATATGCTGTATGCTAAAATGGATTATTACTTTAGTGTGTTATACTCCAGTGAATAGCATCAAACTATATCCACAGGAAAATGCTGAACTAGCTATGAGCGTCCAAATGGTAATAATGGTTTTAAAGGTGACTCCTGCAGCAATTGATTTACATAGCAGGCCTGTCCAGGTACTAGTTTTTGACTGATGATTACATTTTGTGAGCCAACTTGATAAATAGTTTATTCTCATGTTCCCGGATTATGCTAATGAACAGTTAAACTATTGGTTCAGAAATGTAGTGTTTTTCCAGGGCCATTATATTTGGTATCTAAGCTAGATGCAGAAATACGTAGGGTCCAGACTTGTTTTGCTATGTCCGTGAAGTATAATTTAATTGAAAGGTACAAATGCTTTTAATGGCAAATTAAATATATTTAATCTGTGCAATGGAATTGACAATCTGGAGCCATCTGTCCCCATTACTTTGTTAGGTTGTTAATGTAGCTTTTGTTTAAGTGCTAAATAAATTTTGTGTTGTATTAAAGTCCGAAAGCAAATGCTCAATTGACAACTTGCTCAAAAGAGAATGGCGCAGGGATTTGATTTGCCAGCAATAATGAATAAAATAAAATCTTGCTAAAAACTGTCAGGTATTCACAGCCGCCTACCTCACATGTGTCTTGTTGGAAAGTGAAGTCTGATTTCATTTAGTTAAGAAATTAAAGACTAGGACATGTAAATTGTCCTTTATAGGTTTCTAGGGCTTATTCTTGTTATACAAATTTCTGGCATAATTGGAAATATAAATATAAAATCTGTACAGTATATGTAATATGTAGGAATTGGCTCTCTCAGCGCTCCGTAGCCTGAGCAATCACATGATCATCACGTGTTAGTGACGTCACGCAAGGTCCTATTCGTCTCGCCTGCTTCACTGCAGTCTGCGCGCCAACGAGGTTGTACCGTCGGAAGCATAGAGCCACCGGCCGGGGCTCTGCTTCCATACTGCCGCCCAACATCGCTCAACAGCCCCCGAGGTAAACCAATACTATCTATATAATTCAAGGATAACAGCAGTACCTGCAGCATGCACTTATGCTCGCATTCTTGCTGACCTCTGCAATCATCTATATTGAGCAGGAGGTAAGACTTTCATCGTCATAAGGATTAATACTTACGTCCACTAGAGGTACCTATTACTTCCTACATTGGGAACACATCCTACCCATAAGCGCATTTATTGGACATACATTATCTTTGGGTATATAATCTGTCTGACACTCTTAGTTGCTGACAGCATATTGGGCCCTCCTACCTATTCATCAGTAAGAACGATTTTGGTACTAGCACCCATTGGGGAGACCTATATAGAATTGCATTTATTTTAGTTTAGTCACCATTTTTTACTTCCCTCTAGGAAAACTAAGTGCTCTGCTCTACCTTCAATAAGATCCTTTTTTATCTATAAGTAATATCCCAGGATCAAACACAGAACTTCCACATCAGGTATCCTGTAGGATTAAATACCATAAAATCATAAGATATTATTATATAATTATAACTCTATTATAAATATATATTTTTTAATTTCTTGTAAAATAGGTACCTATATATTCTAGCCACTTGGATATCAGTCCCGGCGAGAATAAGCAATATAGGAACACACTTATACGAGGAAGGTAATTATCCCTCTTCACCAGTCTCGGTAATAAGAGCAATAACATTTCCTAACTGATACACCTCCTCTCTTTCCCGTCTAGGAATTATTGCTAATCTATGGTCCCTCTGATAACACTGACTGGCTACTATCAATTTGGATTTTAACCTATCTACCTCTTGGGACACATTCACAATGACTTTTTAAATAGCATTATTTATGCATTTTAACCTGCTTCGAATAAACGTATTTTATTGACCAATCTACTCCCCCTTCTTTTTATCCGACAGCTCAGCGCGAATTATTTTATTTATTTAATAAGGCAAACTCTACTCAATGCAGCTTGTGTTATTAATGTGCATGATCAAATTATTTATTTTGCCATTCAGATACACCTGAATTTTTTTTCTTAGTTACCTACAAACTGTTTGGCTCTTTATTATAAACCTTCAACAGTGATCAGCAAAATAAAGTGTAGAAGTAGTAAATTTACCCTATGTGAGATCTGTGGCTAGCAAACCTCTTTAAGCTGTGAGATGCCAAGTGGAAATTATTAACTTTGGAAATTGTAAGGAAAAGGCTGATCCTTCTAATAGAGCCCCACAATTGAAGTATTGTATTGCAATTACTTAAGAAATCAACCACTTTCTTTAGTTGACCCATGAATGTATGGTTGGATTAATTTTCATTATAGGCACTTCATGCTAAATTTTATAAGAGGCTCATTAAAATGTCAAATATAATAGCGTCAACAAGGTTGTGAACACCAAAAATGTGTCTTTATCTCTGGATTTAAAAATGAGAAGGATGATGATGGGGGTAATGTGTAATGTGAGGATATCATGGGGTAATTTCAGCAGTCCTATGCAAAAAATAAGCAATACTTCCACCTCAATATTTTATAATCACATGCAAACAACTCCTTGGACACCCACCATGTGGCCATGTAGTGTTTGATCTTTGAAATGTACTCATTAGGATAGCACCAAATTCAGGCTTTTAGTCTACATAGACTTACTGATAATATTTCCTTACTTCCCCTAATGTTTATGGAGAATGTAATCTATGGGGTAACGTTTCTCCCTGTGGAGAGTGACATGCCTGACATGCTAGTGTGAGGAGGCTTATGAGCCATACATGGCTCCTCTAGGAAAATAAATACAAAATTTGCCTCTTCAGAGATGAAGAGGACTAGAATTCCAGTGCTATCTATTGGAAGAAGAAATAGTCAAAGTTGACTTTTAGGAATGGAGAATGTAAGTACCATTCATTCTGAATACTGGCTTGGTTTTAAGGGGCTACGAAACCAGATGAACGCACCTGCACTACTCTGCATAATTTGTTACGATGGTCTAAGGGGTAATGTTTCTCCTTGTGGAGAGTGACATACCGGCTATGGCATGTCAAGGTAAGGAGGCTTATTCGCCATGCAATGCTCCTCTGGGAAATTTAACATGCAAATTGCCTCTTCAGAGAAAAAGAGGACTTGAACTCTATAGTGCCACCTATTGGAAGCAGCAATCCTTAAAGTCACAATCAACCCTTTAAAGAGTCGTGCAATATGACTTGGGATAAAAACCAAATCAAAATCTCAATTTGCAGACAGGGCAGTTGACCCTCGTCAGTGCAAAGTATGAGAACTGATTTGGCTAGGTGAAAGGCTCTGGACTGAGGTCTAAGGGGTAACGTTTCTCCTTGTGGAGAGTGACATAACAGCTTTGGCATGTCAAGGTAAGGAGGCTTATTCGTCGTACAATGCTACTCTGGGAAATTGAATATGCAAATTGCCTCTTCAGAGAAAAAGAGGAATTGAACTCTATAGCGCCACCTATTGGAAGCAGCAATCCTACAAATTTGTTCCGATGGAAACACCATAACATATCAAGCTATGCTGTTCGAGCAACTCGTAAGTTATGCCAACAAAGTAGTTTGCTGTGCATCGCTGTCTCTGTAACTCCGATTTACTCCGTTGTCCACAGTAGTGTTGAGCCACCCCCGTAGTGTTCGGGTTCGGTTCGGTTCGTCGAACACCGGGATGTTCGAGGAACTGTTCGTCGAACTGTTCGTCGAACACCTTAGAACACCGTCGAACACCGTTAAAACCAATGGCAGGCAAACAAAAACACATAGAAACACATAGAAAACACCTTCAAAGGTGTCCAAAAGCTGACAAACTGCTCAGAAGACGCTTTCTTTAAAAAAACCGGCCGGCAATTCAGCAGCGGCATACACCGGTACCCGACAAGAAGGAATAGAGCCTCACACATAGATTAGATAGATAGAAACATGTCAGTCACATATATATGAAGTACAGTGACAGTGTTGCTTACTGTACTTGTCATTTAGTGTAAAGGATTTATTAAAAAATATAATAGTGTTTTCATGCACTGTCTCTTTAAAAAAGCCGGCCGGCAATTCAGCATCTGTACCCGACAATTTATAACAGACAGAATAGAGCTTCACACATAGATTAGATAGATAGAAACATGTCAGTCACATATATATGAAGTACAGTGACAGTGTTGCTTACTGTACTTGTCATTTAGTGTAAAGGATTTATTAAAAAAAATAATAGTGTTTTCATGCACTGTCAATTTAAAAAAGCCGGCCGGCAATTCAGCATCTGTACAAGACAATTTATAACAGACAGAATAGAGCTTCACACATAGATTAGATAGATAGAAACATGTCAGTCACATATATATGAAGTACAGTGATAGTGTTGGTTACTGTACTTGTCATTTAGTATTAAAATAAAGGATTTATTATTAAAAAAAATTGGCGTGGGGTTCCCCTTAATTTTAGTCTCTAGCGGAGGTTAAGCAGACAGCTGGGGCAGATGTTTGAAGCCTGGGAAGGGGGTAATACCCACGGAGCTTCCCAGGCTACTAATATCAGCCCCCAGCTGAATACATAGCCTTTACTAGCTATTAAAATGGGGGACCCCCCCAAAAAAATGATGTGGGGTCCCCCCTAATTTAATAGCTAGCAAAGGCTAGGCAGACAGCTGGGGGCTGATATTAATAGCCCAGGAAGGGAGACATGAATATTGGCCCCCTCCCAGGCTAGAAACACCAGCCGTCAGCCACCCCAGAAATGGCGCATTCATAGGATGCGACAATTCTGGCACTTAGCCTCGCTCTTCCACGCTGCCCTGGTGCGGTGGCAGTGGGGTAATAGGGCTGGGGTTGATGTCAGCTTATAATGCCAGCTGACATCAAGCCCAGGTTAGTAATGGAGAGGCGTCTATAAGACACCCCCATTACTAACCCCATAGTCAAAGTTAAAAGAAAACACAAACACCCAGAATAAAGTCCTTTAATTGAAATAAAGACACAATCCTTTATTGTTCTAAATTAAACCATACTTACCATCACGCCCATTCCAGCTGAAGCCAACGATCTCCTGCAATAAAAGAAAAATAATAAAGCAACATCATCCTTACCTTTCCATGGTTACCACGACAGCTTTAGCTCTGCTACATCGAGATGACAAGCTGGACCGGAGCAGAACGCTGCCATCCAGCCTGTCATCCCGCAGACACTGAGAAGCGCAGGCATGCTTGCGCTCCTCAGTGTCTGACTGTGACGGCATCCAGATGAGCCGACAATGAACTCGGCTCACCTCATGCACGTCACTGACAGCGTGGGAGAATTCTCGCGCTGAGTGCAGGAGAATTTTCCCACGCTGTCAGTGACGTGCATGAGGCTGATATTTAAATTTGGCGCACAAATCGGTGATTGGTGGCGGGCAGCATCCGCGACCAATCAGCACAGTAGTGTTTAACTTTGGCGGCAAGATCAGTGATTGGTCGCGGTCAAGACGGCGACCAATCACCGATTTGTGCGGCACATTTAAATAGCGGCCGCGACCAATTGGATGTCAGCGCCGCTCCCCGGTCCTCCCTTCACACCCTAGCCGCATGGATGTCAGCGGCGCTGCCTGGTTGGATACTTCCGCTCCGAGAACCCGGGACATGAGCGGGACTCGCAGCAGAAGTATCTCGACCCGCAGAGCCGCTCCCCGGTCCTCCCTTCACACCCTAGCTGCTGATCTCCCCACAGTATCCGCATGGTGCTACAAAGGTCCGGACATTTGTGTTAAAAATCGCTGATTGGTCGCTGGCGCTGCCCGCGACCAATCACCGATTTGGGTGCCAAGTTTAAATATCGGCCGCGACTAATCACCCATCTTGGCATCACATTTAAACACCGCTGTACTGATTGGTCGCGGACGCTATTTAAATGTGGCGCCAAAATCGGTGATTGGTCGCGCCCAGCGTCGGCGACCAATCAGCTCAGCGGTGTTTAAATGTGGAGCCAAGATCGGTGATTGGTTGCGGCCGATATCTAAATTTGGCGCCCAAATCGGTGATTGGTCGCTGGCAGCGCCAGCGACCAATCAGCGATTTTTAACACAAATGTCCGGATCTTTGTAACACCATGCGGATACTGTGGGGACATCAGCGGCTAGGGTGTCAAGGGAGGACCGGGGATCTGCGCTGCGGGTCGGGATACTTCTGCTGCGACCAGTCGCTCATGTCCCGGGTTCTCGCAGCGGAAGTATCCAACCAGGCAGCGGCGCTCCCCGGTCCTCACCAATACGATTAGCTGATTGGTCGCGCTCTCCGCACGCGACCAATCAGTGATCTTGGCGCTAAAGTTAAACACCGCTCTGCTGATTGGTCACGGACGCTGCCCGCGACCAATCACCGATTTGGGCGCCACATTTAAATAGCGGCCGCGACCAATCAGCGAGCTTGGCGCCAAATTTAAACAACGCTCTGCTGATTGGTCGCGGACCCCAGACGCGTCCAATCAGTGAGATTGGCGCCAAATTTTAACAACGCTCTGCTGATTGGCCGCGGACTCCAGCCGCGACCAATCAGCGAGATTGGCATCAAATTTAAACCCCGCTCTGCTAATTGGTCGCGGATGCCGGCCGCGACTAATCAGCATTATTGGCGCCAAATTTAAACACCGTTCTGCTGATTGATCGCGGTCGCCGTCCGCGACCAATCAGCAGTATTGGCGCCAAATTTAAACCCTGCTCGGCTGATTGGTCACGGTTGCCGGCCACGACAAATCAGCAGTATTGGCGCCAAATTTAAACCCCGCTCTGCTGATTGGTCACAGTTGCCGGCCGCGACCAATTAGCGATTTTGGCGCCAAATTTAAACCCCGCTCTGCTGATTGGTCGCGACCGCCGGCCGCGACTAATCAACATTGTTGCCGCCAAATTTAAACACCGCTCTGCTGAATGGTCGCGGTCGTGACCAATCACCATTATTGGCGCCAAATTTAAACACCGCTTTGCTGATTGGTTGCGATGGCAACCAATCAGCATCATTGACGCAAAATGTAAACACCGCTTTGCTGATTGGTCGCGACCACGACCAATCAGCATTATTGGCGCAAAATTTAAACCCCGCTCTGCTGATTAGTCGTGACCGCCGGCCGTGACCAATCAGCGATATAGTCGCCAAATTTCAACACCGCTTTGCTGATTGGTCGCGGTTGCTGGCCGCGACCAGTCAGCGATTTTGGCGCCAAATTTAAACACCGCTCTGCTGATTGCGTCGGGTCTGCCGCATACATATTCTAGAATACCCGATGCGTTAGAATCGGGCCACCATCTAGTTTCATGAAATAATAAAAAAAAAAATTGACGTGGGGCTTCGCCCTATATTTGTGTCCAGCCAGGTACAGCAGGCAGGAAGAAACGGGCTGCCCCCAACCACCAGCTGCCTATTTGTACCTGGCCGGACACAACAATATAGGGAAGCCCTTTTTTTCTTAATTATTTCATGAATTTCATGAAATAATTAAAAAAAAAAATACGTGGGGCTTCGCCCTATTTTTGTGTCCAGCCAGGTACAACTAGGCAGCTGGGGGCTGGAATCTGCAGCGCAGGGAGGCCCAAGCTTTCTGGGTCCCCCCCGCTGCAAAATGCAGTCTGCAGCCACCCCGGAAAATGGCGCATTCATAGAAGCGTCATCTTCTGGCGATGTACCCAACTCATCCAGGGCCCTGGTGCGGTGGCTCACTGGGTAATAAAGGGGTTAGGGCCAGCTTGGCATTATCAGCTGGCCCTAAGCCTGAAATTCATGGGGTCACGCCAATATTAGACATGACCGCCATGAATTTCTAGTAAAGTATTTAAAAAAAACACAAACACCCAGAAAAAAGTCCTTTAATTGAAATAAACACACAATTCTTTATTGTTCTAAATTAAACCATACTTACCGTCACGTCCATTCCAGCTAAAACCAATGTCTTCTGCAATAAAAGTAAAATAATTATGCAACCTCATCCTTACCTTTCCATGGTTCCCACGACAGCTTCAGCTCTGCTACATCGAGATGACAGGCTGGACCGCAGTAGAACGCTGCCATCCAGCCTGTCATCCCGCAGACACTGAGAAGCGCAGGCATGCTTGCGCTCTGCAGTGTCTGGCTGTGACGGCATAAAGATGAGCCGAGTTCATGTCCAATGAACTCGGCTCACCTCATGCACGTCACTGACAGCGTGGGAGAATTCTCCTGCACTCAGCACTTCAGCGTGAGAATTCTCCCACGCTGTCAGTGAAGTGCATGAGGTGAGCTCATTCATGTCCAATGAACTCAGCTGACCTCATGTACGTCACTGACAGCGTGGGAGAATTCTCACGCTGAAGTGCTGAGTGCAGGAGAATTCTCCCAAGCTGTCAGTGACGTGCATGAGGTGCGCCGAGTTCATTGGACAAGAACTCGGCTCATCTGGATGCCGTCACAGCCAAACACTGCAGAGCGCAAGCATGCCTGCGCTTCTCAGTGTCTGCGGGATGACAGGCTGGATGGCAGCGTTCTGCTGCGGTCCAGCCTGTCATCTCGATGTAGCAGAGCTGAAGCTGTCGTGGGAACCATGGAAAGGTAAGGATGAGGTTGCTTTATTATTTTTCTTTTATTGCAGGAGATCGTTGGCTTCAGCTGGAATGGGCGTGATGGTAAGTATGGTTTAATTTAGAACAATAAAGGATTGTGTCTTTATTTCAATTAAAGGACTTTATTCTGGGTGTTTGTGTTTTTTTTAACTTTGACTATGGGGTTAGTAATGGGGGTGTCTTATAGACGCCTCTCCATTACTAACCTGGGCTTGATGTCAGCTGGCATTATAAGCTGACATCAACCCCAACCCTATTACCCCCTGCCACCGCACCAGGGCAGCGTGGAAGAGCGAGGCTAAGTGCCAGAATTGGCGCATCCTATGAATGCGCCATTTCTGGGGCGGCTGACGGCTGGTGTTTCTAGCCTGGGAGGGGGCCAATATTCATGGCTCCCTTCCTGGGCTATTAATATCAGCCCCCAGCTGTCTGCCTAGCCTTTGCTAGCTATTAAATTAGGGGGGACCCCACGTCATTTTTTTGGGGGGTCCCCCATTTTAATAGCTAGTAAAGGCTATGTATTCAGCTGGGGGCTGATATTAGTAGCCTGGGAAGCTCCGTGGGTATTACCCCCTTCCCAGGCTTCAAACATCTGCCCCAGCCGTCTGCTTAACCTCCGCTAGAGCCTAAAATTAAGGGGAACCCCACGCCAATTTTTTTAATAATAAATCCTTTATTTTAATACTAAATGACAAGTACGGTAACCAACACTATCACTGTACTTCATATATATGTGACTGACATGTTTCTATCTATCTAATCTATGTGTGAAGCTCTATTCTGTCTGTTATAAATTGTCGGGTACAGATGCTGAATTGCCGGCCGGCTTTCTTAAAGAGACGGTGCATGAAAACACTATTATTTTTTTTAATAAATCCTTTACACTAAATGACAAGTACAGTAAGCAACACTGTCACTGTACTTCATATATATGTGACTGACATGTTTCTATCTATCTAATCTATGTGTGATTCTCTATTCCTTCTATTCTAAATTGTTGGGTACAGATGCTGAATTGCCGGCCGGCTTTTTTAAAGAGACGGTGCATGAAAACACTATTATTTTTTTTGATAAATCCTTTACGCTAAATGACAAGTACAGTAAGCAGCACTTTCACTGTACTTCGTATATATGTGGCTGACATGTTTATATCTATCTAATCTATGTGTGAAGCTCTATTCTTTCGGTTCTAAATTGTAGGGTACCGGTGTATGCCGCTACTGAATTGCTGGCTTTTCATGTTTCACTGTGAGCACTGTTCCCATCGATTTGGGCAACCACTGTAATGCCACAACCACCATGGCTGTGGCATTACAGTGAGTGGCAGACAATCCCTGCATGATTGGTGCTCTAAATAGCGCCAGACATGCAGGACACGCTTTTGGTGCGCGAACAGTTATCGAACATAACCTCGAACAGCCGAATTTTTTGCAAATCATTCGGGTTTGTCGAACAACTCGAACACCGCCCAAAACAGCTCGAATTTGAGATTGGCGAACAGTTCTAGTCGAACACCGCTCATCTCTAGTCCACAGTTTGTTTTATATTAAATGCTCATATTTGGGGCTAAAATTAATTTTTGATATTGAATTTCATTAAACATTTCACACCACTTTCTTTCAATTGCCCCTGCTGACCAGGACACAAAAGCAGTTATTCTCATCTCAGCCATGAAATAACCCTTTAACATCTAAACACCTTGAAAGGTGTAGAACACCCCACTATTCCAGTCATCAACCAAAAATTCAAACAAACAATGGATACAGAGGCATAACTTTAAAATCCTAGTCCTTGGTTATATCTACCAATCTATCATGTGCCGTTTATGTTGTAAGTGTCTTATTGCGTGGCAAATGACCCATTAAGTAGCAAGTGCTGGATGAAACTGCTTCCCCTTAATTCCTCACATCTATTACTCCTGCTTGTTCATACTAAATATCATGCATTATTATTTACGAAAGATATCTTCTCTACACTTTAAATTTTTAACGCATATCATACGAAGGGATCAACTGAGTATTGTTAAAATTGATATTTAATAAAAATATATAATTTTAATTAGTATGAATTTGTTAATAATGACGGCATATACAGCCATGTCCTCATCCTAACAGGTAAAGCACAATATCTCATTCTTTCATAAAAGTGAATTTAACCAGAAATATTTGTTCATTGAATTAAAAATCAATCAGAATAGATGGGTTTTTCAGAGGTTATTGTTTTCAAATGTGAAGCAGTGATTATATTTAAGCTGTCAGTGTTGTGCTGCTGCCAGAAATTGGTAGTGTCAGGTATATACAATTACATAATGTACTGTCGCAGCACAGGGAATCTATTTAAAGGAGGACACTTTACTGACTTCTCTGAGAGACGTGTAGAAGAAAAAATTGGTCGTAATATCACCTCATTCAGTTTTCCAATTTTTTTTCTGCATACAGGAAAAAATTTACCATTCCTCATCGGTGTTCTGAATCCAATTTTTCTAAATTTTTGGCATGTGCATCTACAGTACAGATCAAAAGTTTGGACACACCTTCTCATTTAAAGTTTTTTCTGTATTTTCATGACTATGAAAATTGGACATTCACACTGAAGGCATCAAAACTATGAATGAACTATGAAGCTCATCAAGAGAATGCCAAGAGTGTGCAAAGCAATCATCAAAGCAAAAGGTGGCTACTTTGAAGAACCTAGAATATAAGACATATTTTCAGTTGTTTCACACTGTTTTGTTAAGTATATAATTCCACATGTGTTAATTCATAGTTTTGATGCCTTCAGTGTGAATGTACAATTTTTATAGTCATGAAAATACAGAAAAATCTTTAAATGAGAAGGTGTGTCCAAACTTTTGGTCTGTACAGTATTTTTACCATCAGTGTGATATTTGTTTTTGCATATGTTAAAAAAAACTTCCTGTCAATTTATTAGTAAAGAAAAAAACAGATTACCCTAGGATGCAACACCGATGGCATTCACATGCTGAGTTTTTCATTGACCCATAGACTTGAATGTGTGATTTTGGTTCATGAATTGGAACAAATATGCTTGTTTTTTTGCAAATTGTCTCTTCAGAGAGGAAGAGGACTAGAACTCTAGTGCCACCTACAGGAAGTAGCAATTCTAAAGGTCAATAGTGACCCTTTAACGAGCCTTATCACATGACTTAGGATAAAAAGCCAAGACCAGAAACTCAATTTGCAGACACTGTGTTTTGGGGTACTGCCCCTCATCAGTGCGAAGTGTTTGTTTTATTTGCAGTCACTAAGGTCACAAAATAACAATGACTTGTGAACGAGCCCTGTAGAAATATAATGGGAACGCATGATCGATCGGTGGAAAACCCTATATAGAACATGTGCATGAATCGCAGATGTCTGAGTGGGCGAATAAACCATGGCATTCCTGAATTTTACCCACTCTGTGTCTATACTCCACGCAGGAAGATGCCAACTCATTGATAGTTGAGCATTTGTCAAGCTAAAGCATAATGCTGCCCTCACCATAATTCCCTGTGGCTTTGGTGTTTGTTTGGTGATGTGCAGTGTTGGCTATGCGCCAAACATACCTTTTGGAATTATAGCCAAAAAGTTCAACCTTGGTCTGATCCATCCATAGCACATTTTCCCAAATGCTTTTGGCAGATTTGATGTAGGTTTTGGCAAAACATAGCAGGCTTGGTAGTTTTCTTTGTAAGCAAAGGCTTCAGTTTTGCCACTCTGCCCTATAAGCCAAACATATGAAGAATGCAGGAAATTGCGTTCCATGCAGTACTTGCCAGAAATTCATGCAGCTCCTTTAAAGGGGTTGTCCACTAATAGGACAATACCTTCTTGATCTAAATGTTTGGCCCTAATAAAATAAAAAAGCTTATACTCACCTCCCGTGCCGGCATCATTCCAGCAGTGTTGGCACTCGCGGTCCCGGGGCTCTCGTGCGGTTGTTGTGACACGTGAGCCAGGAGCCCAATCAAGGCTGGAATCACTGTCCCCACCTTCGGATATTTTGAACGTGAAGAGGAAGTCAGGGCTGTGGCTAATCTCTGACTTTCTCTTCATGTTCAATTTTGTATGAAGGCGGGGGCAGTGACATCAGCGCTCATTGGACGCTGGGCACCACATGTCATTCCACAACACGAGAGCCCCATGACCACGAGTGCCGAGTAAAAGTAAAAAAAAGCAGAGTGGGCATGAGATTTTTATAGATTTTGCTGGAAGTGTAAGATGATGCATTTTTGATGTAGCGAAAATAAGCACTGTCAAAATTTCTCTAAAAACTCATCATGGGCATTAAGCCTTACTGGAAAATAAAAATGTTACGGGTCTCAGAAAGTGATGACACAAACCTATTGATTTTTACACATTTCTGAATGTTTTTCTTCACAAGTGATGGGCGAACCCGAACAGTAAAGTTCAGAGTCCATACGAACACCTAGTGTCAGTAAACGGACCCCAAACACAGACTTCTCCATGAAGTCTGTGTTACTATTTGGGTTCAGCAGCCCAGACATTGATTGTTTCCCAAGAAGTTACCGCTGGTCAGAGAGCTTCGGTTTCCACACTGTCAGATGACAGCATG
This sequence comes from Phyllobates terribilis, assembly GCF_046119375.1. Classification (NCBI taxonomy): domain Eukaryota; kingdom Metazoa; phylum Chordata; class Amphibia; order Anura; family Dendrobatidae; genus Phyllobates; species Phyllobates terribilis. The sequence goes on from NW_027362761.1 coordinate 845,283,743, forward strand.
TGAGCCAGCAGGTTACCGCCGGTCGCAAGCATCTGCTGATGAGAGTACAACTCTCATAAGAGTAGATGAGAGTACTACTCTCATCAGCGTACACTTGCTGTCGCTGATAGCAGCAGATGCAGGCACCGTTGATGGGAGTATTCATCAGCCTGCGCCTGTGTTATAAATAATAATAAATGACGTGAGGTCTCTTCTATTTTTGATAATCAGCACAGGCAAAACCCCAGCTGTCAGCTTTATTATGGATGGTTATCAAGAATAGGGGGGCCCGACACAGTTTTTTAAATTATTTAAATAAATAAATAATTTAAAAAACAGCGTGGGTTCCCCCCATTTTTTACAACCAACCAAGCTAAAGCCGACAGCTGGGGGCTGGTATTCTCAGACTGGGAAGGGGCCATGGATACTGGTCCTCCCCAGCCTAAAAATAGCATCCCCCAGCCGCCCCAGAATAGGCACTTTTTTGTGCCAATTTTGGCACTTTGCCTGGCTCTTTCCACTTTCCTGATGTTAATATTCTAGGAAGGAGCCAATAGCCATAAAGGTTCCCAGGCTATTATTATCAGGTCATAGCTGTTTACTTAGCCTTTAATGGTTATTATAGGGGAGACCCTCCCAAAAAATTATTTGGGGTCCCTCCTATATTCACTAACCAGCAAAAACTAAACAGACAGCTGAGGGCTGATATTAATAGCCTAAGAAGGGGCCATGATTATTGGCCCCCTCACAGACTAAAAACACCAGCCCTCAGCCACCCCAGAAATGGCACATCCATTATATGCACCAATTCAGTCGCATAGCCTCACTCTTCCTATTTGCCCTGGTGCGGTGGCATGTGGGGTAATAGTATTGGGGATGAAGTCAGATTTGTAATGTCAGCTGAAATCAAGCCCAGGGGTTAGGAATGGAGAGGTGTTATTACTAACCCCATAGTCAAACAATAATAAAAACATAGCAAAAACAAAGTCCTTTAATTGAAATAAAGACACTGTGTTTTTTTTACAATCTAACTATGGGGTTAGTAATGGGGGCGTCTTATAGACGCCTCTCCATTACTAACCTTTGAGCTTGACGTCAGCGGCCATAAAGCAGCTAACATCAACCTCAATACTACTACCCCACTTTTTACTGCACCAGGGCAAGTGGGAAAAGCCGGGCAAAAAAGGCCATAATTGGCGTATCTAATTTTTGCTGTTATTTTTAGGCTGGGGAGGGCCAATATTCATGGCCCCTTCCCAGTCTGAGAATACCAGCCCCCACCTTTCAGCTTTATCTTGCTTGGTTGTCAAAAATGAAGGTGACCCCATGCCATTTTTTAAATTATTTATTTCAATAATTAAAGAATATGGTGTGGGGACCCTCTATTTTTGATAACTAGCCAATTTTTATTTTATTAGAAGGTTGGAAAAACCCGCCAGACTCGAACATCCACATGTTCACCCATCATTATTCGTCACAAAAAAATACCTTTTTCAACCTACCAACATAATTTACTGACTTGAAGAACTGTGTTAAAAGTTCTTTTTTACCCCATAATGAACATGTAAAAGCAAAGTTCAAAAAACACAATTGTGTTTTTTTTCAGCATTTTGCCACACATGGATTTGTTTCCCTATTTTCTAGTACATTTTATGGCAAAATGAATACAGTCACTCAAAACTACAACTTGTCCTGCCAAAAAACAGCCATCACATTGATATGTTAATGAAAAATTAAAAACGCTATGACTTTAAAGAAGGGGAAGAAAAAACGAGTGCAAAAATAGAAATTGGCTACTTTGCCAAGGAAGCATTCAAGAAATATAGTTGGTGGGGCAGTGCACTTAAATTCCCAGGCTTTTAGGAAGAAGTTGTCTTAATGAGGCAAATATTTTCATATACCGTATGTCAGAATGTGAAAATATTTATGTTGAAGAATTTCCAGGTAACTAGTCAACGGTTCCAAACTAGGCTCTATGTTACCAGTTCAACATTGGCTTATCTTCTCAGCTTTGATTATTAACAATTAGTTTTGTTCACTACAAGGTTCATCATAACAAGTTTCATAATCTTCATTTAGGAAACATTATATTTCTGTCTCTAACTGCTGTAGAACTAAAGGATGACGAGTAGTGTTGAGCGAGCATGCTCGACACTGCTCGGTACTCGCCCAATCATCTCACTACTCGGGATGTTCGGCGAGCACCGAGCATTTTCGGGTGACTCGGGCGGGAGCTCGGGTCTCCGTCCTGCATGTTTGGCGCTCTTTACAGAGCCAATGAACATGCAGGGATTGCCAGCCAGTCACTGTAATTCCACAGCCATGTGGGTTGTGGGCATTACAGTGATTGGCTGGCCGCACAGCGTCACCTCGAGTATTTAAAACCGGGTGCCGCCATCTTGGACACAGTCGCTCCGGATCAGACCAGTGTAGGGAGAGTGCTGCTGAGCTAGGGAGAGATTTACACTGCGAAATAGGTAGCGTAGGGTCTCTAAAGCCTGCAAAATCAAAGAAACAGTCCTTCTGAGGACTAATATCCATCCCAGATATCAGGCAGGCAGGCAGGCTGTATAGGAGACGCAGTGGTTATACCAACAAACACTGCATTACAGTCCTGTGTGCTGCTGCTGCTCAAATTGCTAGACTTAGCCCCAGATCTTAGGGGCCAGGAAAAATCTTTTTTTTTTTATCTTAATCCTCTTTTTTTTTTTTTTTCCTCAGTCAGACTGTACAAATACCCATCTTATTAACCTTTTGGTATCCCCCCCCCCCCAAAAAAAAAATAGAGTGTGTCTGTGAGTGTTCAGACACAAATATATCTGTTTAAAAGAGTCTGGTTTCGGTCAGATAACTAGAACTGAGGTTTTGCAGTTCCACGGTTCAAATCTCTGTACTATCCACTTTTTTGCCTTTTTTCCATAAAAAAAACTGTTTGAGTGTCTCGCTGACTGTTCAGACACAAATATATCTATTTAAAAAAGTCTGGTATACGCCAGGAAATTAGAACTGTGGTTTTCCTCTTCCACGGTTCAAACCTGGGTGTTATCCACCTTTTTGCCTTTTTTCCATAAAAAAAACAGTTTGAGTGTCTCGCTGATTGTTCAGACACAAATATATCTGCTTAAAAGATTCTGGTGTAGGCCAGAGAAATAGAACTGTGGTTTTCCTCTTCCACGGTTCAAATCTGGGTGTAATCCACCTTTTTGCCTTTTTTACATAAAAAAAAACAGTTTGAGTGTCACGCTGACTGTTCAGACACAAATATATCTGTTTAAAAGATTCTGGTGTAGGCCAGAGAAATAGAACTGTGGTTTTCCTCTTCCACGGTTCAAATCTGGGTGTAATCCACCTTTTTGCCTTTTTACCATAAAGAAAAACAGTTTGAGTGTATCGCTGACTGTTCAGATACAAATATATCTGTTTAAAAGATTCTGGTGTAGGCAGGAGAACTAAAACTGTGGTTTTCCTCTTCCACGGTTCAAATCTGGGTGTAATCCACCTTTTTGCCTTTTTTACATAAAAAAAAAAAAGTTTGAGTGTCTCGCTGACTGTTCAGACACAAATATATCTGTTTAAAAGATTCTGGTGTAGGCCAGAGAACTAGAACTGTGGTTTTCCTCTTCCACGTTTCAAACCTGGGTGTAATCCACCATTTTGCCTTTTTTACATAAAAAAAAAAACAGTTTGAGTGTCTCGCTGACTGTTCAGACACAAATATATCTGTCTAAAAGATTCTGGTGTAGGCCAGAGAAATAGAACTGTGGTTTTCCTCTCCACGGTTCAAATCTGGGTGCTATCCACCTTTTTGCCTTTTTTCCATAAAAAAAACAGTTTGAGTGTCTCGCTGACTGTTCAGACACAAATATATCTGCTTAAAAGATTCTGGTGTAGGCCAGAGAAATAGAACTGTGGTTTTCCTCTTCCACAGTTCTAATCTCTTTTTTATTACCCTTTTGCCATTGATAGTGTGAGTGTAAGCTATTTTACTTCATTTACAATGGGCAAGGCGTGTGGCAAGGCATGTGGAACTGGACGTTCTGGTGATGGTGCGTGCAGAGGACGGTGCCGTGGCCAAGGTGAAAATGTACCACAACCAACAGCCACATCTTCTCACTCCCAGTTGAAAACCGAATTACTAGGGAAGCACACAACAACACCACTATTGCGAATTGATCAGTGTGAACAGGTTATTTATTGGATAGCAGATAATACTTCCAGTCACCTGGGCACCACCACCTCCGGTCTGTCTTCCACACGGTCAAGTTTTAGTAGCCATGAGTCTTGACCGCATACTCCTCCTCACCTGATGCTCCCTCCTCCCACCATGCCGAGTGTCGTCAGACAGCAACTGGTCCCACAGTTGGACACTCTGAAGAGCTGTTCACTGGTCCATTTCCATATTTGGGCCCCTCGCCTGCTCCGCTTGAAGTGGTGGAAGAGTAGATCCCATGTAGCGATGGATAAATATTTGAACAGCCACGGCCACAGGAAGGTGATGTTGGCAATTTGTCACAAGAGGTGGACGATGACGAGACAGTGGTGTGGAAGTGGAAAAGGAGGAGGTGGTGGATGATCTAGTAACTGACCCAACGTGGCAGGAGGACACGCAGAGCGAGGCCAACAGCACACAGGGGTAGGGAGGCAGAGTAACCCAACAGGCAGGAAGAAGCAGTGTGGTGGCCGCAGACAGAAGGCGGGCAACTGTTCCCCGTAACACCAACACGAGGGAAAATGCCAGTACAACCGGTAGGTCTCCCTGAGTCTGGAATTTTTTTAAAGACTCTGCTGATAACCCCAAAAGGGCCATTTGTACCACCTGCCAGGCCAGCATCAGCAGGGGTGACAAAACTACCAGCCTGACCACCACCAGCATGATCATTCACATGTCAGCAAAGCACCCGACTTTGTGGGGCGAACCCCAGGGTCTCTGCTTCTTCCGCTGTTGTGTGTGTAAGAGAACCCCCTGTTGTGCATGAAAGGCAATCTCCTGTCCATACTGCATGCAAAGATACCCCCTCCTCTCAGTCTTCACTTGCTATAGCAGTCTCTCAAGAAACACCATCAACGTCCACATCCACGTCCCACCGCAGCATTCAATTGTCCATAACCCAGACCGTTGAATGAAAGCACAAATTCACAGCCAACGCCCCACAGGCCACAGTCCTGACGGCACACTGGATAAACATAGTGGAACCCGGGACCCAGTCGGACCTTGGGACGGAACACATCCTACCCACACCGAGGATTGCGGGCCCTATGTCAGTCAGAGTTGCCCCTACAGTGTACAGCTCTTGCGCATCATCCTCCACCTCCTCCTCCTCATGTTCAGCCTCCATCTCAGATATCACCACCTCAGTTACAAGCTGGAAGCACTGCAGTACTGCCTCAGCCAAGCAGCAACAGGCTGTGCTGAAACTTATAAGCTTAGGTGATAAACCTCACACTGCTAGTGAGTTGTGGACAGCTGTGAAAGAGCAGGCAGATCTGTGGCTGAGACCGCTGAAACTACATTCAGGCATGGTCGTGTGTGACAATGGCCGTAACCTGGTGGCAGCTCTGAGGCGAGATCACACTCGTACCATGCCTGGCTCATGTGCTTAACCTCGTGGTACAGCGGTTTCTTAAATCGCACCCCGAGTTGCCAGATCTGCTCGTGAAAGTACGGCGCCTGTCAGCTCATTTTCGGAAGTCGGCTACAGCTTCCGCTGCCCTTGCTGTGTTGCAGCAGTGTTTGCAGCTTCTGGCACACCCACTGCTGTGTGATGTCCCCACTAGTGTTGAGCATTCCGATAATGAAATATCGGGTATCGGCCGATATTCGCAGTATCGGAATTCCGATACTTAATTCCGATACTTTTAGAATATCGTATACGGAATCGGAAGTTCCCATAATGCAATGAGCCAGTTTCATTTTATTCAGCCAATGAGGATCCTAAGAAGTGTGGGCACATCTTGTTAGGCATGTAGGCATGTTGACTAATGGCATGGCTGTGATTGGCTGCTGAAATGATGCCATGATGCACTATAAAAGCCGCCGCCGCCATTTTGAGTTCACTCTGCTGTGAATTCAGTTAGGGATAGGATGCTGTTGTTCTGAGGGACAGTTTTAGCTACCTATTTGCTCTATTCTGCTTTACCCAAGCTACTTTATAAATCGCTGTGCCTTGCAGCGCTAGTGCACAGTTCTCTGTGCTGTTCACCGCTGTCTGCAAGGTCTGTGTGTGTGAGTGCAGCTCACGCTGTAGTGTGTGCTTCTGCCAAGTCAGGTTGTAGTATGCTCAGTGTGCGTCATTGCCTCATACATTGTCCTTTTTTGCTAATTGATCATTTTTCCTGATTTCTCCTATTAGTGTGGTGGTTCCATCCGTATTCAGCTAAATTGCTTCCAAGCACACTATATAGGAGTAGATAGAGAATTTTTTTTTTGTCTTGCAGCGCTAGTGCTCAGTGCTCTGCATCTGCACTGTTCACCGCTGTCTGCAAGGTCTGTGTGTGTGAGTGCAGCTCACGCTGTAGTGTGTGCTTCAGCCACGTCTGGTTGTAGTGCGCTCAGCATGCGTCACTGCCTCATACATTATCCTTTTTTGCTAACTGATAATTTTTCCTGATATCTCCTATTAGTGTGGTGGTTCCATCCGTATTCAGCTACATTGGTTCCAAACACACTATATAGGAGTAGATAGAGGAGCCTTTCTGCAGCATTGTGCCCTGCAGCCCCAGCCAGATTAGTATTAGCCTATTTTTTGTAGCCTCATCTATTGCATTGTAGGTTACCTTCCTACATTGTAATAGCTACAAAAAGTTTGTGATACTATCAGTATTACATCTTTGGGCACATCCAGCGTCTTTTTGTGACAAAAAAACCTAAATAAAGTTCACCAAACACTCCACTTTACACTTGTGTAGGCCACATTAGCTCTTATTAAAGTCTAGTCCACACTTTATAAAATTAGTGTTTCTTATACCTGTTAGCAGCTGTTCAGGAATAAGCACACTAAGCCCTTAGTACTTTTCTGCCTATCTCTGGCTACTTTTCTACCAAGATGAAGAAGGCAGGGAGTAAGGCATGTGGTCGTGGTCGTGGGCATGGAGTTTCTGCAGGGAGAGGATGTGAAGATTCTGTGCCTGCAGGGAGAGGACGTGGGGATTCCGTGCCTGCTGCGGGCACCAGTGACTCAGCATCCCACAGTTTTACCAGGGAACAGTCCTTTATGAGCAGCTTTGTAGGAGCTAGCCGTACCCCACTGCTGCGGGAGGACCAAATTGAAGCCGTTGTCGGATGGATGGCAGCTAACGCATCGACTTCAATTAGTTCCCGATCCTCTCAGGTCCTGAGCACTGAAGAGCACCCATCTGTCTCTTCACCACCTGCCAAATTGCCCAGGCAGTCAGAGAGCCCTGGACAGGAGCCATCTCTACTTCTGTTCTCTGAATCTCTTGGCTTGGAAAGAGGGGGCCATCCAAGCAGAATTCGAGAATTTGAAGAAGAGGTAGTATGCAGTGATGCGCAACCATTTTGTCTCTCTGAATCTGAAGAGGCGGGTGGGCCAGTGCCTATGGTCAGCAGCACACCTCAGTACGCATCTGATGATGAGACTCAGGTGCCACTTTCTGGTGCGTACTGTGCTGTCGAGACTACCCAGGAGAAGCAGTAGTTTGAAGAGGGTGGTGTAGATGATGAGGTCCTTGACCCATCATGGCGTGAGTGACAGGAAGGTGGTGGGAGCAGCTCTGAGGAAGAGATTTCCCGAATGGCCCAAAAAGGAGGGAGAGGGAGGGTGCAGACTTGGTTGCCTGTAGCCTCCACTTCGGCACCCATTAGGAGCATGGCTCTTCCAAAATCCAAAGCGGGCGCTCCCAAGACTTGCTGTGCCTGGTCCTTTTTTGACACAGTTGCAGATAACATTTGTTTTGTCAAATGCAAGCTGTGTAATCAGAAGGTGAAAAGAGGGAAAAGTGTCAGCAACCTCAATACCACAAATCTGTGGAAACATGTGCGGACCAAGCACGTGGTGGAGTTACAAAAACACACTGAATACCTAGGCCAACCTTCAGCGCCACCTACCACCCCTTCAGCTCGTGTTGTAGCCTCTTCCTCCAGCTCACACACAGCTGGTTCGGCTTCCTCACAGGATCGCCATGGAAGAATCTCTGGCACTGTTGTACAGAGACACAGTGTAATTCCACCCACTGCACCACTTTCCCTGTCATCCTCACACTCCCAGGCCAGTCTACAGCCATCGTTAGCACAGGTATGGGAGAAAAGGCGCCCATACTCGGCAAACAACCCCCGAGCACAGGCTCTGAATTCTGGCATTGCTAAACTACTGGCCCTTGAAATGCTATCATTCAGGCTGGTGGAGACTGACACCTTCCTTAACTTTATGGCATTGGCAGTCCCACAATACAACGTGCCCAGCCGCTTTTATTTCAGCAGGCAAGCCGTCCCTGCCCTGCAACAGCATATGGAGGGAAAAATTAAACATGCGCTATAAAACGCCGTCAGTAGCAAGGTCCACCTGACCACCGATGCGTGGACCAGTAAGCATGGACAGGGACGATACCTTTCCCTCACTGCCCATTGGGTAAATGTTGTGGAGCCGGGTACAGATCTTGAGAGTGGCGCTGTACGTGTTCTGCCAACTCCAAGGATTGCAGGAATCCAGTCAGTACACATTGACTCCTCCTCATACTCCAGTTTCTCTGAATCAGCGCTGCAGGAGCCGTTCCGATCTACCTCCACATCGACCCGTGAATGGTTACCTGTTATGATGACCGATATGGCCGTGGCCAAACATCAACAGGCCGTATTAAAATTAATTTCTTTGGGGAATCGAAGCCACACAGCGCAGGAGCTCTGGAATGCCATCAAGCAGCAGAGCGACGTGTGGTTTGTGCCAGCGAATCTCCAGCCAGGCATGGTAGTGTGTGACAATGGCCGAAATCTGGTGGCAGCTCTGGGCCTAGGCAACCTCACTCACATCCCATGTCTGGCACATGTGCTCAACTTGGTCGTGCAGAGTTTTTTGAGGGACTATCCGGATCTTGATGCACTGCTTCACAAGGTCTGCATAGAGTGCGCTCACTTGCGGCGTTCCAGCAACGCAAGATCGCGCATTGCATCTATGCAACGCCGATTACGTCTTCCGGAACATTGCATCATATGTGACCTACCCACCAGGTGGAATTCAACGTTACATATGTTGGAGAGGTTGTGTGAGCAGCAGGCAGCAGTAATGGAGTACCAGCTGCAGCAGGCGCAAACAAGTCGCAGTGCGCGCCTTTCACACTTCACCACCACTGAGTGGGCCTCTATGAAGGACATTTGCCATGTTTTGCGTGCCTTCCACGCGAATGGCGAGTGCAGATGATGCACTAGTCAGCATGACTATCCCCCTTATCTGCCTGTTTGAAAAAACACTGCAAGCACTAAGGGACGAGGTTTTGGAAGAGGTGGAGGATGAGGAGTCACAAATGCCATCTGCTTCTCTACAGTCTGCGCAACGTGGTTCCTCACAAAGGTCTAGGCAGGGGACACTTTGTGAGGAGGATGAGGAGGAGTCAATGGAGGAGGAAGACATCTGTCCAGAAGAGGGAGGTACACAATGCTCTAGTAGTCAGTATCTAGAGCGAGGGTGGGGTGATGCAGAGCAGGCAGAGATCACGCCTCAAGCAGGGGACAGCATTTCTTGGCCAGTTGGCAGTCTGCAGCACATGGTTGATTTCATGCTGCAGTGCCTGAGAAACGACCGCCGCATCGCCCACATTCTCAACATGGCTGATTATTGGGTGTCCACCCTCCTAGATCCTCGCTACCGGGACAACTTATAAAGCCTCATAACACCGTTGAACCGGGAGCGTAAAATGCGGGAGTACCAAGACGCACTGGTGCATTCCATCATGTTCTCCATTCCAACCGAGAGCAGTGCTGCTAGTGCTTTACAAAGCAGCTCAGTGCGTCAAGGAAGTGGAGAAGCTCTGCACAAAGAGGGAGCAGAAGCAGCGCCTCAGCACAAGGCAAGACCAGTATGGCCCAAATGTGGCAAAGTTTTGTGTCCCCGTCGCCACAAATGTCTACACCATCACAGACGGCTCCAGTCAGCAGAAGGCAACGTTTCCGTCAGATGGTGACAGACTACATGTCTTGCCCTCTCAGTGTACTCCCAGACGGCTCTTCCCCCTTCAAGTTTTGGGTCTGTAAGCTGGATACATGGCCAGAGCTTAGCCAGTATGCATTGGAGGTGCTAGCTTGCCCTGCTGCTAGTGTATTATCGGAACGCGTCTTTAGTGCCGCAGGTGATGTACTAACAGACCGTCGCATGCGACTATCCTCCGATAACGTTGACTGGCTTACTTTTCTCAAAATGAACAAGGCCTGGATCTCACATGAATTTGCCAGTCCTCTTCCAGAATAAATAATTGATTGGCAACAGTATCCAGGTCTCCTGTTGTGTTCATGTTTCTACCACCTGAACTGTAATTCCTGAGCTCCAACACCGCCAGTTGCTGCTCAGAAGTGCCTTATGCACAGTCAATGCTTGCTGCCATGTTATTGGGATTCAGTAACGTCAGCTGTTCCCCTGCTGTGTGTCCGGCAAATTCTCCTGCTCTGTCCACATCCACTGTACTACTAATTTAAAACTTGCTCCAATTACACCTCTGGCTCCTCTGTTTTTAGTATTTACCCTGGGCTCCAATACCGCTAGTTGCTGCTCAGAAGTGCGGTCTGCACAGTCAACGCTTGCTCCAGTGTTATTGGGGTTCAGTAACGTCAGCTGTTCCCCTGCTGTGCGTACGGAAATTTCTCCTGCTCTGTCCACATTCACACTACTACAGATTTTAAAGTTGCTCCAATTACACCTCTGGCTCCTCTGTTTTCAGTATTATCCCTGAGCTCCAACACCGCCAGTTGGTGCTCAGAAGTGCTGTCTGCACAGTCAACACTTGCTGCCGTGTTATTGGGGTTCAGTAACGTCAGCTGTTCCCCTGCTGTGCGTACGGAAATTTCTCCTGCTCTGTCCACATTCACACTACTACAGATTTTAAAGTTGCTCCAATTACACCTCTGGCTCCTCTGTTTTCCGTATTATCCCTGAGCTCCAACACCGCCAGTTGGCGCTCAGAAGTGCTGTCTGCACAGTCAACACTTGCTGCCGTGTTATTGGGGTTCAGTAACGTCAGCTGTTCCCCTGCTGTGCGTACGGCAATTTCTCCTGCTCTGTCCACATTCACACTACTACTGATTTTAAACTTGCTCCAATTAGGCCTCTGGCTCCACTCTATTTTTAGTATTTACCCTGGGTTCCAGCACCGCCAGCTGTTTCCCAGCAGTGTCTTTAGCACGGGTACTCCCTCCTGCCCAGCCTGGTTCCAGCACGCCAGCTCTTTCCGGGTAGTGTCAACGTCACTTTGCCTCCAATACGTTGTCCTGTCATGTTGCGGTCGGGTTAGCCGACTCTATGGTGCCTGCAGTTTAGGTGACTCCTATGTGGGCTGCGGGATCTGGCAATGAAGGCTGGTTCCATAGTGCCAATAAGACAAGCACCCCCTGAAGGACTGTGGGTTTCGGTAACTGCGGCCGGCTCGTGGCCTTGCAACTTTTTTTTACATGGGTACCTTCTGCTACTCATCCGGGTTCCAGTACCATCAGCTGGTTCTCGGCAGTGCCTTTGGCTTAGGTGCCTCCTTCTCGGTATCCATGTTCCACCAACATCTGCTGGTCCTTGGTAGTGCTTTCTGGCACTGGTACCTCCTGCTTAGTAACCAAGTTCCAGTACCGTCAGCTGGTCCTCGGTAGTTCCATTGGCTCTTGTACCTTCTGCTACCCATCCGGGTTCCAGTACCGTCAGCTGGTTCTCGGCAGTGCCTTTGGCTTAGGTGCCTCCTTCTCGGTATACAAGTTCCACCAACGTCTGCTGGTCCTTGTTAGTGCTTTCTGGCACAGGTACCTCCTGCTTAGTAACCGAGTTCCAGTACCGTCAGCTGGTCCTCGGTAGTTCCATTGGCTCTTGTACCTTCTGCTACCCATCCAGGTTCCAGTACCTTCTTCTACCCATCCGGGTTCTAGTACCGTCAGCTGGTTCTCAGCTGTGTCTTTGGCACGGGTACTCCCTCCTGCCCAGCCTGGTTCCAGCACGCCAGCTGTTTCCGTGTAGTGTCATCGTCACTTTGCCTCCAATGCGTTGTCCTGTCATGTTGCGGTCGGGTTAGCCGACTCTATGGTGCCTGCAGTTTAGGTGACTCCTATGTGGGCTGTGGGATCTGGCAATAAAGGCTGGTTCCATAGTGCCAATAAGAAAAGCACCACCTGTAGGACTGTGGGTTTCGGTAACTGCGGCCGGCCCGCGGCCTTGCAACTTTTTTTTACATGGGTACCTTCTGCTACTCATCCGGGTTCCAGTACCGTCAGCTGGTTCTCGGCAGTGCCTTTGGCTTAGGTGCCTCCTTCTTGGTATCCAAGTTCCACCAACATCTGCTGGTCCTTGGTAGTGCTTTCTGGCACAGGTACCTCCTGCTTAGTAACCGAGTACCAGTATCGTCAGCTGGTCCTCGGTAGTTCCATTGCTCTTGTACCTTCTGCTACTCATCCGAGTTCCAGTACCGTCCCCCTGTAGGACTGTGGGTTTCGGTAACTCAGGCCGGCTCGCGGCCTTGCACCTTTTTTTCATGGGTACATTCTGCTACCCATCCGAGTTCCTGTACCGTCAGCTGGTTCTCGGCAGTACCTTTGGCTTAGGTGCCTCCTTCTCGTATCCAAGTTCCACCAACGTCTGCTGGTCCTTGGTAGTGCTTTCTAGCACAGGTACCTCCTGCTTAGTAACCGAGCTCCAGTACCGTCAGCTGGTTCTCGGTAGTTCCATTGGCTCTTTGTAACATACCTGGCTGCGTCCTTGCATAGTGGTCCATCTCCCACTGTGCAAGAGCGTGCACTTGATTTCCAGTCCAGACTATCACTCTGGCTTTCCTCCATGCTGTCTGCTTGCCTCTGTTTCTTCTGCTTAAGGGCGGCGCCTGATCACTTCCTGCTTCTTGTAGCTGCTGCGGGCACACCCCTTGTGCGTCCTCAGCCTATTGCTGTCTGTCACCTGGTATTTAACCCAGCTTTTTCCTGGAATCCTGGCCTGAGCATCTTGTACTGTCAGTTGGCTTCTTGTCACTGATGTGCCAGGTCCTGTCTATGTTTCCTGCCTTGCGGTATCAGTTCCCGTGTCTGAACTGAGTCCTGTCTGTGTTCTCTAGCCTGCTGCCTTTCCTGGAGGCTGTATTTCCAGGCCCATGTGAACACGCTCTTAGTCTGTTCCTTCTGCCCTCTAGGGGCCGTATACCTAGATCTGTTGTCTGTGTCTTTTCCCAGTGTCTGTTCCTGCCCTAACCATCTTCCAGCCTGTTTCCAGTTTGTCTCTACGCCCATATCTTCCCTTTTTCTGCAGAGTCTGAACTCGTACCTAACTCCTGCACGTTGTCACTGTACTTCCGTTTGTGAGTTTGTGGTCCACTCACTATTCACTGCAAATACCCTGTGGTTATCTGGTTCTGCCTTTCCCTTCCTGTCTGTTCCGTGTGAACAGAGCCCTGTCCCCTCTTCCCTGCCTTGCTCGCCGCTCCGGCGGTCTCTGCCTGCTCTGCCTTGCTCACTGCTCCGGCAGTTCTTGTCTGCTCTGACCCTTTGCTCACTGCTCCGGCAGTCTCGCTCTGCTCTGACCCTTTGCTCACTGCTCTGGCAGTCTGGCTCTGCTCTTACCCTTTGCTCACTGCTCCGGCAGTCTCGCTCTGCTCTGACTCTTTGCTCATTGCTCCGGCAGTCTCGCTCTGCTCTGACCCTTTGCTTACTGCTCCGACAGTCTCGCTCTGCCCAGACCCTTTGCTCACTGCTCCGGCAGTCTCGCTCTGCTCTGACCCTTTGCTCACTACTCCGACAGTCTCGCTCTGCTCTGACCCTTTGCTCACTGCTCAGGCAGTCTCTCTCTGCTCTGACCCTTTGCTCACTGCTCTGGCAGTCTCACTCTGCTCTGACCCTTTGCTCACTGCTCCGGCAGTCTCGCTCTGCTCTGACCCTTTGCTCACTGCTCCGGCAGTCTTGCTCTGCTCTGACCCTTTGCTCACTGCTCCGGCAGTCTCGCTCTGCCCTGGACCTTTGCTCACTGCTCTGGCAGTCTCGCTCTACTCTGACCCTTTGCTCACTGCTGCAGGCGGCCTCATCCTGCTCTACTCTCGCTCACCGCTCCAGGTGGTCTCATCTTACTCTGCTCTTGCTCGCCGCTCCGGGCGACCTCACTCTGCTAAGTTTGTCCACCGCATCTGCGGTTCTGTTCCTGAGTCCCAGTCTGTACTGGGGCTATCCACCTGCCTGCATACCGGCCGCACCTGCCAGTACCTCCCTGTTTGCATACTAGTCGTGCTTGCCAGCATCCACCCGTCTGCATACCTGCCGTGTCTGCCTGAACCCACCAGTCTGTGTGCCAGGCTAACCTGCCTGTTCCTGTATTCCCCGGTGTGGGTCAACAGCCGTGACCGTGGTCTGACCTGGAGTAGCACCTGGTCCCTCTGCTCGGTCCCTCCTTGGTGCACTGGCGTCGTATGCCGTCGTGCGACCTTGGTCGGATCGGGTGGATACTTAGCTACGCCCCTCCAGGCATTCACTCTCCGGTATGGTCCAGTGGAATCACTACATATACACGCACACGCCAGTCAGTCCGGGCGTGTGCATTACACTCTTGTACCTTCTGCTACCCATCCGAGTTCCAGTACCATCAGCTGGTTGTCGGCAGTGTCTTTGGCATGGGTACTCCCTCCTTCCCAGTCTGGTTCCAGCACGCCAGCTGTTTCCGGGTAGTGTCAACGTCACTTTGCCTCCAATGCGTTGTCCTGTCGTGTTGCGGTCGGGTTAGCCGACTCTATGGTGCCTGCAGTTTAGGTGACTCCTATGAGGGCTGCGGGATCTGGCAATGAAGGCTGGTTCCATAGTGCCAATAGGACAAGCACCCCCTGTAGGACTGTGGGTTTCGGTAACTGCGGCCGGCTCGCGGCCTTGCAACTTTTTTTTTCATGGGTCCCTTCTGCTACCCATCCAAGTTGCAGTACCGTCAGCTGGTCCTCGGCAGTGCCTTTGGCTTAGGTGCCTCCTTCTCGGTATCCAAGTTCCACCAACGTCTGCTGGTCCTTGGTAGTGCTTTCTGGAACAGGTACCTCCTGCTTAGTAACCGAGTTCCAGTACCGTCAGCTGGTCCTCGGTAGTTCTATTGGCTCTTGTACCTTCTGCTACCCATCCGGGTTCCAGTACCGTCAGCTGGTTCTTGGAAGTGCCTTTGGCTTAGGTGCCTCCTTCTCGGTATCCAATTTGCACCCATGTCTGCTGGTCTGTGGTAGTGCTTTCTGGCACAGGTACCTCCTGCTTAGTAACCGAGTTCCAGTACCGTCAGCTGGTCCTCGGTAGTTCCATTGGCTCTTGTACCTTCTGCTACCCATCCGGGTTCCAGTACCATCAGCTGGTTCTCGGCAGTTCCTCAGCCTTCTTGTACCTTATGCTACATTTCCATGCTCATGCTTTTTGAAATGGTTCTTGGTAATCACTCTGGATCTCCCTGACAAGGACCCTGAAGACCAGGACCCTGAAGACCACCCCGAAGAAGACGAGGACCCCGAAGACAAGGACCCTGAAGACGAGGACCCTGAAGACCAACACGAAGAAGACGAGGACCCCAAAGATGACGACCCTGAAGACGACGACCCTGAAGACCACCCCGATGAAGACGAGGACCCCGAAAACGAGGATCCTGAAGACGAGCACCCTGAAGACCAACCCGAAGAAGTCGAGGACCCCGAAGACGAGGACCCCGAAGACCACCTCGAAGAAAACGAGGACCCCGAAGACGAGGACCCTGAAGACAAGCACCCTGAAGACCACCCCAAAGAAGACGAGGACCCCAAAGACCAGGACCCTGAAGACGAGGACCCTGAAGACCACCCCGAAGAAGACAAGGACCCCGAAGACGAGGACCCTGAAGACGAGGACCCCGAAGACGAGGACCCCGAAGACGATGACCCTGAAGATGACGACCCTGAAGACCAACCTGAAGAAGACCAAGAAGATGACCCTGAAGAAGTTGACCAAGAGGACAAAGAACAAGAAGACAACCACCAAGATACAGAAGAACAAGAGACAGAAAACCAAGAAGCAGAAGTACAAGAAGCTGCAGAACAAAAAGCGGAAGAACATTAATCATAAGACTAAAAATCAGAGCAAAAGATATTATCTAAATTATAATCAGAAGATGACTAAGCAGTGTATGGGGGTGAGTCCGTTCCTCCTCTTGGTGCCCCTGGAAAAGACCTGCTACTGCAGGCCAAACTGAATGCGGACAAATCCTGTTGTAAATCTTTTGTGACGGGCAGAACGAAAGGTGTAATGTTCAAACTTTTATAGATAAAAACTACTGGAATGCCTGTCACAAAAAAGAATATGATGAAGAAGAAGAATATGAAGAAGATGAAGAAGTAGAATATGAAGAAGAATAATAGTTGAATAAGAAGAATATGAAGAATGTAAAAAAAAAGAATAATACGAAGAAGGTGAAGAAGAAGAAGATGAAGAAGGTGAAGAAGAAGTTGATGAAAAAGATGCTGATGCTGAGGATGATGAAGGAGAAAGTGTGGGAGAAGTAAAAAAGAAGGTGAAGAGCATGGAAGTAGTGAAACATAAATATCTGACAAAATATAAAAAAAACTTAACATAGTCAATATTTCCGTAACTCAGAACGTCTTAAAAAAAATATTAATTCCTGCTATTCCATTTGATTGGGCTAAACCTCTATGCCTTTATTGTCTCCCCCACCTCCCCCAATACATTCTACATTATTCTTAGTTGTTTTCCTTCATGTAGAATTAACCTACAAGGAAAGAAAGGGTTTATTTTTATTCCGATATTTCTGTCCCATTGACTTGCATTGGGTTCCGGTACCAGAATCTGCGATATCCGATACTTTTTGGGTATCGGTCCGATCCAATCCGATCCGATATTTCCCGATATCGGAAGGTATCGCTCAACACTAGTCCCCACACATTGGAACTCTACCCTCCACATGTTGCAAAGGATTTGTGAGCATAAGAGAGCAGTTGTGGAGTACCAGCTGCAACAAGGCCGTCGATATTCAGGTCAGACTCCACACATAAGACCTCAGGAGTGGACCTGGATGTCTGACATATGTACCATCCTGACACACTTTGAGGAGTCCATCAAGATGGTGAGTGGCAATGACGCCATCATTAGCATCAGCATCCCACTTGTCTGTCTTTTGCAACGCTCTCTGCAGAGAATTAAAGAGGAGGCATTGCAGCCAGAGTATGATGAGATGGATCAAGAAGCCGTAGCGGGTGATTACACACAGCCCAGCCTCATCTCATCCCAACGTGCATTGGGGGACAATGGGGGAGAGGAGGAGGAGGAGGAGGAAGAACCGGAGCTGGTATCATGCGCTGTAGACGGTAGTACCTGTACAACTGTCATACCGTCGGTTCAGCGTGGGTGGCCTGAGGACAGGGGGGAAGAGGAGGAGGAGGAGATCATTGGTCAGTTGTCATCTTGGTGAGGACACCTAAGTCTTGGCTGACTTTATGTTACGCTGCCTTAACCTTGACCCTCACATTGTCAAAATGTTGGGTGACAGTCATTACTGGTTGGTGACACTTTTAGACCCCCTCTACAAGGAGAACTTTCACTCTCTTATTCCTGAGGTGGAGAGGTCTACAAAAATGGGGCAGTACCAGAAGCCCCTTGCTGCAGAACTGTTAAAAAAATTCCCATCTGGACACACTAGCGGCAGAAGTCACAGTTCGTTTCCCAACCAAGGCGTACAGGCGAGAGAGACGCAACTCCAATCCAGCAGAGGCAGGGGAACACTGTCAACGATCTGGGACAGTTTTCTGAGACCCACCCAGCTTAGAGGCCCTGAGGCGCGGGGTACTCTCACCGTACCAGTGTCCTCCGTGATTCCTCTGTGCCTTTTAATTATTGGGTATCCAAGCTGGACACTTGGAATGAACTCCCTCTGTATTTCTTGGAGGTCCTGGCCTGCCCTGCCACTTGCGTGTTATCGGAGCATGTTTTTAGTGCCGCTGGGGGAATTATAACTGATAAGCGCACTCGCCTGTCAACTGACAATGCTGACAAGCTGACCCTTATCAAAATGAACAAGGGCTGGATTGGGCCACACTACTCATCAATTCACCAGCAAATGACAACAGAGTAACATAAAGTCAAATCCACTGTGTTATTTCGGGAGGTGTATTCCCATGCACCGCTTCACACCCACACATGGGTATACGCTTCCTCATTATGGCTGTTTTTTGCTCTTCTCCTAATCCTCAGCCTCCACCACCACTATACCACCAGGGTGACCATGGTCCGTGTTGCCAGCATTACAGGTTCCTCCGTCCTAATTTTTGGCAGCTTTTGCTTGGAAGGCATAGGCAAAGACTATGGGAGACCCACTCCCCAATAATTGGGAATAATGTATTTAATATGCTGTACTGCATGGCTCTTGTAAGGGGCATTGCAAGTTCCTCAGTCCTAATATTTAGCAGCTTTTGCTTTCAAGGCATAGGCAAAGACTATGGGAGACCCACTCTCCAATAATGGGAATAATGTTTTTAATATGCTGTACTGCATGGCACTTGTAAGGGGTATTAAAATCATCTTGTTAAACTACTGTGACCTCCACGCCTCTTCCAAGAGTCATTGATATTGTCTTTTTATTCCACTGCGACCTCCACCACTCTTCCAAGGGGCATTAAAACCGTCTTGTTAAGCTACTGTGACCTCCACGTCTCTTCCACGGGGCATTGATATTGTCTTTTTATTCCACTGTAACCTCCACCACTCTTTCAAGGGGCATTAAAACCGTCTTGTTAAGCTACTGTGACCTCCATGTCTCTTCCAAGGGCCATTAAAACCATCTTGTTAAACCACTCTGAACTTCACAGATCTTCCAAGGGGCATTGAAATGTTGTTTTTAATTACCTCTAAACTCCACGACTCTTCCAGTGGGCATTGCTTTTCCTCCTAATTTTAGTCAGCTTTTGCTTTTCAATGCATAGGCGAACACTAAGGGAGACCCACTCCCCAATAATGGGTAGAAGGTTTTTAGTACACTGTAATCCACGTCTGTTTCAAGGGGCATTGCAGTTCCTCATAATTTTTGGAAAGCCTTCATTCACTGCTTAGGCCAACAGTGTATAGAAAACACAGTTGCTATAAATGGAAAAAATGGTTTAGTTAAGGCCCTCTGACCTCCATGTCACCTCCAAGGGGCATTGGAGTGCCTCGAAATTTTTGGTAGGCATTGCACTCACTGTATTCCCTATAACTGTGTAGCCGAACCCCTCCTTTTGGTACAGAAACATATCCTACAAGACATGTGTGGTTGACTGGCCTGATATTGATGTGAATGGTCCCTGTTCCTCCTGCTCTTTCTCCTTTGCCACCACCTCATCCATCATTCATCACCTGAAGCTTTGTTTTAACAGGAGTCATTGAACTGAAATAGTAGCAGGAAAACATCCATCAATCCTCGGAGGAGGTAGGATATGCGCCAAAACGCTGACCACCTCAGGCCTAGCCGCTACTACATACATACGCTTGCATTCCAAGGAACAGAAAGCTAAGGAGATAGATGGCTTCATGATGATGAATAATTTACTCGTTGTGTAGGAGGCCGACCACTGCTGCTGTCTACCTTCTGAAATTTGTGTTGAAGCCTGATTGACCCAGGACCCGCAATCCTCTATGTCTGTAGGACGTGTTGCATCCCAGTGTCCAACTGTGTCCCAGCTTCCACAATATTAACCCAGTGTGAAGGCGTCAGTGAGATGGACCATCCCTGGCCACATTCACTTGTCCATGTGTTTGTGGTTAGGCTGTCTTCCCACTAAATGCACTGGGGAGGGCAGAGGTAATGTTTTGGTATGCGCGCTTGTGTATAAGGTGCACCGGGACAAATAGGGGCGGCTGGGGACCGTTTATGGACACCCGGCTGCCCCCTGGTGGCTGGGGACCAAGCGTGGACACCCTGCCCCCGGGCGGCTGGGGACTGAGTATGGATACCAGGCCGCCGATGCAGCCATGACGTGGTGGCCAGATTCCGCCTCCACATGCCAAAAAGGCCCAATTTCAAGTGCAAGCAAGCAAGCAGTATGGTATTGCAGCCAGGGGGTGGGTGGGTGGCAGGCTGCATACTTGCACTTGCATTACAAGGAATGAGGGAGATACAATTGAACACTTCCCTGGGACAAGGACTTGAACGGGGATAGTTGCAAGTCTGCAGCGACAGGTGCAGGGCGGGAGTCATCTTCGCATGTGCCATGAACAGGGGGTTGGCGTGCACACACTAGACCGAAATAAGCTGTCCTTCCCACTAAATGCACTGGGGAGGGCACAGGTAATGTTTTGGTATGCGCGCTTGTGTATAAGGCCCACTGGGACAAAAAGGAGTGTCTGGGGACCGAGTAAGGACACCCGGCCACCCCCTGGCGGCTGGGGACCGAGTGTAGACACCCGGCCGCCGGGAGGCTGGGGACTGAGTATGGATGCCAGGCCGTCGACGCAGCCATGACATGGTGGCCGGTGTCTGCCTCCACAAGCCTAAAAGGCCTCATTTCAAGTGCAAGCAAGCTAGCAGTATGGTATTGCAGCTTGGGGGTGGGTGGGTGGCAGGCTGCACATTTACGCTTGCATTCCATGAAAACAAAGCTGATGCTAACTTCTATCATCATCATCATGCTCCTCACCTTGGCACTCTCAACTCCCCTGATGGAGAAGCCAGGGCCCACCGGAGGAGTCTGGTTGTCTGGTGGGCTCGTCCAATGCTGCCCTAAAGCAGGCCAGGCTAAGAAAAGTGTGGGGAAGGTTACCGGGACAAATAGTGGTGGCTGGGGACTGAGTATGGAGACCTCCCTGCCGAAGCAGCCATGAAGTAGTGGCCAGCTTCGGCCTCCCCCAAACTAAAAGGCTCCATTTCAAGTGCAAGCTAGCAGTATAGTATTGCAGCCTGCGGGTGGGTGGGTGGTACAATTGAACATTGCCCTGGGAAAAGGACTTGCACGGGTATAGTTGCAAGTCTTCTGATGCGGCAAGGATCACTTCTGATGGGCACACTTTTAGGCAGTGACCTGGGTGTCAGAGATGTTTCCAGGAGTCTTCCCCATGCTGTTCCCATGTCTTTTCAGCACTGTATGCATGTCACACAGCACATGGCCAGATAAGGTTGCAAAATGTTAAAATGACATTTCCCGGTGAATGCATTTGTCACAGTTGAAAACAATACAAAAGTGCAAAAACGCATAAAAAATGCTACTTGTGAACATAGCCCAAGGTGTGGAGGAGTATTTTTGTTTTTGGTTATTTATTTTACCTTATACACAAGTCTTTACCCTGGAAAGGATGTTCCTTAACATATTTCACAGGAAAACAGTTTCAGTTTCGTTTTTGAACATTTTATTGTGAGCCCGTAAAAGTGGCTTAATACCTCTGACCACATTGTTGACAGCAGTGACCTGGGGGTCAGAAATGCTTCCTGGGGCGATCCCCATGCTGTCCCCATGTCATTTGAGCACTGTTACTATTGTTTTGGACACTTTTTAGGCTTTCTACAGACTGCCAGGGGTGCCGCCGCGAAAATGCTCTGGTCTCCCATAGAGTAACATTGGGCTCGTTGCTCGGGTCGAGCACCCGAGTATCACGGTGAGCTCGGCCCGAGCTTCTAGCACCCGAGCATTTTAGTGCTCGCTCAACACTAATGACCAGTGTACATAAAATTTCATGTTAAGCACAATATTTACTAAAATTAATGTGTCATTTGGCTAACTTTGAGAAACAGTACAGAATTCTTTTTATAACTGTGAAGCAGAGAGAGGTTAATTGGTTACAACAGCTTGAGGGCTTTGCACCAGTCAGCTGCTTGCTGGTGAATACAAGTGCTAGAGACAAATGAGACAGCTTGGAAGCTCATGGATAAAAATATCCAATAACTATACTGAGCAAGACTATGTTTCAGGCATTGCAAAGTTTGTAAAATGATATAGGGAATGTTTGGGATATTAAAGAAATTATCTGACACATTTGGTGTATTCTTCTAGTTTTTAAAAGGTTGTATGGTATTCTGAAAAGTTTCTTAACCTCTTTTTGCACCCTGCCGAACATGTAAGTCATAGAGTGTTATTTATCGCATTATGCTGTGTAATGGAAAGTAACTGTTACTGTCATAGAAAATATTAAAATCCCTAATGCTATTGTAGTGAAGGGCCATTCACCCCTCCCTCCTCCTCTCTCCCAAAAAATTGCAGTACTAGACAAGAGCTAACAATATAAGCTGCCTTTATTTAAAATGGTACAGTGGACATAGGAAAGTGACAAATCTAATTAAAATTTATTTTGAAGCCCAGAGGACTGAAAGAGGATGTCTTTTGAGAGGGAGACTGAAATTTCGAATGAACAGGTAATTGGGCAGGAAAGATCTTTTCAGAGGGTCAGATTACAGTAGGGATGTATGTTTACACATAGATAGAGAGGAGGAAGAGACATTTGTCCCCAGGAAATACATTGTTCCCTTCCGGGGAAATGTTATACATTCACACCAGACATAATAATTCACACTCAGAATTGAGTGATTCCATAAGTTTTTCCCTGAAAAAAATTACCTTTACTGGATACCACATTTTTAATCTTGATTTCTTTTAGTGTTTCTTAAAGCCCTAAAGTTGCTATTTGAAATGACCTTAGTTTTGTGCCATGTCTGTGAGCTGCTTTTTTTCAACAACATTAACAACTGAATGAACATCCTCCAAGCCCGGTGATTCCATAGTTTTTGCCAGGGGTTGAATACATAAATTGGGTATTACTGTAATTGTGCCATTTAGATGAAGTTTCCACGATGAGATGAGCTTTTGGTGCATTTTTGACGCTGTTTAATTTCAATACGCCAAAATTGAATCATCGCACAGTTCCAGCAAAGTGGAAGGGATTTATAGAAATCTGATGCCCACTGTGCTTTTTTTTCAGCAGAAATTGACCAATAGTGTGCGTGTTTGAAATCAACAACATATTAATTTCTCTTATAGGTATGCTGAGTTGTATGTGCAGATTTTCCTCAAAGAATTGAATTGAATGTGAAAAATGCACAGATAAAAAATTCACATGACTGAATCAATAAAAAATTTTAAAGACATAACAGAAAGTATAAAAAACAAAGCAGCTTAATTTAAAACATGACATACCAAAAGAGACAAAAACTGCAGCATAATAAACAAGATAAAAATGCATGTAAAAAATGCACAAAAAAACGCAATTAAAAAAGAACAAGTGTAACCTCCATTACTTAATTAATGCAGAAATGCTGTAGAAAATCCATAAAATCAAATACTCACCAAATACTCATTGTGGGAATGATGAAAGGGTAGTTATCCAGCAACTCGTGAAATTGACTTAAAAAATAGCCTTTATTTTGAAAAAATTAAAAACATGAGACCATAGTGCAAATAGAAGCGTACAGAGGCTTATGCGTTTCGGATACGTGGATCCTTATTCATAACATGCAATTTCACGAGTTGCTGGATAACTACCCTTTCATCACTGCCTAATGTCCCCCAGACGGTGATCTTTACAATCCGAGCACCGTGCCTCATGAGAAAGTGGACCGAGCAGGCTGACCCAGGTGAGCTGAAATATTTTTTCTACATCATTGTGGGAATGTAGCCTCAAGGTCACATGATAAATATGTGGCATGGTGAATGCTGTAAAAAATATACTATAAGTAAAAAACGTTTGCATATTTTCCAGATTTATTATTGTTTATTCACCTTTGGGACAAAAAGATGGAATAAACGATGATTAGTGAGCTGTACGTACCCCAAAATGATACCATTTTAATCTACTGTCCTAAAGCCCTAATATATCTATGTTCAAAGAAAAATAAAAAAGGTATGGGTTAAAGAATATGGCAAGCAACAAAATAAATGTTTTTCTGTGCAAAAGAAGTAAGTCACAAATAACCTGCATAAATTTGGTATCATCGCAATTTTGTTGACCGACTGAATTAAGAGTGCATGTCAATTATCCAGAATGGTGAACAGTTTTTAAAATATATATATATATGTATTACAGAATTTGTTTTTTTTCATTACACCTAAATGGGATCAATGGAAACTGCAACTTGTCTTGTAAAAAATAAGACCTTACTCTGTTGATGGAAAAATGTTAAACCTATAGCTATGAACATATAAGGACTCAAAAACAATTTGTTTTATTCAAACTGTTTATTTATTGTGCAAAAACAATAAACCATATATAAAACAATAAACATTTGGTATTGCTATAATTGTACTCATTGAGAGTGAATACAAGACCTTAGGCCGCCTTCAGACTTCCGATTTTTGTGTCCATATTTGGCCGTTTTTTAACTCACTGAGCTCAGCGCAGAACCATGAGATTTTTTATTACGGTGCTAGCGGTGATCTCAATAAGGTTACCGCAGTTCATGAGCCTGCCCACTGCATCGGACAGTATGGATTCTATCCACTTCAGACAGGTGAGGGATGTGTTTGTTTGTTTTTTTACAGGGGATAGTGGCTTCATTAGATTAGTTGTTATGGTGAGTATAAATTTGGTTTTTATTTTTTTTACAGGGGTCAATGGCTTCAATGGATTAAGTGTTAAAGTGAGTAGAACTGTGTTTTTTATTTTTAAATACATTTCTAAACAGGGTGCTGTTGACTTATAGTTCAAATAAAGGATTGTATTCAGGCTGTGCGTTTATTTACAAACTTTTACTGTGGGGTTAGTAATGGGGACATCTTATAGACACCTCTCCATTACTAACCCCTGGGCTTCATGTCAGCTGCCAATACAAGGCTGACATGAACCCAAACCCTGTTATCCCACTTGTCTCTGCACCAGGGCAAGTAGAAAGAGCCAAGGCTAAGCATCAGATTTTGTGCATATTATTGATGCGCCATTTCTGGGGCCGCTGAGGGCTGATGTTATTAGTTCCTCAATTACCAAAAAAATCTGCTTTTGAATTGACATGCATGACTGAAAAGCTATTGTTTATCAGAAACCTTTGTCACTCCAGCTCTATCCCCCGTCCTTGTGACACCTCTTGTCTCCTGTTTTGATTTATGGCTACTTTGCTTTAAGTCACACATCGAACAGGAGGAGTCAGCACTGGGTAGGGAATAGAGTTGGAGTGATAGAAGATTCACATCTACGGCCTTATTTGCACTTAAATTCATATACTGATTTCTCAGGAATGGAAGAAATGACTCGCCATGTAAAGGTATTGTTGGACTTGACTTTTCAAGAGCTACATTCATATATACAGATGTGCACAAAAGTTTACATACCCCGGCAGAATTTTTCCTTTCTTGGCCTTGTTTCAGAGAATATGAATGATAGCAAAAAAACTTGTTCTCCACTCATGGTTATTGGTTGGGTGAAGCCGTTTATTGTCAAACTGCTGTGTTTTCTCTTTTTAAATCTTAATGAAACCAACAACATCCAAATGACCCTGATCAAAAATTCACATACCCTGGTGATTTTGGCCTGATAACATGCATAGAATTTGACACAAATGGGTTTGAATGGCTACTAAAGGTAACATCCTCACCTGTGACCTGTTGGCTTGCAATCAGTGTGTGTGCATAAAAGCTAAGTGAGTTTCTGAGATCCAGACAGACTCTTGCATCTTTCATCCAGCCACTGACTTTTTTGGATTGTGAGTCATGAGAAAAACAAAAGAATTGTCAACGGATCTACGGGAAAAGGTAGGTGAACTGTATAACACAGGAAATGGATACAAAAAAATATCCAAGGAATTGATAATGCCAGTCAGCAGTGTTCAAACTGTGATTAACAAATGGAAAATCAGGTGCTCTGTAACAACCAAACCACGGTCAGGTAGACCAACAAAGATTTCGGCCACAACTGCCAGGAAAATTGTTCGGGATGCAAAGAAAAACCCACAAATAACATCAGCTGAAATTCTGAAAACTAGCGGTGTGGCTGTTTCAAGATGCACAATAAGGAGGCACTTGAATAAAAATGGGCTGCAGGGTCGAGTCACCAGAAGAAAGCCATTAGTTCGCAAATGCCACAAAGTATCTTTCCTACAATACGTCAAACAGCAGAGACAAGCCTTAAAACTTCTGGTACAAGGTAATTTGGAGTGATGAGACCAAAATGTTACTTTTTGGCCACAACCATAAACGTTACATTTGGAGAAAGGTCAACAAGGCCTATGATGATAGGAACACCATTCCTACAGTAAAGCACGGAGGTGGATTGCCGATATTTTGGGGATGTGTGAGCTACAAAGGCACAGGAATCTTGGTAAAAGATGAAGGAAAGATGAATGCAGCACGTTATCAGCAAACACTGGAGGCAAATTTTCACATGGGACGTACTTGGACGTTCCAACATGACAATGATTCAAAACACAAGGCTTTGAGCAGGGGGTTGGACCAGATGACCCAGGAGGTCCCTTCCAACTCTACCATTCTATGATTCTATGATTCTATGATTCTAAGTCAACCTGTCATTGGCTACAACAGAACAAAGTGAAGGTTCTGGATTGGCATCTCAGTCTCCTGACCTCAATATCATTGAACCACTCTGGGGAGATATCAAGCTAGACAGGAATTTACAGCAACTGGGTTTTTTTTGCCAAGAAGAATGGCCAGCTTTACAATCTGAGAAATTAAAGACTCAAGCTGTCATTGATGTTAGAGGGGCAATAAACGGTATTAAGAAATGGGGTATGTGAACTTTTGATCAGGATCATTTGGATGTTTTTGGTTGTCATTAAGATTTAAAAAGAGAAAAAACAGTAATTTGACAATAAATGGCTTCACCCAACCAATAACCATGAGTGGAGAAAAAGTTTTTTGCTATCATTCATATTCTCTGAAACAAGACCAAGAAAGGAAAAAATTCTGCCGGGGTATGTAAACTTTTGCGCATAACTGTATATATGAATGTAGCTCTTGAAAAGTCAAGTCCAACAATACCTTTATATGGCGAGTCATTTCTTTCAACTGTAAATAGTTTGGTGTGGGAAATCCTGCTGACAGATACCCTTTAAGTGCAGTTAGATGCCCCCAGTGCATTTCCAGTCTGATTTGAATATGGATTCAATGCTAGACTAATCATGGTTGGCACATTTGTTCTTTACAAAAAAGGTATCAATTTTATTGGGAGACTAGTGCATACACAACCGTACTACTACTTCCATATTTAAAAATATACTAGTACTGACATGTTCCCTTACCCATGGCATATGTCATCAATATACAATCATGATTATCAAACATCTGCCACACCAATCAATCAGCTGCTAATGCCTCTGTAGATGTAAATAATGTATGTTGAACATCACCGTTACATACACTTTTCATTGATCTCTTCGGCCACCCTGCAAGTAGCGTACATAGGATTCATGGGGCCCCATAGCAGAAGTTCAAATTGGCCCCCCCCCTGCCCCCAAAAAATG
This sequence comes from Phyllobates terribilis, assembly GCF_046119375.1. Lineage (NCBI taxonomy): Eukaryota > Metazoa > Chordata > Amphibia > Anura > Dendrobatidae > Phyllobates > Phyllobates terribilis. The sequence continues at coordinate 845,311,255 of NW_027362761.1, forward strand.
TAAATAATTGTCAGGGTCACAGAAGAGCAGATCACACAACCTTCCAGCCTTTACATAGTAATTTTTCTCCTGCTGACGTCCTAGGCCCCTCTGTCATTGTCCCATAAAGTGTGATACCAACAAAAGTGTCCCCCAAACACAGTATGATACCCCCATGGTGAATTCCTCCACATGCGCAGTATAATGACCCTACTGTACCTCACCTCAACTCCCAGGGCAAAGTTTGCTGACCCCAAAACAGTATGATCCCCCAATTGTGAGCCCTAGAGCTAGAGAGGATGGTAGGTAATAAGGGAGGGTGTTATACATAATGAAAGATGAAACTATATAACTAAGGACGGCACTATACATAATAAGCGAGTACACTATATACTAAGGGCGTATGCTATACATAATAAGTGAGTACACTATGTACTAAGGGACTGTGCTATACTGGCTGGCCGCACAGCGTCACCTCGAGTATTTAAAACCGGGCGCCGTCATCTTGGCACAGTCGCTCCGGATCAGACAGTGTAGGGAGAGTGCTGCTGAGCTAGGGAGAGATTTATACTGTGAAATAGGTAGTGTAGGGTCTCTAAAGCCTGCCAAATCAAACAAACAGTTCTTCTGAGGACTAATATCCATCCCAGATATCAGACAGGCAGGCAAGCAGGCTGTATAGAAGACACAGTAGTTTTACCAACAAACACTGCATTACAGTCCTGTGTGCTGCTGCTGCTCAAATTGCTAGTCTTAGCCACAGGTCTCAGGGGCCAGGAAAAATCCTTTTTTTGTTCATCTAAATCCTTTTTTTTTTCCCTCAGACAGACTGTACAAATACTCGTCTTATTAACCTTTTGGTATCCCCCCCCCCTCAAAAAAAAATTGAGTGTGTCTGTGAGTGTTCAGACACAAATATATCTGTTTAATAGAGTCTGGTTTCGGCCAGATAACTAGAACTGTGGCTTTGCAGTTCCATGGTTCAAATCTCTGTATTATCCACTTTTTTGCCTTTTTTCAATAAAAAAAAACTGTTTAAGTGTCTCACTGACTGTTCAGACACAAATATATCTGTTTAAAAGATTCTGGTGTAGGCCAGAGAAATAGAAGTTCAAACACAAATATATCTATTTAAAAAAGTCTGGTATACGCCAGGAAATTAGAACTGTGGTTTTCCTCTTCCACGGTTCAAATCTGGGTATTATCCACTCTTTTGCCTTTTTTCCATAAAAAAAACAGTTTGAGTGTCTCGGTGACTGTTCAGACACAAATATATCTATTTAAAAAAGTCTGGTATACACCAGGATATTAGAACTGTGGTTTTCCTCTTCCACGGTTCAAATCTGGGTGGAATCCACCTTTTTGCCTTTTTTACGTAAAAAAATACTGTTTGAGTGTCTCGCTGACTGTTCAGACACAAACATATCTGTTTAAAAGATTCTGGTGTAGGCCAGAGAAATAGAACTGTGGTTTTCCTTTTCCACAGTTCAAATCTGGATGTTATCCACCTTTTTGACTTTTTTCGGTAAAAAATTACTGTTTGGGTGTCTCGCTGACTGTTCAGACACAAATATATCTGTTTAAAAGATTCTGGTCTAGGCCAGAGAACTAGAACTGTGGTTTTCCTCTTCCACTGTTAAAATCTGGGTGTAATCCACCTTTTTTACTTTTTTCCATCAAAAAAATCAGTTTGAGTGTCTCGCTGACTGTTCAGACACAAATATATCTATTTAAAAAAGTCTGGTATACTCCAGGAAATTAGAACTGTGGTTTTCCTCTTCCACGGTTCAAATCTGGGTATTATTCACCTTTTTGCCTTTTTTCCATAAAAAAAACAGTTTGAGTGTCTCGGTGACTGTTCAGACACAAATATATCAATTTAAAAAAGTCTGGTATACACCAGGATATTAGAACTGTGGTTTTCCTCTTCCACGGTTCAAATCTGGGTGGAATCCACCTTTTTGCCTTTTTTACGTAAAAAAATACTGTTTGAGTGTCTCGCTGACTGTTCAGACACAAAGATATCTGTTTAAAAGATTCTGGTGTAGGCCAGAGAAATAGAACTGTGGTTTTCCTTTTCCACAGTTCAAATCTGGATGTTATCCACCTTTTTGACTTTTTTCCTTAAAAAAAACAGTTTGAGTGTCTCGCTGACTGTTCAGACGCAAATATATCTGTTTAAAAGATTCTGGTGTAGGCCAGAGAAATAGAACTGTGGTTTTCCTCTTCCATGGTTCAAGTCAGGGTGTTATCCACCTCTTTGACTTTTCTACATAAAAAAAAATAGTTTGAGTGTCTCGCTGACTGTTCAGACACAAATATATCTGTTTAAAAGATTCTGGTTTAGGCCAGAGAACTTGAACTGTGGTTTTCCTCTTCCATGGTTCATATCTGGGTGAAATCCACCTTTTTGCCTTTTTTCCATAAAAAGAACAGTTTGAGTGTCTCGCTGTGTTAAGGGGACAGTTGCAAACAACTTTATTATAATGGAACGCAACCGACCCCGGGGTCCGCGATGCAGCCTGGTGGACTGCTGCCGGACACTTTCCGGGTGAAAAGGAAAACACAAACGTAAATGATAAACCCTTCCGTGTTACTGCACACAGGAACGGGTATAGCGGTTCGCTCAATCTCCGTTAACCGGACTGAGGAGAATCGCTCCACATGGTTCACAGGCGGCAGCGGGAATACGGCATTTGCAGACTGCTCGGGGTGTAAGGCCACCCCCTAGTCGGAGCCAGTCTGTACGGCCAAGCTACCTGCCTATTTCCACTAGCCTGCCTACTTCCACTACACCTGTCTATTTCAACTAAAGCACACGTGGAGCTCTATAGGCCAAGCGTCTACACAACAGCATACTGCTCAATGATCACAGCGCACCGCCATATTTGTGGGCGGGCCTTTAAAAGATTAAGCCCTGCCCACCGTCGCACCATTGGTGATATCACCCACGACCAATCAGGTGGTGCCAGGTCACCGGATCAGCTGACTCCCAAACCACCAATCACGGTCCGCCATGTCACAGGCATGCTCAGTAGAGAGAAACCTGGACTTAGACTTTAACAGCCCTGTCTCCCTCCGCAACCTATGCTTCCTGTTGCTAGGCACAAAGGCCCAAGAGACAACCTGTACTTCTCGTGGATCAGCTAGGCGTTGGGACTGATGACAATGCTGAGCAATATCAGCCCCAGCTAGACCAGAATGAGAGACCACAGAAGGTTCTGGACCCATTTTGAATCCAGCAAACGCCTATCAACATCCCCCTCCACTTGACGCTCATTTTCCTCAATGAGCAGGGAAGCATGAAAGTGGTCCACTGGTTCACAGGGATGATCCTCAGGACCATGGCCCCTTCAGTGTACTGGGAAATCTTTTTTCCCATGAACCATTTTAGACCCCTCAATAGCCTGCACCTTGAGATTATCACCCCTGGTGTCGGTAGCAGGTTGGGGTTCAGCGAGTTTTGACAGGTGAACGGGTCTAAGGAGCGACACATGGAAAGTGTCGTGACTCCTCAGGTGTCGTGGTAACTGTAACAGGTACATTACAGGGTTTACTTGGGCCAAAATTTTGAAAGGACCAATAAAGCGGGGGGGCAAACTTAGCAGATTCCCCGCATACTTTAGTATTGCGAGCCGTGAGCCACACTCTGTCGCCCGGATAGAAAACGGGAGTAGGGCGACGAAGAATGTCAGCTAACTCACTATCTGTGGAGTCTGCCACGGGTAACGGGTGGAGAAAGCCAGCCGGACTTTGACGGGAAGATTTATCTCTCGCACTGAAGGCACACACAAGAACATATTCCTTAACGTCCTGGCACCACCGGGGCCACCAATAGGACCGTTGAAGGGACCTTGTGGTATGTTTGACCCCAAGATGGGCTCCGATCTTAGGGGAATGAGCCCAGGAGAAGACCTCATTTTGTAGATTAGGGGGAAAGAACATCCTCCCTGAAGGAACCTGGTTCTTTTTGACATAATCTGACAAGACCTGGGTCTCGGGGACAGACAGAGGATCTGTGCCGGGGGCCACATCGGTAGAAGGGTCAGAGAGTACCCTCAGGGTGACTGTAACCATATACTGAGACACACAATTCTCACTCCAGGAAGAAATTCTCCCCGTATTCCAGTCAATGTGTGGAGTGTGACAACGTAACCATGGAAGGCCCAATAACACCTCATCTAATCCACCGGGAATAATAAGAAAGGAGATAACCTCCTGCTGACCCTGAGGAAATGACATGGTAAGGGGAATCGACTGGTGGGTGATTTGCGTGTCCAGGAGTGAGCCGTTGACTACCCTAATGTTCATTGGTCTTGGAAGTAACTCTATAGGAATGGCATGCCTCTGGGCAAACGTAGATGACAAAAAATTGCCATCGGCGCCAGAATCCACCCACGCCTTGGCAGTAACCGTGGTTGCTCCGAAGGACAATGTCACCTTATGCAATAATTTGGAGGAAGAAGCCCCAGAATCTAACACACCTCCCCCAACGGTGGTTAGACACACTTGTTTACCCGACTGCTTAGAACCCTTTTTAACGGGGGACTCCAAGAGATTTGCAGGTCGGGAACGAGAAGAGCTAGACTCAGTTCGGGATATATCCATAGCCTCAGGCTCCGGGTCGGGAGTCTCGGGTTTGGAAATGGGTCTAGAGAAGGATGGTGCCAACCGATACTGAGGTCTGGGGACCTCCAGCTCTAACTTGTGTTCTGCATGTCTCAAATCTATTCGGTTTGCGAGAGAGATTAACTCCTCCAGGGAGGTTGGGATCTCTCTGGTGGATAGAGCATTTTTAATATGCCCAGCCAGACCCTTCCAGAAAACTGGGATTAAAGACCGCTCAGACCATTCCAATTCAGCCGCTAAGGTTCTGAACTGGATGGCATAGTGACTTGCGGTGGCCGAACCCTGGATCAGTGCAAGAAGCTTAAGAGCCGTATCATGCGTGACCTGAGGACCAAGGAATACACTCTTTAGGGCTTTAAGGAAGAGACCCGCATTAGCCACTACCGGTTCAATGCGCTCCCACAGAGGAGGAGCCCACTCCAGAGCCCTGTGGGTGAGTAACGAGATGACTTAACCCACTTTGGCTCTTTCGGAGGGGAACCGTGACTCCATCATCTCCAAGTGAATGGAACATAAATTAATAAAACCCCTGCAGGATTTACTGTCCCCAGAAAATTTTTCCGGAAGAGCAAAATGGGGTAATAGGGCAGTTGCAGCTGTCTCAACATTTATCGCAGCCGAATTAACCAGATTGGCTGCTTGAGAAGCCGCCTGGGTAGCTACTGCAGGGATATCTGCTACCGGGTCAGCTTGTTCCAGAGTCCTAAGCCTGGCCTCAAGCTGCTGTATATAGCGCTGCAGTTGCTGGTTGTCAGCCATGTGCAAGACCCTGGCGCTCTGATACTGTTAAGGGGACAGTTGCAAACAACTTTATAATAATGGAACGCAACCGACCCCGGGGTCCGCAATGCAGCCAGGTGGACTGCTGCCGGACACTTTCCGGGTGAAAAGGAAAGCAACCAACTTAAATGATAAACCCTTCCGTGCTACTGCACACGGGAATGGGTATAGCGGTTCGCTCAATCTCCGTTAACCGCACAGGAGATGTGCAACCGGGGAAGTAGCTGTAGCCCTGTTAACTACACAGGGACTACGCAGTGGGCGCTAGGATGCATGTGTGACTCATGCCAGCGTGTAAGTACTCTCAGCTGGTGTGCTACCGGACTGAGGAGAATCGCTTCACGTGGCTCACAGGCGTCAGCGGGAATACGGCGTTTGCAGACTGCTCTGGGTGTAAGGCGACCCCCTAGTCAGAGCCAGTCTGTACGGCCAAGCTACCTGCCTATTTCCACTAGCCTGCCTATTTCCACTACACCTGCCTATTTCAACTAAAGCACACGTGGAGCTCTATAGGCCAAGCGTCCACACAACAGCATACTGCTCAATGATCAGAGCCCGCTGACATTTTTTTGGGGGCGGGTCTTTTAAAGATTAATCCCTGCCCACCATCACGCCATTGGTGATGTCACCCACGACCAATCAGGCGGTGCCAGGTCACCGGATCGGCTGTCTCCCAAACCACCAATCACGGTCCGCCATGTCACGGGCATGCTCAGTACAGAGAAACCTGGACTTAAACTTTAACAGCCCTGTCTCCCTCCGCAACCTATGCTTCCTGTTGCTAGGCACAAAGGCCCAAGAGACAACCTGTACTTCTTGTGGACAAGCTAGGTTTTGGGACTGATGACAATGCTGAGCAGCATCAGCCCTAGCTGGACTGGAATGGGAGACCACAGAAGGTTCAGGACCCGTTGCAAACGCCTGACACGTAACATGCTGACTGTTCTGACACAAATATATCTGTTTGAAAGATTCTGGTGTAGGTCAGAGAACTAGAACTGTGGTTTTCCTCTTCCACAGTTCAAATCAGGGTGTAATCCACCTTTTTTACATAAAAAAAACAGTTTGAGTGTCTCGCTGTCTGTTCAGACACAAAGATATCTGTTTAAAAGATTCTGGTGTAGGCCAGAGAAATAGAACTGTGGTTTTCCTCTTCCACTGTTCAAATCTGGGTGTTATCCACCATTTTGACTTTTTTTACATAAAAAAAAACAGTTTGAGTGTCTTTCTGACTGTTCACACACAAATATATCTCTTTATAAGATTCTGGTGTAGGCCAGAGAACTAGAACTGTGGTTTTCCTCTTCCACGGTTCAAATCTGGGTGTAATCCACCTTTTTGCCTTTTTTCCTTAAAAAACAACAGTTTGAGTGTCTCGCTGTCTGTTCAGACACAAATATATCTGTTTCAAAGATTCTGGTGTAGGTCAGGGAACTAGAACTGTGGTTTTCCTCTTCCACGGTTCAAATCTGGGTGGAATCCACCTTTTTGCCTTTTTTACATAAAAAAAAACAGTTTGAGTGTCTCGCTGTCTGTTCAGACACAAATATATCTGTTTAAAAGATTCTGGTGTAGGCCAGAGAACTAGAACTGTGGTTTTCCTCTTCCACAGTTCAAATCTGGGTGGAATCCACCTTTCTGCCTTTTTTACATAAAAAAAAACAGTTTGAGTGTCTCGCTGACTGTTCAGACACAAATATATCTGTTTAAAAGATTCTGGTGTAGGCCAGAGAAATAGAACTGTGATTTTCCTCTTTCACGGTACAAATCTGGTTGTTATCCACCTTTTTGCCTTTTTACATAAAAAAATACTGTTTGAGTGTCTCGCTAACTGTTCAGACACAAAGATAGCTGTTTAAAAGATTATGGTGTAGGCCAGAGAAATAGTAACATTGTAACATAGTAACATAGTTTTTAAGGTTGAAGGAAGACTAAGTCCATCTAGTTCAACCCATAGCCTAACATGTTGATGCAGAGGAAGGCAAAAAAAACCATGTGGCAAACACTAAGCTCCGCATTGGGGAAAAAAATTCCTTCCCGACTCCATACGACAATCAGACTAGTTCCCTGGATCAACGCCCTATCAAGGAATCTAGTATTTATAACCTGTAATATTATACTTTTCAAGAAAGGCATCCATGCCCTTCTTAAATTTTAACAGTGAATCACTCATTACAACATCATGCGGCAGAGAGTTCCATAGTCTCACTGCTCTTACAGTAAAGAATCCCAGACTATGATTATGATTAAACCTTCTTTCCTCCAGACGTAGAAGATGCCCCCTTGTCCCCGTCTCAGGCCTCAGAGTAAAAAGATCAGTAGAAAGGTCTTTGTACTGTCCCCTCATATACTTGTACATAGTAATAAGATCACCCCTAAGCCTTCTTTTTTCCACAGTAAATAACCCCAAGTGTAATAACCTGTCTTGGTATTGCCGACCCCCCAGTCCTCTAATAACCTTGGTCGCTTTTCTCTGCACCCGCTCTAGTTCAGCTATGTCTTTCTTATACACCGGAGACCAGAACTGTACACAGTATTCTAAGTGTGGTCGCATTATTGACTTGTATAGAGGTAAAATTATGTTCTCCTCATGAGCATCTATGCCTCTTTTAATGCATCCCATTATTTTATTTGCCTTTGTAGCAGCAGCCTGACACTGGCCACTAAACGTGAGCTTGTCGTCCACCAATACACCCAGGTCTTTTTCAGTTACAGTTTTGCCTAGTGTTTTACAATTAAGCATATAATTATACATTTTATTTCCTCTGCCCAAGTGCATTACCTTACATTTATCCCCATTAAAACTCATTTGCCATTTATCAGCCCAAGCTTCTAGTTTACATAGATCCTCCTGTAATATAAAGTTTAGTGTCAGAGTTTAGTGTCATCTGCAAACATTGAAATAATACTCTGTATGCCCCCTACAAGGTCATTAATAAATATGTTAAAAAGAAGGGGGCCCAATACTGACCCCTGTGGTACCCCACTGTTAGCTGAGACCCAGTCTGAGTGTTTTCCATTAATAACCACCCTTTGTTTCCTATCACTGAGCCAATTCTTAACCCACATACATATATTTTCCCCTATCCCCATTGTTCTCATTTTATGTATCAACCTTTTGTGTGGAACCGTATCAAAAGCTTTTGAAAAGTCCATATACACAACATCCACTGCATTTCCTTGGTCCAGTCCAGAACTTGCCTCCTCATAAAAACTGATCAGATTAGTTTGACATGAACGGTCCCTCGTAAACCCATGTTGATATTGGGTCATGAGGTTATTCTTCTTCAGATACTCTATTATAGCATCTCTTAGGAAACCCTCCAGGATTTTACCCACAGTAGAAGTTAAGCTTACCGGCCTATAATTTCCAAGTTCAGTTTTTGTCCCCTTTTTGAATATTGGCACCACATTTGCTATACGCCAGTCCTGTGGTACAGACCCTGTTATTATGGAATCTTTAAAGATTAAAAATAATGGTCTATCTATGACATTACTTAATTCTTGCAGTACTCGCGGGTGTTTCCCATCCGGGCCCGGGGATTTGTCAACTTTAGTGATTTTTAGACGCCGCCATACTTCCTGCTGGGTTAAGCAAGTGATATTTAATGGAGAATTTTTGTTATCACTAATCATGTTTTCTGTCATGCGATTTTCTTGTGTAAATACGGTTGAAAAAAAATCATTTAGCATATTGGCTTTTTCCTCATCCTCATCCACCATTTCACCCAGACTATTTTTAAGGGGGCCAACACTATCATTTTTTAGTTTTTTACTATTTATGTAGTTAAAGAATATTTTGGGGTTATTTTTACTTTCTCTGGCAATGATTCTCTCTGCCTCAATCTTTGCTGCCTTGATTTGTTTTTAACATAATTTATTTAATTTTCTATATTTATTTAATGCCTCATCACTACCTACTTGCTTTAGTTCTCTAAATGCTTTCTTTTTGTCACTTATTGCGCCCCTTACAGCTCTATTTAGCCATAGTGGTTTCCTCCTATTTCTAGCATGTTTATTCCCAAAGGGTATATATTGTGCACAGGTCCTATTCAGGATGTTAATAAATGTCTCCCATTTGCTTTGTGTAGATTTATGTCTCAGGATATCATCCCAGTTTGTTGCACTAAGATCTTCTCTTAACCGTTGGAAATTTGCCTTCCTGAAGTTTAGTGTCCTTGTGACCCCTCTACTACACATCTTATTAAAGGTTACATGAAAACGTATTATTTTGTGATCACTATTACCCAAGTGACCCCCAACTCGTATATTTGATATGCGGTCTGGCCTATTGGTTAATATTAGGTCTAGCAGTGCCCCCCTTCTTGTTGGGTCCTGAACCAGTTGTGAAAGGTAATTGTCTCTCATAGTTGTCAAAAACCTATTACCTTTGCTTGAACTACATGTTTCTGTCCCCGAATGTATTTCAGGGTAGTTGAAGTCTCCCATAATAATGACTTCTCCTTGAGTCGCTGCTTCATCTATTTGCTTTACGAGGATATTCTCCGCTACTTCCATTATTTTTGGAAACTTATAACAAACCCCTATCTGTAATTTATTATTTTTTCCCCCTCCCCTTATCGCCACCCACAGGGACTCTACATTTTCATTAGATTCACACATATCTTCCCGCAAGACAGGTTTTAAGGATGATTTTACATATAAACACACCCCCCCTCGCTTGTTTTTACGGTCATTTCTGAACAGACTATAGCCCTGAACTGTGGTTTTTCTTTTCCACAGTTCAAATCTGGGTGTTATCCACCTTTTTGACTTTTTTACATAAAAAAAAACAGTTTGAGTGTCTCGCTGACTGTTCAGACACAAATATATCTGTTTAAAAGATTCTGGTGTAGGCCAGAGAAATAGAACTGTGGTTTTCCTATTCCACTGTTCAAATCTTGGTGTAATCCACCTTTTTGCCTTTTTTACATAAAAAAAAACAGTTTGAGTGTCTCGCTGACTGTTCAGACACAAATATATCTGTTTAAAAGATTCTGATGTAGGCCAGAGAAATAGAACTGTGGTTTTCCTCTTCCACGGTTCAAATCAGGGTGTTATCCACCTTTTTGACTTTTTTACATAAAAAAAAACAGTTTGAGTGTCTCGCTGACTGTTCAGACACAAATATATCTGTTTAAAAGATTCTGGTTTAGGCCAGAGAACTAGAACTATGGTTTTCCTCTTCCACGGTTCAAATCTGGGTGTAATTCACCTTTTTTCCTTAAAAAACAACAGTTTGAGTGTCTCGCTGACTGTTCAGACACAAATATATCTGTTTAAAAGATTCTGGTGTAGGCCAGAGAACTAGAACTGTGGTTTTCCTCTTCCACGGTTCTAATCTCCTTTTTATTACCCTTTTGCCATTGATAGTGCGAGTGTAAGCTATTTTACTTTATTTACAATAGGCAAGGCGTGTGGCAAGGGACGTGGAACTGGACGTTCTGGTGATGGTGCGTGCAGAGGACGGGGCCGCGGCCAAGGAGAAAATGTGCCACAACCAACAGCCACATCTTCTCTCTTCCAGTCTAAACCCAAATTACTAGGGTAGCACACAACAACACCACTATTGCGAACTGATCAGTGTGAACAATTTATAAATTGGATAGCAGATAATACTTCCAGTCACCTGGGCACCACCACCTCCGGTCTGTCTTCCACACGGTCAAGTCTTAGTAGCTGTGAGTCTCGATCGCATACTCCTCCTCACCCTGATGCCCCTTCCTCCCACCATGCCAAGTGTCGTCAGAGAGCAACTGATCCCACAGTTGGGCACTCTAAAGAGCTGTTCACTGGTCCATTTCCATATTTGGGCCCCTCGTCTGCTACGCTTGAAGTGGTGGAAGAGGAGATCCCATGTAGCGATGGCCAAATATTTGAACAGCCACGGCCACAGGAAGGCGACGTTGGCAATTTGTCACAAGAGGTGGACGATGACGAGACACAATTGCCACAAAGTGAGGAGGAGGACTGTGGTGTGGAAGTGGAAGAGGAGGAGATGGTAGATGATCTAGTAACTGACCCAACATGGCAGGAGGACACGCAAAGCGAGGCCAACAGAAAACAAGGGGAGGGAAGCAGAGTACCCCAACAGGCAGGAAGAAGCAGTGTGGTGGCCGCAGACAGAAGGCGGGCAACAGTTCCCCGTAACACCAACACGAGGGACGTTGCCAGTACAAGCGGTAGGTCTTCCAGAGTCTGGAATTTTTTTAAAGACTCTGCTGATAACCTCAAAAAGGCCATTTGTACTACCTGCCAGGCCAGCATCAGCAGGGGTGACAAAACTACCAGCCTGACCACCACCAGCATGATCAGGCACATGGCAGCAAAGCACCCGACTTTGTGGGGTGAACCCTAGGGTCCACGACCAGTGTCAGCGGGTGTCACCACTGCTTCTTCCGCTTTTGTGCATGTAAGAGAACCCCCTGTTGTGCGTGCAAGTCAATCCCCTGTCCATACTGCATGCAAAGATGCCCCCTCCTCTCTGTCTTCACTTGTTATGGCAGCTTCTCAATAAACAGCATCAACGTCCACGTCCCACCGCAGCGTTCAATTGTCCATATCCTAGACCTTTGAATGAAAGCTCAAATTCGCAGCCAACGCCCCACAGGCCACAGTCCTAAATTTGCACATTTCACGACTGCTTACGTTGGAAATTCTGCCTTTTAGGCTGGTGGAGATGGAATCCTTCTGCAACCTTATGGCGGTGGCCGACCCTCGGTACTCGGTCCCCAACCGACACTATTTTGCCCGGTGTGCCATCCCCGCACTACACAAGCACGTGTCCCAAAACATCTGCCGTGCCCTCAACAACGCAGTTACTGGGAGAGTCCACCTGACAACGGACACGTGGACAAGTGCTTGTGGCCAGGGACGGTACTTCTCCCTGATTGCACACTCGGTAAATATAGTGGAAGCCGGGACCCAGTCGGACCTTGGGACGGAACACATCCTCCCCACATTTGGATTGCGGGCCCTATGTCAGAGTTGCCTCCACAGTGTACAGCTCCTGCGCATCATCCTCCTCATGTTCAGTCTCCATCTCAGATATCACCACATTAGTTACAAGATGGAAGCACTGCAGCACTGCCTCAGCCAAGTGGCAACAGGCTGTGCTGAAACTCATAAGCTTAGGTGATAAACGTCACACTGCTTGTGAGTAGTGGACAGATGTGAAAGAAAATTCAGATCTGTGGCTGAGACCACTGAACCTACATCCAGGCATGGTCGTGTGTGACAATGGCGGTAACCTGGTGGTGGCTCTGAGGCGAGGCGAGATCACACACGTACCATGCCGGGCTCATGTGCTTAACCTCGTGGTTCAGCGGTTTCATAAATCATACCCCGAGTTGCCAGATCTGCTCGTCAAAGTATGCCACCTGTCAGCTCATTTTTGGAAGACGGCTACAGCTTCCGCCGCTCTTGCTGTGTTGCAGCAGCGTTTGCAGCTTCCGGCACACCAACTGGTGTGTGATGTCCTCACACGTTGGAACTCTACCCTCCACAAGTTGCAAAGGATTTGTGAGCAGAAGAGAGCAGTTGTGGAGTACCAGCTGCAACAAGGCCATCGATATTCAGGTCAGACTCTGCACATAAGACCTCAAGAGTGGACCTGGATGTCTGACATATGTACCATCCTGACAAACTTTGAGGAGTTTACCAAGATGGTGAGTGGCGATGACGCCATCATTAGCATCAGCATCCCACTTGTCAGTCTTTTGCAACGCTCTCTGCAGAGCATTAAAGAGGAGGCATTGCAGCCAGAGTATGATGAGATATATCAAGAAGCCGTAGCGGGCGATTACACACAGCCCAGCCTCATCTCATCCCAACGTGCATTGGGGGACAATGAGGGAGAGGAGGAGGAGGAGGAAGAACAGGAGCTGGTATCATGCGCTGTAGACGGTAGTACCTGAACAACTGTCATACTGTCGGTTCAGCGTGGGTGGCCAGAGGATAGGGGGGAAGAGGAGGAGAAGGAGAGCATGGTCAGTCGTCATCTTGGTGAGGACACGGATGTCTTGCCCGTTACCAGTCTGGCACGCATGGCTGACTTTATGTTACACTGCCTTAATTGTGACCCTCGCGTTGTCAAAATGTTGGGTGACAGTCATTACTGGTTGGTGACACTTTAAGACCCCCGCTACAAGGAGAACTGTCACTCTCTTATTCCTGAGGTGGAGAGGTCTACAAAATGGGGCAGTACCAGAAGGCCCTTGCTGCAGAACTATTAAAAAAATTCACATCTGAACACACTAGCGGTAGAGATCACAGTTCGTTGCTCAACCAAAGCGTACAGGTGAGCAACTCCAATCCATCAGAGGCAGGGGAACACTGTCAACGTTCTGGGACAGTTTTCTGAGACCCGCCAAGCTTACAGGCCTTGGGGCGCGGGGTACTCTCACAAGGAGTGGAAAGTTTCAAAAGATGGTGAGGGAGTACCTTGCCGACCGTACCAGCGTCCTGCATGATCCTCTGTGCCTTTTAATTATTGGGTATCCAAGCTGGACACTTGAAATGAACTCGCTCTGTACGCCTTGGAGGTTCTGGCCTGCCCTGCCACTAGCGTGTTATCGGAGCGTGTTTTTAGTGCCGCTGGGGGAATTATAACTGATAAGCGCACTCGCCTGTCAACTGACAATGCTGACAAGCTGACCATTATCAAAATGAACAAGGGCTGGATTGGGCCAGACTACTCATCAATTCACCAGCAAATGACAGCAGAGTAACATAAAGTCAAATCCACTGTGTTATTTCGGGAGGTGTATTCCCATGCACTGCTTCACACCCACAAGTGGGTATACGCTTCCTCATTTCCGCTGTTTTTTGCTCTTCTCCTTATCCTCAGCCTAAACCACCACTATACCACCAGGGTGACCGTGGTCCATGTTGCGAGCATTGCAAGTTCCCTCCATCTTAATTTTTGGCAGCTTTTGCTTGGAAGGCATAGGCAAAGACTATGGGTGACCCACTCCCCAATAATGGGAATAATGTTTTTAATATGCTGTACTGCATGGCTCTTGTAAGGGGCATTGCAAGTTCCTCCGTCCTAATTTTTGCCAGCTTTCGCTTGTAAGGCATAGGCAAAGACTATGGGAGACCCACTCCCCAATAATGGGAATAATGTTTTTAATATGCTGTACTACATGGCTCTTATAAGGGGCAGTGCAAGTTCCTCCGTCCTAATTTTTGGCAGCTTTTGCTTGGAAGGCATAGGCAAAGACTATGGGAGACCCACTCCCTAATAATGGAAATAATGTGTTTAATATGCTGTTCTGCATGGCTCTTGTAAGGGGCATTAAAATCGTCTTGTTAAGCTACTGTGACCTCCACGTCTCTCCCAAGTGTCATTGATATTGTCTTTGTATTTCACTGGGATCTCCACTTCTCTTCCAATGGGCATTGATATTGTCTTTTTATTCCACTGCGACCTCCACCACTCTTCCAAGGTGCATTAAAATGGTCTTGTTAAGCTACTGTGACCTCCACGTCTCTTCCACGGGGCAGTGATATTTTCTTTTTATTCCACTGTAACCTCTACCACTCTTCCAAGGGGCATTGATATTGTCTTTTTATTCCACTGTAACCTCCCCCACTCTTCCAAGGGGCATTAAAACCGTCTTGTTAAACCACACTGAACTCCACAGCTCTTCCAAGAGGCATTGAAATGTTGTTTTTAATTACCTCTAACCTCCACGACTCTTCCAACGGGCATTGCATTTCCTCATAATTTTAGTCAGCTTTTGCTTTTCAATGCATAGGCGAACACTAAGGGAGACCCGCTCCCCAATAATGCCAATAATGGGTAGAAGGTTTTTAGTATCCTGTAATCCATGTCTGTTTCAAGGGGCATTGCAGTTCCTCATAATATTTGGAAAGCCTTCCATTCACTGCTTAGGCCAACAGTGTACAGGAGACCCAGTTGCTATAAATGGAAAAAATGGTTTAGTTAAGGCCCTCTGACCTCCATGTCACTTCCAAGGGGCATTTTAGTGCCTCGAAATTTTTGGTAGGCATTGCACTCACTGCATGCCCTATAACTGTGTCAAACTGTTACTTTTGGTAAAGAAACATATCCTACAAGACATGTGTGGTTGACTGGCCTGATATTGATGTAAATGGTCCCTGTTCCTCCTGCTCTTTCTCCTTTGCCACCACCTCATCCATGATTCATCACCTGAAGCTTTGTTTTTTAGAACTGGGATTGTGGCAGTAAAACATCCAGCAATCCTCGGAGGAGGTAGGATATGCGCCAAAACGCTGACCACCTCAGGCCTAGCTGCTACTACATACATGCGCTTGCATTCCAAGGAACAGAAAGCTAAGGAGATAGATGGCCTTATGATCATCAATAATTTACTCGTTGTTTAGGAGGCCGACCACTGCTGCTGTCTACCAGTGTTGAGCCACCCCCGTAGTGTTCGGGTTCGGTTCGTCGAACACCGGTATGTTCGCCGAACTGTTCGTCAAACTGTTCGTCGAACACCGTTTAACACCGTTAAAACCAATGGCAGGCAAACAAAAACACATAGAAACACATAGGAAACACCTTCAAAGGTGTCCAAAACCTGACAAACTGCTCAGAAGACACAACTAACCTATGGAAAAGTGACAAGTAAATATAGTCATGCGAAAAGAAAGAGGTGGAGGAGTAAAAGGAGGGGGAGACACAGATATAGGCATGTCATGCCCTTCTAAAACAAAAAAGTGAGAAGCCGACATGGCCAGTCCGTTCCTGCCCGTGTGACCTCCGTGTCGCCGGGTTTGTGCCAGAGCTGTGGTGGACCCTGACGGCCAGCCCCCCTCTCCCAATACTGGTGCCTGTCCGCTGGTGGGTCGAGCCCCCCCGCGGTGGAGGCAGGTCTAAGCTCTGTAATTTAAATTGTCTCTCTAATTTGAATAAGTAAACTTTAAATCCAATTACAAGGATCTATTGGAGGGCAAGTCTGATTCCAGCAGCCGCGGTAATTCCAGCTCCAGTAGCGTCCACTAAAGCTGCTGCAGTTAAAAAGCTTTTATAAGGATCGAGCTTGGCGGTCCACCGCAAGGCGTCCTACCGCCAGTCCCAGCCCCTGTGCCTTGGGGTGCCTCCCCCGATGCTCTTCACTGAGTGTCCCGGGGGCCCAAAGCATTTCCTTTGAAAAAATTAAGTGTCCAAACTACAGGTGGTGTAGCTTGCTTAACAGCTGGGATAATCCGCTGACTAGCAGACACTGCTACTAGGCCCAAAGTATTGCCTGGGCTAGATGCAGTTAAAAATTTGTAATTAGATCTACAGGTGGTGGCTACTCCGCTGACTAGCAGACACTGAAGCTTTGCAGCAGACCTCTGATTCCCAGGTTATAGTATGAGTAAACAGCTCTTCAGACTCAACCATCTGTGTTACCCCAAGCCATAGTGTATGTACTTTCTTACGGTTAAAAAGGGGGGTAGAGACCCGACCCACCTGGAATTGACGATGTCAACGTCATGTAAAACACAGCAAGGGGACTCCAAAAAGAGTTTCCATTTTTTCCAAAAATTGTGGCACAGACACAACTTAAGTGGCATCAATTGTCCCAGAGTTGCTTAAAATGGTTGGTGAGGTGATTTTTCAAAATTCTAAGGGTTTTAGTCTCCCCAGGATGACACAGGTGGGGCAGATAGTGGTTGGACTGGCCCGCTAGGCCGCATTGTAGCACAGTGAGCTTCGCACTGCAACTTATGCTTCATATCCATGTGACGGTTCAAGCATAAAGTACTCAAACTATTGGTTTTTTGGCCTCTACTTAGCTTTTGGTGATAAATGTTACAGATAACATGAGTTGGGTCATCCTTAGACATCTCAAAAAATGCCCAGGCTATGCAAGGTTTAGAGCCCATGCGACTCTGCTACTAGCAATACTATCAAATGATTGGCTGGGTGAGATGCAGTAAAAAATTCTTATTAGATACACAGGCGGTGCAGCTTGCTTCGCAGCTAGGCTACTACGCCTAAAGGTTTGGTAGACTCTATACTAAATAAGGAAGGATTCACTGACTGTGATGGTACCTCCGCGGGCCATGGCGATTGGTCATCCACTTTCGCTGCCCCTTACTCAACGAATTCACAAACATCTCCCGTCGGTTTGGAGTCCCATTATGACCAACCAAAAACATAGGCCCCGCAACAAAGATATCGTTCTTAGGCATTGAAATCGACTCCACAGCAAGGTTGTTCCGCCTCCCATGGGAAAAAATACCAAAACATTACACCTGATCTAAGTTTTTTGCGCAGTATGGAAAGTAACACTACAGCAGATGCAAGTATTACTAGGTCTCCTCGTGTTTGCGAGCTGGGTGATGCCAGTCGGAAAGATTTTTTCTCTTCATTTATCGCCCGCAACAAAAGGGGCATCTAAACTGAGTCATACAATCAGAATCAGCAGGCAGCTACGGGCGGACTTAGAGGTATGGAAAACCTTCTTATAATCATTCAACGGTCACACGTTATTTATGTCAGCAGAACAGTCCAACATTGAACTAAGATTATTCACCGGGGCGGCAGAATCAGGCGGATATGCAGCGATACTAAATAACCAATGGTGCACAAGCTTATGGCCTCCGTATTGGGCAGAACAAGTGCTGACAAAAAAAACAGACAGTCCTGGAACTGTTTTCAATAGTGGTAGCAATAGAAATATGGGGCGCGTGCCTGGCTAACAAAAATATACGCTTCATAACAAAAAACACCAGCCTAGCACACTTCATTAATAATATGGCATCATCGTCTCTCCCAGTGCTAGGCCTACTACGCCGGCTAGCATTCCTGTGCCTAAAACACAATGTATGGGTCCGCACTACCCACGCTGCTGCTAACGCTTTATCACAATTCAATTGGCAGATTTTCACAGAGCTCCTCCACAACGCCCACCCATCAGGCAACAGTTGCCCAGCCTCCCTATGGTGTCTAGTGGCGAATAGTTGATGCCATTAATCAGAGCGTCAGTTGCCCCGTCAATGTGGCAAGCATACGGTAAGGCATGGGAACAGTGGACACGACTAGTAGCAGGCAGACGGGTTGACCAATGTGAACAAGCCAGATTACAAGTCACCATAGAATTTCTCCACCAGCTAATGATGAGTGGCATATCAGGGGCGTCAGCGCAGAGGTGGCTGACTGGAGTAGCATTTCACTTCCAACTACTGAATTGGAGAGATGTGACAAAGAGATTCATCATCAGACAATCCATAAAAGGGTGGAAAAGGGGTCAGCCAAGTAAGGAGTGTAGACGTCCCGTCCCGTGTCACTAAAACTGATTTCTCACATCATATCCCTAATAGAGATGAGCGTTGTTCTACTCGAACTGTTCGCCAATCTCAAATTCGAGCTGTTTTGGGCGGTGTTCGAGCCGGTCGGCGAACACGAACAATTTGAGAAAAATTCGGCTGTTCGAGGTTATGTTCGATAACTGTTCGTGCACCAAAATCATAACTGGATTTTTTCTCAGTAATGATGAAAATTAATGTTAATACGCAGTTTGAGTGTACAGCGGGGCGGGGGGAGGGGCAGGGGATGGATCTCTGCAGGAACAATGAAGATCTCCATTTTTTTTTCTCTTTCCCGCATTTGCAGTGGGGAGGTGCAATCTGTCAGCCTATCAGCAGCGCACACACGGAGCGAAGTGCTTTTTTTCACACAAGCAAGGGCATGTGTGATTGGCAGTGTATGTCACATGTCCTTGCCCTATAAGACCAAGCCATTTTCCCCGTCGCCACCATTTTCTCACTGCTGCAGCTGCGTGTTAGACGGCACCGCTGTTGCTGTGTGCGCTATACCTTGTTAATTTCAAGCCAATTTTCGCACAAATATACAGATAGCTTGGGAGTAGGGAATAGTTGTGATTGCAGTCCTTTTAAGGACTAGGTTACAGCATTTCCTACGACTTTTATCAGGCAGGTCTGTGCTCTTAAATAGATAGATTGTGGGAGTAAAGACTAATTGTAATTGGAGTCCTTTTCAGGACTAGGTTACATCAGTTCCTATCAGTTTTTGCCAGGCAGGTCTGTGCCAGTGCTGTGCAAGTTTTTTTCACAGCATTTGGCTGAATCTAGCAAAGCTAATCCTTTTTGGCCTATTGCAGAGTGTGTTAGTCAGTGGAGTAGCCTATCTGTGTTGCAAGATATACCACCTGTGTATAGAATACCAATTTTTTTACTGCACCTAGTGAAGTAAAATCTTTTGGGCATAGCATCATTCTATTAGTCCATCTATACTGACCTCCATCAGGTTGCAAATTAAAAATAATTTTTTTCTGCATCTAGCTCTGAAAAAATATTTGGGCTTCTAGCAGTGTGTGGGACTTGGTCTATTAGTCCATCTATACTGACCTCCATCAGGTTGCAAATTAAAAATAATTTTTTTCTGCATCTAGCTATGAAAAAATATTTGGGCTTCTAGCAGTGTGTGGGACTTGGTCTATTAGTCCATCTATACTGACCTCCATCAGGTTGCAAATTAAAAATAATTTTTTTCTTCATTTATCTCTGAAAAAATATTTGGGCTTCTAGCAGCGTGTGGGACTTGTTCTATTAGTCCATCTATACTGACCTCCATCAGGTTGCAAATTAAAAATAATTTTTTTCTGCATCTAGCTCTGAAAAAATATTTGGGCTTCTAGCAGTGTGTGGGACTTGGTCTATTAGTCCATCTATACTGACCTCCATCAGGTTGCAAATTAAAAATAATTTTTTTCTGCATCTAGCTCTGAAAAAATATTTGGGCTTCTAGCAGTGTGTGGGACTTGGTCTATTAGTCCATCTATACTGACCTCCATCAGGTTGCAAATTAAAAATAATTTTTTTCTTCATTTATCTCTGAAAAAATATTTGGGCTTCTAGCAGCGTGTGGGACTTGTTCTATTAGTCCATCTATACTGACCTCCATCAGGTTGCAAATTAAAAATAATTTTTTTCTGCATCTAGCTCTGAAAAAATATTTGGGCTTCTAGCAGTGTGTGGGACTTGGTCTATTAGTCCATCTATACTGACCTCCATCAGGTTGCAAATTAAAAATAATTTTTTTCTGCATCTAGCTCTGAAAAAATATTTGGGCTTCTAGCAGTGTGTGGGACTTGGTCTATTAGTCCATCTATACTGACCTCCATCAGGTTGCAAATTAAAAATAATTTTTTTCTTCATTTATCTCTGAAAAAATATTTGGGCTTCTAGCAGCGTGTGGGACTTGTTCTATTAGTCCATCTATACTGACCTCCATCAGGTTGCAAATTAAAAATAATTTTTTTCTGCATCTAGCTCTGAAAAAATATTTGGGCTTCTAGCAGTTTGTGGGACTTGGTCTATTAGTCCATCTATACTGACCTCCATCAGGTTGCAAATTAAAAATAATTTTTTTCTGCATCTAGCTCTGAAAAAATATTTGGGCTTCTAGCAGTGTGTGGGACTTGGTCTATTAGTCCATCTATACTGACCTCCATCAGGTTGCAAATTAAAAATATTTTTTTTCCGCATCTAGCTCTGAAAAAATATTTGGGCTTCTAGCAGTGTGTGGGACTTGGTCTATTAGTCCATCTATACTGACCTCCATCAGGTTGCAAATTAAAAATAATTTTTTTCTTCATTTATCTCTGAAAAAATATTTGGGCTTCTAGCAGCGTGTGGGACTTGTTCTATTAGTCCATCTATACTGACCTCCATCAGGTTGCAAATTAAAAATAATTTTTTTCTGCATCTAGCTATGAAAAAATATTTGGGCTTCTAGCAGTGTGTGGGACTTGGTCTACTAGTCCATCTATACTGACCTCCATCAGGTTGCAAATTAAAAATAATTTTTTTCTTCATTTATCTCTGAAAAAATATTTGGGCTTCTAGCAGCGTGTGGGACTTGTTCTATTAGTCCATCTATACTGACCTCCATCAGGTTGCAAATTAAAAATAATTTTTTTCTGCATCTAGCTCTGAAAAAATATTTGGGCTTCTAGCAGTGTGTGGGACTTGGTCTATTAGTCCATCTATACTGACCTCCATCAGGTTGCAAATTAAAAATAATTTTTTTCTGCATCTAGCCCAGCCAATAGTTTTGGCCTAATACCACAGTTTGGCCACTCAGCTCTGCTCGGTTACCATCCATTGTTTTTTTGTGCAAACAACTCCAGAGTTGTGAATTAGTTAACCACCAAAATGAGTGGAAAAAGGCCTGCTGCTGGTGGAAAGGGGAATAGGCGTGTTTGGAAGGGGAAAAAAGGTTGTGTCCGTGGGGTAGGTGCAGAAGAAAGACCATCTTCCAGCCAAACTAAAATGTCTACTTCTTTTAGCGGACAATGTGATAAGATCCCTTTCTTACGGCCACGCCAATCGCTACAAATTCCAGATGAGGCACAAAAACAGCAGGTGCTTCAACGGATATCAAGTGCTCCTTTAAGTGGGCTCTCCTCCACATCAACTTCAACATCACAAATACTCCAGTCCTCAAAGGTGTCACCCAAATCGCACTTGCTTCCTCACAGCTCCCAAATCTCCAGCTGCCCGTCTGAGTATGAGGTAGAACAGATGGTTGAGTCTGCAGAGCTGTTTACTCATACTATAGCCTGGGAATCAGAGGTCGACTCCAGCGCTTCTGTGAATCCAGACGAGGAAATGATCTGCACTAATGCCCAGAATCTTTATGAGTCGGATCCAGGACCAGACGCAGAAGGTTCTGACCATAATGTAGACCCTCATTCCCAAACTGTAACTCCTGTTGGTGGAGACAATGAGGAAGACGATGATAAGACTCAAATACCTGATTGGAGCGACAACTTTAGTTTTTTGTCAGGACAGGAACAGGTTGGCTCTGAGGACGACGGGTGTGATAACGCACAGGGTGATGATGATGAGGTCGGAGATCCCACTTACTGTCAACCCACAGTCAGCCAAGAGATGAGGTCAGCAGAGGAGGTGGAGGAAGATGCTAGTGACGACGAGGTCAGGTTGCGCCTTCCTGGACAGAGACGTAGTACTGGAAGCACGTCAACAACTGCATCCTCAAACACAACTCTGCCTCTCACCACAAGTCGTGGTGGCTCTTCAGGTCGCATGGGTGCTAAGCCTTGCATAGCCTGGGCATTTTTTCAGATCGATAAAGATGACCCAACTCGTGTTATCTGTAACATATGTCAGCAAAAGCTAAGTAGAGGCCAAAAAATACATAGTTTGAGTACTTCATGCATGAACCGGCACATGGACATGAAGCATAAGTTGCAGTGGGAAGCTCAGTGTGCTACAATGCGGCCTAGCCGGCCGGGCCAATCACCGTCTGCCATATCTTGTGCATCCGCGGCCTCTTCATCCTCTGTGACTGGGGGGACAGCAGTCACACCTGTTTTGGGGCGCAGACCTGCCACCTCTTTACCCGCAACAGCCAGCGTGATTGGCAGGTCATCATTTTCTTTGGAGGTGGTAACACCAGCTGGTGTTGAGCGCTGTCCGACATCGATAGCACCACCTTTGGATCAAGGCAACCTAACATGTCCGCCTGCATCTTCCTCACAGACCGGCAGTTTGCCGGGGACACCCTTATCAACCCCGTCTAAGCACAATAGCCAGCCCTCGGTCCCTCAGATGTGGACAAGTAAAAGACCATTTCCTCCTAGCCATGAGAAAGCTAAGAGGTTGAATTTCACCATCTGCAAGCTCTTGGCTACAGAAATGCTGCCTTTCCGCCTGGTGGACACAGAGGATTTTCGAGACCTTATGTCCGTCGCAGTGCCCCAGTACCAGATGCCCAGTCGGCACTACTTCTCAAAGAAAGGTGTGCCTGCGCTCCACCAGCATGTCGCACACAACATCACCGCTTCTTTGAGAAACTCTGTGTGTGACAGGGTGCATTTCACCACAGACACTTGGACGAGTAGGCATGGACAGGGGCGTTACATGTCGCTGACTGGGCACTGGGTAACTATGGTGACAGCAGGACAAGGGGCTGCTGTCCAAGTCTTGCCGTCCCCACGAGTTGTGCGTCAATCCTCTTTATGTCAAAGTTCCTCCACTGCTTCTGCCTCCTCAACCTCCTCTCGGTCTTCCACCTGCACCCAAAGCCTGTCTGGTCATGCCACAAGCTTTCTAACTGCGCAGAAGGGATCCTGCACACCTCCTTACTATGCTGGCAGTAGGGCTCAACGTCATCAGGCGGTTTTTACATTGAAATGTCTGGGAAATGTGAGTCACACAGCTGAGGAGTTGTGGTCAGCTCTGGAGAACCAATTTCATGAATGGTTGCCTCCACTGGACCTGAAACCAGGGAAGGCCGTGTGCGACAATGCTGCAAACCTGGGTGCGGCCCTTCGCCGGGGCAATGTCACACACGTGCCTTGTATGGCTCACGTGTTGAACCTGGTTGTCCAGCAATTTTTAGCCCACTATCCCAGACTAGATGGCCTTCTGCAGAGGGCACGGTCGCTGTGTGCTCACTTCCGCCGTTCGCATCCCGCAGCTCAGCGACTTACATCTCTACAGAAGTCGTTGGGCCTGCCACTTCACCGGCTAAAATGCGATGTGCCTACCCGGTGGAATTCAACTCTGCACATGTTGCAGCGACTGTGGCAGCACCGACACGCCCTGGTGCAATACGTTCTGACGTATAGCCTGGGCCAACGAGATTCAGAGGTGGGGCAAATCACGCTGGAGGAGTGGTCTCAGATCAGGAACCTATGCACCCTTCTGCACAGTTTTGAAATGGCGACGAAGATGTTTAGTGCTGACGATGCCATTATCAGCATGACTATTCCGGTGATTTACATGCTGGAGCACATGTTAAACAGAATTCGGAGTCAGGTGGAGGCACAAGAGGAGGTGGAGGAAGTAGAGGAGGAGGAGTTGAATGCGGAAGGGCTAACATCTGCAAGGTCCAGACGGTCGGCAGCACCAAGGCGGCAGGCATGTGAGGGTGGGGGAGATGGTTTTACCAGGGCGCATGGTAGCAGCCAAACTAGTGAGGAAGGTGCAGGAGCCCAGGAAGAAGTGGAGGACGAACTGATGGAAGACTCATCAGATGAGGGAGACCTTGATCACATTTCTGTTGTGCGAGGTTGGGGGGAGAGGACAGAGGAAGGAAGCATGATTGTTACCTCGCCACCAACACAACAGGGACTTGGTGCTCCTGGATGCGCAACACACATGAGTGCCTTCTTGCTGCACTACCTGCAACATGACCCTCGAATTGTGAGAATTAGAAATAATCCTGACTACTGGGTTGCCACACTGTTAGATCCCCGGTACAAAAGTAAATTTGCAGAAATTATTCCTGCCATAGAAAGGGATGCACGCATGCAGGAGTATCAGCAGAGACTGTTGCAGAATCTTACATGTGCTTTTCCACAAAATACCAGTGGTGCACGTAGTGAATCTCACAGTTCCAACTTGCCAACCGTGGGACCGTCAAGTGTTCAGCACTCAAACCGTAACAGAACCACAGTATCTGCTGGTAACATCAATTTTGCGGAATCATTTCACCACTTTTTTAGCCCATCCTTTGCAAGGCCACAGGAGACAAGAAGTCTGACACATAGTCAACGCCTAGAGACGATGGTACAGGAGTATCTCCAAGTAAACATTGAAGCCACGACTGTGTCACTGGACCCTTGCTCTTTTTGGGCTTCCAATCTGGATAAATGGCCGGAGCTAGCCACTTACGCCTTGGAGATCTTGTCATGCCCCGCAGCCAGCGTTCTGTCTGAACGTGTGTTCAGCGCTGCTGGTGGTGTGCTGACAGATAAGCACACGCGGCTCTCCACTGATAATGTAGACAGACTCACGTTCATAAAGATGAACAAATCATGGATCCGAAACGACTTTTCTACCCCTGTGTCATCCTGGGGAGAGTAAAAGCTTGATGATTGGTTAAAATCACCCTACCAACCGTTTTAAGCTTTCAAATTACTAATCATGTTTATCTGTATCTTGACTGGAAAATAATTTGGGCTTTGTAGCAGTGTGCAGCACTGATCCTATTAGGCCATCTATAATAAGCTTCACCAGATTTAAAATTAAAAATAATTTTTAGCTGCATCTAGCCCGGAAAATAATTTTGGGGCTCCGAGATGCGCAAGACACATAAGTGCCTTCTTGCTGCACTACCTGCAGCATGACCCTCATATTGTCAGAATTCGAAGTAATCATGACTACTGGGTTGCCACACTCTTAGATCCCCCAAACTTTTCGATCAACCTTTTCATTTTAATAAAGACCAAAAAAATGGTCATTTTTGAAATTATAAGCATTAGCAGGTTGTTAGAAACTGAAATCAAACAGTTTTCAACTCAAAACTTTATTCTAGGTGATGTTACATTTTCACATAGGACCCCTTGTTCGAAAGGAGCTTCTGAACTCTCTCGTCCATTGAATTTGTCAGGTTTTGGATGGTTTCTGCTTCAATTGTTTTGCATGAGGACAGAATACCCTTCCAGAGCTGTTGCTTAGATGTGAACTGCCTCCCGCCATCATAGACACTCCTTTTAATGATGCTCCAAAGGTTCTGAATGGGGTAGAGGTCAGGGGAGCATGGGGGTCACACCATAAGTTTGTCCCCTTTTATGCCCATATCAGCCAGAGATGCAGATGTTTTATGTGCAGCATGAGATGGTGCATTATCATGCAGAAAAATGATCTTGCTGTGAAATACACGGTTCTTCTTCTTGATCCATGGCAGGAAGTGCTGTTTGAGAAAATCCACATACATTATGGAGTTCATCTTTAGCGCCTTCAGGGATCCTAAAGGGGCCGACAATCTCTCTCCCCATGATTCCAGCCCAAAACATTACTCCACCTCCTCCTTGTTGGCGCTGTAGCCGTGTTTGCGTGGGGTGTCCATCAACCAGCCATCCTCCACTCCATTCATCTGGACCATCGAGCGCTGCACGACACTCATCCGTGAACAAAACAGTTTTGAAATCAGTCTTCATGTAATGTTTGGCCCACTGGAGCCGTTTCTGCTTGTGTGAAGTGGATAGAGGAGGTCGACAGGATGGCGTATGCACAGCTGCAAACCTCTGAAGGACCCTGCATCTTGTTGTTCGGGGGACGTTGGAGGCACAAGCAGCTTCAAAAACTTGTCTGCTGCTATGACAAGGCTTTTTTGCCGCTGCTCTTTCAACCTGACGTAATTGCCTGTAGGAAAGAGTCCTCAATTTGCCCTTATCAGCACGCACACGTGTGTACTGTGAATCAGCTACATACTTCTTGATTGCCAAGACACTTCATCCTGATCATCGCACAATGTTGATTGTAGTCATGCCTTGACCTAAACACTCCACAATTTGTTGCTTCTCAGCAGCCGACACATCCTTTTTCTTTCCCATTTTGGCAGAAAATGTAGGCTGCTTAATAATGTGAGAGAGCCTTCTTAAGTAGTCTTGCCTTTCATTGGACACACCTGCCAAACTAATTAGCACAGGTGTCTGCAATTGCTTACAGTGATATAAAGAGCCCTGACACACATCACCATCAATGAGTTTAACTGACAAACAAACAAATTCTTCCCTTATCACTCCTAAACACTTTTTGCATAATAATTTGGAACGCGGTGTACATGTGCTTTTCCACAAAACACCAGTGGTTCACGTATTGAATCTTACAGTTCTAACGTGCCAACCGTGGTCTGTATGGAATTGTTCAATAAAGGGCCCAAAATTAAGATAACATAGATGGGAGAGGTCTCTATGAATAGGAATTCCTAAGTATTTGATACCCTGTGAGGGCCAGGCAAAGGGAAAGTTGGACTGGATGGAATCCTATATGGATTTAGGGAGGGAGACATCGAGGGCCTCAGACTTCGCTGCATTGATTTGAAAATTTTACCATGTAACAAAGTGATCTATTTCAGCCATAACAGCAGGGATGGATATATGTGATTGAGTGATATATACTAGGACATCATCAGCAAATAGAGAGCACTTGTACTCGGTGCCTCCCACCTCAATCCACCTAATATTGGGGTTATGGCGAATTGATGAGAGCAGGTGATCCGTCACTAGGATGTATAAGAGAGGGGACAGAGGACATCCCTGCCTTGTCCCATTGGTGATTGTGAAAGGTGATGAAAATGTTCTGACGCACCCCCTGGGCCTTGGGACACCCGGAGCCGGACCCTTTTTGCTGGATGCTGGTGGTTGTAGTCTTCGTGGCGGCGATCCGGTTCCGTGGCTCAGGGCGGTCAAACCAGTGGCGGAACTATTTATGTGGTTTTGATGTTTAAATGTCCGACTACGCCACCCGTGGATTGCGGTCAGAGTGAACCGCCGCTACAGGGCAGACCGCTAAGGCTGGTGTTGTGGGTGCAGCAGAGCGTAGCATAACTCCCCACGGGAGGAGTATAGCCTCAGGGCAGTGTATGCGGAGGATGGGGGTGATGGTGCAGGGAAGCAGCAGTAACGACATGGAGTCAGTGATGCAGTTCAGGGCCTTTACTCACAGTTCTTATTATCCAGACCACGTCTGCAGGTAACGGCTGCCCACGTCGTACTGTGCTCACCAGGTGAGGGGCTCAGACAACTCCCAGATAACTTTGGAGCGCTTCACAGGACCCCCTTTGTGTGTCCTTTGTCTGGCCTTTCTTACCAACACTTCTGTCCGGCTGCCTCGGGCCTCCTCTTGGTAAACTTGGCGCCAGTTTCCCTGACCCTATGTGGTGCCTTCCTAGCGGGTGGAGCAAGGGGCTGCGCCACATAAAATGTCAGAGCCTCCGGTTTCTAGCTGAGAGTCGTTTCCTGCCTCCACTAGTTCGGGGACCGGTCTCCCCCTTTGGCCTGACCCCTCCACGCAGGTGGATTCGGGCGTGCGGTGGCGACTCGCCCGTCCGCACCCCTGGGATCCCTTCATTCCTCGTTCCTGGAGCCTTCTCCGCTCCTCTTCCTTCCTTCTCCCTCTTGCAGGCCTGGGCCTCTGTTACTAGGCCCGCCTCCGGAGCAGAGCTCATGCAGAGCCCCTGCTCCCTGCCACTTCTGCTCAGACTTCTCTGCACTGAACTAAGATGGTGCCCACCTTTTATACTCCCTTCTCAATGCACCCAGGAACTGCTTCCTCCCTGCTCCTGCACTGCAGGGTTCCCCTTCCTCAGTGTTCCCTCCCCCCACTCCAGCCAGGGACAGGGACTGTCGTGCCCATCTCAGGGGCATATTGGTCGCCCTGCCCCACGGCAATGTGGTGTAATGCATGCAGGTGTCGGGTCCTGATCCACACTCCATCCTTATCTGAGAGTGAGATATCACACCTCTGGGTGAGGTGCAATACGTCTGTAGCAACCGAGCCCTCGGTGCTACAGTTCCATTTATCTTCAGCCTAGGTGACGTATTGTGATACAGGGCCGTGATTTTGGCTATAAAAGTGTCCCCTAGACCCCTACCCCAAGCTTTTTAAGAGAATCATATATGGCGTGCCAGGAGACTCTATGGAATGCTTGCTCAGCATCCAACGAGAGTATCTACTTACAAATTTTTAACTGCATCTAGCCCAGGAAATAATTTGTGCCTAGTAGCAGTGTCTGCTAGTCAGCGGATTATCCCGGCTGTTAAGCAAGCTACACCACCTGTAGTTTGGACACTTAATTTTTTCAAAGGAAATGCTTCGGGACCACGGGATACTCAGTGAAGAGCATCAGGAGGCACCCCAAGGCATAGGGGCTGGGACTGGCACTAGGATGCCTTGCGGTGGACAGCCGAGCTCGATCCTTATAAAAGCTTTTTAACTGCAGCAGCTTTAGTGGACGCTACTGGAGCTGGAATTACGCGGCTGCTGGCATGAGACTTGCCCTCCAATAGATCCTTGTAAATGGATTTAAAGTGTATTCATTCAAATTAGAGGGACAAATTAAATTAAAAAGCTTAGAGCTGCCTCCACCACAGGGGGGCTCTCTCGACCCACCAGCGGACAGGCACCAGTATTGGGAGAGGGGGGCTGGCCGTCAGGGTTCACCGCGGCTCTGGCACAAACCCGGCGACACGGAGGTGGCACGGGCAGGAGCGGAATGGCCGTGTCGGCTTCTCACTTTTTGGATTTTAGAAGGGCATGACATGCCTATATCTGTGTCTCCCCCTCCTTTTACTCCTCCACCTCTTTTCTTTTCGCATGACTATATGTACTTGTCACTTTTCCATGTGTTAGTTGTGTCTTCTGAGCAGTTTGTCAGCTTTTGGACACCTTTGAAGGTGTTTTCTATGTGTTTCTATGTGTTTTTGTTTGCCTGCCATTGGTTTTAACGGTGTTCGAAGGTGTTCGACGAACAGTTCGACGAACAGTTCGGCGAACACACGGGTGTTCGACGAACCGAACCGAACTCGAACCCTACGGGGGTGGCTCAGCACTAATCCCTAACACCATTAACATGACACTCACAATTCGAAGCAACACTACTGTCTACTGCATTTGCAATCGCCTTCTTCGAGGCGCTATGCATAAGCGAATTAGTCCCTCAATACAAAATTACCACCAGTGGAGGCTTATTACACCAGGACGTAGTCATAGCCAATAATGCAATATGTCTACGCATACACAAATCGAAAATGGTTCCAGCGGGCAGGGGCACTTGGGTACTTCTACAACCCACAAATGATATGCTGAGTCGGGTAACAGTAGTAAAAACATATATAACCATCAGATCACAAAGTAATTTCTTCCTATCACACATTGATAGAACGCCATTATCAAGATACCAGTTCCAAGCTATATTTAATAAATGCCTAACATCGGCAGGGAACCACCCCAAAGATTATGGGACACGCTCATTCCGCATAGGCGCGGTCACAGAAGCAGCAAGAGCAGGACTGTCAGAAATAGAAGTTCAGAGGATAGGGAGATGGCGATCCACGTGTTTGGCGAGATACATAAGACCGGACTTGATATCCTAACGTGGTTTGTTTCTTTTACAGGTGACGCTAAGCCAACAGTGTGGGTGATAGGCCACTCGTATATATATTGTGCAGAAAAAAGGGCGAAAGTCCGCCCAGGCGGGAGGAAATTTGAGTTTCATAACACATATTTCAACTGGAGAGTTATTAGAGGCCTGCAATGGCCACAGGTACTAATGGAGGTAATAGGGAGAGAGGCAAGAGGTCCAATCATCTTAGTTATACAAGCCGGGGAAAACGACATAGGTTATCACAAGAACGCATAACTAATGGCAATAATGAAACTAGACACTGAGCGCTTCAGAGAATTTTTCACAAAAATAACTATAGTATGGTCAGAGATTGTGCCGAGAGCGGTATGGCAAGGCAAGGTGCCCGAGACATCACGGCCATTGAACGGACAAGGCGGCTAATAAATATTTGGATGGCAAAATTTATAAGATACAGAGGCGGTGTAGTGATACGACAACTGGAAGGAAATAAAGCAGGCCTCATACGACCCGACGGTGTTCACTTAATGGATATTGGACTTGACATATTCCTGTCAGGACTCCAGGACGGAGTGGAACAAGAGTTAAGAGTGATGGATGGGGGTCAGAGTCCTGCATACGAGTATGCAGGATCCTCCGTGGCCTGGAAATAGAAAGAACATGTTGGAGAGTTACACTTGTTGGCCAACTTGCCGGTGTGGAGACACAGGGCATGCTGCAACAAGCTGAATTATTTTAGAAATAAAATGCCTTTCTAATGTCATGTGTATAAACAGTTAATAAAGCTGTGACCGATCCTTACCCATCCAGTTGTAAGAGTTACATGATTGTATTGTCAATGAAAGGGGGGCGGTAGGGGGGCTGAGCGTCTGGGGTTGGTTGGGGGTCCCCACAGTTTGCCTAGGCTAGATGCAGTTAAAAATTATTATTAGATACACAGGCGGTGCAGCTTGCTTCACAGCTGGGCTACTACGCTGACTAGCAGACACTGAAGCTTTGGAGCAGACCTCTGAGTAAACAGTTCTTCAGACTCAACCATCTGTGTTACCCCAAGCCATAGTGTATGTAGTTTCTTACGGTTAAAAGGGGGGGGGGGAGACCCATCCCACCTGTAATTGACGATGCCAACGTCACGTAAAACACAGCAAGGGGACTCCAAAAAGTGTCTCCACTTTTTAAAAAAATTTGTGGCACAGACACCACTTAAGTGGCATCAATTGCCCCAGAGTTGCTTAAAATGGTTGGTGAGGTGATTTTACCAAATCCTCAAGCTTTTACTCTCCCCAGGATGACATAGGGGTAGAAAAGTCCTTGCGGATCCATGATTTGTTCGTCTTTATGAACGTGAGTCTGTCTACATTCTCAGTGGACAGCCGCGTGCGCTTATCTGTCAGCACACCACCAGCAGCGGTGAACACACGTTCAGAGAGAACGCTGACTGCGGGGCATGCCAAGATCTCCATGGCGTGAGTGGTGAGCTCAGGCCATTTTTCCAGAATGGAAGCCCAAAATGAGCAAAGGTCCAGTGACACAGTCATGGCTTCGATGTTCACTTGGAGATACTCCTGTACCATCATCTCTAGGCGTTGACTATGTGTCAGACTTCTTGTCTCCTGTGACCTTGCAAAGGATGGGCTAAAAAAGTGGTGAAATGATTGCACAAAATTGCTGTTACCAGCAGATACTGTGTTTCTGTTATGGTTTGAGTGCTGAAGACTCGACAGTCCCACGGTTGGCAAGTTAGAACTGTGAGATTCACTATGTGCACCACTGGTGTTTTGTGGAAAAGCACATGTAAGATTCTGCAACATTCTCAGCTGATACTCCTGCATGCGTGAATCCCTTTCTATGGCAGGAATTATTTCTGCAAATTTACTTTTGTACCGGGGATCTAAGAGTGTGGCAACCCAGTAGTCAGGATTATTTCGAATTCTGACAATCCGAGGATCATGTTGCAGGTAGTGCAGCAAGAAGGCACTCATGTGTCTTGCGCATCCAGGAGCACCAAGTTCCTGTTGTGTTGGTGGCGAGGTAAGAATCATGCTTTCTTCCTCTGCCCTCTCCCCCCAACCTCGCACAACAGAAATGTGATCAAGGTCTCCCTCATCTAATGAGTCTTCAATGCCCAAAGCCATTTCGTCCTCCACTTCTTCCTCGGCTCCTGCACCTTCCTCAACAGTTTGGCTGCTACCATGTGCCCTGGTTAATTCCTCTCCCCCACCCTCCCATGCCTGCCGCCTTGGTGCTGCCGACCGTCTGGACCTTGCAGATGTTAGCCCTTCTGTATACAACTCCTCCTCCTCTACTTCCTCCACCTCCTCTTGTCCCACCACCTGACTCCGAAATCTGTTTAACGTGTGCTCCACCATGTAAGTCACTGGAATAGTCATGCTGATAATGGCATCGTCAGCATTAAACATCTTCGTCGCCATTTCAAAACTGTGCAGAAGGTTGCATAGGTCCTTGATCTGAGACCACTCCTCCAGCGTGATTTACCCCACCTCTGGATCTCGTTGGCCCAGGCTATACGTAACAACATATTGCACCAGGGCTTGTCGGTGCTGCCACAGTCGCTGCAATATGTGCAGAGTTGAATTCCACCGGGTAGGCACATCGCATTTTAGCCGGTGAAGTGGCAGGCCCAACGACTTCTGTAGAGATGTAAGTCGCTGAGCTGCAGGATGCGAATGGCGGAAGAGAGCACACAGCGACCGTGCCCTCTGCAGAAGGCTATCTAGTCCGGGATAGTGGGATAAAAATTGCTGGACAACCAGGATCAACACGTGAGCCATACTAGGCACATGTGTGACATTGCCCCGGCGAAGGGCCGCACCCAGGTTTGCAGCATTGTTGCACACGGCCGTCCCTGGTTGCAGGTCCAGT
The DNA here is from genome assembly GCF_046119375.1 of Phyllobates terribilis. Classification (NCBI taxonomy): domain Eukaryota; kingdom Metazoa; phylum Chordata; class Amphibia; order Anura; family Dendrobatidae; genus Phyllobates; species Phyllobates terribilis. The sequence continues at coordinate 845,344,370 of NW_027362761.1, forward strand.
GGAGACAACCATTCATGAAACTGGTTCTCCAGAGCTGACCACAACCCCTCAGCTGTGTGACTCACATTTCCAAGACATTTCAAAGTAAAAACCGCCTGATGATGTTGAGCCCTGATGCCAGCATAGTAAGGAGGTCTGCAGGATTCCTTCTGCGCAGTTAGAAAGCAGGTGGCATGACCAGACAGGCTTTGGGTGCAGGTGGAGGACCGAGAGGAGGTTGAGGAGGCAGAAGCAGTGCAGTAACTTCGAGATAAAGAGGATTGACGCATAACTCGTGGGGACGGAAAGACTTGGACAGCAGCCCCTTGTCCTGCTGTCACCATAGCTACCCTGTGCCCAGTCAGCGACATGTAACGCCCCTGTCCATGCCTACTCGTCCTAGTGTCTGTGGTGAAAAGCACCCTGTCACACACAGAGTTTCTCAAAGAAGCGGTGATGTTGTGTGCAACATGCTGGTGGAGCGCAGGCACACCTTTCTTTGAGAAGTAGTGAAGACTGGGCATCTGGTACTGGGGCACTGCGACGGACATAAGGTTTCGAAAATCGTCTGTGTCCACCAGGCGGAAAGGCAGCATTTCTGTAGCCAAGAGCTTGCAGATGGTGAAATTCAACCTCTTAGCTTTCTCATGGCTAGGAGGAAATGGTCTTTTACTTGTCCACATCTGAGGGACTGAGGGCTGGCTGTTGTGCTTAGACAGGGTAGAATAGGGTGTCCCCGGCAAACTGCCGGTCTGTGAGGAAGATGCAGGCGGAAAAGTAAGGTTGCCTTGATCCATAGGTGGTGCTCTCGATGTCGGAGAGCGCTCAACACCATCTGGTGTTTCCACTTCCAAATGAAATGATGACCTGCCAATCACACTGGCTGTTGCGGGTAAAGAGGTGGCAGGTCTGCGTCCAAAAACATGTGTGACTGCTGTCCCCCCAGTCACAGAGGATGAAGAGGCCGTGGATGCAGAAGATGGGGCAGACGGCGGTTGGCCCGGCCTGCTAGGCTGCATTGTAGCACAGTAAGCTTCCCACTTCAACTTATGCTTCAAATCCATGTGACGGTTCATGCATGAAGTACTCAAACTATGGATTTTTTGGCCTCTACTTAGCTTTTGGTGACAAATGTTACAGATAATACGAGTTGGGTCATCCTTATCGATCTGAAAAAATGCCCAAGATATGCAAGGTGTAGCGTCGGCGTCCCTGCCCTCTGCTAGGCAGGGACGCTGTTCCCCTCACCTCTCTGCTCCGAGCCCGGCGTCCTCCTCCCGCTCTGCTGGCAACGCGCGCTCCTTCCCGGCCACTGTGCTTAGGGCGCGCGCGCTTCCTCCCTCTTAAAGGGGCCGCGCGCGCCGTCCTAAGGAGTCCCCGGCCAATGGCCGGAGGACTTCACCATATATAAGGCATCTCCTCCAAAATGGAGGTGCCCGAGCAATGTTGTTGCACAGTTCACTACTCTGCTTCAGCCCTCAGGTCCCGTTGCCAGTTACCTGCCTGATTCCTGCCAGAGTCCTGCCAGTTTGCTGTCTGTTACATGCCTGTTATTCCTGCTACCTGCCTGCTAGCCTGAGGTCCGACGGTCTGCCTTACTACTCCTGTCAGTCTGTCTAAGTACCAGCTTGCCCGCTCCCCTGGGAGTGCACATCAACTACCTGCCTGCTTGCCTGAGGTCCGACGGTCTGCCTTCCAACTCTTGTCAGTCTGTCTATGGACCAGCTTGCCCGCTAACCTGGGAGCGCACATCTGCTACTTGCCTGCTAGCCTACCTGGAGGCTCTGCCGTCACGTGCTGTGACCACCTGCCTGTCCAGTGACTCCTGCCCGCTCACCTGGGAGCGCTCATCTGCTGCCTGTCTGCTAGCCTACCTGGAGGCCCTGCCGTCACATGCTGTGACCACCCGCCTGTCCAGAGACTTCTGCTCGCTCACCTGGGAGCGCTCATCTGCCGCCTGTCTGTTGGTCTTCCTGGAGGCTCCGCCGTCACATGCTGTGACCACCCGTTTATCCAGAGACTGCCCCAGTCACTTGCCGTGACCTCCTGCCCGTTCATCCAGAGACTGTCCCAGTCACCTGCTGTGACTGCCTGCCCGTCTACCCTGGTCGCCACCCGCTCCCTTACAAGGACCGCCCCCAGACCCGTTACAGTTTGCTCGGGCCATGGAACCCGGTGGCACCCAAGCTCCCTCGCTCTCGGACCTCTGCCATGAACTGTCCCGTCAGAGGTCCCAACAGGAGTCCATCCTGGGTCACCTGCGGAATGTCAATTCTCGCCTGGACACTCTGACTGCTCCACCAGCAACCACCGCCAGTGCCCTGACTCGCAACCCGGCAGCTCCGCTGCCCACCAATACCATGGTATCCTACCCCGGACCCCGGCTTTCTGCACCTCCTCGCTTCGGAGGCGACTCCGCCCAGGCTCGGGGCTTCATAAATGAGTGCACCCTGCACTTTGAACTCCTGTCCCACCAGTTTAACTCCGACCGGGCCAAAATTGCCTTCATCATGTCCCATCTCACCGGGGAGGCCCTGGCCTGGCTAAATCCTCTATGGGAGAGAGGAGACCCCCTGGTGTCCGACTTGCCTGCCTTTCTCATGGCTTTCCGGAAAATCTTCGACGAACCCGGACGGAAGACCTCATCCGCATCATCTCTGCTACGCCTCCGTCAGGGAAGTCTCACCGTGGGCCAATATGCCATACGGTTCCGTACTCTTGCCTCGGAGCTGGCCTGGGATAACGACGCTCTGGTATCCGTCTTCTGGGAGGGTCTGTCCGGCCGTATTAAAGATGAACTTGCCGGTCGGGACATTCCTACCACTCTCGATGACCTAATAACTCTTGCCACCCGGATTGATCTACGGTTCCAGGAGCGTGCCAAAGAGGTCACCCGTGAGAGGAGGTTTCCACGTCTAGCTCCTACTTTTCAGAAATCCGTCTCTCCCCAGGTACACTCTTCTGAGCCTATGCAGGTTGACCAGACCAAGATGGTCAAAACCCGTCAGGACTTACGCCGTGCCGAAGGGAGCTGCTTCTACTGTGGCAGTAAGGAGCACCGGATCCGTACCTGCCCGGAGAGGTCGGGAAACGCCTGTGTCTAGGTTCGCTCAGAGACGTCAACCTAGACAAGAATAAATCCTCTCCATCTCTGCTACTGTCAGTCTCTATTATCTGCGGGGAGAATCGTTATTTCGAACTAGCCCAACTTGACTCTGGAGCAGCTGGGAATCTTATCTCACAGTCCCTGGTAGAAAAATACCGCATTCCCACCAAACCTCTGGCTGTACCATTATCTGTCGCTGCTGTGGATGGGGGCCTCTTACCACGTCCCATCCAACTCATCACCGAATCCGTAACTCTGCAGGTGGGAATGCTGCATTCTGAGAGCATCTCTTTTCAAGTTCTGCCTGGACTCTCTCACGCCCTCTTACTAGGTCTACCTTGGCTCCAGAGACATGCACCCGTGCTTGACTGGCAGACCGGAGAAGTCCTTCGCTGGGGACAGAACTGTCATAAGACTTGTTTGGTTCCTGTTCATCCCGTCCGTCCTTCTCCTACCCCAACTAATCTACCTGGACTTCCGATTCCCTATTGGTCATTTGCTGATGTCTTTAATAAAAAAGAGGCAGAGACATTACCCCCTCATAGACCATACGACTGTCCTATCGACCTGTTACCCGGTACTACTCCTCCCCGTGGACGTATTTACCCATTGTCCGCTGCTGAGACCCGGTCGATGTCCGAATATATTGAGGAGAATTTGGCCAGGGGATTCATCCGGAAATCTACCTCCCCGGCGGGAGCAGGCTTCTTCTTCGTAAAAAAGAAGGACGGCTCTCTCCGTCCCTGTATAGACTATAGAGGCCTTAACCAGATCATGGTGAAGAATAAGTACCCCCTTCCGCTCATTCCAGAATTATTTGATCGCCTGAGGGGGGCTAGAGTCTTCACCAAACTGGACCTCCGTGGGGCGTACAACCTGGTCCGTATCCGTCAAGGGGATGAATGGAAGACTGCATTCAACACCCGGGACGGCCACTATGAATATCTGGTAATGCCCTTTGGTCTCTGTAATGCTCCTGCCGTCTTTCAAGAGTTGGTCAATGACATCTTCTGGGACCTTCTCTACTCCTGCGTTGTGGTGTACCTGGACGACATCTTGGTCTTCTCTCCGGATCTCCAGACTCACCGGAGGGACGTTCGTCAGGTCCTGCTCAGGCTCAGACAGAACCACCTCTTCGCTAAATATGAGAAGTGCCTCTTTGAGCAGACCTCGCTTCCGTTTTTGGGCTACATTATTTCTCAGACCGGCCTGTGAATGGATCCAGAGAAACTGTCTGCCATCGAGAAATGGCCCCGACCGGAGGGGTTGAAGGCCATTCAGCGGTTCCTGGGCTTCGCCAACTACTACCGCCTCTTCATACCGCACTTCTCTTCCTGGACTGCCCCAATTTCCGCGCTCACCCGTAAGGGTACTAATCCCAAAGAGTGGCCGCCCGAAGCAGAGGAGGCCTTTCTTTCCTTAAAACAGGCCTTCTCTTCCGCCCCGATGCTGCATCGTCCGGACGGCAACAAGCAGTTCTTTCTGGAGGTTGACGCCTCCTCCTCTGGAGCCGGAGCTGTACTTACTCAAAAATCTTCTTCCGGGAGGATGGTAACTTGCGGCTTCTTCTCCAAACTCTTCTCCTCTTCTGAGCGCAATTATTCCATAGGAGACCGAGAGTTATTGGCCATCAAGCTGGCATTGGAGGAGTGGCGTTACCTACTCGAGGGGGCTCTTCATCCGGTAATAATTTACACTGACCACAAGAACTTGGCTTATCTCCAGCATGCCCAGAGACTTAATCCGCGCCAAGCCCGGTGGTCCTTGCTTTTTGCTCGCTTTGATTTTGTTCTACATTTTCGCCCGGCTGACAAGAACATCAAAGCAGACGCCTTGTCCCGATCCTTTCTGGTATCTGATCTCGAGGAAGAACCTAAACATATCATCGATCCCGCCAGAGTAATGCAGGTGGCTCCCGTGAGTCTAAATCGTCTCCCTCCCGGTAAGACGTTCGTATCGGTACCTGATCGGGAGAAGATCCTACACTGGGGTCATTCGTCTAAACTAGCTGGCCACGCCGGTCAGAAAAGGACCCTACAGCTTATTTCCCGGCACTACTGGTGGCCTAACCTGCGCAAGGATGTAATAGACTTTGTTTCTGCCTGTGTGTCCTGTGCCCGCAACAAAGTTCCGAGACACCTGCCAGCCGGTTGCCTTCTTCTTCTGCCAGTACCTGCTGCCCCCTGGCAGCATATAGCGATGGACTTCATAACTGATCTTCCCGTCTCTGCCGGTTGTACGGTCATTTGGGTGGTCGCTGACCGCTTTTCCAAGATGGCTCACTTCATTCCCCTGCCAGGCCTCCCGTCTGCACCTGAGCTGGCTAAAGACTTTATCCGCCACATCTTCCGTCTTCATGGCCTGCCCCGTCACATCGTGTCGGATCGTGGGGTACAGTTCACTTCTCGTTTCTGGAGAGCCACTTGTAAATTGCTAGACGTCACCCTGGACTTCTCCTCCGCTTACCATCCACAGTCTAATGGTCAAGTGGAGCGGATCAATCAGATCCTGACCTGTTACCTCCGGCACTTCGTTAATGCCCACCATTCTGACTGGGTGGATCTCCTGCCATGGGCCGAATTCTCGTACAACAATCACGAGAGCGAATCTTCCTCCAAATCCCCGTTTTTTGTAGTCTTCGGTCAGCATCCTCGGATCCCGTTTCCCGTCACCACCTCGGTGGACAATCCGGCTGCGGAATCTCTTGTTAACAAATTTTCCTCCACATGGGAAGGTACCCGGTCCGCACTCCTTCTGTCATCCGAGCGTATGAAAAGACATGCCGACAAAAAACGTCTGGATCCTCCTCAATTCCGTCCAGGGGATAAGGTCTGGCTCTCGTCCAAGTATGTCCGGCTCAAGATTCCTTCCTATAAGTTAGGGCCTCGGTTCATCGGTCCTCTGGAGGTCATCAGTCAGATCAACCCGGTGGCCTATAAATTGAAACTCCCGGCCAACTTACGGATCCCTAACTCCTTCCATGTATCTCTCCTCAAACCTGTGGTACTTAACTCTTTTTCCAAGTCTACAGGTACGCCTCCTGCTCCGGTTTCTGCTGAGGACGAGTTTGAGGTAGAGAACATTCTTGCCACCAAAAGGGTAAGAGGAAAGACCTTTTTTCTAGTAGATTGGAAAGGGTTTGGTCCTGAGGAGAGAACGTGGGAGCCCCGGGAGAACATCCATGCCCCTCTCATTCTAGCTAAATTTCTGTCTGGCCTAAAAAAGGGGAGGCCTAAAGGGGGGGGTACTGTAGCGTTGGCGTCCCTGCCCTCTGCTAGGCAGGGACGCTGTTCCCCTCACCTCTCTGCTCCGAGCCCGGCGTCCTCCTCCCGCTCTGCTGGCAGTGCGCGCTCCTTCCCGGCCACTGTGCTTAGGGCGCGCGCGCGCTTCCTCCCTCTTAAAGGGGCCGCGCGCGCCATCCTAAGGAGTCCCTGGCGAATGGCCGGAGGACTTCACCATATATAAGGCACCTCCTCCAAAGTGGAGGTGCCCGAGCAATGTTGTTGCACAGTTCACTACTCTGCTTCAGCCCTCAGGTCCCGTTGCCAGTTACCTGCCTGATTCCTGCCAGAGTCCTGCCAGTTTGCTGTCTGTTTCCTGCCTGTTATTCCTGCTACCTGCCTGCTAGCCTGAGGTCCGACGGTCTGCCTTACTACTCCTGTCAGTCTGTCTAAGGACCAGCTTGCCCGCTCACCTGGGAGCGCACATCAACTACCTGCCTGCTTGCCTGAGGTCCGACGGTCTGCCTTCCAACTCTTGTCAGTCTGTCTATGGACCAGCTTGCCCGCTCACCTGGGAGCGCACATCTGCTACTTGCCTGCTAGCCTACCTGGAGGCTCTGCCGTCACGTGCTGTGACCACCTGCCTGTCCAGTGACTCCTGCCCGCTCACCTGGGAGCGCTCATCTGCTGCCTGTCTGCTAGCCTACCTGGAGGCCCTGCCGTCACGTGCTGTGACCACCCGCCTGTCCAGAGACTTCTGCCCGCTCACCTGGGAGCGCTCATCTGCCGCCTGTCTGTTGGTCTTCCTGGAGGCTCCGCCGTCACATGCTGTGACCACCCGTTTATCCAGAGACTGCCCCGGTCACTTGCCGTGACCTACTGCCCGTTCATCCAGAGACTGCCCCGGTCACTTGCCGTGACCTCCTGTCCGTTCATTCACAGACTGTCCCAGTCACCTGCTGTGACTGCCTGCCCGTCTACCCTGGTCGCCACCCGCTCCCTTACAAGGACCGCCCCCTTGTATAGTAGCTCAGAGGTTCCGCCTCCCAGACCCGTTACACAAGGCTTAGAATCCATGCTCCAATCAGGTATCTGAGTCTCATTATCGTCTTCATCATTGTCTCCACCAACAGGAGTTACAGTTTGGGAACGAGGGTCTATATTATGCTCAGAACCTTCTTCATCTGGTCCTGGATCCGACTCATAAAGATTCTGGGCATCAGTGCAGATCATTTCCTCGTCTGGATTCACAGAAGCTCTGGAGCAGACCTCTGATTCCCAGGCTGTAGTATGAGTAAACAGCTCTGCAGACTCAACCATCTGTGCTACCCAATACTCAGATGGGCAGCTGGAGACTTTGGAGCTGTGAGGAAGCAAGTGCGATTGGGGTGACACCTCTGAGGACTGGAGTATTTGTGATGTTGAAGTTGAGGTGGAGGAGAGCCCACTTAATGGAGCACTTGATATCCGTTGAAGCACCTGCTGTTTTTGTGCCTCATCTGGAATTTGCAGCGATGGGCGTGGCCGTAAGAAAGGCATCGGATCACATTGTCCACGAAAAGAAGTAGACATCTTAGTTTGGCTGGAAGATGGTCTTTCTTCTGCAGATGTTACTGTTGCTTTAACACCTACCCCACGGACACAACCTTTTTTCCCTTCCCAACATACCTATTCCCCTTTCCACCAGCAGCTGACCTTTTGCCACTCATTTTGGTGGTTAACTAATTGACAACTCTGTAGTTGTTTGTACAAAAAACGATGGATGGAAACCGAGCAGAGCTGAGTGGCCAAACTGTGGTACTAGCCCAAAAGGATTGGCTGGGTTAGAAGCAGTAAAACAATTTTATTACATACACAGGTGGTGGAGCTTGGTATAGATGGCCTAATAGAATGAGTACCACACACTGCTACAGGCCCAAAATTATTTTACGGGCTAGATGCAGCTAAAAATTATTATTAATTTCAAAGCTGGTGGAGCTTGGTATAGATGGCCTAATACAATGAGTACCACACACTGCTACTATCCCCAAAATTATTTTCCGGGCTAGATGCAGCTAAAAATTATTATTAATTTCAAACCTGGTGGAGATTGGTATAGATGGCCTAATAGAATGAGTACCACACACTGCTACGGGCCCAAAATTATTTTCCGGGCTATATGCAGCTAAAAATTATTATTAATTTCAAAGCTGGTGGAGCTTGGTATAGATGGCCTAATACAATGAGTACCACACACTGCTACTATGCCCAAAATTATTTTCCGGGCTAGATGCAGCTAAAAGTTATTATTAATTTCAAAGCTGGTGGAGCTTAGTATAGATGGCCTAATAGAATGAGTACCACACACTGCTACAGGCCCAAAATTATTTTCCGGGCTAGATGCAGCTAAAAATTACTAATAATTTCAAAGGTGGTGGAGCTTGGTATAGATAGCCTAATACAATGAATACCACACACTGCTACTATGCCCAAAATTACTTTCCGGGCTAGATGCAGCTAAAAATTTTTATTAATTTCAAAGCTGGTGGAGCTTAGTATAGATGGCCTAATACAATGAGTACCACACACTGCTAATATGCCCAAAATTATTTTCCGGGCTAGATGCAGCTAAAAATTATTATTAATTTCATAGGTGGTGGAGCTTAGTATAGATGGCCTAATAGAATGAGTACCACACACTGCTACTATGCCAAAAATTATTTTCCGGGCTAGATGCAGCTAAAAATTATTATTAATTTCAAAGCTGGTGGAGCTTGGTATAGATGGCCTAATACATTGAGTAACACACACTGCTACTATGCCCAAAAGGTTTTACTTGGCTAGGTGCAGTAAAAAATTCGTATTACATACACAGGTGGTATAGCTTGCAACACAGATAGGCTACTCCACTGACTAACACACACTGCAAGAGGCCCAAAAGGATTTGCTTAGCTACATTTAGCCAAATGCTGTGAAAAACACTTGCACAGCACTAAAACAGACCTGCCTGGCAAAAAGTCCTAGGAAATGCTGTAACCTCGCCCTCAAAAGGGCTGCAATTACAACTAGTCCCTACTCCCAACCTATCAGTCTATTTAAGAGCAAATTCGCTTGCAATTCACACAGTTAGAAAGTATAGCGTCCACAGCAGCAGCGGTGCCGTCTAACACTCAGCTGCAACAGTGAGAAAATGGTGGCGACGTGGAAAATGGCTGGGTCTTATAGGGCAAGGACATGTGACATACACAGCCAATGACACATGCTCTTGATTGTGTGAAAAAAAGCACTTCGCTGCGTGTGTTCGCTGCTGATAGGCTGACAGACTGCGCCTTCCCACTGTAAATGCGGGAAAGAAAAAAAAAATGGAGATCTTCATTATTTCTGCAGAGATCCATCCCCTGCCCCTCCCCACGCCCACTGGACATTCAAACTGTGTATTAACATTGATTAACAGCATTACTGTGAAAAAATCCAGTTACGATTTTGGTGCATGAACAGTTATCGAACATAACCTCGAACAGACGGATTTTTTTCAAATCGTTCGTGTTCGCCGAATGGCTCGAACAGCTCGAATTTGAGATTGGCGAACAGTTCGAGTCGAACACCGCTCATCTCTACTGTCTACCATCTGAACTTTGTGTTGAAGCCTGATTGACCCAGGACCCACAATCCTCTATGTCTGTAGGACGTGTTGCATCCCAGTGTCCAACTGTGTCCCAGCTTCCACAATATTAAGCCAGTGTGAAGGCGTCAGTGAGATGGACCATCCCTGGACACATTCACTTGTCCACGTGGTTGTGGTTAGGCTGTCCTTCCCACTAAATGCACTGGGGAGGGCAGAGGTAATGATTTGGTATGCGCGCTTGTGTATAAGGCGCACCTGGACAAATGGAGCGGCTGGGGACCGTTTATGGACACCCGGCCACCCCCAGGTGGCTGGGGACTGTGTGTGGGTACCCGGCCGCGGGGCGGCTGGTAGTGTTGAGCCATCCCCGTAGTGTTCGAGTTCGGTTCGGTTCGTCGAACACCCGTGTGTTCGCCGAACTGTTCGTCGAACTGTTCGTCGAACACCTTCGAACACCGTTAAAACCAATGGCAGGCAAACAAAAACACATAGAAACACATAGAAAACACCTTCAAAGGTGTCCAAAAGCTGACAAACTGCTCAGAAGACATAACTAACACATGGAAAAGTGACAAGTACATATAGTCATGCGAAAATAAAAGAGGTGGAGGAGTAAAAGGAGGGGGAGACACAGATATAGGCATGTCATGCCCTTCTAAAATCCAAAAAGTGAGAAGCCGACACGGCCAGTCCGCTCCTGCCCGTGCCACCTCCGTGTCGCCGGGTTTGTGCCAGAGCCGCGGTGAACCCTGACGGCCAGCCCCCCTCTCCCAATACTGGTGCCTGTCCGCTGGTGGGTCGAGCGAGCCCCCCTGTGGTGGAGGCAGCTCTAAGCTTTTTAATTTAAATTGTCTCTCTAATTTGAATGAATACACTTTAAATCCATTTACAAGGATCTATTGGAGGGCAAGTCTCATGCCAGCAGCCGCGGTAATTCCAGCTCCAGTAGCGTCCACTAAAGCTGCTGCAGTTAAAAAGCTTTTATAAGGATCGAGCTCGGCTGTCCACCGCAAGGCATCCTACTGCCAGTCCCAGCCCCTATGCCTTGGGGTGCCTCCTGATGCTCTTCACTAAGTATCCCATGGTCCCGAAGCATTTCCTTTGAAAAAATTAAGTGTCTAAACTACAGGTGGTGCAGCTTGCTTAACAGCCGGGATAATCCGCTGACTAGCAGACACTGCTACTAGGCACAAAGTATTTCCTGGGCTAGATGCAGTTAAAAATTTGTAATTAGATACTCTCGTTGGATGCTGAGAAAGCATTCCATAGAGTCTCCTGGAACGCCATATGATTCTCTTAAAAAGCTTGGGGTAGGGGTCTAGGGGACCCTTTTATAGCCAAAATCACGGCCCTGTATCGCAATACGTCACCTAGGCTGAAGATAAATGGAACTGTAGCACCCTGAGGGCTCGGTTGCTACAGACGTATTGCACCTCACCCAGAGGTGTGATATCTCACTCTCAGGTAAGGATGGAGTGTGGATCAGGACCCGACACCTGCATGCATTACACCACATTGCCGTGGGGCAGGGCGACCAATATGCCCCTGAGATGGGCACGACAGTCCCTGTCCCTGGCTGGAGTGGGGGGAGGGAACACAGAGGAAGGGGAACCCTGTAGTGCAGGAGCAGGGAGGAAGCAGTTCCTGGGTGCATTGAGAAGGGAGTATAAAAGGTGGGCACCATCTTAGTTCAGTGCAGAGAAGTCTGAGCAGAAGTGGCAGGGAGCAGGGGCTCTGCATGAGCTCTGCTCCGGAGGCGGGCCTAGTAACAGAGGCCCAGGCCTGGAAGAGGGAGAAGGAAGGAAGAGGAGCGGAGAAGGCTCCAGGAACGAGGAATGAAGGGATCCCAGGGGTGCGGACGGGCGAGTCGCCACCGCACGCCCGAATCCACCTGCGTGGAGGGGTCAGGCCAAAGGGGGAGACCGGTCCCCGAACTAGTGGAGGCAGGAAACGACCCTCAGCTAGAAACCGGAGGCTCTGACATTTTATGTGGCGCAGCCCCTCGCTACACCCGCTAGGAAGGCACCACATAGGGTCAGGGAAACTGGCGCCAAGTTTACCAAGAGGAGGCCCGAGGCAGCCGGACAGAAGTGTTGGTAAGAAAGGCCAGACAAAGGACACACAAAGGGGGTCCTGTGAAGTGCTCCAAAGTTATCTGGGAGTTGTCTGAGCCCCTCACCTGGTGAGCACAGTACGACGTGGGCAGCCGTTACCTGCAGACGTGGTCTGGATAATAAGAACTGTGAGTAAAGGCCCTGAACTGCATCACTGACTCGGTGTCGTTACTGCTGCTGCCCTGCACCATCACCCCCATCCTCCGCATACACTGCCCTGAGGCCATACTCCTCCCGTGGGGAGTTAGGCTAAGCTCTGCTGCACCCACAACACCAGCCTCAGCGGTCTGCCCTGTAGCGGCGGTTCACTCTGACCGCAATCCACGGGTGGCGTAGTCGGACATTTAAACATCAAAACCACATAAATAGTTCCGCCACTGGTTTGACCGCCCTGAGCCACGGAACCGGGTCGCCGCCACGAAGACTACAACCACCAGCATCCACGAAAAAGGGTCCGGCTCCGGGTGTCCCAAGGCCCAGGGGGTGCGTCAGAACATTTTCATCACCTTTCACAATCACCAATGGGACAAGGCAGTGATGTCCTCTGTCCCCTCTCTTATACATCCTAGTGACGGAGCACCTGCTCTCATCAATTCGCCATAACCCCAATATTAGGTGGATTGAGGTGGGAGGCACCGAGTACAAGTGCTCTCTATTTGCTGATGATGTCCTAGTATATATCACTCAATCACATATATCCATCCATGCTGTTATGGCTGAAATAGATCACTTTGTTACATGGTAAAATTTTCAAATCAATGCAGCGAAGTCTGAGGCCCTCGATGTCTCCCTCCCCAAATCCATATAGGATTCCATCCAGTCCAACTTTCCCTTTGCCTGGCCCTCACAGGGTATCAAATACTTAGGAATTCCTATTCATAGAGACCTCTCCCATCTATGTTATCTTAATTTTGGGCCCTTTATTGAACAACTCCATACAGACCACGGTTGGCAAGTTAGAACTGTAAGATTCACTACGTGAACCACTGGTGTTTTGTGGAAAAGCACATGTACACTGCGTTCCAAATTATTATGCAAAAAGTGTTTAGGAGTGATAAGGGAAGAATTTGTTTGTTTGTCAGTTAAACTCATTGATGGTGATGTGTGTTAGGGCTCTTTATATCACTGTAAGCAATTGCAGACACCTGTGCTAATTAGTTTGGCAGGTGTGTCCAATGAAAGGCAAGACTACTTAAGAAGGCTCTCTCACATTATTAAGCAGCCTACATTTTCTGCCAAAATGGGAAAGAAAAAGGATGTGTCGGCTGCTGAGAAGCAACAAATTGTGGAGTGTTTAGGTCAAGGCATGACTACAATCAACATTGTGCGATGATCAGGATGAAGTGTCTTGGCAATCAAGAAGTATGTAGCTGATTCACAGTACACACGTGTGCGTGCTGATAAGGGCAAATTGAGGACTCTTTCCTACAGGCAATTACGTCAGGTTGAAAGAGCAGCGGCAAAAAAGCCTTGTCATAGCAGCAGACAAGTTTTTGAAGCTGCTTGTGCCTCCAACGTCCCCCGAACAACAAGATGCAGCGTCCTTCAGAGGTTTGCAGCTGTGCATGCGCCATCCTGTCGACCTCCTCTATCCACTTCACACAAGCAGAAACGGCTCCAGTGGGCCAAACATTACATGAAGACTGATTTAAAAACTGTTTTGTTCACGGATGAGTGCCGTGCAGCGCTCGATGGTCCAGATGGATGGAGTGGAGGATGGTTGGTTAATGGACACCCCACGCAAACACGGCTACAGCGCCAACAAGGAGGAGGTGGAGTAATGTTTTGGGCTGGAATCATGGGGAGAGAGATTGTCGGCCCCTTTAGGATCCCTGAAGGCGCTAAAGATGAACTCCATAATGTATGTGGATTTTCTCAAACAGCACTTCCTGCCATGGTTCAAGAAGAAGAACCGTGTATTTCACAGCAAGATCATTTTTTCTGCATGATAATGCACCATCTCATGCTGCACATAAAACATCTGCATCTCTGGCTGATATGGGCATAAAAGGGGACAAACTTATGGTGTGACCCCCATGCTCCCCTGACCTCTACCCCATTCAGAACCTTTGGAGCATCATTAAAAGGAGTGTCTATGATGGCGGGAGGCAGTTCACATCTAAGCAACAGCTCTGGGAGGGTATTCTGTCCTCATGAAAAACAATTGAAGCAGAAACCATCCAAAACCTGACAAATTCAATGGACGAGAGAGTTCAGAAGCTCCTTTCGAACAAGGGGTCCTATGTGAAAATGTAACATCACCTAGAATAAAGTTTTGAGTTGAAAACTGTTTGATTTCAGTTTCTAACAACCTGCTAATGCTTATAATTTCAAAAATGACCATTTTTTTGGTCTTTATTAAAATGAAAAGGTTGATCGAAAAGTTTGGGGGATCTAAGAGTGTGGCAACCCAGTAGTCATGATTACTTTGAATTCTGACAATATGAGGGTCATGCTGCAGGTAGTGCAGCAAGAAGGCACTTATGTGCCTTGCGCATCTCGGAGCCCCAAAATTATTTTCCGGGCTAGATGCAGCTAAAAATTATTTTTAATTTTAAATCTGGTGAAGCTTTAGTATAGATGGCCTAATAGGATCAGTGCTGCACACTGCTACAAAGCCCAAATTATTTTCCAGTCAAGATACAGATAAACATGATTAGTAATTTGAAAGCTTAAAACGGTTGGTAGGGTGATTTTAACCAATCATCAAGCTTTTACTCTCCCCAGGATGACACAGGGGTAGAAAAGTCGTTTCGGATCCATGATTTGTTCATCTTTATGAACGTGAGTCTGTCTACATTATCAGTGGAGAGCCGCGTGCGCTTATCTGTCAGCACACCACCAGCAGCGCTGAACACACGTTCAGACAGAACGCTGGCTGCGGGGCATGACAAGATCTCCAAGGCGTAAGTGGCTAGCTCCGGCCATTTATCCAGATTGGAAGCCCAAAAAGAGCAAGGGTCCAGTGACACAGTCGTGGCTTCAATGTTTACTTGGAGATACTCCTGTACCATCGTCTCTAGGCGTTGACTATGTGTCAGACTTCTTGTCTCCTGTGGCCTTGCAAAGGATGGGCTAAAAAAGTGGTGAAATGATTCCGCAAAATTGATGTTACCAGCAGATACTGTGGTTCTGTTACGGTTTGAGTGCTGAACACTTGACGGTCCCACGGTTGGCAAGTTGGAACTGTGAGATTCACTACGTGCACCACTGGTATTTTGTGGAAAAGCACATGTAAGATTCTGCAACAGTCTCTGCTGATACTCCTGCATGCGTGTATCCCTTTCTATGGCAGGAATAATTTCTGCAAATTTACTTTTGTACCGGGGATATAACAGTGTGGCAACCCAGTAGTCAGGATTATTTCTAATTCTCACAATTCGAGGGTCATGTTGCAGGTAGTGCAGCAAGAAGGCACTCATGTGTGTTGCGCATCCAGGAGCACCAAGTCCCTGTTGTGTTGGTGGCGAGGTAACAATCATGCTTCCTTCCTCTGTCCTCTCCCCCCAACCTCGCACAACAGAAATGTGATCAAGGTCTCCCTCATCTGATGAGTCTTCCATCAGTTCGCCCTCCACTTTTTCCTGGGCTCCTACACCTTCCTCACTAGTTTGGCTGCTACCATGCGCCCTGGTAAAACCATCTCCCCCACCCTTACATGCCTGCCGCCTTGGTGCTGCCGACCGTCTGGACCTTGCAGATGTTAGCCCTTCCGCATACAACTCCTCCTCCTCTACTTCCTCCACCTCCTCTTGTGCCACCACCTGACTCCGAATTCTGTTTAACATGTGCTCCAGCATGTAAATCACCGGAATAGTCATGCTGATAATGGCATCGTCGGCACTAAACATCTTCGACGCCATTTCAAAACTGTGCAGAAGGGTGCATAGGTCCCTGATCTGAGACCACTCCTCCAGCGTGATTTGCCCCACCTCTGAATCTCGTTGGCCCAGGCTATACGTCAGAACGTATTGCACCAGGGCTTGTCGGTGCTGCCACAGTCGCTGCAACATGTGCAGAGTTGAATTCCACCGGGTAGGCACATCGCATTTTAGCCGGTGAAGTGGCAGGCCCAACGACTTCTGTAGAGATGTAAGTCGCTGAGCTGCGGGATGCGAACGGCGGAAGTGAGCACACAGCGACCGTGCCCTCTGCAGAAGGCCATCTAGTCTGGGATAGTGGGCTAAAAATTGCTGGACAACCAGGTTCAACACGTGAGCCATACAAGGCACGTGTGTGACATTGCCCCGGCGAAGGGCCGCACCCAGGTTTGCAGCATTGTCGCACACGGCCTTCCCTGGTTTCAGGTCCAGTGGAGACAACCATTCATGAAATTGGTTCTCCAGAGCTGACCACAACTCTTCAGCTGTGTGACTCACATTTCCCAGACATTTCAATGAAAAAACCGCCTGATGACGTTGAGCCCTACTGCCAGCATAGTAAGGAGGTGTGCAGGATCCCTTCTGCGCAGTTAGAAAGCTTGTGGCATGACCAGACAGGCTTTGGGTGCAGGTGGAAGACCGAGAGGAGGTTGAGGAGGCAGAAGCAGTGGAGGAACTTTGACATAAAGAGGATTGACGCACAACTCGTGGGGATGGCAAGACTTGGACAGCAGCCCCTTGTCCTGCTGTCACCATAGTTACCCAGTGCCCAGTCAGCGACATGTAACGCCCCTGTCCATGCCTACTCGTCCAAGTGTCTGTGGTGAAATGCACCCTGTCACACACAGAGTTTCTCAAAGAAGCAGTGATGTTATGTGCGACATGCTGGTGGAGCGCAGGCACACCTTTCTTTGAGAAGTAGTGCCGACTGGGCATCTGGTACTGGGGCACTGCGACGGACATAAGGTCTCGAAAATCCTCTGTGTCCACCAGGCGGAAAGGCAGCATTTCTGTAGCCAAGAGCTTGCAGATGGTGAAATTCAACCTCTTAGCTTTCTCATGGCTAGGAGGAAATGGTCTTTTACTTGTCCACATCTGAGGGACCGAGGGCTGGCTATTGTGCTTAGACGAGGTTGATAAGGGTGTCCCCGGCAAACTGCCGGTCTGTGAGGAAGATGCAGGCGGACATGTTAGGTTTCCTTGATCCAAAGGTGGTGCTATCGATGTCGGACAGCGCTCAACACCAGCTGGTGTTACCACCTCCAAAGAAAATGATGACCTGCCAATCACGCTGGCTGTTGCGGGTAAAGAGGTGGCAGGTCTGCGCCCCAAAACAGGTGTGACTGCTGTCCCCCCAGTCACAGAGGATGAAGAGGCCGCGGATGCACAAGATATGGCAGACGGTGGTTGGCCCGGCTGGCTAGGCCGCATTGTAGCACACTGAGCTTCCCACTGCAACTTATGCTTCATGTCCATGTGCCGGTTCATGCATGAAGTACTCAAACTATGTATTTTTTGGCCTCTACTTAGCTTTTGCTGACAAATGTTACAGATAACACGAGTTGGGTCATCTTTATCGATCTGAAAAAATGCCCAGGCTATGCAAGGCTTAGCACCCATGCGACCTGAAGAGCCACCACGACTTGTGGTGAGAGGCAGAGTTGTGTTTGAGGATGCAGTTGTTGACGTGCTTCCAGTACTACGTCTCTGTCCAGGAAGGCGCAACCTGACCTCGTCGTCACTAGCATCTTCCTCCACCTCCTTTGCTGACCTCATCTCTTGGCTGACTGTGGGTTGACAGTAAGTGGGATCTCCGACCTCATCATCATCACCCTGTGCGTTATCACACCCGTCGTCCTCAGAGCCAACCTGTTCCTGCCCTGACAAAAAACTAAAGTTGTCGCTCCAATCAGGTATTTGAGTCTTATCATCGTCTTCCTCATTGTCTCCACCAACAGGAGTTACAGTTTGGGAATGAGGGTCTACATTATGGTCAGAACCTTCTGCGTCTGGTCCTGGATCCGACTCATAAAGATTCTGGGCATCAGTGCAGATCATTTCCTCGTCTGGATTCACAGAAGCGCTGGAGTCGACCTCTGATTCCCAGGCTATAGTATGAGTAAACAGCTCTGCAGACTCAACCATCTGTTCTACCTCATACTCAGACGGGCAGCTGGAGATATGGGAGCTGTGAGGAAGCAAGTGCGATTTGGGTGACACCTTTGAGGACTGGAGTATTTGTGATGTTGAAGTTGATGTGGAGGAGAGCCCACTTAAAGGAGCACTTGATATCCGTTGAAGCACCTGCTGTTTTTGTGACTCATCTGGAATTTGTAGCGATTGGCGTGGCCGTAAGAAAGGGATCTTATCACATTGTCCGCTAAAAGAAGTAGACATTTTAGTTTGGTTGGAAGATGGTCTTTCTTCTGCAGATGTTACTGTTGCTTTAACACCTACCCCACGGACACAACCTTTTTTCCCCTTCCCAACACGCCTATTCCCCTTTCCACCAGCAGCAGGCCTTTTTCCACTCATTTTGGTGGTTAACTAATTCACAACTCTGGAGTTGTTTGCACAAAAAAACAATGGATGGTAACCGAGCAGAGCTGAGTGGCCAAACTGTGGTATTAGGCCAAAACTATTGGCTGGGTTAGATGCAGAAAAAAATTATTTTGAATTTGCAACCTGATGGAGGTCAGTATAGATGGATTAATAGAACAAGACCCACACACAGCTAGAAGCCCAATATTTTTTCAGAGGTAGATGCAGGAAAAAAATATATTCAGTTTGCAACCTGATGGAGGTCAGTATAGATGGACTAATACAACAAGTCCCACACACAGCTAGAAACCCAATATTTTTTCAGAGGTAGATGCAGAAAAAAATATATTCAGTTTGCAACCTGATGGAGGTCAGTATAGATGGACTAATACAACAAGTCCCACACACAGGTAGAAACCCAAATATTTTTTCAGAGGTACTGTAGATGCAGATAAAAATTAGTTTTAATTTGCAACCTGATGGAGGTCAGTATAGATGGACTAATAGAGAAAGTCCGACACACTACTAGAAGGCCAAATATTTTTTCAGAGCTAGATGCAGAAAAAAATTATATTCAGTTTGCAACCTGATGGAGGTCAGTATAGATGGACTAATAGAGAATGTCCGACACACTACTAGAAGGCCAAATATTTTTTCAGAGCTAGATGCAGAAAAAAATTATATTCAGTTTGCAACCTGATGGAGGTCAGTATAGATGGATTAATAGAACAAGACCCACACACAGCTAGAAGCCCAATATTTTTTCAGAGGTAGATGCAGAAAAAAATATATTCAGTTTGCAACCTGATGGAGGTCAGTATAGATGGACTAATACAACAAGTCCCACACACAGCTAGAAGCCCAATATTTTTTCAGAGGTAGATGAAGAAAAAAATATATTCAGTTTGCAACCTGATGGAGGTCAGTATAGATGGACTAATACAACTAGTCCCACACACAGCAAGAAGCCCAAATATTTTTTCAGAGGTACTGTAGATGCAGATAAAAATTAGTTTTAATTTGCAACCTGATGGAGGTCAGTATAGATGGACTAATAGAGAAAGTCCGACACACTACTAGAAGGCCAAATATTTTTTCAGAGCTAGATGCAGAAAAAAATTATATTCAGTTTGCAACCTGATGGAGGTCAGTATAGATGGATTAATAGAACAAGACCCACACACAGCTAGAAGCCCAATATTTTTTCAGAGGTAGATGCAGAAAAAAATATATTCAGTTTGCAACCTGATGGAGGTCAGTATAGATGGACTAATACAACTAGTCCCACACACAGCTAGAAGCCCAATATTTTTTCAGAGGTAGATGCAGAAAAAAATATATTCAGTTTGCAACCTAATGGAGGTCAGTATAGATGGACTAATACAACAAGTCCCACACACAGCTAGAAGCCCAAATATTTTTTCAGAGGTACTGTAGATGCAGATAAAAATTAGTTTTAATTTGCAACCTGATGGAGGTCAGTATAGATGTACTAATAGAGAAAGTCCGACACACTACTAGAAGGCCAAATATTTTTTCAGAGCTAGATGCAGAAAAAAATTATATTCAGTTTGCAACCTGATGGAGGTCAGTATAGATGGATTAATAGAACAAGACCCACACACAGCTAGAAGCTCAATATTTTTTCAGAGGTAGATGCAGAAAAAAATATATTCAGTTTGCAACCTGATGGAGGTCAGTATAGATGGACTAATACAACAAGTCCCACACACAGCTAGAAGCCCAATATTTTTTCAGAGGTAGATGCAGAAAAAAATATATTCAGTTTGCAACCTGATGGAGGTCAGTATAGATGGACTAATACAACAAGTCCCACACACAGCTAGAAGCCCAAATATTTTTTCAGAGGTACTGTAGATGCAGATAAAAATTAGTTTTAATTTGCAACCTGATGGAGGTCAGTATAGATGGACTAATAGAGAAAGTCCGACACGCTACTAGAAGGCCAAATATTTTTTCAGAGCTAGATGCAGAAAAAAATTATATTCAGTTTGCAACCTGATGGAGGTCAGTATAGATGGACTAATAGAGAAAGTCCGACACACTACTAGAAGGCCAAATATTTTTTCAGAGCTAGATGCAGAAAAAAATTATATTCAGTTTGCAACCTGATGGAGGTCAGTATAGATGGATTAATAGAACAAGACCCACACACAGCTAGAAGCCCAATATTTTTTCAGAGGTAGATGCAGGAAAAAAATATATTCAGTTTGCAACCTGATGGAGGTCAGTATAGATGGACTAATACAACAAGTCCCACACACAGGTAGAAGCCCAAATATTTTTTCAGAGGTACTGTAGATGCAGATAAAAATTAGTTTTAATTTGCAACCTGATGGAGGTCAGTATAGATGGACTAATAGAATGATGCTATGCCCAAAAGATTTTACTTCACTAGGTGCAGTAAAAAAATTGGTATTCTATACACAGGTGGTATATCTTGCAACACAGATAGGCTACTCCACTGACTAACACACTCTGCAATAGGCCAAAAAGGATTAGCTTTGCTAGATTCAGCCAAATGCTGTGAAAAAAACTTGCACAGCACTGGCACAGACCTGCCTGGCAAAAACTGATAGGAACTGATGTAACCTAGTCCTGAAAAGGACTCCAATTACAATTAGTCTTTACTCCCACAACCTATCTATTTAAGAGCACAGACCTCCCTGATAAAAGTCGTAGGAAATGCTGTAACCTAGTCCTTAAAAGGACTGCAATCACAACTATTCCCTACTCCCAAGCTATCTGTATATTTGTGCGAAAATTGGCTTGAAATTAACAAGGTATAGCGCACACAGCAACAGCGGTGCCGTCTAACACGCAGCTGCAGCAGTGAGAAAATTGTGGCGACGGGGAAAATGGCTTGGTCTTATAGGGCAAGGACATGTGACATACACTGCCAATGACACATGCCCTTGCTTGTGTGAAAAAAAGCACTTCGCTCCGTGTGTGCGCTGCTGATAGGCTGACAGATTGCACCTCCCCACTGCAAATGCGGGAAAGAGAAAAAAAAATGGAGATCTTCATTGTTCCTGCAGAGATCCATCCCCTGCCCCTCCCCCCACCCCACTGTACACTCAAACTGCGTATTAACATTAATTTTCATCATTACTGAGAAAAAATCCAGTTATGATTTTGGTGCACGAACAGTTATCGAACATAACCTCGAACAGCCGAATTTTTCTCAAATTGTTCGTGTTCGCCGAACGGCTCGAACACCGCCCAAAACAGCTCGAATTTGAGATTGGCGAACAGTTCGAGTAGAACAATGCTCATCTCTAGCGGCTGGTGACCGAGTTTGGACACCCGGCCGCCCCCTGGCGGCTGGGGACCAAGCGCGGACACCTGGCCACCGGGCGGCTGGGGACTGAGTATGGATACCAGGCCGCCGACGCAGCCATAACTTGGTGGCCAGATTCCACCTCCACATGCATAAAAGGCCCAATTTCAAGTGCAAGAAAGCAAGCAGTATGATATTGCAGCCTGGGAGTGGGTGGGGGGCATGCTGCATACTTGCGCTTACATTGCAAGGAATGGGGGAGGTACAATTGAACACTGCCCTGGGACAAGGACTTGAACGGGGAGAGTTGCAAGTCTGCAATGACAGGTGCAGGGTGGGAGGCATCTTTGCATGGGCACAGGTAATGTTTTGGTATGCGCGCTTGTGCATATGGCCGGGACAAATAGGGGTGGCTGGGGACCGAGTATGGACACCCGGCCGACAGGCGGCTGGGGACTGAGTATAGATACCAGGCCGCCGACTCAGCCATGACATGGTGGCCGGCGTCTGCCTCCACAAGCCTAAAAGGCCTCATTTCAAGTGCAAGCAAGCTAGCAGTATGGTATTGCAGCCTGAGGGTGGGTGGGTGGCAGGCTGCACACTTACGCTTGCATTCCAAGAAAACAAAGCAGATGCTAACTTCTATCATCATCATCATGCTCCTCACCTTGGCTCTCTCAACTTCCCTGATGGAGAAGATGAGGTAGTGGCCAGCTTCGGCCTCCTCCAAACTAAAAGGCCCCATTTCAAGTGCAAGCTAGCAGTATAATATTGCAGACTGCGGGTGGGTGGGTGGTTGGCTGCATATTTGCGCTTGCATTGCAAGGAATGGGGGTGGTACAGTTGAACACTGCCCTGGGACAAGGACTTGCACGGGGATAGTTGCAAGTCTGCATCTTCTGATGCGGCAAGCATCACTTCTGATGGGCACACTTTTAGGCAGTGACCTGGGTGTCAGAGATGTTTCCAGGGGTCTTCCACATGCTGTTCCCATGTCTTTTCAGCACTGTATGCATGTGTCACACAGCACATGGCCAGATAAAGTTGTAAAATGTTAAAATGACATTTCCCGGTGAATGCATTGTCATGGTTGAAAACAATACAAAAGTGGAAAAACGCAAAAAAAATGCTACTTGTGAACATAGCCCAAGGTGTGCAGGAGTATTTTTGTTTTTGGTTATTAATTTTACCTTATACACAAGTCTTTACCCTGGAAAGGATGTTCCTTAGCATATTTCACAGGAAAACAGTTTCAGTTTTGTTTTTGAACGTTTTATTGCGAGCCCGTAAAAATGGCTTAATACCTCTGACCATGTTGTTGACAGCAGTGACCTGGGGGTCAGTAATGCTTCCTGGGGCGATCCCCATGCTGTCTCCATGTCATTTGAGCATTGTCACTATCGTTTTGGGCACTTTTTATTCTTTCTACAGACTGCCGGGGGTGCCGCCGCAAAAATGTTCGGGTCTCCCATAGACTAACATTGGGCTCGTTGCTTGGGTCGAGCACCCGAGCATTCAACACTAGATTTTACATGCAACATTATCACTCCGAGTCATACAGCGCAGATACAGAATAATATTTACATCCAGGCACTTACCGCTGACGTCTCGTCTGATCAGAGTCGGTTTCTGCTGCTTCTTCTCCATCTGGTCAGACCTTCATGTCGACATCTCCCAGTCACGATTCATCTTGTCATGATGATCTCCAGCCTAGATAATAACAAGGTCACATATATTGTATATATACATGTGTCTCCCCCACACTGCGCCCCTGAACACAGATCTGTAACCCCCCATTAATATACTATTAGCCACTTAGTAATCAAAATATAAAGTGATAAGCAGCACTGTGCCCCCCATTAACTATAATCTCCACCAGCCAATAATATAAATTATTCAGTCTCTGTGGCTCTCCAAAATTAACTGTAAGGCTATGTGCACACGGAAAATATACAAGCACCCCCATCATTGCTCTGTCCCAGCACCTCCATCATTGCTCTTTCCCAACACCCCCGTCATTTCTATGTCCCAGCACCTCCCGTCATTGCTCTCTACCAGCACCCCCAACATTGCTCTGTCCCAGCACCCCTGTCATTGTTCTCCCAGCACCCCGGTCATTGCTCTCTCCCTACACCCCATCATTGTTGTCTCCCAGCACCCCCGTCATTGCGCTCTACGAGCACCCCCATCATTGCTCTCTCCCAGCACCCCCATAATTGCTCTCTCCCTGCACCCCAGTCATTGCTCTCTCCCTGCACCCCCAATCATTGCTCTCTCCGAGCACTCCCATCACTGTTCTTTCCCAGCAACCCCCGTCATTACTTTTCCAGCACCTCCATCATTGCTCTCTCCCAGCAACCCGTCATTGCTCTCCCCATCCCCGTCATTGGTCTACTAATCCCCATCATTGCTCTCCCCACCCCATCAGCCCCATCAGCCCCATCACTGCTCTTCCCAGCCCCACCATTGCTCTCGCCAGCCCCATCAGCCCCACCATTGCTCTCCCCAGCCCCATCAGCCCCACGATTGCTCTCCCCAGCCCCATCAGCCCCACCATTGCTCTCCCCAGCCCCATCACCCCCACAATTGCTCTCCTCAGCATTTCAGTAAAAATAAATAAAAAAACACTTACTTCTCTGCCCGTTCCCCCGCAGGCCGCAGCATCCTTGTTGTCTGCAATTTCCTCCCTCACACAGGCCCGCGCTGCCTGATGATGTCCTCAAGCAGCGCCTGCCTGTGTGAGGGAGAAAGCGGCAGGCAGGAAGCACAGGACGAATCTCTGCAGCTCCACTGCCATTCTGTCCTGTCAGCAGCGGAGCTGCAGGGATCGCTCCCTGCCCGCCACGAGCAGGGAGATGCTGCACCGGCGGGCCCCCCTGCGCAGCTTCACCAGCAGCGGTATGTCCGCCCCTGGACTGCTATGGGCCCCCCCAGCTCACAGGCCCCATAGCAGTCGCGTGGTTTGCCGCCATTAGCGGTACGCCACTTCACCCTGCAATTCCTTGCTATGAGTTATATTGTAAATTGTGCTAAAAACTGTTATTTTTGCTGCTAACTGCCAAACTTGCAGCTCCACTTTAATGTGTAACCACAAAAACTGTGTATAACTGTCCAAATTGTGTCCTCATAGGGAAACTATGGCGCTTGCTGAAACTTGCTCATTCTATTTGTACAGTTCTCTAGAGGGTTAACACATACAGATGAGCAAATCAGGCAAAATTTAAATATGGCAGTTCACTTGGTTTTACCTGGAAACTCAATTTGAAGAGCAGTTATTCTCTTCTGATTTAATATTCCTTATTATACTCTGAGGTCCCTCTAGAACCCTGAGTATAATAAATGTAAGATGTAAAAAGTAAAAAAATACTCTTTTCTGCTCACTTCTCCAGCTGCTATTCATCTCACCACTCTCTTTTCCGCCTGTCCCCACTACTCTTTGCTTGCTGTCCGGTCCTCTGTTCCTCTGTCACATTGATGTATATAGCAGTCGCAGTGTCACTAATGTGATATATATACAGAAGTCTCAGAGTATCCTGTGTGATACATACAGAAGTCTCATTGTTTCCTATGTGAAGTATATACAACAGTCTCAGTGTCTCCTATATGTTTTATACAGCAATTTCAGTCTCTCCTATGTCATGTACATACATCAATCAAAGTGACTCCTATGTGATATTTATACAGTCTCAGTGTATCCTATGTGTTGTATCTACAGAAGTCAAAGTATCTCCTATGCCATGTACACAGCAGAGTCTCAGTATATCCTATGTGATGTACACAGCAGAGTCTCAGTGTAGCCTAAGTAATATATTTACAATAGTATCTCATTGCATCCAATGTGATGTGACGTATACATGTATATATGTGAGAGATACTGTATACAACAGCCTCAGTGTATCCTTTATGATGTATACAACAGTCTCCATGTATCCTATGTGATTTATAAACAGCAGTCTCAGTGTCTCCTATGTGATGTATATACAGCAGTCTTAGTGTGTCCTATATCATGTACATTCTGCAGTGTACCTTATATTATACAGTGCCTACAAGTAGTATTCAACCCCCTGCAGATTTAGCTGGTTGACACATGCGGAATTAACTTGGCATTGTGACATTTGTACTGTAGATCAGCCTGGAAGTGGGAAATGCACTGCAGCAAATTTTATTTATTTTTTTTTTTAAACGTTAAAAGTTAATTCAGAGTGTCATTTATTATTCAACCCCTCAAACCACAAGAATTCTGTTTGGTCCCCCTAAAGTATTAAGAAGAAGTTCAGGCACCAAGAATAATGAGCTTCACATGTGTGGATTAAAGATCTCTTTTGCCAGCCTTTTCTGACTATTTAAGACCCTCCCCAAACTTGTGAACAGCACTCAGACATGGTCAACATGGGAAAGACAAAGGAGCATTCCAAGGCAATCAGAGACAAGATCGTGGAGGGTCACAAGGCTGGCAAGGGGTACAAAACCCTTTCCAAGGAGTTGGGCCTACCTGTCTCCACTGTTGGGAGCATCATCCGTAAGTGGAAGGCTTATGGAACTACTGTTAGCCTTCCACGGCCTGGACAGCCTTTGAAAGTGTCCTCCCGTGCCGAGGCCAGGCTTGTCCGAAGAGTCAAGGCTAACCCAAGGACAACAAGGAAGGAGCTCTGGGAAGATCTCATGGCAGTGGGGACATTGGTTTCAGTCAATACCATAAGTAATGTACTCCACCGCAATGGTCTCCGTTCCAGACGAGCCTGTATGGTACCTTTACTTTCAAAGCGTCATGTCAAGGCTCGTCTACAGTTTGCTCATGATCACTTGGAGGACTCTGAGACAGACTGGTTCAAGGTCCTATGGTCTGATGAGACCAAGATCTAGATCTTTGGTGCCAACCACACACGTGACGTTTGGAGACTAGATGGCACTGCATACGACCCCAAGAATACCATCCCTACAGTCAAGCATGGTGGTGGCAGCATCATGCTGTGGGGCTGTTTCTCAGCCAAGGGGCCTGGCCATCTGGTCCGCATCCATGGGAAGATGGATAGCAAGGCCTACCTGGAGATTTTGGCCAAGAACCTCCGCTCCTCCATCAAGGATCTTAAGATGGGTCGTAATTTCATCTTCCAACAAGACAACGACCCAAAGCACACAGCCAAGAAAACCAAGGCCTGGTTCAAGAGGGAAAAAGACAAGGTGTTGGAGTGGCCTAGTCAGTCTCCTGACCTTAACCCAATTGAAAACTTGTGGAAGGAGCTCAAGAATAAAGTCCACATGAGACACCCAAAGAACCTAGATAACTTGGAGAAGATCTGCATGGAGGAGTGGGCCAAGATAACTCCACAGACCTGTGCCGGCCTGATCAGGTCTTATAAAAGACGATTATTAGCTGTAATTGCAAACAAGGGTTATTCCACAAAATATTAAACATAGGGGTTGTATAATAATTGACCCACACTTTTATGTTTAAAATTTAATAAAATTCAACTGAGCAACATAACTTTTTGGTTTGTAAGATTTATGCTTCTGTTCATAAAACCTACTCTCATTTGCAGTTTGAAGGCTCTAACTTATTTGCATCTTATCAAACCAGCTAAATCTGCAGGGGGTTGAATACTACTTGTAGGCACTGTATATCCTGCAGACCTCCCACTGCTTGAGATTTCTAACCATTTAGTGAGCAGTGATGACTTTTCTTGTTTGAGGAGACATGAATTAAATTATCCATTTGTATTCTAAATAGATGGGCTAATTTATTCAAGTAGAATTTAGTTTTCCTCAAATTCCAGCCTAGAGTGCACACCAGGCAAGAAAGAAACCGTACAGCGGACATGGAGCAGCAGAAGCAGCCGGAGAGGTGAGCGACAGGGTGAGTGTAAATATTCTTTTTTTTTTGTATCTTATGCTCATTGTGCTTTGGGTTCTGCTAAAATCCCAAAGAATAATAAGGAACATTAAATTCACACAGAATAACTTCCCGATAAAATCTGCGTGAACCGGCAAATTCAAATTTTACCTGATTAGCTGATCTCTAGTGTTCGAAACAACTTACCGCAAACTTACTTTTCAAAACTTACCATCGCAAAAAATCAACTGCACTCCAGACTGACTGATGGAAACCTGGAAAATGAGTTGCTAGTAGCACTAGCAACATCATCTAAACCGTCAAACATCACAGCCGCACCAAAGAAAAGCGATTACAGCCATCATATCAGGAGTGAGTTAATTAAACATTTGACAAAGTATAGCAGGCTAATAAAAACAGGCGAATAATGTTAAAAATATACAAATAGCCCTTGGCAGAAAAAACTCCACCCGTGTATTAAAGTGACCATGCTAGATATACAGCTTTACAAATTCGTTGAAGATGTCTTTCTTGGCTTTTGCACAGTGGATTAATTTTAACCCTATGTTGCAAGACTTGTGTTGCAAATTTATAAGGTAATCTGAATTGTTTTCCACTAAACTAACATAAATGTGAAATGAGATTTCTTCCCTAATGATCATGCTAATATTTCTGCTTTATAATCTGTCATTGCAATGGATGTTTTCTTTATAACTCAATTTAAAGTTCTAGTTAATTCACTTTGCTGCATTTTCCTAAATCTTTTCATCTGTCTTTACCACCCAGCTTGTGACCTACCAATATGACTCTCCCTTATCACAAACTCTCACTCCCATCTCCAGGATACAGAAGTGTGCTACTTTTGTATTCATTCTCAACGACATTGAACCTTCCAGGCAATAATTATTTTAAGTCAGCTGTCCTTTAATAATATCAATATCCTTGCTCTATAATGTATTTTGTGACACTAAGTGGTTGTTTAACAACAATTACTTTTCTAAACACCTTTTTCCTCTTTATCATGTATACAACTTCTTCTAAGTTTAATATATCTTTTTGAGAATGCTGCAACAATTGAAATAAAGTATATTATTGTTCTTAACTAGGCATTGATGACAATATCAAAAGCATTTAAAAGTAGCAAAAATGGCAAAAGTCTTAGTCGTTTCCATGGTAATAAAAAAGGCAGAAAGAAATAGAAAATAATTCACAAAATTATTAGACCAAGTCTGCGTAATTTCACACAGTGACTTTCTAATCAACTAGTTTGCTCCATACATACTTACATTTACTTACATCTCAAGAATTGAATGATCCATGCGGACATAAGAAGTGAAAAAAAAATTCAATTGCCTCTACTTTAAATAAATTAAATAGACTGAGTCAAGGGAAAATGTTGCATTCAAATAGATTTTTATCCTTTTGTTTTCCACTATGCCATGAACTATTTCTAAATCACAAATCTGAAAAGTAAGCACACAGCTAAATAACAATCTAAACCGTAAACTAAACATTTATAACTTTAAACATATTACAAAGAGCTCAAATGGCAAAGTGATATTGAGCAGCTGACCTATATGACAAGCTCCTTTTATGATGGATGATCACAGTCAACTTGAGTAGACATACCATAATCTTTGCCGACCTACTTAGTCATCGCCTCCACTAAAAGAAAAACAAGAAATACTTAGATAAAGTTAGGTAAACAAACTCATTAGAGATTTTATTCCATGTGCCTCATTGAGATGAGGGGGAATTTCCTGTGCGTGTGGTACAGCTTTTTTTTTTAGAAGCTAATTTCTCACAATAATTCATCATTGTGTCCAAACATTTAGATAAGCAGCAAAAGATTTACAGACAAGACCTTCATTTCCTCATTTTTTAGTGTTCACTTGAAATCCAAACCCCAAACTATGTCACAAGGGCACATAAAAAATTGCTTCTTTTCTTGGGCCATAAAACAGTTAACGACTTAAATCTATAGCTTTTTACTGCCCATATATCTTATAGTAAACCACATGCAACTATCATTATGTGTTATTCATTCTACATTGTATTCAATATTTTTATACGAAAGGGTAACAATGTTTTAAACTTTTGAATTTCAGGCTCCATATCTCACCATCCACTGCTGCTTCGAACGTGAGACTACTCTCACTTTATAGACAAGCATCTTGGCTATCTCATTCATAAATTTGACTTGTAATTATTTAACATATGATTAGTTATGCAGATTCTTGTCATGTAACTGCATCGTTACTGTTTTATTCCTGGTCTTGGAAAAATCAATTTCTTCCTGAATACTAGAAATTACAACCTGTTCTCACATTCCTAATAGCTCACTGTGTTATTAGGTTGATTCCCAAGCGAAATGTCATTGGTTCTAGGAGCAGCCAAGAAGATTTTCCAAGAAAAGAGAAACAACATCATCCAGCTTTTCCGTCGCGATCTCTTGGCCAAGAAAATTGCCAAACTTCATCATGTGAGTGCCATGACAGTTGAAAAATATGAAATGAAGTCCATCCATCCATTCAAAAGGCAAGAGGTGTACGTCCAGGCAAAATATCGGAGTCAACAATTTGGCTCAACACAAGGTCTATCAGTTCTGGTGCGATAAACATGGCAGGGGAGATATCTCATATGCTTCGTAATAGTGAGATCACAGACGTCCACGCAAGCACTGTGCAATTCACGTTACACAAGTCTGGAATGGTGGCCCAAAAAAAAAAGTGAAGGAGCTTTGACTTCAATATCGTCATAAGAAAAGTCTCACGTTGGCAAAAAAGTACTAAAAGTGGACAGTAGAAGATTGGAAATGGGTGATTTGGAGAGATCAGATGAAAGTCAGTAGATTAGACTCTGATGGCCACATAAAAGTCTGGAAGAAACAAGGGAAAAGGGGCTAAGGGATAGAGAAATTGAACAAACTGTCAAGTTCGATGGAGGAAGCTTGATGATTGGGATTATTTCACAGTCAGAGGTGTTGGATACTTGACCAGGATCGATGGTTGTATCAATGCTGAGCTACAGTGGGTACGGAAAGTATTCAGACCCCTTTAAATTTTTCACTCTTTGTTTCATTGCAGCAATTTAGTAAATTCTAAAAAGTTCATTTTTTTTCTCATTAAAGTACACTCTGCACCCCTTCTTGACTGAAAAAAACAGAAATGTAGAAATTTTTTCAAATTTATGAAAAAATAAAAACTGAGATATCACATGGTCATAACTATTCAGACCCTTTGCTCAGTATTGAGTAGAAGCACTCTTTTGAGCTAGTACAGCCATGAGTCTTCTTGGGAATGATAGGGGGGATTGTTCCTCTGTGAAGCAGAGAAACAAAAAGATGGCCACACAAGTTCAAAATTGTAAAGAAGTAAGAAAATTCCTTTATTAACATATGTAGTAAACACAAATTACAAAGATAAATGTGGACGACAGAGTAGACACAGAGTGCTGGATCCACATGAATAAAACAATGTTAAAAACTGTGACACAGCGCCCGAAAGGTCAGCCTATATAGCAAGTGGAAATATAAGGGGGACAGCAACAGGGTCACATGTATTAATAAATATATACGACCCATCAAGAATACCTTTTCCTAATTGTACCCCCAAAACAATAATATCCCATCACAATCAAAATACCCTGAAACAAAAGGGTTAAAACCGTTATACAGATGGAAGTAATACAAACAATTGGTCATAAATAAGCTAAAATAGCTATGTACCTGGGTAAGGCCACCAGACAGGCTCTGCTACCGTCACCCCGACGCACGTTTCAGTAGGAAAACCTTTTTCAAGGGGTGAAAAAGGTTGAAAAAAGGTTTTCCTACCGAAACGTGCGTCGGGGTGACGGTAGCAGAGCCTGTCTGGTGGCCTTACCCAGGTACATAGCTATTTTAGCTTATTTATGACCAATTGTTTGCATTACTTCCATCTGTATAAGGGTTTTAACCATTTGTTTCTGGGTATTTTGATTGTGATGGGATATTATTGTTTTGGGGGTACAATTAGGAAAAGGTATTCTTGATGGGTGGTATATATTTATTAATACATGTGACCCTGTTGCTGTCCCCCTTATATTTCCACTTGCTATATAGGCTGACCTTTCGGGCGCTGTGTCACAGTTTTTAACATTGTTTTATTCATGTGGACCCAGCACTCTGTGTCTACTCTGTTGTCCGCATTTATCTTTGTAATTTGTGTTTACTACATGTGTTAATAAAGGAATTTTCTTACTTCTTTACAATTTTGAACTTGTGTGGCCATCTTTTTGTTTCTCTGCTTCACAGAGGAACAATCCCCCCTTTCCTTTACTGTTACAAGATGATGGCCCATTCTCTTTTAGTCCTATATGCAATAACATGGGTCCATTGGGATTAGATTTATCTTCACTGTGTTGTTTGCATCTGTGTTTCTGTCTCTCACTTCTTGGGAATGATGCAACAAGTTTTTCACTCCAGGATTTGCGGATCCTCTGTCATTCTTCCTTGCAGATCCTCTCCAGTTCCGTTAGGTTGGATGGTGAACGTTCTTGGGCAGCCATTTTCAGGTCTCTCTAGAGATGGTCAATTGCTTTAGGTCAGGGCTCTGGCTGGGCCAGTCAAGAATGGTCACAGAGTTGTTCTGAAGCCACTTCTTTGTTATTTTAGCTGTGTGCTTAGGGTCATTGTCTTGTTAGAAGGTGAACCTTCAGCCAAGTCTGAGGTCCAGAGCACTCTGGAAGAGGTTTTCATCCAGTATATCTCTGTACTTGGCCGCATTCATGTTTCCTTTGATTGCAACCAGTCGTCCTGTCCCTGCAGCTGAAAAACACCCCATAGCATGATGCTGCCACCACCATGTTTCACTGTTGGGATTGTATTGGGCAGGTGATGAGCAGTGCCTGGTTTTATCCACACATACTGCTTAGAATTATCACCAAAAAGTTCTATCTTTTTCTCATCAGACCAGAGAATCTTATTTCTCATAGTCTGGGAGTCCTTCATGTGTTTTTGAGCAAACTCTATGAGGGCTTTCATATGTCTTGCACTGAGGAGAGGCTTCCGTCGGGCCACTCTGCCATAAAGGCCCGACTGGTAGAGGGCTGCAGAGATAGTTGACTTTGTGGAACTTTCTCTCATCTCCCTACTGCATCT
This sequence comes from Phyllobates terribilis, assembly GCF_046119375.1. NCBI lineage: Eukaryota > Metazoa > Chordata > Amphibia > Anura > Dendrobatidae > Phyllobates > Phyllobates terribilis. Next base: position 845,377,084 of record NW_027362761.1, read on the forward strand.
CTGGAGCTCAGCCACAGTGATCTTGGGGTTCTTCTTTTCCTCTCTCACGAAGTCTCTTCTCCCACGATTGCTCAGTTTGGCTGGACGGCCAGGTGTAGGAAGACTTCTGCTGGTCCCAAACTTCTTCCATTTAAGGATTATGGAGGCCACTGTGCTCTTAGGAACCTTGAGTAATGCAGAAATTCTTTTGTAACCTTGGCCAGATCTGTGCCTTGCCATAATTCTGTCTCAGAGCTACCTGGGCAGATCCTTTAAACTTATGATTCTCATTTGGTATGACACGCACTGTGAGCTGTGAAGTCTTATATAGACAGGTGTGTGCCTTTCCAAATCAAGTCCTATCAGTTTAATTAAACACAGTTGGACTCCAATAAAGGAGTAGAACCATCTCAAGGAGGATCACAAGGAAATGGATAGCATGTGACTTAAATATGAGTGTCTGAGCAAAGGGTCTGAATACTTATGACCATGTGATATTTCAGTTTTTCTTTTTTAATAAAGTTGCAAAATTTCTACATTTCTGCTTTTTTTCATTCAAGATGGGGTGCAGAGTGTACTTTAATGAGAAAAAAATGAACTTTTTAGAATTGGCTGCAATGAAACAAAGAGTGAAAATTTTAAAGGGGTCAGAATACTTTCCGAGCCCACTGTATATGTGAGTATCCTATATGATGATTTACTTTGTGCCCTTGGGTACTATGTGTATGAAAAGGACGACATAGTGTTCCAGCAGGACAAAACCTGAAAGATCTGGAGAAGATATGTAAGGAGGAGTGGGCCAAAATCTCTGCTGCAGTGTTGCAGTGTGTGCAAACTTGGTCAAGAACTACAGGAAACATCTGACCTCTGTAATTGCAAACAAAGGTTTCTGTACCATATTAAGTTCTGCTTTTCTATTGTATCAAATACTTTTGTCATGCAATATAATGCAATTTAATTATTTAAAAGTCATACAATGTCATTTTCTGTTTTTTATTCTTAGACTCTGTCTATCACAGTTGAAATATATCTACGATAAAAATTACAGACCTCTCCATTCTTTGTAGGTGGGAAAAGTTGGAAAATGCAGATCGATTTACGAAGGATCAAGATTGAGTCGAATTTCCTAAAATTCGTGGTTTCAAATGAATTCGAACATTTTCAAATTAGATTTGCTTATTGCAATAAAAAAAAAGTTCTTATGGTTAGCGAGATACACTGTATGATCACAGGAGCCTTAGTGACTATGTCTCAAACAACATTATGATAATGTGGGAGGGCCTAGTATTCAGAAGAGACACCCAGGATACTAGCATTCAAGTGCTGGTCAAGGAAGTTCACAGAACCCTGGTCTGGTTGCAATGGGGTATCTGTGTGGACACTTTCTATAGAATCAATTGACTATAAAGGTAATACATAGGAATGATAGCAATGATATCCATCAGGATACAAATCAATTAATAGAATGTATGTATATATATATATATATATATATATATATACTGTATATAAACATATAAACATCAAATCTTTATTTAACAATAAACGCGCTGGCATTGGAGCTTCCTGCACTCTCCCGCCAGTATCCAAGGTATTGATGTCCAAGGGATATCTGTGGTACTACTGATACATGTCAATGTGATTCTACATATATACATACAGTATATACAATTCACCTGTCCAGACACTGTTATGTGCCTATACTGCTAGACGAGGCTCTTGTTTTAGGATTTAGTCCCCTGGTGCAGATTATTGAATATTGGACAAGGTTTATGGATCTACGTATGTAGGTATTCATTTGTGATACATGATAGATGTAGATATACTTATTCTATTGTAACAGTTCCTCTGCTGTGCGTCCCTTGTGCACACAGTTGCCTGCACGTTTTCCACTTTTCTTCCCCCACTCTCCCTGACTATTATTGCTAAATAAAGAGTTGATGTTTTTATATATATATATATATATATATATATATATATATATATATGTATATATAAAAATCGTGTGGCCTCTTTATCATCGTCTTTGCGTTTTCTGTATCCTCTTAGAATCAATTGATTATGCAGATGTACAAATGTTATGCCTGCAAAACAAGCACATTTCTATAGCACTCTGCAAACATTGCAGAATCTTATATTTATGTGTGTAGTCTTCAATAATTTTCAGAGCATTGTAGTATTGTGTTTTTTTTTTCCCATAACATCCCACATATGCTCCATCCGATTGAGATTTGTCACAATCGAGGCTAGGTGAACAACTAACACTATTTGTTTTGCGAACCATTAAGGTTCTTAGTTCTTGAACAAGGCCATTTTGGGCTGTTGGTACATGTCAAAGTAAAATTTACAGGAATGCCAGTGCATCCTGATGCCATATCTTCTCAAGGTAAGCAAATAAAACTCACAAGACCAATCACTTGTTTTAAAAGAATATGTGATTCATCAGACCAGGATACCTTCTTTCATTCTTGATCCTGTTTTGATGGACGCATTCTTCATGTCACCAGCACTTTTAGCAGTGGACAGGGTTCAGTGTGGGCAATCTAACCAGCCTGTAATTGGCAAGTTGCCATGCATTGCCATACATTATTTTTTAATGACTTTCTATAATCATGTATAATTTTTTCAGAATCTTTTAGGAAGCCTGTATTTGTCCTTTTATGTCTGCTATGGATTATTCAGTATTTATCTAACAGGTGTAATAAGTTTGTTATGTGCTTACACAGAGTATAGGCACTGTAAAACCTAACTTATGTTGTAATTGTTCTGCCCAGGGAGCCTGAAATGCAAAGACAGGTTAGAGAAACGTTTATTTAATCTGTAGGCTGGAAGAAGCTGTCATTGGACATTTAACATAAGCTGTCATTGGACATTTAACATAAGCTGTCATTGGACATTTAACAGTAGTGAAATTACTCCATGACAGTCTAAATGAAACCAGTGTATCCACTATTCATTGAGGTTTGGACTGCATGCTGTTCAGTATGAAAGTAACTAAGCCTCCAAAGGTCTCTGCCTACTCTTTTTACTGGGACATCCAGTAAATCGAGTCATTACGGTTAGGCATGAAGTTGTTTTTTTTTTTTACTAAATCTGTGAATACGTGTCTAGTGTGCTTGTTAATATACTCACCTACCACCGCCTTCTCCGGTATGAAGCACCGTTCCACTTCTCTTCTTGGTGACATCGCCGCTCTTCAGACTAGTCAGTTCTCTCTATGTTCTTTGCGCGAGCCAGAAGTTTTTTTTTTAACAATATAGGTCTATGGAGCCTCATTCTGTCGCTCTATAGGCGTCACTTATGGGGGTCACACAGAGCACTGTGTGACCTGGAAATTTTGAAGAGTGGTGACATCATGGAGAAGAGGAGCAGAACAGCTCTGGATACAAGAAAAAAAGGCTAGAGTAGGTGAGTATATTACCACACACTATATACACACAGATTTAGTAAAAAAAAATACTTAATGAGAACGCTTCTTTAAACAATGTCTATATACATTTTACCGAACATCTCCTTTTTGAGGAAAATCACTTCTAACTCCATGGGATAAATTAGCATCTCATAAACCTGGAACTGACTTTTTTTTTAAAAGGAAAGGATTATAAATGAGAATATTTCATATTTTAATTTGAAGAATGAGATAATGACAGGCATGACATGAAAAGACAGTTATCAAGACATACCTTCTGTGCCGTATTACTCCATATGGCTCTTTTTGGCATATACAGTAGTATTTCTTACTTGCCATCACAGTTGGCCATTGAATTTTTGGATGAGAATTAGTAATTGTTATTTTTTAGTTGATGTATGTTCCATAGAACATTGAGATGACTGACTTGGAATACTTCTTATCGTTTTGCAATAATTTGAATTGCTGAAAAAAGTCGCCAACATTGACTGCAAATCTTAATGCAACATGTGCATTTACATTGTACATACAGTATGTGCTTTGCATTGCTTACAAGTCTCCTTACACCGACATATCACTTTCCAATAGGATAAATGTTATCGCTTTTGACTTCCTGTCAGAGGCCTCTCACCCAGCCAAATTAGACCTTGGGCTTTGCACTGATGAGGGGCAAACACCCTGAAACACATGCCTGTAAATGGAATGTCTGGTAATATGGCAAGGCTCATTAAGGGGTTGATTTTGACTTAGATGGCACTAGAGTTCAAGTTCTCTTGTTCTGTGAAGAGGATATTTGCATATGGAATTACTGTACACTTAACAGAAAGGTAGCATGTAGATCAGTGTGAAAGCTCACCTATTGCCTGAGACTTTTAAGCCTAGAAACCATTAAAATTACATTCAAATCCTGGCAAGTTTGATTCTAAAAGGTGTAAATTTATGCAAATATATTAGTATTAGTTTACTTCGGTTAATTTTAATGTCTTGTCAAGTTTGTGAAGTGACTTAAAAGGCTGCAGGCAAAAGACTTCTTCCAAGGCTGACATCTGTTGGCTAAGAAAAGTATATTAAAAAGACCAGGCATGAATAACATACAGTATTGCACATTCTAAATATGTCAAGATTCATCATAATCACCATCTCTGCTGACACAAGAATGTTTATTCTAGTATTCTTGCAATATCAATTATTGCATTGGAGTTTAAAAAATAATATATGGATTTATAAAGTTAATAATGGTTAAATTATACAATTGTCCCCCATAGTGTGTGCACACCTTTGCTATTTAAAAAATATTAATTATCCTTCTTTTCTCATCAGCTTACTAACTTTGTTACTTCTAGAAGTGTCTTTGTGTTACACTCCAAAACTTAAACAGTAACTGTTGTTTTAATTTATATTTCATAAATCAATAGTACACTTGAAATAAAAAATGTGGTAATACATCTTATATATATGTAATATGTTTAATTTTCAAAATTGGCAATTCACAGGTAAAATTGGTATTCAGTGAAGGCAGATTGTTACATTACTAGGATAGCAGATGGCAATTGCTACTGATGAGATTGCAAGCAGAAAGGAGGGAGGAGCTAGAGGCAGAGCTCCTCCCTTCTTCTCCCCTCTCCAATCTACACAGAGTCTTACCAGCAGTAACTGTCAGTAATTAAAAATCTGTCTTCATTTGATATAGATCTTATCTGTGAATTTAGAGTTTTTAAAAGGAAAGATCAGTCTTGGCAAAGAAAAGAATATTTCTCTGATATATACCATAAAGTTCCTTATTTTCATGTGTATTATTGTTTTAAGAAATAAAAATTAAAACGGCGATTATTCTTTAAAGGGCAAGTGTGCACATTGGATCAATATATGACTCTTAATAGAGATGAGCGGATCAGTTGTTCATGCATTTTCCCAGGATATTCAATTGCCTGAGAAATTATTCTCCAGACCCAAGAGTATAATAAATGTGAAAATTAAAAAATAAAGAAAACCCTTATGCTCACTTTACTGCTCACCTTTCCACCCCTGTAGCTCCTCACCATTACATGTCAGGTCCTCGCCACATCTTCTGATAACCATCTCAAGTCTTATGTGATGAGATTTGTTTTTGTTTCTTGTTATGTCTTCTATTTAGTTTTGTGCTCCTATGCACTATTAAATTATTTTTGAAACAATTTTTTGCCACATGGATTATTTGTACTGATTCACCTGATTAACTATATTAATTGTTACTCACTGTGCTCATCTTATTTTATATAGCTATCTTTTTTCTCTTTTGTGTGTTGCTATAATGGATTTGTAGCACCTGTTTTTTCCATACTACAAGGGTGGTGCCCACTCCTCATGGTTTTCTAAGGATTTTCAGTAGTGTATCTGCAGCAAATTTGTGTGGGGATTTCCTTTTCTATTGCACAAAGAGTTGACTTGCTGCCAATTTTAAAATCCAAACTGCAGGTAAATCTCCATGCAGAAACTTTCATCAAATTATAGGTGAGGTTTGGTGAAATCTCATCTGCTCAGCTGAAATTTTGCACCAAATACACAACAAAAGAACTTAGGCTGGGGACACACCATCATAGATTCTCTCATGTCAGAGAATCGGGTTGATTACGTGAATGATAGTAGGCTTAAACTCTGATCACAGTTTGAGCCGACTGTCATCTTAGTATGATCCGATTCTCTCACATGAGAGAATCGCAGCCCAGGTGTAGAGAAAATGGAGAACTTAATCTTTTTATCTTCTCTATTGTTTGAGTCCGCAGATGTCGGACTGCACTCGAGTGACATCAGAGTGCAGTCCGATTTTTCACACGCACCCATAGATTTGTATGGGTGTGCGTGATCCGAATTCTGGAGCCAATTGCAGCATGCTGCGTTTTTTTTCCACCTACTAATTCGGTTTGCAGAAAAAAATCACAGATCTGTAGATCATAGTATAACTTTGGTCCGAGTACTACCCGATAAAACATCGGATAGCACTCGGCCGTGTTATACGCTCATATGAGCAAGCCCCTACACTTAGGCTTGAATATCAAATGCAGCCATACTAACATTTTTTGAGTCAACAGCAGAAGGAAATAAAAGCACAAATACAATTCTAGTTTTGGCTGAAAAACTGCAACAAAAATTGAATGTACGATTCCAGCTTTAGCCCACTTTTAAACTTCTATATTTTCGTTCAGCATTTTGCATCAGTATTTAGAAGCCAAAGACAGGATAGGATCCAAAATACAGATGAGCAGCAAATTTTTTTTTATATTTTTTTTCTCCCTGTATGTTACACTTCTGATTTTGGTTTACAAATATTCATGCAAAATACCAACCAACATAGTGTGAAAGTGGCCTTATGCAGACCAATGTTGTATTGTAATACTCACTCAAGTGTTTTAGGGCTTATGCAGATGAATTTCGGTCCAATGTTGGACCATGATGCAGGGATTGGCTGCGGCCCTCCTGACCCGAGCATGACATGCGTCTATGAGGCTGTCACTATTGAGTCGCAAGTAGAGATGAGCGTTGTTCTACTCGAACTGTTCGCCAATCTCAAATTCGAGCTGTTTTGGGCGGTGTTCGAGCCGGTCGGCGAACACGAACAATTTGAGAAAAATTCGGCTGTTCGAGGTTATGTTCGATAACTGTTCGTGCACCAAAATCATAACTGGATTTTTTCTCAGTAATGATGAAAATTAATGTTAATACGCAGTTTGAGTGTACAGCGGGGCGGGGGGAGGGGCAGGGGATGGATCTCTGCAGGAACAATGAAGATCTCCATTTTTTTTTCTCTTTCCCGCATTTGCAGTGGGGAGGTGCAATCTGTCAGCCTATCAGCAGCGCACACACGGAGCGAAGTGCTTTTTTTCACACAAGCAAGGGCATGTGTCATTGGCAGTGTATGTCACATGTCCTTGCCCTATAAGACCAAGCCATTTTCCCCGTCGCCACCATTTTCTCACTGCTGCAGCTGCGTGTTAGACGGCACCGCTGTTGCTGTGTGCGCTATACCTTGTTAATTTCAAGCCAATTTTCGCACAAATATACAGATAGCTTGGGAGTAGGGAATAGTTGTGATTGCAGTCCTTTTAAGGACTAGGTTACAGCATTTCCTACGACTTTTATCAAGCAGGTCTGTGCTCTTAAATAGATAGATTGTGGGAGTAAAGACTAATTGTAATTGCAGTCCTTTTCAGGACTAGGTTACATTAGTTCCTATCAGTTTTTGCCAGGCAGGTCTGTGCCAGTGCTGTGCAAGTTTTTTTCACAGCATTTGGCTGAATCTAGCAAAGCTAATCCTTTTTGGCCTATTGCAGAGTGTGTTAGTCAGTGGAGTAGCCTATCTGTGTTGCAAGATATACCACCTGTGTATAGAATACCAATTTTTTTACTGCACCTAGTGAAGTAAAATCTTTTGGGCATAGCATCATTCTATTAGTCCATCTATACTGACCTCCATCAGGTTGCAAATTAAAAATAATTTTTTTCTGCATCTAGCTCTGAAAAAATATTTGGGCTTCTAGCAGTGTGTGGGACTTGGTCTATTAGTCCATCTATACTGACCTCCATCAGGTTGCAAATTAAAAATAATTTTTTTCTTCATTTATCTCTGAAAAAATATTTGGGCTTCTAGCAGCGTGTGAGACTTGTTCTATTAGTCCATCTATACTGACCTCCATCAGGTTGCAAATTAAAAATAATTTTTTTCTGCATCTAGCTCTGAAAAAATATTTGGGCTTCTAGCAGTGTGTGGGACTTGGTCTATTAGTCCATCTATACTGACCTCCATCAGGTTGCAAATTAAAAATAATTTTTTTCTGCATCTAGCTCTGAAAAAATATTTGGGCTTCTAGCAGTGTGTGGGACTTGATCTATTAGTCCATCTATACTGACCTCCATCAGGTTGCAAATTGAATAAAAAAATTTTCTGCATCTAGCTCTGAAAAAATATTTGGGCTTCTAGCGGTGTGTGGGACTTGGTCTATTAGTCCATCTATACTGACCTCCATCAGGTTGCAAATTAAAAATAATTTTTTTCTGCATCTAGCTCTGAAAAAATATTTGGGCTTCTAGCAGTGTGTGGGACTTGGTCTATTAGTCCATCTATACTGACCTCCATCAGGTTGCAAATTAAAAATAATTTTTTTCTTCATTTAGCTCTGAAAAAATATTTGGGCTTCTAGCAGTGTGTGGGACTTGTTCTATTAGTCCTTCTATACTGACCTCCAGCAGGTTGCAAATTGAATATAATTTTTTTCTGCATCTAGCTCTGAAAAAATATTTGGGCTTCTAGCGGTGTGTGGGACTTGGTCTATTAGTCCATCTATACTGACCTCCATCAGGTTGCAAATTAAAAATAATTTTTTTCTGCATCTAGCTCTGAAAAAATATTTGGGCTTCTAGCAGTGTGTGGGACTTGGTCTATTAGTCCATCTATACTGACCTCCATCAGGTTGCAAATTAAAAATAATTTTTTTCTTCATTTATCTCTGAAAAAATATTTGGGCTTCTAGCAGCGTGTGGGACTTGTTCTATTAGTCCATCTATACTGACCTCCATCAGGTTGCAAATTAAAAATAATTTTTTTCTGCATCTAGCTCTGAAAAAATATTTGGGCTTCTAGCAGTGTGTGGGACTTGGTCTATTAGTCCATCTATACTGACCTCCATCAGGTTGCATCTTCCAGCCAAACTAAAATGTCTACTTCTTTTAGCGGACAATGTGATAAGATCCCTTTCTTACGGCCACGCCAATCGCTACAAATTCCAGATGAGGCACAAAAACAGCAGGTGCTTCAACGGATATCAAGTGCTCCTTTAAGTGGGCTCTCCTCCACATCAACTTCAACATCACAAATACTCCAGTCCTCAAAGGTGTCACCCAAATCGCACTTGCTTCCTCACAGCTCCCAAATCTCCAGCTGCCCGTCTGAGTATGAGGTAGAACAGATGGTTGAGTCTGCAGAGCTGTTTACTCATACTATAGCCTGGGAATCAGAGGTCGACTCCAGCGCTTCTGTGAATCCAGACGAGGAAATGATCTGCACTGATGCCCAGAATCTTTATGAGTCGGATCCAGGACCAGACGCAGAAGGTTCTGACCATAATGTAGACCCTCATTCCCAAACTGTAACTCCTGTTGGTGGAGACAATGAGGAAGACGATGATAAGACTCAAATACCTGATTGGAGCGACAACTTTAGTTTTTTGTCAGGGCAGGAACAGGTTGGCTCTGAGGACGACGGGTGTGATAACACACAGGGTGATGATGATGAGGTCGGAGATCCCACTTACTGTCAACCCACAGTCAGCCAAGAGATGAGGTCAGCAGAGGAGGTGGAGGAAGATGCTAGTGACGACGAGGTCAGGTTGCGCCTTCCTGGACAGAGACGTAGTACTGGAAGCACGTCAACAACTGCATCCTCAAACACAACTCTGCCTCTCACCACAAGTCGTGGTGGCTCTTCAGGTCGCATGGGTGCTAAGCCTTGCATAGCCTGGGCATTTTTTCAGATCGATAAAGATGACCCAACTCGTGTTATCTGTAACATTTGTCAGCAAAAGCTAAGTAGAGGCCAAAAAATACATAGTTTGAGTACTTCATGCATGAACCGGCACATGGACATGAAGCATAAGTTGCAGTGGGAAGCTCAGTGTGCTACAATGCGGCCTAGCCGGCCGGGCCAACCACCGTCTGCCATATCTTGTGCATCCGCGGCCTCTTCATCCTCTGTGACTGGGGGGACAGCAGTCACACCTCTTTTGGGGCGCAGACCTGCCACCTCTTTACCCGCAACAGCCAGCGTGATTGGCAGGTCATCATTTTCTTTGGAGGTGGTAACACCAGCTGGTGTTGAGCGCTGTCCGACATCGATAGCACCACCTTTGGATCAAGGCAACCTAACATGTCCGCCTGCATCTTCCTCACAGACCGGCAGTTTGCCGGGGACACCCTTATCAACCCCGTCTAAGCACAATAGCCAGCCCTCGGTCCCTCAGATGTGGACAAGTAAAAGACCATTTCCTCCTAGCCATGAGAAAGCTAAGAGGTTGAATTTCACCATCTGCAAGCTCTTGGCTACAGAAATGCTGCCTTTCCGCCTGGTGGACACAGAGGATTTTCGAGACCTTATGTCCGTCGCAGTGCCCCAGTACCAGATGCCCAGTCGGCACTACTTCTCAAAGAAAGGTGTGCCTGCGCTCCACCAGCATGTCGCACACAACATCACCGCTTCTTTGAGAAACTCTGTGTGTGACAGGGTGCATTTCACCACAGACACTTGGACGAGTAGGCATGGACAGGGGCGTTACATGTCGCTGACTGGGCACTGGGTAACTATGGTGACAGCAGGACAAGGGGCTGCTGTCCAAGTCTTGCCGTCCCCACGAGTTGTGCGTCAATCCTCTTTATGTCAAAGTTCCTCCACTGCTTCTGCCTCCTCAACCTCCTCTCGGTCTTCCACCTGCACCCAAAGCCTGTCTGGTCATGCCACAAGCTTTCTAACTGCGCAGAAGGGATCCTGCACACCTCCTTACTATGCTGGCAGTAGGGCTCAACGTCATCAGGCGGTTTTTACATTGAAATGTCTGGGAAATGTGAGTCACACAGCTGAGGAGTTGTGGTCAGCTCTGGAGAACCAATTTCATGAATGGTTGTCTCCACTGGACCTGAAACCAGGGAAGGCCGGGGCAATGTCACACACGTGCCTTGTATGGCTCACGTGTTGAACCTGGTTGTCCAGCAATTTTTAGCCCACTATCCCAGACTAGATGGCCTTCTGCAGAGGGCACGGTCGCTGTGTGCTCACTTCCGCCGTTCGCATCCCGCAGCTCAGCAACTTACGTCTCTACAGAAGTCGTTGGGCCTGCCACTTCACCGGCTAAAATGCGATGTGCCTACCCGGTGGAATTCAACTCTGCACATGTTGCAGCGACTGTGGCAGCACCGACAAGCCCTGGTGCAATACGTTCTGACGTATAGCCTGGGCCAACGAGATTCAGAGGTGGGGCAAATCACGCTGGAGGAGTGGTCTCAGATCAGGGACCTATGCACCCTTCTGCACAGTTTTGAAATGGCGACGAAGATGTTTAGTGCTGACGATGCCATTATCAGCATGACTATTCCGGTGATTTACATGCTGGAGCACATGTTAAACAGAATTCGGAGTCAGGTGGTGGCACAAGAGGAGGTGGAGGAAGTAGAGGAGGAGGAGTTGTATGCGGAAGGGCTAACATCTGCAAGGTCCAGACGGTCGGCAACACCAAGGCGGCAGGCATGTGAGGGTGGGGGAGATGATTTTACCATGGCGCATGGTAGCAGCCAAACTAGTGAGGAAGGTGCAGGAGCCCAGGAAGAAGTGGAGGACGAACTGATGGAAGACTCATCAGATGAGGGAGACCTTGATCACATTTCTGTTGTGCGAGGTTGGGGGGAGAGGACAGAGGAAGGAAGCATGATTGTTACCTCGCCACCAACACAACAGGGACTTGGTGCTTCTGGATGCGCAACACACATGAGTGCCTTCTTGCTGCACTACCTGCAACATGACCCTCGAATTGTGAGAATTAGAAATAATCCTGACTACTGGGTTGCCACACTGTTAGATCCCCGGTACAAAAGTAAATTTGCAGAAATTATTCCTGCCATAGAAAGGGATGCACGCATGCAGGAGTATCAGCAGAGACTGTTGCAGAATCTTACATGTGCTTTTCCACAAAATACCAGTGGTGCACGTAGTGAATCTCACAGTTCCAACTTGCCAACCGTGGGACCGTCAAGTGTTCAGCACTCAAACCGTAACAGAACCACAGTATCTGCTGGTAACATCAATTTTGCGGAATCATTTCACCACTTTTTTAGCCCATCCTTTGCAAGGCCACAGGAGACAAGAAGTCTGACACATAGTCAACGCCTAGAGACGATGGTACAGGAGTATCTCCAAGTAAACATTGAAGCCACGACTGTGTCACTGGACCCTTGCTCTTTTTGGGCTTCCAATCTGGATAAATGGCCGGAGCTAGCCACTTACGCCTTGGAGATCTTGTCATGCCCCGCAGCCAGCGTTCTGTCTGAACGTGTGTTCAGCGCTGCTGTTGGTGTGCTGACAGATAAGCGCACGCGGCTCTCCACTGATAATGTAGACAGACTCACGTTCATAAAGATGAACAAATCATGGATCCGAAACGACTTTTCTACCCCTGTGTCATCCTGGGGAGAGTAAAAGCTTGATGATTGGTTAAAATCACCCTACCAACTGTTTTAAGCTTTCAAATTACTAATCATGTTTATCTGTATCTTGACTGGAAAATAATTTGGGCTTTGTAGCAGTGTGCAGCACTGATCCTATTAGGCCATCTATAATAAGCTTCACCAGATTTAAAATTAAAAATAATTTTTAGCTGCATCTAGCCCGGAAAATAATTTTGGGGCTCCGAGATGCGCAAGACACATAAGTGCCTTCTTGCTGCACTACCTGCAGCATGACCCTCATATTGTCAGAATTCGAAGTAATCATGACTACTGGGTTGCCACACTCTTAGATCCCCCAAACTTTTCGATCAACCTTTTCATTTTAATAAAGACCAAAAAAATGGTCATTTTTGAAATTATAAGCATTAGCAGGTTGTTAGAAACTGAAATCAAACAGTTTTCAACTCAAAACTTTATTCTAGGTGATGTTACATTTTCACATAGGACCCCTTGTTCGAAAGGAGCTTCTGAACTCTCTCGTCCATTGAATTTGTCAGGTTTTGGATGGTTTCTGCTTCAATTGTTTTGCATGAGGACAGAATACCCTCCCAGAGCTGTTGCTTAGATGTGAACTGCCTCCCGCCATCATAGACACTCCTTTTAATGATGCTCCAAAGGTTCTGAATGGGGTAGAGGTCAGGGGAGCATGGGGGTCACACCATAAGTTTGTCCCCTTTTATGCCCATATCAGCCAGAGATGCAGATGTTTTATGTGCAGCATGAGATGGTGCATTATCATGCAGAAAAATGATCTTGCTGTGAAATACACGGTTCTTCTTCTTGAACCATGGCAGGAAGTGCTGTTTGAGAAAATCCACATACATTATGGAGTTCATCTTTAGCGCCTTCAGGGATCCTAAAGGGGCCGACAATCTCTCTCCCCATGATTCCAGCCCAAAACATTACTCCACCTCCTCCTTGTTGGCGCTGTAGCCGTGTTTGCGTGGGGTGTCCATCAACCAGCCATCCTCCACTCCATTCATCTGGACCATCGAGCGCTGCACGGCACTCATCCGTGAACAAAACAGTTTTGAAATCAGTCTTCATGTAATGTTTGGCCCACTGGAGCCGTTTCTGCTTGTGTGAAGTGGATAGAGGAGGTCGACAGGATGGCGTATGCACAGCTGCAAACCTCTGAAGGACCCTGCATCTTGTTGTTCGGGGGACGTTGGAGGCACAAGCAGCTTCAAAAACTTGTCTGCTGCTATGACAAGGCTTTTTTGCCGCTGCTCTTTCAACCTGACGTAATTGCCTGTAGGAAAGAGTCCTCAATTTGCCCTTATCAGCACGCACACGTGTGTACTGTGAATCAGCTACATACTTCTTGATTGCCAAGACACTTCATCCTGATCATCGCACAATGTTGATTGTAGTCATGCCTTGACCTAAACACTCCACAATTTGTTGCTTCTCAGCAGCCGACACATCCTTTTTCTTTCCCATTTTGGCAGAAAATGTAGGCTGCTTAATAATGTGAGAGAGCCTTCTTAAGTAGTCTTGCCTTTCATTGGACACACCTGCCAAACTAATTAGCACAGGTGTCTGCAATTGCTTACAGTGATATAAAGAGCCCTGACACACATCACCATCAATGAGTTTAACTGACAAACAAACAAATTCTTCCCTTATCACTCCTAAACACTTTTTGCATAATAATTTGGAACGCGGTGTACATGTGCTTTTCCACAAAACACCAGTGGTTCACGTAGTGAATCTTACAGTTCTAACTTGCCAACCGTGGTCTGTATGGAATTGTTCAATAAAGGGCCCAAAATTAAGATAACATAGATGGGAGAGGTCTCTATGAATAGGAATTCCTAAGTATTTGATACCCTGTGAGGGCCAGGCAAAGGGAAAGTTGGACTGGATGGAATCCTATATGGATTTAGGGAGGGAGACATCGAGGGCCTCAGACTTCGCTGCATTGATTTTAAAATTTTACCATGTAACAAAGTGATCTATTTCAGCCATAACAGCAGGGATGGATATATGTGATTGAGTGATATATACTAGGACATCATCAGCAAATAGAGAGCACTTGTACTCGGTGCCTCCCACCTCAATCCACCTAATATTGGGGTTATGGCGAATTGATGAGAGCAGGTGCTCCGTCACTAGGATGTATAAGAGAGGGGACAGAGGACATCCCTGCCTTGTCCCATTGGTGATTGTGAAAGGTGATGAAAATGTTCTGACGCACCCCCTGGGCCTTGGGACACCCGGAGCCGGACCCTTTTTGGTGGATGCTGGTGGTTGTAGTCTTCGTGGCGGCGATCCGGTTCCGTGGCTCAGGGCGGTCAAACCAGTGGCGGAACTATTTATGTGGTTTTGATGTTTAAATGTCCGACTACGCCACTCGTGGATTGCGGTCAGAGTGAACCGCCGCTACAGGGCAGACCGCTAAGGCTGGTGTTGTGGGTGCAGCAGAGCGTAGCATAACTCCCCACGGGAGGAGTATAGCCTCAGGGCAGTGTATGCGGAGGATGGGGGTGATGGTGCAGGGCAGCAGCAGTAACGACACCGAGTCAGTGATGCAGTTCAGGGCCTTTACTCACAGTTCTTATTATCCAGACCACGTCTGCAGGTAACGGCTGCCCACGTCGTACTGTGCTCACCAGGTGAGGGGCTCAGACAACTCCCAGATAACTTTGGAGCGCTTCACAGGACCCTCTTTGTGTGTCCTTTGTCTGGCCTTTCTTACCAACACTTCTGTCCGGCTGCCTCGGGCCTCCTCTTGGTAAACTTGGCGCCAGTTTCCCTGACCCTATGTGGTGCCTTCCTAGCGGGTGGAGCAAGGGGCTGCGCCACATAAAATGTCAGAGCCTCCGGTTTCTAGCTGAGGGTCGTTTCCTGCCTCCACTAGTTCGGGGACCGGTCTCCCCCTTTGGCCTGACCCCTCCACGCAGGTGGATTCGGGCGTGCGGTGGCGACTCGCCCGTCCGCACCCCTGGGATCCCTTCATTCCTCGTTCCTGGAGCCTTCTCCGCTCCTCTTCCTTCCTTCTCCCTCTTGCAGGCCTGGGCCTCTGTTACTAGGCCCGCCTCCGGAGCAGAGCTCATGCAGAGCCCCTGCTCCCTGCCACTTCTGCTCAGACTTCTCTGCACTGAACTAAGATGGTGCCCACCTTTTATACTCCCTTCTCAATGCACCCAGGAACTGCTTCCTCCCTGCTCCTGCACTGCAGGGTTCCCCTTCCTCAGTGTTCCCTCCCCCCACTCCAGCCAGGGACAGGGACTGTCGTGCCCATCTCAGGGGCATATTGGTCGCCCTGCCCCACGGCAATGTGGTGTAATGCATGCAGGTGTCGGGTCCTGATCCACACTCCATCCTTATCTGAGAGTGAGATATCACACCTCTGGGTGAGGTGCAATACGTCTGTAGCAACCGAGCCCTCGGTGCTACAGTTCCATTTATCTTCAGCCTAGGTGACGTATTGTGATACAGGGCCGTGATTTTGGCTATAAAAGGGTCCCCTAGACCCCTACCCCAAGCTTTTTAAGAGAATCATATATGGCGTGCCAGGAGACTCTATGGAATCCTTTCTCAGCATCCAACGAGAGTATCTACTTACAAATTTTTAACTGCATCTAGCCCAGGAAATACTTTGTGCCTAGTAGCAGTGTCTGCTAGTCAGCGGATTATCCCGGCTGTTAAGCAAGCTACACCACTAGTGTTGAGCCACCCCCGTAGTGTTCGGGTTCGGTTCGGTTCGTCGAACACCGGGATGTTCGAGGAACTGTTCGTCGAACTGTTCGTCGAACACCTTAGAATACCGTCGAACACCGTTAAAACCAATGGCAGGCAAACAAAAACACATAGAAACACATAGAAAACACCTGCAAAGGTGTCCAAAAGCTGACAAACTGCTCAGAAGACACTCTCTTTAAAAAAGCCGGCCGGCAAATTCAGCAGCGGCATACACCGGTACCCGACAATTTAGACAAGAAGGAATAGAGCATCACACATAGATTAGATAGATAGAAACATGTCAGTCACACATATAAGAAGAACAGTGACAGTGTTGGTTACTGCACTTGTCATTTAGTGTAAAGGATTTATTAAAAAAAATATTAGTGTTTTCATGCACCGTCTCTTTAAAAAAGCCGGCCGGCAATTCAGCATCTGTACCCGACAATTTAGAACAGAAAGAATAGAGCTGCACACATAGATTTAATAGATAGAAACATGTCAGTCACATATATAATATGTACAGTGATAGTGTTGCTTACTGTACTTGTCATTTAGTGTAAAGGATTTATTTAAAAAAATAATAGTGTTTTCATGCACTGTCTCTTTAAAAAAGCCGGCCGGCAATTCAGCAGCGGTACCCGACAATTTAGAACAGAAAGATAGAGCATCACACATAGATTAGATAGATAGAAACATGTCAGTCACATATATATGAAGTACAGTGATAGTGTTGGTTACTGTACTTGTCATTTAGTATTAAAATAAAGGATTTATTATTAAAAAAATTGGCGTGGGGTTCCCCTTAATTTTAGGCTCTAGCGGAGGTTAAGCAGACGGCTGGGGCAGATGTTTGAAGCCTGGGAAGGGGGTAATACCCACGGAGCTTCCCAGGCTACTAATATCAGCCCCCAGCTGAATACATAGCCTTTACTAGCTATTAAAATGGGGGACCCCCCCAAAAAAATGACGTGGGGTCCCTCCTAATTTAATAGCTAGCAAAGGCTAGGCAGACAGCTGTGGGCTGATATTAATAGCCCAGGAAGGGAGCCATGAATATTGGCCCCCTCCCAGGCTAGAAACACCAGCCGTCAGCCGCCCCAGAAATGGCGCATTCATAGGATGCGCCAATTCTGGCACTTAGCCTCGCTCTTCCACGCAGCCCTGGTGCGGTGGCAGGGGGTAATAGGGTTGGGGTTGATGTCAGCTTATAATGCCAGCTGACATCAAGCCCAGGTTAGTAATGGAGAGGCGTCTATAAGACACCCCCATTACTAACCCCATAGTCAAAGTTAAAAAAAACACAAACACCCAGAATAAAGTCCTTTAATTGAAATAAAGACACAATCCTTTATTGTTCTAAATTAAACCATACTTACCATCACGCCCATTCCAGCTGAAGCCAACGATCTCCTGCAATAAAAGAAAAATAATAAAGCAACCTCATCCTTACCTTTCCATGGTTCCCACGACAGCTTCAGCTCTGCTACATCGAGATGACAGGCTGGACCGCAGCAGAACGCTGCCATCCAGCCTGTCATCCCGCAGACACTGAGAAGCGCAGGCTTGCTTGCGCTGCTCAGCGTCTCTCTGTGACGACATCCAGATGAGCCGAGTTCATGTCCAATGAACTCGGCTCACCTCATGCACGCTACTGACAGCGTGGGAAAATTCTCACGCTGAAGCGCTGATTGCAGGAGAATTTTCCCACGCTGTCAGTGACGTGCAGGAGGTGAGCTGAGTTCATTGGACATGAG
This sequence comes from Phyllobates terribilis, assembly GCF_046119375.1. Lineage (NCBI taxonomy): Eukaryota > Metazoa > Chordata > Amphibia > Anura > Dendrobatidae > Phyllobates > Phyllobates terribilis. The sequence goes on from NW_027362761.1 coordinate 845,395,156, forward strand.
CTCACCTCATGCACATCACTGACAGCGTGGGAGAATTCTCCTGCACTCAGCACTTCAGCGTGAGAATTTTCCCACGCTGTCAGTGACGTGCATGAGGTGAGCCGAGTTCATTGGACATGACCTCGGCTCATCTGGATGCCGTCACAGCGAGACAGTGAGGAGCGCAAGCATGCGTGCGCTTCTCAGTGTCTGCGGGATGACAGACTGGATGGCAGCGTTCTGCTGCGGTCCAGCCAGTCATCTCGATGTAGCAGAGCTGAAGCTGTCATGGGAACCATCGAAAGGTAAGGATGAGGTTGCTTTATTATTTTTCTTTTATTGCAGGAGATCGTTGGCTTCAGCTGGAATGGGTGTGATGGTAAGTATGGTTTAATTTAGAACAATAAAGAATTGTGTCTTTATTTCAATTAAAGGACTTTATTCTGGGTGTTGTGTTTTTTTTAAATACTTTACTAGAAATTCATGGCGGTCATGTCTAATACTGGCGTGACCCCATGAATTTTGGGCTTGGGGCCAGCTGATAATACCAAGCTGGCCCTAACCCCTTTATTACCCAGTGAGCCACCGCACCAGGGCCCTGGATGAGTTGGGTACAGCGCCAGAAGATGGCGCTTCTATGAACGCGCCATTTTCCGGGGTGGCTGCGGACTGCAATTTGTAGCGGGGGGGGGCCCAGAAAGCTTGGGCCTCCCTGCGCTGCAGATTCCAGCCCCCAGCTGCCTAGTTGTACCTGGCTGGACACAAAAATAGGGCGAAGCCCCACGTACTTTTTTTTTAATTATTTCATGAAATTCATGAAATAATTAAGAAAAAAAGGCCTTCCCTATATTGTTGTGTCCGGCCAGGTACAAATAGGCAGCTGGTGGTTGGGGGCAGCCCGTTCCTGCCTGCTGTACCTGGCTGGACACAAATATAGTGCGAAGCCCCACTTCAATTTTTTTTAATTATTTCATGAAATTCATGAAATAATTAAGAAAAAAAGGGCTTCCCTATATTGTTGTGTCCGGCCAGGTACAAATAGCAGCTGGTGGATGGGGGCAGCCCGTTCCTGCCTGCTGTACCTGGCTGGACACAAATATAGTGCGAAGCCCCACTTCAATTTTTTTTAATTATTTCATGAAATTCATGAAATAATTAAGAAAAAAAGGGCTTCCCTATATTGTTGTGTCCGGCCAGGTACAAATAGGCAGCTGGTGGATGGGGGCAGCCCGTTCCTGCCTGCTGTACCTGGCTGGACACAAATATAGTGCGAAGCCCCACTTCAATTTTTTTAAATTATTTCAGGAAATTTATGAAATAATTTAAAAAAAATTGACGTGGGGCTTCGCACTATATTTGTGTCCAGCCAGGTACAGCAGGCAGGAACGGGCTGCCCCCAACCACCAGCTGCCTATTTGTACCTGGCCGGACACAACAATATAGGGAAGCCCTTTTTTTCTTAATTATTTCATGAAATAATTTAAAGAAAATTGACGTGGGGCTTCGCCCTGTTTTTGTGTCCAGCCAGGTACAACTAGGCAGCTGGGGGCTGGAATCCGCAGCGCAGGGAGGCCCAAGCTTTCTGGGCCACCCCCGCTGCAAATTGCAGTCCGCAGCCACCCCGGAAAATGGCGCGTTCATAGAAGCGCCATCTTCTGGCGCTGTACCCAACTCATCCAGGGCCCTGATGCGGTGGCTCACTGGGTAATAAAGGGGTTAGGGCCAGCTTGGCATTATAAGCTGGCCCTAAGCCCGAAATTCATGGGGTCACGCCAATATTAGACATGACCACCATGAATTTCTAGTAAAGTATTTAAAAAAAACACAACACCCAGAAAAAAGTCCTTTAATTGAAATAAACACACAATTCTTTATTGTTCTAAATTAAACCATACTTACCATCACGCCCATTCCAGCTGAAGCCAACGATCTCCTGAAATAAAAGAAAAATAATAAAGCAACATCATCCTTACCTTTCCATGGTTCCCATGACAGCTTCAGCTCTGCTACATCGAGATGACAGGCTGGACCGCAGCAGAACGCTGCCATCCAGCCTGTTATCCCGCAGACACTGAGAAGCGCAGGCTTGCTTGCGCTCCACAGTGTCTCTCTGTGAGGGCATCCAGATGAGCCGAGTTAATGTCCAATGAACTCGGCTCACCTCATGCACGTCACTGACAGCGTGGGAAAATTCTCCTGCACTCAGCGCTTCAGCGTGGGAGAATTCTCACACTGAAGCGCTGAGTGCAGGAGAATTCTCCCACGCTGTCAGTGATGTGCAGGAGGTGAGCTGAGTTCATTGGACATGAGCTCACCTTATGCACGTCACTGACAGCGTGGGAAAATTCTCCTGCACTCAGCGCTTCAGCGGGAGAATTCTCACGCTGAAGCGCTGAGTGCAGGAGAATTCTCCCACGCTGTCAGTGACGTGCATAAGGTGAGCTCATGTCCAATGAACTCAGCTCACCTCCTGCACGTCACTGACAGCGTGGGAGAATTCTCCTGCACTCACCGCTTCAGCTTGAGAATTTTCCCACGCTGTCAGTGACGTGCATGAGGTGAGCCGAGTTCATTGGACATGAACTCGGCTCATCTGGATGTCGTCACAGAGAGACGCTGAGCAGCGCAAGCAAGCCTGCGCTTCTCAGTGTCTGCGGGATGAGAGGCTGGATGGCAGCGTTCTGCTGCGGTCCAGCCTGTCATCTCGATGTAGCAGAGCTGAAGCTGTCGTGGGAACCATGGAAAGGTAAGGATGAGGTTGCTTTATTATTTTTCTTTTATTGCAGGAGATCGTTGGCTTCAGCTGGAATGGGCGTGACGGTAAGTATGGTTTAATTTAGAACAATAAAGGATTGTGTCTTTATTTCAATTAAAGGACTTTATTCTGGGTGTTTGTGTTTTTTTTAACTTTGACTATGGGGTTAGTAATGGGGGTGTCTTATAGACGCCTCTCCATTACTAACCTGGGCTTGATGTCAGCTGGCATTATAAGCTGACATCAACCCCAACCCTATTACCCCCTGCCACCGCACCAGGGCAGCGTGGAAGAGCGAGGCTAAGTGCCAGAATTGGCGCATCCTATGAATGCGCCATTTCTGGGGTGGCTGACGGCTGATGTTTCTAGCCTGGGAGGGGGCCAATATTCATGGCTCCCTTCCTGGGCTATTAATATCAGCCCCCAGCTGTCTGCCTAGCCTTTGCTAGCTATTAAATTAGGGGGGACCCCACGTCATTTCTTTTGGGGGTCCCCCATTTTAATAGCTAGTAAAGGCTATGTATTCAGCTGGGGGCTGATATTAGTAGCCTGGGAAGCTCCGTGGGTATTACCCCCTTCCCAGGCTTCAAACATCTGCCCCAGCCGTCTGCTTAACCTCCGCTAGAGCCTAAAATTAAGGGGAACCCCACGCCAATTTTTTTAATAATAAATCCTTTATTTTAATACTAAATGACAAGTACAGTAACCAACACTATCACTGTACTTCATATATATGTGACTGACATGTTTCTATCTATCTAATCTATGTGTGAAGCTCTATTCTGTCTGTTATAAATTGTCGGGTACCGCTGCTGAATTGCCGGCCGGCTTTTTTAAAGAGACGGTGCATGAAAACACTATTATTTTTTTTGATAAATCCTTTACGCTAAATGACAAGTACAGTAAGCAACACTGTCACTGTACTTCGTATATATGTGGCTGACATGTTTCTATCTATCTAATCTATGTATGATGCTCTATTCTGTCTGTTATAAATTGTCGGGTACCGCTGCTGAATTGCCGGCCGGCTTTTTTAAAGAGACAGTGCATGAAAACACTATTATTTTTTTAAATAAATCCTTTACACTAAATGACAAGTACAGTAATCAACACTGTCACTGCACTTCTTATATATGTGACTGACATGTTTCTATCTATCTAATCTATGTGTGATTCTCTATTCCTTCTATTCTAAATTGTCGGGTACCGCTGCTGAATTGCCGGCCGGCTTTTTTAAAGAGACGGTGCATGAAAACACTATTATTTTTTTTGATAAATCCTTTACGCTAAATGACAAGTACAGTAAGCAGCACTTTCACTGTACTTCGTATTTATGTGGCTGACATGTTTATATCTATCTAATCTATGTGTGAAGCTCTATTCTTTCGGTTCTAAATTGTCGGGTACAGGTGTATGCCGCTGCTGAATTGCCGGCTTTTCATGTTTCACTGTTGGCACTGTTCCCATCGATTTGGGCAATCACTGTAATGCCACAACCACCATGGCTGTGGCATTACAGTGAGTGGCAGACAATCCCTGCATGATTGGTGCTCTAAATAGCGCCAGACATGCAGGACACGCTTTTGGTGCACGAACAGTTATCGAACATAACCTCGAACAGCCGAATTTTTTGCAAATCGTTCGTGTTCGTCGAACAACTCGAACACCGCCCAAAACAGCTCGAATTTGAGATTGGCGAACAGTTCAAGTCGAACACCGCTCATCTCTATACACCACCTGTAGTTTGGACACTTAATTTTTTCAAAGGAAATGCTTCGGGACCATGGGATACTCAGTGAAGAGCATCAGGAGGCACCCCAAGGCATAGGGGCTGGGACTGGCACTAGGATGCCTTGCGGTGGACAGCCGAGCTCGATCCTTATAAAAGCTTTTTAACTGCAGCAGCTTTAGTGGACGCTACTGGAGCTGGAATTACGCGGCTGCTGGCATGAGACTTGCCCTCCAATAGATCCTTGTAAATGGATTTAAAGTGTATTCATTCAAATTAGAGGGACAATTTAAATTAAAAAGCTTAGAGCTGCCTCCACCACAGGGGGGCTCTCTCGACCCATCAGCGGACAGGCACCAGTATTGGGAGAGGGGGGCTGGCCGTCAGGGTTCACCGCGGCTCTGGCACAAACCGGGCGACACGGAGGTGGCACGGGCAGGAGCGGACTGGCCGTCTCGGCTTCTCACTTTTTGGATTTTAGAAGGGCATGACATGCCTATATCTGTGTCTCCCCCTCCTTTTACTCCTCCACCGCTTTTCTTTTCGCATGACTATATGTACTTGTCACTTTTCCATGTGTTAGTTGTGTCTTCTGAGCAGTTTGTCAGCTTTTGGACACCTTTGAAGGTGTTTTCTATGTGTTTCTATGTGTTTTTGTTTGCCTGCCATTGGTTTTAACGGTGTTCGAAGGTGTTCGACGAACAGTTCGACGAACAGTTCGGCGAACACACGGGTGTTCGACGAACCGAACCGAACTCGACCACTACGGGGGTGGCTCAACACTAGTCGCAAGACTCACGACCAGTCTTTGCATTAGCGACCCATGATTGGACAGATTTGCATGGGCGTCTGCATGAGCCCTTACTGTTATGCTTCAAAAGTTTAAAAGATGACCATTTTACCTATGTCCAATAACCCTTCAATAACAGCAACATTTCAAATACTTTAGGCTATTTTTCTGTCATATTTCAAATAAAATATAAACTGAAAGCAATTAAAATCAGCATGTAATTAAAATGCCATTAGAGTAAATGCTAGATCTTAATTGCATACTTATGTTAAAGCAGCAATATACCACCTAAGGGCAAAGAGATTTGTTATGTTCGCTTCATCACGTTAATCATCCACCTGTATGTGTGACTGTTACCTGCTTTACTACCACTGTGATGTTTTTCAGAAAGTCCTAGTGAAAGAGTCAATATTAAGACATGCTCAATATGCTAATTTAAATTAAACTGATATTAGGCTGCAAATGCAGTAATTACAAAGCTTTATATGTCTGTAGACAATTATATTGCAGTCAGTTTAATTGTTAGTAGGAAAACTATCTGTGGTAAGAAACAAGGCATCACGTGTTAACCAATGGTACTGTGCCTTTGTATGGCTATAGAAATACTTTGTCAATTCCAGCTATAATAGTAAAAATCTCATTTCTGCAGTAACATTCCTGGTAAAGCAAATTATTTACAGCATGTTTAGATGCACCATCATTCTATTTACCTGTTAGTGATGTAGATTTCAAAGAGAAAACTCAAGAGTAAAAGGGGTCTCCTTACAGCAAATAATGATTGTTCAAACCAAGTATAGGTGCTCGGTGCACCCGTAGTGTAACCAAACTTTGGAGTGCACCTTCTTACCTACTTGTTTTCCCTCTATCTCCATCCCTCCTCCTCTTTGATCAACAGCTAAGGCTTCATAGAGACAGAGAAGGGTGAAGATAGATGGAAAACAAGTGGGTATGAGGGAGCACTTAAAGATGCACTCCTAGGAATAATTTTTATGTATATGTGCATTTAGTTTATTGTGAGTGTATTAATATACTCTACTATTTTACTACCTACTTTCTCCGTTCTCTGGGATCCACCTCCATTCTGCTCGAATTCTCAATGATGTTGTGTCACGATTCCTCCCCTCAGTGTTTCATGGGTGCAGTGAGTGACAGCTCTGTCATCCAATTGGATGCAGGAGGGTGCTCAGCTGTCGGTACTTTTATTGACAGCTCAGCTGTCCAATCAGAGACTGGGAGGTACTGAGCTTCTTGCAGGTACTCCCTGTTTCTAAATAATTATCTTTTTTACTTAGTTGAGCTCTCAGCCCCAGATCACTGTCTATCGTAGCATCCGCTCGGTGGTACTGTTAGCCTGGTAATTCTCTGCTCTGTTTATTGTTCTATTGCTGCCTGACTTTGGACCTCGTACTGACCATTAGTTTTCTCAACCCCTAATTTCCTGGTATTCTGACCTCAGATTGTTACCTGACTTTGCCATTTTCTTTTCCCTTTTGTTTACTACATGCTTTCTTGGTATCTCACCCCAGAACATTTGACTACCCTGCCTCACGGCTTGTATGTGAGTGGTGACTGGTGTTGCATTACATTTGGCCCTATACTTTTTTTTCTGCCACCAATGGATCCAATTCGTACATGTTGTGATCAGGTGTCGAATCTGTCCCAGATGGTCCAGGTCCTGGTCAGGGAACAGTAGAAGCTAGAAACTTCACAGTCCCAGCTGGAGGGTCAGTTTTTTAGGACCATGAATGCTTCTCAAAGCTCTCTACTAGTGACTGTAGTTATAACTTTTGTACCCTCTGACGTGCAGTTGGTCTCACTCGAATCAATAGTGGCACTTCGGGGGTTACATTTTCGGGGAAGAAAGATCAGTTTGGGGTTTTCAGGGAGACTTGCCGATTATATTTTACCTTATGACCCCGGTCATCAGTGGATGAGTCTCAATGGGTGGGAATAATTATATCCCTGTTGCGACAGGGCTCCCAGGCTTTGCATTTTCTTTGTTCCCACAAGCACCAGAACAATATTCCACATTAATTTATTTTTTTTTTACGTTTTAGGGATGATCTATGATGAACCTGGCAAGGTCCAGGTCGTAGAGGCAAGGATCATGAACCTGACACAAGGGGTAGAACAACTGAGGACTATAGTTCTGAGTTCTGGCAATGGTCCGCTGAAGTGGTGTGGAATGATACAGCCCTCAAGTGCCAGTACCACAGTGGTCTTTATGGTACTCTTAAGGATGCTCTGGCTCTGCATAATCCACCTTGTTCCTTGGGGGAGGCCATGACTCAAGCCATTCATATAGATCAAAGAATTTGGGAGAGAAGTGGTGAGCGACAGAGGGTTTCGGTCATTCTTCCTGATTTCTTTCATTTGCCTGAGGTGGAACCTATGGAGGTTGGAGCTGCCAGTCCTTGGGCCATTGAGTGGAGATATTGACATGCTCTTGGACTCTGCCTCTATTGTGGTTGTGCGGACATTTCCTTAAGGACTGCACTGCATGCCCAGAAGCAAGAAAGCTGACCAAGCAATCCAGCATGCCATCCTTCATAGACACTGCAGAGCGCAGGCATGCCTGCAGTGTCTCTGAAGGATGAAAAGCTGGATGGCAGCACTCAGCTGCGATCCAGCCTGTCATCTCAATGCCATCCCAAGCGTGAGAGAATTCTCCTGCTCAAGCGCTGAGCGCAGGAGAATTCTCCCACGCTGTCAATGACGTGCATGAGGTGAGCTGAGTTCATTGGACATGAGCTCACCTCATGCATGTCACTGACTGCATGGGAGAATTCTCTCACGCTCACCGCATGCGCAGTAGAATTCTCCCACGCTGTCAGTGACGTGCATGAGGTGAGATGAGTTCATTGGAAATGAATTCGGCTCATCTGGATGCCGTCACAGCCAGACACTGAGGAGCACAAGCATGCCTGCGCTTCTCAGTGTCTGCAGCATGGCAAGCTGGATGGCAGCCTGTCATGTGAATGTAGCAGAGCTGAAGCTGTCCTGGGAACCATCGAAAGGTAAGGATGAGGTTGCTTTATCATTTTACTTTTATTGCAGGTGATCGTTGGCTTCAGCTGGAATGGGCGTGATGGTAAGTATGGTTTAATTTAGAACAATAAAGAATTGTGTGTTTATTTCAATTAAAGGACTTTATTCTGGGTGTTTGTGTTTTTTTTTAACTTTGACTATGGGGTTAGTAATGGGGGTGTCTTATAGATGCCTCTCCATTACTAACCTGGGCTTGATGTCAGCTGGCATTTTAAGCTGACATCAACCCCAGCCCTATTACCCCACTGCCACCGTTACAGGGCAGTGGGAAGAGCGAGGCTAAGTGCCAGAATTGGCGCATCCTATGGATGCGCCATTTCTGGGGCAGCTGACGGCTGGTGTTTGTAGCCTGGGAGGGGGCCAATATTAATGGCACCCTTCCTGGGCTATTAATATCAGCCCCCAGCTGTCTGCCAAGCCTTTGCTAGCTTTTAAAATAGGGGGGACCCCACGTCATTTTTTTGGGGGTCCCCCACTTTAATAGCTAGTAAAGGCTAGGTATTCAGCTGGGGGCTGATATTAGTAGCCTGGGAAGCTCCGTTGGTATTACCCCCTTCCGAGGCTTCAAACATCTGCCCCAGCCGTCTACTTAACCTCCGCTAGAGAATAAAATTACGGGGAACCCCACGCCAATTTTTTTTTTAATAAATCCTATATTTTAACACTAAATGACAAGTACAGTAATCAACACTGTCACTGTTCTTATTATATATGTGACTGACATGTTTCTATCTATCTAATCTATATGTGATGCTCTATTCTTTCTATTCTAAATTGTTGGGTACCGGTGTTTGCCGCTGCTGAATTGCCGGCCGGCTTTTTTAAAGTGACGGTGCATGAAAACACTATTATTTTTTTTAATAAATCCTTTAACACTAAATGACAAGTGCAGTAAGCTGAGCGCTGCCATCCAGCTTGTCATCCTTCAGAGACACTGCAGAGCGCAGGCATTATGGGATCTTCCGATTCCGGTATTCGTTATTCAAAAAGTATCGGAACTCAGTATCGGAACTCCGATTCCGCGAATATCGGTCGATACCCGATATTTCAGTATCGGAATGCTCAACACTACTTTTGGGTTAACCAATGCGCTAGCGATATTTCAAAATTTTATGGACAATATCTTTTCTGATATTATTGGAAGGTTTATTATGGTATACCTTGATGATATTCTAATTTTTTCGCCTGATCTGGATTTCCACCGTGAACATGTCCGTTTTGTTTTAGCTAAGAAAAAATTCTTTGTTTTCTAAATTGGAGAAATGTTCCTTTTCTGTCCAAGATATATCATTCCTGGGGTTCATTTTTTTGGCTGAAGGTTTTAAGATGGATCCTGGAAAGGTGCAGGCTAAAATTGATTGGGTTCAACCTTGTGACCTTAAAGGGGTTGACCGGTCAAAAGTGATAAGTCTGTAGTCACTCTGTGTGACTGCAGAGTTATAAATCCCCCCAGTGCAGGCACTGTGAACCATGGGAATTCTCCTGTATGAGACCCGGTAACGAAAGGTATGTATACGTTATACATACCTCCGGATAGTGGACGCGGCCTCACTCTCCATACACTTGTATTGCACAAGGCTGCGCCTTCTAGTCGAACTCGCCCACTGGTCATCCACGTCACTAGACAGGTCATGGCCTCGCTCCATACATAGCCTCGGGTCCCGGGTCTCATACCGGTGAATCCCCGCAGTGCACAGTGCCTGCACTGTGTGGATTCATAAGTCTGCAGTCCCACAGAGTGACTGCAGACTTATCACTTTTGACTGGACTACCCCTTTAAAGCATTGCAATGTTTTTTATTAGGGGTTTTTCACTGATTGTTAAACCTCTCACCGATCTCAAATGCCAGGTGGTCCCCTGATGCTATTAGGGCATTTGATAAATTGAAAGAGTGTTTCATGTCCGCTCAAGTTTTAATCTAACCTGATCTCCAATAACCAGATCAGGGTAGGGGCTGTATTATCTCAAGGTTCCAAAAATCTGACCAACTTGCGACCATGTGCATTTTTTTCTAGGAAATTTTCATCTGCTGAGATAAATTATAATGTTGGGAATTATGAGCTGCTCATGGTTAAATTAGCTTTTGAAGAATAGAGACATTTTTTTAGAGGGAGCAGTTCATCAACTCATGGTAGTGACTGATCATAAAAATTTAGCCTATAATGAATCACAATTCAATATAATCCACAATTTTTCCTTGAACTGGAGTGCTGCCTGATTTTTTCCATTTCTATATTGAATCAGCTAAATGATTCTTTTCTTTTCTAGTTTAAATTTTTCTTTCATGTTTAGTCCGTGGTGCAAGAACGTGAGGGTTGATGCTTTATCTCGCAGCCTTGATTTGATTTCTTTTCCGTAGCCTCCATCCTCCACTATTCCTCAGGGTATTGTGGTGTCTCTGGTATCCTCGAAGTTGGATGCTGAGATCCGTAAATCCCAGCCATTGGCCCCCTCTGCTACTCCAAGTTCCAAATTATTTGTGCCAGTCTACTTAAGATAACGTCAATTGCAGGAGTTTCATGATTCAATTTTGAGTAGTCATCCAGGAGTTACTGCGACATGGGGAGCTATTGCTAGACTTTTTAGTGGCCATCCTTGTATAATAATATTAAGAATTTTGTATCTGCTTGTGAAACTTGCACACGTGCTAAAGTCTGTAATTTTCGGGCGTCCAGTGAATTGGTTCCACTGCTAATTCAAGAAAGACCATGGACTCATTTATGCATGAATTTTATTACTGATTTGCCTTCATCTGGAGGGAAGACTGTTATTTGGGTGGCAGTTGACTGATTTAGTAAACAAGCTCACTTTGTTCCATTAACGGGGTTAACTAATGCTGAAACGCTTTCCAGGTTGTTTATCAATCATGTGGTGAGATTGCATGGTATCCTTCTGAACATTGCATGATAGGGGGCATGCAATTTGCCTCCAAATTCTGGAGAGTGTTTTGTAAGAAATTGGGGATTCATTTGTCATTCTCCTCTGCTTACCACGCTGAAACCAAAGGTCAGACAGAGAGGACAAATCAATAGTTGGAACAGGAACAAATTTTAAGATCTTTCATTGCAGCTCAACAAGAGGACTGATCTTCATTTTTACCTCTTGCTGAGTTCGCCTTTAACAGTCGGGTCAATCAGTCCACTGGAACCTAGTCTTTTTTTTTTGCAATTATGGTTTTCATCCCCATTTTGGTGAATTCTCTAAGATGAGTTCTGCGTGTCCTTGGGTAGAGGTGGCCATACAGAAACTCGGGGATGTCTGGAAGAAGGTTCAAAGAAATATTGAGGTCGCTCAACTTCATCAAACTTAAAAGGCTGATAGGAAACGTTTGACAGGTCCCATCTTCAAAGTATGGGATAAGGTTTGAGTATCATCCAAAAATTTTAAGTTGAAAGTACCATCGGCAAAGTTGGGTCCTAAATTTATTGACCCGTATGAGATTTTGGAGGTAGTCAATCCGGTTGCCTTCAAATTAAAACTTCCTCAGTCTTTTCGTGTCTCTAATGGGTTCCACACATCCCTGTTTAAAGAATTTCCCTTATGTGTTGTCCGCCTCGCCCCTACCTCCTAGAGTTCCTGTCTATGGAGATTTAAATTATGAGGTGCCGAAGATCGTGGATTCTCGGAGGATCCGACATACCATGCAGTACCTGGGATCCTGGGTTCTGACTTGCTCTGTGAAGGCTGATTGTTTGGTCAGGGCCTTCCATATTAGGTTTTCTGGGAAACCTGGGGGTCTAGTGGCCCCTTAGAAGAGGGGGCTACTGCCATGATTCGTCCCCTTAGTGTGTCATAGGTGCAGTGAGTGACAGCTCTGTCATCCAATCGGGTGCAGGGGTGTGCTGAGCTGGCAGTGTGTTGATAGACAGCTCAGTAGTCTAATCCTGTGCAGGGGTTACTGAGATGTTGGTACTTTGATTGACAGCTCAGCCGTGAAATCCAAGACTGGGAGATACTGAGATTCCTGCAGGGGCTCCGTGTTCCTAAGTAACTACCTTGCTACTTAGCTAAGCTCTCAACCCCAGATCTCTGCCTATCATTGCATTTTCTCGGAGGTGCTGTTTGCCTGGTAATTTCATGCTCTGTTTATTGATCTGTTGCAGCCTGACTTTGGACCTCGTTCTGACCATCCATTTTCTCAATTTCTTTCTCTGATCTGCTATTTTTCTAGTATTTTGACCTTCGACCATGATCTGACTTTGCCTTTGTCTTTTCCCTTTTGCTTACTATGTGCTCTCTTGGTATCTGACACTGGAACATTTGAATACCCTGTCTCACGGCTTGTCCATGAGTGGTGACTAGCATTACAGTAAAGTTTCATTTGGCCAAGTATGACTTGGAGACCCTGAATACCAGTGAAAAGTGAGATGAAGCTACAATGTCTTCCCCCACACTAACAGTATTGCTCCCTTGGGACTTGTTGGCAATGGCTTGCAATGTAGTGTAGTGTAGGGGATGGACTAGGAAGCAGGAGGGGCCATTACAGTTAACAACAAAACCTCTTTTACAAAGATGTTGAACAGACATGAAATAAAACTGGCATCTAACAGGATGCTATTCACATTTGGATTTCAGAGATTTTACAGACATGATTGTACATGGCAGTGTTTTACATTTCTTTTTCAAAATGATCTCACAGCAAAATCCATATTTGCTACTTTCTGTACAGTAGCTGCAGCAGCTACTTTTCTAAATGCTCCCATGAGGTAAGAAATAGAATTCTTTCTCTAAATTTTTTACAACAGGTTGGCAATGTGTAATCCACCAGTATTAATACATTTACACTAGACTACATACACATACAGTATACACAGAATTAATGAAAGAAAATATTTATGTGAGTGTTTCTTTAAATAGCTGGCCAAGCGATGGTGCATCGAGCACTTGTATTTAATTTAAACAGTCATGTTGTGCTGAAAAAGTTCATATAAGGGTTAATTAGTAGATCAGATGAGCCTGAAGTTTCTTTTTCCCAACACGCCCTTTTTATGTTACTTGACCCTATTTTCTACCCTCAGTTTGCTCATAAAAAAGTTTTTCTGAAGAGGAGAGACCCGCACAGATTATTGCCACCTAGTAGAAAAAAGACCAGATTAAACATGAATGGGTGTCTCTCTTTAAATGCTTCCCAATAGATGCATGGACTGTCTGAATGATGCATAAGTCCATGGTGAATTTCCATTTTTGTACTTTTTTTTCCACCTTTTTTTCCAAGAGCCTAACTTTATTTTTCCAATGAGATAGCCATGTGAGCGCAATTCTTGTGTTTATTTATTATTTATTTTCATCTTTTTAATTACAGTATCTATTATACAGTAAAAATGACCTGGAAATGTAATTCTCCAGGTCAATGCAAATACAGCAATATGAAACATGCATAATTTTTTTTTTACGTGGTGAAGAAATAATTGTAAATTTGAAAAACAATTAAACATTTTTGCTCGTGTTGCAATTTTCTGAGAGATGTAATTTTTTTCAATTTTCGATTGATAGGGCTGTGTGAGCTCTTGTTTTTTGTACTCTGCTCTGACATTTTTATTGATACCATTTGGTGGTAGATACAATGTTTTGATAACCTATTATTGCATTTTTTTACGCTGCTGCGGTGGTTGAAATACTGCAATTCTGGCGTTTTGATTTTTTTTCTCATCACGTCGTTTACTGATCAGATTAATTAATTTTATACTTTGATTGGATTTTTAAAAACATAGTGATACCACATATGTGTTTTTTTTTTTCTTAATTTTTTATGGGGTTAAAGAACAGCGATTTGAACTTTCATATTTTTTATTTTTTTTAAACCTCTTTTTTTACTTTCTATTTTAATTTGTACTCACCTTAGTGAATGAATGACTGTGGAGGAGAGAAGGAAGTCTTGGGAGGACCGGAGGTTGTGTGTTGGAAGGTATCAGGAGATTAGTTTGTAGATAAAAGGAGGAGACAGATTATGGATGACTTTGGAGGTCAACATTAGTAGTTTGAACTTGATATGTTGGGGAAATGAAAGCCAATGAAGGGATTTGCAGAGGGGAGAAAAAGAGGATTAGCATGGAGAGAGGTGGATTAGTCGGCAGCAGAGTTAAGGACGAACTGGAGAGGTATGAGATTATTAGCAGGAAGGCCACAAAGAAGGATATTGCAGTAGCCAAGGCAGGAGATGATGAGGGCATGCACTAACATTTTAGTAGATTCAGGGTTAAGGAAAGGACAAACTCTAGAAATATATTTGAGTTTGAGGCAGCAAGAGGTGGCAAGAGCTTGGATGTGCGGTTTGAAGGACAGGGCAGAGTTGAGGGTTACTTAGTGGCAGTGGATGTCTGGTACTACGGAAAGCGTGGTGTCATTAATTGTGATAGATAGATCAGGTAGGGTGTTAGGTAAGATGATGAGATCATTTTTGTTCACATTAGGTTTTAGGAAGCGAGAGGAGAAGAAGTTTGGTATAACTGATAGACACTCTGGGATTCTGGACATCAGAATGTGGTGACGTTTGGGCCAGAGTGATAGGTCTGAGTGTCATTAGCTTTTAGATGTTAATGGAAGCCATGGGACATTTTGTGCTGTCCCATGCCAAAGGTACAGATTGAGAAAAGTAGGGGTCCCAGGACAGAGCCTTCAGGAACACCAATACTGAGAGGGTGGGATGAGGAGATTGTATGACAGTGGAAATGCTAAATGTGTGGTTAGAAAGGTATGAAGAAATCCAGGAGCGGTCACGGTCTTTGATGTCAAGAGAGGATATGGAATAGGAAGGAGTGGTCGACTTTATCGAAGGCAGAGGACAGATCTAGAAGGAGGAGTATAGAGAATTGTCTGTTAGCTTTTGCAGTAAATCGTTAGTAATTTTGGTCAGGGCATTTTCGGTTGAGTGGAGGTGACACTGTTCTACATATTTTCAAAAGTTGTCAGGTTCAGTTATGACATGAGCAATTTCTTAATGATTTTCACCTCCTAAAATCAAATTTGACACTGTAAATTGTTAGCTGACTCTTGTTTCTATGATATCAAAGAGTTTTCCTTTTACTGCTACATTTAATTAATGCATACCAGTTTCAGTACTTTGAAACATTATGTTTGCAAATATAAAGAAGCTGAATATTTTGTTATGCAAATTTTCTGATATTTATTTAGACAAAACTTTTCTACAAAGGAAACAGTGTATAGGGGCGCTAGTAAGTTCACACAGTGGACCTGCGACAGGTGGTACAAGGTACCAATAAACCTTTTAGAAGGAAAGAATAATATCAAATAGTGTCCACCGCGCTGGACCCACTGATGTCGGGTAGTTCACAAAGGTAAGGAGATAGAGAAGTAAAATAAAACCTTAGTGTATTACAACCAATTTAAAAGGAAAAATGGAACTGTTATAATTATATTTGTAGATAGGTAAATAAAATTTAGATAAAACGATATGTATATCCACACAATATAAAATGTTTAGTAAAATCCTTCAAAAGGTCCCTCAGAAGAGAGGGGGCAAGTGGATTTACGATGGTCTGGGATCCAGAGCTGGTGTTGACCTGCAAGGAATGTTAATATGGTCTATTAGTAAATTAATACTAGATAGGTTGGTTTTCAGCTATCCTAGGGGGTTGTATGTGGATTAACAACTGTGTACCTTATATGGTGTTTCAAGATAGTTGACAGGTGGATGTCCGAGGAGGAGTGATCCTGTAGTGGGGTACTTCCAAAGGATTGCTAGAAAACAGACAGTGTTAGTAGGACCTTACAATGGTATTCTGATAGACTTGCTAGAAATGCTCCAGGAACTGGTTATAGGAACTGGGTATTTCTGGGTTAAGGTATGGACAATGATGGAGTGGTGTCCCAGAGATAGTGTGCCTGCAATATAACTAAAAAATTGTTTAGAATATGCCCTATTTAGGCATAGGAATTAAACAAAGAATCTGCACTATTGAAACAATAGGTTAGTGCTTGCATCAATATATATGCGCCTTAGGATTGTTTGTCCTGAGTACATTCAGCCTATTAAGGTACTGGTCATGTTGCTGATGCTTGGGATAAACTGATGACTAGCCTGGGTTGTGTAGACCTGAATAATCCAGTGTGTCCTTGATTGGGTGACCCAGGAGGTTGGCGAGAGTAAGAGCAGTTGGCTCTATATTGGGGCTTTCCGGGGTTCAGATAAGCGTTGATGCAGACTAGCACTCTATAAGCTATACACTTGATTAGGTGGACGGGACTGATTTTAGCTTTGACAAGAATAAATCCACAATACAGGAATGGGATTTTGCATCATCTTTGTTAACGGAGGAGCGCGGAACTACTGACACTTTTTTATATCCATTCATTTCAATTCGGACCTCTGAGGTTTAGTGTTTCCTGCAGCCCTTCTAACATCTAGTACATGAGTTGTGCATTTCACAACCCTGCAAGGTAAGCACATTGGTGCTTTTGTACATTATTGTTTGTTTTGGTAACAGCACGATTGCTCCCCCACTTTATCCCTTTGTAGAATAGCTTCAGTGATGTGAAACATGGAAGTTTTTCTACTGCATGGTTGGTGCAGAGAGGGTTAAGCAGCCATATTTAAAAGGGCATGTTTATAGGTGGATGGCTAAGTGCGGGCGGGAGGCCATCCACCATATCTCCACCCCAAGGAATGGTCTGGGCTTTAAATAGCCAGCCTTTTCACCCAGCTGGTGTTCAGTATCTGGAGAGGCTTGCACTGCTCCAGAGAGGAGTTGGCACATATTGTGCTGAACCGTGTGTGGCAAACCCTAAGTGGCCGGTCCCCGGCCAATAGATGGACTGTGCTACATCTTTGTACTTTGTTTTGCCATTATACCGAATGGGCTGTGTTTACTTTATGGACTCCAGGTTTGGTTTACAACGCTTTAATAAACCAACCCGAAATTTAAAGAGCCAGTGTTCTGTTTTCTACCTCCGCATACAGCCAAGCAAGTCGCTTTACCACAGTATACAGTATACAGACATTACAGCAGGGGATTGCAGTGGATTCATTTTGTGAGGTAAAACATTTCACTGCCTGTTTTTAAACCATATTTTACCTCACAAAATGAATCCTCTGTGATCTCATGCTGTAATGTCGCTATACTCTTTTGCTTCCTCCTCTGATCAGGAGCTGTGGTATGTTCAGACTGTGTTCCTGTACTGTCAGACACAGCCATGGATTAAAATTAACTTTTGTTTGTGGGAAAACTCCTTTAAGCAGTTTTAACCTCAGAATAGAAATGCTGGGAGCCCCTAAGAGAGTGGAGGTCCTGGGCAATTGACCAGTTTTCTCACCCTCACAAAAGCCAGTCTTGACTGTAACTATTACTTATTTTTGGAGTGGGGCTTATATTTCAAGCGTACTCCAAAAATCCTATAAAATCATGCTAGAGCTTATTTTCAAGGTATGTCTTACTTTCAGGGAAACACGGTATGTATGTATGTAATTTATTAGAAAACGTTTTTACATAATCTCATAAAAAAGGGCAACAGTCCAATCTCCTGACATGTCTGTTTTAGTGAGTAGTTCAATTCCCCCAAAATATAACAAATGAATCATCTTTTCTAGACATCTTGATGGCACCAGTTGCAGGCAAATTCCTGCATATTCTGTCACTGTCCAATTATTTCTGATGCTACCCAACAGTATAAGTACCCACCCAGGAAATTCTATCACCCAATCTATGCATTTCTGGCAGGGGCATACATAGAAATCATGGAGCCCCATAGCAGAAGTTCTAATTTGCCCCCCACCTCCAAATAAAAATAAATAATTGTCGGGGTCACAGAAGAGCATATCTTACAACTTTACAGCCTTTGCATAGTAATTTTCCTTTGTCCTCCATATAGTATAATGCATCCCTATGGTCCTCCAGATAATATAATGCACCCCCTATGATCCTCCATACAGTATAATGCAACCCCGTAATCCCCCATACAGTATAATGCACCCCCATGGTCCTCCACACAATATAATTCACCCCCACGATCCTCCATACAGTATAATGCACCCCCATGGTCCTAAATTACAGGATAATGCACCCCTGTGGTCCTCCATACAGTATAATGCACTCCCATGGTCCTCCATACAGCATAATGCACCACCATGGTCCTCCATACAGTATAATGCACCCCCATCATCTTCTATAGAAGTATAAATGCACTCCCCCATGGTCCTCCACACAATATAATGCACTCACCATACTGTATTATGGCCACCGGTCATTGATTTAAAAAAAATAAATACAGTACTCACCTCTCCTGGTTCCACCAGATGCTCCAGTCTCCTCAGCTTGCGGTGTGAAGCGCCAGACATCTCAGAGCACTGGGCGCTCTGTAATGACGTCATCATGCCTACTGATGTGACACGTCAGACTCCGAGGAAGAATGATGGGGGTGGAAGCAACTGCTGATGCTCCCTCCTATGTCATCATTGCTCACACTGGGCCCCCCCTCCGGCCATCAGCGGGAGCAATGATGATGGAGAAGGGAGCATCAACAGATTCTTCAACCCCCATCATTCTGTGCTGGCGGCTGGGCAGTGTGGGTGCTGACGAGCAGAGGCGGGACATGGTGTGGGGAGGGTTTGGTGAGGTGAGGGCTCAGTGCAGGTCCCCCAGCTCACAGGCCCCATAGCAGTGGCGTGGCCTGCTGTCATCGGCGGTATGCCAATGAGTTCTGGCAAGAGTAGTAGAGGAAGGAGACAATAGAACAATGCAGATAAGAAACAATGATCCAAAATTGTTACATATCATTACTAAAACTGTAATATCAGAAAAGCTCTGTCATCTTTAAAAAGTGTTTCAAATGTGTATGATTGTATACCAACAAGGATTCATATTACAAGGTAACACAGGTTGCCTACCAAGTACACAGGTGAAACTAAACCAAAATGCAGAACTGAGTGGTTTATTTCTGAGGGCTTAGTAAGCAATGATTTTTTCCAAAGCATTCCTAAAGCCATCATTTTTGGAAAAGACAGACACATCTGGGGAATTGACTTTGATGTGCCTGCGGTATGTATTGCAAAATACTGTAAAAGGAAACGAGAGCTCTTCTATTAAAGCTACCGTGCACATCACTTTCATCCCAAAATCCATTAGCCTCGGGAAAAGGTGTAAGCCAGTCTGCTGAAAACAGAGGTCAGCTTTGGAAAATATTCTGCCAAGCATGACTAACAGTGTCCTAGTCCTTTGAGTGGATTGTTTGATTTGAATTTAAATCACAATGGTGAATTCCACCTCCTATCTCTTTGGAAAATGGAGAGTTCATCATTTCAGTGGCTTCAGATCATTTACTGATCATTTACTGACTTTGAAACATTTTCTGTATTCTCTCATGTAAATGAATCCTGAAGCGATAGAAGATGAGAAACACATTTAGAGAGAAAAAAGATTAAAGTCATTTTTTTTAGTTATAGTTCATTTTCACATTTATTTTCCAATACAGGTTCAAAAACATTTTATATGCAAATGTAAATGCTGCAGTGGGTTTGTTGCACCTTGATAAAATGTAATTTATTTTTTACTAAATGTAATTATCACATACTGTTAGCATATACTAAATCACAGGACATGACTGCCATGCAAACACTGACAAACAATTCAAGAGTTTAACTCACAGAATAATTGAAGCACAATTGTGTGATAGGACCAAACATCACTACAACATTTCCAGATTTATCATTTCTTGTTTTGTTCTCTATTTCCTTCAATAAGATCTGAAGTTGTGTTAGGGAATTAAGAAGATTTCCAAAAATCACTGCCAAGTTTAAGCTGGCATGAGTTTCAGAGGATGCATATGTATTATATCGAAGCTGGAATAATACATTTTTTATTCTCCCATGTGCCTGTAGAGATTATAGCAAGTCTAATTTTCTCCTTTCAAACTATTTTCTAAGTAGGCACTTAAATGTGCCATCTGCAGCATGTGATTGCTCTGATATTCCTATTCAGAATTGTCTTTGTTTCCTACTTTATTCATAGCTGCATACTGTAAGGCATGGACAGACAGAGCACAGTCATAGTGTCGCTGGACAATGACTGCCTAAATATTGTCTATTGTAGATTTACATACTATATTGGCTTATTCTTGTATTTTTTCTTTTTATTTCAAAACTCACCAAAAGATGGTTTCACATGTTGCATTTTTTTTGTTCAAACAATTTTGCAATCTTTTTTTTAAAGTGTCATTTAAACCAAAGTGAAATCATTCATTTCACTTTGAAATACAATTGTAGAAATTTACTAAAAGTGTCTAACTTTTAGGCAGCGCATACTTTGTCTAGATAGTCTTTAAATTAACCACGTTTACTAAAGTGGCTCAGGCTGTCTTGTTACATTTTCAGACAGTCCATTAGAGGTGAGTAAATTGATGCAAATCGAATTCAGGTAAAATTTCATAAAATTATGAAGTCTCTGCAAACTTGAACAATTTGCTATTCGCTTTGCGTGAATCAGCACAAAAATGCCTGATACCTTTTTATACATTGCCGGTGATTGACTCAGTCAAAGAAGGCTCTCATGTCCTTGAGCAGAGATCTCAATCTGTTCATGTGCCCCCCACAGGCGTTGGATTAACTGAATACTGCCGGGAAACAAAAATCTGCGCAAGCGCCCATCTGAATTTTTGAGCAGAAGGCGGATGCAGATGACTCGCCCCCTGGGCCGTGGGGCACTCGGATCCGGGCAATAGGGGAACGATGGGGGTAGTAGTGGCTACCCGGTTCCGTGGCTCAGGGTGGTCAGACCAGTGGTAGTTTGCGACGCGCTGTTGGTGTGTCCGACTACGCCACCCGTGGATTGCGGTCAGTGGGGACCGCCGCTGCCAGGTAGACCGCTGGGGCTGATGATGTATGCAGCTGGGATAGTGTGACTCCCCACGGGAAGAGTGCGGCCCCAGGGCAGTATAATGGAAGATGGGGGGATGGTGTAGGGCGTCCCAGTACCGTTAGTGCTGGAGGAGCAAGGAGCACACAGACAACAGGTTGCAGTCCAGGGTCTTTACTAGAACAGGTGAACTGACCCACAAACAGTCCCGGCTAGGAGGGGACCTGGATGTCTGAGAGCAAATGGGAAATTGACCCTGGTCAGGGTGAGGGTGTAGGCCTACCGTGCTCTCTGCGCTCCTTCTGGCTATCTCCTCCTGGTAGGGTAGCAGCCCATGGTCCCGAGCTCACCGTGTCCTCTCGCCCGTATGGTTTGCAACATGGGTTCCTTTCTACTCCCGGCCTGGTACGGCTCTGCTGGTCCCTTCTGCTGTGGCGGAGCCTCCGGGCTTCTTAGGCCTAGGAACGTACAGTCCCCTGCGGACTGGTTATCTGCTGTAGGACGTGGAATCCTCACAGCCTCAGACACCAAAGTCTGGTAAATTGGGTTCTTTATCTTCCAGGACAGGCGCACTTCACCTCTTGTCCCTGGCTTGTGGCTCTCCTACTGCCACACGTCCACTTAGGGTGCAATACAACTGTCCCTCACTGCTCTGGGACACCTCTCAATCCAGAGACAGGTCGTCCAGTTCTCTCTAACCCTGTCCCCAGTTTCAGCTTTATAGGGGCAGCCTGCTCCCCCTACTGGCCTGAGACAGGAGGTATTGCATGCTAATGTTCTCCTGACCAGAGAACCTCCCCCTTGCTTTCAGACACAGCTTTATTATATTTGTGGCATCCAGGCCAGGGTGACACATTCCCCCCTAGTAGAATTTAGTACTCCGGGACTAAACAGTAAACAAAGATAATATACATGACTATAAAACATTAGTAGACAAACGACGCACAGATTGAGTTCTTAAGGTCACAGTGTGGTCTGTGACCGGGTGTCCATATCACCAACACAACGGGGAGCCTTAACCAGGTGGGGGTCTGTCCTACCCCAAGTCCTTTACAGTCTTAGTTCATTCCTTGGTCAGGCTCCGAACGCAGTCCATACAAAGTCCCGGTTATTAAAAGTCCATAACCTTTGAGTCCGTACGGTAACTGCAAGAAACTGAAATACACTATTAATAATCATGCAGGTAACTTGGCAAACATTTCAACATTTGGCAACAGGGTTATTTACAATTTTAGTGCACCCTATATTCTCCAGCGAGCGGGTATCTGCCCCTTTGTGCTCCTGGTTGACCTCCTTAACCCACTGTCAGTGGTGGACCGACCTGGCTTTCCCCACTAGCGTTAGGGGTACAGCTACCAGCTGGGTGTACAGGTAGGGCAGGCAGCTGTCTGCGGGTCCTTTGGCTCACCGCAGGCATGGCAGGCTCACTGTCAGCAGAGTGTTGACTCTCCTGGGCTGCTGGTACAGGCTCTTCCGCCTCTGGAACTGCTTGCTCTTCTTCACCTTCTGGCTCTGGTGCAGGTTGTTGCTCAGTCGGTTGCAGGAAATGCAGGACGGGTACCACTATTGCATCGTTTATTCGAGTCCAGAACTGAGGAAACTCTCCGAGAACGGTGCCGATCATTTCTTCCTTGTCCTCTGCGGGTTCAAGGTCACTTTGATCCTCTTCTGCACTACGGAGTTGCTCGGGGCACCTTTTTAGGTGGTCTCTGGAGACGGTACTAGTGGTTTCTCCTCCATCCTTGGTGATCCCGCACACCTTCGGGTTGTCGTGATCAGACTGCAGTACGGTGTAGGGTTCCCTTTCCCACTGGTCGTCCAACTTGTGAAGCTTTCTCTTTCGCTTCAGGACCTGCTCACCAGGTTCTAGGGGACCAGCAGGGGCGTGTTGGTTGAAGAGTTTTTCTTGCCTCTCTCTCACCTGGGCCAGGCTCTTCTCCACACTCTCCTGTACCTTCTTGTACTGCAGTTGCCTTTCCGTATCCCAGTCCGCATCCGGGGAGGTGTGCTCAGGTGTTAGGACCCCCATCTCCAGGTCAACGGGCAGCTTACCTGGTTTAGCTCGCATCAGGTAAGCCGGGGTGCAGTTTGTAGCATTCACCGGGATATGGTTGTATAAGTCTATTAGATCCGGCAGTTTTTCTGGCCACAGGGGTATTGTCTTCAGGAGATCAATGACTATATTGTTCATTTTCTCACACATCCCATTGGTTTGTGGGTGGTAAGGCGTTGTCCGAATCTTCTTACAGCCATAGAGGTTGCAGAACTCTTGGAAGATTTCAGCCTCGAACGCTGGACCCTGGCCTGTCAGGACCTGTTCCGGATACCCGTGTGGACGGCAGAAGTATTGCTGGAAGGCTCTGGCCGCCGTTTGGGCTGTCAAGTCTTTCACCGGGACCACCACTAGAAAACGGGAATAGTGGTCCACGATTGTCAGGGCGTAGATGTATCCTGACCGGCTTGGAGCCAATTTGACGTGGTCCAGAGCTACCAGCTCAAGAGGCTGCTGGGTGACGATGGGCTTCAAGGGCGCCTTCTGGCTGGTGCGGTCTTTTCTCCTTAAGTTACAAGGGCCACAGTCCCTGCACCATTTCTCTACAGCCCCTCTCATGCCGACCCAAAAGAACCGTCCTCTTAGCAGTAACTCCAGTTTCTTCCAACCGAAGTGCCCCGCTCTGTCATGTTAAGCCCCCTGGACCATAGCTGCATCCCGCCTTGGGACCACGACTTGCCAGGTCAGCTCGTGTGTCCGGTGGTTGACAAGTCGTCTGCACAGCTTGCCTTCATAGAAGAACAGCTTGCTCTTCTCTTTCCATAGCTGCTTGGCTTCCTCTGGAGCATCCGGACCTAAGCGGGCGTCTTCCTGGGTCAGCAGATCTTTCACCAGGCGGACTGCAGGGTCACTATCTTGGGTCTCGGCCCAGCTGTGGTGAGGTAGGGGATTGATCATAATGGTTGTTAAATCCTCCTCCTTCACACGGTGAGAGTATTGAGCGGCTCCATACCGGTGAAACGCGGGGAGTTCTACCTCCTCCAGCTCTTCCGGGTCTTCGTCACCTTCAGGTAAGTGAGGCATTCTCGATAGGGCGTCAGCGTTGGCATTGGTTTTGCCTGCCCGGTACTTGATCACGAAGTCATAATTGGAGAGACGGGCCATCCACCGCTGTTCCAGGGCACCAAGTCTTGCACTGTCTAGGTGTGTTAACAGGTTGTTGTCCTTGTACACAGTGAACTTTGCAGAGGCCAGGTAATGCTTGAAGCATTCCGTTATGGCCCACACCACCGCCAAGAATTCTAGCTTGAAGGAGCTGTAATTCTCCGGGTTCCTCTCGGTGGGCCTCAGCTTCCGGCTGGCGTACGCGATCACCCTTTCTCTGCCCTGTTGGTTTTGTGACAGTACGGCTCCCAGTCCCACATTACTGGCGTCTGTGTGGAGAATAAAAGGCTGGCCATAATCAGGGTAGGCCAGGATCTCATCCCCTGTGAGGGCCATATTCAACTGGCGGAAGGACTCCTCTTCCGGTTTATCCCACTTGAAGGGTAGCTTTTGACTTCTGGACTTAGACTGTCCTATCAGGAGGTGCTGCATAGGAGCTGCCATCTTAGTGAACCTGGGGATGAACCTTCGGTAGTAGCCTATCAACCCGAGGAACTCCCTCACTTCTTTGATGTTCGAGGGGCTTGGCCAGCTCTTGATTGCCGTGACCTTGTCAGGGTCGGGGGCTACTCCTTCCACACTTACCACATGCCCTAGGTACTGGACCTTCGGTTTCAACAGGCGACACTTTGATGGTTTCACCTTCAGGCCGTAGCCTGCCAGGGCTTCGAACACCTCGGCCAGGTGCTTTAGATGGTCCTTGTAAGTCTTCGAATAGACGATCACGTCGTCCAGGTAAAGGAGGACCGTCTCGAAGTTTCGGTGCCCTAGACAGCATTCCATCAGCCTCTGTTAGGTCCCTGGAGTGTTGCAGAGCCCAAAGGGCATACAGTTGAACTCGCTCAGTCCCATCGGGGTGGTGAAGGCGGTCTTCTCCTTGTCAGCCTCTGCCACAGGAACCTGCCAGTACCTGCTAGTAAGGTCCAAAGTAGAAAAGAAGTTAGCTGATTTTAGTGCGGCTAAAGACTCCTCTATTCTAGGCAGCGGATATGCGTCTTTGTGGGTGATACGGTTGATTTGTCTATAGTCCACGCACATTCTCATGATGCCGTCTTTCTTTTTTACCAGAACCAGGGGGGCTGCCCAGGGGCTACAGCTATCTCTAATGACCCCAGCTTCTTTCATTTCTCTTAGCATGCCCTTGGTGTTCTGATAATGTGCAGGGGGTACAGGCCTGTGTCTCTCTTTTATCGGTGGGTGGCTCCCCACGGGGATATGGTGTTTTATCCCTTTTACTCTGCCGAAGTCTAGCGGGTGCTTACTAAAAATTCTCTCGTACTCCTGGACCACCCGGTAGACTCCTTGTTTTTGGTGCAGGGGAGTGGAGTCAGCACCCACATGGAGTTTCTGGCACCAGTCCTCCTTTTGTTTCTGGGAGCCATTACCCTCCGCCTGTGGAGATGGAGGCAAAGGCTCCACGACCCTGATAGCTTTGTGTTCAACAACAAACAGTTTGGCAAGTGTAGCGTACCTGGGTAAGTGTACCTCTGTCTCCCCAACGTTGAGAATGCGAACGGGCACCCTCCCATGACGGACATCAACCACCCCCCGGGCTGTCAAAATAGTGGGCCTGCTGTCTGAGTACACGGGTTCTACCATGGCTTGGGAGTCTCTACCTCTCAACCCAATTGCAGTCCGACACCAGGTCATCATTTCACTTTTGGGAGGCATGGAAATGCGGAATGGGTCACTCATTCTTATGCTACCGATCTCACCACCAGACAGTTCTACCTGCTGCCGTCTCATCAGGGCTTTTATCTCCTTGTTGAGGACTCTCTGTTGGCTGGAACTAGCATTCACCGCCACCTGTTGTAGAATTACAATTACCTCTGGAAGACAATTTTCAATCACGTTAGTACCCACAGTTATTTTAGGGTGACTTTCACGACGGTCAGTGTCCACAATAATCACTCCCTGTGCCGGTAGTTCAACTTTACCAATTTTAATGGTCATCTCCTTGAACCCCATCTGCAGCACGGGTAAGCCATTACTGGCGATGATGCTCAAGTTACTGTCTGGATACCGTGTGATATCAGCATCAGTCCAATACTGCTTAAAAAGTACATAAGGGATAGTGGTTACTTGCGACCCAGTATCCAGCAAGGCGCTCTTGGGGATACCATCCAGCACCACGGGTAAAACCGGGCACCCCCCAACGTACTTATCACGCCAGTTATAAGGGCCTGGTGATCTTATGCCTGGGGGTTGGCCCTCTGCCCCAGGTTGGACCCGTTTAAATTACAGTACCTGGAAATGTGTCCGGGCTGGTTGCATCTTCGGCAAATGGGCTGTCCATCCTCTGCGTAGTGGTCTGTGGGCCTCCCTCGGAATGACGGGATCCTCCTCTGTCGACGCCACGGGACATCCTCCGGACTTGAAGCCAACTCGATGGGTCTTGACGGGTCCACTTGTAATGCCTGGACGGTCCTGGTCAACGCCGCGATGCTCCTGGTCAGCTCCTGGACTTGGTGGTGCAGATTTTTCGACGGGGCTTGGTTCAGGGCCTGTGCATCAGCCCCCACGGAGTCCATAGAGGAGGGCGTTGCCTCCTGGGGGTAGGTGAGAGCAGGGCGCCGGGGGTTTATAGCGCCACTTGTTGCGGGTTCACGGAGCACCCTTATGACCCTGTCCTTGAATTGGGCAAAGGTCAGATCAGGGTTCTGAAAGAACATGAGGCGCAGCTGGGTCCTGTGGGCGCTAGGCAGCAGACCTTCTATGAACTGTTCGGTTAGTAGCTTATCCATATCCTGCACGCTGCCAGGGTCAGCTTGTTTGATGGCTCTCAAGGCTTCCTGCAAATTTAGGGCATAGTCTCTGATGCTGTCCTGTGCCTGCTGCTTACATCCATAGAACCACATTTTAATTTCTGCTGAGTTACGGGTATCAAAGGTACCTCGCAGCCGGGCCAGAATGTCCTTCACAGTCCTTTTCTCCTCAGCGGGCCACGACTTTACCTCCCGCTGGGCTGCGCCAGTTAACTGCCCCGTCAGTATGCTGACCTTCTGTTCCTCTGTCAGGGGGTAAACTTGGAACAAACTGTACAGCCTTTCCTTAAAATCAGTCAGGGCATGGGGCTCCCCTGAGTACTTAGGCAGCCAGACCGCTCCAAGGATGTAGGGCAGCAGCTGCGCTGGTGGTAGTGGACACCTCTGTGTCCGACATCTTCCTCCCCCTTAGTTAAGCGTGGCCTACCTTCCGACGATCCTCTTCTGTAGGCAGCGGCTCCGCTGGTGCTGCTCCGGACGAGGACCTGGCGTCACATCCTGGTGACATCAGCGTCGCTCTCTCTCCCTTCCAGGACCTTGCGCAGCGTCGGTGCGTGGGGCGGAGCTTCGGGTCTCGCACGGTTTAGACGTCCACGCCCCTCTTCTTCCCGCGCGGTGTCCTGAAGATGGCGTCCGTTGGCGGGAAAACGGCTGAAGATGGCGGGAACCGACGGAACATGGCGGGAGATGGCTCCGGATGGCGGGAAACCTCTTTTCAGGTGCGTGTACAGTCTTTTTCAGGCACGCAATACCCGTTTGTGGCGGGTTGGTTACTATCCTGCCGACTACGCCAAAGCTGACTCACCCCCTGGGCCGTGGGGCACTCGGATCCGGGCAATAGGGGAACGATGGGGGTAGTAGTGGCTACCCGGTTCCGTGACTAGTCTGCGACACGCTGTTGGTGTGTCCGACTACGCCACCCGTGGATTGCTGTCAGTGCGGACCACCGCTACCAGGTAGACCACTGGGGCTGATGATGTATGCAGCTGGGATAGTGTGACTCCCCACGGGAATAGTGCGGCCCCAGGGCAGTATAATGGAAGATGGGGGGATGGTGTAGGGCGTCCCAGTACCGTTAGTGCTGGAGGAGCAAGGAGCACACAGACAACAGGTTGCAGTCCAGGGTCTTTACTAGAACAGGTGAACGGACCCACAAACAGTCCCGGCTAGGAAGGGACCTGGATGTCTGAGAGCAAATGGGAAATTGACCCTGGTCAGGGTGAGGGTGTAGGCCTACCGTGCTCTCTGCGCTACTTCTGGTTATCTCCTCCTGGTAGGGTAGCAGCCCACGGTCCCGAGCTCACCGTGTCCTCTCGCCCGTATGGTTTGCAACGTGGGTTCCTTTCTACTCCCGGCCTGGTACGGCTCTGCTGGTCCCTTCTGCTGTGGCGGAGTCTCCGGGCTTCTTAGGCCTAGGAACGTACAGTCCCCATGCGGACTGGTTATCTGCTGTAGGACGTGGAATCCTCACAGCCTCAGTCACCAAAATCTGGTAAATTGGGTTCTTTATCTGCCAGGACAGGCGCACTTCACCTCTTGTCCCTGGCTTGTGGCTCTCCTACTGCCACACGTCCTCTTAGGGTGCAATACAACTGTTCCTCACTGCTCTGGGACACCTCTCAATCCAGAGACAGGTCGTCCAGTTCTCTCTAACCCTGCACCCAGTTCCAGCTCTTTTAGGGGCAGCCTGCTCCACCTACTGGCCTGAGACAGGAGGTATTGCATGCTAATGTTCTCCTGACCAGAGATCCTCCCCCTTGCTCTCAGACACAGCTTTATTATATTTGTGGCATCCAGGCCAGGGTGACACACAGACACCAGAGGCAAGCGGAGGAGCCAAGGCAGGATCTGAAGACCCTATCCACAGTCCCGCCCTTATGCACCGAAAGCTTATCACACCAAAACTTCAAATGCTTAATACAGAACAACCACCATGTGGATTTCTTCATTAAAATTATCAATTTTATCAGTATAACAGTGCCATTATGGGCATGCTTTTACTTTAACGTGCAATATCATGCTGACAAGTTCTCTTTAAGTATTCCAATGACATTCTAGTACTTACAGTTCATTGCTTCAGTTTATGACCTACTACATTGTACAGAGCGGCTTGCTACACTTTACACTAAGTAAGGATTCACCATAAATAGGTTAACATTTTGAAATATGAAGATGATGAATAAAATGTCTTTTGTCCACTTTAAACCTCCCCATTTTTTCAGTAGACCTATGTGATTGCAGTGAGAAATTAACCACATTTATCCACATGTCTTAATCTCATAAACCCACATGCGCTTGACTTTTTAAGCTCTTTTATTGACCACAGATCAGTATATATATTATTTCTTACAGTAAAATTATTGCAATGTTACACCAATAGCATGGTATGATGAAAAAGAGGTAAATATTCACCAAATCTCCCAACTACTCCCTTTTCCCCTACCTCTGACGTGTCAGTAAAATTAGCAATAAGGAATTTAATACTGCCCTTCTGCCCTTAAATTGTGTTGAATTTTGTTAAAAATAAGAAAACGCTATTAAGGTGCTGTTAGTGCTGTATATCTGATATCAATCAATTCAAAGTTACACTGATTAAAAGGGTTACTTCAGGGACATAAAAAATTATTGTAATGGCCATACCTTCATAAACTACTAGGATAACAAGAATAGTGCTGTTTTCCACCCTCACTACCCCTGCTCCACCTCCCCCATGGGATGTTATGTCACACATCAGGGGGCATGGCCTGCTTCACCATGTATCGCTTGAATCTTTGGATTAGTATTCTCAGACTGACACTAGCACTCCCATTTTCAATATGCTTCAGCACTGCAGTAGTATAACACAATCAGATTAGTCATTTTTCTATCCCTAAGTGGGGTGAGCTGATCACTCTGATCTACCATCCCTACATTGTACTTGCATAAAATGGTACTCTTTCACAGTTCCACATCTCTTTTACTGGCTGTGATAGCCCCCATGCACTAGACTGCACTAGACCATGTATAGGCCTGATGTTGTTAGCCTGATCTTTGAAGTCTATAGCAGAGTTTAAAATGACGCAGGGCAGAGTGTTTGAATTTGTGGGGACCTGTGATTTTTCGGGAAATTTGACTCAAAGTCAACCTTCTGTGGATCGATCTGCTCAACTCTAACCACCAGGTTTCTTTTCAAGTTTTCGACAACTTTGATTTGGTCAAAGATAGGACACTCCAACTTCCTCAGATGTCTATAACTGCACTTCTTATATCTGCTGTGTATAATATTTTATGGTTTGTCTTAAGAATTCTTTTGACAACCTTTTTTGATAAATGGATTCCTTAGAACATTTTACTCTGCTCGATATTTTTTTTAGAGTGTAAAATTTGCTGTTATGTATGTAAATATTATATTTTTCTAACTTCTCATTTCACCTTTGGAAATATTATTTACAATAAAAAAGTGTTATACACTGTATCTCTAGATACACATTTTTGAAGTCTTATACAAAATTTGACAATTGTTAAAGACGTTTTATGTCTTTTTGCATTAAATAAAAATATATTTGAGCAAAAATATTTGCAGACATTTCTACGATAAATCTGTTGAATGTTAACATAGACTAATGTTGCTTTACACTGTCCATTTACTAGTGCCAGGCAATGTGCTCCTATATTGTTTCTGCAATACACATTCATGGATATGATATGCCTGAAGATAAATTTAGCTTGCTTCAAATCAACTTTTTTTTATTATTTCCCTAATTCTTAAAAGGAACCTGTCAGGTTGGATACTGCTATTGAACTGCAGATATAGGGTTAGTCTGCAGGTTAATTGCATTATGAATTTGCCTGGCCCGCCTGAAAGTGCGACACCTGGGAGAATATTAACTTTATTTCTTCTGGGATCCACCGGCTTTCAGTCATGCAGGTGTGTCCGGAGTAATTGCAGTCACCACTCACAGCACTGAGAATGCCCCGGCAGTGACTGACATCCAGCTCTGCACTGATGCATTGCTGAGCCAGCTATAAATCAGGGCCAAGCGTGTTGAGCGGTGACTGTACTTGCTTCGGGCAAGGTTGTCTTTAAGTTTATTTCTTTATTTGTATAAGCAAGATATTACTAAAAGTTCTTCATTCTATTGAGTGATAGATGCAGTTAATTAAAACATAAAGTTTGTGACAAAAGAGCAGCTGCAAGAACAATAACAAGTTATCTACACAGCTAAACCTTCAAATAACTTTCCTTGAGAACTGTGTGAAATTGTCAATCAATTTTAACTTTTTTAAATGTTAACCAGAGTTCTGCGGCCAAATGTAATTAGTGATTTTGTTTTATGGCTGTATTATTTTTCTGTCTTTTCAAAAGTCTAAACTTCTTTCTACATACCACATATTGGTCCACTCTAATTACTGTATAGGGACTCCCACATTGAGTATTGAATTAAAAGACTGGCATTTCTATGTAAAGAGTGCTGCAACATGTATTAATACACACCTCCGGATAAATTTGGTGTATTTTAATAGGTCTTACAATTTGAAAAGAAATCTGGGCTTTTTGCAAAAACAAGACTAGTGTTGAGCCACCCCCGTAGTGTTCGGGTTCGGTTCGGTTCGTCGAACACCGGGATGTTCGAGGAACTGTTCGTCGAACTGTTCGTCGAACACCTTAGAACACCGTCGAACACCGTTAAAACCAATGGCAGGCAAACAAAAACACATAGGAACACATAGAAAACACCTTGAAAGGTGTCCAAAAGCTCACAAACTGCTCAGAAGACGCTTTCTTTCAAAAAGCCGGCCGGCAATTCAGCAGCGGCATACACCGGTAACCGACAATTTAGACATGAAGGAATAGAGCATTACACATAGATTAGATAGATAGAAACATGTCAGTCACATATATATGAAGTACTGTGACAGTGTTGCTTACTGTACTTGTCATTTAGTGTAAAGGATTTATTAAAAAATATAATAGTGTTTTCGTGCACCGTCTCTTTAAAAAAGCCGGCCGGCAATTCAGCAGCGGTACCCGACAATTTATAACAGACAGAATAGAGCTTCACACATAGATTAGATAGATAGAAACATGTCAGTCACATATATATGAAGTACTGTGACAGTGTTGCTTACTGTACTTGTCATTTACTGCAAAGGATTTATTAAAAAATATAATAGTGTTTTCGTGCACCGTCTCTTTAAAAAAGCCGGCCGGCAATTCAGCATCTGTACCCGACAATTTAGAATAGAAGGAATAGAGAATCACACATAGATTAGATAGATAGAAACATGTCAGCCACATATATACGAAGTACAGTGACAGTGTTGCTTACTGTAATTGTCATTTAGTGTAAAGGATTTATCAAAAAAAATAATAGTGTTTTCATGCACCGTCTCTTTAAAAAAGCCGGCCGGCAATTCAGCATCTGTACCCGACAATTTAGAATAGAAGGAATAGAGAATCACACATAGATTAGATAGATAGAAACATGTCAGTCACATATATAATAAGTACAGTGATAGTGTTGGTTACTGTACTTGTCATTTAGTATTAAAATAAAGGATTTATTATTAAAAAAAATTGGCGTGGGGTTCCCCGTAATTTTAGTCTCTAGCGGAGGTTAAGCAGACGGCTGGGGCAGATGTTTGAAGCCTGGGAAGGGGGTAATACCCACGGAGCTTCCCAGGCTACTAATATCAGCCCCCAGCTGAATACCTAGCCTTTACTAGCTATTAAAATGGAGGACCCCCCCCAAAAAAAATGACGTGGGGTCCCCCCTAATTTAATAGCTAGCAAAGGCTAGGCAGACAGCTGGGGGCTGATATTAATAGCCCAGGAAGGGAGCCATGAATATTGGCCCCCTCCCAGGCTAGAAACACCAGCCGTCAGCCGCCCCAGAAATGGCGCATTTATAGGATGCGCCAATTCTGGCACTTAGCCTCGCTCTTCCACGCTGCCCTGTAGCGGTGGCAGGGGGTAATAGGGCTGGGGTTGATGTCAGCTTATAATGCCAGCTGACATCAAGCCCAGGTTAGTAATGGAGAGGCGTCTATAAGACACCCCCATTACTAACCCCATAGTCAAAGTTAAAAAAAAAACACAAACACCCAGAATAAAGTCCTTTAATTGAAATAAAGACACAATTCTTTATTGTTCTAAATTAAACCATACTTACCATCACGCCCATTCCAGCTGAAGCCAACGATCTCCTGCAGTAAAAGAAAAATAATAAAGCAACCTCATCCTTACCTTTCCATGGTTCCCAGGACAGCTTCAGCTCTGCTACATCGAGATGACAGGCTGGACCGCAGCAGAACGCTGCCATCCAGCTTGCCATGCCGCACACACTGAGAAGCGCAGGCATGCTTGCGCTCCTCAGTGTCTGACTGTGACGGCATCCAGATGAGCCGACAATGAACTCGGCTCACCTCATGTACGTCACTGACAGCGTGGGAAAATTCTCCTGCACTCAGCGCTTCAGCGTGAGAATTTTCCCACGCTGTCAGTGACGTGCATGAGGTGAGACGAGTTCATTGGACATGACCTCGGCTCATCTGGATGCCGTCACAGCCAGACACTGAGTAGCGCAAGCATGCCTGCGCTTCTCAGTGTCTGCGGGATGACAGGCTGGATGGCAGCGTTCTGCTGCGGTCCAGCCTGTCATCTCGATGTAGCAGAGCTGAAGCTGTCGTGGGAGCCATGGAAAGGTAAGGATGATGTTGCTTTATTATTTTACTTTTATTGCAGGAGATCATTGGCTTCAGCTGGAATGGGCGTGGCGGTAAGTATGGTTTAATTTAGAACAATAAAGAATTGTGTGTTTATTTCAATTAAAGGACTTTTTTCTGGGTGTTTGTGTTTTTTTTAAATACTTTACTAGAAATTCATGGTGGTCATGTCTAATATTGGTGTGACCCCATGAATTTCGGGCTTAGG
Source organism: Phyllobates terribilis (assembly GCF_046119375.1). Taxonomy (NCBI): domain Eukaryota; kingdom Metazoa; phylum Chordata; class Amphibia; order Anura; family Dendrobatidae; genus Phyllobates; species Phyllobates terribilis. The sequence continues at coordinate 845,429,095 of NW_027362761.1, forward strand.
GCCAGCTGATAATGCCAAGCTGGCCTTAACCCCTTTATTACCCAGTGAGCCACCGCACCAGGGCCCTGGATGAGTTGGGTACAGCGCCAGAAGATGGCGCTTCTATGAACGCGCCATTTTCCGGGGCGGCTGCGGACTGCAATTTGCAGCGGGTGGGGCCCAGAAAGCTTGGGCCTCCCTGCGCTGCAGATTCCAGCCCCCAGCTGCCTAGTTGTACCTGGCTGGACACAAAAATAGGGCGAAGCTCCACGTATTTTTTTTTTAAATTCATGAAATTCATGGAATAATTAAGAAAAAAAGGGCTTCCCTATATTGTTGTGTCCGGCTAGGTACAAATAGGCAGCTGGTGGTTGGGAGCAGCCCGTTCCTGCCTGCTGTACCTGACTGGACACAAATATAGGGCGAAGCCCCACATCAATTTTTTTTTCATTATTTCATGAATTTCCTGAAATAATTTAAAAAAAATTGACGTGGGGCTTCGCCCTATATTTGTGTCCAGTCAGGTACAGCAGGCAGGAACGGGCTGCCCCCAACCACCAGCTGCCTATTTGTACCTGGCCAGATGCAACAATATAGGGAAGCCCTTTTTTAAAAAAATTATTTCATGAAATAATTTAAAAAAAATTGACGTGGGGCTTCGCACTATATTTGTGTCCAGTCAGGTACAGCAGGCAGGAACGGGCTGCCCCCAACCACGAGCTGCCTATTTGTACCTGGCCGGACACAACAATATAGGGAAGCCCTTTTTTTCTTAATTATTCCATGAATTTCATGAAATAATTTTAAAAAAAAATGCGTGGGGCTTCGCCCTATTTTTGTGCCCAGCCAGGTACAACTAGGCAGCTGGGAGCTGGAATCCGCAGCGCAGGGAGGCCCAAGCTTTCTGGGCCCCACCCGCTGCAAATTACAGTCCGCAGCCGCCCCAGAAAATGGTGCGTTCATAGAAGCGCCATCTTCTGGCGCTGTACCCAACTCATCCAGGGCCCTGGTGCGGTGGCTCACTGGGTAATAAAGGGGTTAAGGCCAGCTTGGCATTATCAGCTGGCCCTAAGCCCGAAATTCATGGGGTCACGCCAATATTAGACATGACCGCCATGAATTTCTAGTAAAGTATTTAAAAAAACACAACACCCAGAAAAAAGTCCTTTAATTGAAATAAACACACAATTCTTTATTGTTCTAAATTAAACCATACTTACCGTCACGCCCATTCCAGCTGAAGCCAATGTCTTCTGCAATAAAAGTAAAATAATTAAGCAACCTCATCCTTACTTTTCCATGGTTCCCACGACAGCTTCAGCTCTGCTACATCGAGATGACAGGCTGGACCGCAGCAGAACGCTGCCATCCAGCCTGTCATCCCGCAGACACTGAGAAGAGCAGGCATGCTTGCGCTCCTCAGTGTCTCGCTGTGACGGCATAAAGATGAGACAAGTTCATGTCCAATGAACTCGGCGCACCTCATGCACGTCACTGACAGCGTGGGAGAATTCTCCTGCACTCAGCACTTCAGCGTGAAAATTCTCCCACGCTGTCAGTGACGTACATGAAGTCAGCTGTGTTCATTGGACATGAATGAGCTCACCTCATGTACGTCACTGACAGCGTGGGAAAATTCTCACGCTGAAGCGCTGAGTGCAGGAGAATTTTCCCACGCTGTCAGTGACGTGCATGAGGTGAGCTCATTCATGTCCAATGAACTCAGCTGACCTCATGTACGTCACTGACAGCGTGGGAGAATTTTCACGCTGAAGTGCTGAGTGCAGGAGAATTCTCCCACGCTGTCAGTGACGTGCATGAGGTGAGCTCATTCATGTCCAATGAACTCAGCTGACCTCATTCACGTCACTGACAGCGTGGGAAAATTCTCCTGCACTCAGCGCTACAGCGTGAGAATTCTCCCACGCTGTCAGTGACGTGCATGAGGTGAGCTCATTCATGTCCAATGAACTCAGCTGACCTCATGTACGTCACCGACAGCGTGGGAGAATTCTCACGCTGAAGTGCTGAGTGCAGGAGAATTCTCCCACGCTGTCAGTGACGTGCATGAGGTGCGCCGAGTTCATTGGACATGAACTCGTCTCATCTTTATGCCGTCACAGCCAGACACTGCAGAGCGCAAGCATGCCTGCGCTTCTCAGTGTCTGCGGGATGACAGGCTGGATGGCAGCGTTCTGCTGCGGTCCAGCCTGTTATCTCGATGTAGCAGAGCTGAAGCTGTCGTGGGAACCATGGAAAGGTAAGGATGAGGTTGCTTTATTATTTTTCTTTTATTGCAGGAGATCGTTGGCTTCAGCTGGAATGGGCGTGATGGTAAGTATGGTTTAATTTAGAACAATAAAGGAATGTGTCTTTATTTCAATTAAAGGACTTTATTCTGGGTGTTTGTGTTTTCTTTTAACTTTGACTATGGGGTTAGTAATGGGGGTGTCTTATAGACGCCTCTCCATTACTAACCTGGGCTTGATGTCAGCTGGCATTATAAGCTGACATCAACCCCAACCCTATTACCCCACTGCCACCGCTACAGGGCAGTGGGAAGAGCGAGGCTAAGTGCCAGAATTGGCGCATCCTATGAATGCGCCATTTCTGGGGCGGCTGACGGCTGGTGTTTCTAGCCTGGGAGGGGGCCAATATTCATGGAACCCTTCCTGGGCTATTAATATCAGCCCCCAGCTGTCTGCCTAGCCTTTGCTAGCTATTAAAATAGGGGGGACCCCACGTCATTTTTTTGGGGGGTCCCCCATTTTAATAGCTAGTAAAGGCTAGGTATTCCGCTGGGGGCTGATATTAGTAGCCTGGGAAGCTCCGTGGGTATTACCCCCTTCCCAGGCTTCAAACATCTGCCCCAGCTGTCTGCTTAACCTCCGCTAGAGATTAAAATTATGGGGAACCCCACGCCAATTTTTTTTTAAATAAATCCTTTATTTTAACACTAAATGACAAGTACAGTAATCAACACTGTCACTGTACTTCATATATATGTGACTGACATGTTTCTATCTATCTAATCTATGTGTGATTCTCTATTCCTTCTATTCTAAATTGTCGGGTACAGATGCTGAATTGCTGGCCGGCTTTTTTAAAGAGACGGTGCATGAAAACACTATTATTTTTTTTTAATAAATCCTTTACACTAAATGACAAGTACAGTAAGCAACACTGTCACTGTACTTCATATATATGTGACTGACATGTTTCTATCTATCTAATCTATGTGTGATTCTCTATTCCTTCTATTCTAAATTGTCGGGTACAGATGCTGAATTGCCGGCCGGCTTTTTTAAAGAGACAGTGCATGAAAACACTATTATTTTTTTTAATAAATCCTTTATACTAAATGACAAGTACAGTAAGCAACACTGTCACTGTACTTCATATATATGTGACTGACATGTTTCTATCTACCTAATCTATGTGTGATTCTCTATTCCTTCTATTCTAAATTGTTGGGTACAGATGCTGAATTGCCGGCTGGCTTTTTTAAAGAGACGGTGCATGAAAACACTATTATTTTTTTTAATAAATCCTTTACACTAAATGACAAGTACAGTAATCAACACTGTCACTGTACTTCATATATATGTGACTGACATGTTTCTATCTATCTAATCTATGTGTGAAGCTCTATTCTGTCTGTTATAAATTGTCAGGTACCGCTGCTGAATTGCCGGCCGGCTTTTTTAAAGAGACGGTGCATGAAAACATTATTATTTTTTTTGATAAATCCTTTACACTAAATGACAAGTACAGTAAGCAACACTGTCACTGTGCTTCTTATATGTGTGACTGACATGTTTCTATCTATCTAATCTATGTGTGAAGCTCTATTCTTTCGGTTCTAAATTGTCGGGTACCGGTGTATGCCGCTGATGAATTGCCGGCTTTTCATGTTTCACTGTTGGCACTGTTCCCATCGATTTGGGCAATCACTGTAATGCCACAACCACCATGGCTGTGGCATTACAGTGAGTGGCAGACAATCCCTGCATGATTGGTGCTCTAAATAGCGCCAGACATGCAGGACACGCTTTTGGTGCACGAACAGTTATCGAACGTAACCTCGAACAGCCGAATTTTTTGCAAATCGTTCGGGTTCGTCGAACAACTCGAACACCGCCCAAAACAGCTCGAATTTGAGATTGGCGAACAGTTCTAGTCGAACATCGCTCATCTCTAAACAAGACTATTGACCGCTTCCAATTTTCTTATCTATTTCCAATGTCGGAGGGTAATGAAAAATATGCTAACTGACCCAAAAATTTGACATAGAATAAATTGCTATTTTGTTTGCATAGATTCTACACAACCTGCATAATGAATATGTGCCCATTTTTTTAAGTAACTTTGGAATTTATGGTTCACATATTAACATAGAGCCTAGTGATGAGCGAGTACCGTAATATTCGTAATTGCTATACTCGTAACGAGTACTTTGTAATAATTGTGTATTCGTTCCGAATAGCGAGTACAATGTAAGTCAATGGGAAATGCAAGTAATTTTTTGCTGGACCCTACAGAGGGGTCTGGGGGCCTGAGGAAAAGGCTGAAATGGATGGGAAAGTGATGAAACAGAATGGGAAGAGCCTGGAGTATATGCCTGCATGCATTTCTGACTCACATATAGTTTCTGGGAATAAGTTTGTCGCAGTGTTACGCCACTTTTACAGACACACAAGAACAACTACCAAACCTAATCTAAATTGCATTTAACAGGCCAAAAAGGTTAAGAAACAGTTTTTCCTGCACAATCACTTGTATATAAGGCTAAATAAACCAGAAAAAAACAAAAAATATCCCTTTTAGCCTTTGTTCACATATGCTGTTGTGGCTTTTTTTTCGCCTTTTACAATTGGGAGGGCCCTGACTTATACATTTTGTAGGTCCCTCTGTCATACATCATTTTTAGTTCGCTATTCCCCAGCACTTTACAAGCACAGCTAGAACGTACTAGTAGGTATGTTGATCTTTGACTTGAGAGGCCTCAGGTGGATCTGAAACATGCATTTTGGAGGGACAGCTGTTACTTAGACATTTGGGCGGTCCCTCCATCATTGACACTCAGATAGTGGAATACATATTCCATAGCAGTTTACAATGTGCCCATTGTAGCATTGGGCTTGACCCTCCTCCTCCTCCACCACCATGTAATACTGTGGCCCTAAATTCAAATGTTCAGAGGCCCTGCCGTAGGCAGGAAAGCTAGGTTTTGTGAGAGCCCTTGTGTGGCCCTGTAACATACATTTTGAAGTGCCCTCCTCTAGAGATTTTAAAGGTCTCTCTTGTGTACAATACATTTGAGAGTGCCCTCACTTATTCATATTGTAGGGCCCTCACTCTATTATTTAACTCATTTAAGGGCAGAGACTACAGAGAAAAAGGCCAAGAGACATGGAGAACTAGAAGGTAGCAGTGAGTGTGGCCTGCGATCCTCAGGTATGGCTGAACTCTGTGTACCGGAAAAATAAAGCTGCACTAGTCAACTGGATGACGAGCTCAAATATATCACTTGTGTAAGTCAAAGGACAAAGGATATATGGTGCCCCCCTCCAGGATGGGTTGGAGAAGCTTCTCCAAATGGCTCAGAGATTTTGATTGTCAATATTCCCCAGATTATATAGGAAGAGAAGACTTCTTGATACTGTACTACTTGGTCCAGTGCAGAATGTACATCGTATTTCCAAAACTTACTCCTGGGGGCTGTGTCATAAATGCAGGGAGATTTCATGACAAGTGCCTCCCTTGGCAAAAATTATCTGTGATGGAGTACTGTAGTAGTTGTGGCCCTCAATTCAAGTTTTCAGAGGGCCATCAGTCGGTCATCGACTGTCAGTGTAAATTTCTATTGAATATGTATTCCCTATCTCAGTCACAATGTGGCACAAGCCAGGCATGTTTTTTGCCAAATAGGGTGACTGACAGTACATTTCTAATGAATATGTATCCCCTATCTCAGTCACAATGTGGCACAACCTGTGACAAGGGCCTCCAATGACAAATATTAGTTTGGTAGGACCACTGTACATTCCAGATTTGTCCACTGCACAATGTGCATAGGGTTTGTAAAAATGAGTCCTATGGGCTGAGTCATGGTTGACGTAGGTAGCCACCATCCCAAGGGCCTCCAATCACAAATAGTAGTTAGGCTGGAGTAGGAATACTGTCCTGGTTTGTCCACTGCACAATGTGCATAGGGTTTGTAAAAATTAGCCCTATGGGCTGAGTCATGGTTGATGCAGAAAGCCACCATCCCAAGGGCCTCCAATCACAAATAGTAGTTAGGCTGGAGTAGGAATACTGTCCTGGTTTGTCCACTGCACAATGTGCATAAGGTTTGTAAAAATTAGCCCTATGGGCTGAGTCATGGTTGACGCAGGAAGCCACCATCCCAAGGGCCTTCAATCACAAATAGTAGTTAGGCTGGAGTAGGAATATTATCCTAGTTTGTCCACTGCACAATGTGCATAGGGTTTGTAAAAATTAGCCCTATGGGCTGAGTCATGGTTGACGCTGGAAACCACCATCCCAAGGGCCTCCAATCACAAATAGTAGCTAGGCTGGAGTAGGAATACTTTCCTAGTTTCTCTACTGCACAATGTGCATAGGGTTTGTAAAAATTAGCTTTATGGGCTGAGTCATGGTTTTTATGGAAAGGGGGTGACGTTATCAGCAGTAGTATGAATCTGCATTTTTGGTGAATTTATGTTGGCTTGCTGTCATCTGGAGGGATTACAAACTGTGGAGATATCCAGTCCTTGTTGAATTTAATCAGATTAAGTCTGTCTGCATTTTCCGTGGAGAGGTATGTGCGCCTATCAGAGCTGATTGCCCCAGCGGAACTGAAAACACGCTTAGACATCACACTAGTAGCCGGGCAGGCCAGCACCTCCAAGGCATATTAGGAGAGGTCGGGCCAAGTGTTCAGCTTAGACACCCAATAATTAAAGGGAACTGAAGCGTCAGAAAGGACGCACGTATGGTCACTTAAGTACCCCTTGACCATGTTCTGCAACTTATCCCTCCTTGGCATTGTTACAAGCACAGATAGACCTTGCTGTTGTGCTGGTTTATTGAAAATTGCCCAATTTGTGCACATTTTCCCTCCACCTCTGTTGGAGCTGGTGTTCATGTCTCTTCCCATTATCCCTTGGTGTTGAAAAGAGTCGGTGCCTCTGCCACCAGCATTGTCTGAGGGTGATGTTTTCAGCAACTGACCTACAACGGCCCTCTTGAACGATTTCATTGTAAAACTCTTTGGTGACTCCAAAAGGAGAGAAGGAAATTTCTCCTTGTACCGTGGATCGAGAAAGGTGGCCAACCAGTGTAGGTTATTGGATAAAATGTGTATCACGCGAGGGTCTTACCACAGACACTTACACATGAACTGTGCCATGTGGGCCAAGCTGCAAAAAGGCAAATGTTCTATGTCCCCAATAGAGATGAGCGTTGTTCTACTCGAACTGTTCGCCAATCTCAAATTCGAGCTGTTTTGGGCGGTGTTCGAGCCGTTCGGCGAACACGAACAATTTGATAAAAATTCGGCTGTTCGAGGTTATGTTCGATAACTGTTCGTGCACCAAAATCATAACTGGATTTTTTCTCAGTAATGATGAAAATTAATGTTAATACGCAGTTTGAGTGTACAGCGGGGTGGGGGGAGGGGCAGGGGATGGATCTCTGCAGGAACAATGAAGATCTCCATTTTTTTTTCTCTTTCCCGCATTTACAGTGGGGAGGTGCAATCTGTCAGCCTATCAGCAGCGCACACACGGAGCGAAGTGCTTTTTTTCACACAAGCAAGGGCATGTGTCATTGGCAGTGTATGTCACATGTCCTTGCCCTATAAGACCAAGCCATTTTCCCCGTCGCCACCATTTTCTCACTGCTGCAGCTGCGTGTTAGACGGCACCGCTGTTGCTGTGTGCGCTATACCTTGTTAATTTCAAGCCAATTTTCGCACAAATATACAGATAGCTTTGGGAGTAGGGAATAGTTGTGATTGCAGTCCTTTTAAGGACTAGGTTACAGCATTTCCTACGACTTTTATCAGGGAGGTCTGTGCTCTTAAATAGATCGGTTGTGGGAGTAAAGACTAATTGTAATTGCAGTCCTTTTCAGGACTAGGTTACATGAGTTCCTATCAGTTTTTGCCAGGCAGGTCTGTGCCAGTGCTGTGCAAGTTTTTTTCACAGCATTTGGCTGAATCTAGCAAAGCTAATCCTTTTTGGCCTATTGCAGAGTGTGTTAGTCAGTGGAGTAGCCTATCTGTGTTGCAAGATATACCACCTGTGTATAGAATACCAATTTTTTTACTGCACCTAGTGAAGTAAAATCTTTTGGGCATAGCATCATTCTATTAGTCCATCTATACTGACCTCCATCAGGTTGCAAATTAAAACTAATTTTTATCTGCATCTACAGTACCTCTGAAAAAATATTTGGGCTTCTAGCAGTGTGTGGGACTTGTTCTATTAGTCCATCTATACTGACCTCCATCAGGTTGCAAACTGAATATATTTTTTTCTGCATCTACCTCTGAAAAAATATTGGGCTTCTAGCTGTGTGTGGGTCTTGTTCTATTAATCCATCTATACTGACCTCCATCAGGTTGCAAACTGAATATATTTTTTTCTGCATCTACCTCTGAAAAAATATTTGGCCTTCTAGTAGTGTGTCGGACTTTCTCTATTAGTCCATCTATACTGACCTCCATCAGGTTGCAAATTAAAACTAATTTTTATCTGCATCTACAGTACCTCTGAAAAAATATTTGGGCTTCTAGCAGTGTGTGGGACTTGATCTATTAGTCCATCTATACTGACCTCCATCAGGTTGCAAACTGAATATAGTTTTTTCTGCATCTACCTCTGAAAAAATATTGGGCTTCTAGCTGTGTGTGGGTCTTGTTCTATTAATCCATCTATACTGACCTCCATCAGGTTGCAAACTGAATATATTTTTTTCTGCATCTACCTCTGAACAAATATTTGGCCTTCTAGTAGTGTGTCGGACTTGCTCTATTAGTCCATCTATACTGACCTCCATCAGGTTGCAAACTGAATATAATTTTTTTCTGCATCTAGCTCTGAAAAAATATTTGGCCTTCTAGTAGTGTGTCGGACTTTCTCTATTAGTCCATCTATACTGACCTCCATCAGGTTGCAAATTAAAACTAATTTTTATCTGCATCTACAGTACCTCTGAAAAAAATATTTGGGCTTCTAGCAGTGTGTGGGACTTGTTCTATTAGTCCATCTATACTGACCTCCATCAGGTTGCAAACTGAATATATTTTTTTCTGCATCTACCTCTGAAAAAATATTGGGCTTCTAGCTGTGTGTGGGTCTTGTTCTATTAATCCATCTATACTGACCTCCATCAGGTTGCAAACTGAATATAACTTTTTTCTGCATCTAGCTCTGAAAAAATATTTGGCCTTCTAGTAGTGTGTCGAACTTTCTCTATTAGTCCATCTATACTGACCTCCATCAGGTTGCAAATTAAAACTAATTTTTATCTGCATCTACAGTACCTCTGAAAAAATATTTGGGCTTCTAGCTGTGTGTGGGACTTGTTGCATTAGTCCATCTATACTGACCTCCATCAGGTTGCAAACTGAATATATTTTTTTCTGCATCTACCTCTGAAAAAATATTTGGCCTTCTAGTAGTGTGTCGGACTTTCTCTATTAGTCCATCTATACTGACCTCCATCAGGTTGCAAATTAAAACTTATTTTTATCTGCATCTACAGTACCTCTGAAAAAATATTTGGGCTTCTAGCAGTGTGTGGGACTTGTTCTATTAGTCCATCTATACTGACCTCCATCAGGTTGCAAACTGAATATATTTTTTTCTGCATCTACCTCTGAAAAAATATTGGGCTTCTATCTGTGTGTGGGTCTTGTTCTATTAATCCATCTATACTGACCTCCATCAGGTTGCAAACTGAATATATTTTTTTCTGCATCTACCTCTGAAAAAATATTTGGCCTTCTAGTAGTGTGTCGGACTTTCTCTATTAGTCCATCTATACTGACCTCCATCAGGTTGCAAATTAAAACTAATTTTTATCTGCATCTACAGTACCTCTGAAAAAATATTTGGGCTTCTAGCAGTGTGTGGGACTTGTTCTATTAGTCCATCTATACTGACTTCCATCAGGTTGCAAACTGAATATAGTTTTTTCTGCATCTACCTCTGAAAAAATATTGGGCTTCTAGCTGTGTGTGGGTCTTGTTCTATTAATCCATCTATACTGACCTCCATCAGGTTGCAAACTGAATATTTTTTTTTCTGCATCTACCTCTGAAAAAATATTGGGCTTCTAGCTGTGTGTGGGTCTTGTTCTATTAATCCATCTATACTGACCTCCATCAGGTTGCAAACTGAATATAATTTTTTTCTGCATCTAGCTCTGAAAAAATATTTGGCCTTCTAGTAGTGTGTCGGACTTTCTCTATTAGTCCATCTATACTGACCTCCATCAGGTTGCAAATTAAAACTAATTTTTATCTGCATCTACAGTACCTCTGAAAAAATATTTGGGCTTCTAGCTGTGTGTGGGACTTGTTGTATTAGTCCATCTATACTGACCTCCATCAGGTTGCAAACTGAATATATTTTTTTCTGCATCTACCTCTGAAAAAATATTTGGCCTTCTAGTAGTGTGTCGGACTTTCTCTATTAGTCCATCTATACTGACCTCCATCAGGTTGCATATTAAAAATAATTTTTATCTGCATCTACAGTACCTCTGAAAAAATATTTGGGCTTCTAGCTGTGTGCGGGACTTGTTGTATTAGTCCATCTATACTGACCTCCATCAGGTTGCAAACTGAATATATTTTTTTCTGCATCTACCTCTGAAAAAATATTTGGCCTTCTAGTAGTGTGTCGGACTTTCTCTATTAGTCCATCTATACTGACCTCCATCAGGTTGCAAATTAAAACTAATTTTTATCTGCATCTACAGTACCTCTGAAAAAATATTTGGGCTTCTAGCTGTGTGTGGGACTTGTTGTATTAGTCCATCTATACTGACCTCCATCAGGTTGCAAACTGAATATATTTTTTTCTGCATCTACCTCTGAAAAAATATTTGGCCTTCTAGTAGTGTGTCGGACTTTCTCTATTAGTCCATCTATACTGACCTCCATCAGGTTGCAAATTAAAACTAATTTTTATCTGCATCTACAGTACCTCTGAAAAAATATTTGGGCTTCTAGCAGTGTGTGGGACTTGTTCTATTAGTCCATCTATACTGACCTCCATCAGGTTGCAAACTGAATATATTTTTTTCTGCATCTACGTCTGAAAAAATATTGGGCTTCTAGCTGTGTGTGGGTCTTGTTCTATTAATCCATCTATACTGACCTCCATCAGGTTGCAAACTGAATATATTTTTTTCTGCATCTACCTCTGAAAAAATATTTGGCCTTCTAGTAGTGTGTCGGACTTTCTCTATTAGTCCATCTATACTGACCTCCATCAGGTTGCAAATTAAAACTAATTTTTATCTGCATCTACAGTACCTCTGAAAAAATATTTGGGCTTCTAGCAGTGTGTGGGACTTGTTCTATTAGTCCATCCATACTGACCTCCATCAGGTTGCAAACTGAATATAGTTTTTTCTGCATCTACCTCTGAAAAAATATTGGGCTTCTAGCTGTGTGTGGGTCTTGTTCTATTAATCCATCTATACTGACCTCCATCAGGTTGCAAACTGAATATATTTTTTTCTGCATCTACCTCTGAAAAAATATTTGGCCTTCTAGTAGTGTGTCGGACTTTCTCTATTAGTCCATCTATACTGACCTCCATCAGGTTGCAATTTCAAAATAATTTTTTTCTGCATCTAACCCAGCCAATAGTTTTGGCCTAATACCACAGTTTGGCCACTCAGCTCTGCTCGGTTACCATCCATTGTTTTTTTGTGCAAACAACTCCAGAGTTGTGAATTAGTTAACCACCAAAATGAATGGAAAAAGGCCTGCTGCTGGTGGAAAGGGGAATAGGCGTGTTGGGAAGGGGAAAAAAGGTTGTGTCCGTGGGGTAGGTGTTAAAGCAACAGTAACATCTGCAGAAGAAAGACCATCTTCCAGCCAAACTAAAATGTCTACTTCTTTTAGCGGACAATGTGATAAGATCCCTATCTTACGGCCACGCCAATCGCTACAAATTCCAGATGAGGCACAAAAACAGCAGGTGCTTCAATGGATATCAAGTGCTCCTTTAAGTGGGCTCTCCTCCACATCAACTTCAACATCACAAATACTCCAGTCCTCAAAGGTGTCACCCAAATCGCACTTGCTTCCTCACAGCTCCCAAATCTCCAGCTGCCCCTCTGAGTATGAGGTAGAACAGATGGTTGAGTCTGCAGAGCTGTTTACTCATACTATAGCCTGGGAATCAGAGGTCGACTCCAGCGCTTCTGTGAATCCAGACGAGGAAATGATCTGCACTGATGCCCAGAATCTTTATGAGTCGGATCCAGGACCAGACGCAGAAGGTTCTGACCATAATGTAGACCCTCATTCCCAAACTGTAACTCCTGTTGGTGGAGACAATGAGGAAGACGATGATAAGACTCAAATACCTGATTGGAGCGACAACTTTAGTTTTTTGTCAGGGCAGGAACAGGTTGGCTCTGAGGACGACGGGTGTGATAACGCACAGGGTGATGATGATGAGGTCGGAGATCCCACTTACTGTCAACCCACAGTCAGCCAAGAGATGAGGTCAGCAGAGGAGGTGGAGGAAGATGCTAGTGACGACGAGGTCAGGTTGCGCCTTCCTGGACAGAGACGTAGTACTGGAAGCACGTCAACAACTGCATCCTCAAACACAACTCTGCCTCTCACCACAAGTCGTGGTGGCTCTTCAGGTCGCATGGGTGCTAAGCCTTGCATAGCCTGGGCATTTTTTCAGATCGATAAAGATGACCCAACTCGTGTTATCTGTAACATTTGTCAGCAAAAGCTAAGTAGAGGCCAAAAAATACATAGTTTGAGTACTTCATGCATGAACCGGCACATGGACATGAAGCATAAGTTGCAGTGGGAAGCTCAGTGTGCTACAATGCGGCCTAGCCGGCCGGGCCAACCACCGTCTGCCATATCTTGTGCATCCGCGGCCTCTTCATCCTCTGTGACTGGGGGGACAGCAGTCACACCTGTTTTGGGGCGCAGACCTGCCACCTCTTTACCCGCAACAGCCAGCGTGATTGGCAGGTCATCATTTTCTTTGGAGGTGGTAACACCAGCTGGTGTTGAGCGCTGTCCGACATCGATAGCACCACCTTTGGATGAAGGCAACCTAACATGTCCGCCTGCATCTTCCTCACAGACCGGCAGTTTGCCGGGGACACCCTTATCAACCCCGTCTAAGCACAATAGCCAGCCCTCGGTCCCTCAGATGTGGACAAGTAAAAGACCATTTCCTCCTAGCCATGAGAAAGCTAAGAGGTTGAATTTCACCATCTGCAAGCTCTTGGCTACAGAAATGCTGCCTTTCCGCCTGGTGGACACAGAGGATTTTCGAGACCTTATGTCCGTCGCAGTGCCCCAGTACCAGATGCCCAGTCGGCACTACTTCTCAAAGAAAGGTGTGCCTGCGCTCCACCAGCATGTCGCACACAACATCACCGCTTCTTTGAGAAACTCTGTGTGTGACAGGGTGCATTTCACCACAGACACTTGGACGAGTAGGCATGGACAGGGGCGTTACATGTCGCTGACTGGGCACTGGGTAACTATGGTGACAGCAGGACAAGGGGCTGCTGTCCAAGTCTTGCCGTCCCCACGAGTTGTGCGTCAATCCTCTTTATGTCAAAGTTCCTCCACTGCTTCTGCCTCCTCAACCTCCTCTCGGTCTTCCACCTGCACCCAAAGCCTGTCTGGTCATGCCACAAGCTTTCTAACTGCGCAGAAGGGATCCTGCACACCTCCTTACTATGCTGGCAGTAGGGCTCAACGTCATCAGGCGGTTTTTACATTGAAATGTCTGGGAAATGTGAGTCACACAGCTGAGGAGTTGTGGTCAGCTCTGGAGAACCAATTTCATGAATGGTTGTCTCCACTGGACCTGAAACCAGGGAAGGCCGTGTGCGACAATGCTGCAAACCTGGGTGCGGCCCTTCGCCGGGCAATGTCACACACGTGCCTTGTATGGCTCACGTGTTGAACCTGGTTGTCCAGCAATTTTTAGCCCACTATCCCAGACTAGATGGCCTTCTGCAGAGGGCACTGTCGCTGTGTGCTCACTTCCGCCGTTCGCATCCTGCAGCTCAGCGACTTACATCTCTACAGAAGTCGTTGGGCCTGCCACTTCACCGGCTAAAATGCGATGTGCCTACCCGGTGGAATTCAACTCTGCACATGTTGCAGCGACTGTGGCAGCACCGACAAGCCCTGGTGCAATACGTTCTGACGTATAGCCTGGGCCAACGAGATTCAGAGGTGGGGCAAATCACGCTGGAGGAGTGGTCTCAGATCAGGGACCTATGCACCCTTCTGCACAGTTTTGAAATGGCGACGAAGATGTTTAGTGCTGACGATGCCATTATCAGCATGACTATTCCGGTGATTTACATGCTGGAGCACATGTTAAACAGAATTCGGAGTCAGGTGGTGGCACAAGAGGAGGTGGAGGAAGTAGAGGAGGAGGAGTTGTATGCGGAAGGGCTAACATCTGCAAGGTCCAGAAGGTCGGCAGCACCAAGGCGGCAGGCATGTGAGGGTGGGGGAGATGGTTTTACCAGGGCGCATGGTAGGAGATAAACTAGTGAGGAAGGTGCAGGAGCCCAGGAAGAAGTGGAGGACGAACTGATGGAAGACTCATCAGATGAGGGAGACCTTGATCACATTTCTGTTATGTGAGGTTGGGGGGAGAGGACAGAGGAAGGAAGCATGATTGTTTCCTCGCCACCAACACAACAGGGACTTGGTGCTCCTGGATGCGCAACACACATGAGTGCCTTCTTGCTGCACTACCTGCAACATGACCCTCGAATTGTGAGAATTAGAAATAATCCTGACTACTGGGTTGCCACACTGTTAGATCCCCGGTACAAAAGTAAATTTGCAGAAATTATTCCTGCCATAGAAAGGGATGCACGCATGCAGGAGTATCAGCAGATACTGTTGCAGAATCTTACATGTGCTTTTCCACAAAATACCAGTGGTGCACGTAGTGAATCTCACAGTTCCAACTTGCCAACCGTGGGACCGTCAAGTGTTCAGCACTCAAACCGTAACAGAACCACAGTATCTGCTGGTAACATCAATTTTGCGGAAACATTTCACCACTTTTTTAGCCCATCCTTTGCAAGGCCACAGGAGACAAGAAGTCTGACACATAGTCAACGCCTAGAGACGATGGTACAGGAGTATCTCCAAGTAAACATTGAAGCCACGACTGTGTCACTGGACCCTTGCTCTTTTTGGGCTTCCAATCTGGATAAATGGCCGGAGCTAGCCACTTACGCCTTGGAGATCTTGTCATGCCCCGCAGCCAGCGTTCTGTCTGAACGTGTGTTCAACGCTGCTGGTGGTGTGCTGACAGATAAGCGCACGCGGCTCTCCACTGATAATGTAGACAGACTCACGTTCATAAAGATGAACAAATCATGGATCCGAAATGACTTTTCTACCCCTGTGTCATCCTGGGGAGAGTAAAAGCTTGATGATTGGTTAAAATCACCCTACCAAACGTTTTAAGCTTTCAAATTACTAATCATGTTTATCTGTATCTTGACTGGAAAATAATTTGGGCTTTGTAGCAGTGTGCAGCACTGATCCTATTAGGCCATCTATAATAAGCTCCACCAGATTTAAAATTAAAAATAATTTTTAGCTGCATCTAGCCCGGAAAATAATTTTGGGGCTCCGAGATGCGCAAGACACATAAGTGCCTTCTTGCTGCACTACCTGCAGCATGACCCTCATATTGTCAGAATTCGAAGTAATCATGACTACTGGGTTGCCACACTCTTAGATCCCCCAAACTTTTCGATCAACCTTTTCATTTTAATAAAGACCAAAAAAATGGTCATTTTTGAAATTATAAGCATTAGCAGGTTGTTAGAAACTGAAATCAAACAGTTTTCAACTCAAAACTTTATTCTAGGTGATGTTACATTTTCACATAGGACCCCTTGTTCGAAAGGAGCTTCTGAACTCTCTCGTCCATTGAATTTGTCAGGTTTTGGATGGTTTCTGCTTCAATTGTTTTGCATGAGGACAGAATACCCTCCCAGAGCTGTTGCTTAGATGTGAACTGCCTCCCGCCATCATAGACACTCCTTTTAATGATGCTCCAAAGGTTCTGAATGGGGTAGAGGTCAGGGGAGCATGGGGGTCACACCATAAGTTTGTCCCCTTTTATGCCCATATCAGCCAGAGATGCAGATGTTTTATGTGCAGCATGAGATGGTGCATTATCATGCAGAAAAATGATCTTGCTGTGAAATACACGGTTCTTCTTCTTGAACCATGGCAGGAAGTGCTGTTTGAGAAAATCCACATACATTATGGAGTTCATCTTTAGCGCCTTCAGGGATCCTAAAGGGGCCGACAATCTCTCTCCCCATGATTCCAGCCCAAAACATTACTCCACCTCCTCCTTGTTGGCGCTGTAGCCGTGTTTGCGTGGGGTGTCCATCAACCAGCCATCCTCCACTCCATCCATCTGGACCATCGAGCGCTGCACGGCACTCATCCGTGAACAAAACAGTTTTGAAATCAGTCTTCATGTAATGTTTGGCCCACTGGAGCCGTTTCTGCTTGTGTGAAGTGGATAGAGGAGGTCGACAGGATGGCGTATGCACAGCTGCAAACCTCTGAAGGACCCTGCATCTTGTTGTTCGGGGGACGTTGGAGGCACAAGCAGCTTCAAAAACTTGTCTGCTGCTATGACAAGGCTTTTTTGCCGCTGCTCTTTCAACCTGATGTAATTGCCTGTAGGAAAGAGTCCTCAATTTGCCCTTATCAGCACGCACACGTGTGTACTGTGAATCAGCTACATACTTCTTGATTGCCAAGACACTTCATCCTGATCATCGCACAATGTTGATTGTAGTCATGCCTTGACCTAAACACTCCACAATTTGTTGCTTCTCAGCAGCCGACACATCCTTTTTCTTTCCCATTTTGGCAGAAAATGTAGGCTGCTTAATAATGTGAGAGAGCCTTCTTAAGTAGTCTTGCCTTTCATTGGACACACCTGCCAAACTAATTAGCACAGGTGTCTGCAATTGCTTACAGTGATATAAAGAGCCCTGACACACATCACCATCAATGAGTTTAACTGACAAACAAACAAATTCTTCCCTTATCACTCCTAAACACTTTTTGCATAATAATTTGGAACGCGGTGTACATGTGCTTTTCCACAAAACACCAGCGGTTCACGTAGTGAATCTTACAGTTCTAACTTGCCAACCGTGGTCTGTATGGAATTGTTCAATAAAGGGCCCAAAATTAAGATAACATAGATGGGAGAGGTCTCTATGAATAGGAATTCCTAAGTATTTGATACCCTGTGAGGGCCAGGCAAAGGGAAAGTTGGACTGGATGGAATCCTATATGGATTTGGGGAGGGAGACATCGAGGGCCTCAGACTTCGCTGCATTGATTTTAAAATTTTACCATGTAACAAAGTGATCTATTTCAGCCATAACAGCATGGATGGATATATGTGATTGAGTGATATATACTAGGACATCATCAGCAAATAGAGAGCACTTGTACTCGGTGCCTCCCACCTCAATCCACCTAATATTGGGGTTATGGCGAATTGATGAGAGCAGGTGCTCCGTCACTAGGATGTATAAGAGAGGGGACAGAGGACATCCCTGCCTTGTCCCATTGGTGATTGTGAAAGGTGATGAAAATGTTCTGACGCACCCCCCTGGGCCTTGGGACACCCGGAGCCGGACCCTTTTTGGTGGATGCTGGTGGTTGTAGTCTTCGTGGCGGCGACCCGGTTCCGTGGCTCAGGGCGGTCAAACCAGTGGCGGAACTATTTATGTGGTTTTGATGTTTAAATGTCCGACTACGCCACCCGTGGATTGCGGTCAGAGTGAACCACCGCTACAGGGCAGACCGCTGAGGCTGGTGTTGTGGGTGCAGCAGAGCGTAGCATAACTCCCCACGGGAGGAGTATAGCCTCAGGGCAGTGTATGCGGAGGATGGGGGTGATGGTGCAGGGCAGCAGCAGTAACGACACGGAGTCAGTGATGCAGTCCAGGGCCTTTACTCACAGTTCTTATTATCCAGACCACGTCTGCAGGTAACGGCTGCCCACGTCGTACTGTGCTCACCAGGTGAGGGGCTCAGACAACTCCCAGATAACTTTGGAGCACTTCACAGGACCCCCTTTGTGTGTCCTTTGTCTGGCCTTTCTTACCAACACTTCTGTCCGGCTGCCTCGGGCCTCCTCTTGGTAAACTTGGCGCCAGTTTCCCTGACCCTATGTGGTGCCTTCCTAGCGGGTGTAGCGAGGGGCTGCGCCACATAAAATGTCAGAGCCTCCGGTTTCTAGCTGAGGGTCGTTTCCTGCCTCCACTAGTTCGGGGACCGGTCTCCCCCTTTGGCCTGACCCCTCCACGCAGGTGGATTCGGGCGTGCGGTGGCGACTCGCCCGTCCGCACCCCTGGGATCCCTTCATTCCTCGTTCCTGGAGCCTTCTCCGCTCCTCTTCCTTCCTTCTCCCTCTTCCAGGCCTGGGCCTCTGTTACTAGGCCCGCCTCCGGAGCAGAGCTCATGCAGAGCCCCTGCTCCCTGCCACTTCTGCTCAGACTTCTCTGCACTGAACTAAGATGGTGCCCACCTTTTATACTCCCTTCTCAATGCACCCAGGAACTGCTTCCTCCCTGCTCCTGCACTACAGGGTTCCCCTTCCTCAGTGTTCCCTCCCCCCACTCCAGCCAGGGACAGGGACTGTCGTGCCCATCTCAGGGGCATATTGGTCGCCCTGCCCCACGGCAATGTGGTGTAATGCATGCAGGTGTCGGGTCCTGATCCACACTCCATCCTTACCTGAGAGTGAGATATCACACCTCTGGGTGAGGTGCAATACGTCTGTAGCAACCGAGCCCTCAGGGTGCTACAGTTCCATTTATCTTCAGCCTAGGTGACGTATTGCGATACAGGGCCGTGATTTTGGCTATAAAAGGGTCCCCTAGACCCCTACCCCAAGCTTTTTAAGAGAATCATATATGGCGTGCCAGGAGATTCTATGGAATGCTTTCTCAGCATCCAACGAGAGTATCTAATTACAAATTTTTAACTGCATCTAGCCCAGGAAATACTTTGTGCCTAGTAGCAGTGTCTGCTAGTCAGCGGATTATCCCGGCTGTTAAGCAAGCTACACCACCTGTAGTTTAGACACTTAATTTTTTCAAAGGAAATGCTTCGGGACCATGGGATACTCAGTGAAGAGCATCAGGAGGCACCCCAAGGCATAGGGGCTGGGACTGGCAGTAGGATGCCTTGCGGTGGAGAGCCGAGCTCGATCCTTATAAAAGCTTTTTAACTGCAGCAGCTTTAGTGGACGCTACTGGAGCTGGAATTACGCGGCTGCTGGCATGAGACTTGCCCTCCAATAGATCCTTGTAAATGGATTTAAAGTGTATTCATTCAAATTAGAGAGACAATTTAAATTAAAAAGCTTAGAGCTGCCTCCACCACAGGGGGGCTCGCTCGACCCACCAGCGGACAGGCACCAGTATTGGGAGAGGGGGGCTGGCCATCAGGGTTCACCGCGGCTCTGGCACAAACCCGGCGACACGGAGGTGGCACGGGCAGGAGCGGACTGGCCGTGTCGGCTTCTCACTTTTTGGATTTTAGAAGGGCATGACATGCCTATATCTGTGTCTCCCCCTCCTTTTACTCCTCCACCTCTTTTATTTTCGCATGACTATATGTACTTGTCACTTTTCCATGTGTTAGTTGTGTCTTCCGAGCAGTTTGTCAGCTTTTGGACACCTTTGAAGGTGTTTTCTATGTGTTTCTATGTGTTTTTGTTTGCCTGCCATTGGTTTTAACGGTGTTCGAAGGTGTTCGACGAACAGTTCGACGAACAGTTCGGCGAACACACGGGTGTTCGACGAACCGAACCGAACTCGAACACTACGGGGGTGGCTCAACACTAGTCCCCAACAGAAGAAAAAGTACCCATCCTCTCCTCACGCTGACTCGCCTCCTCCTCCTCCTCCACCTCATTGTCCTTCTCTCCAGCCCATCCACTTTGAACAGATATGAACCTTGGGTTGGGTGTCCCCTCTGTAGCATTATGAGTCCCCTCGGTAGAACAGAAAAACAAGTCCTCTCCCTCCTCATCCTCCTTATCTTCCTCCTCATCACCCATTGTTGCCTCAGAATATTGGCTTGGCTGGGTAGTAACACCCATTGGAAATCTGGCTCCATACCAACATGCCGGGCACTCAAAGCTTCCTCTTTGAGATTATGCAGTGATTGTTTCAAGAGACACAGCAGTGGGATGGTTACGCTCACGAGGTTGGTGCAGTACTCAGAGCTCTCAAGAACCTCACAAATGTCAGCGATCCACACCAACTCGACAGTTGTTATGTGTGGTGGCTGACTCTCATTCTGATGGGCATGCTGAAGCTGGTATTCAGCTACTGCCCTCTGCTGTTCACTAATCCTCGCCAACATGTGATAGATGGAGTTCCACCCCGTGGGCAGGTTGCAAATGAGTCGGTGACTTGGCAAATTCAAGCACTTTTGCAGTGCTGTAAGAGAAGAAAAGCGGTAGAGAAATGGCAGAAATGGGCGCTAATTCGGTGCACTTTCTCAAGTAGGTACGGCAAGTTACGGGAAGTTTTCAGAAATTTCTGAACAACTAGGTTCAGCACGTGAGCCATGCATAGCACGTATACCAGCTTGCCGACCTTTAAAGCCGCCACCAGGTTACGCCCATTATTGCAGACGACCAGACCGGGTTGGAGGTGCAGCGGGGAGAGTCACTGATCGGTCTGTTGTCTTAAAGCTTGCCACAGCTCTGCTGCAGTGTGTGCTTTTTGACCTAAACCGATCAGCTTCAGCAGAGCGTGTTGCTGCTTTGCTGATGCACGGCTGCACAGGTCCCAGCTTGGCAGTGATGGGGAGGGTAATTCAGAGAAGATCAGGAGCAGGAGGATGGGAGAGAGGAAGTGGAATATGAAGAGGCGGAAACCCTGACAGAAGTTGGGCCCGTTATTTTTGGCGTGGGTAGGATGTGTGATGTTCCCGTTTGCGCCTTTGTCCCACCCTCCACCAGGTTCAAGCAGTGTGCCGTGACAGAAATGTATCATCCCTGTCCACAACAACTTGTCCAGGTGTCTGTTGTTAGTTGGACCTTCCCGGTTACGGCGTTGGTGAGAGCACGGTTCAGATTGTTTAACACATGCTTGTGTAATGCAGGGACGGCACACCGGGCAAAATAGTGGTGGCTGGGAACACTGTATCGTAAGGCAGCCACAGCCAAGAGATCACGGAAAGACTGTGTTCCCACAAGCCTAAATGGCAACATCTCCACAGCTAGCAATTTGGCAGTCTGCTAGTTTATTACTGGTGCCTGTGGGTGCATGGCTGGGTATTTACGCTTTCTTTCCAAGCTCTCAGGCACAGACAATTGGGTGCTTTTCTGTTACAAGGAAGTGGATGTGGTTGATGTTTGTTGTGTGTGAGCAACCGCAGCTTGTAGTCAGAAGGTATGAGCGCCTACTTCCTGAACAGAAGATTCTGAAGGACATAGCCCAGGCGACATGGTATTGGTTTGACCCGCAGACGCAAATTTGGTACCCTGGTGCTCCGCCCACCTACTGGGGTGCTTGGCTGCCATGTGGTTTTGCATACTGGTGGTGCTTAGGTTGCCTTTGCCCTAGCCTCTGCTCAACTTGGTGTGGCAGATGCTACAGACTACAATGTTTTTCTCTGAAGGACTTTCAGAAAAAAAATTCCACACAGTAGCTGAACGCCCTCTTGCCCTAACTTGGCACACAGCTCTTGGGAATAGTTGACCCAGTTCTCACTCTGGTGCCTGTGTTGGTGCTACATATCCATCTTCCTCTGTGTTGCTGTCATGGTTATGCATGCCAACGGTAATCAGTGTACTCATCATCAGCAAAGGAGGAAAATCCAGCAAGACGATCTCCAATAAACTCTATATTTATTAGTTAATTTAAAATATTTCATATCGCCAAAGAGATGCAGTTTTAAGTCACAACCATCACAAGCATGGGAGAACAGCAGACGCCTTTCGGAAATTAATCCTTAGTCATTGCATAGCCGCATGTGTTCACGGGGCAGCATTTTATGTCATATCCTCTCAGGGCACATGACCAGCCCCCTCCAATGAAATAACTTAAAAAAAAAAAATACAAATATCCATACAAGTATTAAAAAATAAAAATAACATATAACAAAGCACAATGAAAAACAATACAGTCAATCATAATAGTAGATCATATCCTGTCTTAAATTCATTCCTTTTGGAGATCTTGTATCAAATTCATAGATCCACCAGGACTCTCTGTCAAGGAGTTTTCTCCGATAATCCCCTCCCCTATGTGGTTTCCTAACCTTTTCTATCCCAATTATCTCGCAGCTGGAAGTGTTTCCTTCATGTTCCATGCTGAAATGTCTGGATGCTGCTGAGCATTTAGTTACCATTTTGTTGTTGGCATCTGATAAATGTTGTCTTATTCAAGTTTTTAATGAATTGGTAGTACATCCCACGTATTGAACATTACATATATTACATCATCGACCAACTCGTCTTCCATCTCATCTGCCTTCCAAGTTGACATTGTAGGCTAACCTGATGGCAACTGTGTCTCATCATCATCAGCCTCCACCTCTGGAGACAGTAAATGACTTTCTGCCAAGTGGCTTTCTTCTGGCTGTAGGTCCTCAATACTTGAGCATCAACGCATGCCACCTCTTCTTGTTCCTCTTTAATCCTGCACGGTGATAGGTCAGAGCCAACCAAAGGATACGTACCAAACAGATCCTCGGAGTGGCCAAGCTTGGGGTCATATGTCTCCTGTGACTGATAATGGCGGGAGAAAGGAGAACTGGATTGGATGGGCAAGCCTTCTGTGTATCTACAGTAGACTGTGTGGTCGTGGAAGATTTGTTGCTGCTTGACAAATGTGTAGAGGCCTTGTCTGCTATCCAAGACAGAATCTGTTCTAACTCTTCTGGCTTCCACACACGTTTATGTTCCAGACCGGGAAATTTTTCAAGGAACAAAGTGGATGCATCAAGCTTCTTCTGACCTGGCACAGACTGAGTGCCTTCTCGCGCACCACTGAAAACACCACATCCACGTTAATTAACAACAGGCTTTTTTGGCTTTTTTGGCATTTTGGGATTTGTTGACAGATTTTCAGATGTTGATGGCACAAGCCAAGATAGCTGTCACAACCAAAATAGTGGTTAAAATGGCCTGGTGCGTGCTTTGTAGCAGGCAGTAGGAATTGTTTGGAGTACTGCTTTGTGCAGGGTACTCAATGATTTTTTAAATGGACTAATATGGACAGAGTGCAGGGCACTCAATAATTTTTTAAGTGAACTAATATGGACAGAAGGCAGGCTGACACCCCAAAATAGTGGTTAAAATGGGCTGGTGCATGCTGTGTAGCAGGCAGTAGAAAATATTTGGACTACTGCTTTGCGTAGGGCACCAAACGCCTTTTTAAGTGGACTAATGTGGACAGCAGAAGCCAGGCTCTGACCCCTTAAACAGCAGGGAAAATAGACCAGTGCTACAAAAAAAAGGCAGCACAATATGCTACTTCTGTGTGTGTTGGAAAAATATTTTCAGATGTTGATGGCACAAGCCAAGCTAGCTGTCACAACCAAAATGGTGGTTAAAATGGCCTGGTGCGTGCTTTGTAGCAGGCAGTAGGAAATGTTTGGACTACTGCTTTGTGCAGGGCACTCAATGATTTTTTTAAGTGGACTAATATGGACAGAAGTCAGGCTGACACCCCAAAATTAGTGGTTAAAATGGCCTGGTGCGTGCTTTGTAGCAGGCAGTAGAAAATGTTTGGACCACTGCTTTGTGCAGGGCACTCAATGATTTTAAAAGTGGACTAATATGGACAGAAGGTAGGTTGACACCCCAAAATAGTGGATAAAATGGGCTGGTGCGTGCTTTGTAGCAGACAGTAGGAAATGTTTGGACTACTGCTTTGTGTAGGGTACAAAACGCTTTTTTAAGTGGACTAATACGGACAGAAGGAAGGTTGACACCCCAAAATAGTGGTTAAAATGGCCTGGTGAGTGCTTTGTAGGAGGCAGTAGGAAATGTTTGGACTACTGCTTTGTGCAGGGCACTCAATGATTTTAAAAGTGGACCAATATGGACAGAAGGTAGGCTGACACCCCAAAATAGTGGTTAAAATGGGCTGGTGCATGCTTTGTAGCAGGCAGTAGGAAATGCTTGGACTACTGCTTTGTGCAGGGCACTCAATGATTTTAAAAGTGGACTAATATGGACAGAAGGCAGGCTGACACCCCAAAACAGTGGTTAAAATGGCCTGGTGCTTGCTTTGTAGCAGGCAGTAGGAAATGTTTGGACTACTACTTTGTGCAGGGCACTCAATGATTTTTTAAGTGGACTAATATGGACAGAAGTCAGGCTGACACCCCAAAATAGTGGTTAAAATGGGCTGGTGCGTGCTTTGTAGCAGGCAGTAGGAAATGCTTGGACTACTGCTTTATGTAGGACACCAAACGCCTTTTTAAGTGAACTAATATGGACAGCAGAAGCCAGGCTCTGACCCCTGGCAGGGAAAATAGACCGGAGCTTAAAAAAAAAGGCAGCACAATATGCTACTTCTGTGTGTGCTGGAAAAATATTGCTTTGCCTCTGACAAGAGCTGTTTTAAGATGGACACTGGAAGAACACTACTTAATACACTCCCTACCTAATACACAATCTCTCCCTTCCTGTACTCTGACTTTGTTGTGTGTCTTCAGCTCTGAAAAGAGCTATTTTTGGTGGAATTATGGAGCTAGTGAGCAACTCATTTAAACATTGAACTAGTACACACTGCAGGTAGGCCTTAAAAGGGCTTTTGTTTTATCAACAGGCCTAAACACTCTCCCTAGCAGCTCAGCGATCTCTCGCTATGCTTATAGAATGCAGGCTCTGGATGTAATGTGCACAAAATGGCAGCGGCAGGGATTAAATAGACCCTATGAAGCTGGGCGGCCAGCCAATCACAGTAATGCCACAACTAAGATGTCTGCGGCATTACTGTGATTGGTTAAGAAGCCCAGCATGTTTAGTGGCTTCAAAGAAGGCGCCAAAACTGCAGAGCGGGACATCCGAATATAGCGAGGCAAGTACACAAATACTCGCAGAATAACGAGTAACCCGAATACCGTACTATCCGTGCGAATAGTGAATAGTAACGAATATGACGCGCCCCCTGGGCCATATTCTTTTAGGGGGAATATCCGGAGCCGGATCAGATGGGGGTTGTAGTCTTCCGAGTGGCTGTGACCCGGTCCGTGCCCAGGGTGTCAAACTGAGTTGTATGTGGCAGTCCTACAGATGTTAATAAGTTCTTAATGTCGACTACGCCACCCGTTGTATTGCGGTCACTATGGCCGCCGCTGCAGCAGGGTCCGCTGAGGCTGATGGTGTAGGTGCAGCTTTGGTGATATAACCCCCAACGGGTGGGGTATAGCCTCAGGGGGATCAGGTGCAGAGGATGGGGGTTGTGGTGATGCAGTGTAGACGGCAATCAGAGACAGAGTCGGGTTATGCAGTTTAGGATGTTTACTCACTGCTGATGTTCCGGTCACTCCAGCTTCGAGTGACCTCCCGAGCCGTGCTGCATCCACCAGGTTCTGGATCCAGCCAACCCCCAAGCGAGTCCGGAGCGTGACCCTGAGCTCTCCTTCTGTCCTTTCTCTGGCCGTCCCCACTATTGATCCACCCAGGTCCAGCTCCCTCGGGCCTTCTGTTGGGAGACCCTTGGCCTCGGGTTCCCTGACCCTCCACGTGGTATGCCTTCGTGGTGGATGTGGTGGGTGACCGTGGCAACCGCTGCCCACGGCCTCCGGTCTCTGGCTGGGGAGTGTTTTTGCCCCCACCAGCTTGGGTTCCGGTACCCTGATGCCGACTCTTCACCCGGGGATTTAAGTTGGGTTCTTGGAGTCCTTTTCTTCTGTTTCCCCCTCTGGGTCTCTCTCTCTTCTCCTCTCTCACTCTGGGTCTCTCTTCTCCTCCGCTCGCTGACTTTCTCTCTGCAACTGACCCTGTTCTTAGTTGGTGCCCACCTTATATACACCCTCTATGTGTGAGCTCAGGTGACCAGCACCCAATGAGCTCCTATCTTTACCCAGGCTGCTCCCCCTATCTGCCCCTACACTACTTGGGATGTACCACCCCCCTCCCACTCCAGCCAGGAACAGACTCGGTCGTACCTGCACATTTCTAAGTGGGAGTACCGTCGGTCTGCTCCTCGGAAATGGGATGTGTGTAGTGCATGCAGCCTACCGAGCTCAGTTCCACACTCCATCCTTACCCGGGAGTGGAATACCACACCTCTGGGTTGAGGTGCAATACCCCTGTAGCAGCCGAATCCTCAGGGTGCTACATTCCCCCCTGGTAAATCACAGCACGTCCTCGGGCTGTAAGACATAACACCAAAACATACAAATTTTTGCATAAACATTTAAAACATATAAAACATTATATATATATATATCAATATAAAACATTCTCGTCGCCTCTGGCTCCTCCTCCGGTCACTGTGCAACGTGTGACCGGGTAAAGTGCGACAGTCTTTCTAGAAAAATGGTTTTCCTATAAAACCGGTAGGGGGCGCTTTAGGAAGCGCAACTATCTACAAGGGACAGTGTGGCCGCTCTCAGTCCTCTGCCAGGTAAGGAGGGAAAGGGAATGGCTGCTCACAGTCCTCAGCCTGTGGGATTAAGGGTAAACGGGTGAACAGTTCACATCAGCTGGTCCCAACGGGGACTATATTTGCAGTAACAGTTTCTTTATACCCCGATCGGGTAACTATTTACAGCACCTGCTCCGCTGTACTCAACAACGTCTTCTTCCTGCTCCTTCTTTGGGGATCTCAGCTTCAGACCCGTCCGGATCCTCTTGCTCTTCCTCCTCACATCGCAGCTCCTCCTCTGTCAGGCGATGCACATGGAGGGCTTAAGGTCCTTTGGCACACTTGTGCCGGGTAAAGGTGACCTCGTCCCCGATATAAAGGTCACGACCTCTGTGCCCCTCCGGCAGATGGGACTCCACATCTCTGCGCGTGACAAAGACGTCGACGGGGGTGTTGTGGTCTCTGATGAAGCCCCACCCATGCTGCATATTGAACTTAATTACAGTCCCGGTGGTGCGGGGACTGTGCGCTGCACGGGGGTCCCTCCTGGTTCGGCTCTTCTGCTCGGCGCTCCTTATTTGGGCCTGTTGTTCCCGGACCCGCCTCTCTCTCCGCTCCCTCGCAAACTCCTCGAGCTGCTGCCGGCAGCACTCAGCACGCTCCGCTGCAGCTGCCCTGGTTTCCTGAGTGAACCCCATTAGGTCTTCTCCGGTGGGGTCCCACTCAAATTGGGTCTCTTCAAGCGGGGGCGAGATCCTTATCACGGGCTTCGGAGCCGGAATCAGGGGTGCACACATGGCCCCAACTCTCCTCTGGTGCTCCAGTTCATAATATTTCTGAGGCCAGATGAAAGGCTGCCCGTCCGGCCATGTGTGCTGGGCAAACAAGTCCTCTCCCAGACGCGGCACCCTTGGTTTTACGGGTGCGGGCGCGATGGTGGTGGCGCCCGGGTTGCCCAGGCCTTGCGGCCAGGCCTGGGGCACCTGGAAGGTGAAGGGCACCGTTAGGACGGCGGCGCCCTGGGCTACCTGGCCTTGCGGCCAGGCCGGAGGCTCCGCGGAGGTAGGGGGCGCTGTTGGTGATGCGACGCCCGGAAATTCTAGGCCCTGCGACCAGGCTGGTGTTACTTCCTGTTTTGCCACGCTCGGGGTCGGTGCGCATGGCGTCACAGGGGTCGCGACGGCGGCTTCCGGTTGGGGCCTAGTCTGCGTCGGTGACACGGCGTTTTTGGGCACTGCAGGGGGACTTTCGGGCTCTGCGACGGGGAGCTGGGGCAGGTAAGCGGTGTCCTGGTTTGGGGTATAGACGTCCCCTTTACCTGCCTCCATGCGTTCGGCTCCCTTCTCGGCGCCGTCTCCGGCCTTGGGTCCTCCCGCGCCATCCTCAGAGGCGGTCTGTCTCCTCATCTTGGCTGGCGTGCTCCGGGTCTTGGTTTGCTGGGCCATCTCTCGGCTCCACTCCGCCAATGTCTCTCGCTGTACCCGGGCCATCCTCCGCGCGAGGCCCTCCAGGGCAGTCTGTGCACACTCCCGGTCTCGGGGGAGCTGTGCAAGGACCTCCACTAGGCCTAGTGGGGTCGTGGTTTCCAGCAGGCTCCTGACCAACGGGTCGGTGCTGCTCTGCTCTTCTTCCAGCAGGCTCCTGGCCAGCGGGCCGGTGCTGCTCTGCTCTCTCGCCATCTCCGGGTGAGCTTCTCTGCTACTCTTCTCCAGGCTTCCTGCCTCCGGGTGCGCTCGCTCCAGACTCCTCCATGCGGCACCCATCTTCGTTCTTTTCTTTCGTCTCCTCCCACTTCGAGGGCGGTCCCGGGGCCACTGGGTGACTGTCAGCTCCAGGGGCTGTTCTTTCACGCTGACAGACACCTCTAGCATCACAGTCTCTGTTGGTGGGGGCGGTTTCCACTTTTGGCGCCATTTTCGGTCCTGGCCCACGATGGGAGGTGGCCTCTCGCCACCCTCTGGCACGCCCATAATGGCGTCCGCTCTTCCAAGGCGGGAAACCTTTGGAAATGGCGGGAATCGCTTCCCAGTGGCGGGAAACTCTGCAGATGGCGGGAAAACGCTGTTAATGGCGGACAACCGGCTGGAATCGACCTGTGATGGGGTCCGATGGCGGGGACCCTCCGGAACCGGCAGGAGACTTCTTTTTGAGGTAAACTCGTTCTTTTCTTCAGGCACGCAGTACCCGGTTGTTGCGGGCACGTAATCCTGCCGACTACGCCAAAGTTGACGCGCCCCCTGGGCCATATTCTTTTAGGGGGAATATCCGGAGCCGGATCAGATGGGGGTTGTAGTCTTCCGAGTGGCTGTGACCCGGTCCGTGCCCAGGGTGTCAAACTGAGTTGTATGTGGCAGTCCTACAGATGTTAATAAGTTCTTAATGTCGACTACGCCACCCGTTGTATTGCGGTCACTATGGCCGCCGCTGCAGCAGGGTCCGCTGAGGCTGATGGTGTAGGTGCAGCTTTGGTGATATAACCCCCAACGGGTGGGGTATAGCCTCAGGGGGATCAGGTGCAGAGGATGGGGGTTGTGGTGATGCAGTGTAGACGGCAATCAGGGACAGAGTCGGGTTATGCAGTTTAGGATGTTTACTCACTGCTGATGTTCCGGTCACTCCAGCTTCGAGTGACCTCCCGAGCCGTGCTGCATCCACCAGGTTCTGGATCCAGCCAACCCCCAAGCGAGTCCGGAGCGTGACCCTGAGCTCTCCTTCTGTCCTTTCTCTGGCCGTCCCCACTATTGATCCACCCAGGTCCAGCTCCCTCGGGCCTTCTGTTGGGAGACCCTTGGCCTCGGGTTCCCTGACCCTCCACGTGGTATGCCTTCGTGGTGGATGTGG
Organism: Phyllobates terribilis; assembly: GCF_046119375.1. Lineage (NCBI taxonomy): Eukaryota > Metazoa > Chordata > Amphibia > Anura > Dendrobatidae > Phyllobates > Phyllobates terribilis. The sequence goes on from NW_027362761.1 coordinate 845,458,807, forward strand.
TGGGTGACCGTGGCAACCGCTGCCCACGGCCTCCGGTCTCTGGCTGGGGAGTGTTTTTGCCCCCACCAGCTTGGGTTCCGGTACCCTGATGCCGACTCTTCACCCGGGGATTTAAGTTGGGTTCTTGGAGTCCTTTTCTTCTGTTTCCCCCTCTGGGTCTCTCTCTCTTCTCCTCTCTCACTCTGGGTCTCTCTTCTCCTCCGCTCGCTGACTTTCTCTCTGCAACTGACCCTGTTCTTAGTTGGTGCCCACCTTATATACACCCTCTATGTGTGAGCTCAGGTGACCAGCACCCAATGAGCTCCTATCTTTACCCAGGCTGCTCCCCCTATCTGCCCCTACACTACTTGGGATGTACCACCCCCCTCCCACTCCAGCCAGGAACAGACTCGGTCGTACCTGCACATTTCTAAGTGGGAGTACCGTCGGTCTGCTCCTCGGAAATGGGATGTGTGTAGTGCATGCAGCCTACCGAGCTCAGTTCCACACTCCATCCTTACCCGGGAGTGGAATACCACACCTCTGGGTTGAGGTGCAATACCCCTGTAGCAGCCGAATCCTCAGGGTGCTACAAATACACTCGCTCATCACTAGTAGAGTCCCATTTCATATCTTTAAGCATGCTAGATATATAGATATATAGCCTGTCACTAGTGCTGTAAAATAGTGAGGCACAGTTTTGAAGACTGGTGTACAACTGACAAAACATCTTATATGAAGAACTATTGAAATGAGAACTGTATTCTTTCACTTGGTGCATATGTATAGGAAAATGCAGTGTATGCTATTAAACGTGAAGTCTTTTAACTTGTAGAAACTCAATGCACTTGGGGTATATTTGTTATTTTTGGAATAAACACTAAAATCTATGCATCGACTTATCAAGACTGATGTTTTGGTAGCACCAGTCTTGATGACCAGTGCACTGCAGTAAGATGTGCCAAATTGGTGCATTTTACAGCTGCCATCCACCACCACAAGAAATGAACACTAGTATGAGTTGTGTAAAAATGTTTTCATCATTTCAATTAGTTTTACACCACTAGTCTGGCAAAAACTGCTTCATGAATCAAACCATAGTGGTAACTGATGAAGAAAGGTGACCGATCAAAATGACTCCAAACACAACAAATCATTAAACCAGAAGAGAGCAATGTGTTCTAAGCATATTGTCATTTCCTGAAGGAAATAGTGTCTTTCTGGGATAAAGCTCAATTACAACCAACCAAGGGTTTTCTTTGCCAGGACTGAACCTTATCTTGCATTAGTACTTCACTCTGGCATGTATATTTGTCATGTATAGTCACCCTATCTGATGCTCCCTTTTCGCTTGTGTTTCCTCCTTTAAGACCAGCTTCCCAGTATCCTTTAACACTTACTATGATTCATGATGCACAGATACGGCAGAGAAATATAGGTATAGTACAATGCCAAAGATTTCACTTCTTACATTACATGAGTGATATCTATTGTGTAAATTCTACAATTGCTCAGAAACCGACGAATCCTCACAGCGCACAGTGTGGGCCCTGGGGGATTCAAAAGTTTTCATTTTAGACCACACAGTGTAGTCCTCCTCCTCCATACAGTATTATGGACACTACATAGATAGTCCTCTCTGCAGTATTATGGGCTCCACATAGTCCTCCATACAGAAATATGGGAGCCACATAATGTTCCATACAGTATTATAAGCACCACATAGCACTCCATACAGTATTATGGACACCACATAGACCTCAATACAGTATAATGGACCCCATATATTGCTCCATTCAGTATAATGGGCCACATACTGTATATTGCTCCATACAGTATAATGAGTCCCATATATTGGTCCATACAGAATAATTGGCCCCATATAGTGCTCCAAACCGAAGAATTGACCCCATATAATGCTTCATACAGAATAATGGGCTCCATATAATGCTACATACAGAATAATGAACCCCATATAATGCTATACACATAATAATAGACTCCATATAATGCTCCATACAGAATAATGGACCCTATATAATGCTCCATACAGAATAATGGACCCCATATATTGTTCCATACAGAATAACGGACCCCATATAATGCTCCATACAGAATGGGCCCCATATATTGTTCTATACAGAATGGGCTTCATGTAATAATCCATATATAAAAAAATAAATAATAAAATACTTACCTTTCCTTGTTCCCTGCTGGCCGCAGCTTCATTCTCTTCAGCGTCTTCTGGCTCCCTGCACTGCTCAGCAAAGAGGGCGCATTGTAGTGACGTCATCCCGCCTTCTCCCTGAGACGTCACAGAGATTCAGAAGACTTGGAAGAGACCTGAGTAGCGGGGAATGGGGAGAGGTAAGTATTTCAAACAGTTTAAAGCATGAATGAGGGGCCCGGTGCCAGCACTCATGGACCCCAAAGTGTAACGGTGTCATTGACGGTGATTGGGCCCCTCTGCTTGCTCAGGGTCCCGACTCTTGCTCGGGTGCGGCTGCCCTGCCTCCCTTCCACCTCTGTGCTCTGGAGGCTTGATTTAGACTTATCATTGCCACATTGGCTTATATATTGGATGTTTGCAAATTGTGATGCATGTTTCACCTATATCTCTGTCTTTTCCCACAACTTTGTTTAAGGTCTTGATCCACTTTTCACTCTATGACTTAGGTGTGGGTTAGTTGACTAGCAGTAAAATGTTGTCACTGTTTGTCACTGTAAAATGTATATAGAAACCAGTATGACAAAAGAGTTAGAGCAGGGTCAAAACCATTCAGACAAATTAACCAAATAAATGAAAAGCAGAACTATAGTCTAAAGCAAAGCTGTTGTGCAAGGTGTTTTCTGGGCTTGAGCTGAATTTCTACAGTCACACATTGTTACTGCAGAATGTAGAATCCTGACAGTTTGAATAATTCCCAATCATTTGCCAGATTGATTGGGTGGTCACATAAACTGCATGACAAGAGCAGGCGTTCAATAGAACACTAAGGCTGTGTGCCCACGATGCATTTTTTAAGCGTTTCCGCAGCGGCAAAACGCTGCAGAAACGCTTAAAAATTGCATGGTATAAGGCCTGCCATGTTCCCCAATGATAATCCGCATGTGCTGTGCACATGCTGCGGAAATATCCGCTGCGGATTATCATTGCGGGAAAAAATGCAGCACTACCAATTATTTTGCGGAAGCGCTGCGTTTTTGCCACCATTGACTTCTATTGGAACGCATGTATTCCGCTTCACTAGAAAAGAACATGCAGAATACATGCGTTCAATGTGCGGATGGTACCGAGGTGTGGAGGAGAGGTGACTCTCCTCCGGACCCGGGTACCATAGAAAACTGTAAAAAAAAAGAATAAAATAAAAAATAAATGTATACTTACCTTCTGATGGCCCCCACTGCGCTCGTCCTCTCATGCCGGCAGATCGCGATGGACTGGAGGACCTGCGCTAACGTCATAGTCATGTGACGGGTCACGCGATGCTGGCGTCGGCAGGTCCTTCAGTGTACCGCGATCTGCCGGCATGAGAGGACGGAGTGAAGCAAGACTGCGGGGGCCATCAGAAGGTAAGTATAGATTTATTTTTTATTTTTAAACATTTTTTCGGTCACACTATATAAATCCATGCCGTTTGCATGGATTTATATAGTGTGACCAAGTTGACAAGCACTTTCCCAGTGATGCTAAAATTGCTTGGAAAGCGCTTGTCAACCCGCATGCGGAAATTCATGTGAAGAATGCTTCACATCCGCGTGTCCCTGGCAGGAAAACGCATGTACAATCCGCATGTACAATCCGCATGCGTTTTTTTCTCCCAGGGAGATGCAGAAACGCACAGGAAAAATCCGGAGCATTTCTGCATCGTGGGCACATAGCCTAAAAGAAGTAGTTGTGATCTAATCAGCATGTGATCACCAGCATGTAAATCACATACTAGTGTTCACAAGACTACCAATTTGATCTCGTGCCATGCACATTGTCCAGGTTTGCAAATTTGCAGTCACATAGAATGACTAAAAAATTTATCTCAAGCTTAGATAACCTACTTAAATTTAGTACAGAGGGTATAAAATCATTTGAGGTCAGAAACTTACCATGATCGATAACCATGGAAGTGCAGAACTATAAAACAGATAATATAGTATGTCCAAAATCTCAGAGTAAACAGCAGACATACCTACTATGCTGTAACATAGGGTATAGGTCTTGTACTGATATGACTGTGTACACTGCTCATGAGTAGGGATGAATGGATCCGTGGATGTTCGGAACCAAATAGAAGTCAATGGGGACCCGAACCTTTGTGCTGTAAAATGGTCATAGTAAGGGCTAAGGGGCTGCAAAAGGAGGCAAAATGGGGGTAAGAAAAGGACAATTTCCCTGCAAACAATTGTAAAACCAGGATGTGGAGGTCCAAGTGGAGGACTATGTTGGCGGTGGCCTGTCTGTGTCCAATTTGGAGACCCAGAAGTTACATGGGGCAAACCCATCATTCTGTACTTGGAGACGTGTGGACAAGTACTCTTCCATCATGGTGTTGAAAAGCTGCCTCCTGCCAAAATGGACCATATCAGATGGTGATGTCGGATGTTGTGGCGTGCTGAGGAAGGTTTTCCATATTTTGACCATGCTAACCCTCCTTTCCGTGGTGGTGCCAGTGCCTCAGCTGTGTGTTCTGATCCCACTCCAGTGACAGAAGTAAGGATCTTATGTTGTCTTTGTAGCTATGATCCAGCAGGGTAGGCACCCAGAAATCAGTAGTGGTACAATCCAGGCAACTCGGCTGTCATTGATCAGGAACAGCAGCATGTATTGGCTCATGTGTGCCCAGGCTGTGCTCATGTGTGCTCAGGCTGCCCAGATGCAACGACAAGCTGTCCTCAGTGGGAGGTATATCGTCTGAGTCCTCTGTATCCCCCAGTCACCCTCCAGTGATGCCCGTGAGCTGCTTTGAATGCCACCCTGCTGTGAACACGGTTCTTCCTCCTCATCTTCATCCTCCCAAATTGTCTCCTGGCTGGATAGTTGTGTATCTGGCTGCTGTTTTTAGTGGAAAGCCCTCCGAGCCATGTGTGCATAACTGGCCTGATAAGGGTGTGAATGCTCCCTGTTCTTCCTCCTCTTCCTCCTGTGCAACCACCTCATCCACCACCGCGTGAAGCATTTTTTTAAGCAGGCAAAGAAGTGGGATAGTAAAACTGAAGGCATGTTGGCATCTTCAGCGCTGGACATTTTGATGGAGTACTCGAAGCAACGCAACAGACACACACGTCTTGCATGGATGCCCACTCGATGGTGATGTGGTGCTGCTCCGCAGAACGACTCACACGTGTGTGCTGCAGCTGACACTCCACTATTGCCTCCTGCTGTTCGCACAGTCTCTCCAGCTTATGCAAGGTGGAGTTCCACCTTGTGGGTATGTCTCATATTAGGCAGTGAGCGAGAAGGCAGAAGTGATGCTGCAGCGCAGAAAGGCGAGCAGCAGGGTGAGAACGCCAAAAGTGCGCACAGATGGCCCGCACTTTCAGTAGTATCTCTGACATATCTGGGTAATTTTTAAGGAAACTCTGCATCAACAAATTCAGCACATATAGTTGAAACCAGAAGTTTACATACACTGTGTAAAAAGGAACATATGCATGTTTTTTCTCAATATCTGACATGAAATCAGAATAGCCGTTTCACTTTTTAGGTCAATTAGTATTACCATAATTTTTAATATTTGCCAAATACCAGAATAGTGAGAGAGAGAATGTTTTAAGGCATTTTTATTTATGCCTTGCTTCAGGCTCTGACTGCAGTGTGAAAACCCCTGTCTCATGTCGTCAGCGCATTGCCTTAACAAAAGTCACGCCAGGAAGCTCCTTTGAGCTAACTTTGGTTTGCTCAGTTTGTCGACGCAGTTGACAGTAGCAGATGACATATTGGCTAGGGGCTGGCTGCTGTGCTTTTGCACCCTGCTCACTCTTTTGCTGTGCAGCTTGGGCAGCATGGTCAATTCCTCTTCCTCCAAACTGCACACATCACACAGATGGCCATCACTCCATGTGGGGTCTAAGATCTCATCATTCCCTGCATCATCTTCCACCCACTCCTCATCCCTGCCCTCCTTGCCGGTGCACATTGCAGTGAGACGCAGCCGTTGGCACATGCATTTTATCATCAACAGAGATGTGCTGAGGTGGTCTACTGACCGTGTGCACTAACCATCCCATGTACTCAAAACTAAAACTGAACAAGTGGTTGGGCATCAGTGCACTCAATCTCTTCCACTTGTGGGGCAGAGCTAGGTGTATGGCCCATGCAACATCAGCTAGCCGAGTCATCAAAAATCAGATGTGACTGCTGAATGACTTGGGGCTCAGGCTGCTTGGCTGATTTGCAAGGTTTTAGGTGGAAGCCAGATGACCATGATCCACGGGTGCCAACTCTGCACTTTCAGCAGGGGACCTAGTAGAAGATAATGCGAAGGAACCAAAGGCACTCTCAGCCATCCAATCTAAAACCGCCTCAGGCTCAGTACTCAGGCCTACAAAATTACACAGGATGTCCTGTTACCTTCGTGTACCAGAGGTAGGTGTTACATTTGGGAACAAAGCAGGCACAGAGAGATCGCATACTCTCCCTGCAGCAGCTAAACCACCACCACAAGAAGTACCCCAGCCATATCCATGTCCCCTATTTGAAGCTATCCTCATTTTTCCACCCCAAAGAAGTGCACAGTAGGGAAGAGAAAGTGCCCAGCAGATTATTACACTCATAGGGTACTCTGCACCAGGCTGTTATGGTATTGTGCACCAGGCTGTTCGAGTATGCTGCATCAGGCTGTTATGGCACTGTGCACCAGCCTGTTATGGCACTCTACACCAGGCTCTTATGGCACTCTACACCAATCTGTTACAGCATGTTGCACCAGGCTGTTATAGCACTCTACACCAGTCTGTTATGGCACACTACACCAGGCTGGTATGGCACTCTACACTAGGCTGTTATGACACTGTGCACTAGGCTGTTAGGGCAGGCTGCACCATGCTGTTATGGCACTCTACATCAGGCTGTTATGACACTTTGCACCAGGCTGTTAGCGCACACTGCACCAGGCTGTTAAGGTACTCTACACCAGGCTTAGAGTAAAATGGCAGGACAACCCATGATCCGGCTTTTTTACAGGCCTGGGTCATGCCAATACTTTGCATGGCTGTGATGGCTCCGGTAGTTCCCACAGCCTGAAACTTGATGATTGGCTGTGCTGCAGCCTTTCAACAAATTTTATTCAGCACCGAACGCAATCACTAAAAAAGACTTCTGGTAAAAAGTCCGTGTTTGGAGTTTGGCACAGGACGCCAGGTGTCTGTTACGAACCCCAAACTTTATAGTTTGGGTTTGTGCATCCCTACTCATAAGCTGTTCTGCATCTTGTCTGGTACCATTGGACAAGTAAGAAAAAACTCTCTAGAACAAGGTATATAAATTAGAGTATACCTGTCAATTAGGTTGCATCTTTGACATATGGTACTCAAATGCTCTATAAATAAAGTAAAGAATCTAGAATTCAAACATTTTGAAAATGACCTATTGTTTACATCAGGTTTTTGTGATATACGTAGCTATTTTTTCCATTTTGGCAATGTTTTTTTCTTTTGATATCATAATGTACATGGGGATTTCCTGAAAGACCCAAAAGTATGAATCTAGAATAGTTCAAGAGGCTTGTGAGAAAATTGCAAGATTTCTAATTTTTTTAACACATTTTGGAATGAAAAAAGCAAATAAAACATATTAGCAAATCTTATAAAAAATAGATGAAACAAACAAAATATGACTTAAACAATAAGTCATTTTATGATTACACATTCCATTCAAGCAGGTCTGTTTGAGCTACACTAAACCTGCCCAAGGCCAGTACTGGAATATAGGTTTACAAGGAGATTTTCCATCACACTTCATGAAATTAGAAATTAGAAGAGTAGAGACCCTGCTGTGTTTGTTGGAGGGATGGGCAGCAAAGGACATGAAGATGTCTCACTGAATGTAGGTGTTAGTGAAGTATCACAGCATTCTTGGGTTGTTATCATTCACTTGTGATATACAATTGATAGTATAGTAGTAGATACTAGCTGTACTGAAAAATTAAACCACTTGATCCCGAGCAGCTTTCTCTTTTTCATCTTTTTACTGTCAACTGTTATGCTGTGGGCTTTTAATAAATAGACTCCTACTTAATCTATATGCTTGTTTCATCTTTATGAGTTGAAATTAATAGAAAATTGATGCACAAAATGCACCCTGTTGTTATTTACAATATCACAGCTTTAAAAATAGGAGTGTTAGCTATGCTTTTCAAAAAATATAAAAAGTAAGGAAACAAGTCTAAAAAGCAATTTGAGTTAATGTAAAGCTAATTCTGAATCCAGCAGGAATGCAGCCAATACTTCTGAACGCAGCTGTGAGCCTACATTTCTCAGTATCGCTCGTAGAACTCATGCTGTTAAGCATTATGTGGGGAGAGTATATAAATATATGAACGTTTGAAAGTGAGAATTAGCCACAAAACACTAAATACAAATTTATATATTCATTTTGTAGCTGTCCGTGTGTAGTGGACAAAGAATCTGTAGTTCATTGACCTAGACCATAATAATAAGTGTATATTTATTATCCAACACCAACATGATCTCAATGGAAATACATCAATGGAAAATGACAATCTTTCACTTTATTTTTTCACCTTTATATTAGCATGAAATGATATATATATGAATATACAAACCTTTGATTTATGATTTATTCATTCACATAATATCGCATCTGCTTTTGTCTAATAACCTATACATAACACCTAATTCATGTGAAATTTCTCTACCGTCTCTAGTAAAGAAAGATCTATTAGAGCTAAACCCATCTGCAATGATCTATTCATTTATAGGAAGTTAAATTATTATATAATATGGCTTCAATTTATTTGCTAAATGCGTCTGTAGCAAGGAAAAGCTACAACACTTCATTTGAATGAAATGGTGCACAATGGCTGTTTTATCTGTCAATCATACAGAGCTGCTTAACCGCTTATTGTGCTGCTTAACGCTGCTTATTGTGAATATGGGTAATCCTACCCTTAGAAAAAGCCAGCAATTGAGGTGAAACGTGATTCAGGGCCGAGTATCCCGATTTGTAGTTCAGGGATCCTACAATTGAGGGATAGTTAGTTTACTACATTGCAACATGTGCAAGTCGAGAGAGGGAATTTCTGATTGAGACACAGGGACTTTATACGTACCCATCTAAGCTGTGGCTGCCAGAGCGCTGAGCTCTTGACCTACATGGAACGCTAACAGCAGTGTATCCACCTGATATGCTCAAAGCTTTGAAGTGCGTACTGCAGTACCGACAAATCAGTGAATGCCACAGAAAGTGAGGAACAGCTATGATTCGCAACTCTGTACCACTGATCTTGCTCAAATAGCATAAGTAATCAGACATATAGTGCTCATCTTATAATAGTCACATACTGTGATTACTTATTCATTGCTAATTCCAGTGAATGCCATAACAGGCAAATGTGGCAATAACCAATATCTTATGAATGTGCAGCGCTGACTGCACTTGTACAGTGCATCTCATTATAGCAATCAGCACTTTTTCCACATTAATTATATGCTGTACCTATTGCCTCTTATAATAACATTATGAAAATCATATAGATGATTCTAGAACACGCATGTATGCCTTCAAAAAGTATTCATACCCTGTGAACTTTTCCTCATTTTATCATGCTACATCTACAAGCTTAAATGCATTTTATTTTGATTTTATGCGATATTCCAACACAAAGTAGCAAGTATTAGTGGAGGGTAGAATAAATTGTGACGTGCAATCATATTCAGCCCCCTGAGTCAATACTTTAAAGGACCACCTTTTTCTGCAATTATTGCTGCAATTCTTTTGGGCTATGTTTCTACCAGCTTTGCACATCTAGAGGTTAAAATGATTCTTTGCAAACTAACTCTTGTTCAAGTAGATTGAATGGAGAACATCCGTGAACCGCAATTTCGAAGTATTGATACAAATTCTCAAAGGGATTTAGCTCTGGACTGTAACTGGACTATTCAAACACATGAATATGTTTTGATCTAAATCATTCCACTGTAGCTCTGGCAGTATGTTTACAGTCGTTGTTCTGTTGAAAGGTGATCCTACACCCCAGTCTCAAGTCTTTTGCAACCTCTAACAGGTTTTCCTCCAGGATTGCTCTGTATTTAGCTCCAAGCATCTTCCTATCAACTCTGACCAGCTTCCCTATTCCTGCTGAAGAAAAACATCACCACAGCATGATGTTACCATCAACATGTTTGACAGTGGGGATGGTGTTTTCAGGGTGATGTGCAGTGTTAGATTTCCGCAAAACATAGCAGTCTGCATGTAGCCCAAAAAGTTCCACTTTAGTGTCATCTGACCAGAGTATGTTTTTCCACATGCTAGATGTGTCACCTGCATGGCTTTTTGCAAATGGAACTTCTTATAGCTTGCTTTCAAAACTGGCTTTCTTCTTACTACTCTTTTATAAAGGCCAGATTTATGAAGTATACAAGAAATAGTTGCCCTATGGACAGATTGTCCCACCTGAGATGTGGATTCCTGCAGCACCTCCAGAGTGACCATGAACCTCTTGGCTGCTTTTTTTAACACATGCTCTCATTGCTTGGGATGTCAGTTTAGGTGGACAACCATGTCTTGGTAGATTTGCAGTTGTGGCACACTCCTTCCATTTTTGGATGATGGATTGAACAGTGCAATGTTCAGAGCTTGGGCTATTTTTTTTATAGCCTAACCCTGCTTTTCACTTCTCCAAAACATTATACTGGACCCGCCTGGTGTTTTCCCTGGTTTTCATGATGCTGATTAATCCCAAATGTTCTTAAACAAACCTCTGTGGCCTTCATAGTAGAGCTATAGTTATACTAAGAGTAAATTGCACACAGGTGGGTTCACTTTACTAATTATTTAAGCTTGTGGGTGTGAAAAAATGTGGAAAAGTTCACAGAGTTTGACTACTTTTTTTACTTTTTTTAAAGCACTGTACATATATATATATATTTATATATATATATATATAAGTATATATATATATATATATATATATATATATATATATAATCTAACTACAATTTATTGGAGCATGAATTATTTGCCAATATATCTATTTAAAGGACCTTGGCTATAGCCTGACTTGGAGAGATATATTAGTTATTTTCCTGCCAAATACATATTCGGATGTTTTAGTGGCTCACAGGTATGCGATCATCAACTAATTTGTTTGGTGCACAACAGTGATCTATTATACATTCAGTCAATTCATTGCATGTGTAGTGCTTAATTTTAATAATTCTAATGTAAGCATATCATTTTTAATAACATTTAATACAAATTAGGTTTAATGCGCATACTACTCCTCTCTTACCCTCACCAAAGCTTTCTATATTTACAGTTAGGACCAGAAATATTTGGACAGTGAAACAAGTTTTAACATTTTAGCTGTTTCCCAAAGCATGGTCAAGATACAGTTATATAATCAATATGGCCTTAAAGTGTACACTCTGAGCTTTAATTTGAGTGTATTCACATCCTAATTGGAGTAAGGGTTTAGGAATTACAGCTCTTTATTATGTAGCTGCCTATATTTTAAGGGTATTTGGACAATTATCTCAAAAGCTCCCTTAACTCCTTTCTGACATTGTCAGTAATAGTATGTCTCTGAGCCCTGGGCCTGTTGGACCAGGTACATACTATTACAAAATGTGATTGCGCCCGCACAGAAGCTGTGCTGGGCGATCGCCACCAGGTGTCAGTTGTTTCTCACAGCTGACACCCAGTGCTATGGCCCAGGAATGGTGCCGCACCATACCTTGTCTCCGGCATCCCGCGCTGTCTGTGCTTGGTGCAGGTAGTTTCCATGGTGCCATGGTGATCCAATGTCATCATGACAACATCCGAGTTAGCAGGCATCAGCAAGTTAGTTAGATCGTGTTCAGTGCACATTCTAAATAACTTGTGTGTGCAGGGGCTGACAGGATGCAAAGCATAGAGATGCTGCTGTTTCTCTATGCTATGCAAGTGATCAGCCTGAAAAAAATGAAAGTCCCATAGTGGGACAAAGTGTAAAAGTAAAAAAAAGTGTAGGAAAGTGAAAATAAAATGAAATAAAAATTGTAAACATATAAAAAAAAATGAAAAAATAATTCAAAATAAATAAAAATATACTGTACCCATAAATAAATTTATTATGAGAAAAAAAACAATAAAAGTATACATATTTGGTATTGCCACATCTTGAACGACCTGACTAGTCAACCCCTTTAGTGATCATGGTAAAAAAAAGAAGCAAAAAAAAATATTTTATCATCATACCACCAAACAAAAAATGGAATGAAACGCGATCAAAAAGATGAATGTAAATAAAAATGGTACCTCTGACTCTTGTCTCACAAAAAAAAAGCCACCATAGAGTTCCATCAGCCAAAAAATAAAAAAGTTATAGGTCTCAGAATAAAGCGATACAAAAAATTTTTTTTTATATAAAATAGTTTTTATTGTGTAAAAGCGACAAAACTTAAAAAACTATATAAATGTAGTATTGCTGTAAACGTAGTGACCCGAAGAATAAATCTGCCTTATCCACTTTACCACACGCAGAGCGGCATAAAAAAAATACCAAAAAAACAATTCCTGAATTGTTAATTTTTGTTTATTTTGCCTCCCAGAAATTGGAATAGAAAGCAATCAAAAAATGTCATGTGCCCGAAAATGGTACCATTAAGAACGTCAACTTGTCCCCCAAAAAACAAGACCTTAAATGACTCTGTTGGCTGAAATATGTAAAAATGATTGCAAAAACTAGTCTTTGCAAAAAAAAGTGTCTTTTAGTATGTGACAGCTGCCAAACATAAAAACCCGATATGAATCTGGCATCACTGTAATCGCACCGACCCAAAGAATAAAGTCGTCTAATCACTTACACTGCACGAGGAATGGCATAAAAAATAAACTCTAGGGTTTGGGTTGTGTTAGGGTTGTGCTAGGTTTAGGGTTGTGTTAAGGTTATGGCTGTGCTAGGGTTAGGGTGGTGTTAGGGTTAAAGTTGTGCTAGGGTTAGGGTTGTGCTAGGGTTAGGATTAGGATTGTGCTAGTGTTAGGGTTGTGCTAGGATTAGGGTTTTGCTGTTAGAACCCTCCTGTTTGTTTTTTTCCATCTTGTGTTTTGCAGTCACGTGACCATCTGCCTTTATATTCCAGCTCTGCCCTCCTGGCTGTGCTGGAGTTCAGTGTTGTTTTGACTGTTTCTCTAGCCAGGTGCTTCGGTGCCTTTCTCTGTCAGTTTGCTTAGTCTTTCTGGGACCTCTAGTACCTTTTTGTCAGTTTGTCTTTTTGTGTTCTGCAACAACTTCTCTGTTTAGGAGGTGTCCCATTTTTGTTCCAGTCCTTAGATCTTTTAGGGACCCCTCCCCTCATGCTATAGGTCTTCGTTCAGACTAGCCGAGGACTAAGGCGGGTCTGTTCGCTAGGAACAGGCAGCCCGCTACATCATAGGGATTCAGCTTAGTCTTACTGTAGGGACAGCTTTCCCCTTTCTTTCCTTAGTACATGTTGCAGATCATAACATTTGCTAGGGTTAGGATAGTGCTAAGGTAAGGGATAGGGTTGTGCTAGGCTTAGGGTTAGGGTTGTGCTAGGGTTAGGGTTGTGCTAGGGTTAGGGCTGTGCTAGGGTTAGGGTTGTGCTAGGGTTAGGGTTGTGCTTGTGTTTATGGTTGTGTTGGGATTTTTTCTAAAGTAAAGAAAATGGCGACTAGTGTTGAGCGCAAATGCTCCCTACTTGAGTTTGCATCAGGTGCTCGGGTATGCACCGAGCATCGTGAGTGCTCGAGTGACATGCTCTAGTCTCCTCCCCATATGCTTCGTGGCCAAAAAACCCCTGCAGGGATTGGCTGCCATGTACAAGCTATCCCCGCATGGTTTTCTCAGGTGTCTAACAACCGTGAAACATGCAGAGTGGGGACTCGAGCATGTCACTCCAGCACCTGCGATACACGGTGCACACCCGATTACCCAATGCAAACTCAAGTAGTGAGCACTTGCGCTCAAGACTAATGACAACTTTTTCAATATGATGACCTAATGTTATCAAATTCTGTGTCGTACCCCTGGGTTCAAAATGTTTACTATTCCCCTTGATAAAATCCTTGAGGGGTCTAGTTTCTAAAATGGGGTCACTTGTGGGGGGTTACCACTATTTAGGCACATCAGGGGCTCTCCAAATGTGACATGGCGTCCGCTCTCGATTCCAGACAATTTTGGTCCTTCCCTGCTGAACCCTGCTGAGTGCCCAAACAGTGTATTTTCCCCACATATGAGGTATTGGCATATTCAGGAGAAGTTACACAACAGTGTTTGTGGTCCATTTTCTCCTCTTTCCCTTGTAAAAAAAAAAAATTGGGGTTGAAAGATCATTTTTGTGAAAAAAGTTAGATTTTTTTATTTTCACAGCTCTATGTTATAAACTTCTGTGCAGAACCTGGGGGTTCAGGGAGCTCATCGCACATCTAGATAGGTTTCCTGAGGGGTCTAGTTTTCAAAATGGTGTCACTTGTGGGGGTTTCTACTGTTTAGGCACATAAGGGGCTCTCCAAATGCAACATGGAGTCCGCTAATTATTCAAGCAAATTTTACATTCAAAAAGTCAAATGGCGCTCCTTCCCTTCCAAACCCTGCTGTGTGCCCAAACAGTGGTTTTCCCCCACATATGGGGTATTGGCTTACTCAGGAGAAATTGCACAACAAATGGTATGGTGCAATCTCTACTGTTATCCTTATAAAAATGCAAAATTGGAGGCTGAAAAACATTTTTGCTGGAAAAATGTGAACATTTTATTTTTAGGGCTCAATGTTATAAACTTCTGTGAAGCACCTGGGGATTCAAGATGTTCACCACACATCTATACAAGTTCCCTGAGGAGCTAGTTTACAAAATGGTGTAACTTGTGGGGGGTTTCTACTGTTTAGGCACATCAGGGGCTCCCCAAACGCAACATGGCGTGCGCTAATTATTCAAGCAAATTTTACATTCAAAAGTCAAATGGCACTCCTTCCAAACCCTGCCATGTGCCCAAACAGTGTTTTTCCCGCACATATGGGGTACTGGCATGCTCAGGAGAAATTGCTCAACAAATTTTGGGATCCACTTTTTTCTGTATCCCTTGCAAAAATAAAAACATTGGGGACTAAAGTAACATTTTAGTGAATAAAGTTTAATGTTAATTTTTTTCTTCCACATTCCAAAAATTCCTGTAAAGCACCTGAAGGGTTAATAAGCTTCTTGAATGTGGTTTTGAGCACCTTGAGGGGTGCAGTTTTTAGAATGGTGTCACTTTTGGGTATTTTATGTCATGAAGGCCCCTCAAAGTCACTTCAAATGTGATGTCCCTAAAAAAAAGTTTTGTAAATTTTGTTAGAAAAATTTGAAATTTCTGGTCAATTTTTAATCCTTATAACTAGTGTTGAGCCACCCCCGTAGTGTTCGAGTTCGGTTCGGTTCGTCGAACACCCGTGTGTTCGCCGAACTGTTCGTCGAACTGTTCGTCGAACACCTTCGAACACCGTTAAAACCAATGGCAGGCAAACAAAAACACATAGAAACACATAGAAAACACCTTCAAAGGTGTCCAAAAGCTGACAAACTGCTCAGAAGACACAACTAACACATGGAAAAGTGACAAGTACATATAGTCATGCGAAAAGAAAAGAGGTGGAGGAGTAAAAGGAGGGGGAGACACAGATATAGGCATGTCATGCCCTTCTAAAATCCAAAAAGTGAGAAGCCGAGACGGCCAGTCCGCTCCTGCCCGTGCCACCTCCGTGTCGCCGGGTTTGTGCCAGAGCCGCGGTGAACCCTGACGGCCAGCCCCCCTCTCCCAATACTGGTGCCTGTCCGCTGGTGGGTCGAGAGAGCCCCCCTGTGGTGGAGGCAGCTCTAAGCTTTTTAATTTAAATTGTCCCTCTAATTTGAATGAATACACTTTAAATCCATTTACAAGGATCTATTGGAGGGCAAGTCTCATGCCAGCAGCCGCGTAATTCCAGCTCCAGTAGCGTCCACTAAAGCTGCTGCAGTTAAAAAGCTTTTATAAGGATCGAGCTCGGCTGTCCACCGCAAGGCATCCTAGTGCCAGTCCCAGCCCCTATGCCTTGGGGTGCCTCCTGATGCTCTTCACTGAGTATCCCGTGGTCCCGAAGCATTTCCTTTGAAAAAATTAAGTGTCCAAACTACAGGTGGTGTAGCTTGCTTAACAGCCGGGATAATCCGCTGACTAGCAGACACTGCTACTAGGCACAAAGTATTTCCTGGGCTAGATGCAGTTAAAAATTTGTAAGTAGATACTCTTGTTGGATGCTGAGAAAGCATTCCATAGAGTCTCCTGGCACGCCATATATGATTCTCTTAAAAAGCTTGGGGTAGGGGTCTAGGGGACCCTTTTATAGCCAAAATCACGGCCCTGTATCACAATACGTCACCTAGGCTGAAGATAAATGGAACTGTAGCACCGAGGGCTCGGTTGCTACAGACGTATTGCACCTCACCCAGAGGTGTGATATCTCACTCTCAGATAAGGATGGAGTGTGGATCAGGACCCGACACCTGCATGCATTACACCACATTGCCGTGGGGCAGGGCGACCAATATGCCCCTGAGATGGGCACGACAGTCCCTGTCCCTGGCTGGAGTGGGGGGAGGGAACACTGAGGAAGGGGAACCCTGCAGTGCAGGAGCAGGGAGGAAGCAGTTCCTGGGTGCATTGAGAAGGGAGTATAAAAGGTGGGCACCATCTTAGTTCAGTGCAGAGAAGTCTGAGCAGAAGTGGCAGGGAGCAGGGGCTCTGCATGAGCTCTGCTCCGGAGGCGGGCCTAGTAACAGAGGCCCAGGCCTGCAAGAGGGAGAAGGAAGGAAGAGGAGCGGAGAAGGCTCCAGGAACGAGGAATGAAGGGATCCCAGGGGTGCGGACGGGCGAGTCGCCACCGCACGCCCGAATCCACCTGCGTGGAGGGGTCAGGCCAAAGGGGGAGACCGGTCCCCGAACTAGTGGAGGCAGGAAACGACCCTCAGCTAGAAACCGGAGGCTCTGACATTTTATGTGGCGCAGCCCCTTGCTCCACCCGCTAGGAAGGCACCACATAGGGTCAGGGAAACTGGCGCCAAGTTTACCAAGAGGAGGCCCGAGGCAGCCGGACAGAAGTGTTGGTAAGAAAGGCCAGACAAAGGACACACAAAGGGGGTCCTGTGAAGCGCTCCAAAGTTATCTGGGAGTTGTCTGAGCCCCTCACCTGGTGAGCACAGTACGACGTGGGCAGCCGTTACCTGCAGACGTGGTCTGGATAATAAGAACTGTGAGTAAAGGCCCTGAACTGCATCACTGACTCCGTGTCGTTACTGCTGCTGCCCTGCACCATCACCCCCATCCTCCGCATACACTGCCCTGAGGCTATACTCCTCCCGTGGGGAGTTATGCTACGCTCTGCTGCACCCACAACACCAGCCTTAGCGGTCTGCCCTGTAGCGGCGGTTCACTCTGACCGCAATCCACGGGTGGCGTAGTCGGACATTTAAACATCAAAACCACATAAATAGTTCCGCCACTGGTTTGACCGCCCTGAGCCACGGAACCGGATCGCCGCCACGAAGACTACAACCACCAGCATCCACCAAAAAGGGTCCGGCTCCGGGTGTCCCAAGGCCCAGGGGATGCGTCAGAACATTTTCATCACCTTTCACAATCACCAATGGGACAAGGCAGGGATGTCCTCTGTCCCCTCTCTTATACATCCTAGTGACGGAGCACCTGCTCTCATCAATTCGCCATAACCCCAATATTAGGTGGATTGAGGTGGGAGGCACCGAGTACAAGTGCTCTCTATTTGCTGATGATGTCCTAGTATATATCACACAATCACATATATCCATCCCTGCTGTTATGGCTGAAATAGATCACTTTGTTACATGGCAAAATTTTAAAATCAATGCAGCGAAGTCTGAGGCCCTCGATGTCTCCCTCCCTAAATCCATATAGGATTCCATCCAGTCCAACTTTCCCTTTGCCTGGCCCTCACAGGGTATCAAATACTTAGGAATTCCTATTCATAGAGACCTCTCCCATCTATGTTATCTTAATTTTGGGCCCTTTATTGAACAATTCCATACAGACCACGGTTGGCAAGTTGGAACTGTGAGATTCACTACGTGCACCACTGGTATTTTGTGGAAAAGCACATGTAAGATTCTGCAACAGTCTCTGCTGATACTCCTGCATGCGTGCATCCCTTTCTATGGCAGGAATAATTTCTGCAAATTTACTTTTGTACCGGGGATCTAACAGTGTGGCAACCCAGTAGTCAGGATTATTTCTAATTCTCACAATTCGAGGGTCATGTTGCAGGTAGTGCAGCAAGAAGGCACTCATGTGTGTTGCACATCCAGGAGCACCAAGTCCCTGTTGTGTTGGTGGCGAGGTAACAATCATGCTTCCTTCCTCTGTCCTCTCCCCCCAACCTCGCACAACAGAAATGTGATCAAGGTCTCCCTCATCTGATGAGTCTTCCATCAGTTCGTCCTCCACTTCTTCCTGGGCTCCTGCACCTTCCTCACTAGTTTGGCTGCTACCATGCGCCCTGGTAAAATCATCTCCCCCACCCTCACATGCCTGCCGCCCTGGTGCTGCCGACCGTCTGGACCTTGCAGATGTTAGCCCTTCCGCATACAACTCCTCCTCCTCTACTTCCTCCACCTCCTCTTGTGCCACCACCTGACTCCGAATTCTGTTTAACATGTGCTCCAGCATGTAAATCACCGGAATAGTCATGCTGATAATGGCATCGTCAGCACTAAACATCTTCGTCGCCATTTCAAAACTGTGCAGAAGGGTGCATAGGTCCCTGATCTGAGACCACTCCTCCAGCGTGATTTGCCCCACCTCTGAATCTCGTTGGCCCAGGCTATACGTCAGAACGTATTGCACCAGGGCTTGTCGGTGCTGCCACAGTCGCTGCAACATGTGCAGAGTTGAATTCCACCGGGTAGGCACATCGCATTTTAGCCGGTGAAGTGGCAGGCCCAACGACTTCTGTAGAGATGTAAGTCGCTGAGCTGCGGGATGCGAACGGCGGAAGTGAGCACACAGCGACCGTGCCCTCTGCAGAAGGCCATCTAGTCTGGGATAGTGGGCTAAAAATTGCTGGACAACCAGGTTCAACACGTGAGCCATACAAGGCACGTGTGTGACATTGCCCCGGCGAAGGGCCGCACCCAGGTTTGCAGCATTGTCGCACACGGCCTTCCCTGGTTTCAGGTCCAGTGGAGACAACCATTCATGAAATTGGTTCTCCAGAGCTGACCACAACTCCTCAGCTGTGTGACTCACATTTCCCAGACATTTCAATGTAAAAACCGCCTGATGACGTTGAGCCCTACTGCCAGCATAGTAAGGAGGTGTGCAGGATCCCTTCTGCGCAGTTAGAAAGCTTGTGGCATGACCAGACAGGCTTTGGGTGCAGGTGGAAGACCGAGAGGAGGTTGAGGAGGCAGAAGCAGTGGAGGAAAAATGACATAAAGAGGATTGACGCACAACTCGTGGGGACGGCAAGACTTGGACAGCAGCCCCTTGTCCTGCTGTCACCATAGTTACCCAGTGCCCAGTCAGTGACATGTAACGCCCCTGTCCATGCCTACTCGTCCAAGTGTCTGTGGTGAAATGCACCCTGTCACACACAGAGTTTCTCAAAGAAGCGGTGATGTTGTGTGCGACATGCTGGTGGAGCGCAGGCACACCTTTCTTTGAGAAGTAGTGCCGACTGGGCATCTGGTACTGGGGCACTGCGATGGACATAAGGTCTCGAAAATCCTCTGTGTCCACCAGGCGGAAAGGCAGCATTTCTGTAGCCAAGAGCTTGCAGATGGTGAAATTCAACCTCTTAGCTTTCTCATGGCTAGGAGGAAATGGTCTTTTACTTGTCCACATCTGAGGGACCGAGGGCTGGCTATTGTGCTTAGACGGGGTTGATAAGGGTGTCCCCGGCAAACTGCCGGTCTGTGAGGAAGATGCAGGCGGACATGTTAGGTTGCCTTGATCCAAAGGTGGTGCTATCGATGTCGGACAGCGCTCAAGACCAGCTGGTGTTACCACCTCCAAAGAAAATGATGACCTGCCAATCACGCTGGCTGTTGCGGGTAAAGAGGTGGCAGGTCTGCGCCCCAAAACAGGTGTGACTGCTGTCCCCCCAGTCACAGAGGATGAAGAGGCCGCGGATGCACAAGATATGGCAGACGGTGGTTGGCCCGGCCGGCTAGACCGCATTGTAGCACACTGAGCTTCCCACTGCAACTTATGCTTCATGTCCATGTGCCGGTTCATGCATGAAGTACTCAAACTATGTATTTTTTGGCCTCTACTTAGCTTTTGCTGACAAATGTTACAGATAACACGAGTTGGGTCATCTTTATCGATCTGAAAAAATGCCCAGGCTATGCAAGGCTTAGCACCCATGCGACCTGAAGAGCCACCACGACTTGTGGTGAGAGGCAGAGTTGTGTTTGAGGATGCAGTTGTTGACGTGCTTCCAGTACTACGTCTCTGTCCAGGAAGGCGCAACCTGACCTCGTCGTCACTAGCATCTTCCTCCACCTCCTCTGCTGACCTCATCTCTTGGCTGACTGTGGGTTGACAGTAAGTGGGATCTCCACCTCATCATCATCACCCTGTGCGTTATCACACCCGTCGTCCTCAGAGCCAACCTGTTCCTGCCCTGACAAAAAACTAAAGTTGTCGCTCCAATCAGGTATTTGAGTCTTATCATCGTCTTCCTCATTGTCTCCACCAACAGGAGTTACAGTTTGGGAATGAGGGTCTACATTATGGTCAGAACCTTCTGCGTCTGGTCCTGGATCCGACTCATAAAGATTCTGGGCATCAGTGCAGATCATTTCCTCGTCTGGATTCACAGAAGCGCTGGAGTCGACCTCTGATTCCCAGGCTATAGTATGAGTAAACAGCTCTGCAGACTCAACCATCTGTTCTACCTCATACTCAGACGGGCAGCTGGAGATTTGGGAGCTGTGAGGAAGCAAGTGCGATTTGGGTGACACCTTTGAGGACTGGAGTATTTGTGATGTTGAAGTTGATGTGGAGGAGAGCCCACTTAAAGGAGCACTTGATATCCGTTGAAGCACCTGCTGTTTTTGTGCCTCATCTGGAATTTGTAGCGATTGGCGTGGCCGTAAGAAAGGGATCTTATCACATTGTCCGCTAAAAGAAGTAGACATTTTAGTTTGGCTGGAAGATGGTCTTTCTTCTGCACCTACCCCACGGACACAACCTTTTTTCCCCTTCCCAACACGCCTATTCCCCTTTCCACCAGCAGCAGGCCTTTTTCCACTCATTTTGGGGGTTAACTAATTCACAACTCTGGAGTTGTTTGCACAAAAAAATAATGGATGGTAACCGAGCAGAGCTGAGTGGCCAAACTGTGGTATTAGGCCAAAACTATTGGCTGGGTTAGATGCAGAAAAAAATTATTTTTAATTTGCAACCTGATGGAGGTCAGTATAGATGGACTAATAGACCAAGTCCCACACACCGCTAGAAGCCCAAATATTTTTTCAGAGCTATATGCAGAAATTTTTTTTATTCAATTTGCAACCTGATGGAGGTCAGTATAGATGGACTAATAGACCAAGTCCCACACACTGCTAGAAGCCCAAATATTTTTTCAGAGCTAGATGCAGAAAAAAATTATTTTTAATTTGCAACCTGATGGAGGTCAGTATAGATGGACTAATAGACCAAGTCCCACACACTGCTAGAAGCCCAAATATTTTTTCAGAGCTAGATGCAGAAAAAAATTATTTTTAATTTGCAACCTGATGGAGGTCAGTATAGATGGACTAATAGAACAAGTCCCACACGCTGCTAGAAGCCCAAATATTTTTTCAGAGATAAATGAAGAAAAAAATTATTTTTAATTTGCAACCTGATGGAGGTCAGTATAGATGGACTAATAGACCAAGTCCCACACACTGCTAGAAGCCCAAATATTTTTTCAGAGCTAGATGCAGAAAAAAATTATTTTTAATTTGCAACCTGATGGAGGTCAGTATAGATGGACTAATAGACCAAGTCCCACACACTGCTAGAAGCCCAAATATTTTTTCAGAGCTAGATGCAGAAAAAAATTATTTTTAATTTGCAACCTGATGGAGGTCAGTATAGATGGACTAATAGACCAAGTCCCACACACCGCTAGAAGCCCAAATATTTTTTCAGAGCTAGATGCAGAAAAAAATTATATTCAATTTGCAACCTGCTGGAGGTCAGTATAGAATGACTAATAGAACAAGTCCCACACACTGCTAGAAGCCCAAATATTTTTTCAGAGCTAAATGAAGAAAAAAATTATTTTTAATTTGCAACCTGATGGAGGTCAGTATAGATGGACTAATAGACCAAGTCCCACACACTGCTAGAAGCCCAAATATTTTTTCAGAGCTAGATGCAGAAAAAAATTATATTCAGTTTGCAACCTGATGGAGGTCAGTATAGATGGACTAATAGAATGATGCTATGCCCAAAAGATGTTACTTCACTAGGTGCAGTAAAAAAATTGGTATTCTATACACAGGTGGTATATCTTGCAACACAGATAGGCTACTCCACTGACTAACACACTCTGCAATAGGCCAAAAAGGATTAGCTTTGCTAGATTCAGCCAAATGCTGTGAAAAAAACTTGCACAGCACTGGCACAGACCTGCCTGGCAAAAACTGATAGGAACTGATGTAACCTAGTCCTGAAAAGGACTCCAATTACAATTAGTCTTTACTCCCACAATCTATCTATTTAAGAGCACAGACCTGCCTGATAAAAGTCGTAGGAAATGCTGTAACCTAGTCCTTAAAAGGACTGCAATCACAACTATTCCCTACTCCCAAGCTATCTGTATATTTGTGCGAAAATTGGCTTGAAATTAACAAGGTATAGCGCACACAGCAACAGCGGTGCCGTCTAACACGCAGCTGCAGCAGTGAGAAAATGGTGGCAACGGGGAAAATGGCTTGGTCTTATAGGGCAAGGACATGTGACATACACTGCCAATCACACATGCCCTTGCTTGTGTGAAAAAAAGCACTTCGCTCCGTGTGTGCGCTGCTGATAGGCTGACAGATTGCACCATCCCACTGCAAATGCGGGAAAGAGAAAAAAAAATGGAGATCTTCATTGTTCCTGCAGAGATCCATCCCCTGCCCCTCCCCCCGCCCCGCTGTACACTCAAACTGCGTATTAACATTAATTTTCATCATTACTGAGAAAAAATCCAGTTATGATTTTGGTGCACGAACAGTTATCGAACATAACCTCGAACAGCCGAATTTTTCTCAAATTGTTCGTGTTCGCCGACCGGCTCGAACACCGCCCAAAACAGCTCGAATTTGAGATTGGCGAACAGTTCGAGTAGAACAACGCTCATCTCTACTTATAACTTCCTAACCAAAAAAAATGTTGGTTCCAAAATTGTGCTGATGTAAAGTTGACATGTGGGAAATGTTATTTATTAACTATTTTGAGTGGCATATAACTCTGATTTAAGGGCATGAAAATTTAAATTTTGAAAATTGAGAAATTTAAAAATTTTGACCAAATTTCCGATTTTTTCACAAATAAATGCAAGTCATATCAAAGAAATTTTACCACTATCATGAAGTACAATATGTAAAAAAATATTCTCAGAATCAGTGGGATCCGTTGAAGCGTTACAGAGTTATTACCTCATAAAATGACAGTGGTCAAAATTATAAAAATTGGCCTGGTTATTAACGTGCAAACTTCCTTCGGGGTAAAGGGGTTAATGGACTGTCTGGGCTATTCCCTCATTAATCCATCATCAATTAAGCATGTAAAAGTTCTGGAGCTGAATACACCTGTGGCATGTGCATTTGGTAGCTGTTGCTGTGAACCCACAACATGCGATCAAAAGAGCTTTCAATGGAAAAGAAACAAACCCTCATTATGCTGAAAAAAATAAATCCATCAGAGATCTAGCACAAATATTAGGAGTAGCCAAATCAACAATTTGGTACATTCTGCAAAAATAAGGAGTACACTGGTGAGTTTGGGAGTGTAGACATCCACGGAAGAAAACATTGGTGGATGGTGAAGAAAAGTCCCTTCACATCAACCCAAATGAAAAACACTCTCAAGGAATTACAGTAGGTGTTTCAGTGTCTAAGTCTACCATAAAGAGAAGACTAGACATGAGAGAAAATGCAGAGGGTCCACCACAGGTTGCAAACCATTAATCAGCCTTAAAAATAGAAAAGCATTGAAGCAATATTAGACTTTGCCAAGAAACATCTAAAGAAGGCAGCCCAGTTGTGGAAAAGCATTTTCAGGATCAACCTGTTTCAGAATGATGGGCAGTGAAAAATATCAAGAAGGCTTAGAACGGCTCATGATTCAAAGTACACCACATCCTCTGTTAACCCACATGATGAAGGTGGTGTGATGGAATGAGCATGCATAGCTTCCAATGGTACTGAGTTACTAGTGTTTATTGATGATGTGATTAAAGAATTCTGAAGTTTACAGGGCTATACTTTCTGCTTAGATTCAACCAAATTCAGCAAGGTTGATTGGACGGTACTTCACATAACATACTGCAAAAGCATCCCAGGAGTTTTTTAAGACAAAGAATATTCTGCAATGGACGAATAATCACCAGTTTTCAACCCCTTTGAGCATGCATTTCACATGCTTAACCCCTTAAGGACCGAGCCACTTTGTAGGTTAATGACCCGGCCTCATTTTTTAAATCTGAACGCTGTCAATTTATGAGGTAATAACTCTCGAGTGCTTCAACGGATCCCAGTGATTCTGAGACTGTTTGTTCAAGACATATTGTACTTCATGATAGTGGTAAAAATTTTAGATATAACTTGCATTTATTTGTGAAAATATCAGATATTTTGCAGAAATTTTGCAAATTTCAATATTTTCAAACTTTTAATTTTTATGCCCTTAAACTAGAGAATTATGTCACACAAGATAGTTAATAAATAACATTTCCCACCACATGTCTACTTTACATCAGCACAATTTTTGAAACATACTTTTTTTTAGGAAGTTAGAAAGGTTAAAATGTGATCTTCAATTTCTCATTTTTCCAACAAAATTTACAAAACCTTTTTTTAAGGACCACATCACATTTGAAGTGACTTTGGCAGCCTATATGACAAAAAATACCCAAAACTGACATTATTCTAAAAACTGCACCGCTCAGTCCTCAAAACCACATTCAAGAAGTTTATTAACTCTTTAGGTGCTTCAAAGGAATTAATGCAATGTGGAAGGGAAAAATGAAGATTGTCATTTAATTCAGACCCAAATTTTTCATTTTCACAAGGATAACAGGAGAAAATGGCCCCCAAAATTTCTTGTACAATTTCTCCTGAGTACGCTGAACCCCATATATGGAGGGAAACTACTGTTTAAACGCACGGCAGGCTTGGAAGGGAAGGAGCGCCATTTGACTACTGAAGGGCAAAATTGGCTGGAATCATTAGTGGATGCCATGTCGCATTTGGAGAGCCCCTAATGTGCCTAAACAGAGGAAACCCCTCACAAGTGACTCCATTTTGGAAACTAGACCCCACAAGGAATGTATCTAGATGTGTAGTGAGCATTTTGAACCCCCGGGTGCATCACAGAAGTTTATATTGTAGAGCTGTGAAAGTAAAAAATCTAATTTTTCCCACAAAAATCTCCTTTTATCCCCAAATTTTTCATTTTCACAAGGGTAACAGGAGAAAATGCACCATACATTTTTTCATGCAATTTTTCTTGAATGCGCCAATGCCCCATCTGTGGTCAGAAGCTACTTTTGAGGCACAGTGCAAAGCTCAGAAGGGAAGAAGTGCCATATTGGAGTTCAGATATTGCTGGACTGGTTTGAGGGTGCCATGTCACATTAGTAGAGCCCCTGAGGTGTCAGAGCAGTGGAAACCCCCCATAAGTGATATCATTTTATAAAATACACATCTCAATGAATTAATCTAAGGGTGCAGTGAGCAAGTTGACACCACATTTGCCTCACAGAAAGTTATACCATTAGGTGGTGAAGAAAGAATAATTACATTTTTACAGCTAAAATGTTGTTTTAGTCCCAAATTTTTAATTTTTATAAGGGCTAATAGGTAAAAGTGGACATCTCAGTTTATTCTGCAATATCTCCTGATTGCTCCAATACCTGACATGTAATTGGGAACTACTTTTTAGGCACAGTACAAAACTCAAAAGGGAAGGAGCACCAGATTTTACTTTTATGGTTTGCGGGTGCCATGACCCACTGGGATGTCCACTGAGGTACCAGAATAGCAAAAGCCCCCTATAAGTGACTACACCTCTCAATGAATTCATCTAATGGTGCATTGATCATATTGAGAATTTTATACCATTAGTGAAGAAAAAATAATTACACTTTCGCCCCCAAATTTTTTTAGCTCCAGATTTTACTTTTTCACACAGGAAAATGGGCAAAAATGGCACAAAAATTTGCCACAAAATTTCCGCTCAACATGGCAATACCCCATATCTGACTGTACAGTACTGCTTAGCCATATGGCAAGACTCGGGAGGGATGGAGCGCTATTTGCCTCCTGGAGCACAGATTTTCCTAGAATAGTTTGCGGTCTCCATTAACAGAGCCCCTAAGTGCTACAATAGCAGAATACTCCCCTCCAGTGACCCCATTTTGGAAATTATACCCTGACAAACATGTGGATGCTAAAGGTGGTTTACGCACACTGTGGGGCTCAGAAGGGAGGGGGGCATTTTGATTTGGGAGTGCAGAATTCACTGAATTTCTTTTGAGGGGTGAGGAAAAATAGCGCTTTTCCAGAGCCTTTGTATTACCAGTAACATGGAAGCCCCCTATATTTCTTTTTTTATGTTTTGCTGCTGTCACACTCTAAAAGATGTTATTTTTCTATATTTCTGCCGACAGTCATCTGAGGGCTTGTTTTTTCAGGGATGAGTTGACGTTTTTATTGGTACAATCACCAATTACTTTTTTGATGGTTTTATATTCTTTGGGTCAGTATGATTACAGCAATACCTCATTTATGTTATTTTTTATGTTTTGGCACTTTTACACAATGAAAATTTTAATAGAAAAATAATTATCTTTGCATCGCTGTATTCTCAAAGCTATAACTTTTTATTTTTTCCGCTGATGGAAATGTATGATGGCTTGTTTTTTGTGAGATAAGATGACGATTTCAGCGATACCATTTTTATTAATACTCGTCTTTTTAATCTTGTTTTATTCTACTTTTTTCCAGCGATATGATGAAAAACAGTTTGCCTCGTTTTTTGTTTTTTTTTCTTATGGTGTTCACTGAAGGGGTTAACTAGTGTGACAGTTTTATACACAGGTGGTTCTGGACGTGGCGATACCAAATATGTGTACTTTGTTTGTTTCTTCATTTTTTTGCATAAAAATATGTATTTATTGGTGTAATATTTTTATTTTTTTATTATTTTGTCATTTTTATTTTTTATATTTTTACAATTTATTGAAATTTTTTTTAACTTTTTTACTTAAACTCTATGGGACGTCCACTTTTTTCCAACTTCAATCACAGGTATAATGCATTGCATTCTCTTACTGAGAACTTTATACTTCAAAAGGTAGAAGGAAGAACAAGAGGATCTGCCATCTTGAACCTAATTCTTATTAACAGGGAGGAAATGGTTGAGGAAGTAAAGGTGGCTGGGAATTTATGAGGCAGCGATCATGCTATCCTCAAATTTTGGGGTATAAGAGGGAGAAGTCTTGCGAGGATTCAGACTTTAGCTGCTGGCCTCTGATAGGCCGGTGGCTGGCATTGGAAATGCTGTGCAGAGAGCTGGTCTCTGCACGGCAATGCAGCGCTGCAGTCGGTGGCTCCTTCTGGACCAGGTCGGATCATCAAGGGGTCTGTGCACAAAGGACGGAGAGGGAATGGAGGACAGGTGAGAGGAATCTTTTTTTTTTCTTTTTTATGTGTGTGTGAAGAACAGCGCAGGGGACAATACTACAAGATGGGGACCTTGATGGGGGACATAACTCCAAGATGAGGACCAGGATGGGGCACATTACTGCAAGATGGGGACCACCAGGATGGGGCACATTACTACAAGATGGGGACCACCAGGATGGGGCACATTACTACAAGATGGGGACCACCTCGATGGGGCATATTACTGCAAGATGGGGACCACCAGGATGGG
Organism: Phyllobates terribilis; assembly: GCF_046119375.1. Lineage (NCBI taxonomy): Eukaryota > Metazoa > Chordata > Amphibia > Anura > Dendrobatidae > Phyllobates > Phyllobates terribilis. The sequence goes on from NW_027362761.1 coordinate 845,487,152, forward strand.
GCACATTACTGCAAGATGGGGACCACCAGAATGTGGCACATTACTGCAAGATGGGGACCAACAGGATGGGGCACATTACTGCAAGATGGGGACCACCAGGATGGGGCACATTACTCCAAGACGAGGACCAGTATGGGGCACATTACTGCAAGACGGGGACCACCAGGATGGGGCACATTACTGCAAGATGGGGACCAACAGGATGGGGCACATTACTGCAAGATGGGGACCACCAGGATGGGGCATATTAAATCATAGAATCATAGAATCATAGAATGGTAGAGTTGGAAGGGACCTCCTGGGTCATCTGGTCCAACCCCCTGCTCAAACAGGATTCACTAGATCATCTCAGACAGATGTCTGTCCAGCCTCTGTTTGAAGACGTCCATTGAAGGGGAACTCACCACCTCTCGTGGCAGCCTTTTCCACTCATTAATCACCCTAACTGTCAAAAAGTTTTTTCTAATATCTAATCTGTGTCTCCTCCCATTTAGTTTCATCCCATTGCTTCTAGTCTTTCCTTGTGCAAATGAGAATAAAGATGATCCTTCTACAATGTGACAGCCCTTGACATATTTGTAGACAGCTATTAAGTCTCCTCTCAGTCTTCTTTTTTGCAAGCTAAACATTCCCAAATCCTGCAACCGTTCCTCATAGGACATGGTTTGCAGACCAGTCACCATTCTTGTCGCTCTTCTCTGAACTTGCTCCAGTTTGTCTATGTCTTTTTTAAAATGTGGTGCCCAAAACTGTACACAGTATTCCAGATGAGGTCTGACCAAAGAGGAGTAAAGACCGATAATGACTTCACGTGATCTAGACTGTATGCTTCTGTTAATACATCCCAGAATTGTATTTGCCTTTTTTGCTGCTGCATCACACTGTTGACTCATGTTCATTCTACGATCTATTAGTATACCTAAGTCTTTTTCACATGTACTGTTGCTTAGCTCTATTCCTCCCATTCTGTATATGTTTTTTTCATTTTTATTGCCCAGATGTAGTACTTTGCATTTTTCCTTGTTAAAAACCATTCTGTTGGTTGCTGCCCACTGCTCCAGTTTATTTAGGTCTTTTTGAATCCTCTCTCTCTCTTCTCTAGTATTAGCTATCCCTCCTAGCTTTGTGTCATCAGCAAATTTAATCAGTTTACCCTCAATTCCTTCATCTAAATCATTGATAAAGATGTTGAACAATACAGGTCCCAGGATGGAGCCCTGTGGTACCCCACTTGAGACATTCATCCAGCTGGATGTGAAGCCATTTACAACCACCCTTTGAGTCCGATCACTAAGCCAGTTATGAATCCACCTAACAGTTGCCTGGTCCATTGCATACTTGGTCATTTTTTCAATAAGGATGGTGTGAGATACTTTGTCAAATGCTTTGCTGAAGTCAAGATATACTATATCTACAGCATTTCCCTGATCCACCCAGTCAGTGATTCTGTCATAGAAGGAAATTAAGTTAGTCTGACATGACTTGTTAGTTACAAACCCATGCTGACTCTGGTTAATCACTTCATTCTTATCCATGTACTTACATACATTTTGTTTAATAATTTGTTCAAAGATCTTTCCTGGTATAGAAGTCAGACTCACCGGCCTATAGTTCCCTGGGTCCACCTTCTTCCCCTTTTTGAAGATAGGAACAACATTTGCTCTTCTCCAGTCTTCTGGGACTTCTGTTCTCCAAGAATTTTCAAAGATTATGGAGAGTGGTTCTAAAATTTCTTCTACGATCTCCTTCAGTACTCTGGGGTGTAATTCATCTGGACCTGGAGACTTGAACTCATTTATGTTAGCTAAATATTCCCTCACAATCTTTCTGTTTACAGATAACTTGGATTCCTCTATTCCTTTAAAAGGACAGTGAAGATCAGTTGATGTTACATTTTCTTTCTGAGAGAAAACAGATGCAAAATAGGAATTAAAAAGTTCGGCCTTCTCAACATCCTCTCTTACCATTTCTCCATTTTCATCCTGTAAAAATCCTATAGCATCTTTGACTTTTCTTTTACTTTTGACATACCCCCAAAATCCTTTTTTATTGCTTTTGACATCTCTTGCAAGCCTTAATTCATTGTCAGCTTTAGCTAACCTGATACGTGCCCTACAGGATCTGCAGACTGCATTATAATCTTCTTTAGATATGCCTCCCTCTTTCCATTTAATAAACATTTCTTTCATTCTTTTTAGCATGTGTTTAAGTTCTGTGTTCATCCATCCTGGTTTCCTTAAATGCTTCCCATTCTTCCTACTTTTCGGGATTGTTAACGATTGTGCTTTGAGAATCTCATTTTTAAAAATTTCCCATCCTTCCTGGACATTTTTGTCCTTAAGGACATCCAGCCATTGGATCCCTCCTATTCTCTTTCTGAGTCTCTTAAAATCTGCCTTTCTAAAATCTAACCTTGAAGTTTGAGTCTTCACATGTCTTCCTCCTCTAGTTATCCAAAATTCTATAATAGCATGATCGCTGCCTCCTAGGATCCCAGCCACCTTTACCTCCTCAACCATTTCCTCCCTGTTTATAAGGATTAGATCCAAAGCAGCAGATGCCCTTGTTTTCTCCCCTACCTTTTGGAAGATAAAGTTGTCAGCAAGAGAGGATAAGAATTTGCTTGACTTGTTAGATTTACTTAAGAGAGATTCCCAACAAATGTCTGGATAGTTGAAATCTCCCATGACCACTACGTCATAGTTTTTGGAGAATTTGGTCATTTGATACATAAAGAGTTCATCCATATCTTCAGCTTGCCCAGGTGGCCTGTAGTAAATGCCTACAATGGTGTCCTTTCCGTTGTTCTCTCCTTGTATTCTTACCCAAACAGTTTCCACAGAACTCCCAGTCTCTGAAGCTTCAATCTCTGTGCAGATATACGCTTTTCTAACATACAATGCAACACCTCCTCCTCGTTTATCAAGTCTGTTTCTTGCAAATAAGTTGTATCCTTTTAGCCTTTTATTCCAATCATGTGTATCGTCCCACCAAGTTTCAGTGATTCCAATGACATCATATTCCTTTTCCTGCATTAGTAGTTCCAATTCTCCTTGTTTGTTGCCCATGCTTTGTGCATTTGTATAAAAACATTTTAGTTTGTGATTGTTTTCTCTTCCTCCCATATTTTTATTATTTAAATTGTTTTGTCTTTGTTCTTCTTTTCCACTTCCAGTAGCAGAGATCTCAATAGTATTTGTCAGCTGTATGGCTTTTTCTGGCCTTTTGCTTCCCTTCCCACATTGTTCTAGTTTAAAGCTCTTCTGATGAGTGTAGCAAGGCGACTTCCAAATACATGTTTTCCAGTCTTCGTAAGGTGCACCCCATCTCTAGCAAGTAGTCCATCGTATAGGTAATTCATTCCGTGATCCAGAAATCCAAATCCTTGTTGACGGCACCATCGACGTAGCCAGTTGTTCACCTGTAGAATCTTATTCCACCTCATTGTTCCATGGCCATCCACAGGGAGGATGGATGAGAAGACCACCTGCGCTCCCAATTCTTTCACTTTCTTGCCTAAGTCTTCAAAGTCACTGCAGATGGTTTCCAGGTCCTTTCTTGCGGTGTCATTTGTCCCCACATGTATTAGCAGGAATGGGTAGTGATCTGTAGGTCTGAAGAGTCTTGATATCCTGTCAGACACATCTTTAATTTTTGCTCCTGGAAGACAGCACATTTCTCTTGAGGTTATGTCTGGTCTGCAGATAGCGGCCTCTGTTCCTCTTAACAGGGAATCCCCCATGACCACCACTCTCCGTTTTTTCTTCACAACATTCTTCTTTCTCCATCCAGGAGGATTCTGAGGGCTTACAAGGTTATTCATTGCTGGCAAAGTCTTATTTTGCTGTATTTCTTCATGGTTCTCCTGCGTGAGAGCCTGGTACTGGTTCCTGAGCAGTATGGGTGTTGACTGCCTCTCGATCCTTCTGCTTCTGTGGGTCACATGCTTCCATTCCTCTGTTTCGTCAGGTGCAGTTCGAATTTCTTCTCTTTCTGAATCATGAAGAGATAATTCTGCTCTGTCTAAGAACTCTTCACCTTCCTTAATGATTTTCAAGGTAGTTAACCTCTCTTCTAGATTTCGCAACTTTTCCTCCAACAGGGACACAAGCTTGCATTTCTGGCATGTGAAGTTTGGCTTTTCCACTGGCAAGTCTGTGAACATATTGCTACAGAGTGGGGAACAGGATGGGGCACATTACTACAAGAGGGGCACCACCAGGATGGGGCACATTACTCCAAGACGAGGACCAGGATGGGGCACATTACTGCAAGATGGGGACCACCATGATGGGGCATATTACTACAAGATGGGGACCACCAGGATGGGGCACATTGCTACAAGATGGGGACCACCAGGATGAGGCACATTACTACAAGATGGGGACCACCAGGATGGGGCACATTACTGCAAGATGGGGACCACCAGGTTGGGGCACATTATTACAAGATTGGGACCACCAGGATAGGGCACATTACTACAAGATTGAGACCACCAGGATGGGGCATATTAATTCAAGATGGGGACCAGGATGGGGAACATTACTACAAGATGGGGACAACCAGGATGGGGCACATTACTACAAGATGGGGACCACCAGAATGGGGCACATTATTACAAGATTGGGACCACCAGGATGGGGCACATTATTACAAGATTGAGACCACCAGGATGGGGCAAATTACTACAAGATGGGGACCACCATGGGGCACATTATTACAAAATTGAGATCACCAGGATGGGGCACATTACTACAAGATGGGGACTATCAGGATGTGGCACATTATTACAAGGTTGGGACCACCAGGATGGGGCACATTACTACAAGATTGGGACCACCAGCAAGGGGCACATTACCACAAGATGGGGACTACCAGGATGGGGCACATTATTACAAGATTGGGACCACCAGGATGGGGCACATTACTACAAGATTGGGACCACCAGGATGGGGCACATTACTAGATGTTTGCCAGAATTACTATATGGTGCTAAATGTAAAACAATATTACGTATGTGACCAATTGGAGGAAACAAAATTGTAAAAATTTCAAAAAAAATTTAAAATAAATCCTGAAAAAATATTTTGCCACTAAAAATGCTGTTTTATATATAAACTAAAGTAAAAACACAAATAAGTGCACGTTTATTATTGCCACATCCGTAAGGACCCAAGTTATAAAAAAATAAAGTAAGCACAGCAAAAAATGTTCAGACCGTGTATGCAAAAAAGGTATCACTAAAAATGGCACTTTGACCTGCAAAGAAAGCGGCCCCAAATTAAAATTTTTTCCATGTGTGGCCCATATACCCAGCCGATTTTGAGACCCCTGAATATGGGATTGACAAGGCTAAGGTTAGGTGGATTCATAACTGGCTCAGTGATTGTACTCAAAGAGTAGTAATAAATGGTTGCACATTCAATTGGAATAGTGCTTCAAGTGGGGTATCACAAGGCTCTGTATTGGCCCCTGTGTTGTTCTACAATTTTATAAATGATCTAGATAAGGGAACTGAAGGTAAACTAATTAAATTTGCAGTTGATGCAAAGTTAGGAAGGATGGCTAACACTAGAGAGGACAGAGAAATAATTCAGAAGGATCTAGATAAGCTTGAAAAATGGGCAGCGACTAATAGAATGGTATTTAACAGGGAGATATGCAAGATTCTATATCTGGGTAAGAAATATGAAAATGACATCTATAGAATGGGAGGAATAGAACTAAGCAACAGCATGTGTGAAAAAGACTTGGAAATACCAAAAGATCACAGAATGCACATGAGTCAACAATGTAATGCAGCAGCAAAAAAGCAAACACAACTCTGAGATATATTAAGAGAAGCATAGAGTCTAGATCACATAAAGTAATAATCCCCCTTTACTCCTCCTTGGACAGGCTTCATCTGGAATACTGTGTCCAGCTCTGGGCACAACATTTTAAAAAAGACATTAAAAAACTGGAGCTAATTCAGAGAAGAGCTACCAGGATGGTGAGCAGATTGCAAACTACGTCCTACGAGGAACAGTTATAGAATCTGGGAATATTTAGCTTGTAAAAAAGAAGGCTTAAAGGAGACTTAATAGCTGTCTACAGATATCTTAAGGGATGTCACACTGTAGAGGGTTCATCTTTATTTTGATTTGCACAGGGAAACACGAGAAGTAATGTAATGAAACTGAAAGGGAGAAGATATAGATTAGATATTAGAAAAAACTTTCAGACAGTGAGGGTGATCAATGAGTGGAAGAGGCTGCCACGAGAGGTGGCGAGTAGTGATGAGCGAACGTGCTTGCCACTGCTCGGTACTCGCCCAAGCATCACGGTGCTTGACAAGCTTGGTGCTCGGCAAGTATTTCCGGGTTGCTTGGGCAGGAACTCGGGTCCCCTTACTGCAAGTTTGGCTCTCTTTAGAGAGCCAATGAACATGCAGGGATTGCCTGCCATGCACTGTAATGCTGTAGCCATGTTGGTTGTGGCATTACAGTGATTGGCTGACCACACAGCGTCATCAGGTCTAAATAAGACCTGTCACCGCTATGCTCGTCACAGTCTAGCACGGAAGCAAGCAAAATAGGGAGAGGTGCTGCTGAGTTAGGGAGAGAACTGCTTGTTTATAGTTTGTATAGGTATTCCACAACATATATATATATCCATCTGAACTAACAGTCCTTCTGATCACTAGTGTTGAGCCACCCCCGTAGTGTTCGAGTTCGGTTCGGTTCGTCGAACACCCGTGTGTTCGCCGAACTGTTCGTCGAACTGTTCGTCGAACACCTTCGAACACCGTTAAAACCAATGGCAGGCAAACAAAAACACTTAGAAACACATAGAAAACACCTTCAAAGGTGTCCAAAAGCTGACAAACTGCTCAGAAGACACAACTAAAACATGGAAAAGTGACTAGTACATATAGTCATGCGAAAAGAAAAGAGGTGGAGGAGTAAAAGGAGGGGGAGACACAGATATAGGCATGTCATGCCCTTCTAAAATCCAAAAAGTGAGAAGCCGACACGTTCAGTCCGCTCCTGCCCGTGCCACCTCCGTGTCGCCGGGTTTGTGCCAGAGCCGCGGTGAACCCTGACGGCCAGCCCCCCTCTCCCAATACTGGTGCCTGTCCGCTGGTGGGTCGAGCGAGCCCCCCTGTGGTGGAGGCAGCTCTAAGCTTTTTAATTTAAATTGTCTCTCTAATTTGAATGAATACACTTTAAATCCATTTACAAGGATCTATTGGAGGGCAAGTCTCATGCCAGCAGCCGCGTAATTCCAGCTCCAGTAGCGTCCACTAAAGCTGCTGCAGTTAAAAAGCTTTTATAAGGATCGAGCTCGGCTGTCCACCGCAAGGCATCCTACCGCCAGTCCTAGCCCCTATGCCTTGGGATGCCTCCTGATGCTCTTCACTGAGTATCCTGTGTTCACGGATGAGTGCCGTGCAGCGCTCGATGGTCCAGATGGATGGAGTGGAGGATGGCTGGTTGATGGACACCCCACGCAAACACGGCTACAGCGCCAACAAGGAGGAGGTGGAGTAATGTTTTGGGCTGGAATCATGGGGAGAGAGATTGTCAGCCCCTTTAGGATCCCTGAAGGCGCTAAAGATGAACTCCATAATGTATGTGGATTTTCTCAAACAGCACTTCCTGCCATGGTTCAAGAAGAAGAACCGTGTATTTCACAGCAAGATCATTTTTTTGCATGATAATGCACCATCTCATGCTGCACATAAAACATCTGCATCTCTGGCTGATATGGGCATAAAAGGGGACAAACTTATGGTGTGACCCCATGCTCCCCTGACCTCTATCCCATTCAGAACCTCTGGAGCATCATCAAAAGGAGTATCTATGATGGCGGGAGGCAGTTCACATCTAAGCAACAGCTCTGGGAGGGTATTCTGTCCTCATGCAAAACAATTGAAGCAGAAACCATCCAAAACCTGACAAATTCAATGGACGAGAGAGTTCAGAAGCTCCTTTCGAACAAGGGGTCCTATGTGAAAATGTAACATCACCTAGAATAAAGTTTTGAGTTGAAAACTGTTTGATTTCAGTTTCTAATAACCTGCTAATGCTTATAATTTCAAAAATGACCAATTTTTTGGTCTTTAATAAAATGAAAAGGTTGATCGAAAAGTTTGGGGGATCTAAGAGTGTGGCAACCCAGTAGTCATGATTACTTCGAATTCTGACAATATGAGGGTCATGTTGCAGGTAGTGCAGCAAGAAGGCACTTATGTGTCTTGCGCATCTCGGAGCCCCAAAATTATTTTCCGGGCTAGATGCAGCTAAAAATTATTATTAATTTTAAATCTGGTGGAGCTTAGTATAGATGGCCTAATAGGATCAGTGCTGCACACTGCTACAAAGCCCAAATTATTTTCCAGTCAAGATACAGATAAACATGATTAGTAATTTTAAATCTGGAGGAGCTTATTATAGATGGCCTAATAGAATCAGTGCTGCACACTGCTACAAAGCCCAAATTATTTTCCAGCCAAGATACAGATAAACATGATTAGTAATTTGAAAGCTTAAAACGGTTGGTAGGGTGATTTTAACCAATCATCAAGCTTTTACTCTCCCCAGGATGACACAGGGGTAGAAAAGTCGTTTCGGATCCATGATTTGTTCATCTTTATGAACGTGAGTCTGTCTACATTATCAGTGGAGAGCCGCGTGCGCTTATCTGTTAGCACACCACCAGCAGCGCTGAACACACGTTCAGACAGAACGCTGGCTGCGGGGCATGACAAGATCTCCAAGGCGTAAGTGGCTAGCTCCGGCCATTTATCCAGATTGGAAGCCCAAAAAGAGCAAGGGTCCAGTGACACAGTCATGGCTTCAATGTTTACTTGGAGATACTCCTGTACCATCGTCTCTAGGCGTTAACTATGTGTCAGACTTCTTGTCTCCTGTGGCCTTGCAAAGGATGGGCTAAAAAAGTGGTGAAATGATTCCGCAAAATTGATGTTACCAGCAGATACTGTGGTTCTGTTACGGTTTGAGTGCTGAACACTTGACGGTCCCACGGTTGGCAAGTTGGAACTGTGAGATTCACTACGTGCACCACTGGTGTTTTGTGGAAAAGCACATGCAAGATTCTGCAACAGTCTCTGCTGATACTCCTGCATGCGTGCATCCCTTTCTATGGCAGGAATAATTTCTGCAAATTTACTTTTGTACTGGGGATCTAACAGTGTGGCAACCCAGTAGTCAGGATTATTTCTAATTCTCACAATTCGAGGGTCATGTTGCAGGTAGTGCAGCAAGAAGGCACTCATGTGTGTTGCGCATCCAGGAGCACCAAGTCCCTGTTGTGTTGGTGGCGAGGTAACAATCATGCTTCCTTCCTCTGTCCTCTCCCCCCAACCTCGCACAACAGAAATGTGATCAAGGTCTCCCTCATCTGATGAGTCTTCCATCAGTTCGTCCTCCACTTCTTCCTGGGCTCCTGCACCTTCCTCACTAGTTTGGCTGCTACCATGCGCCCTGGTAAAACCATCTCCCCCACCCTCACATGCCTGCCGCCTTGGTGCTGCCGACCGTCTGGACCTTGCAGATGTTAGCCCTTCCGCATACAACTCCTCCTCCTCTACTTCCTCCACCTCCTCTTGTGCCACCACCTGACTCCGAATTCTGTTTAACATGTGCTCCAGCATGTAAATCACCGGAATAGTCATGCTGATAATGGCATCGTCAGCACTAAACATCTTCGTCGCCATTTCAAAACTGTGCAGAAGGGTGCATAGGTCCCTGATCTGAGACCACTCCTCCAGCACGATTTGCCCCACCTCTGGATCTCGTTGGCCCAGGCTATACGTCAGAACGTATTGCACCAGAGCTTGTCGGTGCTGCCACAGTCGCTGCAACATGTGCAGAGTTGAATTCCACCAGGTAGGCACATCGCATTTTAGCCGGTGAAGAGGCAGGCCCAACGACTTCTGTAGAGATGTAAGTCGCTGAGCTGCGGGATGCGAACGGCGGAAGTGAGCACACAGCGACCGTGCCCTCTGCAGAAGGCCATCTAGTCTGGGATAGTGGGCTAAAAATTGCTGGACAACCAGGTTCAACACGTGAGCCATAAAAGGCACGTGTGTGACATTGCCCCGGCGAAGGGCCGCACCCAGGTTTGCAGCATTGTTGCATACGGCCTTCCCTGGTTTCAGGTCCAGTGGAGACAACCATTCATGAAATTGGTTCTCCAGAGCTGACCACAACTTCTCAGCTGTGTGACATTTCCCAGACATTTCAAAGTAAAAACTGCCTGATGACGTTGAGCCCTACTGCCAGCATAGTAAGGAGGTGTGCAGGATCCCTTCTGCGCAGTTAGAAAGCTTGTGGCATGTCCAGACAGGCTTTGGGTGCAGGTGGAAGACCGAGAGGAGGTTGAGGAGGCAGAAGCAGTGGAGGAACTTTGACATAAAGAGGATTGACGCACAACTCGTGGGGACGGCAAGACTTGGACAGCAGCCCCTTGTCCTGCTGTCACCATAGTTACCCAGTGCCCAGTCAGCGACATGTAACGCCCCTGTCCATGCCTACTCGTCCAAGTGTCTGTGGTGAAATGCACCCTGTCACACACAGAGTTTCTCAAAGAAGCGGTGATGTTGTGTGCGACATGCTGGTGGAGCGCAGGCACACCTTTCTTTGAGAAGTAGTGCCGACTGGGCATCTGGTACTGGGGCACTGCGACGGACATAAGGTCTCGAAAATCCTCTGTGTCCACCAGGCGGAAAGGCAGCATTTCTGTAGCCAAGAGCTTGCAGATGGTGAAATTCAACCTCTTAGCTTTCTCATGGCTAGGAGGAAATGGTCTTTTAATTGTCCACATCTGAGGGACCGAGGGCTGGCTATTGTGCTTAGACGGGGTTGATAAGGGTGTCCCCGGCAAACTGCCGGTCTGTGAGGAAGATGCAGGCGGACATGTTAGTTTGCCGTGATCCAAAGGTGGTACTATCGATGTCGGACAGCGCTCAACACCAGCTGGTGTTACCACCTCCAAAGAAAATGATGACCTGCCAATCACGCTGGCTGTTGCGGGTAAAGAGGTGGCAGGTCTGCGCCCCAAAACAGGTGTGACTGCTGTCCCCCCAGTCACAGAGGATGAAGAGGCCGCGGATGCACAAGATACGGCAGACGGTGGTTGGCCCGGCCGGCTAGGCCGCATTGTAGCACACTGAGCTTCCCACTGCAACTTATGCTTCATGTCCATGTGCCGGTTCATGCATGAAGTACTCAAACTATGTATTTTTTGGCCTCTACTTAGCTTTTGCTGACAAATGTTACAGATAACACGAGTTGGGTCATCTTTATCGATCTGAAAAAATGCCCAGGCTATGCAAGGCTTAGCACCCATGCGACCTGAAGAGCCACCACGACTTGTGGTGAGAGGCAGAGTTGTGTTTGAGGATGCAGTTGTTGACGTGCTTCCAGTACTACGTCTCTGTCCAGGAAGGCGCAACCTGACCTCGTCGTCACTAACATCTTCCTCCACCTCCTCTGCTGACCTCATCTCTTGGCTGACTGTGGGTTGACAGTAAGTGAGATCTCCAACCTCATCATCATCACCCTGTGCGTTATCACACCCGTCGTCCTCAGAGCCAACCTGTTCCTGCCCTGACAAAAAACTAAAGTTGTCGCTCCAATCAGGTATTTGAGTCTCATCATCGTCTTCCTCATTGTCTCCACCAACAGGAGTTACAGTTTGGGAATGAGGGTCTACATTATGGTTAGAACCTTCTGCGTCTGGTCCTGGATCCGACTCATAAAGATTCTGGGCATCAGTGCAGATCATTTCCTCGTCTGGATTCACAGAAGCGCTGGAGTCGACCTCTGATTCCCAGGCTATAGTATGAGTAAACAGCTCTGCAGACTCAACTATCTGTTCTACCTCATACTCAGACGGGCAGCTGGAGATTTGGGAGCTGTGAGGAAGCAAGTGCGATTGGGGTGACACCTTTGAGGACTGGAGTATTTGTGATGTTGAAGTTGATGTGGAGGAGAGCCCACTTAAAGGAGCACTTGATATCCGTTGAAGCACCTGCTGTTTTTGTGCCTCATCTGGAATTTGTAGCGATTGGCGTGGCCGTAAGAAAGGGATCTTATCACATTGTCCGCTAAAAGAAGTAGACATTTTAGTTTGGCTGGAAGATGGTCTTTCTTCTGCAGATGTTACTGTTGCTTTAACACCTACCCCACGGACACAACCTTTTTTCCCCTTCCCAACACGCCTATTCCCCTTTACACCAGCAGCAGGCCTTTTTCCACTCATTTTGGTGGTTAACTAATTCAAAACTCTGGAGTTGTTTGCACAAAAAAACAATGGATGGGAACCGAGCAGAGCTGAGTGGCCAAACTGTGGTATTAGGCCAAAACTATTGGCTGGGTTAGATGCAGAAAAAAATTATATTCAATTTGCAATCTGATCCAGGTCAGTATAGATGGACTAATAGAACAAATCCCACACACAGCTAGAAGCCCAAATATTTTTTCAGAGGTAGATGCAGAAAAAAATTGTATTCAGTTTGCAACCTGATGGAGGTCAGTATAGATGGACTAATAGAACAAGTCCTACACACAGCTAGAAGCCCAAATATTTTTTCAGAGGTAGATGCAGAAAAAAAATATATTCAGTTTGCAACCTGATGGAGGTCAGTATAGATGGACTAATAGAGAAAGTCCCACACACTGCTAGAAGGCCAAATATTTTTTCAGAGCTAGAAGAAGACAAAAAATTATTTTTAATTTGCAACCTGATGGAGGTCAGTATAGATGGACTAATAGAGAAAGTCCCACACACTGCTAGAAGGCCAAATATTTTTTCAGAGCTAGATGCAGAAAAAAATTATATTCAGTTTGCAACCTGATGGAGGTCAGTATAGATGGACTAATAGAACAAGTCCCACACACAGCTAGAAGGCCAAATATTTTTTCAGAGGTAGATGCAGATAAAAAATATTTTTAATTTGCAGCCTGATGGAGTTCAGTATAGATGGACTAATAGAGAAAGTCCCACACACTGCTAGAAGGCCAAATATTTTTCCAGAGGTAGATGCAGATAAAAGTTATTTTTAATTTGCAGCCTGATGGAGGTCAGTATAGATGGACTAATAGAGAAAGTCCCACACACTGCTAGAAGGCCAAATATTTTTTCAGAGCTAGATGCAGACAAAAAATTATTTTGAATTTGCAACCTGATGGAGGTCAGTATAGATGGACTAATAGAGAAAGTCCCACACACTGCTAGAAGGCCAAATATTTTTTCAGAGCTAGATGCAGACAAAAAATTATTTTTAATTTGCAACCTGATGGAGGTCAGTATAGATGGACTAATAGAGAAAGTCCCACACACTGCTAGAAGGCCAAACATTTTTTCAGAGCTAGATGCAGATAAAAATTATTTTTAATTTGCAACCTGATGGAGGTCAGTATAGATGGACTAATAGAGAAAGTCCCACACACTGCTAGAAGGCCAAATATTTTTTCAGAGCTAGATGCAGAAAAAAATTATATTCAGTTTGCAACCTGATGGAGGTCAGTATAGATGGACTAATAGAACAAGTCCCACACACAGCTAGAAGCCCAAATATTTTTTCAGAGGTAGATGCAGATAAAAATTATTTTTAATTTGCAACCTGATGGAGGTCAGTATAGATGGACTAATAGAGAAAGTCCCACACACTGCTAGAAGGCCAAATATTTTTTCAGAGCTAGATGCAGACAAAAAATTATTTTGAATTTGCAGCGTGATGGAGGTCAGTATAGATGGACTAATAGAGAAAGTCCCACACACTGCGAGAAGCCCAATATTTTTTCAGAGGTAGATGCAGAAAAAAAATATATTCAGTTTGCAACCTGATGGAGGTCAGTATAGATGGACTAATAGAAAAAGTCCCACACACTGCTAGAAGGCCAAATATTTTTTCAGAGCTAGATACAGATATAAATTATTTTTAATTTGCAACCTGATGGAGGTCAGTATAGATGGACTAATAGAGAAAGTCCCACACACTGCTAGAAGGCCAAATATTTTTTCAGAGCTAGATGCAGAAAAAAATTATATTCAGTTTGCAACCTGATGGAGGTCAGTATAGATGGACTAATAGAACAAGTCCCACACACTGCTAGAAGCCCAAATATTTTTTCAGAGCTAGATGCAGAAAAAAATTATATTCAATTTGCAACCTGAGGTCAGTATAGATGGACTAATTGAATGATGCTATGCCCAAAAGATTTTACTTCACTAGGTGCAGTAAAAAAGTTGGTATTCTATACACAGGTGGTATATCTTGCAACACAGATAGGCTACTCCACTGACTAACACACTCTGCAATAGGCCAAAATGGTTTAGCTTTGCTAGATTCAGCCAAATGCTGTGAAAAAAACTTGCACAGCACTGGCACAGACCTGCCTGGCAAAAACTGATAGGAACTGATGTAACCTAGTCCTGAAAAGGACTGCAATTACAATTAGTCTTTCCTCCCACAATCTATCTATTTAAGAGCACAGACCTGCCTGATAAAAGTCATAGGAAATGCTGTAACCTAGTCCTTAAAAGGACTGCAATCACAACTATTCCCTACTCCCAAGCTATCTGTAGATTTGTGCGAAAATTGGCTTGAAATTAACAAGGTATAGCGCACACAGCAACAGCGGTGCCGTCTAACACGCAGCTGCAGCAGTGAGAAAATGGTGGCGACGGGGAAAATGGCTTGGTCTTATAGGGCAAGGACATATGACATACACTGCCAATGACACATGCTCTTGCTTGTGTGAAAAAAAGCACTTCGCTCCGTGTGTGCGCTGCTGATACGCTGACAGATTGCACCTCCCCACTGTAAATGCGGGAAAGAGAAAAAAAAATGGAGATCTTCATTATTCCTGCAGAGATCCATCCCCTGCCCCTCCCCCCACCCCGCTGTACACTCAAACTGCGTATTAGCATTAATTTTCATCATTACTGAGAAAAAATCCAGTTATGATTTTGGTGCACGAACAGTTATCGAACATAACCTCGAACAGCCAAATTTTTCTCAAATCGTTCGTGTTCGCCGAACGGCTCGAACACCGCCCAAAACAGCTCGAATTTGAGATTGGCGAACAGTTCGAGTCGAACAACGCTCATCTCTACTGATGACTAATCCAGGTGCATATTTTCAGAGGAGAAGGTGATAGCAGGAGTTAGGTAGGCAGACCATGTATGTGGCAGACTGCAGTGCATATAGTGCAAGAGGGTCCATTTAATGTCCTGCTATTATAGGTATTCCACAACATATACAGTACAGACCAAAAGTTTGGACACACCTTCTCATTTTAAGATTTTTCTGTATTTTCATGACTGTGAAAATTGTTCATTCACACTGAAGGCATCAAAACTATGAATTAACACATGTGGAATTATATACTTAACAAAAACGTGTGAAACAACTGAAAATATGTCTTATATTCTAGGTTCTTCAAAGTAGCCACCTTTTGCTTTGATGACTGCTTTGCACACTCTTGGCATTCTCTTGATGAGTTTCAAGAGGTAGTCACCGGAAATGGTTTTCACTTCACAGGTGTGCCCTGTCATGTTTAATAAGTGGGATTTCTTGCCTTATAAATGGGGTTGGGACCATCAGTTGTGTTGTGCAGAAGTCTGGTGAATACACAGCTGATAGTCGTACTGAGTAGACTGTTAGAATTTGTATTATGGCAAGAAAAAAGCAGCTAAGTAAAGAAAAATGAGTGGCCATCATTACTTTAAGAAATGAAGGTCAGTCAGTGCGAAAAATTGGGAAAACTTTGAAAGTGTCCCCAAGTGCAGTTGCAAAAACCATCAAGCGCTACAGAGAAATTGGCTCAGATGAGGACCGCCCCAGGAATGGAAGACCAAGAGTCACCTCTGCTTCTGAGGATAATTTTATCCGAGTCACCAGCCTCAGAAATCACAGGTTAACAGCAGCTCAGATTAGAGACCAGGTCTATGCCACACAGAGTTCTAGCAGCAGACACATCTCTACAACAACTGTTAAGAGGAGACTTTGTGCAGCAGGCCTTTATGGTAAAATAGCTGCTTGGAAACCACTGTTAAGGACAGGCAACAAGCAGAAGAGACTTGTTTGGGCTAAAGAACACAAGGAATGGACATTAGACCAGTAGAAATCTGTGCTTTGGTCTCATGAGGCCAAATTTGAGATCTTTGGTTCCAACCACCGTGTCTTTGTGCGACGCAGAAAAGGTGAACGGATGGACTCTACATGCCTGGTTCCCACCGTGAAGCATGGAGGAGGAGGTGTGATGGTGTGGGGGTGCTTTGCTGGTGATACTGTTGGGGATTTATTCAAAATTGAAGGCATACAGAACCAACATGGCTACCACAGCATCTTGCAGCGGCATGCTATTCCATCCGGTTTGCATTTAGTTGGACCATCATTTATTTTTCAACAGTACAATTACCCCAAACACACCTCCAGGCTGTGTAAGGGCTATTTGACCAAGAAGGAGAGTGATGGGGTGCTACTCCAGATGATCTGGCCTCCACAGTTACCAGACCTGAACCCAATCGAGATGGTTTGGGGTGAGCTGGACCGCAGAGTGAAGTCAAAAGGGCTAAGCATCTCTGGGAACTCCTTAAAGATTGTTTCTAAGACCATTTCCGGTGACTACCTCTTGTAGCTCATCAAGAGAATGCCAAGAGTGTGCAAAGCAGTCACCAAAGCAAAAGGTGGCTACTTTGAAGAACCTAGAATATAAGACATATTTTTAGTTGTTTCATACTTTTTTGTTAAGTATATAATTCCACATGTGTTAATTCATAGCTTTGATGCCTTCAGTGTGAATGCACAATTTTCACAGTCATGAAAATACAGAAAAATCTTAAAATGAGAAGGTGTGTCCAAACTTGTGGTCTGTACTGTGTATATATATATATCTATATATATAGATATATATATTATATAAATATCCATCTGAACTAACAGTCCTTCTGAGGACTAATCCAGCTGCATATAATCAGTGCTAGGCAGGAGTTAGGCAGGCAGGCAAGGTATGTGGCAGACTGCAGTGCATATAGGGCAAGAGAGTCCATTGAACGTCCTGTCTGCTGCTGCTGTAATAATTGTAGATAATTGTAGACATAGCCCCAGATATCAGGTACCAGGGCAAATTTTTTTTTATTAATCCTGGTTATTTGATTAAAAAGCAATCCAGAGTACACCATTTTTCTGCTCCATTTGCTTGTTATCACTGTAGAATACAGTGAGATCTATTCCATATTTCACCGTGGTTCTCTCTGTCAGACATATCACCAATAACAATGTTCCTAAATCAGCCATTTCTTCCATTTTCATTTTGTTGCAGTGTGATGGTTAAGCTATTCACACTAGGTCTCTGTGTAGACTAATATTAGTAAATTACAGGCCTGCTATTTAAAACCATGGTTCTCTGTCAGACGTATCACATATAATTGCATTCCAAAATCAGTCATTTCTCGTGAATGTGGAAAATATTGTCTTCCATTTAAAATGGGCAAGGTGCGTGGCAAGGAACAGGGAAGTGGACGTGATGGTGATGGTGCATGCAGAGGCTGAGGCCAAGGATGTGGCTGTGGGCAAGCTGCAAAATTGTGCCACAATAAACACCCACATCTTGTCAAAAGGTTGTTGGTTGGATAGCAGATAATGCTTCCATTCACTTTGCCACCACCGCCACCCTGTCTTCCCCATGGTCTTCCATTAACCGAGCCCCTGAGGTGTCAGCAGAAGTCCCCACAGGTGACCCCATATTTAAAACTTCACTGCTTATAGATTTAATCTAGGGGTGTAGTGAGTATTTTGAATTCACAGGTGCCTCACAGGATTTTAAAACATTGGGATGTGGAAATATAACATTTTCCTGGTAAAAATTTAATTTTTATTTTTTTACAAATTTGTCACTTACACAAGGGTTTTATATCAACAAAAACTAGAGCTAAATCAGTCCAGTTTCAAAGGAAGATATAAACAAAATCATTAAGATAAATAATTTTTATTTACTTTCAAAATCAAAAGTCAAATATCAATCATGATGTTAGGGGGACGGTTGCAAACACTTTATTAAATAGGAATGCAACCGACCCCAGGGTCCGCGATGCAGCCTGGTGGACTGCTGCTGAACTCTTCCTGGTTGAGAAGGGAAGACAACCAACTAAAGATAACCCTTCTCTGTTAACTTCACACAGGACAGGGTATAGCGGTACGCTCTATCTCCGTTAACTGCACGGAGGGAGAGCGACCGGCGATGCACCTAACAACAATCTTAGCCCTTCGTGTTAAAGCACACGGAAGGGTAAGATGGTTCGCACAATCTCCAAGAACCACAGGGAGACGTGTGACCGGACTAGGAGCAGTAGCCCTGTCTACGGTACAGGCGCTACGCTATAGGAGACGACGCTAGTGTGCGGGAGTGATTTCCGCCCGGTACTCGTGCACTCAGCCGGCATGCTACCGGACTGAGCCGACCCGCTAAATATGGCTCTTAGAGGAGCTCAGGAGAGATGCGTGCACAACCAAACAACTAGCTCAAATGATCTGAGCGTGCCACCATGTTTGTGGGCGGACCTTTTAAAAATTTAGCCCTGCCCCACTGTCGCATCATTGGTGACGTCGCCTGTGACCAATCAGGCGGTGCAAGGTCACCGGGTCAGCTGGTTCCTGAACCACCAATCACGGTGCGCCATGTCACGGGCATGCTCAGTGCGATGCATTTTAGACTTAGGCTGTGGTGACCTAGTCTCTCTCCACAACCTGTGCTTCATGTTGCTAGGCACAAATACGCGAGATACCACTTGTACCTCTCGTGCATTGGCTAGGCGTTGGGACTGACGGTGATGCTGAGCAGCATCAGCCCTGGCTGAACCAGAATGGGAAATCACAGAATCCACTGATAATTCAGAACCCATTTCTGATCCAGCAAGCACCTGGTGCCTAACACATGAGCCTATGTTATTATGGTAAATTTTCTCCATAAATACAATTAACAGTATTAGAGTAGTCAAATATTTAATTCTATTGCAGCCATTCCCTGATAATAAAGTACTGAGATTTTTTTTTTTCTTCTGAAAAATATAATTATAGCCCGAGATTCAAAAAATTTAAATCTCCCCCTGTTGAAGAAGCCCAAGGCGAAACCGTGTCGTCGGGGTAAAATCACAGTCTTATCACTCACAAGCCGCTAATTGAGTCATATAAGTACTCTCTTCAGAATTATTATGTCTACTCTCAGTGAACTTTAGTGACTTTGTCTCTATTTGCACTTTATGCTCCCTATGAAATTACCTTGTTGCTGACTTTTTTACATTGCACTGCTCTAAATACAACCCATGATATATGAGAGATTTATTTATAGCATATAGAGATATAACTTTTTGGCACTTGCACTTTACATTTTTTGAATCTCGGGCTATAATTATATTATTCCAAAAAAAATTTTCTCAGCACTTTACTATCAGGGAATGGGTGCAATAGAATTGGATATTTGAGTACTTTAATACTGTTAATTGTATTTATGGAGAAAATTTACCATAATAACAGGTTCGTGATTGATATTTGACTTTTGATTTTGAAAGTACCTGTATTTTAAATTTTTTTCTAATTGAATGGAAATAAAAATTATTTATCTTAATGATTTTAATGATTTTGTTTATATCTTCCTTTGAAACTTCCTTTGGACTGATTTAGCTCTTGTTTTTGTTGATATAATACCTTGAACGGGAAGTTGTAATTTGTATTTGACCCTTTTTAATATACACTGCTCAAAAAAATAAAGGGAACACTTAAACAACAGAATATAACTTCAAGTAAATCAAACTTCTGTGAAATCAAACTGTCCACTTAGGAAGCAACAATGATTGACAATCAATTTCACATGCTGTTGTGCAAATGGAATAGACAATAGATGGAAATTAATGGCAATTATCAAGACACACTCAGTAAAGGAGTGGTTCTGCAGGTGGGGACCACAGACCACATCTCAGTACCAATGCTTTCTGGCTGATGTTTTGGTCACTTTTGAATGTTGGTTGTGCTTTCACACTCATGGTAGCATGAGACGGACTCTACAACCCAAAAAAGTTGCTCAGGTAGTGCAGCTCATTCAGGATGGCACATCAATGCGAGCTGTGGCAAAAAGGTTTGCTGTGTCTGTCAGCGTAGTGTCCAGAGGCTGGAGGCGCTACCAGGAGACAAGCCAGTACACCAGGAGATGTGGAGGGGGCCGTAGGAGGGCAACAATCCAGCAGCAGCACCGCTACCTCTGCCTTTGTGCAAGG
Organism: Phyllobates terribilis; assembly: GCF_046119375.1. NCBI lineage: Eukaryota > Metazoa > Chordata > Amphibia > Anura > Dendrobatidae > Phyllobates > Phyllobates terribilis. The sequence goes on from NW_027362761.1 coordinate 845,507,438, forward strand.
AGGAACAGGAGGATCACTGCCAGAGCTCTGCAAAATGACCTCCAGCAGGCCACAAATGTGCATGTGTCTGCACAAACAGTTAGAAACCGACTCCCAACACCGTGCAGGACGCTTGGCATTTGCCACAGAACACCAGGATTGTCAAAGTCGCCACTGGCGCCCTGTGCTCTTCACAGATGAAAGCAGGTTCACACTGAGCACATGTGACAGACGTGACAGAGTCTGGAGACACTGTAGAGAGCGATCTGCTGCCTGCAACATCCTTCAGCATGACCGGTTTGGCAGTGGGTCAGTAACGGTGTGGGGTAGTATTTCTTTTGAGGGCCGCACAGCCCTCCATGTGCTTGCCAGAGGTAGCCTGACAGCCATTAGGTACCGAGATGAGATCTTCAAACCCCTTGTGAGACCATATGCTGGTGAGGTTGGCCCTGGGTTCCTCCTAATGCAGGACAATGCCAGACCTCATGTGGCTGGAGTGTGTCAGCAGTTCCTGCAAGATGAAGGCATTGAAGCTATGGACTGGCCCGCCCGTTCCCCAGACCTGAATCCGATTGAGCACATCTGGGACATCATGTCTCGCTCCATCCATCAACGTCACGTTGCACCACAGACTGTCCAGGAGTTGGCGGATGCTTTAGTCCAGGTCAGGGAGGAGATCCCACAGGAGACCATCTGCAACCTCATCATGAGCATGCCCAGGCATTGAAGGGAGGTCATACATGCACGTGGAGGCCACACACAATACTGAGCCTCATTTTGACTTGTTTTAAGGACATTACATCAAAGTTGGATCAGCCTGTAGTGTGTTTTTCCACTTTAATTTTGGGGAGACACCAAATCCAGGCCTCCATTGGTTAATAAATTTGATTTCCACTGATGATTTTTGTGTGATTTTGTTGTTAGCAGATTCAACTTTGTACAGAACAAAGTATTCAATGAGAATGTTTCATTCATTCAGATCTAGGATGTGTTATTTGAGTGTTCCCTTTATTTTTTGAGCAGTGTATATTACTTACACAAGGGTTTAAAGGTGAAACTGGACCCCACAATTTATTGCTCAATTTCTCCTTAACATGGTGATTCCCTTAAACACTAGAACTACTGATGGAGTCATTTTGACTCCTTTCGTTTTTTATTTCTCTTCTGTGACTACATTTTTCAGAATTCCGGCTTGAAACTCGGTGACTTTTCCTCAAATATGATGTGAAAAAAGATTTTGTGAGAATAAATAATTTTGGTGAAAAATTTGCGCGTTTTTTTCAAAATTTACCAAGAACTACTGAAGGGAGTCATTTTGACTCCCTACTATATTTTGAGGTCCTTTTGTCACTAAATGTTGCTATAAAGTTTTGTGCATAATTTTTTCACTCTGTCTTATTTACCCTGATGTTCATTAAGATGTAGTTCAATTTACATGTCAACTTTTCACATTTTCCTTGTGTTTTACCTGCTTGTATTACTGTGTAATGCTGAACAAAATAGCTTGTTTACTCTAGGCTCTTATCTTATGCTAATGAAGGGTGGTGTTTTTCTAAGGTCCTAGCAGGAGACAGTATTCTGGATAGTAACTTTACTTTCAGTTCAGCTGAAGAGACAAAGAGAACAGACGCAGACATACGAGCTCTGAAGACTCATACAGGTATGAATTGTTATGAAATAGTTTAGCTGTCTGTCAACTGATTCAGCCCACCTACTTTTGAAGGTGGCAGAACAGTTATTATTTCTTTTAGTTTTCATTTCATTTCTATTTTTCAGCAGGGAACTATATAGAATTATGGAATTTGTGAGGAATATGGAGAGAAGACGTTTGATAAAGCCTCAGTATATTCTGGCTACTTTGCAATCCATATAGGAGGATGAATCGGAATCCGAATTGCAGGAACATGTATTTGATTCTGACAGTGATGAAGATTTCATTCCTCAGAACATATCAAGTGAATCTGAAGACTCAGAAGGAACAAATCCAGAAGGTAAGTAGTTATGTGTATTTATTTGTTCTTCCACACACTGAGTTAGGGCCTGTGCACACTAGCAGAATTCTGGCTGAATAGCCATCTGGATATTCTTGCCGCAATACAGGCCGTAACTGCCCGCTCATGCCTGAAGCTCCGCTCCGAACCCCGGGCTGGAGCCGCTGTCAGGGACAGAGCAGCGCTTGCTTACGCGCGAGCACGGCTCCGTCCCAGACAGCGGCTCCAGCCCGGGGTTCGGAGCGGAGCTTCAGGTATGAAACTCCGCTCTGTACCTGAGAGGGCAGGTACGGGCCGGATTGTGGTGAGAATATCCGGTCGGATATTCCGCCGCTAATCCAGCCAGTCTGCACGGACCCTTACAAAGCAAAAATTCTAAATATTCATCAACTTTTTTACAGATATTCCAAGCACATCAACTGGGGATCGGGCTCATGCAGTTATGTTGCCTCGTGATCATCCTCCTGGTCGTGGACAGAAAAAATCAGCAAAACGTCCCAGAAATGAAAGAACAACAGATAACGATGGCGGCGAAGGTAATGCAACAACAAACACCAGAGAAGGCGAATCTGAAGGAATACTAGTTTCAGCGGATGGTATTCAATGGAAACCTGTTGAAATTGGAGAACACTTGCCTGGTAGGCGTGACAGCCAGAATATTCTTCGAGAAGCACCTGGCCCTACAGGATACGCCAGAAGAAATATCATTATCGATAGTCCTTTGAGCGCATGGCGTTTATTTTTGATTCATATATATTGACACATATAAAGAACTGTACGCTTGCAGAAGCATGCAGGAACAATAATTTACAGTTTACTCTATCTGATGAGGAGCTAGATGCATTCATTGCGATATTCTATGCTCGTGGAATATCTGGCACGAACCGTCACTCGATTAGCAGTATTTGGTGTAATGACTGGGGAATACCGTTTTGCAAAGCGACAATGTCTAGGGACCGCTTTGTTGAAATTATGAGGTTTCTCAGATTTGATGAGAAATCTACTCGATCGGAGAGACTGCAAACGGACAAGTTTGCTCTATTTTCTACTGTGTGGGACAGGTTTATTGAAAATTGTATTGCGAGTTACAAACCTGGCCCATACATAACGGTGGATGAGCAACTTTTCCCAAGAAAAACTAGGTGTCCATTCACGCAGTACATGCCTTCCAAACCAGATAAATATGGCCACAAATATTGGCTAGCTGTTGATAAGAGGAGCAAATATCTGGCAAATGGCTTCCCTTATCTAGGCAAAGATGACACACGCCGTGCTGAGGACCGTTTAGCTGACCATGTGGTAATGAAGTTATTGGACCCGTTTTTGAAAAAAGGTCGCAATTTTACAACCGATAATTATTTTACTTCAGTAAAATTAGCTAAACAGCTAAAAAGCAAAGGAACAACCATCGTGGGAACACTGAACAAGATAAGGCGAGAAGTGCCTAAAGAAATAAAATCCATGAAAGAGGAATTGTACAACACTAAAGTGTTTAGAAATGAAGACAATTTTACACTTACAGTATATCAAGGAAAGCCCAACAAAAATGTTGTCATTTTGAGTTCCGTCCATCCAGATGTTGTTGTTGCGTCTGATTCCGCTAAAAAAACTCCAGAAACGGTAAAGTTTTACAATGAAACAAAATATGGAGTAGATGTAGTGGATCAGATGGCACGAAAATATACCACACGAACATGCACAAGGAGATGGCCTGTTCATGCATTTGAAAATGCCTTAGACTTTGCGGGTATAAATGCATGGATAATATTCAAGGAGATTACCCACCAAAAAATGTCATGCAAGGCATTTTTGCAAACGCTTGTGAGAGAGTTGAGTGGTCCTTATGTCACAGATAGGGAAAAGGGTTCCACGTCCCAAGTTTCTACATGCTCAGAAGTGATGGTTCAAACAAAATTTTGCCAGATCAAAGAAAAGTGCAAGAAAAATAGATCTGTCGGAAATTGTAAGACTTGTGGTAAGTCTTTGTGTGGGCAATGTACTGCCATAAATCAAAGGCAATGCCTAAAATGCGAAACACCAAATGTTTAGAAGGTGAATTCTGCGCCATATTTTCATTTTTATGCTCCTCCACCTACATTTTCTCTGCTTTTTGTTCTTCAGTTGTTGTTTATATGTGTGCACTTGAATAAAAAAAAATGTTTGAAAAACGTCTATTATAATTATTGTTATTTTCTGTAGAAAAATAAGAAAAGCAGAAAAAAAACAATCAAAAGCATTACTGTTGGATCTCACAATAATAATACATTACAAAAAATATAATTATTAATAAATAACCACAAATGAAACTCTAAAAATAAACGAAAACAAGCAAGGAGTCAAAATGACTCCTTTCAGTAGTTCTAGGCGGGGTCACGAGTCCAGTAGTCCTAGTGTTAATGTCATCAGAATCTACTGTTTGGCCACAGTATCTACTATTTGGTTGAGATGGAAGGATTGCTATTTGGCTTTTGGAACCTAAGAATAGTTTGCAAGTGGTGTTTGCGGATACCCTAAGGTTCCAGAATGGCTGAAAAACTCCAAAAGTTTTGCAGAAATTTCACCTGCAGTGACTATTTTGTAACATCCACTTTAGGCTTTTTTTCTAGAGAATTACAAATATGCCAGTCTATTGCCCATACATTATACCCCCATACAGTGTAGTGCCCCCATATTTTGTAGTGTCCCCATACATTGTGCCATGCTTGTGGATCTGGAGATATGCACCCCGTAAATTGTTATGTGCCCTCTCCCTGCTACAATAATGCCAAAGATGTGGCCACTTACTGCGGTTTAGTCACAGTGGTGCTCAGAAGGAGGGGGAAATTGGGTTAGGGAGCACAGATTTATTTGGGGGGGATGTGAGCCGTGTTACTATTCCAGAGTCTTTGTTTAACCAAAAACATGAGAACTCCCTATATTTCCAGTGATAGATGACAGACCTGAGTGGCGGCTGGTTTTGTGGTACTTAACATTTTATGATCGCTTCCAGTATAAGGCTGGGTTCACATTCTTGTGTCCTTGTGTATGCTGAGCACTTACGTCGAGTCCACTGCAGAAAGTGCAAAGTTGGCACCTGAGGACTATGGTCATCTGGCTTCCACCTCACCCCCTTGCAAATTAGCCAAGCAGTCTGAGCTCCAAGTCAAGCATCAGTTTCTTCTATTTTTGATGACTCCACTGGCTGGGGATCCATGACTAATCCACCTGGACTTGCCTGAGAAGTGGGAGAGACTGAGTTCACTTATGCCCAACCACTTGTTAGGTTGGAAGATGAGTACGTGGGAGGGCTAGTGCAGACGGTCAGTGATCACAGCCAAATGTCAGAGGGTGAAAAAACAGACCAGCAAGGAGGGCAATGGTGAGGAGTGGGTGGAAGATGATGTGGGAGATGATGAGGTCCCAGATCCCACATGAAGCGGAGGCAATCCTAGTTACTGTACATGCGCAGTTCGGAAGAAAAGGAGGTGGCCACATTGCAAAGGCACAGCGGGTGGCCCCTAGCCAGTACATTGGTTGCTACTGCCAACCACTCCACTGAAATCAGCACACCAAAGCCAGCTCAAAAGAACTCCCTAGTATGGCATTTCTTCAGAGAATGTGCTGGCGACAAGCGAAGGGTGTCTGAAGCTAGGCATCAATCTTCTGAACCTAAGCACCACGTGCATGACAAAGGATCTAAATTCAAAGCATGAGGTGCAGTGGAGTACACACCCTAAAAACCATGGCAGATCTGAGCCTCTTCCTGCTCCCTCTTCAGCTGCGGTCTTGACCTCTTCCTCCCACTCATGATCAAAAGGGCCAATTTCTCCCCGCAAAGAGAGAATGTGACAACATCACCACCACCAGTGTCACCGAGCATCTCCACATCGTCCTATGGAAGTGTTCAGATTTCCATTCCTTAAACCCTAGAGAAAATGAAAAGACACCCACATACCCACCCAAGAGCCATGGTCCTAAATGACAGCATTTCCAAATTAATGGCATTTGAAATGCTGCCATTCTGGCTGGTGGAGACGTATAGCTTAAAAAAACTGATGGCAATGGCTGTCCAGCAGTACCTCCTTCCCAGCCACCACTACTTTTCCAGGTGTGTCATCCCTGCCCTGCACACACATGTTTTGGACAAAATAAGGTGTGCATTGTGCAACGCCATCAGTGGAAAGGTCCACATAACCACCAATACATGGACCAGTAAGCACCGTCAGGGACGTTTCATCTCCTTAACTGCCCACTGGCTAAATGTAGTGGTGGCTGGGACAGAGGCAGAAGGCGTTCTAGTCCATGTACTACCACCTCCGGGGATTGCTGGATGTTTCTCTGTCCAGGTTGCTTCCTCTTCCTACTCTGCTTCCTGTATCACCTCCACAACCGGACACAGTAAGATCTGCAATACCAACTTCAGCACAGACAGGGGGAAATTACAGCATGCTCTGTTTGGGGGATTAATTACACACCACACAGGAGCTATGGGCAGAGATCAAATAACAGACAGATGTGTTGTTGATGCCAGTGAACCTCAAGTCCGGCCTTGTGTTGTTCGATAATAGGCAAAATCTCGTAGCAGCTCAAGGCTTAACTGATTTGACGCATATCCCTTGCCTGGCTCATGTGCTGAACTTGGTGGTGCACAGCTTTCTGAAATACTACCCAAATATGTTAGAGCTGCTGCTGAAAGTGCGGACAGTGTGTGAATGCTTTCGACGTTCTCACCCTGCTGCTGCTTGCCTGTCTGCTCTGCAGCGTCACTTTTGCCTTCCCACTCACCAATTGATATGCATATGCTGTGCGAGCAGCCACAGGCAATAGAGGAGTTTCATCTGCAGCACGCATAGGTGAATCTCTCTGTAGGACAACACCACTTCATCTTTAATGAGTGGGCCTCCAAGAAGAACATGTGTGTGTCATGTTGCGCTGCTTTGAATACTCCACCAATATAGCCAGCGCTGATGATGCTGTTTAGTGTTACTATACCACTTATATGCCTGCTAGAAAAACAATTCAAGTGATGATGGATAAGCGTGGCACAGGAGGAAGAGGATCAAGAGGAGCAGGGCCATATCACACTGTTATCAACACATGGCTTGGAGGGTGGGTAACTGTCTCAAGAATGGCCAAATAGCCAACTGTACAGCCGGGGACAGTTTGGGAGAATGAGGAGGGGATGAGGAGGAGGAGGAAAAATCATTTTCACAGCAGGGTGACACTGAGAGCAGCTCACAGGCATCAATGGAGTGTGGCTGTGGGGATACAAAGTACCCAGACGATACACCTCCCACTGAGGACAACTTGTCGTTGCCTATGGGCAGCCAGGCATACATGAGTCAATACATGCTGCTGTGCCTGCACAATGACTGCCGAGTTGCCTGTACTGTTACCAATGCAAATTACTGGGTGGCCACCCTGCTGGATCCCCACTATAAGGACAACGTTCCATCATTACTTCCGTCACTGGAGCGGGATCGCAAAATGCTTGAATAAAAGCACATGTAGCGCCCTGAGGGTTCGGCCGCTACAGGGGTATTGCACCTCTGCCAGAGGTGTGATATTCCACTCCCAGGTAAGGATGGAGTATGGACCAGGGCTCAGTTAGCTGCATACAGCACACACACCCCATTTCCGAGGGACAGCTCAACGGTGCTCCCACTAGACAGAAGTGCAAGCACGACCGACTATGTCCCTGACTGGAGTGGGGGGGGGGGGGTAGAACACCCAGTGCTGTAGGGGCAGATAGGGGTTGGTTCTGAGCGTAGGTAGGAGCCCATTGGTTGCTGGTCACCTGGGCTCATGGCTAGAGGGAAGTATAAAAGGGAGGAGCCATCTTAGATCTGGGTTCAGTCTGTGAGGAGAAGTTGAGAGGAGAGCTGACAGGGAGCAGCAGCTCAAGCTGAGTGCTGCTCCAGAGGCAGGCCTAGAGAAGAGGCTGGAGCCTGAGAGGAGAAGGAGAAGTGGGCCTAGAGAAGAGGCCGAGGAAGGAGGAGAAGTGGGAACAGGAGGAGAAGGAACAGGAAAGGAAGAGAGAGAGGAACAGAGGGGCTCAGGAACAAGAAGGTGGAACGGACCCTAAGAACCCATGAGAATACAGGGTGAAGGGTCAGGCAGATTAAGGGTACCGGATCCCAAGTTGGTGGAGGAGAAACAACCCTCAGCCAAAGACCGGTCGTCGTGATCATATATTGGTGCGACACCTCATCAATAGTGTTGAGCCACCCCCGTAGTGTTCGGGTTCGGTTCGGTTCGTCGAACACCGGGATGTTCGAGGAACTGTTCGTCGAACTGTTCGTCGAACACCTTAGAACACCGTCGAACACCGTTAAAACCAATGGCAGGCAAACAAAAACACATAGAAACACATAGAAAACACCTGCAAAGGTGTCCAAAAGCTGACAAACTGCTCAGAAGACACTCTCTTTAAAAAAGCCGGCCGGCAAATTCAGCAGCGGCATACACCGGTACCCGACAATTTAGACAAGAAGGAATAGAGCATCACACATAGATTAGATAGATAGAAACATGTCAGTCACACATATAAGAAGCACAGTGACAGTGTTGGTTACTGCACTTGTCATTTAGTGTAAAGGATTTATTAAAAAAAATATTAGTGTTTTCATGCACCGTCTCTTTAAAAAAGCCGGCCGGCAATTCAGCATCTGTACCCGACAATTTAGAACAGAAAGAATAGAGCTTCACACATAGATTAGATAGATAGAAACATGTCAGTCACATATATATGAAGTACAGTGACAGTGTTGCTTACTGTACTTGTCATTTAGTGTAAAGGATTTATTTAAAAAAATAATAGTGTTTTCATGCACTGTCTCTTTAAAAAAGCCGGCCGGCAATTCAGCAGCGGTACCCGACAATTTAGAACAGAAAGATAGAGCATCACACATAGATTAGATAGATAGAAACATGTCAGTCACATATATATGAAGTACAGTGATAGTGTTGGTTACTGTACTTGTCATTTAGTATTAAAATAAAGGATTTATTATTAAAAAAATTGGCGTGGGGTTCCCCTTAATTTTAGGCTCTAGCGGAGGTTAAGCAGACGGCTGGGGCAGATGTTTGAAGCCTGGGAAGGGGGTAATACCCACGGAGCTTCCCAGGCTACTAATATCAGCCCCCAGCTGAATACATAGCCTTTACTAGCTATTAAAATGGGGGACCCCCCAAAAAAAATGACGTGGGGTCCCCCCTAATTTAATAGCTAGCAAAGGCTAGGCAGACAGCTGGGGGCTGATATTAATAGCCCAGGAAGGGAGCCATGAATATTGGCCCCCTCCCAGGCTAGAAACACCAGCCGTCAGCCGCCCCAGAAATGGCGCATTCATAGGATGCGCCAATTCTGGCACTTAGCCTCGCTCTTCCACGCTGCCCTGGTGCGGTGGCAGGGGGTAATAGGGTTGGGGTTGATGTCAGCTTATAATGCCAGCTGACATCAAGCCCAGGTTAGTAATGGAGAGGCGTCTATAAGACACCCCCATTACTAACCCCATAGTCAAAGTTAAAAAAAACACAAACACCCAGAATAAAGTCTTTAATTGAAATAAAGACACAATCCTTTATTGTTCTAAATTAAACCATACTTACCATCACGCCCATTCCAGCTGAAGCCAACGATCTCCTGCAATAAAAGAAAAATAATAAAGCAACCTCATCCTTACCTTTCCATGGTTCCCACGACAGCTTCAGCTCTGCTACATCGAGATGACAGGCTGGACCGCAGCAGAACGCTGCCATCCAGCCTGTCATCCCGCAGACACTGAGAAGGGCAGGCTTGCTTGCGCTGCTCAGCGTCTCTCTGTGACGACATCCAGATGAGCCGAGTTCATGTCCAATGAACTCGGCTCACCTCATGCACGTCACTGACAGCGTGGGAAAATTCTCACGCTGAAGCGCTGATTGCAGGAGAATTTTCCCACGCTGTCAGTGACGTGCAGGAGGTGAGCTGAGTTCATTGGACATGAGCTCACCTCATGCACATCACTGACAGCGTGGGAGAATTCTCCTGCACTCAGCACTTCAGCGTGAGAATTTTCCCACGCTGTCAGTGACGTGCATGAGGTGAGCCGAGTTCATTGGACATGACCTCGGCTCATCTGGATGCCGTCACAGCGAGACAGTGAGGAGCGCAAGCATGCCTGCGCTTCTCAGTGTCTGCGGGATGACATACTGGATGGCAGCGTTCTGCTGCGGTCCAGCCAGTCATCTCGATGTAGCAGAGCTGAAGCTGTCGTGGGAACCATGGAAAGGTAAGGATGAGGTTGGTTTATTATTTTTCTTTTATTGCAGGAGATCGTTGGCTTCAGCTGGAATGGGTGTGATGGTAAGTATGGTTTAATTTAGAACAATAAAGAATTGTGTCTTTATTTCAATTAAAGGACTTTATTCTGGGGGTTGTGTTTTTTTTAAATACTTTACTAGAAATTCATGGCGGTCATGTCTAATACTGGCGTGACCCCATGAATTTTGGGCTTGGGGCCAGCTGATAATACCAAGCTGGCCGTAACCCCTTTATTACCCAGTGAGCAACCGCACCAGGGCCCTGGATGAGTTGGGTACAGCGCCAGAAGATGGCGCTTCTATGAACGCGCCATTTTCCGGGGTGGCTGCGGACTGCAATTTGTAGCGGGGGGGGACCAGAAAGCTTGGGCCTCCCTGCGCTGCAGATTCCAGCCCCCAGCTGCCTAGTTGTACCTGGCTGGACACAAAAATAGGGCGAAGCCCCACGTACTTTTTTTTTAATTGTTTCATGAAATTCATGAAATAATTAAGAAAAAAAGGCCTTCCCTATATTGTTGTGTCCGGCCAGGTACAAATAGGCAGCTGGTGGTTGGGGGCAGCCCGTTCCTGCCTGCTGTACCTGGCTGGACACAAATATAGTGCGAAGCCCCACTTCAATTTTTTTTAATTATTTCATGAAATTCATGAAATAATTAAGAAAAAAAGGGCTTCCCTATATTGTTGTGTCCGGCCAGGTACAAATAGGCAGCTGGTGGATGGGGGCAGCCCGTTCCTGCCTGCTGTACCTGGCTGGACACAAATATAGTGCGAAGCCCCACTTCAATTTTTTTAAATTATTTCAGGAAATTCATGAAATAATTAAAAAAAAATTGACGTGGGGCTTCGCACTATATTTGTGTCCAGCCAGGTACAGCAGGCAGGAACGGGCTGCCCCCAACCACCAGCTGCCTATTTGTACCTGGCCGGACACAACAATATAGGGAAGCCCTTTTTTTCTTAATTATTTCATGAAATAATTTAAAGAAAATTGACGTGGGGCTTCGCCCTGTTTTTGTGTCCAGCCAGGTACAACTAGGCAGCTGGGGGCTGGAATCCGCAGCGCAGGGAGGCCCAAGCTTTCTGGGCCACCCCCGCTGCAAATTGCAGTCCGCAGCCACCCCGGAAAATGGCGCGTTCATAGAAGCGCCATCTTCTGGCGCTGTACCCAACTCATCCAGGGCCCTGATGCGGTGGCTCACTGGGTAATAAAGGGGTTAGTGCCAGCTTGGCATTATCAGCTGGCCCTAAGCCCGAAATTCATGGGGTCACGCCAATATTAGACATGACCACCATGAATTTCTAGTAAAGTATTTAAAAAAAACACAACACCCAGAAAAAAGTCCTTTAATTGAAATAAACACACAATTCTTTATTGTTCTAAATTAAACCATACTTACCATCACGCCCATTCCAGCTGAAGCCAACGATCTCCTGAAATAAAAGAAAAATAATAAAGCAACATCATCCTTACCTTTCCATGGTTCCCATGACAGCTTCAGCTCTGCTACATCGAGATGACAGGCTGAACCACAGCAGAACGCTGCCATCCAGCCTGTCATCCCGCAGACACTGAGAAGTGCAGGCTTGCTTGCGCTCCACAGTGTCTCTCTGTGAGGGCATCCAGATGAGCCGAGTTAATGTCCAATGAACTCGGCTCACCTCATGCACGTCACTGACAGCGTGGGAAAATTATCCTGCACTCAGCGCTTCAGCGTGGGAGAATTCTCACACTGAAGCGCTGAGTGCAGGAGAATTCTCCCACGCTGTCAGTGACGTGCAGGAGGTGAGCTGAGTTCATTGGACATGAGCTCACCTTATGCACGTCACTGACAGCGTGGGAAAATTCTCCTGCACTCAGCGCTTCAGCGTGGGAGAATTCTCTCGCTGAAGCGCTGAGTGCAGGAGAATTCTCCCACACTGTCAGTGACGTGCAGGAGGTGAGCTGAGTTCATTGGACATGAGCTCACCTTATGCACGTCACTGACAGCGTGGGAGAATTCTCCTGCACTCACCGCTTCAGCGTGAGAATTTTCCCACGCTGTCAGTGACGTGCATGAGGTGAGCCGAGTTCATTGGACATGAACTCGGCTCATCTGGATGTCGTCACAGAGAGACGCTGAGCAGCGCAAGCAAGCCTGCGCTTCTCAGTGTCTGCGGGATGAGAGGCTGGATGGCAGCGTTCTGCTGCGGTCCAGCCTGTCATCTCGATGTAGCAGAGCTGAAGCTGTCGTGGGAACCATGGAAAGGTAAGGATGAGGTTGCTTTATTATTTTTCTTTTATTGCAGGAGATCGTTGGCTTCAGCTGGAATGGGCGTGATGGTAAGTATGGTTTAATTTAGAACAATAAAGGATTGTGTCTTTATTTCAATTAAAGGACTTTATTCTGGCTGTTTGTGTTTTTTTTAACTTTGACTATGGGGTTAGTAATGGGGGTGTCTTATAGACGCCTCTCCATTACTAACCTGGGCTTGATGTCAGCTGGCATTATAAGCTGACATCAACCCCAACCCTATTACCCCCTGCCACCGCACCAGGGCAGCGTGGAAGAGCGAGGCTAAGTGCCAGAATTGGCGCATCCTATGAATGCGCCATTTCTGGGGCGGCTGACGGCTGGTGTTTCTAGCCTGGGAGGGGGCCAATATTCATGGCTCCCTTCCTGGGCTATTAATATCAGCCCCCAGCTGTCTGCCTAGCCTTTGCTAGCTATTAAATTAGGGGGGACCCCACGTCATTTTTTTTGGGGGGTCCCCCATTTTAATAGCTAGTAAAGGCTATGTATTCAGCTGGGGGCTGATATTAGTAGCCTGGGAAGCTCCGTGGGTATTACCCCCTTCCCAGGCTTCAAACATCTGCCCCAGCCGTCTGCTTAACCTCCGCTAGAGCCTAAAATTAAGGGGAACCCCACGCCAATTTTTTTAATAATAAATCCTTTATTTTAATACTAAATGACAAGTACAGTAACCAACACTATCACTGTACTTCATATATATGTGACTGACATGTTTCTATCTATCTAATCTATGTGTGAAGCTCTATTCTGTCTGTTATAAATTGTCGGGTACCGCTGCTGAATTGCCGGCCGGCTTTTTTAAAGAGACGGTGCATGAAAACACTATTATTTTTTTTGATAAATCCTTTACGCTAAATGACAAGTACAGTAAGCAGCACTGTCACTGTACTTCATATATATGTGACTGACATGTTTCTATCTATCTAATCTATGTGTGATTCTCTATTCTTTCTATTCTAAATTGTCGGGTACCGCTGCTGAATTGCCGGCCGGCTTTTTTAAAGAGACGGTGCATGAAAACACTATTATTTTTTTTGATAAATCCTTTACGCTAAATGACAAGTACAGTAAGCAGCACTTTCACTGTACTTCGTATATATGTGGCTGACATGTTTATATCTATCTAATCTATGTGTGAAGCTCTATTCTTTCGGTTCTAAATTGTCGGGTACAGGTGTATGCCGCTGCTGAATTGCCGGCTTTTCATGTTTCACTGTTGGCACTGTTCCCATCGATTTGGGCAATCACTGTAATGCCACAACCACCATGGCTGTGGCATTACAGTGAGTGGCAGACAATCCCTGCATGATTGGTGCTCTAAATAGCGCCAGACATGCAGGACACGCTTTTGGTGCACGAACAGTTATCGAACATAACCTTGAACAGCCGAATTTTTTGCAAATCGTTCGGGTTCGTCAAACAACTCGAACACCGCCCAAAACAGCTCGAATTTGAGATTGGCGAACAGTTCTAGTCGAACACCGCTCATCTCTACTCATCAAACCTGCTAGGAAGGCACCATAAAGGACAGCGGGGAACGGGGCCCACGTTTAACTGCGCAGGTCCGCGGCAGCTGGACAAAAGTGGGTCACTGGTGAGGCAGGCCAGAGAAAGGAAAGAAGGGGGTCCTGTGCCATATTCCTGAACTGCCTGGGAGTTGACCGAGCCCCACACCTGGTGGACGCAGCACGGCTCGGGCAGTCATCGCCAGCTGAAGTGACTTGGATATTAACCGTGAGTAAAGACCCTGGACTGCAGTACGTTGTCTGTGTGCTTTTTCGCTCCTACGGCACTACCGGTACTGGGACTCTCAACACCATCACTCCCATCATCCACTACACTGCCCTGGGGCCGCACTCTTCCCGTGGGGAGTCACACTACCCCAGCTGCACACCTCATCAGCCCCAGCGGTTTGCATGCAGCGGCGGTTCCTAATAACCGCAATCCACGGGTGGTGTAGTCGGACATTATCTAAAGTACAGTAGCAGACAACCATTGGTCTGACCACCCTTAGCCGCGGGACCGGGCCGCCACTACTACTCCCAGCGTCTCCTTATTGCCCAGTTCCGCGTGCCCCATGGCCCAGGGGGCGGGTCACACACGCTGGTAGAGAAACTACTGATGGCTTTCTCACCTGACATCAGGGGCTCAGTGGCAGAACAAGGCAGGGGGGAGGAGGAAGTCCCCAATGCAGCTTGGATCTTATCACCACCTCAGAAGGCAGGGTTAGGATTGCCGAAATGTGGCAAAACTTGTCGTTGCCCTGTGCCGTGCAGTTGCCATGTCCAGATCCCGCGCCTTTTTTACAGAAAGCGCACTTGTACGATGTACTAAGCAGACATAGTGCTGCAGGGATCTTTTACGCTGGCGCCGGCAAGTCAAAGTGACTCGCCGGCGCCTGCGCACAAGATCCCTGCAATATTATGACAGCATAGTACGCAGTACAACTGTAAAAAGCAAAGTGCGCAAGCGCGGGATCTGAACATGGAGACTGCACGTCACAGATTCCCTTTAAGTCAGTTCTCTAAAAAACACAAAAAAAGACACAAAAAACACACGTTCACCCCTTCCTCCACTTGGACTTATGCCTCCTGGTTCTACATAGCTAGTTTTAGATTAGTTAATTCTAGGTTGTTTAAAGTCAGTTCCAAAAAAATTAAAAATAAATAAATAAAAATAATGAAAAAATATATATATAAAAAAAAGTACAAATAAAACTGGGTTGCATTTCTCCTTCCTTGCCTCTTCCACCTAAACCGCCACATCCACCTCTTCCTCTACTTGGACCAACTGGTTCTAGATTGCTCATTCTAGTTTTGTTAATTCTAGGTTGTTTTAAGTCAATTCCATAACAAAAAATAATAAAAAAACATTGAAAAAAAACCCACAAAAACAGTGTTACATTACTCCTCCCATGACTCTTCCACCTACATCACCATGTCCACCTCTTCCTCCACTTGGACCTACGCCTCCTGGTTCTAGATTGCTAGTATTGGATTTGTTAATTATAGGTTGTTTTAAGTCAGTTCCATAAAAAAAAAAAAAGAAAAGAAAAATAAAGGAACACTGAAAAAAATGCAAAAATACAAAAAAAACAGATTTGGATTTCTCTTTCCATGCCCCTTCTACTTACACCGCTACATCTACCTCTTCCTCTACTTGGACCTATGCCTTCTAGTTCTAGATTGCTAGATTTAGTTTTGTTAATTATAGGTTGTTTTAACCCCTTAGTGACCGGACGTATTTTTAAAATCTGACCAGTGTCACGTTATGTAGTAATAACTCTGAAATACTTCAACATATCCCATTGATCATGAGACTGTTTTTTGTGACACATGATACTTTATATTAATAGCAAGTTTAGGTTGATATGTTTTTCGTTTATTTATAAATATATTAGAAATTTGACAAAAATGTTTTAAAAATTGCAATTTTCAAACTTTGAATGACTATCTCTTTAATCCCAATAGTCATACCACACAAAAACATTAATAAATAACATTTCCCTCATGTCTGCTTTACATCAGCACCATTTGTAAAGTGATGTTTTATTTTGTTAGCATTTTAGAAGGTTTAAAAATGTAGCAGTAATTTTTCATTTTTTCAAGGAAATTGACAAAACTTATTTTTATAGGGACCTGTTCAGTTTTGAAGTGACTTTGGGGGTCCTATATCTTGGAACCACCAAAAATTGATACCATTTTAAAAACTGCACCCCTCAATGTATTTAAAATAGCTTTCAGGTAGTTCATTAACCCTTCTGGTTCTTTTCAGGAAGTAAGGGAAAGTGGCATGACAAGAATGAAAAAGTTTATTTTTACCACCTAAATTTTGATAACTTCTGACCAAGCCGCTATAGCCAGCAGACTCTAAGGCCGTTACCTGCCATGGCAAACATCAGGAACACACAACCCAGATCTCAGGGTGCCGATGAGGTTAAAGAGGGAGCCCCCACACTCTGTTAACTATTTAGATTCCTTAGTCACTACTGACAGCAGAATCTAAGGGGTTAAACGTCCATGGTCAGTGCCACCACTGATCATGGCTGATGCAACAAGTTGTCAGTTACAGTGTAAAGGTGACAGCTACAGGATAGTCACCTGTCAGAGGATGCTAGCCTCTTATATCGTGTATATATATATATATATATATATATATATATATATATATATATATAAATATATATATATATATATATATATATATATATATATATATGCTACCGTTCAAAAGTTTGGGGTCACCCAGACAATTTTTTTTTCCATGAAAACTCATACTTTTATTTATCAAATGACTTGCAAAATGAATAGAAAATATAGTCCAGACATTGACAAAGTTATAAATAATGATTTTTATTTGAAAGAATAATTTTCTCCTTCAAACTTTGCTTTTGTCAAAGAATGCTCCCTTTGCAGCAATTACAGCATTGCAGACCTTTGGCATTCTAGCTGTTAATTTGCTGAGATAATCTTGTGAAATTTCACATCATGCTTCCTGAAGCCCCTCCCACAAGTTGGATTGGCTTGATGGGCACTTTTTGCGTACCTTACGGTCAAGCTGCTCCCACAACAGCTCAATGGGGTTGAGATCTGATGACTGCGCTGGCCACTCCATTACAGATAGAATACCAGCTGCCTGCTTCTTCCCTAAATAGTTCATGCATAATTTAGAGGTGTGCTTTGGGTCATTGTCCTGTTGTAGGATGAAATTGGCTCCAATCAAGCGCTTTCCACAGGATATGGCATGGCATTGCAAAATGGAGTGATAGCCTTACTTATTCAAAATCCCATTTACCTTGTACAAATCTCCCACTTTACCAGCACCAAAGCAACCCCAGACCATCACATTACCTCCACCATGCTTGACAGATGGCATCAGGCACTCTTCCAACATCTTTTCAGTTGTTCTGCATCTTACAAATCTTCTTCCGTGTGATCCAAACACCTCAAACTTTGATTTGTCTGTCCATAAAACTTTTTTCCAATCTTCCTCTTTCTAATGTCTGTGTTCTTTTGCCCATATTAATCTTTTCCTTTTATTAGCCAGTCTCAGATATGGCTTTTTCTTTGCCACTTTGCCCTGAAGGTCAGCATCCCGGAGTCGCCTCTTCACTGTAGACGTTGACACTGGCGTTTTGCGTGTACTATTTAATGAAGCTACCAGTTGAGGAGCTGTGAGGCGTCGATTTCTCAAACTAGAAACTCTAATTACTTGTCTTGTTGCTCAGTTGTGCAGCAGGGCCTCCCACTTTTCTTTCTACTCTGGTTAGAGCCTGTTTGTGCTCTCCTCTGAAGGTAGTAGTACACACCGTTGTAGGAAATCTTCGGCTTCTTGGCAATTTCTCGCATGGAATAGCCTTCATTTCTAAGATCAAGAATAGTCTGTCGAGTTTCACATGAAAGCCCTCTTTTTCTGGCCATTTTGAGAGTTTCATAGAATAAACAAATGTAATGCTCCAGATTCTCAACTAGCTCAAAGGAAGGTAAATTTTATAGCTTCTCAAATCAGCCAAACCGTTTTCAGCTTGGCTAACATACTTGTGCAAGGGTTTTATAGTGTTTTCTAAACATCCATTAGCCTTCTTACACAGTTAGCAAACACAATGTACCATTAAAACACTGGAGTGGTGGTTGTTGGAAACGGGCCTCTACACACCTATGTAGATATTGCAATAAAAAGAAGACGTTTACAGCTAGAATAATCATTTACCACATTAACAATGCATAGAGTGTATTTCTGTTTCATTTAATGTTAGCTACATTGAAAAAAAATGTGCTTTTCGTTAAAAAATAATGACATTTCTTAATGTTCCCAAACTTTTGAACGGTAGCGTATATATAAAAATATACTGAAAAAAAATACAAAAATATAAAAAAAACAGTGTTCAATTACTCCTCCCTTGCCTCTTCCACCTACACCGCCACGTCCACCTCTTCCTCCACTTGGACCTTCTCCTCCTGATTCTAGATTGCTAGGTTTAGTTTCATTAATTCCACATTGTGTTAACTCAGTTCCATAAAAAAAAAAAGAAAAAAAATATAGTTTTGGATTACTCCTCCCTTGCCTCTTCCACCTACATCACCACATCCACCTCTTCTTCCACTTGGACCTATGCCTCCTGGTTCTAGATTGCTAGTTTTAGTTTTGTTAATTCGAGTTTTAAAAAAAATCCCAAAAAAATTAAGAAAAGAAAAAAAATACAAAATACAAAACAAATAGCAGCGTTGGATTACTACACCCTTGCCTCTTTGACCTACACCGCAACGTCCACCTTCTCCTCCACTTGGACCTGTTCCTTCTGATTCAAGATTATTATTTTTTATTTCTTCTCTGCTTAGTGTAGAGACAGGATGCAGCTGTAGTGAGGAAAAGTATTAGGTTTAGTGTGTGCGCAGTTTTCCAAAAGCACTCTCTATGTGTACTGTGTACCTATGTCTGTGATAGTACTGTGCGTACGCAAACGTTTTTCTAATCTGCAACCATGTTGGCGGGAGTCATGTGCGTCCAAACAAATTTTACTACTCTTATTTACACATGTCTGTGATTGCACTGTGCGTTGAAACAAATTTTTATAATCTGCAACCATGTTTGTGGGAGTACACTGCCTTAAAAATCACTTAAAAAATTGAGGAGAGCATCAAATAAAGGACATGGACGTGGCCATCAAGTTCTTGTTTTTTGCTATCTTGTTGTATTTCTTGTTGTGTCATGACGGTATCATCTGCTGGAAATGAGTGTTCATTCTGGTCACACACACCTCTTCCACAGTTCACAACATGATAGCTTCTTTCCATACTTTCATTGACAGACTCATGTTTTTCATGCTGATCTGTAGTCATAAATTCATCAAAGCAGGCAAAATTAACTCATTTAATAACTGTTCTCAGTTTCATTGTACCATCCATGTGTGCGCAGTAGTGGTGGGAGACATTAATGTACGCTACTGAAGCTGTAATTATTGTAGATGCTGACACTAGATTTGCCTTGTAGTAGATGCTGATTAATGGATTTAACTACTCATTCCAATTACAGAGCCTCTAAATTGACATGGATAAGCAGTGTTTAATTTGCTTGACTGCTGCCTTCCTTGGTTGTGATAACCATTTATCAGGCTGCCTTTCCAGATTAAAACCCTGATTCATTGTATTTCAAGGACACCAGCATGTAACTGAGCCCGTACAGCACTGGGGGGTGGTCAGAAGGGAGAGCTGTTTGCTGTACAGGCAAGTCCAGAAGCAGCAGGTGGAGAGAAAAAAAACCTTGCACGGTGAGGGTGAGGTGAATGGCCTCCAGAAGACACCACAGCCACTCTGTCTCATCAACCAATACACTCAAGGCATGCACAGGGCTGCTTGGGAGAGGGACTTTCCATGCATTCCTTTACCAGTTCATAATTTTATGCCGATCTGTAGCCAAAAATTAAAAAAAATGTAATCCAAATTGACTGATTCAATTAACAATCGCAATTCAACTCTACCATCCATTTGTATGTGGCCGTCATGGTAAAGAGCCTCATCTTCAAAAAAAACTTTTTATCCAATCCATAAACTTTTTTGATTTGTCCCTAAATTTGGTCTTTTTGGGGGGACCCTATGATATTTTAAGTCATTTACTTATCCAAATTTGTTTGCAGGGCACTTGTTCTGCTCTGAACCCCATTTAGCTTCCTTTTGCAGCCCCTAGCCCTTAATATGACCATTTTACAGCGATTTTAAAGTACCGAAGTTCAGGGTCAAGTTCTTATACCAAATCTAACTTTTTACTCTAGTTTGGCAGAACCCGTCAAACCCAAACTTCCATGGGTCCACTCATCCTTACACAGGTAGAGTGGTAGATAGAAATGAGGGAGGTGATATAGGGTGGTGTAGAACTGTAGAGAGCTTTGTGGGTATGAGAGAAAAGATTGTATTGTATTCCATAGTGAATGGACAAATAGTACAATGACTGGCCCAAGGTAGCGGTTGAATAGACAAAAGACGCTGGCTGCCACATTCATAGTTACATAGTTACATAGTTACATAGGTTGAAAAAAGACCTAGGCCCATCAAGTTCAACCTTTCTCAACCCACAATGTTATGTGTACTGAGGAAATCATCCAGCCCTTTTTTAAAAGCTGTGTATCAATAACTTGCGCTGGAATAAGGCTGATATTAC
Source organism: Phyllobates terribilis (assembly GCF_046119375.1). Lineage (NCBI taxonomy): Eukaryota > Metazoa > Chordata > Amphibia > Anura > Dendrobatidae > Phyllobates > Phyllobates terribilis. Next base: position 845,528,136 of record NW_027362761.1, read on the forward strand.
AAAATATACACAAGTTTATTAGTTAAAAGTTAATACACATTAGTTTAAAATAGGATATATAAGGTAAAATAATATTTGGCCTGTTAGAGGTACAGTCACATATGGAGGGAGGCGTAGTAGGTTTGTTGTAGGAGTAGTAGTCCTCCTTCTGTATTTCAAATACTTTCTCCAGTGAGGCTAGGAACCTGTTAGTGTGTTCTTGCCTAATTTAAAACAAATAGTTTAGAAGTTGTTGTGAGGATGGCGGATTTTGGATGCAGAATGACTGTCTTACCTGCTGGTGAGAATGGAAGGAGGATAAGGAGTAGTCCTCTGCGGCGGTATAGTTTCTCTGTTGTAGAGGGAACTAAAACGTATTAGGTATAATTAATTAATTTAATTAATTCAGAATCCTTATCTAAGGATAGGGGTTCTATGGCAATTATTCGTTCCTTAGAAGTTGGTGTAGAAAAGGGGAGGGGGAGGAAGAGGGTAGGCTATTTTGAAGAATGGAGTGGTATGGTTCGGGGAACCTGGTAGGTCCGGTGACGTACGGAATCAGGAGAACAATAGAGTAAAATTAGGATTAAAATTAAAGGTATATGGTTTTTAATTTTTAATTTTTGTTAATTATTTAATTACCTGGGAGGGTAGTTCAGGAATAGCTTGGAAACAAGGATGAGTGCCTATTTTTGGCACATTCGTGGTGGCTCCTTGGGAGTAGGAGCACAGGAAAAGATGATGATCCTAAATAAAAATAGGTCGATGGAGAGCTGTTCGTCTCCTAGGGTAGGGGATCTGGGGTTTCCCGTTGGTAGGGAGGATAATAGATTAAACTGCCCCTCAGATTCTGCGGTGTTTCTGTATGAAATAATAATAGAGTCAATAGGGGGGGTAGTTTCCGAGATATAAAAAGTGTGCTGCTTAATTTTCCTAGTGGTAGAAATAATGATAAGTGACAGCGTTTGATTACTATGGCTAAGACTTAACTTACTATTGAATGTTCTCTCTGTTGATCTGTCCTGTACGGGATCGTGGTCAGAGTTGCAGTGAATAGCCGGTGCCCACTGTGTTGGTCTCACCGTGCTTTGCGGCTGTTATCCTGAGGTGCAGGCAGTGGGAGCAGAGGTCCTTGCAGCATGCGACTGAAGACCAGGTCCGGAGGAGCGCGATTCAGTGAGGCTTTGTTGAAGGAGCCCTAGTGCTTCACCTTCTGGGGGTGTATGGAGGAGGCGAAAGATCGTGGTGGAGGTGACACGAGGGAGGGCTGAAGTGAAGTCCTAGCTGGCGGCTATACTCACCCCGCCTCTCTGTGGTGCACACTCTGAAAGCAGGTTTGAGGACCTGCGTGACATCACTAGCACGTGACTGGCACATGATCGGAGCTCGTACGGTAGCCTAACTGGACCAGGGCCTATGCGTTTCAGAAACTTTGGATGGTTTCCTTCATCAGCCTTATTCCAGCGCAAGTTATTGATACACCTCTTACATTTTACTTACTTTGATAGTGTGTGGGTACTGCCTCACTTGCCACAGGAGTAACAGGCCTACCTGCCAGCGCTTTTATATAATTTTATTATACTTTTTTAAAAGCTGTTACAGTGTCTGCCATCACTACCTCTTGTGGTAGGGCAATCCACATTCTGACTGCTGTAACTGTAAAGAACCCTTTCCTATTTAGCTGCTTGAATCACCTTTCTTCCACTCGCAATGAGTGTCCCCTGGTCCTTAGTATGGTCTTTGGAAGGAATAAGTCAGGTGCCAGTCCTTTGTATTCACAACACATATATTTACAGTATACATGTAAATGAGATCTCCTCTTCGACATCTTATTTTTAAGCTAAACAAGTTCAACTTTTCCAACCTCTCATCATATGAGAGGCCTTCCATCCCTTGTAATAATCTAGTTGCCCGCCTTTGTACTAGCTCAAACTTCTGAATATCCTTTTTAAAACGTGGAGCCCAAAACTGGATACCATATTCTAGATATGGCCTCACAAGTGATTTATAAAGGAATAACAATACGTTGAGATTGGATTGGATTGGAGAGATGACAGTTAGTGGGAGACCGATCAGCAAAGAGTTGCAGTTTCAAAGGTGAGAAAAGGTCAGATTCTGGAGATGTTTTTAAGATGCAGGTAACAAGAGTGAGTGAGCAATTGGATATAGGGAATAAAGAATTGTTCTGTGTCAAATATGATGCCAAGACAGCGAGCGTGCTGCTTTGAAGTTATGGTTGAACCACTCAAGGCAATTTCAATATCGGAAATAGGTACTGTAGGTTAGTAGAGGGAGGACATATTAGAATTTCAGTTTTTGAGAGATTCAATTTCAGTTAGAGGGAGGACATGATGTTAGAGACAGCGGACAGACAATCCATGGCATTTTATATTAAGGTGGGGGTGATGTCAGGAAAAGAGGTGTATAATTGGGTGTCATTTTTCACTATAAAATACAATGGGCAGTTAGGAGATGTGTAACAACCTACAAAAATATTTCACCAATAACAGAAAGAGGCAGAGCTCCAAAAAATATTATTAGAAAACCAAAAAGGATTTTTTTATCTAATGGGAAGAAATTAAATATATCTGACGCGCCCCCAGGGTCGTGGGGTACTCGGCAGCCGGGCCTCTGGATGCAGGTTGGGGGATATCACGGTGGCTGGCCCGGTCCGTGGCCCAGGGCAGTCACTAAAAAGGGGAATATTTATAGGGGATTTGGAAAGTTCGTGACGCCACCTGTGGATTGCGGATAAAGGGAGCCGCCGCAGGGGAGCAGTCCTCTGGAGCTGGTGTTACGGCAGCAGGGATGGTGTGGCTCTCCACAGGTAGAGCTAGCTCCAGGGCAGTCTAGGTAGTGTGAGTTGCGCTGGGCGTTGTAGTGCAAGGAGGGAAAGATGGAGCAGATAAAAGAATGGACGGAGGCAGTGCAGTGCAGTCATCCAAGTTTTTACTCACATTTCTTTTGACAGTTTCACTGGTGCACTGTACAGGTGTCAGCCTCCCACGTCATGCTGCGTTCACCATGCAGCGGTTCAGCACTCCCTCAGGCACATTAGGAGTACTTGACAGAACCCCACTTTCTTGTGTTCCTAGCTAGACCGTTTTCACGCTCGGTCTTTCTCCCTCTTGCCCTGCGCTTCCCCACTCTCAATCCCTATCGGGTGCTCTGAGGTCCCTCCTTTCTTGCTGGAGTTCCCAGACCTGCTTGACCCTCACGGAGATTAGAATAAGGCTTCGGCAACTGACTATATAAGCTTGAAGCCTCCGGTTTTCCCAGCCGAGACTTGGAGTAACACGGCTGGTCCAGGGGCCGGTCCCCTTCTTGCGGCCTAAGATCCCTCTGTCTTCTGACAGATTCAGGGCGTACGGGTGCCGTCCCGCACTCGCCGTTCCCCCTGGGATCCCTTCTGTAGATTGGAGCCTTTCTGCTCTGCTCCCCTCCTGGGCCTCTATCACTAGGCCCCACTTGTGGAGCAGAGCTCCTCAAGAGACTCTGCTCCCTGACTGACTGTTCTCACTCACTGATCTGACTGATCTGCCACCCTAAGATGGCTTATCTTTTTATATCTCCTACTATGGTGCTCCCCTACTCTACTTCTTCCACCCACGCCCACTACTGGTTCCCCCTCCTTTGGTTCCCCCCACTCCAGCCAGGGACAGGGCTCAGCAGCTGCGCACATGCATGTTGCCCCTCCAGCTGGTCTGGAGCAGTGTAGTGTTGGATGCAGGTGTTAGGGTCCCGGGCAACACTCCATTCTTACCTGAGAGAAGGAGACACCACACCTCTGGGTGAGGTGCAGTACCTCTGTGGCGACTGAACCCTCAGGGGCGCCAAATATCCAATAGAAAAGGACAAAAGAGCAACCAATAGTGATGAAAAAGTTAAATAAAGTTTATTAGATAATTACGAAAATTACATAAAAGTGTGGAGAGGTCTGCTAAGAGACAACTATATACAGTGTCAGGAAAGATGGAAGGTTATCCACAACAGGATAAAAATGGCAACATATGAGAGGCAACATAACCCTTAAAAAGGACAATGATCTCCTAGAGAGATACTGTATTTGTCAGCACAATCTCCCACACTTCTGAACCATCGGAGAACGGGCTAATGTCTTTTTTGTTTGCCACATGGGCTTCCCCATAATGTCCTGCAGAAATTACATCTAGCAGAATATCATACATTGACAGTGGTTGACAGTACCTGGGCAATCACAGATCAGAAATTCCCAAAGGAACACAGTATGGCAGTGTCGTTTTCTATCTGTCGTGTCACTGGTTAAGTCTCCCTCTCCTATGGAGTGTCAGCTTTTATGATCGGCAGGGTCTTTTCTGTGACTCTCCTGTAGAGCGTAAGCTCTTCTAGTCAGCTAGGTACTCTCTGCTGAAGAGTGCAAGCTCTTAGGGTCAGCAGGGTTCTTTCTCTCTTGTCTCCCCCACGTGCATTTTCCAAGTAATTACAAGCTTTCCAGTATTGAAATTCAAGCAAATATGTGCAATGGGATTGCATGTAGTGGTGCACGAGCATTCTTGCCACTGCATGATACTCGATTGAGCATCGGGGTGCTCAGGTACTCTCATTACTCGATCGAGTATGGCGGGTGCTCGAGCGCCATGCTCGGGTCCCTGCCCCACATGTTTCGCGGCTGTTAGACAGCCAATAAACATGCGGTGATTGCCTGCCATACACGGTAATGCCGTAGCTATTTTGGCTACTGGCAGTACTGTGATTGGCTAGCCACATTGCTTCATCGGGTCTTATTCTCATTCTCCTCTGGAAGCAGCTCAGGAAGAGTTGATCTAGGAGGGAGAGCTTAGATTAGAGCAGGCATATAGACAGTGTTTAATTGCTGTTGCAGTACTTGTATACTGCTGCTGCACCATTAAAACAAAAGTCCTTTTCAGGGCTACATAGTGTTCTTTTACAAATAAAACTGCTGTTACCTGCATTCAGTGTTGGGATAGCTGGTGGAGGAGGGATAGTTTTGGATTAGAGACATATAAGCAAGGTTTATTGCCTTACAGTCCTTCTAAAGGCATGCCGATGCAACCGAAAAACAAAAGTCCTTTTTCGGAGCTACATATTTTCTTTTCCCTATTAATACCTGAAAGTTTGCAGGCATATATTATTTAAACAGAATGTGTATGAGGCCCTCCTTTATGTCTAATGCAGGGTGTATGGGAGACCCTCTTCCTTCTAATTGTTGGCAGTTCTTGCATTGTCCGCATAGGCTTTGTCCCTCCTTCATAAATTAAACAGGATGTGTCTGACCATGTCGCAAACACCGCATGCCCAGATAAGGCAGTGAAATTTTCAAATTACATTTACCAGTAACTACCGGTGGGTGTAGTTTTATTTCCCCCTCTACTATGTCATCTACTGTCGTCATAGGCAACAGAGAGAGATTGCCCAACTATTAAGGGGTGGAGGAGGCAGTTTTTTTTTTCTTTTTTTAAATTTTGCCTTATATACAAGTCATTATACAGGAAATAATGTTTTGATTATAATAATAATGATTTCCTGTAAAATCCATTTTCTATCTTCAGTTATTTCTGCTTTTTTTGTCAGTCCGTGAAAGTGGAGTAATACTCTGACAACATTGTTCCCAGCAGCAACCTGGGAGTCAAATGTGCGTCCAGGCATCTTCCTCATTCTGTTCCCATTCCATTTAAACGCTGTTTCCATCCATTTCAGCAATTTTCCAGCCTTCTCAGCCCTCCTGTCAGTGTCTTCCGAAAAAATTCTTGAGTTTCCCATTGATTTCCATTATACTCAGCACTCGAGTCCAGCCCGTCCGAGCGTCCAACCTGCTCGATTCGAGTACCAAGCACTCGAGCATTTTAGTGCTCAATCATTGCTAATTGCAAGTTATAAATAATCTAGCGATAGAACTGGTCAAGGAAGGTTGAAATGAAATAAAGAATATGTGTGTTTTTCTATGTTACTATGAAGCTACGAGTGTCCAAATATGCATTGTCATACATGACTATTTTTTTATGTTGTGGCCTGGGTGAAAAATGTTTCGTTCTTTTTTGTATCTATGCTGTAAGCTAGGTTCAATTACTGTCTTTATGCTATAATTTTTAATCTGTTCTTTGTCTGTGCAATAAACTCATCTCTGTTACAGAAATTGTAAAGCCTTTTCTACTCATGCCAAACTCTGCCAGCTACACTCCCATGAGGCACACAAATTTACCAAATGACATGTACATGACAAAACCTTTCTACATCATGTGACTAACCAATAATAACACATATTTGTTTGCAGCCATATTTAATAGCGTAAAGTATAAAATCAAATCTACATATTCTGTTGTTGACATCCTCTATACATACAGGTTTTGGATCTCTATACTTGGCCGTCTCATTTTGAGTCTCTGTTTGCACTAGTCAGCCAAACCTCATTTTGGCAAGATCGGTCAGCCATGCAACATGTATGAGGCTTCCCGACTGTCCCCATACAGATGATATCTGTGCAGAAAAGGAGCAGGCGATTGCATTTTAGTCATGCAACACTTTTGCTTTGCAGGCTGATAAACAGCAGTCAGATGATTATAGCAATAGATTACACCACTCTCCCTATGGAGAACACATGAACACTGCTGAGTTATGTGTAGTGTTGAGCCACCCCCGTAGTGTTCGAGTTCGGTTCGGTTCGTCGAACACCCGTGTGTTCGCCGAACTGTTCGTCGAACTGTTCGTCGAACACCTTCGAACACCGTTAAAACCAATGGCAGGCAAACAAAAACACATAGAAACACATAGAAAACACCTTCAAAGGTGTCCAAAAGCTGACAAACTGCTCAGAAGACATAACTAACACATGGAAAAGTGACAAGTACATATAGTCATGCGAAAATAAAAGAGGTGGAGGAGTAAACGGAGGGGGAGACACAGATATAGGCATGTCATGCCCTTCTAAAATCCAAAAAGTGAGAAGCCGACACGGCCAGTCCGCTCCTGCCCGTGCCACCTCCGTGTCGCCGGGTTTGTGCCAGAGCCGCGGTGAACCCTGATGGCCAGCCCCCCTCTCCCAATACTGGTGCCTGTCCGCTGGTGGGTCGAGCGAGCCCCCCAGTGGTGGAGGCAGCTCTAAGCTTTTTAATTTAAATTGTCTCTCTAATTTGAATGAATACACTTTAAATCCATTTACAAGGATCTATTGGAGGGCAAGTCTCATGCCAGCAGCCGCGTAATTCCAGCTCCAGTAGCGTCCACTAAAGCTGCTGCAGTTAAAAAGCTTTTATAAGGATCGAGCTCGGCTGTCCACCGCAAGGCATCCTACTGCCAGTCCCAGCCCCTATGCCTTGGGGTGCCTCCTGATGCTCTTCACTGAGTATCCCTTGGTCCCGAAGCATTTCCTTTGAAAAAATGAAGTGTCCAAACTACAGGTGGTGTAGCTTGCTTAACAGCCGGGATAATCCGCTGACTAGCAGACACTGCTACTAGGCACAAAGAATTTCCTGGGCTAGATGCAGTTAAAAATTTGTAATTAGATACTCTCGTTGGATGCTGAGAAAGCATTCCATAGAGTCTCCTGGCACTCCATATATGATTCTCTTAAAAAGCTTGGGGTAGGGGTCTAGGGGACCCTTTTATAGCCAAAATCACGGCCCTGTATCGCAATACGTCACCTAGGCTGAAGATAAATGGAACTGTAGCACCCTGAGGGCTCGGTTGCTACAGAGATATTGCACCTCACCCAGAGGTGTGATATCTCACTCTCAGGTAAGGATGTAGTGTGGATCAGGACCCGACACCTGCATGCATTACACCACATTGCCGTGGGGCAGGGCGACCAATATGCCCCTGAGATGGGCACGACAGTCCCTGTCCCTGGCTGGAGTGGGGGGAGGGAACACTGAGGAAGGGGAACCCTGTAGTGCAGGAGCAGGGAGGAAGCAGTTCCTGGGTGCATTGAGAAGGGAGTATAAAAGGTGGGCACCATCTTAGTTCAGTGCAGAGAAGTCTGAGCAGAAGTGGCAGGGAGCAGGGGCTCTGCATGAGCTCTGCTCCGGAGGCGGGCCTAGTAACAGAGGCCCAGGCCTGGAAGAGGGAGAAGGAAGGAAGAGGAGCGGAGAAGGCTCCAGGAACGAGGAACGAAGGGATCTCAGGGGTGCGGACGGGCGAGTCGCCACCGCACGCCAGAATCCACCTGCGTGGAGGGGTCAGGCCAATGGGGGAGACCGGTCCCCGAAACTAGTGGAGGCAGGAAACAACCCTCAGCTAGAAACAGGAGGCTGTGACATTTTATGTGGCGCAGCCCCTCGCTACACCCGCTAGGAAGGCACCACATAGGGTCAGGGAAACTGGCGCCAAGTTTACCAAGAGGAGGCCCGAGGCAGCCGGACAGAAGGGTTGGTAAGAAAGGCCAGACAAAGGACACACAAAGGGGGTCCTGTGAAGCGCTCCAAAGTTATCTGGGAGTTGTCTGAGCCCCTCACCTGGTGAGCACAGTACGACGTGGGCAGCCGTTACCTGCAGACGTGGTCTGGATAATAAGAACTGTGAGTAAAGGCCCTGGACTGCATCACTGACTCCGTGTCATTACTGCTGCTGCCCTGCACCATCACCCCCATCCTCCGCATACACTGCCCTGAGGCTATACTCCTCCCGTGGGGAGTTATGCTACGCTCTGCTGCACCCACAACACCAGCCTCAGCGGTCTGCCCTGGAGCGGCGGTTCACTCTGACCGCAATCCACGGGTGGCGTAGTCGGACATTTAAACATCAAAACCACATAAATAGTTCCGCCACTGGTTTGACCGCCCTGAGCCACGGAACCGGGTCAATGCCACGGAGACTACAACCACCAGCATCCACCAAAAAGGGTCCGGCTCCGGGTGTCCCAAGGCCCAGGGGGCGCGTCAGAACATTTTCATCACCTTTCACAATCACCAATGGGACAAGGCAGGGATGTTCTCTGTCCCCTCTCTGATATATCCTAGTGACGGAGCACCTGCTCTCATCAATTCGCCATAACCCCAATATTAGGTGGATTGAGGTGGGAGGCACCGAGTACAAGTGCTCTCTATTTGCTGATGATGTCCTAGTATATATCACTCAATCACATATATCCATCCATGCTGTTATGGCTGAAATAGATCACTTTGTTACATGGTCAAATTTTAAAATCAATGCAGCGAAGTCTGAGGCCCTCGATGTCTCCCTCCCCAAATCCATATAGGATTCCATCCAGTCCAACTTTCCCTTTGCCTGGCCCTCACAGGGTATCAAATACTTAGGAATTCCTATTCATAGAGACCTCTCCCATCTATGTTATCTTAATTTTGGGCCCTTTATTGAACAACTCCATACAGACCACGGTTGGCAAGTTAGAACTGTAAGATTCACTACGTGAACCACTGGTGTTTTGTGGAAAAGCACATGTACACTGTGTTCCAAATTATTATGCAAAAAGTGTTTAGGAGTGATAAGGGAAGAATTTGTTTGTTTGTCAGTTAAACTCATTGATGGTGATGTGTGTCAGGGCTCTTTATATCACTGTAAGCAATTGCAGACACCAGTGCTAATTAGTTTGGCAGGTGTGTCCAATGAAAGGCAAGACTACTTAAGAAGGCTCTCTCACATTATTCAGCAGCCTACATTTTCTGCCAAAATGGGAAAGAAAAAGGATGTGTCGGCTGCTGAGAAGCAACAAATTGTGGAGTGTTTAGGTCAAGGCATGACTACAATCAACATTGTGCGATGATCAGGATGAAGTGTCTTGGCAATCAAGAAGTATGTAGCTGATTCACAGTACACACGTGTGCGCGCTGATAAGGGCAAATTGAGGACTCTTTCCTACAGGCAATTATGTCAGGTTGAAAGAGCAGCGGCAAAAAAGCCTTGTCATAGCAGCAGACAAGTTTTTGAAGCTGCTTGTGCCTCCAACGTCCCCCGAACAACAAGATGCAGGGTCCTTCAGAGGTTTGCAGCTGTGCATACGCCATCCTGTCGACCTCCTCTATCCACTTCACACAAGCAGAAACGGCTCCAGTGGGCCAAACATTACATGAAGACTGATTTCAAAACTGTTTTGTTCACGGATGAGTGCCGTGCAGCGCTCGATGGTCCAGATGGATGGAGTGGAGGATGGCTGGTTGATGGACACCCCACGCAAACACGGCTACAGCGCCAACAAGGAGGAGGTGGAGTAATGTTTTGGGCTGGAATCATGGGGAGAGAGATTGTCGGCCCCTTTAGGATCCCTGAAGGCGCTAAAGATGAACTCCATAATGTATGTGGATTTTCTCAAACAGCACTTCCTGCCATGGTTCAAGAAGAAGAACCGTGTATTTCACAGCAAGATCATTTTTCTGCATGATAATGCACCATCTCATGCTGCACATAAAACATCTGCATCTCTGGCTGATATGGGCATAAAAGGGGACAAACTTATGGTGTGACCCCCATGCTCCCCTGACCTCTACCCCATTCAGAACCTTTGGAGCATCATTAAAAGGAGTGTCTATGATGGCGGGAGGCAGTTCACATCTAAGCAACAGCTCTGGGAGGGTATTCTGTCCTCATGCAAAACAATTGAAGCAGAAACCATCCAAAACCTGACAAATTCAATGGACGAGAGAGTTCAGAAGCTCCTTTCGAACAAGGGGTCCTATGTGAAAATGTAACATCACCTAGAATAAAGTTTTGAGTTGAAAACTGTTTGATTTCAGTTTCTAACAACCTGCTAATGCTTATAATTTCAAAAATGACCATTTTTTTGGTCTTTATTAAAATGAAAAGGTTGATCGAAAAGTTTGGGGGATCTAAGAGTGTGGCAACCCAGTAGTCATGATTACTTCGAATTCTGACAATATGAGGGTCATGCTGCAGGTAGTGCAGCAAGAAGGCACTTATGTGTCTTGCGCATCTCGGAGCCCCAAAATTATTTTCCGGGCTAGATGCAGCTAAAAATTATTTTTAATTTTAAATCTGGTGGAGCTTATTATAGATGGCCTAATAGGATCAGTGCTGCACACTGCTACAAAGCCCAAATTATTTTCCAGTCAAGATACAGATAAACATGATTAGTAATTTGAAAGCTTAAAACGGTTGGTAGGGTGATTTTAACCAATCATCAAGCTTTTACTCTCCCCAGGATGACACAGGGGTAGAAAAGTCGTTTCGGATCCATGATTTGTTCATCTTTATGAACGTGAGTCTGTCTACATTATCAGTGGAGAGCCGCGTGCGCTTATCTGTCAGCACATCACCAGCAGCGCTGAACACACGTTCAGACAGAACGCTGGCTGCGGGGCATGACAAGATCTCCAAGGCGTAAGTGGCTAGCTCCGGCCATTTATCCAGATTGGAAGCCCAAAAAGAGCAAGGGTCCAGTGACACAGTCGTGGCTTCAATGTTTACTTGGAGATACTCCTGTACCATCGTCTCTAGGCGTTGACTATGTGTCAGACTTCTTGTCTCCTGTGGCCTTGCAAAGGATGGGCTAAAAAAGTGGTGAAATGATTCCGCAAAATTGATGTTACCACCAGATACTGTGGTTCTGTTACGGTTTGAGTGCTGAACACTTGACGGTCCCACGGTTGGCAAGTTGGAACTGTGAGATTCATTACGTGCACCACTGGTATTTTGTGGAAAAGCACATGTAAGATTCTGCAACAGTCTCTGCTGATACTCCTGCATGCGTGCATCCCTTTCTATGGCAGGAATAATTTCTGCAAATTTACTTTTGTACCGGGGATCTAACAGTGTGGCAACCCAGTAGTCAGGGTTATTTCTAATTCTCACAATTCGAGGTTCATGTTGCAGGTAGTGCAGCAAGAAGGCACTCATGTGTGTTGCGCATCCAGGAGCACCAAGTCCCTGTTGTGTTGGTGGCGAGGTAACAATCATGCTTCCTTCCTCTGTCCTCTCCCCCCAACCTCGCACAACAGAAATGTGATCAAGGTCTCCCTCATCTGATGAGTCTTCCATCAGTTCGTCCTCCACTTCTTCCTGGGCTCCTGCACCTTCCTCACTAGTTTGGCTGCTACCATGCGCCCTGGTAAAACCATCTCCCCCACCCTCACATGCCTGCCGCCTTGGTGCTGCCGACCGTCTGGACCTTGCAGATGTTAGCCCTTCCGCATACAACTCCTCCTCCTCTACTTCCTCCACCTCCTCTTGTGCCACCACCTGACTCCGAATTCTGTTTAACATGTGCTCCAGCATGTAAATCACCGGAATAGTCATGCTGATAATGGCATCGTCAGCACTAAACATCTTCGTCGCCATTTCAAAACTGTGCAGAAGGGTGCATAGGTCCCTGATCTGAGACCACTCCTCCAGCGTGATTTTCCCCACCTCTGAATCTCGTTGGCCCAGGCTATACGTCAGAACGTATTGCACCAGGGCTTGTCGGTGCTGCCACAGTCGCTGCAACATGTGCAGAGTTGAATTCCACCGGGTAGGCACATCGCATTTTAGCCGGTGAAGTGGCAGGCCCAACGACTTCTGTAGAGATGTAAGTCGCTGAGCTGCGGGATGCGAACGGCGGAAGTGAGCACACAGCGACCGTGCCCTCTGCAGAAGGCCATCTAGTCTGGGATAGTGGGCTAAAAATTGCTGGACAACCAGGTTCAACACGTGAGCCATACAAGGCACGTGTGTGACATTGCCCCGGTGAAGGGCCGCACCCAGGTTTGCAGCATTGTCGCACACGGCCTTCCCTGGTTTCAGGTCCAGTGGAGACAACCATTCATGAAATTGGTTCTCCAGAGCTGACCACAACTCCTCAGCTGTGTGACTCACATTTCCCAGACATTTCAATGTAAAAACCGCCTGATGACGTTGAGCCCTACTGCCAGCATAGTAATGAGGTGTGCAGGATCCCTTCTGCGCAGTTAGAAAGCTTGTGGCATGACCAGACAGGCTTTGGGTGCAGGTGGAAGACCGAGAGGAGGTTGAGGAGGCAGAAGCAGTGGAGGAACTTTGACATAAAGAGGATTGACGCACAACTCGTGGGGACGGCAAGACTTGGACAGCAGCCCCTTGTCCTGCTGTCACCATAGTTACCCAGTGCCCAGTCAGCGACATGTAACGCCCCTGTCCATGCCTACTCGTCCAAGTGTCTGTGGTGAAATGCACCCTGTCACACACAGAGTTTCTCAAAGAAGCGGTGATGTTGTGTGCGACATGCTGGTGGAGCGCAGGCACACCTTTCTTTGAGAAGTAGTGCCGACTGGGCATCTGGTACTGGGGCACTGCGACGGACATAAGGTCTCGAAAATCCTCTGTGTCCACCAGGCGGAAAGGCAGCATTTCTGTAGCCAAGAGCTTGCAGATGATGAAATTCAACCTCTTAGCTTTCTCATGGCTAGGAGGAAATGGTCTTTTACTTGTCCACATCTGAGGGACCGAGGGCTGGCTATTGTGCTTAGACGGGGTTGATAAGGGTGTCCCCGGCAAACTGCCGGTCTGTGAGGAAGATGTAGGCGGACATGTTAGGTTGCCTTGATCCAAAGGTGGTGCTATCGATGTCGGACAGCGCTCAACACCAGCTGGTGTTACCACCTCCAAAGAAAATGATGACCTGCCAATCACGCTGGCTGTTGCTGGTAAAGAGGTGGCAGGTCTGCGCCCCAAAACAGGTGTGACTGCTGTCCCCCCAGTCACAGAGGATGAAGAGGCCGCGGATGCACAAGATATGGCAGACGGTGGTTGGCCCGGCCGGCTAGGCCGCATTGTAGCACACTGAGCTTCCCACTGCAACTTATGCTTCATGTCCATGTGCCGGTTCATGCATGAAGTACTCAAACTATGTATTTTTTGGCCTCTACTTAGCTTTTGCTGACAAATGTTACAGATAACACGAGTTGGGTCATCTTTATCGATCTGAAAAAATGCCCAGGCTATGCAAGGCTTAGCACCCATGCGACCTGAAGAGCCACCACGACTTGTGGTGAGAGGCAGAGTTGTGTTCGAGGATGCAGTTGTTGACGTGCTACCAGTACTACGTCTCTGTCCAGGAAGGCGCAACCTGACCTCGTCGTCACTAGCATCTTCCTCCACCTCCTCTGCTGACCTCATCTCTTGGCTGACTGTGGGTTGACAGTAAGTGGGATCTCCAACCTCATCATCATCACCCTGTGTGTTATCACACCCGTCGTCCTCAGAGCCAACCTGTTCCTGCCCTGACAAAAAGCTAAAGTTGTCGCTCCAATCAGGTATTTGAGTCTTATCATCGTCTTCCTCATTGTCTCCACCAACAGGAGTTACAGTTTGGGAATGAGGGTCTACATTATGGTCAGAACCTTCTGCGTCTGGTCCTGGATCCGACTCATAAAGATTCTGGGAATCAGTGCAGATCATTTCCTCGTCTGGATTCACAGAAGCGCTGGAGTCGACCTCTGATTCCCAGGCTATAGTATGAGTAAACAGCTCTGCAGACTCAACCATCTGTTCTACCTCATACTCAGACGGGCAGCTGGAGATTTGGGAGCTGTGAGGAATCAAGTGCGATTTGGGTGACACCTTTGAGGACTGGAGTATTTGTGATGTTGAAGTTGATGTGGAGGAGAGCCCACTTAAAGGAGCACTTGATATCCGTTGAAGCACCTACTGTTTTTGTGCCTCATCTGGAATTTGTAGCGATTGGCGTGGCCGTAAGAAAGGGATCTTATCACATTGTCCGCTAAAAGAAGTAGACATTTTAGTTTGGCTGGAAGATGGTCTTTCTTCTGCAGATGTTACTGTTGCTTTAACACCTACCCCACGGACACAACCTTTTTTTCCCTTCCCAACACGCCTATTCCCCTTTCCACCAGCAGCAGGCCTTTTTCCACTCATTTTGGTGGTTAACTAATTCACAACTCTGGAGATGTTTGCACAAAAAAACAATGGATGGTAACCGAGCAGAGCTGAGTGGCCAAACTGTGGTATTAGGCCAAAACTATTGGCTGGGTTAGATGCAGAAAAAAATATATTCAGTTTGCAACGTGATGGAGGTCAGTATAGATGGACTAATACAACAAGTCCCACATACAGCTAGAAGCCCAAATATTTTTTCAGAGGTACTGTAGATGCAGATAAAAATTATTTTTAATTTGCAACCTGATGGAGGTCAGTATAGATGGACTAATACAACAAGTCCCACACACAGCTAGAAGCCCAAATATTTTTTCAGAGGTACTATAGATGCAGATAAAAATTAGTTTTAATTTGCAACCTGATGGAGGTCAGTATAGATGGACTAATAGAGAAAGTCCGACACACTGCTAGAAGGCCAAATATTTTTTCAGAGCTAGATACAGAAAAAAATTATATTCAGTTTGCAACCTGATGGAGGTCAGTATAGATGGATTAATAGAACAAGACCCACACACAGCTAGAAGCCCAATATTTTTTCAGAGGTAGATGCAGAAAAAAATATATTCAGTTTGCAACCTGATGGAGGTCAGTATAGATGGACTAATACAACAAGTCCCACACACAGCTAGAAGCCCAATATTTTTTCAGAGGTAGATGCAGAAAAAAATATATTCAGTTTGCAACCTGATGGAGGTCAGTATAGATGGACTGATACAACAAGTCCCACACACAGCTAGAAGCCCAAATATTTTTTCAGAGGTAGATGCAGAAAAAAATATATTCAGTTTGCAACCTGATGGAGGTCAGTAGAGATGGACTAATACAACAAGTCCCACACACAGCTAGAAGCCCAAATATTTTTTCAGAGGTACTGTAGATGCAGATAAAAATTAGTTTTAATTTGCAACCTGATGGAGGTCAGTATAGATGGACTAATACAACAAGTCCCACGCACAGCTAGAAGCCCAAATATTTTTTCAGAGGTACTGTAGATGCAGATAAAAATTAGTTTTAATTTGCAACCTGATGGAGGTCAGTATAGATGGACTAATAGAGAAAGTCCGACACACTGCTAGAAGGCCAAATATTTTTTCAGAGCTAGATGCAGAAAAAAATTATATTCAGTTTGCAACCTGATGGAGGTCAGTATAGATGGATTAATAGAACAAGACCCACACACAGCTAGAAGCCCAATATTTTTTCAGAGGTAGATGCAGAAAAAAATATATTCAGTTTGCAACCTGATGGAGGTCAGTATAGATGGACTAATACAACAAGTCCCACACACAGCTAGAAGCCCAAATATTTTTTCAGAGGTACTGTAGATGCAGATAAAAAATAGTTTTAATTTGCAACCTGATGGAGGTCAGTATAGATGGACTAATAGAATGATGCTATGCCCAAAAGATTTTACTTCACTAGGTGCAGTAAAAAAATTGGTATTCCATACACAGGTGGTATATCTTGCAACACAGATAGGCTACTCCACTGACTAACACACTCTGCAATAGGCCAAAAAGGATTAGCTTTGCTAGATTCAGCCAAATGCTGTGAAAAAAACTTGCACAGCACTGGCACAGACCTGCCTGGCAAAAACTGATAGGAACTGATGTAACCTAGTCCTGAAAAGGACTCCAATTACAATTAGTCTTTACTCCCACAACCTATCTATTTAAGAGCACAGACCTCCCTCATAAAAGTCGTAGGAAATGCTGTAACCTAGTCCTTAAAAGGACTGCAATCACAACTATTCCCTACTCCCAAGCTATCTGTATATTTGTGCGAAAATTGGCTTGAAATTAACAAGGTATAGCGCACACAGCAACAGCGGTGCCGTCTAACACGCAGCTGCAGCAGTGAGAAAATGGTGGCGACGGGGAAAATGGCTTGGTCTTATAGGGCAAGGACATGTGACATACACTGCCAATGACACATGCCCTTGCTTGTGTGAAAAAAAGCACTTCGCTCCGTGTGTGCGCTGCTGATAGGCTGACAGATTGCACCTCCCCACTGCAAATGCGGGAAAGAGATAAAAAAATGGAGATCTTCATTGTTCCTGCAGAGATCCATCCCCTGCCCCTCCCCCCACCCCGCTGTACACTCAAACTGCGTATTAACATTAATTTTCATCATTACTGAGAAAAAAATCCAGTTATGATTTTGGTGCACGAACAGTTATCGAACATAACCTCGAACAACCGAATTTTTATCAAATTGTTCGTGTTCGCCGAACGGCTCGAACACCGCACAAAACAGCTCGAATTTGAGATTGGCGAACAGTTCGAGTAGAACAACGCTCATCTCTAGTTATGTGTTCATATGTTAAAAGTAGGGAGATAGCTGTTGGATTATCAGCTGACAGTTGTCTAAGGTATATGGCCAGGTTTTGTCTCTGATTACACACAGATTACCACTGATACTTCATAATTGTAAACCACAGTCACATTTTCCAAGCAAATTTTCTTAACACCAAAAGTCTGATTGCAGAGAAATATAAAAGTGAATTTATCTGACCATAGTTCGAAATCTCCTAATGTATAAATTGGGACACACAGATCAAAAAACTGCTGGTAAACTCAGATACCTAAGGCATGCTTCAAAAATAGCAAACAATCTTCTAAATTACTTTATTTGAAGAGATGGAATAGCTGGACTGCTTGGGGGAACTTATTACATTTTTCATAGTTTCATAGTTCTACTTATTGTGTTTCTGCCTGAGTTTCATTTTATTCCTGTCACTAGATTAATTCAAAAACTGTGTAATTTTAAGATTTTATACAAATAAAACATGTTTTGTAATAATTTCATTTGAATTTACCTTGAAATATAATATGAACCGTAATTCACTAATTATGTCAGAGCATTGGATCTCAGGATAACTTGCAGAAAGAGATGATCAAATCTGAGAAAAATTCAAATTCACCTGTTCATATGGATTTAATTGGGAAATTCGATTCACAGAAAAGTTATTCTCCACAAATTTAAAGTTCTGTAAAATGCTCTGGGGTCCCTTATCATAGTAAACATAAGATACAAAGAATAAAAAAATACCGATACTGAACTAACAGCTCACCTCTCTGGCAGCTCCCGTTACTCTCTGCCCGATTTCCATTCTCCTGTGCCTTCATCATGTCTCATTTCGAGCCTCTTGTTCATACTAGTTTGGGGCTTTTGACCGCCTGCAGGCTCTGGAGTTGACTACTCATGTGCGGTGATCTCTTGGGCTTGTGGCCAGAAGTCCCGGCACAGTGTTCACTGTAGGAAAGGACTTCCGGCTCCCTATAAACCCCAGAGCTTAAATAGTGAACTCCAGGGCCTGCTTGTTGCCAGATGCCTTGGAGGCATGGAGGACTGGACAGTGGGCAAGTAGCAGCAGAGGCGGCTTGTGAGATAAGCAGCTAACATAAGTTTAAAGAAACAAGAAAAAACTCACAGCTCAATTTTCTGTCTGTCCCAGATTCTCACTGCCCATTGTCCAGTATGTGCTTTCAATATATAGGATCACCTACATAAGTATAAGGGGTTGATAATAAAAAATTAAGTTATTTACTTTCTGTATAAATAACTAAATTATGTATAATTAACTAAATTATGTATAATTTATAGTGACACAGTGTATAGATAATTTACGCATGATTAGAAAACATTTCTCTCAATTTCATAACACAGGACCAGAGATAAGTAGATTGTTCAGTGGAATGTCGAGTTTGGGTTGAATATTTTAAAATTTGCGGTTCCACATGAATTTGAGAGCTACGCAATTTAATTCTCAAGAATCAGCAGAAAAAAAAGATGCAAGAAATGCCATTTCATGCTTGTACTGTGTAGGAAAAGGAGTTCAGAGTAGTGATGAGCGAGTATGTTCTGTTAACCCTTTCGGCAAGCATGCTCGGGTGCTCACCGAGTATCTTAAGCGTGCTCGGGTGTTATGTTTTAGTCACTCTGTGCTCATGATTTGCGACTGTTTGACACCTTTAATACATGTGAAGAATGCTTAAGAAACATGCAAATCATAAACACAGAGTGACTAAAACATATCACCCGAGCACGCTGAAGATACTCGGAAAACACCCGAGCATGCTCGTAAATCTCGAGTAACGAGCATGTTCGCACATCACTAGTTCAGAGCAAACAGCATAGGGATAGAAAAAGGCAAAATGTGACTGTGGTGTACTACTTCAGTGCTGTACAGATTGAAAATTGGAGTGAAAGGCTCAATTTGTGATTGCTAATTCAAAGATCCAAATGACATTTAGGGAACTGCTGAAGATGTATGGTCCCTCAATGTGACTGTGAATTGATTGATCTGAGATATTGCAGTAACAGCATCTGAATAGATGTATATATTTTTCACATCGATGACCGCGTGGTCACCTCGGGAAGGTGGCTTGTGAGCTCCTGCTCAGAACAGGAGCTGACATGCCTCCTTCCTGCCTGCAATGTACTGCAAAGCAAAAGCATTAAAGAGTATTAGATCATCGATCAGGGCAGGGAAAGTTGATATCCCATATTGGGACATGGTAAAAAAGTAAAAACAAAATTATTAAAAATTGTAAACATTTAAAAAAATCACAAAAATAAAGAACAAAAAAATGAAAAACTATTAATCCAATAAATACATGTATTTATATAAAAACAAAAATTAACAAAAAAAAGTACATATATTTGAATTATCCAACCTATAAAACTGACCCATTAGTTAACCCCTTTAGTGAATACTGTAAAAAAAAACAAGGCCAAAAAACTAAGCTTTATCATCATACCACCAAACAAAAAGTAGAATAAAACGCGATCAAGAATACAAGTGTCAATAAAAATGGAATCTCTGAAAACGTCATCCCGCAAAAAACAAGCTGTTATACAGCTCCATCAGTGGAAAAATAAAAAAGTTATAGCTCTAAGAATAAAGTGATTCAAAAATATTATTTTTCTATAAAATAGTTTTTATTGTGAAAAAGCACCAAAATATTAAGAAATTATATAAATGTGGTATCAGTGTAATCATACTGACCCAAAGAATAAAGTTGCCAGATCAATTTTACCACACGCACAATAGCATAAAAAAAAACTAAAAAATAATTCCTGAATTGTTGGTTATTGTTTGTTCTGCCTCCCAAAAATCAGAATAGAAAGTGATCAAAAAATGTAATTTGCCAGAAAATGGTACCAATAAAAACATCAATTCAACTCAACAAAAAACAAGCCCTCACATTACTCTGTCGAAATAATGAAAAATTATAGTTCTCAAAATACCACGATTAAAAACTTGTTTTTGCAATAAAAAGCGTCTTTTACTGTGTGAAAGCAACCAAACAGAAAAAAACTTGATATAAATGTGGTATCGCTGTAATCTCACCAATCCGAAGAATAAAGTTGTCTAATTACGTATACCGCATGAGGAACAGCATAAATAGTAAATAAAACCAATTCTTCACGTGCTGTTGAATTGCTCATGCTGCCTCCCAAAGATCGTAGCAAGGCTCAGCTCACTTTTATCCTTCGCTCTGCGCTGAGCACTTACACTGGGATTTCCGTGTAAATCTTTGAAATACATGATTCAGATGGAACCCCTGGTGGAAGATCAGGCAGATGAAGTCTCTGTGGACACCGTCTGACCTGTGATCCGGCGGTGTCCATCTTTTTAGGCATGCATAAAAGCGCAGTCCACCACAGTTTTGTGCACCTCTGATAAGAAGAGCAACCTTGAACAGAGGCCAGACGGAGTCCAGAGTAACTCTGCTGCCTCATTATAGTGAGTGGCTCCCTTGGGGGGGGGGGGGGGTTCATCTGAATCATGTCACTTAGAGATTTAGATGTAATCATGCCTGAAGAAGGAGCCTCTGTGCTCTGAAAGCTTGCATATATATTTTTTTTCTGGTTATCCAATAAAGGTATCACTCCAAGAATACTTTTGTCATTTTTGGGCATAAAAGTATTTACTGAAGTTTAGATGGAAACCCCCGATATAAGTGCTCAGCGCAGAGCACAGAATAAAGGTGATTCCAAATGTTATGTAAAATGTTCCCAATAAAAGCTTCATCTCAATCCACAAAAAAAACAAGTCCTCACTCAGGTCCGTCATCTGTAAACAGAAATATAGGGGGCTTCCATGTTACTGGTAGTACAAAGGGTGTGGAAAAGCACTATGGCTCCTTTCCCCCCAAAAGAAATTCAGAAAATTCTGCGCTCCCAAATAAGCAAATTGTCTCTTCAGAGAGGAAGAGGACCAGAACTCCAGTGCCACCCTCAGGAAGTAGCAATCCTAAAAGTCCATAGTGACCTTTTACATGACCTTGCGGACAGCGACATGTAAAGCATGTCACAGTGAGGAGACTTTTAAAGCCGAAATGCTCCTCTGGGAAATATGGAAATTGTCTCTTCAGAGAGGAAGAGTACCAGAACTCTAGTGAAATGTTACCCCTTAGATACTGGTCTGACTCCTCTCACCCTGCCAAACCAGTACGCACAGTTTGCACTGACGAGGGTCTGTACCCCGAAACACAGTGTCTGCAAATTGAGTTTCTGGTTCTTATATCATAAGTCATGTGATGAGGCTCGTTAAAGGGTAACTATTGACTTTTAGGATTGCTATTTCCTGTAGGTGGTATTACAGTTCTGGTCCTCTTCCTCTCTGAGGAGACAATTTGCATATTTCCCAGAGGAGCATTGTGGCCTTATAAGTCTCCTCACTGTGACATACTTAACATGTCACTCTCTGCAAGGATAAATGTTATCCCTTAGATAGCGCTCCCAAATACAAATTCCCCCTCCCTTCTAAGCCTCACAGTGTGCTTAAACCCCATTTAGCTTCCACATGTTTGGCATTTTTTTAGGCGATGATTTCCCACCTAATTTACAGGTGCATGTGTCCAGAGGCATGAGCTGGGCATTACAATGTACTGGTGAGTACAACGTACTGGTGACTACAGCGTACTGGGCAATACAATGCAGTTTGCAATTTTCACTAAGCAACATCCATCACTGCTTGTTTCTGGAAAACACCCATGAAGTCAAAATTGTCACTACCACAGTATATAAATTCCCAAAGGGGTATAGTTTCCAAAATGGGGTCACGTGAGGGTGGATTTTGCTCTTCTAGCACTTACTGGCTCTGTATATGAAGTCTATTCTAGGAAAATCTGTGCTCCAGGAGGCAATTAGCACTCTGTCTCTCCTGAGTCTCGTCGTGTCACTAAACCGAACTGTATAGCCACATATGGGGTATTGCGATGTTCAGAAGAAATTGTGGGACAAATTTTTTTGCCATTTATACCCACTTCCCCATGTGAAAATGTAAAATCTGGGGCTAAAACAAAATTTGGGTGTAAAAGTGTATTTATTTTTTCTTCACTGCCCAATGGTATAAATTTCTGCGACACACCTGTGGTGTCATTATGAACACTGTACCCCTAGGTGAATTCATTGAGAGGTGTAGTTTTACAATGTGGTCACTTATAGGAGGTTCTGCTGTTCTGCCACCTCAGGGGCTCTACCAATGTGACATGGTACCCTCAAACCGGTCCAGCAAAATCTGAACTCCAATAAGGCGCTACTTCTCTTCTGAGCTTTGCACTATTCCTCAAAATCACTTTTCGACCACATATGGGGTATCAGTGTACTCAGGAGAAATTGCACAACTAATTTTGGGGTACATTTCCTACTGCTTTTCTTGTGGAAATGAAAAAAATTGGGGCTAAAACAACATTTTTGTGGGAATTTTTTTTTCATTTTCACAGATCAACATTGTTAAATTCTGTGAAGCACCTGTGGGTTCAAGGTGCTCACCATACATCTAGATACATTCCTTGTGGGGTCTACCTTCCAAAATGAGGTCACTTGTGTGGTGTTTTCACTGTTTAGGCGCATCAGGGGCTCTCCAGATGTGACATGACACCTGCAGGCGATTCCATCAAAGTCTGCATTTCAAAACATCACTCTTTTCTTACTGAGCCCTGCCATACAACCAAAGAGTAGTTTTCCTCCACATATGGGTATTGGCAAGCTCAAGAGAAATTGCACAACAAATTGTATCATGCATTTTCTCCTGTTACCCTTGTGAAAATAAAAAAAATTGGGACTACAAGAACATTTTTGTGGAAAAAATAAGATTTTTTATTTTAACAACTCTACGTTCTAAACTTATGTGAAGCACCTGTGGGATCACGGTGCTCACCACACATCTAGATAAATTCTTTGAGGGGTCCAATTTCCGAAATGGGGTCACTTGTGGGGGAGTTTCCACTGTTTAGGCACGTAAGTGACTTTCCAAACGTGACATGACAGCCGCACAAGATTCCATCAAAGTCTGTATTTCAAAACGTCACTCCTTCCTTACTAAGCCTGTCGTGTGAACGAACAGTAGTTTAAATCAACATATTTGGTATCAGTGTACTCAAGAGAAATTGCACAACAAATTGGATGGTGCATTTTCTCCTGTAACCCTTGTGAAAAAAAAAATTGGGGCTAAAATATCATTTTTGTAGGAAATATGTGATTTTTTATTTTCACGGCTCAACGTTATAATCTGTGAAGCACCTGGGGGTTCAAGGTGCTCACCACCAATTTAGGTAAGTTCTTTGAGGGGTCTAGATTACAAAATGGGGACACTTATGGGATGTTTATACTCTTTAGGCACTCTCCAAATGCAGCATTGCGTCCGCTAATGATTCCAACAAATTTTGCATTCAAAAAGTCAAATGGCGCTCCTTCCCTTTCGAGTCCTGCCATGCACCCAAACAGTCATTTTTCCCCACATATTACCGTGCTCAGGAGAAATTGCACAACAAATTTTTGACTCCATTTTCTCTTGTTACCCTTGTAAAAATAAAAAAATTGCGTCTAAATAACATTTTTGTGAAAAAAGTTAATATTAATTTTTTCCTTCCACATTGCTTCAGTTCCTGTGAAACAACTGAAGGGTTAATAAACTTCTTGATTCTGGTTTTGAGCACCTTTAGGGGTGAAGTTTAGAGAATGGTGGCACTTATGGATATTTTGTCTCATATAGACCCCTCAAAGTCACTTCAAATGTGATGTGGTCCCTAACAAAAATGGTTTTGTAAATTTTGCTGTAAAAATGAGAAATCACTGTTCAACTTTTAACCCTTCTAACTTCCTAACAAAAAAATGATGTTTCAAAAATTGAGAAGATGTAAAGTAGACATGTGGGTAATGCTATTTATTAACTAGTTTGTGTGACATAACTTTCTGATTGAAGAGTATAAAAATTAAAAGTTTGAAAAATTCAAAATTTTCAAAATTTTTCACCAAATTTCCGTTCTTTTCACAAATAAACGCAAGTCATATTGAACAAATTTTATCAGTATTATGAAGTGTAATATATCACGAAAACACATTCTCAGAATCAGTAGTATCTTTTGAAGAGTTCCAGAGTTATTACCACATAAAGTGACACTGGTCAGAATTGTAAAATTTGGCCTTGTCATGAAGGTAAAAACAGGCTCAGGGGTGAAGGGCTTAATATAAAAGGTCTCTTTTTATGTTACGAACAATCTATTTTTAAGTCATGAACTAAGGTGTAGCAACTTCACAATCTAGGATTTTTGAGTTTCCTTAAGTTATGTTAGTTTGGTTGAAGGGGGAGGATAGTCAATATAAAAATTAAAAATTAATAAATTACAAAAATAAAAAAAACAATGGAAGGTTCCACAACAATAATTATTGTTGTTACATTAGATTACTTTCCATGTGTACCTTTGTAATAATCTGTTTATTTAGCATTAATCATTTTTTGTTAAGGGTGGGAGAGTTTTAACCGGTTCCCGACCGCCCACTGTAGATAAACGTCGGCGCTTGCCGGGCTCTGTGCAGTGCCAACGTTTAAAAACGGTGGGTGGTCTCGCAGTGCTCAGGACCCCCAGGGTCCTGCAAGCACTGCGATTCCGGTGCAGAGCGTTAGCTCTGACAAGGTACATCATCGGGACCTGATTAGATCAGGTCCCAGTGATGTTAACCCTTTGCTGTCTTCTATATGCTGTGATCTATAGTGATCACGGCATATAGGAGACAGCAGGAAGAGAGGGGGTCGTCCTACTTACCTCCGAAGACCTCCGTTTCGTTTGAGGACCTGGGGTTGCTATGGCAGCTGGAGGTCACATGACCGCCTCCAGCTCTGCCATATATGGTGTCCTTCCTGTCTGACTTCAGCCGGTATGTAGCTGAAGTCAGACAGGAGACTCTGACTGAAACAGTCAGTGAAGATCTCATATAATGTAATATATGTGTATTACATTACATGAGATCAGTGATCAGAAAAATAAAAATTAATGTCCCATACAGGGACTAAGTAAAAATGTAAAAAAAAGTAAAAAAAAAGTTTTTAAACTATTAAAAAAAAAAATCACAAAATAAATAAAAATAAATAAATAAAATATTAAACGAATAAATCCGTAAATTATTACAAAACCAAAAAAAGTACACATATTTGGTATCGCCGCGTCCGAAACAACCCGAGCTATAAAACTGTCACACTAATTAACTCCTTCTGTGCACACCGTAATAAAAATAAATAAAAAACGAAGCAAAAAAATATGCTTTTTCATCATATCGCCAAACAAAAAGTGGAAAAAAATGCGATCAAAAAGCAGAATAGAAATAAAAATGGTACCACTGAAAACGTCATCTTGTTCTGCAAAAAAATGCCGCCATACAGCTCCATCAGCCAAAAAATAAAAAAGTTATAGCGCTCAGAATAAAGCAATGCAAAAAAAATATTTTTTTTTCTATAAAATTGTTTTATTGTGTAAAAGCGCCAAAACATGAAAAAAATACAGGAAGTGTAGTATCGCTGTAAACGTACTGACCCGAAGAATAACGCTGCCTGATCACTTTTACCACACGCAGAACGGCATAAAAAAAACCTCAAAAAACAATTCCTGAAGTGTTTGTTTTTGTTAACTTTACCTCCCAAAAAACGGAATAGAAAGCGATCAAAAAATGTCACGTGCCCAAAAATGGTTCCAATAAAAATTTCAACTCGTCCCGCAAAAAACAAGCCATCACATGACTCTATCGGCCGAAATATGGAAAAATTATAGCTCTCAAAATATGGTGATGCAAAAACTAGATTTTGCAAAAAAAGCGTATTTTAGTGTGTGACAGCTGTCAGTCATAAAAACCCGATATAAATCTGGTATCTCTGTAATCGCACCGACCCGAAGAATAAAGTAATCTAATCAGTTATATCACACTAGGAACGGCATAAAAAATAAATAAAACAAATATTATTCACCTGCTACTGATTTGTTTATTATGTCTCCCAAAGATCCCAGTAAGGCTCTGCTCACATTTATCCTGTGCTCTGCGCTGAGCACTTACACCAGAGTTTCCGTGTAAATCTCTGAAATACGTGATTCAGCCGGAACCCATGACGGAAGATTCCCTGTAATGAGGCAGATATAGGCCACTGTGGATGCCGTCTAGCCTGGGATCCCACGGTGTCATTTGTTTTAGGCATGCATAAAAGTGCGGTTGGCCACAGTTTTGTGCACTTCTGAAAAAAAGGACACCACTAAACAGAGGCCAGACGGAGTCCAGAGTAACTCTGCTGCCTCATTACAGTGAATGGATCCTGCAGGGGTTTCATCTGAATTACATCACTTGGAAAATTAGATGGAAACCCCGATGTAAGTGCTCAGCCTAGAGCGCCGGATAAATGTTACGTAAAATGTTCCCAATAAAAGCTTCAACTCAGTCCTCAAAAAAAGCTAGTCCCCACTCAGGTCCATCATCTGTTAAAAATATAAGGGACTTCCAAGTTACTGGTAGCAGAAAGGCTCTGGAAAAGCAAAATGGTCCTTGCCCCCCAAAAGAAATTCAGAAAATTTTGTGCTCCCAAATCCAAATGCCTATTCTACAATAATTTGTTCTCCAATTGTCAAATAGCGCTCCTTCCCCCTCAAATCTCACCGTATGGCTAAGTGGTACGATACAGCCACATATGGGGTATTGACACTTTTAGAAGAAATTGTGTGACACATTTCGGCACCATTTTTACCCATTGCCCTGTGTGAAAATGTAAAATCTGAGGGTAAAACATTTTTTTGTGGTAAAAATATAATTATGCTTTTTTCACTGCCCAATGGTATAAATTTAAAAATTAAAAAATGCTCATTACTTCCCTAGATGAATTCCTTGAGAGGTGTAGTTTACAAAATGGGGTCACTTGTGGGGGTTTCTGCTGTTTTGGCATGTCAGCGACTCTTCAAATGTGACATGGTGTCTGCTGCCTATCCCAGCCAACATAGCGCTTCTTTCTCTTCCGAACCCTGCCGTACACCAAAGCAGTGGTTTTCCCCCACATATGGGGTATCGGCGTACTCAGGAGAAATTGTACAACAAATTTCATGGTGCAATTTATCCTGTTACCCTTATGATAATGCAAAATTAGGGAATGAAAAACATTTTTTATGGGAAAAATGTGAAAATTTTATTTTTACGGCTCAATATTATAAACTTCTGTGAAGCAGCTGGGGGTGCAAGGTGCTCACCACACATCTAGATAAGTTCCCTAAGGGGTATAGTTTCCAAAATGGTGGCACTTGTGGGTGGTTTCCACTGTTTAGGCACATTAGGGGCTCCCCAAATGTGACACGGCGTCCGCTAATTATTCAAACAAATTTTACATTCAAAAAGTCAAATGGCGCTCCTTCCCTATCAAACCCTGCCATGTGCCCAAACAGTAATTTGCCTCCACATATGGGGTATCGGCATGTTCAGGAGAAATTGCACAACAAATTTCATGGTGCAATTTATCCTGTTACCCTTATGATAATACAAAATTAGGGAATGAAAAACATTTTTTGAGGGAAAAATGTGAAAATTTTATTTTTACGGCTCAATATTATAAACTTCTGTGAAGCAGCTGGGGGTGCAAGGTGCTCACCACACATCTAGATAAGTTCCCTAAGGGGTCTAGTTTCCAAAATGGTGGCACTTGTGGGGGGTTTCCACTGTTTAGGCACATTAGGGGCTCCCCAAATGTGACATGGCGTCCGCTAATTATTCAAACAAATTTTACATTCAAAAAGTCAAATGGCGCTCCTTCCCTTTCAAACCCTGCCATGTGCCCAAACAGTAATTTGCCTCCACATATGGGGTATCAGCATGTTCAGGAGAAATTGCATAACAAATTTCATGGTGCAATTTATCCTATTACCCTTATGATAATGCAAAATTAAGGGATGAAAAACGGTTTTGTGGGAAAAATGTGAAAATTTTATTTTTACAGCTCAATATTATAAACTTCTGTGAAGCACCTTGGGGTTCAAGGTGCTCACCACACATCTAGATAAGTTCCCTAAGGGGTCTAGTTTCCAAAATGGTGTCACTTGTGGGGGGTTTCCACTGTTTAGGCACATCAGGAGCTCTCCAAACGCAACATGGCGTCCGCTAATTATTCAGACAAATTTTACATTCAAAAAGTCTAATGGCGCTCCTTCCCTTCCGAACCCTGCCGTGCGCCCAAACAGTGGTTTTCCCTCACATATGGGGTATCAGCACGCTCAAGAGAAATTGCACAAAAAAATTTGGGGTCCATTTTTTCATGTTACCCCTGTAAAAATAAAAAAATTGGGTCTAAAGTAACATTTTTGTGAAAAAAGTTAAATGTTAATTTTTTTCTTCCACATTCCAAAAATTCCTGTGAATCACCTGAAGGGTTAATAAAGTTCTTGAATGTGGTTTTGAGCACCTTGAGGGGTGCAGTTTTTATAATGG
The DNA here is from genome assembly GCF_046119375.1 of Phyllobates terribilis. Taxonomy (NCBI): domain Eukaryota; kingdom Metazoa; phylum Chordata; class Amphibia; order Anura; family Dendrobatidae; genus Phyllobates; species Phyllobates terribilis. The sequence continues at coordinate 845,556,669 of NW_027362761.1, forward strand.
TGTCACTTTTGGGTATTTTCTGTCATAAAGACCCCTCAAAGTGACTTCAAATGTGATGTGGTCCCTAAAAAAATGGTTTTGTAAATTTTTTTGGAAAAATGAGAAATCGCTGGTCAACTTTTAACCCTTATAGCTCCCTAACAAAAAAAAATTTGGGTTCCAAAATTGTGCTGATGTAAAGTAGACATGTGGGAAATGTTATTTATTAACTATTTTGTGTGACATATCTCTCTGATTTAAGGGCATGAAAATTCAAAGTTTGAAAATTGCAAAATTTTCAAAATTTTCGCCAAATTTCCGATTTTTTCACAAATAAACGCAAGTGATATCGAAGAAATTTTACCACTATCATGAAGTACAATATGTCACGAAAAAACAGTCTCAGAATCAGGGGAATACGTTGAAGCATTCCAGGGTAATTACTTCATAAACTGGCAGTGGTCAGAATTGAAAAAATTGGCCTGGTCACGAAGGCAAAAACAGGCTCTGGCGCGAAGTGGTTAAACAAAAAATATCTCCACCTTCCCCCCAAAAACTAAAAAGGTAAAATAACAAACAGTAGCATTTTTTTTTTTTGCATACCTATTTAATTTTCCCAACAGTGTCTGTTGAAACAGTTTTAGGTAATGTTCCAACCTCCTGTTATGACTTTTTATATGGTCTTTTTTGACATACAAGCCACACTGATATTACAGACACCCTGCTGTTGTATTACAGTATCCTTTAGTCCATCACATGAACCCTGCCAGTGTCTAGTGTTTCTAGTTAACATGAAATTTTTCTGGTTATGCTAACAAAGTTTAAAAACAAATTAAACATTATCCAAGTGTCCAATGTGTATGCAGAGGCAACAGATATGGTATTGTAACATAATGGCTGCGGTGGTGGCGAGTAATATATGCGAGTTTCTCATGTGTGGGAGTTCTTTTCCATGTTGTGGCCAGACAATTCTTTGGCACCCTTGAGGCTCCACAAAGGTATATTGAAACATGCATGTTCCAGCTCATATACACTAGAAACTAAGGCTTTCCATCAGCACATGAAGTGATATTATCTGCATATTTGACAAAGTCAAGCCAGCCAGCATGCCTTAAGTTGTCTTCCTCCCCCTTCTCGCCATGCTCTTTTTTCTGGTAGTCAAGCCGAACGTGGTCGGTGACATCATCATCACCATCATCCTCCTCTACTAAATGTCATACTCCAAATATGCCTCTACTTCTTTCTCCTTTGAGTATGATGCCAGTGATCCAAAACTCATACCTTGTCATGTGTCTGGGGGTACATTCGCTGGCATACCAACTTGGGGATCGTGCTATCTTTCGAGAAATGATGGCGGGCATTCAGATTTGCCGCAAAATACTAAGCTTCCATTTTTTTCGCAGAAAGAGATGCTTCCTCTTTGTTCTTACATACATGACAATCGTAATTTGCCATCTCTAGACTTATCTTTGAGCTCAAAAGTGAATTTCACTATAGATTTCTGTTGCAGCAACTATAGCCAGGGACAATAATAAGCTTCACAGCTCAAAGGGTGAATATTTTCAATGACAGCAATGCACTACCGCATCTGGAACAGGTGATGAGGCCTTTGTAACTTGGAGCTATATCTGTTCACACCAATAGGTGGCAGTTATCTGCCTCCCCCTACACCACCTCCTCATCCTGTTCAAGTGACGTGACTCCATCCCCAACAGCCAAGGTCACATCATTGATCTCACACACCAAAAGTTTTCTTTACTGCCATGCAATGCATATTGCTGCAAAGCAGTATTACAGCTTGAAAAACAAAGGGAAAAAAGCAATATAGCGGACAACTTGCTACTGTGCATCAAGAGGCATTTCACCTGCTAGTTGTCAAACTAGGTGTGGGAAAGACTTAGTGCAATACAGAGGGAAGAGGGAAAGGGAGCCCAGACACTAGGGAAAGGGGGGAGTGGAGACCTCCTAGTCTTGTCTAGTGTAACCCTGTCTCCACTACCATCCCTATATTGGCTCTTCACCAATCGCCGCACGCATGCCTCGCCCTGACTTTCCCTGGAGTAGCTAAGGCTAGGGAAGAAAGGAGATGAACACTAGTCTATCTCCACTAAACTCTATAGACAACAAAGGTAGACAAACAGGGGGAAATTGCTGAGCTTTAGACGACTCCAAACAAATGCGCACACGGCCTCAAGTTCCAGAGAGGACGAAGTACTGCTCCTGCTAAAGACTCACAAGTAGTAATGAATATTGCCGGCACCTCCCTCCCAGACACACCAGGTATTTATACCGAAAAGATAAAACTACATTTCTCTGCAATCAGATCTCTTCCTTGGGCCATACAGGTAAGTATAGATTAACTTTTCTAGAACCTGTATGCCCATATTAGAGGTCTGATATCTCCCAGGGGGTGACAGATTCCCTTTAGGTAAGGACCTCTGGAACATGTTGTGGACTTTAAGGGCCCGAGGAAGTTCAAGACGAAATGCTGCTGGTTAATGACGGCAGTTATTTTATAGGGACCAATAAACCTAGGTCCCAGCTTCTAAGAAGGAACTTTCAATCTTATATTCCTGGTAGACAACCACACAAAGTCATTCGCATTCAGGTCCGGACCTGGCAAGCATTTTCTGTCAGCCATACGTTTATACCTGTCTCCAATGATCTTTAAATTACTCAGCTCACCCTGACATACCGAGGAGAGCAACGAAGCAAACCGCTCCTCCTCAGGAACTCCTGAAGCTCCTCCCTCACTAAAGGTACCAAACTGTGGGTGATAACCATATGCACCGAAGAACGGTGACCTGCCAGTAGATTCTTGACGATTATTATTAATGGCAAATTCTGCCAGGGGTAGGTAGGGTGCCCAATCCTCCTGATTCTCAGAAACGAAACACCAGAGGTAGGTCTTCAAATTCTGATTGACACGCTCGGTCTGTCCATTCGACTGAGGGTGCAAGGCAGAGGAAAAGGACAGCTGCATCCTCAGTCGAGAACAGAATGCCTCCCAGAACCTGGAAACAACCTGGGTCCCCCGATCTGACACCACATCGAAGGTAACCCCCGGAAGCTACATGATCTCATTTATGAACACCTGAGCCAGTGTCTTGGCATTTGGAAGTGCAGGCAATGCGACAAAATGAACCTATCTTCTACTACCAAAACCACCATTTTGTCTGCAGAAACTGATAGGTCAGTAATAAAATCCGTGGACAAGTGTGTCCATGGCCTACTAGGAATAGGTAGGGGAAGATGAGTACCAGACGGACGAATGTGCAAAACCTTAGAACACGCGCAAATACTACAAGCAGCTGCATGTTCAATTACATCCCGATGCAACCCCAGCCACCAAAAAGAGAGGAGGTCTTACCGGTTGCTTTACCACCTGGATACCCAGCAAGCACAGAGTTATGATGTTCCTTAATTACTTTGAGGTGCAGATTAGATGGTACAAATAACTTTCCTAAAGGGCAGGAGGCAGGGGCGCCCCCCTGTGCCTCCAACACCTTACCCTCCAGTTCAGGATAAAGTGCCAAAATGACTACCCCTTTCTGTAATATCGGGGCAGGGTTCTCATGGTCACCACCACCAGGGAAGCTCCGGGATAAAGCATCAGCCTTGACATTTTTGACCCTTGGACGAAAATTGACAACAAAATTGAACCTAGTAAAAAACAGGGACCATCTGGTTTGCCTAGGGTTGAGACGCTTAGCTGACTGGAGATATGACAGGTTCTTATGGTCAGTAATAACAATAATGGGATGGACCGCCCCCTCCAACCAATGTTGCTATTTTTCGAACGCCAATTTGATCGCAAAAAGTTCCCTATTACCCATGTCATAATTTCTCTCAGCCGAAGACAATTTTTTAGAAAAGACGGCGCATGAACGCCATTTACCAGGGGAAGAACCATGAGACAACACAGCCCCAACCCCGACATCCGACGCATCAACCTCCACAATAAAGGGTTGAGAAACATTGGATTGACTGACTATAGGTGCTGTGGCAAAATTATTCTTTAAGGAAGAAAAAGCCTGGAGGAAAGCATCCGACCATTTGGAAAAATCAGACCCCTTCTTAGTCATGTCAGTAAGGGGTTTCACTATAACTGAGTAATTTTGGATGAATTTCGGGTAATAATCAGTAAAGCCAAAAAATGTTGTAGAGCCTTCAAGTTCTTGGGACATGCCCAGTCAAGGACTGCACGGATCTTCTCCAGATCCATCCGAAAACCCGAAGATGACAACAAGTACCCCAAAAACTGCGCTTCATGAACAGCAAAAACATATATTTCTGGTTTGGCATAAAGTTTATTATTCCTTAATATCTGGAGCATCTGGTTAATATGCCCCCGATAAGTCTCAAAATCAGGTGCGTAAACCAAATTATCGTCCAGATAGACCACCACAAACCTCCCCACCAAATGATGGAAAATGTAATTTATGAAATGCTGGAATACCGCAAGTGCATTGGTCAAACCAAAAGGCATAACCAGACTCTCGAAATGTCCTTCCGGGGTATTGAACGCTGTCTTCCATTTGTCCCCTTCTCTGATTCTAACCAGGTTGTAGGCTCCCCTTAAATCCAACTTGGAGAATACCTTAGCTCCCACAACCTGGCTGAACAAATCAGGAATCAGAGGAAGAGGGTATGGATCACGGATGAGGATCTGATATGTCCCTTCTCCATACTTTCCACAATGAAATCCATCATGGCTTGTCTCTCAGTGCCAGAAAGATTATACAGTCTGGACTTCGGTAGTTTAGCTCCGGGGGTCAGGTTAATAGGACAGTCATAAGCACGATGAGGAAACAAGTCCTGACACCCCCTCTCAGAAAAAACATCCTTAAAACCAGACAGAAAAGCAGGTAATATTTCCATAGAGACAGTAGCAAGGGAAATATCTAAACAGTTCTCATGGCAGTAATCTCCCCATTCATTAATCTCCTCAGTTTGCCAATCCACCAACGGATTATGTTTAACAAGCCAAGGGATATCCAAGACAATCAGTGTGGGAAGATTGTCCAGAAAATAGCAAGGGATTATTTCACAATGAACTGACCCCACCCTCAGCTTTACATTATGTACAATCTGAGCAAATGCTTTCTGTGCAAGTGGCACCGAGTCAATGACGAAAACGGAAATAGGTTTATCTAAAGTACAGCAAGCAAGACCATGAGTTTTCATAAACTCAGCATCCACCATGCTGACTCCCGCTCAACTGTCAACAAACACAGAAATTTTATCGGTTTTGCTCTCTAGCACCACCTCTGCTGTCAGGACAAAGCGGGAACTGCAGTTTGTCCAAAAATGCACCCCTTGTTTTTCCAACTCCAGACTACCAAGAGTTAATTGAGTCTCCTTTTGTTTAGGAATTGAAGGACAGGTCCCAACAAAATGTCCCTTTTTCCCACAAAAAAATACGCCTTTTTTATTGCGAATCTCCGGGGAGATGTATGATGCAGAGACACCCCCCAACTGCATGGGTTCCTCCACCTCCCCCAGTACTGGTTCACCCCCAGACCGCTCCCCTGGCAGAGGTACACAATCCAAACAAGACGGCCCCGGAGAAGGTGGTCTCACCCGTCTATCCTAAAGGCGTCTATCAAGATGTATGCCAAAGACATGGCAGTCTCCAAGGACTGAGGGATTCCATATACTGCCAAGGCATCTTTTAATATTTCAGTAAGCCCCTTCCATTTGGAATCCGTTGCCCATCTATGGAAATCCGAATTATATGTCTCCACTGACCAATTCCCCTGCTGAAGGCGACATAGCCTAGACTCAGTCAGGGTCATCATAGATAAGGGCCGGAGCCCCAAAAAATACCTCCACAGACTGGAGACAAACCGAGTCCTGCGGTAAAGAAAACGCCCAGGATTGAGGATTGCCCTGCAGTTAAGAGATCACAATTCCAACCCATTGCTCCTCATTTCCGGAAGAATAGGAACGAAGTTTAAAATACAATTTGCAGGCCTCCTTCAATACAAAAACTTGTCTCTACCCCAAGAAAACCTGTCCGGGAGGGCAACCTTGGGTTGAGGCTGGGCAGGCCTACATGCAGAGACCCCCATGTTGATGACCTGTAGTCGCTGATGCTGCTGTACCTCACAGCGGAGGTCATTCACCTCCAGAAACAGCCTGTGCAGCCACTCTGCAACTGAACCCATACCAAAGGAGAAAGGAAAAAAAAGGGTCCATGCCCAAAAACACAGAGAGAAGAAAAAAAAATGTCAGCTTTTTTTCCTTTTCAAAATGTGCTCAGCCGGCGATAATGTCACGCAATGTGTGGGAAAGACTTAGTACAACACAGAGGGAAGAGGGAAAGGGAGCCCAGACACTAGGGAAAGGGGAGAGTGGAGACCTCCTAGTCTGGTCTAGTGTCACCTTGTCTCAACTACCGTCCCTATATTGGCTATTCACCAATCGCCGCACGCGTGCCTCGCCTTGACTTTCCCGGGCATATGGTTAAGGCTAGGGAAGGAAGGAGATGAGCACTAGTCAATCTCCACTAAACCCTATAGACAACAAGAGTAGACAAACAGGGGGGAATTGCTTAGCTTTAGATGACTCCAAACAAATGCGCACACGGCCTCAAGCTCCAGAGAGGACGAAGTACTGCTCTTGCAAAAGCCTCACAAGTAGTAATAAATATCGCTGGCACCTCTCTCTCAGACACACCAGGTATTTATACACCCCGGCCAGAGAGCTAGTTAGCCAGAGGGAGGTAGCTGCTGGGTCCTAGAGACAGCCAGCCTCTAATAACATGTCTGTAATGCCAAACGTAGAGATCTCCTGTAACCAAGTGCAGGGCGACAGTCTGTCACCTCTGACACACCCTGTTCACTGGTCAGCTGCAACTTAGAATTGTCATGATTAACAAAAACTGGAACATTCTGTCTGCCTTACAGTCAGACAAAATAGTTCACTCTCCATGCATGGCCCACATTCTGAAATTAATAGTGCAACATTTTTTTCTCAAATTCACATGCTTGAAGAAGGTTGTGGCTATGCCCATAAAACTCTCAGCCCAATTCAATAGAATTTTTTTAGCAAAGCACACCCTCCTGACAGTGCAAAAAAGAAAACAGGCTGCCAGAGGAGCATTGCTTTGCAACACCACAGCCTGCTGAAATTTAATGCTGAAGTGATATAGTGATGTAGTGATATAGTGATGGACTATATCATGCAGCAGTCAAACTAGAGCATGGATTACTTTGAGATCTCACATGGTGGCTAATGAGCTATGCATGTAGCCTACCGAAGCTTTTCAGATGGTGACCAAATTTTTCAGTAGGGACACATGTAGAATTAACAATGTGGTCTCGCTGATATTTATTATGGAAAAAATACCAATATTCAAAAGAGGATGGAGAAGAAAAATTAATTTTCACCTGTTCAGTGCCACCCTCTGCTGTTAGTGACCCTCAAGGTCGATGTAACATGCTGCAAGGTTTGTATATGGAGGAGGAAGAGGAGAATGATCATCAGTAGCTGTCTGTGAAGGGTACATAGACATAGTGTGGGCATGGGATGTGGTAATCAGAGTAAAAATGATCATATTGACAACAATGGTCATGACAATCAACCATCGGTGAGGCTGATAATACTGAAACAATGGGGCCCTTGGAATGCATAGCAAGATGTTTTCTGTAATGCTTGTTGGAGATCAAGCATATTGTTAACATGAAGCAAAGTGATGTGCATTGGATAAATATGCTTTTTGGCTCGGAGGGTGGGTCCCTGTACCAACAGCGGCCAGGTATACAAGTGTCCAGCCAGGGGACAGTTTTGGAGGATAAGGAGGAGGAGGAACAGTGTTCACAGCAGGGTGGCACTCAAAGCAGCTCACGGACGGGCATCATTGGAGCGTGGCTGGGGGGATACAGGCGATACACCTCCCACTGAAGACAGCCTGCCATTGCCTCTGGGCAGTCTGGCACACGTGAGCGAATACATTCTGCGATGCCTACACAACTGCCACCAAGTTGCCCAGAATGTTACCAGTACTGATTACGGGGTGGCCACCTTGCTGGATCCCCACTACAAGAACTATGTGCCATCCTTACTTCTGTTACTGGAGCGTGATTGGAAAATGTGGTAATACAAGTGTACGCTGGTGGACTTATTACTGACGGCATTTTCTCCTGACAGTGGGGGCACAGTGGAAGCACAAGGCAGAAGAGGAAGTCACCAATGTAACTGGAGCACCACCACCTCGGAAGGGAGGGTTAGCATGGCTGAAATGTGGAAAACTTTCCTCAGCAAGCCAAAACATTCAGCACCACCTTCTGATATGGTCTGTATTAGCAAGAGGCAGCGATTCTGCAACATCATGGAAGAGCATGTGGCTACACATTCGCCAGTCCACAACCAATGTGGGAGAGCTCACATTCATTAAAATAAACCAGACATGGATCCAACAGGACTTGTCCTTACCTTTTGGCTGAATAGAGAATTATTCCAGCCGCACCAACCCATTGTTATGTTCAACCGCAGTTTGTAAGTTCTATTTGCCATTCACAATGTTTTGGGGCCTTGCAAAATGAAAAAAGAAACAAGCAAAAAAAAAACACTAGGCTGTTTTTCAGAGTTTACCCACAGAGGCTGTTTTGCAGAGTACACCTACAGAGGTTGTTTTGCGGAGTACACCCACACAGGCTTTTTGGCAGAGTACTCCAAGAGAGATGGGTGCAGAGTACACACATAGAGGCTTTTTGGCAGAGCACACACACAGAACCTTACACAGTCAGTCACTCAAGCAGCATCCTGTCTCTCTGCTGATCAGAGCAGAGAGGCTTCTATTTCGAGTTGTATCTTTGTGTTCACTGTAGGCTGGGACTTCTGGTCCCACCTACAGTATCCAATGTTCACTATGGGCTGGGACTTCTGGCCCCAGAGCATGCATAGTGAAGTCCTGCTTGATGCAAAAGCAAGCAGGGAGCGCAGGGGCAACCGGAGATGGGAGTGATGAGGTTATTGTATATACATATTTTGTTTTCCGTTTTCTGACCCTCTACTGTTAAGCAAGATGGCAGCCACAGCTGTTTGCAATTTTGCTGAATTTGCGTGGAGCAAATTGCAAAAAATCAGTATTTTCTAGAATGCAGATTTTTGTAATATTCAAGTAGAATTAAATTCCATGCAAATAAATTTGCTCATCTCTAGCTAATATGCAAGCAGCAAAACTGTCACCTTGAAATGACACAATCACAAACATGATAGAAGTTAAAGGATGCTAAACCAAAAAACTTGAATAGTAAAAGAAATATGTGAGTGTATGTCTGCCTCTAAATTCTACTTCCCCATTTGTATAAAATATGTATATTTACTTTATTAAGTGAATGATGCTATAAAGTAATAAGAAAGATAAAGTGTCTAAATTCACGTTTCTGTGATTTGACACTGCAGAGATATACAGCATACAGTAGTTTGAATCCCGACAATATTCTTTTCAAGATACACTCAGTGCACATCACTAGTTTCTTCCATCAGAATTTCAAGCTAAACTGCTGAGCCCCATATGGTCATACTGCACAGAGAACAGCTGTGACAGATGAGGCTTGGTCTGACTGTGCCCCTGAAGGCATGCTTGACCCATTCTTTATAAAAGCAAAAGATTGTTACATTTGCAAAATATCATGTCCTGTAGGTGCCAAAGCTGTAAAGTGAGGCAGAGAAGGCTAAAATGTATGGGGCTATGTTTTGTAGTTTGAAAAATTAAGCTATGGCAAATAAAATACTATAAGTAAATAAACAAAACAATGCACAAACATACAAAAACAACACCAAGAAGGAAAATTACATGATCAATAGACATGTTCATGATATAATGAAAAACTGTAATAAAACTGGACACAAAAATAAAATGATGAAAAACTGAAAACAACATTTTCAAAGCAGCTTGATTTATTCAGTATTGAGTATGAGCACTACGCAGAGAAATACTCGCACTTATATGCCTTGTATACTATCAGTGAGGTTAAGGTGCTTTCACACTACACTTTGTCCAGTGTTCCTTGGTCCCATCTGAACTCACAAAACGGGATTCGGGTGTATGCACAACAGAGCCATTGACTATAATGGTGCTGGCGGAGTCAACGTGTGCTCTGTCGCACATCATTTTTGGCATGTACACCTACCGGAGACGGACACTGAAATGCAGTCTACTATGTCTGAGTGTCCCCCTTCATTAGACGTATATGACCGAAAATGATGCACAACAGGGCACACGTGGACTCCATCAGCACTATTATAGTCAATGACCCCATCGGCGCATATGCCCGAATTCCGTTTTGCTGGGGGTTTGGACGTAAGCCTCAATGGGACGAATGAACGTGGTACAAAGATCAGTGTGAAAGGACCCTTATTAATGGTTGTATGAGGGATATGCTGCCATGCTGAATGAACTCAACCACATAAATCATCAACATCCGCTGCTGACAGCTTCCTTTGCAATTGCCTACCAATGACATTTCAAATGTGCTCGATGAGAGAAAATTTCATAGACGTTGCAGGCTATGGTGGTGCAAGAGGCCATTTTGATAGGGTTGCTGACATGGTCTCCAGAAGAATATTATTACATCCATGGCAAAAGCGGAGGATTGAACTCTATTTCCACCTGCATTGCTGTCTTGCTCTGCACCATGATAGCCTTTCAGAGGTCAATGAAACAACTTTAGGAGGATGTCTGATTCATAGCCCAATTCCATGCAAACGTCTTCTGATGGTTTGTGTAGACATGGTTTAAGGTACCTTAACCTTGTATGTGACGTACAATTTTACTTGCAGTCTTTGAACTGATAGACCTTAGTTTACACACATTGGCTGAGATGTCGGTACTAGAGATGAGGAAATCACTATGCAGAAGATTGAGATCAAGTTAAATTTCTTGAAATTCTCAGTTTCATGGAAATTCGAACAATTTGAGATTTGATTTGCAGTTTGCAAAGGAAAAAAAACAACCATTTCCCATACTGTAGAAGCATCAGAGAAGGGGCTATGTCAGTTTGACTTGTCACGCGGGCTTTACCATAATGCCCTACCCTACAGTTAGGACATCATTCCTTGGGCAGCATGGTGGCTCAGTAGTTTGCACTGCTGGGGTTCTGGGTTTAACCCTTTCACCAACTTGCGATTTTCCATTTTTGTGCCTTCATTTTTGCTCCCCTTCTTTCCAGAGCCATATTTTTTTTTCCATCAATATAGCTGTATAAGGGCTTGTTTTTTGTGGGATGAGTTGTACTTTTGAATGACTCCATTAATTTAACTATATAGCATTCTGGAAAATGGGAAATGAAATTCAAGTGCAGTAAAATTGCAAATAAAGTGCAATTCCACAATTGTTTTTGGGGTTTCTTATTTACCATATTCACTAAATGCTAAAACTGACCCAGCAATATGATTCCCCAAGTCAGTATGAGATACCAAACATGTATAGATACCAGACATGTATAGGTTCTTTTTTATTTAAGTGGTGAAAAAAAATCTGAAATTTGTAAGAAAAAAGAAGTCCTTATGTCGCCATTTTCTGAGAACCTCAGCGTCTCCAAATTTCGGGATCTGGGGCTGGGTGAGAGCTTATTTTTTACACCCTGAACTGACGTTTTTATTGAGACCATTTTGGGGTACATACGATGTTTTGATCACCTGTTATTGCAATATTGCATGTGGTCACAAAAATGTAATTCTTGCATTTCAATATTTTTCTAATTAAGCCATTTACCAATCTGATTAATTTACTTTATATTTTCAAAGATCAAACAGAGTGATACAAAATGTGTATTTTTTTTTGTTTTATTTTGAATGGGACAAAAGTAGAGCAATTTGAACTTTTGTGTTTTTTTTTTTTATTTTTTTTAACCCCTTAAGGACCTTGGGATTTTCCTCTTTCGTTTTTTTCTCCCCTTGTTCCCAGAGCCATAGCGTTTTTATTTTTTGGTCAATATGGCCGTGTGAGGTCTTATTTTTTGCGGGACAAGTTGTACTTTTGAACGACATTACTGGTTTTACCATATCGTGTATGGGAAAAAAATTCCAAGTGTGGAGAAATTGCAAAAAAAGTGCAATACCACAGTTGTTGTTTTTTTACCACATTTACTGAATGCTAAAGCTGACCTGCCATTCTTAGTCTCCAGGTCATTCCGAGATTGTAGATACCAAACATGTACAGGTTCTTTTTTATTTAAGTGGTGAAAAAAAAATCCAAAGTTTCCTTAAAAAAAAAAATGGCGCCATTTTCCGAGCATCTCCATTTTTTTGGATCCGGGGCCGGGTGAGGGCTTATTTTTTGGGCGCTGAGCTGACACTTTTATTGATACCATTTTGGGGTAGATCCGATGTTTTGATTGCCTGTTATTGCATTTTATTGCAATGTTGCAGTGACCAAAAAAATGTAATTCTGGCGTTTAGAATTTTTTTCTCGTTATTCTGTTTACCGATTGTATTAATAATTTTTTTATGTTGATAGATCAGGCAATTCAGAACGCGGCGATACCAAATATGTGTATGTGTTTTTTTTATTATTATTTTATTTTGAATGGGGCGAAAGGGGGGTGATTTAAAGTTTTATATTTTTTTATTTTTTTAATATTTTTAAAAACACTTTTTTTACACTTTCTGCATTCTTCAATAGTCTCCAGAGGAAACTAGAAGCAGCAGTTGTCTGATTGCTTCTACTGCATACAGGCGGTGAGGAGATTGCCTGTATGCAGTAGAAATGCTCATGTGCTATGAGCGCCGACCACTAGGTGGCACTCATAGCAATCTTTACATGACAACCACAGGGGTCTGCTGCAGGCCCCGGGTTGTCATGCCCACGAATTGGTGACCCCCGATCATGTGCCGGGGTCACCGATGGGCGGAGCTAATGCCGCGCTTCTTGTGCGGCGATGACAGATTGACAGAGGCATTTAACTGGTTAACAGCCGTGGCTGGATCACGATTCCACCCGCGGCTGTTGCGGGCACAGGTCAGCTGTATAAATCAGCTGACATGTGCCCGATTCAGTGCGCCCCAGGCTTTAAAGGGGTTAAAACTTTCTTTTTTACTTTTTTTTTTTACAGCCCTGCTATGTATAGCAGAAAAAACAATCTCCTATAAATGATGACCACGGGCCTTCTGCAGACCCCCCAAATGTCATGACAACTCATGGGTGCCCCGCGATCACGTGACAGGGGCATCAATGGGCGGGACTTGGACACACATCCTGCTACCGCACCATAAATGCAGATGTCAGTGATTAACAGTGGCATTTAGCTGGTTAACAGCCTCAGATCAACCCACGGCTGTGAGGGGCACATGACAGCTGTGTATTACGACAGAAACCCTAAATCTAAAAGATAACTTTTAATAAATACAATTAAAATAGTCAACCATAGACATCGAAAGCCTAAAGACTAGTGATGGGCTAACACTAAAATGCTCGGGTACTTGTTGTTCGAATCGAGCAAATTGGAATGCTTGAGTGCTCGATCCGAGCAACGAGTCCAATGTAAGTCTATTGGAAACTAGAGCATTTTTCCGGTGGCTCCCCGGTTGGTTTGCAGAGGGCCTAAAAACTGTCCAAATCGATAGGAACAATGCTCAAGTGACATGGGAACAGCATGGAGAAGACCCCTGGAAGCATCTCTGACTCCCAAGTCACTGCTGTCAACAATATTGTCAGAGTATTACGCCACTTTTATGGACTCACAATAAAACAAACAAAAACGAAACCAAAATGGAATTTCCTGATAAAAATGTTCAGGAACATCCTTTCCAGGGTAATGACTTGTATCTAAGGCAAAATAAATAGCCTAAAACAAAAATGCTCCTCCACACCATGGGCTATGTTCACACATAGCGTTTTTGATGCGTTTTTGCACTTTTGCATTGCTTTCAACGATGAAAATACAGTACATTCACCGGTAAATGTCATTTTAACATTTTACTACCTTATTTAGCCACATCCTATTTAATTTATGAAAGAGGGACTCTGAATGTCACAAAGCCTATTTATATAGGGCCATCAAGTGGCCCTTACTATTCTTAAAGGGCCAGTAGTTGTCCCTCACTATTGTTAGAGAGCCATCAGCCGGCTATGCTTTCTTGTTCCCATTATTAACGAGTGGGTATCCTATACTGTTATTGCGTATGCAGTGACTGCAAGGGCTGCCAAAATTTAGGAAAAACCCCAATAACTATTTAAAGACACATAGAGGTAGGCCTCAGTAACACCATGTTCCCATTAGAAAGGAGCGGGTCTGCTATACAATTATAGGGTATGCAGTGAGCACAAAGACTGCCAAAATTTTGGAAAAACTCAAATAACAATTTAAAGACACATAGAGGTGGGCCTCAGTAACAACATGTTCCCATTAGAAAGGAGCGGGTCTGCTATACACTTATAGGGTATGCAGAGAGTACAACACCTGAGAAAATTTAGAAAAAAAAACAATAACAATTTAACCCATTTCCGACAAGGTCAGTAATAGTACGTAGCTGCGCCCTGGGACTTATGGACCAGCTACGTACTATTACGCGTGCGGCGGTCGCGCCCGCACACAAGCGGTGCAGGGCGATCGCCGCCGGGTGTCAGCTGATTGTCATGGCTGACACCCGGTGCTATGTGCAGGGATCAATCCCGCACCGCTCCCTGCACATTAACCCTCGCAATGCTGCGATCGAAGTTGATCGCAGCATTGCGGTGGCAAGGTGGGAGGTGATTGCTATACTCACCTCTCCTGCCGGCGTTCAGCGATGTCTGCAGTGGCTTCCGGATGTTGTCATGATGACCCGATGTTGTCATGACAACATCCGGGTGACCAGGAGGCAGGATGTTACTTTGGTCATGCGCAGTGCATGACCAAAGTAATGTCTCCCCTGTGTGCAGCGCTTACAGGCTGCATGGCATAGGGAGCAGCTGTTCTCTATGCCATGCAGCCGAACAGGCTGCAAAAAGTGAAAGTCCCATAGTGGGACAATGTGTAAGAGTAAAAAAAAAGTAGAAAAGTGAAATAAAAAATTCTGAAAATATAAAAAAAATGAAAAAAATAATCCCCAAAAAATAAAAATATATTGAACCCATAATATTTAATATGAAAAAAAATAAACCAATAAAAGTACACATATTTAATATCGCCATGTCTGAAATGACCTGACCCATAAAACTGTGTCACTAGTTAACCCCTTTAGGGAACATGGTAAAAAAAAATGAATAAAAATAGAAGCAAAAAACAATGCTTTATCATATCGCCAAACAAAAAATGGAATAACACGCGATCAAAAAGACAAATGTAAATAAAAATGGTACCGCTGAAAATGTCATCTTGTCCCGCAAAAAACAAGCTGCCATACAGCTCCATCATCCGAAAAATAAAAAAGTTATAGCTCTCAGAATAAAGCGATACAAAAAAATTATTTTTTCTAGAAAATAGTTTTTATTGTGTAAAAGCGCCGAAACATATAAAAACAATATAAATGCAGTACCGCTGTAAATGTACTTACCCGAAGAATAAAGCTGCCTTATCAATTTTACCACATGCGGAACGGCATAAAAAAAACCCCATAAAAACAATTCCGGAATTGCTGTTTTTTGTTTATTCTGCCTCACAAAAATCGGAATATAAAGCGATCAAAAAATGTCACATGCCCGAAAATGGTACCAATAAAAGCGTAAACTTTTCCCGCAAAAAACAAGCTGTCACATGACTGTTGGCCAAAATATGGAAAAATTATAGCTCTCAAAATATAGTGATGCAAAAACTAGAATTTGAAAAAAAAGCATCTTTTAATGTGTGGCAGCTGTCAATCATAAAAACCCGATATGAATCTGGTATCGCTGTAATCACACTGACTCAAAGAAAAAAGTCATCTAATTACTTATACCACACGAGGAACGGTGTAAAAAAATAAGCTCTAGGGTTAGGTTTGTGCTAGGGTTGGGGTTAATTGGGGTTGGGGTTAGGGTTGTGTTAGGGTTCGGGTTGGGCTAGGGTTAGGGTTGGGCTAGGGTTAGGGCAGGGTTGGGGTTAGGGTTGGGCTAGGGTTGGGGTAGGGTTAGGGTTGGGGCTAGGGCTAGGGTTGGGCTAGAGTTAGTGTTGGGCTACGGTTAGGGTTGGGTTGGGTTAGGGTTGGGCAAGGGTTAGGGTTGGGCTAGGGTTAGGTTTGGGCTAGGGTTAGGTTTGGGCTAGGGTTAGGGTTTGGGCTAGAGTTAGGTTTGGGCTAGGGTTAGGGTTGGGGTAGGGTTAGTGTTGGGGCTATGGTTAGGGTTGGGGTAGGGTTAGTGTTGGGGCTATGGTTAGGGTTGGGCTACGGTTGGGGTTGGGGTAGGGTTAGGGTTGGGTTGTGGTTAGGGTTGGGGTTAGGGTTAGGGTTGGGCTAGGATTAGGAATGGGCTAGGATTAGGGATGGGCTAGGGTTAGTGTTGGGGTTGGGGTTGTATTAGGTTTGGCATTAGGGTTTGGATTTTTTGAAAAGTAAATAAAAAAAAAATAATGATTATATGGTGACCAGTGTTGAGCGCAAGTGTTCGCTACTTGAGTTTGCATCGGGTGCTCGTGTATGCACTGATTATCGTGGGTGTTCGAGTGACATGCTCGAGTCACTGCCCCATATTCTTTGTGGCCAAAAAAAACGTTGCTGGGATCCCCTGTCATGCTCAAGCAATCCCCACATGTTTTTTTTTTTGGGTGTCTAACAACCGTTAAACATGCGGGGCAGGGACTCGAGCATGTCACTCAAGCACCTGTGATACATGGTGCTTACCCGAGTACCCGATGCAAACTCAAGTAGCAAGCACTTGTGCTCAAGACTAATCACAACTTATTCAATATGATGACTTAATGTTATCGAATTCTGTTGTACCTCTGGGTTCAAAATGTACACTATACCCCTTGATAAAATCCTTGAGGGGTTAAGTTTCCAAAATGAAGTCAATTGTGGGGGGTTTCCACTATTTAGGCTCTTGATTCCAGCCAATTTTGCGTTAAAAAGTCACACAGTGCTCCTTCCCTTCTGAACTCTGATGTGTGCCCAAACAGTGTATTTTCCCCACATATGGGGTATTGGCGTACTCAGGAGAAATTGCACAACAGTTTTTAGGTTCCATTTTCTCCTCTTACCCTTGTGAAACTAAAAAAATTGTGGCTAAAAGATCATTTTTGTGGAAAAAGTTAGATTTTTTTATTTTCACGGCTTCATGTTCTAAACTTCTGGGGTTTAAGAGTGCTCACCACAATCTCAGAGAGAGTGCACAGCAAGTTGCATGGTGCAATTTCTCCTGTTACCCTTATGTAGGTGCAAAACTGGGGGCTGAAAAACATTTTTGTGAGAAAAATGTGAAAATTTTATTTTCACGACTCCATGTTATAAACTTCAGTGAAGCACCTGGGGGTTCAAGGTGTTCACCATACATCTACATAAGTTCCGTGAGGGGTCTAGTTTCCAAAATGGTGTCACTTGTGGGGGGTTTCTACTGTTTAGGCACATCAGGGGCTCTCCAAACGCAACATGGCGTCCGATAATTATTCAAGCAAATTTTACATTCAAAAAGTCAAATGGTGCTCCTTCCCTTCTGAGCCCTGCCGTGCTCCCAAACAGTGATTTTCCCCACATATGGGGGATCTGCATGCTCAGGGGAAATTGTACAACAAATTTAGGAGTCCATTTTTTCCTGTTACCCCTGCAAAAAAAAAAAATTGGATTCTAAAATAACATTTTTGTGAAAAAAGTTAAATGTTCATTTTTTTCATCCCCATTGCAAAAATTCCTATGAAGCACGTGAAGGGTTAATAAACTTCTTGAATTTGGTTTTGAGCACCTTGAGGGGTGCAGTTTTTAGAATGGTGTCACTTTTGGGTATTTTCTGTCATAAAGGCCCCTCAAAGTCACTTCAAATGGGATGTGGTCCCTAAAAAAATGGTTTTGCAAGTTTTGTTGTAAAAATGAGAAATTGCTGGTCAACTTTTAACTAGTGATGAGCGAGCATGCTCGCTACTGCTCGGTACTCACCCGAGAATCTCACTGCTCGAGATGCTGGGCGCTCGCCGAGTATTTCTGGGGTTACTCGGCGGGAGCTCGGGTTCCCTCCCTGCATGTTTGGCTCTCTTTAGAGCGACAATCAACATGCAGGGATTTCCTGCCACTCATTGTAATGCCACAGCCATGGTGGTTGTGGCATTACAGTGATTGGATGGCAGCACAGTGTCATCAGGTCTATATCAGACCTGGCGCCACTGTGCGCGTCACAGTCACTCCGGAATCAGGCAGAGTAGGGAGAAGTGCTGCCTCATCAGGGAGAGATTTGCTTGTGTATTAGGTAGTGTAGGGAGAAAAACTGGACATTGCACACATCCATCTTAACAAACAGTCCTTTTGAGGACTAACTAATCCATCTGCAGAGATATCAGGTAGGCTGTATATATAGGCAGGCAGGCAGGGTATATAGCAGACTGCAGTGCATATAGAACAAGAGGCTCCATTCCAATTCTGCCTTTTGCTGCTGTTAGATATTTCTGTACAAAGGCCCAGGTCTCAGGGGCCAGGAATACTTTTTTTGGATCTTAATCCTCATTACTTGCTTAAAAAGCAATCCAGAGAACACCGTTTTTCTCTGCCATTTGCTTGTTGGCACTGCAGAATACAACCAGGTCCTTTCCATATTACAGCGCTAGAAATCCAGCTATTTAAAACTGTGTTTTCTCCGTCACATGGATGACATATACGTTGTCAGAAAATACTGCCATTTCTGGCCTCCATTAAAAATTTCCTTCAGTGTGTCAGTGAAGCAATTCACAACAGTTTGCAGTTCAAACTACTTATCTACAGGCCAGGTATTCAAAACTCTGTTTTCTCCGTCACACGGATCACATATACGTTGTCAGAAAATACTGCCATTTTCTGGCCTCCATTAAAAATTTCTTTCAGTGTGTCAGTGAAGCAATTCACACCAGTTTGCTGCTCAAACTACTTTCCTACAGGCCAGGTATTTAAAACTCTGTTTTCTCCGTCACACTGATCACATATAAGTTCGCTCAAAACTCAGTCATTTGTAGTGAGCGTGGAAGATACTGTCGTCCATTTAAAATGGGCAAGGCACATGGCAAGGGACGGGGAACTGGACGTGATGGTGATGGTGCATGCAGAGGCCGAGGACAAGGCCGTGGGCAAGCCGAAATTGTGCCACAAAAAACACCCACATCTTCTCGCCTGACCTTCCTGTCCCAATTCCTAGGGGACCGCAGCACACCACTATTGAACCCAGAGCAGTGTCAAAAGGTTGTTGGTTGGATAGTGTATAATGCATTCAGTCACTTAGCCACCACCACCACCACCACCCTGCCTACCACACGGTCAAGTCTCAGTAGCCGTGAGTCTGAACTGCATATTCATTACCCTGATCCTTCTTCCTCCCACCATGCCGAGTGCCTGGAGACAACTGATCCCACACTTGGACACTCTGAAGAGCTGTTCACTTTTCCATTTATAGATTCGGGCCCATCGCCCGGTCCACTTGAAGCGGGGTAAGAGGAGATCGCGTGTAGCGATGCCCAAATATTTGAGC
Organism: Phyllobates terribilis; assembly: GCF_046119375.1. Classification (NCBI taxonomy): domain Eukaryota; kingdom Metazoa; phylum Chordata; class Amphibia; order Anura; family Dendrobatidae; genus Phyllobates; species Phyllobates terribilis. The sequence continues at coordinate 845,576,191 of NW_027362761.1, forward strand.
AGCCACGGTCACACGAAGGCGATAGTGGGAAAGTGTCACAAGAGGTGGACGATGATGAGACACAATTGCCAGAAAGTCAAGAGGAGGACCAGGGTGCGGAAGTGGAAGACGAGGTGGTGGATGATATAGTAACTGACCCAACCTGGCAAGAGGACATGCAGAGTGAGGACAGCAGCACACAGGGGGAGGGAGGGAGAGCACCCCAACAGGCAGGAAGAAGCAGTGTGGTGGCCGCAGACAGAATGACGGCAACTGTTCCCCGTAACCCCAACACGAAGGAAGCTGCCAGTACAACTGTTTGGTCTTCCCGAGTCTGGTTGTTTTTTAAAGACTCGGCCGATAACCCCAAAAAGGCCATTTGCACCACCTACCAGGCCAGCATCAGCAGGGGTGGCAAAACGACCAGCCTGACCACACCAGCATGATCAGGCACATGGCAGCAAAGCACCCGACTTTGTGGGCTGAACCCCAGGGTCCAGGAACAGTGTCTGCAGGTGGCATCATTGCTTCTTCCATTGTTGTGCATGCAAGCCAATCCCCTGTCCATAGTGCATGTGAAGATGCCTCCTGTCCTGCACCTGTCATTGCACACTCTCAAGTAGCAGCATCAGGAAACATGTCCATGTCCTTCTCCCAGCACAGCGTCCAGTTGTCCATACCCCAGTCCTTGGAACGCAAGCGCAAATATGCAGCCAACACCCCACAGGCCACACTACTAAATTCTCACATTTCACAACTGCTTGCGCTCGAAATGTTGCCTTTTAAGCTTGTGGAGATGGAAGCATTCCGCAACCTGATTGTGGCGGCCGTCCCTCGGTACTCGGTCCCCAGCCGCCACTATTTCTCCCGGTGTGCCGTTCTTGCATTACACAAGCATGTGTCCCAAAATATTAGCCGTGCCCTCAACAACGCAGTTACCGGGAAAGTTCACCTAACCACGGACACGTGGACAAGTGCTTGTGGGCAGGGATGGTACATCTCGCTGACGGCACACTGGGTTAACATAGTGGAAGCAGGGACCCAGTCGGACCTTGGGACAGAACACGTTCTTCCGACGCCAAGGATTGCGGGGCCTAGGTCAATCAGGGTTGCCCCCATGGTCTACAGCTCCTGCACCTCATCCTCCTCAGGCTCCTCCTCCTCTTCAGCCTCCATCTGCGAAATGACCACATTAGTCACAAGTTGGAAGCAATGCAGCACTGCCTCGGCCAAGCGGCAACAGGCTGTGCTGAAGATAATAGGCTTAGTTGACATACCGCACAATGCTGAAGAGTTGTGGACAGCTCTGAAAGAGCAGGCAGATCTGGGGCTCACACCACTGAACCTACAGTCAGGCATGGTCGTGTGTGACAATGGCCGGAACCTGGTGGTGACTAGTGTTGAGCCACCCCCATAGTATTCGAGTTCAGTTCGGTTCGTCGAACACCCGTATGTTCGCTGAACTGTTCATTGAACTGTTCGTCAAACACCTTCGAACACCGTTAAAACCAATGGCAGGCAAACAAAAACACATAGAAACACATAGAAAACACATAGAAAACACTTCAAAGTTGTCCAAAAGCTGACAAACTGCTCAGAAGACACAAATAACACATGGAAAAGTGACAAGTACATATAGTCATGCGAAAAGAAAAGAGGTGGAGGAGTAAAAGGAGGGGGAGACACAGATATAGGCATGTCATGCCCTTCTAAAATCAAGAAAGGCTGGAGTAAAAATCTAAAATCAGCCTACCAACACCCAGACGTCGTGACAAGAAAATGAAAAAAAGAAATATCTTTAGGTAGAATGGCGGTTCCATTCAGAACACTTTCCTTACAAGACGTAGTGGTATCCCCGTTGTGAGTTGTGCCAAAAACGGAACCCAATACATTCTGACTAATCCACCATTTGTCATATCCAAGGGGCAGGTCAGTAAATGACAACATCGAAGCGCAACCAAGTACAGTAGTATATACTGTACATCCTTTGACAAGGCAATCAGGCGGATCAAGAAGTTGGGAAGGGTCACCCTAATGGCCAAAACAGACATTGATGCAGCGTTACGGTTACTTACTACCTGTGCCTCTGAATAGTGTCCACCAATTGGGCTGCTTCTGGGAAGGAGCATACTACATAGATCGCTGTTTGCCCATGGGGTGCTCCAGATCCTGCTCACTATTTGAGGTGTTTAGTTGCTTCCTCGAATGGGTTGTAATGGACGTTTCTAAGGGGGCACATATTATCCATTACCTCAACAACTTCTTATGCCTGGGCCCAAAAGATTCGCCACAGTGTGAATACACGCGGTAGTCCACCTGTGAGAAGGAGAGAGCTGGAGGGAGAGCGGACACCACAGAGCCGAGAGGTTAGATTGAGAGCGGAAGAAGGAAAGATGACGAGGGAGGTAAGGGAGTACAGTGGAAGGCCGACCTGAGCTCCCTCACGTTCCTGCGGGGTGGGGAACAGCCCTGGGAAGAAAAGCCGCTTGCGCATCCCTTTGAGGTTACGGGCTCGAGCGGGCAGAGGGACTACGCTGGAGTGCGAAGCTGACATGGCCAGTCCGTTCCTGCCCTTGCGAACTCTGTGTCGCCGGGTTTGTGCCTGAGCCGCGGTGGACCCTGACGGCCAGCCCCCCTCTCCCAATACTGGTGCCTGTCAGCTGGTGGGTTGAGCCCCCCCCGCGGTGGGGGGGGAGTAACATCTGCAGAAGAAAGACCATCTTCCAGCCAAACTAAGATGTCTACTTCTTTTCGTGGACAATGTGATATGATCCCTTTCTTACGGACACGCTCATCGCTACAAATTCCAGATGAGGCACAAAAACAGCAGGTGCTTCAACAGATATCAAGAGCTCCTTCAAGTGGGCTCTCCTCCACCTCAACTTCAACATCACAAATACTCCAGTCCTCAGAGGTGTCGCCCCAATTGCACTTGCTTCCTCACAGCTCCCAAGTCTCCAGCTGCCCGTCTGAGTATGGGGTAACACAGATGGTTGAGTCTGCACAGCTGTTTACTCATACTATAGCCTGGGAAACGGAGGTCAGCTCCAGAGCTTCTGTTAATCCAGACGAGGAAATGATCTGCACTGATGCCCAGAATCTTTATGAGTCGGATCCAGGACCAGAAGAATACGGTTCTGAGCATAATGTAGACCCTCGTTCCCAAACTGTAACTCCTGTTGGTGGAGACAATGATGAGACTCAAATACCTGATTGGGGCGACAACTTGACTTTTCGGTCAGGGCAGGAAGAGGTTGGCTCTGAGGATGACGGGTGTGAGAACACACAGGGTGAGGATGACGAGGTTGGAGATCCCACTTACTCTCAACCCACAGTCATATCACTCGGTACCCGGGCCTTTGCCTGGCCTTGGGGATGTCACGGTGGTCGGCTCCCGGGCCCGTACCCTGGGGTCACTATTTAAAAGGGTGGATAATTGTTAATTTTCTAAGAGTTTGTGACGCCACCTGTGGTATCTGGTGAGAAGCACCAGCGCTGCAGCAGTCCACTGTGGCCGGTGATAAGGCAGCACTATGGTATAGCTCCCCACAGGTGGAGCTAGGCCTCAGGGAAGCGTATGCAGGGGGAATGCAGGACAGGCGAGACCCAGCTGGGTCAGAGCAAGAACGGGAACGGACACGGAAGTCACTTCAGTACCTTTTACTGGTGGAAATTCAGGCACATCCTGGAGCACTGTAGGGTGAAGGGTGCATATCGGGATCCTCCCCAATGAGCGGATGTAGGGCCTCCTGTTTCTTGCCTCTACATAGCAAGTTTCTGACCTGCCTGGAGCTAGGCCTAACTTAGTCTCTGTCCTGCGCTGGCTGACCTTGTGGTAGGGCCTTGTCTTGGAGTTCACGCTCCCAGTATGCGGGGCCTAAGCGTCTCCTGGCTCTGTTACATATCAGCACCTTAGCGGTCCTGGGACTTGTAGTTCTCCAGGGATTCCGGTAATGCCTTACTGGGTCATAGAGATCCCGGTAAGCTCAGATCCGGTGTCCGGTAAATGCTTTGGGGTGAGCTGGTTAAGCTCCTCTGCCCCCTATGTACTAACTCTCCACTCGCCTTCAGCCTACTCGGGCCCTCACTAGGCTATACACACTAACGGCAGCTTGCCGCGCTTCACCGATCTTATGGTTCCGGCACACCTTAAGCTCTAACTTGGCTCCCTGAATCTAGCTAACAGGAGCCTCATGCTCCACTGCTGAACTATTAACTGAGTTCTATAGACTAGACTGAGCTCCAATGCAGACTGACCTCTCTTAGGCTTCTCTACTGCAGGAACTCTTCAGAGGAACTGAACTGCCTAGCTCCACCTTCCCTATTTATATCCCTAACGGGCTCCCTCTGCTGGTCTGAGGTGGAAGGTAGAGATGTGTGAATGTTTATGGGGGCCTCTTGTGGAGGATTCCATCAATGCACTCTTCTAGGATCTGGGATACCAAGCGCAGCTGGGTGTCACAGATGCTATTGACGATGAGGTTAGGCTGCGCCTTCCTGGACAGAGACAGAGTACTGGAAGCACGTCAACAACTGCATCCTCAACCACATCTCTGCCTCTGACCACAATTCGTAGTTGCTCTTCAGGTCGCATGGGCTCTAAGCCTTTCATAGCCTGGGCATTTTTTCTGATCGAAAAGGATGACCCAACTCGTGTTATCTGTAATATTTGTCACCAAAAGCTAAGTAGAGGCCAAAAAATCCATAGTTTGAGTACTTCATGCATGAACCGTCACATGGATATGAAGCATAAGTTGCAGTGGGAAGCTCACTGTGCTACCATGCGGCCTAGCGGGCCGGGCCAACCACCATCTGCCCCATCTTGTGCACCCGCGGCCTCTTCATCCTCTGTGACTGGGGGGACAGCAGTCACACCTGTTTTTGGACGCAGACCTGCCACCTCTTTACCCGCAACAGCCAGTGTGATTGGCAGGTCATCATTTCATTTGGAAGTGGAAACACCAGCTGGTGTTGAGCGCTCTCTGACATCGAGAGCACCACCTTTGGATCAAGGCAACCTAACTTTTCTGACTGCATCTTCCTCACAGACCGGCAAGTTTGCCGGGGTCACCCTACTCAACCCCGTCTAAGCACAACAGCCAGCCCTCGGTCCCTCAGATGTGGACAAGTAAAAGACCATTTCCTCCTAGCCATGACAAAGCTAAGAGGTTGAATTTCACCATCTGAAGCTGTTGGCTACAGAAATGCTGCCTTTCCGCCAGGTGGACACAGAGGATTTTCGAGACCTTATGTCCGTCACAGTGCCCCAGTACCAGATGCCCAGTCGGCACTACTTCTCAAAAAAGGTGTGCCTGCGCTCCACCAGCATGTCGTACACAACATCACCGCTTCTTTGAGAAACTCTGTGTGTGACAGGGTGCATTTCACCACAGACACTTGGGCGAGTAGGCATGGACAGGGGCGTTACATGTTGCTGACTGGACACTGGCTAACTATGGTGACAGCAGGACAAGGGGCTGCTGTCCAAGTCTTGCCGTCCCCACGAGTTGTACGTCAATCCTCTTTATGTAGAAGTTCCTCCACTGCTTCAGCCTCCTCAACCTCCTCTCCGTCCTCCACCTGCACCCAAAGCCTGTCTGGTAATGCCACCTGCTTTCTAACTGCGCAGAAGGAATCCTGCACACCTCCTTACTATGCTGGCAGCAGGGCTCAACGGCATCAGGCGGTGTTTACTTTGAAATGTCTGGGAAATGTGAGCCACACAGCTGAGAAGTTGTGGTCAGCTCTGAAGACCCAGTTTCATGAATGGTTGTCTCCACTGGACCTGCAACCAGGGAAGGCCGTGTGTGACAATGCTGCAAACCTGGGTGCGGCCCATAGCCGGGGCAATGTCACACACGTGCCTTGTATGGCTCACGTGTTGAACCTTGTTGTCCAACAATTTTTAGCCCACTATTCCGGACTAGATAGCCTTCTGCAGAGGGCACGGTCGCTGTGTGCTCACTTCCGCCGTTCGCATCCTGCAGCTCAACGACTTACATCTCTACAGAAGTCGTTGGGCCTGCCAGTTCACCGGCTGAAATGCGATGTGCCGACACGGTGGAATTCAACTCTGCACGTGTTGCAGCGACTGTGGCAGCACCGACAAGCCCTGGTGCTTTACATTCTGACATATAGCCTGGGCCAACGAGATCCAGAGGTGGGGAAAATCACGCTGCAGGAGTGGTCTCAGATCAGGGACCTATGAAGTTGACGCGCCCCCTGGGCCGTGGGGTACTCGGAGCCGGGCCGGTAGACGCTGGGGGTTGTAGTCACTGTGGCGGTGACCCTGTCCATGACCCAGGGCTGTCAATCCAAGGGTAATTTGTATATGTGTTTTTTATAATGTCCGACTACGCCACCTGTGGGGTGCGGCCAAAGGGGACGCCGCTGCGGAACAGTCCTCTTAAGCTGGTGGTTTTGCAGCAATGGTATTATCACTCCGCACAGGAAGAGTGTAGCTTCAGGGCATTGTGGGTGGATGATGGTCTTTGTAGTGCAGGGAGTCAGTAATGAACACAGAGTCCGTGTGATGCAGTCCCAAGATCTTTACTCACAGTTGTTGCAGTCCAGATTACAGGTACCAGAGCAATCTCCCCCGTCGTGCTGTGCGTACTCAGTGAGGGGCTCAGTCCACCCCCAGATAGCTCCGGAGTACTTAGCAGGAACCCCTTCTGTGTGTCCTTTCTCTGGCCTTCTCCCTGCACCTCACACCCAGTGACACTTCTATCCGGTATCCTTGGGCCTTGGCGGGCGACGTGTGTTCCGTCCTCTGGGTCCTATATGGCTACCTTCTTAGTGAGACTCGTGTGGACTATGGCCTGCAGTACATGAAATGCTGCAGCCTCTGGTTTCTAGTTTAGCCTTGCTGTTTCTCCCCCAGTTGAGGGACCGGTTCTACTTATCTGGCCTGACCCCTCTACCTCCTGGTAGCAGCGGGCGTACGGGTGGCCTTCTGCACGGCCCGTACCCCTAGGGTCCCTTCGGTTCCTGGAGCCTTCCTGCTCCCACTCCTCTCTTCTCTCCTTCAGTCCTGGGCCTCCCAGGCTAGACCCACCTCCAGAGCAGAGCTCATGCAGAGCCTCTGCTCCTATCACTTCTCCTCCTCTGGCCGGCTTGCTCTTTCTAAGATGGCTTCTTATTTATAATCTCCCTGTCATGTGCTCCCCTAAGCTGCTTTCTCCACCCACACCCACTACATAGGACCCTCCCGCCATCTACGGACTTGGGACTGTGCTCTCCCTTAGGAGCAATCTCGCCCTACCCCCGCTGCGGGAATGTGTTGGATGCAGGTGTTAGGGTCCCGAGCCATACTCCTTCCTTACCTGAGGGTGAGATACCACACCTCTGGGTGAGATGCAGTTCCTCTGTGGCGACTGAACCCTCAGGGGCGCCACACACCCTTCTGCACAGTTTTGAAATGGCGACGAAGATGTTTAGTGCTGACGATGCCATTATCAGCATGACTATTCCGGTGATATACATGCTGGAGCACACGTTAAACAGAATTCAGAGTCAGGTGGTGGAACAAGAGGAGGTGGAGGAAGTAGAGGAGTAATCGTATGTGGAACGGATAACATCTCCAAGGTCCAGACGGTCGGCAGCACCAAGGCGGCAGGCATGGGAGGGTGGGGGAGAGGGATTAACCAGGGCGCATGGTAGCAGCCAAACTGTTGAGGAAGGTGCAGGAGCCGAGGAAGAAGTGGAGGACGAACTGGCGATGGGCATGGAAGACTCATCAGATGAGGGAGACCTTGATCACATTTCTGTTGTGCGAGGTTGGGGAGAGAGGGCAGAGGAAGGAAGCATGATTCTTACCTCGCTACCAACACAACAAGGACTTGGTCCTCCTGGATGCGCAAGACACATGAGTGCCTTCTTGCTGCACTACCTGCAACATGACCCTCGGATTGTCAGAATTCGAAGTAATCCCGACTACTGGGTTGCTACACTCTTAGATCCCCGGTACAAAAGTAAATTTGCCGAAATAATTCCTGCCATAGAAAGGGATTCACGCATGCAGGAGTATCAGCAGTAGAGTTGAGCCACCCCCGTAGTGTTCGAGTTCGGTTTGGTTCGTCGAACACCCGTATGTTCGCCGAACTATTCGTCGAACTGTTCGTCGAACACCGTCGAACACCGTCGAACACCGCAAACAAAAACACATAGAAACACATAGAAATCACCTTCAAAGGTGTCCAAAACCTGACAAACTGCTCAGAAGACACAACTAACACATGGAAAAGTGACAAGTACATATAGTCATGCGAAAAGAAAAGAGGTGGAGGAGTAAAAGGAGGGGGAGACACAGATATAGGCATGTCATGCCCTTCTAAAACCAAAAAAGTGCGAAGCTGACACGGCCAGTCCATTCCTGCCCGTGCGACCTCCGTGTCGCCAGGTTTGTGCCAGAGCTGCGGTGGACCCTGACGGCCAGCCCCCCTCTCCCAATACTGGTGCCTGTCCGCTGGTGGGTCGAGCGAGCCCCCCTGCGGTGGAGGCAGGTCTAAGCTTTTTAATTTAAATTGTCTCTGTAATTTGAATGAGTACACTTTAAATCCTTTTACAAGGATCTATTGGAGGGCAAGTCTGATGCCAGCAGCCGCGGGAATTCCAGCTCCAGTAGCATCCACTAAAGCTGCTGCAGTTAAAAAGCTTTTATAAGAATCGAGCTTGGGGGTCCACCGCAAGGCGTCCTACCGCCAGTCCCAGCCCCTGTGCCTCGGGGTGCCTCCCCGATGCTCTTTACTGAGTGTCCCGGGGGCCCGAAGCATTTCCTTTGAAAAAATTAGGTGTCCAAACTACAGGTGGTGTAGCTTGCTTAACAGGTGGGATAATCCACTGACTAGCAGACACTGCTACTAGGTCCAAAGTATTTCCTGGGCTAGATGCAGTTAAAAATTTGTAATTAGATCTACAGGCGGTGGTTACTCTGCTGACTAGCAGACACTGCTACTAGGCCCAAAATATTGCCTGGGCTAGATGCAGTTAAAAATTTGTAATTAGATACTCTCGTTGGATGCTGAGAAAGCATTCCATAGAGTCTCCTGGCACACCATATATTATTCTCTTAAAAATCTTGTGGTAGGGGTCTAGGGGACCCTTTTATAGCCAAAATCATGGCCCTGTATCGCAATCCGTCAGATAGGCTGAAGATATGTCCTTTTAAAGGAATAGAGGAATCCAAGTTATCTGTAAACAGAAAGATTGTGAGGGAATATTTAACTAACATAAATGAGTTCAAGTCTCCAGGTCCAGATGAATTACACCCCAGAGTACTGAAGGAGATCGTAGAAGAAATTTTAGAACCACTCTCCATAATCTTTGAAAATTCTTGGAGAACAGGAGAAGTCCCAGAAGACTGGAGAAGAGCAAATGTTGTTCCTATCTTCAAAAAGGGGAAGAAGGTGGACCCAGGGAACTATAGACCGGTGAGTCTGACTTCTATACCAGGAAAGATCTTTGAACAAATTATTAAACAACATGTATGTAAGTACATGGATAAGAATGAAGTGATTAACCAGAGTCAGCATGGGTTTGTAACTAACAAGTCATGTCAGACTAACTTAATTTCCTTCTATGACAGAATCACTGACTGGGTGGATCAGGGAAATGCTGTAGATATAGTATATCTTGACTTCAGCAAAGCATTTGACAAAGTATCTCACACCATCCTTATTAAAAAAATGACCAAGTATGCAATGGACCAGGCAACTGTTAGGTGGATTCATAACTGGCTTAGTGATCGGACTCAAAGGGTGGTTGTAAATGGCTTCACATCCAGCTGGATGAATGTCTCAAGTGGGGTACCACAGGGCTCTGTCCTGGGACCTGTATTGTTCAACATCTTTATCAATGATTTAGATGAAGGAATTGAGGGTAAACTGATTAAATTTGCTGATGACACAAAGCTAGGAGGGATAGCTAATACTAGAGAAGAGAGAGAGAGGATTCAAAAAGACCTAAATAAACTGGAGCAGTGGGCAGCAACCAACAGAATGGTTTTTAACAGGGAAAAATGCAAAGTACTACATCTGGGCAATAAAAATGAAAAAAACATATACAGAATGGGAGGAATAGAGCTAAGCAACAGTACATGTGAAAAAGACTTAGGTATACTAATAGAACATAGACTGAACATGAGTCAACAGTGTGATGCAGCAGCAAAAAAGGCAAATACAATTCTGGGATGTATTAACAGAAGCATACAGTCTAGATCACGTGAAGTCATTATCGGTCTTTACTCCTCTTTGGTCAGACCTCATCTGGAATACTGTGTACAGTTTTGGGCACCACATTTTAAAAAAGACATAGACAAACTGGAGCAAGTTCAGAGAAGAGCGACCAGAATGCTGACTGGTCTGCAAACCATGTCCTATGAGGAACGGTTGCAGGATTTGGGAATGTTTAGCTTGCAAAAAAGAAGACTGAGAGGAGACTTAATAGCTGTCTACAAATATGTCAAGGGCTGTCACATTGTAGAAGGATCATCTTTATTCTCATTTGCACAAGGAAAGACTAGAAGCAATGGGATGAAACTAAATGGGAGGAGACACAGATTAGATATTAGAAAAATTTTTTGACAGTTAGGGTGATTAATGAGTGGAACAGGCTGCCACGAGAGGTGGTGAGTTCCCCTTCAATGGACGTCTTCAAACAGAGGCTGGACAGACATCTGTCTGAGATGATCTAGTGAATCCTGCTTTGAGCAGGGGGTTGGACCAGATGACCCAGGAGGTCCCTTCCAACTCTACCATTCTATGATTCTATGATAAATGGAACATTTTCATCACCTTTTATAATCACCAATGGGACAAGGCAGGAATGTCCTCTGTCTCCTCGATTATACATCCTAGTGATGGAGCACCTGCTCTCATCAATTTGCGATAACCCCAATATTAGGTGGATTGAGGTGGGAGGCACCGAGTACAATTGCTCTGCATTTGCTGATGATGTCCTAGTATATATCACTCAATCACATATATCCATCCCTGCTGTTATGGCTGAAATAGATCACTTTGTTACATGGTAAAATTTTAAAATCAATGCAGCGAAGTCTGAGGCCCTCGATGTCTCCCTCTCCAAATCCATACAGGATTCCATCCAGTCCAACTTTCCCTTTGCCTGGCCCTCACAGGGTATCAAATACTTAGGAATTCGTATTCATAGAGACCTCTCCCGTCGATTTTATCTTAATTTCGGGCCCTTTATTGAACAACTCCATAAAGATCTTACTTCTTGGACGGTGAAGGATTTTTCCTGGTTCGGCAGAATAGGTATACTAAAAATTAACGTCCTACCTAAACTCTTATACCTCTTCCAAGCCAATCCCGTGGTAATTCCCTCAAATTTTTGGAAAAGACTATGCAGTAGCTTTTAGTCTCCCCAGGATGACACAGGTGGGGCAGATGGTGGTTGTCCCGGCCCGCTAGGCCGCATTGTAGCACAGTGAGCTTCGCACTGCAACTTATGCTTCATATCCATGTGACGGTTCATGCATGATGTACTCAAACTATGTATTTTTTGGCCTCTACTAGAGATTAGCGGTATTCGACTCAAACTGTTCGCCAATCTCAAATTCGAGCTGTTTTGAGCTGTGGTCGAGCCGTTCGGCGAACACGAACGATTTGAAAAAAATCCGGCAGTTCGAGGTTATGTTCGATAACTGTTCGTGCACCAAAATAATAACTGGATTTTTTCACAGTAATGCTGATAATCAATGTTAATACTCAGTTTGATTGTACAGCGGGGCGGGGGGAGGGGCAGGGGATGGATCTCTGCATAAATAATGAAGATCTCCATTTTTTTTTCTCTTTCCCACATTTACAGTGGGGAGGTGCAATCTGTCAGCCTATCAGCAGCGCACACACGGAGCGAACTGCTTTTTTTCACACAAGCAAGGGCATGTGTCATTGGCTGTGTATGTCACATGTCCTTGCCCTATAAGACCCAGCCATTTTCCCCGTCGCCACCATTTTCTCACTGCTGCAGCTGCATGTGAGACGGTACCGTTGTTGCTGTGTGCGCTATACTTCCATTGTTAATTTCAAGCCAATTTTCTCAGAAATATACAGATAGCTTGGGAGTAGGGATTAGTTGTGATTGCAGTCCTTTTGAGGACTAGGTTACAGCATTTGCTACGACTTATATCAGGTAGGTCTGTGCTCTTAAATAGATATTTTGGGAGTAGGGTCTACTTGTAATTGCAGTCCTTTTGAGGGCTAGGTTACAGAATTTCCTACGACTTTTAGCAGGCAGGTCTGTGCTCTTAAATAGACAGCTTGGGAGTAGGGACTAGTTGTAATTGCAGTCCTTTTGAGGACTAGGTTACAGCATTTCCTTGGACTTTTTGCCTGGCAGGTCTGTGCCAGTGCTGTGCAAGTGTTTTTCACAGCATTTGGCTAAATCTAGCTAAGCAAATCCTTTTTGGCCTCTTGCAGTGTGTGTTAGTCAGTGGAGTAGCGTATCTATGTTGCAAGCTACACCACCTGTGTATAGAATACAATTTATTTTCTGCACCTAGCCAAGTAAAACCTTTTGGGCATCATTCTATTAGGCCATCTATACTAAGCTTCACCAGCTTGCAAATTACAAATAATTTTTATCTGCATCTAGCTCGGAAAATAATTTTGGGCTTGTAGCAGTGTGTGGGACTCATTCTATTAGTCCATCTATGCTAAGCTCCACCAGCTTGCAAATTACAAATAATTTTTATCTGCATCTAGCTCGGAAAATAATTTTGGGCTTGTAGCAGTGTGTGGGACTTATTCTATTAGTCCATCTATACTAAGCTCCACCACCTGTGTATGTATAAAATTGTTTTACTGCATCTAACCCAGCCAATCCTTTTGGGCTAATACCACAGTTTGGCCACTCAGCTCTGCTCGGTTCCCATCCATCGTTTTTTGTGCAAACAACTCCAGAGTTGTCAATTAGTTAAACACCAAAATGAGTGGAAAAAGGCCTGCTGCTGGTGGAAAGGGGAATAGGCGTGTTGGGAAGGGAAAAAAATGTTGTGTCCATGGGGTAGGTATTAAAGCAACAGTAACATCTGCAGGAGAAAGACCATCTTCCAGCCAAACTAAGATGTCTACTTCTTTTCGTGGACAATGTGATACAATCCCTTTCTTATGGACACGCCCATCGCTACAAATTCCAGATGAGGCACAACAACAGCAGGTGCTTCAACGGATATCAAGTGCTCCTTCAAGTGGGCTCTCCTCTACCTCAACTTCAACATCACAAATACTCCAGTCCTCAGAGGTGTCACCCCAATCGCACTTGCTGCCTCACAGCTCCCAAGTCTCCAGCTGCCCGTCTGAGTATGGGGTAACTCAGATGGTTGAGACTGCACAGCTGTTTACTCATACTATAGCCTGGGAAACAGAGGTCTGCTCCAGAGTTTCTGTTAATCCAGACGAGGAAATGATCTGCAATGATGCCCAGAATCTTTATGAGTCGGATCCAGGACCAGATGAAGAAGGTTTTGAGCATAATGTAGACCCTCTTTCCCAAACTGTAACTCCTGTTGGTGGAGACAATGATGAAGACGATGATGAGACTCAAATACCTGATTGGAGCGACAACTTGACTTTTCGGTCAGGGCAGGAAGAGGTTGGCTCTGAGGACAACGGGTGTGAGAACACACAGGGTGATGATGACGTGGTTGGAGATCCCACTTACTGTCAACCCACAGTCAGCCAGTCGATGAGGTCAGCAGAGGAGGTGGAGGAGGATGTGACTAGCCCAGTGGATGGGGATAACTCGGTACCCGGGCCTTTGCCTGGCCTTTGGGATGTCGCGGTGGTCGGTTCCCGGGCCCGAACCCTGGGGTCACTCTTTAAAGGGTGGATAATTGTTAATTTCATAAGAGTTCGTGACGTCACCTGTAGTATCTGGTGAGAAGCACCAGCGCTGCAGCAGTCCACTGAGGCCGGTGATAAGGCAGCTCGATGGTATAGCTCCCCACAGGTGGAGCTAGGCCTCAGAAAAGCGTATGCAGGGGGAATGCAGGACAGGCGAGATCCAGCTGGGTCAATGCAAGAACGGGAACGGACATGGTAGTCACTTCAGTACCTTTTACTGGTGGAAATTGGGGCACATCCCGGAGCACTGTAGGGTGAAGGGTGCATATCAGGATCCTCCCCAATGAGCGGGAGTAGGGCCTCCTGTTTCTTGCCTCTGCATAGTAAGTTTATGACCTGCCTGGAGCTAGGCCTAATTTTGTCTCTTTCCTGCGCTGGCTGACCTTGTGGTAGGGACTTGTCTTGGAGTTCACGCTCCCAGTATGCGGGGCGTCTCCTGACTCTGTTACGTATCAGCACCTTAGCGATCCTGGGACTTGTAGTTCTCCAGGGATTCTGGTTATGCCTTTCTGGGTCATAGAGATCCCGGTTAACTCGGATCCGGTGTCTGGTAAATTCTACGGGGTGAGCTGGTTAAGCTCCTCTGTCCCCTATGTACTAACTCTCCACTCGCCTTCGGCCTACTTGGGCCCTCAGTAGGCTATACACACTAATGGCAGCTTGCCGCGCTTCACCGATCTTATGGCGCCGGCACACCTTAACCTCTAACTGGGCTCCCTGAATCTAGCTAACAGGAGCCTCGTGCTCCACTGCTGAACTATTAACTGAGTTCTCTAGACTAGACTGAGCTCCACTGCAGACTGACCTCTCTTAGGCTTCTCTACTGCAGGAACTCTTCAGAGGAACTGAACTGCCTAGCTCCACCTTCCCTATTTATATCCCTAACGGGCTCCCTCTGCTGGTCTGAGGTGGAAAGTGGAGATGTGTGAATGTTTATGGGGGCCTCTTGTTGAGGATTCCATCAATGCACTCTTCTAGGATCTGTGATACCAAGCGCAGCTGGGTGTCACAGATGCTATTGACGACGAGGTTAGGTTGCGCCTTCCTGGACAGAGACGGAGTACTGGAAGCACGTTAACAACTGCATCCTCAACCACAACTCTGCCTCTGGCCACAAGTCGTAGTGGCTCTTCAGGTCGCATGGGCTCTAAGCCTTGCATAGCCTGGGCATTTTTTCAGATCGATAAGGATGACCCAACTCGTGTTATCTGTAATATTTGTCACCAAAAGCTAAGTAGAGGCCAAAAAATCCATAGTTTGAGTACTTCATGCGTGAACCGTCACAAAGATATGAAGCATAAGTTGCAGTGGGAAGCTCACTGTGCTACAATGCGGCATAGCGGGCCGGGCCAACCACCGTCTGCCCCATCTTGTGCATCCGCGGCCTCGTCATCCTCTGTGACTGGGGGGACAGCAGTCACACATGTTTTTGGACGCAGACCTGCCACCTCTTTACCAGCAACAGCCAGTGTGATTGGCAGGTCATCATTTCATTTGAAAGTGGAAACACCAGCTGGTGTTGAGCACTCTCCGACATCGAGAGCACCACCTTTGGATCAAGCCAACCTAACTTTCCCGACTGCATCTTCCTCACAGACCGGCAAGTTTGCCGGAGACACCCTACTCAACCCCGTCTAAGCACAACAGCCAGCCCTCGGTCCCTCAGATGTGAAAAAGTAAAAGACCATTTCCTCCTAGCCATGACAAAGCTAAGAGGTTGAATTTCACCATCTGCAAGATCTTTGCTACAGAAATGCTGCCTTTCCGCCTGGTGGACACAGGATTTTCGAGACCTTATGTCCATCGCAGTGCCCCAGTACCAGATGCCCAGTCGGCACTACTTCTCAAAGAAAGGTGTGCCTGCGCTCCACCAGCATGTCGCACACAACATCACCGCTTCTTTGAGAAACTCTGTGTGTGACAGGGTGCATTTCACCACAGACACTTGGGCGAGTAGGCATGGACAGAGGCGTTACATGTCGCTGACTGGGCACTGGCTAACTATGGTGACAGCAGGACAAGGGGCTTCTGTCCAAGTCTTGCCGTCCCCACGAATTGTACGTCAATCCTCTTTATCTCGAAGTTCCTCCACTGCTTCTGCCTCCTCAACCTCCTCTCGGTCCTCCAAGTGCACCCAAAGCCTGTCTGTTAATGCCACCCGCTTTCTAACTGCACAGAAGGAATCCTGCATACCTCGTTACTATGCTGGCAGCAGCGATCAACGGCATAAGGCGTTGTTTACTTTGAAATGTCTGGAAAATGTGAGTCACACAGCTGAGAAGTTGTGGTCAGCTCTGGAGACCCAGTTTCATGAATGGTTGTCTCCACTGGACCTGAAACCAGGGAAGGCCATGTGCGACAATGCTGCAAACCTGGGTGCGGCCCTTAGCGGGGCAATGTCACACACGTGCCTTGTATGGCTCACGTGTTGAACCTTGTTGTCCAGCAATTTTTAGCCCACTATTCCGGACTAGATGGCCTTCTGCAGAGGGCACGGTCGCTGTGTGCTCACTTCCGCCAGTCGCATCCCGCAGCTCAACGACTTACATCTCTACAGAAGTCGTTGGGCCTGCCAGTTCACCGGCTGAAATGCGATGTGCCGACACGGTGGAATTCAACTCTGCACGTGTTGCAGTGACTGTGGCAGCACCGACAAGCCCTGGTGCAATACGTTCTGACATATAGCCTGGGCCAACGAGATCCAGAGGTGGGGAAAATCACACTGCAGGAGTGGTCTCTGATCAGGGACATATGAAGTTGACGCGCCCCCTGGGCTGTGGGGTACCCGGAGCAGGGCAGGTAGACGATGGGGGTTGTAGTCACTGTGGGAGTTACCCGGTCCGTGACCCAGGGCGGTCAATCCCAGGGTAATTTGTATATATGGGTTTTATAATGTCCGACTTCGCCACCTGTGGATTGAGGCCAATGGGGCCGCCGCTGCGGAGTAGTCCTCTGAACCTGGTGGTTTTGCAGCAATGGTTTTATTACTCCTCACAGGAAAAGTGTAGCTTCAGGGCAGTGTGGGTGGATGATGGTGGTCAGAAATGAACACAGAGTCCGTGTGATGCAGTCCCAAGATCTTTACTCAAAGTTGTTGCAGTCCAGATTACAGGCACCAGAGCAATCTCCCCCGTCGTGCTGTGCGCACTCAGTGAGGGGCTCAGTGCACCCCCAGATAGCTTCGGAGTACTTAGCAGGACCCACTTCTGTGTGTCCTATCTCTGGCCTTCTCCTTGCACCTCACACCCAGTGACACTTCTATCCGGCATCCTCGGGCCTTGGCGGGCGACGTGTGTTCCGTCCCCTCGGTCCTATGCGGCTACCTTCTTAGTGAGACTGGTGTGGACTTTGGCCTGCAGAACATGAAATGCTGCAGCCTCCGGTTTATAGTTGAGCCTTGCTGTTTCTCCGCTAGTTGAGGGACGGGTTCCCCTTATCTGGCCTGACCCCTCTACCTCCTGGTAGCAGCGGGCGTACGGGTGGCCTTCTGCACGGCCCATACCCCTAGGGTCCCTTCGGTTCCTGGAGCCTTCCTGCTCCCACTCCTCTCTTCTCTCCTTCCGTCCTGGGCCTCCCAGGCTAGGCCCGCCTCCGGAGCAGAGCTCATGCAGAGCCTTTGCTCCTGTCACTTCTCCTCCTCTGACTGGCTTGCTCTTTCTAAGATGGCTTCCTATTTATACTCTCCCTGTCATGTGCTCCCCTAAGCTGCTTTCTCCACCCACACCCACTACATAGGATCCTCCCGCCAGCTAGCGACCTAGGACTGTGCTCTCCCTTAGGAGCAATCTCGCCCTACCCCCACTGCGGGTATGTGTTGGATGCAGGTGTTAGGGTCCCGAGCCATACTCCTTCCTTACCTGAGTGTGAGATACCACACCTCTGGGTGAGATGCAGTACCTCTGTGGCGACTGAACCCTCAGGGGCACCACACACCCTTCTGCACAGTTTTGAAATGGCGACGAAGATGTTTAGTGCTGACGATGCCATTATCAGCATGACTATTCCAGTGATTTACATGCTGGAGCACACGTTAAACAGAATTCAGTCAGGTGGTGGGACAAGAGGAGGTGGAGGAAGTAGAGGAGGAGTCGTATGCGGAAGGGATAACATCTCCAAGGTCCAGATGGTCGGCAGCACCAAGGCGGCAGTCATGGGAGGGTGGGAGAGAGGGATTAACCAGGGCGCATGGTAGCAGCCAAACTGTTGAGGAAGGTGCAGGAGCCGAGGAAGAAGTGGAGGACGAACTGGCGATGGGCATGTAAGACTCATCAGATGAAGGAGACCTTGATCACATTTCTGTTGTGTGAGGTTGGGGGGAGAGGGCAGAGGAAGGAAGCATGATTCTTACATCGCTACCAACACAACAAGGACTTGGTCCTCCTGGATGCGCAAGACACATGAGTGCCTTCTTGCTGCACTATCTGCAACATGACCCTTGGATTGTCTGAATTCAAAGTAATCCCGACTACTAGGTTGCCAGACTCTTAGATCCCCGGTACAAAAGTAAATTTGCCGAAATAATTCCTGCCATAGAAAGGGATTCACGCAGGCAGGAGTATCAGCAGAGGCTGTTGCAGAATCTTACATGTGCTTTTCCACAAAACACCAGTGGTGCACGTAGTTAATCTCACAGTTCAAATTTGCAAACCGTGGGACTGTCGAGTCTTCATCACTCAAACCGAAACAGTAACACAGTATCTGCTGGTAACAGCAATTTTGTGGAATCGTTTCACCACTTTTTTAGACCATCCTTTGCAAGGCCACAGGAGACAAGAAGTCTGACACATAGTCAACGCCTAGAGAGGATGGTACAGGAGAATCTCCAAGTGAACATCGAAGCCATGACTGTGTCTCTGGACCCTTGCTCATTTTGGGATTCCAATCTGGAAAAATGTCCGGAGCTCGCCACTCACGCCTTGGAGATCTTGTCATGCCCTGCAGCCAGCGTTCTCACTGAACGTGTGTTTAGCGCTGCTGGTATTGTGCTGACAGATAAGCCACGCGGCTGTCCACTGAGAATGTAGACAGACTCAAGATCATAAAGATGAGCAAATCATGGATCCGCAAGGACTTTTCTACCCCTGTGTCAACCTGGGGAGACTAAAAGTTTGAGGACTTGGTAAAATCACCTCACCAACCATTTTAAGCAACTCTGGGGCAATTGTTGCCACTTAAGTTGTGTCTGTGCCACAATTTTTGGAAAAAATGGAGACTCTTTTTGGAGTCCCCTTGCTGTGTTTTACGTGACATTGGCATTGTTAATTCCAGGTGGGTTGGGTCACTCCCCCCCCTTTTAACCGTAAGAAACTACATACACTATGGCTTGGGGTAACACAGATGGTTGAGTCTGAAGAGCTGTTTACTCAGAGGTCTGCTCCAAAGCTTCAGTGTCTGCTAGTCAGCATAGAATTTTTAACTGCATCTAGCCTAGGCAATAGTTTGGGCGTAGTAGCCCAGCTGTGAAGCAAGCTTCAACGCCTGTGTATCTAATAAGAATTTTTAACTGCATTTAGCCCAGGCAATACTTTGGGCGTAGTAGCCCAGCTGCGAAGCAAGCTGCACCGCCTGTGTATCTAATAAGAATTTTTAACTGCATCTAGCCTAGGCAGACTGTGGGGACCCCCAACCAAACCCAGACGCTCAGCCCCCCTACCGCCCCACTTTCCTTGACAATACAATAATGTAACTCTTACAACTGGATGGGTGAGGATCGGTCACAGCTTTATTAACTCTTCATACTCATTCCATTAGAAAGGCATTTTATTTCTAAAATGATTCAGCTTGTTGCAGCATACCCTGGGTCTCCACACCGGCAAGTTGGCCAAAAAGTGTAACTCTCCAACATGTCCTTTCTATTTCCAGGCAACGGAGGATCCTGCGTACTCGTATGCAGGACTCTGACCCCCATCCATCACTCTTAAAGCTTGTTCCACTCCATCCTGGAGTCCTGACAGGAATATGTCCAGTCCAATATCCATTAAGTGAACACCGTCGGGCCGTATGAGGCCTGCTTTATCTCCTTCCAGTTGTCGGTGTTGTATCACTACACCGCTTCTGTCTCTTCTAAATTTTGCCATCCGAATATTTATTACCCGCCTTGTCCGTTCGATGGCCGTGATGTCTCGCGCACCTTGCCATACCGCTATCGGCACGATCTCTGACCATACTATAGTTAGTTTTGTGAAAAATTCTCTGAAGCGTTCAGTGTCTAGTTTCATTATTGCCATTAGTTATGAGCTCTTGTGATGACCTAGGTCGTTTCCCCCAGCCTGTATAACTAAGATGACCAGACCTCTTGCCTCTCTCCCTACCTTGATTACCTCCATTAGCACCTGTGGCCATAGCAGGCCTCTAATACCTCTCCAGTTGAAATATGTGTTATGAAACTCTAA
The DNA here is from genome assembly GCF_046119375.1 of Phyllobates terribilis. Taxonomy (NCBI): domain Eukaryota; kingdom Metazoa; phylum Chordata; class Amphibia; order Anura; family Dendrobatidae; genus Phyllobates; species Phyllobates terribilis. The sequence continues at coordinate 845,596,427 of NW_027362761.1, forward strand.
TTTCCTCCCGCCTGGGCGGACTTTCGCCCTTTTTTCTGCCCAATATATATACGACTGGCCTATCACCCACACTGTTGGCTTAGCGTCACCTGTAAAAGAAACAAACCGCGTTAGGATAACAAGTAGGGTCTTATGAATCTCGCCAAACACGTGGATCGCCATCTCCCTATCCTCTGAACTTCCATTTCTGACAGTCCTGCTCTTGCTGCTTCCGTGGCCGCTCCTATGCGGAATGAGTGTGTCCCGGAATCTTTGGGGTGGTTCCCTGCCGATGTTAGGCATTTATTAAATATAGCTTGGAACTGGTATCTTTATAATGGCGTTCCATCAATGTGTGATAGGAAGAAATTACTTTGTGATCTGATGGTTATATATGTTTTTACTATTGTTACCCGACTCAGTGTACCGTTTGTGGGTTGTAGAAGTACCCATGTGCCCCTGCCCGCTGGAATTGTTTTCGATTTGCGTATGCGTAGACGTATTGCATTATTGGCTATGACTACGTCCTGGTGTAATTAGCCTCCACTGGTAGTAATTTTGGATTGAGGGACTAATTCGTTTATGCATAGCGCCCCGAAGAAGGCGATCGCAAATGCAGTAGACAGTAGTGCTGCTTCAAATTGTGAGTGTCATGTTAATGGTGTTAGGGATATGATGTGAGAAATCAGTTTTAGTGACACGGGACGGGACGTCTACACTCCTGACTTGGCTGACCCCTTTTCCACCCTTTTATGGATTGTCTGATGATGAATCTCTTTGTCACATCTCCCCAATTCAGTAGTTGAAAGTGAAATGCTACTCCGGTCAGACACCGCTGCGCTGATGCCCCTGATATGCCCCTCATCATTAGCTGGTGGAGAAATTCTATGGTGACTTGTAATCTGGCTTGTTCACATTGGTCAACCCGTCTGCCTGCTACTAGTCGTGTCGACTCTTCCCATGCCTTACCGTATGCTTGCCACGTCAACGGGGCAACTGACACTCTGATTAATGGCATCAACTATTTTCCACTAGATCCCATAGGGAGGGTGGGCAACTGTTGCCTGATGGGTGGTCGTTGGGGAGGAGCTCTGTGAAAATCTGCCAATTGAATTGAGATAAAGCGTTAGCAGCAGTGTTAGACCCCTCAGCATCGTGGCTAGCGCGGACCCATACATTGTGTTTTAGGCACATGAATGCTAGCCGGCGTAGTAGGCCTAGCACTGGGAGAGACGATAATGCCATCTTATTAATGCAGTGCGCTAGGCTGGTGTTTTTTGTTATGAAGCGTATATTTTTGTTAGCTAGGCGCGCGCCCCATATTTCTATTGCTACCACTATTGGGAAGAAAAATTAATTTCCGGGCTAGATGCAGCTAAAAATTATAATTAATTTGAAAGCTGGTGGAGCTTGGTATAGATGGCCTAATAGAATGAGTACCACACACTGCTAATATGCCCAAAATTATTTTACACGCAAGATGCAGCTAAAAATTATTAGTAATTTGAAAGCTGGTGGAGCTTAGTATAGATGGCCTAATAGAATGAGTACCACACACTGCTAATATGCCCAAAATTATTTTATAGGCAAGATGCAGCTAAAAATTATTAGTAATTTGAAAGCTGGTGGAGCTTAGTATAGATGGCCTAATAGAATGAGTACCACACACTGCTAATATGCCCAAAAGGTTTTACTTGGCTAGGTGCAGTAAAAAAATTGTATTACATACACAGGTGGTGTAGCTTGCAACACAGATAGGCTACTCCACTGACTAACACACACTGCTAATATGCCCAAAAGGTTTTACTTGGCTAGGTGCAGTAAAAAATTTGTATTACATACACAGGTGGTGTAGCTTGCAACACAGATAGGCTACTCCACTGACTAACACACACTGCAAGAGGCCCAAAAGGATTTGCTTAGATAGATTTAGCCAAATGCTGTGAAAAACAGTAGCATAGCACTAAAACAGACCTGCCTGGCAAAAAGTGATAGGAACTGATGTAACCTAGCCCTCAAAACTGCTGCAATTACAACTAGTCACTACTCCCAACCTATCTGTCTATTTAAGAGCACAGACCTGCCTGCTAAAAGTGCTAGGAACTGCTGTAACCTAGCCCTCAAAAGGACTGCAATTACAAACTAGTCCCTACTCCCTAAACCTTTCTGTCTATTTAAGAGAAAATTCGCTTGCAATTCACAGTTACACAATATAGCGCTAACAGCAGCAGCAGTGCCGTCTAACACTCAGCTGCAGCAGTGAGAAAATGGTGGTGACGGGGAAAATGGCTGGATCTTATAGGGCCAGGACATGTGACATACACAGCCAATGACACATGCCCTTGATTGTGTGAAAAAAAGCACTTCGCTCTGTGTGTGCGCTTCTGATCGGCTGACAGACTGCACCTCCCCACTGTAAATGCGGGCAAGAGAAATAAAAATGGAGATCTTCATTATTTATGCAGAGATCCATCCCATGACCCTCCCCCGGCCCCGCTGTACACTCAAACTGTGTATTAACATTGATTATCAGCATTACTGTGAAAAAATCCAGTTACAATTTTGGTGCACGAACAGTTATCGAACATAACCTCGAACAGCCGGAGTTATTTCAAATCGTTCGGGTTCGTCAAACGGCTCGAACACTGCCCAAAACAGCTCGAATTTGAAATTGGCAAACAGTTCGATTCGAACACCGCTCATCTCTAGTGGTGACTCTGAGGCGAGACGAGCTCACACACGTACCATGCCTGGCGCATGTGCTTAACCTCGTGGTTCAGCGGTTTCTCAAATCCTACCTGGAGCTGCCTGATCTGCTTGTTAAAGTACGCTGGCTGAGTACCCATTTTAGAAAGTCAACTGCAGCTTCCGCTGCCCTTGCCGTGTTTCAGCAGCATTTGCAGCTTCCGGCTCACAGACTGGTGTGTGATGTCCCCATGCGTTGGAACTTTACACTGCAGATGTTGGGAAGGATTTGTGAGCAGAAGAGGGCAGTTGTTGAGTACCAGAATCAACAAGGCCATCGGTATTCAGTTCAAACTCCACACATAAGACCTCAGAGGTGGACATGGATGTCAGACATATGTACAATCCTCCAAAACTTTGAGGACTCCACCAAGATGGTGAGCGGTGATGATGACGCCATAATTAGCATCACCATCCTGCTTCTCTGTCTTCTGAAACGCTCTCTGCTCACAATCAAAGAGGATGCATTGCAGGCGGAGCACGATGACATGGAGCAAGGAACCATACAGGGTGATTACACAGAGCCAAGCCTCCTCTCATCCCAACGTGGATTGGGTGACAATGAGGAAGAGGAGGAGGAGGAAGATCAGGAGCTAGTTTCATGCACTATAGACGGTACTACCTGCACAGCTGTCATACCGTTTGTTCAGTGTGGATGGCCAGAGGACAGAGAGGAGGAGGAGGAGGAGAGCATGGTCAGTCATCCTCTTGGTGAGGACACGGAAGTCTTGCCTGTTAGTAGTCTGGCACGCATGGCTGAGTTTATGTTACGCTGCCTTTGCCATGACCCTCTCGATCTTAACATTTTGGGTGACAGTCATTACTGGTTGGTGACACTTCTAGACCCACACTACAAGGAGAACTTTATATCTCTTATTCCTGAGGTGGACAGGTCTACAAAATTGAGGCTGTACCAGAAGGCCCTTGTTGAGGAACTATTAAAAAAATTGACATCTGAAAACGCTGGCGGCAGAGGGCACACTTCATTGGACAACCAAGGAGTACAGGCGAGACAGACACAACTTCAATCCAGCAGAGGCAGGGGAACACTGTCAAAGTTCTGGGAGAGTTTTCTCAGACCCTCTCATCACACAGGCCCTGAGGCGTGGGGTACTCTCAGGAGTGCAAAGTTTGGGAAGATGCTGAGGGAGTACCTTGTCGACCGTACCAACATCTTCCGTGATTCCTCTGTGCCTTATAATTATTTGGTATCCAAGTTGGATACGTGGAATGAACTGGCTCTCTATGCCTAGGGAGTCCAGGCCTGCCCTGCCACCAGCATTTTATCAGAGTGGGTTTTTAGTGCCGCTGGTGGAATTATAACTGATAAGCGCATCCGCCTGTCAACTGAAAATGCTGACAGGCTGACTCTTATGAAAAATGAGCAAGGGCTGGATTGGGCCAGACTTCTCAACACCACCGAATGATAGCAGCGTAACATAAAATCAAATACAGTGTCTTTTCTTGGGAGGTATATTCCCATGCACCTTTTCACACTAACACATGGGTATACGTTTCCTGATTTTGGCAATTTGCTCTTGTCCTCCTCCTCCTCATCCTCCACCACCAAATCACCAGGGTGACCGTGGTCTGTGATGCAACACCCACATAATTTTTTAAAGGGTGTTTATGATGCCCGAAAATTTTTTTTTTTATACAGTATGTTCATGTATACCCCCCATGGGTAAATATTTGTCAGCCCATACACTTAGTGCATGGGCATTACAAGTATAGGAAGCCCGCTCCTTTCTAATAGGAACATTTTTTTTAGGCCCTTCTCCACGTCTTCTAAGGGGCATTGAAGTGCCTCCAAATTTTTGTCAGCCCTTGCATTCACTGCTTAGGCCAACAATATGGGAGACTCTCTCCTTTCTAATTGGAATATGTCATTACTGTGGCCCTGTTCTGTGTGTATTTAATTTCTTAGTGGGGTTTTTCCTAAATTTGGTCAGCCGTTGGACTCATTGCATACCCTATAACTGTATAGCAGACTCCTTCCTTTCGAATTGGAATTTGTCGTTACTGTGGCCCTGCTCTATGTGTCTTTAAATTCTTAGTGGGGTTTTTCCTAAATTTGGTCAACCGTTGAACTCACTGCATACCCTATAACTGTATAGCAGACCCTCTCCTTTCTAATGGAAACATGTCGTACTTGTTACTGTGGCCCTGCTCTATCTGTCTTTAATTTCTTAGAGGGGTTTTTCCTAAATTTGTCAGCCATTGAACTCACTGCATACCCTGCAAATGTATAGCAGACCCTCTCCTTTCTAATGGAAACATGTCGTACTTGTCACTGTGGCCCTGCTCTATGTGTCTTTAAATTCTTAGTGGGGTTTTTCCTAAATTTGGTCAACCGTTAGACTCACTGCATACCCTATAACTGTATAGCAAACTCTCTTCTTTCTAATGGGAATTTGTCGTTACTGTGGCCATGCTCTATGTGTCTTTAATTTCTTAGTGGGGTTTTTCCTAAATTTGGTCAACCGTTAGACTCACTGCATACCCTATAACTGTATAGCAAACTCTCTTCTTTCTAATGGGAATTTGTCGTTACTGTGGCCCAGCTCTATGTGTCTTTAATTTCTTATTGGGGTTTTTCCTAAATTTGGTCAGCCGTTGGACTCACGGCATACCCTATAACTGTATAGCAGACCCTCTCCTTTCTAATAGGAACATATCGTACTTGTTACTGTGGCCCTGCTCTATGTGTCTTTAATTTCTTAGTGGGGTTTTTCCTAAATTTGGTCAGCCGTTGGACTCACTGCATACCCTATAACTGTATAGCAGACTCTCTGCTTTCTAATGGAAATTTGTCATCACTGTGGCCCTGCTCTATGTGTCTTTAATTTCTTAGTGGGGTTTTTCCTAAATTTGGTCAGCCGTTGGACTCACGGCATAACCTATAACTGTATAACGGACCCTCTCCTTTCTACTGGGATCATGTCGTACTTGTTACTGTGGCCCTGCTCTATGTGTCTTTAAATTCTTGGTGGGGATTTTCCTAAATTTCGTCAGCCGTTAGACTCACTGCATACCCTATAACTGTATAACAGACTCTCTCCTTTCAATTGGGAATTTGTCATTACTGTGGCCCTGCTCTATGTGTCTTTAATTTCTTAGTGGGGTTTTTGCTAAATTTGGTCAGCCGTTGGACTCACTGCATACCCTATAACTGTATAGCAGACTCTCTCCTTTCTAATGGGAACATGTCGTACTCGTTACTGTGGCCCTGCTCTAAGTGTCTTTCAGAGTCCCTCCATCATCAATGAACCAGGATTTGTCTGATGATGTGTCACACACCACATTGCCAGATAAGTTTGTAAAATGTTAAAATGACATTTCCCGGTGAATGCATTTGCCTTAAAAGATAACATAAAAAAAAAAACAGTAGGATCTTTCTTCAGTATAAAAATAGAGTCGCCAATGTAACCTCAAAATAATATCATTGTTCAGCTCCTGCACCTCCTCCTCCATCTCCGAAATGACCACATCAGTCAAAAGCTGAAAGCACTGCAGCACTGCCTTGGCCAAGCGGCAACAGGCTGTGCTGAAAATAACATGCTTAATGCTTAGGTGAAAAACCGCCCAGAGCTGCAGAGTTGTTGAATTCTGTAACCCAGCCGCTTGATCTGTGGCTCTCACCGCTGAACATACAGCCAGGCATGGTCGTGTGTGATAATGGGCGGAACCTTGTGATGGAGAAATGACAGCCGGAGTAGATACGGTTTCCCTCTATGCCAGTCCTTTCACCGAGCTAAAGAATATGGCTGTGGTGAAATAAAACTCCCACTGAGAAGCTGTTTCAGATTGAAAAACATTGGGCCCACCAGAGGATTTGATTCTGAGGGCTCACCTTTCTCCCCCACTCAAGAGCCCCATAGCAGCTTCAAAGTTAGCACTATCATGAAATCTCCTGATGTAGAAGCCAGGGCACACCAGAGGATTCTCTGGTGGGACCGTCCAACTCTGCCGAGAAGCAGTCCTGGCTAAGAAAAGTGTGTGGGAAGGTTCCCGGACACTCTATGGCTGCTTTTTTACTGAGGTGGAAACCCACGCAAACACGGGGAGAACATATAAAATCCTTGCAGATGTTGTCCTTGCTGGGATTTGAACCCAGGATCCCAGCGCTGCAAGGCTTCAGTTCTAACCACTGATCCAATGTGCTGCCGTTCATCCTCTGATATCTAACAGGCTGGAGAAACTTGCACCTACTGCCACTCTATCTTCAGCTCCTTTGTGAGAAACTAATGTATTTGGGCAGCCACTCAGTCTACCAAATAAAATTCCTGAGAAGGAAATTGGGGAAGGCTACGCTACTGGTACTGGGGGCAGTGCTAATACCATGGCGTCGTACCATAGTTTACTGGAAATATTCCAGACTGGTAGGAGGCAAGCAGATTCCCACAGAAAAGTAACAGCAGTAATGTTCAGGGACCCATGCTTGTAGAAGGTGGAGACAACACCGAGAGAAATAGTGGCGGCTGAGGACCGAGTATGGACACTAGGCATGAGGATGTGAAAAGCTTCTCCCTCCACGAGCCTAAAAGGCCACATTTCAAGTGAAAGCAGCTTTAGAGGGCTTCCTGGGAGAAATGACAGCTGGAGTAGATATGGTTTCCCAAGTCCTTTCACCGAGCTAAAGAATATGGCTGTGGTGAAATTCAACTCAGCAAAAAAAGGTGTGGACTGGCTCCGTACCATCCCTGGCCACATTCACCTGTCCACGTATTTGTGGTTAGGCGGTCCTTCCCAGTAAGTGCACTGGGGAGGGCACGTGTAATGTTGTGGGACCCCTGGTTGTGGAAGGCAGAGATGACACCGGGAGAAACAGTGGCGGCTGGGGACCGAGTATGGACACCCGGCCGCCGCCGGCATGAGGTTATGAAAAGCTTCTGCCTCCACGAGCCTAAAAGGCCACATTTCAAGTGCAAGCAGCTGTCAAAAATTTGGCAGTATAGTATTGCAGCCTGTAGGTTGGTGGGTAGCTGGCTGCATACTTGCACTTGCATTCCAAGGAATGGGGTAGGGACAACTGAACGCAGCACTGGGACAAGGACGTGGACGGTGATTGTTGCAAGTCTGCAATGACAGGTGCATTTCAGGAGGCATATTCGCATGCGCCAAGGATCACTTATGATGGGCACACTTTTAGGCAGTGACCAGGGAGTCAGAGATGCTTCCAGATGTCTTCCCCATACTGCTCCCATGTCTTTTCAGAACCGTATGCATGTGTCTGATGATGTGTCACACACCACATGATTAGATAAGGTTGCAAAATGTTAACATGACATTTCCTGGTGAATGCATTTGTCTTGGTTGAAAGCAATGCAAAAGTGCAAAAACGCATCAAAAATGCTACGTGTGAACATAGCCCAAGTTGTGGAGGAGTATTTTTTGGGGGGGTTATTTATTTTGACTTATATACAAGTCATTACCCTGGAAAGGATGTTCCTTAATATATTTCCCAGGAAAATCCATTTTTGGTTTCGTTTTTGTATGTTTTATTGTGAGTTCGTAAAAGTGGCATAATACTCTGACAATGTTGTAGACAGCAGTGATCTGGGAGTCAGAGATGCTTCCAGGGGTCTTCCCCATGCTGTTCCCATGTCTTTAGAGCACTGTTCCCATCAATTTGGGCAATTTTTAGGCCCTCTGCAGACCGCCGGGGGGAGCCGCCTGAAAAATGCTCGAGTTTCCCATAGACTTACATTGGGCTCATTGCTCGGGTCGAGCACCCGAGTATTCCAATGTGCTCGACCCGAGCAACGAGTACCCAAGCATTTTAGTGCTCGCTCATCAGTACTTTTAACCCTTATTGCTCCCTAATAAAATAAAAAATTTGGTTCCAAAATCGTGCTGATGTAAAGTAGACATGTGGGAAATGTTATCTATTAACTATTTTATGTGATATATTTCAGATTTAAGGGCATAAAAATTCAAATTTTGAAAATTGCTAAATTTTCTACATTTTCACCAAATTTACGATTTTTTCACCAATAAACGCAAGTGATATCGAAGAAATTTTACCACTGTCATGAAGTACAATATGTCAAGAAAAAACTGTCTCAGAATCAGCGGGATCCGTTGAAGCATTCCAGAGGTATTACCTCATAAAGTGACAGTGATCAGATTTGTAAAAATTGGCCCGGTCATTAACGTGCAAACCACCCTCGGGGGTAAAGGGGTTAAAGAGACATAGAGGTGGGCCTCACTAACGACAGGTTCCTAGAAAGAAGCGGTTCTGCAATACAGTTATAGGGTATGCAGTGAAAACAACGGCTGCTAAAATTTTGGAAAAACCCCAATACCAATTTAAACACACAGAGGTGGGCCTCAGTAATGACATGTTCCCATTAGAAAGGAGTGGTTCTTCTATACAGTTATAGGGTATGCAGTGAGCACAGGCTGCTAAAATTTGGGAAAAACCCCCATACCAATTTACAGACACATAAAGGTGGGCCTCAGTAACGACATGTTCCTAGAAAGGAGCAGTTCTGCGATACAGTTATAGGGTATGCAGTGAGTACAACAGCTGCCAAAATTTAGGAAAAACCCCAATACCAATTTACAGACACATAGAGATGGGCCTCAGTAATGACATGTTCCCATTAGAAAGGAACGGTTCTGCTATACAGTTACAGGGTATGCAGTGAGCACAACGGCTGCCAAAATTTAGGAAAAACCCCCATACCAATTTACAGACACATAGAGGTCGGCCTCAGTAACGACATGTTCCTAGAAAGGAGCAGTTCTGGAATACAGTTATAGGGTATGCAGTGAGTACAACAACTGCCAAAATTTAGGAAAAACCCCAATACCAATTTTCAGACACATAGAGATGGGCCTCAGTAACGACATGATCTCATTAGAAAGGAACGGTTCTGCTATACAGTTATAGGGTATGCAGTGAGTACAACGGCTGCCAAAATTTAGGAAAAAAACACAGTAACCATTTAAAGACTCATAGAGGTGGGCCTCAGTAACGGCATGTTCCCATTAGAAAGGAGCGGGACTCCCATACTGTTCTTGAATATGCAGTGACTGCTACGGCTGCCAAAAATTTGGAGGCACTACAATGCCCCTTGAAAGAGACGTAGAGTAGGGCCTCATGAAAAAAATGTTCCCAATATTAGAAAGTTAGTCTCCCATACTGTTAGCCTATGCAGTGTATGCAATGGCTGCCAAAAATTTGGAGACACTCCAATGCCCCTTTTAAGAGATGTAGTGTAGGGCCTCATGAAATTTTGTTTTCCATTATTAGGAAGTGGGTCTCTCATACTGTTTTCCTATGCAGTGAATAAAACAGCTGCCAAAAATTTGGAGGCACTTCAATCGCCCTTGCAAGAGATGTAGAAGAGGGAATCATGAAAAATTTTTTCCCATTATTAGAAAGTGGGCCTCCCATACTGTTTGCCTATGCAGTGAATGCAACGGCTGCCATAAATTTGGAGGCACTCCAATGCTCCTTGCAAGAAACGTAGAGGGGGGCCTCATGAAATTTTTTTTTTCCATTATTAGGAAGCGGGTCTCCCATACTGTTTGCCTATGCAGTGAATGCAATGGCTGCCAAAAATTTGGAGGCACTCCAATTCCCGTTGCAAGAGACATAGATATGGTGATATGGTAGATATGGTAGTGAATGATATGGTGGTGGAGGATGAGGAGAAGGAGGAGGACAAGAGCAAATAGACAAAATCAGGAAGCATATACCCATGTCTAGATGTGAAGAGGTGCATGGGAATAGACCTCCCAAAAAAAGACACTGGATTTGAGTTTATGTTACGCTGCTATCATTTGACAGTGTTGAGAAGTCTGGCCCAATCCAGCCCTTGTTCCTTTGTTTAAGAGTCAGCCTGTCAGCATTTTCAGTTGATAGGCGGATGTGCCTATCAGTTTTAATTCCCCTGGTGGTACTAAAAACCCACTCTGACAAAACGCTAGCGGAAGGGCAGTCCAGGACCTCCAAGGCATAGAGGGCCAGCTCATGCCATGTGTCCAGCTTGGATACCCAATAATTATAAGGCACAGAGGAATCACGGAGGAAGTTGGTATGGTCGGAAAGGTACTCTTTCAGCATCTTTCCAAACTTTTCCCTCCTTGAGGCAGTACCCCACGCATCCTGGCCTGTGCAATGGGAGGGTCTGAGATAACTGCCCCAGAACTTTGACAGTGTTCCCCTGCCTTTGCTGGATTGTATTTGTGTCTCTCTCGCCTATACTCCTTGGTTGTCCAACGAACTGTGACCTCTGCCGCCAGTGTTTTTCAGATGGGAATTTTTTTAAAAATTCAGCAACAAGGGCCTTCTGGTACTGCCCCATTTTATAAGTCCAGTCCGTTGTGGGAATAGGAGATAGAAAGTTCTCCTTGTTGCGTGGGTCTAGAAGTGTAACAAACCAGTAATTACTGTCACCCAAAATTTGGACGTGAGGGTCACGGGAAAAGCAGCGTAACATAAACTCAGCCATGTGTGCTAGACTGCTAACAGGCAAGACTTCCATGTCCTCACCAAGAGGATGACTGACCATGTTCCTATCCTCATCCTCCTCCTCATCCTCCTCCTGTTATGATCTGCAACAAGAACTAAGGAAAGAAGGGGAAAGCTTTCCCTACAGTAAGACTAAGCTGAATCCCTATGATGTAGCAGGCTGCCTGTTCCTAGTGAAGAGACCCTCCTTAGTCCTAGACTAGTGTGAACGAAGACCTATAGAGTAAAGGGAAGGGATCCCTAAAAGAACTGAGGACTGGAACAAAAAGGGACACCTCCTGAACAGAGATAGTTGCTGCAGAAAACAAAAGATAAACTGACAAAAAGGTACTAGAGGTCCCAAAGGACCAAGCGAACTGAGAGATAGGCACCGAAGCACCTGGCTAGCAAAACAGTCAAACGACACTGAAGTCTCGCTCAGCCAAAAAGGCGGAGCTGGAATATAAAGGCAGATGGTCACGTGACCGCAAAACACAAGATGGAAGAAACAAACAGGAGAGTTCAAACACCTTCCTGTCCTCAGCCCATTCACGCCGAACAGACGGTATGACAGTTGTGCAGGTGGTACCGTCTATAGCGCAGGAGACTAGCTCCTGTTCTTCCTCCTCCTCCTCTTCCTCATTGTCACCCAATCCACATTGGGATGAGATGAGGTTGGGCTGTGTGGAATCACCCTGTACGGTTCCTTGCTCCATCTCATCGTGCTCCGCCTGCAATGCCTCCTCTTTAATTGTGAGCTGCGAGTGTTTAAGAAGACAGAGAAGCGGGATGGTGACGCTGAAAGCTGCAAACGCTTCTGAAGCACGGCAAGGGTGGTTGAATCTGTAGTTGACTTTCTAAAATGGGCACACAGGCGGCGTACGTTAACAAGCAGATCCGGCAGCTCCGGGAAGGATTTGAGAAACCGCTGAACAACGAGGTTAAGCACATGGGCCAGGCATGCTACGTGCGTGAGCTCGCCTCACCTCAGAGCCGCCACCAGGGCCCAGCCATTGTTACACACGACCATGCCTGGCTGTAGGTTCAGCGGTGTGAGCCACAGATCTGCCTGCTCTTTCAGAGGTGTCAACAACTCTTCAGCATTGTCCTCCTCCTCTTCCTCATTGTCACCCAATCCACATTGGGATGAGATGAGGTTGGGCTGTGTGGAATCACCCTGTACGGTTCCTTGCTCCATCTCATCGTGCTCCGCCTGCAATGCCTCCTCTTTAATTGTGAGCTGCGAGTGTTTAAGAAGACAGAGAAGCTTGATGGTGACGCTGAAAGCTGCAAACGTTGCTGAAGCACGGCAAGGGCGGTGGAATCTGTAGTTGACTTTCTAAAATGGGCACACAGGCGGCGTACGTTAACAAGCAGATCCGGCAGCTCCGGGAAGGATTTGAGAAACCGCTGAACAACGAGGTTAAGCACATGGGCCAGGCATGGTACGTGCGTGAGCTCGCCTCACCTCAGAGCCACCACCAGGGTCCAGCCATTGTTACACACGACCATGCCTGGCTGTAGGTTCAGCGGCGTGAGCCACAGATCTGCCTGCTCTTTCAGAGCTGTCAACAACTCTTCATCATTGTCCTCCTCCTCTTCCTCATTGTCACCCAATCCACATTGGGATGAGATGAGGTTGGGCTGTGTGGAATCACCCTGTAAGGTTCCTTGCTCCATCTCATCGTGCTCCGCCTGCAATGCCTCCTCTTTAATTGTGAGCTGCGAGCTTTTAAGAAGACAGAGAAGCGAGAAGGTGACGCTGAAATCTGCAAACGCTGCTGAAGCACGGCAAGGGTGGTGGAAGCTGTAGTTGACTTTCTAAAATGGGCACACAGGTGTCGTACGTTAACAAGCAGATCTGGCAGCTCCGGGAAGGATTTGAGAAACCGCTGAACAACGAGGTTAAGCACATGGGCCAGGCATGGTACGTGTGTGAGCTCGCCTCACCTTAGAGCCGCCACCAGGTTCCAGCCATTGTTACACACGACCATGCCTGGCTGTAGTTTCAGCGGCATGAGCCACAGATCTGCCTGCTCTTTCAGAGCTGTCAACAACTCTTCAGCATTGTGCGATTTGTCACCTAAGCATATTAGCTTCAGTACAGCCAGTTGCCGTTTGGCCGATGCAGTGCCGCAGTGCTTCCAGCTTGTGACTGATGTGGTCATTTCGGAGATGGAGGCTGAAGAAGAAGAGAAGGTTGAGGAGGATGAGGTGCAGGAGCTGTAGACTGAGCGGGTAACCCTGATTCTGAATCTCTCCCTAGCTCAGCAGCAGCTCTTCCTACACTATCTGACTGCGGAGTAGACTGACGAGCATGGCGGCGCCAGGGCTGATATAGACCTGATGACGCTGTGTGGCCAGTCAGTCACTGTAATGCCACAACCAACATGGCTGTGGCATTACAGTGAGTGGCAGGCAATCCCTGCATGTTCATTGGCTCTGTAAAGAGCGCCAAACATGCAGGGAGGGGACCCGAGCATCCGCCCAAGCATCTCGCAAGTACTCAGGGAGCTCCGAGCATCTTTAGTACTGAGATGCTCGGGCGAGTACCGAGTACTTGCGAGTATGCTAGTGAACAGCTCTTCGGAGTTTCCAAGTATGGAATCAGTTGTCTCTGGGCACTTGGCATGGTGGGAGGAAGGAGGATCAGGGTGAGGAATATGCGGTCCAGACTCACGGCTACTGAAACATGAACGTGTGGAAGACAGAGTAGTGATGCTGGGGGCAAAGTGACTGGAAGCATTATCTGCTATCCAACCAACAACCTTTTGACACTGCTCTGTGTTCAATAGTGGTGTTTTGCGATCCCCTAGTAATTGGGAAAGGATGGTCGAGCAACAAGATGGGGGTGTTTGTTGTGGCACAATTTCAGCTTTCTCATGGCCTCGGCCTCTGCATGCACCATCATCATCACGTCCCGTCCCTTGCCACGCGCCTTGCCCAATTTAAATGGAGGACAATATTTTCCACATTCACTACAAATGGCTGAATTTGGACCGCAATTATATGTGATACATCTGACGGACAACCACGGTTTTAAATAGCGGGCCTGTAGTTTACTATTCTTCACAGCCAGCATGTGTGAATAGCTTCCCTAACACACTGCAAAAAACTGTAAATGGAGGACAGAAATGGATGAATTTGGACCGCAGTTATATGTGATTTGTCTGACAGACAACCACAGTTTTAAATAGCGGGCCTATAGTTTGCTATTCTTCACAGCAATCACGTGTGAATCGCTTCATTGATACATTGTAACAAACTGTAAATGGTGGACAGAAATGGCTGAATTTGGACTGCAGTTATATGTGATACGTCTGACGGACAACCACGGTTTTAAATAGCGGGCTTGTTGCTTACTATTCTTCACAGCAACCTCTTGTGAATAGCTTCACTGACACACTGCAACAAACTGTAAATGGAGCACAGAAATGGCTGAATTTGTACCGCAGTTATATGTGATATATAACTGTGGTCCAAATTCAGCCATTTCTGGCCTCTAATTACAAACTTTAAGCCCACTATTTAAAACCGTGGTTGTCCATCAGAGGTATCACATATAACTGCAGTCCAAATTCAGTCATTTTTGTGCTCCATTAACCCTAGAAGGCATACCTGGGGCCTCGCAGGCCCGCCCTGTTAATTGTTTTCTATTTTCTGCATGATTTCTTTAGTTAGAATTTTGAAACTCTAGGTATTCCTCAGGTATATAGTTGTTTGTCATTTCCAGTTGGTCATTTATTTATTATTTGCACACGGGCCTAAAAGGCCCCAGGTATGTGAAAGTGTAGGTTTTTATGGTCATGCGTTCTAGGGTTAAAGGTTGTTGCAGTGTGTCAGTGAAGCTATTCACACGAGGTTGCTGTGAAGAATAGTAATAATAGTGACAGACAACCACGGTTTTAAATAGCGGGCCTGTAGTTTACTGTTCTTCACAGCCAGGACGTATGAATAGCTTCAGTGACACACTGCAACAAACTGTAAATGGAGGCCAATGTTTTCCATGTTCACTACAAATTTCTGAATTTTTAGTGTGGAATAGATCTGTCTGTATTCTGCAGTGCTAACAAGCAAATGGAGCAGAAAAATGGTGTACTATGGATTGCTTTTTAGGCAAATAATCAGGATTAAGATAAAAAAAAAATTAGCCCTGGCCCCTGATATCTGGCGCTATGTTTACAAATATCTGTAACAGCAGAATCAGTCAAAACGTGCAATGGACACTCTTGTGCTGTATACACTGTCTGCCACATACCCTGCCTACCTGCCTAACTCCTGCTATCACCACTGAATACATGCAGCTGGATTAGTCCTCAGAAGGACTGTTAATTCAGATGGATATTATAGATATATGTTGTGGAGTACCTATACTAACTATAAACAAGCAAATCTCTCCCTGAAGCAGCAGCAGCTCTCCCTACTCTGCCTGTCTCTGGGATAGACTATGACGAGCATAGCACCACTAGTTCTAATATAGACCCGATGATGCTATGCGGCCTGCCAATCTCTGTAATGCCACAACCAACATGGCTACGACATTACAGTGCGTGGCAAGCAATCCCTGCATGTTCATTGGCTCTCTAATGTGTGCCAAACATGCAGGTCGGGGACCCGAGCTCCAGCCCGAGCAAGCCGGAAATACTTGCCGAGCGCCGAGCTTGCCGAGCACAGTGATGCTTGGGCGAGTACCAAGTAGATTAAATTGTAAAGTGCTGCAGAATATGTTGGCGCTATAAAAATAACAATTATTATTATTATTATTATTATAGTAGTGGCGAGAACGTTCGCTCATCACTACTAAAGACTAATAAAGTGCAGTGCTAAAAAAAGTGACATTGTGCAGTCATCAATATATTAGGCCTACATAGCATCAATCCATAATTATATCAAAATATTATTATTATTATCTATTATTATAGCGCCATTTATTCCATGGCGCTTTACATGTGAAAAGGGGTATCCATAGCAAAAACAAGTACAATAATCTTGAACACAATGTGACAGCGACTGGTACAGGGGGAGCGAGGACCCTGCCCGCGAGGGCTCACAATCTATAAGGGATGGGTGAGGATACATTAGGTGACAAATATCGATGTCTATAGGGGTAAAAAAGTCTTGATATAGCAACCATATTAAAACCCTCTGTATAATCAAAGGGCACTATTCGCCTAAACAAGACTGGTATCCATAATATGTCACTGGTACATATAGATAAGCAGGATCTGCATAGAAAGTGTATTACATATGTGAAATATAGTCCACTAAAAAATTGTAGACACAGATGGGAGGTAGATACCAACATTCAGATACTAACATTCTCCTAATTCCGCTGGACAACATTCCCCAATGGCTTCTATCCCATGGGGCAAGAGATAATAATAAGCCATCTCACAATATTCATATACAGTTATATGAAAAAGTTTGGGCACCCCTATTAATCTTAAGCTTAATGTTTTATAAAAATTGGTGTTTTTGCAACAGCTATTTCAGTTTGATATATGTAATAACTATTGGACACAGTAATGTTTCTGCCTTGAAATGAGGTTTATTGTACTAACAGAAAATGTGCAATCTGCATTCAAACAAAATTTGACAGGTGCATAAGTATGGGCACCTCACCAGAAAAGTGACATTAATATTTAGTAGATCCTCCTTTTGCAAAAATAACAGCCTCTAGTCGCTTCTTGTAGCTTTTAATGAGTTCCTGGATCCTGGATGAAGGTGTTTATGACCATTCCTCTATACAAAACAATTCCAGTTCAGTTAAGTTTGATGGTCGCCGAGCATGGACAGCCCTCTTCAAATGATCCCACAAATGTTCAATGATATTCAGGTCTGGGGACTGGGAAGGCCATTCCAGAACATTGTAATTGTTCCTCCGCATGAATGCCTGAGTAGATTTGGAGCGGTGTTTTGGATCATTGTCTTGCTGAAAGATCCATCCCCTGCGTAACTTTAACTTTATCACTGATTCTTGAACATTATTGTCAAGAATCTGCTGATACTGAGTGGAATCCATGCGTCCCTCAACTTTAACAAGATTCCCGGTGCCGGCATTGGCCACACAGCCCCAAAGCATGATGGAACCTTCACCAAATTTTACTGTGGGTAGCAAGTGTTTTTCTTGGAATGCTGTGTTTTTTTGCCGCCATGCATAACGCCTTTTTGTATGACCAAACAACTCAATCTTGGTTTCATCAGTCCACAGGACCTTCTTCGAAAAAGAAATTGGCTTCCCCAAATGAGCTTTTGCATACCTCAGCCGACTCTGTTTGTGGCGTGCTTGCAGAAACGGCTTCTTTCGCATCACTCTCCCATACAGCTTCTCCTTGTGCAAAGTGCGTTGTATAGTTGACCGATGCACAGTGACACCATCTGCAGCAAGTTGATGCTGCAGCTCTCTGGAGGTGGTCTGAGGATTGTCCTTGAGTGATCTCACCATTCTTCTTCTCTGCCTTTCTGATGTTTTTCATGTCCTGCCACTTCTGGTCTTAACAAGAACTGTCCCTGTGTACTTCAATTTCCTTACTATGTTCCTCACAGTGGAAACTGACAGGTTAAATCTCTGAGACAGCTTTTTGTATCCTTCCCCTGAACAACTATGTTGAATAATCTTTGTTTTCAGATCATTTGACAGTTGTTTTGAGGAGCCCATGATGCCACTCTTCAGAGGAGAACAACTTGCAAGTGGCCACTTTAAGTAGCATTTCTCATGATTGCATACACCTGGCTATGAAGTTTAAAGCTCAATTAGGTTACAAATAGTGTTGAGCCACCCCCGTAGTGTTCGAGTTCGGTTCGGTTCGTCGAACACCCGCATGTTCGCCGAACTGTTCGTCGAACTGTTCGTCGAACACCTTCGAACACCGTTAAAACCAATGGCAGGCAAACAAAAACACATAGAAACACATAGAAAACACCTTAAAAGGTGTCCAAAAGCTGACAAATTGCTCAAAAGACACAACTAACACATGGAAAAGTGACAAGTACATATATTCATGCGAAAAGAAAAGAGGTGGAGGAGTAAAAGGAGGGGGAGACACAGATATAGGCATGTCATGCCCTTCTAAAACCAAAAAAGTGCGAAGCCGAAACGGCCAGTCCGTTCCTGCCTGTGCGACTTCGGTGTCTCCTGCTTTGTGCCAGAGCTGCGGTGGACCCTGACGGCCAGCCCCCCTCTCCCAATACTGGTGCCTGTCCACTGGTGGGTCGAGCGAGCCCCCCTATGGTGGGGGCAGGTCAAAGCTTTTTAATTTAAATTGTCTCTCTAATTTGAATGAATACACTTTAAATCCTTTTACAAGGATCTATTGGAGGGCAAGTCTCATGCCAGCAGCCGCGTAATTCCAGCTCCAGTAGCATCCACTAAAGCTGCTGCAGTTAAAAAGCTTTTATAAGGATCGAGCTCGGCGGTCCACCGCAAGGCGCCTACCGCCAGTCCCAACCCCTATGCCTTGGGGTGCCTCCTGATGCTCTTCACTGAGTATCCCGGGGTCCCGAAGCATTTCCTTTGAAAAAATTAAGTGTCCAAACTACAGGTGGTGTAGCTTGCTTACAAGCCGGGAAATTCCGCTGACTAGCAGACACTGCTACTAGGCACAAAGTATTTCCTGGGCTAGATGCAGTTAAAAATTTGTAATTAGATACTCTCGTTGGATGCTGAGAAAGCATTCCATAGAGTCTCCTGGCAAGCCATATATTATTCTCTTAAAAAGCTTGGGGTAGGGGTCTAGGGGACCCTTTTATAGCCAAAATCATGGCCCTGTATCGCAATACGTCACCTAGGCTGAAGATAAATGGAACTGTAGCAACCTGAGGGCTCGGTTGCTACAGAGGTATTGCACCTCACCCAGAGGTGTAATATCTCACTCTCAGGTAAAGATGGAGTGTGGATCAGGACCCCGACATCTCATGCATTACACCACATTGCCGTGGGGCAGGGCGACCAATATGCCCCTGAGATGGGCACGACAGTCCCTGTCCCTGGCTGGAGTGGGGGGAGGGAACACAGAGGAAAGGGAACCCTGTAGTGCAGGAGCAGGGAGGAAGCATTAACCCCTTCAGGACCCAGCCTATTTTAACCCTAAAGACCTTGGCATTTTGTCAATTCTGACCAGTGTCCCTTTACGAAGTAAAAACTCTGGAACACTGCAACGGATCCTAGCGATTCTGAGATTATTTTTTCGTGACATATTGGGCTTCATGTTAGTATTAAATTTAGGTCGATAATATTTGCGTTTATTTGTGAAAAAATCAAAACTATGGGAAAAAATTTGAAAATTTAGCAATTTTCAAATTTTGAATTTTTATTCTACTAAACCAGAGAGTGATGTGACACAAAATAGTTAATAAATAACATTTCCCACATGTCTACTTTACATCAGCACAATTTTGGAAAAAAAAAATTTTTGGTAGGAAGTTTGAAGGGTTCAAAGTTCATCAGCAATTTATCTTTTTTCCAGCAAAATTTACAAAACCATTTTTTAAGTGACCACATCACATTTGAAGTCCCTTTGAGGGGACAGAAAACACCCAAAAGTGACACCATTCCAAAAACTGCACCCCTTAAGCTACTCAAAACTACATTCAAGAAGATTATTAACCCTTCAGGTGCATCACAGGAACTAAAGCCACATGGAAGAAAAAAATGAACATTTTTATTTTTCAAACAAAAATTTTCTTTTAGCCTAAATTTTTTAATTTTCACATGGGTAACAGGATAAAATGAATCCTAAAATTTGTTGGTCAATTTCTCCTTAGTACACTGATACCTCATATGTGGTCATAAACCACTGTTTGGGCACACGGCAGGGCTCAGAAGGGAAGGAGCGCCATTTTACTTTTTGAATGGAAAATTAGCTCCAAAAGTCAAATTGCGCTCCTTCTCTTCTGAGCCCTGCCATGCGCCCAAACAGTGGTTTATGACCACATATGAGGTATCAGTGTACTTAGGAGAAATTGATCAATACATTTTAGGATGCATTTTATCCTGTTACCCATGTGAAAATTAAAAAATTTAGGCTAAAAGAAAATTTTTGTGAAAAAAAAAGTACTTTTTTGTTTTCACAGATCATTTTGTGAAGCACCTGGGGGTTCCAAATGCTCACTATGCATCTAGATAGGTGCCTTGGGGGGTCTAGTTTCCAAAATGGGGTCACTTGTGGGGGAGCTCCACTGTTTAGGCACATTAGGGGCTCTCCAAACGCAACATGGTGTCCGCTAACAATTTGAGCCGATTTTCCATTCAATTTGTTAGCGGACACCATGTCGCGTTTGGAGAGCCGCTGTGTGGCCAAACATTGGAGCTCCCCCACAAGTGACCCCATTTTGGAAACTAGACCCCCCAAGGCACCTATTTAGATGCATAGTGAGCACTTGGAACCCCCAGGTCCTTCACAAATTAATCCGTAAAATAAAAAAGTGTTTTTTTTCCCACTTTTTCATTTTTATGAATCAATTTGTGAAGCACCTGGGGGTTCCAAGTGCTCACTGTGCATCTAGATAGGTGCCTTGGGGGGTCTAGTTTCCAAAATGGGGTCACTTGTGGGGGAGCTCCAATGTTTGGCCACACAGCGGCTCTCCAAACGCAACATGGTGTCCGCTAACAAATTGTCGGCTCAAATTGTTAGAAGACACCATGTTGCGTTTGGAGAGCCGCTGTGTGCCCAAACATTGGAGCTCCCCCACAAGTGACCCCATTTTGGAAACTAGACCCCCCAAGGGACCTATCTAGATGCATAGTGAGCACTTGGAACCCCCAGGTCCTTCACAAATTAATCCATAAAAATAAAAAAGTGTTTTTTTTTCCACTTTTTCATTTTTATGAATCAATTTGTGAAGCACCTGGGGGTTCCAAGTGCTCACTATGCATCTAGATAGGTGCCTTGGGGGGTCTAGTTTCCAAAATAGGGTCACTTGTGGGGGAGCTCCAATGTTTGGCCACACAGCGACTCTCCAAAAGCAACATGGTGTCCGCTAACAAATTGTCGGCTCAAATTGTTAGAAGACACCATGTTGCGTTTGGAGAGCCGCTGTGTGCCCAAATATTGGAGCTCCCCCACAAGTGACCCCATTTTGGAAACTAGACCCCCCAAGGCACCTATCTAGATGCATAGTGAGCACTTGGAACCCCCAGGTCCTTCACAAATTAATCCGTAAAAATAAAAAAGTGTTTTTTTTTCCACTTTTTCATTTTTATGAATCAATTTGTGAAGCACCTGGGGGTTTCAAGTGCTCACTATGCATCTAGATAGGTGCCTTGGGGGGTCTAGTTTCCAAAATGGGGTCACTTGTTGGGGAGATCCAATGTTTGGGCACACAGGGACTCTCCAAACGCAACATGGTTCCAATTTGTTAGTGGACACCATTGTGTAGTGTATGTCAGGTTGGTGTGCTGTGTGGTATATTGTAGTGTATACACCACACACACACACACACACTACAACACACACACCAACCTGACATAGCCTCCTAAGCTGAGTACGCCCTAGACTGGGATGAGTGGGACGGGCGGGACATTTTGTGTGCTGTGTGCGTGTGTAAAAAAAATCGAAACTTTATTATAGTGTGAGTGTACGTGTGTGTGTGTGTGTGTGTGTGCTTGGTGTAACCTTCTGCAGTCATGTGTGGGGGCTGTCAGGCGTAGGGGCTGTCAGGCGTAGGGGGCTGTCAGGCGTAGGGGGGGGCTGAAGAGATGGAGGAGCAAGCAGCTGCAGCAAGGGGGGTGATCACTGGGGCAGGAGCCGGCAGCAGCAAGGGGGGTGATCACTGGGGCAGGAGCCGGCAGCAGCAAGGGGGGTGATCACTGGGGCAGGAGACGGCAGCAGCAAGGGGGGTAGGAGGCCGGCAGCATCAGGGGGGTGATTACTGGGGCAGAAAGCGGAGCAGGAGCCAGCAGCAGGGGGGTGATCACTGGGATGGGGGGGTGCACACTGGGGATGGGGAGTGAACACTGGAGACAGGTGGGGGTGAACACTGGGGACAGGGGGGGGTGAACACTGGGGACAGGGGGGGTGAACACTGGGGACAGGGGGGTGAACACTGGGGACAGGGGGGGGGTGAACACTGGGGACAGGGGGTGTGAACACTGGGGACAGGGGGGGGTGAACACTGGGGACAGGGGGGGTGAACACTGGGGGGAGGGGTGATTATTGGGAGATGGGGGGTGATATCACTGGGACTGGGGGATGGTGGGCTTGATCACAGGAGCAGGGCATTTACACTGAGCCTGCTGCTGCTGTGATCACAGTCCACCGGCTGTCAGAAGGAGAGCAGCAGCCGGTGGATGAAGACGTGGGAGAGGGAGCAGAGGCGGAGGTCGGGGTGCAGGTATGAAAGTGGAGCGGGGGTGGAGGGGGGGTCGGGGGTGGAGGGGGGGGCAGGGTGGAGAGGAGGGGGGGTCGGGGGGGAGCGGGGGCAATACTACCTGATGCAGATCAGCGGCGGCAGCAGGCGATCAGCGGCGGCAGAAGCGATCCACGAGCTCAGCAGCAGAGGGTCCACGGGGGGGCAGCTGCAGAGGGTCCACGGGGGGGGCAGCTGAAGAGGGTCCACGGGGGGGCAGCAGCAGAGGGTCCACAGGGGGCAGCAGCAGAGGGTCCACAACGGCCGGCATCATTAAAAACTCTCTCCACATCTGATTGGGGCTAGTATCCATGTGACGCTAGCCCCCCAATCAGATCTGGGGGGAGGGGGGGGACAGAGGTGACACTCCCCCCAGCCAATGACTGATGCTGTAAGCATCAAGCCATGCCCAGATTTAAATGTTACACCAATTTTCATTGGTGAAATATTTAATTCATACCGATTGGCAGTTTCATTAAAAGTGAAAATGAAACAGCCAATCGGAGGGGTCCCAGGCACGGGGGGGGGTTAGTCCACCCCCCGGGGGGTCGACTTCAGGATGTCCAGTTGCAGTAGCAACTGTGAAACCTGAGCGACCCCGCTCGCAGGCGCTGCAGGGGCTCTTTCCCTCCATGTCACAGACGCTGTGACATGGGTCAGGAACGAACTGTTTTCCATGTCACAAACGGTGTGACACGGGTCGGGAAGGGGTTAAGAAAGGAGTACAAAAGGTGGGCACCATCTTAGTTCAGTGCAGAGAAGTCTGAGCAGAAGTGACAGGGAGCAGGGGCTCTGCATGAGCTCTGCTCCGGAGGCGGGGCTAGTAACAGAGGCCCAGGCCTGGAAGAGGGAGAAGGAAGGAAGAGGAGCGGAGAAGGCTCCAGGAACGAGGAACGAAGGGATCCCAGGGGTGCGGACGGGCGTGTCGCCACCGCACGCCCGAATCCACCTGCATGGAGGGGTCAGGCCAAAGGGGGAGACCGATCCCCGAAACTAGTGGAGGCGGGAAACGACCCTCAGCTAGAAACCGGATGCTGTGACATTTTATGAGGCGGAGCCCCTCGCTACACCCGCTAGGAAGGCACCACATAGGGTCAGGGAAACTGGCGCCAAGTTTACCAAGAGGAGGCCCGAGGCAGCCGGACAGAAGTGTTGGTAAGAAAGGCCAGACAAAGGACACACAAAGGGGGTCCTGTGAAGCGCTCCAAAGTTATCTGGGAGTTGTCTGAGCCCCTCACCTGGTGAGCACAGTACGACGTGGGCAGCCGTTACCTGCATAAGTTGTCTGGATAATAAGAACTGTGAGTAAAGGCCCTGGACTGCATCACTGACTCCGTGTCATTACTGCTGCTGCCCTGCACCATCGCCCCCATCCTCCGCATACACTGCCCTGAGGCTATACTCCTCCCGTGGGGAGTTATACTACGCTCTGCTGCACCCACAACACCATCCTCAGCGGTCTGCCCTGCAGAGGCAGGTCACTCTGACCGCAATCCACGGGTGGCGTAGTCGGACATTTAAACATCAAAACCACATAAATAGTTCCGCCACTGGTTTGACCGCCCTGAGCCACGGAACCGGGTCAACGCCACGGAGACTACAACCACCAGCATCCACCAAAAAGGGTCCGGCTCCAGGTGTCCCAAGGCCCAGGGGGCGCGTCAGAACATTTTCATCTCCTTTCATAATCACCAATGGGACAAGGCAGGGATGTCCTCTGTCCCCTCACTTATACATCCTAGTGACGGAGCACCTGCTCTCATCAATTCGCCATAACCCCAATATTAGGTGGATTGAGGTGGGAGGCACCGAGTACAAGTGCTCTGCATTTGCTGATGATGTTCTAGTATATATCAATCAATCACATATATCCATCCCTGCTGTTATGGCTGAAATAGATCACTTTGTTACATGGTCAAATTTTAAAATCAATGCAGAGAAGTCTGAGGCCCTCGATGTCTCCCTCACAGGGTATCAAATGCTTAGGAATTCCTATACATAGAGACCTCTCCCGTCTATGTTATCTTAAATTTGGGCCCTTTATTGAACAACTCCATACAGACCACGGTTGGCAAGTAGAACAGTAAGATTCACTACGTGAACCACTGGTGTTTTGTGGAAAAGCACATGTACACTGTGTTCCAAATTATTATGCAAAAAGTGTTTAAGGTGATAAGGGAAGAATTTGTTTGTCAGTTAAACTCATTGATGGTGATGTGTGTCAGGGCTCTTTATATCACTGTAAGCAATTGCAGACACCTGTGCTAATTAGTTTGACAGGTGTGTCCAATGAAAGGCAAGACTACTTAAGAAGGCTGTCCCACATTATTAAGCAGCCTACATTTTCTGCCAAAATGGGAAAGAAAAAGGATGTGTCGGCTGCTGAGAAGCAACAAATTGTGGAGTGTTTTGGTCAAGGCATGACTACAATCAACATTGCCAAGACACTTCATCCTGATCATCGCTCAATCAAGAAGTATGTATCTGATTCACAGTGCACACGTGTGCGTGCTGATAAGGTAAAATTGAGGACTCTTTCCTTCAGGCAATTACGTCAGGTTAAAAGAGCAGCGGCAAAAAAGCCTTGTCATAGCAGCAGACAAGTTTTTGAAGCTGCTGGTGCCTCCAACGTCCCCCGAACAACAAGATGCAGAGTCCTTCAGAGGTTTGCAGCTGTGCGTAAGCCATCCTGTCAACCTCCTCTATCCACTGCACACAGGCAGAAACGGCTCCAGTGGGCCAAACAATACATGATGACTGACTTCAAAACTGTTTTGTTCACCGATGAGTGCCGTGCAACGCTCGATGGTCCAGATGGATGGAGTGGAGGATGGCTGATTGATGGACACCCCACGCAAACACGGCTACAGTGCCAACAAGGAGGAGGTGGAGTAATGTTTTCGGCTGGAATCATGGGGAGAGAGATTGTCGGCCCCTTTAGGATCCCTGAAGGGGTAAAGATGAACTCCATAATGTATGTGGATTTTCTCAAACAGCACTTCCTGCCATGGTTCAAGAAGAAGAACCGTGTATTCCGCAGCAAGATGATTTTCATGCATAATAATGCACCGTCTCATGCTGCACATAACACATCTGCATCTCTGGCTGATATGGGCATAAAAGGGGACAAACTTATGGTGTGACCCCCATGCTCCCCTGACCTCAACCCCATTCAGAACCTCTGGAGCATCATCAAAAGGAGTGTCTATGATGGCGGGAGGCAGTTCACATCTAAGCAACAGCTCTGGGAGGGTATTCTGTCCTCATGCAAAACAATTGAAGCAGAAACCATCCAAAACCTGACAAATTCAATGGACGAGACTGTTCAGAAGATCCTTTCGAACAAGGGGTCCTATGTGCAAATGTAACATCACCTAGAATAAAGTTTTGAGTTGAAAACTGTTTGATTTCAGTTTCTAATAACCTGCTAATGCTTATAATTTCAAAAATGACCATGTTTTTGTTCTTTATTAAAATGAAAAGGTTGATCGAAGAGTGTGGGGGATCTAAGAGTGTGGCAACCCAGTAGTCAGGATTACTTCGAATTCTGACAATCTGAGGGTCATGTTGCAGGTAGTGCAGCAAGAAGGCACTCATGTGTCTTGCGCATCTAGGAAACCCAAAATTATTTTCCGCGCTAGATGCAGCTAAAATTAGTATTAATTTGAAAGCTGGTGGAGCTTAGTATAGATGGCCTAATAGAATCAGTACTGCACACTGCTACAAAGCCCAAATAATTTTACAGCCAAGATACAGATCAACATGATTAGTAATTTTAAATCTGGTGGAGCTAAGTATAGATGGCGTCATAGAATCAGTACTGCACACTGCTACAAAGCCCAAATTATTTTCCAGCCAAGATACAGATAAACATGATTAGTAATTTTAAAGCTTAAAACGGTTGGTGAGGTGATTTTAACCAATCAGCAAGCTTTTACTCTCCCCAGGATGACACAGGGGTAGAAAAGTCGTTTCGGATCCATGATTTGTTCATCTTTATGAACGTGAGTCTGTCTACATTATCAGTGGAGAGCCGCGTGCGCTTATCTGTCAGCACACCACCAGCAGCGCTGAACACACGTTCAGACAGAACGCTGGCTGCGGGGCATGACAAGATCTCCAAGGCGTAAGTGGCGAGCTCCGGCCATTTATCCAGATTGGAAGCCCAAAAAGAGCAAGGGTCTAGTGACACAGTCATGGCTTCAATGTTTACTTGGAGATACTCCTGTACCATCGTCTCTAGGCGTTGACTATGTGTCAGACTTCTTGTCTCCTGTGGCCTTGCAAAGGATGGGCTAAAAAAGTGGTGAAATGATTCCGCAAAATTGATGTTACCAGCAGATACTGTGTTTCTGTTACGGTTTGAGTGCTGAACACTCGACGGTCCCACGGTTGGCAAGTTGGAACTGTGAGATTCACTACGTGCACCACTGGTGTTTTGTGGAAAAGCACATGTAAGATTCTGCAACAGTCTCTGCTGATATCCTGCATGCGTGCATCCCTTTCTATGGCAGGAATAATTTCTGCAAATTTACTTTTGTACCTGGGATCTAACAGTGTGGCAACCCAGTAGTCAGGATTATTTCTAATTCTCACAATTCGAGGGTCATGTTGCAGGTAGTGCAGCAAGAAGGCACTCATGAGTCTTGCGCATCCAGGAGCACCAAGTCCCTGTTGGTGGCGAGGTAACAATCATGCTTCCTTCCTCTGTCCTCTCCCCCCAACCTCGCACAACAGAAATGTGATCAAGGTCTCCCTCATCTGATGAGTCTTCCATCATTCGTCCTCCACTTCTTCCTGAGATCCTGCACCTTCCTCACTAGTTTGGCTGCTACCATGCGCCCTGGTAAAACCATCTCCCCCACCCTCACATGCCTGCCCCATTGGTGCTGCCGACCGTCTGGACCTTGCAGATGTTAGCCCTTTCGCATACAACTCCTCCTCCTCTACTTCCTCCACCTCCTCTTGTGCCACCACTTGACTCATAATTCTGTTTAACATGTGCTCCAGCATGTAAATCACCGGAATAGTCATGCTGATAATGGCATCGTCAGCACTAAACATCTTCGTCGCCATTTCAAAACTGTGCAGAAGGGTGCATAGGTCCCAGATCTGAGACCACTCCTCCAGCGTGATTTGCCCCACCTCTGGATCTGGTTGGCCCAGGATATACGTCAGAACGTATTGCACCAGGGCTTTTCGGTGCTGCCACAGTCGCTGCAACATGTGCAGAGTTGAATTCCACCGGGTAGGCACATCGCATTTTAGCCGGTGAACTGGCAGGCCCAACGACTTCTGTAGAGATGTAAGTCGCAGAGCTGCGGGATGCGAACGGCGGAAGTGAGCACACAGCGACCGTGCCCTCTACAGAAGGCCATCTAGTCCGGGATAGTGGGCTAAAAATTGCTGGACAACCAGGTTCAACACGTGAGCCATACAAGGCACGTGTGTGACATTGCCCCGGCGAAGGGCCGCACCCAGGTTTGCAGCATTGTCGCACACGGCCTTCCCTGGTTTCAGGTCCAGTGGAGACAACCATTCATGAAACTGGTTCTCCAGAGCTGACCACAATTCCTCAGCTGTGTGACTCACATATCCCAGACATTTCAAAGTAAAAACCGCCTCATGACGTTGAGCCCTGCAGCCAGCATAGTAAGGAGGTGTGCAGGATCCCTTCTGTGCAGTTAGAAAGCTTGTGGCATGACCAGACAGGCTTTGGGTGCAGGTGGAGGACCGAGAGGAGGTTGAGGAGGCAGAAGCAGTGGAGGAACTTTGAGATAAAGAGGATTGACGCACAACTCGTGGGGACGGCAAGACTTGGACAGCAGCCCCTTGTCCTGCTGTCAACATAGTTACCCTGTGCCCAGTCAGCGACATGTAATGCCCCTTCCATGCCTACTCGTCCAAGTTTCTGTGGTGAAATGCACCCTGTCACACACAGAGTTTCTCAAAGAAGCGGTGATGTTGTGTGCGACATGCTGGTGGAGCGCAGGCACACCTTTCTTTGAGAAGTAGTGCCAACTTGGCATCTGGTACTGGGGCACTGCGACGGACATAAGGTCTCGAAAATCCTCTGTGTCCACCAGGCGGAAAGGCAGCATTTCTGTAGCCAAGAGCTTGCAGATGGTGAAATTCTACCTCTTAGCTTTCTCATGGCTAGGAGGATATGGTCTTTTACTTGTCCACATCTGAGGGACCGAGGGCTGGCTGTTGTGCTTAGACGGGGTTGAGAAGGGTGTCCCCGGCAAACTTCCGGTCTGTGAGGAAGATGCAGGTGGACATGTTAGGTTGCCTTGGTCCAAAGGTGGTGATATCGATGTCGGACAGCGCTCAACACCAGCTGGTGTTACCACCTCCAAAAAAAATGATGACCTGCAAATCACGCTGGCTGTTGCGGGTAAAGAGGTGGCAGGTCTGCATCCCAAAACAGGTGTGACTGCTGTCCCCCCTGTCACAGAGGATGAAGAGGCCGCGGATGCACAAGATGTGGCAGACGGTGGTTGGCCCGGCCGGCTAGGCCGCATTGTAGCACAGTGAGCTTCCCACTGCAACTTGTGCTTCATGTCCATGTGCCGGTTCATGCATGAAGTACTCAAACTATGTATTTTTTGGCCTCTACTTAGTTTTGCTGACAAATGTTACAGATAACACGAGTTGGGTCATCTTTATCGATCTGAAAAAATGCCCAGGCTATGCAAGGCTTAGCACCCATGCGACCTGAAGAGCCACCACGACTTGTGGTCAGAAGCAGTCTTGTGTTTGAGGATGCAGTTGTTGACGTGCTTTCAGTACTACGTCTCTGTCCAGGAAGGCGCAACCTGACCTCGTCGTCACTAGCATCCTCCTCCACCTCCCCTGCTGACCTCATCTCTTGGCTGACTGTGGGTTGACAGTAAGTGGGATCTCCAACCTCATCATCATCACCCTGTGTGTTATCAAACCCGTCGTCCTCAGAGCCAACCTGTTCCTGCCCTGACAAAAAACTAAAGTTGTCGCTCCAATCAGGTATTTGAGTCTCATCATCGTCTTCCTCATTGTCTCCACCAACAGGAGTTACAGTTTGGGAACGAGGGTCTACATTATGGTCAGAAC
The DNA here is from genome assembly GCF_046119375.1 of Phyllobates terribilis. NCBI lineage: Eukaryota > Metazoa > Chordata > Amphibia > Anura > Dendrobatidae > Phyllobates > Phyllobates terribilis. Next base: position 845,626,053 of record NW_027362761.1, read on the forward strand.
CTTCTGCGTCTGGTCCTGGATCCGACTCATAAAGATTCTGGGCATCAGTGCAGATCATTTCCTCATCTGGATTCACAGAAGCTCTGGAGCCGACCTCTGATTCCCAGGCTATAGTATGAGTAAACAGCTCTGCAGACTCAACCATGTGTTCTACCCCATACTCAGATGGGCAGCTGGAGACTTGGGAGCTGTGAGGAAGCAAGTGCGATTGGGGTGACACCTCTGAGGACTGGAGTATTTGTGATGTTGAAGTTGAGGTGGAGGAGAGCCCACTTTAAGGAGCACTTGATATCCGTTGAAGCACCTGCTGTTTTTGTGGCTCATCTGGAATTTGTAGCGATTGGCGTGGCCGTAAGAAAGGGATCTTATCACATTGTCCGCTAAAAGAAGTAGACATCTTATTTTGGCTGGAAGATGGTCTTTCTTCTGCATATGTTACTGTTGCTTTAACACCTACCCCACGGACACAACCTTTTTTCCCCATCCCAACAAGCCTATTCCCCTTTCCACCAGCAGCAGGCCTTTTTCCACTCATTTTGGTGGTTAATTAATTCACAACTCTGGAGTTGTTTGCACAAAAAAAACAATGGATGGGAACCGAGCAGAGCTGAGTGGCCAAACTGTGGAATTAGGCCAAAAGTGTTGGCTGGGTTAGATGCAGAAAAAAATGATATTGAATTTGCAACCTGATGGAGGTCAGTATAGATGGACTAATAGAACAAGTCCCACACACTGCTAGAAGCTGAAATATTTTTTCAGAGCTAGATGCAGAAAAAAATTATATTGAATTTGCAACCTGATGGAGGTCAGTATAGATGGACTAATAGAACAAGTCCCACACACTGCTACAAGCTGAAATATTTTTTCAAAGCTACATGCAGAAAAAAATTATATTGAATTTGCAACCTGATGGAGGTTAGTATAGATGGACTAATAGAACAAGTCCAACACACTGCTAGAAGCCTAAATATTTTTTCAGAGCTAGATGCAGAAAAAATTTATATTGAATTTGCAACCTGATGGAGGTTAGTATAGATGGACTAATAGAACAAGTCCAACACATTGCTACAAGCTGAAATATTTTTTCAGAGCTAGATGCAGAAAAAAATTATATTGAATTTGCAACCTGATGGATGTTAGTATAGATGGACTAATAGAACAAGTCCCACACACTGCTTGAAGCTGAAATATTTTTTCAGAGCTAGATGCTGAAAAAAATTATATTGAATTTGCAACCTGATGGAGGTCAGTATAGATGGACTAATAGAACAAGTCACACACACTGCTACAAGCTGTAATATTTTTTCAGAGCTAGATGCAGAAAAAAATTATATTGAATTTGCAACCTGATGGAGGTTTGTATAGATGGACTAATAGAACAAGTCCCACACACTGTTAGAAGCCTAAATATTTTTTCAGAGCTCGATGCAGAAAAAAATTATATTAAATTTGCAACCTGGTGGAGGTTAGTATAGATGGGCTAAAAGAATGATGCTATGCCCAAAAGGTTTTACTTCACTAGGTGCAGTAAAAAAATTTGTATTCTGTGCACAGGTGGTGTAGCTTGCAACACAGATAGGCTTCTCCACTGACTAACACACTCTGCAATAGGCCAAAAAGGATTTGCTTTACTAGATTTAGCCAAATGCTGTGAAAAAAACTTGCACAGCACTGGCACAGACCTTCCTGGCAAAAAGTGATAGGAACTGATGCAACCTAGTCCTGAAAAGGACTTCAATTACAATTAGTCTTTACTCCCAACCTATCTATTTAAGAGTACAGACCTGCCTGATAAATGTCGTATGAAATTATGTAACCTAGTCCTTAAAAGGACTGCAATCACAACTCTTCCCTACTCCCAAGCTATCTGTAGATTTGTTCGAAAATTGGCTTGAAATTAACAAGGTATAGCGCACACAGCAACAGCGGTGCCGTCTAACACGCAGCTGCAGCAGTGAGAAAATGGTGGCGATGGGGAAAATGGCTGGGTCTTATAGGGCAAGGACATGTGACATACACTGCCAATGACACATGCCCTTGCTTGTGTGAAAAAAAGCAGTTCGCTCCGTGTGTGCGCTGCTGATAGGCTGACAGACTGCACCTCCCCACTGTAATTGCGGGAAAGAGAAAAAAAATTTGAGATCTTCTTTATTCCTGCAGAGATCCATCCCCTGCCCCTCCCCCCACCCCGTTGTACACTCAAACTGCGTATTAACATTAATTTTCAGCATTACTGAGAAAAAATCCAGTTATGATTTTGGTGCACGAACAGTTATCGAACATAATCTCGAACAGCCGAATTTTTTTCAAATTGTTCGTGTTCGCCGAACGGCTCGAACACCGCCCAAAACAGCTCGAATTTGAGATTGGCGAACAGTTCGAGTCGAACACCGCTCATCTCTAGTTACAAAACAAAAAATAGTGCTTTAGTAAGTCAGTAGAAAGTAGGTAGGAGTATTTAAAACAAGAAAATGATAAGGGTGCCCATACTTATGCAGCTGTCAAATTTTGTTTGATTGCAGATTGCACATTTTCTGTTCGTACAATAAACCTCATTTCAAGGCAGAAACATTACTGTGTCCAACAGTTATTACATATATCAAACTGAAATAGCTGTTGCAAAAACACCAATTTTTATAAAACATTAAGCTTAAGATTAATAGAGGTGCCCAAACTTTTTCATATAACTGTATGTACAAATCTCAACAATGAATTTAAAGATTTGACATGCTGCAGATTTGCCTATATTTTCTGATCTTATTTTGTAAAGGCAGTTGTTTTGTTTTTTTCTTTACAGTATCTCATGACCATACTGCTGTTGTTGCCCGAACTTTGTTACAGATGGTGAACCTATGTGTAGCAACCTAGCATTTTGGAATTCATTAAATTACTTTTAATTTTGAATGTTATTATTAAAAAATAAAATAAAAAAACAAACAACAATAATAAGAGTTTAATGTTTTGCAACTGTTTGACTAGTTGCAGTTAATAATCATAGGTATCACAACAATTACTTTCTGTGCGCATACTTATCTAGCGACCTCTTTTTTGCTAAAGGGATCCTGTCACCTGATATGTCCTGTATCAGCTAAAACTATGACCTTGATCAACACCTGTGTTGCAGTCCATCAATGACTATATAACCTCCTGACAAGATGCTAGATGCGAAACCTTGACAAAGCTAGATGTGAAACATGCGTTGTGTGCGATTCTTCAAGGTTTGATAAGATTTGTTACTTTTCCCTTATTGACACTGTGCATTTTTCTACAATCCATATTTATGGAAATATACTAAATTATCCTGTGGTAATTGATCTTTTTAGAATTACTATTTACATCTACTGTACCTTAATACCTTTGTTATCTTTATTACATTGGTATCCGTCTGTAACATATGAATATACCCTCCTTCTACTGTAGTTGATTGTATATATTGTGAGTCCATTATGTTATTATGGTATTCACCAGCCATGAATGTATTGTGTCATGTATATGTTTTTTAGCTTAGTCAATTTTAATTGATGTTGAAATAAAATTATATTTTTATGTGTATCTTTATGCCTTGCACTTTTTTTCTATCAGTTTAGTCTATATTTTTTTGTGCAATTTGTGTGCTCATGATATATTTGTGGGTTTTTATATTCCCTATATAACCCCAAAGAAATCTTTTGAAATTCTTCCGCGCTGTATGTTCATCCTGTCGGTACAGTCCGATGGGCGTGGTTTCTGCGGTCTCCATCCTTCCTCCTGGCTTTCCTATCCCTTCTTCTGGCTACTGATAGCCGTCCTCCTGCTGAAATTGATGTGAATGATGCCTTCTGCGTCATCTTCATAGCTGGGCAAAATCTCTCGCCTGAGCTGAGAAATCGCTGATTCTCGCCAGCACACTATGTTCTGCCCTACCCATGGAACCCTATGTTCAGAGTCAACACTTTCCCGGGTGTTGCGCCCCTGCGCAGGTCAGATCAAGAAGAGAAAACTTATCAGAAAGAGCCAAAGAGTTTCAAATTTTCAAATTATTTGAACTCTGTGTATTTTCTTTCACAAAATTTACAATTTTACAAATAACTGAGGCAGCAGCACCAGTTACAATGTATATGACATTATGAATCATATGGTCTTTCTGACGATGGAAAATCTGATGCATAGTAGTAAAACTGAACAGTCTGCTTCAGTCTTAGCTAGACGGTGTCCTTTCTCAAGCAGATATCCAGAGCACCAATCCCATTGATTTCTGGGTCAACAAATTAGAATAGTGGCAAGAATTGGCCCAGTTTTCTAGGGTTTTAGTATCATGTCCAGTCTCCCGTGTAATGACATAGAGGGTGTTCAGCTTGGCTGGTAGATTGGTCACACCAAAGTGGACCAGATTATCCCATGCAAGCAAGAAAAACCTAACATAATTTGTCAAAATTAATCAGGCATGGATCAGTGCAGACTTTCATGCACCATTGGCTGATGCGAATGTTTAAATCTACCATACTATCTATCTGTCTGCCTGACTGTTCATTGCCTTTCATCTACACCAGACCTGGGCAAAGTGTGGCCAGTGGGCCACATCCAGCCTTCTGGCTCTCCCAATATGGCCCATGGACCAAGACAGCCAGGTGGCTGAAAACAGTGGTCCACGGGCCGCACCATGCCCTCGCTCACTGCTGCCGTTTCCCACTGTTACCGCTATCCGCATCCTTAGGATGCAGACAGATGTAAATACATTGGTGGAGAATGGCGCTGGCAGCTCCTTTTCCACCAATCAGCATGTGAGACAGCAGACACGATGATGTCACCTCATCGCGCTGCTGCTGAGACACAATGCACAAGGGAATGGGAGCGAGGTGAGTATATATATTTTTTTCTTTCATATGTGTATGGGATGTTTAAATGTACAGTATGTTATGATGTACATAATTGGGAATGTTTCCACCCAATAATAGAATGGATATCATTCAAAGATTTTGTTAAAAACAATTCTTTTAAACTTTTCCTGTTGTTTTTTGTGACTATTTTGAAAAAGCATTTTCAATGTCACAATTTTCACATTAGCCAGTTAAGCTATCACAGCTATAAACCTATCTAATATCTGTAGCTCACCTTTTTACAATATCTTTCAACATAGTTGTATTTTCCACTTTTCCATAAGTATCATAAGGTTATTTCCATTATAGACATGTATGACAAATCAGCACAAGAGCCTCGTGAACCTCATCTCCTCTGGTGTACTCAATGCTGAGAGCTACATCGTGATAGGATGTGAATAGAAAAGGGGGCCACACTAACTCTGACAGTAATAGATGTCCGGCGTTAGATATTACCTATAGTTTAGCACTAGTTTTCTGTTTCACTGATAAAAAAAATAGTAGCCTGAATTTTGCACCTTTTGGACTACTGTCATTCCAACAAGGTCTCCTGTTATTCACATGACATTCTTATTTCACTTGAGCGCTGAAACCTATCAGAAGCCTCTGATGGACTGCAGTCTTATCTGTTTCCTCAGAGGAAACCATTCCTCAGTGGAAGAGTGAAGGCTAAAGCCGATCAGCATCTGCTGATCGGCTGCAGCAGGCAAGTGAAATAACAATATCTCGTCACCAATGGGAGACACAGTGATAACGCAGTTGGGGCAGCGGTGATCTGGGAGATGTTTATCCTTTTTTTCCCCCGTTATATGAGACAATAGTGGACAACCCCTTTTATAAAATTCAATCCTTTACTCTAGTGGGATGGTTAAAATGTTTAATTTAACATAACCTGCTATAAGTGACAAACACATTGTTGTGATAGCTGCACTTCATTGTGCAGTTACTGTTACACTAATGATTTACTACATGCTTAATGCATTTACTTTCTGTATGGACTAGTGAATCTTGCTAATGGAAACTGAAAACCAAAGAGACAAGTTAAAAAAAGTGGATTTCTGTAAGTTTTATAGTCTAGCATTACAATCAGGACCTTTTATCATGAATAGATACAGACGTGTTACCTGTTCCACTTATCCTTTGTACTAGACTTCTGCAAAATTTGATATAGTTATATTTCTGCGGTCAGGCAAAACATTTATATAGAAGTTCATTTTTAAATTTCAAATTTGAAAACATAAAGATTCTATGACACATAGGCAAAGTGTCAACAAACATTACACTTTGATTGAAGAAAGTTGACATGGGGGGCATTCAAGTGAGTGTTTTCTTAAAACACTATCTCTACTTTTTTTCCATAAACTTCCCCTTCAATTTAAATTTGAAATCATAAATGCAAGCTGCACCCTATGTATGTTTTTTTCTTGCAAGGGATACTTAACAAATTATTCTCTATCTGCGGTGATAGTGTGATGTTTTCTGGTGGATTCAACTGCTGATAACGCCACCTATCCCAATAAAATGCTTTTAAATGTCTCTAGCTGTATAGTACTCAATGAATTGAACAGTAAAACACATGTTTAACCACTATTGTGTTCAGATAGGGTACTGCAGAGCCACATTCTCAAAATTAGTGAGTCTCACATCATTCAAACTCCCATTGGAGATAGTAAATCATTGTGTAGCATCGGCGTCTCTGCCCCGTTCTAGGCAGAGACGCCATCCCTCTCACCTCCCCGCTCCTGGCGCGGCGTCCTCCAGCGCTTCTCTCCCCGCTGCTTCCGGCACGCGCTCCTTCCCCGGCAGTGTGCTTAGGGCGCGCGCGCGCGCTCCCCCTCTCTTAAAGGGACCGCGCGCGCCGTCCTAAGGAGTCCCCGGCCAATTGCCGGAGGACCTCCCATATAAAAGGCACCTCCTCCAAAATGGAGGTGCCCGAGCAATGTTGTAGCACTGTTCACTACTCTGCTTCAGCCCTCAGGTCCCGTTGCCAGTTACCTGCCAGATACCTGCCAGATTCCTGCCAGCCTGCTGTCTAATTCCTGCCTGATATCCTGCTACCTGCCTGCTAGCCTGAGGTCCGACGGTCTGCCTTCCAACTCCTGTCAGTCTGTCTAAGGACCAGCTTGCCCGCTCACCTGGGAGCGCTCATCTGCTGCCTGTCTGCTAGCCTACCAGGAGGCTCTGCCGTCACGTGCTGTGACCACCCGCCTGTCCAGAGACTCCTGCCCGCTCACCTGGGAGCGCTCATCTGCTACCTGTCTGTTGGTCTTCCTGGAGGCTCCGCTGTCACATGCTGTGACCACCCGTTTATCCAGAGACTCTCGCCTGCTCACCTGGGAGCTCAAGTCTATCATCTGCCGCCACAGGTCGTACCAATCCTTTACCCAGAGACTGCCCCGGTCACTTGCCGTGACCTCCTGCCCGTTTATCCAGAGACTGCCCCGGTCACTTGCCGTGACCTCCTGCCCGTTCATCCAGAGACTGCCCCGGTCACTTGCTGTGACCTCCTGTCCGTTCATTCAGAGACTGTCCCGGTCACCTGCTGTGACTGCCTGCCCGTCTACCCTGGTCGCCACCCGCTCCCTTACAAGGACCGCCCCCTTGTATAGTAGCTCAGAGGTTCCGCCTCCCAGACCCGTTACAGTTTGCTCGGGCCATGGAACCCGGTGGCACCCAAGCTCCCTCGCTCTCGGACCTGTGTCATGAACTGTCCCGCCAGAGGTCCCAACAGGAGTCCATCCTGGGTCACCTGCGGAATGTCAATTCTCGCCTGGACACTCTGACTGCTTTGCCTGCAACCACCGCCAGTGCCATGACTCGCAATCCGGCAGCTCCACTGCCCACTAATAACATGGTATCCTACCCCGGACCCCGGCTTTCTGCACCTCCTCGTTTCGGAGGCGACTCCGCCCAGGCTCGGGGCTTCATAAATCAGTGCACCCTGCACTTTGAACTCCTGTCTCACCAGTTTAACTCCGACCGGGCCAAAATTGCCTTCATCATGTCCCATCTCACCGGGGAGGCCCTGGCCTGGCTAAATCCTCTATGGGAGAGAGGAGACCCCCTGGTGTCCGACTTGCCTGCCTTTCTCACGGCTTTCCGGAAAGTCTTCGACGAACCCGGACGGAAGACCTCATCCGCATCATCTCTGCTACGCCTCCATCAGGGAAGTCTCACCGTTGGCCAATATGCCATACGGTTCCGTACCCTTGCCTCGGAGCTGGCCTGGGATAATGACGCTCTGGTTTCCGTCTTCTGGGAGGGTCTGTCCGGCCGTATTAAAGATGAACTTGCCGGTCGGGACATTCCTACCACTCTCGATGACCTAATAACTCTTGCCACCCGGATTGACCTGCGGTTCCAGGAGCGTGCCAAAGAGGTCACACGTGAGAGGAGGTTTCCACGTCTAGCTCCTACTTTTCAGAAACCCGTCACTCCCTCCGTCTCTCCTCAGGTACACTCTCCTGAGCCTATGCAGGTCGACCAGACCAAGATGGTCGGTTCTCGCCGAGAATCTCGCCGAGCCGAGGGAAGCTGTTTCTATTGTGACAGTATGAAGCACTTCATCCGTTCCTGCCCGGAAAAGCCGGGAAACGCCAGTGTCTAGGACCACTCGGAGAGGTCGTCCTAGACAAAAGTAAGCCCTCTCCGTCTCTGACCTTACCGGTCTCTATTGCTTGGGGAGAGAACCGTCTCTTTGAACTCGCCCATCTGGATTCTGGAGCTGCTGGAAACCTCATCTCCCAGTCTCTGGTAGAGAGATACCATATTCCCACCAAGTCCCTGGCTGAACCATTGTCAGTCGCCTCCGTGGATGGAAGACTTCTCTCGGAGACCATCCTGCTCGTCACTGAACCCATAACCCTGCAGGTGGGAATTCTGCACTCTGAGGATATCTCATTCCATGTGCTGTCCGGACTTTCTCACTCCCTGTTGCTAGGTCTACCTTGGCTCCAGACACACGAACCCGTATTGAACTGGAGGTCCGGTGAAGTACTCCGATGGGGTCCTGACTGCCATAGGACCTGCCTGGTCCCAGTCCGTCCACTTCGCCCTCAGCCTACTCCAGCTAACTTACCTGGTCTCCCGGCTCCCTACTGGCCCTATGCGGATGTCTTCGGTAAGAAGGAAGCTGAGACTTTGCCACCCCATAGGCCATACGATTGCCCGATCAACCTGGTATCTGGCACCACTCCTACCCGTGGGCGTATCTACCCATTGTCTGCAGCCGAGACCCGAGCCATGTCTGAGTACATTGAAGAGAATCTGGCTAGGGGATTTATCCGAAAATCTACCTCCCCGGCTGGAGCCGGATTCTTCTTTGTCAAAAAGAAAGACGGCTCGCTACGTCCCTGTATTGACTACAGAGGACTCAATCTCATCACGGTAAAAAACAAATATCCCCTGCCACTCATCTCCGAATTGTTTGACCGTCTCAAGGGCGCCAGGATCTTCTCCAAGCTGGATCTACGAGGAGCGTATAATCTGGTCCGTATCCGTCAAGGAGACGAGTGGAAGACGGCATTCAATACCCGGGACGGTCACTACGAGTACCTTGTGATGCCCTTCGGTCTCTGTAATGCTCCCGCGGTCTTTCAGGAACTAGTCAACGACATCTTCCGTGACCTCCTGTACTCCTGCGTAGTGGTATACCTGGACGATATCTTGGTCTTCTCTCCGGATCTCCCCACACACCGGAGGGATGTTCGTCAGGTCCTGCTTAGGCTTCGGCAGAACCACCTTTATGCCAAATACGAGAAGTGCCTCTTCGATCAGACCTCCCTTCCGTTCTTGGGCTATGTCATCTCCCAAACAGGTCTGCAAATGGATCCCGAGAAGCTCTCTTCCGTTCTAAAATGGCCTCGTCCTGAAGGTTTGAAGGCGATACAGCGATTCCTGGGCTTCGCTAATTACTATCGTCTTTTCATCCCACACTTCTCGTCTCGGACTGCTCCCATATCTGCTCTTACCTGTAAGGGGGCTAACCCCAGGACATGGTCGCCTGAAGCCGAGGAGGCCTTCCTTTCCCTAAAGAAAGCCTTCGCCTCTGCTCCCGTCCTGCACCGTCCGGACTGTAATAAACAATTCTACCTGGAGGTTGATGCCTCCTCCTCCTCCTCCGGAGCGGTGCTCACCCAGAAGTCTTCTACCGGGAGAATGGTAACGTGCGGCTTCTTCTCCAAAATCTTCTCCTCGTCGGAGCGCAACTACTCCATAGGAGACCGTGAATTGCTAGCCATCAAATTGGCACTGGGAGAGTGGCGCTATCTGCTTGAAGGGGCTCTCTACCCGGTAATTATCTACACGGATCACAAAAACCTGGCATATCTCCAAAATGCCCAGAGACTCAATCCTCGCCAGGTCCGATGGTCGTTGTTTTTTGCCCGCTTCGACTTCATTCTTCATTTCCGTCCGGCGGACAAGAACGTCAAAGCTGATGCCTTGTCCCGGTCCTTCCTGTCCTCCGATCAAGAGGAGGAACCTACGCACATCATCGACTCCTCCAAGGTGATGAATGTGGCCCCCTTGGATCTGACTCATCTTCCACCCGGTAAGACGTTCGTAGCTGTGCCAGATCGGGAGAGGGTTCTTCGCTGGGGACATTCTTCTAAACTAGCTGGCCATGCTGGCCAAAAGAAGACCTTCCAACTCATTACCCGGCATTACTGGTGGCCTACCCTGCGTAAGGACGTGGTAGACTTCGTCGCGGCCTGTTCATCCTGTGCCCGTGACAAAGTTCCCCGACATCTACCTGCCGGCCATCTCCTGCCCCTTCCCGTACCTGCTGCTCCTTGGCAACACATCGCTATGGACTTTATCACCGACCTTACAGTTTCTGACGGTTGTACTGTCATTTGGGTTGTCGCTGACCGTTTTTCTACGATGGCCCACTTCATTCTCCTGCCTGGTCTTCCGTCTGCACCCGAGCTGGCTAAAGACTTTATCCGCCACATCTTCCGTCTCCATGGTCTGCCCCTCCACATCGTGTTCGATCGTGGGGTTCAGTTCACCTCTCGCTTCTGGAGAGCCACATGTAAGCTGCTGGACATTACCCTGGATTTCTCCTCCGCTTACCACCCTCAGTCCAATGGTCAAGTGGAGCGGATCAATCAGATCTTGACCAGCTACCTCCGGCACTTCGTTGATGCTCACCACTCGGACTGGGTGGATCTCCTACCATGGGCCGAGTTCTCTTATAACACCCATGAGAGCGAGTCCTCTTCCAAATCCCCGTTCTTTATAGTCGGTGGCCAACATCCCCGGATTCCACTTCCTGTCTCCGTTTCTGTGGACAACCCTGCTGCGGAGTCTCTTGTCAGCGAATTTTCTACTATTTGGGAGAGCACCAGGTCCGCTCTTCTTCTCTCCTCTGAGCGGATGAAGAGATATGCTGATAAGAGACGTCTGGATCCGCCCCAATTCCGTCTGGGAGACAAGGTTTGGCTCTCATCCAAACATGTGCGGCTCAAAGTACCCTCCTACAAGTTGGGTCCTCGATTCATCGGCCCCTTCGAAGTCCTCAGGCAAATTAACCCTGTGGCCTACAAATTAAAACTCCCGGCCACCCTACGGATCCCCAACTCCTTCCACGTATCTCTCCTCAAACCCGTTGTCTTTAACTTTTTTTCCAAAAATCCAGGTGCCCCTCCTGCTCCGGTTTCCGCTGATGACATCTTTGAGGTAGAGAGTATTCTGGCCTCCAAGAGGGTAAGAGGAATAACCTTTTTTCTGGTAGATTGGAAGGGGTTTGGTCCTGAGGAGAGAACTTGGGAACCCAGGGAGAACATCAACGCCCCGCTTCTCCTTGAGAAATTTCTTTCTGGCCAAAAAAAGAGGGGGCCTAAAGGGGGGGTACTGTAGCATCGGCGTCTCTGCCCCGTTCTAGGCAGAGACGCCGTCCCTCTCACCTCCCCGCTCCTGGCGCGGCGTCCTCCAGCGCTTCTCTCCCCGCTGCTTCCGGCACGCGCTCCTTCCCCGGCAGTGTGCTTAGGGCGCGCGGGCGCTCCCCCTCTCTTAAAGGGACCGCGCGCGCCATCCTAAGGAGTCCCCGGCCAATTGCCGGAGGACCTCCCATATAAAAGGCACCTCCTCCAAAATGGAGGTGCCCGAGCAATGTTGTAGCACTGTTCACTACTCTGCTTCAGCCCTCAGGTCCCGTTGCCAGTTACCTGCCAGATACCTGCCAGATTCCTGCCAGCCTGCTGTCTAATTCCTGCCTGATATCCTGCTACCTGCCTGCTAGCCTGAGGTCCGACGGTCTGCCTTCCAACTCCTGTCAGTCTGTCTAAGGACCAGCTTGCCCGCTCACCTGGGAGCGCACATCTTCTACCTGCCTGCTTGCCTGAGGTCCGACGGTCTGCCTTCCAACTCCTGTCAGTCTGTCTAAGGACCAGCTTGCCCGCTCACCTGGGAGCGCTCATCTGCTGCCTGTCTGCTAGCCTACCAGGAGGCTCTGCCGTCACGTGCTGTGACCACCCGCCTGTCCAGAGAGTCCTGCCTGCTCACCTGGGAGCGCTCATCTGCTACCTGTCTGTTGGTCTTCCTGGAGGCTCCGCCGTCACATGCTGTGACCACCCGTTTATCCAGAGACTCTCGCCTGCTCACCTGGGAGCTCAAGTCTATCATCTGCCGCCACAGGTCGTACCAATCCTTTACCCAGAGACTGCCCCGGTCACTTGCCGTGACCTCCTGCCCGTTTATCCAGAGACTGCCCCGGTCACTTGCCGTGACCTCCTGCCCGTTCATCCAGAGACTGCCCCGGTCACTTGCTGTGACCTCCTGTCCGTTCATTCAGAGACTGTCCCGGTCACCTGCTGTGACTGCCTGCCCGTCTACCCTGGTCGCCAACCGCTCCCTTACAAGGACCGCCCCCTTGTATAGTAGCTCACAGGTTCCGCCTCCCAGACCCGTTACACATTGCATTTGTTTAGATTTTCTTACGGGGTGAGCCTGCCCCATACCCAGCAGGTAATGGCTATGTATTAAAACTAGGACTTGCTTCTAACCAGAGTGGAGATATCATAGCTCCGCCTGTGATTATATTAACCTGTTAAATGCCACTGTGAAACTCTGACAGTGGCATTTAACATGCGCCGACATGGGGTCAGATCATTCCATGGTGCCATCGGTACACCTGTGACGTGATTGCTTGTCACCGATGGGTTGCTAAGACAGCCTTCAAAAGGAGAACATGGTTTTAACTATGTGCAGAGATGCTGTGACATTGCTGTATATAGCACAAGTGATCAGAAGATCGCAGCTTGTCTCCTAAGGGGACTATTAAGAACAGTGAAAAGTAAAAAAAAGTTAAAAAAAATGTATATAAAAAAATAAAAAACATAAAAGTTAAAATCACCCCTTTTTACATCAAAATAAAGATATTAAAAAATACACGTAAGTGGTATCGCCACTTTTTGGAAAAGTTCAATCTATCAAAATATAAAAATAATTAATCACAATCAGTATAATCGGCAAAATTACGTATAGCAGGTTAGCAAGAGAAAATGGACTCCGAAGTTTGCTGTGCAATTTCTTTTGAGTACGCCGATACCCCATATGTGGTGAGAAACTACCGAGCCCTGAAAGGAAGGAGTGAAGTTTTGAAGCACAGACTTTGATGGAATGATTTGTGGGCGCAATGTCGTGTTTGCAGAGGCCCTGAAACAGTGGAAGCCTCCCACAAGTGACCCCATTTTGGAAACTACAATCCTCAAGGAATTTATCTAGAGGTGTGATGAGCACCTTGAACCCACAGGTTCTTCAGAGAACTTTACAACGTTGAACCGTGAAAATGAAAAATTAGACTTTTTCACTAAAATTTTGCTTTAGCCCCAAATTTTTAAGAAAATTAATCCCCAAATTTGTTGTGCAATTTTTTCTGAGTATGCCCATTCCCCATATGTGGTAGGAAACTGCTGAACTATTGTTTGGGCACACTGCCGTGCTCCAAATTGGAATGAGAGATGTTTTGAAGCGCAGACTTCTGATGGAATGGTCTGCAGGCGCAATGTCATGTTTGCAAAGCCCTTAGTGTGCCTAATAGCGGAAAACCCCTAAAAGTGATCCCATTTTGGAAGATACACCCCTCAACAAATTTATCTATAGGCATTCTTATAATAATAATAATGGTAATAATGCTTTTGGTTTTACTGGTGTGTGAATTCCCCTTTTGGAACACCTTTCCTGTATTCTTTTCTTCCTCACAGTTTGGGGAACCTCACCGAGACCCTCACTTTCCCAACTGCCAATCATTAGGGCCTTGATAACTACCTCCTGAATCTAAAGGAGGGTCCCCCTATTGTCTGCACATCGAAACAGCACAAAAACATTGTACAGTGCCATCTGTATTATGCTCTTGTTTTTCTCATGGCAATGTACTGTGTCAGGACCTGATCTGAGAGATCTCTACCCCCCATGAACCTTTTATAATTCAGGATACAATCTAGCTTTGGGACTTCTGTTGTGATACCTCGATTAGTGACAGAGGAGCTGTTGTCACTTTGTAATGTAGTCAAGACAAGGACATCCCTCTTGTCCTTATACTTGACCTTGGGCATTTTGTCGATATTTTAGGTTCTGCTTTCACCCTTTCTCAGTAGTTGCCCAATTAGTGGATTAGGAAAGCCTCTCTGATTTTTTCCCATGGTGCCGCATGTGAGAGTGCCTCTGGCAGGGTAGAAGTTAAGCACGTATAGGTGATAACCCTGATCAAGCAGTGGGTGCACCAATTCCCATACAATTTTCCCATCACTCCCTGGACAGAGGACATTCAAGGTGGTCAATCCGGATGTCCCTCCTTTCATAAACCCTAAATCTGTGAGTGTAACCTGAAGTGCACTTGCACAGCTTGAAAAGTTTAATTCCATACATTGCCTACTTACCGGACAAGTATTGTCAGCTGGAAGGGGGATTGAGAACTGCTGCTGTGTTCACAGATCAGTCACACAGAAGAGCAGAAATCACAGCACAGCAATTCAGACAATCGATGGAGGAGGATTGTAGCGACTGACCACCAATTATTTCTCTTTCAAAAGCATACAGGGGTATACACCCACTCTGCACTCTAGATGTGAGGAAAATATGGCATGCAGAATGATGATCATTGTTTTAAATGAATCCTTTTGATGCAGATTGATCAGCAACTATTGTTTAACCAATTGTCAACAAAAGGGTTAATAAACAGAGGTGACACCACAATCACTCCATCCTTTTTCACTTCTATGATTAGAGCTGTGTCAGTCAGCAACAATCATAGCATGCCAAGTTAATTTTTTTTTACTTCATTGCTAACACGCTGCGATTGGTTGGTCAGAATTGACCAGCAAATCACAGTGATCGCCGATACGGGGGGTGGTACTGCCTCCCATGATGATGTGCTGGGATGGCCTATTGTCAGAGACCACAGCCATCTTTACTCTGTCACCGCACCAATTGGCGCGGTGACGGGAACTTGCTGCGCAGGAATTCACTTCCCCCAGCACTGTACGTGTGCGGTGCATGTTATAAAGGGGTTAATGTAGTCCATTGGGCACATCGATTTCTTTAGGATCTCTGCTGAATCTTTTGATGATGTTAAATACCATACATGTTGCAATTTTGCAATTTTACATTGAACATTTTTCTGAAACCTTTGATCTTCTTAGCTTCTGAGAGACTCTCCCTCTGTAATATGCTCTATTTATACATAGCAATGTGACTTAGTTGAAAATTGACTCTCCAAATGTTTTTCATTACTAATTAGTTATTTTTAAAAAAACGAAATGGCAAAAATGTCTAACTTCTTCCTCTGCTTTGTATTCTATGGACTGTTATGAATAAAATATGGCTATAAGAGATTACTAAATCATTCAATTCTTGTTTTCTTTCAATTTTACATAGCGTTGTAACTTGTTGGTATTTGGGGCTGTAATATCACAATTGGTGCTAGGTAATAGTTACATGTTGAAAATTCTAATTTCTTGTTTAGGTTATATTTCAAGAATGTCCAGAAAGTCCTGATTTTAGAAAACAGATATATAAGAACTAGAGGTTTCTTTTTAGATATCTGTGGTAAATCTTCTAAACAGTAGTAAAAACAGTTCTCAGCAGTGTGCACCACTCATGACAGCCAACAACAATTTGCATATGAAAATTAATAAAAACAATGACAGCAGGATATGCAAAGCGAGAAATTTATGCTTTAGCATAAGGAAAACGCTGATCAGGTACATTTAGACACTTGCATAAGCCTTATAGTATTCACTCAATTGGACCAACCAGTATAATAATGAAATATGTATAGATAAAGATGGATTCACAAAAAAAGCTTTCAATTATTGCCAGCTAAAATATGTGTGTTAGGTAATTATTGCACAATTCAACTATTTATTGCACAGATCTTAATTTAAAAGAAGTTTTTTGTCCAGTGTTATAAACTTATTGCCTTGTAGTCCTAGTTTGGGGTATTGAATCAAAGCAAAAACAACTTATGTATGTAGTTAATATTGTTATGTCTCACCTGACGACGTGGATCCTTAAAACTTTTTGGGAAAATGGAATGCAGCACGGACTGGTGGCAATGATGCAGCGAGGTTACCATTGAGCAATGGAACTAGTAGTGACTGGATAACAGTTGAAGGAACTGTGGTGTAGAATCACCATAAAAAGACCAATGAAGCTGAGTTGATATAATGGCAAAGTAGCATAGTCTCAAGAATGTAGCAGAGAGGAGTAGGTCAGGTCGCTCACAATTTAAACGGAGCAGAGTTGAGTATTGTAGCAGAGCTCAGCAACATAGTAATGCTGAAGCTGGTTGTGTCAACAGTTAATTTCTGGTGATGTAGCATGGCCCAGCAGCATGTTTCACATCCGCAGAATGTCAATTTCTCCTGCTGGTATGCTGAGTTTTCTGTGCAGATTTTCTCCATAGACTTGCATTAGGTGCGGAAATTCCACAGGTAAAAAACGCACATGTGTTTTTAGTGCATTTCTGCAGCAGAAACGCAACAAAAATGCATGCATGTAATCCACTTCTAAGTATGTCAATAAAGTTTTGTCAAAGTCAAATATCAGGAAGTATCAAAAACAAAGCAGCTTTATTTAAAGTATGACACACAGACAAGAGACAAAAAACGTAGCATCAAAAACGCAATAAAAATGTATGTTAAAAATTAAATAATAGGTGCAGAAATTCCGCAACATCAAAAACTCACCAAAGGCTCATTCTGGGAATATAGCCTGAAAACTCCTTAAAAACACAATATAAAGGAATCTATAAAACAAACTGCCGCTCACTAAATGAATTATAGGCATGCTAAATGACCACAGAATATGTGAAAAGCTGCTGGTTGAACAGCCTGTCAGAGAGATTAAAACACCACTGTGCTATCATATTCAGTCCAAATATAAATACTAGTGCTAAAGGTAGAGAATGGCAATCATACACGGGGATAATTACTTCCTAAAGCACTGACACTGCGCACAAAAATAGATATAAGTGGAACAGACAATAAAAAATACATTACATAAAAAAATGGATTTCTGTGGCATTTTTCACATTTGAAATATTGTGATTCAAGGAAGAATCTTCGAATCACATGATTCTGTGAAAATATCCAAAAATTCTTGGAAACATAAAATAGGTATGTTAGATTTTAAAAAAAGTCATTTTAAAATGATTTTAAAATGTGATTTTTTAATTATTTTAGCTTACCAGAAAATGAGACTGTGTGAAAAAAGAATTGATGCTATGGAATCTTTTGGACTAAAGCTCTTATAATTAATAGTAATAGGCTAGCTAATATTTATGATATTTCATCACATAATTCTAAAAGGACAGCACTGTGGAAGATTGCAATTATGGTCAATAACTTTTTTTTATGTTTTTGACTGGTTCTTATCTTTTTTTTCAGGAAGTAAAATAGGTAATGGTATTTTAAGTAGGATTGACTCTCTGGAAAGAAACCTTATGGCTGTCACTTCATCTGTTGCCGATTTACATTTAAATGTATAGAAATTGAAATGGTAATGGTAACTATGCTCCATAAATAGCTATAATGTACAGTGCGGTCTGATATGGACACAATTTTTGCTGCATGATTTAATACTTTTAATTTATTATGCAATATCACTATCATGCCTAACCAGATTTTATGAGAAGGCTGTTCAAGTGAAAACAGTGGCAATGAGTCGTTTAATATGAACTAATGAAAAACAGGTATTAAAGGCATTAGTAACTGGTCTAGGGATTTAATTGTAAAAGGAATACAAATTCAAGGTGGTCATAAATAACACTAGTAATTGGAATGAAAGAGCTGGAGTTGATGACTATTTTAATTGACTCGCATTAACATTATTTTGTTTGTTTTCATGGAAGGGTGAGTCTGTACTTTATTGATTACTGATATTTGTTGCTTGTGAAAATGATTTCAGATGATAAATTTGAACACTAAATGCATGTCCTCAGATTGGTCTTTATAGCAGGACGTGTTTATTCATATATAAAGCCATACAGAATTGTGAAAAAGTATTAGGCAGGTCTGAAAAAATATGCATTAAAAAATATAAGTATTAATGGGTTCTGAAGGCAACAGTAGAGCATAATGAAGGTTCCATGCAAGTTTGGGGTTAAATTTCAGCAACTGGAGTTGGGAATATGGTCACGCTTAATGGTTTCCTCAATGCAGAGGAGGCAATACCATCAGGATGCAACATGCAATACCATGAGGGAGGCGTGTGGCTCCAAGTTTATTCTGCAGCAGGACAACTACCCAAACATAAAGCAAATGTTATTAAGAGCTGTAAAGTAGAACAATGAATCTTGTAAGTCATGATATGGCGCTCGCAGAGCCCTGCTCTCACCATCATTGAGCCTGTCCTGGATTAAATGAAGAGACAGAAAGATTTGCACAAGCCTAAATCCAAACAGAAGATCTTTGTTTAGTTCTTAAAGATACCTGGAACAACCTCCTTGCCGAGTGCCTTCAAAAATTGTGTGCAGTTATACCTAGAAGAATTGATGCTTTGATCTTCTGTTAAAGGCAAAGGTGATCACACCAAATACTGATTTAAGATTTCTATTTTGTTAATTCACTTTACACTTGGTTAGTTGGTAAAAATAAACTCATTTTTATTTTTTAAAGCATTCTTAGTCTTACCCTGCAGCATTTTTCTACACCTGCTTAAAACATTTGGACAGTGCTTTTTCAGATTTTTAAGATATTCTTCAAGCACCTGACATTATATAAAAAGTGATCAATATGATATAAAAGGTAATTGGTTAAAAATGTAATGAAATAATATTCCCAATATAAAACAAGTTAATTGTTTTTTTTTACCTCTGTTAATAATAAATGTACAATTGTCAAGTTCAAATGATATATTTAATGCTTTTAGTAATATAATTCTGCTTAAAAAATACTTTTTTTATTGCATCTAGTGTCTGCCAAGTTTTCCTCCTCCTGTGGCACTAATAGTTTACACAACCATAACAACAAAAAGAGCTATGGAAAACACTGGAGGTCATTATTTCTTACGGTAAAGAGGGCTGTTGATGACCTCACTTGGGCATTCTAGCCGACTAAGGGGAATTGTGATCATCTGTGAACCCTTTTGCTGACATTGAAGGATGTTATAACTTCCAATAAGGGCTTACTAGCTGATGTTTGAGGCATTCTATCAGCTGACACTAGTTTTAACAGGCTATCACACATTGTGGCTTGTTTAGGAGGACACACTATAGTTTGGGTTTAGTGCACACTGTGACTGCTTTTGTACAGGGGGACACTGTGGTTGGGACTTTATGATACATACTACAGCTACATGTAGGTTTATTGCTGTTACTTGTACGGACAGCATATTGCATTATAAATATCATGTGCTGTAAGTTTTAATTTCCAAGAGAAAATCAATTGACAGAGGATGCAACTCCGCTGCCTCCAATCATCAGGATAAGTACGTAATTGACTGATTAATGATGGACAAGGCCGTGATTGTTTTCCCTACCCAAATATGATAACCCCCAACTAAACAATAACAAAAGGAACTAGCTGCCACCACCAATTGCTTATACAGGCAGATTGGACATCCGTTACAGGTAGCATATGGCTTCAGTGGTATGGTTTACAGAGCAAGAGGAATAGAGCTATTAAATGTTTTATATTTAATCCGGTAAGGAAGGCAGTGTTTATAAAAGGTACAAAGATGTTACAAAATGGGAACAAAACAATATGGCATATGCAATCACATAAAATAAAAAGGATAAGAAAAGCAAAATACTAAACTTTTGTCACAGAAATGTCTCAGTGCTTAGTGGAGGGAAGCACTCCTTAGAACAACTTCTTAGGGTAATGGACAGAACCACAGAGTGCTGTGTCTTCTAGAACTAACAAATGACAAAATCCCAAACTCTTATTTTTATTAGATCAAGGTTATGCCCACATACCTCCCCTTGGTAAGCTCATATGGGGGGCTGGTCATCAGATGTGCTAGGTTTTTAGAAGATGAGATCTCCAACTTTCAGGATATCTTTTCACCTGGAGGTGCCAGGTGGGAGATATTGTTGCCATATTTCCTATCACGATTTTAACTTTCTTTAGGTAGATGAAACATGGCATGGATAGCAACATCCTTCTGACCTATATTAAGTTGTTGGTGTTCGGCCGGCCTTAAGGTGATGTGAGTGAATACATTATGTTCATCCCTTCGCTATGACGCCAAAAATATATCTCCCATAAGTATTGGATCGATGCAAACCTCTATATTCATCAATGACCACTGGCTCCAGATTGTCTGACATAATTCCTTTGAACAGAGGAAGCCCCTGTTTTTCTGCACCTCTGAGTATACAAATCCTAGACTTCGTGGCTGGTTCTCAGCAGTTCTCCTGTTGTAATTACCTGGTCATGGCAGGACATTCTAATTCTGTAGAGGTTGAAGTATCATTTCTTTCTCACTTCTACAGTTATAATTAATTCCACATGTTCAATGTGAAGGTAATATGTCCCTTCTCCAGAGATGTATTTATGGATTTTATTTTGTTTTCTTTATGACATCAATCATCTTATTTGATCAATGATTATCAAGAAACTCATTCTTCAAAATGAAGTTTGATAGTAGAGGTATTTTTCCATATTACAGGTGCATCTCACTAAATTAGAATATCATCAAAAAGTTAATTTATTTCAGTTCTTCAATGCAAAAAGTGAAACTCATATATTATATAAAGTCATTACAAACAGTGATCTATTTCAAGTGTTTATTTCTGTTAATGATGATGAAAGCATAAAAGTCATTATCTCAATAAATTAGTATACTTTATATCAAAAGATTGAAAAATGTTTTTAAAATCCGAAATGTTGGCCTACTGAAATGTATGTTCAGTAAATGCACTCAATACTTGGTCAGGGCTCCTTTTGCATCAATTACTGCATCCCCTGCCAAATAGGTTACAATGATTATATCTCCAATATTCTTCACAGTCACCTATTAGTGGTTGTAACCATGGATGCCTAAGCTCCTGCAATGCCCTGCACATACCAAATCAGAAGAACTATATTACATTTGTAATGGTAGGTATTTGCCAATATTATTATTGTTACACCTACTACATACTGGGATAGGATTTTGAAGATAGGAATATTCCTTTAATGCTTTTAAGAATTCCATTCTGGGAAACTTGAAATGTTCAACAAATAACAACAGCCCTAATTAACAGTGCTAGCAAAACTCTTCGATGATAAGCAGTACCAACAGACTATCTCCAATAGAATAAAAAGGCAAATGTATTTCCTGTATATTAGGTAGGATGACTTTGTACAAGCAAAACAGCTCTGTCCTGTCAAGACATGCACCCTGCATCATCTAGGTTTTTGTGGTACTGTACAGAGCATTTACAATACAAGACCTTAAAGTCCTGTTAGTGGAAAAACTGGGCCTTCATGGATCAGACTTCCCTTTCCAGCACATCCAGCACAGATACTCAGCTGGAATTAAATCTGGGAAAACAGGAGGTGAATTCATTGATTTTTTTTGGCATGTTTCTCAAATCATTTCTAAAAATTTTTGTAGCACCCTTCCTATGACTGAAAGCTGGTTGATTTCAGGAGGAAATAAGTTGTTTTATTACTGGTAGCCGCACATTCGGTATGGCAGCTTGGCAGCATTGGAATTCTATTTCCCTACAGATTAACCCTATATCTTCAGGTATAGAATAAAAAAATGAAGACAGCACTCTACATTAGAAAAATATAAACAGTGATTTAATAGCCCATGTGGGCTTTAGGCGATGTTTCGGCTCAAAGTTTGAGCCTTTCTCAAGCAACACTTTGAGCCGAAACGTCGCCTAAAGCCCACGTGGGTTTATTAAAGGCTTGATATATGCCTGGAAGACTTGCCACCCATATTTTGTTAATTGCTTGCTAGTGCTGCTTTTCATATCTTTATTCTATATCTTCAGGTAAATAGAATTTTACAAGGTGACAGTTTCCCGTTAAGGAACCTTCTCATTTACCGGTTGTCCTTCCTTGTACCATTTTAGGTGGGTACCAACTACTACATAAAAGGGTCACCCCACAAGACCCACTAATTCTCACCCAGAAGTCTAATCATAACTTTTTGGCCAAAGTTGTTGAGATGTGCTCATTTTAATATTTACAACACATAAACTTGAAGAACTTGCTGATAAGTTGCTTCCTAATACATTTGTCCTAAAATCTTTCATTTTGCTCTGCTCCCTTTCTTATTCTCTGAAATTAGCTTCCTGACGCTGCTTGCTCCACTTAAAAGGCAGTAACTGTTAGGCAGTGCACCCATATCAAGTCTTTTCAGATTAACATGAGTCATTTAATATTCAATTCAAAGCTTATATATATATATATATATATATATATATATATATATATACATATAAGCTATTATATAGACAATAATAGAGGAGAATAAAAAAATCTTTGTTGAAAGAAGTGGTACAGTGGCACTACACACACAAGAGAGCCCGCACTGTCAGAGTATATATAGGTCAAAAAACAATTTACAATATACATTTTTACATTTTTTGTATGTGTTGGGGTACAATATAGATATACAAGGTTATGTGTATCATATATAGTTTTGTCAATACTGCATGTCATGTGGTCCTCCAATTTACATTGTAGATTGTTTGTTTTTTAACCTATATATACTCTCACAGTGTGGGCTCTCTTGTGTGTGTAGTGCCACTGGATCACTTTTTTCAATAAAGATTTTTTTATTCTCCTCTATTGTTCAGTGCTTCTCTTTGCTGGTTATGTTCTCATGGTCAGGTCTGCCATTTCTAGTCCACATAGCAAACATAATCCTTTTATATGGTTGCTTCGAATATTAGATTTTTCTACAAATAACCATACATATTGCTATAATCAGTGGGTGTTGTTTCTAATGTATTGTTCTAATAGTAGAGAGAATAGTAAAGAGAAAAACTAGTTTGGTAGTAGTAAAGCCATGCTATTCCCATATTACTATACATTCCACTAGATCTTAAAATCCCTTGATGGCTTCCCATCTCTCCAAACCAGCATTAATATTACTAGTTATTATTATAAGCTTATTTCCATGGGTTCAGATGTAGAAAACATTGGTGATCAGCAGGAAAAGCTGCTAGTGACCATAAATGCAAAACCACCCCTATCACGTATATATTTTTTCAGAAAATAATCCGATTGATTAACAGATATATTAATTTAAAGGAAAAAAGACAGTTCAATAATGCCTGACATCTTTCTCTCTCTGTCAACCAAGACCAGAAATGCTGCTGGAAGGTATCATTCAATAGTTAAAAAAAAAAATCACATTTTTATTTCTATATAAATGTGCAGCTGCAGTAGATTTGCTGGATAAAATTGAGAGAAAAGAGCCATTTTCATGTTTATATCTAGTAATTGTGGCCAAGCAGACACGCATGAAGCACAATATACTTCATCAGAATTCTTTCAAATGAATTGTTAAATTCACAGAAGCCCTGAGTGGGCAATAAGTACTTGTCAAGGAAAATCCAATGCACTTATGATCCAGCATAATTTAATTCAATGCTAATTAGAGCCATAATAGATATTTCACTTGAAAATATTGGCACCTTGAATTATATTTCAGGAGAGCACCATAAAGAGGCATTAGTAGATTACAAGCTTAGAGATAAATGTACTTCCTTGCAAGTTTCACCCTATATTTATTGTAACATAACATAAAGAATCCCTATTCTATAAACCTTACCAGAAAAAGTGTCACCTAAAGGGTTTATTCACAGCCATGTTACATGGGCAACCTTTATATTTTGCAGAAAAATAGATCAAATCATGTGATAACACAATTAAAGGATTTAATTTATTCCACTGGTGGAATTAAATCAAGTTTATGGGCACAAATATATGTCATACAAAGGGCCATAAGCGTCATGATCTATAATGTTATGACCAGGTATTGCATAGGGAATTGTGTGCAGATTACATCAGAAACTAGATTTTTTGCAGGAATATTGCAGATTGTTAGCAGAAAGCTAGAGAGCCACAATCACTGATCTGAGACTTCACAGATTTCACCAGAGTTAAAAACATCTCAATACTCTGTTTACTGATTGGGTTTATTAATCTTATATTTTGATAGATTGGACTTTTAAGAACGAATACCAAATATCTTTATTTTTAAATTTCTTTATTTTTAATGAGGAAAAGGGTAGTGATTTGAATTTTTATATATTTTACATTTTTACATTCTTTGAATTAATTATTTTTTTCTTTTTACTCTTTTTTAGTCCCCTTGGGGGACATGAACCTGTGATCAACTGCACTGTATTTACAGATATTGACAGCAACATTTAAAGAGGTTATCTGAAACTTTTATTATTTTTGCATATGGGGCTAAGAATTAAAAGGCAAAAAGTTGCTTACTGCCTGCCTATTCTGCCCTGCAATCATTGCTGGCTCAGAGCAGTCATGGATTGTTCCCACTGGTGACTCTGTGGCTTCTGCTTAACCTTATGTTGACAGAGCACTGTCTCTCTTTTCTGCTCTTTTGACATGGTATCTCTGCCAATATCATGCTGGTTGCCAGCTGGATTCCTGCTACCTAACTGCAGGGAGCAGGCTGTCAATCCTGTAGTGAAGCCCCATCAACAGAGAAGACCAGAAGACAAGGTGCTGCTCTGTTGACAAGAGGTGAAATGAAGCAGAAATTGTCCCAGTGCAGAAAAGGCAAATACCTGCCTGTAAAGTTCTTAGCCCTATATGCAGAATCAATAAAAGTCCTGGATATCTCCTTTTATCAAGTTAAGAGCAGTGAGTGGAACTCAGCTCCACCTGCAGGTGCTGGAGGCAGATGATGACTGAACCACACAGCAATCATCTACCGGGAATTGTGAACTCATTTCCTGAGCCTACTCCACATATCTGCTCCCAACAAGCGGTGTACAATAATTGTGCTCATCATCATGGGATTTAAAGCTTTCACCATCACAAAAATTGATGGTTTATAAAGCGCTGAACTAGCACTGTGGTCCCTTCATTCCCTTGACCAGAGGGGGTCCAAGCAGTCTGACCCACACTTATCACAAAATGATGGAATGAGTAACTAGACTGTTATCACTTTATATTAAGCAAAATCCCCAGGTATATCTGTGTTAAAAAATTAGAAAACACTGCAGGAAGACAAATACTGTAGATCAATGCCATGTTGGAATATGTTATAAATAGCACCTGTTCTATTTTAGGAGGATATTACATATTCTTTTCAACCTTTTTTTATAGTCATAACTTTCTTCTGTCAGCAACGCTAGCCAGAGGTGTCATAGAAGTTTACTGAAATCTGACTTATTATTGAGTTCTACCCGGTCTACAAACAGAACATCTTTCCCTTTCCCTTTAAATAAAAATAATAGAATTAATCAGTACACAATTTGGACCTAGATAAGTGGACTTTAGATTTTTTTGTAGAATTTCATTATTTTACCAAGTTTAAAATTTGGACTTCACCATAACGCTGGATTTCCTACCCATTACAACATTTTCTGGTGTCTATTTCACACTCCTTTCCCTCTAGACAGTTCTCCACTACCATTGGCAAGATGAGTGCTGCACAGATATTCACCAACTAACAGCACTGGCTGGATCCTTTTCTCTCAGTAATCACATGGCCTGCCTCTATGGTATCCATGTTCTTGAGTGGATGGGCTTCATAAAATATTCAAAAACAATATTTGTTTTGTATACATTGCCTATAACTGCAGATTGCTGTCGACTTGCTGCACAAATTGCACATTGTAACTCAGAGGATTAGTACAATGCTATGTTTCCAGTAAAATCGATGTTAATTATGACCTTCACAGATGTAATAAAAAGTCACTTTAGATAATGCGTTGTGGAACTGGAAATCCATATTATGCTATAGAGAGTAGTCTAATGATTTTATGTCCCATATACGTGATGCAAATATGTCAACTTTTTATACAATTCTCATTTCAATTCCTGCAGGACTTGGAAAGTAGAAATCTGGAACACTGGACTTCCATTTTATCTACTGTTACTATTTATATTTATGTATATATGGATAAAGCTAAGATGACTTTATTGTTTCACTGTTACATCTGTACAGCTTAATAACTCACTTTATATTGATGTAAATTAGGTAGAGACATTTATCTCCTATTTTTTGTCCTACATGGTAGGACATGGTCCTTCATGTTTTAAATAGAAGTCCAGGTGCATTGACCCCGATGCACTTCTAGCCAGATTTGCATATGCTAGCTTTCTCAAAATATGCATATTGAATCTTTAAAAAAAAGTATAATTTTATTGGGGGACAAATCAAGTGCCTATCACTTCTGTATGTAAAACTTGCTGACAGGTTCTCCTCTTCAACACATGGGAATCACAAATTCCTAAATGGGATAAATTACTCCACTACCAAAGCACTGATTGTACTGGATTGATAAATTACTGCTTTAATATACATGACTAAAATACCCAGTTACCTAATACTACAATGCATTGGTAGTGTCTATTAACATGACTCATACATACTTGGATCATTTCTATCTCACCTTGGAAGGAAGAGAATTTAAAGTAATGGAAAAACCTGCTGAAGTAGAGATAATCAAGGTAAAACACATTTTCTGTCAAACCACTGCAGTCATTCATTCATTTTTGTTTTTTTTTCTTCACTTATTTGGGATCTGTACAGAGTTTGAAGGATTCTAATGTATGAGCCATTTAGCACTGTAAAACATATCTCAGCATGTTTTGCCCGTATATCTTGTGGTAGGGCACATCAGTTCCCCGAGGGCTTAGGACCCCTTTAGAAAAGTAAGTTATCATAAATGAGTTTTTTTTTAGGAAGACTTGTTTTCTGATTATCTAAACAGGCTGGAAATCACGGTATGAACAAGCTTAAAAATCACCAATCTCTGTCTAAACAGAATGTGTGCTGTCAAGCCTGATGACAGTCTATGGGTGCAGAACAAACATATAAATGATTTTTATGTGCAGCTAGAGCAGTGGTTGGCCTGTCTAAACAGGTCTCTAAACAACCACTGATCAGCTCGAATGATGGTGACCAGTGGTCATTAAATGGCCCTAGTAGGCTCATATAAATGTGCCCTAAGTGTTGGACCACAGTAGCCACAATTAGAGATGAGCGGTGTTCGACTAGAACTGTTCGCCAATCTCAAATTCGAGCTGTTATGGGCGGTGTTCGAGTTGTTCGACGAACCCGAACGATTTGCAAAAAATTCGGCTGTTCGAGGTTAAGTTCGATAACTGTTCGTGCACCAAAAGCGTGTCCTGCATGTCTGGTGCTATTTAGAGCACCAATCATGCAGGGATTGTCTGCCACTCACTGTAATGCCACAGCCATGGTGGTTGTGGCATTACAGTGATTGCCCAAATCGATGGGAACAGTGCTCACAGTGAAACACGAAAAGCCGGCAATTCAGCAGCGGCATACACCGGTACCCGACAATTTAGAACCGAAAGAATAGAGCTTCACACATAGATTAGATAGATATAAACATGTCAGCCACATATATACGAAGTACAGTGAAAGTGCTGCTTACTGTACTTGTCATTTAGCGTAAAGGATTTATCAAAAAAAATAATAGTGTTTTCATGCACCGTCTCTTTAAAAAAGCCGGCCGGCAATTCAGCAGCGGTACCCGACAATTTAGAATAGAAGGAATAGAGAATCACACATAGATTAGATAGATAGAAACATGTCAGTCACATATTTATGAAGTACAGTGACAGTGTTGATTACTGTACTTGTCATTTAGTGTAAAGGATTTATCAAAAAAAATAATAGTGTTTTCATGCACCGTCTCTTTAAAAAAGCCGGCCGGCAATTCAGCATCTGTACCCAACAATTTAGAATAGAAGGAATAGAGAATCACACATAGATTAGATAGATAGAAACATGTCAGTCACATATATATGAAGTACAGTGACAGTGTTGCTTACTGTACTTGTCATTTAGTGTAAAGGATTTATTAAAAAAAATAATAGTGTTTTCATGCACCGTCTCTTTAAGAAAGCCGGCCGGCAATTCAGCATCTGTTCCCGACAATTTATAACAGACAGAATAGAGCTTCACACATAGATTAGATAGATAGAAACATGTCAGTCACATATATATGAAGTACAGTGATAGTGTTGGTTACTGTACTTGTCATTTAGTATTAAAATAAAGGATTTATTATTAAAAATATTGGCGTGGGGTTCCCCTTAATTTTAGGCTCTAGCGGAGGTTAAGCAGACAGCTGGGGCAGATGTTTGAAGCCTGGGAAGGGGGTAATACCCACGGAGCTTCCCAGGCTACTAATATCAGCCCCCAGCTGAATACATAGCCTTTACTAGCTATTAAAATGGGGGACCCCCCCAAAAAAATGACGTGGGGTCCCCCCTAATTTAATAGCTAGCAAAGGCTAGGCAGACAGCTGGGGGCTGATATTAATAGCCCAGGAAGGGAGCCATGAATATTGGCCCCCTCCCAGGCTAGAAACACCAGCCGTCAGCCGCCCCAGAAATGGCGCATTCATAGGATGCGCCAATTCTGGCACTTAGCCTCGCTCTTCCATGCTGCCCTGGTGCGGTGGCAGGGGGTAATAGGGCTGGGGTTGATGTCAGCTTATAATGCCAGCTGACATCAAGCCCAGGTTAGTAATGGAGAGGCGTCTATAAGACACCCCCATTACTAACCCCATAGTCAAAGTTAAAAAAAACACAAACACCCAGAATAAAGTCCTTTAATTGAAATAAAGACACAATTCTTTATTGTTCTAAATTAAACCATACTTACCGTCACGCCCATTCCAGCTGAAGCCAACGATCTCCTGTAATAAAAATAAAATAATAAAGCAACCTAATCCTTACCTTTCCATGGTTCCCACGACAGCTTCAGCTCTGCTACATCGAGATGACAGGCTGGACCGCAGCAGAACGCCGCCATCCAGCCTGTCATCCCGCAGACACTGAGAAGAGCAGGCTTGCTTGCGCTCCACATTGTCTCGCTGTGACGGCATCCAGATGAGCCGAGGTCGTGTCCAATGAACTCGGCTCACCTCATGCACGTCACTTACAGCGTGGGAGAATTCTCACGCTGAAGCGCTGAGTGCAGGAGAATTTTCCCACGCTGTCAGTGAGGTGCATGAGGTGAGCTGAGTTCATTGGACATGAGCTCACCTCATGCACGTCACTGACAGCGTGGGAGAATTCTCCTGCACTCAGCACTTCAGCGTGAGAATTTTCCCACGCTGTCAGTGACGTGCATGAGGTGAGCCGAGTTCATTGGACATGACCTCGGCTCATCTGGATGCCGTCACAGCGAGACACTGAGGAGCGCAAGCATGCCTGCTCTTCTCAGTGTCTGCGGCATGACAGGCTGGATGGCAGCGTTCTGCTGCGGTCCAGCCTGTCATCTCGATGTAGCAGAGCTGAAGCTGTCGTGGGAACCATGGAAAGGTAAGGATGAGGTTGGTTTATTATTTTTCTTTTATTGCAGGAGATCGTTGGCTTCAGCTGGAATGGGCGTGATGGTAAGTATAGTTTAATTTAGAACAATAAAGAATTGTGTGTTTATTTCAATTAAAGGACTTTATTCTGGGTGTTGTGTTTTTTTTAAATACTTTACTAGAAATTCATGGCGGTCATGTCTAATACTGGCGTGACCCCATGAATTTTGGGCTTGGGGCCAGCTGATAATACCAAGCTGGCCCTAACCCCTTTATTACCCAGTGAGCCACCGCACCAGGGCCCTGGATGAGTTGGGTACAGCGCCAGAAGATGGCGCTTCTATGAACGCGCCATTTTCCGGGGTGGCTGCGGACTGCAATTTGCAGCGGGAGGGGCCCAGAAAGCTTGGGCCTCCCTGCGCTGCAGATTCCAGCCCCCAGCTGCCTAGTTGTACCTGGCTGGACACAAAAATAGGGCGAAGCCCCACGTATTTTTTTTTTAATTATTTCATGAAATTCATGAAATAATTAAGAAAAAAAGGCCTTCCCTATATTGTTGTGTCCGGCCAGGTACAAATAGTCAGCTGGTGGTTGGGGGCAGCCCGTTCCTGCCTGCTGTACCTGGCTGGACACAAATATAGTGCGAAGCCCCACTTCAATTTTTTTTAATTATTTCAGGAAATTCATGAAATAATTAAAAAAAAATTGACGTGGGGCTTCGCACTATATTTGTGTCCAGTCAGGTGCAGCAGGCAGGAACGGGCTGCCCCCAACCACCAGCTGCCTATTTGTACCTGGCCGGACACAACAATATAGGGAAGCCCTTTTTTTCTTAATTATTTCATGAAATAATTTAAAGAAAATTGACGTGGGGCTTCGCCCTGTTTTTGTGTCCAGCCAGGTACAACTATGCAGCTGGGGGCTGGAATCCGCAGCGCAGGGAGGCCCAAGCTTTCTGGGCCACCCCCGCTGCAAATTGCAGTCCGCAGCCACCCCGGAAAATGGCGCGTTCATAGAAGCGCTATCTTCTGGCGCTGTACCCAACTCATCCAGGGCCCTGATGCGGTGGCTCACTGGGTAATAAAGGGGTTAGGGCCAGCTTGGCATTATCAGCTGGCCCTAAGCCCAAAATTCATGGGGTCACGCCAATATTAGACATGACCACCATGAATTTCTAGTAAAGTATTTAAAAAAAACACAACACCCAGAAAAAAGTCCTTTAATTGAAATAAACACACAATTCTTTATTGTTCTAAATTAAACCATACTTACCGTCACGCCCATTCCAGCTGAAGCCAACGATCTCCTGAAATAAAAGAAAAATAATAAAGCAACATCATCCTTACCTTTCCATGGTTCCCATGACAGCTTCAGCTCTGCTACATCGAGATGACAGGCTGGACCGCAGCAGAACGCTGCCATCCAGCCTGTCATCCCGCAGACACTGAGAAGCGCAGGCTTGCTTGCGCTCCACAGTGTCTCTCTGTGAGGGCATCCAGATGAGTCGAGTTAATGTCCAATGAACTCGGCTCACCTCATGCACGTCACTGACAGCGTGGGAAAATTCTCCTGCACTCAGCGCTTCAGCGTGGGAGAATTCTCACACTGAAGCGCTGAGTGCAGGAGAATTCTCCCACGCTGTCAGTGACGTGCAGGAGGTGAGCTGAGTTCATTGGACATGAGCTCACCTTATGCACGTCACTGACAGCGTGAGAAAATTCTCCTGCACTCAGCGCTTCAGCGTGGGAGAATTCTCACGCTGAAGCGCTGAGTGCAGGAGAATTCTCCCACGCTGTAAGTGACGTGCAGGAGGTGAGCTGAGTTCATTGGACATGAGCTCACCTTATGCACGTCACTGACAGCGTGGGGGAATTCTCCTGCACTCAGCGCTTCAGCGTGAGAATTTTCCCACGCTGTCAGTGACGTGCATGAGGTGCGCCGAGTTCATTGGACATGAACTCGTCTCATCTTTATGCCGTCACAGCCAGACACTGCAGAGCGCAAGCATGCCTGCACTTCTCAGTGTCTGCGGGATGACAGGCTGGATGGCAGCGTTCTGCTGCGGTCCAGCCTGTCATCTCGATGTAGCAGAGCTGAAGCTGTCATGGGAACCATGGAAAGGTAAGGATGATGTTGCTTTATTATTTTTCTTTTATTGCAGGAGATCGTTGGCTTCAGCTGGAATGGGCGTGATGGTAAGTATGGTTTAATTTAGAACAATAAAGGATTGTGTCTTTATTTCAATTAAAGGACTTTATTCTGGGTGTTTGTGTTTTCTTTTAACTTTGACTATGGGGTTAGTAATGGGGGTGTCTTATAGACGCCTCTCCATTACTAACCTGGGCTTGATGTCAGCTGGCATTATAAGCTGACATCAACCCCAGCCCTATTACCCCCTGCCACCGCTACAGGGCAGCGTGGAAGAGCGAGGCTAAGTGCCAGAATTGGCGCATCCTATGAATGCGCCATTTCTGGGGCGGCTGACGGCTGGTGTTTCTAGCCTGGGAGGGGGCCAATATTCATGGCTCCCTTCCTGGGCTATTAATATCAGCCCCCAGCTGTCTGCCTAGCCTTTGCTAGCTATTAAATTAGGGGGGACCCCACGTCATTTTTTTGGGGGGGTCCCCCATTTTAATAGCTAGTAAAGGCTATGTATTCAGCTGGGGGCTCATATTAGTAGCCTGGGAAGCTCCGTGGGTATTACCCCCTTCCCAGGCTTCAAACATCTGCCCCAGCTGTCTGCTTAACTTCCGCTAGAGACTAAAATTAAGGGGAACCCCACGCCAATTTTTTTTAATAATAAATCCTTTATTTTAATACTAAATGACAAGTACAGTAACCAACACTATCACTGTACTTCATATATATGTGACTGACATGTTTCTATCTATCTAATCTATGTGTGAAGCTCTATTCTGTCTGTTATAAATTGTCGGGTACAGATGCTGAATTGCCGGCCGGCTTTTTTAAAGAGACGGTGCATGAAAACACTATTATTTTTTTTAATAAATCCTTTACACTAAATGACAAGTACAGTAAGCAACATTGTCACTGTACTTCATATATATGTGACTGACATGTTTCTATCTATCTAATCTATGTGTGAAGCTCTATTCTGTCTGTTATAAATTGTCGGGTACAGATGCTGAATTGCCGGCCGGCTTTTTTAAAGAGACAGTGCATGAAAACACTATTATATTTTTTAATAAATCCTTTACACTAAATGACAAGTACAGTAAGCAACACTGTCACTGTACTTCATATATATGTGACTGACATGTTTCTATCTATCTAATCTATGTGTGAGGCTCTATTCCTTCTTGTCTAAATTGTCGGGTACCGGTGTATGCCGCTGCTGAATTGCCGGCCGGCTTTTTTAAAGAAAGCGTCTTCTGAGCAGTTTGTCAGCTTTTGGACACCTTTGAAGGTGTTTTCTATGTGTTTCTATGTGTTTTTGTTTGCCTGCCATTGGTTTTAACGGTGTTCGACGGTGTTCTAAGGTGTTCGACGAACAGTTCGACGAACAGTTCCTCGAACATCCCGGTGTTCGACGAACCGAACCGAACCCGAACACTACGGGGGTGGCTCAACACTAGCCACAATGGCTCAAATGCTCAGTATTTAGAGACGTAGGTCAGCGTCTCTCACATATCGCCAAACTTCTTACCATCTCATTGTTCAAACAAAGGCAGGAACAATTTTGGTTGGTTTGGTTGAAGTTTTGGCTATTTGGCATGGCTACTTAAGTGATTGAAACAGGAACAGTTGACAGTGTGGCATTGTACAGCAGAAGCTGAGCTCCTTTTATCATAGAATCATAGAATGGTAGAGTTGGAAGGGACCTCCTGGGTCATCTGGTACAACCCCCTGCTCAAAGCAGGATTCACTAGATCATCTCAGACAGATGTCTGTCCAGCCTCTGTTTAAAGACGTCCATTGAAGGGGAACTAACCACCTCTCGTGGCAGCCTGTTCCACTCATTAATCACCCTAACTGTCAAAAAGTTTTTTCTAATATCTAATCTGTGTCTCCTCCCATTTAGTTTCATCCCATTGCTTCTAGTCTTTCCTTGTGCAAATGAGAATAAAGATGATCCTTCTACAATGTGACAGCCCTTGACATATTTGTAGACAGCTATTAAGTCTCCTCTCAGTCTTCTTTTATGCAAGCTAAACATTCCCAAATCCTACAACCGTTCCTCATAAGACATGGTTTGCAGACCAGTCACCATTCTGGTCGCTCTTCTCTGAACTTGCTCCAGTTTGTCTATGTCTTTTTTAAAATGTGGTGCCCAAAACTGTACACAGTATTCCAGATGAGGTCTGACCAAAGAGGAGTAAAGACCGATAATGACTTCACGTGATCTAGACTGTATGCTTCTGTTAATACATCCCAGAATTGTATTTGCCTTTTTTGCTGCTGCATCACACTGTTGACTCATGTTCAGTCTATGATCTATTAGTATACCTAAGTCTTTTTCACATGTACTGTTGCTTAGCTCTATTCCTCCCATTCTGTATATGCTTTTTTTATTTTTATTGCCCAGATGTAGTACTTTGCATTTTTCCCTGTTAAAAACCATTCTGTTGGTTGCTGCCCACTGCTCCAGTTTATTTAGGTCTTTTTGAATCCTCTCTCTCTCTTCTTTAGTATTAGCTATCCCTCCTAGCTTTGTGTCATCAGCAAATTTAATCAGTTTACCCTCAATTCCTTCATCTAAATCATTGATAAAGATGTTGAACAATACAGGTCCCAGGACGGAGCCCTGTGGTACCCCACTTGAGACATTCATCCAGCTGGATGTGAAGCCATTTACAACCACCCTTTGAGTCCGATCACTAAGCCAGTTATGAATCCACCTAACAGCTGCCTGGTCCATTGCATACTTGGTCATTTTTTCAATAAGGATGGTGTGAGATACTTTGTCAAATGCTTTGCTGAAGTCAAGATATACTATATCTACAGCATTTCCCTGATCCACCCAGTCAGTGATTCTGTCATAGAAGGAAATTAAGTTAGTCTGACATGACTTGTTAGTTACAAACCCATGCTGACTCTGGTTAATCACTTCATTCTTATCCATGTACTTACATATATGTTGTTTAATAATTTGTTCAAAGATCTTTCCTGGTATAGAAGTCAGACTCACCGGCCTATAGTTCCCTGGGTCCACCTTCTTCCCCTTTTTGAAGATAGGAACAACATTTGCTCTTCTCCAGTCTTCTGGGACTTCTCCTGTTCTCCAAGAATTTTCAAAGATTATGGAGAGTGGTTCTAAAATTTCTTCTACGATCTCCTTCAGTACTCTGGGGTGTAATTCATCTGGACCTGGAGACTTGAACTCATTTATGTTAGCTAAATATTCCCTCACAATCTTTCTGTTTACAGATAACTTGGATTCCTCTATTCCTTTAAAAGGACAGTGAAGATCAGTTGATGTTACATTTTCTTTCTGAGAGAAAACAGATGCAAAATAGGAATTAAAAAGTTCGGCCTTCTCAACATCCTCTCTTACCATTTCTCCATTTTCATCCTGTAAAAATCCTATAGCATCTTTGACTTTTCCTTTCCTTTTGACATACCCCCAAAATCCTTTTTTATTGCTTTTGACATCTCTTGCAAGCCTTAATTCATTGCCAGCTTTAGCTAACCTGATACGTGCCCTACAGGATCTGCAGACTGCATTATAATCTTCTTTAGATATGCCTCCCTCTTTCCATTTAATAAACATTTCTTTCTTTCTTTTTAGCATGTGTTTAAGTTCTGTGTTCATCCATCCTGGTTTCCTTAAATGCGTTTCCTTATCGTGCGTTTCAATGGTGTACATAGCCTACAAAATAAATATAAAAATTCAAACATTTGTTATAATCTACATCCATGTGGAATGACTTTTATATTTGTTTCCCTTTGAATGCCAGACAGACAATAATAGCTTTTTCCTCATCAAATGTAAATGCGTGTCAAATATTTCACTTCCTGTCAATGCATAAGAGCTTATCCGTGCAGATCTGAAAATGTCACTATTTGACTTTCTAAACTGTAGAGTTTAGAAATCTAAAGTTTACCTTTACTTTTAATCATACTTTAGATAGAATATGGTATGCATTCTTAGAAATTCCTTTAAATAGCATTATTCAAATCACTCTCTCTGCAAGCTATCCAATTATAGAGTAGGAGAGATGCTAGCACTTAAAGAAGATGTCCACTATTTTATCATTGATGACCTATCGTTGATTAAAAATAAAAAAATACTTCCCTCACTGCCCACCTATCCGAAGCAGCTCCCATTGAGTCATCTGCTCAAATTCCTCTGGCCTCATCTTTCTTTTCACAAAGCAATGTGCTCTTCCTGCATCTTCACTTTGCGCTGGGGCTTTTAGAATCGAATAAACCTCTGATAACACAATGTGCATTATGATATCTGAGACCTACTCACTGCTGGAAACCCATTGCAGAGTAAAGATGCAAGAAGAGGACATTGCAAGCGCTGCAGAAGAATAGAGGTTGGATGGGGCTGTATGGAGAACCAGACGTGGTGGGCTGTGGTTGCCGGACAAATGAGTGAGAAGATGAAAATTATTTTATTTTAACCCTATGTTTACAATTCTTATTATGTTTTGGGGTCTGGAGAGATCCCAGAGCATCATAAGTAACATTTGATTCACATCAAATAAATTAGATGAAAATAGAACTCCTTGGCCAAATCTGAGCGAATTGTCAAATTCCAATTTAATCACTAACAGAGATTATCAATGTAAATTCAATGTAAATGGAATTTTAGTCAAATGTTATAAAGCTCACAGGTCCCAACGAATCCAAACATTTTGGGACTCCATTCAGTTGAATTCTAAAAAAAAAATTGCCACTGCTTTTTATACAGAACATTGCATCAGTCACAGAAGACTGACATGACAGAATGCATGGCCACACTGTATACCCCAAATACTGCCTAGCAATCTTATCACATGATATAGCGCAGACATTAAGGAGGAACTGTCAAAGCCTGTGTAAAAGCCTAGGCAGGAAATGCAGTAGCCATTTTAGGGTGGTTTTAGGATGGTGAGAGGTTTTCAGAGCTCACAGCTCAGTAATAGAGATAAGAAGAATAAGCCCTAAAACATTCAACACATACTCCAGATAGTAATATTTTGAATAAAGCAGCAGTGAAGAAGAACAGAGTAGTAGTTTGCAAATAATGCAGAGATTCAATTTATATGGGGAGGGAGAGTGAGAAGGTGCCAGCAGCACCAGTGTGATTGATTAGTAATAGAGTGTAGCTGGAACCTGTCCTTTGCATTTGAATTACAATTACATAATTTATATAATGTTTTTTTTTCTTTTTCCTCAATGCACTAGAAAGCAAAGCAAAACATTGCAAAGGTTTTTGTATAAAAAATATCTGAAATCAGGGAGTGAGCTGGGGAATAATTGTACATTCGGATTTGTGCTCAGATTCCCGAACATTTTTCACAAAATTGGCAAAAGTCGAGCCCGAATCCGAACATTCCTGGTGTCCAGGCTGTCCCATGGCGATCGTATCATTGAGAGAACAGCCACATCCGGAGATGTGACTGCTCTATCTGGCAGCCGGCAATACACTGACAGGAGCATCATCGCTCCTGCAGTGAATAGTGCTGAGCTGCCACGAGAGAGGGCACACTCATCACCGCTGGGGGAGAAAATTCTCACTCAGCAGTGGTGCTGTAAGTGAGGTCACAGTAGTCATCAGCTGATGAACTCAAGTGACCTCTCTCCTGGCAGCTCAGCGCTGTACACTACAGGAGCAATGATGCTCCTGTCAGTGTATCGCCTGTTTTCAGATAGATCTCAACGTGATTAACTGTGTTAAACTCAGAGCTCAGTGCAGCACCACGAGTGTTTTTCTCACGGTGCAAGTGGTGATCTCACAGAGGTTACAGCAGTTCATGTGCCCACTCTCGCTCCAGCGAGTCATTATCTCCTGCTCTTCAGCATAAACACTCACAACATGCCAGTGCTCATGCTGAAGAGCACATGTCGCACAGATGGATTGCGGCATGGAACACTGAATTCTTTCCACGTCAGACAGGTACTATGTTGCTTTATTATTTTATTTTTGTTGAGACATGGGCTTCAATGGAACAGGTAAGTATGTGTTTTTTATTTTTGAATAAAGGAGTCTGTGTCATTATTTAAAATAAAAAACTTTACTCTGCGTGTTATTTATTTAAAATTTGACTATGGGGTTAGTAATTAGGGCACCTTGAGTTTGTAGCTTACTGTACATGTAATTTATTAATAAATTATTACATTTCAGAAAAAAATGGTATGGGTTCCCCCTAAATTTTATTAACCAGCAGAGGGAAAGCTGACTGCGGGGGCTGATGTTTATAGCCTGGGAAGAGGGTAATACCCATGGAGCTTACCAGGTTGTCAGCCCACAGTTGTATACTTAGCCTTTACTAGTTATTAACCCTCCGTCACATACAATAGGCCTGACAGGCACATCTCTTTTACTTTCATTTCTCCTTCCTCACCAGATTGTGAGGAAATCCCCTCCCTCCAGGTAGTCTCCTGTCTCTAGCAGCTCTGTGAAACCTCATACCACAGTTGGATTGCAGAGCTTCAGGAGGACAGATATAACTGCGCTTATCTCTCAGGCTCATTGTATGTGAACACGTCACACTCAATAAGATTGGTATTTTATGTTTTTATTCATCACAATTGTTTATTTAGCTTGTTTTATGAATGTATAGCACAAAGTGTGAGGATATTTCATAGAAATAAGGCAGATTAAAAAAGAAAGTGTGCTGCTCAGGCATATACAGTAGTTCCCTAACACATATTCCTTCTCTTGCTTCAGATTATCTGCTGAAATGGAGAGGAAAATGTACAATTTATCAAAAAACCTTGATGTTGAGGAAGCAGCAAACATGCTGTTAGATGATGCAGACCCCACACTGAATGAGGATTTAGGAGAGGAAAGTGAGAATAATTCTCATGATGAGGTGGAAGTATGTGAAGTGGATTCTGAAACAGAGCAAGATGGTGACAGTGATGAGGATGAAGATGTAGAATCTTATTATATGGGAAAAGATTAAAAAAACTAATGGAACAAGAAGCCACTCCAGAAAAAACGTAGGGAACCTCAAAACATTATTACTCACCTTCCTGCAGTTATAGGAACTGCAAGTAATGCAAAAACTGCAGTTGAATGCTGGAATAGTTTATTCACAGATGACATTCTGGACTCTATTGTCACATATACCAACCAATATATAGACATTATAAAGGACAAGTTCGTCTGCAACAGAACCATCAAGGCCACAGATGAAATAGAACTGCGTGCTTTTTTTGGATTATTATACCTTGCAGGAGCTTATAGGGCAAATAGACAAAGTTTGGAGGAACTTTGGAGTAAAGATGGGGATGGAGTTGAAAAATTTGGCCTTGTTATGTCCATAAACAGATTCAAGCTTCTAATTCGTTGCCTTCGGTTTGACGACAGAACTACCCGAACCGAACGTAAAACACTTGACCGACTTGCTCCAATTCGTGATATATTCCAAAAATTTGTTGAAAACTGTAAAAAAAGCTATTGCCCAAGGGAGAATCTCACTATTGATGAAATGCTCCCTGGTTTTCGTGGTAAATGTGCCTTTCGTCAATATATTCCATCAAAGCCTAACAAATATGGAATAAAAATGTATGCCCTTGTTGATGCCAGTAAGACCTACACTTACAACCTGGAAGTTTATGCAGGAAAACAACCAGAAGGTCCTTACTGTGTCAGCAGTAGTGTTGAGCCACCCCCGTAGTGTTCGAGCTCGGTTCGGTTCGTCGAACACCCGTGTGTTCGCCGAACTGTTCGTCGAACTGTTCGTCGAACACCTTCGAACACCGTTAAAACCAATGGCAGGCAAACAAAAACACATAGAAACACATAGAAAACACCTTCAAAGGTGTCCAACAGCTGACAAACTGCTCAGAAGACATAACTAACACATGGAAAAGTGACAAGTACATATAGTCATGCGAAAATAAAAGAGGTGGAGGAGTAAAAGGAGGGGGAGACACAGATATAGGCATGTCATGCCCTTCTAAAATCCAAAAAGTGAGTAGCCGACACGGCCAGTCCGTTACTGCCCGTGCCACCTCCGTGTCGCCGGGTTTGTGCTAGAGCCACGGTGGACCCTGACGGCCAGCCCCCCTCTCCTAATACTGGTGCCTGTCCGCTGGTGGGTCGAGACCCCCGCGGTGGGGGGGGAGTAACATCTGCAGAAGAAAGACCATCTTCCAGCCAAACTAACATGTCGACTTCTTTTCGTGGACAATGTGATACGATCCCTTTGTTACGGACACGCCCATCACTACAAATTCCAGATGAGGCACAAAAACAGCAGGTGCTTCAGCGGATATCAAGTGCTCCTTCAAGTGGGCTCTCCTCCACCTCAACTTCAACATCACAAATACTCCAGTCCTCAGAGGTGTCACCCCAATCGCACTTGCTTCCTCACAGCTCCCAAGTCTCCAGCTGCCCGTCTGAGTATGGGGTAACACAGATGGTTGAGTCTGCACAGCTGTTTACTCATACTAT
Source organism: Phyllobates terribilis (assembly GCF_046119375.1). Taxonomy (NCBI): domain Eukaryota; kingdom Metazoa; phylum Chordata; class Amphibia; order Anura; family Dendrobatidae; genus Phyllobates; species Phyllobates terribilis. The sequence continues at coordinate 845,666,431 of NW_027362761.1, forward strand.
AGCCTGGGAAACGGAGGTCTGCTCCAGAGCTTCTGTTAATCCAGACGAGGAAATGATCTGCACTGATGCCCAGAATCTTTATAAGTCGGATCCAGGACCAGATGAAGAAGGTTCTGAGCATAATGTAGACTCTCGTTCCCAAACTGTAACTCCTGTTGGTGGAGACAATGATGAAGACGATGATGAGACTCAAATACCTGATTGGAGCGACAACTTGACTTTTCGGTCAGGGCAGGAAGAGGTTGGCTTTGAGGACGACGGGTGTGATAACACACAGGGTGATGATGACAAGGTTGGAGATCCCACTTACTGTCAATCCACAGTCAGCCAGTCGATGAGGTCACCCGGGCCTTTGCCTGGCCTTTGGGATGTCGCGGTGGTCGGCTCCCTGGCCCGTACCCTGGGGTCACTCTTTAAAAGGGTGGATAATTGTTAATTTTATAAGAGTTTGTGACACCACCTGTGGTATCTGGTGAGAAGCACCAGCGCTGCAGCAGTCCACTGAGGCCCGTGATAAGGCAGCTCGATGGTATAGCTCCCCACAGGTGGAGCTAGGTCTCAGGGCAGCGTATGCATGGGGAATGCAGGACAGGCGAGACCCAGCTGGGTCAGAGCAAGAACGGAAACGGACACGGTAGTCACTTCAGTACCTTTTACTGGAGGAAATTCAGGCACATCCTGGAGCACTGTAGGGTGAAGGGTGCATATCAGGATCCTCCCCAATGAGCGGGTGTAGGGCCTCCTGTTTCTTGCCTCTGCGCAGTAAGTTGCTGACCTGCCTGGAGCTAGGCCTAACTTTGTCTCTGTCCTGCGCTGGCTGACCTTGTGGTAGGGCCTTCTCTTGAAGTTCACGCTCCCAGTATGCGGAGCCTAAGCGTCTCCTGGCTCTGTTACGTATCAGCACCTTAGCGATCCTGGGACTTGTAGTTCTCCAGGGATTCCGGTTATGCCTTACTGGGTCATAGAGATCCCGGTAAGCTCGGATCCGGTGTCCGGTAAATGCTTCGGGGTGAGCTGGTTAAGCTCCTCTGCCCCTTATGTACTAACTCGCGACTCGCCTTCGGCCTACTCGGGCCCTCAATAGGCTATACACACTAACGGCAGCTTGCCGCGCTTCACCGATCTTATGACGCCGGCACACCTTAAGCTCTATCTGGGCTCCCTGAATCTAGCTAGCAGGAGCCTCGTGCTCCACTGCTGAACTATTAACTGAGTTCTCTAGACTAGACTGAGCTCCACGGCAGACTGACCTCTCTTAGGCTTCTTTACTGCAGGAACTCTTCAGAGGAACTGAACTGCCTAGCTCCACCTTCCCTATTTATATCCCTAACGGGCTCCCTCTGCTGGTCTGAGGTGGAAGGTGGAGATGTGTGAATGTTTATGGAGGCCTCTTGTGGAGGATTCCATCAATACACTCATCTAGGATCTGTGATACCAAGCGCAGCGGGGCGTCACAGATGCTATTGACGACGAGGTTAGGTTGCGCCTTCCTGGACAGAGACGGAGTACTGGAAGCACGTCAACAACTGCATCCTCAACCACAACTCCGCCTCTGACCACAAGTCGTAGTGGCTCTTCAGGTCACATGGGCTCTAAGCCTTGCATAGCCTGGGCATTTATTCAGATCGATAAGGATGACCCAACTCGTGTTATCTGTAATATTTGTCACCAAAAGCTAAGTAGAGGCCAAAAAATCCATAGTTTGAGTGCTTCATGCATGTACCGTCACATGGATATGAAGCATAAGTTGCAGTGGGAAGCTCACTGTGCTATAATGCGGCCTAGCAGGCTGGGCCAACCACCGTCTGCCCCATCTTGTGCATCCGCGGCCTCTTCATCCTCTGTGACTGGGGGGACAGCAGTCACACATGTTTTTGGACGCAGACCTGCCACCTCTTTACCTGCAACAGCCAGTGTGATTGGCAGGTCGTCAGTTCATTGGGAAGTGGAAACACCTGCTGGTGTTGAGAGCTCTCTGACATCGAGAGCACCACCTTTGGATCAAGGCAACCTAACATGTCCGCCTGCATCTTCCTCACAGACCGGCAGTTTGCCAGGGACACCCTACTCAACCCCGTCAAAGCACAACAGCCAGCCCTCGGTCCCTCAGATGTGGACAAGTAAAAGACCATTTCCTCCTAGCCATGAGAAAGCTAAGAGGTTGAATTTCACCATCTGCAAGCTGTTGGCTACAGAAATGCTGCCTTTCCGCCTGGAGGACACAGTGGATTTTTGAGACCTTATGTCCGTCGCAGTGCCCCAGTACCAGATGCCCAGTCGGCACTACTTCTCAAAGAAAGGTGTGCCTGCGCTCCACCAGCATGTCGCACACAACATCACCGCTTCTTTGAGAAACTCTGTGTGTGACAGTGTGCATTTCACCACAGACACTTGGACGAGTAGGCATGGACAGGGGCGTTACATGTCGCTGACAGGGCACTGGGTAACTATGGTGACAGCAGGACAAGGGGCTGCTGTCCAAGTCTTGCCGTCCCCGCGAGTTGTACGTCAATCCTCTTTATCTAGAAGTTCCTCCACTGCTTCTGCCTCCTCAACCTCCTCTTGGTCCTCCACCTGCACCCAAAGCCTGTCTGGTAATGCCACCTGCTTTCTAACTGCGCACCTCCTTACTATGCTGGCAGCAGGGCTCAACGGCATCAGTGTTTACTTTGAAATGTCTGGGAAATGTGAGTCACACAGCTGAGGACTTGTGGTCAGCTCTGGAGACCCAGTTTCATGAATGGTTGTCTCCACTGGACCTGCAACCAGGGAAGGCCGTGTGCGACAATGCTGCAAACCTGGGTGCGGCCCTTCACCGGGGCAATGTTACACACGTGCCTTGTATGGCTCACGTGTTGAACCTGGTTGTCCATAAATTTTTAGCACACTATCCCGGACTAGATGGCCTTCTGCAGAGGGCACGGTCGCTGTGTGCTCACTTCCGCCGTTCGCATCCCGCAGCTCAACGACTTACATCTCTACAGAAGTCGTTGGGCCTGCCAGTTCACCGGCTGAAATGCGATGTGCCGACACGGTGGAATTCAACTCTGCACATGTTGCAGCGACTGTGGCAGCACCGACAAGCCCTGGTGCAATAGTTTCTGACGTATAGCCTGGGCCAACGAGATCCAGAGGTGGGGCAAATCACACAGCAGGAGTGGTCTCAGATCAGGGACCTATGAAGTTGACGCGCCCCCTGGGCCGTGGGGTACTCGGAGCCGGGCCGGTAGACGCTGGGGGTTGTAGTCACTGTGGCGGTGACCCGGTCCGTGACCCAGGGCGGTCAATCCAACAGTAATTTGTATATATGGATTTTATAATGTCCGACTACGCCACCTGTGGAGTGTGGCCAAAGGGGCCGCCGCTGCGGAACAGTCCTCTGAAGCTGGTGGTTTTGCTGCAATGGTATTATTACTCACCACAGGAAGAGTGTAGCTTCAGGGCAGTGTGGGTGGATGATGGTGGTTGTAGTGCAGGGAGTCAGTAATGAACACAGAGTCCGTGTGATGCAGTCCCAAGATCTTTACTCACAGTTGTTGCAGTCCAGATTACAGGTACCAGAGCTATCTCACCCGTCGTGCTGTGCGTACTCAGTGAGGGGCTCAGTCCACCCCCAGATAGCTCCGGAGTACTTAGCAGGACCCCCTTCTGTGTGTCCTTTCTCTGGCCTTCTCCCTGCACCTCACACCCAGTGACACTTCTATCCGGTATCCTCGGGCCTTGGCGGGCGACTTGTGTTCCGTCCCCTGGGTCCTATGTGGCTACCTTCTTAGTGAGACTGGTGTGGACTTTTGCCTGCAGTACATGAAATGCTGCAGCCTCCGGTTTCTAGTTGAGCCTTGCTGTTTCTCCTCCAGTTGAGGGACCGGTTCCCCTTATCTGGCCTGACCCCTCTACCTCCTGGTAGCAGCGGGAGTACAGGTGGCCTTCTGCACGGCCCGTAGCCCTAGGGTCCCTTCGGTTCCTGGAGCCTTCCTGCTCCCACTCCTCTCTTCTCTCCTTCAGACCTGGGCCTCCCAGGCTAGGCCCGCCTCCGGAGCAGAGCTCATGCCGAGCCTCTGCTCCTGTCACTTTTCCTCCTCTGACTGGCTTGCTCTTTCTAAGATGGCTTCCTATTTATACTCTCCCTGTCATGTGCTCCCCTAAGCTGCTCCCCTAAGCACCCACTACATCCCTTAGGAGCAATCTCGCCCTAACCCCACTGCGGGTATGTGTTGGATGCAGGTGTTAGGGTCCCGAGCCATACGCCTTCCTTACCTGAGGGTGAGATACCACACCTCTGGGTGAGATGCAGTAACTCTGTGGTGACTGCACCCTCAGGGGCGCCACACACCTTTCTGCACAGTTTTGAAATGGCGACGAAGATGTTTAGTGCTGACGACGATGCCATTATCAGCATAACTATTCCGGTGATTTACATGCTGGAGCACACATTAAACAGAATTCAGAGTCAGGTGGTCGGACAAGAGGAGGTGGAGGAAGTAGAGGAGGAGTCGTATGCGGAAGGGATAACATCTCCAAGGTCCAGACGGTTGGCAGCACCAAGGAGGCAGGCATGGGAGGGTGGGGGAGAGGGATTAAACAGGGCGCATGGTAGCAGCCAAACTGTTGAGGAAGGTGCAGGAGCCGAGGAAGAAGTGGAGGATGAACTGGCGATGGGCATGGAAGACTCATCAGATGAGGGAGACCTTGATCACATTTCTGTTGTGCGAGGTTGGGGGGAGAGGGCAGAGGAAAGAAGCATGATTCTTACCTCGCTACCAACACAACAAGGACTTGGTCCTCTTGGATGCGCAAGACACATGAGTGCCTTCTTGCTGCACTACCTGCAACATGACCCTCAGATTGCAGAATTCGAAGTAATCTCGACTACTGGGTTGCAACACTCTTAGATCCCCGGTACAAAAGTAAATTTGCCGAAATAATTCCTGCCATAAAAAGGGATTGACGCATGCAGGAGTATCTGCAGACGCTGTTGCAGAATCTTACATGTGCTTTTCCACAAAACACCAGTGGTGCACGAAGTGAATCTCACAGTTCTAACTTGCCAACTGCGGGACTGTCGAGTCTTCATCACTCAAACCGTAACAGTAACACAGTATCTGCTGGTAACAGCAATTTTGTGAAATCGTTTCACCACTTTTTTAGACCATCCTTTGCAAGGCCACAGGAGACAAGAAGTCTGATACATAGTCAATGCCTAGAGAGGATGGTGCAGGAGTATCTCCAAGTGAACATCGAAGCCATGACTGTGTCACTGGACCCTTGCTCATTTTGGTATTCCAATCTGGAAAAATGTCCGGAGCTCGCCACTCACGCCTTGGAGATCTTGTCATGCCCTGCAGCCAGTGTTCTCTCTGAACGTGTGTTCAGCTCTGCTGATGGTGTGCTGACAGATAAGCGCACGCGGCTGTCCACTGAGAATGTAGACAGACTCACGTTCATAAAGATGAACAAATCATGGATTCGCAAGGACTTTTCTAATCCTGTGTTATCCTTGGGAGGCTAAAAGCTTGAGGATTTGGTAATATCACCTCACCAACCGTTTTAAGCAACTGTGGGGCAATTGATGCCACTTAACCCTAGAACGCATGACCATAAAAATCTACACTTTCATATACCTGGGGCCTTTTAGGCCCGTGTGCAAATAACATTGAATAACTCAAACTCAAATGACAAACAACTATATACATGAAGAATACCTAGAGTTTCAAAATTCTAACTAAAGTAATCTTGCAGAAAATAGAAAACAATTAACAGGGCAGGACTGCGAGGCCCCAGGTATGCGTTCTAGGGTTAAGTGGTGTCTGTGCCACAATTTTGGGAAAAAATGGAAACTCTTTTTGGAGTCCCCTTGCTGTGTCTTACGTGACGTTGGCATCGTCAATTCCAGGTGAGTTGGGTCGCTCCCCCCCCCTTTTAACTGTAAGAAACTACATACACTATGGCTTGGGGTAACACAGATGATTGAGTCTGAAGAGCTGTTTACTCAGAGGTCTGCTCCAAATCTTCAGTGTCTGCTAGTCAGCGTAGAATTTTTAACTGCATCTAGCCTAGGCAATACTTTGGGCGTAGTAGCCCAGCTGCGAAGCAAGCTGCACCGCCTGTGTATCTAATAAGAATTTTTAAATGCATCTAGCCTAGGAAGACTGTGGGGACCCCCAACCAAACCCAGACGCTCAGCCCCCCTACCGCCCCCCTTTCCTTGACAATACAATAATGTAACTCTTACAACTGGATGGGTGAGGATCGGTCACAGCTTTATTAACTCTTTATACTCATTCCATTAGAAAGACATTTTATTTCTAAAATAATTCAGCTTGTTGCAGCATGCCCTGGGTCTCCACTCCGGCAACTTGGCCAACAAGTGTAACTCTCCAACATGTCCTTTCTATTTCCAGGCCACGGAGGATCCTGCATACTCGTATGCAGGACTCTGACCCCCACCCATCACTCTTAACGCTTGTTCCACTCCGTCCTGGAGTCCTGACAGGAATATGTCCAGTCCAATATCCATTAAGTGAACACAGTCGGGCCGTATGAGGCCTGCTTTATCTCCTTCCAGTTGTCGGTGTCGTACCACTACACCGCCTCTGTCTCTTCTAAATTTTGCCATCCGAATACTTATTACCCGCCTTGTCCGTTCGATGGCCGTGATGTCTCGCGCACCTTGCCATACCGCTATCGGCACAATCTCTGACCATACTATAGCTAGTTTTGTGAAAAATTCTCTGAAGCGCTCAGTGTCTAGTTTCATTATTGCCATTAGTTATGCGCTCTTGTGATGACCTAGGTTGTTTCCCCCGGCCTGTATAACTAAGATGACCAGACATCTTGCCTCTCTCCCTACCTTGATTACCTCCATTAGTACCTGTGGCCATAGCAGGCCTCTAATACCTTTCCAGTTGAAATATGTGTTATGAAACTCTAATTTCCTCCCGCCTGGGCGGACTTTCGCCCTTTAATCTGCCCAATATATATACGAGTGGCCTATCACCCACACTGTTGGCTTAGCGTCACCTGTAAAAGAAACAAACCATGTTAGGATAACAAGTCCGGTCTTATGTATCTTGCCAAACACGTGGATCACCATCTCTCTATCCTCTGAACTTCCGTTTCTGACAGTCCTGCTCTTGCTGCTTCTGTGGACGCGCCTATGCGGAATGAGTGTGTCCCGTAATCTTTGGGGTGGTTCCCTGCCGATGTTATGCATTTATTAAATATAGCTTGGAACTGGTATCTTGATAATGGCGTCCCATCAATGTGTGATAGGAACAAATTACTTTGTGATCTGATGGTTAGATATGGTTTTACTATTGTTACCCGACTCAGTGTACCGTTTGTGGGTTGTAGAAGTACCCAAGTGCCCCTGCCCGCTGGAACCATTTTCGATTTGTGTATGCGTAGACGTATTGCATTATTGCCTATGACTACGTCCTGGTGTAATAAGCCTCCACTGGTGCTAATTTTGGATTGAGGGACTAATTCGCTTATGCATAGCGCCCCGAAGAAGGCGATCACAAATGCAGTAGACAGTAGTGTTGCTTCAAATTGTGAGTGTCATGTTAATGGTGTTAGGGATATGATGTGAGAAATCAGTTTTAGTGACACGGGACGGGACGTCTACACTCCTGACTTGGCTGACCCCTTTTCCACCCTTTTATGGATGGTTTGATGATGAATCTTTGTCACATCTCCCCAATTCAGTAGTTGGAAGTGAAATGCTACTCCGGTCAGACACCGCTGCGCTGACGCCCCTGATATGCCCCTCATCATTAGCTGGTGGAGAAATTCTATGGTGACTTGTGATCTGGCTTGTTCACATTGGTCAACCCGTCTGCCTGCTACTAGTCGTGTCCACTCTTCCCATGCCTTACCGTATGCTTGCCACGTCGACGGGGCAACTGACGCTCTGATTAATGGCATCAACTATTCGCCACTAGATCCCATAGGGAAGGTGGGCAACTGTTGTCCCGATGGGTGGGCATTGTGGAAGAGCTCTGTGAAAATCTGCCAATTGAATTGTTATAAAGCGTTAGCAGCAGCTTTAGACCCCTCAGCGTAGTGGCTAGCGCGGACCCATACATTGTGTTTTAGGCACAGGAATGCTAGCCTGGGTAGTAGGCCTAGCACTGGGAGAGACGATGATGCCATCTTATTAATGCAGTGCGCTAAGCTGGTGTTTTTTGTTATGAAGTGTATATTTTTGTAAGCCAGGAGCGCGCCCCATATTTCTATTGCTACCACTTTTGGGAAGAAAAATTATTTTCAGGGCTAGATGCAGCGAAAAATTATATTCAGTTTCCAACCTTATGGAGGTCAGTATAGATGGACTAATAGAACAAGTCCCACACACAGCTAGAAGCCCAAATATTTTTTCAGAGGTAGATGCAGAAAAAAATTATATTCAGTTTGCAACCTGATGGAGGTCTGTATAGATGGATTAATAGAACAAGTCCCACACACAGCTAGAAGCCCAATATTTTTTCAGAGGTAGATGCAGAAAAAAATATATTCAGTTTGCAACCTGATGGAGGTCAGTATAGATGGACTAATAGAACAAGTCCCACACACTGCTAGAAGGCCAAACATTTTTTCAGAGCTAGATGTAGAAAAATATTATATTCAATTTGCAACCTGATGGAGGTCAGTATAGATGGACTAATAGAACAAGTCCCACACACAGCTAGAAGGCCAAATATTTTTTCAGAGGTAGATGCAGAAAAAAATTATATTCAGTTTGCAACCTTATGGAGGTCAGTATAGATGGACTAATAGAACAAGTCCCACACACAGCTAGAAGCCCAAATATTTTTTCAGAGGTAGATGCAGAAAAAAATTGTATTAAGTTTGCAACCTGATGGAGGTCTGTATAGATGGATTAATAGAACAAGTCCCACACACAGCTAGAAGCCCAATATTTTTTCAGAGGTAGATGCAGAAAAAATATATTCAGTTTGCAACCTGATGGAGGTCTGTATAGATGGATTAATAGAACAAGTCCCACACACAGCTAGAAGCCCAATATTTTTTCAGAGGTAGATGCAGAAAAAAATATATTCAGTTTGCAACCTGATGGAGGTCAGTATAGATGGACTAATACAACAAGTCCCACACACAGCTAGAAGCCCAATTTTTTTTCAGAGGTAGATGCAGAAAAAAATATATTCAGTTTGCAACCTGATGGAGGTCTGTATAGATGGATTAATAGAACAAGTCCCACGTACAGCTAGAAGCCCAATATTTTTTCAGAGGTAGATGCAGAAAAAAATATATTCAGTTTGCAACCTGATGGAGGTCTGTATAGATGGATTAATAGAACAAGTCCCACACACAGCTAGAAGCCCAATATTTTTTCAGAGGTAGATGCAGAAAAAAATATATTCAGTTTGCAACCTGATGGAGGTCTGTATAGATGGATTAATAGAACAAGTGCCACACACAGCTAGAAGCCCAATGTTTTTTCAGAGCTAGATGCAGAAAAAAATTATATTCAATTTGCAACCTGATGGAGGTCAGTATAGATGGACTAATAGAATGATGCTATGCCCAAAAGATTTTACTTCACTAGGTGCAGTAAAAAAATTGGTATTCTATACACAGGTGGTATATCTTGCAACACAGATAGGCTACTCCACTGACTAACACACTCTGCAATAGGCCAAAAAGGATTAGCTTTGCTAGATTCAGCCAAATGCTGTGAAAAAAACTTGCATAGCACTGGCACAGACCTGCCTGGCAAAAACTGATAGGAACTGATGTAACCTAGTCCTGAAAAGGACTCCAATTATAATTAGTCTTTACTCCCACAATCTATCTATTTAACAGCACAGACCTGCCTGATAAAAGTCGTAGGAAATGCTGTAACCTAGTCCTTAAAAGGACTGCAATCACAACTATTCCCTACTCCCAAGCTATCTGTAGATTTGTGCGAAAATTGGCTTGAAATTAACAAGGTATAGCGCACACAGCAACAGCGGTGCCGTCTAACACGCAGCTGCAGCAGTGAGAAAATGGTGGCGACGGGGAAAATGGCTTGGTCTTATAGGGCAAGGACATGTGACATACACTGCCAATGACACATGCCCTTGCTTGTGTGAAAAAAAGCACTTCGCTCCGTGTGTGCGCTGCTGATAGGCTGACAGATTGCACCTCCCCACTGCAAATGCGGGAAAAAGAAAAAAAAATGGAGATCTTCATTGTTCCTGCAGAGATCCATCCCCTGCCCCTCCCCCCACCCCGCTGTACACTCAAACTGCGTATTAACATTAATTTTCATCATTACTGAGAAAAAATCCAGTTATGATTTTGGTGCACGAACAGTTATCGAACATAACCTCGAACAGCCGAATTTTTCTCAAATTGTTCGTGTTCGCCGAACGGCTCGAACACCGCCCAAAACAGCTCGAATTTGAGATTGGCGAACAGTTCGAGTAGAACAACGCTCATCTCTAGTCAGCAGCAAACCCAGTGATGTTGTAAAATGACTGGCTGAGCCCTTATTTTAATCGGGTCGCAATATAACAGCTGACAATTGGTTTTCAAATTGTGATCTGATTGATTATCTGAAAATGCAGAAGCTTTCATATGTCGGAACTGTAAGAAAAAATAAAAAAGAATTGCCTACACAGTTTGTAAGTGTGAAAGGGAGACAACAGTACAGCAGTATGTTTGCATTCCATAATGGAAAGGTTTTGGTTTCCTATGTACCACAAGCAAAAAAAATTGTACTCCTTCTATCAACACTTCATGATGATGATGCCATCGATCCTGGGACTGAGGCACAAAAAAACCCGGAGATAATTACATTTTATAATGCAACCAAAGGGGGTGTTGATACAGCTGATCAGATATGCTCAACTTTCAATGTCAGCAGAAACACCAAACGCTGGCCAATGGTCATATTTTTTGCTATGTTGAATTTGGGTGGTATAAATTCACAAGTCATTTACCTTGAAAACAAGCTTGAACCACTCCGTAGACGATTCTATCTGAAAAAATTGGCCCATGAACTAGAGCTTGGAGAGCTACGCAGGAGAAGTATGAAAACAATTGGTATCCCCTCTCGCCTTCAAGTTCAGCTCAAAAGATTCCGCCCAGAAGATGATAGTGAAAATTCACCACCTGCACCACCTCCCAAAAGAAGGAGATGCACCACCTGCACCACGGAAAGCGGAATCAGAAGGCTTTCTAATTATGAATGTCACAAATGTCATAATGCAATCTGCCTGACACATGCAAAAATGATGTGTAATTCTTGCTCTTTGCACTGCAAGTGTAATTTTTCTGGGGAAACTTCAGGATCTAATTCTGATTGAATATGTGTTTAATAGTACTTAAGGTACCTTAAAATTAAGTTTGTTTCCATAAATTTTCTTTGTAGAGTTTTTTGACAGAGTCGAACTGGGGACTATTTGGCGGGAGTTTTGAAATGTTTGTATTTCAGAGTTATTAGTTTTATGTTAAGTAAATGTTTTTTTTTTTGCACCTGATTATGTGTAGTCTCTTTTATTACATCCCTATGAAGGTCACTGATCACTTTTAGAGCACTGAAATTGCAAACATTAGATATTATAGGTATTTTTCTAGCCTGCGCCTGACAGTCACATTGTATGTGAACTCGTTAGAACCGATATTGTATGTGACGGAGGGTTAAAATGGGGGACCCCCCAAAAAATTGACTTGGGGCACTTCCTTTAATTAATAACCAGCAAAGGCTAGACAGACAGCTGTGGGTTAATACTAATAGCCTTGGAAGGGGCCATGGATATTGGTCCCCTCTGAGGCTAAAAACATCAGCTCTCAGTGGTCCCAGAAATGACATATCCATAATATGCACCAATTCTAGTGGTTAGCCTCCACTCTTCCCACTTGCCCTAGTACAGTGGCAAGTGGGGTAATAGGTTGGGGGTTCATGTCAGCCTTGTATAGGCAACTGACATGAAGCCTAGGTTAGTAATAAGGAGGTATCTATAAGACACCCTCATTACTAACCCCATAGTAATTAGGTGTTAAAGTGAGAATATGGTGTTTTTTCCTTTTTTTTACAGGGGACAAGGGCATGGGGGATTCAATGTAGGTGAGTATAATGTGTTTTTTTATTTTTATTTAAATAATTATTTATTAATTTTAATTATTTTTTTTTACTTTCAACACAGGCACTGGCTGATGAGAGACTACTCTCATCAGCAACGCTTGCACTCGCTGTTAACAGTGACAGCAGACACCGGCTGATGGGAGAAGTAGCCTCATCAGCTGGCGCCTGTGACCCGTGGTAAGCTTTTTACCCTGGGTCACTTTCACAGCTGCAGAATCACGCTAACATCTGACAGTGTGATCCCGCTGCGCTGTGATCGGCGCTGTCACACAGATAACAGAATGGGAAACTACTGATGTTTGAGGACCCATTTGAGTCAGTGTTCTGCACAAAAACATCTGCATGATCACAAATGAATAAATGGGATGATTTTCTGACATTTTTTTTATATAAAAAAACAAGAAAAGTCTGCCACTGCGCTGTGCTATTAAAATGTACTTTAAGTTACTAGCAGGTTACCATCTGTTTCTATGTTGAAGTCACATTGACATTACTATGGCTGTGTTTATGCTAAAGAGCTTGAAAGGGTTACAGTTCTAATAGACCTCAAAGTATTATACACATCTTGGATGGACAACTGGAGAACCTGTGATTTATGGCTAATAAATTCACCATAGTTTTAGATTTTGGAGAAATCACTGAACCTGTAAAATTTGAATTTCAAAAGATTAGAAAATCTCCAGTCACTAGTGGTTGCATCTTTTCACTACTGCTCCATTTACATAGGACTTTGTGTATGTCTGATAATGCATGAGATCTTATGCTTTCATTGAGAGAACTCTTGCAGAGGCTGTGGGATTCTCCTCTGAATGCTGGAACAACCAGAAAGTTTGGGCCCGACTTTTGCAATTAGGGAGTGTTCTGTATACTTTTGATGTTAGCTTAGATTTAGAAAAAAATATACTCGAAAGCAGCCCCAGACTAGTGGTAGGTAATGCTTAGAAGGATTGTCTGACCTTCTGATATAAAGCTGCAGTTACTCTTTGTGACTGCAGACTTATAAATCCTGACATCATGCAATGGACACACTGTCAGGATTCACCTGTATTCCTGGTGAGAGTGGGTGGTCAAGTGACCGCAAGTATGAAATTTCATACTTCTAGTCACATGCCGATGAGGTGTGCTTAGCTTTTCTCAGCCCAAGTGAACTGAGAGAAGCCGAGCATGTCTAAACAAAACGGGACCGCCTGCTCTCACTGGCAATACAGGTGAATCCTGGCAGTATAAGTGCCACATGCTATGAGGATTCAAAAGACTGAAGTCACATAGAGTGATTGCAGACTTTTATCAGAAGACCAGACAACCCGTTTTTTAGTGGTAGTTATAAGGTTACCAACATTTACATAAAATAAAACAGTTTTAGTTTTAAGGAAGACTTGCAGATGGAAGTCTTTAAATGGAACTAAAACTATTTTATTCTGATTTATTATCACCATTGACAACTACATAAAGCTCATGAGGCTTAATCTATAAATAGCAGGGAATCCAGGATCACATGAAAAACTGCGGGTCACAGCATAAACTCTAAATAATCAATGGAGATTCCAGTCTGTATGGCAACATGTGTGGAGATAAATGTACAAAAAGCTGTATGTACAATTAGAAGTGATAGACTACAAAAGAGCCATTGTTTGTAACTATGATAATACTGTGTTCTGTTGCTTTTTGTCGGGGAACAGAAAAAATCTAATATCTAATGTTTCGCACATATAAAAATGTCATAGTTACAAGCCTTGCTGCTTTCTACTTTAATATTTGAAATGAATCCTGTTGTGAGTTAAGCTTCAGTTAACGTTTTATGGAAGCTTGTTATAAAAATATGGTCTTTTTTCATTAACAATATTTATTGCAAGCTATTTATATCCTTGAGTCCAGCAAATATTTACCTTAAGCAATTGCTATTGTGAGAATTGTTTGCAATTTTTAAAATATGGTAATTGCTTGATAATACAGAAATGTGCTAATAAAAATAACTCAATGAGAGAAACTCCTCGCAAGTTTATTTGGACTGTTGTGTATCTATCATCTATTTGTCTGTCTGTCTCTCTATTCATCAGACTTTCAGTTTGCTGCAGTATATTATATAGCAACTAGTGATGAGCGAGCATGCTCGCCACTGCTCAGTACTCGCCCGAGCATCACTGTACTCGACAAGCTCAGCACTCGGCGACTATTTCCGGGTTGCTCGGGCAGGAACTCGGGTCCCCTCCATGCATGTTTGGCGCTCTTTAGAGAGCCAATGAACATGCAGGGACTGCCTGTCATACACTGTAATGCCGTAGCCATGTTGGTTGTGGGCATGACAGTGATTGGCTGTTTGCACAGCATCATCAGGTGTATATAAGATCTGGCGCCGCCATGTTAGTCACAGTCTACTCCGGAACCAGGCAGAGTAGGGAGAGCTGTTGCTGCATCAGGGAGAGAATTGCTTCTTCATAGTTAGTATAGGTATTCCACAACATATATATATATATATATATATATACAGTACAGACCAAAAGTTTGGACACACCTTCTCATTTAAAGATTTTTCTGCATTTTCATGACTATAAAAATGTACTTTCACACTGAAGGCATCAAAATTATGAATTAACACATGTGGAATTATATACTTAACAAAAAAGTGTGAAACAACTGAAAATATGTCTTATATTCTAGGTTCTTCAAAGTAGCCACCTTTTGCTCTGATGACTGCTTTGCACACTCTTGGCATTCTCTTGATGACCTTCAAGAAGTAGTCGCCAGAAATGGTTTTCACTTTACAGGTGTGCCCTGTCAAGTTTAATAAGTGGGATTTCTTGCCTTATAAATGGGGTTGGGACCATCAGTTGTGTTGTGCAGAAGTCTGGTGAATACACAGCTGATAGTCCTACTGAATAGACTGTTAGAATTTGTATTATGGCAAGAAAAAAGCAGCTAAGTAAAGGAAAACGAGTGGCCATCATTACTTTAAGAAATGAAGGTCAGTCAGTGCGAAAAATTGGGAAAACTTTGAAAGTGTCCCCAAGTGCAGTTGCAAAAACCATCAAGCGCTACAAAGAAACTAGCTCACATGAGGACCGCCCAAGAAAAGGAAGACCAAGAGTCACCTCTGCTTCTGAGGATAAGTTTATCCGAGTCACCAGCCTCAGAAATCGCAGGTGAACAGCAGATAACATTAGAGACCAGGTCAATGCCACACAGAGTTCTAGCAGCAGACACATCTCTACAACAACTGTTAAAAGGAGACTTTGTGCAGCAGGCCTTCATGGTAAAATAGCTGCTAGGAAATCACTGATAAGGACAGGCAAAAAGCAGAAGAGACTTGTTTGGGCTAAAGAACACAAGGAATGAACATTAAACCAGTGGAAATCTGTGCTTTGGTCTGATGAGTCCAAATTTGAGATCTTTGGTTCCAACCACCGTGTCTTTGTGCAATGCAGAAAAGGTGAACGGATGGACTCTACATGCTTGGTTCCCACCGTGAAGCATGGAGGAGGAGGTGTGATGGTGTGGGGGTGCTTTGCTGGTGACACTGTTGGGGATTTATTCAAAATTGAAGGCATACTGAACCAGCATGGCTACCACAGCATCTTGCAGCGGCATGCTATTCCATCCGGTTTGCGTTTAGTTGGACCATCATTTATTTTTCAACAGGACAATGACCCCAAACACACCTCCAGGCTGTGTAAGGGCTATTTGACCAAGAGGGCGAGTGATGGGGTGCTACGCCAGATGACCTGGCCTCCACAGTCACCAGACCTGAACACAATCGAGATGGTTTAGGGTGAGCTGGACCGCAGAGTGAAGGCAAAAGGGCCAACAAGTGCTAAGCATCTCTGGGAACTCCTTCAAGATTGTTGGAAGACTATTTCCGGTGACTACCTCTTGAAGCTCATCAAGAGAATACCAAGCGTGTGCAAAGCAGTCATCAAAGCAAAAAGTGGCTACTTTGAAGATCCTAGAATATAAGATATATTTTCAGTTGTTTCACACTTTTTTGTTAAGTATATAATTCCACATGTATTAATTCATAGTTTTGATGCCTTCAGTGTGAATGTACAATTTTCATAGTCATGAAAATACTGAAAAATCTTTAAATGAGAAGGTGTGTCCAAACTTTTGGTCTGTACTGTATATACAACTGAACTAACAGTCCTTCTGAGGACTAATCCAGCTGCATATATTCAGTGGTGAGAGCACGAATTAGGCAGGCAGGCAGTGTATGTGGCAGACTGCAGTGCATATAGTGCAAGAGGGTCCATTGAACAATCCTGTTGCTGCTGTTCTTACAGATATTAGTAGACATAGCCCCAAATATGAGGGGCCAGGGAATTTTTTTTTTATCTTAATCCTGGTTATTTGCTTAAAAAGCAATCCAGAGTATACCATTTTTCTCATCCATTTGCTTTTTCTCACTGCAGAATAAAGCCAGATCTGTTCCATATTTCAGCGATAAAAATCCAGAAATTTAAACTGAAGGTGGAAAATGTTGGCCTCCTTTTCCATTCTGTTGCAGTGTGTCGGTCAAGCTATTCACACTATGTGTCTGTGAAGGATAGTATTAGCAAATTACAAGCCTGCTATTTAAAACCGTGGTTCTCTGTCAGACATAACACTGAAGAGTTTTCCAAAATCTGACATTTCTTCCATTTTCATTCCATTGCAGTGTGTCGGTCAAGCTATTCACACTAGGTGTCTGTGAAGGATAGTATTAGCAAATTACAGGCCTGCTATTTAAAACTGTGGTTCTCTGTCAGACGTATCACCTGTAACTGTGTTCCAAAATCAGCAATTTCTTCTGAACATGGAAAATATTGTCCTCCTTTAACAATAAGCAAGGTACATGGCAAGGGACAGGGAAGTGGACGTGATGGTGATGGTGCATGCAGAGGCCGAGGACGTGGCCGTGGGCAAGCTGAAATTGTGCCACAACAAACACCCACATCTTGTCGCTTGAGCTTCCCGTCCCAATTAATAGGGGACCGCAGAACACCACTATTGAACACAGAGCAGTGTCAAAAGGTTATTGGTTGGATAGTAGATAATGCTTCCAGTCACTTAGCCACCACTACCATCAACCTGTCTTCCACACGGTCAAGTCTCAGTAGCCGTGAGTCTGGACCGCATATTCCTCACCCTGATCCTCCTTCCTCCCACCACGCCGAGTGCCCGGAGACAACTGATCCCACACTTGGACACTCAGAAGTGCTGTTCACTTTTCCATTTGTAGATTCGGGACTCTCGCCCGGCCAGCTTCAAGCGAGTCAAAAGGAGAACGCGTGTAGTGATGCCCAAATATTGGAGAAGCCACGGTCACACGAAGGCAATGGTGGGAAAGTAACATTACTGTCACAAGAGGTGGATGATGGTGATGATGAGACACAATTGCCAGAAAGCAAGGAGGAGGACCAGGGTGCGGAAGTGGAATGCAAAGAGGTGGATGATATAGTAACTGACCCAACCTGACAGGGAGACATACAGAGCGAGTACAGCAGCACACAGGGGGAGGGGGGCATAGCACCACAACAAGCAAGAACAAGCAGTGTGGTGGCCGCAGACACAAGGCGGGAAAGCGTTCCTTTTAACGCCAACACGACAGAAGTTGCCAGTACAACTGTTAGGTCTTCCCGAATCTGGTTATTTTTTAAAGACTCTGCAGATAACCCAAAAGGGCAATTTGCACCACCTGCCAGGCCAGTATCAGCAGGGGTAGCAAAACTAGCAACCTGACCACCATCAGCATGATCAGGCATTTGGCAGCAAAGCACCCGATTAAGTGGGTCGAACCCCAGGGTCCAGCAACAGTGTCTGAGGGTGACACCACTGCTTGCTTCGCTGTTGTGCGTGCACGCCAATCCGCTGTCCATGGCTCATGTCAAGATGCCTCCCTCCCTGCACCTGTCATTACACACTCTCAACTACCACCATCCACGTCCTTGACCCAGCGCAGCCTTCAGTTGTCCCTACCCCAGTCCTTGGATTGCAAGCGTAAATACGCAACAGGCCACACATTTCGCGAATACTTGCACTCAAAATGTTGCCTTTTAGGCTCGTGGAGACGGAAGCTTTCCGCAACCTGAGGGGGGCGACCGTCCCTCGGTACTCGGTCCCCAGCCACTGTGGCGCCCCAGCGGCGTATGAGTGCCACAGATCCTAGAGGGGTGCATGAACGGATTCCTCCACAAGAGGCCCTCACAGCATACACACACCTGGACCTTCCACCTCAGACCACCAGAGGGAGCACGTTAGGGATATAAAAAGGGAAGGTGGAGCTAGGAAGTTAGTAGTTCCTCTGGAGAGTTCAGCAAGTACAGGTCCGAATACAGAGTGGAGCTCAGTCCAGAGAGAGCTCAGGTTAGTGAGCCCAAGGTGTGCCGACGCCATAAGAGCGGTGAAGCACGGCAAGCTGCTGCTAGAGTGTATAGCCTAGTGAGGGCAGCAGGTCGAAGGCTAGAGGAGTGAGTAGCATTGGGGGCAGAGGAGCTGTACAAGATCACCCCAGAAAACATATACCAAACAACGGGTCCGCGTCTACAGGGCCGTATATCCCCCTGTACAGACAACCGGAGACCCCTGGAAGACTTCAACTCCCAGGATCACCCAAGAGCTGATACATAACAGAGCTAGGAGTCACGGAGGCCCCGCAAGCTGGGAGTGTGTACTCCAAGAGAAGGCCCTACCACAAAGTCAGCCGGTGCAGGACAGAGACAAAGTTAGGCCTAGCTCCAGTCAGGTCAGAAACTTACTACACAAAGGCAAGAAACAGGAGGCCCTACACCCGCTCACTGGGGAGAACCCTGATATGCACCCTTCACCCTACAGTGCTCCGGATTGTGCCTTGAATACCATCAGTAAAAGGTACTGAAGTGACTATCGTGTCTGTCCCTGTTCTTGCTCTGACCCGACTGGGTCCCATCTGTCCTACATCCTTACATCCCTGCTGCCCTGAGGCCTAGCTCCACCTGTGGGGAGCTATACCACGCAAACTGCCTTAACACCGGCCTCAGTGGGCTACCGCAGCGCTGGTGATCCTCACCAGACACCACAGGTGGCGTCACGAAGTTCTATATAATTTTCCAACCTTTTAAAGAGAGGCCCATGGTACGGGCCCGGGAGCCGGCCACCGCGACATCCCCAAGACCAGGCAACAAGGCCCGGGCACCGAGTCATCCCCATCCCGTGGGCACGTCATCTCTTTCCTGGCGTCATGAACAGGATTCCGTGACCGCTGCAATGACGGAGTGTTAAGCCCGTTGCCACGGGTACTGTGCGCCTTTAATCAAAAACTGTGTATTAAACTGTGGCGAAGATTGCCGCCATTGTTGGGCCGCCGAGCGGGAAGAAGGGCGTAACCGCGGGAAACTGAGAGGCGTACCTGCAAAAGTGCGCGAAGCCCCGGACACGCCCACGCCTCGACGTCAAACCAGGAAGCGCCAGGTCCTGGAAGGAGTCCCGGTGAACGCTCTGACGTAGGACGCAAGCGACGCAAGGTCCTGAAGAAGACTGTCACCTAAGGAGCTGCGGCCTACCGGAAGAAAAGAAAGGAAGGTAGGCCACGGTTTGCTAGGGGGGCGCCAGAATGTCCGAAGAGAAGATCAACGCCGGAGTACCGGTTACCGGCTCTGATAATCGACGCCGAGCTGGCCGAAGCTGCCGCTCCACCAGCAGGGCCTGTAACCCCTGTCATACCCATAGCCCTACCGTAATTGGCTTATTGTTTTGATGTCACCATCAATCATCAAAACAATAAGCCAATTATTTCTTTAAAATTCAGCCCTCAATTTTTTCAGATAAAACATATAATCTTGAAATACTTACCTATTTTACATGATGATAACATATTAGCTACCATATTAAAATCAGGGTGCAGAGTAGTGGCCAAACGAGCTCAGACTCTAGGTAACTTGTTATCTCCTAGTTTCCAGAAACCGAAAAGACAACGCCACACATGGCTTAATTGTAAAGGTTTCTTTAGATGTGGGCAAAATCGCTGCGGTATGTGTCGTTATGCCAAAGTTACCAAAGAGTTTTTTAATACAGAAAAAACTCAACAGCATGACATAAAACAATTCATTAACTGTAACAGTGATCATTTAGTATATGTAATAGAATGTACAAGTTGTAATAAATTATATGTTGGATCAACAGTGCGCAAATTAAAAAAACGCATTGCAGAACATACCAGAGACAATATTAATGTTACTAACCGAAATATATCTCACGCTTCCAGACATTTCATACAAGCCCACAACAGAAATACCTCTTCTTTCCAGGCATATGGAATTGAATGTCTAATACTTAATCCAAGAGGTGGTGACAATCGAAGACATCTCTTGGACCGAGTGGCGTTTTGGATGTACTTCCTTAACACTTGCCACCCAGATGGGCTTAACATGCGACGAGAACTTCTTTTTTATTATCATTAAATTATTTTGTACTTCTTGTTCCATGTATTTAAGATAATTGTTTCCCTGATGTATGGCTAAGAGAAACATGTGTGTTTTAATTATCGCAATTCAGACATCATCCTATAGCATTGGTTGTTTTTAAGCTGTCACGTGATTTGCTTGTTGTGTTTTTATTGGTTTGTTTATATATATATATATATATATATATATATATATATATATACTGGTTATGTGCCATTTATATGTAGCTTGGATAAAGAACACACCATTCGTGTTCAAAACGCGTTGCTTTTATGGACATGTGCCATGGCATCTGTATCTTAATTTAATAAAGACTACTATGTTTGGAATTTATCTGCGGCTGAAGCTTCTTCTTCCTTTTTTCTCCTGCATGGGCTTCGAAGTGGTTCCTCGTGCTCCGTGCCCCAGAACGCTTAGACTCAGGTGAGCTGGTGAAATATTTTTTCTGTTGAAAGAGCCGCTGTTGTATTAGGACAATTGACTGGTGCTGCGGAACGAGAAGTAGAAACCTGGTCTGCCGCAGACCAGGAGTCAGTGTCCGCCATCTTTAAAAAGTTACAGACTGTCTTTGAGAATCGTACTTAGACAGACCTCTGGATGAGGTTCTACAACTGCTCTCAGCAACCGGTGGACAGTGTTCGGGACTATGCCTGGCGTTTACAAGGGGCCCTGCGGGCTCTGAAACAGGTTAGTCCAACCAGCATCAATGATGAAAATAAAATGCTGAAAGAACAGTTTATCCCGGGACTGAGGTCCCAAGAGGACAGCAGGACTGTGCATTGGTGGTCCCTGGTTCATCCAGATGCCACTTTTGACACCCTTAAGGACATGGCTATAAAAGGACTGCAGCCCCTGGAAACAACTGCTATCCAATGTTACCAGGGTGGGGCCACTCCAGTGCTTGCAGCGTCCACCTTTTCCCCAGTGGCTGCTGAAGCCAAGGTGCAAGCAACGTCCCCTAGTGAGCTGGACAGCCTGCGCTCTGAAGTGCGTCAGTTGAGCAAACCCTGACCACTGTGCTGAGTGCCTTGCAGCCGAGGACGGAGCCCGAGGAGGAGGGAAGGATCCTGCTAGCCGACAGCCCTGAGGATATCCCCTGGATGAGAAGGAGGAAGAGGACAATGCCACCCCTAGGGAGGACCAGCGACCAACGCCGTCCACCGAGGGACCCTGTCTGCCACCGCTGCCACAAGTCAGGACACAGCATCAAGAGCTGTCCTTTAAATGAGAAAACCCTGGGTCTGAGGGCCAACACCCAGGAATAGACTCAGCAGGCCCCTCAGACTGGCATAGCAGGTACGTGGGAGGAAGTCCTTTCCTGTCCGTAATCCTGGATGGCATTGCGATACCTGCCCTTCTGGACACTGGATCTCAGATAACAATTATGCCTGATGTCCTTTGCAAGAGATACTGATCCATGGACAGTCTCCAAACCCCAAACCCAGATTTTTCAGTATATGCCTCTAACGGCCTCCCTCTTAACCAAGTCGGGGTTAAGGATGTAATGGTAAAGGTGGGGAGAGTGGAGCTGAATGACCAGGGACTCATTGTAGCAGAGACTGTCTCTGATGACTCAGGACAGAATAGGGTACTAGGCACTAACATTGTTGGTAACTGTTTGGAGGAAGTGGTGTTTTTGCTCCAACAGCTCGCTAACGCCGCTAGACCGGGGCAGAGAAGAGCGATCCAGAAGGAGAGCCGAGCCCTGATGTACCAGCAGCAAGTAAAGCTATCCGGTGGTGAGATTGTTAATGTGCGGGTAACAGACCCCATACCCATTGTGATCCACCCAATGAGTGAAATGCTTATCTGGTGTAGAGCATCAATAGGTCTTAAATAGTGTTGAGCGAGCACTAAAATGCTCGGGTGCTCGAAGCTCGGGCCCAGCTCGCCGTGATACTCGTGTGCTCGACCCGAGCAACGAGCCCAATGTTAGTCTATGGGAGACTCGAGCATTTTTGCGGTGGCACCCTCGGCAGTCTTTTAAAAGCCTAACAAGTGGCCAAAACGATAGTGACAGTGCTCAAATGACATTGGGACAGCATGGGGATCGCCCCAATAAGCATTTCTGACCCCCAGGTCACTGCTGTCAACAACGTGGTCAGAGGTATTAAGCCACTTTTACGGGCTCACAATAAAACGTTCAAAAACGAAAGTGAAACTTTTTTCCTGTGAAATATGTTAAGGAACATCCTTTCCAGGGAAAAGACTTGTGTATAAGTTAAAATAAATGACCAAAAACAAAAATACTCCTCCACACCTTCGGTTATGTTCACAAGTAGCATTTTTTATGCGTTTTTGCACTTTTGTATTGCTTTCAACTATGACAAATGCATTAACCGGGAAATGTCATTTTAACATTTTACAACCTTATCTGGCCATGTGCTGTGTGACACATGCATAAAGTGCTGAAAAGACATGGGAACAGCATGGGGAAGACCCCTGGAAGCATCTCTGACTCCCTGGTCACTGTCTAAAAGTGTGCCCATCATAAGTGATCCTTGCCGCATCAGAAGATGCAGACTTGCAACTATCCCCATGCAAGTTCTAGTCCCAGGGCAGTGTTCAATTGTACCTCCCCCATTCCTTGCATTACAAGTGCAAGTATGCAGCCTGCCACCCACTCACCCCCAGGCTGCAATACCATACTGCTTGCTTGCTTGAACTTGAAATTGGGCCTTTAAGGCATGTGGAGGCGGAATCTGGCCACCACGTCATCTGGCCACCACGCCGTGTTGGCGGCCTGGAATCCATACTCATTCCCCAGCCGCCCAGCGGCCGGGTGTCCATACTCGGTCCCCAGCTGCCCGGCGGCCGGGTGTCCACACACGGTCCCCAGCCGCCTGGGGGCAGCCGGGTGTCCATAAACGGTCCCCAGCCGCCCCTATTTCTCCTTGGAACATCCCCCCACACACTTTTCTTAGCCCGGCCTGCTTTAGGCAGCATTGGACGAGCCCACCAGAGAACCAGACTCCTCCGGTGGGCCCTGACTTCTCCATCGGTGGAGTTGAGAGTGCCAAGGTGAGGAGCATGATGATGATGACAGAAGTTAGCATCTGCTATGTTTTCTTTTAATGCAAGTGTAAGTGTGCAGCCTGCCACCCACCCCCAGACTGCAATTCCATACTGCTAGCTTGCACTTGAAATGGGGCCTTTTAGTTTGGAGGAGGCCGAAGCTGGCCACTACCTCATGGCTGCTTCGGCAGCGAGGTATCCATACTCAGTCTCCAGCCGCCCCTATTTGTCCTGGTGTGCGTTATACATAAGATTAAGCGCGTATACCAAAACATTACCTGTGCCCTCCCCAGTGCATTTAGTGGAAAGGAGAGCCTATTCCGCTGTAGTGTGTGCATGCCAAACCCCTGTTCATGGTACATGCGAAGATGCCTCCCACCTTGCACCTGTCGTTGCAGACTTGCAAATATCCCCATTCAAGTCCTTGTCCCAGGGCAGTGTTCAATTGTACCTCTCCCATTCCTTGCAATGCAAGCGCAAGTATGCAGCATGCTACCCACCCACCCCCAGGCTGCAATACCATACTGCTTGCTTGCTTGCACTTTAAATTGGGCCTTTTAGGCATGTGGAGGCGGAATCTGGCCACCACGCCATGGTTGTGTCGGCGGCCTGGTATCCATACTCAGTCCCCAGCCGCCTGGTGGCCGGGTGTCCCCGCTTGCTCCCCAGCCTCCAGGGGGTGGCCGGGTGTCCATACTCGGTCCCCAGCCACCCCTATTTGTCCCGGTATCCTTTCCCACTCTTTTCTTAGCCTGGCCTGCTTTAGGGCAGCATTGGCCGAGCCCACCGGACTATCAGACTCCTCCGGTGGGCCCTGGCTTCTCCATCAGGGGAGTTGAGAGTGCCAAGGTGAGGAGCATGATGAGGATGATAGAAGTTAGCATCTGCTTTGTTTTGTTGTAATGCAAGCGGATGTATGTAGTAGCGGCTAGGCCTGAGGTGGTCAGCGTTTTGGCGCATATCCTACCTCCTCCAAGGATTGCTGGATGTTTTCCTGCTACTATCCAAGTTCTATGACTCCCGTTAAAACAAAGCTTCAGGTGATAAATGATGGATGAGGTAGTGGCAAAGGAGAAAGAGCAGGAGGAACAGGGACCATTCACATCAATATCAGGCAAGTCAACCAGATATGTTTTGTAGGATATGTTTCTGTAACAAAAGGAGCGGTTCGGCTACACAGTTATAGGGCATACAGTGAGTGCAATGCCTACCAAAAATTTCGAGGCACTCCAATGCCCCTTGGAAATGACATGGAGGTCAGAGGGCGTTAACTAAACCTTTTTTTCCATTTATAGCAACTGGGTCTCCTGTGCACTGTTGGCCTAAGCAGTGAATGGAAGGCTTTCCAAAAATTATGAGGAACTGCAATGCCCCTTACAAGAGCCATGTGTGGCACCCCAGGGGTCTGGTCAACACAGTAATAGAGATATTACGTCGGAGAGCAAGTGGGAGGTTTCCTGGTCAGGATCCCTTAATCATGCAACATCCTCCTGCCCCAGTCCTGGGAGAGGAGAATTCAGCCCTTATAAACTGGATCTGGGGCTGGGTTGAGTGAGTCAGAGAACAGTCAGAGTCAGAGGGAGAGCAAGGGAAAGTAACAGCAAGGAGCTCTGTAGGAGCTAGGAGCTAAAGACCAGGGGCTGGAAGCTGAGCAGAGCTCGCCCTGGCAGAAGACAATAGGAACCGGACACAGGAGTCCGAGGCTGTGAGGACTTATATATTCAGCAGCAGAAACCAGCCGACAGGGGATTTCAGGTCCTCTGGCCATAGAAGCCCGGAGGCTCAGTCACAAGCAAGGGACGGACCAGCACCGCCGTCGTGGAGCGGAGGCTAACAGAAGGCCCCAAGTCACGAGCCATACGGGTGAGCACTACACGGTACACTCAGGGACGTGGGCTACTTCTACCCGCTTAGAGCAAGGTAGCCAGGAAGAGTGCAGACAGACGGGGAGGCCTACAACTCCACCTGGCCAGGGTAACTCCTGCTTGCTCACAGACTGACCAGGCCTCTTATGCTAGCCAGTACTCCCGGGAGGGTCTACCTTATAATCATCAGTAAAGACCCTGAACTGCAGTGCAAAGACTCTGAGTCGTTCCTGCTGCGCTCGTGCACCATTACCCCCATCATCCACACTCACTGCCCTGAGGCTATACTCCTCCCGTGGGGAGTTATCCCATTCTCTGCTGCGCACACAACACCAGCCTCAGCGGTCTGCCTCGCAGCGGTGGTACTCCCTGACCGCAATCCACGGGTGGCGCAGTCGGACAATTAACCTCAAAACCTAAGAAAGACTGCCACTGGTTTGACCAGCCTGAGCCACGGGACCGGGTCACCGCCACGGAGACTACAGACCCCAGAGACCCGGCACCGGGTATCCCACACACGTGTACACACGGCCCAGGGGGCGCGTCACATGCAGTACAGCATATTACAAACATAAGTCCCATTATTGGGGAGTGGGTCTCCCATAGTATTTGCTTATGCCTTGCAAGCAAAAGCTGCCAAAAATTAGGACGGAGCAACTTGCAATGCCCCTTACAAGAGCCATGCAGTACAGTATATTACAAACATAAGTCCCATTATTGGGGAGTGGGTGTCCCATAGTATTTGCTTATGCTTTCCAAGCAAAAGCTGCCAAAAATTAGGACGGAGCAACTTGCAATGCCCCTTACAAGAGCCATGCAGTACAGCATATTACAAACATAAGTCCCATTATTGGGGAGTGGGTGTCCCATAGTATTTGCTTATGCCTTGCAAGCAAAAGCTGCCAAATATTAGGAAGGAGCAACTTGCAATGCCCGTTACAAGAGCCATGCAGTACAGCATATTACAAACATAAGTCCCATTATTGTGGAGTGTGTCTCCCATAGTATTTGCTTATGCTTTCCAAGCAAAAGCTGCCAAAAATTAGGACGGAGCAACTTGCAATGCCCCTTACAAGAGCCATGCAGTACAGCATATTACAAAAATAAGTCCCATTATTGGGGAGTGGGTGTCCCATAGTATTTCTTATGCTTTCCAAGCAAAAGCTGCCAAAAATTAGGATGGAGCATCTTGCAATGCCCGTTACAAGAGCTATGCAGTACAGCATATTACAAACATAAGTCCCATTATTGTGGAGTGTGTCTCCCATAGTATTTGCTTATGCTTTCCAAGCAAAAGCTGCCAAAAATTAGGACGGAGCAACTTGCAATGCCCCTTACAAGAGCCATGCAGTACAGCATATTACAAACATAAGTCCCATTATTGGGGAGTGGGTGTCCCATAGTATTTGCTTATGCCTTGCAAGCAAAAGCTGCCAAATATTAGGAAGGAGCAACTTGCAATGCCCGTTACAAGAGCCATGCAGTACAGCATATTACAAACATAAGTCCCATTATTGTGGAGTGTGTCTCCCATAGTATTTGCTTATGCTTTCCAAGCAAAAGCTGCCAAAAATTAGGACGGAGCAACTTGCAATGCCCCTTACAAGAGCCATGCAGTACAGCATATTACAAACATAAGTCCCATTATTGGGGAGTGGGTCTCCCATAGTATTTGCTTATGCTTTCCAAGCAAAAGCTGCCAAAAATTAGGATGGAGCATCTTGCAATGCCCCTTACAAGAGCCATGCAGTACAGCATATTACAAACATAACTCCCATTTTTGGGGAGTGGGTGTCCCATAGTATTTGCTTATGCCTTGCAAGCAAAAGCTGCCAAAAATTAGGACGGAGCAACTTGCAATGCCCCTTACAAGAGCCATGCAGTACAGCATATTACAAATATAGGTCCCATTATTGGGGAGTGGGTGTCCCATAGTATTTGCTTATGCCTTGCAAGCAAAAGCTGCCAAAAATTAGGACGGAGCAACTTGCAATGCCCCTTACAAGAGCCATGCAGTACAGCATATTACAAACATAAGTCCCATTATTGGGGAGTGGGTCTCCAATAGTATTTGCTTATGCTTTCCAAGCAAAAGCTGCCAAAAATTAGGACGGAGCAACTTGCAATGCCCCTTACAAGAGCCATGCAGTACAGCATATTAGAAACATAAGTCCCATTACTGGGGAGTGGGTGTCCCATAGTATTTGCTTATGCCTTGCAAGCAAAAGCTGCCAAAAATAAGGACGGAGGAACTTGCAATGCTGGCACCCTGGTGGTATAGTGGTGGTGGAGGCTGAGGATAAAGAGAAGAAGATAAAACAGCCGAAACGAGGAAGCGTATACCCATGTGTGGGTGTGAAGGGGTGCATGTGAATACACCTCCCGAAATAACACAGTGGATTTGACTTTATGTTACTCTGCTGTAATTTGGTGGTGATGAGAAGTCTGGCCCAATCCAGCCCTTGTTCATTTTGATAAGGGTCGGCTTGTCAGCATTGTCAGTTGACAGGCGAGTGCGCTTATCAGTTATAATTCCCCCAGCGGCACTAAAAACACGCTCCGATAACACGCTAGCGGCAGGGCAGGCCAGGACCTCCAAGGCGCACAGAGCGAGTTCATTCCAAGTGTCCAGCTTGGATACCCAATAATTAAAAGGCACAGAGGAATCACGGAGGATGCTGGTACGGTCAGCAAGGTACTCCCTCACCATCTTTTGAAACTTTCCACTCCTTGTGAGAGTACCCCGCGCCTCAGGGCCTGTAAGCTGGGCGGGTGTCAGAAAACTGTCCCAGAATGTTGACAGTGTTCCCCTGCCTCTGCTGGATTGGAGTTGCATCTCTCTCGCCTGTATGCCTTGGTTGGGCAACGAACTGTGACCTCTTCCGCTCGTGTGTTCAGATGGGAATTTTTTTAAGAGTTCTGCAGCAAGGGCCTTCTGGTACTGCCCCATTTTTGTAGGCCTCTCCACCTCAGGAATAAGAGAGTGAAAGTTCTCCTTGTAGCGGGGGTCTACAAGTGTCACCAACCAGTAATGACTGTCACCCAACATTTTGACAACGCGAGGGTCACGGTTAAGGCAGCGTAACATAAAGTCAGCCATGCGTGCCAGACTGATAACGGGCAAGATTTCCGTGTCCTCACCAAGATGATGACTGACCATGCTCTCCTCCTCCTCTTCCTCCTCCCCCCTGTCCTAAGGCCACCCACGCTGAACAGATGGTATGACACTTGTACAGGTACTACCGTCTACAATGCATGATAGCAGCTCCTGTTCTTCCTCCTCCTCCTCCTCCTACTCCTCTCCCTCATTGTACCCCAATGCACATTGGGATGAGATGAGGCTGGGCTGTGTATAATCGCCCGCTACGGCTTCTTGATCCATCTCATCATAATCTGGCTGCAATGCCTCCTCTTTAATTCTCTGCAGAGAGCGTTGCAAAAGACAGACAAGTGGGATGCTGACACTAATGATGGCGTCATCGCCACTCACCATCTTGGTGGCCTCCTCAAAGTTTGTCAGGATGGTACATATGTCAGATATCCAGGTCCACTCCTGAGGTCTTATGTGTGGAGTCTGACCTGAATATCGATGGCCTTGTTGCAGCTGGTACTCCACAACTGCTCTCTTCTGCTCACAAATGCTTTGCAACATGTGGAGGGTAGAGTTCCAACGTGCGGGGACATCACACACTAGTCGGTGTGCCGGAAGCTGCAAACGCTGGTGCAACACAGCAAGGGCGGTGGAAGCTGTAGTCGACTTGTGAAAATGAGCTTAATGGCGGCGTACTTTCACGAGCAGATCTGGCAACTCGGGGTGCGATTTAAGAAACCGCTGAACCACGAGGTTAAGCACATGAGCCAGGCATGGTACGTGTGTGATCTCACCTCGCCTCAGAGCCGCCACCAGGTTGCGGCCATTGTCACACACGACCATGCGGGGATGTAGGTTCAGCGGTCTCAGTCACAGATCTGCCTGCTCTTTCACAGCTGTCCACAACTCACAAGCAGTGTGAGGTTTATCACCTAAGCTTATGAGTTTCAGCACAGCCTGTTGCCGCTTGGCGGAGGCAGTACTGCAATGCTTCCAGCTTGTAACTGATGTGGTGATATCTGAGATGGAGGCTGAACATGAGGAGGAGGAGGAGGATGATGCTCAGGAGCTGTACACTGTGGGGGCAACTCTGACTGACATAGGGCCCGCAATCCTCGGTGTAGGGAGGATGTGTTCCGTCCCAAGGTCCGACTGGGTCCCGGATTCCACTATGTTTACCCAGTGTGCCGTCAGAGAGATGTACCGTCCCTTGCCACAAGCACTTGTCCACGTGTCCTTTATCAGGTGGACTCTCCCAATAACTGCGTTGTTGAGGGCACGGCAGATGCTTTGGGACACCTGCTTGTGTAGTGCGGGGATGGCACACCGGGCAAAATAGTGTCGGCTGGGGACCAAGTACCGAGGGACGGCCACCGCCATAAGATTGCAGAAGGATTCAGTCTCCACCAGCCTAAAAGGCAGCATTTCCAACGCAAACAGTCGTGAAATGTGCGAATTTAGGAATGTGGCCTGTGGGGCGTTAGCTGCGAATTTCCCCTTTCACTCAAAGGTCTGGGATATGGACAATTGAACGCTGCGGTGGGACGTGGACGTGGACGTTGATGCTGTTTCTTGAGAAACTGCCATAACAAGTGAAGACTGAGAGGAGGGGGCATATTTACATGCAGTATGGACAGGGGATTGCCTTGCACACACAACAGGGGGTTCTATTGCATGCACAACAGTGGATGAAGCAGTGGTGAAACCCGGTGACACTGGTCGTGGACCCTGGGTTTCGCCCCACAAAGTCGGGTGCTTTGCTGCCATGTGCCTGATCATGCTGGTGGTGGTCAGGCTGGTAGTTTTGTCACCCCTGCTGATGCTGGCATGGCAGGTGGAACATATGGCCTTTTTGGGGTTATCAGCAGAGTCTTTAAAAAAATTCTAGACTCTGGAAGACCTACCGCTTGTACTGGCAACGTCCCTCGTGTTGGTGTTACGGGGAACGGTTGCCTGCCTTCTGTCTGCGGCCACCACACTGCTTCTTCCTGCCTGTTGGGGTACTCTGCCTCCCTCCCCCTGTGTGCTACTGGCCTCACTCTGCATGTCCTCCTTCCACGTTGGGTCAGTTACTAGATCATCCACCACCTCCTCCTCTTCTACTTGCGCACCACGATCCTCCTCCTCACTTCCTGGCAATTGTGTCTCGTCATCGTCCACCTCTTGTGACAGATTGCCAACGTCGACTTCCTGTGGCCGTGGCTGTTCAAATATTTGGGCATCGCAACATGGGATCTCCTCTTCCACCACTTCAAGCGTATCAGGCGAGGGGCCCAAATATGGAAATGGACCAGTGAATAGCTCTTCAGAGTGTCCAAGTGTGGGATCACTTGCTGTCTGACGACACTCGGCATGGTGGGAGGAAGGAGCATCAGGGTGAGGAGGAGTATGCGGTCGAGACTCACGGCTGCTAAGAGTTGACCGTGTGGGAGACAGACCGGAGGTGGTGGTGCCCAGGTAACTGGAAGTATTGTCTGCTATCCAATTAATAACCTGTTCACACTGATCAGTTCTCAATACTGGTGTTGTTCTGTGCTTCCCTAGTAATTTGGTCAAGAAGTGGGAGCGAGAAGATGTGGCTGTTGGTTGTGGCACATTTTCACCTTGGCCGCGGCCCCGTCCTCTGCACGAACCATCACCAGAACCTCCACTTCCACGTCCCTTGCCACGCGCCTTGCCCATTGTAAATGAAGTAAAATAGCTTACACTTGCACTACCAATGGAAAAAGGGTAATAAAGAGTAGATTAGAACCGTGGAAGAGGAAAACCACAGTTATTGTTTACTGGGGTATTCCACACTTTTTTAAATAGAGATATTTGCGGCTGAACAATGAGTGATGCACTCAAACTGCTTTTTTTTAGATACCAAAGGCCCAAGACTGGATAGTACAGCGATTTGACCCGTGGAACTGAGAAACCACACTGGGATGTCGGGCCTACACAAGACTATTTTCAACAGATATATTTTTGTGTCACAACAGTCAGGAGACACTACTGTTTTTCTTTACGGAAAATATACCAAAACCATAATAATAGAGATTTTTTACCATGGGATGGCAAAACCAAAGTTATTGTTTACTGGGGTATACCACACTTTTTTTAAATAGAGATATTTGCGGCTGAACAGTGAGCAACACACTCAAACTGCTTTTTTTTTTAGATACCAAAGGCCCAAAACTGGATAGTACAGCAATTTGACCCGTGGAACTGAGAAACCACACTGGGATCTCGGGCCTACACAAGACTCTTTTCAACAGATATATTTTTGTGTCACAACAGTCAGGAGACACTACTGTTTTTCTTTACGGAAAATATACCAAAACCTGAATAATAGAGATTTTTTACCATGGGATGGCAAAACCACAGTTATTGTTTACTGGGGTATACCACACTTTTTTAAATAGAGATATTTGCGGCTGAACAGTGAGCAACACACTCAAACTGCTTTTTTTTAGATACCAAAGGCCCAAAACTGGATAGTACAGCGATTTGACCCGTGGAACTGAGAAACCACACTGGGATGTCGGGCCTACACAAGACTATTTTCAACAGATATATTTTTGTGTCACAACAGTCAGGAGACACTACTGTTTTTCTTTACGGAAAATATACCAAAACCTGAATAATAGAGATTTTTTACCATGGGATGGCAAAACCACAGTTATTGTTTACTGGGGTATACCACACTTTTTTAAATAGAGATATTTGTGGCTGAACAGTGAGCAACACACTCAAACTGCTTTTTTTTAGATACCAAAGGCCCAAAACTGGATAGTACAGCGATTTGACCCATGGAACTGCGAAACCACACTGCGATGTCGGGCCTACACAAGACTATTTTCAACAGATATATATTTGTGTCACAACAGTCAGGAGACACTACTGTCTTTCTTTACGGAAAAAACTACCAAAAGCTGAATAATAGAGATTTTTTACCGTGGGATGGCAAAACCACAGTTATTGTTTACTGGGGTATACCACACTTTTTTAAATATAGATATTTGCGGCTGAACAGTGAGCGACACACTAAAACTGCTTTTTTTTTAGATACCAAAGGCCCAAAACTGGATAGTACAGCGATTTGACCCGTGGAACTGCGAAACCACACTGAGATGTCGGGCCTACACTAGACTATTTTCAACAGATATATTTTTGTGTCACAGCAGTCAGGAGACACTACTGTTTTTCTTTACGGAAAAAACTACCAAAAGCTGAATAATAGAGATTTTTTACCGTGGGATGGCAAAACCACAGTTATTGCTTACTGGGGTATACCACACCTTTTTAAATAGAGATTTTTGCGGCTGAACAGTGAGCGACACACTCAATCTGCTATTTTTTTTAGATACCAAAGGCCCAAAACTGGATAGTACAGCGATTTGACCCGTGGAACTGCGAAACCACACTGGGATGTCGGGCCTACACAAGACTATTTTCAACAGATATATTTTTGTGTCACAACAGTCAGGAGACACTCCTGTTTTTCTTTACGGAAAAAACTACCAAAAGCTGAATAATAGAGATTTTTTACCGTGGGATGGCAAAACCACAGTTATTGTTTACTGGGGTATACCACACTTTTTTAAATATAGATATTTGCGGCTGAACAGTGAGCGACACACTCAAACTGCTTTTTTTTTAGATATCAAAGGCCCAAAACTGGATAGTACAGCGATTTGACCCATGGTACTGCGAAACCACACTGGGATGTCAGGCCTACACAAGACTATTTTCAACAGATATATTTTTGTGTCACAACAGTCAGGAGACACTACCCTTTTTCTTTACGGAAAATATACCAAAACCTGAATAATAGAGATTTTTTACCGTGGGATGGCAAAACCACAGTTATTGTTTACTGGGGTATACCACACTTTTTTAAATAGAGATATTTGCGGCTGAACAGTGAGCGACACACTCAAACTGCTTTTTTTTTTAGATACCAAA
This sequence comes from Phyllobates terribilis, assembly GCF_046119375.1. Taxonomy (NCBI): domain Eukaryota; kingdom Metazoa; phylum Chordata; class Amphibia; order Anura; family Dendrobatidae; genus Phyllobates; species Phyllobates terribilis. The sequence goes on from NW_027362761.1 coordinate 845,699,857, forward strand.
GGCCCAAAACTGGATAATACAGCGATTTGACCCGTGGAACTGCGAAACCACACTGGGATGTCGGGCCTACACTAGACTATTTTCAACAGATATATTTTTGTGTCACAACAGTCAGGAGACACTACTGTTTTTCTTTACTGAAAATATACCAAAACCTGAATAATAGAGATTTTTTACCGTGGGATGGCAAAACCACAGTTATTGTTTACTGGGGTATACCAGACTTTTTTAAATATATAGATTTGCGGCTGAACAGTGAGCGACACACTCAAACTGTTTTTTTTTTTAGATACAAATGGCCCAAAATGGATAATACAGAGGTTTGAACCGCGGAAGTGCAAAACAACACTTCTGTTTCTCTAGCCTACACCAGACTATTTTCAACAGTTATATTTGTGTCTGAAAAATCAGAGACACCCTTTTTTTTGGGGGGGGGGGTACACACCAAAAGGTTAATAAGACGGGTATTTGTACAGTGTGAAGGAAGAAAAAAAAAGAAGGATTTAGATGAAAAAAAAGGATTTTTCCTGGCCTCCGACACCTGGTGCTAAGTCCAGCAATTTCAGCAACAGGAGCACACAGGACTGTAATGCAGCATTTGCTGGTATAACCACTGTGCCTCCTATACAGCCTGCCTGCCTGGTATCTGGGATGGATATTAGTCCTGAAAAGGACTGTTTGTTTGTTCTGGCAGCCTTTACAGACCCTACACTAACTATTTTGCAGTTTATATCTCTCCCTAAATCAGCAGCGCTGTCCCTACACTGTCTAATCCAGAGCGACTGTGTCTAAGATGGCGGCGCCCGGTTTTAAATACTCAAGGCGACGCTGTGCGGCCAGTTAATCACTGTAATGCCCACAACCAACATGGCTGCGGCATTACAGTGACTGGCTGGCAATCCCTGCATGTTCATTGGCTCAGTAAATAGCGCCAAAAAAGCAGGGCGGAGACTCGAGCTCCCGCCCGAGTAACCCGGAAATGCTCGGTGCTCGCCGAACATCCCGAGTAGCGTGATGCTCGGGCGAGTACCGAGCAGTGTCGAGCATGTTCGCTCAACACTAGTCTTAAAGGACAGAGCTACCAGGTGGTAGTAGAACCCCTTAGCTCAGAGCACAGACCTACACTCTTAACTGCCAGAGGGGTAGTGGATGTACGCAATGGGAGTGTGCCCGTCCGTCTTCTCAACTATGGAGAAGATGAGGTCAGGTTACCACGCTATGCTACTGTTGCCAAGTTAAATGCTGTAAATAACAACTCCATTCACACGGCGGAGTCCTTAACCTCACCAGACGAAGTGGAGGATAATGACCCAGCAACCCAGGTGGAGGATTGGTGTAAACAGCTCCATGTTGGGACAGACACCACTCCTGCCCACCAGAAACAGGGGGTACACCGGGTGGTTCAGGAATACGCGCAGGTATTCAGCAAGCACCCACTTGACTTTGGGAGGATTAAAGTGGTACAACACCATATCCCCACAGGTGACCATCCACCCATCAAAGAACGTTACAGGCCTATACCACCAGCACACTACCAGAAAGCAAAGGAGATGTTGCACGACATGAAGAAGGCAGGGGTAGTAAGGGATAGTTGTAGTCCCTGGGCAGCTCCCCTAGTGCTAGTCAGGATAAAGGATGGAAGCATGAGAATGTGTGTAGATTACAGACAAGTAAATCGCATTACACATAAAGATGCATACCCTTTACCTTGTATTGAGGAATCCCTGGCTGCCTTAAAGTCTGCAAATTACTTTTCCACCCTTGACCTCACTAGTGGGTACTGGCAAGTAGCTGTGTCTGAGGAGGATCGGGAGAAGACGGCCTTCACCACCCCGATGGGACTCCGCGAGTTCAACAGTATGCCTTTTGGACTCTGCAATGCCCCCGGAACATTCCAGAGATTGATGGAGTGCTGCCTGGCACACCGCAACTTCGAGACTGTGCTACTATACCTGGATGACGTGATAGTGTACTCCAAGATGTATGAGGACCACTTGAAGCACCTGGCGGAGGTATTTGAGTTACTGTCCCGGTATGGGATGAAGCTGAAGCCCTCAAAGTGCCACCTGCTCAAGAGAAAGGTACAGTACCTGGGGCATATTGCCAGTCCAGAAGTGGTAGCACCAGACCCGGAGAAGGTCACTGCCATCCAGAAGTGGCCGGAGCCGAAGAACCCCAAGGAGGTGCGTACGTTCCTGGGACTAGTAGGATACTACCGGAGGTTTGTAAAAGACTACACTAAGAAAGCAGCCCCTCTGCAAGACCTCCTGGTAGGACAGTCCCCCAAAGGCAGAAATCCCCCATTCCACTGGGGTAAGGAGCAAGCAGAGTCATTTCAGGAGATGAGTTGAAGGAGATCCTGACAGGTGACGAGATCCTAGCCTACCCTGACTACAGCCAACCGTTCCTGCTGTATACTGATGCCAGCAACGAAGGACTGGGAGCTCTCCTAAGTCAGAAGCAGAATGGCCAAGAGAAAGTGATCTCATACGCAAGCAGGAAACTCTGCCCGACTGAGAGGAACCAAGAGAACTATAGCAGCTTTAAGTTAAAGTTCCTGGCCTTGGTCAGGGCCATCACTGAAAGGTTCAAACACTACCTAGCCTCCAGAAAGTTCACTGCCTACACAGACAATAACCCCTTGACCCATCTTGAAACAGCCAAGCTGGGAGCCTTGGAGCAACGATGGATGGCTTGGCTGTCAAACTACCAATTCACCATTAAATACCGGGCGGGCCGCAAGAACGCCAACGCCGATGCCCTGTCCAGGATGCCTCACCCGTCAGACACAGAAGAAGAAGTGAATGACCTGGAGGAGATTGAGCTACCTGCCTTTCACCGGAATGGGATGATCCACGAGCAACGAGCCTCCAGGAGGCAGCGTGGGAAGACGTTAAATCCTTTGCCTCACCACAGCTGGAAAGAACCCAGGACAGTGGCCCGGTTGTCAGCCGTATCAAGGAGCTGATAACCCAGAAAGGTTCCTCCCTGGAGAAGGAAGTGTCTCTCCAAGCAAAGCAGCTGTGGAATGAGAGGAGGCGGCTGTTTATCTACCGAGAGAAGCTGTGCCGGAGGTACGTCAATCCAAAAACCCATGAGATGGTATGGCAGATAGTGGTCCCTAAGACAGACATCCAAATGGTGTTGGAGGCCTACCATGATCAGGTGGGGCACTTTGGCTGGAAGAAGCTAGAGACTCTGCGAAGTGTCGATTCTACTGGGTAGGAATGCGCAGCTCTATTGAGCGGTGGTGCCGAAACTGTGGACCCTGTAGCCTCAGAAGAAAAGACTACAGCAGCCAGAAGGCACCCCTGCAACCCATCAAGACGACTCGACCCCTGGAGATCATGGCCCTTGACAATGTCAAGCTGTCACCCAGCAGGACAGGGTACTCCTATGCCTTGACCATGGTGGATCACTACTCTAGGTTCCTGGTGGTCGCCCCCGTCAAAGACCTGATGGCAGAGACAGCAGCAAAAACGTTCCAGGTGTGTTTCTGCAGACCCCATGGATACCCTGAGCAGGTGCTGACAGACCAAGGCCCGGGCTTTGAGGCTGAGTTGTTCAAAGAGTTCTGCCATCTCTACGGGTGTAAGAAGATAAGAACTACACCATACCACCCACAAACCAATGGTCTCTGTGAAAAGATGAACAACATCATCATCGACCTGCTGGAGACCTTACCACTTGAGGAGAGAAACCAGTGGCCAGACCTACTTCCTGACAGGAGCAGTACAGGAGGGTACAAGCCTGTGTCGAAGACAGTCTCACTCGGGTGAGGGACAAGCAGGAAGCTCAATACAACAGAGGTGCCCCAGCAGAACCCTTCACACCTGGTGAAGTAGTGCTAAAAAGAAAGAGAAGAAACCACAAACTTGATGACCAGTGGGAGAAAGAACCCTACACTGTGTTGAATTCAAGATTTGATAATAAGAAAACCTGTTTGATTAGTAGAGACGGAGGAAGAACGACTGCAACGGTATCTAGAGACCATCTGAAGTTGTGTCCAGACCTGCTAAAGCCCCAAGAAGAAGTGCCTCTCACTGTACCGGAGGAGCCTAAAGAAGCAGTACTCCATACTGACTTAGGAGATTTCCCAGCAGATTGGCCTCAACTAGGAGGAGCAGTAATAATACCTGTGATCCACTTCTTTCAACAGCTAGAGGACCTTCCACAGCAAGTTGAACCTGTAAGTGCTGCAGAAGAGCCAGCTCAAGAAGAATCCCGGACAAAGGATCCCCGGCAGGAGAAGAGCAAGAAGGCCCAATCAATGGTGAACTTGCCAGTCCCAGAGAGAGGTTAAGGCAGTTTTACAACTTAGTCACACGTAGAACTGGTAGGGTAACTGAAAATGCAGACATTGATACCACCCAGACCCCCGCACTATGCAGATCTACACGTACTACGAGAGGTCAACCCCCTGTCAGATACACTGAGTAAAATAGTTAAACTTCTGACAAGTGTAGATAGTTGCCCCTGGGGTATTGTATAATATTGCATAGTATTGTGTATTATATTGTGTATTTTTATGGATATGTATTAACTTGTGTTTTGCCTACTAATGGACAATCTAAGTGATATGGACACTACCCTTGTTACATAAAGAACTCTGTGGCTGAGGACTATCTGCAGCCCAAAAAAAAAAAACCTATTTCTTGTAAATTATTGCACTCCCAGGAGTACCCCCTTTAGGTGACCTCAGAAGAAAAACCTGTCAGAGTGGCTCTAACGGAGGTCCAACTCAGGATCTTCATGCCCTGCAGCCACCCCAGGGCCTACGTTGAGGGTTTGGGACAGGTCCCTCAAGCTACCAAGTAGTCTGCCCTGTGAGATGGACATCCTTTCTGGGAACCTCACCAAAAGAGACTTAAATTCTGAGGTTGCTTATGGTATATATGTATATATTTATTATTTATGTTATATGCAGCGTTTAAGAATGTGCCTCCCATAAAGGGAACATTGTTAATGTTTATTGTTTCATAAAATCTACTTCAACCCGGGAGTGCTGAGCTTTGCTAGGGGGGAATGTGGCGCCCCAGCGGCGCATGAGTCCCACAGATCCTAGAGGGGTGCATGAATGGATTCCTCCAAAAGAGGCCCTCACAGAATACACACACCTCCACCTTCCACCTCAGACCACCAGAGGGAGCCCGTTAGGGATATAAAAAGGGAAGGTGGAGCTAGGCAGTTAGTAGTTCCTCTGGAGAGTTCAGCAAGTACAGGTCTGAATACAGAGTGGAGCTGGGTCCAGAGAGAGCTCAGATCAGTGAGCTCAAGGCGTGCCGACGCCATAAGAGCAGTGAAGCGCGGCATGCTGCCGCTAGTGTGTATAGCCTAGTGAGGGCCTCGAGCAGCCCAAAGGCTAGAGGAGTGAGTAGCATTGGGGACAGAGGAGCTGTACAAGCTCACCCCAGAAAACATATACCGGACACCGGGTCCGTGTCTACAGGGCCGTATATCCCCCTGTAGAGACAACCGGAAACCCCTGGAAGACTTCAAGTCCCAGGATCACCCAAGAGCTGATACGTAACAGAGCTTGGAGTCACGGAGGCCCCACAAGCTGGGAGTGTGTACTCCAAGAGAAGGCCCTACCACAAAGTCAGCTGGTGCAGGACAGAGACAAAGTTAGGCCTAGCTCCAGGCAGGTCAGAAACTTACTACACAAAGGCAAGAAACAGGAAGCCCTACACCCGCTCACTGTGGAGAAACCTGATATGCACCCTTCACCCTACAGTGCTCCGGATTGTGCCTTGAATACCATCAGTAAAAGGTACTGAAGTGACTATCGTGTCTGTCCCTGTTCTTGCTCTGACCCGGTTGGGTCCCATCTGTCCTGCATCCTTACATCCCCGCTGCCCAGAGGCCTAGCTCCACCTGTGGGGAGCTATACCACGCAAGCTGCCTTAACACCGGCCTCAGTGGGCTGCCGCAGCGCTGGTGATCCTCACCAGACTCCACAGGTGGCGTCACGAAGTTCTATATAATTTTCCACCCTTTTAAAGAGAGGCCCATGGTACGGGCCTGGGAGCCGGCCACCGTGACATCCCCAAGACCAGGCAACAAGGCCCGGGCGCCGAGTCATCCCCATCCCCTGGGCGCATCACCACCACTATTTCTCCCAGTGTGCCGTCCCCACATTACAAAAGCACGTGTCCCACAACATTAGACGTGCCTTCAACAATGCAGTTACTGGGAAAGTCCACCTAACCACGGACACGTGGACAAGTGCTTGTGGGCAGGGATGGTACATCTCGCTGACGGCACACTGGGTTAATATAGTGGAAGCCGGGACCCAGTCGCACTTTGGGACGGAACACTCGCGATGCCGAGGATTGCGGGCCCTGGGTCAATCAGGGTTTCCCCCACATTCTACAGCTCCTGCACCTCCTCCTCTTCAGCCTCCATCTCTGAAATAACCACATCAGTCGCAAGCTGGAAGCACTGCAGCAATGCCTTGGCCAAGCGGCAACAACCTGTGCTGAAGCTGTTATTCTTAGGTGACAAACAACACAACGCTGAAGAGTTGTGGACACCTCTGAAAGAGCAGGCAGATCTGTGGCTGACAGCGCTGACCCTAAAGCCAGGCATGGTCATGTGTGACAATGGCCGGAACATGGTGGCGGCTCTGAGGCAAGGCAAGCTTACACACGTGCCATGCCTGGCCCATGTGCTTAACCTCGTGGTTCAGCGGTTTCTCAAAACCTACCCGGATCTGTCGGATCTGCTTGTCAAAGTACGCCGCCTGTGTGCCCATTTTAAAAAGTCAGCTACAGCTTCCGCCGCCCTTGCCGTACTTCAGCAGCATTTGCAGTTTCCAGCTCACTGACTGATCTGCGATGTCCCCACACGTTGGAACTCTACATTGCAGATGTTGGGAAGGATTTGTGAGCAGAAGAGGGCAGTTGTTGACTACCAGCATCAACAAGACCGTTGGTATTCAGGTCAGACTCCACACATAAAACCTCAGGAGTGGACATGGATGTCAGACATATGTACCATCCTCCAAAACTTTGAGAACTCGACCAAGATGGTGAGTGGCGATGATGCCATAATTAGCATCACCATCTCGCTTCTCTGTCTTCTGATACGCTCTCTGCTCACAATTAAAGAGGATGCATTGCAGGGGAGCATGATGAGATGGAGCAAGGAGCCATAGAGGGTGATTCCACACAGCCCAGCCTCATCTCATCCCAATGTGGATTGGGTGACAATGAGGAAGAGGAGGAGGAGGAAGAGGAAGAACAGGAGCTAGTTTCCTGCGCTATAGACGGTACTACCTGCACAACTGTCATACTGTCTGTTCAGCGTGGATGGCCTGAGGACAGGGAGGAGGAGGAAGAGGAGGAGGATGAGGAGGAGACTATGGTCAGTCGTTCTCTTGGTGAGGACACGGAAGTCTTGCCTTTTTGCAGTCTGGCACACATGGCTGAGTTTATGTTACGCTGCCTTTCCCGTGACTCTCGCGTTGTCCAAATTTTGGGTGACAGGCATTATTAGTTGGTGACACTTCTAGACCCACGTTACAAGGAGAACTTTCTGTCTCTTATTCTCTTGCAAGACAGGCCTAATAAAATGGGGCAGTATGAGAAGGCCCTTGTTGCGGAATTATTAAAAAAATTCCCATCTGAAAACGCAGGCAGCAGAGGTCACAGTTTGTTGGACAACCAAAGAGTACAGGCGAGAGAGATACAAATGCAATCGAGCAGAGGCCGAGGAACACTGTCAAATTTCTGGGACAGTTTTCTCAGACCCTCACATCGCACAAGCCCTGATGCGCGGTGTACTCTGTCAAGGAGGGAAAAGTTGCGGAAGATGTTGAGGGACTACCTTGCCCACTGTACCAACGTCCTCCGTGATTCCTCTGTGCCTTTTAATTATTGGGTATACAAGCTGGACACGTGGCATGAACTGGCTCTCTACGCTTTGGAGGTCCTGGCCTGCCCTGCCGCTAGCGTTTTGTCAGAGCGGGTTTTTAGTGCCACAGATGGAAGTATAACCGACAGGCGCATCTGCCTGTCAACTGAAAATGCTGACAGGCTGACTCTTATAAAAATGAACAAGGGCTGGATTGGGCTAGACTTCTCAAGACCACCGAATGATAGCAGCGTAACATAAACTCAAATACAGTGTTTTTTTTTTGGGAGGTCTAACTCTATTCCCATGCACTTCTGTCTTCACACCCAGACATGGGTATATGCTTCCTGATTTTTTTTCTGCAGCCGTTGCTTCACTGTATAGGCAAACAGTATGGGAGACAGACTTCTTAATAATGGAAGTATTTTTTGCAGGAGGCCCTCCAACCTCTATGTCTCTTGCAAGGGGCATTGGAGTGCCTCCAAATTTTTGGCAGCCGTTGCTTCACTGCATAGGCAAACAGTATGGGAGACCCACTTCCTAATAATGGGAATATTGTTTTAAGGAGGCCCTCCGACCTCTACGTCTCTTGCAAGGGGCATTGGAGTCCCTCCAAATTTTTGCCAGCTGTTGCAGTCACTGCATAAGCAATAACAGTATACGAGACCCACTCGTTAATAACGGGAACAACAGAGCATAGCCGACTGCTGGCCGTTTAAGAATAGTAATGGCTGCCTGATGGCCCTATAAAAATAATCTTTGTGACTTTCAGAGTCCCTCCATCATAAATGAAACAGAATGTGTGTGATGATGTGTCACACACCACATGGCCAGATAAGGTTGTAAAATGTTAAAATTACATTTCCTGGTGAATGCATTTGTATTGGTTGAAAGCAATGCAAAAGTGCAAAAACACATCAAAACCGCTACGTGTGAACATAGCCCAAGGTGTGGAGGAGCATTTTTGCTTTTGGTTATTTATTTTGCCCTATATACAAGTCATTATCCTGGAAAGGATGTTCCTTAACATAGTTCTCAGGAAAATCCATTTTGGTTTCATTTTTGTATGTTTTATTGTGAGTCCGAAAAAGTGGTGTAATACCTTTGACAACGTTGTTGACAGCAGTGACCTGGGAGTCAAAAATGCTTCCAGGGGTCTTTCCCATGCCATGCTGTTCTCATGTCATTTGAGCACTGTTCCCATCGATTTGGGCAATTTTTTGGCCCTCTGCAGAGGGCGAGCCGCTGGAAAAATGCTCGAGTTTCCCATAGACTTACATTGGGCTCGTTACTTGTTCTGAGCACTCGAGCATTCCAATTTGCTCGCTCATCACTAATAGCAACGGGCCTCAAACAATAACTTCATTTGAATCTAATTTATACACATTCACTAGCTTCTAGGGACAATTTTTACAAAGTAGTATCACAATTAACACATTTAAACCCTTAATGACCAGGTCAAATTTTTGAAAAATGATCAGTGTCACTTTATGTGGTAATAGCTCTGGAAGGCTTCTGAGAATATATTTTCGTTACATATTGTACTTTATGTTAGTGATAAATTTATGTTGATAAGTGTTGCGTTTATTTGTGAAAATATCTGAACTTTCATAAAAAAATGTAAATTAATTTTTTTTCATTGCACTTTGCGTTAATTTCTGTGTAGCACCTGGAGGGATAAAAAGTTCTTGACAACAGTTTTGAAGCATTTTAGGTGTGCGGTTATTAATATGGCATCACATCTGGGGAGTTTCCAATATGTAGGCCCTTCAAAGTCCATCTAAATATGAATAGGTCTCTAAAGAAACAGGTTTTCTAAATGTCTTGAAACCATGAGAAATTTGCTGCTCAACTTTTAACTCTTCTAACAAAATAAAATTATGTTTTAAAAATCGGGCAGACGTAAAGTAGACATATGGGAAATGTTATTTAATAATTAATTTTTACAGCATGACCAACTGGTTTAAGGCTATGAAAACTGAAAGTTTTCCTCAAAAATGTTGCTATAGCCCATTTTTTTCACTTTTAAAAGGAATAGCACAAGAAAATGGACAAAGAATTTTTTTTTACTCTTTTTCTTTTGAATGAGCTGATATTAAACATGTGGTCAGAAACCTTTATGTGGACAAACGACTGGGCTCGTAAAGGAAGGAGCACCATTTGAATTTTGGAACACAAATTGGGCTAAAATAGATTACGGGCGCCACAACGCTTTTGCAGGGCCTCTGAGGTGCCCAAACAGTAGAAACCCTCCTCAAGTGACCCCATTTTTGGAAACTACACCCCTCAAGGATTTTATCTAGAGATATAGAAATCTGTTAGAACCCTACAGGTACTACACAGAATTTGATAACATTAGGTCGTCATATTGAAAATTTTCATTTATTTCATGAAAATGTTGCTTTAGCCCCAAAGTTTTCACTTTTGCATGAGAAAACATGAAATACTGTACCCCTTCTTTTGTTACCCAATTTCTTCTGAGCATGGCAATACCCCACATTTGAAGCGACATTTGATATTTGGCATGTAAATTTGTAGGGATTTGTATCCATTCAGTCCTGCAGAGATCTGCTTCCCCGGCCTATCACCTGCCATTAGGTGATATATCAGGCAACACCACCCTTCATTCCTTGCCTGATTTTAGGATCTTAGTATCTCAGTCTCTAGTTCCCCGTATTGCCATTTTCTTGTCTTGTCTCACATGTCATCGACCTGGCTTGCCTTCTTGTTTATCCTGATCTCTCTGCTCCTGATCTCGGCTACGAATTCTAAACCTGTGCTGCATGTCCCAACCTCATATCATCTGACTGCGCTTCTGTCTAGGCTATCTTCACCCCATTCCCAAGTCTGCTGCTACAGTCCCGCCGACTGTCCTTGAGTGGTACCTGTTGTCTACCTGCGGCCCAGCCTATCCTCACCATCAGAGGCTCTAGTGAATACCCAGTAGACACTTAGCTACGTCCCTTCAGGGTACACTTGGCCCGTGGCACAGAGAGTCAACACCCACCAGCGTTACAGGCTGGAATTGTTTGCAGACACCATGTCTCATTTGCAGAGCCCAGAGGTACTGTACGAAAACAGCCAAAAGCCCCACAAGTGACTCAATTTTAGAAACTAGACCAATCAAGGAATTCATTTATGGCTATGTTAAGCATATTAAACTCATAGGTACATCACAGAACTTTTTAAAATATAGATGTGAATGTAAAAATTTTGTTTTTTTCCGCTAAAATGTTTTAGGCCCAAATTTGTAATTTACACAATGTATAATAGGAGAAAACAGACCCCATACTTTTTTACACAATTTCTCCCAATTTCTCCCAAATGCGATACTACCCTATTTTTGGTTAAAAACTGCTGTTTGGGCACATGGCAGGGCTGGGAAAAGGAAGAGCGCTATTTGATTTTGAAGTGAAAATTTGTCTGGAATAAATTGTGAATTGTCACATTTTCAGAGCCCCTGACAGTAGAACCCCCCCCACAAGTGACCCCATTTGGGAAACTAGACTCCTCAAGGAATTCATCTAGGGGTATACTGAGCATTTAGCATTTTTAACCCACAGGTGATTCACAAAACTGTATAACATTTAGATGCGAAAACAAAAAATTACATTTTTTCCACTAAAATACTGTTTTGGTACTAACTTTATAACTTGCATGAGGGGTAATAGGAGAAAATGGACCCCATAATTTATTATGCAATTTTAACTGAATGTGACAGTATCTCATATGTGGTTGTACAGTACTGTTTGAGCTCATGGCAAGGATCAGATACGAAGGAGCGCTACTTGTCTTTTTGAATGCAAATTCCATATGAATAGATTGTAGGCTTCATAAGCCGAGCCCCTGAGGTGCCAAAACAGCAGAAACCCCCACAAGTGACCTCATTTTGGCAACTAGACCTCTCAAGAAATTCATCTAGGCATGTACTAAACATTTTTAACCTACAGGTGATTCACGAAACTTTATTACATTTAGATGTGAAAACATAAAAAATATTTTTTTTCCACTAAAATATAGTTTTAGCACTAAATTTATATTTTATATGAGGAGTACTAAGAGAAAATGGACCCCATAATTTCTTATGCAATTTTTACTGAAAGTGGCAGTAATCTCTATGTGATTGTACAGTACTGTTTGAGCTCACAGCAGGGATCAGAAAGGAAAGAGCGCTACTTGGCTTTTAGATCGCAGATTCAGTTTCAACAGATTGTGGGTGCCATTAGCAGAGCCCTGAGATGCCAGAACAGCAGAAATTCCCCCAGGTGACCCCATATTGGAAACTTCACTGGCTAAGGAATTTATCTAGGGGTGTTGTGAGTTTTTTGAACCCACAGGTGCCTCAAAGAATTTTATAACATTGGGAAGTGGAAATATAACATTTTATTGGTAAAAAATGTAATGTTTTTATTTGCTGAGAATTTGTCAGTTATACAAGAGTTAACTGGACCCAACAATTCATTGCTCAATTTCTCCCAAATGCGATGATGCCCCATATGTCATCAGAAACTATTGTTAGGCCACAGGTCAGGGCTGAGAAGGAAGGAGCGCTATTTGGCTTTTGGAGCAAAGATTTTGGTAGAATAATTTGCGGGCAACATTTGCAGAGCCCCACAGGTGCCAGAACAGCAGAAAAAAATCAAACCGCAAACAAACAGTGGATATTCGAGTGTGATCTGATTTTCACAGACTGACAGAGGAGACTGACAGAGGAGATGGCAAATTTTTTTCTCCTTTACCTGCAAGAAAATTGATCACAATCTGATCACACTCTGATCAAACTGTGATCAGAGTCTCATCAGAGTCTGATTATCGTAACTGGGTCATTTTTTCAAATGTGGAGAGAATGGTCATGTGACCCTAGCCTAATTAAGTCAGCATACATTATAAAACAACATTATTTTTCCCAATTAAAAAAAAAACCTGCAAGAATAGCTGTCTTTTCTTCATCCTCACAAAATATTAAATAAATAATGATTTAAAAGTCTCATGTACCCAAAATTGACAGCAGTGAAAACTATAACTTGGCTCAGAAAAAATAAGTCCTCAGACAATTATTTTTCATGGAAAGATTAAGAGTTATGAGTCTCAGTTTGTGGAAAAGTATTAAAATACAAAAAAAAAACCTATATAAAATTTGTATTGCCATTATTAAGGCTTGCTCACATCTGCATATAAAATTGGCGAGTGCAATGTGAGAAAAAATTACATTGCACTCGCTACAATGTTATTCAATGAGGCAGTGCTAAACTGCGAGTTTTTCCTCACCTGTATTGGAGTGAGGAAAAATTTGCAGTATTTTGAGTAAGGCCACGTAAAACGTCCGAGACTCACCAATGCAAGTCAATAGGTGCTAGAAACAAATTGCACTGCACACGGACTATGTGTCCCATCTCATAGGAAACCTGACATTTTATCTGCCGAGTATAGTAAAATCACCGCATGAACCATCAGAATAGAATAGATAGAATAGATATATAGAAAGAATAGATAGAAAGATGTCATTGAGATATATAATTAGTGTAGTGCATGTGTACCTTACTGTACATGTATTTAGCTAATAATTACATAAATGCATTTTTGTAACTTTATTCCTTTTTGATTGTATCTTTTATTTTAAATAAATTATGTAGACCCGATCTTTGCTTGTTCAGTTTTTTATATCAAAAGGTGGAGAAGCAAGTATACACAGCCTGGGTTCCCATAGCAAAGCAACGCAAACTGGACGATCAACAGGATGGAAAAAAGTGGCTGCAGGTGAGATTTCTTATTAGTAGTGTTGAGCCACCCCCGTAGTGTTCGAGTTCAGTTCGGTTCGTCGAACACCCGTATGTTCGCCGAACTGTTCATCGAACTGTTCGTCGAACACCGTCGAACACCGTTAAAACCAATGGCAGGCAAACAAAAACACATAGAAACACATAGAAAACAAATAGAAAACACTTCAAAGGTGTACAAAAGCTGACAAACTGCTCAGAAGACACAACTAACACATGGAAAAGTGACAAGTACGTACATATAGTCATGCAAAAAGAAATGAGGTGGAGGAGTAAAAGGAGGGGGAGACACAGATATAGGTATGTCATGCCCTTCTAAAACCAAAAAAGTGCGAAGCCGACACGGCCAGTCTGTTCCTGCCCGTGCGACCTCCGTGTTGCCGGGTTTGTGCCAGAGCCACGGTGGACCCTGATGGCCAGCCCCCCTCTCCCAATACTGGTGCCTGTCCGCTGGTGGGTCGAGCGAGCCCCCCTGTGGTGGAGGCAGGTCTAATCTTTTTAATTTAAATTGTCTCTCTAATTTGAATGAGTACACTTTAAATCCTTTTACAAGGATCTATTGAAGGGCAAGTCTCATGCCAGCAGCCGCGGTAATTCCAGCTCCAGTAGCGTCCACTAATGCTGCTGCAGTTAAAAAGCTTTTATAAGGATCGAGATTGGCGGTCCACCGCAAGGCGTCCTACTGCCAGTCCCAGCCCCTGTGCCTTGGGGTGCCTCCCCGATGTTCTTCACTGAGTGTCCTGGGGGCCCGAACCATTTCCTTTGAAAAAATTAAGTGTCCAAACTACAGGTGGGGTAGCTTGCTTAACAGCTGGGATAATCCGCTGACTAGCAGAAACTGCTAGTAGGCACAAAGTATTTCCTGGGCTAGATGCAGTTAAAAATTTGTAATTAGATACTCTCGTTGAATGCTGAGAAATCACTCCAGAGTTTCCTGGCACGCCATATATTATTCTCTTAACCCCTTCGCAACCTTGGGTTTTGTGGTTTTTACTTTTTCGCTTTTTGCTCCCCTTGTTCCCAGAGCCATAGCGTCTTTATTTTTTGGACAATATGGCCGTGTGTACTTTTTAACGCCACTACTAGTTTTACCATATCGTGTACGGGAAAACGGTAAAAAAATTCCAAGTGCGGTAAAATTGTAAAAAAAGTGCAATACCACAGTGGTTTTTTATTTATTTTTTTTACAACGTTCACTGTATGCTAAAACTGACTGGCCATTCTTATTCTCCATGTGATTACGAGCTCATAGACACCAAACATGTATAGGTTCTTTTATATTTAAGTGGTGAAAAAAAATTCCAAAATTTGGTAAAAAAAAAAAAAAAAAAATAGCGCCATTTTCCGAGACCTGTAGCGTCTCCATTTTTCGGGATCTGGGGATGGTTGAGGGCTTATTTTTTGCGCGCCGGGCTGACGTTTTTATTGATAACATTTTGGTGTAGATCCGATGTTTTGATCGCCCGTTATTGTATTTTATTGCAATTTTGCAGCGACCAAAAAACGTAATTCTGGCGTTTAGAATTTTTTTCTCGTTACACCATTTACCGATCGGATTAATTCTTTTTTTATATTGATAGATGGGGCGATTCTGAACGCGGTGATACCAAATATGTGTATATGTTTGTTTTTTTGTTTTTTTTTTAATGGGGTGAAAGGGGGGTGATTTAAACTTTTATATTTTTTTTATATTTTTAAAAACATTTTTTTTTCACTTACTGCAAGCTTCAATAGTCTCCATAGGAGACTAGAAGCAGCAGTTGTCTGATCGGCTCTCCTACATACAGGGGACCAGCAGATCCCCTGCATATAGCAGAAATGGTCCTGTGCTATGAGCGCCGACCACTAGGTGGCGCTCATAGCGACGAGATCATGACAACCACAGGCGTCAGCTGCAGACCCTGGGTTGTCATGCACGCCCATCAGTGGCCCGCGATCACGTGACGGGGTCGCCGGTGGGCGGGGCTTATGACGCGCAACCCGGAAGAGCGCGTTAAATGTCGCTGTCGGAGATTGACAGCGGCATTTAACATGTTAACAGCCGCGGGTGGATCGCGATTCCACCCGCGGCTGTTGCGGGCACATGTCAGCTGTAAGAATCAGCTGACATGTGCTCGGTTCAGTGCGGGCTCAGCGCAGCAGCCCTCACTGAACTGGGGGTACGCAAATGTGCGTACTAATCTTGCAAGGGTTGGAAAGGGGTTAAAAAGCTTGGGGTAGGGGTCTAGGGGACCCTTTTATAGGCAAAATCACAGCCCTGTATCGCAATACGTCACCTAGGCTGAAGATAAATGGAACATTTTCATCACCTTTCATAATCACCAATGGGACAAGGCAGGGATTAGTGTTGAGCCACCCCCGTAGTGTTCGAGTTCGGTTCGGTTCGTCGAACACCCGTGTGTTCGCCGCACTGTTCGTCGAACTGTTCGTCGAACACCTTCGAACACCGTTAAAACCAATGGCAGGCAAACAAAAACACATAGAAACACATAGAAAACACCTTCAAAGGTGTCCAAAAGCTGACAAACTGCTCAGAAGACATAACTAACACATGGAAAAGTGACAAGTACATATAGTCATGCGAAAATAAAAGAGGTGGAGGAGTAAAAGGAGGGGGAGACACAGATATAGGCATGTCATGCCCTTCTAAAATCCAAAAAGTGAGAAGCCGACACGGCCAGTCCGTTCCTGCCCGTGCCACCTCCGTGTCGCCGGGTTTGTGCCAGAGCCGCGGTGGACCCTGACGGCCAGCCCCCCTCTCCTAATACTGGTGCCTGTCCGCTGGTGGGTCGAGCCTCCCGCGGTGGGGGGGGAGTAACATCTGCAGAAGAAAGACCATCTTCCAGCCAAACTAACATGTCGACCTTCTTTTCGTGGACAATGTGATACGATCCCTTTGTTATGGACACGCCCATCGCTACAAATTCCAGATGAGGCACAAAAACAGCAGGTGCTTCAGCGGATATCAAGTGCTCCTTCAAGTGGGCTCTCCTCCACCTCAACTTCAACATCACAAATACTCCAGTCCTCAGAGGTGTCACCCCAATCGCACTTGCTTCCTCACAGCTCCCAAGTCTCCAGCTGCTCGTCTGAGTATGGGGTAACACAGATGGTTGAGTCTGCACAGCTGTTTACTCATACTATAGCCTGGGAAATGGAGGTCTGCTCCAGAGCTTCTGTTAATCCAGACGAGGAAATGATCTGCACTGATGCCCAGAATCTTTATAAGTCGGATCCAGGACCAGATGAAGAAGGTTCTGAGCATAATGTAGACCCTCGTTCCCAAACTGTAACTCCTGTTGGTGGAGACAATGATGAAGACGATGATGAGACTCAAATACCTGATTGGAGCGACAACTTGACTTTTCGGTCAGGGCAGGAAGAGGTTGGCTTTGAGGACGACGGGTGTGATAACACACAGGGTGATGATGACAAGGTTGGAGATCCCACTTACTGTCAACCCACAGTCAGCCAGTCGATGAGGTCACCCGGGCCTTTGCCTGGCCTTTGGGATGTCGCGGTGGTCGGCTCCCTGGCCCGTACCCTGGGGTCACTCTTTAAAAGGGTGGATAATTGTTAATTTTATAAGAGTTTGTGACACCACCTGTGGTATCTGGTGAGAAGCACCAGCGCTGCAGCAGTCCACTGAGGCCCGTGATAAGGCAGCTCGATGGTATAGCTCCCCACAGGTGGAGCTAGGTCTCAGGGCAGCGTATGCAGGGGGAATGCAGGACAGGCGAGACCCAGCTGGGTCAGAGCAAGAACGGAAACGGACACGGTAGTCACTTCAGTACCTTTTACTGGAGGAAATTCAGGCACATCCTGGAGCACTGTAGGGTGAAGGGTGCATATCAGGATCCTCCCCAATGAGCGGGTGTAGGGCCTCCTGTTTCTTGCCTCTGCGCAGTAAGTTTCTGACCTGCCTGGAGCTAGGCCTAACTTTGTCTCTGTCCTGCGCTGGCTGACCTTGTGGTAGGGCCTTCTCTTGAAGTTCACGCTCCCAGTATGCGGGGCCTAAGCGTCTCCTGGCTCTGTTACGTATCAGCACCTTAGCGATCCTGGGACATGTAGTTCTCCAGGGATTTTGGTTATGCCTTACTGGGTCATAGAGATCCCGGTAAGCTCGGATTCGGTGTCCGGTAAATGCTTCGGGGTGAGCTGGTTAAGCTCCTCTGCCCCTTATGTACTAACTCGCCACTCGCCTTCGGCCTACTCGGGCCCTCAATAGGCTATACACACTAACGGCAGCTTGCCGCGCTTCACCGATCTTATGACGCCGGCACACCTTAAGCTCTATCTGGTCTCCCTGAATCTAGCTAGCAGGAGCCTCGTGCTCCACTGCTGAACTATTAACTGAGTTCTCTAGACTAGACTGATCTCCACTGCAGACTGACCTCTCTTAGGCTTCTCTACTGCAGGAACTCTTCAGAGGAACTGAACTGCCTAGCTCCACCTTCCCTATTTATATCCCTAACGGGCTCCCTCTGCTGGTCTGAGGTGGAAGGTGGAGATGTGTGAATGTTTATGGGGGCCTCTTGTGGAGGATTCCATCAATACACTCTTCTAGGATCTGTGATACCAAGCGCAGCGGGGCGTCACAGATGCTATTGACGACGAGGTTAGGTTTCGCCTTCCTGGACAGAGACGGAGTACTGGAAGCACGTCAACAACTGCATCCTCAACCACAACTCCGCCTCTGACCACAAGTCGTAGTGGCTCTTCAGGTCGCATGGGCTCTAAGCCTTGCATAGCCTGGGCATTTATTCAGATCGATAAGGATGACCCAACTCGTGTTATCTGTAATATTTGTCACCAAAAGCTAAGTAGAGGCCAAAAAATCCATAGTTTGAGTACTTCTTGCATGTACCGTCACATGGATATGAAGCATAAGTTGCAGTGGGAAGCTCACTGTACTACAATGCGGCCTAGCAGGCTGGGCCAACCACCGTCTGCCCCATCTTGTGCATCCGCGGCCTCTTCATCATCTGTGACTGGGGGGACAGCAGTCACACATGTTTTTGAACGCAGACCTGCCACCTCTTTACCTGCAACAGCCAGTGTGATTGGCAGGTCGTCAGTTCATTGGGAAGTGGAAACACCTGCTGGTGTTGAGAGCTCTCTGACATCGAGAGCACCACCTTTGGATCAAGGCAACCTAACATGTCCGCCTGCATCTTCCTCACAGACCGGCAGTTTGCCAGGGACACCCTACTCAACCCCGTCAAAGCACAACAGCCAGCCCTCGGTCCCTCAGATGTGGACAAGTAAAAGACCATTTCCTCCTAGCCATGAGAAAGCTAAGAGGTTGAATTTCACCATCTGCAAGCTGTTGGCTACAGAAATGCTGCCTTTCCGCCTGGAGGACACAGTGGATTTTTGAGACCTTATGTCCGTCGCAGTGCCCCAGTACCAGATGCCCAGTCGGCACTACTTCTCAAAGAAAGGTGTGCCTGCGCTCCACCAGCATGTCGCACACAACATCACCGCTTCTTTGAGAAACTCTGTGTGTGACAGGGTGCATTTCACCACAGACACTTGGACGAGTAGGCATGGACAGGGGCGTTACATGTCGCTGACAGGGCACTGGGTAACTATGGTGACAGCAGGACAAGGGGCTGCTGTCCAAGTCTTGCCGTCCCCGCGAGTTGTACGTCAATCCTCTTTATCTAGAAGTTCCTCCACTGCTTCTGCCTCCTCAACCTCCTCTCGGTCCTCCACCTGCACCCAAAGCCTGTCTGGTAATGCCACCTGCTTTCTAACTGCGCACCTCCTTACTATGCTGGCAGCAGGGCTCAACGGCATCAGTGTTTACTTTGAAATGTCTGGGAAATGTGAGTCACACAGCTGAGGACTTGTGGTCAGCTCTGGAGACCCAGTTTCATGAATGGTTGTCTCCACTGGACCTGCAACCAGAGAAGGCCGTGTGCGACAATGCTGCAAACCTGGGTGCGGCCCTTCACCGGGGCAATGTTACACACGTGCCTTGTATGGCTCACGTGTTGAACCTGGTTGTCCATAAATTTTTAGCCCTCTATCCCGGACTAGATGGCCTTCTGCAGAGGGCACGGTCGCTGTGTGCTCACTTCCGCCGTTCGCATCCCGCAGCTCAACGACTTACATCTCTACAGAAGTCGTTGGGCCTGCCAGTTCACCAGCTGAAATGCGATGTGCCGACACGGTAAAATTCAACTCTGCACATGTTGCAGCGACTGTGGCAGCACCGACAAGCCCTGGTGCAATAGTTTCTGACGTATATCCTGGGCCAACGAGATCCAGAGGTGGGGCAAATCACACAGCAGGAGTGGTCTCAGATCAGGGACCTATGAAGTTGACGCTCCCCCTGGGCCGTGGGGTACCCGGAGCCGGGCCGGTAGACGCTGGGGGTTGTAGTCACTGTGGCGGTGACCCGCTCCGTGACCCAGGGCGGTCAATCCAACGGTAATTTGTATATATGGATTTTATAATGTCCGACTACGCCACCTGTGGAGTGCGGCCAAAGGGGCCGCCGCTGCGGAACAGTCCTCTGAAGCTGGTGGTTTTGCTGCAATGGTATTATTACTCACCACAGGAAGAGTGTAGATTCAGGGCAGTGTGGGTGGATGATGGTGGTTGTAGTGCAGGGAGTCAGTAATGAACACAGAGTCCGTGTGATGCAGTCCCAAGATCTTTACTCACAGTTGTTGCAGTCCAGATTACAGGTACCAGAGCTATCTCACCCGTCGTGCTGTGCGTACTCAGTGAGGGGCTCAGTCCACCCCCAGATAGCTCCGGAGTACTTAGCAGGACCCCCTTCTGTTTGTCCTTTCTCTGGCCTTCTCCCTGCACCTCACACCCAGTGACACTTCTATCCGGTATCCTCGGGCCTTGGCGGGCGACTTGTGTTCCGTCCCCTGGGTCCTATGTGGCTACCTTCTTAGTGAGACTGGTGTGGACTTTTTCCTGCAGTACATGAAATGCTGCAGCCTCCAGTTTCTAGTTGAGCCTTGCTGTTTCTCCTCTAGTTGAGGGACCGGTTCCCCTTATCTGGCCTGACCCCTCTACCTCCTGGTAGCAGCGGGAGTACAGGTGGCCTTCTGCACGGCCCGTAGCCCTAGGGTCCCTTCGGTTCCTGGAGCCTTCCTGCTCCCACTCCTCTCTTCTCTCCTTCAGTCCTGGGCCTCCCAGGCTAGGCCCGCCTCCGGAGCAGAGCTCATGCCGAGCCTCTGCTCCTGTCACTTTTCCTCCTCTGACTGGCTTGCTCTTTCTAAGATGGCTTCCTATTTATACTCTCCCTGTCATGTGCTCCCCTAAGCTGCTCCCCTAAGCACCCACTACATAGAATCCTCCCACCAGCTAGGGACCTGGGACTGTGCTCTCCCTTAGGAGCAATCTCGCCCTAACCCCACTGCGGGTATGTGTTGGATGCAGGTGTTAGGGTCCCGAGCCATACGCCTTCCTTACCTGAGGGTGAGATACCACACCTCTGGGTGAGATGCAGTAACTCTGTGGTGACTGCACCCTCAGGGGCGCCACACACCTTTCTGCACAGTTTTGAAATGGCGACGAAGATGTTTAGTGCTGACGACGATGCCATTATCAGCATAACTATTCCGGTGATTTACATGCTGGAGCACACATTAAACAGAATTCAGAGTCAGGTGGTCGGACAAGAGGAGGTGGAGGAAGTAGAGGAGGAGTCGTATGCGGAAGGGATAACATCTCCAAGGTCCAGACGGTTGGCAGCACCAAGGAGGCAGGCATGGGAGTGTGGGGGAGAGGGATTAAACAGGGCGCATGGTAGCAGCCAAACTGTTGAGGAAGGTGCAGGAGCCGAGGAAGAAGTGGAGGATGAACTGGCGATGGGCATGGAAGACTCATCAGATGAGGGAGACCTTGATCACATTTCTGTTGTGCGAGGTTGGGGGAAGAGGACAGAGGAATGAAGCATGATTCTTACCTCGCTACCAACACAACAAGGACTTGGTCCTCCTGGATGCGCAAGACACATGAGTGCCTTCTTGCTGCACTACCTGCAACATGACCCTCAGATTGCAGAATTCGAAGTAATCTCGACTACTGGGTTGCCACACTCTTAGATCCCCGGTACAAAAGTAAATTTGCCGAAATAATTCCTGCCATAAAAAGGGATTGACGCATGCAGGAGTATCTGCAGACGCTGTTGCAGAATCTTACATGTGCTTTTCCACAAAACACCAGTGGTGCACGAAGTGAATCTCACAGTTCTAACTTGCCAACCGCGGAACTGTCGAGTCTTCATCACTCAAACCGTAACAGTAACACAGTATCTGCTGGTAACAGCAATTTTGTGAAATCGTTTCACCACTCTTTTAGACCATCCTTTGCAAGGCCACAGGAGACAAGAAGTCTGACACATAGTCAATGCCTAGAGAGGATGGTGCAGGAGTATCTCCAAGTGAACATCGAAGCCATGACTGTGTCACTGGACCCTTGCTCATTTTGGTATTCCAATCTGGAAAAATGTCCGGAGCTCGCCACTCACGCCTTGGAGATCTTGTCATGCCCTGCAGCCAGTTTTCTCTCTGAACGTGTGTTCAGCGCTGCTGATGGTGTGCTGACAGATAAGCGCACGCGGCTGTCCACTGAGAATGTAGACAGACTCACGTTCATAAAGATGAACAAATCATGGATTCGCAAGGACTTTTCTAATCCTGTGTTATCCTTGGGAGGCTAAAAGCTTGAGGATTTGGTAATATCACCTCACCAACCGTTTTAAGCAACTGTGGGGCAATTGATGCCACTTAACCCTAGAACGCATGACCATAAAAATCTACACTTTCATATACCTGGGGCCTTTTAGGCCCGTGTGCAAATAACATTGAATAACTCAAACTCAAATGACAAACAACTATATACATGAAGAATACCTAGCGTTTCAAAATTCTAACTAAAGTAATCTTGCAGAAAATAGAAAACAATTAACAGGGCGGGACTGCGAGGCCCCAGGTATGCGTTCTAGGGTTAAGTGGTGTCTGTGCCACAATTTTGGGAAAAAATGGAAATTCTTTTTGGAGTCCCCTTGCTGTGTCTTACGTGACATTGGCATCGTCAATTCCAGGTGGGTCGCTCCCCCCCCCCCTTTTAACTGTAAGAAACTACATACACTATGGCTTGGGGTAACACAGATGATTGAGTCTGAAGAGCTGTTTACTCAGAGGTCTGCTCCAAATCTTCAGTGTCTGCTAGTCAGCGTAGAATTTTTAACTGCATCTAGCCTAGGCAATACTTTGGGCGTAGTAGCCCAGCTGCGAAGCAAGCTGCACCGCCTGTGTATCTAATAAGAATTTTTAAATGCATCTAGCTTAGGCAGACTGTGGGGACCCCCAACCAAACCCAGACGCTCAGCCCCCCTACCGCCCCCCTTTCCTTGACAATACAATAATGTACCTCTTACAACTGGATGGGTGAGGATCGGTCACAGCTTTATTAACTCTTTATACTCATTCCATTAGAAAGACATTTTATTTCTAAAATAATTCAGCTTGTTGCAGCATGCCCTGGGTCTCCACTCCGGCAACTTGGCCAACAAGTGTAACTCTCCAACATGTCCTTTCTATTTCCAGGCCATGGAGGATCCTGCGTACTCGTATGCAGGACTCTGACCCCCACCCATCACTCTTAACGCTTGTTCCACTCCGTCCTGGAGTCCCGACAGGAATATGTCCAGTCCAATATCCATTAAGTGAACACCGTCGGGCCGTAGGAGGCCTGCTTTATCTCCTTCCAGTTGTCGGTGTCGTACCACTACACCGCCTCTGTCTCTTCTAAATTTTGCCATCCGAATATTTATTACCCACCTTGTCCGTTCGATGGCCGTGATGTCTCGCGCACCTTGCCATACCGCTATCGGCACAATCTCTGACCATACTATAGCTAGTTTTGTGAAAAATTCTCTGAAGCGCTCAGTGTCTAGTTTCATTATTGCCATTAGTTATGCGCTCTTGTGATGACCTAGGTTGTTTCCCCCGGCCTGTATAGCTAAGATGACCAGACATCTTGCCTCTCTCCCTACCTTGATTACCTCCATTAGTACCTGTGGCCATAGCAGGCCTCTAATACCTCTCCAGTTGAAATATGTGTTATGAAACTCTAATTTCCTCCCGCCTGGGCGGACTTTTGCCCTTTAATCTGCCCAATATATATACGAGTGGCCTATCACCCACACTGTTGGCTTAGCGTCACCTGTAAAAGAAACAAACCACGTTAGGATAACAAGTCCGGTCTTATGTATCTTGCCAAACACGTGGATCACCATCTCTCTATCCTCTGAACTTCCGTTTCTGACAGTCCTGCTCTTGCTGCTTCTGTGGCCGCGCCTATGCGGAATGAGTGTGTCCCGTAATCTTTGGGGTGGTTCCCTGCCGATGTTATGCATTTATTAAATATAGCTTGGAACTGGTATCTTGATAATGGCGTCCCATCAATGTGTGATAGGAACAAATTACTTTGTGATCTGATGGTTAGATATGGTTTTACTATTGTTACCCGACTCAGTGTACCGTTTGTAGGTTGTAGAAGTACCCAAGTGCCCCTGCCCGCTGGAACCATTTTCGATTTGTGTATGCGTAGACGTATTGCATTATTGCCTATGACTACGTCCTGGTGTAATAAGCCTCCACTGGTGCTAATTTTGGATTGAGGGACTAATTCGCTTATGCATAGCGCCCCGAAGAAGGCGATCACAAATGCAGTAGACAGTAGTGTTGCTTCAAATTGTGAGTGTCATGTTAATGGTGTTAGGGATATGATGTGAGAAATCAGTTTTAGTGACACGGGACGGGACGTCTACACTCCTGACTTGGCTGACCCCTTTTCCACCCTTTTATGGATTGTCTGATGATGAATCTTTGTCACATCTCCCCAATTCAGTAGTTGGAAGTGAAATGCTACTCCGGTCAGACACCGCTGTGCTGACACCCCTGATATGCCCCTCATCATTAGCTGGTGGAGAAATTCTATGGTGACTTGTGATCTGGCTTGTTCACATTGGTCAACCCGTCTGCCTGCTACTAGTCGTGTCCACTCTTCCCATGCCTTACCGTATGCTTGCCACGTCGACGGGGCAACTGACGCTCTGATTAATGGCATCAACTATTCGCCACTAGATCCCATAGGGAAGGTGGGCAACTGTTGTCCCGATGGGTGGGCATTGTGGAAGAGCTCTGTGAAAATCTGCCAATTGAATTGTTATAAAGCGTTAGCAGCAGCTTTAGACCCCTCAGCATAGTGGCTAGCGCGGACCCATACATTGTGTTTTAGGCACAGGAATGCTAGCCTGGGTAGTAGGCCTAGCACTGGGAGAGACGATGATGCCATCTTATTAATGCAGTGCGCTAAGCTGGTGTTTTTTGTTATGAAGCGTATATTTTTGTAAGCCAGGAGCGCGCCCCATATTTCTATTGCTACCACTATTGGGAAGAAAAATTATTTTCAGGGCTAGATGCAGCGAAAAATTATTATTAATTGAAAAGCTGGTGGAGCTTGGTATAGATGGCCTAATACAATGAGACCCACACACTGCTAGAAGGCCAAATATTTTTTCAGAGTTAGATGCAGAAAAAAATTATATTCAGTTTGCAACCTGATGGAGGTCAGTATAGATGGACTAATAGAACAAGTCCCACACACTGCTAGAAGGCCAAATATTTTCTCAGAGGTAGATGCAGACAAAAAATTATTTTGAATTTGCAACCTGATGGAGGTCAGTATAGATGACTAATAGAACAAGTCCCACACACTGCTAGAAGGCCAAATATTTTTTCAGTGCTAGATGCAGAAAAAAATTATATTCAGTTTGCAACCTGATGGAGGTCTGTATAGATGGATTAATAGAACAAGTCCCACACACAGCTACAAGCCCAAATATTTTTCCAGAGGTAGATGCAGAAAAAAATATATTCAGTTTGCAACCTGATGGAGGTCTGTATAGATGGATTAATAGAACAAGTCCCACACACAGCTAGAAGCCCAATATTTTTTCAAAGGTAGATGCAGAAAAAAATATATTCAGTTTGCAACCTGATGGAGGTCTGTATAGATGGATTAATAGAACAAGTCCCACACACAGCTAGAAGCCCAATATTTTTTCAGAGGTAGATGCAGAAAAAAATATATTCAGTTTGCATCCTGATGGAGGTCAGTATAGATGGACTAATAGAACAAGTCCCACACACTGCTAGAAGGCCAAACATTTTTTCAGAGCTAGATGCAGAAAAATATTATATTCAATTTGCAACCTGATGGAGGTCAGTATAGATGGACTAATAGAACAAGTCCCACACACAGCTAGAAGCCCAAATATTTTTTCAGAGGTAGATGCAGAAAAAAATTATATTCAGTTTGCAACCTGATGGAGGTCAGTATAGATGGACTAATAGAACAAGTCCCACACACTGCTAGAAGGCCAAACATTTTTTCAGAGCTAGATGCAGAAAAATATTATATTCAATTTGCAACCTGATGGAGGTCAGTATAGATGGACTAATAGAACAAGTCCCACACACAGCTAGAAGGCTAAATATTTTTTCAGAGGTAGATGCAGAAAAAAATTATATTCAGTTGCGACCTTATGGAGGTCAGTATAGATGGACTAATAGAACAAGTCCCACACACAGCTAGAAGCCCAAATATTTTTTCAGAGGTAGATGCAGAAAAAAATTATATTCAGTTTGCAACCTGATGGAGGTCTGTATAGATGGATTAATAGAACAAGTCCCACACACAGCTAGAAGCCCAATATTTTTTCAGAGGTAGATGCAGAAAAAAATATATTCAGTTTGCAACCTGATGGAGGTCTGTATAGATGGATTAATAGAACAAATCCCACACACAGCTAGAAGCCCAATATTTTTTCAGAGGTAGATGCAGAAAAAAATATATTCAGTTTGCAACCTGATGGAGGTCTGTATAGATGGATTAATAGAACAAGTCCCACACACAGCTAGAAGCCCAATATTTTTTCAGAGGTAGATGCAGAAAAAAATATATTCAGTTTGCAACCTGATGGAGGTCAGTATAGATGGACTAATACAACAAGTCCCACACACAGCTAGAAGCCCAATATTTTTTCAGAGGTAGATGCAGAAAAAAATATATTCAGTTTGCAACCTGATGGAGGTCTGTATAGATGGATTAATAGAACAAGTCCCACACACAGCTAGAAGCCCAATATTTTTTCAGAGGTAGATGCAGAAAAAAATATATTCAGTTTGCAACCTGATGGAGGTCTGTATAGATGGATTAATAGAAAAAGTCCCACACACAGCTAGAAGCCCAATATTTTTTCAGAGGTAGATGGAGAAAAAAATATATTCAGTTTGCAACCTGATGGAGGTCTGTATAGATGGATTAATAGAAAAAGTCCCACACACAGCTAGAAGCCCAATATTTTTTCAGAGCTAGATGCAGAAAAAAATTATATTCAATTTGCAACCTGATGGAGGTCAGTATAGATGGACTAATAGAATGATGCTATGCCCAAAAGATTTTACTTCACTAGGTGCAGTAAAAAATTGGTATTCTATACACAGGTGGTATATCTTGCAACACAGATAGGCTACTCCACTGACTAACACACTCTGCAATAGGCCAAAAAGGATTAGCTTTGGTAGATTCAGCCAAATGCTGTGAAAAAAACTTGCACAGCACTGGCACAGACCTGCCTGGCAAAAACTGATAGGAACTGATGTAGCCTAGTCCTGAAAAGGACTCCAATTATAATTAGTCTTTACTCCCACAATCTATCTATTTAAGAGCACAGACCTGCCTGATAAAAGTCGTAGGAAATGCTGTAACCTAGTCCTTAAAAGGACTGCAATCACAACTATTCCCTACTCCCAAGCTATCTGTAGATTTGTGCGAAAATTGGCTTGAAATTAACAAGGTATAGCGCACACAGCAACAGCGGTGCCGTCTAACACGCAGCTGCAGCAGTGAGAAAATGGTGGCGACGGGGAAAATGGCTTGGTCTTATAGGGCAAGGACATGTGACATACACTGCCAATGACACATGCCCTTGCTTGTGTGAAAAAAAGCACTTCGCTCCGTGTGTGCGCTGCTGATAGGCTGACAGATTGCACCTCCCCACTGCAAATGCGGGAAAGAGAAAAAAAATGGAGATCTTCATTGTTCCTGCAGAGATCCATCCCCTGCCCCTCCCCCCACCCCGCTGTACACTCAAACTGCGTATTAACATTAATTTTCATCATTACTGAGAAAAAATCCAGTTATGATTTTGGTGCACGAACAGTTATCGAACATAACCTCGAACAGCCAAATTTTTCTCAAATTGTTCGTGTTCGCCGAACGGCTCGAACACCGCCCAAAACAGCTCGAATTTGAGATTGGCGAACAGTTCGAGTAGAACAACGCTCATCTCTAGCAGGGATGTCCTCTGTCCCCTCTCTTATACATCCTAGTGACGGAGCACCTGCTCCCATCAATTCGCCATAACCCCATTATTAGGTGGATTGAGGTGGGAGGCACCGAGTACAAGTGCTCTGCATTTGTTGATGATGTCCTAGTATATATCACTCATTCACATATATCCATCCCTGCTGTTATGGCTGAAAAAGATCACTTTGTTACATGGTCAAATTTTAAAATCAATGCAGCGAAGTCTGAGGCCCTTGATGTCTCCCTCCCCAAATCCATATAGGATTCCAACCAGTCCAACTTTCCCTTTGCCTGGCCCTCACAGGGTATCAAATACTTAGGAATTCGTATTCATAGAGACCTCTTCCGTCTATGTTATCTTAATTTTGGGCCCTTTATTGAACAACTCCATACAGACCACGGTTGGCAAGTTAGAACTGTAAGATTCACTACATGAACCACTGGTGTTTTGTGGAAAAGCACATGTACACTGTGTTCCAAATTATTATGCAAAATTTGTCACTTAAACTCATTGATGGTGATGTGTGTCAGGGCTCTTTATATCACTGTAAGCAATTGCAGACACCTGTGCTAATTAGTTTGCCA
Organism: Phyllobates terribilis; assembly: GCF_046119375.1. Lineage (NCBI taxonomy): Eukaryota > Metazoa > Chordata > Amphibia > Anura > Dendrobatidae > Phyllobates > Phyllobates terribilis. Next base: position 845,728,485 of record NW_027362761.1, read on the forward strand.
TGTGTGTCCAATGAAAGGCAAGACTACTTAAGAAGGCTGTCCCACATTATTAAGCAGCCTACATTTTCTGGCAAAATGGGAAAGAAAAAGGATGTGTCGGCTGCTGAGAAGCAACAAATTGTGGAGTGTTTAGGTCAATGCATGACTACAATCAACATTGCCAAGACACTTCATCCTGATCATCGCACAATCAAGAAGTATGTAGCTGATTCACAGTACACACGTGTGCGTGCTGATAAGGGAAAATTGAGGACTCTTTTCTACAGTCAATTATGTAAGGTTAAAAGAGCAGCAGCAAAAAAGCCTTGTCATAGCAGTAGACAAGTTTTTGTAGCTGCTGGTGCCTCCAACGTCTCCCAAACAACAAGATGCAGGGTCCTTCAGAGGATTGCAGCTGTGCGTAAGCCATCCTGTCGACCTCCTCTATCCACTATACACAAGCAGAAACGGCTCCAGTGGGCCAAACAATACATGAAGACTGACTTCAAAACTGTTTTGTTCACCGATGAGTGCCGTGCAACGCTCGATGGTCCAGATGGATGGAGTGGAGGATGGCTGGTTGATGGACACCCCATGCAAACACGGCTACGGCGCAAACAAGGAGGAGGTGGAGTAATGTTTTGGGCTGGAATCATGGGGAGAGAGATTGTCGGCCCCTTTAGGATCCCTGAAGGGGTAAAGATGAACTCCTTAATGTATGTGGAGTTTCTCAAACAGCACTTCCTGCCATGGTTCTAGAAGAAGAAACGTGTATTCCGCAGTAAGATCATTTTCATGCATGATAATGCACCGTCTCATGCTGCACATAACACATCTGCATCTCTGGCTGATATGGGCATAAAAGGGGGCAAACTTATGGTGTGACCCCCATGCTCCCCTGACCTCAACCCCATTGAGAACCTCTGGAGCGTCATCAAAAGGAGTGTTTATGATGGCGGGAGGCAGTTCACATCTAAGCAACAGCTCTGGGAGGGTATTCTGTCCTCATTCAAAACAATTGAAGCAGAAACCATCCAAAACCTGTCAAATTCAATGGACGAGAGAGTTCAGAAGCTCCTTTCGAACAAGGGGTCCTCTGTGCAAATGTAACTTCACCTAGAATAAAGTTTTGAGTTGAAAACTGTTTGATTTCAGTTTCTAATAACCTGCTAATGCTTATAATTTCAGAAATAACCTTTTTTTTGTTCTTTATTAAAATGAAAAGGCTGATCGAAGGGTGTGGGGGATCTAAGAGTGTGGCAACCCAGTAGTCAGGATTATTTCGAATTCTGACAATCTGAGGGTCATGTTGCAGGTAGTGCAGCAAGAAGGCACTCATGTGTCTTGCGCATCTAGGAGCCCCAAAATTATTTTCCGGGCTAGATGCAGCTAAAAGTTTCTATTAATTTGAAAGCTGGTGGAGCTTAGTATAGATGGCCTAATAGAATCAGTACTGCAAACTGCTACAAGGCCCAAATTATTTTCCAGCCAAGATACAGATAAACATGATTAGTAATTTTAAATCTGGTGGAGTATAGTATAGATGGCCTAATAGAATCAGTATTACAAACTGCTACACGGCCCAAATTATTTTCCAGCCAAGATACCGATAAACATGATTAGTAATTTTAAATCTGGTGGAGTTTAGTATAGATGGCCTAATAGAATCAGTACTGCAAACTGCTACAAGGCCCAAATTATTTTCCAGCCAAGATACATATAAACATGATTAGTAATTTTAAATCTGGTGGAGTTTAGTATAGATGGCCTAATAGAATCAGTACTGCAAACTGCTACAAGGCCCAAATTATTTTCCAGCCAAGATACAGATAAACATGATTAGTAATTTTAAATCTGGTGGAGTTTAGTATAGATGGCCTAATAGAATCAGTACTGCAAACTTCGACAAGGCCCAAATTACTTTACAGCCAAGATACAGATAAACATGATTAGTAATTTTAAATCTGGTGGTGTTTAGTATAGATAGCCTAATAGAATCAGGACTGCACACTGCTACAAGGCCCAAATTATTTTCCAGCCAAGATACAGATAAACATGATTACTAATTTGAAAGCGTAAAACGGTTGGTGAGGTGATTTTAACAACTCATCAAGCTTTTACTCTCCCCAGGATGACACAGGGGTAGAAAAGTCCTTTCGGATCCATGATTTATTCATCTTTATGAACGTGAGTCTGTCTACATTATCAGTGGAGAGCCGCGTGCGCTTATCTGTCAGCACACCACCAGCAGCGCTGAACACACGTTCAGAGAGAACGCTGGCTGCGGGGCATGACAAGATCTCCAAGGCGTGAGTGGTGAGCTCCGGCCATTTATCCAGATTGGAAGCCCAAAAAGAGCAAGGGTCCAGTGACACAGTCATGGCTTCAATGTTTACTTGGAGATACTCCTGTACCATCGTCTCTAGGCGTTGACTATGTGTCAGACTTCTTGTCTCCTGTGGCCTTGCAAAGGATGGGCTAAAAAAGTGTTGAAATGATTCCGCAAATCTGATGTTACCAGCAGATACTGTGTTTCTGTTAAGTTTTGAGTCCTGAACACTCGACGGTCCCAAGGTTGGCAAGTTGGAACTGTGAGATTCACTACGTGCACCACTGGTGTTTTGTGGAAAAGCACATGCAAGATTCTGCAACAGTCTCTGCTGATACTCCTGCATGCGTGCATCCCTTTCTATGGCAGGAATAATTTCTGCAAATTTACTTTTGTACCGGGGATCTAACAGTGTGGCAACCCAGTAGTCAGGATTATTTCTAATTCTCACAATTCGAGGATCATGTTGCAGGTAGTGTAGCAAGAAGGCACTCATGTGTGTTGCGCATCCAGGAGCACCAAGTCCCTGTTGTTTTGGTGGCGATGTAACAATCATGCTTCCTTCCTCTGCCCTCTCCCCCCAACCTCGCACAACAGAAATGTGATCAAGGTCTCCCTCATCTGATGAGTCTTCCATCAGTTCGTCCTCCACTTCTTCCTGGGCGCCTGAACCTTCCTCACTAGTTTGGCCTCTACCATGCTCCCTGGTAAAACCGTCTCCCCCACCCTCACATGCCTGCCGCCTTGGTGCTGCCGACCCTCTGGACCTTGCAGATGTTAGCTCTTCCACATACAACTCCTTCTCCTCTACTTCCTCCACCTCCTCTTGTGCCACCACCTGACTCCGAATTCTGTTTAACATGTGCTCCAGCCTGTAAATCACCGGAATAGTCATGCTGATAATGGCATCGTCAGCACTAAACATCTTCGTCACCATTTCAAAACTTTGCAGAAGGGTGCATAGGTGTAACATACCTGGCGGCGTCCTTGCATAGTGGTCCTTCTCCCACTGTGCAAGAGCGCGCACTTGATCTCCAATCCAGAATGTCTCTCAGGCTTCCCTCCATGCTGTCTGTTTGCTTCTGTTTCTGCTGCTTAAGGGCGGCGCCCGATCACTTCCTGTTTCTTGTACCTGCTGCGGGCACACCCCTTGTGCGTCCTCAGCCTTTTTTCTGTCTGTCACCTGGTATTTAAACCAGCTGCTCCAATTAACCCATGCCTAAGCATTGTGTTTCATTCAGTGTGCTCTCTCACTCTGAATGTGCCAGGTCCCTTTCTGTGTTTGCTTGCCTGCCTTTCCTGGAGGCTGTATTTCCAGGCCTGTCTGAACACGCTCCTAGCCTGTTCGTTCCGCCTTCTAGGGGCCGCATACCTAGACCCGCTTCTGTATCTTGTCTATCCTGTCTGAACATGCTCCTAGCCTGTTCCTCCGCCTTCTAGGGGCTGCATACCTAGACCCGCTCCTGTATCTTGTTACTGTGTCTGTTCTTGTCTGTATACTTTTCTAGCCTGTTTCCTGTGTTTCTCTATGTCCGTACCTTTCCTTTTTCTGCAGAGTCTGAACTCGTACCTAACTCCTGCTCGTTGTCACTGTACTTCCGTTTGTGAGTTTGTGGTCCACTCGCTACTTCACTGCAAGTACCCTGTGGGTATCTGGTTCTGCCTTTCCCTTCCTGCCTGTTCCGTGTGTACAGAGCCCTGTCCCCTCGGCTCTGCCTTGCTCACCGCTCCGGCGGTTCTAGCCTGCTCTGCCTTGCTCACCGCTCCAGCGGTTCTAGCCTGCTCTGCCTTGCTCACCGCTCTGGCGGTTCTAACCTGCTGTGCCTTGCTCACCGCTCCGGCAGTTCAAGCCTGCTCTGCCTTGCTCACCGCTCCGGCAGTTCTAGCCTGCTCTGCCTTGCTCACCGCTCCGGCGGTTCTAGCCTGCTCTGCCTTGCTCACCGTTCTGGCGGTTCTAGCCTGCTCTGCCTTGCTCACCGCTCGGGCTGTTCTAGCCTGCTCTGTCTTGCTCACCGCTCCGGCGGTTCTAGCCTGCTCTGCCTTGCTCACCGTTCTGGCGGTTCTAGCCTGCTCTGCCTTGCTCACCGCTCGGGCTGTTCTAGCCTGCTCTGCCTTGCTCACCGCTCCGGCGGTTCTAGCCTGCTCTGCCTTGCTCACTGCTCCGGCGGTTCTAGCCTGCTCTGCCTTGCTCACCGCTCCGGCGGTTCTAGCCTGCTCTGCCTTGCTCACCGCTCTGGCGGTTCTAGCCTGCTCTGCCTTGCTCACCGCTCTGGCAGTTCTAGCCTGCTCTGCCTTTGCTCACCGCTCCGGCGGTTCTGGCCTGCTCTGCCTTGCTCACCGCTCTGGCGGTTCTAGCCTGCTCTGCCTTGCTCACCGCTCTGGCGGTTCTAGCCTGCTCTGCCTTGCTCACCGCTCTGGCAGTTCTAGCCTGCTCTGCCTTTACTCACCACTCCGGCGGTTCTGGCCTGCTCTGACCCTTTGCTCACTGTTCCGGCAGTCTTGCTCCGCTCTGACCCTTTGCTCACTGCTCCGGCTGTCTCGCTCCGCTCTGACCCTTTGCTCACTGCTCCGGCAGTTTCGCTCTGCTCTGACCCTTTGCTCACTGCTCCGGCAGTCTCGCTCCGCTCTGACCCTATGCTCACTGCTCCGGCAGTCTTGCTCCGCTCTGACCCTTTGCTCACTGCTCTGGCAGTCTCGCTCCGCTCTGACCCTTTGCTCACTCCTCCGGCAGTCTCGCTCCGCTCTGACCCTTTGCTCACTGCTCCTGCAGTCTCGCTCCGCTCTGACCCTTTGCTCACTGTTCCGGCAGTCTCGCTCCGCTCTGACCCTTTGCTCACTGCTCCGGCAGTCTCGCTCTGCTCTGACTCCTTTGCTCACTGCCCCAGCAGTCACGCTCTGCTCTGACTCCTTTGCTCACTGCCCCGGCAGTCTCGCTCTGCTCTGACTCCTTGCTCACTGCTCGGGCAGTCTCGCTCAGCTCTGACCCTTTGCTTACCACTCCAGGCGGCCTTGTCCTGCTCTACTCTTGCTCACCGCACCAGGCGGCCTCGTCCTTCTCTACTCTTGCTCACCGCTCCAGGCGGCCTCGTCCTGCTCTACTCTTGCTCACCGCTCCAGGCGGCCTCGTCCTGCTCTACTCTCGCTCACCGCTCTAGGCAGTCTCGTCTTGCCCTGCTCTCGCTCACCTCTCTGGGCGGCTTCACTCTGCTGTGTTTGTCCGCCACATCTGTGGTTCTGTTCCTGAGTCCCAGTGTGTACTGGGTCCTATCCCGCCTGTGTTCCAACCTGCTAGTGCCTCCCTGTCTGCACTCTAGCTGTGCTTGCCTGTACCCCCCTGCCTGCATACCCGCCTGCCTGCATACCAGTCATGCCTGCCTATACCCACCAGTCTGTGTGCCAGCCTAACCTGTCTGTTCCTGTATTCCCCTGTGTGGGTCAACAGCCGTGTCTGGGGTCTGTCCTGGAGTAGCACCTGGTCCCTCTGCTCGGTTCCTCCTTGGTGCACTGGAGTCGTATGCCATCGTGCGACCCTGGTCGGATCGGGTGAATACCTAGTTACGCCCCTCCAGGCATTCACTCTCCGGCACGGTCCAGTGGAATCACACGCACACACCGCTCAGCCCGGGCGTGTGCATTGCAATAGGTCTCTGATCTGAGACCACTCCTCCAGCGAGATTTGCCCCACCTCTGGATCTCGTTGGCCCAGGCTATACGTCAGAACATATTGCACCAGGGCTTGTCGGTACTGCCACAGTCACTGCAACATGTGCAGAGTTGAATTCCACCGGGTAGGCACATCGCATTTTAGCTGGTGAAGTGGCAGGCCCAACGACTTCTGTAGAGATGTTAGTCGCTGAGCTGCGGGATACGAACGGCAGAAGTGAGCACACAGCGACCATGCCCTCTGCAGAAGGCCATCTAGTCCGGGATAGTGGGCTAAAAAGTGCTGGACAACCAGGTTCAACACGTGAGCCATACAAGGCACATGTGTGACATTGCCCCGGCGAAGGGCTGCACCGAGGTTTGCAGCATTGTCGCACACGGCCTTCCCTGGTTTCAGGTCCAGTGGAGACAACCATTCATGAAACTGGTTCTCCAGAGCTGACCACACCTCCTCAGCTGTGTGACTCACATTTCCCAGACATTTCAAAGTAAAAACCGCCTGATGATGTTGAGCCCTGCTGCCAGCATAGTAAGGAGGAGTGCAGCATGCCTTCTGCGCACTTAGAAAGCTTGTGGCATGACCAGACAGGCTTTGGGTGCAGGTGGAGGACCGAGAGGAGGTTGAGGAGGCAGTAGCAGTGGAGGAACTTCGAGATAAAGAGGATTGAAGCACAACTCGTAGGGATGGCAAGACTTGGACAGCAGCCCCTTGTCCTGCTGTCACAATAGTTACCCAGTGCCCAGTCAGCGACATGTAATGCCCCTGTCCATGCCTACTCGTCCAAGTGTCTGTGGTGAAATGCACCCTGTCACACACAGAGTTTCTCAAAGAAGCGGTGATGTTGTGTGCGACTTACTGGTGTAGCGCAGGCACACCTTTCTTGAGAAGTAGTGTCGACTGGGCATCTGGTACTGGGGCACTGCAACGGACATAAGGTCTCGAAAATCCTCTGTGTCCACCAGGCGGAAAGGCAGCATTTCTGTAGCCAAGAGATTGCAGATGGTGAAATTCAACCTCTTAGCTTTCTCATGGCTAGGAGGAAATGGTCTTTTACTTGTCCACATCTGAGGGACCGAGGGCTGGCTGTTGTGCTTAGACGGGGTTGACTAGGGTGTCCCCTGCAAACTGCTGGTCTGTGAGGAAGATGCAGGCGGAAAAGTTAGGTTGCCTTGATCCAAAGGTGGTGCTATCGATGTCGAACAGCGCTCAACACCAGCTGGCGTTTCCACCTCCAAAGAAAATGATGACCTGCCAATCACGCTGGCTGTTGCGGGTAAAGAAGTGGCAGGTCTGCGTCTCAAAACAGGTGTGACTGCTGTCCCCCCAGTCACAGAGGATAAAGAGGCCGCGGATGCACAAGATGTGGCAGACGGTGGTTGGCCCGGCCGGCTTGGCCGCATTGTAGCACAGTGAGCTTCCCACTGCAACTTATGCTTCATATCCATGTGCCGGTTCATGCATGAAGTACTCAAACTATGTATTTTTTGGCCTCTACTTAGCTTTTGCTGACAAATGTTACAGATAACACGAGTTGGGTCATCCTTATCGATCTGAAAAAATGCCCAGGCTATGCAAGGATTAGCACCCATGCGACCTGAAGTGCCACCACGACTTGTGGTCAGAGGCAGAGTTGTGTTTGAGGATGCAGTTGTTTACGTGCTTCCAGTACTACGTCTCTGTCCAGGAAGGCGCAACCTGACTAGCATCCCCCTCCACCTCCTCTGCTGACCTCATCGACTGGCTGACTGTGGGCTGACAGTAAGTGGGATCTCCAACCTCGTCATCATCACCCTGTGTGTTATCACACCCGTCGTCCTCAGAGCCAAAGTCTTCCTGCCCTGACGAAAAACTAAAGTTGTCGCTCCAATCAGGTATTTGAGTCTCATCATCGTCTTCCTCTTTGTCTCCACCAACAGGAGTTACAGTTTGGGAACGAGGGTCTACATTATGGTCAGAACCTTCTGCGTCTGTTCCTGGATCCGACTCATAAAGATTCTGGGCATCAGTGCAGATCATTTCCTCGTTTGGATTCACAGAAGCTCTGGAGCCGACCTCTGATTCCCAGGCTATAGTATGAGTAAACAGCTCTGCAGACTCAACCATCTGTTCTACCCCATACTCAGACGGGCAGCTGGAGACTTGGGAGCTGTGAGGAAGCAAGTGCGATTGGGGTGACACCTCTGAGAACTGAAGTATTTGTGATGTTGAAGTTGAGGTGGAGGAGAGCCCACTTAAAGGAGTACTTGATATCCATTGAAGCACCTGCTGTTTTTGTACCTCATATGGAATTTGTAGCGATTGGCGTGGCCGTAAGAAAGGGATCTTATCACATTGTTCGCTAAAAGAAGTAGACATCTTAGTTTGGCTGGAAGATGGTCTTTCTTCTGCAGATGTTACTGTTGCTTTAACACCTACCCCACGGACACAACCTTTTTTTCCCTTCCCAACACGCCTATTCCCCTTTCCACCAGCAGCAGGCCTTTTTCCACTCATTTTGGTGGTTAACTAATTGTCAACTCTGGAGTTGTTTGTACAAAAAACAATGGATGGGAATCGAGCAGAGCTGAGTGGCCAAACTGTGGTATTAGCCCAAAAGTATTGGCTGGGTTAGATGCAGTAAAACAATTTTATTACATACACAGGTGGTGGAGGTTAGTATAGATGGACTAATAGAACAAGTCCCACACACTGCTACAAGCCCAAGCCCAAATATTTTTTCAGAGCTAGATGCAGATAAAAATTATTTTGAATTTGCAACCTGGTGGGGGTTAGTATAGATGGACTAATAGAACATGTCCCACACACTGCTTCAAGCCCAAATATTTTTTCAGAGCTGGATGCAGATAAACATTAGTTTTAATTTGCAACCTGGTGGAGGTTAGTATAGATGGACTAATAGAATGATGCTATGCCCGAAAGGTTTTACTTGGCTAGGTGCATTAAAAAAATTTGTATTCTATACACAGGTGGTGTAGCTTGCAACACAGATAGGCTACTCCACTGACTAACACACACTGCAAGAGGCCAAAAAGGAATTGCTTAGCTAGATTTAGCCAAATGCTGTGAAAAAAACTTGCACAGCAGTGGCACAGACCTGCCTGGCAAAAAGTGATAGGAACTGATGTAACCTAGCCCTCAAAAGGACTGCAATTACAATTAGTCTTTACTCCCAACCTATCTATTTAAGAGCACAGACCTGCCTGATAAAAGTGATAGGAACTGATGTAACCTAGCCCTCAAAAGGACTGCGATTACAATTAGTCTTTACTCCCAACCTATCTATTTAAAAGCACAGACCTGCCTGAAAAAAGTGATAGGAACTGATGTAACCTAGCCCTCAAAAGGACTGCAATTACATTTAGTCTTTACTCCCAACCTATCTATTTAAGAGCACAGACCTGCCTGATAAAAGTCGTAGGAAATTATGTATCCTAGTGGTCAAAAGGACTGCAATCACAACTATTCCCTACTCCTAAACTATCTGTAGATTTGTGCGAAAATTGGCTTGAGATTAACACTCAAAGTATAGCGCACATAGCAACAGCGGTGCCGTCTAACGCGCAGCTGCAGCAGTGAGAAAATGGTGGCTACGTGGAAAATGGCTGGGTTTTATAGGGCAAGGACATGTGACATACACAGACAATGACACTTGCCCTTGCTTGTGTGAAAAAAAGCAGTTCGCTCCGTGTGTGCGCTGTTGATAGGCTGACAGATTGCACCTCCCCACTGTAAATGCGGGAAAGAGAAAAAAAAATGGAGAGATCCATTATTTATGCAGAGATCCATCCCCTGCCCCTCCCCCCGCCCCGCTGTACATTCAAACTGCGTATTAACATTCATTTTCAGCATTACTGAGAAAAAATCCAGTTATGATTTTGGTGCACGAACAGTTATCGAACATAACCTCGAACAGCCGAATTTTTTTCAAATTGTTCATGTTCGCCGAACGGCTCGAACATCGCCCAAAACAGCTCGAATTTGAGATTGGCGAACAGTTCGAGTCGAACACCGCTCATCTCTACTTATTAGTCTATCCTTTCTTCCTGCTCTGGCTGTCTTGCTTTGGGGATTTTGACTACAATAGATAGTGCTGATGTCTCTGACAGATAACTCTTTTCACTTTCCTTTACGTGTTTGTACATTTGTATGTGTTTATTTGTGTCATACTAACTGGTTGCAAAGTGTTGGACTTGGAAGCTTTTGTTCACTGTGAGGCTATGTGCCCACGATGCATTTTTTTAAGCGTTTCCGCAGCGGTAAAAATGCTGCAGAAGCACTTAAAAAACACATGGTAGAAGCCTGCTATGGTCCCCAATGATAATCCGCATGTGCTGCGGAAATTTCCGCTGCGGGTTATCAATGCGGAAAAAAACGCAACACTACCAATTATTTTGTGGAAGCGCTGCGTTTTCGCTGCCATTAACTTGCATTGAATCGCTTGGATACCGCATGACTGCATCTGTACATGCAGAATCCAAGCGTTTCAATGTGCGGATGGTGCCTGGATGAGGAGGACAGGAGACTCTCCTCCGGACCCGGGTATCATAGAAAATGTAAAAAAAGAATAAAATAAAAAATAAATATCATATTTACCATCTGATGGCCCCCGCTGCGCTTGTCCTCCCTTGCCGGCAGCTCGCGGTGGACTCAAGGACCAGCACTGACATCATAGTCATGTGATGACAGGTCCTTTGGTGTAGTGTACCGCGAGCTGCCAGCAAGCCAGGACGGAGCGAAGCAAGACTCCGGGGGCCATCGGAAGGTAAGTATAGATTTATTTTTTTATTTATAAACATTCTTTAAGGTCACACTATATAAATCCATGCCATTTGCATGGATTTATATAGTGTGACCAAGTTGACAAGCACTTTCCAAGTGATGCTAAAATCGCTTGGAAAGCGCTTGTCAACCCGCATGCGGAAATGCATGTGTAGAACGCTTCACATCCACTTGTCCCTGGCAGGAAAAACGCATGTACAATCCGCATGCGTTTTATCTGCCAGGGAGATGCAGAAACGCTCAGGAAAAAATCCTGAGCATTTCTGCATCGTGGGCACATAGCCTGACAGTTGCGGGCAGGCAGTATATGTGTAGCAAGGCTGTGTTTAGGCAAGCGGTTACAGGCATTCCTGTAATGTCAATGATGACTACAGCCCCATTATGTATTAATGCCAAGTACTTGGACCATTTGAACCCCTCCATGCAGTTACACTTCAGAACTATGGTTTGTTCTTTACCCTTATAAGGTTTAAATGTTTTGAATAAATTTGCTTAGGCTTAGTTGATCACCAATAGTGTTGATCGAGTATGTATCATTAACCCTTTCCGGTGAGCACACTCGGGTGCTAACCGATTATTTTGTCTGACAGGCAATCTCTGCATGTGTCACAGTTGTCTAACAGCTGTGACACTTGCAGACGCGGTGAAAGCGAATGAAACGCCGAGCACGCCAAAATACTCGACGAGCACCCAAGCACGTTAATGATACATACTCGATCAACACTAATCACCAAGAGAAATTGAACTACACAACTAAGTGGATGAGTTCCTTCCCTGATTTCTTTGTTGTGCACATAAAAAAATAAAAGGGGACATTGGGAGTAAAATATCCATCATTCATTGTTAAAGAGGACCATTAACCAAATTTTTCATGTTGAACTTTACGTACCATGTAATAGTGGCTGTAGAGCGGAAAAAAAAACATTTTTATTCTTTAATTTAGTTTCTCTGTTACTGAGATTTTCACAATCAAAGTATTTGGCACCTAATTAATTAACTTTAGGTAAATGGGTTATTAGGTAGCATTTAATACAGGCAAAAGAAGTAAACGCCCCCAGTGTAAACGCCCCCTTGGATTTAACTAAAGTTTACTCATTAGATGCCAAATACTTGATTGCTAATATCTCTGCAACGAAGAGGCGAAAGTAAAAAAAAATAATAATGTATTCCACTCTGCAGCCACTATTACATCCTGTGTCTAGCTCAACATGAAAAATTTGATGAAAGGTCCTCTGACTGGGTCTAGGAGCACTGCATCAAGTGCTAAAAGGAGTGTTTTATACTTTGGATGAGGGAAAGGTATGTAGACTATACTGCTACAACAGAAGTAAAAAAAAGACAAAGATATTGGAGATAAAAGGCCCGAGTTACTCAACTGCATTGCGGTATCAGCACCAGAGAGCCTGCAAATGATGAGTATGAGTTACACATGAGGCTCATTCTAGACAGGCCATTGCTGAAATTTTTTACAAAGACAGTGTTAGCAAGTCCTCAGAGTTCTGGAGTGATCACAAGAAACATAACTACCCCAATTTGCTGAACAACAATTTGATGGAAAAGAAAAAAAAGAGAGGAGGATGATGAATCAGGTGCATTGTAGCAAATTGTCAGTCCCCAGCAACTGCCATATTGCATTAGTAAGAATTCCCACCACAAAAAGGAGTTGGTACTACAGTCATCCAGAACTAGTTGGTCCTTTGGTGGACCAGTGAACTAAAGCTCATAATAAATAAACTCTTCCCCTTGATTAAACTCAATTGGTTCTGCGTAGCCCCCAAAAATGTAGAAACCTATTATATTTCAAACTGGACAGACTTGACTGTAGTACTTAAGATACTTTGTGGCACAGCAGGCTATTGTGTACTAATGGATACAATGAGTTGGGTAGCAGATGACGAAGTAGATCCTAAAATCACACTGAGAAGAATAGAGACCTTGACAAGGCAAGTGACATTTTACCCCACTATTTCCTGGAATAACAGGTTATCCAGTCACCAAATGAGACAACAGATATATAAACTGACAGATCCCTGGATCCTAGAGTAGAGAAACACACCGACAACAGCCATATTTGTAGCAACATACAGTACAGACCAAAAGTTTGGACACACCTTCTCATTTAAAGATTTTTCTGTATTTTCATGACTATGAAAATTGTATATTCACACTGAAGGCATCCAAACTATGAATTAACACATGTGGAATTACATAGGTAACAAAAAAGTGTGAAACAACTGAAAATATGTCTTATCCAGGGGAGGAGTCCTGAGGAGATAATTTGCATATTCCCACTGCATTTTGGGGTAAGTGAAGAGTCTCCGCGAGCTCAAAGAACCCTGGATTTTGGCTGTTGGAGCTGAAAAGAGGACTTCGGTAAACCAGGGGAGGAGTCCTGAGGAGATAATTTGCATATTCCCACTGCATTTTGGGGTAAGTGAAGAGTCTCCGCGAGCTCAAAGAACACTGGATTTTGGCTGTTGGAGCTGAAAAGAGGACATTGGTAAACCGCGCGGCTGCCGGCGCGCGCATTTTGAAGCTTTTTTTTTAAGCTTTTTTCACTGTTTTCAGAACATTAACAGTAAGAACATGGAAGAGTCCAGGAGCCATTTGGTGAGCTGCATATCCTGCTACATGTTCACAGACTTGCCAGTGGAAAAGCCAAACTTCACATGCCAGAAATGCAAGCTTGTGTCCCTGTTGGAGGAAAAGTTGCGAAATCTAGAAGAGAGGTTAACTACCTTGAAAATCATTAAGGAAGGTGAAGAGTTCTTAGACAGAGCAGAATTATCTCTTCATGATTCAGAAAGAGAAGAAATTCGAACTGCACCTGAGGAAACAGAGGAATGGAAGCATGTGACCCACAGAAGCAGGAGGATCGAGAGGCAGTCTGCACCCATACTGCTCAGGAACCAGTACCAGGCTCTCTCGCAGGAGCACCATGAAGAAATACAGCAAGATAAGACTTTGCCAGCAATGAATAACCTTGTAAGCCCTCAGAATCCTCCTGGATGGAGAAAGAAGAATGTTGTGAAGAAAAAACAGAGAGTGGTGGTCATGGGGGATTCCCTGTTAAGAGGAACAGAGGCTGCTATCTGCAGACCAGACATAACCTCAAGAGAAATGTGCTGTCTTCCAGGAGCAAAAATTAAAGATGTGTCTGACAGGATATCAAGACTCTTCAGACCTACAGATCACTACCCATTCCTGCTAATACATGTGGGGACAAATGACACCACAAGAAAGGACCTGGAAACCATCTGCAGTGACTTTGAAGACTTAGGCAAGAAAGTGAAAGAATTGGGAGCGCAGGTGGTCTTCTCATCCATCCTCCCAGTGGGTGGCCATGGAACAATGAGGTGGAATAAGATTCTACAGGTGAACAACTGGCTAAGTCGATGGTGCCGTCAACAAGGATTTGGATTTCTGGATCACGGAATGAATTACCTATACGATGGACTACTTGCTAGAGATGGGGTGCACCTTACGAAGACTGGAAAACATGTATTTGGAAGTCGCCTTGCTACACTCATCAGGAGAGCTTTAAACTAGAACAATGTGGGAAGGGAAGCAAAAGGCCAAAAAAAGCCATACAGCTGACAAATACTATTGAGATCTCTGCTACTGGAAGTGGAAAGGAAAAACTAAGACAAAACAATTTAAATAATAAAAATATGGGAGGAAGAGAAACCAATCACAAACTAAAATGTTTTTATACAAATGCACAAAGCATGGGAAACAAACAAGGAGAATTGGAACTACTAATGCAGGAAAAGAAATATGATGTCATTGGAATCACTGAAACTTGGTGGGATGATACACATGATTGGAATAAAAGGCTAAAAGGATACAACTTATTTGCAAGAAACAGACTTGATAAACGAGGAGGAGGTGTCGCATTGTATGTTAGAAAAGCGTATATCTGCACAGAGATTGAAGCTTCAGAGACTGGGAGTTCTGTGGAAACTGTTTGGGTAAGAATACAAGGAGAGAACAACGGAAAGGACCCCATTGTAGGCATTTACTACAGGCCACCTGGGCAAGCTGAAGATATGGATGAACTCTTTATGTATCATATGACCAAGTTCTCCAAAAAATATGACGTAGTGGTCATGGGAGATTTCAACTATCCAGACATTTGTTGGGAATCTCTCTCAAGTAAAACTAACAGGTCAAGCAAATTCTTATCCTCTCTTGCTGACAACTTTATCTTCCAAAAGGTAGGGGAGAAAACAAGGGGATATGCTACTTTGGCTCTAATCCTTATAAACAGGGAGGAAATGGTTGAGGAGGTAAAGGTGTCTGGGACCCTAGGAGGCAGCGATCATGCTATTATAGAATTTTGGATAACTAGAGGAGGAAGACATGTGAAGACTCAAACTTCAAGGTTAGATTTTAGAAAGGCAGATTTTAAGAGAATAGGAGGGATCCAATGGCTGGATGTCCTTAAGGACAAAAATGTCCAGGAAGGATGGGAAATTTTTAAAAATGAGATTCTCAAAGCACAATCGTTAACAATCCCGAAAAGTAGGAAGAATGGGAAGCATTTAAGGAAACCAGGATGGATGAACACAGAACTTAAACACATGCTAAAAAGAAAGAAAGAAATGTTTATTAAATGGAAAGAGGGAGGCATATCTAAAGAAGATTATAATGCAGTCTGCAGATCCTGCAGGGCACGTATCAGGTTAGCTAAAGCTGACAATGAATTAAGGCTTGCAAGAGATGTCAAAAGCAATAAAAAAGAATTTTGGGGGTATGTCAAAAGTAAAAGAAAAGTCAAAGATGCTATAGGATTTTTACAGGATGAAAATGGAGAAATGGTAAGAGAGGATGTTGAGAAGGCCGAACTTTTTAATTCCTATTTTGCATCTGTTTTCTCTCAGAAAGAAAATCTAACATCAACTGATCTTCACTGTCCTTTCAAAGGAATAGAAGAATCCAAGTTATCTGTAAACAGAAAGATTGTGAGGGAATATTTAGCTAACATAAATGAGTTCAAGTCTCCAGGTCCAGATGAATTACACCCCAGAGTACTGAAGGAGATCGTAGAAGAAATTTTAGAACCACTCTCCATAATCTTTGAAAATTCTTGGAGAACAGGAGAAGTCCCAGAAGACTGGAGAAGAGCAAATGTTGTTCCTATCTTCAAAAAGGGGAAGAAGGTGGACCCAGGGAACTATAGGCCGGTGAGTCTGACTTCTATACCAGGAAAGATCTTTGAACAAATTATTAAACAACATGTATGTAAGTACATGGATAAGAATGAAGTGATTAACCAGAGTCAGCATGGGTTTGTAACTAATAAGTCATACCAGACTAACTTAATTTCCTTCTATGACAGAATCACTGACTGGGTGGATCAGGGAAATGCTGTAGATATAGTATATCTTGACTTCAGCAAAGCATTTGACAAAGTATCTCACACCATCCTTATTGAAAAAATGACCAAGTATGCAATGGACCAGGCAACTGTTAGGTGGATTCATAACTGGCTTAGTGATCGGACTCAAAGGGTGGTTGTAAATGGCTTCACATCCAGCTGGATGAATGCCTCAAGTGGGGTACCACAGGGCTCCATCCTGGGACCTGTATTGTTCAACATCAATGATTTAGATGAAGGAATTGAGGGTAAACTGATTAAATTTGCTGATGACACAAAGCTAGGAGGGATAGCTAATACTAGAGAAGAGAGAGAGAGGATTCAAAAAGACCTAAATAAACTGGAGCAGTGGGCAGCAAACAACAGAATGGTTTTTAACAGGGAAAAATGCAAAGTACTACATCTGGGCAATAAAAATGAAAAAAGCATATACAGAATGGGAGGAATAGAGCTAAGCAACAGTACATGTGAAAAAGACTTAGGTATACTAATAGATCATAGACTGAACATGAGTCAACAGTGCAATGCAGCAGCAAAATAGGCAAATACAATTCTGGGATGTATTAACAGAAGCATACAGTCTAGATCACGTGAAGTCATTATCGGTCTTTACTCCTCTTTGGTCAGACCTCATCTGGAATACTGTGTACAGTTTTGGGCACCACATTTTAAAAAAGACATAGACAAACTGGAGCAGGTTCAGAGAAGAGCGACCAGAATGGTGACTGGTCTGCAAACTATGTCCTATGAGGAACGGTTGCAGGATTTGGGAATGTTTAGCTTGCAAAAAAGAAGACTGAGAGGAGACTTAATAGCTGTCTACAAATATGTCAAGGGCTGTCACATTGTAGAAGGATCATCTTTATTCTCATTTGCACAAGGAAAGACTAGAAGCATTGGGATGAAACTAAATGGGAGGAGACACAGATTAGATATTAGAAAAAACTTTTTGACAGTTAGGGTGATTAATGAGTGGAACAGGCTGCCACGAGAGGTGGTGAGTTCCCCTTCAATGGACGTCTTCAAACAGAGGCTGGACAGACATCTGTCTGAGATGATTTAGTGAATCCTGCTTTGAGCAGGGGGTTGGACCAGATGACCCAGGAGGTCCCTTCCAACTCTACCATTCTATGATTCTATGATTCTTCAAAGTAGCCACCTTTTGCTTTGATGAATGCTTTGCACACTCTTGGCATTCTCTTGATGAGCTACAAGAGGTAGTCACCGGAAATGGTCTTCCAACAATCTTGAAGGAGTTCCCAGAGATGCTTAGCACTTGTTGGACCTCTTGCCTTCACTCTGCGGTCCAGCTCACCCCAAACCATCTCGATTGGGTTCAGGTCTGGTGACTGTGGAGGCCAGGTCATTTGGCGTAGCACCCCATCACTCTCCTTCTTGGTCAAATAGCCCTTGCACAGCCTGGAGGTGTGTTTGGGGTCATTGTCCTGTTGAAAAATAAATGATGGTCCAACTAAACGCAAACCGGATGGAATAGCATGCCGCTGCAAGATGCTGTGGTAGCCATGCTGGTTCAGTATGCCTTCAATTTTGAATAAATCCCCAACAGTGTCACCAGCAAAGCACCCCCACACCATCACACCACCTCTTCCATGCTTCACGGGGAACCAGGCATGTAGAGTCCATCCGTTCATATTTTCTGCGTCGCACAAAGACACGGTGGTTGGAACCAAAGATCTCAAATTTGGACTCATCAGACCAAAGCACAGATTTCCACTGGTCTAATGTCCATTCCTTGTGTTCTTTAGCCCAAACAAGTCTCTTCTGCTTGTTGCCTGTCCTTAGCAGTGGTTTCCTAGCAGCTATTTTACTATGAAGGCCTGCTGCACAAAGTCTCCTCTTAACAGTTGTTGAAGAGATGTGTCTGCTGCTAGAACTCTGTGTGGCATTGACCTGGTCTCTAATCTGAGCTACTGTTATCCTGCGATTTCTGAGGCTGGTGACTCGGATAAACTTATCCTCAGAAGCAGAGGTGCCTCTTGGTCTTGCTTTCCTTGGGCGGTCCTCATGTGAGCCAGTTTCTTTGTAGCGCTTGATGGTTTTTCCAACTGCACTTGGGGACACTTTCAAAGTTTTCCCAATTTTTCGCACTGACTGACCTTCATTTCTTAAAGTAATGATGGCCACTCGTTTTTCTTTACTTAGCTGCTCTTTTCTTGCCATTATACAAATTCTAACAGTCTATTCAGTAGGACTATCAGCTGTGTATCCACCTGACTTCTGCACAACACAACTGATGGTCCCAACCCCATTTATAAGGCAAGAAATCCCACTTATTAAACCTGACATGGCACAAGTGTGAAGTGAAAACCATTTCCGGTGACTACCTCTTGAAGCTCGTCAAGAGAATGCCAAGAGTGTGCAAAGCAGTCATCAAAGCAAAAGGTGGCTACTTTGAACAACCTAGAATATAAGACATATTTTCAGTTGTTTCACACTTTTTTGTTAAGTATATAATTCCACATGTGTTAATTCATAGTTTTGATGCCTTAAGTGTGAATGTACAATTTTCAAAGTCATGAAAATACAGAAAAATCTTTAAATGAGAAGGTGTGTCCAAACTTTTGGTCTGTACTGTACATGACCGGGGCAAAGAATAGCAGCAATGAGATTGTGACTGCAGCCCAATGACTTGAAGTGCCCTCTCTACCAGTACTATCTCTCTCAAATCTCAAGACTTATCGACATTTGAAATTTGCGATCTGTATGTCTCTCAGCTGCTGTATTGTATACAATATATATGATACGTAGGGAGTCTTTAGATGTTATATGCTGATTGGTGAGCAGATTAGTTAGGAAGGGGAGGTGGTACCTGTTCCTATGGGTGTGTCACTAATTAGTAATGTTATCTAAATTTGCAGTTTGCATTATGTTGGTATGCTTGATAAAGACTGGTATTGTTGAAACATTGCATTGTATTTGGATCCGCATGAGCTCCTTGGAGATTGGGATGCTGCAGCTGTGTGGGTATGATGACCTGGTTCCTGGAAGTCCTTATTGAGTGCTGTGGTTAATTTTTCATTAGACAAACTCTCCGTCATAATGTAGGGGAAAATTCTCTAAATCACCTCTTGTGAAGGAACATCTCACCCTCATATTGATGATTCAAGCATGGCTTCATCATAAC
The DNA here is from genome assembly GCF_046119375.1 of Phyllobates terribilis. Classification (NCBI taxonomy): domain Eukaryota; kingdom Metazoa; phylum Chordata; class Amphibia; order Anura; family Dendrobatidae; genus Phyllobates; species Phyllobates terribilis. Next base: position 845,747,761 of record NW_027362761.1, read on the forward strand.
TTAGAAAGGGAACAAGAGCTAGCACTCTAACACTACACTTGATTCTTGTTCAGCTATGGCCCCTGTTGTGAACAGGTAATTGAAGTGAGCTGATGGAGAGTAGACACAAAGTCAATGCAAAAGTGTTTGAGCCGATACTTTTAGCATCTGTGGAGGTAAGTGTTCCTCTGTTCAAAAACAACACAGGCCAATGAAATCAAACGCTCCGGCACAAAAGTCCAGTTATGAATATTGTTTTTTTTGTGACAGGCGTAGGTCCTATAGTTATGGGACACATATTTTCAGCAACACTGTGTGGTCTGCGCATCAGCCCCGAATTAATATCGGCCAGATGGATAACATTATATATCCTGGTCTTCCAGGATCTGTACTACCTGTTTCTGGTTTTCCAGAACCTCTGATATGTGTCTGCCTGTGGCATCCAGTACCTCTGCTAGCTGTTCCCAGTCTTCCAGGACCTCTACTACTTGTCCACCAGAGGCTTCTAGGATGTTTTCTGTCTGCCTGAAGCTTCGAGGACCTCTGCTACCCTTTCCTGCTCTTAATGGGCCTCTGCTACCTGTTCTAGATCTTCCAGAACAAATTCTTTCTGTTCCATGTCTTCCAGGACCTTTGCTACTTGTCTGCGGTCTCCTGGACCACTGCTACCTGTTTCGGGACTCCTGTCTGTCTGTGGTGTCCCGTACCACTGATACCTATTTCCTGTGTGCCATAACTACCTGCTCCACTGATGCCTGTGGCCCATGTGCCAACACGGGCTTTGAGAATCCACCTCACCTAATGAGCTTAACACGTTGACAGTACTTTTGCTAGTAGCAAATAGAATTGTGCTCATACCATGGGAAAATACACTTTGCCTGCTCCTTGCTGTATAGGATATATCTCAGAATGTATTCTACTTTGATCTCTGATCAACTGTATTGGCAGATGAACACAAATCTTGGGAGAAGGAATGTTCTCCCTCAGGCTGATTTTGGATATTCCTATGTGCATCCAGTGGCTCCCAGGACTTTATTCCCTTAACTGGCTGCTAGTGTTGAGCATTCCGATACTGAAATATCGGGTATCGGCCGATATTCGCGGTATCGGAATTCCGAAACTTAATTCCGATACTTTTGCAATATTGTATACCGGAATCGGAAGTTCCCATAATGCAATGAGCCAGTTTCATTTTATTCAGCCAATGAGGATCCTAAGAAGTGTGGGCACATCCTGTTAGGCAAGTAGGCATCTTAACTAATGGCATGGCTGTGATTGGCTGCTGAAATGATGTCATGATGCACTATAAAAGCCGCCGCCGCCATTTTCAGCTCACTCTGCTGTGAATTCAGTTAGGGATAGAGATGAGCGTTGTTCTACTCGAACTGTTCGCCAATCTCAAATTCGAGCTGTTTTGGGCGGTGTTCGAGCCGTTCGGCGAACACGAACGATTTGAGAAAAATTCGGCTGTTCGAGGTTATGTTCGATAACTGTTCGTGCACGAAAATCATAACTGGATTTTTTCTCAGTAATGATGAAAATTAATGTTAATACGCAGTTTGAGTGTACAGCGGGGTGGGGGGAGGGGCAGGGGATAGATCTCTGCAGGAATAATGAAGATCTCCATTTTTTTTCTCTTTCCCGCATTTGCAGTGGGGAGGTGCAGTCTGTCAGCCTATCAGCAGCGCACACACGGAGCGAACTGCTGTTTTTCACACAAGCAAGGGCATGTGTCATTGGCAGTGTATGTCACATGTCCTTTCCCTATAAGACCAAGCCATTTTCCCCGTCGCCACCATTTTCTCACTGCTGCAGCTGCGTGTTAGATGGCACCGCTGTTGCTGTGTGCGCTACACCTTGTTAATTTCAAGCCAATTTTCGCACAAATCTACAGATAGCTTGGGAGTAGGGAATAGTTGTGATTGCAGTCCTTTTAAGGACTAGGTTACAGCATTTCCTATGACTTTTATCAGGCAGGTCTGTGCTCTTAAATAGATAGTTTGTGGGAGTAAAGACTAATTGTAATTGCAGTCCTTTTCAGGACTAGGTTACATCAGTTCCTATCAGTTTTTGCCAGGCAGGTCTGTGCCAGTGCTGTGCAAGTTTTTTTCACAGCATTTGGCTGAATCTAGCAAAGCTAATCCTTTTTGGCCTATTGCAGAGTGTGTTAGTCAGTGGAGTAGCCTATCTGTGTTGCAAGATATACCACCTGTGTATAGAATACCAATTTTTTTACTGCACCTAGTGAAGTAAAATCTTTTGGGCATAGCATCATTCTGTTAGTCCATCTATACTGACCTCCATCAGGTTGCAAATTGAATATAATTTTTTTCTGCATCTAGCTCTGAAAAAATATTTGGGCTTCTAGCAGTGTGTGGGGCTTGTTCTATTAGTCCAGCTATACTGACCTCCATCAGGTTACAAACTGAATATAATTTTTTTCTGCATCTAGCTCTGAAAAAATATTTGGCCTTCTAGCAGTGTGTGGGACTTTCTCTATTAGTCCATCTATACTGACCTCCATCAGGTTGCAAATTAAAAATATTTTTTATCTGCATCTAGCTCTGAAAAAATATTTGGCCTTCTAGCAGTGTGTGGGACTTTCTATATTAGTCCATCTATACTGACTTCCATCAGGTTGCAAATTAAAAATAATTTTTATATGCATCTACCTCTGAAAAAATATTTGGGCTTCTAGATGTGTGTTGGACTTGTTCTATTAGTCCATCTATACTGACCTCCATCAGGTTGCAAACTGAATATAATTTTTTTCTGCATCTAGCTCTGAAAAAATATTTGGCCTTCTAGCAGTGTGTGGGACTTTCTCTATTAGTCCATCTATACTGACCTCCATCAGGTTGCAAATTAAAAATAATTTTTATCTGCATCTAGCTCTGAAAAAATATTTGGCCTTCTAGCAGTGTGTGGGACTTTCTCTATTAGTCCATCTATACTGACCTCCATCAGGTTGCAAACTGAATATATTTTTTTTCTGCATCTACCTCTGAAAAAATATTGGGCTTCTAGCTGTGTGTGGGACTTGTTCTATTAATCCATCTATACAGACCTCCATCAGGTTGCAAACTGAATATATTTTTTTTCTGCATCTACCTCTGAAAAAATATTGGGCTTCTAGCTGTGTGTGGGACTTGTTCTATTAATCCATCTATACAGACCTCCATCAGGTTGCAAACTGAATATAATTTTTTTCTGCATCTAGCTCTGAAAAAATAGTTGGCCTTCTAGCAGTGTGTGGGACTTTCTCTATTGGTCCATCTATACTGACCTCCATCAGGTTGCAAATTAAAAATATTTTTTATCTGCATCTAGCTCTGAAAAAATATTTGGCCTTCTAGCAGTGTGTGGGACTATCTCTATTAGTCCATCTATACTGACCTCCATCAGGTTGCAAATTAAAAATAATTTTTATCTGCATCTACCTCTGAAAAAATATTTGGGCTTCTAGCTGTGTGTGGGACTTGTTCTATTAGTCCATCTATACTGACCTCCATCAGGTTGCAAACTGAATATAATTTTTTTCTGCATCTAGCTCTGAAAAAATATTTGGCCTTCTAGTAGTGTGTGGGACTTTCTCTATTAGTCCATCTATACTGACCTCCATCAGGTTGCAAATTAAAAATAATTTTTATCTGCATCTAGCTCTGAAAAAATATTTGGCCTTCTAGCAGTGTGTGGGACTTTCTCTATTAGTCCATCTATACTGACCTCCATCAGGTTGCAAATTAAAAATAATTTTTATCTGCATCTACCTCTGAAAAAATATTTGGGCTTCTAGCTGTGTGTGGGACTTGTTATATTAGTCCATCTATACTGACCTCCATCAGGTTGCAAACTGAATATAATTTTTTTCTGCATCTAGCTCTGAAAAAATATTTGGCCTTCTAGCAGTGTGTGGGACTTTCTCTATTAGTCCATCTATACTGACCTCCATCAGGTTGCAAATTAAAAATAATTTTTATCTGCATCTAGCTCTGAAAAAATATTTGGCCTTCTAGCAGTGTGTGGGACTTTCTATATTAGTCCATCTATACTGACTTCCATCAGGTTGCAAATTAAAAATAATTTTTATATGCATCTACCTCTGAAAAAATATTTGGGCTTCTAGATGTGTGTTGGACTTGTTCTATTAGTCCATCTATACTGACCTCCATCAGGTTGCAAACTGAATATAATTTTTTTCTGCATCTAGCTCTGAAAAAATATTTGGCCTTCTAGCAGTGTGTGGGACTTTCTCTATTAGTCCATCTATACTGACCTCCATCAGGTTGCAAATTAAAAATAATTTTTATCTGCATCTAGCTCTGAAAAAATATTTGGCCTTCTAGCAGTGTGTGGGACTTTCTCTATTAATCCATCTATTCTGACCTCCATCAGGTTGCAAACTGAATATAATTTTTTTCTGCATCTAGCTCTGAAAAAATATTTGGCCTTCTAGCAGTGTGTGGGACTTTCTCTATTAGTCCATCTATACTGACCTCCATCAGGTTGCAAACTGAATATATTTTTTTTCTGCATCTACCTCTGAAAAAATATTGGGCTTCAAGCTGTGTGTGGGACTTGTTCTATTAATCCATCTATACTGACCTCCATCAGGTTGCAAACTGAATATAATTTTTTTCTGCATCTAGCTCTGAAAAAATATTTGGCCTTCTAGCAGTGTGTGGGACTTTCTCTATTAGTCCATCTATACTGACCTCCATCAGGTTGCAAATTAAAAATAATTTTTATCTGCATCTAGCTCTGAAAAAATATTTGGCCTTCTAGCAGTGTGTGGGACTTTCTCTATTAGTCCATCTATTCTGACCTCCATCAGGTTGCAAACTGAATATAATTTTTTTCTGCATCTAGCTCTGAAAAAATATTTGGCCTTCTAGCAGTGTGTGGGACTTTCTCTATTAGTCCATCTATACTGACCTCCATCAGGTTGCAAACTGAATATATTTTTTTTCTGCACCTACCTCTGAAAAAATATTGGGCTTCTAGCTGTGTGTGGGACTTGTTCTATTAATCCATCTATACAGACCTCCATCAGGTTGCAAACTGAATATATTTATTTTCTGCATCTACCTCTGAAAAAATATTGGGCTTCTAGCTGTGTGTGGGACTTGTTCTATTAATCCATCTATACAGACCTCCATCAGGTTGCAAACTGAATATAATTTTTTTCTGCATCTAGCTCTGAAAAAATAGTTGGCCTTCTAGCAGTGTGTGGGACTTTCTCTATTGGTCCATCTATACTGACCTCCATCAGGTTGCAAATTAAAAATAATTTTTATCTGCATCTAGCTCTGAAAAAATATTTGGCCTTCTAGCAGTGTGTGGGACTATCTCTATTAGTCCATCTATACTGACCTCCATCAGGTTGCAAATTAAAAATAATTTTTATCTGCATCTACCTCTGAAAAAATATTTGGGCTTCTAGCTGTGTGTGGGACTTGTTCTATTAGTCCATCTATACTGACCTCCATCAGGTTGCAAACTGAATATAATTTTTTTCTGCATCTAGCTCTGAAAAAATATTTGGCCTTCTAGTAGTGTGTGGGACTTTCTCTATTAGTCCATCTATACTGACCTCCATCAGGTTGCAAATTAAAAATAATTTTTATCTGCATCTAGCTCTGAAAAAATATTTGGCCTTCTAGCAGTGTGTGGGACTTTCTCTATTAGTCCATCTATACTGACCTCCATCAGGTTGCAAATTAAAAATAATTTTTATCTGCATCTACCTCTGAAAAAATATTTGGGCTTCTAGCTGTGTGTGGGACTTGTTATATTAGTCCATCTATACTGACCTCCATCAGGTTGCAAACTGAATATAATTTTTTTCTGCATCTAGCTCTGAAAAAATATTTGGCCTTCTAGCAGTGTGTGGGACTTTCTCTATTAGTCCATCTATACTGACCTCCATCAGGTTGCAAATTAAAAATAATTTTTATCTGCATCTAGCTCTGAAAAAATATTTGGCCTTCTAGCAGTGTGTGGGACTTTCTATATTAGTCCATCTATACTGACTTCCATCAGGTTGCAAATTAAAAATAATTTTTATATGCATCTACCTCTGAAAAAATATTTGGGCTTCTAGATGTGTGTTGGACTTGTTCTATTAGTCCATCTATACTGACCTCCATCAGGTTGCAAACTGAGTATAATTTTTTTCTGCATCTAGCTCTGAAAAAATATTTGGCCTTCTAGCAGTGTGTGGGACTTTCTCTATTAGTCCATCTATACTGACCTCCATCAGGTTGCAAATTAAAAATAATTTTTATCTGCATCTAGCTCTGAAAAAATATTTGGCCTTCTAGCAGTGTGTGGGACTTTCTCTATTAGTCCATCTATTCTGACCTCCATCAGGTTGCAAACTGAATATAATTTTTTTCTGCATCTAGCTCTGAAAAAATATTTGGCCTTCTAGCAGTGTGTGGGACTTTCTCCATTAGTCCATCTATACTGACCTCCATCAGGTTGCAAACTGAATATATTTTTTTTCTGCATCTACCTCTGAAAAAATATTGGGCTTCTAGCTGTGTGTGGGACTTGTTCTATTAATCCAGCTATACAGACCTCCATCAGGTTGCAAACTGAATATATTTTTTTTCTGCATCTACCTCTGAAAAAATATTGGGCTTCTAGCTGTGTGTGGGACTTGTTCTATTAATCCATCTATACAGACCTCCATCAGGTTGCAAACTGAATATAATTTTTTTCTGCATCTAGCTCTGAAAAAATAGTTGGCCTTCTAGCAGTGTGTGGGACTTTCTCTATTGGTCCATCTATACTGACCTCCATCAGGTTGCAAATTAAAAATAATTTTTATCTGCATCTAGCTCTGAAAAAATATTTGGCCTTCTAGCAGTGTGTGGGACTATCTCTATTAGTCCATCTATACTGACCTCCATCAGGTTGCAAATTAAAAATAATTTTTATCTGCATCTACCTCTGAAAAAATATTTGGGCTTCTAGCTGTGTGTGGGACTTGTTCTATTAGTCCATCTATACTGACCTCCATCAGGTTGCAAACTGAATATAATTTTTTTCTGCATCTAGCTCTGAAAAAATATTTGGCCTTCTAGTAGTGTGTGGGACTTTCTCTATTAGTCCATCTATACTGACCTCCATCAGGTTGCAAATTAAAAATAATTTTTATCTGCATCTAGCTCTGAAAAAATATTTGGCCTTCTAGCAGTGTGTGGGACTTTCTCTATTAGTCCATCTATACTGACCTCCATCAGGTTGCAAATTAAAAATAATTTTTATCTGCATCTACCTCTGAAAAAACATTTGGGCTTCTAGCTGTGTGTGGGACTTGTTCTATTAGTCCATCTATACTGACCTCCATCAGGTTGCAAACTGAATATAATTTTTTTCTGCATCTAGCTCTGAAAAAATATTTGGCCTTCTAGCAGTGTGTGGGATTTTCTCTATTAGTCCATCTATACTGACCTCCATCAGGTTGCAAATTAAAAATAATTTTTATCTGCATCTAGCTCTGAAAAAATATTTGGCCTTCTAGCAGTGTGTGGGACTTTCTCTATTAGTCCATCTATACTGACCTCCATCAGGTTGCAAATTAAAAATAATTTTTATCTGCATCTACCTCTGAAAAAATATTTGGGCTTCTAGCTGTGTGTGGGACTTGTTCTACTAGTCCATCTATACTGACCTCCATCAGGTTGCAAACTGAATATAATTTTTTTCTGCATCTAGCTCTGAAAAAATATTTGGCCTTCTAGCAGTGTGTGGGACTTTCTCTATTAGTCCATCTATACTGACCTCCATCAGGTTGCAAATTAAAAATAATTTTTATCTGCATCTAGCTCTGAAAAAATATTTGGCCTTCTAGCTGTGTGTGGAACTTGTTCTATTAATCCATCTATACAGACCTCCATCAGGTTGCAAACTGAATATATTTTTTTTCTGCATCTACCTCTGAAAAAATATTGGGCTTCTAGCTGTGTGTGGGACTTGTTCTATTAATCCATCTATACTGACCTCCATCAGGTTGCAAACTGAATATAATTTTTTTCTGCATCTAGCTCTGAAAAAATATTTGGCCTTCTAGCAGTGTGTGGGACTTTCTCTATTAGTCCATCTATACTGACCTCCATCAGGTTGCAAATTAAAAATAATTTTTATCTGCATCTAGCTCTGAAAAAATATTTGGCCTTCTAGAAGTGTGTGGGACTTTCTCTATTAGTCCATCTATACTGACCTCCATCAGGTTGCAAATTAAAAATATTTTTTATCTGCATCTAGCTCTGAAAAAATATTTGGCCTTCTAGCAGTGTGTGGGACTTTCTCTATTAGTCCATCTATACTGACTTCCATCAGGTTGCAAATTAAAAATAATTTTTATATGCATCTACCTCTGAAAAATATTTGGGCTTCTAGCTGTGTGTTGGACTTGTTCTATTAGTCCATCTATACTGACCTCCATCAGGTTGCAAACTGAATATAATTTTTTTCTGCATCTAGCTCTGAAAAAATATTTGGCCTTCTAGCAGTGTGTGGGACTTTCTCTATTAGTCCATCTATTCTGACCTCCATCAGGTTGCAAATTAAAAATAATTTTTATCTGCATCTAGCTCTGAAAAAATATTTGGCCTTCTAGCTGTGTGTGGGACTTGTTCTATTAGTCCATCTATACTGACCTCCATCAGGTTGCAAACTGAATATATTTTTTTTCTGCATCTACCTCTGAAGAAATATTGGGCTTCTAGCTGTGTGTGGGACTTGTTCTATTAATCCATCTATACAGACCTCCATCAGGTTGCAAACTGAATATATTTTTTTTCTGCATCTACCTCTGAAAAAATATTGGGCTTCTAGCTGTGTGTGGGACTTGTTCTATTAATCCATCTATACAGACCTCCATCAGGTTGCAAACTGAATATAATTTTTTTCTGCATCTAGCTCTGAAAAAATAGTTGGCCTTCTAGCAGTGTGTGGGACTTTCTCTATTGGTCCATCTATACTGACCTCCATCAGGTTGCAAATTAAAAATAATTTTTATCTGCATCTAGCTCTGAAAAAATATTTGGCCTTCTAGCAGTGTGTGGGACTTTCTCTATTAGTCCATCTATACTGACCTCCATCAGGTTGCAAATTAAAAATAATTTTTATCTGCATCTAGCTCTGAAAAAATATTTGGTCTTCTAGCAGTGTGTGGGACTTTCTCTATTAGTCCATCTATACTGACCTCCATCAGGTTGCATATTAAAAATAATTTTTATCTGCATCTACCTCTGAAAAAACATTTGGGCTTCTAGCTGTGTGTGGGACTTGTTCTATTAATCCATCTATATAGACCTCCATCAGGTTGCAAGCTGAATATATTTTTTTTCTGCATCTACCTCTGAAAAAATATTTTGCTTCTAGCTGTGTGTGGGACTTGTTCTATTAATCCATCTATACTGACCTCCATCAGGTTGCAAACTGAATATAATTTTTTTCTGCATCTAGCTCTGAAAAAATATTTGGCCTTCTAGCAGTGTGTGGGACTTTCTCTATTAGTCCATCTATACTGACCTCTATCAGGTTGCAAATTAAAAATAATTTTTATCTGCATCTAGCTCTGAAAAAATATTTGGCCTTCTAGCAGTGTGTGGGACTTTCTCTATTAGTCCATCTATACTGACCTCCATCAGGTTGCAAATTAAAAATAATTTTTATCTGCATCTACCTCTGAAAAAATATTTGGGCTTCTAGCTGTGTGTGGGACTTGTTCTATTAGTCCATCTATACTGACCTCCATCAGGTTGCAAACTGAATATAATTTTTTTCTGCATCTAGCTCTGAAAAAATATTTGGCCTTCTAGCAGTGTGTGGGACTTTCTCTATTAGTCCATCTATACTGACCTCCATCAGGTTGCAAATTAAAAATAATTTTTATCTGCATCTAGCTCTGAAAAAATATTTGGCCTTCTAGCAGTGTGTTGGACTTTCTCTATTAGTCCATCTATACTGACCTCCATCAGGTTGCAAATTAAAAATAATTTTTATCTGCATCTACCGCTGAAAAAACATTTGGGCTTCTAGCTGTGTGTGGGACTTGTTCTATTAATCAATCTATACAGACCTCCATCAGGTTGCAAACTGAATATATTTTTTTTCTGCATCTACCTCTGAAAAAATATTGGGCTTCTAGCTGTGTGTGGGACTTGTTCTATTAATCCATCTATACAGACCTCCATCAGGTTGCAAACTGAATATAATTTTTTTCTGCATCTAGCTCTGAAAAAATATTTGGCCTTCTAGCAGTGTGTGGGACTTTCTCTATTAGTCCATCTATACTGACCTCCATCAGGTTGCAAATTAAAAATAATTTTTATCTGCATCTAGCTCTGAAAAAATAATTGGCCTTCTAGCAGTGTGTGGGACTTTCTCTATTAGTCCATCTATACTGACCTCCATCAGGTTGCAAATTAAAAATATTTTTTATCTGCATCTACCTCTGAAAAAATATTTGGGCTTCTAGCTGGGTTTGGGACTTGTTCTATTAGTCCATCTATACTGACCTCCATCAGGTTGCAAACTGAATATAATTTTTTTCTGCATCTAGCTCTGAAAAAATATTTGGCCTTCTAGCAGTGTGTGAGACTTTCTCTATTAGTCCATCTATATTGACCTCCATCAGGTTGCAAATTAAAAATAATTTTTATCTGCATCTAGCTCTGAAAAAATATTTGGCCTTCTAGCAGTGTGTGGGACTTTCTCTATTAGTCCTTCTAAACTGACCTCCATCAGGTTGCAAATTAAAAATAATTTTTATCTGCATCTAGCTCTGAAAAAATATTTGGCCTTCTAGCAGTGTGTGGGACTTTCTCTATTAGTCCATCTATACTGACCTCCATCAGGTTGCAAATTAAAAATAATTTTTATCTGCATCTACCTCTGAAAAAACATTTGGGCTTCTAGCTGTGTGTGGGACTTGTTCTATTAATCCATCTATACAGACCTCCATCAGGTTGCAAACTGAATATATTTTTTTTCTGCATCTACCTCTGAAAAAATATTGGGCTTCTAACTGTGTGTGGGACTTGTTCTATTAATCCATCTATACAGACCTCCATCAGGTTGCAAACTGAATATAATTTTTTTCTGCATCTAGCTCTGAAAAAATATTTGGCCTTCTAGCAGTGTGTGGGACTTTCTCTATTAGTCCATCCATATTGACCTCCATCAGGTTGCAAATTAAAAATAATTTTTATCTGCATCTAGCTCTGAAAAAATATTTGGCCTTCTAGCAGTGTGTGGGACTTTCTCTATTAGTCCTTCTAAACTGACCTCCATCAGGTTGCAAATTAAAAATAATTTTTATCTGCATCTAGCTCTGAAAAAATATTTGGCCTTCTAGCAGTGTGTGGGACTTTCTCTATTAGTCCATCTATACTGACCTCCATCAGGTTGCAAATTAAAAATTATTTTTATCTGCATCTACCTCTGAAAAAATATTTGGGCTTCTAGCTGTGTGTGGGACTTGTTCTATTAGTCCATCTATACTGACCTCCATCAGGTTGCAAACTGAATATCATTTTTTTCTGCATCTAGCTCTGAAAAAATATTTGGCCTTCTAGCAGTGTGTGGGACTTTCTCTATTAGTCCATCTATACTGACCTCCATCAGGTTGCAAACTGAATATATTTTTTTTCTGCATCTACCTCTGAAAAAATATTGGGCTTCTAGCTGTGTGTGGGACTTGTTCTATTAATCCATCTATACAGACCTCCATCAGGTTGCAAAATGAATATATTTTTTTTCTGCATCTACCTCTGAAAAAATATTGGGCTTCTAGCTGTGTGTAGGACTTGTTCTATTAATCCATCTATACAGACCTCCATCAGGTTGCAAACTGAATATAATTTTTTTCTGCATCTAGCTCTGAAAAAATATTTGGCCTTCTAGCAGTGTGTGGGACTTTCTCTATTAGTCCATCTATACTGACCTCCATCAGGTTGCAAATTAAAAATAATTTTTATCTGCATCTAGCTCTGAAAAAATATTTGGCCTTCTAGCAGTGTGTGGGACTTTCTCTATTAGTCCATCTATACTGACCTCCATCAGGTTGCAAACTGAATATATTTTTTTTCTGCATCTACCTCTGAAAAAATATTGGGCTTCTAGCTGTGTGTGGGACTTGTTCTATTAATCCATCTATACAGACCTCCATCAGGCTGCAAATTAAAAATAATTTTTATCTGCATCTAGCTCTGAAAAAATATTTTCCTTCTAGCAGTGTGTGGGACTTTCTCTATTAGTCCATCTATACTGACCTCCATCAGGTTGCAAATTAAAAATAATTTTTATCTGCATCTAGCTCTGAAAAAATATTTGGCCTTCTAGCAGTGCGTGGGACTTTCTCTATTAGTCCATCTATACTGACCTCCATCAGGTTGCAAATTAAAAATAATTTTTATCTGCATCTAGCTCTGAAAAAATATTTGGCCTTCTAGCAGTGTGTGGGACTTTCTCTATTAGTCCATCTATACTGAAATCCATCAGGTTGCAAATTAAAAATAATTTTTATCTGCATCTACCTCTGAAAAAACATTTGGGCTTCTAGCTGTGTGTGGGACTTGTTCTATTAGTCCATCTATACTGACCTCCATCAGGTTTCAAACTGAAAATAATTTTTTTCTGCATCTAGCTCTGAAAAAATATTTGGCCTTCTAGCAGTGTGTGGGACTTTCTCTATTAGTCCATCTATACTGACCTCCATCAGGTTGCAAACTGAATATATTTTTTTTCTGCATCTACCTCTGAAAAAATATTGGGCTTCTAGCTGTGTGTGGGACTTGTTCTATTAATCCATCTATACAGACCTCCATCAGGTTGCAAACTGAATATAATTTTTTCTGCTTCTAGCTGTGAAAAAATATTTGGCCTTCTAGCAGTGAGTGGGACCTTCTCTATTAGTCCATCTATACTGACCTCCATCAGGTTGCAAATTAAAAATAATTTTTATCTGCATCTAGCTCTGAAAAAATATTTGGCCTTCTAGCAGTGTGTGGGACTTTCTCTATTAGTCCATCTATACTGACCTCCATCAGGTTGCAAATTAAAAATAATTTTTATCTGCATCTAGCTCTGAAAAAATATTTGGCCTTCTAGCAGTGTGTGGGACTTTCTCTATTAGTCCATCTATACTGACCTCCATCAGGTTGCAAACTCAATATAATTTTTTTCTGCATCTAGCTCTGAAAAAATATTTGGCCTTCTAGCAGTGTGTGGGACTTTCTCTGTTAGTCCATCTATACTGACCTCCATCAGGTTGCAAACTGAATATATTTTTTTTCTGCATCTACCTCTGAAAAAATATTGGGCTTCTAGCTGTGTGTGGGACTTGTTCTATTAATCCATCTATACAGACCTCCATCAGGTTGTAAACTGAATATAATTTTTTTCTGCATCTAGCTCTGAAAAAATAGTTGGCCTTCTAGCAGTGTGTGGGACTTTCTCTATTAGTCCATCTATACTGACCTCCATCAGGTTGCAAATTAAAAATAATTTTTATCTGCATCTAGCTCTGAAAAAATATTTGGCCTTCTAGCAATGTGTGGGACTTTCTCTATTAGTCCATCTATACTGACCTCCATCAGGTTGCAAATTAAAAATAATTTTTTTCTGCATCTACCTCTGAAAAAATATTTGGGCTTCTAGCTGTGTGTGGGACTTGTTCTATTAGTCCATCTATACTGACCTACATCAGGTTGCAAACTGAATATAATTTTTTTCTGCATCTAGCTCTGAAAAAATATTTGGCCTTCTAGTAGTGTGTGGGACTTTCTCTATTAGTCCATCTATACTGACCTCCATCAGGTTGCAAATTAAAAATAATTTTTATCTGCATCTAGCTCTGAAAAAGTATTTGGCCTTCTAGCAGTGTGTGGGACTTTCTCTATTAGTCCATCTATACTGACCTCCATCAGGTTGCAAATTTAAAATAATTTTTATCTGCATCTACCTCTGAAAAAATATTTGGGCTTCTAGCTGGGTGTGGGACTTGTTCTATTAGTCCATCTATACTGACCTCCATCAGGTTGCAAACTGAATATAATTTTTTTCTGCATCTAGCTCTGAAAAAATATTTGGCCTTCTAGCAGTGTGTGGGACTTTCTCTATTAGTCCATCTATACTGACCTCCATCAGGTTGCAAATTAAAAATAATTTTTATCTGCATCTAGCTCTGAAAAAATATTTGGCCTTCTAGCAGTGTGTGGGACTTTCTCTATTAGTCCATCTATACTGACCTCCATCAGGTTGCAAATTAAAAATAATTTTTATCTGCATCTAGCTCTGAAAAAATATTTGGCCTTCTAGCAGTGTGTGGGACTTTCTCTATTAGTCCATCTATACTGACCTCCATCAGGTTGCAAACTAAAAATAATTTTTATCTGCATCTACCTCTGAAAAAATATTGGGCTTCTAGCTGTGTGTGGGACTTGTTCTATTAATCCATCTATACAGACCTCCATCAGGTTGCAAACTGAATATAATTTTTTTCTGCATCTACCTCTGAAAAAATATTTGGGCTTCTAGCTGTGTGTGGGACTTGTTCTATTAGTCCATCTATACTGACCTCCATCGGGTTGCAAACTGAATATAATTTTTTTCTGCATCTAGCTCTGAAAAAATATTTGGCCTTCTAGCAGTGTGTGGGACTTGTTCTATTAGTCCACCTATACTGACCTCCATCAGGTTGCAAATTCAAAATAATTTTTTGTCTGCATCTAGCTCTGAAAAAATATTTGGCCTTCTAGCAGTGTGTGGGACTTTCTCTATTAGTCCATCTATACTGACCTCCATCAGGTTGCAAACTGAATATATTTTTTTTCTGCATCTACCTCTGAAAAAATATTTGGGCTTCTAGCTGTGTGTGGGACTTGTTCTATTAGTCCATCTATACTGACCTCCATCAGGTTGCAAATTAAAAATAAGTTTTATCTGCATCTACAGTACCTCTGAAAAAATATTTGGGCTTCTAGCTGTGTGTGGGACTTGTTCTATTAGTCCATCTATACTGACCTCCATCAGGTTGCAAATTGAATATAATTTTTATCTTCATCTACCTCTGAAAAAATATTTGGCCTTCTAGCAGTGTGTGGGACTTTCTCTATTAGTCCATCTATACTGACCTCCATCAGGTTGCAAATTAAAAATAATTTTTATCTGCATCTACCTCTGAAAAAATATTTGGGCATCTAGCTGTGTGTGGGTCTTGTTCTATTACTCCATCTATACTGACCTCCATCAGGTTGCAAACTGAATATATTTTTTTCTGCATCTACCTCTGAAAAAATATTGGGCTTCTAGCTGTGTGTGGGACTTGTTGTATTAGTCCATCTATACTGACCTCCATCAGGTTGCAGATTAAAAATAATTTTTATCTGCATCTACATTACCTCTGAAAAAATATTTGCGCTTCTAGCTGTGTGTGGGACTTGTTCTATTAGTCCATCTATACTGACCTCCATCAGGTTGCAAATTGAATATAATTTTTATCTGCATCTAGCTCTGAAAAAATATTTGGCCTTCTAGCAGTGTGTGGGACTATCTCTATTAGTCCGTCTATACTGACCTCCATCAGGTTGCAAATTAAAAATAATTTTTATCTGCATCTACCTCTGAAAAAATATTTGGGCTTCTAGCTGTGTGTGGGACTTTTTCTATTAATCCATCTATACAGACCTCCTTCAGGTTGCAAACTGAATATAATTTTTTTCTGCATCTAGCTCTGAAAAAATATTTGGCCTTCTAGCAGTGTGTGGGACTTGTTCTATTAGTCCACCTATACTGACCTCCATCAGGTTGCAAATTCAAAATAATTTTTTGTCTGCATCTAGCTCTGAAAAAATATTTGGCCTTCTAGCAGTGTGTGGGACTTTCTCTATTAGTCCAACTATACTGACCTCCATCAGGTTGCAAACTGAATATATTTTTTTTCTGCATCTACCTCTGAAAAAATATTGGGCTTGTAGCTGTGTGTGGGACTTGTTCTATTAATCCATCTATACAGACCTCCATCAGGTTGCAAACTGAATAAAAAATTTTTCTGCATCTACCTCTGAAAAAATATTTGGGCTTCTAGCTGTGTGTGGGACTTGTTCTATTAGTCCATCTATACTGACCTCCATCAGGTTGCAAATTGAATATAATTTTTTTCTGCATCCAACCCAGCCAATAGTTTTGGCCTAATACCACAGTTTGGCCACTCAGCTCTGCTCGGTTCCCATCCATTGTTTTTTTGTGCAAACAACTCCAGAGTTGTGAATTAGTTAACCACCAAAATGAGTGGAAAAAGGCCTGCTGCTGGTGGAAAGGGGAATAGGCGTGTTGGGAAGGGGAAAAAAGGTTGTGTCCGTGGGGTAGGTGTTAAAGCAACAGTAACATCTGCAGAAGAAAGACCATCTTCCAGCCAAACTAAAATGTCTACTTCTTTTAGCGGACAATGTGATAAGATCCCTTTCTTACGGCCACGCCAATCGCTACAAATTCCAGATGAGGCACAAAAACAGCAGGTGCTTCAACGGATATCAAGTGCTCCTTTAAGTGGGCTCTCCTCCACATCAACTTCAACATCACAAATACTCCAGTCCTCAAAGGTGTCACCCCAATCGCACTTGCTTCCTCACAGCTCCCAAATCTCCAGCTGCCTGAGTATGAGGTAGAACAGATGGTTGAGTCTGCAGAGCTGTTTACTCATACTATAGCCTGGGAATCAGAGGTCGACTCCAGCGCTTCTGTGAATCCAGACGAGGAAATGATCTGCACTGATGCCCAGAATCTTTATGAGTCGGATCCAGGACCAGACGCAGAGGGTTCTGACCATAATATAGACCCTCATTCCCAAACTGTAACTCCTGTTGGTGGAGACAATGAGGAAGACGATGATAAGACTCAAATTCCTGATTGGAGCGACAACTTTAGTTTTTTGTCAGGGCAGGAACAGGTTGGCTCTGAGGACGACGGGTGTGATAACGCACAGGGTGATGATGATGAGGTTGGAGATCCCACTTACTGTCAACCCACAGTCAGCCAAGAGATGAGGTCAGCAGAGGAGGTGGAGGAAGATGCTAGTGACGACGAGGTCAGGTTGCGCCTTCCTGGACAGAGACGTAGTACTGGAAGCACGTCAACAACTGCATCCTCAAACACAACTCTGCCTCTCACCACAAGTCGTGGTGGCTCTTCAGGTCGCATGGGTGCTTAGCCTTGCATAGCCTGGGCATTTTTTCAGATCGGTAAAGATGACCCAACTCGTGTTATCTGTAACATTTGTCAGCAAAAGCTAAGTAGAGGCCAAAAAATACATAGTTTGAGTACTTCATGCATGAACCGGCACATGGACATGAAGCATAAGTTGCAGTGGGAAGCTCAGTGTGCTACAATGCGGCCTAGCCGGCCGGGCCAACCACCGTCTGCCATATCTTGTGCATCCGCGGCCTCTTCATCCTCTGTGACTGGGGGGACAGCAGTCACACCTGTTTTGGGGCGCAGACCTGCCACCTCTTTACCTGCAACAGCCAGCGTGATTGGCAGGTCATCATTTTCTTTGGAGGTGGTAACACCAGCTGGTGTTGAGCGCTGTCCGACATCGATAGCACCACCTTTGGATCAAGGCAACCTAACATGTCCGCCTGCATCTTCCTCACAGACCGGCAGTTTGCCGGGGACACCCTTATCAACCCCGTCTAAGCACAATAGCCAGCCCTCGGTCCCTCAGATGTGGACAAGTAAATGACCATTTCCTCCTAGCCATGAGAAAGCTAAGAGGTTGAATTTCACCATCTGCAAGCTCTTGGCTACAGAAATGCTGCCTTTCCGCCTGGTGGACACAGAGGATTTTCGAGACCTTATGTCCGTCGCAGTGCCCCAGTACCAGATGCCCAGTCGGCAGTACTTCTCAAAGAAAGGTGTGCCTGCGCTCCACCAGCATGTCGCACACAACATCACCGCTTCTTTGAGAAACTCTGTGTGTGACAGGGTGCATTTCACCACAGACACTTGGACGAGTAGGCATGGACAGGGGCGTTACATGTCGCTGACTGGGCACTGGGTAACTATGGTGACAGCAGGACAAGGGGCTGCTGTTCAAGTCTTGCCATCCCCACGAGTTGTGCGTCAATCCTCTTTATGTCAAAGTTCCTCCACTGCTTCTGCCTCCTCAACCTCCTCTCGGTCTTCCACCTGCACCCAAAGCCTGTCTGGTCATGCCACAAGCTTTCTAACTGCGCAGAAGGGATCTTGCACACCTCCTTACTATGCTGGCAGTAGGGCTCAACGTCATCAGGCGGTTTTTACATTGAAATGTCTGGGAAATGTGAGTCACACAGCTGAGGAGTTGTGGTCAGCTCTGGAGAACCAATTTCATGAATGGTTGTCTCCACTGGACCTGAAACCAGGGAAGGCCATGTGCGACAATGCTGCAAACCTGGGTGCGGCCCTTCGCCGGGGCAATGTCACACACGTGCCTTGTATGGCTCACGTGTTGAACCTGGTTGTCCAGCAATTTTTAGCCCACTATCCCAGACTAGATGGCCTTCTGCAGAGGGCACGGTCGCTGTGTACTCACTTCCGCCGTTCGCATCCCGCAGCTCAGCGACTTACATCTCTACAGAAGTCGTTGGGCCTGCCACTTCACCGGCTAATATGCGATGTGCCTACCCGGTGGAATTCAACTCTGCACATGTTGCAGCGACTGTAGCAGCACCGACAAGCCCTGGTGCAATACGTTCTGACGAATAGCCTGGGCCAACGAGATCCAGAGGTGGGGCAAATCACGCTGGAGGAGTGGTCTCAGATCAGGGACCTATGCACCCTTCTGCACAGTTTTGAAATGGCGACGAAGATATTTAGTGCTGACGATGCCATTATCAGCATGACTATTCCGGTGATTTACATGCTGGAGCACATGTTAAACAGTATTCGGAGTCAGGTGGTGGCACAAGAGGAGGTGGAGGAAGTAGAGGAGGAGGAGTTGTATGCGGAAGGGCTAACATCTGCAAGGTCCAGACGGTCGGCAGCACCAAGGCGGCAGGCATGTGAGGGTGGGGGAGATGGTTTTACCAGGGCGCATGGTAGCAGCCAAACTAGTGAGGAAGGTGCAGGAGCCCAGGAAGAAGTGGAGGACGAACTGATGGAAGACTCATCAGATGAGGGAGACCTTGATCACATTTCTGTTGTGCGAGGTTGGGGGGAGAGGACAGAGGAAGGAAGCATGACTGTTACCTCGCCACCAACACAACAGGGACTTGGTGCTCCTGGATGCGCAACACACATGAGTGCCTTCTTGCTGCACTACCTGCAACATGACCCTCGAATTGTGAGAATTAGAAATAATCCTGACTACTGGGTTGCCACACTGTTAGATCCCCGGTACAAAAGTAAATTTGCAGAAATTATTCCTGCCATAGAAAGGGATGCACGCATGCAGGAGTATCAGCAGAGACTGTTGCAGAATCTTACATGTGCTTTTCCACAAAATACCAGTGGTGCACGTAGTGAATCTCACAGTTCCAACTTGCCAACCGTGGGACCGTCAAGTGTTCAGCACTCAAACCGTAACAGAACCACATTATCTGCTGGTAACATCAATTTTGCGGAATCATTTCACCACTTTTTTAGCCCATCCTTTGCAAGGCCACAGGAGACAAGAAGTCTGACACATAGTCAACGACTAGAGACGATGGTACAGGAGTATCTCCAAGTAAACATTGAAGCCATGACTGTGTCACTGGACCCTTGCTCTTTTTGGGCTTCCAATCTGGATAAATGGCCGGAGCTAGCCACTTACGCCTTGGAGATCTTGTCATGCCCCGCAGCCAGCGTTCTGTCTGAACGTGTGTTCAGCGCTGCTGGTGGTGTGCTGACAGATAAGCGCACGCGGCTCTCCACTGATAATGTAGACAGACTCACGTTCATAAAGATGAACAAATCATGGATCCGAAACGACTTTTCTACCCCTGTGTCATCCTGGGGAGAGTAAAAGCTTAATGATTGGTTAAAATCACCCTACCAACCGTTTTAAGCTTTCAAATTACTAATCATGTTTATCTGTATCTTGGCTGGAAAATAATTTCGGCTTTGTAGCAGTGTGCAGCACTGATTCTATTAGGCCATCTATAATAAGCTCCACCAGATTTAAAATTACTAATCATGTTTATCTGTATCTTGACTGGAAAATAATTTGGGCTTTGTAGCAGTGTGCAGCACTGATCCTATTAGGCCATCTATACTAAAGCTTCACCAGATTTAAAATTAATAATAATTTTTAGCTGCATCTAGCCCGGAAAATAATTTTGGGGCTCCGAGATGCGCAAGACACATAAATGCCTTCTTGCTGCACTACCTGCAGCATGACCCTCATATTGTCAGAATTCGAAGTAATCATGACTACTGGGTTGCCACACTCTTAGATCCCCCAAATTTTCGATCAACCTTTTCATTTTAATAAAGACCAAAAAAATGGTCATTTTTGAAATTATAAGCATTAGCAGGTTGTTAGAAACTGAAATCAAACAGTTTTCAACTCAAAACTTTATTCTAGGTGATGTTACATTTTCATATAGGACCCCTTGTTCGAAAGGAGCTTCTGAACTCTCTCGTCCATTGAATTTGTCAGGTTTTGGATGGTTTCTGCTTCAATTGTTTTGCATGAGGACAGAATACCCTCCCAGAGCTGTTGCTTAGATGTGAACTGCCTCCCGCCATCATAGACACTCCTTTTAATGATGCTCCAAAGGTTCTGAATGGGGTAGAGGTCAGGGGAGCATGGGGGTCACACCATAAGTTTGTCCCCTTTTATGCCCATATCAGCCAGAGATGCAGATGTTTTATGTGCAGCATGAGATGGTGCATTATCATGCAAAAAAATGATCTTGCTGTGAAATACACGGTTCTTCTTCTTGAACCATGGCAGGAAGTGCTGTTTGAGAAAATCCACATACATTATGGAGTTCATCTTTAGCGCCTTCAGGGATCCTAAAGGGGCCGACAATCTCTCTCCCCATGATTCCAGCCCAAAACATTACTCCACCTCCTCCTTGTTGGCGCTGTAGCCGTGTTTGCGTGGGGTGTCCATCAACCAGCCATCCTCCACTCCATCCATCTGGACCATCGAGCGCTGCACGGCACTCATCCGTGAACAAAACAGTTTTGAAATCAGTCTTCATGTAATGTTTGGCCCACTGGAGCAGTTTCTGCTTGTGTGAAGTGGATAGAGGAGGTCGACAGGATGGCGTATGCACCGCTGCAAACCTCTGAAGGACCCTGCATCTTGTTGTTCGGGGGACGTTGGAGGCACCAGCAGCTTCAAAAACTTGTCTGCTGCTATGACAAGGCTTTTTTGCTGCTGCTCTTTCAACCTGACGTAATTGCCTGTAGGAAAGAGTCCTCAATTTGCCCTTATCAGCACGCACACGTGTGTACTGTGAATCAGCTACATACTTCTTGATTGCCAAGACACTTCATCCTGATCATCGCACAATGTTGATTGTAGTCATGCCTTGACCTAAACACTCCACAATTTGTTGCTTCTCAGCAGCCGACACATCCTTTTTCTTTCCCATTTTGGCAGAAAATGTAGGCTGCTTAATAATGTGAGACAGCCTTCTTAAGTAGTCTTGCCTTTCATTGGACACACCTGCCAAACTAATTAGCACAGGTGTCTGCAATTGCTTACAGTGATATAAAGAGCCCTGACACACATCACCATCAATGAGTTTAACTGACAAACAAACAAATTCTTCCCTTATCACTCCTAAACACTTTTTGCATAATAATTTGGAACACAGTGTACATGTGCTTTTCCACAAAACACCAGTGGTTCACGTAGTGAATCTTACAGTTCTAACTTGTCAACCGTGGTCTGTATGGAGTTGTTCAATAAAGGGCCCAAAATTAAGATAACATAGATGGGAGAGGTCTCTATGAATAGGAATTCCTAAGTATTTGATACCCTGTGAGGGCCAGGCAAAGGGAAAGTTGGACTGGATGGAATCCTATATGGATTTGGGGAGGGAGACATCGAGGGCCTCAGACTTCGCTGCATTGATTTTAAAATTTGACCATGTAACAAAGTGATCTATTTCAGCCATAACAGCCTGGATGGATATATGTGATTGAGTGATATATACTAGGACATCATCAGCAAATAGAGAGCACTTGTACTCGGTGCCTCCCACCTCAATCCACCTAATATTGGGGTTATGGCGAATTGATGAGAGCAGGTGCTCCGTCACTAGGATGTATAAGAGAGGGGACAGAGAACATGCCTGCCTTGTCCCATTGGTGATTGTGAAAGGTGATGAAAATGTTCTGACGCGCCCCCTGGGCCTTGGGACACCCGGAGCCGGACCCTTTTTGGTGGATGCTGGTGGTTGTAGTCTCCGTGGCGGCGACCCGGTTCCGTGGCTCAGGGCGGTCAAACCAGTGGCGAAACTATTTATGTGGTTTTGATGTTTAAATGTCCGACTACGCCACCCGTGGATTGCGGTCAGAGTGAACCGCCGCTCCAGGGCAGACCGCTGAGGCTGGTGTTGTGGGTGCAGCAGAGCATAGCATAACTCCCCACGGGAGGAGTACAGCCTCAGGGCAGTGTATGCTGAGGATGGGGGTGATGGTGCAGGGCAGCAGCAGTAATGACACGGAGTCAGTGATGCAGTCCAGGGCCTTTACTCACAGTTCTTATTATCCAGACCACGTCTGCAGGTAACGGCTGCCCACGTCGTACTGTGCTCACCAGGTGAGGGGCTCAGACAACTCCCAGATAACTTTGGAGAGCTTCACAGGACCCCCTTTGTGTGTCCTTTGTCTGGCCTTTCTTACCAACCCTTCTGTCCGGCTGCCTCGGGCCTCCTCTTGGTAAACTTGGCGCCAGTTTCCCTGACCCTATGTGGTGCCTTCCTAGCGGGTGTAGCGAGGGGCTGCGCCACATAAAATGTCACAGCCTCCTGTTTCTAGCTGAGGGTCGTTTCCTGCCTCCACTAGTTTCGGGGACCGGTCTCCCCCTTTGGCCTGACCCCTCCACACAGGTGGATTCGGGCGTGCGGTGGCGACTCGCCCGTCCGCACCCCTGGGATCCCTTCGTTCCTCGTTCCTGGAGCCTTCTCCACTCCTCTTCCTTCCTTCTCCCTCTTCCAGGCCTGGGCCTCTGTTACTAGGCTCGCCTCCGGAGCAGAGCTCATGCAGAGCCCCTGCTCCCTGCCACTTCTGCTCAGACTTCTCTGCACTGAACTAAGATGGTGCCCACCATTTATACTCCCTTCTCAATGCACCCAGGAACTGCTTCCTCCCTGCTCCTGCACTACAGGGTTCCCCTTCCTCAGTGTTCCCTCCCCCCACTCCAGCCAGGGACAGGGACTGTTGTGCCCATCTCAGGGGCATATTGGTCGCCCTGCCCCACGGCAATGTGGTGTAATGCATGCAGGTGTCGGGTCCTGATCCACACTACATCCTTACCTGAGAGTGAGATATCACACCTCTGGGTGAGGTGCAATACCTCTGTAGCAACCGAGCCCTCAGGGTGCTACAGTTCCATTTATCTTCAGCCTAGGTGACGTATTGCGATAAAGGGCCGTGATTTTGGCTATAAAAGGGTCCCCTAGACCCCTACCCCAAGCTTTTTAAGAGAATCATATATGGCGTGCCAGGAGACTCTATGGAATGCTTTCTCAGCATCCAACGAGAGTATCTAATTACAAATTTTTAACTGCATCTAGCCCAGGAAATACTTTGTGCCTAGTAGCAGTGTCTGCTAGTCAGCGGATTATCCCGGCTGTTAAGCAAGCTACACCACCTGTAGTTTGGACACTTAATTTTTTCAAAGGAAATGCTTCGGGACCACGGGATACTCAGTGAAGAGCATCAGGAGGCACCCCAAGGCATAGGGGCTGGGACAGGCAGTAGGATGCCTTGCGGTGGACAGCCGAGCTCGATCCTTATAAAAGCTTTTTAACTGCAGTAGCTTTAGTGGACGCTACTGGAGCTGGAATTACGCGGCTGCTGGCATGAGACTTGCCCTCCAATAGATCCTTGTAAATGGATTTAAAGTGTATTCATTCAAATTAGAGAGACAATTTAAATTAAAAAGCTTAGAGCTGCCTCCACCAAAGGGGGCCTCGCTCGACCCACCAGCGGACAGGCACCAGTATTGGGAGAGGGGGGCTGGCCGTCAGGGTTCACCGCGGCTCTGACACAAACCCGGCGACGCGGAGGTGGCACGGGCAGGAGCGGACTGAACGTGTCGGCTTCTCACTTTTTGGATTTTAGAAGGGCATGACATGCCTATATCTGTGTCTCCCCCTCCTTTTACTCCTCCACCTCTTTTCTTTTCGCATGACTATATGTACTTGTCACTTTTCCATGTGTTAGTTATGTCTTCTGAGCAGTTTGTCAGCTTTTGGACACCTTTGAAGGTGTTTTCTATGTGTTTCTATGTGTTTTTGTTTGCCTGCCATTGGTTTTAACGGTGTTCGAAGGTGTTCGACGAACAGTTCGACGAACAGTTCGGCGAACACACGGGTGTTCGACGAACCGAACCGAACTCGAACACTACGGGGGTGGCTCAACACTAGTTACCTTCCTACATTGTAATAGCTACAAAAAGTTTGTCATACTATCGGTGTTACATCTTTGGGCACATCCAGTGTCTTTTTGTGACAAAAAAAACCTAAATAAAGTTCACCAAACACTCTACTTTACAGTTGTGTAGGCCACATTAGCTCATATTAAAGTCTAGTCCACACTTTATAAAATTAGTGTTTCTTATACCTGTTAGCAGCTGTTCAGGAATAAGCACACTAAGCCCTTAGTACTTTTCTGCCTATCTTTATCAGTCTACCAAGATGAAGAAGGCAGGGAGTAAGGCATGTGGTCGTGGTCGTGGGCGTGGGCGTGGAGTTTCTGCAGGGAGAGGACGTGAGGATTCTGTGCCTGCAGGGAGAGGACGTGGTAATTCTGTGCCTGGTGCGGGCACCAGTGACTCAGCCTCCCCCAGTTTTACCAGGGAACAGTCCTTTATGCGCAGCTTTGTAGGAGCTAGCCGTACCCCACTGCTGCGGGAGGACCAAATTAAAGCCGTTGTCAGATGGATGGCACCTAACGCATCAACTTCAATTAATTCCAGATCCTCTCAGGTCCTGAGCACTGAAGAGCACCCATCTATCTCTTCACCACCTGCCAAATTGCCCAGGCAGTCAGAGAGCCCTGGACAGGAGCCATCTCTACTTCTGTTCTCTGAATCTCTTGGCTTGGAAAGAGGGGGCCAGCCAAGCAGAATTCGAGAATTTGAAGAAGAGGTAGTATGCAGTGATGCGCAACCGTTTTGTCTCTCTGAATCTGAAGAGGCGGGTGGGCCAGTGCCTATGGTCAGCAGCACACCTCAGTACGCATCTGATGATGAGACTCAGGTGCCACTTTCTGGTGGCACTTTTCTACTGTGCTGTCGAGACTACCCAGGAGAAGCAGTTGTTTGAAGAGGGTGGTGTAGATGATGAGGTCCTTGACCCATCATGGTGTTATGGACAGGAAAGTGGTGGAACAGCTCTGAGGAAGAGATTCCCCGAACAGCCCACAAAGGAGGGAGAGGGAGGGGGCAGACTTGGTTGCCTGTAGCCTCCACTTCGGCACCCATTAGGAGCATGGCTCTTCCAAAATCCAAAGCGGGCGCTCCCAAGACTTGCAGTGCCTTGTCCTTTTTTGACGCAGTTGCAGATGACATTTGCTTTGTCAAATGCAAGCTGTGTAATCAGAAGGTGAAAAGAGGGAAAAGTGTCAGCAACCTCAATACCACAAATATGTGAAAACATGTGCGGACCAAGCACGCGGTGGAGTTACAAAAACACACTGAAGACCTAGGCCAACCTACAGCGCCACCTACCACCTCTTCAGCTCGTGTTGTAGCCTCTTCCTCCAGCTCACACACAGCTGGTTTGGCTTCCTCACAGGATCGCCATGGAAGAATCTTTGGCACTGTTGTACACAGACACAGTGTAATTCCACCCACAGCACCACTTTCCCAGTCATCCCCACACTCCCAGGCCAGTCTACAGCCATCGTTAGCACAGGCATGGGAGAAAAGGCGCCCATACTCGGCAAACCACCCCCGAGCACAGGCTCTGAATGCTGGCATTGCTAAACTACTGGCCCTTGAAATGCTATCATTCAGGCTGGTGGAGACTGACACCTTCCGTAGCTTTATGACATTGGCAGTCCCACAATACAACGTGCCCAGCCGCTTTTATTTCAGCAGGCAAGCCGTCCCTGCCCTGCAACATCAAGTGGAGGGAAAAATTAAACATGCGCTACAAAACGCCGTCAGTAGCAAGGTCCACTTGACCACCGATGCGTGGACCAGTAAGCATGGACAGGGACGATACCTTTCCCTCACTGCCCATTGAGTAAATGTTGTGGAGCCGAGTACAGATCTTGAGAGTGGCGCTGTACGTGTTCTGCCAACTCCAAGGATTGCAGGAATCCAGTCTGTACACATTGACTCCTCCTCATACTCCAGTTCCTCTGAATCAGCGCTGCAGGAGCCATCACGGTTTACCTCCACATCGACCCGTGAACGGTTACCTGTTATGATGACCGATATGAGCACAGCCATGGCCAAACGTCAACAGGCCGTATTAAAATTAATTTCTTTGGGGAATCGAAGCCACACAGCGCAGGAGCTCTGGAATGCCATCAAGCAGCAGAGCGACGTGTGGTTTGTGCCAGCGAATCTCCAGCCAGGCATGGTAGTGTGTGACAATGGCCGAAATCTGGTGGCAGCTCTGGGCCTAGGCAACCTCACTCACATCCCATGTCTGGCACATGTGCTCACCTTGGTCGTGCAGAGTTTTTTGAGGGACTATCCGGATCTTGATGCACTGCTTCACAAGGTCCGCATAGAGTGCGCTCACTTGCGGCGTTCCAGCAACGCAAGATCACGCATTGCAGCTCTGCAGCGCCGATTACATCTTCCGGAACATCGCATAATATGTGACCTACCCACCAGGTGGAATTCAACGTTACATATGTTGGAGAGGTTGTGTGAGCAGCAGGCAGCAGTAATGGAGTAACAGCTGCAGCAGGCGCAAACAAGTCGCAGTGCGCGCCGTTCACACTTCACCACCACTGAGTTGGCCTCTATGAAGGACATTTGCCACGTTTTGCGTGCCTTCGATTATTCCTCGTGGATGGCAAGTGCAGATGATGCACTAGTCAGCATGACTATCCCCCTTATCTGCTTGCTTGAAAAAACACTGCAAGCACTAAGGGACGAGGTTTTGGAAGAGGTGGAGGATGAGGAGTCACAAATGCCATCTGCTTCTCTACAGTCTGCGCAACGTGGTTCCTCACAAAGGCCTAGGCAGGGGACACTTTGTGAGGAGGATGAGGAGGAGTCAATGGATGAGGAAGACATCGTCCAGAGGAGGGAGGTACACAATGCTCTAGTAGTCAGTATCTAGAGCGAGGGTAGGGGGATGCAGAGCAGGCAGAGATCACGCCTCAAGCAGGGGACAGCGTTTCTTTGCCAATTGGCAGTCTGCAGCACATGGTTGATTTCATGCTGCAATGCCTGAGAAATGACCGCCGCATCGCCCACATTCTCAACATGGCTGATTATTGGGTGTCCACCCTCCTAGATCCTCGCTACCGGGACAACTTACAAAGCCTCATAACACTGTTGAACCGGGAGCGCAAAATGCGGGAGTACCAAGACGCACTGGTGCATTCCATCATGTTCTCCATTCCAACCGAGAGCAGTGCTGCTAGTGCTTTACAAAGCAGCTCAGTGCGTCGAGGCAGTGGAGGAAGCTCTGCACAAAGAGGGAGCAGAAGCAGCGCCTCAGCACAATGCAAGACCAGTATGGCCGAAATGTGGCAAAGTTTTGTGTCACCGCCGCCACAAACGTCTACACCATCACAGACGGCTCCAGTCAGCAGAGGCAACGTTTCCGTCAGATGGTGACAGACTACTTGCCCTCTTAGTGTACTCCCAGACGGCTCTTCTGCCTTCAAGTTTTGGGTCTGTAAGCTGGATACATGGCCAGAGCTTAGTCAGTATGCACTGGAGGTGCTAGCTTGCCCTGCTGCTAGTGTATTATCGGAATGCGTCTTTAGTGCCGCAGGTGGTGTAATAACAGACCGCCGCATGCGACTATCCTCCGATAACGTTGACCGGCTTACTTTTCTCAAAATGAGCAAGGCCTGGATCTCTCATGAATTTGCCAGTCCTCGTCCAGAATAAATAATTGGTTGGCAACAGTATCCAGGTCTCCTGTTGTGTTCATGTTTCTACCACCTGAACTGTAATCCCTGAGCTCCCACACCGCCAGTTGGCGCTCGGAAGAGTCGTCTGCACAGGCACCACTTGCTGCCGTGTTATTGGGGCTCAGTAACGTCAGCTGTTCCCCTGCTGTGCGGACGGCAATTTCTCCTGCTCTGTCCACATTCTCACCACTACAGATTTTAAAGTTGCTCCAATTACACCTCTGGCTCCTCTGTTTTCAGTATTATCCCTGAGCTACAACACCGCCAGTTGGCCCTCGGAAGTGCCGTCTGCAAAGTCAACACTTGCTGCAATGTTATTGGGGTTCAGTAACGTCAGCTGTTCCCCTGCTGTGCGGACGGCAATTTCTCCTGCTCTGTCCACATTCTCACCACTACAGATTTTAAAGTTGCTCCAATTACACCTTTGGCTCCTCTGTTTTCAGTATTATCCCTGAGCTCCAACACCGCCAGTTGGCGCTCGGAAGTGCCGTCTGCACAGTCAACACTTGCTGCAGTGTTATTGGGGTTCAGTAACGTCAGCTGTTCCCCTGCTGTGCGGATGGCAATTTCTCCTGCTCTGTCCACATTCTCACCACTACAGATTTTAAAGTTGCTCCAATTACACCTCTGGCTCCTCTGTTTTCAGTATTATCCCTGAGCTCCAACACCGCCAGTTGGCGATCGGAAGTGCCGTCTGCACAGTCAACACTTGCTGCCGTGCTATTGGGGTTCAGTAACGTCAGCTGTTCCCCTGCTGTGCGGACAGCAATTTCTCCTGCTCTGTCCACATTCTCACCACTACAGATTTTAAAGTTGCTCCAATTACACCTCTGGCTCCTCTGTTTTCAGTATTATCCCTGAGCTACAACACCGCCAGTTGGCCCTCGGAAGTGCCGTCTGCAAAGTCAACACTTGCTGCAATGTTATTGGGGTTCAGTAACGTCAGCTGTTCCCCTGCTGTGCGGACGGCAATTTCTCCTGCTCTGTCCACATTCTCACCACTACAGATTTTAAAGTTGCTCCAATTACACCTCTGGCTCCTCTGTTTTCAGTATTATCCCTGAGCTCCAACACCGCCAGTTGGCGCTCGGAAGTGCCGTCTGCACAGTCAACACTTGCTGCCGTGTTATTGGGGTTCAGTAACGTCAGCTGTTCCCATGCTGTGCGGACGGCAATTTCTCCTGCTCTGTCCACATTCTCACCACTACAGATTTTAAAGTTGCTCCAATTACACTTCTGGCTCCTCTGTTTTCAGTATTATCCCTGAGCTCCAACACCACCAGTTGGCGCTCGGAAGTGCCGTCTGCACAGTCAACGCTTGCTCCAGTGTTATTGGGGTTCAGTAACGTCAGCTGTTCCACAGCTGTGTGTCCGGAAAATTCTCCTGCTATGTCCACATCTACTGTACTACTGATTTAAAACTTGCTCCAATTACACCTCTGGCTCCTCTGTTTTTAGTATTTACCCTGGGTTCCAGCACCGCCAGCTGTTTCCTAGCAGTGTCTTTGGCACGGGTACTCCCTCCTGCCCAACCTGGTTCCAGCACGCCAGCTGTTTCCGGGTAGTGTCAACGTCACTTTGCCTCCAATGCGTTGTCCTGTCGTGTTGCGGTCGGGTTAGCCGACTCTATGGTGCCTGCAGTTTAGGTGACTCCTATGTGGGCTGCGGGATCTGGCAATGAAGGCTGGTTCCATAGTGCCAATAGGACAAGCACCCCCTGTAGGACTGTGGGTTTTGGTAACTGCGGCCGGCTCGCGGCCTTGAAACTTTTTTTCACATGGGTACCTTCTGCTACCCATCCGGGTTCCAGTACCGTCAGCTGGTTCTCGGCAGTGCCTTTTGATTAGGTACCTCCTTCTCGGTATCCAAGTTCCACCAATGTCTGCTGGTCCGTGGTAGCGCTTTCTGGCACAGGTACCTCCTGCTTAGTAACCGAGTTCCAGTACCGTCAGCTGGTCTTCGGTAGTTCCATTGGCTCTTGAACCTTCTGCTACCCATCCGGGTTCCAGTACCGTCAGCTGGTTCATGGTAGTTCCATTGGCTTTTGTACCTTCTGCTACCCATCCGGGTTCCTGTACCATCAGCTGGTTCTTGGCAGTGCCTTTGGATTATTTGCCTCCTTCTCGGTATCCAAGTTCCACCAACGTCTGCTGGTCCTTTTTAGTGCTTTCTGGCAAAAATACCTCCTGCTTAGTAACCGAGTTCCTGAACCGTCAGCTGGTCTTCGGTAGTTCCATTGGCTCTTGTACCTTCTTCTACCCATCCGGGTTCCAGTTCCCTCAGCTGGTTCTCGGCAGTGTCTTTGGCACAGGTACTCCCTCATGCCCAGCCTGGTTCCAGCACGCCAGCTGTTTCCAGGTAGTGTCTACGTCGATTTGCCTCCAATGCGTTGTCCTGTTGTGTTGCGGTCGGGTTAGCCGACTCTATGGTGCCTGCAGTTTAGGTGACTCCTATGTGGGCTGCGGGATCTGGCAATGAAGGCTGGTTCCATAGTGCCAATAGGACAAGCACCCCCTGTAGGACTGTGGGTTTTGGTAACTGCGGCCGGCTCACGGCCTTGAAACTTTTTTTTACATGGGTACCTTCTGCTACTCATCCGGGTTCCAGTACCGTCAGCTGGTTCTCGACAGTGCTTTTGGATTAGGTGCCTCCTTCTCGGTATCCAAGTTCCACCAACGTCTGCTGGTCCTGGGTAGTGCTTTCTGGCACAGGTACCTCCTGCTTAGTAACCGAGTTCCAGTACCGTCAGCTGGTCTTCAGTAGAGATGAGCGTTGTTCTACTTAAACTGTTCGCCAATCTCAAATTCGAGCTGTTTTGGGCGGTGTTCGAGCCGTGCGGCGAACACGAACAATTTGAGAAAAATTCGGCTGTTCGAGGTTATGTTCGATAACTGTTCGTGCACCAAAATCATAACTGGATTTTTTCTCAGTAATGATGAAAATTAATGTTAATACGCAGTTTGAGTGTACAGCGGGGTGGGGGGAGGGGCAGGGGATGGATCTCTGCAGGAACAATGAAGATCTCCATTTTTTTTTTCTCTTTCCCGCATTTACAGTGGGGAGGTGCAATCTGTCAGCCTATCAGCAGCGCACACACGGAGCGAAGTGCTTTTTTTCACACAAGCAAGGGCATGTGTCATTGGCAGTGTATGTCACATGTCCTTGCCCTATAAGACCAAGCCATTTTCCCCGTTGCCACCATTTTCTCACTGCTGCAGCTGCGTGTTAGACGGCACCGCTGTTGCTGTGTGCGCTATACCTTGTTAATTTCAAGCCAATTTTCGCACAAATCTACAGATAGCTTGGGAGTAGGGAATAGTTGTGATTGCAGTACTTTTAAGGACTAGGTTACAGCATTTCCTACGACTTTTATCAGGCAGGTCTGTGCTCTTAAATAGATAGATTGTGGGAGTAAAGACTAATTGTAATTGGAGTCCTTTTCAGGACTAGGTTACATCAGTTCCTATCAGTTTTTGCCAGGCAGGTCTGTGCCAGTGCTGTGCAAGTTTTTTTCACAGCATTTGGCTGAATCTAGCAAAGCTAATCCTTTTTGGCCTATTGCAGAGTGTGTTAGTCAGTGGAGTAGCCTATCTGTGTTGCAAGATATACCACCTGTGTATAGAATACCAATTTTTTTACTGCACCTAGTGAAGTAAAATCTTTTGGGCATAGCATCATTCTATTAGTCCATCTATACTGACCTCCATCAGGTTGCAAATTGAATATAATTTTTTTCTGCATCTAGCTCTGAAAAAATATTGGGCTTCTAGCTGTGTGTGGGACTTGTTGTATTAGTCCATCTATACTGACCTCCATCAGGTTGCAAACTGCATATATTTTTTTCTTCATCTACCTCTGAAAAAATATTGGGCTTCTAGCTGTGTGTGGGACTTGTTCTATTAATCCATCTATACAGACCTCCATCAGGTTGCAAACTGAATATATATTTTTTCTGCATCTACTTCTGAAAAAATATTGGGCTTCTAGCTGGGTGTGGGACTTGTTGTATTAGTCCATCTATACTGACCTCCATCAGGTTGCAAACTGAATATATTTTTTTCTGCATCTACCTCTGAAAAAATATTGGGCTACTAGCTGTGTGTGGGACTTGTTGTATTAGTCCATCTATACAGACCTCCATCAGGTTGCAAACTGAATATATTTTTTTCTGCATCTACCTCTGAAAAAATATTGGGCTTCTAGCTGTGTGTGGGACTTGTTGTCTTAGTCCATCTATACTGACATCCATCAGGTTGCAAACTGAATATATTTTTTTCTGCATCTACCTCTGAAAAAATATTGGGCTTCTAGCTGTGTGTGGGACTTGTTCTATTAATCCATCTATACAGACCTCCATCAGGTTGCAAACTGAATATATTTTTATCTGCATCTATCTCTGAAAAAATATTGGGCTTCTAGCTGTGTGTGGGACTTGTTGTATTAGTCCATCTATACTGACCTCCATCAGGTTGCAAACTGAATATATTTTTTTCTGCATCTACCTCTGAATAAATATTGGGCTTCTAGCTGTGTGTGGGACTTGTTCTATTAATCCATCTATACAGACCTCCATCAGGTTGCAAACTGAATATATTTTTTTCTTCATCTACCTCTGAAAAAATATTGGGCTTCTAGCTGTGTGTGGGACTTGTTCTATTAATCCATCTATACAGACCTCCATCAGGTTGCAAACTGAATATATTTTTTTCTGCATCTACCTCTGAAAAAATATTTGGCCTTCTAGCAGTGTGTGGGACTTTCTCTATTAGTCCATCTATACTGACCTCCATCAGGTTGCAAATTAAAAATAATTTTAATCTGCATCTAGCTCTGAAAAAATATTTGGCCTTCTAGCAGTGTGTGGGACTTTCTCTATTAGTCCATCTATACTGACCTCCATCAAGTTGCAAATTGAATATAATTTTTTTCTGCATCTAACCCAGCCAATAGTTTTGGCCTAATACCACAGTTTGGCCACTCAGCTCTGCTCGGTTCCCATCCATTGTTTTTTTGTGCAAACAACTCCGGAGTTGTTAATTAGTTAACCACCAAAATGAGTGGAAAAATGCCTGCTGCTGGTGGAAAGGGGAATAGGCGTGTTGGGAAGGGGAAAAAAGGTTGTGTCCGTGGGGTAGGTGTTAAAACAACAGTAACATCTGCAGAAGAAAGACCATCTTCCAGCCAAACTAAAATGTCTACTTCTTTTAGCGGACAATGTGATAAGATCCCTTTCTTACGGCCACGCCAATCGCTACAAATTCCAGATGAGGCACAAAAACAGCAGGTGCTTCAACGGATATCAAGTGCTCCTTTAAGTGGGCTCTCCTCCACATCAACTTCAACATCACAAATACTCCAGTCCTCAAAGGTGTCACCCCAATCGCACTTGCTTCCTCACAGCTCCAAAATCTCCAGCTGCCCGTCTGAGTATGAGGTAGAACAGATGGTTGAGTCTGCAGAGCTGTTTACTCATACTATAGCCTGGGAATCAGAGGTCGACTCCAGCGCTTCTGTGAATCCAGACGAGGAAATGATCTGCACTGATGCCCAGAATCTTTATGAGTCGGATCCAGGACCAGACGCAGAAGGTTCTGACCATAATGTAGACCCTCATTCCCAAACTGTAACTCCTGTTGGTGGAGACAATGAGGAAGACGATGATAAGACTCAAATACCTGATTGGAGCGACAACTTTAGTTTTTTGTCAGGGCAGGAACAGGTTGGCTCTGAGGACGACGGGTGTGATAACGCACAGGGTGATGATGATGAGGTTGGAGATCCCACTTACTGTCAACCCACAGTCAGCCAAGAGATGAGGTCAGCAGAGGAGGTGGAGGAAGATGCTAGTGACGACGAGGTCAGGTTGCGCCTTCCTGGACAGAGACGTAGTACTGGAAGCACGTCAACAACTGCATCCTCAAACACAACTCTGCCTCTCACCACAAGTCGTGGTGGTCTTCAGGTCGCATGGGTGCTAAGCTTTGCATAGCCTGGGCATTTTTTCAGATCGATAAAGATGACCCAACTCGTGTTATCTGTAACATTTGTCAGCAAAAGCTAAGTAGAGGCCAAAAAATACATAGTTTGAGTACTTCATGCAGGAACCGGCACATGGACATGAAGCATAAGTTGCAGTGGGAAGCTCAGTGTGCTACAATGCGGCCTTGCCGGCCGGGCCAACCACCGTCTGCCATATCTTGTGCATCCGCGGCCTCTTCATCCTCTGTGACTGGGGGGACAGCAGTCACACCTGTTTTGGGGTGCAGACCTGCCACCTCTTTACCCGCAACAGCCAGCGTGATTGGCAGGTCATCATTTTCTTTGGAGGTGGTAACACCAGCTGGTGTTGAGCGCTGTCCGACATCGATAGTACCACCTTTGGATCAAGGCAACCTAACATGTCCGCCTGCATCTTCCTCACAGACCGGCAGTTTGCCGGGGACACCCTTATCAACCCCGTCTAAGCACAATAGCCAGCCCTCGGTCCCTCAGATGTGGACAAGTAAAAGACTATTTCCTCCTAGCCATGAGAAAGCTAAGAGGTTGAATTTCACCATCTGCAAGTTCTTGGCTACAAAAATGCTGCCTTTCCGCCTGGTGGACACAGAGGATTTTCGAGACCTTATGTCCGTCGCAGTGCCCCAGTACCATATGCCCAGTCTGCACTACTTCTCAAAGAAAGGTGTGCCTGCGCTCCACCAGTATGTCGCACACAACATTACCGCTTCTTTGAGAAACTCTGTGTGTGACAGGGTGCATTTCACCACAGACACTTGGACGAGTAGGCATGGACAGGGGCGTTACATGTCGCTGACTGGGCACTGGGTAACTATGGTGACAGCAGGACAAGGGGCTGCTGTCCAAGTCTTGCCGTCCCCACGAGTTGTGCGTCAATCCTCTTTATGTCAAAGTTCCTCCACTGCTTCTGCCTCCTCAACCTCCTCTCGGTCTTCCACCTGCACCCAAAGCCTGTCTGGTCATGCCACAAGCTTTCTAACTGCGCACAAGGGATCCTGTACACCTCCTTACTATGCTGGCAGTAGGGCTCAACGTCATCAGGCGGTTTTTACATTGAAATGTCTGGGAAATGTGAGTCACACAGCTGAGGAGATGTGGTCAGCTCTGGAGAACCAATTTCATGAATGGTTGTCTCCACTGGACCTGAAACCAGGGAAGGCCGTGTGCGACAATGCTGCAAACCTGGGTGCGGCCCTTTGCCGGGGCAATGTCACACACGTGCCTTGTATGGCTCACGTGTTGAACCTGGTTGTCCAGCAATTTTTAGCCCACTATCCCAGACTAGATGGCCTTCTGCAGAGGGCACGGTCGCTGTGTGCTCACTTTCACCGTTCGCATCCCGCAGCTCAGCGACTTACATCTCTACAGAAGTCGTTGGGCCTGCCTCTTCACCGGCTAAAATGCGATGTGCCTACCCGGTGGAATTCAACTCTGCACATGTTGCAGCGACTGTGGCAGCACCGACAAGCCCTGGTGCAATACGTTCTGACGTTTAGCCTGGGCCAATGAGATCCAGAGGTGGGGCAAATCACGCTGGAGGAGTGGTCTCAGATCAGGGACCTATGCACCCTTCTGCACAGTTTTGAAATGGCGACGAAGATGTTTAGTGCTGACGATGCCATTATCAGCATGACTATTCCGGTGATTTACATGCTGGAGCACATGTTAAACAGAATTCGGAGTCAGGTGGTGGCACAAGAGGAGGTGGAGGAAGTAGAGGAGGAGGAGTTGTATGCGGAAGGGCTAACATCTGCAAGGTCCCGACGGTCGGCAGCACCAAGGCGGCAGGCATGTGAGGGTGGGGGAGATGGTTTTACCAGGGCGCATGGTAGCAGCCAAACTAGTGAGGAAGGTGCAGGAGCCCAGGAAGAAGTGGAGGACGAACTGATGGAAGACTCATCAGATGAGGGAGACCTTGATCACATTTCTGTTGTGCGAGGTTGGGGGGAGAGGACAGAGGAAGGAAGCATGATTGTTACCTCGCCACCAACACAACAGGGACTTGGTGCTCCTGGATGCGCAACACACATGAGTGCCTTCTTGCTGCACTACCTGCAACATGACCCTCGAATTGTGAGAATTAGAAATAATCCTGACTACTGGGTTGCCACACTGTTAGATCCCCGGTACAAAAGTAAATTTGCAGAAATTATTCCTGCCATAGAAAGGGATGCACGCAAGCAGGAGTATCAGCAGAGACTGTTGCAAAATCTTACATGTGCTTTTCCACAAAATACCAGTGGTGCACGTAGTGAATCTCACAGTTCCAACTTGCCAACCGTGGGACCGTCAAGTGTTCAGCACTCAAACCATAACAGAACCACAGTATCTGCTGGTAACATCAATTTGCGGAATCATTTCACCACTTTTTTAGCCCATCCTTTGCAAGGCCACAGGAGACAAGAAGTCTGACACATAGTCAACGCCTAGAGACGATGGTACAGGAGTATCTCCAAGTAAACATTGAAGCCACGACTGTGTCACTGGACCCTTGCTCTTTTTGGGCTTCCAATCTGGATAAATGGCCGGAGCTAGCCACTTACGCCTTGGAGATCTTGTCATGCCCCGCAGCCAGCGTTCTGTCTGAACGTGTGTTCAGCGCTGCTGGTGGTGTGCTGACAGATAAGCGCACGCGGCTCTCCACTGATAATGTAGACAGACTCACGTTCATAAAGATGAACAAATCATGGATCCGAAACGACTTTTCTACCCCTGTGTCATCCTGGGGAGAGTAAAAGCTTGATGATTGGTTAAAATCACCCTACAAACCGTTTTAAGCTTTCAAATTACTAATCATGTTTATCTGTATCTTGGTTGGAAAATAATTTGGGCTTTGTAGCAGTGTGCAGCACTGATTCTATTAGGCCATCTATAATAAGCTCCACCAGATTTAAAATTACTAATCATGTTTATCTGTATCTTGACTGGAAAATAATTTGGGCTTTGTAGCAGTGTGTAGCACTGATCCTATTAGGCCATCTATACTAAAGCTTCACCAGATTTAAAATTAATAATAATTTTTAGCTGCATCTAGCCCGGAAAATAATTTTGGGGCTCCGAGATGCGCAAGACACATAAGTGCCTTCTTGCTGCACTACCTGCAGCATGACCCTCATATTGTCAGAATTCGAAGTAATCATGACTACTGGGTTGCCACACTCTTAGAACCCCCAAACTTTTCGATCAACCTTTTCATTTTAATAAAGACCAAAAAATGGTCATTTTTGAAATTATAAGCATTAGCAGGTTGTTAGAAACTGAAATCAAACAGTTTTCAACTCAAAACTTTATTCTAGGTGATGTTACATTTTCACATAGGACCCCTTGTTCGAAAGGAGCTTCTGAACTCTCTCGTCCATTGAATTTGTCAGGTTTTGGATGGTTTCTGCTTCAATTGTTTTGCATGAGGACAGAATACCCTCCCAGAGCTGTTGCTTAGATGTGAACTGCCTCCCGCCATCATAGACACTCCTTTTAATGATGCTCCAAAGGTTCTGAATGGGGTAGAGGTCAGGGGAGCATGGGGGTCACACCATAAGTTTGTCCCCTTTTATGCCCATATCAGCCAGAGATGCAGATGTTTTATGTGCAGCATGAGATGGTGCATTATCATGCAGAAAAATGATCTTGCTGTGAAATACACGGTTCTTCTTCTTGAACCATGGCAGGAAGTGCTGTTTGAGAAAATCCACATGCATTATGGAGTTCATCTTTAGCGCCTTCAGGGATCCTAAAGGGGCCGACAATCTCTCTCCCCATGATTCCAGCCCAAAACATTACTCCACCTCCTCCTTGTTGGCGCTGTAGCCGTGTTTGCGTGGGGTGTCCATCAACCAGCCATCCTCCACTCCATCCATCTGGACCATCGAGCGCTGCACGGCACTCATCCGTGAACAAAACAGTTTTGAAATCAGTCTTCATGTAATGTTTGGCCCACTGGAGCCGTTTCTGCTTGTGTGAAGTGGATAGAGGAGGTCGACAGGATGGCGTATGCACAGCTGCAAACCTCTGAAGGACCCTGCATCTTGTTGTTCGGGGGACGTTGGAGGCACAAGCAGCTTCAAAAACTTGTCTGCTGCTATGACAAGGCTTTTTTGCCGCTGCTCTTTCAACCTGACGTAATTGCCTGTAGGAAAGAGTCCTCAATTTGCCCTTATCAGCACACACACGTGTGTACTGTGAATCAGCTACATACTTCTTGATTGCCAAGACACTTCATCCTGATCATCGCACAATGTTGATTGTAGTCATGCCTTGACCTAAACACTCCACAATTTGTTGCTTCTCAGCAGCCGACACATCCTTTTTCTTTCCCATTTTGGCAGAAAATGTAGGCTGCTTAATAATGTGAGACAGCCTTCTTAAGTAGTCTTGCCTTTCATTGGACACACCTGCCAAACTAATTAGCACAGGTGTCTGCAATTGCTTACAGTGATGTAAAGAGCCCTGACACACATCACCATCAATGAGTTTAACTGACAAACAAACAAATTCTTCCCTTATCACTCCTAAACACTTTTTGCATAATAATTTGGAACACAGTGTACATGTGCTTTTCCACAAAACACCAGTGGTTCACGTAGTGAATCTTACCGTTCTAACTTGCCAACCGTGGTCTGTATGGAGTTGTTCAATAAAGGGCCCAAAATTAAGATAACATAGATGGGAGAGGTCTCTATGAATAGGAATTCCTAAGTATTTGATACCCTGTGAGGGCCAGGCAAAGGGAAAGTTGGACTGGATGGAATCCTATATGGATTTGGGGAGGGAGACATCGAGGGCCTCAGACTTCGCTGCATTGATTTTAAAATTTGACCATGTAACAAAGTGATCTATTTCAGCCATAACAGCATGGATGGATATATGTGATTGAGTGATATATACTAGGACATCATCAGCAAATAGAGAGCACTTGTACTCGGTGCCTCCCACCTCAATCCACCTAATATTGGGGTTATGGCGAATTGATGAGAGCAGGTGCTCCGTCACTAGGATGTATAAGAGAGGGGACAGAGAACATCCCTGCCTTGTCCCATTGGTGGTTGTGAAAGGTGATGAAAATGTTCTGACGCGCCCCCTGGGCCTTGGGACACCCGGAGCCGGACCCTTTTTGGTGGATGCTGGTGGTTGTAGTCTCCGTGGCGGCAACCCGGTTCCGTGGCTCAGGGTGGTCAAACCAGTGGCGGAACTATTTATGTGGTTTTGATGTTTAAATGTCCGACTACGCCACCCGTGGATTGCGGTCAGAGTGAACCGCCGCTCCAGGGCAGACCGCTGAGGCTGGTGTTGTGGGTGCAGCAGAGCCTCAGGGCAGTGTATGCGGAGGATGGGGGTGATGGTGCAGGGCAGCAGCAGTAATGACACGGAGTCAGTGATGCAGTCCAGGGCCTTTACTCACAGTTCTTATTATCCAGACCACGTCTGCAGGTAACGGCTGCCCACGTCGTACTGTGCTCACCAGGTGAGGGGCTCAGACAACTCCCAGATAACTTTGGAGTGCTTCACAGGACCCCCTTTGTGTGTCCTTTGTCTGGCCTTTCTTACCAACCCTTCTGTCCAGCTGCCTCGGGCCTCCTCTTGGTAAACTTGGCGCCAATTTCCCTGACCCTATGTGGTGCCTTCCTAGCGGGTGTAGCGAGGGGCTGCGCCACATAAAATGTCACAGCCTCCTGTTTCTAGCTGAGGGTCGTTTCCTGCCTCCACTAGTTTCGGGGACCGGTCTCCCCCTTTGGCCTGACCCCTCCACGCAGGTGGATTCGGGCGTGTGGTGGCGACTCGCCCGTCCGCACCCCTGAGATCCCTTCATTCCTCGTTCCTGGAGCCTTCTCCGCTCCTCTTCCTTCCTTCTCCCTCTTCCAGGCCTGGGCCTCTGTTACTAGGCTCGCCTCCGGAGCAGAGCTCATGCAGAGCCCCTGCTCCCTGCCACTTCTGCTCAGACTTCTCTGCACTGAACTAAGATGGTGCCCACCTTTTATACTCCCTTCTCAATGCACCCAGGAACTGCTTCCTCCCTGCTCCTGCACTACAGGGTTCCCCTTCCTCAGTGTTCCCTCCCCCCACTCCAGCCAGGGACAGGGACTGTCTTGCCCATCTCAGGGGCATATTGGTCGCCCTGCCCCACGGCAATGTGGTGTAATGCATGCAGGTGTCGGGTCCTGATCCACACTACATCCTTACCTGAGAGTGAGATATCACACCTCTGGGTGAGGTGCAATACCTCTGTAGCAACCGAGCCCTCAGGGTGCTACAGTTCCATTTATCTTCAGCCTAGGTGACGTATTGCGATACAGGGCCGTGATTTTGGCTATAAAAGGGTCCCCTAGACCCCTACCCCAAGCTTTTTAAGAGAATCATATATGGCGTGCCAGGAGACTCTATGGAATGCTTTCTCAGCATCCAACGAGAGTATCTAATTACAAAATTTTAACAGCATCTAGCCCAGGAAATACTTTGTGCCTAGTAACAGGGTCTGCTAGTCAGCGGATTATCCCGCCTGTTAAGCAAGCTACACCACCTGTAGTTTGGACACTTCATTTTTTCAAAGGAAATGCTTCGGGACCACGGGATACTCAGTGAAGAGCATCAGGAGGCACCCCAAGGCATAGGGGCTCGGACTGGCAGTAGGATGCCTTGCGGTGGACAGCCGAGCTTGATCCTTATAAAAGCTTTTTAACTGCAGCAGCTTTAGTGGACGCTACTGGAGCTGGAATTACGCGGCTGCTGGCATGAGACTTGCCCTCCAATAGATCCTTGTAAATGGATTTAAAGTGTATTTATTCAAATTAGAGAGACAATTTAAATTAAAAAGCTTAGAGCTGCCTCCACCACAGGGGGGCTCGCTCGACCCACCAGCGGACAGGCACCAGTAATGGGAGAGGGGGGCTGGCCGTCAGGGTTCACCGCGGCTCTGGCACAAACCCGGCGACACGGAGGTGGCACGGGCAGGAACGGACTGAGCATGTCGGCTTCTCACTTTTTGGATTTTAGAAGGGCATGACATGCCTATATCTGTGTCTCCCCCTCCTTTTACTCCTCCACCTCTTTTCTTTTCGCATGACTATATGTACTTGTCACTTTTCCATGTGTTAGTTGTGTCTTCTGAGCAGTTTGTCAGCTTTTGGACACCTTTGAAGGTGTTTTCTATGTGTTTCTATGTGTTTTTGTTTGCCTGCCATTGGTCTTAACGGTGTTCGAAGGTGTTCGACGAACAGTTCGACGAACAGTTCGGCAAACACACGGGTGTTCGACGAACCGAACCGAACTCGAACACTACGGGGGTGGCTCAACACTAGTCTTCGGTAGTTCCATTGGCTCTTGTACCTTCTGCTACCCTTCCGGGTTCCAGTACCGTCAGCTGGTTCTCGGTAGTTCCATTTGCTCTTGTACCTTCTACTACCCATCCGAGTTCCAGTACCGTCAGCTGGTTCTCGGCAGTGTCTTTGGCACTGGTACTCCCTCCTGCCCAGCCTGGTTCCAGCACGCCAGCTGTTTCCAGGTAGTGTCAATGTCACTTTGCCTCCAATGCGTTGTCCTGTCGTGTTGCGGTCGGGTTAGCCGACTCTATGGTGTCTGCAGTTTCGGTGACTCCTATGTGGGCTGCGGGATCTGGCAATGAAGGCTGGTTCTATATTGCCAATAGGACAAGCACCCCCTGTAGGACTGTGGGTTTTGGTAACTGCGGCCGGCTTGCGGCCTTAAAACTTTTTTACATGGGTACCTTCTGCTACCCATCCGGGTTCCAGTACCGTCAGCTGGTTCTCGGCAGTGCCTTTGGATTAGGTGCCTCCTTCTCGGTATCCAAGTTCCACCAACGTCTGCTGGTCCTTGGTAGTGCTTTCTGGCACAGGTACCTCCTGCTTAGTAACCGAGTTCCAGAACCATCAGCTGGTCTTCGGTAGTTCCATTGGCTCTTGTACCTTCTGCTACCCATCCGGGTTCCAGTACCATCAGCTGGTTCTCGGCAGTGTCTTTGGCACGGGTACTCCCTCCTGCCCAGCCTGGTTCCAGCACGCCAGCTGTTTCCAGGTAGTGTCAACGTCACTTTGCCTCCAATGCGTTGTCCTGTCGTGTTGCGGTCGGGTTAGCCGACTCTATGGTGCCTGCAGTTTAGGTGACTCTTATGTGGGCTGCGGGATCTGGCAATGAAGGCTGGTTCCATAGTGCCAATAGGACAAGCACCCCCTGTAGGACTGTGGGTTTTGGTAACTGCGGCCGGCTCGCGGCCTTGAAACTTTTTTTCACATGGGTACCTTCTGCTACCCATCCGGGTTCCAGTACCGTCAGCTGGTTCTCCGCAGTGCCTTTGGATTAGGTGCCTCCTTCTCGGTATCCAAGTTCCACCAACATCTGCTGGTCCTTGGTAGTGCTTTCTGGTACAGGTACCTCCTGCTTCGTAACTGAGTTCCAGAACCGTCAGCTGGTCTTCGGTAGTTCCATTGGCTCTTGTACCTTCTGCTACCCATCCGGGTTCCAGTACCGTCAGCTGGTTCTCGGTAGTTCCTCAGCCTTCTTTACCTTCTGCTACATTTCCAAGTTAAAGCTTTTGGAAATGGTTCTTGGTAATCACTCTGGATCTCCCTGACGAGGACCCTGAAGACGAGGACCCTGAAGACCAACCCGAAGAAGACGAGGACCCCGAAGACGACGACCCTGAAGACGAGGACCCTGAAGACCACCCCGAAGAAGACAAGGACCCCGAAGACGAGGACCCCGAAGATGACGACCCTGAAGACGAGGACCCCGAAGACGACGACCCTGAAGACCACCCCGAAGAAGACCAAGAAGATGACCCTGAAGAAGTTGACCAAGAGGACAAAGAAGAGAAGACAACCACCAAGATACAGAAGAACAAGAGACAGAAAATCAAGAAGCAGAAGTACAAGAAGCTGCAGAACAAAAAAGGAAGAACATTAAGCATAAGACTAAAAATCAGAGCAAAAGATATTATCTAAATTATAAGCAGAAGATGACTAAGCAGTGTATGGGGGTGATTCCGTTCCTCCTCGTGGTGCCCCTGGAAAAGACCTGCTGCTGGAGGCCAAACTGAACTCGGAAAAATCCTGTTGTAAATCTTTTGTGACGGGCAGAACGAAAGGTGTAATGTTCAAACTTTTATAGATAGCAACTACAGGAATGCCTGTCACAAATAAGAATATGATGAAGAAGAAGAATATGAAGAAGATGAAGAAGTAGAATAATAAGAAGAATAATAGTTGAATAAGAAGAATATGAAGAATGTAAAAAAAAAGAATAATACGAAGAAGGTGAAAAAGAAGAAGATGAAGAAGGTGAAGAAGAAGTTGATGAAAAAGATGCTGATGCTGAGGATGATGAAGGAGAAAGTATGAGAGAAGTAAAAAAGAAGGTGAAGAGCATGGAAGTAGTGAAACATAAATATCTGACAAAATATAAAAATACTTAACATAGTCAATATTTCCGTAACTCAGAACGTCTTAAAAAAAATATTAATTCCAGCTATTCCATTTGATTGGGCTAAACCTCTATGCCTTTATTGTCTCCCCCACCTCCCCCAATACATTCTACATTATTCTTAGTTGTTTTCCTTCATGTAGAATTAACCTACAAGGAAAGAAAGGGTTTATTTTCATTCCGATATTTCTGTCCCATTGACTTGCATTGGTTTCCGGTATCGGAATCGGCGATATCCGATACTTTTTGGGTATCGGTCCGATCCAATCCGATCCGATATTTCCCGATATCGGAAGGTATCGCTCAACACTACTGGCTGCATGTCTTATGGCATGAGACAAGTGTCAAAAAACAGGCATGACTGCATTAAAACAGAATCTTTTGTATAATACTGAATTGACCTCACTTTTGGCTACCAAATATTAGTCCTGCCTAAAGTGTCAAAAATGCAATGCTGAAAAATGTATAAAAGCTCCTGAGAAACATTTGGTACAGATGGATCTGTACAGATGGATTTCATGCAACTATTAATTTGTGATTTGCAGGAGTCTGTTTTTATTATCTATGTGCAGATGTCATTTCAGAATGGGTACCAGTTAGGAAAGCCCAAGTCACTGCAAAAGTTACCATCTTAAGTTGTTTGTAGATCTGGGGTACCTGAGTTAATAAATAGTAATAAAAATACTCATTTCATAGACAGATAATACAGATATAAATATGGTAGATTTTATTTTTTTCCAACCAAAAGAAAGCAGTATGGTTAAATGTTATAATTTCACTATACAAAAATTACTTAAGTCTGAATAAAAAGGATTAAAAAAGTGGATCCAAGCTTTGAATTTGGCAATGATGTCTATGTGGCTCACGCACACACCAAAAAAACTTAGCCCTAATTAAGATAAACTTTGAGGAAGTTCCTAAGGGTGGGTTGTATTTTCCTTACTACTTTTATCTGTCTTTAACACATGGAAATTTGAATGGTTATGTTGTTCCGTTTACATCAGACACTAACTTATTTGTATAAGCATTTTTTTGCTTCACTCCTCAACCTGGACTCAACCCTGCCTTCTTTTGGTGATTGGATGGTGGTTAAAAGACACCTGAATCTTTACAATCTAGGTGGGAATTATCTTACCAGGCATGAATGCCACTCAAGTCAAAAGGCAAGACCATTTGTATCCATGCCTCCCACTTCAAAAAGGTTCCACCCCCTCTC
The DNA here is from genome assembly GCF_046119375.1 of Phyllobates terribilis. Classification (NCBI taxonomy): domain Eukaryota; kingdom Metazoa; phylum Chordata; class Amphibia; order Anura; family Dendrobatidae; genus Phyllobates; species Phyllobates terribilis. The sequence continues at coordinate 845,792,678 of NW_027362761.1, forward strand.
TGCCCAGGAAATCTTCTGTAAGGAAAACTTAGCTTGATTCTTGATCTAATTAATGTGAAAATTGTAGTTTCATAAAAATATTGCACTGTCAATGTGGGATGCTCACCCCATCCAGGGGCACATAGTGCTTACTTAGTGAGCAACATTTTAATTCCCTGCCCCAGCTGACTGTCTTTTGATCAAAAAGATTAAGACTTTTGTAATGCCAGCTGAAATCTTAGATGAGAGCCTTCCTTGTTTTCCTTCCACTGTTCTCCAAGGACATATGGCTGAACAACACTATACTACAACTGAATTATGTCACAATAAGAGGCCTAAATATTTCAAACTGTTGTTTGTTTAGCTATGTGCCAAACCATGTTACTTAGGGCTTTCTCCGAGACGGGCTCTCTTAAGCTAAGTTCAAATGGTACATTTTTTTGTGAAGTAAAAATATTTTAGTAAAAATATTTCTAGGTCCAAGAACAGAAAAAGTTGCTAGTTCAGGTAATATGCAGCTGATTTTGCATTTGAGTTGTGTTCTAAAATTAGATGTCAATGTAACGGTAGAGCTATAGTTGAATGTCCTGATATGTTTTGCACTATAAACATATACTAGAATAGGTTAGGTTCATCACTTTGGCAGAAACACAACACATGCTCATTAAAATGTCATTAGTAATGCCATAGATACCTCCTATGCACAGAGATTAGTTCTGGCACAATAGTTCTGACCCTATCGCAGCAGAATTGATTTATTTTTGCAGATATATAGCTAAGGTTTTTCTACCTCCTCATATACTGTAACTCAGCTTCTGATTCTGTCTGAAAATCTCTACCTCCTTTGTGGCCACAAAGCCTGATAATTCTATAGGTAATTGCAGCTGTGTGGGATGGATTAGTAAAGATATACACTAAGTGTACAATTATTAGGCAATTTGCATTTGTAATGATTCCACCTCTCAGTGTGTCTTAGGATGCAGTGATTGACAGCTCAGTCATCCATTCTGGTGCAGGGGTGTGCTAAGCTGTCTGTGCAGTAAATTGACAGCTCAGTTGTCTAGTCTGGTGCAGTGGCATGCTGAGCTATCTGTGTTTTTATTGACAGCTTGGCCGTCCAATCTGAGACTGGGAAGTGCTGAGCCCTCACCAAATGCTCCCTGTTCCCTTAATTACTCAGCTATTTAACTGGACTGGAAGTCCCAGATAGCTGCCAGCTGTGTGGTTTGCTTTCCCTGTGCCTAGAGCCTTGCTTGTTGATGTATCACTGCCTGACCTTGGACTTTGTTCTGACCATCTGTTTGTCTAATCCCTTTGCTTTGATCTGCTATTCTTCTGGTATTTTGATCTCCGACCTTTACTTGACTACACCTTTGCCTATTCCCTCTGTTTATGACTTACCCACTTGGCTATTGATCTTGACTATCCCAACTCACGGCTTGTCCGTGAGAAGTGACTCAGCGTCACAGTATTTTTGATAATTAATTTTATTGTTGAACAACTACAGTGCTGTTGGTCAATCCAAAAGGTTAATAGAGCTAAAACCTGAATATTTAATACTGTAAGGATGTAAAAAGCTTAATAGATCTATAACAACTAGGCATCTCATAAATAATTGAAACAACACAAATTCAACCTTTGAGGGGTGGGGTTTGGCAAAAGCTTGTATTCAAACATCATAACCTTATGAAACACACATACTTCGTACCATGGGTAAAATGCTCTTAGTCGGGATACCGACGGCGTGGAACTCCATACCTTTTATACCATCCTAGTAACTTAATGACTAGAGATGAGCGGTGTTCGACTCGAACTGTTCGCCAATCTAAAATTCGAGCTATTTTGGGCCGTGTTCGAGTCATTCGACAAACTCGAACGATTTGCAAAAAATTCGGCTGTTCGAGGTTATGTTCCAAAACTGTTCGTGCACCAAAAGCGTAACTGGATTTTTTCACAGTAATACTGTTAATCAATGTTAATAGACAGTTTCAGTGTAGAGTGGGCGGGGGGAGGGGCAGGGGATGGATCTCTGCAGAAATAATGCCGATCTCCATTTTTTTTTTGTTTCCCGCATTTACAGTGGGGCGGTGCAGTCTGTCAGCCTATCAGCAGCGCACACACGCAGCGAAGTGCTTTTTTTTTACACAAGCAAGGGCATGTGTCATAGGCTGTGTATGTCACATGTCCTGGCCCTATAAGACCCAGCCATTTTCCGCGTCCCCACCATTTTCTCACTGCTGCAGCTGAGTGTTAGACGGCACCACTGCTGCTGTGTGCGCTATACAGTATAAATGTGTGAATTGCGAGCGAATTTCCAGTTACATAGAGAGATAGGTTTAGAGACTAGGGACTAATTCTAATTGCAGCCTTTTTGAGGGCTAGGTTACAGCAGTTCAAAGCACTTTTTGCCAGGCAGGTTTGTGCTAGTGCTGTGCAAGTGTTTTTCACAGCATTTGGCGAAATGTAGCTCAGCCAATCCTTTTGGGCCTGTAGCAGTGTCTGTTAGTCATTGGAGTAGCCTATCTGTGTTGCAAGCTACACCACCTGTGTATCTAATACCAATTTTTTACTGCATCTAAGCTAGCCAATCCTTTTGGGCCTGTAGCAGTGTCTGGTAGTCAGTGGAGTAGCCCATCTGAAGCACGCTACACCACCTGTGTATCTAATAACAATTTTTTACTGCATCTAACTCTGTAAATTCTTTTGGACATAGTAGCAGTGTCTCGTAGTCAGCAGATTAGCCCACCTGTGAAGGAAGCTACACCGCCTGTCTATCTAATTCTAATTTTTTACTGCATCTAATCCAGGAAATCTTTTTGGGCCTAGTAGCAGTGTCTGGTAGTCAGCGGAGTAGCCCACCTGTGAAGGAAGCTACACCGCCTGTGTATCTAATTCTAATTTTTTACTGCATCTAACCCAGGAAATCCTTTTGGGCTAGTAGCAGAGTCTCGTAGTCAGCGGAGTAGCCCATCTGAAGCAAGCTACACCTCCTTTGTATCTAATAACAATTTTTAACTGCATCTAGCCCAGGCAATACTTTGGGCCTAGTAGCAGTGTCTGCTAGTCAGCAGAGTAGCCCAGCTGTTAAGCCAGCTACACCACCTGTAGATTTAATTACAAATTTTTAACTGCATCTAGCCCAGGCAATACTTTGGGCCTAGTAGCAGTGTCTGCTAGTCAACGGAGTAGCCCAGCTGTTAAGCAAGCTACACCGCCTGTAGATCTAATTACAAATTTTTAACTGCATCTAGCCCAGGCAATACTTTGGGCCTAGTAGCAGTGTCTGCTAGTCAGCGGAGTAGCCCAGCTTTTAAGCAAGCTACACCACCTGTAGATCTAATTACAAATTTTTAACTGCATCTAGCCCAGGTAATACTTTGGGCCTAGTAGCAGTGTATGCTAGTCAACGGAGTAGCCCAGCTCTTAAGCCAGCTACACCGCCTGTAGATCTAATAACAAATTTTTAACTGCATCTAGCCCAGATAATACTTTGGGCCTAGTAGCAGTGTCTGATAGTCAGCAAAGTAGCCCAGCTCTTAAGCCAGCTACACCACCTGTGGTTTGGACACTTAATTTTTTCAAAGGAAACGCTTCGGGCCCCCGGGACATTCAGTCAAGAGCATCGGGGAGGCGCCCCAAGGCAAAGGGGCTGGGACTGGCGGTAGCATGCCATGCGGAAGACCGCCAAGCTCGATCCTTATAAAAGCTTTTTAACTGCAGCAGCTTTAGTGGACGCTACTGGAGCTGGAATTACCGCGGCTGCTGGCCCCAGACTTGCCCTCCAATAGATCCTTGTAAAAGGATTTAAAGTGTACTCATTCAAATTACAGAGCCAATTTAAATTACAGAGCTTAGACCTGCCTCCACCGCGGGGGGTCTCAACCCACCAGCGGACAAGCACCAGTATTGGGAGAGGCTGGCTGGCCGTCAGGGTCCACCGCGACTCTAGCATAAACCCGGCGACATGGAGGCCGCACGGGCAGGAACGACCTGGCCTTCGCACTCCAGCGTAGTCCCTCTGCCCGCTCGCACCCGTAACCTCAAAGGGATGCGCAAGCGGCTTTTCTTCCCAGGGCTGATCCACGCCCAGCAGGAACATGGGAGAGCTCAGGTCGGCCTTCCACCGTACTCCCTTACCTCCCTCGCCCTCTTTCCTTCTTCTGTTCTCCATCTAACCCCTTGGCTCTGTGGTGTCCGCTCTCCCTCCAGCTCTCTCCTTCTCACAGGTGGACAACCGCGTGTATTCACACTGTGGCGAACCTTTTGGGCCCAGGCATAAGAAGTCATCGAGGTAATGGATAATATGTGCCCCCTTAGAAACGTCCATGATGACCCATTCGAGGAAGCAACTAAATGCCTCAAATAGTGAGCAGGATATAGAGCACCCCATGGGCAAACAGCTTAATAGGCAGACACTATTCGGAGGCACAGGTAGTAAGTAACCGGAACGCCCCCTCAATGTCTCTTTTGGCCATTAGGGTGCCCCTTCCCAACTTCTTGACCCGCCTGATTGCCTTGTCAAAGGATGTACGGTATATACTACTGTACTTGGTTCCGCGTCGATGTTGTCATTTACTGACCTGCCCCTTGGATATGACAAATGGTGGATTAGTCCAAATGTATCGGGTTCCGATTTTGGCACGACTCCCAACGGGGATACCACTACGTCTTGTAAGGAAAGTGTTCTGAAGGGAACCGCCATTCTACCTAAAGATATTTCTTTTTTTAATTTTCTTGTCACGACGTCTGGGTGTTGGTAGGCTGATTTTTAATTTTTACGCAAGCCTTTCTTGATTTTAGAAGGGTATGACATGCCTATATCTGTGTCTCCTCCTCCTTTTACTCCTCCACCTCTTTTCTTTACGCATGACTATATGTACTTGTCACTTTTCCATGTGTTAGTTGTGTCTTCTGAGCAGTTTGTCAGCTTTTGGACACCTTTGAAGGTGTTTTCTATGTGTTTCTATGTGTTTTTGTTTGCCTGCCATTGGTTTTAACGGTGTTCGACGGTGTTCGACGAACAGTTCGACAAACCGTTCGGCGAACATGCCGGTGTTCGACGAACCGAACCGAACCCGAACACTACGGGGGCGGCTCAACACTATTAATGACTGCTGTGATTTTCATGTAAGCAATAGAGTTTCTAAATTATATACAACCCTTGGCAAAAATTATGGAATCACCGGGCACAGAGGATGTTCATTCAGTTGTTTAATATTGTTGAAAAAAAGCAGATCACAGACATGGCACAAAACTAAAGTCATTTCAAATGGCAGCTTTAGGGCTTTAAGAAACACTAAAAGAAATCAAGAAAAAATGTGGTACTCAGTAAGGGGAATTTTTTTCAGAACAAGCAGAGGGAAAAAATTATGGAATCACTCAATTCTGCGGAAAAAATTATGGAATCACCCTGTAAATTTTCATTTCCAAAACTAACACCTTCATCAAATTAGATCTGCTCATTAGTCTGCATCTAAAAAGGAGTGATCACACCTTGGAGAGCTGTTGCACCAAGTGGACTGACATGAATCATGGCTCCAACATGAGAGATGTCAATTGAAACAAAGGAGAGGATTATCAAACTCTTAAAAGAAGGTAACTCATCACGTAATGTGGCAAAAGATGTTGGTTGATCACAGTCAGCTGTGTCTAAAATCTGGACCAATTACAAACAACATGGGAAGGTTGTTAAAGGCAAACATACTGGTAGACCAAGGAAGACATCAAAGCGTCAAGACCGGAAACTTAAAGCAATATGTCTCCAAAACAGGAAATGCACAACAAAACAAATAAGGAAACCGGAGTCAATGTCTGTGACCGAACTGTAAGAAACCGCCTAAAAGGAAATGTGATTTACAAACAGAAAAGCTAAGCAAAAGCCATAATTAACACCTAAACAAAAACAAACAAGGTTACAATGGGCTAAGGAAAAGCAACCGTGGATGGTGGATGACTGAATGAAAGTCATATTCAGTGATGAATCGCGAATCTGCATTGGGCAAGGTGATGATACTGGAACTTTTGTTTGGTGCCGTTCCAATGAGATTTATAAAGATGACTGCATGAAGAGAACATGCAAATTTCCACAGTCATTGATGATATGGGGCTGCATGTCTGGTAAAGGCACTGGGCAGACGGCTATCATTACATCTTCAATAAATGCTCAAGTTTACATTAATATTTTGGACAGTTTTCTTATCCCATCAATTGAAAGGATGTTTGGGGATGATGATATCATTTTTCAAGATGATAATGCATCCTGCCATAGAGCAAAAACTGTGACAGCATTCTTTGAAAGAAGACACATAAGGTCCATGTCATGGCCTGCAAATAGTCCGGATCTTAATTCAATTGAAAATCTTTGGTGGAAGTTGAAGAAAATGGTCCATGACAAGACTCTAACCTGCAAAGCTGATCTGTCAACAGCAATCAGAGAAAGTTGGAGGCAGATTGATGAAGAGTACTGTTTGTCACTAGTGTTGAGCGAGCACTAAAATGCTCGGGTGCTCGAAGCTCGGGCCGAGCTCACCGTGACACTCGGGTGCTCGACCCGAGCAACGAGCCCAATGTTAGTCTATGGGAGACCCGATCATTTTTGCGGCGGCACCCGCGGCAGTCTGTAGAAAGCCTAAAAAGTGCCCAAAATGATAGTGACAGTGCTCAAATGACATGGGGACAGCATGGGGATCGCCCGGGGAAGCATTTCTGACCCCCAGGTCACTGCTGTCAACAACATGGTAAGAGGTATTAAGCCACTTTTTTGGGCTCACAATAAAACATACAAAAATGAAACTGAAACTGTTTTCTCCTGTGAAATATGTTAAGGAACATCCTTTCCAGGGTAAAGACTTGTGTATAAGGTAAAATAAATAACCAAAAACAAAAATACTCCTCCACACCTTGGGCTATGTTCACAAGTATAATTTTTTATGCGTTTTTGCACTTTTGTATTGCTTTCAACCGTGACAAATGCATTCAACGGGAAATGTCATTTTAACATTTTACAACCTTATCTGACCATGTGCTGTGTGACACATGCATACAGTGCTGAAAGGACATGGGAACAGCATGGGGAAGACCCCTGGAAACATCTCTGACACCCAGGTCACTGTCTAAAAGTGTGCCCATCAGAAGTGATGCTTGCCGCATCAGAAGATGCAGACTTGCAACTATCCCCGTGCAAGTCCTTGTCCCAGGGCAGTGTTCAATTGTACCTCCCCCATTCCTTGCAATGCAAGCGCAAGTACGCAGCCTGCCACCCACCCACCCCCTGGCTGCAATAATATACTGCTTGCTTGCTTGCACTTGAAATTGGGCCTTTTAGGCTTGTGGAGGCGGAATCTGGCCACCACGAAATGGCTGCGTCGGCGGCCTGGTATCCATACTCAGTCCCCAGCCACCCGGCAGCCGGGTGTCCAACCTTGGTCCACAACTGCCAGGGGGCGGCCGGGTGTCCATACTCGGTCCCCAGCCGCCCCGCGACCGGGTGCCCACACACGGTCACCAGCCGCCTGGGGGCAGCCAGGTGTCCATAAACGGTCCCCTGCCGCCCCTATTTGTCCGGGTGCGCCTTATACACAAGTGCGCATACCAAAATATTACCTGTACCCTCCCGAGTGCAATTAATGGGAAGGACAGCCTAACCACAAACACGTGGACAAGTGAATGTGGCCAGGGATGGTCCATCTCACTGACGCCTTCACACTGGGTTAATATTGTGGAAGCCGGGACACAGTTGGACACTGGGATGCAACACGTCCTCCACACAAAGAGGATTGCGGGTCCTGGGTCAATCAGGCTTCAACACAAAGTTCAGAAGGTAGACAGCAGCAGTGGTCGACCTCCTACACAATGAGTAAATTATTCATGATCATGAGGCCATCCATCTCCTTAGCTTTCTGTTCCTTGGAATGCAAGCGCATGTATGTAGTAGCGGCTAGGCCTGAGGTGGTCAGCGTTTTGGCGCATATCCTACCTCCTCCGAGGATTGCTGGATGTTTTCCTGCTACTATCCCAGTTCTATGACTTCCGTTAAAACAAAGCTTCAGGTGATCAATGATGGATGAGGTGGTGGCAAAGGAGAAAGAGCAGGAGGAACAGGGACCATTCACATCAATATCAGGCCAGCCAACCACACATGTCTTGTAGGATATGTTTCTGTACCAAAAGGAGCGGTTCAGCTACACAGTTATAAGGCATACAGTGAATGCAATGCCTACCAAAAATTTCGAGGCACTCCAATGCCCCTTGGACGTGACATGGAGGTCAGAGGGGCTTAACGAAACCGTTTTTTCCATTTATAACAACTGGGTCTCCTGTACACTGTTGGCCTAAGCAGTGAATGGAAGGCTTTCCAAAAATTATGAGGAACTGCAATGCCCCTTGAAACAGACGTAGATTACAGCATACTAAAAACCTTCTACCCATTATTGGGGAGTGGGTCTCCCTTAGTGTTCGCCTATGCATTGAAAAGCAAAAGCTGACTAAAATTAGGAGGAAATGCAATGCTCGTTGGAAGAGTCATGGAGGTTAGAGGTAATTAAAAACAACATTTCAATGCCCCTTGGAAGAGCTGAGGAGTTCAGAGTGGTTTAACAAGATGGTTTTAATGCCCCTTGGAAGAGACGTGGATGTCACAGTAGCTTAACAAGACGGTTTTAATGCCCCTTGGAAGAGACGTGGAGTTCAGAGTGGTTTAACAAGATGGTTTTAATGCCCCTTGGAAGAGACGTGGAGGTCCCAGTGGAATAAAAAGACAATATCAATGCCCCTTGGAAGAGTGGTGGCGGTCGCAGTTGAATAAACAAATAATATCAATGCCCCTTGGAAGAGTGGTGGAGGTCCCAGTGGAATAAAAAGACAATATCAATGTCCTTTGGAAGAGTGGTGGAGGTCGCAGTGGAATAAAAAGTCAATATCAATGCCCCTTGGAAGAGTGGTGGAGGTTACAGTGAAATAAAAAGACAATATCAATGACCCTTGGAAGAGAAGTGGAGGTCACAGTAGCTTAACAAGACAATTGTAATGCCCCTTGGAAAAGACGTGGAGTTCAGAGTGGTTTAACAAGACGGTTTTAATGCCCCTTGGAAGAGACGGGGAGGTCACAGTAGCATAACAAGACGGTTTTAATGCCCCTTGGAAGAGACGTGGAGTTCAGAGTGGTTTAACAAGACGGTTTTAATTCCCCTTGGAAGAGACGTGGAGGTCCCAGAGGAATAAAAAGACAATATCAATGCCCCTTGGAAGAGTGGTGGAGGTCGCAGTGGAATAAAAAGACAATATCAATGACCCTTGGAAGAGTGGTGGAGGTTGCAGTGGAATAAACAAATAATATCAATGCCCCTTGGAAGAGTGGTGGAGGTCCCAGAGGAATAAAAACACAATATCAATGCTCCTTGGAAGAGTGGTGGAGGTCGCAGTGGAATAAAAACACAATATCAATATCCCTTGGAAGAGTCGTGGAGGTTACAATGAAATAAAAAGACAATATCAATGACCCTTGGAAGAGACGTGGAGGTCACATTTGCTTAACAAGACGATTTTAATGCCCCTTGGAAGAGACGTGGAGTTCAGAGTGGTTAAACAAGACGGTTTTAATGCCCATTGGAAGAGACGTGGAGGTCAAAGTAGCTTAACAAGACGGTTTTAATGCCTCTTGGAAGAGACGTGGAGTTCAGAGAGGTTTAACAAGACGTTTTTAATGCCCCTTGGAAGAGACGTGGAGGTCCCAGAAGCTTAACAAGACGATTTTAATGCCCCATGGAAGAGATGTGGAGTTCAGAGTGGTTTAACAAGATGGTTTTAATGCCCCTTGGAAGAGACGAGAAGGTCCCATTAGCTTAACAAGACGATTTTAATGCCCCTTGTAAGAGACGTGGAGTTCAGAGTGGTTTAACAAGATGGTTTTAATGCCCCTTGGAAGAGACGTGGATGTCACAGTAGCTTAACAAGACGGTTTTAATGCCCCTTGGAAGAGACGTGGAGTTCAGAGTGGTTTAACAAGATGGTTTTAATGCCCCTTGGAAGAGACGTGGAGGTCCCAGTGGAATAAAAAGACAATATTAATGCCCCTTGGAAGAGTGGTGGCGGTCGCAGTTGAATAAACAAATAATATCAATGCCCCTTGGAAGAGTGGTGGAGGTCCCAGTGGAATAAAAAGACAATATCAATGTCCTTTGGAAGAGTGGTGGAGGTCGCAGTGGAATAAAAAGACAATATCAATGCCCCTTGGAAGAGTGGTGGAGGTTACAGTGAAATAAAAAGACAATATCAATGACCCTTGGAAGAGAAGTGGAGGTCACAGTAGCTTAACAAGACAATTGTAATGCCCCTTGGAAGAGACGTGGAGTTCAGAGTGGTTTAACAAGACGGTTTTAATGCCCCTTGGAAGAGACGGGGAGGTCACAGTAGCATAACAAGACGGTTTTAATGCCCCTTGGAAGAGAAGTGGAGTTCAGAGTGGTTTAACAAGACGGTTTTAATTCCCCTTGGAAGAGACGTGGAGGTCCCAGAGGAATAAAAAGACAATATCAATGCCCCTTGGAAGAGTGGTGGAGGTCGCAGTGGAATAAAAAGACAATATCAATGACCCTTGGAAGAGTGGTGGAGGTTGCAGTGGAATAAAAAGTCAATATCAATGCCCCTTGGAAGAGTGGTGGAGGTCCCAGAGGAATAAAAAGACAATATCAATGCTCCTTGGAAGAGTGGTGGAGGTCGCAGTGGAATAAAAACACAAAATCAATATCCCTTGGAAGAGTGGTGGAGGTTACAGTGAAATAAAAAGACAATATCAATGACCCTTGGAAGAGACGTGGAGGTCACATTTGCTTAACAAGACGATTTTAATGCCCCTTGGAAGAGACGTGGAGTTCAGAGTGGTTAAACAAGACGGTTTTAATGCCCATTGGAAGAGACGTGGAGGTCAAAGTAGCTTAACAAGACGGTTTTAATGCCTCTTGGAAGAGACGTGGAGTTCAGAGAGGTTTAACAAGACGTTTTTAATGCCCCTTGGAAGAGACGTGGAGGTCCCAGAAGCTTAACAAGACGATTTTAATGCCCCATGGAAGAGATGTGGAGTTCAGAGTGGTTTAACAAGATGGTTTTAATGCCCTTGGAAGAGACGAGAAGGTCCCAATAGCTTAGCAAGACGATTTTAATGCCCCTTGTAAGAGACGTGGAGTTCAGAGTGGTTTAACAAGATGGTTTTAATGCCCCTTGAAAGAGACGTGGAGGTCTCAGTGGAATAAAAAGACAATATCAATGCCCCTTGGAAGAGTGGTAGAGGTCCCATTGGAACAAAAAGACAATATCAATGCCCCTTGGAAGAGTGGTGGAGGTTACAGTGGAATAAAAAGACAATATCAATGCCCCTTGGAAGAGTGGTGGAGGTCGCAATGGAATAAAAAGACAATATCAATGCCCCTTGGATGAGACGTGTAGGTCCCAGTGGAATAAAAAGACAATATCAATGCCCCTTGGAAGAGTGGTGGAGGTCCCATTGGAACAAAAACACTATATCAATGCCCCTTGGAAGAGTGGTGGAGGTTACAGTGGAATAAAAAGACAATATCAATGCCCCTTGGAAGAGTGGTGGAGGTCGCAATGGAATAAAAAGACAATATCAATGACCCTCTGTAGAGTGGTGGAGGTCCCAGTGGAATTAAAAGACAATATCAATGTCCCTTGGTAGAGTCGTGGAGGTTACAATGGAATAAAAAGACAATATCAATGCCGCTTGGAAGAGATGTGGAGGTCACAGGAGCTTAAAAAGACAATTTTACTGCCTCTTGGAAGAGACGTTGAGTTCAGAGTGGTTTAACAAGATGGTTTTAATGTCCTTTGGAAGAGACGTGGAGGTCCCAGTAGCTTAACAAGACGATTTTAACGCCCCTTGGAAGAGACGTGGAGTTCAGGGTGGTTTAACAAGACGGTTTTAATGCCCCTTGATAAAGACGTGGAGGTCCCAGTGGAATAAAAAGACAATATCAATGCCCCTTGGAAGAGTGGTGGCAGTCGCAGTTGAATAAACAAATAATATCAATGCCCCTTGGAAGAGTGGTGGAGGTCCCAGTGGAATAAAAAGACAATATCAATGCCCCTTGGAAGAGACTTGGATGTCACAGTAGCTTAAAAAGACGACTTTAATGCCTCTTGGAATAGATGTGGAGTTCATAGTGGATTAACAAGATGGTTTTAATGCCCCTTGGAAGAGACGTGGAGGTCACAGTAGCTTAACAAGACGATTTTAATGCCCCTTTGAAGAGACGTGGAGTTCAGAGCTGTTTAACAAGATGGTTTTAATGCCCCTTGAAAGAGACGTGGAGATCAGAGTGGTTTAACAAGAAGGTTTTAATACCCCTTGGAAGAGTCGTGGAGGTCCCAGAGGAATAAAAAGACAATATCAATGCCCCTTGGAAGAGTGGTGGAGGTCGCAGTGGAATAAAAAGACAATATCAATGACCCTTGTAAGAGTGGTGGAGGTCGCAGTGGAATAAAAAGACAATATCAATGCCCTTTGGAAGAGTGGTGGAGGTCGCAGTGGAATAAAAAGACAATATCAATGCCCCTTGGAAGAGTGGTGGAGTTTACAGTGAAATAAAAAGACAATATCAATGTCCCTTCGAAGAGACGTGGAGGTCACATTTGCTTAACAGGACTATTTTAATGCCCCTTGGTAGAGACGTGGAGTTCAGAGTGGTTTAACAAGACGGTTTTAATGCCCCTTGGAAGAGACGTTGAGGTCCCAGTGGAATAAAAAGACAATATCAATGCCCCTTGGAAGAGTGGTGGAGGTCCCAGTGGAATAAAAAGACAATATCAATTCCCCTTGGAAGAGTGGTGGAGGTTACAGTGGAATAAAATGACAATATCAATGCCCCTTGGAAGAGTGGTGGAGGTCGCAGTGGATTAAAAAGACAATAGCAATGAACCATGGAAGAGTGGTGGAGGTCCCAGTGGAATAAAAAGACAATATCAATGCCCCTTGGATGAGTGGTGGAGGTTACAATGGAAAAAAAAGACAATATCAGTGCCCCTTGGAAGAGACTTGGATGTCACAGTAGCTTAAAAAGACGACTTTAATGCCTCTTGGAAGAGACGTGGAGTTCATAGTGGAATAACAAGACGGTTTTAATGCCCCTTGGAAGAGACGTGGAGGTCACAGTAGCTTAACAAGACGATTTTAATGCCCCTTTGAAGAGACGTGTGTAACGGGTCTGGGAGGCGGAACCTCTGAGCAACTATACAAGGGGGCGGTCCTTGTAAGGAAGCGAGTGGCTCCCAGGGAAGACGGGCAGGTAGTCACGGCAAGTGACAGGGACAGTCTCTGGGTAGAAAGGCAGGTAGTCGCGGCAAGTGACAGGGACAGTCTCTGGGTAGAAGGGCAGGTAGTCACGGCAATTGACAGGGACAGTCTCTGGGTAGAAGGACGGGTACTCAAGGCAATTGACAGGGACAGTCTCTGGGTAGAAGGACAGCAGGCAGGTGGCTGGTGAGCTCTCCCAGGTGAGCGGGCGAGAGTCTTTGGACAGGCAGGTGGTCACGGCAAGTGACAGCAGAGCCTCCAGGTAAGCTAGCAGGCAGGTAGCAGTTGAGTGCTCCCAGGTGAGCAGGCAAGAGTCTCTGGACAGGCAGATGGTCACGGCAAGTGACGGCGGAGCCTCCAGGTAGGCTAGCAGGCAGGTAGCAGGAGAGTGCTCCCAGGCGAGCAGGGAAGAGTCTCTGGACAGGCAGGTGGTCACGGCAAGTGACGGCGGAGCCTCCAGGTAGGCTAGCAGGCAGGGAGCAGGTGAGCGCTCCCAGGTGAGCAGGCAAGAGTCTCTGGACAGGCAGGTGGTCATGGCAAGTGACGGCGGAGCCTCCAGGTAGGCTAGCAGGCAGGTAGCAGATGAGCGCTCCCAGGTGAGCAGGCAGGCTGGTCCATAGACAGACTGACAGGTGTTGGAAGGCAGACCATCGGACCGCAGGCTTGCAAGCAGGTAAACGGATATCAGGCAGGAATCAAGCAGGAATCTGACAGGTGACTGGCAGGTAACTGGTAACGGGACCTGAGGGCTGAAGCAGAGTGAAGGCATTGCAACAACATTGCTCGGGCACCTCCATTTTGGAGGAGGTGCCTTATATATGGTGAGGTCCTCTGGCCATTGGCCGGGGACTCCTTAGGATGGCGCGCGTGGCCCCCTTAAGAGAGGGGGAGCGCGCGCGCGCCCTAAGAACAGTGCCCGAGAAGCAGCGCGCGCTGCCAGCAGAGCGGGAGGAGGACGCCGGGCACGGAGTGGAGAGGTGAGGGGAACAGCGTCCCTGCCTAGCAGGAGGCAGGGACGCCGAAGCTACAGTACCCCCCCCTTTAGGCCCCCCTTTTTTAGGCCAGACAGAAATTTATCAAGGATGAGAGGGGCATGGATGTTCTCCCGGGGCTCCCACGTTCTCTCCTCAGGACCAAACCCCTTCCAATCTACCAGAAAAAAGGTTTTTCCTCTTACCCTTTTGGTGGCCAGAATGTTCTCTACCTCAAACTCGTTTTCAGCGGAAACCGGAGCAGGAGGCGTACCTGTAGACTTGGAAAAAGAGTTAAGTACCACGGGTTTGAGGAGAGATACATGGAAGGAGTTAGGGATCCGCAAGTTGGCCGGGAGTTTCAATTTATAGTCCACTGGGTTGATTTGTTTGATAACCTCCAGTGGGCAGATGAACCGAGGCCCTAACTTGTAGGAAGGAATCTTGAGCCGGACATACTTGGACGAGAACCAGACTTTATCTCCAGGACGGAATTGTAGAGGATCCAGGCGTTTCTTGTCAGCGTGTTTTTTCATCCGCTCGGACGACAAAAGGAGTGCGGATCGGGTACTCTCCCAAATGGAGGAAAATTTGCTAACGAGAGATTCCGCAACCGGATTGTCCACCGAGATGGAGACGGGAAATGGGATCCGAGGATGCTGACCGAAGACTACAAAAAACGGGGACTTGGAGGAAGATTCGCTCTCGTGATTATTGTAAGAGAATTCGGCCCATGGCAGGAGATCCACCCAGTCTGAATGGTGGGCATTAACGAAGTGCCGGAGGTAACTGGTCAGGATCTGATTGATCCGCTCCACTTGACCATTGGACTGTGGGTGGTATGCGGAGGAGAAGTCCAGGGTGACGTCTAGCAGCTTGCATGTGGCTCTCCAGAAGCATGAGGTGAACTGGACCCCACGATCCGACACGATGTGGAGGGGCAGGCCATGGAGACGGAAGATGTGGCGGATAAAGTCTTTAGCCAGCTCGGGTGCAGACGGGAGGCCTGGCAGGGGAATGAAATGAGCCATTTTGGAAAAGCGGTCAGCGACCACCCAAATGACCGTACAACCGGCAGAGACAGGGAGATCTGTTATGAAGTCCATAGCTATATGCTGCCAGGGGGCAGCAGGTACTGGAAGAGGAAGGAGGCGACCGGCTGGCAGGTGTCTCGGAACCTTGTTGCGGGCGCAGGACACACAGGCAGAAACAAAGTCTATTACGTCCTTGTGCAGGGTAGGCCACCAGTAGTGCCTGGTGATAAGCTGGAGGGTCTTTTTCTGACCGGCGTGGCCGGCAAGCTTAGATGAGTGACCCCAGTATAGGATCTTCTCCCGATCAGGTACCGTTACGAACGTCTTACCGGGAGGGAGACAATTTAGACTCACGGGGGCCACCTGCATTACTCTGGCGGGATCGATGATGTGTTTAGGTTCCTCCTCAAGATCAGACACCAGGAAGGATCGGGACAAGGCATCAGCTTTGATGTTTTTGTCAGCCGGGCGAAAATGAAGAACAAAATCAAAGCGAGCAAAAAACAAGGACCACCGGGCTTGGCGCGGGTTAAGTCTCTGGGCACTCTGGAGGTAAGCCAAGTTCTTGTGGTCCGTGTAAATTATTACCGGTTGAAGAGCCCCCTCGAGCAGGTAACGCCACTCCTCCAATGCCAGCTTAATGGCCAATAACTCTCGGTCTCCTATAGAATAGTTGCGCTCGGAAGAGGAGAAGAGTTTGGAGAAGAAGCTGCAAGTTACCATTCTCCCGGAAGACGATTTTTGGGTAAGTACCGCTCCGGCTCCAGAAGAGGAGGCGTCAACTTCCAGGAAGAATTGCTTGTTGCCATCCGGGCGATGCAGTACCGGGGCGGAAGAGAAAGCCTGTTTTAAGGAAAGAAAAGCTTCCTCTGCTTCGGGCGGCCATTCTCTGGGATTAGTGCCCTTACGGGTGAGCGCAGAGATAGGGGTAGTCCGGGAAGAGAAGTGCGGTATGAAGAGGCGTTAGTAGTTAGCGAAGCCCAGGAACCGCTGAATAGCCTTCAACCCCTCTGGTCGAGGCCACTTCTCGATGGCAGACAGTTTCTCAGGATCCATTCGTAGGCCGGTCTGAGAAATTATGTACCCCAAAAACGGAAGCGAGGTCTGCTCAAAGAGGCACTTCTCATATTTAGCGTAGAGGTGGTTCTGCCTGAGCCTGAGCAGAACCTGACGAACATCCCTCCGGTGTGTGGGGAGATCCGGAGAGAAGACCAAGATGTCGTCCAGGTACACCACTACGCAGGAGTAGAGAAGGTCCCGGAAGATGTCATTGACCAACTCTTGAAAGACGGCAGGAGCGTTACAGAGACTGAAGGGCATTACCAGGTATTCATAGTGGCCGTCCCGGGTGTTGAATGCCATCTTCCATTCATCCCCCTGACGGATACGGACCAGGTTATACGCCCCACGGAGGTCCAGCTTGGTGAAGATTCTAGCCCCCCTCAGACGGTCAAATAATTCCGGAATGAGCGGAAGGGGGTATTTATTCTTCAACGTGATCTGGTTAAGGCCTCTATAGTCTATACAGGGACGGAGTGAGCCGTCCTTCTTTTTGACGAAAAAGAAGCCTGCTCCCGCTGGGGAAGTAGATTTCCGGATGAACCCCCGTTCCAGATTCTCCTCAATATATTCTGACATGGATCGGGTCTCAGCAGCGGACAAAGGGTAAATGCGCCCACGGGGAGGAGTAGCGCCGGGCATCAGGTCGATTGGGCAGTCGTATGGTCTATGAGGGGGTAATGTCTCTGCCTCCTTTTTATTAAAGACATCCGCATACGACCAATAAGGAGCCGGAAGACCAGGTAGATTGGCTGGAGTAGGAGAAGGATGGACAGGATGGACGGGAACTAAACAAGTCTTATGGCAGTACTGTCCCCAGCGAAGGACCTCTCCGGTCTGCCAATCAAGCACGGGTGCATGTCTCTGAAGCCAAGGTAGGCCTAGTAAGAGGGCGTGAGAGAGTCCAGGCAGAACATGAAAGAAGATGCTCTCAGAGTGCAGCATTCCCACCTGCAGGGTTATGGATTCGGTGATGAGCTGGATGGGATGTGGTAAGAGGCCCCCATCCACGGCAGCGACAGATAAGGGTACAGCTAGAGGTTTGGTGGGAATGCTGTATTTCTCTACCAGAGACTGAGAAATGAGATTTCCGGCAGCTCCAGAGTCAAGTTGGGCTAGTTCAAAATAACGGTTCTCCCCGCAGATGATAGAGACCGACAGCAACAGAGATGGAGAGGGTTTACTCTTGTCTAGGACGACCTCTCTGAGCGATCCTAGACACAGGCGTTTCCCGACCTCTCCGGGCAGGAACGGATCCGGTGCTCCTTACTGCCACAGTAGAAGCAGCTCCCCTCGGCACGGCGTAACTCTTGACGGGTTTTGACCATCTTGGTCTGGTCGACCTGCATAGGCTCGGGTGAGTGCGCCTGGGGAGTAGCGGGAGAAGTGACAGATTTCTGAAAGGTAGGGGCTAGACGTGGAAACCTCTTCTCACGGGTGACCTCTTTGGCGCGTTCCTGGAACCGGATGTCAATCCGGGTGGCAAGAGTTATTAAGTCGTCGAGTGTGGTAGGTATGTCCCGACCGGCGAGTTCATCTTTAATACGGCCGGACAGACCCTCCCAAAAGACAGACACCAGGGCGTCGTTATCCCAGGCCAGCTCCGAAGCAAGGGTACGGAACCGTATGGCATATTGGCCCACGGTGAGATTTCCTTGATGGAGGCGTAGCAGAGATGATGCGGATGAGGTCTTCCGTCCGGGTTCGTCGAAGACTTTCCGGAAAGCCGTGAGAAAGGCTGGCAGGTTGGACACCAGGGGGTCTCCTCTCTCCCATAGAGGATTTAGCCAAGCCAGTGCCTCCCCCATGAGATGAGACATGATGAAGGCTACTTTGGCCCGGTCGGAGATAAACTGGTGGGACAGGAGTTCAAAGTGCAGGGTGCACTGGTTTATGAAGCCCCGAGCTTGAGCGGGGTCGCCTCCGAAGCGAGGAGGTGCAGAAAGCCGGGGTCCGGGGCAGGATGCCATGGTATTGGTGGGCAACGGCGCTGCCGGGCTGCGAGTCATGACACTAGCGGTGGTTGCTGGTGGAGCAGTTAGAGTGTCCAGGCGAGAGTTGAGATTCCGCAGATGACTCAGGATGGACTCCTGTTGGGACCTCTGACAGGACAGTTCATGACATAGGTCCGAGAGCGAGGGAGCTTGGGTGCCACCGGGTTCCATGGCCCGAGCAAACTGTAACGGGTCTGGGAGGCGGAACCTCTGAGCAACTATACAAGGGGGCGGTCCTTGTAAGGAAGCGGGTGGCTCCCAGGGAAGACGGGCAGGTAGTCACGGCAAGTGACAGGGACAGTCTCTGGGTAGAAGGGCAGGTAGTCGCGGCACGTGACAGGGACAGTCTCTGGGTAGAAGGACAGGTAGTCACGGCAAGTGACAGGGACAGTCTCTGGGTAGAAGGACGGGTACTCACGGCAAGTGACAGGGACAGTCTCTGGGTAGAAGGACAGCAGGCAGGTGGCTGGTGAGCGCTCCCAGGTGAGCGGGCGAGAGTCTTTGGACAGGCAGGTGGTCACGGCAAGTGACGGCAGAGCCTCCAGGTAGGCTAGCAGGCAGGTAGCAGGTGAGTGCTCCCAGGTGAGCAGGCAAGAGTCTCTGGACAGGCAGATGGTCACGGCAAGTGACGGCGGAGCCTCCAGGT
Organism: Phyllobates terribilis; assembly: GCF_046119375.1. Taxonomy (NCBI): domain Eukaryota; kingdom Metazoa; phylum Chordata; class Amphibia; order Anura; family Dendrobatidae; genus Phyllobates; species Phyllobates terribilis. The sequence goes on from NW_027362761.1 coordinate 845,811,664, forward strand.
AGGCTAGCAGGCAGGTAGCAGGTGAGTGCTCCCAGGTGAGCAGGCAAGAGTCTCTGGACAGGCAGGTGGTCACGGCAAGTGACGGCGGAGCCTCCAGGTAGGCTAGCAGGCAGGTAGCAGGAGAGCGCTCCCAGGTGAGCAGGCAAGAGTCTCTGGACAGGCAGGTGGTCACGGCAAGTGACGGCGGAGCCTCCAGGTAGGCTAGCAGGCAGGTAGCAGATGAGCGCTCCCAGGTGAGCAGGCAGGCTGGTCCATAGACAGACTGACAGGTGTCGGAAGGCAGACCGTCGGACCGCAGGCTTGCAAGCAGGTAAACGGATATCAGGCAGGAATCAAGCAGGAATCTGACAGGTGACTGGCAGGTAACTGGTAACGGGACCTGAGGGCTGAAGCAGAGTGAAGGCTTTGCAACAACATTGCTCGGGCACCTCCATTTTGGAGGTGGTGCCTTATACATGGTGAGGTCCTCCGGCCATTGGCCGGGGACTCCTTAGGATGGCGCAGAGCGGGAAGAGGACGCCGGGCATGGAGTGGAAAGGTGAGGGGAACAGCGTCCCTGCCTAGCAGGAGGCAGGGACGCCGACGCTACAACGTGGAGTTCAGAGTTGTTTAACAAGATGGTTTTAATGCCCCTTGAAAGAGACGTGGAGATCAGAGTGGTTTAACAAGAAGGTTTTAATGCCCCTTGGAAGAGTCGTGGAGGTCCCAGAGGAATAAAAAGACAATATCAATGCCCCTTGGAAGAGTGATGGAGGTCGCAGTGGAATAAAAAGACAATATCAATGCCCCTTGGAAGAGTGGTGGAGGTCGCAGTGGAATAAAAAGACAATATCAATGTCCCTTGGAAGAGACGTGGAGGTTACATTTGCTTAACAAGACAATTTTAATGCCCCTTGGTAGAGACGTGGAGTTCAGAGTGGTTTAACAAGACGGTTTTAATGCCCCTTGGAAGAGACATGGAGGTCCCAGTAGCTTAACAAGACGATTTTAATGCCCCTTATAAGAGACGTGGAGTTCAAAGTGGTTTAACAAGACGGTTTTAATGCCCCTTGGAAGAGACGTGGAGGTCCCAGTGGAATAAAAAGACAATATCAATGCCCCTTGGAAGAGTGGTGGAGGTCGCAGTGGAAAAAAAAGACAATAGCAATGACTCTTGGAAGAGTGGTGGAGGTCCCAGTGGAATAAAAAGACAATTTCAATGCCCCATGGATGAGTGGTGGAGGTTACAATGGAAAAAAAAGACAATATCAATGCCCCTTGGAAGAGACTTGGATGTCACAGTAGCTTAAAAAGACGATTTTAATGCCTCTTGGAAGAGACGTGGAGTTCATAGTGGTTTAACAAGACGGTTTTAATGCCCCTTGGAAGAGACGTCAAGGTCACAGTAGCTTAACAAGACGGTTTTAATGCAAATTGGCAGAGACGTGGAGTTCAGAGTGGTTTAACAAGACGGTTTTAATGCCCCTTAGAGGAGACGTGGAGGTCCCAGTGGAATAAAAAGACAATATCAATGCCCCTTGGAAGAGTGGTGGAGGTCGCAGTGGAATAAAAAGACAATATCAATGTCCTTTGGAAGAGTGGTGGAGGTTACAGTGAAATAAAAAGACAATATCAATGACACTTGGAAGAGACTTGGAGGTCACATTTGGTTAACAAGACAATTTTAATGCCCCTTGGAAGAGACGTGGAGTTCAGAGTGGTTAAACAAGACGGTTTTAATGCCCATTAGAAGAGACGTGGAGGTCACAATAGCTTAACAAGACCGTTTAAATGCCTCTTGGAAGAGACGTGGAGTTCAGAGTGGTTTAACAAGACGTTTTTAATGCAGCTTGGAAGAGACGTGGAGGTCCCAGTAGCTTAACAAGAAGATTTTAATGCCCATTGGAAGAGACGTGGAGTACAGAGTGGTTTAACAAGACAGTTTTAATGCCCCTTGGAAGAGACGTGGAGGTCCCAGTAGCTTAACAAGAAGATTTTAATGCCCCTTGTAAGAGACGTGGAGTTCAGAGTGGTTTAACAAGACGGTTTTAATGCCCCTTGGAAGAGACGTGGAGGTCCCAGTGGAATAAAAAGACAATATCAATGCCCCTTGGAAGAGTGGTGGAGGTCCCAGTGGAATAAAAAGACAATACCAATGCCCCTTGGAAGAGTGGTGGAGATTACAGTGGAATAAAAAGACAATATTAATGCCCCTTGGAAGAGTGGTTTAGGTCCCTTTGGAATTAAAAGACAATATCAATGTCCCTTGGATGAGTGGTGGAGGTTACAATGGAAAAAAAAGACAATATCAATGCCCCTTGGAACAGACTTGGAGGTCACAGTAGCTTAAAAAGATGATTTTAATGCCTCTTGGAAGAGACGTGGAGTTCAGAGTGGTTTAACAAGCCGGTTTTAATGCCCCTTGAAAGAGACTTGGAGGTCACAGTGGCTTAACCAGACGATTTTAATGCCCCTTTGAAGAGACGTGGAGTTCAGAGTGGTTTAACAAGACGGTTTCAATGCCCCTTAGAAGAGACGTGGAGGTCGCAGTGGAATAAAAAGACAATATCAATGACCCTTGGAAGAGTGGTGGAGGTTACAGTGGAATAAAAAGACAATATCAATGACCCTTGAAAGAGACATGAAGGTGACAGGAGCTTAACAAGAAGATTTTAATGCACCTTGGAAGAGACGTGGAGTTCAGAGTGGTTTAACAAGACTTTTTTAATGCCCCTTGGAAGAGACGTGGAGGTCACAGTAGCTTAACAAACGGTTTTATTGCCCCTTGGAAGAGACGTGGAGTTCAGAGTGGTGTAACAAGACGGTTTTAATGCCTCTTGGAAGAGACGTGGAGGTTGCAGTAGCTTAACAAGAAGGTTTTAATGCCCCTTACAAGACCCATGCAGTTCAGCATATTAAAAACATTATTCCCATTATTGGGGAGTGGGTCTCCCATAATCTTTGCCTGTGCCTTCCTAGCAAAAGCTGCCAAAAATTAGGACAGAGGAACTTGCAATGCTGGCAACACGGACCACGGTCACCCTGGTGGTATAGTGGTGGTGGAGGCTGAGGATAAGTAGAAGAGCAAAAAACAGATGAAATGAGGAAGCGTATACACATGTGTGGGTGTGAAGCGGTGCATGGGAATACACCTCCCGAAATAACACAGTGGATTTGACTTTATGTTTCTCTGCTGTCATTTGGTGGTGATGAGAAGTCTGGCCCAATCTAGCTCTTGTTCATTTTGATAAGGGTCAACTTGTCAGCATTGTGAGTTGACAGGCGAGTGCGCTTATCAGTTATAATTCCCCCAGCGGCACTAAAAACACGCTCCGATAACACGCTAGCTGCAGTGTTCCCCTGCCTCTGCTGGATTGGAGTTGTGTCTCTCTCGCCTGTACGCCTTGGTTGGGCAACAAACTGTGAGCTCTGCCGCTAGCGTGTTCAGATGGGAATTTTTTTTAACAGTTCTGCAGCAAGGGCCTTCTGGTACTGACGCATTTTTGTAGACCTCTCCACCTCAGGAATAAGAGAGTGAAAGTTCTCCTTCTAGCGGGGCTCTAAAAGTGTCACCAACCAGTAATGACTGTCACCCAACATTTTGACAACGCGAGGGTCACGGTTAAGGTAGCGTAACATAAAGTCAGCCATGCGTGCCAGACTGGTAATGGGCAAGACTTCTGTGTCCTCACCAAGATGACGACTGACCATGCTCTCCTCCTCCTCCTCCTCCCCCCTGTCTGCAGGCCACCCATGCTGAACCGACGGTATGACAGTTGTACAGGTACTACCGTCTACAGCGCATGATACCAGCTCCTGTTCTTCCTCCTCCTCCTCCTCCTTCTCTCCCTCATTGTCGTCCAATGCACGTTGGGATGAGATGAGGCTGGGCTGTGTGTAATCGCCCGCTACGGCTTCTTGATCCATCTCATCATACTCTGGCTGCAATGCCTCCTCTTTAATTCTCTGCAGAGAGCGTTGCAAAAGACAGACAAGTGGGATGCTCACGCTAATGATGGCATCATCGCCACTCACCATTTTGGTGGACTCCTCAAAGTTTGTCAGGATGGTACATATGTCAGACATCCAGGTCCACTCCTGAGGTCTTATGTGTGGAGTCTGACCTGAATATCGACGGCCTTGTTGCAGCTGGTACTCCACAACTGCTCTCTTCTGCTCACAAATCCTTTGCAACATGTGGAGGGTAGAGTTCCAACGTGTGGGGACATCACACAACAGTCGGTGTGACGGAAGCTTCAAACGCTGCTGCAACACAGCAAGGGCGGCGGAAGCTGTAGCCGACTTCCGAAAATGAGCTGACAGGCGGCGTAATTTGACGAGCAGATCTGGCAACTCAGGGTATGATTTAAGAAACCGCTGAACCACGAGGTTAAGCACATGAGCCAGGCATGGTACGTGTGTGATCTCGCCTCAGAGCCGCCACCAGGTTACGGCCATTGTCACACACGACCATGCCTGGATGTAGGTTCAGCGGTCTCAGCCACAGATCTGTCTGCTCCTTCACAGCTGTCCACAACTGACAAGCAGTGTGAGGTTTATCACCTAAGCTTATGAGTTTCAGCACAGACTGTTGCCGCTTGGCTGAGGCAGTACTTCAGTGCTTCCAGCTTGTAACTGATGTGGTGATATCTGAGATGGAGCCTGAACATGAGGAGGTGGAGGAGGATGATGCGCATGAGCTGTACACTGTGGGGGCAACTCTGACTGACATAGGGCCCGCAATCCTCGGTGTGGGGAGGATGTGTTTCGTCCGAAGGTCCGACTGGGTCCCGGCTTCCACTATGGGTACCCAGTGTGCCATCAGGGAGATGTATCGTCCCTGGCCACAAGCACTTGTCCACGTGTCCGTTGTCAGGTGGACTCTCCCAGTAACTGCATTGTTGAGGGCACGGCAGATGTTTTGGGACACGTGCTTGTGTAGTGCAGGGATGGCACACCAGGCAAAATAGTGTCGGCTGGGACTGAGTACTGAGGGACGGCCACCGCCATAAGGTTGCGGAAGGATTCTGTCTCCACCAGCCTAAAAGGCAGCGTTTCCAATGCAAGCAGTCGTGAAATGTGCGAATTTAGGACTAGTGTTGAGCCACCCCCGTAGTGTTCGAGTTCGGTTTGGTTCGTCGAACACCCGTGTGTTCGCCGAACTGTTCATCGAACTGTTCGTCGAACACCTTCGAACACCGTTAAAACCAATGGCAGGCAAACAAAAACACATAGAAACACATAGAAAACACCTTCAAATGTGTCCAAAAGCTGACAAACTGCTCAGAAGACACAACTAACACATGGAAAAGTGACAAGTACATATAGTCATGCAAAAAGAAAAGAGGTGGAGGAGTAAAAGGAGGGGGAGACACAGATATAGGCATGTCATGCTCTTCTAAAATCCAAAAAGTGAGAAGCCGACACGTTCAGTCCGCTCCTGCCCGTGCCACCTCCGTGTCGCCGGGTTTGTGCCAGAGCCGCGGTGAACCCTGACGGCCAGCCCCCCTCTCCCAATACTGGTGCCTGTCCGCTGGTGGCTCGAGCGAGCCCCCCTGTGGTGGAGGCAGCTCTAAGCTTTTTAATTTAAATTGTCTCTCTAATTTGAATGAATACACTTTAAATCCATTTACAAGGATCTATTGGAGGGCAAGTCTCATGGCAGCAGCCGCGTAATTCCAGCTCCAGTAGCGTCCACTAAAGCTGCTGCAGTTAAAAAGCTTTTATAAGGATCGAGCTCGGCTGTCCACTGCAAGGCATCCTACTGCCAGTCCCAGCCCCTATGCCTTGGGGTGCCTCCTGATGCTCTTCACTGAGTATCCCGTGGTCCCGAAGCATTTCCTTTGAAAAAATTAAGTGTCCAAACTACAGGTGGTGTAGCTTGCTTAACAGCCGGGATAATCCGCTGACTAGCAGACACTGCTACTAGGCACAAAGTATTTCCTGGGCTAGATGCAGTTAAAAATTTGTAATTAGATACTTTCGTTGGATGCTGAGAAAGCATTCCATAGAGTCTCCTGGCACGCCATATATGATTCTCTTAAAAAGCTTGGGGTAGGGGTCTAGGGGACCCTTTTATAGCCAAAATCACGGCCCTGTATCACAATACGTCACCTAGGCTGAAGATAAATGGAACTGTAGCACCCTGAGGGATCGGTTGCTACAGAGGTATTGCACCTCACCCAGAGGTGTGATATCTCACTCTCAGGTAAGGATGGAGTGTGGATCAGGACCCGACACCTGCATGCATTACACCACATTGCCGTGGGGCAGGGCGACCAATATGCCTCTGAGATGGGCACGACAGTCCCTGTCCCTGGCTGGAGTGGGGGGAGGGAACACTGAGGAAGGGGAACCCTGTAGTGCAGGAGCAGGGAGGAAGCAGTTCCTGGGTGCATTGAGAAGGGAGTATAAAAGGTGGGCACCATCTTAGTTCAGTGCAGAGAAGTCTGAGCAGAAGTGGCAGGGAGCAGGGGCTCTGCATGAGCTCTGCTCCGGAGGCGGGCCTAGTAACAGAGGCCCAGGCCTGGAAGAGGGAGAAGGAAGGAAGAGGAGCGGAGAAGGCTCCAGGAACGAGGAATGAAGGGATCCCAGGGGTGCGGACGGGCGAGTCGCCACCGCACGCCCGAATCCACCTGCGTGGAGGGTTCAGGCCAAAGGGGGAGACCGGTCCCCGAAACTAGTGGAGGCAGGAAACGACCCTCAGCTAGAAACCGGAGGCTGTGACATTTTATGTGGCGCAGCCCCTTGCTACACCCGCTAGGAAGGCACCACATAGGGTCAGGGAAACTGGCGCCAAGTTTACCAAGAGGAGGCCCGAGGCAGCCGGACAGAAGGGTTGGTAAGAAAGGCCAGACAAAGGACACACAAAGGGGGTCCTGTGAAGCGCTCCAAAGTTATCTGGGAGTTGTCTGAGCCCCTCACCTGGTGAGCACAGTACGACGTGGGCAGCCGTTAACTGCAGACGTGGTCTGGATAATAAGAACTGTGAGTAAAGGCCCTGGACTGCATCACTGACTACGTGTCGTTACTGCTGCTGCCCTGCACCATCACCCCCATCCTCCGCATACACTGCCCTGAGGCTATACTCCTCCCGTGGGGAGTTATGCTACGCTCTGCTGCACCCACAACACCAGCTTCAGCGGTCTGCCCTGCAGCGGCGGTTCACTCTGACCGCAATCCACGGGTGGCGTAGTCGGACATTTAAACATCAAAACCACATAAATAGTTCCGCCACTGGTTTGACCACCCTGAGCCACGGAACCGGGTCGCACGAACAAAGACTACAACCACCAGCATCCACCAAAAAGGGTCCGGCTCCGGGTGTCCCAAGGCCCAGGGAGTGCATCAGAACATTTTCATCACCTTTCACAATCACCAATGGGACAAGGCAGGGATGTCCTCTGTCCCCTCTCTTATACATCCTAGTGACGGAGCACCTGCTCTCATCAATTCGCCATAACCCCAATATTAGGTGGATTGAGGTGGGAGGCACCGAGTACAAGTGCTCTCTATTTGCTGATGATGTCCTAGTATATATCACTCAATCACATATATCCATCCATACTGTTATGGCTGAAATAGATCACTTTGTTACATGGTCAAATTTTAAAATCAATGCAGCAAAGTCTGAGGCCTGCGATGTCTCCCTCCCCAAATCCATATAGGATTCCATCCAGTCCAACTTTCCCTTTGCCTGGCCCTCACAGGGTATCAAATACTTAGGAATTCCTATTCATAGAGACCTCTCCCATCTATGTTATCTTAATTTTGGGCCCTTTATTGAACAACTCCATACAGACCACGGTTGGCAAGTTAGAACTGTAAGATTCACTACGTGAACCACTGGTGTTTTGTGGAAAAGCACATGTACACTGTGTTCCAAATTACTATGCAAAAAGTGTTTAGGAGTGATAAGGGAATAATTTGTTTGTTTGTCAGTTAAACTCATTGATGGTGATGTGTGTCAGGGCTCTTTATATCACTGTAAGCAATTGCAGACACCTGTGCTAATTAGTTTGGCAGGTGTGTCCAATGAAAGGCAAGACTACTTAAGAAGGCTGTCTCACATTATTAAACAGCCTACATTTTCTGCCAAAATGGGAAAGAAAAAGGATGTGTCGGCTGCTGAGAAGCAACAAATTGTGGAGTGTTTAGGTCAAGGCATGACTACAATCAACATTGTGTGATGATCAGGATGAAGTGTCTTGGCAATCAAGAAGTATGTAGCTGATTCACAGTACACACGTGTGCGTGCTGATAAGGGCAAGTTGAGGACTCTTTCCTACAGGCAATTACATCAGGTTAAAAGAGCAGCGGCAAAAAAGCCTTGTCATAGCAGCAGACAAGTTTTTGAAGCTGCTGGTGCCTCCAACGTCCCCCGAACAACAAGATGCAGGGTCCTTCAGAGGTTTGCAGCTGTGCATACGCCATCCTGTCGACCTCCTCTATCCACTTCACACAAGCAGAAACGGCTCCAGTGGGCCAAACATTACATGAAGACTGATTTCAAAACTGTTTTGTTCACGGATGAGTGCCGTGCAGCGCTCGATGGTCCAGATGGATGGAGTGGAGGATGGCTGGTTGATGGACACCCCACGCAAACACAGCTACAGCGCCAACAAGGAGGAGGTGGAGTAATGTTTTGGGCTGGAATCATGGGGAGAGAGATTGTCGGCCCCTTTAGGATCCTTGAAGGCGCTAAAGATGAACTCCATAATGTATGTGGATTTTCTCAAACAGCACTTCCTGCCATGGTTCAAGAAGAAGAACCGTGTATTTCACAGCAAGATCATTTTTTTGCATGATAATGCACCATCTCATGCTGCACATAAAACATCTGCATCTCTGGCTGATATGGGCATAAAAGGGGACAAACTTATGGTGTGACCCCCATGCTCCCCTGACCTCTACCCCATTCAGAACCTCTGGAGCATCATCAAAAGGAGTGTCTATGATGGCGGGAGGCAGTTCACATCTAAGCAACAGCTCTGGGAGGGTATTCTGTCCTCATGCAAAACAATTGAAGCAGAAACCATCCAAAACCTGACAAGTTCAATGGACGAGAGAGTTCAGAAGCTCCTTTCGAACAAGGGGTCCTAATTGAAAATGTAACATCACCTAGAATAAAGTTTTGAGTTGAAAACTGTTTGATTTCAGTTTCTAATAACCTGCTAATGCTTATAATTTCAAAATTGACCATTTTTTTGGTCTTTATTAAAATGAAAAGGTTGATCGAAAAGTTTGGGGGATCTAAGAGTGTGGCAACCCAGTAGTCATGATTACTTCGAATTCTGACAATATGAGGGTCATGTTGCAGGTAGTGCAGAAAGAAGGCACTTATGTGTCTTGCGCATCTCGGAGCCGCAAAATTATTTTCCGGGCTAGATGCAGCTAAAAATTATTATTAATTTTAAATCTGGTGGAGCTTAGTATAGATGGCCTAATAGGATCAGTGCTGCACACTGCTACAAAGCCCAAATTATTTTCCAGTCAAGATACAGATAAACATGATTAGTAATTTTAAATCTGGTGGAGCTTATTATAGATGGCCTAATAGAATCAGTGCTGCACACTGCTACAAAGCCCAAATTATTTTCCAGCCAAGATACAGATAAACATGATTAGTAATTTGAAAGCTTAAAACGGTTGGTATGGTGATTTTAACCAATCATCAAGCTTTTACTCTCCCCAGGATGACACAGGGGTAGAAAAGTCATTTCGGATCCATGATTTGTTCATCTTTATGAACGTGAGTCTGTCTAATTTATCAGTGGAGAGCCGCGTGCGCTTATCTGTCAGCACACCACCAGCAGCGCTGAACACACGTTCAGACAGAACGCTGGCTGCGGGGCATGACAAGATCTCCAAGGCGTAAGTGGCTAGCTCCAGCCATTTATCCAGATTGGAAGCCCAAAAAGAGCAAGGGTCCAGTGACACAGTCATGGCTTCAATGTTTACTTGGAGATACTCCTGTACCATCGTCTCTAGGCGTTGACTATGTGTCAGACTTCTTGTCTCCTGTGGCCTTGCAATGGATGGGCTAAAAAAGTGGTGAAATGATTCCGCAAAATTGATGTTACCAGCAGATACTGTGGTTCTGTTACGGTTTGAGTGCTGAACACTTGACGGTCCCACGGTTGGCAAGTTGGAACTGTGAGATTCACTACGTGCACCACTGGTGTTTTGTGGAAAAGCACATGTAAGATTCTGCAACAGTCTCTGCTGATACTCCTGCATGCGTGCATCCCTTTCTATGGCAGGAATAATTTCTGCAAATTTACTTTTGTACCGGGGATCTAACAGTGTGGCAACCCAGTAGTCAGGATTATTTCTAATTCTCACAATTCGAGGGTCATGTTGCAGGTAGTGCAGCAAGAAGGCACTCATGTGTGTTGCGCATCCAGGAGCACCAAGTCCCTGTTGTGTTGGTGGCGAGGTAACAATCATGCTTCCTTCCTCTGTCCTCTCCCCCCAACCTCGCACAACAGAAATGTGATCAAGGTCTCCCTCATCTGATGAGTCTTCCATCAGTTCGTCCTCCACTTCTTCCTGGGCTCCTGCACCTTCCTCACTAGTTTGGCTGCTACCATGCGCCCTGGTAAAACCATCTCCCCCACCCTCACATGCCTGCCGCCTTGGTGCTGCCGACCGTCTGGACCTTGCAGATGTTAGCCCTTCCGCATACAACTCCTCCTCCTCTACTTCCTCCACCTCCTCTTGTGCCACCACCTGACTCCGAATTCTGTTTAACATGTGCTCCAGCATATAAATCACCGGAATAGTCATGCTGATAATGGCATCGTCAGCACTAAACATCTTCGTCGCCATTTCAAAACTGTGCAGAAGGGTGCATAGGTCCCTGATCTGAGACCACTCCTCCAGCGTGATTTGCCCCACGTCTGGATCTCGTTGGCCCAGGCTATACGTCAGAACGTATTGCACCAGGGCTTGTCGGTGCTGCCACAGTCGCTGCAACATGTGCAGAGTTGAATTCCACCGGGTAGGCACATCGCATTTTAGCCGGTGAAGTGGCAGGCCCAACGACTTCTGTAGAGATGTAAGTCGCTGAGCTGCGAGATGCGAACGGCGGAAGTGAGCACACAGCGACCGTGCCCTCTGCAGAAGGCCATCTAGTCTGGGATAGTGGGCTAAAAATTGCTGGACACCCAGGTTCAACACGTGAGCCATACAAGGCACGTGTGTGACATTGCCCCGGCGAAGGGCCGCACCCAGGTTTGTAGCATTGTCGCACACGGCCTTCCCTGGTTTCAGGTCCAGTGGAGACAACCATTCATGAAATTGGTTCTCCAGAGCTGACCACAACTCCTCAGCTGTGTGACTCACATTTCCCAGACATTTCAAAGTAAAAACCGCCTGATGACGTTGAGCCCTACTGCCAGCATAGTAAGGAGGTGTGCAGGATCCCTTCTGCGCAGTTAGAAAGCTTGTGGCATGACCAGACAGGCTTTGGGTGCAGGTGGAAGACCGAGAGGAGGTTGAGGAGGCAGAAGCAGTGGAGGAACTTTGACATAAAGAGGATTGACGCACAACTCGTGGGGATGGCAAGACTTGGACAGCAGCCCCTTGTCCTGCTGTCACCATAGTTACCCAGTGCCCAGTCAGCGACATGTGAAGCCCCTGTCCATGCCTACTCGTCCAAGTGTCTGTGGTGAAATGCACCCTGTCACACACAGAGTTTCTCAAAGAAGCGGTGATGTTGTGTGCGACATGCTGGTGGAGCGCAGGCACACCTTTCTTTGAGAAGTAGTGCCGACTGGGCATCTGGTACTGGGGCACTGCGTGGACATAAGGTCTCGAAAATCCTCTGTGTCCACCAGGCGGAAAGGCAGCATTTCTGTAGCCAAGAGCTTGCAGATGGTGAAATTCAACCTCTTAGCTTTCTCATGGCTAGGAGGAAATGGTCTTTTACTTGTCCACATCTGAGGGACCGAGGGCTGGCTATTGTGCTTATACGGGGTTGATAAGGGTGTCCTCGGCAAACTGCCGGTCTGTGAGGAAGATGCAGGCGGACATGTTAGGTTGCCTTGATCCAAAGGTGGTGCTATCGATGTCGGACAGCGCTCAACACCAGCTGGTGTTACCACCTCCAAAGAAAATGATGACCTGCCAATCACGCTGGCTGTTGTGGGTAAAGAGGTGGCAGGTCTGCGCCCCAAAACAGGTGTGACTGCTGTCCCCCCAGTCACAGAGGATGAAGAGGCCGCGGATGCACAAGATATGGCAGACGGTGGTTGGCCCGGCCGGCTAGGCCGCATTGTAGCACACTGAGCTTCCCACTGCAACTTATGCTTCATGTCCATGTGCCGGTTCATGCATGAAGTACTCAAACTATGTATTTTTTGGCCTCTACTTAGCTTTTGCTGACAAATGTTACAGATAACACGAGTTGGGTCATCTTTATCGATCTGAAAAAATGCCCAGGCTATGCAAAGCTTAGTACCCATGCGACCTGAAGAGCCACCACGACTTGTGGTGAGAGGCAGAGTTGTGTTTGAGGATGCAGTTGTTGACGTGCTTCCAGTACTACGTCTCTGTCCAGGAAGGCGCAACCTGACCTCATCGTCACTAGCATCTTCCTCCACCTCCTCTGCTGACCTCATCTCTTGGCTGACTGTGGGTTGACAGTAAGTGGGATCTACAACTTCATCATCATCACCCTGTGCGTTATCACACCCGTCGTCCTCAGAGCCAACCTGTTCCTGCCCTGACAAAAAACTAAAGTTGTCGCTCCAATCAGGTATTTGAGTCTCATCATCGTCTTCCTCATTGTCTCCACCAAAAGGAGTTACAGTTTGGGAACGAGGGTCTACATTATGGTCAGAACCTTCTGCGTCTCGTCCTGGATCCGACTCATAAAGATTCTGGGCATCAGTGCAGATCATTTCCTCGTCTGGATTCACAGAAGCGCTGCAGTCGACCTCTGATTCCCAGGCTATAGTATGAGTAAACAGCTCTGCAGACTCAACCATGTGTTCTACCTCATACTCAGACGGGCAGCTGGAGATTTGGGAGCTGTGAGGAAGCAAGTGCGATTGGGGTGACACCTTTGAGGACTGGAGTATTTGTGATGTTGAAGTTGATGTGGAGGAGAGCCCACTTAAAGGAGCACTTGATATCCGTTGAAGCACCTGCTGTTTTTGTGCCTCATCTGGAATTTGTAGCGATTGGCGTGGCCGTAAGAAAGGGATCTTATCACATTGTCCGCTAAAAGAAGTAGACATTTTAGCTTGGCTGGAAGATGGTCTTTCTTCTGCAGATGTTACTGTTGCTTTAACACCTACCCCACGGACACAACCTTTTTTCCCCTTGCACAAAAAAACAATGGATGGGAACCGAGCAGAGCTGAGTGGCCAAACTGTGGTATTAGGCCAAAACTATTGGCTGGGTTAGATGCAGAAAAAAATTATATTCAATTTGCAACCTGATGGAGGTCAGTATAGATGGACTAATAGAACAAGTCCCACACACAGCTAGAAGCCCAAATATTTTTTCAGAGGTAGATGCAGAAAAAAATTGTATTCAGTTTGCAACCTGATGGAGGTCAGTATAGATGGACTAATAGAACAAGTCCTACACACAGCTAGAAGCCCAAATATTTTTTCAGAGGTAGATGCAGAAAAAAAATATATTCAGTTTGCAACCTGATGGAGGTCAGTATAGATGGACTAATAGAGAAAGTCCCACACACTGCTAGAAGGCCAAATATTTTTTCAGAGCTAGATGCAGACAAAAAATTATTTTTAATTTGCAACCTGATGGAGGTCAGTATAGATGGACTAATAGAGAAAGTCCCACACATTGCTAGAAGGCCAAATATTTTTTCAGAGCTAGATGCAGATATAAATTATTTTTAATTTGCAACCTGATGGAGGTCAGTATAGATGGACTAATAGAGAAAGTCCCACACACTGTTAGAAGGCCAAATATTTTTTCAGAGCTAGATGCAGAAAAAAATTATATTCAGTTTGCAACCTGATGGAGGTCAGTATAGATGGACTAATAGAACAAGTCCCACACACTGCTAGAAGGCCAAATATTTTTTCAGAGGTAGATGCAGATAAAAATTATTTTTAATTTGCAGCCTGATGGAGGTCAGTATAGATGGACTAATAGAGAAAGTCCCACACACTGCTAGAAGGCCAAATATTTTTCCAGAGCTAGATGCAGACAAAAAATTATTTTGAATTTGCAACCTGATGGAGTTCAGTATAGATGGACTGATAGAGAAAGTCCCACACACTGCTAGAAGGCCAAATATTTTTTCAGAGCTGGATGCAGATAAAAATTATTTTTAATTTGCAACCTGATGGAGGTCAGTATAGATGGACTAATAGAGAAAGTCCTACACACTGCTAGAAGGCCAAATATTTTTTCAGAGCTAGATGCAGACAAAAAATTATTTTTAATTTGCAACCTGATGGAGGTCAGTATAGATGGACTAATAGAACAAGTCCCACACACAGCTAGAAGCCCAAATATTTTTTCAGAGGTAGATGCAGAAAAAAATTGTATTCAGTTTGCAACCTGATGGAGGTCAGTATAGACGGACTAATAGAACAAGTCCTACACACAGCTAGAAGCCCAAATATTTTTTCAGAGGTAGATGCAGAAAAAAAATATATTCAGTTTGCAACCTGATGGAGGTCAGTATAGATGGACTAATAGAGAAAGTCCCACACACTGCTAGAAGGCCAAATATTTTTTCAGAGCTAGATGCAGACAAAAAATTATTTTTAATTTGCAACCTGATGGAGGTCAGTATAGATGGACTAATAGAGAAAGTCCCACACACTGCTAGAAGGCCAAATATTTTTTCAGAGCTAGATGCAGATATAAATTGTATTCAGTTTGCAACCTGATGGAGGTCAGTATAGACGGACTAATAGAACAAGTCCTACACACAGCTAGAAGCCCAAATATTTTTTCAGAGGTAGATGCAGAAAAAAAATATATTCAGTTTGCAACCTGATGGAGGTCAGTATAGATGGACTAATAGAGAAAGTCTCACACACTGCTAGAAGGCCAAATATTTTTTCAGAGCTAGATGCAGACAAAAAATTATTTTTAATTTGCTACCTGATGGAGGTCAGTATAGATGGACTAATAGAGAAAGTCCCACACACTGCTAGAAGGCCAAATATTTTTTCAGAGCTAGATGCAGACAAAAAATTATTTTGAATTTGCAACCTGATGGAGGTCAGTATAGATGGACTAATAGAGAAAGTCCCACACACTGCTAGAAGGCCAAATATTTTTTCAGAGCTAGATGCAGAAAAAAAATATATTCAGTTTGCAACCTGATGGAGGTCAGTATAGATGGACTAATAGAACAAGTCCCACACACAGCTAGAAGCCCAAATATTTTTTCAGAGGTAGATGCAGAAAAAAATTATATTCAGTTTGCAACCTGATGGAGGTAGGTATAGATGGACTAATAGAACAAGTCCCACACACAGCTAGAAGCCCAAATATTTTTTCAGAGGTAGATGCAGAAAAAAATTATATTCAGTTTGCAACCTGATGGAGGTCAGTAAAGATGGACTAATAGAGAAAGTCCCACACACTGCTAGAAGGCCAAATATTTTTTCAGAGCTAGATGCAGAAAAAAATTATATTCAGTTTGCAACCTGATGGAGGTCTGTATAGATGGACTAATAGAATGATGCTATGCCCAAAATATTTTACTTCACTAGGTGCAGTAAAAATATTGGTATTCTATACACATGTGGTATATCTTGCAACACAGATATGCTACTCCACTGACTAACACACTCTGCAATAGGCCAAAGAGGATTAGCTTTGCTAGATTCAGCCAAATGCTGTGAAAAAAACTTGCACAGCACTGGCACAGACCTGCCTGGCAAAAACTGATAGGAACTGATGTAACCTAGTCCTGAAAAGGACTGCAATTACAATTAGTCTTTACTCCCACAATCTATCTATTTAATAGCACAGACCTGCCTGATAAAAGTCGTAGGAAATGCTGTAACCTAGTCCTTAAAAGGACTGCAATCACAACTATTCCCTACTCACAAGCTGATAGGCTGACAGATTGCACCTCCCCACTGTAAATGCGGGAAAGAGAAAAAAAAATGGAGATCTTCATTATTCCTGCAGAGATCCATCCCCTGCCCCTCCCCCCACCCCGCTGTACACTCAAACTGCGTATTAACATTAATTTTCATCATTACTGAGAAAAAATCCAGTTATGATTTTGGTGCATGAACAGTTATCGAACATAACCTCGAACAGCCAAATTTTTCTAAAATCGTTCGTGTTCGCCGAACGGCTCGAACACCGCCCAAAACAGCTCGAATTTGAGATTGGCGAACAGTTCGAGTCGAACAACGCTCATCTCTATTTAGGACTGTGGCCTGTGGGGCGTTGGCTGTGAATTTGCGCTTTCGTTCAAAGGTCTGGGATATGGACAATTGAACGCTGCGGTGGGACGTAGACATTGATGCTGTTTCATGAGAAACTGCTATAACAAGTGAAGAATGAGAGGAGGGGGCTTCTTTGCATGCAGTATGGACAGGGGATTGCCTTGAACGCACAACAGGGCGTTCTCTTACATGCACAACAGCGGAAGAAGCAGTGGTGACACCCGCTGACACTTGTCGTGGACCCTGGGGTTCGCCCCACAAAGTCGGGTGCTTTGCTGACTTGTGCCTGATCATGCTGGTGGTGGTCAGGCTGGTAGTTTTGTCACCCCTGCTGATGCTGGCCTGGCAGGTGGTACAAGTGGCCTTTTTGGGGTTATCAGCAGAGTCTTTAAAAAAATTCCATACTCTGGAAGACCTACCGGTTGTACTGGCAGCGTCCCTCGTGTTGGTGTTACCGGGATCGGTTGCCCGTTGTTACGCTCGCGCCCGGACTGACTGGCGAGAGCGTGATTAGTGATCCCACTGTACCATGAACCGAGGAGTACCTGGAGGTGCGAAACTAAGTATCAACTCGATCCGACCAAGGTTGCACGGTGGCTTAGTCGACTCCGTGGACCAAGGAGGAACCGAGCAGAGGGACCAGGTGCGACTCCAGGTCAGACCCCGGTCACAATTGTTGACCCACACCGGGGAATGCAGGAACAGGCAGGTTAGACTGGCAGAGAGGCAGGTGGGTATTGGCAAGTACGGCTTGTATGCAAGCAGGTGGGCACTGGCAAGCACGGCTGGTATGCAGACAGGTGGGCACTGGCAAGCACGGCTGGTATGCAGACAGGTGGGAACTGGCAAGCACGGCTGGAGTGCAGACAGGGAGGTACTAGCAGGTTGGAGCGCAGGCTGGATAGTGTCCAGTTCAGACTGGGAGTTGGGTTCTGAGCCGCAGATGCGGTAGTCAAGGAGAGCAAAGCGAAACCGCACGTGCGGTGGACAAGGCTGAGCAGAGCGAAACCGCAGGTGCGGTGGACAAGGATGAGCAGAGCGAAACCGCAGGTGCAGTGGACAAGGCTGAGCAGAGCGAAACCGCAGGTGCGGTGGACAAGGCTGAGCAGAGCGAAACCGCAGGTGCGGTGGACAAGGCTGAGCAGAGCAAAACCGCAGGTGCGGTGGACAAGGCTGAGCAGAGCGAAACTGCCGGTGCAGTGGACAAGGCTGAGCAGAGCGAAACCACAGATGCGGTGGACAAGTCTGAGCAGAGCGAAACCGCATGTGCGGTGGACAAGGCTGAGCAGAGCGAAACCGCACGTGCGGTGGACAAGGCTGAGCAGAGCAAAACCGCAGGTGTGGTGGACAAGGCTGAGCAGAGCAAAACAGCAGGTGCGATGGACAAGGCTGAGCAGAGCGAAACAGCAGGTGCGGTGGACAAGGCTGAGCAGAGCGAAACTGCAGGTGCGGTGGACAAGGCAGAGAGGACAGGTCTCTGTTCACATGGAACAGACAGGAAAATGCAGGAAGATGGCTAGTACACAGGAGGAAGATACGGAGGAAGGGAAAAGGGACAAGCAGAACCAGATACACACAAGGTACTACACATGAAGTAGCGAGTGGATACAAAACTCACAAACAGAAGTACAGAGACAACGAGTTGGAGTTAGGTGCAGGTTCTGATACTGCAGGAAAAGGGAAGGTACGGACATAGAGACAAACATGCTAGGAGAGTGTTCAGACAGGAACTGACACTGCAACAAGATACAGGAGCGAGTCTGGGTATATGGCCCCCAGAGAGGCGGACAAACAGGCTAAGAGATAGTTCTGACAGGCCTGGGAATTAAGCCCCCAGGTTGGAGGACAGGCAAGAAACAGAACAGGACCTGGCACATCAGAGGCAAGGAGCCCTCTGAAGGTAAGAGTTGCTCAGGCATCTCCTACAGGGTGGAGTGGGTTTAAATATCCAGTGACTCACAGCAATAGGCTGGGGACGCATTAGGAGTGTGCCCACACCAGCTATAAGAAACAGGAAGTAACCGGGCCGCCGCCCTAAGCAGTCAGACCAGTGCATGCACACAGTAGAACAGGAGCATGGCTTACAAACTGCACAAAAGGTTAAGATGCGATCTTGCATAGTGGGAGATGGTGCACTATGCAAGCACGTCGCCAGGTATGTTACACCCGTCTTCTGTCTGCGGCCACCACATTGCTTCTTCCTGCCTGTTGGGGTACTCTGCCTCTCTCCCCCTGTGTGCTGCTGGCCTCGCTCTGTGTGTCCTCCTGCCACGTTGGGTCAGTTACTAGATCATCCACCTCCTCCTCCTCTTCCACTTCCTCACCACGGTCCTCCTCCTCACTTCGAGGCAATTGTGTCTCGTCATCGTCCACCTCTTGTGACAAATTGCCAGCGTCGCCTTCCTGTGGCTGTAGCTGTTCAAATATTTGGCCATCGCTACATGGGATCTCCTCTTCCACCACTTCAAGCGGAGCAGGCGAGGGGCCCAAATATGGAAATAGACCAGTGAACAGCTCTTCAGAGTGTCCAACTGTGGGATCAGTTGCTGTCTGACGACACTCGGCATGGTGGGAGGAAGGAGCATCAGGGTGAGGAGGAGTATGCAGTCGAGACTCACGGCTACTAAGACTTGACCGTGTGGAAGACAGACCGGAGGTGGTGGTGCCCAGGTGACTGGAAGTATTATCTGCTATACAATTAATAACCTGTTCACACTGATCAGTTTGCAATAGTGGTGCTGTTGTGTGCTTCCCTAGTAATTCGGTCAAGAACTGGGAGCGAGAAGATGTGGTTGTTGGTTGTGGCACATTTTCTCCTTGGCCACGGCCCCGTACTCTGCACGCACCATCACCAGAACGTCCAGTTCCACATCCCTTGCCACGCGCCTTGCCCATTGTAAATGAAGTAAAATAGCTTACACTCGCACTATCAATGGCAAAAGAGTAATAAAGAGGAGATTTGAACCGTGGAAGAGGAAAACCACAGTTCTAGTTTTCTGGCCTGCACCAGAATCTTTTAAACAGATATATTTGTGTCTGAACAGTCAGCGAGACACTGAAACTGTTTTTTTATGCAAAAAGGTGGATCACATACAGATTTGAACCGTGGAAGAGGAAAACCACAGTTCTAGTTCTCTTCCCTACACCAGAATCTTTTAAACAGATATATTTGTGTCTGAAGAGTCAGCGAGAAACTGAAACTGTTTTTTTTTATGTAAAAAAGGCAAAAAGGTGGATTACACCCAGATTTGAACCGTGGAAGAGGAAAACCACAGTTCTAGTTCTCTGGCCTACACCAGAATCTTTTAAACAGATATATTTTTGTCTGAACAGTCAGCGAGACACTCAAACTGTTTTTTTTTTATGCAAAAAGGTGGATTACACTCAGATTTGAACCGTGGAAGAGGAAAACCACAGTTCTAGTTCTCTGCCCTACACCAGAATCTTTTAAACCAATATGTTTGTGTCTGAACAGTCAGCGAGACACTCAAACTGGTTTTTTTTATGGAAAAAAGGCAAAAAAGTGGATAATACAGAGATTTGAACCGTGGATCTGCAAAACCACAGTTCTAGTTATCTGGCCTACACCAGACTCTTTTAAACAGATATATTTGTGTCTGAACACTCACAGACACACTAATTTTTTTTTTTTTTTGGGGGGGGGGATACCAAAAGGTTAATAAGATGGGTATTTGTACAGTCTAACAGAAGAAAAAAAAAAAAGAGCATTTAGATGAAAAAAAAAGGATTTTTCCTGGCCCCTGAGACCTGGAGCTAAGTCAAGCAATTTGAAAAGCAGCACATAGGACTGTAATGCAGTTTTTGTTGGTATAACCACTGCATCTCCTATTCAGCCTGCCTGCCTGCCTGATATCTGGGATGGATATTAGTCCTGAGAAGGACTGTTTGTTTGATTCTGCAGGCTTTAGAGACCCTACACTACCTATTTCGCAGTATAAATCTCTCCCTAGCTCAGCAGCACTCTCCCTACACGGTCTGATCCGGAGAACCTGTGTCCAAGATGGCGGCGCCCGGTTTTAAATACTCGAGGTGACTCTGTGCGGCCAGCCAATCACTGTAATGCCCACAACCAACATGGCTGCGGCATTACAGTGACTGGCTGGCAATCCCTGCATGTTCATTGGCTCTGTAAAGAGCGCCAAATGTGCAGGGCGGAGACCCGAGCTCCCGCCCGAGTAACCCGAAAATGCTCGGTGCTCGCCGAACATCCCCAGTAGTGAGATGCTCGGGTGAGTAGCGAGCAGTGTCGAGCATGCTTGCTCAACACTATTTGTCACTCATTAAGTCCATGCCTCAGAGACTGCAAGCTGTTATTAAAGCCAGAGGTGGTGCAACAAAATACTAGTGATGTATTGGAGTGTTCTTTTGTGTGCTTGTTTTTCATGATTCCATAATTTTTTTCCTCTGCTTGGTCTGAAAAAAATTACCCTTACTGAGTACCACATTTTTTATCTTGATTTCTTTTAGTGTTTCTTAAAGCCCTAAAGTTGCCATTTGAAATGACTTTAGTTTTGAGCCATGTCTGTGATCTGCTTTTTTCAACAACATTAAACAACTGACTGAACATTCTCCGAGCCTGGTGATTCCATAATTTTTGCCAGGGGTTGTATATATATATTTTTATAGTATATAAAAGAGTAGTGTATAAAACAGAATACAATAAACATAAGGTGGGAGGGTGGGTATCCTTGATCCACTGTGCATAAGGAGAAAAGAGGGCAAACCCACAAAGGAAAAGCTTTATCAAGGGAAACCTCACCTATTATTACATCACCCGAACAGACAATTATTGAAGCCCTATAGGCAAAGTCTTAAGTAACCTTTTACATATCAACACACCCCACACACCCCACAGTCAGTAAGGTATTTCCTATGCTGCCCTGCCATATCCAGAAAGTAAGTGAGGTTTCGTCTTAGACTAGGGTCACACTACAGTATAAAAAAATTGGTCCCATTCTCATTTAGAAAAGTGGTACAATTTTTTTCTCTCTTGTCATCCATGTGCAGTCCATATGCAATCTGCTTTTTTACAGCAACAGCTATTTATCATTTGTAGGACCATTTAAAGTTTCCTATGTTACAGAATTGCAATGTATCCTTAAATTTCAGATTCTATACTGTGGCTCCATGAGGCATCCAATTTTTTTCTCATTCCCATAGATTTGAATGAGTGAGTTTTAACCGATTTCAGTGTCAAATCGCTGCATGATAGGATTTTTTTCTTACGCTGAATCGGTATGAGAAAAATATCGTTCATCAGCACTGCCTCATTGAATAATACTGGTCCGAGTGTAATAACTTTTTTTTATAGATTTGCACGTGTCTGATTTATATGGTGGAGTGAGCGAGCCCTAAGGAAGCTATCTGTATGTGTAAAATTATTGGGCAATTATTATGCAACTAAATGAAAACGTACATTTTCCCATCTCAATTGTTTATTTTCATCTTCTAAAGTGAGAATAATAACCATACATCTCAAAAAACATATCAATAGCCTTTGTAGCTGCCTTTCTTTTCTATAACAGTCAAAAGTCTTCCATCCATAGAGTTTGACAGTTTAGTGTGCTGAAAATACATTTTTGGGGGGCAGGCAGCACCAACCAGAGCCTCCCAAACATTGTTCATGGACGTGTACTTTTTTCCTTCACTGTAAATCTCCCAATTAAGAAGGGCTCACAAGTTCTCAATAGGGTTTAGGTCAGGTAAGGAAGGGCACCATGCCAATATTCTTTCATCTTTAAGGCCTTTACTGGCTAGCCAAGCAGTGGAGTGTGAAGAATCATTGTCCTGCACAAAAATCATGGTTTTCTCGAAAGATGCAGACTTTTTACTGTATCACTACTTGAAAAAAGTGTCTTCTAAAAGCAGAAACTCCATATATGTGAGCCAGAACTTTGATTTAAATAATGCACCTTTTTGCAATAGGTCAGAATCTCCTCTCATACTCATAGAATTTCCATATAAGCCTTTTTGTATCTTAGCTTCATATATCCCTTTTTAATTGTAACTTTTATTCAACATACATTTCCTTTTTCATGCAAATCACCTGTGAAGACCAAATCTTTGCTGTTACAGTTTTTTTCCATATCAGATGCCATGAATAAATACAACTCATCCCACAAAAATAACCCTAATATAGCTACGATAGAGAAACGATGCAACGATAAAGGAAATGAAAAAATATGTTAGAACTATTTAGATTTTAAAAGTTTCGACTGGTCAACCCCGTTAAGAAAGCTGTCATCATCCATCATGCTCTACATGATGCAGCCTGGAACATCGCCTTTGTTATTTATATTTTAATGGATCAGTTCTCATTACTATATTTTTAAGTATTCTTAGATTTAAGATACTGGCTGACTGACCAAATATTCAGCAGTTACTTTTCTTCTAAAATCAATTAAATTGGCTGAAAGTGCATGCCATTTCAAAAAAGCAAGGAGAGATAAGCCACTGACAGATAATTCTGACTCCGCTTTCTCCCGTGGGAACTAAAAGTATGGGACAAGATAAATCCATAGTTTACCCATACTTCAGATCCATGTTTCCACAAACAGCAAATATTACAACAACTGTCTGCCTCGAATAACTATAGTCATCTTAGTTTGAAAACTGGGTGAGATTCAAATTTATTAACAACAAGTTTCCCACTAGAATGGCATATATGGTATACAGGGGATATTATTACAGGATAAGGAGCTAGATGGAGGACATTTTTATAGAATGGTGGGCTGGAGAGGAAGGGGGCTCACTGATGTCAGCACTATTTTCAGCTAGATGTTAGTCATTGGACAAACATTCAGTTAAAATGTGTTGCTGAACAGAGAGTCACCGGCTTTCTGCACCACAACAGCTATACATGACACCAGCAAATTAGAGGCCAACAGCTGATGTCGGTGTGCTTGTCACTGGCAGTGCATGATGTCATGACAATGCGCTGCCCTGCCCCCATGCGCCAGCTGTTTTTGTATTTTTTTTTTAATGTGCATTTGATTAATGACAGGGTTACAGGGTGGGGGGTCATGATGGAGTATATTACTGTATTATAGGATGAGGGTCAGGATGGGAGACATCATTACAGGATAAGAGCTGTGATTATGCGATATTATTACAAAATATGAGCCAGGGTAGAGGACAATATTACAGGATGGGAACCAGGACAGAGGACATTATTACAGAAAGGGGGCCAGTATAAGGGACATTATTACAGGTTGGAGGCTATGACGAGGGACATTATTACAGGGTAGGGAACATTATTACAGGGTGGGATATGGGACACTATTTTTCTGGCAATTCATGGTTTTACACCATTTGAACAGTGTGAGATTCTGTTCGAGGTTTGTAAAAATACCCCTTGCCTTGCACTCTTTCCCAAACTACTGAAGAATCAGAGAGTGGGCTTATGTGTTTTTATATTGCTGCACTTAACAATGAAATTTTTAATGCACTGCAAAGAAAAAAAATATATATATATATACACTATATACATATATACACTATATATGTATATATACAGTATAGACCAAAAGTTTGGACACACCTTCTCATTTAAAGATTTTTCTGTATTTTCATGACTATGAAAATTGTACATTCACACTGAAGGCATCAAAACTATGTATTAACACATGTGGAATTATATAGTTAACAAAAAAGTGTGAAACAACTGAAAATATGTCTTATATTCTAGGTTTTTTAAAGTAGCCACCTTTTGCTTTGATGACTGCTTTGCACTCTCTTGGCATTCTCTTGATGAGCTTCAAGAGGTAGTCACCGGAAATGGTCTTCCAACAATCTTGAAGGAGTTCCCAGAGATGCTTACAACTTGTTGGCCCTTTTGCCTTCACTCTGCGGTCCAGCTCACCCCAAACCATCTCGATTGGGTTCGGGTCTTGTGAATGTGGAGGCCAGGTCATCTGGCGTAGCACCCCATCACTCTCGTTCTTGGTCAAATAGCCCTTACACAGCCTGGAGGTGTGTTTGGGGTCATTGTCCTGTTGAAAAATAAATGATGGTCCAACTAAACGCAAACTGGATGGAATAGCAAGCCACTGCAAGATGCTGTGGTAGCCATGCTGGTTCAGTATGCCTTCAATTTTGAATAAATCCCCAACAGTGTCACCAGCAAAGTACCCCACACCATCATCCCTCCTCCATGCTTCACGGTGGGAACCAGCCATGTAGAGTCCATCCGTTCAACTTTTCTGCATCGCACAAAGACACGGTGGTTGGAACCAAAGATCTCAAATTTGGACTCATCAGACCAAAGCACAGATTTCCACTGGTCTAATGTCCATTCCTTGTGTTCTTTAGCCCCAACAAGTCTCTTCTGCTTGTTGCCTGTCCTTAGCAGTGGTTTCCTAGCAGCTATTTTACCATGAAGGCCTGCTGCACAAAGTCTCCTCTTAACAGTTGTTGAAGAGATGTGTCTGCTGCTAGAACTCTGTGTGGCATTGACCTGGTCTCTAATCTGAGCTGCTGTTAACCTGCGATTTCTGAGGCTGGTGACTCGGATAAACTTATCCTCAGAAGCAGAGGTGACACTTGGTCTTCCTTTCCAGGGGCGGTCCTCATGTGAGCCAGTTTCTTTGTAGCGCTTGATGGTTTTTGCAACTGCACTTGGGGACACTTTCAAAGTTTTCCCAATTTTTCGCACTGACTGACCTTCATTTCTTAAAGTAATGATGGCCACTCGTTTTTCTTTACTTTGCTGCTTTTTTCTAGCTATAATACAAATTCTAACAGTCTATTCAGTAGGACTATCAGCTGTGTATCCACCTGACTTCTGCACAACACAACTGATGGTCCCAACCCCATTTATAAGGCAAGAAATCCCACTTATTAAACCTGACAGGGCACACCTGTGAAGTGAAAACCGTTTCCGGTGACTACATCTTGAAGCTCATCAAGAGAATGCCAAGAGTGTGCAAAGCAGTCATCAAAGCAAAAGGTGGCTACTTTGAAGAATCTAGAATATAAGACATATTTTCAGTTGTTTCACACTTTTTTGTTAAGTATGTAATTCCACATGTGTTAATTCATAGTTTTGATGCCTTCAGTGTGAATGTACAATTTTCATAGTCATGAAAATACAGAAAAATCTTTAAATGAGAAGGTGTGTCCAAACTTTGGTCTGTACTGTATATACATAAAAGAATAATAAAAAATGTATTCTAAGGATGTGTTCACAAGTAACATAACTGATGCATTTTTTCTGCTACTTTTTATCTATGCATTTTATCAAGGTGATCGCACTCCACTGCCTAATAACAATCTTCTCTGAGTATTGCACTTTTGCTGTGTTTTTTTAATGCCTTCTTCTTATTTGATGAGTTTTTGGTACAGATTTGTTGCAGCCTTTGTAATGTTTTTTTATAGTACAGAAAAACTTTGATTCTGCACTTAATAACACTACTGCATTTATTTTCTCTTGTGTTTCTTCAGGCTTCCCATAGAAGCCTAATAACAAAAGAATGCCATAAATATCAGAAAAAAGAGAGTGGACAATATTCGCAAAAATTTCAGATGATTGTCCACATGCATGTTGAAAAATAACATAAAAAAAGAGGAGTATAACCCAGCAATAATTTGCAACAAATATTCAATGCTTTATTAAACATAAAGCACAGAAGAGGTAAAAATAAAGTTCAGACATAGAGGTAGTGTCAGATGGTAATGTGCTTCCAGGTACGATAAATATAGTAATACATTCACAACAAATCCGTGAAACTGCAAAATTGCACATTGCCCACAAAGTGGCCTAGCTGTAAATAATTATATTACAAAGAGAGTCAGTGAAATGGGTCAGAATTCACAGAATTACCATGAATAACCCAAACATAATGGAATCATAACCTCACTAAGTGCTATATGGAGGGAAAATGAATAAAAAATCACATGACAGTGCATTCATGGCATATAGCCTATATGTATCTCCATGCAGCCATAGCATATAGCAAAGAAGGAGGTAATTAAATACCGAGGAAGGACGGCAGGGGGCATGGGAGTGGTGAAGGTGATAGCCCATAGAAGCCCATAGAAGCCTAAGTAGAAAAATTGCAACAAAACCGCATAGTTCAACAGTATCTTTAGATACACAATGGGCATGAGTTTTGTTGCGCAGTTTTGTGCTATTTTTCTTTATAGGCTTCTATAGGGAGCCTGAAAAAATAATGTTAAAAGAACATATAATAAAAACATGTAAAAAATGCACGTAAAAAATCGTAGTTGCTTTTTAAGTGCACAATAAGAGCTTTTCTGTATTATGAAAACCACATTAAAAATGCTGCATCAAATCCATACCAAAATGCATCAAGTAATGGAGAAAACACCTAAAAAATGCTGCACAAATGCAATAAAAAGAGAAGATTGTTATTATGCAGTTTAATGTGGACACCTGCAGAAAACATGCAGATAAAAAGCATTTTAACAAAGCCTTACGTGTTTGGCAAAATGGCACTTAAAAAAACAATAGCTCGTCTCCCAAAAAAGCGAGACCTCATATAGCGAAACTTATGTAAAAAATGAAAAAGTTCTGACTGTGTCAACTAGGAATGAATGAACCAAAAAATAAATCAATACTTCCCAACTGTCCAGGATATTGACAGTCACAGTTTTTGGGTCTATGCTCTAGTTTCCCGGTTATTCTGTTGAATTTCCCTCACTGCCAACATGCCACCACCATGCCAACATCTCCTTTTGCCAGAGTGGAAAGAAATAGTAAACAGGTGTTGCTAGGAGGTATGGTTAGAATTATCACCAAAAAGTTCTATCTTCATCTCATCAGACCAGAGAATCTTATTTCTCATAGTCTGGGAGTCCTTCATGTGTTTTTGAGCAAACTCTATGCGGGCTTTCATATGTCTTACACTGAGGAGAGGCTTCCGTCGGGCCACTCTGCCATAAAGGCACGACTGATGGAGGGTTGCAGTGATAGTTGAATTTGTGGAACTTTCATTGATGAAGTACACTTTGAATTTCTGACAATATTCAGGGGCCGATTCATCATCATTGCGATTTTCTTGACAGTCTTGATGAGGTGTTATGGTGAAGTCAGATGCTCCATGAAAAGGTGCACACCAAAATTTTGGAGCAACTCAGAGTTTTGGCAAAATTTTGTGACTTTTCAAAACATTTAGCAAACTTTTTGGATTAAAAGCTTTGATGAGTTTTTTTTGCCTATAGTCTATGAGCATGTCACATCTAAAATCTGCCCACTCTTCTTTGTAATAGCGCTCAAAATCAGATTGCAAGGGCATCTCTGTGTGCAGCCCTCTTCAGATCAACCCACAGATTTTAAATTGAATTCAGGTCTGAGCTCTGGCTGGGCCATTCCAAAACTATGATCTGCTTCTGGTGAAGTAATTCTTTTGTTGATTTGGAAGTAAGCTCAGAGTTTTTGTCATGCAGAAAAGGTGAAATTTGTCTTTATCTCCAGCTTTTTAGAAGATGCTTAAAGGTTTTGTTGAAAAATGGATTTACAGTATGTTTAGAATTATTTATAATTTTCTCTACCTTGACAAAAGCCTTTTTTCCAGCTGCCTTAAAAACAGAACCAACATATAATGCTGCCACCACCATGCTTCACTGTGGGCATGTTGTTCTTTTGGTGATACGCAGTATTTTTTAACTATCTGCCCTTACCAAAATTACTAATAAATTACTTACAGCCAAAGCTAACAGACAATTCTTTATACTCCTTCTTCTTGACCTGTCCTCTGCCTTCAGCACAGTTGACCACTGCCTCCTACTACAGATTCTCTCTTCCTTTGGTGTCAAAGACCTTGCCCTATCCTGAATCTCCTCACACCTTTCCAACCGCACATTTTGCATCTCCCACTCCCACACTACCCCCTCATTCCCCCTCTCTCTGTTGGAGTCCCTCAAGGCTCTGTCCTAGGACCCCTACTCTTCTCAATCTATACCCTTGGCCTGGGACAAGTCATAACATCCCACAGCTTCCAGTGCCATCTGTACGCTGATGACACCCAGATCTACTTCTCCGGCCCAGACGTCACCTCTCTGCTGTCCAGAATCGCAGCATGTCTATCAGCCATATCCTCCTTCTTCTCCTCTTGCTTCCTCAAGCTCAATTTGGACAAATCTGAAGTCATTATCTTTCATCCCTCTCACGTATCTCCCTACCCGATCTTTCTATCACAATAAATGACATCACGCTTTCCCCTGTACCGACAATCTGCTGCCTTGGAGTAACCCTTGACTCCGCCCAGTCCTTCAAACCACACTTCCAAGCTCTCGCCACCTGCTGTCGCCTCCAGCTCAAAAATATTTCCAGAATCCTTCCTTTCCTCAACCCTCAATCTACTAAACTGCTTGTACATGCCCTCATCATCTCCTGCCTCGACTACTGCAACATCCTCCTCTGTGGCCTACCTGCTAACACTCTCACGCCCCTCCAGTCCATCCTTAATTCTGCTGCACAACAAGTTCATCTCTCACCTCGCTACCCCTCTGCTACCCCCTTTGCAAATCCCTTCACTGGCTCCCAATTGCTCAGGGTATCCAGTTCAAACTACTAACACTGACCTACAAAGCCATCCATAACCTGTCTCCTCCATACATCTCTGAACTAATCTCCCGATATATTGCCTTACGTAATCTCCGGTACTCCCAAGACCTCCTTCTCTCCTCCACACTTATTCGTTCTTCACCCAATCGCCTCCAAGACTGCTCCCAAATATCCCCAATCCTCTTGAATTCTGTACCTCAACACGTCCGATCAGCCTCCACATTTGGATCATTCAGACGAAACCTGAAAACCCATCTCTTCAAACAAGCTTACAGCCTGCCATGACCTTGACACCACCTCAACAACACCAGAGCTACTGCAACCCCCCCAGCCTACTGTCTCTTTCCCCAATATCCTGTAGAATGTATGCCCGCAATGGCAGGGTCCTCTTCCCTTTGTGCCAGTCTATCATTATTAGTTTCTTTACTGTAAGTGATATCTGTATTTGGTATGTAACGCATTCTCATGTACAGCACCATGGAATCAATGGCGCTATCTAAATAAATAATAATAATAATAATGAGCTAACATGTAAAATATTTGCCTGTAACAGAAGGCAGTTTGTTCACCAAAAGGTTGGAGAAACTTACAATAATGAGTGTCTCTAGGCAACAGTGAGGTATTCTCGACCATCCTGATTGAGTACACCTTGTTGTGGTGGGATGGCTATCACATTATTTTAATAAAAATAGTCTTAACTAAGTACTCTATGTTATTTACATTTACTACTACAGCATATTTATTTACTTACTGAGGTGTATACTTCACATACAGTTATAATCATATGCTATACATCTAATGGAATTAGAACGGCTACCTCTGTTAGAACCCTCCTGTTTGTTTTTTATATCTTGTGGTTTGCGGTCACATGACCATCTGCTTTTCTGGCTGTGCTGGACTTCAGTGTTTGACTGTTTCTCTAGCCTGGTGCTTCTGTGCCTTTCTCTGTCAAGTTCGCTTGGTCCTCTGGGACTTCTAGTACTTTTTGTCAGTTTGTCTTTTTGTATTCTGCAACAACTTCTGTTTAGGAGGTGTCCCATTTTTGTCCCAGTCCTTAGTTCTTTTAGGGACCCCTCCATTAATTCTATAGGTCTTTGTTCAGCCTAGCCGAGGACCAAGGCGGGTCTGTTCACTAGGAACAGGCAACCCGCTACATCGTAGGGATTCAGTTTAGTCTTACTGTAGGGATAGCTTTCCCCTATGTTTCCTTAGTACATGTTGCAGATCATAACAGTAAGTCCAGCCCAAAAAAACTAAACGAAAGAAATTCGGGGATCAGTATGGTTTCCATCGAGGATTTGTCTCAATGCCTGCAGGGATTGTCTCTGGAGGTGGCCGAGCTTCCGCAACATGTGAGTAGCTGTCCTGGAGTGCATTTTGTGGAACCCAAGGTAGGACTGCCTGATGTTTTTTATGGTAAACAGCAAGATTTTTTTTCATTTAAAAATGCTTGTTTGTTATATTTTCGTTTGAGACCAAGATCCTCTGGGAATGAATCACAGCGCATTGGTTTTATTATGTCATTTTTGCGCAATGAACCACAGGGGTGGGCCTTTTCTCTCCAGCCTAATGATCCGTGTTTAAGGTCTGTTGAAGAATTTTTTTCTGCTATGGGGCTGTTATATGATGATCCTGATCGAATCTCATCTGCTGAATCAGAACTTAGACGTTTGAATCAGGGGTCAGATGATGTTGAAAATTAATGCGCACACTTCAGGAGATGGGCTTCAGAAGTTAAGTGGAATGATCTGGCGCTGAGATGTTTATTTCTTGCTGGTCTGAGTGAAAGGGTTAAGGATTTGCTAATTGCATTCCCTGCACCTGAGACTCTGCAGGAAGCTATGCAGTTTGCTGTTCATAGAGACAGGAGACTGAGGTGCAGGCTCAATGAGGTAAAGACTCCTGTAATGTCAGGTCCTAGTCCCCAGAAAATCTGCTCTGATGGCGGAGAACCGATAGAGATTGGGGGGATGTCACTCCGCTCTCAGGAAAGAGACCGGAGGGTCGGCGAGGGTTTGTGTCTTTATTGTGGTAAAGCTGACCATTTGATTAAGTATTGTGAGCGTCGTTTAAGTAAAGAAAAAAGGTCAGTTACGCTCATATAGCTTGCTTACGCTCTGCAGGAGTATTTCTTTCTGGAAGTACTACTCTGCAGGGAGATTTGATTGAATTTCAGGTATTTGTGGAGTGTGGTTCAACACTTAATGTAATTGATAAAGGGTTTATGGAAAACCTTAAATTGAAATCCAAACCTTTGTCATCACCTATTTCTGTGGTTGCAATTGATAACACTCCTTTGAAATGTATTACTCACAAGACTGCTGCATTTCTCCTCACTATCAATGGAGTTCACCAAGAAATTTTGGACTTGGTTGTTTTGGATAATTTGCCCTCTCCAGTTGTTCTAGTATTGCCTTGGTTAAGACTGCACAATCCTTTATTGGACTGGTCTACTAATGTGATTAAGTATTGGAGTCCGAAGTGCTATGATAAATGTTGTAATGGTCGCATTGTGGCTGTGGAAAAAGGGGAATTACCAGTACCTATTCAAGATTTTTGGAGGGTTTTTTCGGAGGAGGAGTCGCAAGTTTTACCTCCTCATAGGGATTATGATTGCGCCATTGAGTTTGTTCCGGGTGCTACTCTTCCCAAAAGTCGCTTGTTTAATCTGACTATGCCTGAAAGAAAGGCCTTGGAGGAGTACATAGAGACTAGCCTGGCTGCTGGTCACATTAGACCTTCTAAGTCGCCTGTGGCAGTTGGATTCTTCTTTGTTAAAAAAAAGGACGGCGGTTTACGTCCATGTCTGGATTTTCGTGAAATTAATAAGATTACCGTACGCAATTCCTACCCATTGCCGTTAATTCCTGACTTGTTTAACCAGTCAGTGGGAGCCAAGTGGTTCTCCAAAATTGATCTCCGGGGGGCATACAATTTGTTACGTGTGAAGGAGGGTGATGAATGGAAAACTGCTTTTAACACTCCGGTAGGTCATTTTGAGAATCTGGTGATGCCTTTTGGTCTTACCAATGCACCTGCATTTTTTTCAGAAACTTATTAATGACATCCTGAGACCTTTGATTGGTAAGAATGTGGTTGTGTATTGGGATGACATTTTGATTTATTCACCAGATCTGGAGTCTCATTGGTAGAGCGTATGTGAGGTATTGCAGTTATTGAGTGATAATTCACTCTTTGCTAAGCTGGAGAAATGTGAGTTCGCTGTGCAGAAAATTAGTTTTCTGGGCTACATTGTCTCCAGCGAGGGTTTTGAGATGGACTCTGTGAAGGGTCAGGCTGTGCAGGAATGGCCTCGGCCTATTGGTTTGAAATCTATACAGAGATTTTTGGGTTTTGCCAATTATTACAGGAAATTCATTGAGAATTTTTCTGTAATTGTTAAACCTCTAACCGATCTCACCAGGAAAGGTGCGAATACGGCCCAGTGGACTACTGAGGCTATTAAAGCGTTTGAGTATCTCAAAGAAAGGTTCAGTTCTGCCCCTTTCCTTATGCAGCCTGATGAGACCAAGCATTTTTTGGTCGAGGTCGATGCTTCATCGGTGGGGGTCGGAGCAGTTTTGTCTCAGGAGAACAAGGGTGGAGTACATCCTTGTGCCTTCTTTTCGAAAAAAAATTCGGAAACTGAACTGAATTATGATGTTGGAAATCGGGAGTTGCTGGCTATTAAACTTGCGTTTGAACATTGGCATCATTTTTTGGAAGGCGCTAGATTTCCTATTCAGGTTTTCACAGATCATAACAATTTGATCTATCTGGATGCTGCCAAGCGCTTGAATGCCCGTCAAGCTAGGTGGGCACTTTTTTTTCTCGGTTTCATTTTTCTGTTACCTATATCCCTGGTACTAAGAATGTTAAAGCCGATGCTTTATCTCGCAGCTTCTCTCCTACGGTCGGTGCCGAGGAGGAGGAGAGCATTTTACAGAAAGGAGTTGTGGTGATTGCTTTGGACTCCATTTTGGAGAATGGGATTCTGTAAGCTCCAGATGATGCTCCATCTAACACGCCCTATTGGAGGTTGTTCGTGCCTAGAGCCTTTAGAAGACATTTGTTTGTGTAGTGTCATGAGTCTCGGTTGGCAGGTCATCCATGAATTTCGGAGACTAAGAGACTTATCAGTCGCAGTTTTTGGTGGCCTGGATGTCAAAAGGAAGTCATCAAGTGGGTGCGTCATGGTACTGTGTGTGCTATGTCAAAGGCTTCACATACTCCTGCTGCGGGGTTGCTTTGCCCTCTGGAGGTTCCTAGTGTGCCTTGGACGCATCTCACTATGGATTGTATTACTGATCTTCCTGTGTCCAAGGGTTTTACTGTCATCTGGGTGGTCGTGGACCGTTTTAGTATGATGTGTGATATGGTTCCATTCATTAAGTTGCCCTGCGCCAAGACACTCGCTAAGGCGTTTGTTAAGGAGATTGTCAAGCTCCATGGCGTTCCCACGGATATTGTTTCTGATAGAGGACCTCAGCTTGAGGCTCGCTTTTGGCGTGCTTTTTGTGACAGGTTGGGAGTCCATTTGTCATTTTCGTCTGGTTATCATCCTGAGTCTAATGGACAGACTGAAAGAAAGAGCCAGGATGTTGAACAGTTTTTGCGTTGTTTTGCGGCGGACAATCAAGAGGTGTGGTCTGAGTTTCTGCCTCTCGCAGAATTTGCTCTTAACAATCACACATCCTCCTCTGCTGGGTGTTCTCCTTTTTTTTGTTGTACTGGGAGACATCCGTCTTTTGGTTCGTTCTCCAAATTGGGGTCGGCGGTGCCGTAGGAGGAGAATTTTTCCGGTGATTTGGAGAGAGTTTGGACTAATGTACGTTGTAACCTTCAAGAGGCTAACAAGAAGTCCAAGAAGTATTTTGACAGGAAACGTAAAGAGATTTTGATTACTGTGGGTGACATGGTTTCGTTGTCCTCGAAGACCCTGCGGTTGAGGATTCTCTTTAAAAAACTGGGTCCTAAGTTTGAGGGTCCATTTAAAGTGCTTCAGGTTGTTAACCCGTCTGCTGTTAGGTTGGATGTCCCTACTTTCTGGAAGATTAATCCTGTGTTTCATGTTTCCTTGTTGAAAAAGGCTGACGTATCTGATAGGGACGCCACTGTCACAGTTCCTCCTGTGGTCGAAGATGGCGAATATGAAGTTTCTCGTATCTTGAATTCTAGATGGCATAGAGGGAGATTACAGTATCTTGTCTCCTGGAAGAGTTTCGGTCCCGAAGACAACTCGTGGGTAAGGACGGATGATGTCTCTGCTCCTAGGCTTGTTATAGCTTTCCACAGGAGGTTTCCGGATAGGCCTGGGCCTGGAGAATCCGGAGGATCCTCATAAAAGAGAGGGTACTGTTAGAACCCTCCTGTTTGATTTTTCTATCTTGTGGTTTGCGGTCACGTGGCCACCTGCCTTTATAATCCAGCTCCGCCCTTCTGGCTGTGCTGGACTTCATTGTTTGACTGTTTCTCTAGCCTAATTCTTCTGTGCCTTTCGCTGTCAAGTTTGCTTGGTCCTCTGGGACCTCTAGTACTTTTTGTCAGTTGGTCTTTTTGTGTTCTGCAACAACTTCTGTTTAGGAGGTGTCCCATTTTTGTCCCAGTACTTAGTTCTTTTAGGGACCCCTCCGTTAATTCTATAGGTCTTCATTCAGACTAGCCGAGGACCAAGGCGGGTCTGTTCACTAAGAACAGGCAGCCCGCTACATCGTAATGATTCAGCTTAGTCTTACTGTAGGGACAGCTTTCCCCTATCTTTCCTTAGTACATGTTGCAGATCATAACAACCTCATCATATTAAAGTCAAGTTACTGAACTGAAATATTTATTTTCGGTAAACTTTCTGTAGATGTGAACATTGTGTTTCACTCCAGACAGGGTACAAGATTTTCCTCATTGCACTGTAGAGGCATCAAAGACTTGCCCTATCTTGGATCTCCTCATACTTAACAGACAGGACATTCATTGTCTCCCACTCACACATCACCTCCTCATCTCTGTCGGTGTCCCCCAAGGTTCAATCCTAGGACCCCTGCTCTTCTCCATCTACACCTTTGGCCTGGGACAACTCATAGATGCTCATGGCTTTCAGTACCACCTCTTTGCTGATGACACACAGATCTACCTCTCTGGACCCGATATCACCTCCCTACTAACCAAAATCCCACAATGTCTGTCCGCTATCTCATCCTTCTTCTCTGACAGATTTCTAAAACTTAACATGGATAAAACTGAATTCATTGTCTTTCTACCATCTCATCCATCCCCCCCACCTGACCGATGTATCAACATCAATGGCTGTCCACTCTCCCCAGTCCCTCAAGCTCGCTGTCTTTGGGTAACCCTGGACTCTGATCTCTCCTCCAAACCACATATCCAAGCCCTTTCCACTTACTGCCAACTCCAACTCAAAAATATCTCCCGGATCCGCACATTCCTCAACCACGAATCTGCTAAAACAAGAGTACACGCCCTCATGATCTCCTGCCTCAACTATTGCAACCTCCTGCTCTGTGGCCTCCCCTCCAACACTCTTGCACCCCTCTAATCTATCCTAAACTCTTCTGCCCGACTAATCCACCTGTCCCCACGCTATTCCCCGGCCTCTCCCCTCTGTCAATCCCTTCACTGGCTCCCCATTGCCCAGAGAATCCAGTTCAAAACCCTAACCCTGGCATACAAAGCCATCCACAACCTCTATCCTCCTTATATCACTGACCTAGTCTCCCGGTACATACCTTATATCTCTGACCTAGTCTCCCGGTACATACCTGCACGCAACATCCGATACTCACAAGATCTCCTTCTCTACTCCCCTCTTATATCCTCTTCCCACAATCGCATACAAGAATTCTCCCGTGCATCCCCCCTACTCTGAAATTCTCTATCCCAACATATCAGACTCTCACCTACCATGGAAACCTTCAAAAGGAACCTGAACACTCACCTCTTCCGACAAGCCTACAATCTGCAGTAACCATTGCTCCACCATACTGCTGCATGACCAGCTCTACCCTCACCTACTGTATCCTCACCTATCCCTTGCAGACTGTGAGCCCATGCGGGCAGGGTCCTCGCTCCTCATGTACCAGTCGTTATCACGTTTTGTTAAAAATCTTTGTAATAGTTCATATATGTATACCTCTTTTTCACATGTAAAGCGCCATGGAATAAATGGCGCTATAATAATAAATAATAATAATAGACACAATACCCTGCTATTCATATTAAAGAAAGACATAGTATCAGTATTTCACTTTCAATGAGTAATTATTTTTTGGCTGTATTTATGATGAGCAAAGGTAGCTATAACCTTGGTTTATAATAAACAGGTCCCATTATTTGAGAATAATAGTAGCCTTTCCCTTGTGCACAAGTACAGTATTGAAACCACGAGAGTTAATTATATCAGAATGTATGAAAGAAAAAGGTTCCTACTTGTTATTTCTCAGACTCAAAAACTCTATAATTCTGCTTGTTTTACCAGCATGTAAAATTAACATCTCACACATGGATGATTTTTACTGAGACTGCCACTTTTCGCTCCATGACTTCTTTGCCTTACACTAAGTCTAACTAAAGCCTTCAAAATTAATTTGCTGTCATGGAAAGATCTTCAAATTTAATCTCTGACTTTTTTTATTTGTTTTCAGAGTATTGCAGTAGAGCTAAGTTATGTGCAGGCAAAATACGGCAATATTCCAAACTTTAAGTAAAAAGCATGAACATTCTAAAAAGTATTAACTGTGAAAAAATCACCCCTTGCAATGGAATTAATTTCACCATAAATAATATAATTACTGTAGCTTTCTGAATATATTTTTAAATATGCAGGTATACTAAGGATTTAATGGGTTTTTAACAATTCACCAACTTGATGACTCAGAGTCTTGTAGCCTCCATTATTACCCAGATCTTATGGGGTCAAGCACAGATTAGTCTCTTAGTTTTGTACTTCATATATATGAATTGTTTTTGTTCCTTTTTTTAAGGTGACTCTTGAAAAATTACTTGCAACCAGTTTTCTCTTTGACTGTAAAGGGATGCCCTCGCGTTCTCAAGGTTTCAGTGTTCAGAAACTTTTTAAATGCTTGACTTTATTATTTTTTTGTACATTATTTGACGTATCTCTTGTTTGACTTTTCTGTTTACATAATATATTTTAGGTCCAAATCTTATCTGCTTCTTCTAAATGACATATGTGATAAATCTTATCTGTTCTGAAAGCTCTAATTGGGAAGGATGTTGCTTAATGTGAACCTGTCACCAGAAAAAATGCTATTAACCTGTAGATATGGGCTTAATCTGCAGGTTAATAGCTTTACTAACCTGCCCGGCTCCCACACATAGCCGAACGCTGTGGGGAGAAAATTAACTTTATTCTCCCCTTACTGACACTGGCTCTGCATAAGGGCCGGCTGTCAATCAGGGCCAGGGGCACAGTTACAGCCGTTTCTCTCTATACTCAGAGCGGTGACTGAACCAGCACTGGCGCCGCGTCCATGTCTGAAATCCGAATGCTGCCGTTGAAAATAAAGTTAATTTTCTCCCCGCAGAGTTCGGCTAAGTGTGGGGGCACCAGGCAAATTAATAACGCTATTAACCTGCAGAAATGGGCTTAATCTGCAGGTTAATGGCATTATTAACCCACTCGGCTCCTGGACTTAGCCAAATGCTGCGAGGAAAAAATGAAATTTATTTTCACCGGCAGTGTTCGTGTTTCAGTGGGATGCAGTTAAATGAAGAAAAAGCCAGCTCACCTATTGCGGTTTTATGTGCAGGAGCATGGAAAATTCATCCCGACCAGACATGAATTGTAGTGAAAAGGGTAAGTATCAGAACTGACAAAGGACGCCGGAGTGCGTTTGAAACGAGTTTCTTCTTATCTGTCATTAATATGATTTCCCTTGTCACAGTGTTGCCATTTTAATTTAAAGTCTTCAAATAAAGGCATTTTTTAACAGGATTTGGAGCTGGATAATTACCTTTTTCGGATTTTAGTCAAGAGGGCAGTGCCTGTGCAGATTCAGTCTGTTACAGCTTCCCCAGCTCTGACTGCCACTGGCTCTGCATAAGGGCCGGATGTCAGTCAATGCCAGGGTCGCGGTTACAACCATCGCTCTCTATACCCAGAGCTGTGACTGAACCAGCACTGGCGCAGCACCCATGACTGAAATTGCAACTCTGGCAGTGAAAATAAAGTTCATTTTTTCCACTCAGATTTCAGCTAAGTGCGTGCACCAGGCTGGTTAATAAAGCTATTAATCTGCTGATTAACCCCGTATCTGCTAGTAATAGCATTTTTTACTGGTGACAGGTTCTCTTTAAAAGATGATCTTGTGACTTTTGTTGTTTTAACAAACTTTATAGCAAAATCGACAGCATAGCCAAAGAAGCATAAATCAATAGTATAGGAAATTACTAAAAACTTTCTTTTTTATTATTTAATCTAAGGTAATTGATGCTCTAATATATGGAGAAATATAAGAGATATTGGCATATGCCTAAATTGTAGCTTCTGAAGGTCACTGCAAAATCCATAACAGGGCCAACATTCAACATGGGCCATTTACAATATAAATGTTTTTATATGTGGCAAAGAAGCCTTTGGACCCAGTAAGGTGCAACAGCTACTTCTGCCCTTCGGTTACCCTTAAGATTAGTGATGAGCCAACGTGCTCACCACTACTCGGTACTCACCCGAGCATCACGGTGCTCGACAAGCTCGGTGAGTATTTCCGGGTTGATCGGGCAGGAAGTCGGGTCCCCGCCCTGCATGTTTGGCACTCTTTAGAGAGCCAATGAACATGCAGGGATTGCTTGACATGCACTGTAATGCCATAGCCATGTTGGTTGAGGGCACTACAGTGATTGGCTGGCCACACAGCGTCATCAGGTCTGTATAAGACCCGGCGCCACTATGCTCGTCACAGTCTACTGTGGAAACAGGCAGAGTAGGGAGAGCTGAGTTACGCTCACGCCCGGACTGACTGGCGTGAGCGTGATTAGTGATCCCACTGTACCATGAACTGAGGAGTGCCTGGAGGGTCGTAACTAAGTATCTACCCGATCCGACCAAGGTCGCACGGCGGCTAATGACTCCGTGAACCAAGGAGGAACAGAGCAGAGGGACCAGATGCTACTCCAGGTCAGACCCCGGTCACAGCTGTTGACCCACACCGGGGAATGCATGAACAGGCAGGTTAGGCTGGCACACAGACTGGTGGGTATTGGCAGGCACGGCTGGAGTGCAGACAGGAGGATACTGGCAAGCACAGCTGGTATGTAGAGAGGGGGGTACTGGCAAGCTCGGCTGGAGTGCCGACAGGGAGGCACTAGCAGGTTTGAGCGCAGGCTGGATAGGGTCCAGTACCGACTGGGACTCAGGAACAGAACCGCAGATGCGGTAGACAAGCAGAGCAGAGAGATACCGCTAGAGCGGTGAGCAAGGCAGAGCAGGGCGAAACCGCCGGAGCGGTGAGCAAGGCAGAGCAGGGCGAAACCGCCGGAGCGGTGAGCAAGGCAGAGCAGGAGGAACAGCCGGAGCCATGAGCAAGGCAGAGCAGGAGGAACCGACGGAGCGGTGAGCAAAGCAGAGCAGAGAGGGACTGCCGGAGCGGTGAGCAAGGCAAAGCAGACAGGAACCGCCGGAGTGGTGAGCAAGGCAGAACAGAGCGAAACAGCCAGAGCGGTGAGCAATGCAGAGCAGAGAGGAACTGCCGGAGCCATGAGCAAGGCAGAGCAGAGCGAAACCGCCGGAGCAGTGAACAAGGCAGAGGAGAGAGGAACCATCGGAGCGGTGAGCAAGCAGAGCAGAGCGAAACCGCCGGAGCGGTGAACAAAGCATAGCAGAGAAGACAGGGCTCTGTTCACACTGAACAGACAGGAAGGGACAAGCAGAACCAGATACACACAAGGTACTTGCAATGAAGTAGCGAGTGGACTCTAAACTCACAACAGAAGTACAGAGACAACGAGTAGAAGTTAGGTGCAGGTTCAGAGACTGCAGGAAAAGGGAAGGTATGGACACAGAGACAAACAGACTAGAAGAGTGTTCAGACAGGAACTGACACTGCAACAAGACACAGGAGTGAGTCTGGGTATACGGCCCCCAGAGAGGCGGACAAACAGGCTAGGAGAGTGTTCAGACAGGAACTGACACTGCAACAAGATACAGGAGCGAGTCTGGGTATACGGCCCCCAGAGAGGTGGACAAACAGGCTAGGAGATAGTTCAGACAGGCCTGGGAATACAGCCCCCTGGTTGGAGGACAGGCAAGAAACAGAACGGGACCTGGCACATCAGAGGCAAGGAGCACTCTGAAGGTAAGAGTTGCTCAGGCCCCTTCTTCTGGGAGAAGGAGGTTTAAATATCCAGTGACCCACAGCAATAGGCTGGGGACACATTAGGGGTGTGCCCACAGCAGCTACAAGAAACAGGAAGTAACCGAGCCGCCGCCCTAAGCAGTGAGAACAGAGGCATGCACGCAATATGAACAGGAGCAAGATTTGCAAGCTGGACTGAAAGGTAAGATTGTGATCTTGCATAGTGGGAGATGGTGCACTATGCAAACATGCTGCCAGGGATATTACAAGCTGCTGCTGAGTTAGGGAGAGATTTCCTTGTTTATAGTTAGTATAGGTATTCCACAACATATCTATATATCCATTTGAACTAACAGTCCTTCTGAGGACTAATCCAGCTACAAATATTTAGTGGTGATAGCAGGAGTTAGGCAGGCAGGCAGTGTATGTGGCAGACTGCAGTGCATTTAGCAAGAGGGTTCATTAAACATTCTGTCTGCTGTTCATGTTCTTACAGATATTTGTAGACATAGCCCTGTAACGGGTCTGGGAGGTGGAACCTCTGAGCAACTATACAAGGGGGCAGTCCTTGTAAGGAAGCGGGTGGCTCCCAGGGAAGGCGGGCAGGTAGTCACGGCTAGTGACAGGGACAGTCTCTGGGTAGAAGGGCAGGAGGTCAGGGCAAGTGACGGAGACAGTCTCTAGACAGGCGGGTGGTCACGGCAAGTGACGGCAGAGCCTCCAGGTAGGCTAGCAGGCAGGTAGCAGGTGGACGCTCCCAGGTGAGCGGGCAAGAGTCTCTGGACAGGCAGGTGGTCACAGCACATGACGGCGGAGCCTCCAGGTAGGCTAGCAGGCAGGTAGCAGGTGAGCGCTCCCAGGTGAGCGGGCAAGAGTCTCTGGACAGGCAGGTGGTCACAGCACGTGACGGCGGAGCCTCCAGGTAGGCTAGCAGACAGGTAGTAGGTGAGCGCTCCCAGGTGATCGGGCAGGCTGGTCCATAGACAGACTGACAGGTGTCGGAAGGCAGACCGTCGGACTGCAGGCTTGCAAGCAGGTAAGCGGATATCAGGCAGGTATCAAGCAGGAATCTGGCAGGTGACTGGTAGGTAACAAGCAGGAATCTGGCAGGTGACTGGCAGGTAACTGGTAACGGGACCTGAGGGTTGAAGCAGAGTGAAGGCTTTGCAACAACATTGCTCGGGCACCTCCATTTTGGAGGAGGTGCCTTATATATGGGAGGTCCTCCGGCAATTGGCCGGGTCTCCATAGGACGGCGCGCGCGGTCCCTTTAAGAGAGGGGGAGCGCGCGCGCACGCGCCCTAAGCACACTGCCGGGGAAGGAGCGCGTGCCGGAAGCAGCGGGGAGAGAAGCGCTGGAGGACGCCGCGCCTGGAGCGGGGAGGTGAGAGGGACGGCATCTCTGCCTAGTATGGGGCAGAGACGCCGATGCTACAGTACCCCTCCCTTTAGGCCCCCTCTTTTTTTGGCCAGAAAGAAATTTTTCAAGGAGAAGCGGGGCGTTGATGTTCTCACTGGGTTCCCAAGTTCTCTCCTCAGGACCAAACCCCCTCCAATCCACCAGAAAAAAGGTTTTTCCTCTTACCCTCTTGGAGGCCAGAATACTCTCTACCTCAAAGACGCCATCAGCGGAAACCGGAGCAGGAGGGGCACCTGGATTATTGGAAAAAGAGTTAAAGACAACGGGTTTGAGGAGAGATACGTGGAAGGAGTTGGGAATCCGTAGGGTGGCCGGGAGTTTTAATTTGTAGGCCACAGGGTTAATTTGCCTGAGGACTTCGAGGGCCCAACTTGAAGGAGGGTACTTTGAGCCGCACATGTTTGGACGAGAGCCAAACCTTGTCTCCCGGACGGAATTGAGGCGGATCCAGACGTCTCTTATCAGCATATCTCTTCATCTGCTAAGATGACAGAAGAAGAGCGGACCTGGTACTCTCCCAAATAGTAGAAAATTCGCTGACAAGATACTCCGCAGCAGGGTTGTCCACAGAAACGGAGACAGGAAGTGGAATCCGGGGATGTTGGCCACCGACTTTAAAGAACGGGGATTTGGAAGAGGATTCGCTCTCATGGTTATTGTAAGAGAACTCGGCCCATGGTAGGAGATCCACCCAGTCCGAATGGTGTGCATTAACGAAGTGCCGGAGGTAACTGGTCAGGATCTGATTGATCCGCTCCACTTGACCATTGGACTGTGGGTGGTAAGCGGAGGAGAAGTCCAGGGTGATATCAAGCAGCTTACATGTGGCTCTCCAGAAGCGTGAGGTGAACTGAACCCCACGATCCGACACGATGTGGAGGGGCAGGCCATGGAGACGGAAGATGTGGCGGATAAAGTCTTTAGCCAGCTCGGGTGCAGATGGGAGACCAGGCAGGGGAATGAAGTGGGCCATCTTAGAAAAGCGGTCAGCGACAACCCAAATGACTGTACAACCGGCAGAAATAGGAAGATCGGTGATAAAGTCCATAGCAATGTGCTGTCAAGGAGCAGCAGGTACGGGAAGGGGCAGGAGATGGCCGGCTGGAAGATGTCTGGGAACTTTGTTACGGGCACAGGATGAGCAGGCCGCGACGAAGTCTACCACGTCCTTACGCAGGGTAGGCCACCAGTAATGCCGGGTAATGAGTTGGAAGGTCTTCTTTTGGCCAGCATGGCCAGCTAGTTTAGAAGAATGTCCCCAGCGAAGAACCCTCTCCCGATCTGGTACAGCTACAAACGTCTTACCGGGTGGGAGACGAGTAAGATCCAAGGGGGCCACATTCATCACCTTGGAGGAGTCGATGATGTGCGTAGGCTCCTCCTCTTGATCGGAGGACAGGAAGGACCGGGACAAGGCATCAGCTTTGACGTTCTTGTCCGCCGGACGGAAATGAAGAATGAAGTCGAAGCGGGCAAAAAACAATGACCACCGGGCGTGGCGAGGATTGAGTCTCTGGGCATTTTGGAGATATGCCAGGTTTTTGTGATCCGTGTAGATAATTACCTGGTAGAGAGCCCCTTCAAGCAGATAGCGCCACTCCCCCAGTGCCAATTTGATGGCTAGCAATTCACGGTCTCCTATGGAGTAGTTGCGCTCAGACGAGGAGAAGATTTTGGAGAAGAAGCCGCAGGTTACCATTCTCCAGGTAGAAGATTTTTGGGTGAGTACCGCTCCGGCTCCGGAGGAGGAGGCATCAACCTCCAGGTAGAATTGTTTATTGCAGTCCGGACGGTGCAGGACGGGAGCAGAGGCGAAGGCTTTCTTTAAGGAAAGGAAGGCCTCCTCGGCTTCAGGCGACCATGTCCTGGGATTAGCCCCCTTACGGGTGAGTGCAGATATGGGAGCAGTCCGAGACGAGAAGTGTGGGATGAAAAGACGATAGTAATTAGCGAAGCCCAGGAATTGCTGTATCGCCTTCAAACCTTCAGGACGAGGCCATTTTAGAACGGAAGAGAGCTTCTCGGGATCCATTTGCAGACCTGTCTGGGAGATGACATAGCCCAAGAACGGTAGGGAGGTCTGGTCGAAGAGGCACTTCTCGTATTTGGCATAGAGGTGGTTCTGCCGAAGCCTTAGCAGGGCCTGACGAACATCCCTTCGGTGTGTTGGGGAGATCCGGAGAGAAGACCAAGATATCGTCCAGGTATACCACTATGCAGGAGTACAGGAGGTCACAGAAGATGTTGTTGACTAGTTCTTGAAAGACAGCGGGAGCATTACAGAGACCGAAGGGCATCACAAGGTACTCATAGTGACCGTCCCGGATATTGAATGCCGTCTTCCACTCGTCTCCTTGACGAATACGGACCAGGTTATATGCTCCTCGTAGATCCAGCATGCTCCTCGTAGATCCTGGCGCCCTTGAGACGGTCAAACAATTCAGAGATGAGCGGCAGGGGGTATTTGTTTTTTACTGTGATGAGATTGAGTCCTCTGTAGTCAATACAGGGACGTAGCGAGCCGTCTTTCTTTTTGACAAAGAAGAATCCGGCTTCAGCCGGGGAGGTAGATTTTCGGATAAATCCCCTAGCCAGATTCTCTTCAATGTACTCAGACATGGACCGGGTCTCGGCTGCAGACAACGGGTTTTCTCCCCAAGCAATAGAGACCGGTAAAGTCAGAGACGAAGAGGGCTTACTTTTGTCTAGGACGACCTCTCCGAGCGGTCCTAGACACTGGCGTTTCCCGGCTTTTCCAGGCAGGAACGGATGAAGTGCTCCATACTGCCACAATAGAAACAGCTTCCCTCGGCTCGGCGAGATTCTTGGCGAGATCTGACCATCTTGGTCTGGTCGATCTGCATAGGTTCAGGCGAGGGCGCCCGCGGAGTGACTGGTTGAGAGGCAGGTCTCAGGGAAGTAGGAGCAGAGCAAGAAAAGTCTTTCTCCCAGGCAGTCTCTTTGGCACGTTCTTGGAACCGGACGCCAATCCGGGTAGCTAGTGACACCAGGTCATCCAGAGTGGTAGGAATGTACCGACCAGCTAACTCGTCCTTAATCCGACCGGAAAGACCCTCCCAGAAGACGGACACCAGAGCCTCATTTTCCCAGGTAAGCTCAGAAGCGAGGGTGCGGAACCGTATGGCATATTGGCCCACGGTGAGACTCCCTTGGGGGAGACGTAGCAGAGAGGAGGCAGAAGAGGTTTTCCGTCCAGGTTTATCGAAG
Organism: Phyllobates terribilis; assembly: GCF_046119375.1. Taxonomy (NCBI): domain Eukaryota; kingdom Metazoa; phylum Chordata; class Amphibia; order Anura; family Dendrobatidae; genus Phyllobates; species Phyllobates terribilis. Next base: position 845,856,571 of record NW_027362761.1, read on the forward strand.
ACTTTCCGGAAAGCAGCGAGGAAAGACGGCAGGTCGGACACCAGGGAATCCCCTCTCTCCCACAGGGGATTTAGCCATGCCAGTGCCTCCCCAGTGAGATGGGACATGATGAAGGCCACCTTGGCCAGGTCGGAGATGAACTGGTATGCCAATAGCTCAAAGTGCAGGGTGCACTGGTTTATGAAACCCCGAGCTATAGTAGGTTCGCCGTCAAAGCGTGGAGGTGCCAGAAGCCGAGGTCCATAGTCGGGTACCATGAAGGGACTGGATTGCGGTACCGCAGGAATGGGCACGGCTGGACCAGAGGTAGACAAAGACGAGTCACACAATGCGCCTAGACGAGAGTTAACGGACCGTAGATAGGACAGTACCACCTCCTGCTGAGTTTTCTGACGTAAGACTTCCTGGTGCAGTTCGGAGATCTGGGGACCACCGGGTTCCATGGCCCGAGCAAACTGTAACGGGTCTGGGAGGTGGAACCTCTGAGCAACTATACAAGGGGGCAGTCCTTGTAAGGAAGCGGGTGGCTCCCAGGGAAGGCAGGCAGGTAGTCACGGCTAGTGACGGGGACAGTCTCTGGGTAGAAGGGCAGGAGGTCACGGCAAGTGACGGGGACAGTCTCTAGACAGGCGGGTGGTCACGGCAAGTGACGGCAGAGCCTCCAGGTAGGCTAGCAGGCAGGTAGCAGGTGGATGCTCCCAGGTGAGCGGGCAAGAGTCTCTGGACAGGCAGGTGGTCACAGCACGTGACGGCAGAGCCTCCAGGTAGGCTAGCAGGCAGGTAGCAGATGAGCGCTCCCAGGTGAGCGGGCAAGAGTCTATGGACAGGCAGGTTGTCACAGCACGTGACGGCGGAGCCTCCAGGTAGGCTAGCAGACAGGTAGTAAGTGAGCGCTCCCAGGTGAGCGGGCAGGCTGGTCCATAGACAGACTGACAGGTGTCGGAAGGCAGACCGTCGGACTGCAGGCTTGCAAGCAGGTAAGCGGATATCAGGCAGGTATCAAGCAGGAATCTGGCAGGTGACTGGCAGGTAACAAGCAGGAATCTGGCAGGTGACTGGCAGGGAACAAGCAGGAATCTGGCAGGTGACTGGCAGGTAACTGGTAACGGGACCTGAGGGCTGAAGCAGAGTGAAGGCTTTGCAACAACATTGCTCGGGCACCTCCATTTTGCCGGGGAAGGAGCGCGTGCCGGAAGCAGCGGGGAGAGAAGCGCTGGAGGACGCCACGTCTGGAGCGGGGAGGTAAGAGGGACGGCGTCTCTGCCTAGTACGGGGCAGAGACGCCGATGCTACAGCCCCAGATATCAGGGGCCAGGACAATTTTTTTTTTTATCTTAATCCTAGTTATTTGCTTAAAAACTAAGGCAGGCAGGGTATCTGACAGACTGCAGTGCATGATACAGCACAAGAGGGTCCATTGCATGTTCAACTTCTGACTAATCTTGCTGTGACAAATATTTGTAGACATAGTCCCAGGTGTCAGAGGCCAGGGAATATTTTTTTTTATCTTAATCCTGGTTATTTGCTTAAAAAGCAAGGCAGACAGGGTATGTGACAGACTGCAGTGCAAAAGCAATCCAGAGTACACCATTTTTATGCTCCACTTGCTTGCTAGCACTGCAGAATACAGCCAGATCTTTTCCATTTTACAGTGATAAAAATCCAGAAATTAAAAGTCAATGTGGAAAATATTGGCCTCCTTTTCCATTTTGTTGCAATGTGTTGGTCAAGCAACTCACATGAGGTCTCTGTGAAGAAAAGTATTAATAATCTATAAGCCTGCTATTTAAAACCGTGGTTCTCTGTCAGAAGTATTTCACATAAACTGTAACTGCGTTCCAAAATCAGCCATTTCTGGCTTCCATTTCCATTTTGTTGCAGTGTGTCTGTCAAGCTATTCACATGAGGTCTCTGTGAAAAATAGTATTAATAAACTACAGGCCTGCTATTTAAACCGTGGTTCTCTGTCAGACATATCACATATAACTGCGCTCCAAAATCAGCAATTTCTGGCTTCCATTGCCATTTCGTTGCAGTATGTTGGTCAAGCTATTCACACGAGATCTGTGTGAAGAATAGTATTAGTAAACTACAGGCCTGCTATTTAAAACCGTGGTTCTCTATTAGACATATCTCACATATAACTGCGTTCCAAAATCAGCCATTTCTGGCTTCTATTTCCATTTTGTTGCAGTGTGTCGGTCAAGCTATTCACACGAGGTCTGTGTGAAGAATAGTATTAGTAAACTAAAGGCCTGCTATTTAAAACTGTGGTTCTCTGTCAGAGGTATCTCATATATAACTGCGTTCCAAAATCAGCCATTTCTGGCTTCTATTTCCATTTTATTGCAGTGCGTCGGTCAAGCTATTCACATGAGGTCTCTGTGAAGAATATTTTTAATAAACTACAGGCCAGCTATTTAAAACCATGGTTTTCTGTCAGACGTATCACATATAACTGCATTCCAAAATCAGCCATTTCTGGCTTCTATTTCCATTTTGTTGCAGTGTGTCGGTCAAGCTATTCACACAAGGTCTGTGTGAAAAATAGTATTAGTAAACTACATGCCTGCTATTTAAAACCGTGTTTCTCTGTCAGACGTATCTCACATACAGTATAACTGCGTTTCAATATCAGTCATTTCTGGCTTCTATTTCCTTTTTGCTGCCGTGTGTCGGTCAAGCTATTCACACGAGGTCTCTGTGAAGAATATTATTGGTAAAGTACAGGCCAGCTATTTAAAACCGTGGTTCTCTGTCAGACATATCACATATAACTGAGTTTCAAAATCAGCCATTTCTGGCTTTCATTTCCATTTTGTTGCAGTGAGTTGGTCAAGCTATTCACATGAGGTCTCTGTGAAGAATAGCATTAGTAAACTACAGGCCTGCTATTTAAAACGTGGTTATCTGTCAGACGTATCACATATAACTGCGTTCAAAATCAGCCATATCAAGTGAATGTGGAAAATAAAGTCCCCCATTTAAAATGGGCAAGGTGCATGGCAATGAATGGGGAAGTGTACGGAATGGTGATGGTGCATGCAGAGGCTGCGGGCAAGCTGAAATTCTGCCACAACAAACACCCACATCTTGTCACCCGACCTTTCTGTCCCAATTGCTAAGGGACCGCAGCACACCACTATTGAACCCAGAGCAATGTCAAAAGGTTGGTGGTTGGATAGCAGATAATGCTTCCAGTCACTTTGCCACCATCACTACCACCTTGTCTTCCACACGGTCAAGTCTCAGTAGCCCTGAGTTTGGACCGCATATTCCTCACCCTGATCCTCCTTTCTCCCACCATGCTGAGTGTCCGGAGACAACTGATCCCACACTTGGACTCTCTGAACAGCTGTTCAATTTTCAATTTGAAGATATGGGCCTCTCGCCCAGCTAGCTCCAAGCGAGTCAAGAGGAGACTGCGTGTAGCGATGCCCAAATATTTGAGCAGCCACGGTCACACGAAGGCAACGATGGGAAAGTGCAATTACTGTCGCAAGAGGTGGATGATGATGATGAGACACAATTGCCAGAAAGTCAGGAGGAGACCAGGGTGCGGAAGTGGATGACGAGGTGGTGTATGGTACAGTAACTGACATAACCTAGTAGGGGGACATGCAGAGCGAGGACATGGGGAGGGAGGCGTAGCAACACAACAGGCAGGAAGAAGCAGTGTGGTGGCCGCAGACACAAGACGAGAAAGGGCTCCCCGTAAAGCCAACACGACGGAAGTTGCCAGTACAACTATTAGGTCTTCCCGAGTCTGGTTGTATTTAAAGACTCTCAGATAACGGCAAAAAGGCCATTTGCACCACTTGCCAGGCCAGCATCAGTAGGGGTAGAAAAACTAACAGCCTGACCACCACCAGCATGATCAGTCACATGGCAGCAAAGCACCTGACTAAGTTAGTTGTATCCCAGGGTCCAGAAACAGTGTCTGCAGGTGACACCACTGCTTCTTCCCTTGTTGTGCGTGCATGCCAATCCCCTGTCCATGGTGCATGCGAAGATGCCTCCTGCCCTACATGTGTCGTTGCACACTCTCAACTAGCACCATGAGCAACCACATCCACGTCTTTGTCCCAGCTCAGCGTTCAGTTGTCCCTACCCCAGTCCTTGGAACGCAAGTGCAAATACGCAGCCAACGCCCCACAGGCCTCACTACTAAATTTTCACATTTTGCAAATCCTTGAGCTCGAAATGTTGACTTTTAGGCTCGTGGAGATTGAAGCATTCCGCAACCTGATTGCAGCGGCTGTCCCTCGGTACTCGGTCCCCAGCCGCCAGTATTTCTACCGGTGTGCCGTCCCCGATTACACGAGCACGTGTCGCACAACATTACCCGTGCCCTCAACAACACAGTTAATGGGAAAGTCCACCTAACCATGGACACGTGGACAAATGCTTGTGGGCAGGGACGGTACATCTCGCTGATGGCACACTGGGTTAAAATATTGGAAGCCGGGACCCCGTTGCCTTGGGACGGAACACGTCCTCCCGACGACGAGGATTGCCCCCACATTCTACAGCTTCTGCACCTCCTCCTCTTTAGCCTCCATCTCCGAAATGACCATATCAGTCAGAAGCTGGTAGCACTGCCTTGACCAAGTGGCAACAGGCTCTACTGAAGCTAATATGCTTAGATGACAAACCGCACAATGCTGAAGAGTTGTGGACAGCTCTGAAAAAGCAGGCAGATCTGTGGCTGACACCACTGACCCTACAGCCAGGCATGGTCGTGTGTGACAATGGCCGGAACCTGGTGGCGGCTCTGAAGCGAGGCGAGCTCACACATGTACAATGCCTGGCCCAAGTGCTTAACCTCGTGGATCGGCGGTTTCTCAAAACCTACCGGATCTGTCGGATCTGCTTGTCAAAGTACGCCGCTTGTGTGCCCATTTTATAAAGTCAGCTACAGCTTCCACTGCCCTCGCCGTGCTTCAGCAGCATTTGCAGGTTCCAGCTCATCGACTGGTGTGCGATGTCCCCACGCATTGGAACTCTACATTGCAGATGTTGGGAAGGATTTGTGAGCCGAAGAGGGCAGTTATTGACTACCCGCATCAACACGCCCTTCGGTATTCAGGTCAGACTCCACACATAAGACCTCAGGAGTGGACATGGATATCAGACATTTATACCATCCTCCAAAACTTTGAGGAATCCACCAAGATGGTGAGCGGCAATGATGTCATAATTAGCATCACCATCACGCTTCTCTGTCTTCTTAAACGCTCTCTGCTCACAATTACAGAGGATGCATTGCAGGCGGAGCATGATGAGATGGAGAAAGGAACCATACAGGGTGATTCCACATCCCAGCCTTATCTCATCTCAATGTGGATTGGGTGACAATGAGAAAGAGGAGGAGGAGGAAGAACAGGAGCTAGTTTCCTGCGCTATAGATGGTACTACCTGCACAACTGTCATACCGTCTGTTCAGCATGGATAGCCTGAGGACAAAGAGGAGGAGGAGTATGAGGAGGAGAGCATGGTCAGTCATCCTCTTAGTGAGGACACGGAAGTCTTGCCTGTTAGCAGTCTGGCACACATGGCTGAGTTTATGTTACGCTGCCTTTCCCGTGTCCCTCGCGTTGTCCAAATTTTGGGTGACAATCATTACTGGTTGGTGACACTTCTAGACTCATGCTACAAGGAGAATTTTCTGTCTCTTATTTCCGAACTGGAGAGGCCTAATAAAATGGGGGCAGTACCAGAATGAGCTTGTTGCGGAATTAATAAAAAAATTCCCATCTGAAAACACTGGCGGCAGAGGTCACAGTTTGTTCGACAACCAAGGAGTACAGACGAGAGAGACACAAATCCAATCCAGCAGAGGCAGGGGAACAATGTCAAAATTCTGGGACAGTTTTCTCAGACCCTCCCATCACACAGGCCATAATGCACGGGGTACTCTCACAAGGAGGGAAAAGTTTTAAAAGATACTAAGGGAGTACCTTGCCGACGGTACCAACATCCTCCATGATTTCTCTGTACCTTATAATTATTGGGCATCCAAGCCGGACAAATGGCATGAACTGGCTCACAATGCCTTGGAGGTCCTGACCTGCCCTGCCGCTAGCGTTTTGTCAGAGCCGTTTTTTATTGCCGCTGGTGGAATTTTAACCGATAGATGCATCCGCCTTTTAACTGAAAATGCTGACAGGCTGACTCTTATAAAAATGAATAAGGGCTGGATTGGGCCAGACTTCTCAACACCACCGAATGATAGCAGCGTAACATAAACTGAAATACAGTGTATTTTTTTTGGAAAGGCTAACTCTTTTCCCATGCACCTCTGTCTTCACACCCAAATAAGGGTATACACTTCCTGATTTTGTCTATTTGCTCTTGTCCTCCTCCTTCTCCTCATCCTCCACCACCATATCACCACCATAAATACCATATCACCATATCTACTTCTCTTGCAAGGGGCACTGGAGTTCCTCAAAATTTTTGGCAATGTTGCATTTAATGCATAGGCAAACAGTATGGGAGACGCACTTCCTAATAATTGGCACATTGTTTTCAGGAGGCCCTCCGATCTCTACATCTCTTGCAAGTGGCATTGGAGTTCCTCCAAATTTTTGGCAGCCGTTGCATTCACTGCATAGGCAAACAGTATGGGAGACCCTCTTCCTAATAAAGGGAACATTGTTTTCAGGAGGCCCTCTGACCTCTACCTCTCTTGCAAGGGGCATTGGAGTTCCTCCAAATTTTTGGCAGCCATTGCATTCAATGCATAGGCAAACAGTATGGGAGACGCACTTACTATTAATTGGCACATTGTTTTCAGGAGGCCCTACGATCTCTACATCTCTTGCAAGTGGTATTGGAGTTCCTCCAAATTTTTGGCAGCCGTTGCATTCACTGCATAGGCAAACAGTATGGGAGACCCACTTCCTAATAATGGTAACATTTTTTCAGGAGGCCCTCTGACCCCTACGTCTCTTGCAGAGGGCATTGGAGTTCCTCAACATTTTTGGCAGCCCTTGCATTCACTGCATAGGCAAACAGTATTAGAGACCCTCTTCCTAATAATGGGAACATTTTTTTCAGGTGGCCCTCTGACCTCTATGTCTCTTGCAAGGGGCATTGGAATTCCTCAAAATTTTTGGCAGCCAAAGAATCACTGCATACCCTATAACTGTATAGCAGACCCGCTCCTTTCTAATGGGAACATGTCATTACTGAGATCCACCTCTATGTGTCTTTAAATTGTTATTGGTGTTTTTCTAAATTTTGGCAGCCGCTGGAGTCACTGCATATCCTGTAACTGTATAGCAGACCCGCTCTTTCCTAATGGGAACACATCATTACTGAGACTCAACTCTGTGTCTTTAAATTGTTATTGGGGTTTTTCCTAAATTTTGGCAGCTGTTGGAATCACTGCATACCCTATAACTGTATAGCAGACCTGCTCCTTTCTAATGGGAGCATGTTGTTACTGAGGCCCACCTCTATGTGTCTTTAAATTGTTATTGGGGTTTTTCCCAAATTTTGGCAGCCCTTAAAGTTACTGCATGGGCATTACCAGTATAGGAGACCCACTCCTTTATAATTGGAACATATTTTTTACTGAGACCCTCCTCTATGTCTCTTCAAAGGGGTATTGGGGTGCATCCAAATTTTTAGCAGCCCTTGCAGTCACTGCATACGTAATAACAGTATAGGAGATCCACTCTTTAATAATGGGAACAACAAAGCATAGCCGACTGCTGGCCCTTTAAGAATAGTAAGGGCCGCGTGATGGCCCTATAAAAATAGTGTTTGTGACTTTCAAAGTCCCTCCTTCATAAATGAAACAGGACGTGTCTGATGATGTCTCGTACACCATATGGCCAGATAAGGTTATAAAATATTAAAATGACATTTCCCGGTGAATGCATTTTTCACCATTGAAAGCAATGTAAAAGTGCAAAAATGCATCTAAAACGCTCCACGCTACATGTAAACATAGCCCAAGGTGTGAAGGAGCATTTTTGTTTTTGTATTTTTTTTGCCTTATATACAAGTCATTACCCTGGAAAGGATGTTCCTTAACATATTTCCCAGGAAAATCCATTTTGGTTTCGTTTTTGTCTGTTTTATTGTGAGTCCATAAAAGTGGCGTAATATCTCTGACAACGTTGTTGACACCTGTGATCTAGGAGTCAGATATACTTCCAGGGGTGTTCCCTATGCTGTTCCCATGTCATTTGAGAACTGTTCCCATTAATTTGGGCAATTTTTAGGCCCTCTGCAGACTGCCGGGGGGAAGGCGGCTGGAAAAATGCTCAAGTTTTCCATAGACTTACATTGGGCTCATTGCTCGGACCAAGCACTCGAGCATTTCAATTTGCTCGGCCCAAGCAACGAGTACCCGAGCTATTTAGTGCTCACTTATCACTACTTAAGATGCATGTAAGGCTTAGTTCACATAAACATATTTTTGGTCTGAGTGCTGTCTGAGAAAAAATGGACAGTACATATATAGCACTCAAACAAATGTTATTCAATAGGCAATAGGGAAGAGCAGATCAGCAATTTTTTTCACAAACTGAATCTGCGAGTGAAAAAAATGTCAGCATTTCTTCTGGGTGTCAGATTCAGACCTGACATTCAAGTCTATTCTTGTGCAAAAAGAAATTGGATTCTACGTGGACCTGCCATTAAGAATCTGATTTTTGCGAATACATTGGGTTTCTTTAACATAGGTCTTGTAAATTTTTAGTAATTGCTGCTTATAAAAAAGGATTGCACACAGATTGCATATAGATTGAATAAGGATGACAAATGAGATTTCTGAACTTTTTTATATGCTCATGTGAACTTAACCTACAGGACAGTTTCTAATTTCTCACATATCACATAAACTCCTTTTTTTATGTTTTTTTTTTGTTCTTTGTATTGGGAAAATCCTTTGCTTTGATTATATGAGGGAACTAATCGATTTCTTTAAAGGATTTATCTGCATTATTCTGAGTTTTCTATCTTAAAACTTTGTGATAATTGTAGCAGCAAAGGGTTATTTATTTACCCTGGATCAACAGTCCAGATATCTAGTTTGTGAGTCATATGTCTAGAACTTTGCACCGAAGTCACTTCTGCAACAATCAGTAACCAGTTTGTAGCTTTTAATTAATGAAACAACTTGTTTATTGCCAAAATGTTGAGCAGTTGTCGCTGTTCCCACATCTCTAAAGGTCGGGTACAGATGACCTTTGCTGATATCAAGTCTCAGCCTTCTATTAATATAATAACCATTCACACAGAATGTATTTCGTTAAACTGTGTAAATTCCATAATCTTATTAAGTTATGATATTTCAAAAGCGCATACAGAGACAAGCACATCCAATTATTTGCAATGTATAATGTGAAGAGTGCTGCATGGAGAAGGGCTTAGTTTTTTCTTCCTTATCAGAATTTTTGTTTTTCACTGAAACCTTAAGTATTTGTTTGATTAATTTATGAATAGAACACTGATGTTTTTATGGAAGCAAAGAAACAGAGAACACGGACAAGTATTGTGTTAAATGGGCTGCCATTACATTGCAGGCATTTTGAAGATGTATTGGGAAATAAATCATAGAACAACTTTAAAAGTTTCTTTTTTCCCTTGCCTCCCACATTTTAATCAAAATATTCCTTCTTGCACAAACTTCTTTCCTGTGTCTGTTAAAGACTTGCAACTTTACGATTTATGTTTACAGTCCTCAGAATGTTTATTGTTTCAATCTGGAAAAATACGGAAAATGAAAAAGGAGCAAAAATAGCATTTGCATCATGAAGTTACTTATAAGCAATGTTTTTAGAAACATGAATGTAACAGCAGTTATATTACTAGATGCATCATGGATGTGTGTTTTGAGTGTTTTACCCAGGGTTCCACTTCTCTAAGATAACTATTGCAATTTTCAACTGGTTTTACTTTCTTATCACGTGGATACGAATGAAAACTAGCAATGTTGACTCCTTCCTTAATATAAGAAACTAATTAAATATTCAATGAGGCAGTTGCTCAGAGGAGGTGAGAAAAGGTTTTGCTTATGGGAGAATGGGGAACAGTCCTAGGGTCAAAGGGCATCATAGCTACCATATGGCCAGAATAAGGCAATGTGACACTGAATGGGGACACTGTAGCTATCGTGCAGGACTTTGTGCCTGTCATGGATCATTGGAAACATTATACTCCAGATTCCCACGACTTCCAACCTTGCAGCTGTTTATCAATTTTATTTGTTTATATAGCGCCATTAATGCCATAGATTTTACAGACATCATCATGTCAATTTCTTTTCGTCCCTCATTCTTAAGACATTGATACAATTGAAAATTCCCTATTTTAAGTAACCACACTCTTCCAATAGGTAAATCCAAATGAGGCTTAGGTTGGGGGTGCAAAGGGAAAGAAAGCGCTTTGCTTGACATGCACAGGATTGTGGCTGGCATTGGGTATTGTGGCTTTTAGGCGGGCTCAGAAATGGAAGGCATTTTGTGTGGCATAATCATAGAATCATAGAATCATAGAATGGTAGAGTTGGAAGGGACCTCCTGGGTCATCTGGTCCAACCCCCTGCTCAAAGCAGGATTCACTAAATCATCTCAGACAGATGTCTGTCCAGCCTCTGTTTGAAGACGTCCATTGAAGGGGAACTCACCACCTCTCGTGGCAGCCTGTTCCACTCATTAATCACCCTGTCAAAAAGTTTTTTCTAATATCTAATCTGTGTCTCCTCCCATTTAGTTTCATCCCATTGCTTCTAGTCTTTCCTTGTGCAAATGAGAATAAAGATGATCCTTCTACAATGTGACAGCCCTTGACATATTTGTAGACAGCTATTAAGTCTCCTCTCAGTCTTCTTTTTTGCAAGCTAAACATTCCCAAATCCTGCAACCGTTCCTCATAGGACATGGTTTGCAGACCAGTCACCATTCTGGTCGCTCTTCTCTGAACTTGCTCCAGTTTGTCTATGTCTTTTTTGAAATGTGGTGCCCATAAATTGTACACAGTATTCCAGATGAGGTCTGACCAAAGAGGAGTAAAGACCGATAATGACTTCACGTGATCTAGACTGTATGCTTCTGTTAATACATCCCAGAATTGTATTTGCCTTTTTTCCTGCAGCATCACACTGTTGACTCATGTTCAGTCTATGATCTATTAGTATACCTAAGTCTTTTTCACATGTACTGTTGCTTAGCTCTATTCCTCCCATTCTGTATATGCTTTTTTCATTTTTATTGCCCAGATGTAGTACTTTGCATTTTTCCCTGTTAAAAACCATTCTGTTGGTTGCTGCCCACTGCTCCAGTTTATTTAGGTCTTTTTGAATCCTCTCTCTCTCTTCTCTAGTATTAGCTATCCCTCCTAGCTTTGTGTCATCAGCAAATTTAATCAGTTTACCCTCAATTCCTTCATCTAAATCATTGATAAACATGTTGAACAATACAGGTCCCAGGACGGAGCCCTGTGGTACCCCACTTGAGACATTCATCCAGCTGGATGTGAAGCCATTTACAACCACCCTTTGAGTCCGATCACTAAGCCAGTTATGAATCCACCTAACAGTTGCCTGGTCCATTGCATACTTGGTCATTTTTTCAATAAGGATGGTGTAAGATACTTTGTCAAATACTTTGCTGAAGTCAAGATATACTATATCTACAGAATTTCCCTGATCCACCCAGTCTGTGATTCTGTCATAGAAGGAAATTAAGTTAGTCTGACATGACTTGTTAGTTACAAACCCATGCTGACTCTGGTTAATCACTTCAGTATAGCTGCCATGAAAAGTAATGTACCTTTCAGGGAAGCATTTGACTGGCATAAGTAACATTCTGTTGCAATCTGTCATTTAAGGGGGTTTACGCTGTACAAAAGCCAGCAAGAGAAAACCCTAGAAATGTTTCATCGCCGGTAGCAGTCATCATTTCAGTCAAACTCAGATGGAAAAGACAGGAAATATAAATGGCTACAATGAGAAGGCAAGAACTGTGAATAATTGGATTGTTTATTCCCTGACTGTGTTTGATCAGTACTGCATTTACAGATGTAGCAAAGTGTAAATTAACAGAGTTGGCTGGCTATGTAGATAGAGTAGTGTGCCCACACTATTTGAGTAGGCTGTATTTACTTTGTATGATAAGGCTATGTCCACACAAGTTGTGTTTTTTTCTGCTGCAAACTTTTCTCTGGTAGTAAAACAGCTGCGTAAAAAATGCGCGTATTTGCTGTGTATTTGTTGCGGTTTTTGTTGGGTATTTGCTGCGCATTTTTCACCACCCATTACTTTCTATGGGTGAAAAATACACAGCAAAAACGCAGGTGCATTTTCTGCTGCAGAAACGCTGAAAGTAGTGACATGCTCTATTTTCCAAATACGCAAGCAAGGCAGAAAATACGCAGCAAACAAAAAGCAATGTGTGAACAGAGAATTCTGGTTTCTCATACACTTTGCTGGTACTGCAAGAAGCAGCTGAAAATTTGCATGAAAATCTGCTGCAAAATACGCAGCAAAACACAACGTGTGTGAACATAGCCTAATAGCAAGACATGGTATTTTCTATTACTATACATGTCCATTATATGTTGGTACTAACTTAATAGAATGCTGAAAACTACCGTTAAACAGAAGCATAGAGAAATCAAAGATATGCACACAACAGTTTAATACAGACACATAATGATACCTTTTTATTTGAAGAACCCCTCGCACATTGATGCACTGAAAAGAGCTTTTATCATTTCTGTCTTTGATAGACCTAGCATGTCCTTACATTACACAGATTGCCAATTTATAAAAAAGTATACACTATGTTCCAAATTATTTGATACTGTGCCACAAAAAAAGGTTGGTATATAAAATGAGAATGCTTGGTCTGGGGGATAATGTGTGCAAGTGTGTAAATAGCTGGCTGAGTGATAGAAAGCAGAGGGTGGTTATCAATGGAGTAAGCTCAGGGTGTGTCAGGGTTACTAGCGGGGTGCCTCAAGGGTCTGTCTTGGGCCCTATATTATTTAATATATTTATTAATGATCTAGTGGAAGGGTTGCATAGTAAAATAGCAATATTTGCAGATGATACTAAACTTTGTAAAGTAGTTAATACAGATGAGGATAGGGCACAGCTACAGGAGGATTTAGATAAATTGGGGAGTTGGGCCAAAAAATGGCAAATGGGGTTCAATGCCGATAAATGTAAGGTCATGCACATGAGAAAGAAAAACAGCAGTCACCCATACATATTAAATGGGAAGCCGTTGGGGAAATCTGACCTGGAGAAGGACCTGGGCGTCTTGGTTAATAACCAATTAAATTGGAGTGCCCAGTGTCAGGCAGCAGCTGCGAAGGCAAATAGAGTCATGGCATGCATCAGAAGAGGAATCGGGGCATATGATGAGAACATTGTTCTTCCTCTGTATAAAGCGCTGGTAAGGCCGCACTTAGAATATTGTGCACAGTTCTGGGCTCCGGTGCTCAGGAAAGACATATTGGAGCTAGAGAGGGTACAAAGGAGGGCGACTTAGGTAATAAAGGGAATGGGGGGACTAGAATACCCAGAGAGGTTGTCAAAATTAGGCCTATTTACATTGGAAAAGAGAAGGCTTAGGGGAGACCTCATAAACATGTATAAATACATCAGGGGGCAGTACAGAGATCTCTCCCATGACCTGTTTATACCAAGGATGGTGACAAAGACGAGGGGGCACACTATGCGTCTGGAGGAAAGGAGGTTCCTGCACCAGCATAGAAAGGGATTCTTTACGGTCAGAGCCGTGAGACTCTGGAACTCTCTGGGAGAGGAAGTGGTGATGTCCAACTCACTTAATGAGTTCAAGAGAGGCCTGGACGCCTTTCTTGAGAACAATAAAATTACATCTTATGCTTAGTTAATTAATCCAGGGATTTAATCTGACTGCCGGATTGGTGTCGGGAAGTGAATTTTTCCTCAATGATGTAAATTGGCCTATACCGCATGGTATAGGAATAGCGGAATAGCTGCAGTGCACAAGAAATAGGCTGAACTGGATGGACGCTTGTCTTTTTTCGGCCTTATAAACTATTATGCAAATAATATTTTCTCAGATTTTCCCAAATTACTTATATGAATTGCAGTCATTGTAATTTTCCAGTCAAATAACTATTAGAGTACAATTGAAAGGTTTTTGTACAAACTGCCTATGATAACAGTATATTTTTAAAAAAATAAAAAACTCAAACTGCATTCAAAATGCATGTTCCAAATTATTATGCACAGCAGAGTTTTCAACCTTTACATTTTAATAAAGAACAAAAAAATGGTCATTTTTGAAATTATAAGCATTAGCAGGTTATTACAAACTGAAATCAAACAGTTTTCAACTCAAAACTTTATTCTAGGTGATGTTACATTTGCACATAGGACCCCTTGTTCGAAAGGAGCTTCTGAACTCTCTCGTCCATTGAATTTGTCAGGTTTTGGATGGTTTCTGCTTTAATTGTTTTGCATGAGGACAGAATACCCTCCCAGAGCTGTTGCTTAGATGTGAACTGCCTCCCGCCATCATAGACACTCCTTTTGTCCCCTTGTATGCCCATAGCAGCCAGAGATGCAGATGTGTTATGTGCAGCATGAGACGGGGCATTATCATGCATGAAATGATCTCGATGGTCAAGATGGATGGAGTGGAGGATGGCTGGTTGATGGACACCCCATGCAAACACGGCTACAGCGCAAACAAGGAGTAGGTGGAGTAATGTTTTGGGCTGGAATCATGGGGAGAGAGATTGTCGGCCCTTTTAGGATCCCTGAAGGGGTAAAGATGAACTCCATAATGTATGTTGAGTTTCTCAAACAGCACTTTCTTCCATAGTTCATGAAGAAGAACCATGCATTCCGCAGCAAGATCATTTTCATGCATGATAATGCCCCGTCTCATGCTGCACATAACACATCTGCATCTCTGGCTGCTATGGGCATAAAAGGGGACAAACTTATGGTGTGGCACCCATGCTCCCCTGACCTCAACTCTATTGAGAACCTCTGGAGCATCATCAAAAGGAGTGTCTATGATGGCGGGAGGCAGTTCACATCTAAGCAACAGCTCTGGGAGGGTATTCTGTCCTCATGCAAAACAATTAAAGCAGAAACCATCCAAAACCTGACAAATTCAATGGACAAGAGAGTTCAGAAGCTCCTTTCGAACAAGCGGTCCTATGTGCAAATGTAACATCACCTAGAATAAAGTTTTGAGTTGAAAACTGTTTGATTTCAGTTTGTAATAACCTGCTAATGCTTATAATTTCAAAAATGACCATTTTTTTGTTCTTTATTAAAATGAAAAGGTTGAAAACTCTGCTGTGCATAATAATTTGGAACATGCATTTTGAGTGCAGTTTGAGTTTTTTATTTTTTTAAAAATATACTGTTATCATAGGCAGTTTGTACAAAAACCTTTAAATTGTACTCTAATAGTTATTTGACTGGAAAATTACAATGACTGCAATTCATATAGGTAATTTGGGAAAATCTGAGAAAATATTATTTGCATAATAATTTGGAACACAGTGTACAGTGTGGTGTTCATTTCCACTTTAGGGAAAATTAAGAATTTGCAACTAAATTCCCCCATAATATTAATGTGATTGCTGGGGACCCAGCAAGGTATTTTGATTTTAGCAAAAAATATTATCAACAGTGGACAACTTTTTAAAGTAATTTCCAAATGAATCATTTCCAACATGATCAATATATTATTCCCCCTACAGATCAGTCTACTGTTAATAAAAATCAGTTATGTCTCCATAATCCATAAATGATTGGATTATTTGACTGATTTATCAGTGATGATCAGATATAAATTAATCATACATCAGTTCATTATTCAATCAGAGGGAATGAGAAAACAAGTATTCATTATCTGTATTGATAGAAATAATTGTAGGAGAATAGATTTTTTTTTTTAATTAATTTGAAGCTTAAACACTATAGTCAGTAGAAGGAGGTGCTTTAATAATTATTCATAATAATACCTGTCCCAGATAAGAAAATAATAGGCTAATGCCAGAAGTATTACTGATCAAATTATATTGCATCTGTTTCATAACACACATAGGTCAGTTCAACTGTAGGTATGTTCTCACATATACTTTACTCTTGCAATACATCAGATTATGTCTTAATTCAATCTCAGTATGAGGTGAAGTGGTTTGAAGGAAGCGTCAGTCTTTAACAGACAGATCAACACAGTCAATTTGAATAGAGCTGGTAAACCTACAGTATGCATACTCACTCCACTCTATAACATGAACAACAATTAGTTAAAAATGGTCCAAAACTTTGTTAAAAATCGCTAATACTGCAAATCCTCCAACAGCACTGAAAATACATTTATAACACTTTATCTCTCCTAGAACAGTTTCAAAACCCTTTTAACACTATAATGCAAACATAGCCTTAGTAATGTCAAAATGATCTCCACACATATGGCTATTGGTAAATGAATGGTACATACAGCCTCATTAAAACACACTGCACTGTTGCTCTAATTATGCTTTTGAAAATGTAAAAATGATCCAAAAAGTATCCCAATTTGGGAGGTAAATGCTTGCCCTATTGTCGATCTACTGTAGAAACAGCAGCAACTGCACAGAAAAGAATAGGATGGAACAGACAAGAAGATGTCTGACTGTAAGGGGCCAGCACTGACAGCCTGGTAAACAGCTGTATTACATTTTATATGTAGAAAAATTGAATACGCAGAAGATGTGCAGTTGCAATGGCAGCAACAGCACAATATACACTATAATGGACAAACAGACATGTGTGAGTGTGTAGGACTAGCAATGGGAGCCCCGATGTGACCTGGGCACTGTTGGTAATTGCTTTGCACTGGCTAATCCAATTGGCCTTCAACCTTTATCCCTGTACAGGGAAGTGGACTTACACAAAGACCCTGAGATAAATCCCTGGCTAGTGGTGCAGGGTAACAGGAAGAATGCATAGATAGCCGGATCAGAACCTGGAGAAAGAGATAGGGATAAAATCAGGCAGGAGAATTGTCAGTAAAAGAGTTGAGATCTGAATCAGGAATATCCACTATAAACACAGAAGCTAAGTCACGCAATAGTACATCAAAGTTAGTATAACCTTACCAGGTAGAGATAACAGGATTAAAGGATCTTAAATAGTTTGAAGCCTCACTTAGGCTAAACAGTAGGGAACAACTCAAACATAAATTAACTCCAATCTCAGAGAGTACAACAAATTTCAGAGAACACAGGACTAGTGTTGCTGCCCAATGCCACCTAAAATGAAGGTGTGGCATTGCCTGGTGACAGAAGCAGAGACAGGAAGGGCAGTCACCCATACAAATGTCAAATCTGGTAGCAGTAGCTGCACAGTATTGACATATATTGATAAGCAGGAGATGCCCAGCTGCATGGGGGCATAGATATTGACAGCAGCATAGCATTGTGCGCAATAGACAGGCAGAAGATGCCATGACCATTCTATTTGGCATCAGCCATAGTTAAAATAAAATCAATAATGATCTATCTATTTTATCTCTTCTATCTCTTAATTTTGACAACCATAATATTTTCCATACTTGTAGTGGATAATCTGGTCCGTTTAGGTGTGACAAAGCCACCCATTTCTCTCTGAAAGTACATTGAAGGCTGGACAGAACTATATGCTCATAGGAAAATGGATCAGTTCTTAGAAAAAGTTCAAGGAGTTGATGTTGAAGGTATCTACTGGGAAAATGAACATAATCCAGGTACGACTGAGCCTGGTTGTTCAGGTGGTATGTGTAGCATCGGCGTCTCTGCCCCCTGCCAGGCAGAGACGCCGTTCCCCTTACCGCCGCGGTCCTGGTCCGGTGTCTTCCGGCCTCCCTGCTGCTGCACGCAGATTCCAGGGCACTGCGCTTAGGGCGCGCGTGTGCGCTCCCTCCCTCTTAAAGGGACCGCGCGCGGCATCCTAAAAGTCCCCAGCCAATGGCCGGAGGACTTTCCCTATTTAAAGCACCTCCTCCAATATGGAGGTGCCTGTGCAAGGTTGTTGCTCTGTGTTCTTACTATTGCTTCAGCCCTCAGGTCCCTCTGTTTGTCAATCCAGCCCGCCAGTCTGACTTCAATCCAGCTCGACAGTCTGTCTACAGTCCAGTCCGCCAGTCTGTCTATGGGCTCTGCCCGCCTGCTTACCTGGAAGCACCTGCCAGTTACCTGCCGTGCCCGCCAGCCTGCTTAACTGGAAGCACCTGTCTGTTACCTGCCATGCCCACCAGCCTGCTTACCTGGAAGCACCTGTCTGTTACCTGCCATGCCCACCAGCCTGCTTACCTGGAAGCACCTGCCAGTAACCCTTTGTGCCCGCCAGCCTGCCTACCTGGAGCACCCGTCTGGCTATCAGCCAAATCAGCCTGCTTATCTGCTGTACCGGTCTATTCCTGCCATCTGACCCTTGGGAGTCACCTGCTCTCATACAAGGTCGGTCCCAGAGTAGCACCTGGTCCTCCTGCTCGGTCCCTCCCTGGTTCACGGAGTCGACTGAGCCGCCGTGCGACATTGGTCAGGCCGAGTAGGTACTTAGTCATGCCCCTCTGGTCCCTCCTTGCACCGCAGCACAGAGGTTCCACCACCCGGACCCGTAACAGTTTGCACGGGCCATGGAACCCGGTGGCCCCCAGGCTCCTTCGCTCTCTGACCTGTACCAGGAGGTCTCATGTCAGAGATCCCAACAGGAGACTATCCTGACCTATCTGTGGAATGTCAATTCCTGCCTGGACACGCTGTCCACCCCGTCTGTGTCCGTCTCTAGGCACCCGCTCTGGTGGCACCTCAACCTACTGGCGCTATGGTACCCGGCTCTGGACCCCGGCTCTCTGCGCCTCCACGTTTTGGTGGTGACCCCGTCTTATGTCGGGGCTTCCTTAATCAGTACACGCTGCACTTTGAACTCCGTGCACATCAGTTCCCATCCGACCGGGCCAAGGTGGCATTCATCATATCTCACCTCACCGGGGAGGCATTGGCATGGCTAAACCTTCTGTGGGAGAGAGGGGATCCCCTGGTGTCCGATCTTCTGGCTTTCCTCACTGCCGTCCGGAAGATCTTCGATGAGCCCGGACGAAAATCTTCTACTGCCTCATCACTTCTCCGTCTCCGCTAAGGGAGTCTCACCATGGGCCAGTATGCCATACATTTTTGAACCGTCGCATCTGAGCTTGCCTGGAACAACGAGGCCCTGGTGTCCACCTTCTGGGAGGGTCTTTCCGGACGGATCAAGGATGAGTTAGCCCGTTGTGACATCCCTACCACCCTGGATAACCTGATGTCATTAGCTACCTGGATTGACATCCGTTTTCAGGAACGTGCAAAGGAGACTACACGGGAGAGAAAATTTCCGCGTCTCGCTCCTGTATTCCAAAAGCCTGCCTCTCAACCAGCAATTCCCCGGGCATGTTCGCCTGAGTCCATGCAAATTCACCAAACCAAGATGGTCAAGTCTCGCCAGGAGACGCGCTAAGCCGAGGGGAGTTGCTTCTACTGTGGCAGTAAAGAGCATCTGATCCAATCCTGCCTGGTGAGGCCGGAAAACTCCAGTGTCTAGGATCACTGGGAGAGGTCATCCTAGGCAAGAGTAAATCCTCTCCGTCCTTGACCCTATCTGTTTCCATTTCCAGTGGTGAGACCCGCTTCTTCGAGACTGCCCACCTGGATTCCGGAGCCGCTGGGAATCTCATTTCACAGGCTGTAGTGGAGCGGTATCAGATTCCTACCATACGTCTGGCTGAACCATTGGCAGTCGCTTCCGTGGATGGGAGACTTCTTCCAGAATCCATTTTGCTCGTCACAGAGCCTTTAACCCTTCAGGTGGGAATGCTGCACTTGGAGAGGATCTCCTTTCATGTGCTGTCCGGTCTCTCTCACTCCCTCTTGCTTGGTCTACCCTGGTTACAGAGACATGAACCCGTCCTGTATTGGCGATCTGGTGAGGTGCTCCGTTGGGGGCAGGATTGCCATGAGTACTGTCTGGTTCAGGTTCGTCCAGCTCGACCCCCGTCTACTCCGGCTAATCTACCTGGTCTGCAGGCACTCTTCTGGTCCTATGCGGACGTCTTCGACAAGAAGGAAGCTGAGACACTACCACCTCATAGGCCGTATGATTGTCCAATCGACCTGGTACCCGGGCGTATCTACCCCTTGTCACTGGCTGAGACCCGGGCCATGTCTGAGTACATAGAAGGGAATCTTGCTAGGGGATTCATCCAGAAATCTACTTCCCCGGCTGGAGCAGGATTCTTATTCATTAAGAAGAAAGACGGCTCTCTACGTCCCTGTATCGATTACAGGGGTCTTAACCAGATTACCATCAAAAGTAAGTACCCCCTGTCTCTCATCTCGGAGCTGTTCGACCGCCTTAAAGGCGCGAAGATCTTCACCAAGCTCGATCTTCGTGGGGCATACAATTTGGTCCGGATCCGCCAGGGAGATGAGTGGAAGATGGCATTCAACACCCAGGACGGTCACTATGAATATCGCGTGATGCCCTTTTGTCTCAGTAATGCCCCAGACATCTTCCAGGAGCTGGTTAACGACATCTTCCGTGATCTCCTGTATTCTTGCGTGGTGGTGTACCTGGACGATATCTTGGTCTTCTCTCCGGACCTGCCCACACAGCTGAGGGATGTTTGTCAGGTTTGCTAAGGCTGCGGCAGAATCGCCTATACGCAAAATTTGAGAAATGCCTCTTCAAGCAGACTTCCCTTCCGTTCCTGGGATATATTATCTCCGAGACTGGTATACGGATGGATCCTGAGAAGGTTTCTGCCGTCTTAAAGTGGCCCCATCCGGAGGTTTTGAAGGCGATTCAGCGATTCCTGGGCTTCACAAACTATTACCGCCTCTTCATCCCTCATTTCTCCTCCCGGACCGCTCCCATCTCCGCGCTCACCCGTAAGGGAGCAAATCCCAGGGACTTGACTTCGGAAGTGGAGGAGGCCTTCGTCTCCCTAAAACAACCTTTCTCCTCTGCCCCTGTGCTGCACCATCTGGACTGCAACAAGCAGTTCTTCCTGGAGGTTGATGCTTCCTCCTCCGGAGCTGGAGCGGTGCTCACCCAGAAATCTCCGTCCGGGAGAATGGTAACCTGAGGCTTCTTTTTCAAGCTCTTCTCCTCGTCCATGCGCAACTACTCCATAGGAGATCGTGAGCTGTTAGCCATCAAATTGGCGCTGGAGGAGCGGCGCTACCTGCTGGAGAGGGCTCTGCACCCGGTGGTCATCTACACTGACCACAAAAACCTGGTCTATTTACAAAACGCCCAAAGACTCAATCCGCGTCAGGCCCGGTGGTCTCTGTTCTTTGCCCGATTCTGCTTTACTCTACAGTACCGTCCTGCGGAAAAGAACATTAAAGCCGACACTCTATCCCGCTCATTCCTGTCTTCCGTCCAAGAGGAGGAGCCTCTGTATATCATTGACCCCTCCAAAGTAATGACAGTGGCTCCGTTTGACCAGTCTCTTCTTCCACCCGGTAAGACCTTTGTAGCGGTTTCGGATCATTAGAAGGTTCGTCTCTGGGGCCATTCATCCAAACTATCCGGTCATGCTGGCCAGAGGAAGACCTTCCTGCTCATCGCCTGGCATTACTGGTGGCCTTCCCTATGCAAGGATGTTGCGGATTTTGTCACGGCTTGTTCCTCCTGTACCCGTAACAAGGTTCCCAGGCATCTTCCAGCTGGCCGTCGCCTTCCTCTTCCCCTACCTTCCGATCCATGGCAACACATTGCTATGGACTTTATTACAGATCTCCCTGTTTCTGCCGGTTGTACTGTCATTTGGGTGGTCGCTGACCGCTTTTCTAAAATGGCCCACTTCCTCCCGCTGCCTGGTCCCCCGTCTGCATCTGTGCTGGCTAAGAACTTCATCCATCACATCTTTCGTCTCCACGGCCTACCCCTCCACATTGTCTCTGATCGCGGGGTCCAGTTCACTTCGCGCTTCTGGAGAGCTACGTGCAAGCTGCTGGATGTCTCCTTGGATTTCTCCTCTGCTTATCATCCTCAGTGCAATGGTCAAGTGGAACGTATCAACCAGGTCGTTACCAGCTTTCTCCGGCACTTCGTCAATGCTCACCATAACGATTGGGTTGAGCTCCTACCCTGGGCCGAGTTCTCCTATAACAACCATGAGAGCGAGTCTTCTTCCAAATCCCCGTTCTTTGTGGTCTTCGGTCAACACCCCCGGATTCCGTTTCCCGTCTCTTCTTCAGTGGACAATCCTGCCACGGAGTCTCTGGTCAGCGAATTTTCTGCTATTTGGGAAGACACTAGATCCGCACTTCTTCAGTCCTCCGAGCGGATGAAGAAACATGCTGATAAGAGACGTCTGGATCCTCCTCAATTCCATCCGGGAGACAAGGTCTGGCTCTCCTCCAAATATGTTTGTCTCAAAATACCATCATATAAGTTGGGTCCGTGGTTCATTGGCCTGTTCGAGGTTCTGAACCAAATCAATCCCGTGGCTTACACGCTAAAACTCCCGGCCACCTTACGGATTCCCAACTCCTTCCACGTATCTCTCCTCAAACCAGTTGTTCTTAATACTTTCTCTGATGATCCAGGTACCACCCCAGCTCCGGTATCCACTGAGGACGTCTATGAGGTAGAGAACATTTTGGCCACCAAAAGGGTAAGAGGAAAAACCTTATTTCTGGTGGATTGGAAGGGGTTTGGCCCAGAGCTGAGGTCTTGGGAACCCACCAGCCTGCTTACCTGGAAGCACCTGCCAGTTACCCATTGTGCCCACCATCCTGCCTACCCGGAGCACCCATCTGGCTATCAGCCGAATCAGCCTGCTTATCCGCTCTACCGGTCTATTCCTGCCTTCTGACCCTTGGGAGTCACCTGCTCTCATACAAGGTCGGTCCCAGAGTGGCACCTTGTCTCTCTGTTCCGTACCTCCCTGGTTCATGGAGTCGACTGAGCCGCCGTGCGACCTTGGTCAGGCCGAGTAGGTACTTAGTCATGCCCCTCTGGTCCCCACCGCAGCACAGAGGTTCCACCACCCGGATCCGTAACAGTATGTCTCTGTTTGCTGATATGTGTCAGGTTGGTGCAGTGGCTGATAAAACATCTAGTGAAGCATATCATATATACTGTAATCGCTGCTACCCCGGTTGTTATAGTGATAGTGCTTTTACAGGGTGTTTGCCAATGGCCGGAGGACTTTCCATATAAAAGGCACCTCTTCCAATATGGAGGTGCCCGTGCAAGGTTGTAGCTCAGCGTACTAACTCTGCTTCAGCCTTCAGGACCCACTGCTAGTCTGACTTCCAGTCCTGTCCGCCATCCTGACTTCCAGTCCAGTCCGCCAGCCTGACTACCAGTCTAGTCCACCAGCCTAACTACCTGTCCAGTCCGCCAGCCTGACTACCAGTCCAGTCTGCCAGCCAGACTACCAGTCCAGTCTGCCAGCCAGACTACCAGTCCAGTCCACCAGCCTGACTACCAGTCCAGCCCAACAGCCTGCTTACAGCCCAGCCCGACAGTCTGCTTACAGCCCGCCAGTATGTCTATGGGCTTGGCCAGTCCGCTTATCCGGAACCTTTGCCTGCTACCTGTCTCTGCCAGCCAAGTACACTTTCCAGCCCGACAGTCTGCCTACGGTCCAAACCCACCAGTCTGTCTATGGGCCAGGCTTGCCTGCCTACCCTGAGAACGTACCAGTTTTCTGCCGTGCCTACCAGCCAGCTTACCTTGAGGTTCCTGCCAGTTACCCATGGTGTCTGCCAGTCTGTCTACCCGGATCACCTGTCAGCCTGCCTGCCGTGCTTATCTGCTGTAACGGTCAGTCCCTGCCTTCTGACCCGTGGGAGTCACCTGCTCTCATACAAGAACTGGTCCAGAGTAGCACCTGGTCCCTCTGCTCCGTCCTTCCCTGGTTCACGGAGTCGATTGAGCCGCCGTGCGACCTTGGTCAGTCCGAGTTGATACCTAGTTACGCCCCTCTGGTCCCTCCTTGCACCACAGCACAGAGGTTCCACCACCTGGATCCGTAACACATATTTTGTAAGCACAGGTCCCATTCGATAATAGTCCAGTGGAACGCCTCCCCTCCTGCTAAACTGAATCGTCTCTGCGATCTGTCTAGTAAGTTTCTTCCATTAATCCCTTTTTATTTTGTGCAACTGTATATTCTGTATTGTATTGTCCCCTTTTGTAAAATCTTTTGTATATTTTTTCATAAACAATGCCTCCCTTTGGATTAAATATAAAATTTAATAGTTCTGTTTCTTCTGTTTTGCAATTGTTCCTCCCCCAAAGCCATACGCTACCAGAAAGCAGGCGTCTAATCAGGCCTGCCTTGTATTTGAATATTTAAATCTGATTGGTGGTGGCAGCGAATAATCTTAATTGGGTTATCATGAAGCTGGCAGTAATCATACGGGGGCGTATAGACATATACATATTCCATGCGTTAGAATTTGGAGGTGTGAACGTCATATGCTCACTGCTCGCTTGCTGAAAACTATGAAGTGAGTAATCGGGATCGTACGTGTGCATTAATCCCTGCCAACGAATGCCTTGGATACTGGTCTGATGCCTCTCACCCAGCCAAACCAGAACTCACACTTTGCACTGATGAGGGGCAGTACCCTGAATCACAGTGTCTGCAAATTGAGTTTCTGGTTCTGGCTTATATCTTAAGACATTTGATAAGGAATAAGGATCGTTAAAGGGTCACTATTGACTTTTAGTATTGCTACTTCCTGTAGGTGGCAGGAGAGTTCTATTCCTCTTCCATTCTGAAGAGACAATTTGCTATACTGGATTAAAAATCTTATCGCTTTATTCCATCTCCATTTCATTCTTTTTCTTTTTCGAGTCCCTTGGACTCCATTTTGCCTATTGTTGTAAGAAACACTGTGGGTGACCCTCGCAATTTCATAACAATCTTTGCCTTTTGATAAAATGGTTATACAGTCTTTATAGGCATATATGTTCATTCACTTACCTGAACTAAGGAAATTAAACTCCATGTATGTTACACACATTTTAAATTTTATTATGGTGTGACATGAATATAAATATAATTTTGACATTGACTGTCATATGATCTATACCTTCTAGGTAGACTACTGCATGTGTTAGCTTTGGTCTTCACTTTCATTATGTTTTTGTTTTCGATTTATTTTTTTATTTTTCTCTCGAGCTTGTAAATGATTCTAAGCAATTTTGGAAGACGTTTTATTCTTTTGCCTCTTTTCAGTGTGTTTCCTATACAGATGATTACATGATGATTGTATACTATGGAATGGTATGTGCTGTATTATTTTTTTATGTCACACAGAGTTTGATGAAGGCACATGTCTAAGGGCCAAAACGTCACTGACCCTTATTTTGGATTGCATGAATAAAATACATATGACATATATTGGACTGCTGAGTTTCTTGTTATATTTTCTTTTGTATGGAGTGGAATCATTGCTCATGCACCCACACCTCCTTTTTAGTGCCATATATCTATCATTACCTACAGTGGAGTTGGTCAGGCTTCAACCTACCCAGATTTTATGGCTCCTTAGTTTTACTTTGTGTTTGAGTGCTGGATAGTTTCATTTTAAAATCTTCATGCTTTCCCAAAAATTACAGAACAAAAAATGCTAAGTATACGGCATATATAACAGCAGCAACAGGCTTTAGCATTGGTGTGCCACGTATGTACATCAAGCTAGACTAGTATAGCAGCTGTGAAAAATCTCAGTACAGTTGTTTGTGACACACACTTTGTCTGACAGACACTGAGTGAAATTTTGTTTCTCTTCCAGCAATATTAATAGCTTGCTTCTGCAGGAACAGTGAAATATGAAATTCAGTAGCTGCCCTATAATCACTGTGATCAATAAATATAAATTCTCCCCTCTTTCGCTCTATCTTTCTCTCTCAATTCAATATCTGAATTATTCTCTTTTTCCACAGACCATACGCTAGTGTTCTTCCCTAACTGTTCTGTTCTTCCCTAACACTATTATACAAAACAGACTATATGTAAAATTTGTTCACTGTTTTATGGCTTTCTCTCCCTATCTTTACTGCTAAGTTGTGATCTATGACATACTCTCTCTATTCAAATTCACTTAAAAATGGCTGTTGCATTCCATTTCTCAGATTTTACATGGTCTTTAGTAGACCCTCCTAATTAGCTGTTTTAATGTAATGTAATGTGAAAGCTTGAAGGCAGAATCACCTGGCCACAGCCAAGGTCATGCAAGCTTTTTCTGGCTGATCCAATCTACTAAAATGTATAAAATGGTGCCAGTCATTTTTGGCAGTTTGCATGTGGTGAATCACAAATTGCTTGATTTCTCTAGGTTTCAGAGTATTAATAAAAATTCCACACAAATTAAATTCCCATCGTATTGATCCACTCGTCACAAATATCTGAAGAATACTATGATTTCTTTCATAATCTCCAAAAATAAACAAAACCATAATGTCCATTTCATCCGCTCAACAAGAAGCTCTAAATGAAACAATAATATCCATGAAATCGATAGTGACTTTCAACATAACTGTAAGTATTCAAAATGTCAAACTATTGATACTAATATATTATTTTAACTTATCTTATAGACAAGCATATATCTTTATGGATCTGCAGTAACATTTACAAAGTTTCTTTCATTTAATGAATGTTATCATGTTCATTAATGTGTGGGTTACAACGTGACCAACTGAATACAGTATTATAAGCTGAGGTATAAAATTTCAGGTTTTCAATAACTCTGAATTAATCCATTTTACTTAACATTAATTAGAAAAGTCCCAGGATTTTCCTCTTTGTGATTTTAGCACGTACAGTATTATTATATTCTTCAGAGAAATTATTGTTAAGTAATTCTTTAAAAAAGCCCCTTCATACAGTGCTAAAAATTACATTTCTGGTCATGTACAAAGATTTAAAAAGTCAAAATTAAAGATATGCTCCTTCTTGGATAACTTTGTCAAGAAATTTTCAATTTATTACTATAACTACTGAAATTTATTTGACAGAGTAAGTTTAATAACTCCTTCAAGACATTTGACATAAGTTTACGTCATGGTCGAGAAGGGGTTCCTACAAAATGACGTAAATTTATGTCATGATGATCATGCGCGCACAGCTCCTGCACGCTGGAGCTCGGTGTCAGTTTTAGCTGAGCCCTGGTTGTCATGGCCAGAAGAATTATTATTAGAATTCTGGTATTTTGTACAGTTTATGATTATGGATCAAATATGATAAGCAGTGCCTTTTAAAGAGAACCTTTCACCACATAATTGGCCACATAATTGAATCGCTAATACAGATAGGAGTAAAATGTATTTTTTTTTTCTCCTCTCTACGTTGCAGAGATTAGCTTGTAAAGCTGTTATTATTTACGTTATAGTTCATTTGGGCATTACACAGATTTGTTTCTGTAGGTGTGTACTTCTTTCCTTGCATGAGGTTGATATATCATAAGCAGGCAGCAATACACAGGGGAAAAAAGAACATGCCTTCTTCTACTCACTGATCTCTAAAGCTACTAGGTACAGCAAATACAGCAGAACTTATGTATCATAGCAAAGTCTTCCAGATCTTGCAGGGTAAGAGCTCATGCAGATGTCTGTGCAAATCAGTCCGACCTCAGACCGCAATGCATTGACTGGCCGCAAGTCTCCAGCCCGGAGCATGACAGCTTCATGCATTTTGAGGCTGTCATACTCGGATTGGGAGATTAACATGCCTCCATAGATCTGTGGTAACACCCACTTAAACTATGACATATATTATAACCTAAACTTTACAATATCTCTGCAATGGAGAGCAGAAATAAAAAACTATATATTATTAATAAATAAATACTATGTTTTACTCAGCTCTGCAGTCACTATTCCATGATGTGGCCAGTTTAACATGCCTAAACTGGTGAAAGGTTCTCTTTAAAGTCACAAGAATTACTTAAAAAAAATAAGAATTGTAGGCTTAGGCTATGTGCCTACGATGCAGAAAAGCTCCGAATTTTTTCCTGAATGTTTCTGAATCTCCCATTGCAGAAAAAACGCATGCGGATTGTACATGCGGATTGTACATGCGGATTGTACTTGTGGATTGTACATGCGTTTTTCCTGCCAGGGACATGCGGAAGTGAAGCGCTCTTCACATGCATTTTTGCATGTGGGTTGACAAGCGCTTTCCAAGCGATTTTAGCATCACTTGGAAAGTGCTTGACAAGTTGGTCACACTATATAAATCCATGCAACTGGCATGGATTTATATAGTGTGACAAAAAGAATGATAAAAAATAAATATATACTTACCTTCTGATGGCCCCTGGTGTCTTTATCCGATGCGTCCTGGCTTGCCGGCAGCTTGTAGTAGACAAAAGGACCTGCTGACATCAGCGGTCGCGTGACCCGTCACATGACTAAATGACGTCAAGGCAGGTCCTTTTCAGACCATCGCGAGCTGCCGGCAAGCCGAGATGCATCGATAAGGTCACCGGGGGCCATCAGAAGGTAAGTATAATGTATATTTTTTATTTTATACTTTATTTAACAGGTACTATGGTACCCGGGTCCGAAGGAGAGTCTGCACATTCAAAAGCATGGATTCCGCATCGGCAGATGCAGTGATGCAGATACCATGCATTCCAATTGAAGTCAATGGCGGCGAAAACGCCGCGCTTCCGCAAAATAATTGGTAGTGCTGCGGATTTTTCCGCAATGATAACACATGCACAGCACATGCGGATTATCTTTGGGGAACATGGCAGACCTTCTACGAAGTGTTTTTAAGCGTTTCTGCAGCGGACTTGCTGCTCCGGAAATGCTTAAAAAACGCATAGTGGACACAAAGCCTTAAAGTTTTCAACTCTGGCAATGTAACTTATCATTGAATAACATTACTATATATAAATGATTTTGTGGTTCCTTTCAGACACTCCAGATCCAGAATAGAGATGAGCGGTGTTCGACTCGAACTGTTCGCCAATCTTAAATTCGAGCTCTTTTGGGCGGTGTTCAAGCTGTTCGGCGAACAAGAACAATTTGGAAAAAATTCGGCTGTTCGAGGTTTTGTTCGATAACTGTTCGTGCACCAAAATCATAACTGGATTTTTTCTCAGTAATGCTGAAAATTAATGTTAATACGCAGTTTGAGTGTACAGCGGGGGGAGGGGCAGGAGATGGATCTCTGCATAAATAATAAAGATCTCCATTTTTTTTTCTCTTTCCCGCATTTACAGTGGGGAGGTGCAATCTGTCAGCCAATCAGCAGCGCACACACGGAGCGAACTGCTATTTTTCACACAAGCAAGGGCATGTGTCATTGGCATTGTATGTCACATGTCCTTGCACTATAAGACCCAGCCATTTTCCACATAGCCACCATTTTCTCACTGCTGCTGCTGCGTGTTAGATGGCACCGCTGTTGCTGTGTGCGCTATACTTTGAGTGTTAATTTCAAGCCAATTTTCGCACAAATCTACAGATAGCTTGGGAGTAGGGAATAGTTGTAATTGCAGTCCTTTTGAGGACTAGGTTACATCAGTTCCTATCACTTTTATCAGGCAGGTCTGTGCTCTTAAATAGATAGGTTGGGAGTAGGGGCTAATGGTAATTGCAGACCTTTTGAGGGCTAGGTTACATCAGTTCCTATCACTTTTTGCCATGCAGGTCTGTGCCAGTGCTGTGCAAGTTTTTTTCACAGCATTTGGCTAAATCTAGTTAAGAAAATCCTTTTTGGCCTCTTGCAGTGTGTGTTAGTCAGTGGAGTAGCCTATCTGTGTTGCAAGCTACAACACATGTGTATAGAATACAAATATTTTTACTGCACTTAGCCAAGTAAAACCTTTTGGGCATAGCATCATTCTATTAGTCCATCTATACTAACCTCCACCAGGTTGCAAATTCAAAATAATTTTTATCTGCATCTAGTTCTGAAAAATATTTGGGCTTTGGCTTGTAGCAGTGTGTGAGACTTGTTCTATTAGTCCATCTATACTAACCTCCACCAGGTTGCAAATTCAAAATAATTTTTATCTGCATCTAGCTCTGAAAAAATATTTGGGCTTGGGATTGGAGCAGTGTGTGGAACTTGTTCTATTAGTCCATCTATACGAACCGCCACCAGGTTGCAAATTCAAAATAATTTTTATCTGCATTTAGCTCTGAAAAGATATTTGGGCTTGGGCTTGTAGC
Organism: Phyllobates terribilis; assembly: GCF_046119375.1. Lineage (NCBI taxonomy): Eukaryota > Metazoa > Chordata > Amphibia > Anura > Dendrobatidae > Phyllobates > Phyllobates terribilis. Next base: position 845,886,767 of record NW_027362761.1, read on the forward strand.
AGTGTGTGGGACTTGTTCTATTAGTCCATCTATACTAACCTCAACCAGGTTGCAAATTCAAAATAATTTTTATCTGCATCTAGCTCTGAAAAAATATTTGGGCTTGGTCTTGTAGCAGTGTGTGGGACTTGTTCTATTAGTCCATCTATACTAACCTCCACCAGGTTTCAAATTCAAAATAATTTTTATCTGCATCTAGCTCTGAAAAAAATATTTGGGCTTGGTCTTGTAGCAGTGTGTGGGACTTGTTCTATTAGTCCATTTATACTAACCTCCACCAGGTTGCAAATTCAATATAATTTTTATCTGCATCTAGCTCTGAAAAAATATTTGGGCTTGGGCTTGTAGCAGTGTGTGGGACTTGTTCAATTAGTCCATCTTTACTAACCTCCACAACCTGTGTATGTAATAAAATTGTTTTACTGCATCTAACCAAGCCAATACTTTTGGGCTAATACCACAGTTTGGCCACTCAGCTCTGCTCGGTTCCCATCCATTGTTTTTTGTGCAAACAACTCCACAGTTGTCAATTAGTTAACCATCAAAATGAGTGGAAAAAGGCCTGCTGCTGGTGGAAAGGGGAATAGGCGTGTTGGGAAGGGAAAAAAAGGTTGTGTCCGTGGGGTAGGTGTTAAAGCAACAGTAACATCTGCAGAAGAAAGACCATCTTCCAGCCAAACTAAGATGTCTACTTCTTTTAGCGGACAATGTGATAAGATCCCTTTCTTACGGCCGCGCCAATCGCTACAAATTCCAGATGAGGCACAAAAACAGCAGGTGCTTCAACGGATATCAAGTGCTCCTTTAAGAGGGCTCTCCTCCACCTCAACTTCAACATCACAAATACTCTAGTCCTCAGAGGTGTCAACACAATCACACTTGCTTCCTCACAGCTCCCAAGTCTCCAGCTGCCCCTCTGAGTAAGGGGTAGAACAGATGGTTGAGTCTGCAGAGCTGTTTACTCATACTATAGCCTGGGAATCAGAGGTCGTCTCCAGAGCTTCTGTGAATCCAGACTAGTAAATGATCTGCACTGATGCCCAGAATCTTTATGAGTCGGATCCAGGACCAGACGCAGAAGGACCTGAGCATAATGTAGACCCTCATTCCCAAACTGTAACTCCTGTTGGTGGAGACAATGAGGAAGACGATGATGAGACTCAAATACCTGATTGGAGCGACAACTTGAGTTTTTTGTCAGGGCAGGAAGAGGTTGGCTCTGAGGACGAAGGGTGTGATAACACACAGGGTGATGATGACGAGGTTGGAGATCCCACTTACTGTCAACCCACAGTCAGCCAGTCGATGAGGTCAGCAGAGGAGGTGGAGGAGGATGCTAGTGATGATGAGGTCAGGTTGCGCCTTCCTGGACGGAGACGCAGTACTGGAAGCACGTCAACAACTGCATCCTCAAACACAATTCTGCCTCTGACCAAATGCCGTGGTGGCTCTTCAGGTCGCATGGGTGCTGTGCCTTGCATAGCCTGGGCATTTTTTCAGATCGATAAGGATGACCCAACTCATTTAATCTGTAACATTTGTCAGCAAAAGCTAAGTAGAGGCCAAAAAATCCATAGTTTGAGTACTTCATGCATGAACCATCACATGGATATGAAGCATAAGTTGCAGTGGGAAGCTCACTGTGCTACAATGCGGCCTAGCCGGCTGGGCCAACCACCGTCTGCCACATCTTGTGCATCCGAGGCCTCTTCATCCTCTGTGACTGGGGGGACAGCAGTCACACCTGTTTTGGGATGCAGACCTGCCACCTCTTTACCAGCAACAGCCAGCGTGATTGGCAGGTCATTATTTTCTTTCGAGGTGGAAACACCAGCTGGTGTTAAGCGCTGTCCGACATCGATAGCACGACCTTTAGATCAAGGCAACCTAACATGTCCGCCTGCATCTTCCTCACAGACCGGCAGTTTGCTGGGGACACCCTGCTCAACCCCGTCTAAGCACAACAGCCAGCCATCGGTCCCTCAGATGTGGACAAGTAAAAGACCATTTCCTCCTAGCCATGACAAAGCTAAGAGGTTGAATTTCACCATCTGCAAGCTGTTGGCTACCGAAATGCTGCCTTTCCGCCTGGTGGACACAGTGGATTTTAGAGACCCTATGTCCGTCGCAGTGTCCCAGTACCAGATGCCCAGTCGGCACTACTTCTCAAAGAAAGGTGTGACTGCGCTACACCAGCATGTCGCACACAACATCACCGCTTCTTTGAGAAACTCTGTGTGTGACAGGGTGCATTTCACCACAGACACTTGGACGAGTAGGCATGGACAGGGGCGTTACATGTCGCTCACTGGGCACTGGGTAACTATGGTGACAGCAGGACAAGGGGCTGCTGTCCCAGTCTTCCTTTCCCCACGAGTTGTGCGTCAATCCTCTTTATCTCGAAGTTCCTCCACTGCTTCTGCCTCCTCAACCTCCTCTAGGTCCTCCACCTGCACCCAAAGCCTGTCTGGTCATGCCACAAGCTTTCTAACTGTGCAGAAGGGATCCTGCACACCTCCTTACTATGCTGGCAGCAGGGCTCAATGTCATCAGGCGGTTTTTACTTTGAAATGTCTGGGAAATGTGAGTCACATAGCTGAGGAGTTGTGGTCAGCTCTGGAGACCCAGTTTCATGAATGGTTGTCTCCACTGGACCTGCAACCAGGGAAGGCCGTGTGCGACAATGCTGCAAACCTGGGTGTGGCCCTTCACCGGAGCAATGTCACACACGTGCCTTGTATGGCTCATGTGTTGAACCTGGTTGTCCATCAATTTTTAGCCCACTATCCCGGACTAGATGGCCTTCTGCAGAGGGCACGGTCGCTGTGTGCTCACTTCCGCCGTTCGCATCCCACAGCTCAGCGACTTACATCTCTACAGAAGTTCTTGGGCCTGCCAGTTCACCGGCTGAAATGTGCCAACATGGTGGAATTCAACTCTGCACATGTTGCAGCGACTGTGTCAGCACCGACAAGCCCTGGTGCAACACGCTCTGACGTATAGCCTGGGCCAACGAGATCCAGAGGTGGGGAAAATCACGCTGCAGGAGTGGTCTCAGATCAGGGACCTATGAAGTTGACGCGCCCCCTGGGCCGTGGGGTACCCGGATCCGGTCCGGTAGACGCTGGGGGTTGTAGTCACTGTGGCGGTGACCCGGTCCGTGACCCAGGGCGGTCAATCCAAGGGTAATTTGTATATATGGGTTTTATAATGTCCGACTCCGCCACCTGTGGAGTGTGGCCAAAGGGGCCGCCGCTGTGGAACAGTCCTCTGAAGCTGGTGGTTTTGCAGCAATGGTATTATTACTCCCCACAGGAAGAGTGTAGCTTCAGGGCAATGTGGGTGAATGATGGTGGTTGTCTTGCAGGGAGTCAGTAATGAACACAGAGTCCGTGTGATGCAGTCCCAAAATTTTTACTCACAGTTGTTGCAGTCCAGATTACAGGTACCAGAGCAATCTCCCCGGTCATGCTGTGCATACTCAGTGAGGGGCTCAGTCCACCCCCAGATAGCTCTGGAGTACTTAGCAGGACCCCCTTCTGTGTGTCCTTTCTCTGGCCTTCTCCCTGCACCTCATACCCAGTGACACTTCTATCCGGTATCCTCGGGCCTTGGCGGGCGACGTGTGTTCCGTCCCCTGGGTCCTATGTGGCTACCTTCTTAGTGAGACTGGTGGGGACTTTGGCCTGCAGTACATGAAATGCTGCAGCCTCCGGTTTCTAGTTGAGACTTGCTGTTTCTCCGCTAGTTGAGGGACCGGTTCCCCATATCTGGCCTGACCCCTCTACCTCCTGGTAGCAGCGGGCGTACGGGTGGCGTTCTGCACGGCCCGTACCCCTAGGTTCCCTTCGGTTCCTGGAGCCTTCCTGCTCCCACTCCTCTCTTCTCTCCTTCAGTCCTGGGCCCCCCAGGCTAGGCCCGCCTCCGGAGCAGAGCTCATGCAGAGCCTCTGCTCCTGTCACTTCTCCTCCTCTGACTGGCTTGCTCTTTCTAAGATGGCTTCCTATTTATACTCTCCCTGTCATGTGCTCCCCTAAGCTGCTCCCCTAAGCACCCACTACATAGGACCCTCCCGCCAGCTAGGGACCTGGGACTGTGCTCTCCCTTAGGAGCAATCTCGCCCTACCCCCACTGCGGGTATGTGTTGGATGCAGGTGTTAGGGTCCCGAGCCATACTTCTTCCTTACCTGAGGGTGAGATACCACACCTCTGGGTGAGATGCTGTACCTCTCTGGCGACTGAACCCCCAGGGGCGCCACACACCCTTCTGCACAGTTTTGAAATGGCGAAGAAGATGTTTAGTGCTGACGACGATGCCATTATCAGCATGACTATTCCGGTGATTTACATGCTGGAACACAAATTAAACAGAATTCAGAGTCAGGCGGTGAGACAAGAGGAGGTGGAGGAAGTAGAGGAGGAGTCGTATGCGGAAGGGATAACATCTCCAAGGTCCAGACGGTCGGCAGCACCAAGGCGGCAGGCATGGGAGGGTGGGGGAAAGGGATTAACCAGGGCGCATGGTAGCAGCCAAACTGTTGAGGAAGGTGCAGGAGCCGAGGAAGAAGTGGAGGACGAACTGGAGATGGGCATGTAAGACTCATCAGATGAGGGAGACCTTGATCACATTTCTGTTGTGCGAGGTTGGGGGGAGAGGGCAGAGGAAGGAAGCATGATTCTTAAATCGCAACCAACACAACAAGGACTTGGTCCTCCTGGATGCTCAAGACACATGAGTGCCTTCTTTCTGCACTACCTGCAACATGACCCTTGGATTGTCAGAATTCGAAGTAATCCCGACTACTGGGTTGCCACACTCTTAGGTCCCCGGTACAAAAGTAAATTTGCTGAAATAATTCCTGCCATAGAAAGGGATTCACGCATACAGGAGTATCAGTAGAGGCTGTTGCAGAATCTTACATGTGCTTTTCCACAAAACACCAGTGGTGCACGTAGTGAATCTCACAGTTCTAACTTGTCATCCATGGGACTGTCGAGACTTCATCACTCAAACCGTAACAGTAACACAGTATCTGCCGGTAACAGCAATTTTGTGGAATCGTTTCACCACTTTTTTAGACCATCCTTTGCAAGGCCACAGGAGACAAGAAGTCTGACACATAGTCAACGCCTAGATAGGATGGTACAAGAGTATCTCCAAGTGAACATAGAAGCCATGACTGTGTCACTGGACCCTTGCTCATTTTGGGATTCCAATCTGGAAAAATGGCCGGAGCTCGCCACTCACACCTTGGAGATCTTGTCATGCCCTGCTGCCAGCGTTCTCTCTGAACGTGTGTTCAGCGCTGCTGGTGGTGTGCTGACAGATAAGCGCACGCGGCTGTCCACTGAGAATATAGACAGACTCACGTTCATAAAGATGAACAAATCATGGATTTGCAATGACTTTTCTACCCCTGTGTCATCCTGGGGAGACTAAAAGCTTGAAGATTTGGTATAATCACCTCAGCAACTGTGGGGCAATTGATGTCACTTAACCCTAGAACGCATGACCATAAAAATCTACACTTTCACATACCTGGGGCCTTTTAGGCCCGTGTGCAAATAACATGGAATAACTCAAACTCAAATAACAAACAACTATATACATGAAGAATACCTAGAGTTTCAAATTTCTAACTAAAGTAATCTTACAGAAAATAGAAAACAATTAACAGGGCGGGCCTGCGAGTCCCCAGGTATGCGTTCTAGGGTTAAGTGGTGTCTGTGCCACAATTTTGGGAAAAAATGGAGACTCTTTTTGGAGTCCCCTTGCTGTGTCTTACGTGACGTTGGCATCGTCAATTTCAGGTGGGTTGGGTCGCTCCCCCCCCCCCCTTTTAACTGTAAGAAACTAAATACACTATGGCTTGGGGTAACACAGATGGTTGAGTCTGAAGAGCTGTTTACTCAGAGGTCTGCTCCAAAGCTTCAGTGTCTGCTTGTCAGCGTAGAATTTTTAACTGCATCTAGCCTAGGCAATACTTTGGGTGTAGTAGCCCAGCTGCAAAGCAAGCTGCACCGCCTGTGTATCTAATAAGAATTTTTAAATGCATCTAGCCTAGGCAGACTGTGGGGACCCCCAACCAAACCCAGACGCTAAGCCCCCCCACCGCCCCCCTTTCCTTGACAATACAGTAATGTAACTCTTACAACTGGATGGGTGAGGATCGGTCACAGCTTAAGGCATTTTTTTTCTAAAATAATCCAGCTTGTTGCAGCATGCCCTGGTTCTCCACTCCGGCAAGTTGTCCAAAAAGTGTAACTCTCCAACATGTCCTTTCTATTTCCAGGCCACGGAGGATCCTGCATACTCGTATGCAGGACTCTGACCCCCACCCATCACTCTTAATGCTTGTTCCACTCCATCCTGGAGTCCTGACAGGATTATGTCCAGTCCAATATCCATTAAGTGAACACCGTCGGGCCGTATGAGGCCTGCTTTACCTCCTTCCTGTTGTCAGTGTCGTATCACTACACCGCCTCTGTCTCTTCTAAATTTTGCCGTCCGAATATTTATTACCCGCCTTGGCCGTTCGATGGCCGTGATGTCTCGCGCACCTTGCCATACCGCTATCGGCACAATCTCTGACCATACTATAGTTAGTTTTGTGAAAAATTCTCTGAAGCGCTCAGTGTCTAGTTTCATTATTGCCATTAGTTATGCGCTCTTGTGATGACCTAGGTTGTTTCCCCCGGCCTGTATAACTAAGATGACCAGACCTCTTGCCTCTCTCCCTACCTTGATTACCTCCATTAGTACCTGTGGCCATAGCAGGCCTCTAATACCTCTCCAGTTGAAATATGTGTTATGAAACTCTAATTTCCCCCAGCCTGGGCGGACTTTCGCCCTTTTTTCTGCCCAATATATATACGAGTGGTCTATCACCCACACTGTTGGCTTAGCGTCACCTGTAAAAGAAACAAACCACGTTAGGATAACAAGTCCGGTCTTATGTATCTCGCCAAACACGTGGATCGCCATCTCCCTATCCTCTGAACTTCCGTTTCTGACAGTCCTGCTCTTGCTGCTTCCATGGTCGCGCCTATGCGGAATGAGTGTGTCCCGTAATCTTTGGGGTGGTTCCCTGCCGATGTTATGCATTTATTAAATATAGCTTGGAACTGGAATCTTGATAATGGCGTTCTATCAATGTGTGATAGGAAGAAATTACTTTGTGATCTGATGGTTATATATGTTTTTACTATTGTTATCCGACTCAGTGTACCGTTTGTGGGTTGTAGAAGTACCCAAGTGCCCCTGCCGCTGGAACCGTTTTTGATTGGCGTATGCATAGACGTATTGCATTATTGGCTATGACTACGTCCTGGTGTAATAAGCCTCCACTGGTGGTAATTTTGGATTGAGGGACTAATTCGCTTATGCATAGCGCCATGAAGAAGGCGATCGCAAATGCAGTAGACAGTAGTGTTGGTTCAAATTGTGAGTGTCATGTTAATGGTGTTAGGGATATGATGTGAGAAATCAGTTTTAGTGACACGGGACGGGACGTCTACACTCCTGACTTGGCTGACCCCTTTTCCACCCTTTTATGGATTGTCTGATGATGAATCTTTGTCACATCTCCCCAATTCAGTAGTTGGAAGTGAAATGCTACTCCAGTCAGACACCGCTGCGCTGACGCCACTGATATGCCCCTCATCATTAGCTGGTGGAAAAATTCTATGGTGACTTGTGATCTGGCTTGTTCACATTGGTCAACCCGTCTGCCTGCTACTAGTCGAGTCCACTCTTCCCATGCCTTACCGTATGCTTGCCACGTCGACGGGGCAACTGACGCTCTGATTAATGGCATCAACTATTCGTCACTAGATCCCATAGGGAGGGTGAGCAACTGTTGCCCGATGGGTGGGCGTTGGGGAAGAGCTCTGTGAAAATGTGCCAATTGAATTGTGATAAAGCGTTAGCAGCAGCTTTAGACCCCTCAGCATGGTGGCTAGCGCGGACCCATACATTGTGTTTTAGGCACAGGAATGCTAGCCGGCGCAGTAGGCCTAGCACTGGGAGAGACGATGATGCCATCTTATTAATGCAGTGCGCTAGGCAGGTGTTTTTTGTTATGAAGCGTATATTTTTGTTAGCCTGGCGCGCGCCCCATATTTCTATTGCCACCACTATTGGGAAGAAAAAATATTTTCAGGGCTAGATGCAGCTAAAAATTATTATTAATTTCAAAGCTGGTGGAGCTTGGTATAGATGGCCTAATACAATGAGTACCACACACTGCTACAAGTCCAAATATTTTTTCAGAGCTAGATGCAGATAAAAATTATATTGAATTTGCAACCTGGTGGAGGTTGGTATAGATGGACTAATAGAACAAGTCCCACACACTGCTACAAGCCGAAATATTTTTTCAGAACTAGATGCAGATAAAAATTATATTGAATTTGCAACCTGGTGGAGGTTAGCATAGATGGACTAATAGAACAAGTTCCACACACTGCTACAAGCCGAAGCCCAAATATTTTTTCAGAGCTAGATGCAGGTAAAAATTATATTGAATTTGCAACCTGGTGGAGGTTAGTATAGATGGACTAATAGAACAAGTCACACACACTGCTACAAGCCGAAATATTTTTTCAGAGCTAGATGCAGATAAAAATTATATTGAATTTGCAACCTGGTGGAGGTTAGTATAGATGGACTAATAGAACAAGTCACACACACTGCTACAAGCCAAAATATTTTTTCAGAGCTAGATGCAGATAAATATTATATTGAATTTGCAACCTGGTGGAGGTTAGTATAGATGGACTAATAGAACAAGTCCCACACACTGCTGCAAGCCGAAATATTTTTTCAGAGCTAGATGCAGAAAAAAATTATATTGAATTTGCAACCTGGTGGAGGTTAGTATAGATGAACTAATAGAATGATTCTATGCCCAAAAGGTTTTACTTCACTAGGTGCAGTAAAAAAAATTGTATTCTATACACAGGTGTTGTAGCTTGCAACACAGATAGGCTTCTCCACTGACTAACACACACTGCAAGAGGACAAAAAGGATTTGCTTTGCTAGATTTAGCCAAATGCTGTGAAAAAAACTTGCACAGCACTGGCACAGACCTGCCTGGCAAAAAGTGATAGGAACTGATGTAACCTAGCCCTGGAAAGGACTGCAATTACAATTAGTCTTTACTCCCAACCTATCTATTTAAGAGCACAGACCTGCCTGATAAAAGTGATAGGAACTGATGTAACCTAGCCCTGAAAAGGACTGCAATTACAATTAGTCTTTACTCCCAACCTATCTATTTAAGAGCACAGACCGGCCTGATAAAAGTCAGAGGAAATGATGTAACCTAGTCCTTAAATGGACTGCAATCACAACTATTCCCTACTCCCAAGCTATCTGTAGATTTGTGCGAAAATTGGCTTCAAATTAACAAAGTATAGCGCACACAGCAACAGCGGTGCCCTCTAACACGCAGCTGCAGCAGTGAGAAAATGGTGGCGACGGGGAAAATGCCTGGGTCTTATAGGGCAAGGACATGTGACATACACTGCCAATGACACATTCCCTTGCTTGTGTGAAAAAAAGCAGTTCGCTCCGTGTGTGCGATGCTGATAGGCTGACAGATTGCACCTTCCCACTGGAAATGCGGGAAAGAGGAAAAAAAATGGAGATCTTCATTATTTCTGCAGAGATCCATCTCCTGTCCCTCCCCCCGCCCCGCTGTACACTCAAACTGTGTATTAACATTAATTTTCAGCATTACTGAGAAAAATCCAGTTATGATTTAGGTGCACGAACAGTTATCGAACAGAACCTCGAACAGCCAAATTTTTTTCAAATTGTTCGTGTTCGCCGAACAGCTCGAACACCGCCCAAAACAGCTCGAATTTGAGATTGGTGAACAGTTCGAGTCGAACACCGCTCATCTCTAATTGTTACCTCGCCACCAACACAACAGGGACTTGGTGCTCCTGGATACGCAAGACACATGAGTGCCTTCTTGCTGCACAACCTGCAGCATGACCCTCGAATTGTGAGAATTAGAAATAATCCTGACTACTGGGTTGCCACACTGTTAGATCCCCGGTACAAAAGTAAATTTGCTGAAATTATTCCTGCCATAGAAAGAGATGCACGCATGCAGGAGTATCAGCAGAGACTGTTGCAGAATCTTACATGTGCTTTTCCCAAAAACACTAGTGGTGCACGTAGTGAATCTCACTGTTCCAACTGCTGGTTGTGTGCTGACAGATAAGCGCACGCGGCTCTCCACTGATAATGTAGATAGACTCACGTTCATAAAGATGAACAAATCATGGATCCGAAATGACTTTTCTACCCCTGTGTCATCCTGGGGAGAGTAAAAGCTTGATGATTTGTTAAAATCACCTCACCAACTGTTTTAAGCTTTCAAATTACTAATCATGTTTTTCTGTATATTGGCTGGAAAATAATTTGGGCCTTGTAGCAGTTTGCAGTACTGATTCTATTAGGCCATCTATACTAAACTCCACCAGATTTAAAATTACTAATCATGTTTATTAGAGATGAGCGTTGTTCTACTCGAACTGTTCGCCAATCTCAAATTCGAGCTGTTTTGGGCGGTGTTCGAGCCGTTCGGCGAACACGAACAATTTGAGAAAAATTCGGCTGTTCGAGGTTATGTTCGATAACTGTTCGTGCACCAAAATCATAACTGGATTTTTTCTCAGTAATGATGAAAATTAATGTTAATACGCAGTTTGAGTGTACAGCGGGGTGGGGGGAGGGGCAGGGGATGGATCTCTGCAGGAACAATGAAGATCTCCATTTTTTTTTCTCTTTCCCGCATTTGCAGTGGGGAGGTGCAATCTGTCAGCCTATCAGCAGCGCACACACGGAGCGAAGTGCTTTTTTTTCACACAAGCAAGGGCATGTGTCATTGGCAGTGTATGTCACATGTCCTTGCCCTATAAGACCAAGCCATTTTCCCCGTCGCCACCATTTTCTCACTGCTGCAGCTGCGTGTTAGACGGCACCGCTGTTGCTGTGTGCGCTATACCTTGTTAATTTCAAGCCAATTTTCGCACAAATATACAGATAGCTTGGGAGTAGGGAATAGTTGTGATTGCAGTCCTTTTAAGGACTAGGTTACAGCATTTCCTACGACTTTTATCAGGGAGGTCTGTGCTCTTAAATAGATAGGTTGTGGGAGTAAAGACTAATTGTAATTGGAGTCCTTTTCAGGACTAGGTTACATGAGTTCCTATCAGTTTTTGCCAGGCAGGTGTGTGCCAGTGCTGTGCAAGTTTTTTTCACAGCATTTGGCTGAATCTAGCAAAGCTAATCCTTTTTGGCCTATTGCAGAGTGTGTTAGTCAGTGGAGTAGCCTATCTGTGTTGCAAGATATAACACCTGTGTATAGAATACCAATTTTTTTACTGCACCTAGTGAAGTAAAATCTTTTGGGCATAGCATCATTCTATTAGTCCATCTATACTGACCTCCATCAGGTTGCAAACTGAATATAATTTTTTTCTGCATCTAGCTCTGAAAAAATATTTGGGCTTCTAGCAGTGTGTGGGACTTGTTCTATTAGTCCTTCTATACTGACCTCCAGCAGGTTGCAAATTGAATAAAAAATTTTTCTGCATCTAGCTCTGAAAAAATAGTTGGGCTTCTAGCGGTGTGTGGGACTTGGTCTATTAGTCCATCTATACTGACCTCCATCAGGTTGCAAATTAAAAATAATTTTTTTCTGCATCTAGCTCTGAAAAAATATTTGGGCTTCTAGCAGTGTGTGGGACTTGGTCTATTAGTCCATCTATACTGACCTCCATCAGGTTGCAAATTAAAAATAATTTTTTTCTGCATCTAGCTCTGAAAAAATATTTGGGCTTCTAGCGGTGTGTGGGACTTGGTCTATTAGTCCATCTATACTGACCTCCATCAGGTTGCAAATTAAAAATAATTGTTTTCTGCATCTAGCTCGGAAAAAATATTTGGGCTTCTAGCAGTGTGTGGGACTTGGTCTATTAGTCCATCTATACTGACCTCCATCAGGTTGCAAATTAAAAATAATTTTTTTCTTCATTTAGCTCTGAAAAAATATTTGGGCTTCTAGCAGTGTGTGGGACTTGTTCTATTAGTCCTTCTATACTGACCTCCAGCAGGTTGCAAATTGAATATAATTTTTTTCTGCATCTAGCTCTGAAAAAATAGTTGGGCTTCTAGCGGTGTGTGGGACTTGGTCTATTAGTCCATCTATACTGACCTCCATCAGGTTGCAAATTAAAAATAATTTTTTTCTGCATCTAGCTCTGAAAAAATATTTGGGCTTCTAGCAGTGTGTGGGACTTGGTCTATTAGTCCATCTATACTGACCTCCATCAGGTTGCAAATTAAAAATAATTTTTATTTGCATCTACAGTACCTCTGAAAAAATATTTGGGCTTCTAGCTGTGTGTGGGACTATTTGTATTAGTCCATCTATACTGACCTCCATCAGGTTGCAAACTGAATATATTTTTTTCTGCATCTACCTCTGAAAAAATATTTGGCCTTCTAGTAGTGTGTCGGACTTTCTCTATTAGTCCATCTATACTGACCTCCATCAGGTTGCAAATTAAAACTAATTTTTATCTGCATCTACAGTACCTCTGAAAAAAATATTTGGGCTTCTAGCTGTGTGTGGGACTATTTGTATTAGTCCATCTATACTGACCTCCATCAGGTTGCAAATTTAAAATAATTTTTTTCTGCATCTAACCCAGCCAATAGTTTTGGCCTAATACCACAGTTTGGCCACTCAGCTCTGCTCGGTTACCATCCATTGTTTTTTTGTGCAAACAACTCCAGAGTTGTGAATTAGTTAACCACCAAAATGAGTGGAAAAAGGCCTGCTGCTGGTGGAAAGGGGAATAGGCGTGTTGGGAAGGGGAAAAAAGGTTGTGTCCGTGGGGTAGGTGTTAAAGCAACAGTAACATCTGCAGAAGAAAGACCATCTTCCAGCCAAACTAAAATGTCTACTTCTTTTAGCGGACAATGTGATAAGATCCCTTTCTTACGGCCACGCCAATCGCTACAAATTCCAGATGAGGCACAAAAACAGCAGGTGCTTCAACGGATATCAAGTGCTCCTTTAAGTGGGCTCTCCTCCACATCAACTTCAACATCACAAATACTCCAGTCCTCAAAGGTGTCACCCACATCGCACTTGCTTCCTCACAGCTCCCAAATCTCCAGCTGCCCGTCTGAGTATGAGGTAGAACAGATGGTTGAGTCTGCAGAGCTGTTTACTCATACTATAGCCTGGGAATCAGAGGTCGACTCCAGCGCTTCTGTGAATCCAGACGAGGAAATGATCTGCACTGATGCCCAGAATCTTTATGAGTCGGATCCAGGACCAGACGCAGAAGGTTCTGACCATAATGTAGACCCTCATTCCCAAACTGTAACTCCTGTTGGTGGAGACAATGAGGAAGACGATGATAAGACTCAAATACCTGATTGGAGCGACAACTTTAGTTTTTTGTCAGGGCAGGAACAGGTTGGCTCTGAGGACGACGGGTGTGATAACGCACAGGGTGATGATGATGAGGTCGGAGATCCCACTTACTGTCAACCCACAGTCAGCCAAGAGATGAGGTCAGCAGAGGAGGTGGAGGAAGATGCTAGTGACGACGAGGTCAGGTTGCGCCTTCCTGGACAGAGACGTAGTACTGGAAGCACGTCAACAACTGCATCCTCAAACACAACTCTGCCTCTCACCACAAGTCGTGTTGGCTCTTCAGGTCGCATGGGTGCTAAGCCTTGCATAGCCTGGGCATTTTTTCAGATCGATAAAGATGACCCAACTCGTGTTATCTGTAACATTTGTCAGCAAAAGTTAAGTAGAGGCCAAAAAATACATAGTTTGAGTACTTCATGCATGAACCGGCACATGGACATGAAGCATAAGTTGCAGTGGGAAGCTCAGTGTGCTACAATGCGGCCTAGCCAGCCGGGCCAATCACCGTCTGTCATATCTTGTGCATCCGCGGCCTCTTCATCCTCTGTGACTGGGGGGACAGCAGTCACACCTGTTTTGGGGCGCAGACCTGCCACCTCTTTACCCGCAACAGCCAGCGTGATTGGCAGGTCATCATTTTCTTTGGAGGTGGTAACACCAGCTAGTGTTGAGCGCTGTCCGACATCGATAGCACCACCTTTGGAACAAGGCAACCTAACATGTCCGCCTGCATCTTCCTCACAGACCGGCAGTTTGCCGGGGACACCCTTATCAACCCCGTCTAAGCACAATAGCCAGCCCTCGGTCCCTCAGATGTGGACAAGTAAAAGACCATTTCCTCCTAGCCATGAGAAAGCTAAGAGGTTGAATTTCACCATCTGCAAGCTCTTGGCTAGAGAATTGCTGCCTTTCCGCCTGGTGGACACAGAGGATTTTCGAGACCTTATGTCCGTCGCAGTGCCCCAGTACCAGATGCCCAGTCGGCACTACTTCTCAAAGAAAGGTGTGCCTGCGCTCCACCAGCATGTCGCACACAACATCACCGCTTCTTTGAGAAACTCTGTGTGTGACAGGGTGCATTTCACCACAGACACTTGGACGAGTAGGCATGGACAGGGGCGTTACATGTCGCTGACTGGGCACTGGGTAACTATGGTGACAGCAGGACAAGGGGCTGCTGTCCAAGTCTTGCCGTCCCCACGAGTTGTGCGTCAATCCTCTTTATGTCAAAGTTCCTCCACTGCTTCTGCCTCCTCAACCTCCTCTCGGTCTTCCACCTGCACCCAAAGCCTGTCTGGTCATGCCACAAGCTTTCTAACTGCGCAGAAGGGATCCTGCACACCTCCTTACTATGCTGGCAGTAGGGCTCAACGTCATCAGGCGGTTTTTACATTGAAATGTCTGGGAAATGTGAGTCACACAGCTGAGGAGTTGTGGTCAGCTCTGGAGAACCAATTTCATGAATGGTTGTCTCCACTGGACCTGAAACCAGGGAAGGCCGTGTGCGACAATGCTGGAAACCTGGGTGCGGCCCTTCGCCGGGGCAATGTCACACACGTGCCTTGTATGGCTCACGTGTTGAACCTGGTTGTCCAGCAATTTTTAGCCCACTATCCCAGACTAGATGGCCTTCTGCAGAGGGCACGGTCGCTGTGTGCTCACTTCCGCCGTTCGCATCTCGCAGCTCAGCGACTTACATCTCTACAGAAGTCGTTGGGCCTGCCACTTCACCGGCTAAAATGCGATGTGCCTACCCGGTGGAATTCAACTCTGCACATGTTGCAGCGACTGTGGTAGCACCGACAAGCCCTGGTGCAATACGTTCTGACGTATAGCCTGGGCCAACGAGATTCAGAGGTGGGGCAAATCACGCTGGAGGAGTGGTCTCAGATCAGGGACCTATGCACCCTTCTGCACAGTTTTGAAATGGCGACGAAGATGTTTAGTGCTGACGATGCCATTATCAGCATGACTATTCCGGTGATTTACATGCTGGAGCACATGTTAAACAGAATTCGGAGTCAGGTGGTGGCACAAGAGGAGGTGGAGGAAGTAGAGGAGGAGGAGTTGTATGCGGAAGGGCTAACATCTGCAAGGTCCAGACGGTCGGCAGCACCAAGGCGGCAGGCATGTGAGGGTGGGGGAGATGGTTTTACCAGGGCGCATGGTAGCAGCCAAACTAGTGAGGAAGGTGCAGGAGCCCAGGAAGAAGTGGAGGACGAACTGATGGAAGACTCATCAGATGAGGGAGACCTTGATCACATTTCTGTTGTGCGAGGTTGGGGGGAGAGGACAGAGGAAGGAAGCATGATTGTTACCTCGCCACCAACACAACAGGGACTTGGTGCTCCTGGATGCGCAACACACATGAGTGCCTTCTTGCTGCACTACCTGCAACATGACCCTCGAATTGTGAGAATTAGAAATAATCCTGACTACTGGGTTGCCACACTGTTAGATCCCCGGTACAAAAGTAAATGTGCAGAAATTATTCCTGCCATAGAAAGGGATGCACGCATGCAGGAGTATCAGCAGAGACTGTTGCAGAATCTTACATGTGCTTTTCCACAAAATACCAGTGGTGCACATAGTGAATCTCACAGTTCCAACTTGCCAACCGTGGGACCGTCAAGTGTTCAGCACTCAAACCGTAACAGAACCACAGTATCTGCTGGTAACATCAATTTTGCGGAATCATTTCACCACTTTTTTAGCCCATCCTTTGCAAGGCCACAGGAGACATGAAGTCTGACACATAGTCAACGCCTAGAGACGATGGTACAGGAGTATCTCCAAGTAAACATTGAAGCCACGACTGTGTCACTGGACCCTTGCTCTTTTTGGGCTTCCAATCTGGATAAATGGCCGGAACTAGCCACTTACGCCTTGGAGATCTTGTCATGCCCCGCAGCCAGCGTTCTGTCTGAACGTGTGTTCAGCGCTGCTGGTGGTGTGCTGACAGATAAGCGCACGCGGCTCTCCACTGATAATGTAGACAGACTCACGTTCATAAAGATGAACAAATCATGGATCCGAAACGACTTTTCTACCCCTGTGTCATCCTGGGGAGAGTAAAAGCTTGATGATTGGTTAAAATCACCCTACCAACCGTTTTAAGCTTTCAAATTACTAATCATGTTTATCTGTATCTTGACTGGAAAATAATTTGGGCTTTGTAGCAGTGTGCAGCACTGATCCTATTAGGCCATCTATACTAAAGCTTCACCAGATTTAAAATTAAAAATAATTTTTAGCTGCATCTAGCCCGGAAAATAATTTTGGGGCTCCGAGATGCGCAAGACACATAAGTGCCTTCTTGCTGCACTACCTGCAGCATGACCCTCATATTGTCAGAATTCGAAGTAATCATGACTACTGGGTTGCCACACTCTTAGATCCCCCAAACTTTTCGATCAACCTTTTCATTTTAATAAAGACCAAAAAAATGGTCATTTTTGAAATTATAAGCATTAGCAGGTTGTTAGAAACTGAAATCAAACAGTTTTCAACTCAAAACTTTATTCTAGGTGATGTTACATTTTCACATAGGACCCCTTGTTCGAAAGGAGCTTCTGAACTCTCTCGTCCATTGAATTTGTCAGGTTTTGGATGGTTTCTGCTTCAATTGTTTTGCATGAGGACAGAATACCCTCCCAGAGCTGTTGCTTAGATGTGACCTGCCTCCCGCCATCATAGACACTCCTTTTAATGATGCTCCAAAGGTTCTCAATGGGGTAGAGGTCAGGGGAGCATGGGGGTCACACCATAAGTTTGTCCCCTTTTATGCCCATATCAGCCAGAGATGTAGATGTTTTATGTGCAGCATGAGATGGTGCATTATCATGCAGAAAAATGATCTTGCTGTGAAATACACGGTTCTTCTTCTTGAACCATGGCAGGAAGTGCTGTTTGAGAAAATCCACATACATTATGGAGTTCATCTTTAGCGCCTTCAGGGATCCTAAAGGGGCCGACAATCTCTCTCCCCATGATTCCAGCCCAAGACATTACTCCACCTCCTCCTTGTTGGCGCTGTAACCGTGTTTGCGTGGGGTGTCCATCAACCAGCCATCCTCCACTCCATCCATCTGGACCATCGAGCGCTGCACGGCACTCATCCGTGAACAAAACTGTTTTGAAATCAGTCTTCATGTAATGTTTGGCCCACTGGAGCCGTTTCTGCTTGTGTGAAGTGGATAGAGGAGGTCGACAGGATGGCGTATGCACAGCTGCAAACCTCTGAAGGACCCTGCATCTTGTTGTTCGGGGGACGTTGGAGGCGCAAGCAGCTTCAAAAACTTGTCTGCTGCTATGACAAGGCTTTTTGGCCGCTGCTCTTTCAACCTGACGTAATTGCCTGTAGGAAAGAGTCCTCAATTTGCCCTTATCAGCACGCACACGTGTGTACTGTGAATCAGCTACATACTTCTTGATTGCCAAGACACTTCATCCTGATCATCGCACAATGTTGATTGTAGTCATGCCTTTACCTAAACACTCCACAATTTGTTGCTTCTCAGCAGCCGACACATCCTTTTTCTTTCCCATTTTGGCAGAAAATGTAGGCTGCTTAATAATGTGAGAGAGCCTTCTTAAGTAGTCTTGCCTTTCATTGGACACACCTGCCAAACTAATTAGCACAGGTGTCTGCAATTGCTTTCAGTGATATAAAGAGCCCTGACACACATCACCATCAATGAGTTTAACTGACAAACAAACAAATTCTTCCCTTATCACTCCTAAACACTTTTTGCATAATAATTTGGAACGCAGTGTACATGTGCTTTTCCACAAAACACCAGCGGTTCACGTAGTGAATCTTACAGTTCTATCTTGCCAACCGTGGTCTGTATGGAGTTGTTCAATAAAGGGCCCAAAATTAAGATAACATAGATGGGAGAGGTCTCTATGAATAGGAATTCCTAAGTATTTGATACCCTGTGAGGGACAGGCAAAGGGAAAGTTGGACTGGATGGAATACTATATGGATTTGGGGAGGGAGACATCGAGGGCTTCAGACTTCGCTGCATTGATTTTAAAATTTGACCATGTAACAAAGTGATCTATTTCAGCCATAACAGCAGGGATGGATATATGTGATTGAGTGATATATACTAGGACATCATCAGCAAATAGAGAGCACTTGTACTCGGTGCCTCCCACCTCAATCCACCTAATATTGGGGTTATGGCGAATTGATGAGAGCAGGTGCTCCGTCACTAGGATGTATAAGAGAGGGGACAGAGGACATCCCTGCCTTGTCCCATTGGTGATTGTGAAAGGTGATGAAAATGTTCTGACGCACCCCCTGGGCCTTGGGACACCCGGAGCCGGACCCTTTTTGGTGGATGCTGGTGGTTGTAGTCTTCGTGGCGGCGACCCGGTTCCGTGGCTCAGGGCGGTCAAACCAGTGGCGGAACTATTTATGTGGTTTTGATGTTTAAATGTCCGACTACGCCACCCGTGGATTGCGGTTAGAGTGAACCGCTGCTACAGGGCAGACCGCTGAGGCTGGTGTTGTGGGTGCAGCAGAGCGTAGCATAACTCCCCATGGGAGGAGTATAGCCTCAGGGCAGTGTATGCGGAGGATGGGGGTGATGGTGCTGAGCAGCAGCAGTAACGACACGGAGTCAGTGATGCAGTCCAGGGCCTTTACTCACAGTTCTTATTATCCAGACCACGTCTGCAGGTAACGGCTGCCCACGTCGTACTGTGCTCACCAGGTGAGGGGCTCAGACAACTCCCAGATAACTTTGGAGCACTTCACAGGACCCCCTTTGTGTGTCCTTTGTCTTGCCTTTCTTACCAACACTTCTGTCCGGCTGCCTCGGGCCTCCTCTTGGTAAACTTGGCGCCAGTTTCCCTGACCCTATGTGGTGCCTTCCTAGCGGGTGTAGCGAGGGGCTGCGCCACATAAAATGTCAGAGCCTCCGGTTTCTAGCTGAGGGTCGTTTCCTGCCTCCACTAGTTCGGGGACCGGTCTCCCCCTTTGGCCTGACCCCTCCACGCAGGTGGATTCGGGCGTGCGGTGGCGACTCGCCCGTCCGCACCCCTGGGATCCCTTCATTCCTCGTTCCTGGAGCCTTCTCCGCTCCTCTTCCTTCCTTCTCCCTCTTCCAGGCCTGGGCCTCTGTTACTAGGCCCGCCTCCGGAGCAGAGCTCATGCAGAGCCCCTGCTCCCTGCCACTTCTGCTCAGACTTCTCTGCACTGAACTAAGATGGTGCCCACCTTTTATACTCCCTTCTCAATGCACCCAGGAACTGCTTCCTCCCTGCTCCTGCACTACAGGGTTCCCCTTCCTCAGTGTTCCCTCCCCCCACTCCAGCCAGGGACAGGGACTGTCGTGCCCATCTCAGGGGCATATTGGTCGCCCTGCCCCACGGCAATGTGGTGTAATGCATGCAGGTGTCGGGTCCTGATCCACACTCCATCCTTACCTGAGAGTGAGATATCACACCTCTGGGTGAGGTGCAATACGTCTGTAGCAACCGAGCCCTCAGGGTGCTACAGTTCCATTTATCTTCAGCCTAGGTGACGTATTGCGATACAGGGCTGTGATTTTGGCTATAAAAGGGTCCCCTAGACCCCTACCCCAAGCTTTTTAAGAGAATCATATATGGCGTGCCAGGAGACTCTATGGAATGCTTTCTCAGCATCCAACGAGAGTATCTAATTACAAATTTTTAACTGCATCTAGCCCAGGAAATACTTTGTGCCTAGTAGCAGTGTCTGCTAGTGAGCGGATTATCCCGGCTGTTAAGCAAGCTGCACCACCTGTAGTTTAGACATTTAATTTTTTCAAAGGAAATGCTTCGGGACCATGGGATACTTAGTGAAGAGCATCAGGAGGCACCCCAAGGCATAGGGGCTGGGACTGGCAGTAGGATGCCTTGCGGTGGACAGCCGAGCTCGATCCTTATAAAAGCTTTTTAACTGCAGCAGCTTTAGTGGACGCTACTGGAGCTGGAATTACCGCGGCTGCTGGCATGAGACTTGCCCTCCAATAGATCCTTGTAAATGGATTTAAAGTGTATTCATTCAAATTAGAGAGACAATTTAAATTAAAAAGCTTAGAGCTGCCTCCACCACAGGGGGGCTCGCTCGACCCACCAGCGGACAGGCACCAGTATTGGGAGAGGGGGGCTGGCCGTCAGGGTACACCGCGGCTCTGGCACAAACCCGGCGACACGGAGGTGGCACGGGCAGGAGCGGACTGGCCGTGTCGGCTTCTCACTTTTTGGATTTTAGAAGGGCATGACATGCCTATATCTGTGTCTCCCCCTCCTTTTACTCCTCCACCTCTTTTATTTTCGCATGACTATATGTACTTGTCACTTTTCCATGTGTTAGTTATGTCTTCTGAGCAGTTTGTCAGCTTTTGGACACCTTTGAAGGTGTTTTCTATGTGTTTCTATGTGTTTTTGTTTGCCTGCCATTGGTTTTAACGGTGTTCGAAGGTGTTCGACGAACAGTTCGACGAACAGTTCGGCGAACACACGGGTGTTCGACGAACCGAACCGAACTCGAACACTACGGGGGTGGCTCAACACTAATGTTTATCTGTATCTTGGCTGGAAAATAATTTGACCTTGTAGCAGTTTGCAGTACTGATTCTATTAGGTCATCTATACTAAGCTCCACCAGCTTTCAAATTAATAATAATTTTTAGCTGCATCTAGCCCGGAAAATAATTTTGGGGCTCCTAGATGCGCAAGACACATGAGTGCCTTCTTGCTGCACTACCTGCAACATGACCCTCAGATAGTCAGAATTCGAAATAATCCTGTCTACTGGGTTGCCACACTCTTAGATCCCCCACACTCTTCGATCAACCTTTTAATTTTAATAAAGAACAAAAAAATGGTCATTTTTGAAATTATAAGCATTAGCAGGTTATTAGAAACTGAAATCAAACAGTTTTCAACTCAAAACTTTATTCTAGGTGATGTTACATTTGCACATAGGACCCCTTGTTCGAAAGGAGCTTATGAACTCTCTCGTCCATTGATTTTGTCAGGTTTTGGATGGTTTCTGCTTCAATTGTTTTGCATGAGGACAGAATACCCTCCCAGAGCTGGTGCTTAGATGTGAACTGCCTCCCGCCATCATAGACACTCTTTTTGATGATGCTCCAGAGGTTCTCAATGGGGTTGAGGTCAGGGGAGCATGGGGGTCACACCATAAGTTTGTCCCCTTTTATGCCCATAGCAGCCAGAGATGCAGATGTGTTATGTGCAGCATGAGACGGTGCATTATCATGCATGAAAATGATCTTGCTGCGGAATACACGGTTCTTCTTCTTGAACCATGGCAGGAAGTGCTGTTTGAGAAACTCCACATACATTATGGAGTTCATCTTTAGCCCTTCAGGGATCCTAAAGGGGCCAACAATCTCTTGCCCCATGATTCCAGCCCAAAACATTACTCCACCTCCTCCTTGTTGGCACCGTAGCCGTGTTTGCATGGGGTGTCCATCAACCAGCCATCCTCCACTCCAACCAACTGGACCATCGAGCGTTGCACGGCACTCATCGGTGAACAAAACAGTTTTGAAGTCAGTCTTCATGTATTGTTTGGCCCACTGGAGCCGTTTCTGCTTGTGTACAGTGGATAGAGGAGGTCGGCAGGATGGCTTACGCACAGCTGCAAACCTCTGAAGGACCCTGCATCTTGCTGTTCGGGGGACGTTGGAGGCACCAGCAGCTTAAAAACTTGTCTGCTGCTATGACAAGGCTTTTTTGCCGCTGCTCTTTTAACCTGACGTAATTGCCTGTAGGAAAGAGTCCTCAATTTTCCCTTATCAGCACGCACATGTGTGTACTGTGAATCAGGTACATACTTCTTGATTGTGCGATGATCAGGATGAAGTGTCTTGGCAATGTTGATTGTAGTCATGCCTTGATCTAAACACTCCACAATTTGTTGCTTCTCAGCAGCCGACACATCCTTTTTCATTCCCATTTTGGCAGAAAATGTAGGCTGCTTAATAATGTGGGACAGCCTTCTTAAGTAGTCTTGCCTTTCATTGGACACACCTGCCAAACTAATTAGCACAGGTGTCTGCAATTGTTTACAGTGATATAAAGAGCCCTGACACACATCACCATCAATGAGTTTAACTGACAAACAAAAAAATTCTTACCTTATCACTCCTAAACACTTTTTGCATAATAATTTGGAACACAGTGTACATGTGCTTTTCCACAAAACACCAGTGGTTCACGTAGTGAATCTTACAGTTCTAACTTGCCAACCGTGGTCTGTA
Source organism: Phyllobates terribilis (assembly GCF_046119375.1). Lineage (NCBI taxonomy): Eukaryota > Metazoa > Chordata > Amphibia > Anura > Dendrobatidae > Phyllobates > Phyllobates terribilis. Next base: position 845,909,503 of record NW_027362761.1, read on the forward strand.
TGGAATTGTTCAATAAAGGGCCCAAAATTAAGATAACATAGATGGGAGAGGTCTCTATGAATACGAATTCCTAAGTATTAGATACCCTGTGAGAGCCAGGCAAAGGGAAAGTTGGACTGGAAGGAATCCTTTATGGATTTGGGGAGGGAGACATCGAGGGCCTCAGACTTCGCTGCATTGATTTTAAAATTTGACCATGTAACAAAGTGATCTATTTCATCCATAACAGCAGGGATGGATATATGTGATTGAGTGATATATACTAGGACATCATCAGCAAATAGAGAGCACTTGTACTCGGTGCCTCCCACCTCAATCCACCTAATATTGGGGTTGGGTTATGGCGAATTGATGAGAGCAGGTGCTCCGTCACTAGGATGTATAAGAGAGGGGACAGGGGACATCCCTGCCTTGTCCCATTGGTGATTATGAAAGGTGATGAAAATGTTCCATTTATCTTCAGCCTAGGTGACGTATTGCGATACAGGGCCGTGATTTTGCATATAAAAGGGTCCCCTAGACCCCTACCCCAAGCTTTTTAAGAGAATAATATATGGCGTGCCAGGAGACTCTATGGAATGCTTTCTCAGCATACAACGAGAGTATCTAATTACAAATTTTTAACTGCATCTAGCCCAGGAAATACTTTGTGCCTAGTAGCAGTGTCTGCTAGTCAGCGGATTATACCAGCTGTTAAGCAAGCTACACCACCTGTAGTTTGGACACTTAATTTTTTCAAAGGAAATGCTTCGGGCCCCAGGGACACTCAGTGAAGAGCATCGGGGAGGCACCCCAAGGCACAGGGGCTGGTAGTGGCGGTAGGACGCTTTGCGATGGACCGCCAAGCTCGATCCTTATAAAAGCTTTTTAACTGAAGCAGCTTTAGTGGACGCTACTGGAGCTGAAATTACCGCGGCTGCAGGCATGAGACTTGCCCTTCAATAGATCCTTGTAAAAGGATTTAAAGTGTACTCATTCAAATTAGAGAGACAATTTAAATTAAAAAGATTAGACCTGCCTCCACCGCAGGGGGGCTCGCTCGACCCACCAGCGGACAGGCACCAGTCTTGTGAGGGGGTCCACCGCAGCTCTGGCACATACCCGGCGACACAGAGGTCGCACGGGCAGGAACGGACTGGCTGTGTCGGCTTCGCACTTTTAGAAGGGCATGACATGCCTATATCTGTGTCTCCCCCTCCTTTTCCTGCTCCACCTCTTTTCTTTTCACATGACTATATGTACTTGTCACTTTTCCATTTGTTAGTTGTGTCTTCTGAGCAGTTTGTCAGCTTTTGGACACCTTTGAAGTGTTTTCTATGTGTTTTCTATGTGTTTTTGCTTGCCTGCCATTGGTTTTAACGGTGTTCGAAGGTGTTCGACGAACAGTTCGGCGAACATACGGGTGTTCGACGAACCAAACCGAACTCGAACACTACGGGGGTGGCTCAACACTAATCCAGAAGTCTAAAATGGATGACTGAATGATGTTGCATTTCTGTGACTTGTGCCTGATTGCTTCCATGGTGTGTAATTTGTTAAGTGCTTTTAGCACAGTATGAAATTGTGCATAATTGACAACATACAGTATAATAACTGACTGCATATTAAACTGTAAATTGTGCTCCTTTATTTTCTTGTATAATTTAAATGATGGATCAGAATGGCATTGTGTCTGTATTTGGCTGTATAAGTTTTTACTGTGAAGAATACATTTTATTTTCTATTGTATTGTAGACCACTAACTTGTTGCATTTTGTAAGATCATTTATTTACCATTATACTGTATATATGTAATGTATATTAAATCACTTTGCTATAATTTTACTTCTAAATGTTATAAAGAAAACAACACTAAAAGTTGAAAGAAAAACAAAAAAAACATTGTATAAAATAATTACTACTGTAAATTCTCTTTGACTGAATGAGGTTTAGACTCTTTGATATCTACAGATGATTTGATTTATAAATTTTAGGCTGGATTTTCACATCATACAAGTATTATATGCACTATTCTGTTATTTTTGACAACCCGCAAAGAAAACATGTTCTTGCTTTAGTTCAAAGCACATGCAAGCAAGAAAATTATTAATTTTCGAGGCAGTATAGCATTTAATGAAATTGGTCATAGGTTGTTTTAGAAGGATACTTCTTTACTAGTGATGAGCGAGCATACTCGCTAGTACTCGGTACTCACCTGAGCATCTCAGTACTCGAGATGCTTGGAGCTCGCCGAGTACTTGCGAGATGCTCGGGCGGATGCTCGGGTCCCCTCCCTGCATGTTTGGTTGTGGCATTACAATGATTGGCTGGCCGCACAGCGTCATCAGGTCTATATCAGACCTGGCGCTGCTGTGCTCATCAGTCTACTCTGCAATCAGGCAGTGTAGGGAGCGGTGCTGCTGAGCTAGGGAGAGATTTGGTTGTGTATTAGGTAGTGTAGGGAGAAAACAAGTACATTACACATATCCATCTCAACAAATAGTTCTTCTGAGGACTAATCCATCTGCAGAGATATCAGGCAGGCAGTGTATATAGGCAGCCAGGCAGTGTACATAGCAGACTGCAGTGCATATAGCACAAGAGGCTCCATTCCAGTTCTGTATTCTGCTGCTGTTAGACATTTCTAGACAAAGCCCCAGGTCTCAGGGGCCAGGAATATTTTTCTTTGTATCTTAATCCTCATAATTGCTTAAAAAACAATCCAGAGAACACAGTTTTTCTGCACCATTTGCTTGTTGGCACTGCAGAATTCAGCCAGGTCCTTTCGATATTACAGCGCTAAAAATCCAGCTATTTAAAACTGTGGTTTGTCCGTCACAGGGATCACATATAATTGCGCTGAAAATACTGCCATTTTTGGCCTCCATTCATATTTTTTTTCAGTGTGTCAGCAAAGTTTTTGACACCAGTTTGCTGTTCAAAATAGTTACCTACAGGCCAGGTATTTAAAACTGTGGTTTGTCCATGACACGGATCACATATACGTTTTCTGAAAATTCTGCCATTTCTGGCCTCCATTCCAATTTGTTTTCAGTGTGTCAGCAAAGCTTTTGACACCGGTTTGCTGTTCAAAATAGTTACCTACAGGCCAAGTATTCAAAACTGTGTTTTTTCCGTCACACAGATCACATATACGTTTTCTGAAAATTCTGCCATTTCTGGCCTCCATTCCAATTTTTTTTCAGTGTGTCAGCAAAGCTTTTGACACCGGTTTGCTGTTCAAAATAGTTACCTACAGGCCAAGTATTCAAAACTGTGTTTTTTCCGTCACACAGATCACATATACGTTTTCTGAAAATTCTGCCATTTCTGGCCTCCATCCTAATTTTATTTCAGTGTGTCAGCAAAGTTTTTGACACCGATTTGCTGTTCAAAATAGTTACCTACAGGCCAGGTATTTAAAACTGTGGTTTCTCCGTCACACGGATTACATATAACTAAGCTCCAAATTCAACCATTTGTAGTTAGCGTGGAAGATATTGTCCTCCATTTAAAATGGGCAAGATGCGTGGCAAGGGATGGGGAACTGGACGTGATGGTGATGGAGATGGTGCATGCAGAGGCTGAGGCCATGGGCAAGCTGAAATTGTGCCACAACAAACACCCACATCTTCTCGCCCGACCTTTCTGTCCCAATTCCTAGGGAACCGCAGCACACCACTATTGAACCCAGAGCAGTGTAAAAGGTTGTTGGTTGGATAGCGGATAATGCTTCCAGTCACTTTGCCACCACCACCACCCTGCCTTCCACACGGTCAAGTCTCAGTAGCCGTGAGTCTGAACTGCATATTCCTTACCCTGATCCTCCTTCCTCCCACCATGCTGAGTGCCCAGAGACAACTGATCCCACACTTGGACACTGCGAAGAGCTGTTTACATTTCCATTTATAGATTCAGGCCTCTTGCCCGGTCCACTTGAAGCGGGGCAAGAGGAGATCGCGTGTAGCGATGCCCAAATATTGGAGCAGTCATGGTCACACAAAGGGAGCAGTGGAAAAGTGTCACAAGAAGGGGATGATGATGAGACACAATTGCCAGAAAATCAGGAGGAGGACCAGGATGCAGAAGTGGAAGACGAGGTGGTGGATGATGTAGTAACTAACCCAACCTGGCAGGAGAGTGTAAGAAGGAAGACTTGCCTAGGGCCAGGTGCGGAACTCCGGCGTCGGAGCAGCCAGGGTCCTGCCCAGTGTGCCAGGGGGCGGGATTAAGAGTGCACAGGGGACTTCCTGGACAGTGCTGGGTGACAGAGGAGAGAGACGGAAGAGAGGAAGTCAGGTGTCTGGGCTCACGCGAAAGAGACAGTTGGTTGGGGAGAGCAGACCCGCAGTAGGGGAGTAACAGTCGGACCTGCCGACAATGTGAGAGAGACGTGCTGCCCTGTCCTCGGTGAAATAGAGACGTGATGACCTGTCTGCAGAGAAGGACGAACGGGTGACACAGCTTGCCGCAAAAACAAAGGACATGCAGTCTGTACCGGGCCTGCAGAAAGTGATCGCTCAGTTACCTGCATCACCACAGTTTTCCAGACATCTGACCGTGACCTACGGTTGAGGACACACACCGGGATTAGTGATCCTAACGCAGTTTGTTGTACGCCGGAGGAGCTTGCTACGGCTCTTAAAGGAGTTGTGACCACTGTCGTGTGGTCAAAGGACTGGGGGCCCAGTGGGTGAGACCCGAGACCGCCCACTGCCGCCAGAAGACGGACACCCTCCGGAGTGAGTGTCTGAAGACGGATGTAGTTATTGCTAAAGGACAGATAAGTGCAAGCCTCCAGTAATCTACCTTCTCTTATTCAGCCTGAACTTTTGGGACTGTGCCGTATTGTTCATCCTTTCCGTGTTATAGTTAAACCACAATCGTTTATTGTCTGATTTTACTGTTTTATTGTTGTGTAACTTAAATTTACACTCCCTGCGTGGAGAAACGAAATCTTGAATTAAACCTCTGCCATACTCTCTGCGTGCTGTGTGTGGCATCCGAGCCTTTTAACAAGGACATGCAGAGCGAAAACAGCAGCACACAGGGGGAGGGAGGCTGAGCACTCCAACAGGCAGGAAGAAGCAGTGTCGTGGCCACAGACAGAAGGCAGGAAACCGCTCCCCGTAACACCAACACAAAGGAAGTTGCCAGTACAATTGTTAGGTCTTCCCGAGTCTGGTTGTTTTGTAAAGACCCACTTCCTAATAATGGGAACATTGTTTTCAGTAGTTCCTCGGACCTCCACATCTCTTCCAAGGGGCATTGGAGTGCCTCCAAATTTTTGGCAACCCTTGCATTCACTGCATAGGCAAACACAAAGGGAGACCTACTTCCTAATAATGGGAACATTGTTTTAAGGAGGCCCTCCTCTAATTCTCTTCAAAGGGGTATTGGGGTGCAATAACAGTATAGGAGAACCACTCTTTAGTAATGGGAACAATAAAACATAGCCGGCTGATTGCTCTCTAAGAATAGTGAGGGCCGATTGCTGGCCCTTTAAGAATAATAAAGGCCGCCTGATGGCCCTATAAAAATAGGCACTGTAACTTGCAGAGTCCCTCCTTCATAAATGAAACACGATGTGTCTGATGATATCTCACACACCACATGGCCAGATAAGGTTGTAAAATGTTAAAATTACATTTCCTGGTGAATGCATTTGTCATGGTTGAAAGCAATGCAAAAGTGCAAAAACGCATCAAAAACGCTAAGTGTGAACATAGCCCAAGGTGTGGAGGAGTATTTTTGTTTTTGGTTATTTATTTTGCTTTATATACATGTCATTACCCTGGAAAGGATGTTCCTTAACATATTTCCCAGGAAAATCCATTTTGGTTTCATTTTTGTATGTTTTATTGTGAGTTCGTAAAAGTGGCTTAATACCTCTGACAACATTGTTGACAGCAGTGACTAGCGAGTCAGAAATGCTTCCAGGGGTCTTCCCCATTCTGATCCCATGTCATTTGAGCACTGTTCCCATCGATTTGGGAAATTTTAGGCCCTCTGCAGACTGCCAGGGTGAGCCACCTGAAAAATGCTCCAGTTTCCCATAGACTTACATTGGGCTTGCTGCTCGGGTCGAGCACCCGAGTATTCCAATGTGCTCGACCCGAGCATAGAGCACCTGAGCATTTTAGTGCTCGCCCATCACTAATCTTTACTATATTTACTAGATTTTATGTGGCCTTGCAAGCAGAAAACCATGCAGGTGTTAAAACATGTTGTGGGCGCATCTATTTTTTAGCATAAACCAGTAGTAGATACATTAATCTTTATATTGTTAACTGAAAGGATATATCTTGCACAATTTTCCTTTAAATCATCAGAATTCCTGTTTGTAACAAAAGAATCAGTCCAACAACAAACTAAAACTGTAGCAATGCATTTCTTCATCTAAGGCAAAGATTCAGTAAGCCTTTGACTCCATAAGCATACATACACACAGAAAAAATCATTTAAATTTGTCCCTCTCCCTGTAATACAGTTGAAATCAGAATTTCACATACACTATATAAAAAAACACATATGCATGTTTTTCTCAATATCTGACATGAAATCAGAATAAACCTTTCCCATTTTAGGTCAATTAGGATTGGCATAATTTTTGATATTTGCCAAATGCCAGAATAATAAAAGAGAGAATTTTTTAAGGCATTTTTATTACTTACTGCAAAATCAAAAGTTTATATACATTTCATTAGTATTTGGTACCATTGCCCCTAAACTGAATTACTTGGGTCAAGCATTTGGGATATCCTTCCACAAGCTTCTCACAATAGTTGGTCGGAATTTGGGCCCATTCCTCCTGACAAAACTGGTGTAACTGATCAAGGTTTGTAGGTCGTCTTGCTCGCACCTGGCTTTCAGCTTTGCCCATAAATTTTCAATAGGATTGAGATCAAGGCTTTGTGATGGCCACTCCAAAACATTGACTTTGTTATCCTTAAGCCACTTTGTTACCATTTTGGCAGTAAGCTTCGGGTCATTGTCCATTTGGAAGACCTATTTTCGCCCAAACTTTAAACTTTCTGACTGATGTCTTGAGATGTGGCTTCAGTATTGCCACATTATCTTCTTTTCTCATGATGCCATCTATTTTGTGAAGCGCACCAGTCCACAACATGATGCTGCCAACCCCTGTGTTTCACAGTTGGGATGGAGTTCTTAGGCTTCCAAGCTTCTCCCTTTTTCCTTCAAAGGTAATGATGGCCATTATGTCGGAAAAGTTAAATTTTTGTTTCATCAGACCACAGGACATGTCTCAAAAAATTAAGGTCTTTGTTTCTGTATTCATTTGCAAACATTAATCTGGCTTTTTTATGTTTCTTTTGGAGTAATGGCTTCTTCCTGGCAGAGTGACCTTTCAGCCCATGTTGATACAAAACTCGTCTCACTGTGGTTATTGACACAATCTTACAAGCTCCCGCCATCATCTTCACAAGGTCTTTTGCTTTTGTCCTTGGGTTGATATGCACATGTCGGACCAAAGCACGTTCATCTCTGGGACACAGAACCCGTCTCCTTCCTGAGCGTATGATGGCTGGACATTTCCATCTTGTTTGTACAGATGAACAAGGCACGTTCATGTATCTTGAAATTGTACCCAAGGATGAGCCAGACTTGTGCAAGTCCACAATTCTCTTCTTGATATCTTGGCTGATTTCTTTAGACTTTCCAATGATGCTACACAAAGAAGCAGTGTGTTTCAGGTGTGTATTAAAATACATCCACAGGTGTATCTCTAATTAACTCAGATGTTGTCAAAAAAACTTCCAAACACATAATAACATCATATGGGCAGTCCAGAATTGTTTAAAGGCATAGTAATCTTAGTGTATGTAAACTTTTGACTTTGCAGTAAGTAATAAAAATGCTTTAAAACATTCTCTCTCTCTCATTATTCTGGCACTTGGCAAATATTAAAAATTATGGTAATCCTAATTGACCTAAATGGGAAAGGTTTATTCCAATTTTATGTCAGATATTGAGAAAAATATGCATGTGTCTTTTTATATAGTGTATGTAAACTTATGGTTTCAACTGTATAAAAAGAAACATGCAAACAGCTATACTACACACATGCAATGCTTAAACATACATCACTATCAGTCTGAGTCAGTATTCTGCACAAAAACAGTTTGCGTGGTCCCAAATGACAAAGAGGGATAATTTTTGAACTGTAATATTTTTAATTTTAAAAAACATGAAATGTCTACCAGTGTATTGTTTCATTAAATGGGTTATTGATTATTACTAGGTTATGATCTGTGTCTATTATAAGGTCACTTTGACATCACTAAGGCTATATGTGCGTTAAAGAGATTGTAGGGGTTTACAAGGCAATTCAAGTACTGGTGGTTAACAGCAAATTTAGTCACCCTGAATTAATCTGAACCTATTGAATTTCAATTTCAAAAGATTTAATCATGTGTAATGATCACCGTTTGCCTTCAAATCAGCATCCATGGGTTATATGTGATATTGCCTCTGAGCTCTACTGACCAGAACAGTACTGAGGTGCAGCAGCACATATACAACGTGAGCATAGGTGTAGCTCAAAAACTCATAATACCCACCTCAACTGCTGTAAAACCTTTTAATCCATATTTCAATTGCTGCTGAACCTAACAATACACATATCAGCTGCAGAACTTTATAATACACACCTCAGCTGCCACAGAATTTCATAATATACACTCAGCTGCTGCAGAACATCATTATACACACCTCTAAAGAACATCATAATTTACACCTCAGCTGCTGCAGAACATTATAATCCACAAATGAGAAAAATAGATGACGTGTCAGCTCACGAAACTGGGCGTTACATGTCCAGAGCTTCATAAAGCCTCTCAAGGATCAAGTCACAGTGGCTGCAGTGATATGAGGATGCAAGGAAAGGATGATCCAGCGTGGTAAACAATATTCCATGTAAATAAAATTAAATGTAACATTTAATAGTATCTTTAAAAGCTCCAGATATCAAATTGGCAATAGTACAAGTGGGGGAACTAGTAACAGGACCTACGCGTTTTGGTTGGATGCCTTACTCATGGTCTAAACCAGTGTTTTCCAAACTCCAATCCTCACGGACCCCACAGGTCATGTTTTCAGGATTTCCATAGTATTGCACAGGTGAGAGAATTCTTGATGCCTTGATGATACTTCAATCACCTGTGCAATACTAAGGAAATCCTGAAAACATGACCTGTGGGGTCCGTGAGGACTGGAGTTTGGGAAACACTGGTCTAAACCATGGGACCTTGAATAAAGAGTTCAGTAGAAACACATAGGTCCTGCCAGGACCTACGTGTTTCTGCTGGACTCTTTATTCATGGTCCCATGGTTTAGACCATGAGTAAGGCATCCAACCAAAACACATAGGTCCTGCTACTAGTACTGAGCTAAAAAAAGAGAATGGACAGCACCTACCAAAACATACATTGATCTAATGCCTCTCGGCAAAAATATATAAAACTGAACATGAGGTTCTTAGTTTAACATTCTGATCAAACTGTATGAAGCCCACTGCCACATCACGGCAAACCTCTAAGTGGGTCCTAACATTTCCTGCCTGAACGGGAGCGGAGCCGTGCGCCAACCACCACCGCCGCGACGATGCACCAGCAGGGCGGGCGGCCTGGTGCCTCACAGCACCCGTGCTGCAAGACCAAGTCCCCATGACTCCAGGCCGCACTGCCCGACGAGCACAAAGCCACAGCAACAATGGACGACACACTGCACCAGCACCACATGAAAGGAGCGTTGTGACTCACCATCCATAAGCTCTCAAGTGAGAGCAAAAATAGGCTAGACCCTCTTTGCAGTCTCCTGCTAATTAAAATTGCCTGTGCCAAATGGGAGGAGTGCACATCCGAAAAAAAAGGACAGATCATGCATTGAGCTAAAAAAATAGAATGGACAGCACCTCCAAAAACATACGTTGATCTAATGCCTCTCGGCAAAAATATATAAAACTGAACATGAGGTTCTTAGTTTAACATTCTGATCAGACTGTATGAAGCCCACTGCCACGTCACGACAAACCTCGCAGTGGGTCCTAACATTTCCTGCCTGAACTGGAGCGGAGCCGTGCTCCAACCACCGCCGCTGTGACGATGCACCATTCTCTTTTTTATGGCTCAATGTATGATCTGTCCTTTTATTTAGAATGTGCACTCCTCCCATTTGGCACAGGCGATTTTAATTAGCAGGAGACTGCAAAGAGGGTCTAGCCTATTTTTGCTCTCACTTGAGAGCTTGTTGAAGGTGAGTTACAATGCTCCTTTCATGTGGTGTTGGTGCAGTGTGTCGGCCATTGTTGCTGTGGCTTTGTACTTGTGGGGCGGCGCGACCTGGTGTCATGGGGACTCGGTCTTGCAGCACGGGAGCTGTGAGGCATCAGGTCGCCCGCCCTGCTGGTGCATCGTCGTGGCAGCGGTGGTTGGCGCACGGCTCCGCTCTCATTCAGGCAGGAAATGTTAGGACCCACTACGAGGTTTGCCGTGACGTGGCAGTAGGCTTCATACAGTCTGATCAGAATGTTAGACTAAGAACCTCATGTTCAGTTTTATATATTTTTGCCGAGAGTCATTAGAGCAACGAATGTTTTTGGAGGTACTGTCCATTCTCTTTTTTATGGCTCCCTGCTACTAGTACTCCCACTTGCACTATTGCCAATTTGATATCTGGAGCTTTTAAAGATACTATTAAATGTTACATTTTATTTACCTGGAATATTGTTTTCCACGCTGGATCACCCTCTCCTTGCTTCATTATAATATACACCTCCTAATACACACCTCAACTGCTGCAGAACCTCATAATACTCTTGATCAGCTGAAAACCTAATTACATATTAGACCTGTTGCAGGGCATAATAATACACACCTCAGCTGCTGCAGAACCTTATAATTCACATCTCTGCCCCTGCAGAACATAATAATACTCACCTCAGCTGCTGCAAAAGCTCATAATACATATCTAAGCTGGTGTATAACCACATAATACACACCTCATTTGCTGCAGAACCTCATAATGCACAACTCAGCCTCTGCTGAACCTCCTAATACACATCACAGCTGCTGCAGAACCTCATAATACAGATCTCAGCGGCTGCAGAACCTCATAACACAGATCTCAGCTGCTGCAGAACCTCATAATACATACCTCAGCCTCTGCTGAACCTCTTAATACACATCACAGCTGCTGCAGAACCTCCAGGATGGGTTGGAGAAGCTTCTCCAAATGGCTTAGAGATTTTGATTGCCAATATTCCCCAGATTATATCAGAGAAGACTTTTTGATACTGTACTACTACTTGGTCCAATGCAGAATGTGCATCGTATTTCCAAAAATTATTCCTGGGGCTGGGGGCTGTGTCATAGGTGCAGGAAGATTCCATGACAAGGGCCTCCCTTGACAAACATTATCTACGATGGAGTACTGTAGTAGTTGTGGCGCTCAATTCAAGTTTTCAGAGGGCCATCAGTCGGTCATCAACAGTCATTGTAAATTTCTATTGAATATGTATCCCCTACCTCAGTCATAATGTGGCACAACCTGTGACAATGACAAATATTAGTTTGGTAGGATTACTGTACATTCCAGATTTGTCCACTGCACAATGTGCATAGGGTTTGTGAAAATTACCCCATTGGGCTGAGTCATGGTTGACGCAGGAAGCCACCATCCCAAGGGCCTCCAATCACAAATAGTAGTTAGGCTGGAGTAGGAATACTGTCCCAGTTTGCCCACTGCACAATGTGCATAGGATCAGTAAAAATTAGCCCTATGGGCTGAGTCATGGTTGACTCACTATTTTGGCTGTGCCTGTGACAGCTAGCTTGGCTTGTGCCATCAACATCTGCAAATCTGTTCATATTCAACAGTCATAAGTAACATAGCTAAAGATAATACAATAATTAAAGCAAAAATAATGACGACCCTGCTTGTAAGTCCTTACGGTCTACAATGAGGTGGGGGTGACAGAAAGGACAGGGGCTTATTTACAATGATGGTCCAGCCATCTTGAGGGGATGAGGGATAGATAAAGGCTGCATGAGCTCATCACCAGCCAGTATCTATAGTGCTTTTGGGTTCGGTGGAGACTTATGCCATGTCACCTGGGCTATGTCCTTCAGAATCTGCTGTTCAAGAAGCAGGCGCTCATACCTCCTGCCCACAAGCTGTGGTTGCTCACACACAACAAACATCAACCACATCCACTTCCTTGTGCTATCAAAGCGTCCAGTTGTCAATGCCTGAGAGCTTGGAAAGAAAGCGTAAATACCCAGCCACGCACCCACAGGCACAAATACTAAACTCGCACATTGCCAAATTGCTAGCTGTGGAGATGTTACCGTTTAGGCTTGTGGGAGCAGAATCTTCCGTGATCTCTTTGCTGTGGCTGCTCCACCATACAGTGTTCCCAGCAGCCACTATTTCGCCTGGTGTGCCGTCCCTGTGTTACACAAGCATGTGTTAAACAGTATGAACCGTGCTCTCACCAACGCCGTAACCCGGAAGGTCCACCTAACAACAGACACCTCGACAAATTGTTGTGTACAGGGATAATGCATTTCTGTCATGGCACACTGGGGGAACCTGGTGGATGGTGGGAGAAAGGCGCAAACTAGAACATCACACATCCCACCCACACTAAGAATAGCGGGCCCAACTTCTGTCACAGTTTCCACCTCTTCATATTCCATTTCCTCTCTCACCTTCTCCTGCTCCTCATCCTCTGCTGAATTACCCTCCCCATCACTGCCAAGCTGGGACCTGTGCAGTAGTGCATAGGCAAAGTGGCAAGATGCTCTGCTGAAGCTGATCTGTTTAGGTCAGAAAGCAAACACTGCAACAGAGCTGTGGCAAGCTTTAAAACAACAGACCAATCAGTGGCTCTCCCCGCTGCACCTCCAACCTGGTCTGGTCATCTGCGATAATGGGCATAACCTGGTGGCGACTTTAAAAATTGACAAGCTGGTACACATGCCATGTATGGCTCACGTGCTGAACCTAGTAGTTTAGAAATTTCTGAAAACTTTCTGTGACTTGCCATACCTACTTGAGAAGGTGCACTGTATTAGCGCCCATTTCCACCATTCCTCTACTACTTTTGCTGCTTTTACAGCGCTGCAAAAGCTCTTGAATTTGCCAAGTCACCGACTCATTTGCGACCTGCCAACGCGGTGGAATTCCACTTATCGTATGTTGGCGAGGATTAGTGAACAGCAGAGGGCTGTAGCTGAATACCAGCTTCAGCATGCCCGTCAGACTAAGAGTCAGCCACCACACATAATAACTGTCGAGTGGGTGTGGATCGCTGACATTTGTGCGGTTCTTGAGAACTTTGAGTACTGCACCAACCATGTGAGCAGTGATCAGGCTATAATCAGCTTAACTATCCAGCTGTTGTGTCTCTTGAAATAATCACTGCATAATCTCAAAGTGGAAGCTTTGAGTGCCCAGCATGTTGGTATGGAGCCAGATTTCCCAATGGGTGATACTACCCAGCCTAGCCAATATTCTGAGACAACATTGGGTGATGAGGAGGAAGATGAGGAGGGAGAGGACTTGTTTTTCTGTGCTACCGAGGGGACTCGTAATGCTACAGAGGGGACACCCAACCAAAGCTTCATGTCTGTCCAGCGTGGATGGGCTGGAGAGTAGGAGGTGGAGGAGGAGGCGAGTCAGCGTGAGGAGAGGATGGGTACTGTTTCTGCTGTTGGGGACACAGAACATTTGCCTTTTTGCAGCTTGGCCCACATGACACCATTCATGTGTAAGTGTCTGTGGCAAGACCCTCATGTGATACACATTTTATCCAATAGTAATAATAATAATAATTTTAATTTATATAGTGCCAACATATTCCGCAGCACTTTACAATTAAGTGGAGACATGTACATACAATAAATTCAGTTTAAACAGTTCCATTAGGAGTGAGGTCCCTGCTCGCAAGCTTACATTCAACAAGGCAATGGGTGGACACAATAGGTGAAAAGTGTTTGTTATTTCAGGTCAGGCAATTATAATAAGTAGGGATTTTCATATAAGACTAGAGATGAGCGTTGTTCTACTCGAACTGTTCGCCAATCTCAAATTCGAGCTGTTTTGGGCGGTGTTCGAGCCGTTCGGCGAACACGAACGATTTGAGAAAAATTCGGCTGTTCGAGGTTATGTTCGATAACTGTTCGTGCACCAAAATCATAACTGGATTTTTTCTCAGTAATGATGAAAATTAATGTTAATACGCAGTTTGAGTGTACAGCGGGGTGGGGGGAGGGGCAGGGGATGGATCTCTGCAGGAATAATGAAGAACTCCATTTTTTTTTCTCTTTCCCGCATTTACAGTGGGGAGGTGCAATCTGTCAGCCTATCAGCAGCGCACACACGGAGCGAAGTGCTTTTTTTCACACAAGCAAGGGCATGTGTCATTGGCAGTGTATGTCACATGTCCTTGCCCTATAAGACCCAGCCATTTTCCCTGTCGCCACCATTTTCTCACTGCTGCAGCTGCGTGTTAGACGGCACCGCTGTTGCTGTGTGCGCTATACCTTGTTAATTTCAAGCCAATTTTCGCACAAATCTACAGATAGCTTGGGAGTAGGGAATAGTTGTGATTGCAGTCCTTTTAAGGACTAGGTTACAGCATTTCCTACGACTTTTATCAGGCAGGTCTGTGCTCTTAAATAGATAGATTGTGGGAGTAAAGACTAATTGTAATTGCAGTCCTTTTCAGGACTAGGTTACATCAGTTCCTATCAGTTTTTGCCAGGCAGGTCTGTGCCAGTGCTGTGCAAGTTTTTTTCACAGCATTTGGCTGAATCTAGCAAAGCTAGTCCTTTTTGGCCTATTGCAGAGTGTGTTAGTCAGTGGAGTAGCCTATCTGTGTTGCAAGACATGCCACCTGTGTATAGAATACCAATTTTTTTACTGCACCTAGTGAAGTAAAATCTTTTGGGCATAGCATCATTCTATTAGTCCATCTATACTGACCTCCATCAGGTTGCAAATTGAATATAATTTTTTCCTGCATTTAGCTCTGAAAAAATATTTGGGCTTCTAGCAGTGTGTGGGACTTGTTCTATTAGTCCATCTATACTGACCTCCATCAGGTTGCAAACTAAATATAATTTTTTTCTGCATCTAGCTCTGAAAAAATATTTGGCCTTCTAGCAGTGTGTGGGACTTGTTCTATTAGTCCATATATACTGACCTCCATCACGTTGCAAATTCAAAATAATTTTTTGTCTGCATCTAGCTCTGAAAAAATATTTGGTCTTCTAGCAGTGTGTGGGACTTTCTCTATTAGTCCATCTATACTGACCTCCATCAGGCTGCAAATTGAAAATAATTTTTATCTGCATCTACCTCTGAAAAAATATTTGGCCTTCTAACTGTGTGTGGGACTTGTTCTATTAGTCCTTCTATACTGACCTCCATCAGGTTGCAAATTGAAAATAATTTTTTTCTGCATCTAGCTCTGAAAAAATATTTGGCCTTCTAGCAGTGTGTGGGACTTTCTCTATTAGTCCATCTATACTGACCTCCATCAGGTTGCAAATTAAAAATAATTTATATCTGCATCTAGCTCTGAAAAAATATTTGGCCTTCTAGCAGTGTGTGGGACTTTCTCTATTAGTCCATCTATACTGACCTCCATCAGGTTGCAAATTAAAAATATTTTTTTGTCTGCATCTAGCTCTGAAAAAATATTTGGCCTTCTAGCAGTGTGTGGGACTTTCTCTATTAGTCCATCTATACTGACCTCCATCAGGCTGCAAATTAAAAATTATTTTTATCTGCATCTACCTCTAAAAAAATATTTGGCCTTCTAGCAGTGTGTGGGACTTGTTCTATTAGTCCTTCTATACTGACCTCCAGCAGGTTGCAAATTGAATATAATTTTTTTCTGCATCTAGCTCTGAAAAAATATTTGGGCTTCTAGCGGTGTGTGGGACTTGGTCTATTAGTCCATCTATACTGACCTCCATCAGGTTGCAAATTAAAAATAATTTTTTTCTGCATCTAGCTCTGAAAAAATATTTGGGCTTCTAGCAGTGTGTGGGACTTGGTCTATTAGTCCATCTATACTGACCTCCATCAGGTTGCAAATTGAATATCATTTTTTTCTGCATCTACTTCTGAAAAAATATTTGGGCTTCTAGCAGCATGTGGGACTTGTTCTATTAGTCCATCTATACTGACCTCCATCAGGTTGCAAATTAAAAATATTTTTTTTCTGCATCTAGCTCTGAAAAAATATTTGGGCTTCTAGCAGTGTGTGGGACTTGGTCTATTAGTCCATCTATACTGACCTCCATCAGGTTGCAAATTAAAAATAATTTTTTTCTGCATCTAGCTCTGAAAAAATATTTGGGCTTCTAGCAGTGTGTGGGACTTGTTCTATTAGTCCTTCTATACTGACGTCCAGCAGGTTGCAAATTGAATATAATTTTTTTCTGCATCTAGCTCTGAAAAAATATTTGGGCTTCTAGCGGTGTGTGGGACTTGGTCTATTAGTCCATCTATACTGACCTCCATCAGGTTGCAAATTAAAAATAATTTTTTTCTGCATCTAGCTCTGAAAAAATATTTGGGCTTCTAGCAGTGTGTGGGACTTGGTCTATTAGTCCATCTATACTGACCTCCATCAGGTTGCAAATTAAAAATAATTTTTTTCTGCATCTAGCTCTGAAAAAATATTTGGGCTTCTAGCAGTGTGTGGGACTTGGTCTATTAGTCCATCTATACTGACCTCCATCAGGTTGCAAATTAAAAATATTTTTTTTCTTCATTTAGCTCTGAAAAAATATTTGGGCTTCTAGCAGTGTGTGGGACTTGTTCTATTAGTCCTTCTATACTGACCTCCAGCAGGTTGCAAATTGAATATAATTTTTTTCTGCATCTAGCTCTGAAAAAATATTTGGGCTTCTAGCGGTGTGTGGGACTTGGTCTATTAGTCCATCTATACTGACCTCCATCAGGTTGCAAATTAAAAATAATTTTTTTCTGCATCTAGTTCTGAAAAAATATTTGGGCTTCTAGCAGTGTGTGGGACTTGGTCTATTAGTCCATCTATACTGACCTCCATCAGGTTGCAAATTGAATAAAAAAATTTTCTGCATCTAGCTCTGAAAAAATATTTGGGCTTCTAGCGGTGTGTGGGACTTGGTCTATTAGTCCATCTATACTGACCTCCATCAGGTTGCAAATTAAAAATAATTTTTTTCTGCATCTAACCCAGCCAATAGTTTTGGCCTAATACCACAGTTTGGCCACTCAGCTCTGCTCGGTTACCATCCATTGTTTTTTTGTGCAAACAACTCCAGAGTTGTGAATTAGTTCACCACCAAAATGAGTGGAAAAAGGCCTGCTGCTGGTGGAAAGGGGAATAGGCGTGTTGGGAAGGGGAAAAAAGGTTGTGTCCGTGAGGTAGGTGCAGAAGAAAGACCATCTTCCAGCCAAACTAAAATGTCTACTTCTTTTAGCGGACAATGTGATAAGATCCCTTTCTTACGGCCACGCCAATCGCTACAAATTCCAGATGAGGCACAAAAACAGCAGGTGCTTCAACGGATATCAAGTGCTCCTTTAAGTGGGCTCTCCTCCACATCAACTTCAACATCACAAATACTCCAGTCCTCAAAGGTGTCACCCAAATCGCACTTGCTTCCTCACAGCTCCCAAATCTCCAGCTGCCCGTCTGAGTATGAGGTAGAACAGATGGTTGAGTCTGCAGAGCTGTTTACTCATACTATAGCCTGGGAATCAGAGGTCGACTCCAGCGCTTCTGTGAATCCAGACGAGGAAATGATCTGCACTGATGCCCAGAATCTTTATGAGTCGGATCCAGGACCAGATGCAGAAGGTTCTGACCATAATGTAGACCCTCATTCCCAAACTGTAACTCCTGTTGGTGGAGACAATGAGGAAGACGATGATAAGACTCAAATACCTGATTGGAGCGACAACTTTAGTTTTTTGTCAGGGCAGGAACAGGTTGGCTCTGAGGACGACGGGTGGGATAACGCACAGGGTGATGATGATGAGGTCGGAGATCCCACTTACTGTCAACCCACAGTCAGCCAAGAGATGAGGTCAGCAGAGGAGGTGGAGGAAGATGCTAGTGACGACGAGGTCAGGTTGCGCCTTCCTGGACAGAGACGTAGTACTGGAAGCACGTCAACAACTGCATCCTCAAACACAACTCTGCCTCTCACCACAAGTCGTGGTGGCTCTTCAGGTCGCATGGGTGCTAAGCCTTGCATAGCCTGGGCATTTTTTCAGATCGATAAAGATGACCCAACTCGTGTTATCTGTAACATTTGTCAGCAAAAGCTAAGTAGAGGCCAAAAAATACATAGTTTGAGTACTTCATGCATGAACCGGCACATGGACATGAAGCATAAGTTGCAGTGGGAAGCTCAGTGTGCTACAATGCGGTCTAGCCGGCCGGGCCAACCACCGTCTGCCATATCTTGTGCATCCGCGGCCTCTTCATCCTCTGTGACTGGGGGGACAGCAGTCACACCTGTTTTGGGGCGCAGACCTGCCACCTCTTTACCCGCAACAGCCAGCGTGATTGGCAGGTCATCATTTTCTTTGGAGGTGGTAACACCAGCTGGTCTTGAGCGCTGTCCGACATCGATAGCACCACCTTTGGATCAAGGCAACCTAACATGTCCGCCTGCATCTTCCTCACAGACCGGCAGTTTGCCGGGGACACCCTTATCAACCCCGTCTAAGCACAATAGCCAGCCCTCGGTCCCTCAGATGTGGACAAGTAAAAGACCATTTCCTCCTAACCATGAGAAAGCTAAGAGGTTGAATTTCACCATCTGCAAGCTCTTGGCTACAGAAATGCTGCCTTTCCGCCTGGTGGACACAGAGGATTTTCGAGACCTTATGTCCGTCGCAGTGCCCCAGTACCAGATGCCCAGTCGGCACTACTTCTCAAAGAAAGGTGTGCCTGCGCTCCACCAGCATGTCGCACACAACATCACCGCTTCTTTGAGAAACTCTGTGTGTGACAGGGTGCATTTCACCACAGACACTTGGACGAGTAGGCATGGACAGGGGCGTTACATGTCGCTGACTGGGCACTGGGTAACTATGGTGACAGCAGGACAAGGGGCTGCTGTCCAAGTCTTGCCGTCCCCACGAGTTGTGCGTCAATCCTCTTTATGTCATTTTTCCTCCACTGCTTCTGCCTCCTCAACCTCCTCTCGGTCTTCCACCTGCACCCAAAGCCTGTCTGGTCATGCCACAAGCTTTCTAACTGCGCAGAAGGGATCCTGCACACCTCCTTACTATGCTGGCAGTAGGGCTCAACGTCATCAGGCGGTTTTTACATTGAAATGTCTGGGAAATGTGAGTCACACAGCTGAGGAGTTGTGGTCAGCTCTGGAGAACCAATTTCATGAATGGTTGTCTCCACTGGACCTGAAACCAGGGAAGGCCGTGTGCGACAATGCTGCAAACCTGGGTGCGGCCCTTCGCCGGTGCAATGTCACACACGTGCCTTGTATGGCTCACGTGTTGAACCTGGTTGTCCAGCAATTTTTAGCCCACTATCCCAGACTAGATGGCCTTCTGCAGAGGGCACGGTCGCTGTGTGCTCACTTCCGCCGTTCGCATCCCGCAGCTCAGCGACTTACATCTCTACAGAAGTCGTTGGGCCTGCCACTTCACCGGCTAAAATGCGATGTGCCTACCCGGTGGAATTCAACTCTGCACATGTTGCAGCGACTGTGGCAGCACCGACAAGCCCTGGTGCAATACGTTCTGACGTATAGCCTGGGCCAACGAGATTCAGAGGTGGGGCAAATCACGCTGGAGGAGAGGTCTCAGATCAGGGACCTATGCACCCTTCTGCACAGTTTTGAAATGGCGACGAAGATGTTTAGTGCTGACGATGCCATTATCAGCATGACTATTCCGGTGATTTACATGCTGGAGCACATGTTAAACAGAATTCGGAGTCAGGTGGTGGCACAAGAGGAGGTGGAGGAAGTAGAGGAGGAGGAGTTGTATGCGGAAGGGCTAACATCTGCAAGGTCCAGACGGTCGGCAGCACCAGGGCGGCAGGCATGTGAGGGTGGGGGAGATGATTTTACCAGGGCGCATGGTAGCAGCCAAACTAGTGAGGAAGGTGCAGGAGCCCAGGAAGAAGTGGAGGACGAACTGATGGAAGACTCATCAGATGAGGGAGACCTTGATCACATTTCTGTTGTGCGAGGTTGGGGGGAGAGGACAGAGGAAGGAAGCATGATTGTTACCTCGCCACCAACACAACAGGGACTTGGTGCTCCTGGATGCGCAACACACATGAGTGCCTTCTTGCTGCACTACCTGCAACATGACCCTCGAATTGTGAGAATTAGAAATAATCCTGACTACTGGGTTGCCACACTGTTAGATCCCCGGTACAAAAGTAAATTTGCAGAAATTATTCCTGCCATAGAAAGGGATGCACGCATGCAGGAGTATCAGCAGAGACTGTTGCAGAATCTTACATGTGCTTTTCCACAAAATACCAGTGGTGCACGTAGTGAATCTCACAGTTCCAACTTGCCAACCATGGTCTGTATGGAATTGTTCAATAAAGGGCCCAAAATTAAGATAACATAGATGGGAGAGGTCTCTATGAATAGGAATTCCTAAGTATTTGATACCCTGTGAGGGCCAGGCAAAGGGAAAGTTGGACTGGATGGAATCCTATATTGATTTAGGGAGGGAGACATCGAGGGCCTCAGACTTCGCTGCATTGATTTTAAAATTTTACCATGTAACAAAGTGATCTATTTCAGCCATAACAGCAGGGATGGATATATGTGTTTGAGTGATATATACTAGGACATCATCAGCAAATAGAGAGCACTTGTACTCGGTGCCTCCCACCTCAATCCACCTAATATTGGGGTTATGGCGAATTGATGAGAGCAGGTGCTCCGTCACTAGGATGTATAAGAGAGGGGACAGAGGACATCCCTGCCTTGTCCCATTGGTGATTGTGAAAGGTGATGAAAATGTTCTGACGCACCCCCTGGGCCTTGGGACACCCGGAGCCGGACCCTTTTTGGTGGATGCTGGTGGTTGTAGTCTTCGTGGCGGCGATCCGGTTCCGTGGCTCAGGGCGGTCAAACCAGTGGCGGAACTATTTATGTGGTTTTGATGTTTAAATGTCCGACTACGCCACCCGTGGATTGCGGTCAGAGTGAACCGCCGCTACAGGGCAGACCGCTAAGGCTGGTGTTGTGGGTGCAGCAGAGCGTAGCATAACTCCCCACGGGAGGAGCATAGCCTCAGGGCAGTGTATGCGGAGGATGAGGGTGATGGTGCAGGGCAGCAGCAGTAACGACACGGAGTCAGTGATGCAGTTCAGGGCCTTTACTCACAGTTCTTATTATCCAGACCACGTCTGCAGGTAACGGCTGCCCACGTCGTACTGTGCTCACCAGGTGAGGGGCTCAGACAACTCCCAGATAACTTTGGAGCGCTTCACAGGACCCCCTTCGTGTGTCCTTTCTCTGGCCTTTCTTACCAACACTTCTGTCCGGCTGCCTCGGGCCTCCTCTTGGTAAACTTGGCGCCAGTTTCCCTGACCCTATGTGGGGCCTTCCTAGCGGGTGGAGCAAGGGGCTGCGCCACATAAAATGTCAGAGCCTCCGGTTTCTAGCTGAGGGTCGTTTCCTGCCTCCACTAGTTCGGGGACCGGTCTCCCCCTTTGGCCTGACCCCTCCACGCAGGTGGATTCGGGCGTGCGGTGGCGACTCGCCCGTCCGCACCCCTGGGATCCCTTCATTCCTCGTTCCTGGAGCCTTCTCCGCTCCTCTTCCTTCCTTCTCCCTCTTGCAGGCCTGGGCCTCTGTTACTAGGCCCGCCTCCGGAGCAGAGCTCATGCAGAGCCCCTGCTCCTTGCCACTTCTGCTCAGACTTCTCTGCACTGAACTAAGATGGTGCCCACCTTTTATACTCCCTTCTCAATGCACCCAGGAACTGCTTCCTCCCTGCTCCTGCACTGCAGGGTTCCCCTTCCTCAGTGTTCCCTCCCCCCACTTCAGCCAGGGACAGGGACTGTCGTGCCCATCTCAGGGGCATATTGGTCGCCCTGCCCCACGGCAATGTGGTGTAATGCATGCAGGTGTCGGGTCCTGATCCACACTCTATCCTTATCTGAGAGTGAGATATCACACCTCTGGGTGAGGTGCAATACGTCTGTAGCAACCGAGCCCTCGGTGCTACAGTTCCATTTATCTTCAGCCTAGGTGACGTATTGTGATACAGGGCCGTGATTTTGGCTATAAAAGGGTCCCCTAGACCCCTACCCCAAACTTTTTAAGAGAATCATATATGGCGTGCCAGGAGACTCTATGGAATGCTTTCTCAGCATCCAACGAGAGTATCTACTTACAAATTTTTAACTGCATCTAGCCCAGGAAATACTTTGTGCCTTGTAGCAGTGTCTGCTAGTCAGCGGATTATCCCAGCTGTTAAGCAAGCTACACCACCTGTAGTTTGGACACTTAATTTTTTCAAAGGAAATGCTTCGGGACCACGGGATACTTAGTGAAGAGCATCAGGAGGCACCCCAAGGCATAGGGGCTGGGACTGGCACTAGGATGCCTTGCGGTGGACAGCCGAGCTCGATCCTTATAAAAGCTTTTTAACTGCAGCAGCTTTAGTGGACGCTACTGGAGCTGGAATTACGCGGCTGCTGGCATGAGACTTGCCCTCCAATAGATCCTTGTAAATGGATTTAAAGTGTATTCATTCAAATTAGAGGGACAATTTAAATTAAAAAGCTTAGAGCTGCTTCCACCACAGGGGGGCTCTCTCGACCCACCAGCGGACAGGCACCAGTATTGGGAGAGGGGGGCTGGCCGTCAGGGTTCACCGCGGCTCTGGCACAAACCCGGCGACACGGAGGTGGCACGGGCAGGAGCGGACTGGCCGTCTCGGCTTCTCACTTTTTGGATTTTAGAAGGGCATGACATGCCTATATCTGTGTCTCCCCCTCCTTTTACTCCTCCACCTCTTTTCTTTTCGCATGACTATATGTACTTGTCACTTTTCCATGTGTTAGTTGTGTCTTCTGAGCAGTTTGTCAGCTTTTGGACACCTTTGAAGGTGTTTTCTATGTGTTTCTATGTGTTTTTGTTTGCCTGCCATTGGTTTTAACGGTGTTCGAAGGTGTTCGACGAACAGTTCGACGAACAGTTCGGCGAACACATGGGTGTTCGACGAACCGAACCGAACTCGAACACTACGGGGGTGGCTCAACACTAATACTGACCTCCATCAGGTTGCAAACTGAATATCATTTTTTTCTGCATCTACCTCAGAAAAAAAATTTGGGCTTCTAGCAGTGTGTGGGACTTGTTCTATTAGTACATCTATGCTGACCTCCATCAGGTTGCAAATTGAATATAATTTTTTTTTGCATCTACTTCTGAAAAAATATTTGGGCTTCTAGCAGTGTGTGGGACTTGGTCTATTAGTCCATCTACACTGACCTCCAACAGGTTGCAAATTAAAAATAATTTTTATCTGCATCTAGCTCTGAAAAAATATTTGGGCTTCTAGCAGTGTGTGGGACTTGGTCTATTAGTCCATCTATACTGATCTCCATCAGGTTGCAAATAAAAATAATTTTTATCTGCATCTAGCTCTGAAAAAGTATTTGGGCTTCTAGCTGTGTGTGGGACTTGGTCTATTAGTCCATCTATACTGACCTCCATCAGGTTGCAAATTGAATATCATTTTTTTCTGCATCTAGCTCTGAAAAAATATTTGGGCTTCTAGCAGTGTGTGGGACTTGTTCTATTAGTCCATCTATACTAACCTACACCAGGTTGCAAATTCAATATAATTTTATTCTGCATCTAGCTCTGAAAAAATATTTGGGCTTCTAGCAGTGTGTGGGACTTGTTCTATTAGTCCATCTATACTGACCTCCATCAGGTTGCAAATTGAATATCATTTTTTTCTGCATCTACTTCTGAAAAAATGTTTGGGCTTCTAGCAGTGTGTGGGACATGGTCTATTAGTCCATCTATACTGATCTCCATCAGGTTGCAAATTAAAAATAATTTTTATCTGCATCTAGCTCTGAAAAAATATTTGGGCTTCTAGCTGTGTGTGGGACTTGTTCTATTAGTCCATCTATACTGACCTCCATCAGGTTGCAAACTAAATATCATTTTTTTCTGCGTCTACCTCAGAAAAAAAATTTGGGCTTCTAGCAGTGTGTGGGACTTGTTCTATTAGTCCATCTATACTGACCTCCATCAGGTTGCAAATTGAATATAATTTTTTTCTGCATCTACTTCTGAAAAAATATTTGGGCTTCTAGCAGTGTGTGGGACTTGGTCTATTAGACCATCTACACTGACCTCCATCAGGTTGCAAATTAAAAATAATTTTTATCTGCATCTAGCTCTGAAAAAATATTTGGGCTCCTAGCAGTGTGTGGGACTTGGTCTATTAGTCCATCTATACTGATCTCCATCAGGTTGCAAATTAAAAATAATTTTTATCTGCATCTAGCTCTGAAAAAGTATTTGGGCTTCTAGCAGTGTGTGGGACTTGGTCTATTAGTCCATCTATACTGACCTCCATCAGGTTGCAAATTGAATATCATTTTTTTCTGCATCTAGCTCTGAAAAAATATTTGGGCTTCTAGCAGTGAGTGGGACTTGTTCTATTAGTCCATCCATACTGACCTCCATAAGGCTGCAAATTGAATATAATTTTTTTCTGCATCTAGCTCTGAAAAAATATTTGGGCTTCTAGCAGTGTGTGGGACTCATTGTATTAGGCCATCTATACCAAGCTCCACCAGCTTTGAAATTAATAATAATTTTTAGCTGCATCTAGCCCTGAAAATAATTTTTCCCAATAGTGGTAGCAATAGAAATATGGGGCGCGCGCCTGGCTAACAAAAATATACGCTTCATAACACAAAACACCAGCCTAGCGCACTGCATTAATAAGATGGCATCATCATCTCTCCCAGTGCTAGGCCTACTACGCAGGCTAGCATTCCTGTGCCTAAAACACAATGTATGGGTCCGCGCTAGCCACTATGCTGAGGGGTATAAAGCTGCTGCTAACGCTTTATAACAATTCAATTGGCAGATTTTCACAGAGCTCTTCCAAAACGCCCACCCATCGGGCAACAGTTGCCACCCTCCCTATGGGATCTAGTGCCGAATAGTTGATGCCATTAATCAGAGCGTCAGTTGCCCCGTCAACGTGGCAAGCATACGGTAAGGCATGGGAAGAGTGGACACGACTAGTAGCAGGCAGACGGGTTGACCAATGTGAACAAGCCAGATCACAAGTCACCATAGAATTTCTCCACCAGCTAATGATGAGGGGCATATCAGGAGCGTCAGCGCAGCGGTGTCTGACCGGAGTAGCATTTCACTTCCAACTACTGAATTGGGGAGATGTGACAAAGATTCATAATCAGACAATCCATAAAAGGGTGGAAAAGGGGTCAGCCAAGTCAGGAATGTAGACGTCCCGTCCCGTGTCACTAAAACTGATTTCTCACATCATATCCGTAACACCATTAACATGACACTCACAATTTGAAGCAACACTAATGTCTACTGCATTTGTGATCGCCTTCTTCGGGGCGCTATGTATAAGCGAATTAGTCCCTCAATCCAAAATTACCACCAGTGGAGGCTTATTACACCAGGACGTAGTCATAGCCAATAATGCAATACGCATACACCAATCGAAAACGGTTCCAGCGGGCAGGGGTACTTGGGAACTTCTACAACCCACAAACGGTACACTGAGTCGGGTAACAATAGTAAAAACATATCTAACCATCAGATCACAAAGTAATTTCTTCCTATCACACATTGATGGAACGCCATTATCAAGATACCTGTTCCAAGCTATATTTAATAAATGCATAACATCGGCAGGGAACCACCCCAAAGATTACGGGACACACTCATTCCACATAGGTGCGGCCACGGAAGCAGCAATAGCAGGACTGTCAGAAACGGAAGTTCAGAGGATAGGGAGATGGCGATTCACGTGTATGGCGAGATACATAAGACCGGACTTGTTATCCTAACGTGGTTTGTTTCTTTTACAGGTGACGCTAAGCCAACAGTGTTTGTGATAGGCCACTCGTATATATATTGGGCACAAAAAACGGCGAAAGTCCGCCCAGGCGGGAGGAAATTAGAGTTTCATAACACATATTTCAACTGGAGAGGTATTAGAGGCCTGCTATGGCCACAGGTACTAATGGAGGTAATCAAGGTAGGGAGAGAGGCAAGAGGTCCGGTCATCTTAGTTATACAGGCCGGGGGAAACAACCTAGGTCATCACAAGAGCGCATAACTAATGGCAATAATGAAACTAGACACTGAGCGCTTCAGAGAATTTTTCACAAAATTAGCTATAGTATGGTCAGAGATTGTGCCGATAGCGGTATGGCAAGGTGCGCGAGACATCACGGCCATCGAATGGACAAGGCGGGTAATAAATATTCGGATGGCAAAATTTAGAAGAGACAGAGGCGGTGTAGTGATACGACACCGACAACTGGAAGGAGATAAAGCAGGCCTCATACGGCCCGACGGTGTTCACTTAATAGATATTGGACTGGACATATTCCTGTCGGGACTCCAGGACGGAGTGGAACAAGCGTTAAGAGTGATGGGTGGGGGTCAGAGTCCTGCATACGAGTACGCTGGATCCTCCGTGGCCTGGAAATAGAAAGGACATGTTGGAGAGTTACACTTGTTGGCCAACTTGCCGGAGTGGGGACCCAGGGCATGCTGTAACAAGCTGAATTATTTTAGAAATAAAATGCCTTTCTAATGGAATGAGTATAAAGAGTTAATAAAGCTGTGACCGATCCTCACCCATCCAGTTGTAAGAGTTACATTATTGTATTGTCCATGAAAGGGGGGCGGTAGGGGGGCTGAGCGTCTGGGTTTGGTTGGAGGTCCCCACAGTCTGCCTAGGCTAGATTCATTTAAAAATTCTTATTAGATACACAGGCGGTGCAGCTTGCTTCGCAGCTGGGCTACTACGCCCAAAGTATTGCCTAGGCTAGATGCAGTTAAAAATTCTACGCTGACTAGCAGACACTAAAGATTTGGAGCAGACCTCTGAGTAAACAGCTCTTCAGACTCAACCATCTGTGTTACCCCAAGCCATAGTGTATGTAGTTTCTTACAGTTAAAAGGGGGGGGGTGCGACCCAACCCACCTGGAATTGAAGATGCCAACGTCACGTAAGACACAGCAAGGGAACTCCCAAAATTGTGGCACAGACACCACTTAACCCTAGAACGCATACCTGTGGCCTTGCAGGCCCGCCCAGTTAATTGTTTTCTATTTTCTGCAAGATTACTTTAGTTAGAATTTTGAAACTCTAGGTATTCTTCATGTATATAGTTGTTTGTCATTTGAGTTTGAGTTATTCCATGTTATTTGCACATGGGCCTAAAGGGCCCCAGGTATGTGAAAGTGTAGATTTTTATGGTCATGCATTCTAGGGTTAAGTGGCATCAATTGCCCCACTGTTGCTTAAAACGGTTGGTGAGGTGATTTTACCAAATCCCCAAGCTTTTAGTCTCCCAAGGATGACACAGGGGTAGAAATGTCCTTGCGAATCCATGATTTGTTCATCTTTATGAACGTGAGTCTGTCTACATTCTCAGTGGACAGCCGCGTGCGCTTATCTGTCAGCACACCACCAGCAGCGCTGAACACACGTTCAGAGAGAACGCTGGCTGCATGGCATGACAAGATCTCCAAGGCGTGAGTGGCGAGCTCCGGCGATTATTCCAGATTGGAATACCAAAATGAGCAAGGGTCCAGTGACACAGTCATGGCTTCGATGTTCACTTGGAGATTCTCCTGTACCATCCTCTCTAGGCATTGACTATGTGTCAGACTTCTTGTCTCCTGTGGCCTTGCAAAGGATGGTCTAAAAAAGTGGTGAAACGATTCCACAAAATTGCTGTTACCAGCAGATACTGTGTTACTGTTACTGTTTGAGTGATGAAGTGTTGAGCCACCCCCGTAGTATTCGGGTTCGGTTCGGTTCGTCGAACACCGGGATGTTCGTCGAACTGTTCGTCGAACACCTTAGAACACCGTCGAACACCGTTAAAACCAATGGCAGGCAAACAAGAACACATAGAAACACATAGAAAACACCTTCAAAGGTGTCCAAAAGCTGACAAACTGCTCAGAAGACGCTTTCTTTAAAAAAGCCGGCCGGCAATTCAGCAGCGGCATACACCGGTACCCGACAATTTAGACAAGAAGGAATAGAGCATCACACATAGATTAGATAGATAGAAACATGTCAGTCACATA
The DNA here is from genome assembly GCF_046119375.1 of Phyllobates terribilis. Lineage (NCBI taxonomy): Eukaryota > Metazoa > Chordata > Amphibia > Anura > Dendrobatidae > Phyllobates > Phyllobates terribilis. The sequence continues at coordinate 845,937,864 of NW_027362761.1, forward strand.
TATATGAAGTACAGTGACAGTGCTGCTTACTGTACTTGTCATTTAGTGTAAAGGATTTATTAAAAAAAATAATAGTGTTTTCATGCACCGTCTCTTTAAAAAAGCCGGCCGGCAATTCAGCATCTGTACCCGACAATTTATAACAGACAAAATAGAGCTTCACACATAGATTAGATAGATAGAAACATGTCAGTCACATATATATGAAGTACAGTGACAATGTTGCTTACTGTACTTGTCATTTAGTGTAAAGGATTTATTAAAAAAATAATAGTGTTTTCATGCACCGTCTCTTTAAAAAAGCCGGCCGGCAATTCAGCATCTGTACCCGACAATTTATAACAGACAGAAAAGAGCTTCACACATAGATTAGATAGATAGAAACATGTCAGTCACATATATATGAAGTACAGTGATAGTGTTGGTTACTGTACTTGTCATTTAGTATTAAAATAAAGGATTTATTATTAAAAAAAATTGGCGTGGGGTTCCCCTTAATTTTAGGCTCTAGCGGAGGTTAAGCAGACAACTGGGGCAGATGTTTGAAGCCTGGGAAGGGGGTAATACCCACGGAGCTTCCCAGGCTACTAATATGAGCCCCCAGCTGAATACATAGCCTTTACTAGCTATTAAAATGGGGGACCCCCCCAAAAAAATGACGTGGGGTCCCCCCTAATTTAATAGCTAGCAAAGGCTAGGCAGACAGCTGGGGGCTGATATTAATAGCCCAGGAAGGGAGCCATGAATATTGGCCCCCTCCCAGGCTAGAAACACCAGCCGTCAGCTGCCCCAGAAATGGCGCATTCATAGGATGCGCCAATTCTGGCACTTAGCCTCGCTCTTCCACGCTGCCCTGTAGCGGTGGCAGGGGGTAATAGGGCTGGGGTTGATGTCAGCTTATAATGCCAGCTGACATCAAGCCCAGGTTAGTAATGGAGAGGCGTCTATAAGACACCCCCATTACTAACCCCATAGTCAAAGTTAAAAGAAAACACAAACACCCAGAATAAAGTCCTTTAATTGAAATAAAGACACAATCCTTTATTGTTCTAAATTAAACCATACTTACCATCACGCCCATTCCAGCTGAAGCCAACGATCTCCTGCAATAAAAGAAAAATAATAAAGCAACATCATCCTTACCTTTCCATGGTTCCCACGACAGCTTCAGCTCTGCTACATCGAGATGACAGGCTGGACCGCAGCAGAACGCTGCCATCCAGCCTGTCATCCCGCAGACACTGAGAAGCGCAGGCATGCTTGCGCTCTGCAGTGTCTGGCTGTGACGGCATAAAGATGAGACGAGTTCATGTCCAATGAACTCGGCGCACCTCATGCACGTCACTGACAGCGTGGGAAAATTCTCACGCTGAAGCGCTGAGTGCAGGAGAATTCTCCCACGCTGTCAGTGACGTGCATGAGGTGAGCTCATGTCCAATGAACTCAGCTCACCTCCTGCACGTCACTGACAACGTGGGAGAATTCTCCTGCACTCAGCGCTTCAGCGTGAGAATTCTCCCACGCTGAAGCGCTGAGTGCAGGAGAATTTTACCACGCTGTCAGTGACGTGCATGAGGTGAGCCGAGTTCATTGGACATTAACTCGGCTCATCTGGATGCCCTCACAGAGAGACACTGTGGAGCGCAAGCAAGCCTGCGCTTCTCAGTGTCTGTGGGATGACAGGCTGGATGGCAGAGTTCTGCTGCGGTCCAGCCTGTCATCTCGATGTAGCAGAGCTGAAGCTGTCATGGGAACCATGGAAAGGTAAGGATGATGTTGCTTTATTATTTTTCTTTTATTTCAGGAGATCGTTGGCTTCAGCTGGAATGGGCGTGACGGTAAGTATGGTTTAATTTAGAACAATAAAGAATTGTGTGTTTATTTCAATTAAAGGACTTTTTTCTGGGTGTTGTGTTTTTTTTAAATACTTTACTAGAAATTCATGGTGGTCATGTCTAATATTGGCGTGACCCCATGAATTTTGGGCTTAGGGCCAGCTGATAATGCCAAGCTGGCCCTAACCCCTTTATTACCCAGTGAGCCACCGCATCAGGGCCCTGGATGAGTTGGGTACAGCGCCAGAAGATGGCGCTTCTATGAACGCACCATTTTCCGGGGTGGCTGCGGACTGCAATTTGCAGCGGGGGTGGCCCAGAAAGCTTGGGCCTCCCTGCGCTGCGGATTCCAGCCCCCAGCTGCCTAGTTGTACCTGGCTGGAAACAAAAACAGGGCGAAGCCCCACGTCAATTTTCTTTAAATTATTTCATGAAATAATTAAGAAAAAAAGGGCTTCCCTATATTGTTGTGTCCGGCCAGGTACAAATAGGCAGCTGGTGGTTGGGGGCAGCCCGTTCCTGCCTGCTGCACCTGACTGGACACAAATATAGTGCGAAGCCCCACGTCAATTTTTTTTTAATTATTTCATGAATTTCCTGAAATAATTTAAAAAAATTGAAGTGGGGCTTCGCACTATATTTGTGTCCAGCCAGGTACAGCAGGCAGGAACGGGCTGCCCCCAACCACCAGCTGCCTATTTGTACCTGGCCGGACACAACAATATAGAGAAGGCCTTTTTTTCTTAATTATTCCATGAATTTCATGAAATAATTAAAAAAAATTGAAGTGGGGCTTCGCACTATATTTGTGACCAGCCAGGTACAGCAGGCAGGAACGGGCTGCCCCCAACCACCAGCTGACTATTTGTACCTGGCCGGACACAACAATATAGGGAAGGCCTTTTTTTCTTAATTATTTCATGAATTTCATGAAATAATTAAAAAAAATTGAAGTGGGGCTTCGCACTATATTTGTGTCCAGCCAGGTGCAGCAGGCAGGAACGGGCTGCCCCCAACCACCAGCTGCCAATTTGTACCTGGCCGGACACAACAATATAGGGAAGGCCTTTTTTTCTTAATTATTTCATGAATTTCATGAAATAATTAAAAAAAAAATACGTGGGGCTTCGCCCTATTTTTGTGTCCAGCCAGGTACAACTAGGCAGCTGGGGGCTGGAATCTGCAGCGCAGGGAGGCCCAAGCTTTCTGGGCCCCCCCCGCTGCAAATTGCAGTCCGCAGCCACCCCGGAAAATGGCGCGTTCATAGAAGCGCCATCTTCTGGCGCTGTACCCAACTCATCCAGGGCCCTGGTGCGGTGGCTCACTGGGTAATAAAGGGGTTAGGGCCAGCTTGGTATTATCAGCTGGCCCCAAGCCCAAAATTCATGGGGTCACGCCAGTATTAGACATGACCGCCATGAATTTCTAGTAAAGTATTTAAAAAAAACACAACACCCAGAATAAAATCCTTTAATTGAAATAAACACACAATTCTTTATTGTTCTAAATTAAACTATACTTACCATCACGCCCATTCCAGCTGAAGCCAACGATCTCCTGCAATAAAAGAAAAATAATAAACCAACCTCATCCTTACCTTTCCATGGTTCCCACGACAGCTTCAGCTCTGCTACATCGAGATGACAGGCTGGACCGCAGCAGAACGCTGCCATCCAGCCTGTCATGCCGCAGACACTGAGAAGAGCAGGCATGCTTGCGCTCCTCAGTGTCTCGCTGTGACGGCATCCAGATGAGCCGAGGTCATGTCCAATGAACTCGGCTCACCTCATGCACGTCACTGACAGCGTGGGAAAATTCTCCTGCACTCAGCGCTTCAGCGTGAGAATTCTCCCACGCTGTAAGTGACGTGCATGAGGTGAGCCGAGTTCATTGGACATAACCTCGGCTCATCTTTATGCCGTCACAGAGAGACAATGTGGAGCGCAAGCAAGCCTGCGCTTCTCAGTGTCTGCGGGATGACAGGCTGGATGGCGGCGTTCTGCTGCGGTCCAGCCTGTCATCTCGATGTAGCAGAGCTGAAGCTGTCGTGGGAACCATGGAAAGGTAAGGATGAGGTTGCTTTATTATTTTATTTTTATTACAGGAGATCGTTGGCTTCAGCTGGAATGGGCGTGACGGTAAGTATGGTTTAATTTAGAACAATAAAGAATTGTGTCTTTATTTCAATTAAAGGACTTTATTCTGGGTGTTTGTGTTTTTTTTAACTTTGACTATGGGGTTAGTAATGGGGGTGTCTTATAGACGTCTCTCCATTACTAACCTGGGCTTGATGTCAGCTGGCATTATAAGCTCACATCAACCCCAGCCCTATTACCCCACTGCCACCGCTACAGGGCAGTGGGAATAGCGAGGCTAAGTGCCAGAATTGGCGCATCCTATGAATGCGCCATTTCTGGGGCGGCTGACGGCAGGTGTTTCTAGCCTGGGAGGGGGCCAATATTCATGGCTCCCTTCCTGGGCTTTTAATATCAGCCCCCAGCTGTCTGCCTAGCCTTTGCTAGCTATTAAATTAGGGGGGACCCCACGTAATTTTTTTTGGGGGGTCCCCCATTTTAATAGCTAGTAAAGGCTATGTATTCAGCTGGGGGCTGATATTAGTAGTAGTGTAGAGCAACCCCCGTAGTGTTCGGGTTCGGTTCGGTTCGTCGAACACCGGGATGTTCGAGGAACTGTTCGTCGAACTGTTCGTCGAACACCTTAGAACACCGTCGAACACCGTTAAAACCAATGGCAGGCAAACAAAAACACATAGAAACACATAGAAAACACCTTCAAAGGTGTCCAAAAGCTGACAAGCTGCTTAGAAGACGCTTTCTTTAAAAAAGCCGGCCGGCAATTCAGCAGCGGCATACACCGGTACCCGACAATTTAGACAAGAAGGAATAGAGCCTCACACATAGATTAGATAGATAGAAACATGTCAGTCACATATATATGAAGTACAGTGACAGTGTTGCTTACTGTACTTGTCATTTAGTGTAAAGGATATATTAAAAAATATAATAGTGTTTTCATGCACTGTCTCTTTAAAAAAGCCGGCCGGCAATTCAGCATCTGTACCCGACAATTTATAACAGACAGAATAGAGCTTCACACATAGATTGGATAGATAGAAACATGTCGGTCACATATATATGAAGTACAGTGATAGTGTTGGTTACTGTACTTGTCATTTAGTATTAAAATAAAGGATTTATTATTAAAAAAAAATTGGCGTGGGGTTCCCCTTAATTTTAGTCTCTAGCGGAGGTTAAGCAGACAGCTGGGGCAGATGTTTGAAGCCTGGGAAGGGGGTAATACCCACGGAGCTTCCCAGGCTACTAATATGAGCCCGCAGCTGAATACATAGCATTTACTAGCTATTAAAATGGGGGACCCCCCCAAAAAAATGACGTGGGGTCCCCCCTAATTTAATAGCTAGCAAAGGCTAGGCAGACAGCTGGGGGCTGATATTAATAGCCCAGGAAGGGAGCCATGAATATTGGCCCCCTGCCAGGCTAGAAACACCAGCCGTCAGCCGCCCCAGAAACGGCGCATTCATAGGATGCGCCAATTCTGGCACTTAGCCTCGCTCTTCCACGCTGCCCTGTAGCGGTGGCAGGGGGTAATAGGGCTGGGGTTGATGTCAGCTTATAATGCCAGCTGACATCAAGCCCAGGTTAGTAATGGAGAGGCGTCTATAAGACACCCCCATTACTAACCCCATAGTCAAAGTTAAAAGAAAACACAAACACCCAGAATAAAGTCCTTTAATTGAAATAAAGACACAATCCTTTATTGTTCTAAATTAAACCATACTTACCATCACGCCCATTCCAGCTGAAGCCAACGATCTCCTGCAATAAAAGAAAAATAATAAAGCAACATCATCCTTACCTTTCCATGGTTCCCACGACAGCTTCAGCTCTGCTACATCGAGATGACAGGCTGGACCGCAGCAGAACGCTGCCATCCAGCCTGTCATCCCGCAGACACTGAGAAGCGCAGGCATGCTTGCGCTCTGCAGTGTCTGGCTGTGACGGCATAAAGATGAGACGAGTTCATGTCCAATGAACTCGGCGCACCTCATGCACGTCACTGACAGCGTGGGAAAATTCTCACGCTGAAGCGCTGAGTGCAGGAGAATTCTCCCACGCTGTCAGTGACGTGCATAAGGTGAGCTCATGTCCAATGAACTCAGCTCACCTCCTGCACGTCACTGACAGCGTGGGAGAATTCTCCTGCACTCAGCGCTTCAGCGTGAGAATTCTCCCACGCTGAAGCGCTGAGTGCAGGAGAATTTTCCCACGCTGTCAGTGACGTGCATGAGGTGAGCCGAGTTCATTGGACATTAACTCGGCTCATCTGGATGCCCTCACAGAGAGACACTGTGGAGCGCAAGCAAGCCTGCGCTTCTCAGTGTCTGCGGGATGACAGGCTGGATGGCAGCGTTCTGCTGCGGTCCAGCCTGTCATCTCGATGTAGCAGAGCTGAAGCTGTCATGGGAACCATGGAAAGGTAAGGATGATGTTGCTTTATTATTTTTCTTTTATTTCAGGAGATCGTTGGCTTCAGCTGGAATGGGCGTGACGGTAAGTATGGTTTAATTTAGAACAATAAAGAATTGTGTGTTTATTTCAATTAAAGGACTTTTTTCTCGGTGTTGTGTTTTTTTAAATACTTTACTAGAAATTCATGGTGGTCATGTCTAATATTGGCGTGACCCCATGAATTTTGGGCTTAGGGCCAGCTGATAATGCCAAGCTGGCCCTAACCCCTTTATTACCCAGTGAGCCACCGCATCAGGGCCCTGGATGAGTTGGGTACAGCGCCAGAAGATGGCGCTTCTATGAACGCGCCATTTTCCGGGGTGGCTGCGGACTGCAATTTGCAGCGGGGGTGGCCCAGAAAGCTTGGGCCTCCCTGCGCTGCGGATTCCAGCCCCCAGCTGCCTAGTTGTACCTGGCTGGAAACAAAAACAGGGCGAAGCCCCACGTCAATTTTCTTTAAATTATTTCATGAAATAATTAAGAATAAAAGGGCTTCCCTATATTGTTGTGTCCGGCCAGGTACAAATAGGCAGCTGGTGTTTGGGGGCAGCCCATTCCTGCCTGCTGCACCTGACTGGACACAAATATAGTGCGAAGCCCCACGTCAATTTTTTTTTAATTATTTCATGAATTTCCTGAAATAATTTAAAAAAATTGAAGTGGGGCTTCGCACTATATTTGTGTCCAGCCAGGTACAGCAGGCAGGAACGGGCTGCCCCCAACCACCAGCTGCCTATTTGTACCTGGCCGGACACAACAATATAGGGAAGGCCTTTTTTTCTTAATTATTTCATGAATTTCATGAAATAATTAAAAAAAATTGAAGTGGGGCTTCGCACTATATTTGTGTCCAGCCAGGTACAGCAGGCAGGAATGGGCTGCCCCCAACCACCAGCTGACTATTTGCACCTGGCCGGACACAACAATATAGGGAAGGCCTTTTTTTCTTAATTATTTCATGAATTTCATGAAATAATTAAAAAAAAAATACGTGGGGCTTCGCCCTATTTTTGTGTCCAGCCAGGTACAACTAGGCAGCTGGGGGCTGGAATCTGCAGCGCAGGGAGGCCCAAGCTTTCTGGGCCCCCCCCGCTGCAAATTGCAGTCCGCAGCCACCCCGGAAAATGGCGCGTTCATAGAAGCGCCATCTTCTGGCGCTGTACCCAACTCATCCAGGGCCCTGGTGCGGTGGCTCACTGGGTAATAAAGGGGTTAGGGCCAGCTTGGTATTATCAGCTGGCCCCAAGCCCAAAATTCATGGGGTCACGCCAGTATTAGACATGACCGCCATGAATTTCTAGTAAAGTATTTAAAAAAAACACAACACCCAGAATAAAGTCCTTTAATTGAAATAAACACACAATTCTTTATTGTTCTAAATTAAACTATACTTACCATCACGCCCATTCCAGCTGAAGCCAACGATCTCCTGCAATAAAAGAAAAATAATAAACCAACCTCATCCTTACCTTTCCATGGTTCCCACGACGGCTCCAGCTCTGCTACATCGAGATGACAGGCTGGACCGCAGCAGAACGCTGCCATCCAGAATGTCATGCCGCAGACACTGAGATGAGCAGGCATGCTTGCGCTCCTCAGTGTCTCGCTGTGACGGCATCCAGATGAGCCGAGGTCATGTCCAATGAACTCGGCTCACCTCATGCACGTCACTGACAGCGTGGGAAAATTCTCACGCTGAAGTGCTGAGTGCAGGAGAATTCTCCCACGCTGTCAGTGACGTGCATGAGGTGAGCTCATGTCCAATGAACTCAGCTCACCTCATGCACCTCACTGACAGCGTGGGAAAATTCTCCTGCACTCAGCGCTTCAGCGTGAGAATTCTCCCACGCTGTAATTGACGTGCATGAGGTGAGCCGAGTTCATTGGACATGACCTCGGCTCATCTTTATGCCGTCACAGAGAGACAATGTGGAGCGCAAGCAAGCCTGCTCTTCTCAGTGTCTGCGGGATGACAGGCTGGATGGCGGCGTTCTGCTGCGGTCCAGCCTGTCATCTCGATGTAGCAGAGCTGAAGCTGTCGTGGGAACCATGGAAAGGTAAGGATGAGGTTGCTTTATTATTTTATTTTTATTACAGGAGATCGTTGGCTTCAGCTGGAATGGGCGTGACGGTAAGTATGGTTTAATTTAGAACAATAAAGAATTGTGTGTTTATTTCAATTAAAGGACTTTATTCTGGGTGTTTGTGTTTTTTTTAACTTTGACTATGGGGTTAGTAATGGGGGTGTCTTATAGACGCCTCTCCATTACTAACCTGGGCTTGATATCAGCTGGCATTATAAGCTGACATCAACCCCAGCCCTATTACCCCCTGCCACCGCACCAGGGCAGCGTGGAAGAGCGAGGCTAAGTGCCAGAATTGGCGCATCCTATGAATGCGCCATTTCTGGGGCGGCTGACGGCTGGTGTTTCTAGCCTGGGAGGGGGCCAATATTCATGGTTCCCTTCCTGGGCTATTAATATCAGCCCCCAGCTGTCTGCCTAGCCTTTGCTAGCTATTAAATTAGGGGGGACCCCACGTCATTTTTTTTGGGGGGTCCCCCATTTTAATAGCTAGTAAAGGCTATGTATTTAGCTGGGGGCTGATATTAGTAGCCTGGGAAGCTCCGTGGGTATTACCCCCTTCTCAGGCTTCAAACATCTGCCCCAGCTGTCTGCTTAACCTCCGCTAGAGCCTAAAATTAAGGGGAACCCCACGCCAATTTTTTTAATAATAAATTCTTTATTTTAATACTAAATGACAAGTACAGTAACCAACACTATCACTGTACTTCATATATATGTGACTGACATGTTTCTATCTATCTAATCTATGTGTGATGCTCTATTCTGTCTGTTATAAATTTTCGGGTACCGATGCTGAATTGCCGGCCGGCTTTCTTAAAGAGACGGTGCATAAAAACACTATTATTTTTTTTAATAAATCCTTTACACTAAATGACAAGTACAGTAAGCAACACTGTCACTGTACTTCATGTATATGTGACTGACATGTTTCTATCTATCTAATCTATGTGTGAAGCTCTATTCTGTCTGTTATAAATTGTCGGGTACAGATGCTGAATTGCCGGCCGGCTTTTTTAAAGAGACGGTGCATGAAAACACTATTATTTTTTTTGATAAATCCTTTACGATAAATGACAAGTACAGTAAGCAGCACTTTCACTGTACTTCGTATATATGTGGCTGACATGTTTATATCTATCTAATCTATGTGTGAAGCTCTATTCTTTCGGTTCTAAATTGTCGGGTACCGGTGTATGCCGCTGCTGAATTGCCGGCTTTTCATGTTTCACTGTTGGCACTGTTCCCATCGATTTGGGCAATCACTGTAATGCCACAACCACCATGGCTGTGGCATTACAGTGAGTGGCAGACAATCCCTGCATGATTGGTGCTCTAAATAGCGCCAGACATGCAGGACACGCTTTTGGTGCACGAACAGTTATCGAACATAACCTCGAACAGCCGAATTTTTTGCAAATCGTTCGGGTTCGTCGAACAACTCGAACACCGCCCAAAACAGCTCGAATTTGAGATTGGCGAACAGTTCTAGTCGAACACCGCTCATCTCTAATGAAGACTCGACAGTCCCACCGTTGGCAAGTTAGAACTGTGAGATTCACTACGTGCACCACTGGTGTTTTGTGGAAAAGCACATGTAAGATTCTGCAACAGCATCTGCAGAAACTCCTGCATTCGTCAATACCTTTTTATGGCAGGAATTATTTCTGCAAATATACTTTTGTACCGGGGATCTAAGAGTGTGGCAACCCAGTAGTCGGGATTACTTCGAATTCTGACAATCCGGGGGTCATGTTGCAGGTAGTGCAGCAAGAAGGAACTCATGTGTCTTGCGCATCCAGGAGGACCAAGTCCTTGTTGTGTTGGTAGTGAGGCAAGAATCATGCTCCCTTCCTCTGCCCTCTCCCACCAACCTCGCACAACAGAAATGTGATCAAGGTCTCCCTCATCTGATGAGTCTTCCATGCCCATCGCCAGTTCGTCCTCCACTTCTTCCTCGGCTCCTGCACCTTCCTCAACAGTTTGGCTGCTACCATGCACCCTGGTTAATCCCTCTCCCCCACCCTCCCATGCCTGCCGCCTTGATGCTGCCAACCGTCTGGACCTTGGAGATGTTATCCCTTCCGCATACGACTCCTCCTCTACTTCCTCCACCTCCTCTTGTCCCACCACCTGACTCTGAATTCTGTTTAATGTGTGCTCCAGCATGTAAATCACCGGAATATTCATGCTGATAATGGCATCGTCGTCAGCACTAAACATCTTTGTCGCCATTTCAAAACTGTGCAGAAGGGTGTGTGGCGCCTCTGAGGGTTCAGTCGCCACAGAGTTACTGCATCTCACCCAGAGGTGTGGTATCTCACCCTCAGGTAAGGAAGGCGTATGGCTCGGGACCCTGACTCCTGCATCCAACACATACCCGCAGTGGGGGTAGGGCGAGATTGCTCCTAAGGGAGAGCACAGTCCCAGGTCCCTAGCTGGTTTGAGGGTCCTATGTAGTGGGTGCTTAGGGGAGCAGCTTAGGGGAGCACATGACAAGGAGAGTATAAATAGGAAGCCATCTTAGAAAGAGCAAGCCAGACAGAGGAGGAAAAGTGACAGGAGCAGAGACTAGGCATGAGCTCTGCTCCGGAGGCGGGCCTAGCCTGGGAGGCCCAGGACTGAAGGAGAGAAGAGAGGAGTGGGAGCTGGAAGGCTCCAGGAACCGAAGGGACCCTACGGCTACGGGCCGTGCAGAAGGCCACCCGTACTCCCGCTGCTACCAGGAGGTAGAGGGGTCAGGCCAGATAAGGGGAACCGGTCCCTCAACTAGCAGAGAAACAGCAAGGCTCAACTAGAAATCGGAGGCTGCTGCATTTCATGTACTGCAGGCCAAAGTCCACACCAGTCTCACTAAGAAGGTAGCCACATAGGACCCAGGGGACGGAACACACGTCACCCGTCAAGGCCCGAGGATACCGGATAGAAGTGTCACTGGGTGTGAGGTGCAGGGAGAAGGCCAGAAAAAGGACACACTGAAGGGGGTCCTGCTAAGTACTCCGGAGCTATCTGGGGGTAGACTGAGCCCCTCACTGAGTATGCACAGCACGACGGGGGAGATTGCTCTGGTACCTGTAATCTGGACTACAACAACTGTGAGTAATATCTTGAGACGGCATCACACGGACTCTGTGTTCATTACTGACTCCCTGCACTACAACCACCATCATCCACCCACACTGCCCTGAAGCTACACTCTTTCTGTGGTGAGTAATAATACCGTTGCTGCAAAACCAACAGCTTCAGAGGACTGTTCCGCAGCGACGGCCCCTTTGGCCGCACTCCACAGGTGGCGTAGTTAGACATTATAAAATCCATATATACAAATTACCCTTGGATTGACGGCCCTGGGTCACGGACTGGGTCACCGCCACAGTGACTACAACCCCCAGCGTCTACCGGCCCGGCTCAGGGTACCCCATGGCCCAGGGGGCGCGTCAACTTCATAGGTCCCTGATCTGAGACCACTCCTGCAGCGTGATTTGCCCCACCTCTGGATCTCATTGGTCCAGGCTATACGTCAGAACGTATTGCACCAGGGCTTGTCGGTGCTGCCACAGTCGCTGCAACATGTGCAGAGTTGAATTCCACCGTGTCGGCACATCGCATTTCAGCCGGTGAACTGGCAGGCCCAACGACTTCTGTAGAGATGTAAGTCGTTGAACAGCGGGATGCGAACGGCGGAAGTGAGCACACAGCGACCGTGCCCTCTGCAGAAGGCCATCTAGTCCGGGATAGTGGGCTAAAAATTGCTGGACAACCAGGTTCAACACGTGAGCCATACAAGGCACGTGTGTGACATTGCCCCGGCGAAGTGCCGCACCCAGGTTTGCAGCATTGTCGCACATGGCCTTCCCTGGTTGCAGGTCCAGTGGAGACAACCTTTCATGAAACTGGGTCTCCAGAGCTGACCACAACTCCTCAGCTGTGTGACTCACATTTCCCAGACATTTCAAAGTAAACACTGATGCCGTTGAGCCCTGCTGCCAGCATAGTAAGGAGGTGTGCAGGATTCCTTCTGCGCAGTTAGAAAGCAGGTGGCATTACCAGACAGGCTTTGGGTGCAGGTGGAGGACCGAGAGGAGGTTGAGGAGGCAGAAGCAGTGGAGGAACTTCGAGATAAAGAGGATTGACGCACAACTCGTGGGGACGGTAAGACTTGGACAGCAGCCCCTTGTCCTGCTGTCACCATAGTTACCCAGTGCCCAGTCAGCGACATGTAACGCCCCTGTCCATGCCTTCTCGTCCAAGTGTCTGTGGTGAAGTGCACCCTGTCACACACAGAGTTTCTCAAAGAAGCGGTGATGTTGTGTGCGACATGCTAGTGGAGCGCAGGCACACCTTTCTTTGAGAAGTAGTGCCGACTGGGCATCTGGTACTGGGGCACTGTGACGGACATAAGGTCTTGAAAATCCTCTGTGTCCTCCAGGTGGAAAGGCAGCATTTCTGTAGCCAACAGCTTGCAGATGGTGAAATTCAACCTCTTAGCTTTCTCATGGCTAGGAGGAAATGGTCTTTTACTTTTCCACATCTGAGGGACCGAGGGCTGGCTGTTGTGCTTAGACGGTGTTGAGTAGGGTGTCCCCGGCAAACTGCCGGTCTGTGAGGAAGATGCAGGCGGACATGTTAGGTTGCCTTGATCCAAAGGTGGTGCTCTCGATGTCGGAGAGCGCTCAACACTAGCAGGTGTTTCCACTTCCCAATGAACTGACGACCTGCCAATCACACTGGCTGTTGCGGGTAAAGAGGTGGCAGGTCTGCGTCCAAAAACATGTGTGACTGCTGTCCCCCCAGTCACAGAAGATGAAGAGGCTGCGGATGCACAAGATGGGGCAGACGGTGGTTGGCCCAGCCGGCTAGGCCGCATCGTAGCACAGTGATCTTCCCACTGCAACTTATGCTTCATATCCATGTGACGGTACATGCATGAAGTACTCAAACTATGGATTTTTTGGCCTCTACTTAGCTTTTGCTGACAAATATTACAGATAACACGAGTTGGGTCATCCTTATCGATCTGAATAAATGCCCAGGCTATGCAAGGCTTAGAGCCCATGTGACCTGAAGAGCCACTACGACTTGTGGTCAGAGTCAGAGTTGTGGTTGAGGAAGCAGCTGTTGACATGCTTCCAGTACTCCGTCTCTGTTCAGGAAGGCGCAACCTAACCTCGTCGTCAATAGCATCTGTGATGCCCCGCTGCGCTTGGTATCACAGATCCTAGAAGAGTGCATTGATGGAATCCTCCACAAGAGGCCCCCATAAACATTCACACATCTCCACCTTCCACCTCAGACCAGCAGAGGGAGCCTGTTAGGGATATAAATAGGGAAGGTGTAGGTAGGCAGTTCAGTTCCTCTGAAGAGTTCCTGCAGTAGAGAAGCCTAAGAGAGGTCAGTCTGCAGTGGAGCTCAGTCTAGTCTAGAGAACGCAGTTCATAGTTCAGCAGTGGAGCACGAGGCTCCTGCTTGCTAGATTCAGGGAGCCCAGATAGAGCTTAAGGTGTGCCGGTGCCGTAAGATCAGTGAAGCGCGGCAAGCTGCCGTTAGAGTGTATAGCCTAGTGAGGGCCCGAGTAGGCCGAAGGCGAGTGGCGAGTTAGTACATAAGGGGCAGAGGAGCTTAACCACCTCACCCCGAAGCATTTACCGGACACAGGATCCGAGCTTACCGGTATCTCTATGACCCAGTAAGGCATAACCGGAATCCCTGGAGAACTACAAGTCCCAGGATCGCTAAGGTGCTGATATGTAACAGAGCCAGGAGACGCTTAGGCCCCACATACTGGGAGCGTGAACTCCAAGAGAAGGCCCTACCACAAGGTCAGCCAGCGCAGGAAAGAGACAAAATTAGGCCTAGCTCCAGGCAGGTCAGAAACTTACCACGCAGAGGCAAGAAACAGGAGGCCCTACACCCGCTCATTGGGGAGGAACCTGATATGCACCCTTCACCCTACAGTGCTCCAGGATGTGCCTGAATTTCCACCAGTAAAAGGTACTGAAGTGACTACCGTGTTCGTTCCCGTTCTTGCTCTGACCCAGCTGGGTCTCGCCTGTCCTGCATTCCCCCTGCATACGCTGCCCTGAGACCTAGGTCCACCTGTGGGAGCTATACCATCGAGCTGCCTTATCACCGGCCTCAGTGGACTGCTGCAGCGCTGGTGCTTGTCACCAGATACCACAGGTGGCGTCATGAACTCTTATAAAATTAACAATTATCCACCCTTTTAAAGAGAGACCCCAGGGTACGGGCCAGGGAGCCAACCACCGCGACATCCCCAAGGCCAGGCAAATGCCCGGGTACCGAGTCATCCCCATCCCCAGGGCTAGTCACATCCTCCTCCACCTCCTCTGCTGACCTCATCGACTGGCTGACTGTGGGTTGACAGTAAGTGGGATCTCCAACCTCGTCATCATCACCCTGTGTGTTATCACACCCGTCGTCCTCAGAGCCAACCTCTTCCTACCCTGACCGAAAAGTCAAGTTGTCGCTCCAATCAGGTATTTGAGTCTCATCATCGTCTTCATCATTGTCTCCACCAACAGGAGTTACAGTTTGGGAACAAGGGTCTACATTATGCTCAGAACCTTCTTCATCTGGTCCTGGATCCGACTTATAAAGATTCTGGGCATCAGATCAGATCATTTCCTCATCTGGATTAACAGAAGCTCTGGAGCAGACCTCCGTTTCCCAGGCTATAGTATGAGTAAACAGCTGTGCAGACTCAACCATCTGTGCTACCCCATACTCAGACGGGCAACTGGAGACTTGGGAGCTGTGAGGAAGCAAGTGCGATTGGGGTGACACCTCTGAGGACTGGAGTATTTGTGATGTTGAAATTGAGGTGATGGAGAGCCCACTTGAAGTAGCACTTGATATTCGTTGAAGCACCTGCTGTTTTTGTGCCTCATTTAGAATTTGTAGCGATGGGCGTGTCTGTAAGAATGGGATCGTATCACATTGTCCACGAAAAGAAGTCGACATCTTAGTTTGGCTGGAAGATGGTCTTTCTTCTGCAGATGTTACCCCCCCCCCCACCGTGGGGGGCCTCGACCCACCGGCGGACAGGCACCAGTATTGGGATAGGGGGGCTGGCCGTCAGGGTCCACCGCGGCTCTGGCACAAACCCGGCGACACGGAGGTGGCACGGGCAGAAGCGGACTGGCCGTGTCGGCTTCTCACTTTTTGGATTTTAGAAGGGCATGACATGCCTATATCTGTGCCTCCCCCTCCTTTTACTCCTCCACCTCTTTTCTTTTCGCATGACTATATGTACTTGTCACTTTTCCATGTGTTAGTTGTGTCTTCTGAGCAGTTTGTCAGATTCTGGACACCTTTGAAGGTGTTTTCTATGTGTTTCTATGTGTTTTTGTTTGCCTGCCATTGGTTTTAACGGTGTTCGAAGGTGTTCGACGAACAGTTCGACGAACAGTTCGGCGAACACACGGGTGTTCGACGAACCGAACCGAACTCGAACACTACGGGGGTGGCTCAACACTATATAAGACTGCATGATCCGGTCATCAGCCAGTATGTTTAAGTACAATAATCAAGTATCGAGTGTAGTTATTGTGTGCATGGAGGGTGTGGAGACAGATGAAAAGTAGGGTACAGATTCAGAATAAAATTTAAAAGGAGGGATCAGGGGAAAGTTAGTTTACTGAGTAGTTGAGGTGGTAGGCTTGTTTAAAGAGATGGGTTTTTAAAGCACGTTTGAAGATGTGGTGGCTAGGCATCAGTCAAATTGTCTGGGGTAGAGCATTCCAGAGAACTGGTGCAGCACGAGAGAAGTCTTGGAGATGGAGGTGTGAGGTTCAGATTATGGGTGATGTTAGTCTTAGGTCATTTGTAGAATGTACGGCACGTGTAGGGTGATAGACAGAGATGAGAGAGGAGATATAAGGCTGTGGAGAACAGTGGAGAGCTTTGTGGGTGAAAATGAGTTTATATTGGATCCTGTAGCAAATGGGCAACCAGTGCAATGAATGGCACAAGATGGAGGCAACGGTGAAGTAGCTGGACAGAAATACAACCCTGGCTGCCACATTCAGGACGGATTGAAGTGAAGAAAGTTTGGTAAGAGGGAGACCGATCAGAAAAGAGTTGCAGTAGTCCAGACGAGAGTGAATAAGACTGACAGTAAGTGTTTTAACACTTTCAAATGTGAGAAAAGGTCAGATTCTGGAGATGTTTTTAAGGAGCAGGTGACAAGAGCGACCTATACTGGTTGGCCACCTTTCTCGATCCACGGTACAAGAAGAAATTTCCTTCTCTCCTTTTGGAGTCAACAAAGAGTTTTACAATTGAATTGTTCAAGAGGGCCGTTGTAGATCAGTTACTGAAAACATCACCCTCAGACAATGCTGGTGGCAGAGGTACTGGCTCTTTTCAATACCAAGGGATAATGGGGAGACACAAGAACACCAGCTCCAACAGAGGTGGGGGGGGGGAATGTGCACAAATTGGGCAATTTTCAATAGACCAGCACAACAGTAAAGGCTATCTGTGCCTGTAACAATGCCAAGGAGGGATTAGTCGCAGAACATGGTCAAGGGGTATTTAAGTGACCATACTTTTCATCCTTTCTGACCCTTCAGTTCCCTTTAATTATTGGGTGTCTAAGCTGAACACTAGGCCCGACCTCTCCTTATATGCCTTGGAAGTGCTGGCCTGCCCGGCTGCTAGTATGGTGTCTGAGCGTGTTTTCAGTTCCGCTGGGGCAATCTTCACTGATAGGCGCACACGCCTCTCCACGGAAAATGCAGACAGACTTACTCTGATTAAGTTCAACAAGGACTGGATATCTCCACAGTTTGTAATCCCTCCAGATGAGAGCAAGCCAACCTAAATTCACCAAAAATGCAGATTCATGCTACTGCTGTTAACGTCACGCCCTTCCCATAAGAACCGGTTTCCTTCCTGCGTTAACCATGACTCAGCCCATTTTTAGAAACCCTATGCATATTGTGCAGTGGACAAACCAGGACAGTATTCCTACTCCAGCCTAACTACCATTTGTAATCAATGGCCCTTGGGATGGTGGCTTCCTGCATCAACCATGATTCAGTCCATACGGCTAATTTTTACAATCCCTATGCAGATTGTGCAGTGGACAAACCAGGACAGTATTCCTATTCCAGCCTAACTACTATTTGTGATTGGTGGCCCTTGAGATGGTGGCTTCCAAAATAGTGGTTAAAATGGCCTGGTGCTTGCTTTGTAGCAGGCAGTAGGAAATGTTTGGACTACTGCTTTGTGCAGGGCAATCAAAGATTTTTTACATAGACTAATATGGACAGAAGGCAGACTGACATCCCAAAATAGTGGTTAAAATGGCCTGGTGCTTGTTTGTAGCAGGCAGTAGTAAATGTTTGGACTACTGTTTTGTGCAGGGCAATCAAAGATTTTTTTCGTAGACTAATACAGACAGAAGGCAGACTGACACACCAAAATAGTGGTTAAAATGGCCTGGTGCTTGTTTGTAGCAGGCGGTAGGAAATGTTTGGACTACTGTTTTGTGCAGGGCAATCAAAGATTTTTTATGTACACTAATATGGACAGAAGGCAGGCTCTGACCACTAAAACAGCAGGGAAAATAGACCAGTGCTAAAAAAAAAAAAAAAAGACAGCACACAATGCTAATTCTGTGTGTGCAGGAAAAATATTGCTTTGCCTCTTACAAGAGCTGTTTTAAGATGGACACTGGAAGAACACTACTTAATACACTCCCTAACTAATACAAAATCTATCCCTCCCTGTACTCTGACTTTGTTGTGTGCCTTCAGCTCTGAAAAGAGCTATTTTTTGGTGGAATTATGGAGCAAGTGAATGGCTTCTTTAAACACAGAACTAGTACACACTGCAGGTAGCCCTTACAAGGGCTTTTGTTTTATCAAGAGGCCTAAACACTCTCCCTAGCAGCTGAGCAATCTCTCCCTATGCTTATAGAACGCAGGCTCCCGACACAATGTGTACAAAATGGCGGCGTCAGGACTTAAATATACCCTATGACTCTGGGCGGCCAGCCAATCACAGTAATGCCACAACCAAGATGCCTGCGGCATTACTGTGATTGGTTAAGAAGCCCAGCATGTTTAGTGGCTGCAAAGGAGGCGCCAAAACTGCAGGGTGGGACATCCGAATATAGTAAGGCGAGTACACAAATACTCGCCGAATAACGATTAACCCTAATACCGTGCTATTCGTGCGAATAGCGAATAGTAACTAATACACTCGCTTATCACTAGTTGTAATGTAAC
This sequence comes from Phyllobates terribilis, assembly GCF_046119375.1. Lineage (NCBI taxonomy): Eukaryota > Metazoa > Chordata > Amphibia > Anura > Dendrobatidae > Phyllobates > Phyllobates terribilis. The sequence goes on from NW_027362761.1 coordinate 845,956,589, forward strand.
AAAATAGGTAAAAAGCCACTGTAACTACAATAATTTTTTGGGAGAAATACTTCATTTTCTGGAATAATTTCAAGGGTGCTAAGACTTTTGGCCATGACTGTATATATGTGTCTTACATATATACAGTGGTTTGTAAAAGTGTATGCCCATTTCCTGATTTCTTATTCTCTTGTATCTTTGTCACACTTAAATGTTTCAGATCACAAAACAAATTTAAATATTAGACAAAGATAACACAAGTAAACAAAAAATGCAGATTTTAAATGAAGGTCTTTATAAGTAAGGGAAAAAGAAATCCAAACCTACAGGGCCCTGTGTGAAAAAGCGATTGCCATCCCCTTAAACCATAAATGAACTGTGGTTTATCACATCTTTGGGAAGCTGAGTGAATCAATTTCCCTAGCCACACACAGGCCTGATTACTGCCACACCTCTTCTCAATCAAGAAATCACTTAAATAGGACCTGCCTGACAAAGTGAAGTAGACCAAAAGATCCTCAAAAGCTAGACATCATGCTGTAATCCAAATAAATTCATGAACAAATGAGAAACAAAGTAATTGAAATCTATCAGTCTAGAAAAGGTTTTAAAGACATTTCTAAAGCTTCGGGACTCCAGCGAGCCACAGTGAGAGCCATTATCCACAAATTGTGAAAACATGGACCAGTGGTTAACCTTCCCAGGAGTGTCTGGCCGACCAAAATTACCCCAAGATCGCAGCAATGACTCATCCAAGAGGTCATAAAAGACCCCACAACAACATCAAAAGAACTGCAGGGCTCACTTGCCTCAGTTAAGATTAGTGCTCATGACTCCACCATAAGAAAGAGACTGGAGAAAAGTGGCATGCATGACAGAGTTCCAAGATGAAAACCACTGATGAGCAAAAAGAACATAAAGGCTCGTCTCAGTTTTGCCAGAAAACATCTTGATGATCTCCAAGACTTTTGGGAGAATACTCTGTGGACTGAGGAGACAAATGTTGAATTTTTTGGAAGGTGTATGTCCAACTACATCTGGCTTAGAAGTAACCCGGTATTTCAGAAAAGGAACATAATACCAACAGTAAAATATGGTGGTGGTAGTGTGATGGTCTAGGGCTGTTTTGCTGCTTCAGGACCTGGAAGACTTGCTGTGGGAAATGGAACAATGAATGTCTACCAAAAATTCCTGAAAGACAATGTCCAGCCATCTGTTCGTGACCTTAAGCTGAAGTGCACTTGGGTTATGCAGCAGGAGAATGATCCAAAACACACCAGCAAGTCCACCTCTGAATGGCTTAAGAAGAACAAAATTAAGACTTTGGAATGGCCTAGTTAAAGTCCTGACCTTAATAAAATTGAGATGCTGTGGCATGACTTTATAAAGGCGGTTCATGCTCGGAAATCCTCCAATATGGCTTAATTGCAACAATTTTGCAAAGATTAGTGGGCCAAAATTCCTCCAGAGCATTGTAAAAGACTCATTGCCAGTTATCGCAAACACTTGATTGCAGTAGTTGTTGCTAAGGGTGGCACAACCAGTTATTAGGTTTAGGGGGCAATCAGTTTTTCACACAGGGCCCTGTAGGTTTGGATTTAAACATATGATAAAATATCTAAAACTGAGTGTAATAATTTTCTCTAAACTGCACCGTCCAAAACGCAATACTTATCCTGCCAAGGTTGAGATGCCCTCACAATCATACATTTGCCCCAATACATTGCTTTCAAAAATGTTGAAAATGTAACAGTAAAAATAACTTTATATTATGAACCCCTGGCTGAAATGGGCAGTAGCACTTACTGCTAGTACCAGATTACTATAGTGTTAGCAAAATTTGTCATGAAAGAATTAAAAAAACTCAAAATATAGTCTAGTTGCTGCAGAAATATTTAATTAAGTTTATCCTAAACATTATTCAACAATTAAAATAAAATATATAAAAATGCTAATAAAGTACTGAAAAATAATACTTCTTAAAACATTTAAGATAAAACTACTAAAGAAAACATTTTTATTTTATTTTGCATCATGGAACAGCTTCAGATATTGTTGAACTTTTTAATATCTTATTTGTCTATTGTTATTTTATGTTCATTTCTTGCAACTACAGAATAAGACATTGCAAATATGAATTTCCAGAGAATTGAACTTATAGTAAACAGGGAGGGATCATTTAAATGACAAAGAAGTTTGCAGAACCTTTTCATAATGAAGGATATTTAACAGAAGCGTATTTGAATACTAATTGACAAAAGGACTCTAGGATATAGAAAGTTGTGTAAATATTGCCATATGGTGCCATTTTGCAGATGCTATTTCTCACTTGCATCTCCCTTTGCTAGAATGAATTTCGAAGCCCCCAATCAATAGAATATGACTAACCAGTAATCATTGGTTCTCTGCTTAAATACACTTAATTCTACACCTTCTGCGTCTGTTTCAACATGGAGCAGATGATAAATGTGCATTTGCTACATTGTGCTATAACAATGGTCATTATAGCATTTACCTAATGGAAGCAGCTGCTCAGTTACAAAGTGTGTCTCTAATATTGGGATTCAATTAGGGAGCACGAGAAATGACCTCTACAACATAACTATGTTAAAATTAAATGTCTTTGTGGACTGATCTACTAAGTGATTGTAGTGAAAATTTTTAGCACAAGAATAGAAAATCAAAGAGACTTTTTTAGATTTAAACATTAACTATAAGAAGTAATTGGACACGTTTTTAGGCAAGAATAATGTGTGTGCAAAATGACCTGTTTTCAATTTAATTATTGTAATCTTTATGTTAATCAATTGCAAGACAGCAATGTAATTGAAACTTGAAGAAAAATAGTCAGTCAAGCAGCTGTACAATCTATGGATTAACCTGAGATACATTGGAAAAATGGAATTAATATCTATAATAAAACAAAATAGACTTCCATTATCATCTCTTAGAGTATTATGAGAAATGGCACAAATATTGCTAGACTGTCGCCACTGAGACTTTTACCTATTGCCTCTCAGTTTTAAAAATAAGCTTAAAATATATTACACATATATTGCACCAAATTTATGTTGATAAGACTGTATTTTAATGTGGATAATTTAACATTGCTAAATAAGTATAGGTATATTCCATAGCTATACATTCAACCTACATAAAACCACTGACAATAAAAGGAATAATTTAGCCAGAACACATAAACAGTATATTTTGCCAAACCAACCTTTGGATGGAATCAGTTATGTATCTCTGAAATTGGTAATTTTGCTTTTTAGAAATGACGACTTACTACAATATTTTCTTTACTTAAGACTGCTAGAGGATTATCATGACTTTTTAGTCAATTAATCGCCCAGGAGTTTTAGTTTTGAATGACACCATTCATTTTTCTATATAATTTCCTGAAAAAATGCAATTCTGTCACTGATATTGGGTTTGTATTTATGCTGTCTATTGTGCCACAAAAATGACATAAAAAAACATAAATCTTCAGGTCAGTACAATTATGGTGATACTAAATTTTTTGTTATTTTATTGGTGAAAATAAATTCTGAAATTTAAAAAAAAAAAATGTTTAATTGGCCATTTTTTAAGATCTTTAACTTTATTCATCCACACTGCTGTTTAGGCACTTGATTTTTACTCACTGAGCTAATGCTTTTATGGATACTATCTTGGGGTAGAAACACTCACAATACATATTGCATGCATGTATACACATATTTTAAAAAAATGTGATGGGAGTGCTTCTTTAAATAGTCTGCATGCCAGTATCCCACAGCCCCCGGATGAAGCATCTCTGTGTGAAATACGCTTCAGTTGCAGTGGCTACTAGTTATGAGCGTGTGTATTTTGTTAACCCTTTCGGTGAACATGCTCAGGTGCTCGCAAAGTATTTGCGGCATGCTCAAATGTTATGTTTGAGTCACTCCGTGTGCATGATTTGCGACTGTTTGACAGCTTTAATACATGTGAGGAATGACTAACAAACAGGCATTCCGCACATGTATTAAAGCTGTCAAACAGTCACAAATTATGCACAAGGAGTGACTAAAACATAACATTTGAGCACGCCGTAAATACTCGGCGAGCACCCGAGCATGCTTGATGAAAGGGTTAACAGAACACGCTCGCTCATCATTAGTGGCTACTTGTTATCCTACTTGCTTGGTATTATTTGGTCCTTTGACACTATCTAGATATTTTTAAATTACCCCACTCTGAGTGCATAGATACATAGATATAGCTGCACTAACTATGTAGTTATATATTTATATATATATATATATATATATATATACTGTGCATACATATATATATATTTGCACTGCTCAAAAAAATAAAGGGAACACTTAAACAACAGAATATAACTCCAAGTAAATCAAACTTCTGTGAAATCAAACTGTCCACTTAGGAAGCAACACTGATTGACAATCAATTTCACATGCTGTTGTGTAAATGGAATAGACAATAGATAGAAATTATTGGCAATTATCAAGATACACTCAAAGGAGTGGTTCTGCAGGTGGGGACCGCAGACCACATCTCAGTACCAATGCTTTCTGGCTGATGTTTTGGTCACTTTTGAATGTTGGTTGTGCTTTCACACTCGTGGTAGCATGAGATGGACTCTACAACCCACATAAGTTGCTCAGGTAGTGCAGCTCATCCAGGATGGCACATCAATGCGAGCTGTGGTAAGGTTTGTTGTGTCTGTCAGCGTAGTTTCCAGAGGCTGGAGGCGCTACCAGGAGACAGGTCAGAACACCAGGAGACGTGGAGAGGGCCATGGGAGGGCAACAACCCAGCAGCAGGACCGCTACACCCACCATTGTGCAAAGAGGAACAGGAGGAGCACTGCCAGAGCCTTGCAAAATGACCTCCAGCAGGTCACAAATGTGCATGTGTCTGCACAAACGGTTAGAAATCGACTCCATGAGGGTGGTATGAAGGCCCGACATCCACAGATAGGGGTTGTGCTCACAGCCCAACACCATGCAGGATGCTTGGCATTTGCCACAGAACACCAGGATTGGCAAAGTCGCCACTGGTGCCCTGTGCTCACTAGAGGTAGCCTGACTGCCATCAGGTACCGAGATGAGATCCTCAGACCCCTTGTGAAACCATATGCTGGTGCGGTTGGCCCTGGGTTCCTCCTAATGCAGGACAATGCCAGCCCTCATGTGGCTGGAGTGTGTCAGCAGTTCATACAAGATGAAGGCATTGAAGCTATGGACTGGCCCACCCGTTCCCTAGACCTGAATCCGATTGAGCACATCTGGGACATCATGTCTCGCTCCATCCATCAACGTCACATTGCACCACAGCCAGTCCAGGAGTTGGCGGATGCTTTAGTCCAGGTCTGGGAGGAGATCCCACAGGAGACCATCCGCAACCTCTTCAGGAGCATGCCCAGGCATTGTAGGGAGGTCATACAGGCATGTGTAGGCCACACACAATACTGAGCCTCATTTTGACTTGTTTTAAGGACATTACATCAAAGTTGGATCAGCCTGAAGTGTATTTTTCCACTTTAATTTTGGGGGTGACCCCAAATCCAGGCCTCCATTGGTTAATAAATTTGATTTCCATTGATGATTTTTGTGTGATTTTGTTGTCAGCACATTCAACTTTGTACAGAACAAAGTATTCAATGAGAATATTTCATTCATTCCGATCTAGGATGTGTTATTTGAGTGTTCCCTTTATTTTTTTGAGCAGTGTGTATATATATATATATATATATATATATATATATATATACACATACAGTATATATGCTCTGTATGGGTGGCGTACTTGGTTCTTTGATGTTTTGATTTATCCCACTCTATATTTCAGATTCTACTTTAATTTACTTTCTTGACACCTTATTGACGTTATTTGCTACATTGAGTGTATGTATTTGATTATTTATAATAAAATATGTAAGACATTCAACCTATGTGACATAATGAGGCAGGATATTTTTCTTCACATTTATCCGATGTAACTCGCTTTAACCTCCCTTCTGCTGTCTCAATATTAATATGTTATTTGACTTTTATGTCTGAATAAAATGATTATTTTTTACTGGGCTTGCATTACCTTGATTATTGGTGTTGCATTTAGTGTTGCATATAGGCCTTATTACATGGATTGTGGTTGTAAGGGTTCTATACATTTATTGCATTAATCAAAAAGTGATTGTTGATTCTGCAGAAAAAAATTGTTATCCTGTTCTGCGAACCACAACTCCACACCATTAATTACCATTTTTTGTTGTAAATGTTCATCCTTTATATGATTTTCCTGAGTTTTTAACACCTTTCCGACGAGGTCAGTAATTGTACGTAGCTGCGCCCTGGGCCTTATTGAGCAGCTACGTACTATTACGCATAATGCAATTGCGCCCACACACAAACTGTACAGGGTGATCCCCGCTGGGTGTCAGCTGATTGTCACAGCTGACACCCAGTGCTATGTGCCAGGAGTGGTCAAGCACCACTGCTGGTACATTAACCCCCAAAATGCTGCGATCAAAGTTGATTGCAGCATTCCGGGAGCAAGGGGAGGTAAGCGCCGTTACTTACCTCCTCTCCAGCGTTCCGTGCTATCTGAGCAGGGTCCCGGATGTTGTCATGGTGACCCAATGTCATCATAACAACATCCAGGTCACCAGTAGGCAAGAAGTTACTTTGGTCATGCGCAGTGCGTGACTAAAGTAACTTCTGCATGCAACGCTGACAGGCTCTATATAGCATAGAGATGGTGCTGCATCTCTATGCTATATAAGCGATCAGGCTGCAAAATAGTGAGGCATAGTGACCAAGATAAAAAAGTGTCATAAAGTGGGAAAAAAAATAAAAAAACAAATTGTTAAAAATATAAAAAAAATTTTTTAAAAATAATCCCCAAAAAATAAAAATATACTATACCCATAAATAAATATTACTATGAAAAAAAAAATAAACCAATAAAAGTATACATATTTAGCATCACCGTGTCCAGAACGACCTTACCTATAAAACTGTCCCAATAGTTAACCCCTTTTGCGAACACGGTAAAAAAATAAATAAAAAACAAAGCAAAAAACGATGCTTTATCATCATACCGCCAAACAAAAAATGGAATACAACGCGATCAAAAAGACGAATGTAAATAAAAATGGCACCACTGAAAACATCATCTTGTCCACCAAAAAAACAAGCTGCCATACAGTTCAATCAGCCGAAAAATAAAAATGTTATAGTCCTCAGAATATAGCGATACAAAAAAAAAAATTTCTATAAAATAGTTTTTATTGTGTAAAAGCGCCAAAACATTAAAAAAATATAAATGTGGTACCGCTGAAAAACTTACTGACCCCATGAATAAAGCTGCCTTATCAATTTTACTACACGCGGAACAGCATAAAAAAAATACAATTCCTGAATTGTTGGTTTTTGTTTATTCTGCCACCCAAAAATCGGAATAGAAGGCGATCAAAAAAAGTCACGCACCCAAAAACATCAACTCGTCCTGCAAAAAACATCAACTCGTCCGACGAAAAACAAGCCATCACATGAATCTGTCAGCCGAAATATGGAAAAATTATAGCTCTCAAAATATGACGAAGCAAAAACTAGTCTTTGCAAAAAAAAGCATCTTTTAGTGTGGGACAGCTGTCAATCATAAAAACCCGATATGAATCTGGCATCGCTGTAATCGCACCGACCCAAAGAATAAAGTCATCTAATCATTTATACCGCACGAGAAACGGCATAAAAAATAAACTCTAGGGTTGTGCTAGGGTTAGGGTTGTGCTAGGGTTAGGGTTGTGCTAGGGTTGTGCTAGGGTTAGGGTTGTGCTAGGGTTCGGGTTAGGGTTGGGATAGAGTTACTGTTGTGCTAAGGTTAGGGTTGTGCTAGGGTTGGGATTTTTTCAAAAGTAAAGAAAAAAAAATGATGATGATATGGCAACCATTGTTTAACGCATGTGCTCGCTACTTGAGTTTGCATCAGGTGCTCGGGTATGCACCGAGCATCGCGGGTGCTCGAGTGACATGCTCGAGTCTCCGCTCCATATGCTTCGCAGCCAAAAAAAGTTGCATGGATTACCTGCCGCTCCCCACATGTTTTTTTTGGGTGTCTAACAACCATGAAACATGCGGGGCGGGGCCTCGAGCATGTCACTCGAGCACCGCGATACATGGTTCATACCCGAGTACCCGATGCAAACTCAACTAGCAAGCGCTTGCGCTCAAGACTAATGACAACTTATTCAATATGATGACCTAATGTTATCAAATTCTGTGTCGTATCTCTGGGTTCAAAATGTTCACTATACCTCTCTATAAAATCCTTGAGGAGTCTAGTTTCCAAAATGGTGTCACTTGTGGGGGGTTTCCACTATTTAGGCACGTCAGGGGCACTCCAAACGCGACATGGCATCCGCTCTTAATTCCAGCCAATTTTGCGTTCAAAAAGTCACACAGTGCTCCTTCCCTTCTGAACCCTGCCGTGCGCCCAAACAGTGTATTTTCCTCACATATAGGTGATCGACGTACTCAAGAGAAATTGTACAAACGTTTTTGCGGTCCAATTTCTCCTCTTACCATTGTGAAAATTAAAAAATTGGGGCTAAAGCATCATTTTTGTGGAAACATTTTTTTTTTTTTTTCACGCCTCTATGTTGTAAACTTCTGTGAAGCACCTGGGGGTTCAGGGTGCTCACCACCCATCTAGATAAGTTCTCTGAGGGGTCTTGTTTCCAAAATGGTATCACTTGTGGGGGGTTTCCACTGTTTAGGTACATAAGGTGCTCTCCAAACGCAACAAGGCGTCCGCTAATTATTCAAGCAGGCTTTTCATTTTTCTTATTGTAGCTTTGCTTTTTGTATTTATCGTATGGACTCGTAAGCATGAGGACCCTTGATGCAGGTTACGAGCTTGCGTATTTTGGCCAAAATATCAACTAATATCTCATATATTATATATATGCATTTTTGCACTTTTTTATTCCTGGGTGCAGCCAGGCCATTCAGTGCTGGCATTGTAAATTGGGGTGTCTGTTCCCATGGGGTGCACTTGGATACTACCGGGCAGCCCCCCTAATCTAATAGTATGGGCATAACTAATAGACTGTAAGCTGGATATTGTGCACTACCCAAGTGTGAACAGCACCCTGTGCAAACCTTTTTATGTGCAATTCAAATACTAAGCAGTCATCTTCCCCATGAAATGGTAGGTTGTGAGTGATTGTCTCATCAGTATTTTGCACCTGTGTAGCTGCCATATTTATATGGGTTTGCTGCACCCTGGTAGTGCATTTAGGGCTGAAGATCTGAGCAGGTAAATACTGCTGCTAATTTTGCTGTGTTTTTTTCTTGAATCTCGGAGGAATTTTAATTCTTATTGTGGCTTTGCTTTTTGTATTTAGCGTAGGGACTCCTAAGCATGAGGACCCTTGAAGTGGGTTACGAGCTTGCGTATTTTGGCCAAAATATTGACTAATACCTCATATATTATAGATATACAGTACAGACCAAAAGTTTGGACACACCTTCTCATTTAAAGATTTTTCTGTATTTTCATGACTTTGAGAATTGTACATTCACACCGAAGGCATCAAAACTATGAATTAACACATGTGGAATTGCATACTTAACAAAAAAGTGTGAAACAACTGAAAATATGTCTTATATTCTAGGTTCTTCAAAGTAGCCACATTTTGCTTTGATGACTGCTTTGCACACTCTTGGCATTCTCTTGATGAGCTTCAAGAGGTAGTCACTGGAAATGGTCTTCCAAAAATCTTGAAGGAGTTCCCAGAGATGCTTAGCACTTGTTGGCCCTTTTGCCTTCACTCTGCAGTCCAGCTCACTCCAAACCATCTCGATTGGGTTCAGGTCTGGTGACTGTGGAGGTCAGGTCATCTAGCGTAGCACCCCATCACTCTCCTTCTTGGTCACCTTTTCTGCGTCGCACAAAGACACGGTGGTTGGAACCAAAGATCTCAAATTTGGACTCATCAGACCAAAGCACAGATTTCCACTGGTCTAAAGTCCATTCCTTGTGTTCTTTAGCCCAAACAAGTCTCTTCTGCTTGTTGCCTGTCCTTAGCAGTGGTTTCCTAGCAGCTATTTTACCATGAAGGCCTGCTGCACAAAGTCTCCTCTTAACAGTTGTTGTAGAGATGTGTCTGCTGCTAGAACTCTGTGTGGCATTGACCTGGTCTCTAATCTGAGCTGCTGTTAACTTGCGATTTCTGAGGCTGGTGACTTGGATAAACTTATCCTCAGAAGCAGAGGTGACTCTTGGTCTTCCTTTCTTGGGGTGGTCCTCATGTGAGCCAGTTGCTTTGTAGCGCTTGATGGTTTTTGCAACTGCACTTGGGGACACATTCAAAGTTTGCCCAATTTTTCAGACTGACTGACCTTAATTTCTTAAAGTAATGATGGCCAATCATTTTTCTTTACTTAGCTGCTTTTTTCTAGCCATAATACAAATTCAAACAGTCTATTCAGTAGGACTATCAGCTGTGCATCCACCTGACTTCTGTACAACACAACTGATGGTCCCAACCCCATTTATAAGGCAAGATATCCCACTTATTAAACCTGACAGGGCACACCTGTGAAGTGAAAACCATTTCTGGTGACTACCGCTTGAAGCTCATCAAGAGAATGCCAAGAGTGTGAAAAACAGTCATCAAATCAAAAGGTGGCTACTTTGAAGAACCTAGAATATAAGACATATAATTACACATGTGTTAATTCATAGTTTTGATGCCTTCAGTGTGAATGTACAATTTTCAAAGCCATGAAAATACAGAAAAATCTTTAAATGAGAATGTGTGTCTAAACAAACTTTTGGTCTGTACTGTATGCATTCCAGGGTGCAGCCAGGCCCATCAGTGCTGGCATTGTAAACTGCGGTGTTTATTCCTATGGGGTGCACTTGGATAGTACCGGGCAGCCCACCTAATCTAATAGTATGGGCGTAACTAATAGGCTGTAAACCGGATACTGTGCACTAACCAAGTGTGAACACCACCCTATACAAGCCTTTCTGTGTGCAATTCAAATGATAAGCAGTCGCCCCCTCCATGAAATGGTAGGTTGTGAGTGATTGTCTCATCAGCATTTTGCACCTGTGTAGCCACCATCTTTATATGGGTTTGCTGCACCCTGGTAGTGCATTTAGGGCTGAAGATCTGAGCAGGTAAATACTGCTGCTTATTTTGCTGTGTTTTTTTGGGGGGGGTACATTATCATGCAAATATAGGACGCCTTTTGAAAGTTTTGCTGAAGTTGCATTTTTCTCCTGACATCATTTAAGTGGATCTGTCACCAGGTTTCCAGTGATTTGTCACTTTCTGGTCAGCTTCCTGCAGTTTTGATAAAATTAACTGATTTTTATGATGAACAAAAGGGTAACAGTGTTTTGACCTTTTGACTGTTAGGCTCCATATCTCATCATCCACTAATGCATCGAATGTGAGACCAAAATCATTTTATAGACAATCATCTTGTCTACAAAATGATGGTAGAGAGAGAGAGAAACAAGCCAAAATCCCTCTCTGAGAAGAGACTGCACAGGCCATGTGCACCAAACTGCAAATATCACTGGTTTCGATGGACAATAGCTGTTCTACTTGACCGAACTGGGACAAGCCCAGCCGTGCTTAAGTAGCCAGGGTCAGTGTTGATTAGTTAGCGCCTGTACAATGCTAGGGATTTTATGTTTCTGCTTTTGATTTGGTACTGTGCAACCAGTGGAAATAAATGTCACATTGTTTTGACCCAAGAATCCAGTGCCTGTGTGAACATTACCTAATGCATGCCTAACAGCCTAAATCCTTACAATATACACATATATACAGTACAGACCAAAAGTTTGGACACACCTTCTCATTTAAAGATTTTTCTGTATTTTCATGACTATGAAAATTGAACATTCACACTGAAGGCATCAAAACTATGAATTAACACATGTGGAATTATATACTTAACAAAAAAGTGTGAAACAACTGAAAATATGTCTTATATTCTAGGTTCTTCAAAGTAGCCATAATACAAATTCTAACAGTCTATTCAGTAGGACTATCAGCTGTGTATCCACCAGACTTCTGCACAACACAACTGATGGTCCCAACCCAATTTATAAGGCGAGAAATCCCACTTATTAAGCCTGACAGGGCACACCTGTGAAGTGAAAACCATTTCCGGTGACTACCTCTTGAAGCTCATCAAGAGAATGCCAAGAGTGTGCAAAGCAGTCATTAAAGCAAAAGGTGGCTACGTTGAAGTACCTAGAATATAAGACATATTTTCAGTTGTTTCACACTTTTTTGTTAAGTATATAATTCCACATGTGTTAATTCATAGTCTTGATGCCTTCAGTGTGAATGTACAATTTTCATAGTTATGAAAATACAGAAAAATCTTTAAATGAGAAGGTGTGTCCAAACTTTTGGTCTGTACTGTATATATACTGTATATTTAGGAAATTGAAGCATCTCAATGGGACATGAAGACAAAAAGTCACTTTCAAATTTGGCCATGAAAAGATTTGGGTACTGTGGAGCAATTTTACCTCCATTTATGTCTTTCTATGTCAACTAAGGAATGTGCTTCTCAGATTTTGTGAGGGCATCACAATCATAGACTAGACCTCAATCACAGGACAATAAAACTTTCACACTCCTTAACGAGGAACTGTTCCAATATTTACAGCCACAACTGTTTATCCCTCTCCCATATTGATAGTTCTGCTTCATGTCACTTGTTTCATCTAATGCATTATTTCTGTCTTGTTGTGTGTAAATATGTGACTTTTTAGATTTTTTGTTATACTATGCCTGATAAAGAGACCTGAGTAGTCTCAAAAGCTTGCAATTTGTTACCTTCTTTTCAGTTAGCCATTAAAAGGTATCAACCACTGAGGACTCTCAAATCTAAATATTTTTCTATCTACTGGCTAACACGGTATAAAGATATATATTTTTCCTGTATCACTTTTTGCTCATTCTTTGGCTCTTATCTATGGTCCGAGAGAGAAGCAAAGGAATTTGACAGGTCTCCTGAGAATAAGAGCTCCCAGTGGTCATTCATGTTCTATGTCTGTGCTCATATGCTGATGGCTGTAGTTTGGCTCTGTCATTCTCCTGACAGGCTATGAATTGTATGTGGGCTCTGTAGTTCTTCAGACATGCTGATAGGCTGTACTGACAGGGAAATACTTACTGATTGTAAATCCTCAGCCCATCACATGTAATGATGTAAAGGACATAAAATCGTTATTATGTGTGAAAACATGGTAGTGTCAAAAGACAGGCTGATACAAATACAGACCTTCAGATAATAGTAAAAAATAGTCTCTGTATGTTAAAGAGTGTCTCTTTTCTTGGCTGACTAAACATGATCAATTATTATGCTCCAAAAGGGTAAAGGAAAAGATAATAGCCTTGCACAAACTAGGGAAAGGTGCAAAAAAATAGCAAAGACATTAAATGTTCCTAAAGATACAGTTGAAAACATAGTTCACAAGTTGAAAATTAAAGGAACACTGGCTACTGAAAATGGGATTGATAATCTCGGTGTATATTAATTCAAGTAATATACAGGGAAGTGCTGTAGCTGTATAGTCACGCAGTATAAGGGCTCATGCAGGCTCGCCCGAGCATCACTGTGCTCGACAAGCTCAGCGAGTATTTCCGGGTTGCTAGGACGAGAACTCGGGTCCCCTCCCTGAATGTTTGCCCCTCTTTAGAGAGCCAATGAACATGCAGGGATTGCCTGCCATGCACTGTAATGCCGTAGCCATGTTTGTTGTGGGCATTACAGTGATTGGCTGGCCGCACAGCATCATCAGGTCTATATAAGACCTGGCGCTGCTATGCTCGTCACAGTCTACCCCAGAATCAGTCAGAGCAGGGAGAGCTGCTGCTGAGTCAGGGAGAGATTTGCTTGTTTATAGTTAGCATAGGTATTCCACAACTTATATATATATATATATATATATATATATATATATATAATATATATATATATATATATATATATATATATATATATATAAATAATCCAGCTGCATATAATCAGTGCAAGGCAGGCAGGCAGTGTATGTAGCAGATTGCAGTGCATGATACAGCACAAGAGGGTCGATTGAATGTCCTGTCTGCTGCTGCTGTAATAATTACAGATATTTGTAGACATAGCCCCAGGTATCAGGGCCATGGCAATTTTTTTTTATCTTAATCCTGGTTGTTTGCTTAAAAAGCAATCCAGAGTACACCATTTTTCTGATCCATTTGCTTGTTCTCACTGCAGAATAAAGCATTGTCATGCTGAAAGACCCAGCCACGTTTCATCTTCAATGCCCTTGCTGATGGAAGGAGGTTTGCACTCAAAATCTCACAATACATGGTCCCATTCATTCTTTCATGTACATGGATCAGTCGTCCTGGTCCCTTGGCGCAGAAACATCCCCAAACCATGATGTTGCCACCCCCATGCTTCACAGTAGGTATGGTGTTCTTTGAATGCAACTCAGCATTCTTTCTCCTCCAAACACGCCAAATTGTGTTTCTACCAAACAATTCTATTTGGGTTTCATCTGACCATATGACATTCTCCCAATACACTTCTGGATCATCCAAATGCTCTCTAGCAAACTTCAGATGGGCCCGGACATGTAATGGCTTAAGCATGGGGACACATCTGGCACTGCAGGGTCTGAGTCCCTGGTGGCATAGTGTGTTACTGATGGTAGGCTGTGTAACGTTGGTCCCAGCTCTCTGCAGGTCATTCACAAGCTCCCCCCGTGTGGTTCTGGGATTTTTGCTCACTGTTCTTGAAATCATTTTGACCCCACTGGGTGAGATCTTGTGTGGAGCCCCAGATCGAGGGAGATTATCAGTGGTCTTGTATGTCTTCTATTTTCTAATTATTGCTCCCACAGTAGATTTCTTCATACCAAGCTGCTTGTCTATTGCAGATTCAGTCTTCCCAGCCTGTTGCAGGGCAACAATTTTGTTTCTGGTGTCCTTTGACACCTCTTTCATCTTCACCATAGTGGAGTTTGGAGTGTGACTATTTGAGGTTGCGGACAGGTGTCTTTTATACTGATAACAAGTTCAAACAAGTGCCAGTAGTACAGGTAATGAGTGAAGGACAGAGGAGCCTCTTAAAGAAGAAGTTACAGATCTGTGAGAGCCAGAAATCTTGCTTTGTAATTGACCAAATACTTATTTTCCACCAAAATTTGAAAAAAATTTCTTTCCAAATCAGACAATGTGATTTTCAGGACTTTTTTTCTCATTTTGCCTCTCATAGTTGAAGTTTACCTAGGATGTCAGTTACAGACCTCTCTCATCTTTTTAAGTAGGAGAACTTGCACAATTGGTGGCTGACTAAATATTTTTTTTGCCCCACTGTATCACCTATAAGAGTGTTCTAAAATCAGCCATTTCATCCATTTTCATTTTGTTGAAGTGTGTCGGTCAAGTTATTCACACTAGTTCTCTGTGTAGAATAATATTTGTAAATTACAGGCCTGCTATTTAAAACTGTGGTTCTCTGTCATACGAATCACATGTAACTGCACTTCAAATCCAGCCATTTGTAGTGAACATCCAAAATTTTGTCCTCCATTTATAGATTATAGCAGTGTGTCAGTATATACCATTTTACAGCTCCATTTGCTTGTTCGCAGAATACAGCCAGATTTTTTTCATTTTATTCATTTTACTGTATTGTGGAAGTAGAGGAACTTTTTTCAATGATCAGACACACATGATCCATATGACTGCCGTAATAATGCAGAAATTTTGTGAAGCGTCGTACCAAATATTCCACTCCTTTTAAATGAGCCACCTGTGTTTTGTTGAACCAATTGACACTTGATCATTGACAAATACCTGCACCTTAAAAACTTCTTCAGAAGTCGAACTTTTCTCACCTTTGATACTTCAAAAACTCTTACTGTTGCTCTTATTCACTAGTGCAATCACCCAATTCACCCAATGCACGCTGAGATGAGGCTGGCCTGGGTAGCATCACCCTGTACAGATTCTTGGTCTGCCTGCAATGCCTCCTCTTTAATTGTGAGCAGCGAGCGTTTCAGTAGACAGAAGCGGGATGGTAACGCTAATTATGGCGTCATCACCCCTCACCATCTTGGTGGAGTCCTCAAAGTTTTGGAGGAGGGCACAGATGTTAGACATCCATTCCCACTCATCAGCTCTTATGTACGGAGGCTGACCTGAATGCCGACAGATGTGTTGAAGCTGGTACTCAACAACTGCTCTCTGCTGCTCAAAATCATTCCAAACATCTGCAACGTTAATTTCCAACGCGTAGTCACATTGCACACCAGTCGGTGAGCTGACTTTCTGAAATGGGTACACACGCAGCGAACTTTCACAAGCAGCTCTGGTAGATCCATGTACATTATGAGAAACTGCAGAACCACTAAGTTGAGCACATGGGCCAGGCATGGTGCATGTGTGAGCTTGCCTAGCTTCGGAGCTGACACCAGGTTCTCTGATACAGCTTTCCTCAACTCTGCAATGGTGTGCGGTTTGTCGCCTAAGCATACAGTCCTGCTTATTGTTATTCCCACACAGGAAGCTTAAGTAAATAATCTGGAATATGTCCTGAAAAAATGAATCAAGTGATGGAGATGGTGGCTGAAAAGGAGGAGGAGGTGATGAAGGAGCGGTAGAATGTAGGGGTAACCCTGTTTGACCCAGGTACCGCAATCCTCTGCGTCAAGAGGATGTGTTCCGTCCCAGGGTCCCACTGGGTCCCGGCTCCCACAATATTAACCCAGTGGAATGCATCAGTGAGATGAACTGTATCTGGCCACATTCACATGTCCACATGTTTGTGGTTAAGTGGCCCTTCCCACTTAAGTGTACTGGGGAGGGCATGGGTAATGTTCTGGGACTCGCGCTTGTGGAAGGCGGAAATGATAGCGGGAGAAATAGTGGCAGCTGGGGACCAAGTATGGACACCCGGCCACCGCTGCCATAAGTTTGTGGAAAGCTGCCACCTCCACGAGCATAAAAGGCAACATTTCAAGTGCAAGCAGTCCTGAAATGTGGCACTGTAGGATTGCAGCCTGTGGTGGGTGGGTGGTGGCTGCATATTTGCACTTGCATTACAAGTAACACAAAGCTAAGGAGATGGATGATCCAACCATCATGAATTATTTGGTCGTTGTCTAGGAGACCGAGCACAATATTAAACCAGTGACATGCATCCGTGAGATGTACCGTCCCTGGCCACATTCACCTTTCCACGTGTTTGTGGTTAGGTGGTTCTTCCCACTTAAGTGCACTGGGGAGGGCATGGGTAATTTTCTGGGACTCACGCCTGTGGAAGGCAGAGATGATAACGGGAGAAATAGTGGCGGCTGGGGACCGAGTATGGACACCTGGCCGCCGCCGCCATGAGGTTGTGGAAAGCTTCCACCTCCACGAGCATATAAGACAATATTTCAAGTGCAAGCAGTCCAGAAATGTGGCAGTTTAGCATTGCGGTCTGTGGGTGGGTTGCTGGCTGCATACTTGTGCTTGCATTCCAAGTAACAGAAAACTAAGCAGATGATGGCCTCTATCATCATCACTACCTCACCTCGGCACTATGAACTCACCTGAAGGAGAAGCCAGGGCCCACCGGAGGATTCTCTTGTTCTTTGGTGGGCTCGTCCAACCCTGCCAAGAAGCAGCTCTGGCTAAGAAAAGTGTGTGGGAAGGTTCCTGGACACTCTATGGCCGCTTTTTTATTGAGGGGGAAACACATGCAAACACGGGGAGAATCTACAAAATCCTTGCAGATGTTGTCCTTGGTAGGATTTGAACCCTGGACCCCAGCAATGCAAAGCTTCAGGAATAATCTCTAAGCCACTGTGCTGCCCCCTCTGTTCTCCCTCTGATATCTAACATGCTGGAGAAACTTGCACCTAGTGCCACTCCGTATCTTCAGCCCCTTTGTGAGAAACGAATGTATTTGGGAAGCCACTCAGTCTATCAAATAAAATTCCTGAGAAGGAAATTGTGGATGGCTTCGCTATTGGTACTGGGGGCACTGCTAATACCATGGCGTTGTGCCATAGTTCACTGGAAATATTCTAGGCTGGTTGGAGCCAAGCTCATTCCCATAAAAAAGTACCAGCACCAAGGTAACGAGATGGTGGCCTCTGTCATCATCATGACCTCACCACGGCACAATGAACTCTCCTGATGGAGAAGCCAGGGCCCACTGGAGGAGTCTACAGTTCTCTGGTGGGCCCATCTTGTTAGAACCCTCCTGTTAGTTTTTGCTATCTTGTGTTTTGCGGTCACGTGACCAGCTGCCTATGTATTCCAGCTCCGCCCTTCTGGCTTTGCTGGACTTCAGTGTTTTTTGCCTGTCTCTCTAGCCAGGTGCTTTGGTGCCTATCTCTGTCTAGTTTGCTTGGTCCTCTGGGACCTCTAGTACTTTTGTCAGTTTGTCTTTTTGCTCTGCAACAACTTCTGCTAGGAGGTGTCCCATTTTTGTCCCAGTCCTTAGTTCTTTTAGGGACCCCTCCCTTTAATCTATAGGTCTCCGTTCTGACTAGCCGAGGACGAAGGCGGGTCTGTTCACAAGGAACAGGCTGCCCGCTACATCGTAGGGATTCAGCTTAGTCTTACTGTAGGGACAGCTTTTCCCATTCTTTCCTTAGTTTATGTTGCAGATCATAACAGTAAGTCCAGTCCAAAAAAAAAAACTGAAAAGGAAAGAAATTCGGGGATCAGTATGGTTTCTGTCCAGGATTTGGCTCAATGCCTGCAGGGATTGTCTCTGGAGGTGGCCGAGCTACAGCAACAGTTGAGTAGCTGTCCTGGAGCGCATTTTGTGGATCCAAAGGTAGGAATGCCTGATATTTTTTATGGTAAACAACAAGATTTTTTTTCCTTTAAAAATGCTTGTTTGTTATATTTTCGCTTGAGACCGAGGTCCTCTGGGAATGAATCACAGCGCATTGGTTTTATTATGTCACTTTTGCACAAAGAACCACAGGGGTGGGCCTTTTTCTCCAACCTAATGATCCGTGTCTAAGTTCTGTTGAGTAATTTTTTTCTGCTATGGGGCTATTATTTGACGATCCTGATCGAATCTCATCTGCTGAATCAGAACTTAGGCGTTTGAATCAAGGGTCAGATGATGTTGAAATTTATTGCACACACTTCAGGAGGTGGGCTTCAGAAGTTAAGTGGAATGATTTGGCGCAGAAAAGTTTATTTCTTGCTGGTATGAGTGAAAGGGTTAAGGATTTGCTAATTGCATTCCCTGCACCTGAGACTTTGCAGGAAGCTATGCAGTTAGCTGTTCGTGTGGACAGGAGAATAAGGTCCAGGGTCAATGATGTAAAAACTCCTGTAACTTCAGGTCCTAGTTTCCAGAAAATCTACTCTGACAGCGGAGAACCAATGGAGGTTGGGGCAATGTCACTATGGGTTTGCTGCACCCTGGTAGTGCATTTAGGGCTGAAGATCTGAGCAGGTAAATACTGCTGCTAATTTTGCTGTGTTTTTTTCTTGAATCTCGGAGGAATTTTAATTCTTATTGTGGCTTTGCTTTTTGTATTTAGCGTAGGGACTCCTAAGCATGAGGACCCTTGAAGTGGGTTACGAGCTTGCGTATTTTGGCCAAAATATTGACTAATACCTCATATATTATAGATATACAGTACAGACCAAAAGTTTGGACACACCTTCTCATTTAAAGATTTTTCTGTATTTTCATGACTTTGAGAATTGTACATTCACACCGAAGGCATCAAAACTATGAATTAACACATGTGGAATTGCATACTTAACAAAAAAGTGTGAAACAACTGAAAATATGTCTTATATTCTAGGTTCTTCAAAGTAGCCACATTTTGCTTTGATGACTGCTTTGCACACTCTTGGCATTCTCTTGATGAGCTTCAAGAGGTAGTCACTGGAAATGGTCTTCCAAAAATCTTGAAGGAGTTCCCAGAGATGCTTAGCACTTGTTGGCCCTTTTGCCTTCACTCTGCAGTCCAGCTCACTCCAAACCATCTCGATTGGGTTCAGGTCTGGTGACTGTGGAGGTCAGGTCATCTAGCGTAGCACCCCATCACTCTCCTTCTTGGTCACCTTTTCTGCGTCGCACAAAGACACGGTGGTTGGAACCAAAGATCTCAAATTTGGACTCATCAGACCAAAGCACAGATTTCCACTGGTCTAAAGTCCATTCCTTGTGTTCTTTAGCCCAAACAAGTCTCTTCTGCTTGTTGCCTGTCCTTAGCAGTGGTTTCCTAGCAGCTATTTTACCATGAAGGCCTGCTGCACAAAGTCTCCTCTTAACAGTTGTTGTAGAGATGTGTCTGCTGCTAGAACTCTGTGTGGCATTGACCTGGTCTCTAATCTGAGCTGCTGTTAACTTGCGATTTCTGAGGCTGGTGACTTGGATAAACTTATCCTCAGAAGCAGAGGTGACTCTTGGTCTTCCTTTCTTGGGGTGGTCCTCATGTGAGCCAGTTGCTTTGTAGCGCTTGATGGTTTTTGCAACTGCACTTGGGGACACATTCAAAGTTTGCCCAATTTTTCAGACTGACTGACCTTAATTTCTTAAAGTAATGATGGCCAATCATTTTTCTTTACTTAGCTGCTTTTTTCTAGCCATAATACAAATTCAAACAGTCTATTCAGTAGGACTATCAGCTGTGCATCCACCTGACTTCTGTACAACACAACTGATGGTCCCAACCCCATTTATAAGGCAAGATATCCCACTTATTAAACCTGACAGGGCACACCTGTGAAGTGAAAACCATTTCTGGTGACTACCGCTTGAAGCTCATCAAGAGAATGCCAAGAGTGTGAAAAACAGTCATCAAATCAAAAGGTGGCTACTTTGAAGAACCTAGAATATAAGACATATAATTACACATGTGTTAATTCATAGTTTTGATGCCTTCAGTGTGAATGTACAATTTTCAAAGCCATGAAAATACAGAAAAATCTTTAAATGAGAATGTGTGTCTAAACAAACTTTTGGTCTGTACTGTATGCATTCCAGGGTGCAGCCAGGCCCATCAGTGCTGGCATTGTAAACTGCGGTGTTTATTCCTATGGGGTGCACTTGGATAGTACCGGGCAGCCCACCTAATCTAATAGTATGGGCGTAACTAATAGGCTGTAAACCGGATACTGTGCACTAACCAAGTGTGAACACCACCCTATACAAGCCTTTCTGTGTGCAATTCAAATGATAAGCAGTCGCCCCCTCCATGAAATGGTAGGTTGTGAGTGATTGTCTCATCAGCATTTTGCACCTGTGTAGCCACCATCTTTATATGGGTTTGCTGCACCCTGGTAGTGCATTTAGGGCTGAAGATCTGAGCAGGTAAATACTGCTGCTTATTTTGCTGTGTTTTTTTGGGGGGGGTACATTATCATGCAAATATAGGACGCCTTTTGAAAGTTTTGCTGAAGTTGCATTTTTCTCCTGACATCATTTAAGTGGATCTGTCACCAGGTTTCCAGTGATTTGTCACTTTCTGGTCAGCTTCCTGCAGTTTTGATAAAATTAACTGATTTTTATGATGAACAAAAGGGTAACAGTGTTTTGACCTTTTGACTGTTAGGCTCCATATCTCATCATCCACTAATGCATCGAATGTGAGACCAAAATCATTTTATAGACAATCATCTTGTCTACAAAATGATGGTAGAGAGAGAGAGAAACAAGCCAAAATCCCTCTCTGAGAAGAGACTGCACAGGCCATGTGCACCAAACTGCAAATATCACTGGTTTCGATGGACAATAGCTGTTCTACTTGACCGAACTGGGACAAGCCCAGCCGTGCTTAAGTAGCCAGGGTCAGTGTTGATTAGTTAGCGCCTGTACAATGCTAGGGATTTTATGTTTCTGCTTTTGATTTGGTACTGTGCAACCAGTGGAAATAAATGTCACATTGTTTTGACCCAAGAATCCAGTGCCTGTGTGAACATTACCTAATGCATGCCTAACAGCCTAAATCCTTACAATATACACATATATACAGTACAGACCAAAAGTTTGGACACACCTTCTCATTTAAAGATTTTTCTGTATTTTCATGACTATGAAAATTGAACATTCACACTGAAGGCATCAAAACTATGAATTAACACATGTGGAATTATATACTTAACAAAAAAGTGTGAAACAACTGAAAATATGTCTTATATTCTAGGTTCTTCAAAGTAGCCATAATACAAATTCTAACAGTCTATTCAGTAGGACTATCAGCTGTGTATCCACCAGACTTCTGCACAACACAACTGATGGTCCCAACCCAATTTATAAGGCGAGAAATCCCACTTATTAAGCCTGACAGGGCACACCTGTGAAGTGAAAACCATTTCCGGTGACTACCTCTTGAAGCTCATCAAGAGAATGCCAAGAGTGTGCAAAGCAGTCATTAAAGCAAAAGGTGGCTACGTTGAAGTACCTAGAATATAAGACATATTTTCAGTTGTTTCACACTTTTTTGTTAAGTATATAATTCCACATGTGTTAATTCATAGTCTTGATGCCTTCAGTGTGAATGTACAATTTTCATAGTTATGAAAATACAGAAAAATCTTTAAATGAGAAGGTGTGTCCAAACTTTTGGTCTGTACTGTATATATACTGTATATTTAGGAAATTGAAGCATCTCAATGGGACATGAAGACAAAAAGTCACTTTCAAATTTGGCCATGAAAAGATTTGGGTACTGTGGAGCAATTTTACCTCCATTTATGTCTTTCTATGTCAACTAAGGAATGTGCTTCTCAGATTTTGTGAGGGCATCACAATCATAGACTAGACCTCAATCACAGGACAATAAAACTTTCACACTCCTTAACGAGGAACTGTTCCAATATTTACAGCCACAACTGTTTATCCCTCTCCCATATTGATAGTTCTGCTTCATGTCACTTGTTTCATCTAATGCATTATTTCTGTCTTGTTGTGTGTAAATATGTGACTTTTTAGATTTTTTGTTATACTATGCCTGATAAAGAGACCTGAGTAGTCTCAAAAGCTTGCAATTTGTTACCTTCTTTTCAGTTAGCCATTAAAAGGTATCAACCACTGAGGACTCTCAAATCTAAATATTTTTCTATCTACTGGCTAACACGGTATAAAGATATATATTTTTCCTGTATCACTTTTTGCTCATTCTTTGGCTCTTATCTATGGTCCGAGAGAGAAGCAAAGGAATTTGACAGGTCTCCTGAGAATAAGAGCTCCCAGTGGTCATTCATGTTCTATGTCTGTGCTCATATGCTGATGGCTGTAGTTTGGCTCTGTCATTCTCCTGACAGGCTATGAATTGTATGTGGGCTCTGTAGTTCTTCAGACATGCTGATAGGCTGTACTGACAGGGAAATACTTACTGATTGTAAATCCTCAGCCCATCACATGTAATGATGTAAAGGACATAAAATCGTTATTATGTGTGAAAACATGGTAGTGTCAAAAGACAGGCTGATACAAATACAGACCTTCAGATAATAGTAAAAAATAGTCTCTGTATGTTAAAGAGTGTCTCTTTTCTTGGCTGACTAAACATGATCAATTATTATGCTCCAAAAGGGTAAAGGAAAAGATAATAGCCTTGCACAAACTAGGGAAAGGTGCAAAAAAATAGCAAAGACATTAAATGTTCCTAAAGATACAGTTGAAAACATAGTTCACAAGTTGAAAATTAAAGGAACACTGGCTACTGAAAATGGGATTGATAATCTCGGTGTATATTAATTCAAGTAATATACAGGGAAGTGCTGTAGCTGTATAGTCACGCAGTATAAGGGCTCATGCAGGCTCGCCCGAGCATCACTGTGCTCGACAAGCTCAGCGAGTATTTCCGGGTTGCTAGGACGAGAACTCGGGTCCCCTCCCTGAATGTTTGCCCCTCTTTAGAGAGCCAATGAACATGCAGGGATTGCCTGCCATGCACTGTAATGCCGTAGCCATGTTTGTTGTGGGCATTACAGTGATTGGCTGGCCGCACAGCATCATCAGGTCTATATAAGACCTGGCGCTGCTATGCTCGTCACAGTCTACCCCAGAATCAGTCAGAGCAGGGAGAGCTGCTGCTGAGTCAGGGAGAGATTTGCTTGTTTATAGTTAGCATAGGTATTCCACAACTTATATATATATATATATATATATATTAATATATATATATATATATATATATATATATATATATATATAAATAATCCAGCTGCATATAATCAGTGCAAGGCAGGCAGGCAGTGTATGTAGCAGATTGCAGTGCATGATACAGCACAAGAGGGTCGATTGAATGTCCTGTCTGCTGCTGCTGTAATAATTACAGATATTTGTAGACATAGCCCCAGGTATCAGGGCCATGGCAATTTTTTTTTATCTTAATCCTGGTTGTTTGCTTAAAAAGCAATCCAGAGTACACCATTTTTCTGATCCATTTGCTTGTTCTCACTGCAGAATAAAGCATTGTCATGCTGAAAGACCCAGCCACGTTTCATCTTCAATGCCCTTGCTGATGGAAGGAGGTTTGCACTCAAAATCTCACAATACATGGTCCCATTCATTCTTTCATGTACATGGATCAGTCGTCCTGGTCCCTTGGCGCAGAAACATCCCCAAACCATGATGTTGCCACCCCCATGCTTCACAGTAGGTATGGTGTTCTTTGAATGCAACTCAGCATTCTTTCTCCTCCAAACACGCCAAATTGTGTTTCTACCAAACAATTCTATTTGGGTTTCATCTGACCATATGACATTCTCCCAATACACTTCTGGATCATCCAAATGCTCTCTAGCAAACTTCAGATGGGCCCGGACATGTAATGGCTTAAGCATGGGGACACATCTGGCACTGCAGGGTCTGAGTCCCTGGTGGCATAGTGTGTTACTGATGGTAGGCTGTGTAACGTTGGTCCCAGCTCTCTGCAGGTCATTCACAAGCTCCCCCCGTGTGGTTCTGGGATTTTTGCTCACTGTTCTTGAAATCATTTTGACCCCACTGGGTGAGATCTTGTGTGGAGCCCCAGATCGAGGGAGATTATCAGTGGTCTTGTATGTCTTCTATTTTCTAATTATTGCTCCCACAGTAGATTTCTTCATACCAAGCTGCTTGTCTATTGCAGATTCAGTCTTCCCAGCCTGTTGCAGGGCAACAATTTTGTTTCTGGTGTCCTTTGACACCTCTTTCATCTTCACCATAGTGGAGTTTGGAGTGTGACTATTTGAGGTTGCGGACAGGTGTCTTTTATACTGATAACAAGTTCAAACAAGTGCCAGTAGTACAGGTAATGAGTGAAGGACAGAGGAGCCTCTTAAAGAAGAAGTTACAGATCTGTGAGAGCCAGAAATCTTGCTTTGTAATTGACCAAATACTTATTTTCCACCAAAATTTGAAAAAAATTTCTTTCCAAATCAGACAATGTGATTTTCAGGACTTTTTTTCTCATTTTGCCTCTCATAGTTGAAGTTTACCTAGGATGTCAGTTACAGACCTCTCTCATCTTTTTAAGTAGGAGAACTTGCACAATTGGTGGCTGACTAAATATTTTTTTTGCCCCACTGTATCACCTATAAGAGTGTTCTAAAATCAGCCATTTCATCCATTTTCATTTTGTTGAAGTGTGTCGGTCAAGTTATTCACACTAGTTCTCTGTGTAGAATAATATTTGTAAATTACAGGCCTGCTATTTAAAACTGTGGTTCTCTGTCATACGAATCACATGTAACTGCACTTCAAATCCAGCCATTTGTAGTGAACATCCAAAATTTTGTCCTCCATTTATAGATTATAGCAGTGTGTCAGTATATACCATTTTACAGCTCCATTTGCTTGTTCGCAGAATACAGCCAGATTTTTTTCATTTTATTCATTTTACTGTATTGTGGAAGTAGAGGAACTTTTTTCAATGATCAGACACACATGATCCATATGACTGCCGTAATAATGCAGAAATTTTGTGAAGCGTCGTACCAAATATTCCACTCCTTTTAAATGAGCCACCTGTGTTTTGTTGAACCAATTGACACTTGATCATTGACAAATACCTGCACCTTAAAAACTTCTTCAGAAGTCGAACTTTTCTCACCTTTGATACTTCAAAAACTCTTACTGTTGCTCTTATTCACTAGTGCAATCACCCAATTCACCCAATGCACGCTGAGATGAGGCTGGCCTGGGTAGCATCACCCTGTACAGATTCTTGGTCTGCCTGCAATGCCTCCTCTTTAATTGTGAGCAGCGAGCGTTTCAGTAGACAGAAGCGGGATGGTAACGCTAATTATGGCGTCATCACCCCTCACCATCTTGGTGGAGTCCTCAAAGTTTTGGAGGAGGGCACAGATGTTAGACATCCATTCCCACTCATCAGCTCTTATGTACGGAGGCTGACCTGAATGCCGACAGATGTGTTGAAGCTGGTACTCAACAACTGCTCTCTGCTGCTCAAAATCATTCCAAACATCTGCAACGTTAATTTCCAACGCGTAGTCACATTGCACACCAGTCGGTGAGCTGACTTTCTGAAATGGGTACACACGCAGCGAACTTTCACAAGCAGCTCTGGTAGATCCATGTACATTATGAGAAACTGCAGAACCACTAAGTTGAGCACATGGGCCAGGCATGGTGCATGTGTGAGCTTGCCTAGCTTCGGAGCTGACACCAGGTTCTCTGATACAGCTTTCCTCAACTCTGCAATGGTGTGCGGTTTGTCGCCTAAGCATACAGTCCTGCTTATTGTTATTCCCACACAGGAAGCTTAAGTAAATAATCTGGAATATGTCCTGAAAAAATGAATCAAGTGATGGAGATGGTGGCTGAAAAGGAGGAGGAGGTGATGAAGGAGCGGTAGAATGTAGGGGTAACCCTGTTTGACCCAGGTACCGCAATCCTCTGCGTCAAGAGGATGTGTTCCGTCCCAGGGTCCCACTGGGTCCCGGCTCCCACAATATTAACCCAGTGGAATGCATCAGTGAGATGAACTGTATCTGGCCACATTCACATGTCCACATGTTTGTGGTTAAGTGGCCCTTCCCACTTAAGTGTACTGGGGAGGGCATGGGTAATGTTCTGGGACTCGCGCTTGTGGAAGGCGGAAATGATAGCGGGAGAAATAGTGGCAGCTGGGGACCAAGTATGGACACCCGGCCACCGCTGCCATAAGTTTGTGGAAAGCTGCCACCTCCACGAGCATAAAAGGCAACATTTCAAGTGCAAGCAGTCCTGAAATGTGGCACTGTAGGATTGCAGCCTGTGGTGGGTGGGTGGTGGCTGCATATTTGCACTTGCATTACAAGTAACACAAAGCTAAGGAGATGGATGATCCAACCATCATGAATTATTTGGTCGTTGTCTAGGAGACCGAGCACAATATTAAACCAGTGACATGCATCCGTGAGATGTACCGTCCCTGGCCACATTCACCTTTCCACGTGTTTGTGGTTAGGTGGTTCTTCCCACTTAAGTGCACTGGGGAGGGCATGGGTAATTTTCTGGGACTCACGCCTGTGGAAGGCAGAGATGATAACGGGAGAAATAGTGGCGGCTGGGGACCGAGTATGGACACCTGGCCGCCGCCGCCATGAGGTTGTGGAAAGCTTCCACCTCCACGAGCATATAAGACAATATTTCAAGTGCAAGCAGTCCAGAAATGTGGCAGTTTAGCATTGCGGTCTGTGGGTGGGTTGCTGGCTGCATACTTGTGCTTGCATTCCAAGTAACAGAAAACTAAGCAGATGATGGCCTCTATCATCATCACTACCTCACCTCGGCACTATGAACTCACCTGAAGGAGAAGCCAGGGCCCACCGGAGGATTCTCTTGTTCTTTGGTGGGCTCGTCCAACCCTGCCAAGAAGCAGCTCTGGCTAAGAAAAGTGTGTGGGAAGGTTCCTGGACACTCTATGGCCGCTTTTTTATTGAGGGGGAAACACATGCAAACACGGGGAGAATCTACAAAATCCTTGCAGATGTTGTCCTTGGTAGGATTTGAACCCTGGACCCCAGCAATGCAAAGCTTCAGGAATAATCTCTAAGCCACTGTGCTGCCCCCTCTGTTCTCCCTCTGATATCTAACATGCTGGAGAAACTTGCACCTAGTGCCACTCCGTATCTTCAGCCCCTTTGTGAGAAACGAATGTATTTGGGAAGCCACTCAGTCTATCAAATAAAATTCCTGAGAAGGAAATTGTGGATGGCTTCGCTATTGGTACTGGGGGCACTGCTAATACCATGGCGTTGTGCCATAGTTCACTGGAAATATTCTAGGCTGGTTGGAGCCAAGCTCATTCCCATAAAAAAGTACCAGCACCAAGGTAACGAGATGGTGGCCTCTGTCATCATCATGACCTCACCACGGCACAATGAACTCTCCTGATGGAGAAGCCAGGGCCCACTGGAGGAGTCTACAGTTCTCTGGTGGGCCCATCTTGTTAGAACCCTCCTGTTAGTTTTTGCTATCTTGTGTTTTGCGGTCACGTGACCAGCTGCCTATGTATTCCAGCTCCGCCCTTCTGGCTTTGCTGGACTTCAGTGTTTTTTGCCTGTCTCTCTAGCCAGGTGCTTTGGTGCCTATCTCTGTCTAGTTTGCTTGGTCCTCTGGGACCTCTAGTACTTTTGTCAGTTTGTCTTTTTGCTCTGCAACAACTTCTGCTAGGAGGTGTCCCATTTTTGTCCCAGTCCTTAGTTCTTTTAGGGACCCCTCCCTTTAATCTATAGGTCTCCGTTCTGACTAGCCGAGGACGAAGGCGGGTCTGTTCACAAGGAACAGGCTGCCCGCTACATCGTAGGGATTCAGCTTAGTCTTACTGTAGGGACAGCTTTTCCCATTCTTTCCTTAGTTTATGTTGCAGATCATAACAGTAAGTCCAGTCCAAAAAAAAAAACTGAAAAGGAAAGAAATTCGGGGATCAGTATGGTTTCTGTCCAGGATTTGGCTCAATGCCTGCAGGGATTGTCTCTGGAGGTGGCCGAGCTACAGCAACAGTTGAGTAGCTGTCCTGGAGCGCATTTTGTGGATCCAAAGGTAGGAATGCCTGATATTTTTTATGGTAAACAACAAGATTTTTTTTCCTTTAAAAATGCTTGTTTGTTATATTTTCGCTTGAGACCGAGGTCCTCTGGGAATGAATCACAGCGCATTGGTTTTATTATGTCACTTTTGCACAAAGAACCACAGGGGTGGGCCTTTTTCTCCAACCTAATGATCCGTGTCTAAGTTCTGTTGAGTAATTTTTTTCTGCTATGGGGCTATTATTTGACGATCCTGATCGAATCTCATCTGCTGAATCAGAACTTAGGCGTTTGAATCAAGGGTCAGATGATGTTGAAATTTATTGCACACACTTCAGGAGGTGGGCTTCAGAAGTTAAGTGGAATGATTTGGCGCAGAAAAGTTTATTTCTTGCTGGTATGAGTGAAAGGGTTAAGGATTTGCTAATTGCATTCCCTGCACCTGAGACTTTGCAGGAAGCTATGCAGTTAGCTGTTCGTGTGGACAGGAGAATAAGGTCCAGGGTCAATGATGTAAAAACTCCTGTAACTTCAGGTCCTAGTTTCCAGAAAATCTACTCTGACAGCGGAGAACCAATGGAGGTTGGGGCAATGTCACTCCGCTCTCAAGAAAGAGATCGGAGATTCGCTGAAGGTTTGAGTCTTTATTGTGGTAAAGCTGATCATTTGATTAAGTATTGTGAGCGTCATTTAAGTAAAAAAAAAAAGGTCCGTATAGCTTGTTTACACTCTGCAGGAGTTTTCCTTTCTGGGTGTACTACTCTGCAGGGAGATTTGATTGAATTTCAGGTATTTATGGATTGTGGTTCAACACTTAATGTGATTGATAAAAGGTTTTTTGGAAAAACTTAAATTGAAATCCAAACCTTTGTCATCTCCTATTTCTGTGGTTGCAATTGATAACACTCCTTTGAAATGTTTTACTCACAAGACTGCTGCATTTCCTCTCACTATCAATGGTGTTCACCAAGAAATTTTGGACTTGGTTGTTTTGGATAATTTGCCCTCTCCAGTTGTTCTAGGATTGCCTTGGTTAAAACTGCACAATCCTTTGTTGGACTGGTCTACTAATGTGATTAAGTATTGGAGTCTGAAGTGCTATGATAAATGTTGTAATGGTCGCATTGCGGCTGTGGAAAAAGGGGAATTACCAGTACCTATTCAAGATTTTTGGAGGGTTTTTTCAGAGGAGGAGTCGCAAGTTTCACCTCCTCATAGGGATTATGATTGCGCCATTGAGTTTGTTCCAGGTGCTACTCTTCCCAAAAGTCGCTTGTTTAATCTTACTATCCCTGAAAGAAAGGCCTTGGAGGAGTACATAGAGACTAGCCTGGCTGCTGGTCACATTAGACCTTCTAAGTTGCCTGTGGCAGTCGGATTCTTCTTTGTTAAAAAAAAGGACGGCGGTTTACGTCCATGTCTGGATTTTCGTGAAATTAATAAGATTACTGTACAGAATTCCTACCTATTGCCGTTAATTCCTGACTTGTTTAACCAGTTAGTGGGAGCCAAGTGGTTCTCAAAAATTGATCTCCGAGGGGCATACATTTTGTTACGTGTGAAGGAGGGTGATGAATGGAAAACTGCTTTTAACACTCCGGTAGGTCATTTTGAGAATCTGGTGTTGCCCTTCGGTCTTACCAATTCACCTGCATTTTTTCAGAACCTTATTAATGACATCCTGAGACCTTTGATTGGTAAGAATGTGGTTGTGTATTTGGATGACATTTTGATTTATTCACTAGATTTAGAGTCCCATTGGCAGAGTGGACGTGAAGTTTTGCAGTTATTGAGTGATAATTCATTCTTTGCTAAGCTGGAGAAATGTGAGTTCGCTGTGCTGAAAATTAGTTTTTTGGGCTACATTGTCTCCAGCAAGGGCTTTGAGATGGACCCTGTGAAGGTTCAGGCTGTGCAGGAATGGCCTAGGCCTATTGGTTTGAAATCTATACAGAGGTTTTAGGGTTTTGCCAATTATTACAGGAAATTCATTAAGAATTTTTCTGTAATTGTTAAACCTCTAACCGATCTCACCAGGAAAGGTGCGAATACGACACAGTGGACTACTGAAGCCATTGAAGTGTTTGAGTATCTCAAAGAGAGGTTCAGTTCTGCCCCTATCCTTATACAGCCTGATGAGACCAAACCTTTTTTGGTTGAGGTCGATGCTTCATCGGTGGGGGTCGGAGCAGTTTTGTCTCAGTAGAACAAGGGTGGAGTACATCCTTGTACCTTCTTTTCAAAAAAAATTTCGGAAACCGAACTGAATTATGATGTTGGAAATAGGGAGTAGCAGGCTATTAAACTTGCATTTGAACACTGGCGTCATTTTTTGGAAGGCGCTAGATTTCCTATTCAGGTTTTCACAGATCATAAGAATTTGATCTATCTCTATGCTGCCAAGCACTTGAATGCCCGTCAAGCTAGGTGGGCACTTTTTTTTTCTCGGTTTCATTTTTCGATTACCTATATCCCTGGTACTAAGAATGTTAAAGCTGATGCTTTATCTCTAAGAATTTGCTCTTAACAATCATACATCCTCCTCTCCTGGGTGTTCTCCTTTTTTTTGTTGCACTGGGAGACATACATCTTTTGGTTCGTTCTCCAAATTGGGGTCGGAGGTGCCGTAGGTGGAGAATTTTTCCGGTGATTTGGAGAGAGTTTGGACTAATGTACATTGTGACCAGCAAGAGGCTAACAAGAAGTCCAAGAAGTATTTTGACAGTAAACGTAAAGAGATTTTGATTACTGTGGGTGACATAGTTTGGTTGTCCTCAAAGAACTTGCGGTTGAGGATTCCCTCTCAAAAACTGGGTCCTAAGTTTGTGGGTCCATTTAAAGTGCTTCGGGTTGTTAACCCATCTGCTGTCAGGTTGGATGTCCCTACTTCCTGGAAGATTAATTCTGTGTTTCATGTTTCCTTGTAGAAAAAGCTGACGTTTCTAATAGGGACGACACTGTCACAGTTCCTCCTGTGGTGGAAGATGGTGAATATGAAATTTCTCGTATTTTGAATTCAAGATGGCATAGAGGGATATTACAGTATCTTGTCTCCTGGAAGGGTTTCGGTCCCAAAGACAACTCCTGGGTAAGGATGGAGGATGACTCTGCTCCTAGGCTTGTTAAAGCTTTCCACAGGAGGTTTCCTGATAGGCCTGGGCCTGGAGGATCCGGAGGATCCTCATAGAAGAGGGGGTACTGTTAGAACCCTCCTGTTAGTTTTTACTATCTTGTGTTTTGCGGTCACGTGACTAACTGCCTATATATTCCAGCTCCGCCCTTCTGGCTTTGCTGGACTTCAGTGTTTTTTGCCTGTCTCTCTAGCCAGGTGCTTTGGTGCCTATCTCTGTCTAGTTTGCTTGGTCCTCTGGGACCTCTAGTACTCTTGTCAGTTTGTCTTTTTGCTCTGCAACAACTTCTGTTAGGAGGTGTCCCATTTTTGTCCCAGTCCTTAGTTCTTTTAGGGACCCCTCCCTTTATTCTATAGGTCTCCGTTCTGACTAGCCGAGGATGAAGGCGCGTCTGTTCACAAGGAACAGGCTGCCCGCTACATCGTAGGGATTCAGCTTAGTCTTACTCTAGGGACAGCTTTTCCCATTCTTTCCTTAGTTTATGTTGCAGATCATAACACATCTAACCCTGCCGAGAAGCAGCCCTGGCTAAGAAAAGTGTGTGAGAAGGTTCCTGGACACTCTTTGGCTGTTTTTGTGTTTTACTGTGGACTGGCTCCTTACCGTCCCTGGCCACATTAACCTGTCCACGTGTTTGTGGTTAGGCGGTTCTTCCCAGTAAGTGCACTGGAGAGGGCACGGGTAATTTTCTGGGACCCCATGCTTGTGGAAGACGAAGACGATACTGGGTGAAATAGTGGCGGCTGGGGACCAAGTATGGACATCCGGCCACTGCCACCATGAGGTTGTGGAAAGCTTCCACCTCCACAAGCCTAAAATGCAACATTTCAAGTGCAAGCAGTCCAGAAATGTGGCAGTTTAGTATTGCGGTCTGTGGGTGGGTGGCTGGCTGCATACTTGCACTTACATTCGAAGAACATTGGTAGGGACAACTGAACGCTGCAAAGGGACAAGGAAGTGGACGGTGATGGTTGCAAGTCAGGAATGACAGATGCAGGGCGGAAGGCATCTTCACATGAGCCATGGACAGGTTATTGGCTTGCACTTACCACAACAGAAGAGGCAGTGGTGTCGCCCGCAGACACTGTTTCGGGACCTTGGTATTTGGCCCAGCCTGTCAGGTACTTTGCTGTCATGTGCCTGAGCATGCTGGTGGTGGTAAGGCTGGTAGTTTTGGTGCTCTTGCTAATGCTGGCCTGGCAGATGTTGCAAATGGCCTTTTTGGGGTTATCTAAACAGTCTTTAAAAAAGAACCAGATTCGGGAAGACCTAACAGTTGTACTGGCAACTTCCGTCGTGTTGGTGTTCCGGGGAGCGATTGACTGCCCTGTGTCTGTGGCCACCACACTGATTGTTCCTGACTGTTGTGGTGCTACGCCTCCTTCCCACTGTGTGCTGCTGTCCTCGCTCTACATGTCCCCTTCCCAGGTTGGGTTAATGACTTCATTGTCCACCACTAGAGATGCGCGGTGCTCGACTCGAACTGTTCGCCAATCTCAAATTCAAGCTGTTTTGAGCGGTGTTCGAGCCGTTCGGCGAACACGAACGATTTTAAAAAAATCCGGCTGTTCGAGGTTATGTTAGATAACTGTTCGTGCACCAAAATCATAACTGGATTTTTTCACAGTAATGCTGATAATCAATGTTAATATGCAGTTTGAGTGTACAGCGGGGCGGGGGGAGGGGCAGGGGATGGATCTCTGCATAAATAATGAAGATCTCCATTTTTTTTTCTCTTTCCTGCATTTACAGTGGAGAGGTGCAATCTGTCAGTCTATCAGCAGTGCACACACGGAGCAAACTGCTTTTTTACACACAAGCAAGGGCATGTGTCATTAGCTGTGTATGTCACATGTCCTTGCCCTATAAGACCCAGCCATTTTCACCGTCGCCACCATTTTCTCACTGCTGCAGCTGCATGTTAGAGGCACCTCTGTTGCTTTGTGTGCTATACTTTCAGTGTTAATTTCAAGCCAATTTTCTCAGAAATATACAGATAGCTTGGGAGTAGGGAATAGTTGTGATTGCAGTCCTTTTGAGGACTAGGTTACAGCATTTCCTACGACTCTTAGCAGGCAGGACTGTGCTCTTAAATAGATAGGTTGGGAGTAGGGACTAATTGTAATTGCAGTCCTTTTGAGGACTAGGTTACAGCATTTCCTAGGACTTGTTTTAGTGCTGTGCAAGTGTTTTTCACAGCAATTGGCTAAATCTAGCTAAGCAAATCCTTTTTGGCCTCTTGCAGTGTGTGTTAGTCAGTGGAGTAGTGTATCTGTGCTGCAAGCTTCACCACCTGTGTATAGAATGCAATTTTTTTACTGCCCCCAGCCAAGTAAAACCTTTTGGGCATAGCATCATTTTATTAGTCCATCTATACTAAGCTCCACCAGCTTGCAAATTACAAATAATTTTTATCTGCATCTAGCTCGGAAAATAATTTTGGGCTTGTAGCAGTGTGTGGGTCTTAATCTTAGTCCATCTATACTAAGCTCCACCAGCTTGCAAATTACAAATAATTTTTATCTGCATCTAGCTCGGAAAATAATTTTGGGCTTGTAGCAGTGTGTGGGACTTATTCTATTAGTCCAACTATACTAAGCTCCACCAGCTTGCAAATTACAAATAATTTTTAGCTGCATCTAGCTCGGAAAATAATTTTGGGCTTGTAGCAGTGTGTGGGACTCATTCTATTAGTCCATCTATACTAAGCTCCACCACCTGTATATGTAATAAAATTGTTTTACTGCATCTAACCCAGCCAATCCTTTTGGGCTAGTACCACAGTTTGGCCACTCAGCTCTGCTCGGTTCACATCCATCGTTTTTTGTGCAAACAACTCCAGAGTTGTCAATTAGTTAACCACCAAAATGAGTGGAATAAGGCCTGCTGCTGGTGGAAGGGGGAATAGGCGTGTTGGGAAGGGAAAAAAAGGTTGTGTCCGTGGGGTAGGTGTTAAAGCAACAGTAACATCTGCAGAAGAAAGACCATCTTCCAGCCAAACTAAAATGTCTACTTCTTTTAGCGGACAAAGTGATATGATCCCTTTCTTAAGGCCACGCCAATCGCTACAAATTCCAGATGAGGCACAAAAACAGCAGGTGCTTTAATGGATATCAAGTGCTCCTTTAAGTGGGCTCTCCTCCACCTCAACTTCAACATCACAAGTACTCCAGTCCTCAGAGGTGT
The DNA here is from genome assembly GCF_046119375.1 of Phyllobates terribilis. Classification (NCBI taxonomy): domain Eukaryota; kingdom Metazoa; phylum Chordata; class Amphibia; order Anura; family Dendrobatidae; genus Phyllobates; species Phyllobates terribilis. The sequence goes on from NW_027362761.1 coordinate 845,991,905, forward strand.
CACCCCAATCGCACTTGCTTCCTCACAGCTCCCAAGTCTCCAGCTGCCCGTCTGAGTATGGGGTAGAACAGATGGTTGAGTCTGCAGTGCTGTTTGCTCAGACTATAGCCTGGGAATCAGAGGTCCGTTCCAGAGCTTCTGTGAATTCAGATGAGGAAATGATCTGCACTGATGCCCAGAATCTTTATGAGTCGGATCCAGGACCAGACGCAGAAGGTTCTGACCATAATGTAGACCCTCGTTCCCAAACTGTAACTCCTGTTGGTGGAGACAATGAGGAAGACGATGATGAAACTCAAATACCTGATTGAAGCGACAACTTGAGTTTTTTGTCAGGGCAGGAAGAGGTTGGCTCTGAGGACGACGGGTGTGAGAACACACAGGGTGATGATGACGAGGTTGCAGATCCCACTTACTGTCAACCCACAGTCAGCCAGTCGATGAGGTCAGCAGAGGAGGTGGAGGAGGATGCTAGTGACGACGAGGTCAGGTTGCGCCTTTCTGGACAGAGACGTAGTACTGGAAGCACGTCAACAACTGCATCCTCAAACATAAATCTCTGCCTCTTACCACAAGTCGTGGCGGCTCTTCAGGTCGCATGGGTGCTAAGCCTTGCATAGCCTGGGCATTTTTTCAGATCGATGAGGATGACCCAACTCATGTTATCTGTAACATTTGTCACCAAAAGCTAAGTATAGGCCAAAATATCCATAGTTTGAGTACTTCATGCATGAACCGCCACATGGATATGAAGCATAAGTTGCAGTGGGAAGCTCACTGTGCTACAATGCGGCCTAGCGGGCCGGGCCAACCACCGCCCCATCTTCTGCATCCACGGCCTCTTCATCCTCTGTGACTGGGGTTACAGCAGTCACACCTGTTTTGGGACTCAGACCTGCCACATCTTTACCCGCAACAGCCAGCGTGATTGACAGATCATCATTTTCTTTGGAGGTGAAAACACCAGCTGGTGTTGAGCGCTCTCCGACATCGAGAGCACCACCTTTGGATCAAGGCTACATAACATGTCCGCCTGCATTTTCCTCACAGACCGGCAGTTTGCCCGGGACACCCTTCTCAACCCCGTCTAAGCACAACAGCGAGCCCTCGGTCCCACAGATGTGGACAAGTAAAAGACCATTTCCTTCTAGCCATGAGAAAGCTAAGAGGTTGAATTTCACCATCTGCAAGCTCTTGGCTACAAAAATGCTGCCTTTCCGCTTGGTGGACACAGAGGATTTTCGAGACCTTATGTCCGTCGCAGTGCCCCAGTACCAGATGCCCAGTCGGCACTACTTCTCAAAGAAAGGTGTGCCTGCGCTACACCAGCATGTCGCACACAACATCGCAGCTTCTTTGAGAAACTCTGTGTGTGACAGGGTGCATTTCACCACAGACACTTGGATGAGTAGGCATGGACAGTGGCATTACATGTCGCTGACTGGGCACTGGGTAACTATGGTGACAGCAGGACAAGGGGCTGCTGTCCAAGTCTTGCCGTCCCCACGAGTTGTGCATCAATCCTTTTTATCTCGAAGTTCCTCCACTGCTTCTGCCTCCTCAACTTCCTCTCGGTCCCCCACCTGCACCCAAAGTCTGTCTGGTCATGCCACATGCTTTCTAAATGCGTACAAGGGATCCGGCACACCTCCTTACTAAGCTGGCAGCAGGACTCAACGTTATCAGGCGGTTTTTACTTTGAAATGTCTGGGAAATGTGAGTCACACAGCTGAGGAGTTGTGGTCAGCTCTGGAGAACCAGTTTCATGAATGGTTGTCTCCAATGGACCAGCAACCAGGGAAGGCCGTGTGCGACAATGCTGCAAACCTGGTTGCGGCCCTTCGCCGGGGCAATGTCTCACACGTGCCTTGTATGATTCACGTGTTGAACTTGGTTGTCCAGCAATTTTTCGGCCACTATCCCGGACTAGATGGTCTTCTGCAGAGGGCACGGTCGCTGTGTGCTCACTTCCGCCGTTCGCATCCCGCAGCTCAGTGACTTACATCTCTACAGAAGTCGTTGGGCCTGCCACTTCACCTGCTAAAATGCGATGTGCCTACCCGGTGGAATTCAACTCTGCACTAGTGTTGAGCCACCCCCATAGTTTTCGGGTTCGGTTCGGTTCGTCGAACACCGGGATGTTCGAGGAACTGTTCGTCAAACTGTTCGTCGAACACCTTAGAACACCGTCGAACACCGTTAAAACCAATGGCAGGCAAACAAAAACACATAGAAAACACCTTCAAAGTTGTCCAAAAGCTGACAAACTGCTCAGAAGACACTCTCTTTAAAAAAGCCGGCCGGCAAATTCAGCAGCGGCATACACCGGTACCCGACAATTTAGACAAGAAGGAAAAGAGCATCACACATAGATTAGATAGATAGAAACATGTCAGTCACACATATAAGAAGCACAGTGACAGTGTTGGTTACTGCACTTGTCATTTAGTGAAAAGGATTTATTAAAAAAAATATTAGTGTTTTCATGCACCGTCTCTTTAAAAAAGCCGGCCGGCAATTCAGCAGCGGTACCCGACAATTTAGAACAGAAAGAATAGAGCTTCACACATAGATTAGATAGATAGAAACATGTCAGTCACATATATAATAAGCACAGTGACAGTGTTGCCTACTGTACTTGTCATTTAGTGTAAAGGATTTATTTAAAAAAATAATAGTGTTTTCATGCACTGTCTCTTTAAAAAAGCCGGCCGGCAATTCAGCATCTGTACTCGACGATTTAGAACAGAAAGATAGAGCATCACACATAGATTAGATAGATAGAAACATGTCAGTCAGATATATAATAAGTACAGTGATAGTGTTGGTTACTGTACTTGTCATTTAGTGTTAAAATAAAGGATTTATTAAAAAAAAAATTAGCGTGGGGTTCCCCGTAATTTTAGTCTCTAGCGGAGTTTATGCAGACGGCTGGGGCAGATGTTTGAAGCCTGGGAAGGGGGTAATACCCACGGAGCTTCCCAGGCTACTAATATCAGCCCCCAGCTGGATACCTAGCCTTTACTAGCTATTAAAATCGGGGACCCCCCAAAAAAATGACGTGGGGTCCCCCCTATTTTAATAGCTAGCAAAGGCTAGGCAGACAGCTGGGGGCTGATATTAATAGCTCAGGAAGGGTGCCATGAATATTGGCCCCCTCCCAGGCTAGAAACACCAGCCGTCAGCCGCCCCAGAAATGGCGCATCCATAGGATGCGCCAATTCTGGCACTTAGCCTCGCTCTTCCCACTGCCCTGTAGTGGTGGCAGTGGGGTAATAGGGCTGGGGTTGATGTCAGCTTATAATGCCAGCTGACATCAAGCCCAGGTTAGTAATGGAGAGGCGTCTATAAGACACCCCCATTACTAACCCCATAGTGAAAGTTAAAAAAAACACAAACACCCAGAATAAAGTCCTTTAATTGAAATAAACACACAATTCTTTATTGTTCTAAATTAAACCATACTTACCGTCACGCCCATTCCAGCTGAAGCCAACGATCTCCTGCAATAAAAATAAAATAATAAACCAACATCATCCTTACCTTTCGATGGTTCCCAGGACAGCTCCAGCTCTGCTACATCGAGATGACAGGCTGGACCGCAGCAGAACGCTGCCATCCAGCCTGTCAACCCGCAGACACTGAGAAGAGCAGGCTTACTTCGCTCCTCAGTGTCTCGCTGTGACGGCATCCAGATGAGCCGAGGTCATGTCCAATGAACTCAGCTCACCTCATGCCCGTCACTGAACGCGTGGGAAAATTCTCACGCTGAAGCGCTGAGTGCAGGAGAATTCTCCCACGCTGTCAGTGACGTGCATGAGGTGAGCTCATGTCCAATGAACTCAGCTCACCTCATGCACGTCACTAACAGCGTGGGAATATTCTCCTGCACTCAGCGCTTCAGCGTGAGAACTTTCCCACGCTGTCAGTGACGTGCATGACGTGAGTTCATGTCCAATGATCTCAGCTCACCTCATGCACGTCACTGACAGCGTGGGAGAATTCTCCTGCACTCAGCGCTTCAGCGTGAGAATTTTCCCACGCTGTCAGTGACGTGCATGAGGTGAGCCGAGTTCATTGGACATGACCTCGGCTCATCTGGATGCCATCACAGAGAGACACTGAGGAGCGCAAGCATGCCTGCTCTTCTCAGTGTCTGCGGGATGACAGGCTGGATGGCAGCGTTCTGCTGCGGTCCAGCCAGTCATCTCGATATAGCAGAGCTGAAGCTGTCATGGGAACCATGGAAAGGTAAGGATGATGTTGGTTTATTATTTTTCTTTTATTTCAGGAGATCGTTGGCTTCAGCTGGAATGGGCGTGATGGTAAGTATGGTTTAATTTAGAACAATAAAGAATTGTGTGTTTATTTCAATTAAAGGACTTTATTCTGGGTGTTGTGTTTTTTTTAAATACTTTACTAGAAATTCATGGCGGTCATGTCTAATACTGGCGTGACCCCATGAATTTTGGGCTTAGGGCCAGCTGATAATACCAAGCTGGCCCTAACCCCTTTATTACCCAGTGAGCCACCGCACCAGGGCCCTGGATGAGTTGGGTACAGCGCCAGAAGATGGCGCTTCTATGACAGCGATATTTTCCGGGGTGGCTGCGGACTGCAATTTGCAGCGGGGGGGGGGGCCCAGAAAGCTTGGGCCTCCCTGCGCTGCAGATTCCAGCCCCCAGCTGCCTAGTTGTACCTGGCTGGACACAAAAATAAGGCGAAGCCCCACGTATTTTTTTTTTAATTATTTCATGAAATTAATGAAATAATTAAGAAAAAAAGGCCTTCTCTATATTGTTGTGTCCGGCCAGGTACAAATAGGCAGCTGGTGGTTGGGGGCAGCCCGTTCCTGCCTGCTGTACCTGGCTGGACACAAATATAGTGCGAAGACTTACGTCAATTTTTTTTTATTATTTCAGGAAATTCATGAAATTATTAAAAAAAAATTGACGTGGGGCTTCGCACTATACTTGTGTCCAGTCAGGTGCAGCAGACAGGAACGGGCTGCCCCCAACCACCGGCTGCCTATTTGTACCTGGCCGGACCCAACAATGTAGGGAAGCCCTTTTTTTCTTAATTATTTCATGAAATAATTTAAAGAAAAGTGATGTGGTGCTTCGCCCTGTTTTTGTGTCCAGCCAGGTATAACTAGGCAGCTGGGGGCTGGAATCTGCAGCGCAGGGAGGACCAAGCTTTCTGGGCCACCCCCGCTGCAAATTGCAGTCCGCAGCCACCCCGGAAAATGGCGCGTTCATAGAAGCGCCATCTTCTGGCGCTGTACCCAACTCATCCAGGGCCCTGGTGCGGTGGCTCACTGGGTAATAAAGGGGTTAGGGCCAGCTTGGCATTATCAGCTGGCCCTAAGCCCTAAATTCATGGGGTCACGCCAATATTAGACATGACCACCATGAATTTCTAGTAAAGTATTTAAAAAAAACACAACACCAAGAAAAAAGTCCTTTAATTGAAATAAACACACAATTCTTTATTGTTCTAAATTAAACCATACTTACCGTCACGCCCATTCCAGCTGAAGCCAACGATCTCCTGAAATAAAAGAAAAATAATAAACCAACCTCATCCATACCTTTCCATGGTTCCCAGGACAGCTTCAGCTCTGCTACATCGAGATGACAGGCTGGACCGCAGCAGAACGCTGCCATCCACCCTGTCATCCCGAAGACACTGAGAAGCGCAGGCTTGCTTGCGCTCCACAGTGTCTCTCTGTGAGGGCATCCAGATGAGCCGAGTTAATGTCCAATGAACTCGGCTCACCTCATGCACGTCACTGACAGCGTGGGAAAATTCTCCTGCACTCAGCGCTTCAGCGTGGGAGAATTCTCACGCTGAAGCGCTGAGTGCAGGAGAATTTTCCCACGCTGTCAGTGACGTGCATGAGGTGAGCTGAGTTCATTGGACATGAGCTCACCTCATGCACGTCACTGACAGCGTGGGAGAATTCTCCTGCACTCAGCGCTTCAGCGTGAGAATTTTCCCACGCTGTCAGTGACGTGCATGAGGTGTGCCGAGTTCATTGGACATGAACTCGGCTCATCTGGATGCCATCACAGAGAGACGCTGAGGAGCGCAAGCAAGCCTGCGCTTCTCAGTGTCTGCGGGATGACAGGCTGGATGGCAGCTTTCTGCTGCGGTCCAGCCTGTCATCTCGATGTAGCAGAGCTGAAGCTGCCGTGGGAACCATGGAAAGGTAAGTATTATGTTGCTTTATTATTTTTCTTTTATTGCATGGGATTGTTGGCTTTAGCTGGAATGGGCGTGATTGTGAGTATGGTTTAATTTAGAACAATAAAGAATTGTGTCTTTATTTCAATTAAAGGACTTTATTCTGGGTGTTTGTGTTTTTTTTTAACTTTGACTACGGGGTTAGTAATGGGGGTGTCTTATAGACGACTCTCCATTACTAACCTGGGCTTGATGTCAGCTGGCATTATAAGCTGACATCAACCCAAGCCCTATTACCCCACTGCCACCGCTACAGGGCAGTGGGAAGAGCGAGGCTAAGTGCCAGAATTGGCGCATCCTATGGATGCGCCATTTCTGGGGCGGCTGACGGCTGGTGTTTCTAGCCTGGGAGGGGACCAATATTCATGGCACCCTTCCTGGGCTATTAATATCAGCCCCCAGCTGTCTGCCTAGCCTTTGCTAGCTATTAAAATAGGGGGGACCCCACGTAAATTTTTTGGGGGGTCCCCCATTTTAATAGCTAGTAAAGGCTAGGCATTCAGCTTTGGGCTGATATTAGTAGCCTGGGAAGCTTCGTGGGTATTAACCCTTCCCAGGCTTCAAACATCTGTCCCAGCTGTCTGCTTAACCTCTGCTAGAGCCTAAAATTACGGGGAACCCCACGCCAATTTTTTTTTAAATAAATCCTTTATTTTAACACTAAATGACAAGTACAGTAACCAACACTATCACTGTACTTATTATATATCTGACTGACATGTTTCTATCTATCTAATCTATGTGTGATGCTCTATTCCTTCCATTCTAAATTGTCGGGTACCCTGCTGAATTGCCGGCCGGCTTTTTTAAAGAGACCGTGCATGAAAACACTAATATTTTTTTTAATAAATCCTTTACACTAAATGGCAAGTACAGTAATCAACACTGTCACTGTACTTCTTATATGTGTGACTGACATGTTTCTATCTATCTAATCTATGTGTGATTCTCTATTCCTTCCATTCAAAATTGTCGGTTACCGCTGCTGAATTGCCGGCCGGCTTTTTAAAGAGACGGTGCATGAAAACACTAATATATTTTTTTAATAAATCCTTTACACTAAATGACAAGTACAGTAAGCAACACTGTCACTGTACTTCTTATATATGTGACTGACATGTTTCTATCTATCTAATCTATGTGTGAAGCTCTATTCTTTCGGTTCTAAATTGTCGGGTACCGGTGTACGCCGCTGCTGCATTGCCGGCTTTTCATGTTTCACTGTGAGCACTGTTCCTATCGATTTGGGCAATCACTCTAATGCCACAACCACCATGGTTGTGGCATTACAGTGAGTGGCAGACAATCCCTGCATGATTGGTGCTCTAAATAGCGCCAGACATGCAGGACACGCTTTTGGTGCACGAACAGTTATCGAACATAACCTCGAACAGCCGAATTTTTTGCAAATCGTTCGGGTTCGTTGAACAACTCAAACACCGCCCAAAACAGCTCGAATTTGAGATTGGCGAACAGTTCTAGTCGAACACCGCTCATCTCTACTCTGCACATGTTGCAGCGACTGTGGCAGCACCGACAAGCCCTGGTGCAATACGTTCTGATGTATAGCCTGGGCCAATGGGATCCAGAGGCGGAGCAAATCACGCTGGAGGAGTGGTCTCAGATCAGGGTCCTATGCACCCTTCTGCACAGTTTTGAAATGGCGACGAAGATGTTTAGTGCTGACGATGCCATTATCAGCATGACTATTCCGGTGATTTACATGCTGGAGCACATGTTAAACAGAATTCGGAGTCAGGTGGTGCGACAAGAGGAGGTGGAGGAAGTAGAGGAGGAGGAGTTGTATGCGGAAGGGCTAACATCTGCAAGGTCCAGACGGTCGGCAGCACCAAGGCGGCAGGCATGTGAGGGTGGGGGAGATGGATTTACCAGGGTGCATGGTAGCACCCAAACTAGTGAGGAAGGTGCAGGAGCCCAGGAAGGAGTGGAGAACGAACTGATGGAAGATTCATCAGATGAGGGAGACCTTGATCACATTTCTGTTGTGCGAGGTTGGGGGGAGAGGGCAGAGGAAGGAAGCATGACTGTTACCTCGCCACCAACACAACAGGGACTTGGTGCTCCTGGATGCGCAAGACACATGAGTGCCTTCTTTCTGCACTACCTGCAACATGACCCTCGAATTGTGAGAATTCGAAATAATCCTGACTACTGGGTTGCCAAACTCTTAGATCCCTGGTACAAAAGTAAATTTGCTGAAATAATTCCTGCCATAGAAAGGGATTCACGCATGCAGGAGCATCAGCAGAGACTATTGCAGAATCTTACATGTGCTTTACCACAAAACACCAGTGGTGCACGTAGTGAATCTCACAGTTCTAATTTGCCAACCGTGGGACTGTTGAGTGTTCAGCACTCAAACCGTAACAGAAACACAGTATCTGCTGGTAACAGCAATTTTGCAGAATCATTTCACAGCTTTTTTAGCCCATCCTTTGCAAGGCCACAGGAGACAAGAAGTCTGACACATAGTCAACGCCTAGAGTCGATGGTACAGGAGTATCTCCAAGTAAACATCGAAGCCATGACTGTGTCACTGGACCCTTGCTCTTTTTGGGCTTCCAATCTGGATAAATGGCCGGAGCTCACCACTTACGCCTTGGAGATCTTGTCATGCCCCGCAGTCAGCGTTCTCTCTGAACGTGTGTTCAGCGCTGCTGGTGGTGTGCTGACAGATAAGCGCACGCGGCTGTCCACTGAGAATGTAGACAGACTCACGTTCATAAAGATGAACAAATCATGGATCCGCAAGGACTTTTCTACCCCTGTGTCATCCTGGGGAGAGTAAAAGCTTGAGGATTTTGTAAAATCACCTCACCAACCGTTTTAAGCTTTCAAATTACTAATAATTTTTAGCTGCATCTTGTCTGGAAAATAATTTTGGGCCTGTAGCAGTGTGCGGTACTCATTCTATTATGCCATCTATACTAAGCTCCACCAGCTTGCAAATTACTAATAATTTTTAGCTGCATCTTGTCTGGAAAATAATTTTGGGTATAGTAGCAGTGTGTGGTACTCATTCTAACCAACCGTTTTAAGCATCTCTGGGGCAATTGATGCCACTTAAGTGGTGTCTGTGCCACAAATTTTTGGAAAAAATGGAGACTCTTTTTGGAGTCCCCTTACTTTGTTTTACGTGACGTTGCCATCGTTAATAAAAGGTGGGTTGGGTCCCCCCCCCTCTTTTAACCGTAAGAAAATACATACACTATGACTTGGGGTAAAATAGATGGTTGAGTCTGAAGAGCTGTTTACTCAGAGGTCTGCTCCAAAGCTTCAGTGTCTGCTAGTCAGCATAGTAACCCAGCTGCGAAGCAAGCTGCACTGCCTGTGTATCTAATAATGATTTTTAAATGCATCTAGCCTAGGCAGACTGTGGGGACCCCTTACCAAACCCAGACGCTCAGCCCCCTAATGCCCCCCTTTCATTGACAATACAATCATATAACTCTTACAACTGGATGGGTGAGAAAAGGTTACAGCTTTATTAACTGTTTATACTCATTCCATTAGCAATGCATTTTATTTCTAAAATAATTCAGCTTTTTGCAGCATGCCCTGTGTCTCCAGTCTCCACAACGGCAAGTTGGCCAACAAGTGTAACTCTCCAACATGTCCTTTCTATTTCCAGGCCACACAGCATCCTGCTTACGCGTATGCAGGACTCCGACCCCCATCCATCACTCTTAACGTTTGTTTCACTCCATCCTGGAGTCCTGACAGTAATATGTCCAGTCCAATATCCATTAAGTGAACACCGTCGGGCCGTATGAGGCCTGCTTTATCTCCTTCCAGTTGTCGGTGTCGTATCACTACACAGCCTCTGCCTCTTATAAATTTTGTCATCCGAATATTTATTACCTGCCTTGTACTTTTGATGGCCGTGATGTCTCACGCACCTTGCCATACCGTTCTTGGCACAATCTCTGACCATACTATAGTTAGTTTTGTGAAAAATTCTCTGAAGCGCTCAGTGTCTGGTTTCATTATTGCCATTAGTTATGCACTTTTGTGATAAGCTATATCGTTTCCCTGGGCCTGTATAACTAAGATGACCGGACCTCTTGCCTCTCTCCCTACCTTGATTACCTCCATTAGTACCTGTGGCCATTGCAGGCCTCTAATACCTCTCCAGTTCAAATATGTGTTATGAAACTCCAATTTCCTCCCGCCTGGGAGGACTTTCACCCTTCGTTCTGCACAATATATATACGAGTTCTTAATCATTGCATAGCAAAAAAACAGCAAGGAAGTGGTATTTATATGTCATGTCCTGCTATGCACCTGTTCAAGGCTGAGTTAATCAGAAATTTAAACACACATACCATGTTAAAATCGTATAGCATAGAAACAATGCATATAAATGTAAATAATCAAAAAGAAAAAGAAAAGAAGAAAAAAGGAACATATATATAATAATAATCTATAAATGATCACTCATATTGATACATCAAATCATGTCTGATGTTCAAACCCGCTGGTACACATGTATTTAAAGTAAAAATCCACCAACTTTCTCCATTAAGGAGCTTTGTCCTATAATCATTCACCAAATCTCTGCCAATCGCCATGGCCCACGGAGGGGCTACCACAGTTAGGAAATCCTTCCTTATTAAGTATAGAGTCTACCAATACTTTGGGCGTATTAGCCCAGCTGCGAAGCAAGCCGCACCGCCTGTGTATCTAATGAGAATTTTTAACTGCATCTAGCCTAGGCAGACTGTGGGGACCCCCAACCAAATCCAGACGCTCTGCATCTAACCCAGCCAATAATTTGATAGTATTGCTAGTAGCAGAGTCGCATGGGCTCTAAACCTTGCATAGCCTGTGCATTTTTTCAGATCGCTAAAGATGGCCCAACTCGTGCTATCTGTAACATTTGGCACCAAAAGCTAAGTAGAGGCCAAAAAATCCATAGTTTGAGTACTTCATGCATGAACCGTCACATGGATATGAAGCATAAGTTGCAGTGCAAAGCTCACTGTGCTACAATGCGGCCTAGCGGGCCGGGACAACCACCATCTGCCCCACCTGTGTCATCCTGGGGAGACTAAAAGCTACTGCGTAGTCTTTTCCAAAAATTTGAGGGAATTACCACAGGAATGGTTTGGAAGAGGTATAAGAGTTTAGGTAGAACGTTCATTTTTAGTATACTTATTCTGCCGAACCAGGAAAAATCCTTTACCGTCCAAGAAGTAAGATCTTTATGGAGTTGTTCAATAAAGGGCCCAAAATTAAGATAAAATAGACGGGAGAGGCCTCTATGAATACGAATTCCTAAGTATTTGATACCCTGTGAGGGCCAGGCAAAGGGAAAGTTGGACTGGATGGAATCCTGTATGGATTTGGGGAGGGAGACATCGAGGGCCTCAGACTTCGCTGCATTGATTTTAAAATTTGACCATGTAACAAAGTGATCTATTTCCGCCATAACAGCAGGGATGGATATATGTGATTGAGTGATATATACTAGGACATAATCAGCAAATGCAGAGCACTTGTACTCGGTGCCTCCCACCTCAATCCACCTAATATTGGGGTTATGGCGAAATGATGAGAGCAGGTGCTCCATCACTAGGATGTATAAGAGAGGGGACAGAGGACATCCCTGCCTTGTCCCATTGGTGATTATGAAAGGTGATGAAAATGTTCCATTTATCTTCAGACTAGCTGACGGATTGCGATACAGGGCCATGATTTTGGCTATAAAAGGGTCCCCTAGACCCCTACCCCAAGCTTTTTAAGAGAATAATATATGGCGTACCAGGAGACTCTATGGAATGGTTTCTCAGCATCCAATGAGAGTATCAAATTACAAATTTTTAACTACATCTAGCCCAAGCAATACTTTGGGCCTAGTAGCAGTGTCTGCTAGTCAGCGGAGTAGCCACCGCCTGTAGATCTAATTACAAATTTTTAACTGCATCTAGCCCAGGAAATACTTTGGACCTAGGAGAAGTGTCTGCTAGTCAGCGGATTATCCCACCTGTTAAGCAAGCTACACCACCTGTAGTTTGGACACTTAATTTTTTCAAAGGAAATGCTTCGGGCCTCCGGGACACTCAGTGAAGAGTATTGGGGAGACACCCCAAGGCACAGGGGCTGGGACTGGCGGTAGGACGCCTTGCGGTGGACCACCAAGCTTGATCCTTATAAAAGCTTTTTAACTGCAGCAGCTTTAGTGGACGCTACTGGAGCTTGAATTCCCGCGGCTGCTGGCATCAGACTTGCCCTCCAATAGATCCTTGTAAAAGGATTTAAAGTGTACTCATTCAAATTACAGAGACAATTTAAATTAAAAAGCTTAGACCTGCCTCCACCGCAGGGGGGCTTGCTCGACCCACCAGCTGACAGGCACCAGTATTGGGAGAGGGGGGCTGGCCGTCAGGGTCCACCGCAGCTCTCACACAAACCCGGTGACACGGAGGTCGCACGGGCAGGAACGGACTGGCCATGTCAGCTTCGCACTTTTTTGGTTTTAGAAGGGCATGACATGCTTATATCTGTGTCTCCCCCTCCTTTTACTCCTCCACCTCTTTTCTTTTCGCATGACTATATGTACTTGTCACTTTTCCATGTGTTAGTTGTGTCTTCTGAACAGTTTGTCAGCTTTTGGACACCTTTGAAGGTGTTTTCTATGTGTTTCTATGTGTTTTTGCTTGCCTGCCATTGGTTTTAACGGTGTTCGAAGGTGTTCGACGAACAGTTCGACGAACAGTTCGATGAACATTCGGGTGTTCGACGAACCAAACCGAACTCGAACACTACGGGGGTGGCTCAACTCTATCCACCACTTCATTTTCAACTTGCGCACCCTTGTCCTCCTCCTTACTTTCTGTCCATTGTGTCTCATCATTATCCAACTCTTGAGACAGTATTTGCACCTTCGGGTGACTATGGCTCCTCAAATCGCTACATGTGATTTTCTGCTGCCCTGCTCAAAGCTGGCCGGTCGAGAAGCCCAAATTTATCAATGGTCAAGTGAATAGCTCTTTCGGTAACCCTAGACTCTAAGCTCTCCTTCAAACCATATATCCAAGCTCTTTCCACTTCCGAGCGGACCGATCGAGAAGCCAGATTCTATAAATGTAAAGATGAACAAAACAGCTCTTTGAAGTGTCCAAGTGTGGGATCAGTTGTCTCAGGGCACTCGGAATGGTGGGAGGAAGGAGGATCAGGGTGAGGAAGATGACGACTCCAAGTAAAAAAAATCTCCCAGATCCTCACATTCCTCAACCACGAATCTACAAAAACACTAGTACACAGGCTCAACATCTCCCTTCTCGATGACTGCAACCTCCTGCTCTGTGGCCTCCCTTCTAACACTCTCGCATTCCTCAGTTCTATCCTAAACTCTGTTGCCCGAGTAATCCACCTGTCCCCTCGCTATTCCCTGGCCTCTCCTCTCTGTCAATCCCTACACTGGCTCCCCATTACCCAGAGATTCCAGTTCAAAACCCTATCCTTGGAATGCAAAGCTATCCACAACCTGTCTCCTCCATACATCTGTGACCTAGTCTCCCGGTACTTACCTGCACGCAGCCTCCAATCCTCACAAGATCTCCCTCTCTACTCCCCTCTTATCTCCTCTTCCCACAATCACATACAAGATTTCTCCCGTGTATCCCCCTTCTGTGGAACTCTCTACCCCACCATTTCTGACTCTCGCCTTCTGTTGAAATCTTTAAAAGGAAGCTGAAGACCTACCTCTTGCGACATGCGTACAACCTGCAGTAACCCTCGCTCCACCATATCGCTGCATGACCAGCTCTATCCTCACCTACTGTATCCTTATCCATCCCTTCTAGACTGAGCGCTTGCAGGCAGGGTCCTCTCCTCTCCTGTACCAGTCGCGGTCACATTTTTGTTTAAGATTATTGTAATTGTTTTTGCTTTGTATACCCCTTTTTCACATGTAAAGTGCCATGGAATGAAAGGCGACAAAGTAATAATAATAATGTGATCCAGACTCACATCTACTGAGACTGGACCATGTGGAACACAGGGTGGTGGTGGTGGCAAACTGACTGGCAACTTTATCTGCTATCCAACAAACAACCTTTTCCCACTGCTCTGGCTTCAATAGTGGTGTTCCGTGGCCCCCTAGAAATTGGGACAGGAAGGTAGTTCGACATGACATGGGTGTTTGTTGTGCTCCCTACGGCCTCTGCGTGCACTATCACCATCACCATAACGTCCACTTCCCCGCCCCTTGACACACACCTTGCCCATTTTAAATGGAGTTTAACCCTTTCCCGACATGGTCAGTAATAGTACACACCAGGTCGGGAAGGCCAGTTCAGCGGGGGCTCCGGCGGTGAGCACGCACTGAACCGAGCACATGTCAGCTGATTATTAAAGCTGACATGTGCCCGCAACAGCCGCGGGTGGAATCGCGATCCACCCGCGGCTATTAACATGTTAAATGCCGCTGTCAATCTCTGACAGCGGCATTTAACTCGTGCTTCCGGGAAGCGCGTCCTAAGCCCCACCCATCGGTGACCCCGTCACGTAATCGCGGGTCACCAATGGGTGGGCATAACAACCCAGCGTCTGCAGCAGACGCTTGTGGTTTTTCATGTCTCAATTGCTATGAGCGCCACCTAGTGGTCAGCGCTCATAGCAAGTGAGCATTTCTCCTTAGCATTTCAGACAACTGCTGCTTCTATTCTCCTATGTAGACTATAGAAGCAAGCAGAAAGTGTAAAAAAATGTTTTTAAAAATATTTAAAAAATTAAAAAAATATAAAAGTTTAAATCACCCCCCTTTCGCCCCTTTCAAAATAAAATATATATATATAAAAAAAAAACACATACATATATTTGGTATCGCCTCGTTCAGAATCGCCCGATCTATCAATATAAAAGAAGAATTAATCTGATCAGTAAACGGCGTAACGAGAAAAAAATTCTAAACGCCAGAATTATGTTTTTTTGGTCGCTGCAACATTGCAATAAAATGCAATAACGGGCGAACAAAACATTGGATCTACACCAAAATAGTATCAATAAAAACGTCAGCTCGGCATGCAAAAAATAAGTCCTCACCCAGCCCCAGATCCCAAAAAATGGAGACGCTACGAGTCTCGGAAAATGGGGCTTTTTTTAGCAAACTTTGGATTTTTTTTTCACCACTTAAATAAATAAAAACCTATACATGTTTCGTGTCTACAAACTCGTAATCACCTGGAGAATAATGATGGCAGGTCAGTTTTAGCAATCAGTGAACGTGGTAAAAAAAGGACCCGAAAAATCACTGTTGAATTGCATTTTTTTTGCAGTTTCACCGCACTTGGAATTTTTTTCCCGTTTTCCAGCACACAATATGGTAAAACCTGTGATGGTGTTTAAAGCTACAACTCATCCAGCAAAAAATAAGCCCTCATATGGCCATATTGAACGAAAGTTAAAAATGTTTTGGCTCTGGGAAGAAGTGGAGCAGAAAATGAAAACACAAAAACAGAAAGACCCAAGGTCGTTAACGGGTTAAGATTTGTCACATTGCCAAAAATGTCTGTATTATTACCACTATAATGTAGGATCACGTCTGATGAAATGACCACAGTTTTAGGCGGTGCCCTGGGAGTCAGAGATGCTTTAAGGGGTCTACCCCATGCTGTTTCCATGTCACACACAATATGGCCAGATAAGTTTGTAAAATGTTAAAATGACATTTCCCAATGAATGCATTTGACTTAGTTGAAAGCAATGCAAAAGTGCAAAAACGCATCAAAAACGCTGTGCGGACATAGCCCAAGGTGTGGAGGAGCATTTTGTTTTTTGTATGTTTATTCTGCCTTATATAGAAGTCATTACCCTGGAAAGGATGTTCCTTAACATATTTCCCAGGAAAATCCATTTTGATTTAGTTTCTGTATGTTTTATTGTGAGTCCGTAAAAGTGGTGTAATACCTCTGACAACATTGTTGACAGCAGTGACCTGTGAGTCAGAAATGCTTCCAGGTGTCTTTCCCATGCTGTTCTTATTCCATTTGAGCATTGTTCCCATTGATTTGGGCAATTTTTAGGCCCTCTGCAGATCGCCGGTGGGGGGAAGGGGGGCTGCCAGAAAAATGCTTGAGTTTCCCATAGACTTACATTGGGCTCGTTGCTCGCACAGTTACTCGTTTGCTCGATTCGAACAACAAGTACCCGAGCATTTTAGTGCTCGCTCATCACTAGTAAGAATGTTTTAGCTGCCAGCAGCAGCACCACCTGCACTGCTGGCAACAACAGTTTCAGCAGAAGTAGTACAAAATGCAGGTTTCATTTAACCTCCTTTGCCTCTGGCAAGTGCATTAGTGGAAAGAGGAAGCTGAATGCATAATGAAGTATATGACCCATCACTCATCTCAATCATCATATTGCCTGTGACAGCGACACTATCAATGGGAGTCAGTGTTCTGCTCAGTCCACATCTTCCACAATCATAACTCTTAGGCTGTGTGCCCACTATGCCTTTTTTAAGCGTTTCTGCAATGGCAATTCTGCTGCAGAAACGCTTAAAAAACGCTTGGTAGAAGGTCTGCCATGTTCCGAAATGATAATCCGCATGTGCTGTGCACATGCTGCGGGAATTTCCGCTGCGGATTATCATTGCAGAAAAATCTGCAGCACTACCACTTATTTTGCGGAATCACGGCGTTTTCGCCGCCATTGACTAGCATTGAATCGCATAATATCCGCATCACTACATGTGCACATGCGGATATCATGCGGTTCAATGTGCGGATGGTACCCGGGTTTGGAGAAGAGGAGACTCTACTCCAGACTCGGGTACCATAGTACCTGTAAAAAAAAGGAATAAAATAAAAAATATATATTATACTCACTGTCTGATGGCCCCCGGTGTCCTTATCTGATCCATCCTGGCTTCCCGGCAGCTCTTGATGGTCTAAAAGGACCTGCCATGACGTCATTTAGTCATGTGATGGGTCACGCGACTGCTGACGTCGGCGGTCACGTGACCAGTCACATAACTAAATGACATCATGGCAGGTCCTTTTAGACCACCGTGAGACACCGGGGACACTGGACGGATCGGATAAGGACACCGAGGGAAATCAGAAGGTAAGTATAATATTTATTTTTTTATTTTTTACCATTCTTTTATGGTCACACTATATAAATCCATGCCGGTTGCATGGATTTATATAGCTTGACCAAGTTGTCAAGCACTTTCCAAGTGATGCTAAAATCGCTTGGAAAGCCCTTGACAACCCGCATGCGGAAATGCATGTGAAAAACGCTTCACTTACGCTTCTCCCTTGCAGGAAAAATGCATGTAAAATCCGCATGCGTTTTTTTGTGCCAGGGAGATGCAGAAACCCTCAGGAAAAATCCGGAGCATTTCTGCATCGTGGGCCTTAATGTTGTACAGGGTAGAATTTTTAATCTGTCAAAAACACCTGTTTCTTTTCTGCCTCATAGTTCCCTAACCCACAGCATTCTAAGGGCTAACAAACAAACTGCATGAGAACTTCTTCCAGCTGATTTATTGGAAGAGATGAACAGTCAGCCTGTGTTCTTACATGGTAAGAAACCAGAGGAGATGGAGAACATGATGCCCAAATCTGCTACTGGTTCTGCAAACCTTGGTCATAAGGGCACAGACCCTGTGCCAGGGCAAATCATGAGGTGAGAATCAAGCAAGGGGGCAAGGACTTCAGGCCATTTCTCACACCGAAGCACCTGTTAGCCATATCAGTAATGATGATCATGATAATGATGATGATTCTACGGCGGACAAGATCTAGTAACTAGCTTGTTAAAAAGGAATCTCTTCGTCATTTCGATGCTAAGCTCTTTATACTCTCCAAGCAGAAATAATTTTTCTACCCAACTGTGTGAAAATGCCACGGCTTCTTCCCTTTGCACCGCCTGTGTATAAGCAACAGCTAGGCATGTTTCTCCCCCAAAAAGGAATAATATTTTAGACTATTTATATAATGTAAGTTAGCAACAAAATCTGAAACTGCTGTGTGTGGTTTAATAGACTGATGGTTATTGTTTACCTTCCGTTTTCCCCTAGCCAGATATTTTGAGGGGACTTGGACATTTAAAAGGTTGTGATTGCATTACAGAGCTCAAAATGGGTTCAATAGCCTCCAAGGGGAATTTAGAGTGTTATATGCATATATTCTAGGCTTTTTATTTAAGCACTTGGTGGCAAAATTATTGTGAAAATATTAAGGGAATTTTTGATGAAGCTGGCGAATTCAAATTTTATTAGATCCGATAATCTCTTTTGGCAATACTTCCTTGAAATGTGAAAAGAGGGAGCTATCATTGGCTGACAAAACATTCCTGAAGAAATAAATGATCAAAAATATTCAAATCACTGCAAAAGAATTTCGGCAAGATTTGGTAGCGATGTGCACTGAGCTTCCAGCTTGCACAGTAAGGCACATGCTAAACTCTAAAGGTCTTCATGACCGACTCCAAAATACCTCTACTCAAGAAAAGTCAGTTCCAATATGGTCAAACCATATACATAAGTCACATATGCTTTGGTATTCTGTTCTGTGGCATGATGAAACAAAACTGGAACTTTTCAGGTGTATGGACCAGAGGTACAGTGGGGAAAAAAAGTATTTAGTCAGCCACCAATTGTGCAAGTTCTCCCACTTAAAAATATGAGAGAGGCTGGTAATTGACATCATAGGTAGACCTCAAGAGAGAGACAAAATGAGAAAACTAATCCTGAAAATCACATGGTCTGATTTGGAAAGAAATGTTTTTCAAATTCAGATTCAAATTCAAATTCATAATTCACCTTCATTTTTCTCTGGCAAGCATGATATTTGGAAGTAAATAGAGAGCATAATGAATATAGTCATGGCTGAATGTGTTGGCACTCTTGAAATTCTTCCAGAAAATGAAGTGTTTCTCCCAGAAAAGTATTGCAATTACACGTTTTTATGCACATGTTAATTTCCTTTGTGTGTATTGGAACAACAACAAAAAACTGAGAAAAAAAGGGATATTGGACATCATTTCATGCAAAACCCCAAAAATGGGTCAGACAAAATTGTTAGCACCCCCAAATTAATATTTGATTGCACAAACTCTTTGGAATAAATAACTGCAATCAGTTGCTTCCTATAACCATCAGCAATCTTCCTACACCTCTCAACTGGAATTTTGGACCACTCTTTTACAAACTGCTCCAGGTTTCTCATATTTGAAAGGTGACTTCTACTAATGCGAATTTTAAGATCTCTCCACAGATGTTCAATGAGATTTAGATCTAGACTTATTGCGGACCACTTCTGAACTCTTCATTACTTTCTTTTCATCCATTTCTGGGTACTTCTTGAAGCATGTTTGCGGTCATTGTCCTGCTGGAAGACCCATGACCTAGGAAACAAACCCAGCTTTCTGACACTGGGCACCAGATTGAGACCCAAAAACCTTTCATAATTTTCAGATTTCATAATGCCTTGCACACAGTCAAGGCATCAAGTGCCAGAGGCAGCAAATCAACTCCAAAACATCTTTGAACGTCCACCATATATGACTGTAGATACTGTGTTCTTTTCTTTGTAGGCCTTATTCCATTTTCGGTAAACAATAGAATGATGTGCTTTACCAAACAGCTCTATCTTGGTCTCATCTGTCCACAAGACACTTTTCCAGAAAGATTTTGACTTACGTACATTTTGGCAAATTGCAGTCTAGCTTTTTTATGTCTCTGTGTCAGCAGTGGGGTCCTCCTTGGTCTCCTACCATAGCTTTTCATTCAAATGTCAATAGATAGTTTGCACTGATACTGATGCATCAGGAGTCATAAGGACCTTTTGAATTTCTTTGGAACTTGATTGGGGCTGCTTATCCACCATCCGGACTATCCTGCGTTGCAACTTTTCATCAAGTTTTCTCTGCCGTCCACATCCAGGGAGATTAGCTATAGGGCCATGGGTTGTAAACTTCTCTATTATGTTGCATACCGTGGACAAAGAAACATCAAGATCTCTGGAGATGGACTTGTAACCTTGAGATTGTTGATACTTTTCAACAATTTTGGTTCTGAAGTCCTCAGACAGTTCTCTTCTTCTCTTTCTGTTCTCCAGTGGCACACACTGACATACAATGCAAAGATTCAGTCAACTTCTCTTCTTTTTATCTGGTTTCAGGTGTGATTTTCATATTGCCCACACCTGTTACTTGCCACAGGTAAGTTTGAAAAAGCTTCACATGCATGAAACAAAGTTGTTTACACACAATTTTGGAAAAGTGTCAACAATTTTGTCTGGCCTATTTTGGGGGTTTTGTGTGCAATTATGTCCAATTTGCCCTTTTTTCAATTTTTTTGCGTTGCTCCAAAACACACAAAGATAGTAAACATGTTTATAACAAAATGTGTAATTGCAATAATTTTCTGGGAGAAATACTTCATTTTATTGAACAATTTCAAATGTGCCAAAACTTTTGGCCATGACTGTATATGGAAAATTATTTGCCTCACTCACAGTAGGATGATGTTACCCTAACGGGGACACCATCAATTTTATTTAGTGTTCTGCACAGAATGGTTTGTCTAATCACAACTGACTTAGATGGATAGTTTTTGGATTATTTTTTATTTTAAAAAACATGAGAAGCCTGTCAGTGTTGCCATGTGTTTCTATGGAGATCACATTGACATTACTAATGCTGTCTTTAAATTGAAAAGGGTTGGATACAGTGCTAGGTTGGATACAGTCCTAGGAAATTTCAGAGTATTATTCACATTTTTTCAGTTCAATTGGAGTACGTACAATTCTATCTAATTTTTGGATCAAGTTTTGGAGTTGAATAATTTTGAAAGTGAGTAAAAGTGTCATTTTGTGTTGAATGGAGAAACCACTAGTTATTTTAGATGTATTGAGGTTTTTATATTGTTTTTTTTTGCAAACAGAAAAACAGTTTGTGATTTTTTTTCTAATAAACCTTATTTGCAATACAGGTTAATATTGTTTGCAACTGTTTGTGTTTTCGTGTTTTCTACGGGGAGAAATGCCTTGAAAGCAACAGGTTGGGGTCTTTTATATTTAAATTGCAAAATGCTTCTCTGTAGGGATTTAGCGAACGTGAACTGCAAAGTTTAGATCTCTTACCAGACACCTAGTGTCCAGTATCGAGCTTCGAACACCAATTTTTTCCCGGAAGTCCATGTTAATGTTCGTGTTCGGTGCCGAATAAAGATTGTTGAAAGGCTGCAGGGCTTTCAATCAACAAGCTTTTAGACTGTGGGCACTTCTGGAGCCATCACAGCCATGCCAAGTATTGGCAGTATTGGCATGGCTGTGATTGGCCAGCGGATAAATAGACCAGGCCTGCATAAATGCCGGATCATGGGTGGCACTGCCATTGTGCTCTGACTAGCATATGGCAGTGTGAAATAGGGTTCTCCCATTTTTAATAACCAGCAAAGGCAAAACCGACAGTTGGGGGCTGATATTAATAGGCTGGGAAGGATATTTGCCCTATCCCAGCATAATAAGACCAGCTCACAGCTGTCTGATTTCCCTTGGCTGGTTACTAAAAATAGGGGTGACCCCACGTTTTTTTTTAATTTATTTATTAACCAGTACAGTAAACAACACACACAAGTCACTGCTCCATACCTCCACTTTTACCTCCAGCTCCTGGTTCAAGATTATTATTTTCTTCATTTTTTTAATCTATGTTATTTTAAGTAATTTCCCTATCCACATTTGTTTGCAATGCAATTGTGCTGCTCTTACTTCCATTTTGCTTCCTTTTTTAGCCCCCATAGCCCATACTATAACTATTTTGCAGCCATTATACAGCACCAAAGTTCGGGTCCTCATTGATTTATATGGGGTTCAGGTTCGGAGTCAAGTTCTGATACCCGAACCGAACTTTGTACTAAAGTTTGTCCCCATTCTAGAACTTCCAAGGGACCACTCATCCCTACTTCTCTGCTATTACTTGGGGTCAGAAGACCTGCCAAACACATGAGAAAGTCAGAAGGTCCCATAGATTACTGCAAATGGGCGCTGTAATGCACACGCCCGGGCTGAGCGGCATGTGCGTGTGATTCCACTGGACCGTGCCGGAGAGTGAATGCCAGGAGGGGTGTAACTAGGTATTCACCCGATCCGACAAGGGTCGCACGACGGCATACGACGCCAGTGCACCAAGGAGGAACCGAGCAGAGGGACCAGGTGCTACTCCAGGACAGACCCCGGACACGGCTGTTGACCCACGCAGGGGAATACAGGAACAGACAGGTTAGGCTGGCACACAGATTGGTGGGTATAGGCAGGCACGACTGGTATGCAGGCAGGCGGGTATGCAGGCAGGGGGGTACAGGCAAGCACTGCTAGAGTGCAGACAGGGAGGTGCTAGCAGGTAGGAACACAGGCGGGATAGGACCCAGTACACACAGGGACTCAGGAACAGAACCACAGATGTGGCGGACAAACACAGCAGAGTGAGGCCGCCCAGAGAGGCGAGCAAGAGCAGGGCAGGACGAGACCGCCCAGAGCGGCGAGCGAGAGCAGAGCATGACGAGGCCGCCCGGAGCAGAGAGCAAGAGCAGAGCAGGACGAGGCCGCCCGGAGCGGTGAGCAAGAGCAGAGCAGGATGAGGCCGCACGGAGCGGCGAGCAAGAGCAGAGCAGGACGAGGCCGCCCGGAGCGGCGAGCAAGAGCAGAGCAGGACGAGGCCGCCCGGAGCGGCGAGCAAGAGCAAAGCAGGACGAGGCCGCCCGGAGCGGCGAGCAAGAGCAGAGCAGGACGAGGCCGCCCGGAGCGGAGAGCAAGAGCAGAGCAGGACGAGGCCGCCTGGAGCGGCGAGCAAGAGCAGAGCAAGACAAGGCCGCCCGGAGCGGCGAGCAAGAGCAGAGCAAGACAAGGCCGCCCGGAGTGGCGAGCAAGAGCAGAGCAGGACAAGGCCACCTGGAGCGGCGAGCAAGAGCAGAGCAAGACAAGGCCGCCTGGAGCGGCGAGCAAAGGGTAAAGCAGGCTAGAACCGCCGGAGCGGAGAGCAAAGGCAGAGCAGGCTAGAACCGCCGGAGCGGCGAGCAAAGGCAGAGCAGGCTAGAACCGCCGGAGCGGTGAGCAAAGGCAGAGCAGGCTAGAACTGCTGGAGCGGTGAGCAAAGGCAGAGCAGGCTAGAACCGCCGGAGCGATGAGCAAAGGCAGAGCAGGCTAGAACCGCCAGAGCGGTGAGCAAAGGCAGAGCAGGCTAGAACCGCCGGAGCGGTGAGCAAAGGTAGAGCAGGCTAGAACCGCCAGAGCGGTGAGCAAAGGCAGAGAAGGCTAGAACCGCGGGAGCGGTGAGCAAAGGCAGAGAAGGCTAGAACCGCCGGAGCGGTGAGCAAAGGCAGAGCAGGCTAGAATCGCCGGAGCGGTGAGCAAAGGCAGAGCAGGCTAGAACCGCCGGAGAGGCGAGCAAAGGCAGAGCAGGCTAGAACCGCCGGAGCGGCGAGCAAAGGCAGAGCAGGCTAGAACCGGCGGAGCGGCGAGCAAAGGCAGAGCAGGCTAGAACCGCCGGAGCGGTGAGCAAAGGCAGAGCAGGCTAGAACAGCCGGAGCGGCGAGCAAAGGCTGAGCAGGCTAGAACCGCCGGAGTGGCGAGCAAAGGCAGAGCAGGATAGAACCGCCGGAGCGGCGAGCAAAGGCAGAGCAGGCTAGAACCGCCGGAGCGGCGAGCAAAGGCAGAGCAGGCTAGAACCGCCGGAGCGGCGAGCAAAGGCAGAGCAGGCTAGAACCGCCGGAGCGGCGAGCAAAGGGAGAGCAGGCTTGAACCGACGGAGCGGCGAGCAAAGGCAGAGCAGGCTAGAACCGCCGGAGCGGTGAGCAAAGGCAGAGCAGGCTAGAACCGCCAGAGCGGTGAGCAAAGGCAGAGCAGGCTAGAACCGCCGGAGCGGTGAGCAAAGGCAGAGCAGGCTAGAACCGCCAGAGCGGTGAGCAAAGGCAGAGCAGGCTAGAACCGCCGGAGCGGTGAGCAAAGGCAGAGCAGGCTAGAACCACCGGAGCGGTGAGCAAAGGCAGAGCAGGCTAGAACCGCCGGAGCGGTGAGCAAAGGCAGAGCAGGCTAGAACCGCCGGAGCGATGAGCAAAGGCAGAGCAGGCTAGAACAGCCGGAGCGGTGAGCAAAGGCAGAGAAGGCTAGAACCGCGGGAGCGGTGAGCAAAGGCAGAGAAGGCTAGAACCGCCGGAGCGGTGAGCAAAGGCAGAGCAGGCTAGAACCGCCGGAGCGGTGAGCAAAGGCAGAGCAGGCTAGAACCGCCGGAGCGGTGAGCAAAGGCAGAGCAGGCTAGAACCGCCGGAGCGGTGAGCAAAGGCAGAGCAGGCTAGAACCGCCGGAGCGGTGAGCAAAGGCAGAGCAGGCTAGAACCGCCGGAGCGGTGAGCAAAGGCAGAGCAGGCTAGAACCGCCGGAGCGGTGAGCAAAGGCAGAGCAGGCTAGAACCGCCGGAGCGGTGAGCAAAGGCAGAGCAGGCTAGAACCGCCGTAGCGGTGAGCAAAGGCAGAGCAGGCTAGAACCGCCGTAGCGGTGAGCAAAGGCAGAGCAGGCTAGAACCGCTGTAGCGGTGAGCAAAGGCAGAGCAGGCTAGAACCGCTGTAGCGGTGAGCAAAGGCAGAGCAGGCTAGAACCGCCGTAGCGGTGAGCAAAGGCAGAGCAGGCTAGAACCGCCGTAGCGGTGAGCAAAGGCAGAGCAGGCTAGAACCGCCGGAGCGGCGAGCAAAGACAGAGCAGGCTAGAACCGCCGGAGAGGCGAGCAAAGGCAGAGCAGGCTAGAACCGCCGGAGCAGCGAGCAAAGGCAGAGCAGGCTAGAACCGCCGGAGCGGCGAGCAAAGGCAGAGCAGGCTAGAACCGCCGGAGCGGCGAGCAAAGGCAGAGCAGGCTAGAACCGCCGGAGCGGCGAGCAAAGGCAGAGCAGGCTAGAACCGCCGGAGCAGTGAGCAAAGGCAGAGCAGGCTAGAACCACCGGAGAGGCGAGCAAAGGCAGAGCAGGCTAGAACCGCCGGAGAGGCGAGCAAAGGCAGAGCAGGCTAGAACCGCCGGAGCGGCGAGCAAAGGCAGAGCAGGCTAGAACCGCCGGAGCGGCGAGCAAAGGCAGAGCAGGCTAGAACCGCCGGAGCGGCGAGCAAAGGCAGAGCAGGCTAGAACCGGCGGAGCGGCGAGCAAAGGCAGAGCAGGCTAGAACCGCCGGAGCGGCGAGCAAAGGCAGAGCAGGCTTGAACCGCCGGGGCGGCGAGCAAAGGCAGAGCAGGCTAGAACCGCCGGAGCGGTGAGCAAAGGCAGAGCAGGCTAGAACCGCCAGAGCGGTGAGCAAAGGCAGAGCAGGCTAGAACCGCCGGAGCGGTGAGCAAAGGCAGAGCAGGCTAGAACCGCCGGAGCGGTGAGCAAAGTCAGAGCAGGCTAGAACCGCCGGAGCGGTGAGCAAAGGCAGAGCAGGCTAGAACCGCCGGAGCGGTGAGCAAAGGCAGAGCAGGCTAGAACCGCCGGAGCGGTGAGCAAAGGCAGAGCAGGCTAGAACCGCCGGAGCGGTGAGCAAAGGCAGAGCAGGCTAGAACCGCCGGAGCGGTGAGCAAAGGCAGAGCAGGCTAGAACAGCCGGAGCGGTGAGCAAAGGCAGAGAAGGCTAGAACCGCGGGAGCGGTGAGCAAAGGCAGAGAAGGCTAGAACCGCCAGAGCGGTGAGCAAAGGCAGAGCAGGCTAGAACCGCCCGGAGCAGTGAGCAAAGGCAGAGCAGGCTAGAACCGCCGGAGCGGTGAGCAAAGGCAGAGCAGGCTAGAACCGCTGGAGCGGTGAGCAAAGGCAGAGCAGGCTAGAACCGCCGGAGCGGTGAGCAAAGGCAGAGCAGGCTAGAACCGCCGGAGCGGTGAGCAAAGGCAGAGCAGGCTAGAACCGCCGGAGTGGTGAGCAAAGGCAGAGCAGGCAAGAACCGCCGGAGCGGTGAGCAAAGGCAGAGCAGGCTAGAACCGCCGTAGCGGTGAGCAAAGGCAGAGCAGGCTAGAACCGCCGTAGCGGTGAGCAAATGCAGAGCAGGCTAGTACCGCCGTAGCGGTGAGCAAAGGCAGAGCAGGCTAGAACCGCTGTAGCAGTGAGCAAAGGCAGAGCAGGCTAGAACCGCCGTAGCAGTGAGCAAAGGCAGAGCAGGCTAGAACCGCCGTAGCGGTGAGCAAAGGCAGAGCAGGCTAGAACCGCCAGAGCGGTGAGCAAAGGCAGAGCAGGCTAGAACCGCCGGAGAGGCGAGCAAAGGCAGAGCAGGCTAGAACCGCCGGAGCGGCGAGCAAAGGCAGAGCAGGCTAGAACCGCCGGAGCGGCGAGCAAAGGCAGAGCAGGCTAGAACCGCCGGAGCGGCGAGCAAAGGCAGAGCAGGCTAGAACCGCCGGAGCGGCGAGCAAAGGCAGAGCAGGCTAGAACCGCCGGAGCGGCGAGCAAAGGCAGAGCAGGCTAGAACCGCCGGAGCGGCGAGCAAAGACAGAGCAGGCTAGAACCGCCGGGGCGGCGAGCAAAGGCAGAGCAGGCTAGAACCGCCGGAGCGGTGAGCAAAGGCAGAGCAGGCTAGAACCGCCAGAGCAGTGAGCAAAGGCAGAGCAGGCTAGAACCGCCGGAGCGGTGAGCAAAGGCAGCGAAGGCTAGAACCGCCGTAGCAGTGTGCAAAGGCAGAGCAAGCTACAACCGCCGGAGCGGTAAGCAAAGGCAGAGCAGGCTAGAACCGCCGGAGCGGTGAGCAAAGGCAGAGCAGGCTAGAACCGCCGGAGCGGTGAGCAAAGGCAGAGCAGGCTAGAACCGCCGGAGCGGTGAGCAAAGGCAGAGCAGGCTAGAACCGCCGGAGCGGTGAGCAAAGGCAGAGCAGGCTAGAACCGCCGGAGCGGTGAGCAAAGGCAGAGCAGGCTAGAACCGCCGGAGCGGTGAGCAAAGGCAGAGCAGGCTAGAACCGCCGTAGCGGTGAGCAAAGGCAGAGCAGGCTAGAACTGCCGTAGCGGTGAGCAAAGGCAGAGCAGGCTAGAACCGCCGTAGCGGTGAGCAAAGGCAGAGCAGGCTAGAGCCGCTGTAGCGGTGAGGAAAGGCAGAGCAGGCTAGAACCGCCGTAGCGGTGAGCAAAGGCAGAGCAGGCTAGAACCGCCGGAGCGGTGAGCAAAGGCAGAGCAGGCTAGAACCGCCGGAGCGGTGAGCAATGACAGAGCAGGCTAGAACCGCCGGAGCGGTGAGCAAGGCAGAGCAGGGGCGACAGGGCTCTGTTCACACGGAACAGACAGGAAGGGAAAGGCAGAACCAGATACCCACAGGGTGCTTGCAGTGAAGTAGCGAGTGGACCACAAACTCACAAACGGGAGTACAGTGACAACGAGCAGGAGTTAGGTACGAGTTCAGACTCTGCAGAAAAAGGAAAAGTACGGACATAGAGAAACACGGGAAAACAGGCAAGAAGGGAATACAGACAAGAACAGACAAAGTAGCAAGATACAGGAGCGGGTCTAGGAAAGCAGCCCCTAGAAGGCGGGAGGAACAGGCCAGGAGCGTGTTCAGACAGGACAGACAAGATACAGGAGCGGGTCTAGGTATGCGGCCCCTAGAAGGCGAGACGAACAGGCAAGTAGCGTGTTCAGACAGGCCTGGAAATACAGCCTCAAGGATAGGCAGACAAGAGAACACAGAAGGGGACCTGGCACATTCAGAGTGAAAGACCACACTGAATGAAACACAATGCTCAGGCATGGGTTAATTGGCGCAGCTGGTTTAAATACCAGGTGACAGACAGCAATAGGCTGAGGACGCACAAGGGGTGTGCCTGCAGCAGGTACAAAAAGCAGGAAGTGATCGGGCGCCGCCTTTAAGCAGCAGACACAGAGGCAAACAGACAGCATGGAGGGAAGCCAGAGAGACATTCTGGATTGGAGATCAAGTGCGCGCTCTTGCACAGTGGGAGATGGACCACTATGCAAGGACGCCGCCAGGTATGTTACAGGCACCAATGGATCAGTCACAAAACTTAATGGGGTTGTGCACTACCTAGACATTTTTTAAATCAGTTGTAAAAGTTAAAAAACATATAGTCACCTCCTGCACTGACACCATTAAAGTATTCTCAGTGCTGAGTTTGCCTGGATTTGCATGGCTGTATTATTTCACATGAGCCCAGTAGCGAATTAGTGGGCGCTACTTGCCAGCTGCGTTCTCACTTCTTTTGCTTGTCCAACATTCTTCCAAGGGAAGAATGCAGAAGTCCAATAGCAACTGCTGTTTGGCACCAGTGCTCACGTGACATTTCAATTCTACAGGAAACCAGTAGCATGAGGCCAACATCACTGGAATGGTGCTATTGCGTGCGAAAGGTGTATACATTTTTTTTAATTTCACAATGGGGACTTCTTCAGTTTAAAAGGGAATGTCCTAGTAGTGGACAACCCCTTTAATTAGCAATCAAGACATTCTCTGGCATAGAGTGGATGTTTCATCTTGATGGCAGAAAAGTTTAAGACTTTTATAATAGATCAATGCTTAGTGTGATAAAACTCTGTATATGTTTTACACACAGTGTATGCAAAAGTAATAAAATACATTTTATGTTTGACGTGTTCAGCTTCTCCAGGAATTTTAATGAGACGACAAGGTATATTTTGCTTTCTTTAATATAAACATAAGATTTTGTTGGTTCTATGAGAATACAGAAATTGTGTGACCTTTATTGCACTGAAGACAATCTCAACAGGGTTGAAGAAAACCTCTTGTGCGACTCTTGAAATGTATCTTTTGATACACATTGACAGCACACATCAAAGCCATCCTTTAAAAAAACTTTATGAATAGATCAATGAAGTGCCATTTGATACCTGCAGCCCCACGATAGTTTTTTGCAGGTCAAAAATGACACAGCTCTTGTGCAGATAACAAGACAAAAAATAGTCAAACTGCACTGATTGTGCCATTTATAGATTAACTTAACTGTTCAGAAAGGTAAATAACATCTAATACCTTATATTTATGTTAAAACATATACCTAAAAAAATCTTCTTCTTTTCCTGTTTACAAATTAATACAAAGAATAATAAATATTAATTATTAAAGAAGCCCTCCCATGAAGATTTTATTTACTAAATCTGTGTATATGTAGTGTACTGTATGTTTTAATATACTCACCTACTGTTGTCTATTGTTATTCAGACTATACTGTATGCTCTTTGCGTGTGACGGAAGTCTCTTTCACAATGTAAGCCTATGGAGCCTTGTCTTTGATGCTCCACAGGCTTAAATTATAAAAACCACTTATGGGTCACAAAGAGTGCAGTATGATTCGGACAGTCTGATGAGTGGTGACATCACTGAGAAGAGGAGCAGAGCAGTGCTCGTTACTGGAGAGGGTGGCAGTATGTGACTATATAAATACACACACATACACTACACTACTTATAAACAGATTTAGTAAAAAAAAATCTTGGGATGGCTTCTTTAACTGGGAGTTGCCATTCTCCTTGTTAATAATGTGCTTCCAAACACAGCCTGAAATTGTGCCAGTGTTGGGCACTTTTAGATTTTGTAGGAATGCAGACAATAGACATTAAGAATGTTATAACCAAGTTCTCAAATTATTTAAATATTTACAGCTGTGTGGAAGTATAGGAATCATAGCGACACACCTGGACCCATGTGGTATCCTATATCTGGGAAGATACAGGCATTACAACTTTCTCCCTCTTTGTAACTTTGTAACTTCCGTGGAGGAGAATAAGATGCTGTCTGTATCTCTTTCAAAGGAGCCAGTTTATTGTAGAGAAGAAAATGGCAAATGAATTTCCTGTTACTCACTGTATATAAGTTTAATCATTCATAAAAGAGACTTTGGAAAATGTGGTTCTGTTATATTATTGTGAGATACGGAAGGAACAGTACCGCACAATGTGCAACAAACTGGAAGTTGGAGACTTCCGATTCTGAGGTACCGCAATATTCCCACACACACAACCCTCAATTTGTAGTAGAGTGACCGAGTGCGATAGATGAAATCCTTAGACAGACTATATCCTCAGGACCCACTTCAATTGCACATCCAAACCTTATGCATTGATCAACTTCAGCTAAGCAAAATTATCAAAACTGAACATGAGGTTCTTAGTTAAAATGTTTATATGAATATTTAAGCCCACTGCCACATCACAGTGAACTTCTTAGTGGTACTCTAATTTATTTAGAGTATCTCTGTAAAACAACCACCACCACTATGATACTGCAATCAGGCAAAGTGAAACAAGTGCTCCACATCACCCATTTTATAAGCCAAAGACCGCATGACTCTGAGTCACACCAACTCACAGACACAACAGAATAGTTATAGTCATCAAACAGCATCAACACCAAGTGTAATGATCTGGAAAACTCACCTCCTCAGGCAAAAAATTGAGAACAAAATAATATGCACCCTTTTTCTAGTCTTCTGCTGATTTAAAACCATATGGGCCAAATAGGTGGATAAATAATAGAGAGTGGACACGATGCACAATATAACATAACTGTAGAAACAGACATGCACTGCTTATCCAAATACTATTTCTTGATCTAAGATTGAACTTAACGTTGTTAATCAACATGTTGATCAAAATGTATAAGTCCACTGCCACTTCAGGTGCCCACAGCCCCTATGCTTCAAGACAAAGCCTATTTTGTTCTGTTATTTGCCTGAGACCACATGCAATGTGAGTTTTATAGATGATTTCACCTATTTTTGCTCCTGTGTGGCAGCCATTGTTGCTATAGTATGTTTGTGGATTGGTGTGATTCAGAGTTGTAGGGGCTTTGCTTTTCAGCATGGTTGATGGCTGGCACAGTGTTGCGGTAGCAGTGGTTGCAGCACAACACTAAATTTAATAAATTAGAGACCCACTAAGAAATTTGCCATAACCTTCAGAGGTTGTAGACTCCAAGTATTAAAAGGTCAGAGCTATGGTGGTATGAAAGGAATCTACACAATATTAGTCAGGTGGCTTTAACCCCTTAGTGACCAATAGAGGTCTTTTTACTGACCTGCGATATAAGAGACTAGCATTCCCCGACAGGTGACAATGCTGTAGCTGTCACCTATACACTATAGCTGATAATTTGCTGCATCAGCCATGATCAGTGTTGGCACCGACCAAGCACATTTAACCCCTTAGATTCTGCTGTCAATAGTGACTACAGAATCTATATAGTTAACAGAGTGTGGGGGCTCTCTCTTTAACCTTATCAGCACCCTGATATCTTGATTGTGTGGTCTTGATTAGAGATGAGCGGTGTTCGACTAGAACTGTTCGCCAATCTCAAATTCGAGCTGTTTTGGGCGGTGTTCGAGTTGTTCGACGAACCAGAACGATTTGCAAAAAATTCGGCTGTTCGAGGTTATGTTCGATAACTGTTCGTGCACCAAAAGCGTGTCCTGCATGTCTGGCGCTATTTAGAGCACCAATCATGCAGGGATTGTCTGCCACTCACTGTAATGCCACAGCCATGGTGGTTGTGGCATTACAGTGATTGCCCAAATCGATGGGAACAGTGCCAACAGTGAAACATGAAAAGCCGGCAATTCAGCAGCGGCATACACCTGTACCCGACAATTTAGAACCGAAAGAATAGAGCTTCACACATAGATTAGATAGATATAAACATGTCAGCCACATATATACGAAGTACAGTGAAAGTGCTGCTTACTGTACTTGTCATTTAGCGTAAAGGATTTATCAAAAAAAATAATAGTGTTTTCATGCACTGTCTCTTTAAAAAAGCCGGCCGGCAATTCAGCAGCGGTACCCGACAATTTATAACAGACAGAATAGAGCTTCACACATAGATTAGATAGATAGAAACATGTCAGTCACATATATATGAAGTACAGTGATAGTGTTGGTTACTGTACTTGTCATTTAGTATTAAAATAAAGGATTTATTATTAAAAAAATTGGCGTGGGGTTCCCCTTAATTTTAGGCTCTAGCGGAGGTTAAGCAGATGGCTGGGGCAGATGTTTGAAGCCTGGGAAGGGGGTAATACCCACGGAGCTTCCCAGGCTACTAATATCAGCCCCCAGCTGAATACATAGCCTTTACTAGCTATTAAAATGGAGGACCCCCCCAAAAAAATGACGTGGGGTCCCCCCTAATTTAATAGCTAGCAAAGGCTAGGCAGACAGCTGGGGGCTGATATTAATAGCCCAGGAAGGGAGCCATGAATATTGGCCCCCTCCCAGGCTAGAAACACCAGCCGTCAGCCGCCCCAGAAATGGCGCATTCATAGGATGCACCAATTCTGGCACTTAGCCTCGCTCTTCCACGCTGCCCTGGTGCGGTGGCAGGGGGTAATAGGGTTGGGGTTGATGTCAGCTTATAATGCCAGCTGACATCAAGCCCAGGTTAGTAATGGAGAGGCGTCTATAAGACACCCCCATTACTAACCCCATAGTCAAAGTTAAAAAAAACACAAACACCCAGAATAAAGTCCTTTAATTGAAATAAAGACACAATCCTTTATTGTTCTAAATTAAACCATACTTACCGTCACGCCCATTCCAGCTGAAGCCAACGATCTCCTGCAATAAAAGAAAAATAATAAAGCAACCTCATCCTTACCTTTCCATGGTTCCCACGACAGCTTCAGCTCTGCTACATCGAGATGACAGGCTGGACCGCAGCAGAACGCTGCCATCCAGCCTCTCATCCCGCAGACACTGAGAAGCGCAGGCTTGCTTGCGCTGCTCAGCGTCTCTCTGTGACGACATTCAGATGAGCCGAGTTCATGTCCAATGAACTCAGCTCACCTCATGCACGTCACTGACAGCGTGGGAAAATTCTCACGCTGAAGCGGTGAGTGCAGGAGAATTCTCCCACGCTGTCAGTGACGTGCATAAGGTGAGCTCATGTCCAATGAACTCAGCTCACCTCCTGCACGTCACTGACAGCGTGGGAGAATTCTCCTGCACTCAGCGCTTCAGCGTGAGAATTCTCCCACGCTGAAGCGCTGAGTGCAGGAGAATTTTCCCACGCTGTCAGCGACGTGCATAAGGTGAGCTCATGTCCAATGAACTCAGCTCACCTCCTGCACGTCACTGACAGCGTGGGAGAATTCTCCTGCACTCAGCGCTTCAGCGTGAGAATTCTCCCACGCTGAAGCGCTGAGTGCAGGAGAATTTTCCCACGCTGTCAGCGACGTGCATAAGGTGAGCTCATGTCCAATGAACTCAGCTCACCTCCTGCACGTCACTGACAGCGTGGGAGAATTCTCCTGCACTCAGCGCTTCAGTGTGAGAATTCTCCCACGCTGAAGCGCTGAGTGCAGGAGAATTTTCCCACGCTGTCAGTGACGTGCATGAGGTGAGCCGAGTTCATTGGACATTAACTCGGCTCATCTGGATGCCCTCACAGAGAGACACTGTGGAGCGCAAGCAAGCCTGCACTTCTCAGTGTCTGCGGGATGACAGGCTGGATGGCAGCGTTCTGCTGCGGTCCAGCCTGTCATCTCGATGTAGCAGAGCTGAAGCTGTCATGGGAACCATGGAAAGGTAAGGATGATGTTGCTTTATTATTTTTCTTTTATTTCAGGAGATCGTTGGCTTCAGCTGGAATGGGCGTGATGGTAAGTATGGTTTAATTTAGAACAATAAAGAATTGTGTGTTTATTTCAATTAAAGGACTTTTTTCTGGGTGTTGTGTTTTTTTAAATACTTTACTAGAAATTCATGGTGGTCTTGTCTAATATTGGCGTGACCCCATGAATTTCGGGCTTAGGGCCAGCTGATAATGCCAAGCTGGCCCTAACCCCTTTATTACCCAGTGAGCCACCGCATCAGGGCCCTGGATGAGTTGGGTACAGCGCCAGAAGTTGGCGCTTCTATGAACGCGCCATTTTCCGGGGTGGCTGCGGACTGCAATTTGCAGCGGGGGTGGCCCAGAAAGCTTGGGCCTCCCTGCGCTGCGGATTCCAGCCCCCAGCTGCCTAGTTGTACCTGGCTGGACACAAAAACAGGGTGAAGCCCCACGTCAATTTTCTTTAAATTATTTCATGAAATAATTAAGAAAAAAAGGGCTTCCCTATATTGTTGTGTCCGGCCAGGTACAAATAGGCAGCTGGTGGATGGGGGCAGCCCGTTCCTGCCTGCTGTACCTGGCTGGACACAAATATAGTGCGAAGCCCCACGTCAATTTTTTTTAAATTATTTCATGAATTTCCTGAAATAATTTAAAAAAATTGAAGTGGGGCTTCGCACTATATTTGTGTCCAGCCAGGTACAGCAGGCAGGAACGGGCTGCCCCCATCCACCAGCTGCCTATTTGTACCTGGCCGGACACAACAATATAGGGAAGGCCTTTTTTTCTTAATTATTTCATGAATTTCATGAAATAATTAAAAAAAAAGTACGTGGGGCTTCGCCCTATTTTTGTGTCCAGCCAGGTACAACTAGGCAGCTGGGGGCTGGAATCTGCAGCGCAGGGAGGCCCAAGCTTTCTGGGCCCCCCCCCGCTACAAATTGCAGTCCGCAGCCACCCCGGAAAATGGCGCCTTCATAGAAGCGCCATCTTCTGGCGCTGTACCCAACTCATCCAGGGCCCTGGTGCGGTGGCTCACTGGGTAATAAAGGGGTTAGGGCCAGCTTGGTATTATCAGCTGGCCCCAAGCCCAAAATTCATGGGGTCACGCCAGTATTAGACATGACCGCCATGAATTTCTAGTAAAGTATTTAAAAAAAACACAACACCCAGAATAAAGTCCTTTAATTGAAATAAAGACACAATTCTTTATTGTTCTAAATTAAACCATACTTACCATCACACCCATTCCAGCTGAAGCCAACGATCTCCTGCAATAAAAGAAAAATAATAAACCAACCTCATCCTTACCTTTCCATGGTTCCCACGACAGCTTCAGCTCTGCTACATCGAGATGACTGGCTGGACCGCAGCAGAACGCTGCCATCCAGTCTGTCATCCCGCAGACACTGAGAAGCGCAGGCATGCTTGCGCTCCTCACTGTCTCGCTGTGACGGCATCCAGATGAGCCGAGGTCATGTCCAATGAACTCGGCTCACCTCATACACGTCACTGACAGCGTGGGAAAATTCTCACGCTGAAGTGCTGAGTGCAGGAGAATTCTCCCACGCTGTCAGTGATGTGCATGAGGTGAGCTCATGTCCAATGAACTCAGCTCACCTCCTGCACGTCACTGACAGCGTGGGAAAATTCTCCTGCAATCAGCGCTTCAGCGTGAGAATTTTCCCACGCTGTCAGTGACGTGCATGAGGTAAGCCGAGTTCATTGGACATGAACTCGGCTCATCTGGATGTCGTCACAGAGAGACGCTGAGCAGCTCAAGCATGCCTGCGCTTCTCAGTGTCTGCGGGATGACAGGCTGGATGGCAGCGTTCTGCTGCGGTCCAGCCTGTCATCTCGATGTAGCAGAGCTGAAGCTGTCGTGGGAACCATGGAAAGGTAAGGATGAGGTTGCTTTATTATTTTTCTTTTATTGCAGGAGATCGTTGGCTTCAGCTGGAATGGGCGTGATGGTAAGTATGGTTTAATTTAGAACAATAAAGGATTGTGTCTTTATTTCAATTAAAGGACTTTATTCTGGGTGTTTGTGTTTTTTTTAACTTTGACTATGGGGTTAGTAATGGGGGTGTCTTATAGACGCCTCTCCATTACTAACCTGGGCTTGATGTCAGCTGGCATTATAAGCTGACATCAACCCCAGCCCTATTACCCCCTGCCACCGCACCAGGGCAGCGTGGAAGAGCGAGGCTAAGTGCCAGAATTGGCGCATCCTATGAATGCGCCATTTCTGGGGCGGCTGACGGCTGGTGTTTCTAGCCTGGGAGGGGGCCAATATTCATGGCTCCCTTCCTGGGCTATTAATATCAGCCCCCAGCTGTCTGCCTAGCCTTTGCTAGCTATTAAATTAGGGGGGACCCCACGTCATTTTTTTTGGGGGGTCCCCCATTTTAATAGCTAGTAAAGGCTATGTATTCAGCTGGGGGCTGATATTAGTAGCCTGGGAAGCTCCGTGGGTATTACCCCCTTCCCAGGCTTCAAACATCTGCCCCAGCCGTCTGCTTAACCTCCGCTAGCGTCTAAAATTAAAGGGAACCCCACGCCAATTTTTTTAATAATAAATCCTTTATTTTAATACTAAATGACAAGTACAGTAACCAACACTATCACTGTACTTCATATATATGTGACTGACATGTTTCTATCTATCTAATCTATGTGTGATGCTCTATCTTTCTGTTCTAAATTGTCGGGTACCGCTGCTGAATTGCCGGCCAGCTTTTTTAAAGAGACAGTGCATGAAAACACTATTATTTTTTTAAATAAATCCTTTACACTAAATGACAAGTATAGTAAGCAACACTATCACTGTACTTATTATATATGTGACTGACATGTTTCTATCTATCTAATCTATGTGTGAAGCTCTATTCTTCCGGTTCTAAATTGTCGGGTACAGATGCTGAATTGCCGGCCGGCTTTTTTAAAGAGACGGTGCATGAAAACACTAATATTTTTTTTAATAAATCCTTTACACTAAATGACAAGTGCAGTAACCAACACTGTCACTGTGCTTCTTATATGTGTGGCTGACATGTTTCTATCTATCTAATCTATGTGTGATGCTCTATTCCTTCTTGTCTAAATTGTCGGGTACCGGTGTATGCCGCTGCTGAATTTGCCGGCCGGCTTTTTTAAAGAGAGTGTCTTCTGAGCAGTTTGTCAGCTTTTGGACACCTTTGCAGGTGTTTTCTATGTGTTTCTATGTGTTTTTGTTTGCCTGCCATTGGTTTTAACGGTGTTCGACGGTGTTCTAAGGTGTTCGACGAACAGTTCGACGAACAGTTCCTCGAACATCCCGGTGTTCGACGAACCGAACCGAACCCGAACACTACGGGGGTGGCTCAACACTAGTCTTGATGATTGCCTTGGCAGTTCATGGCCAAATAACGGCTTTAGAGTCTTTCGGCTATAGCGGCCTGTTCAGAAGTTATAAAAATTTAGGTGGCAAAAATAAACTTTTTATTCTTGTCATGCCACTTTCCATTACTTCCTGAAAAGAACCATAAGGGTTAATGAACTGAAAGCAGTTTTAACTACATTGAGAAGTGCAGTTTTTAAAATGATATGAGTTTTGGGTGGTTTTCAACATATAAGACTCCCAAAGTCACTTCAAAACTGAACAGGTCCCTATAAAAAATAAGTTTTGTAAATTTTCTTGAAAAAATGAAAATTACTGCTACATTTTTAAATCTTCTAAAATGCTAACAAAATAAAACAACATTTTACAAATGGTGCTAATATAAAGCAGACATGAGGGAAATGTTATTTATTAATGTTTTTGTGTGGTATGACTATTAAGATTAAAGGGAAAGTCATTCAAAGTTTGAAAATTGCAATTTTTAAAACATTTTTGAAAATTTCTGATATTTTATAAATAAACGCAAATCATATCAACCTAAATCTACCATTATTATAAAGTATCATGTGTCACAAAAAAACAAATCTCAAAATCTATGGGCTATGTCAAAGCATTCCAGAGTTATTACTACATAAAGTGATACTGGTCAGATTTAAAAAAAAATTGGTCTGGTCACTAAAGGGGTTAATCTGTTTGCTGATCAGTTTATATCAGGTGCACTACATTAGTGGCAGCCAGAGTACAGCTTTTGAATTTTTTTTACATTAGGAAAATCAAGGCTAATAAGGCAAATTAACTATATTTTTCCAAGGGCATGTTGTCTGAATTCTGTCTTTTACAAAACTATATATATATTATATACCGTATCTTTTGGACTATAAGACGCACTTTTTTCCTCCAAAATTTTGGAGGAAAGTGGGGGGTGCATCTTATAGTCTGAATACTATATACATGGATGTGCGTGCTGGTGGGTGTGGGGGAGCGGCAGCGGGGGATCAGCGTGGCACAGGAGGCAGCAGCCATCTGCTCTGCTGGAGCCTACCCTGTGCCCGCTACTAAAGAAAATGAACATTCCCTGCTCTCCACGCCCATGGGCGTGGAGAGCAATGAATTTTCATTTTTCTTAATAGCCAGCACACTGGAGCCGCAGCACGGCTCCTGCTGCCACTCTGCTGTCTGTGTGCCCGCTAATAAAGCTCATGAATATTCGCTACAACCCACTCCCATGGGTTGTAGTGAATATCCATGGTCTTTAGTAGCAGGCACACTGATGACAGAGCCATGCATACCAGGATGGGGGCTCAAGGGGTGCCATGCATACCAGGATGGGGGCTCAAGGGGTGCCATTCATACCAGGATCGGGAATCAAGGGGTGTCATGAATACCAAGATGGGGTATAATGGGGTGCCATGCATACTAGGATGGGGGCTCAAGGGGTGCCATTCATACCAGGATCGGGAATCAAGGGGTGTCATGAATACCAAGATGGGGTATAATGGGGTGCCATGCATACTAGGATGGGGGATCAAGGGGTACCATGCATACCAGGATGGGGATGAGGGCCAGGTATACCAGGATGGGATGGGGGCCACTTATACAAGGAAGGAGGGGCCATACATACCAGGATGGAGGATATTAACAGACTTGGGGGACATTACCACAATATCAGTGTCAGCGGCGGACCCTCTCCCCCATAACAGGGCATCATGACCACATTTTTGGTTTAAATTTTTTTTCCTATTTACCTCCTTTAAAACCTAGGTGCATCTTATGGTCCGGTGCATCTTATAATCCGAAAAATATGGTTTATATATATATATATATATATATATATATATTTACACACACACACACAGGTGCTTCTCACGTCATTAGAATATCATCAAAAAGTTAATTTATTTCAGTTCTTCAATACAAAAAGTGAAACTCATATATTATGTAGTGTCATTACTAACAGAGTGATCTATTTCAAGTGTTTATTTCTGTTAATGTTAATGATTATGGCTTACAGCCAATAAAAATACAAAAGTCATTTTCGCAGTAAATTAGAATAATTAACAAAAAACACCTGCAAAGACTTTGAAGCATTTAAAAAGGTCTCTTAGTCTGTTTTAGTAGTCTGCGCAATCATGGGGAAGACTGCTGACTTGACAGATGTCCAAAAGGCAGTCATTGACACACTCCACAAGGAGGGTAAGCCACAAAAGGTCATTGCTAAAGAAGCTGGCTGTTCATACAGTGCTGTATCCAAGCATATTAATGGAAAGTTGAATCAAAGGAAAAAGTGTGGTAGGAAAAGGTGCACAAGCAACTGGGATAATCGCAGCCTTGAAAGGATTGTTAAGAAAAGGCCATTCAAAAATATGGGGGAGATTCACAAGGAGTGGACTGCTGCTGGAGTCATTGCTACAAGAGCCACCACACACAGGACATGGGCTACAAGTGTCACATTCCTTGTGTCAAGCCACTCATGACTAATAGACAATGCCAGAAGCTTCTTACCTGGGCCAAGGAGAAAAAGACCTGGACTGTTTCTCAGTGGTCCAAGGTGTTGTTTTCAGCTGAAAGTAAATTTTGCATTTCATTTGGAAATCAAGGTCCCAGAGTCTGGATGAAGGTCTAGTGTGAAGTTTCCACAATCAGTGAATGTTTGAGGAGCCATGTCATCTGCTGGTGTAGGTCCATTGCGTGTTATGAAGACCAAAGTCAGCG
Organism: Phyllobates terribilis; assembly: GCF_046119375.1. NCBI lineage: Eukaryota > Metazoa > Chordata > Amphibia > Anura > Dendrobatidae > Phyllobates > Phyllobates terribilis. Next base: position 846,031,777 of record NW_027362761.1, read on the forward strand.
CAGCTGTCTACCAGGAAATTTTAGAGCACTTCATGCTTCCCTCTGCCGACAAGCTTTTTGGAGATGGAAATTTCATTCTCCAGCAGGACTTGGCACATGTCCACACTGCCAAAAGTACCATAACCTGGTTTAAAAGCAACAGTATCACTGAGCTTGATTGGCCAGCAAGCTCGCCTAACCTTAACCCCATAGAGAATCTATGGAGTATTGTCAAGAGGAAGATGAGAGACACCAGACCGAACAATGCAAACGAGCTGAAGGCTGCTATCAAAGCAACCTGGGCTTCCATAACACCTCAACAGTGCCACAGGCTGATCGCCTCCATGCCACGCCACATTTATGCAGTAATTGATGCAAAAGGAGCCCCGACCAAGTATTGAGTGCATTTAATGAACATACATTTCATTAGGCTAACATTTTAGATTTTTAAAATATTTTTCAAGCTGTTGTTATGAAGTATTCTAATTTACTGAGATGATGACTTTTGTGTTTCCATTGGCTGCAAGCCATAATCATCAACATTAACAGAAATAAACACTTGAAATAGACAACTCTGTTTGTAATGACTCTATATAATATATGAGTTTGACTTTTTGCATTGAAGAACTGAAATAAATATACTTTTTGATGATATTCTAATTTTGTGAGAAGCACCTGTATATATATATATATATATATATATATATATATATATATTTATATATATATATATATATATATATATATATATATATTTGTTCCTCCTAGTAAGCTCTAATTTCACCTTAGGGCATTTGGATGATAGAGACGGATTATTGCTTCCTTGCCCAAAATCCCATTATTATAGGACTATTGTACAAATTAAGCCTCATAGGGGGCATTTCTTATATAATTGATTCAATTTTCCGTATCTATTCTAAACATTTTTGGGTGAAATTTGAAATGTCTTGCACTTTGGCATTTAAATAATGGGAGGAATGTATTGTGCACAATGACATTTTGGTTGACACATAGCTAATGCACCTCAGAAAGTGAGTAATATCACACTTGAGACCTAAAACATCTGTTTTAGAGGCAAATCTAGGTTTTCCTGCACACAGGGCAAATATTCAGTTTGGTGCCCTCACTTACATACAGCTTAAGCAGTTTGAGTAGTCATCTTGTAATCGCTCACTCATATGCGATTTGCACACTCTCCATCATGTGCTGACTATCATCTCTTCCCTCTTCTCACAATGTTAAGAGGAAAACTACAGTTCCTGCTTTATTGAGAAAAGCAGGAGGAGCAGGTAGTCAGCACATGACCATAAGTATGAAAATCATATACACTGATGAGCAAAAGGGTAACAATATTTTGAACTTTTGACTTTCAGGCTCCATATCTCACCACCCTTTACTGCTTTGTATGTGAGACTACCATCATTTTATAGACAATCATCTTGGCTATCTCATACATAAATTTGACTTGCAACTATTTAGCATATGATTAGTTATGCAGATTCTTGTCATGCCATTGCATTGCACTGTTTTGCTCCTAGAAATCTAAATTTTACATTTTTATTATTTTGTTGGTATTTTGTAAATCCACCTTTGGCTTTTAACACTGCCTGAATCCTTCTGGGCATGCTCTCGATCAGATTCAAGTATGTCTTGACCGACAACTTATCACAGGTCTCTTTTACATGTTCCCAAAGTTGGTGCATACTGGTGGACTCACTTGGGTATGTATACAGTTTTTTCTTCAACTCTACCCGCAAGTGTTCAATTCGGTTGAGGTCTGGCAACTGTGGGGGGCAATCCAGCACCTCTACTTCATTGTCATTGAACCATTTCATGATCAATTTCGACGTATGCTTTGGGTCATTGTTCAGCTGGAACACTATGTTGTCCTTTTCATACCTATAGTACTTGAGTGTAGAAAGTAATTCATCTTGTAGGATACTCACATATAACTCAGCATTGAGATCACCATCGATCTTGGTCAAGTATCCAATGCCTTTGGCTGTGAAACAACCCCATATCATCAGGTTTCCTTAGTCAAACTTGACATTTCCTTCAATTTCTCTATCCGTTAGCCCCTTTTTCCCTTGCTTCTTCCAGACCCATTTGCACCCATCAGAACCTAGTCTATTGACTTTGTCTCATCACTCCAAATCACCTATTTCTAATCTTCTACTGTTCAATTTTCGTACTTTTTCACAAACTCGAGTCGAAGCTTCTTATGACGATATAGAAGTCAAGGCTTCTTCACCTTGTTTTGAGCCACCATTAAAGATTTGTGTAACATGCGTTGCACGGTGCTTGCGTGGATGTCTGTGATCTCACTATTACTAAGCTTACGAGTCAACTCCACTACCATGTTTGTCAGAACTACTATACTTTGTGTTGAGACAACTTGTTGACTCCAATTTTTTGCCTGGACGTCCACCTCTTGGCTTTTGAATGGATAGACTGACTTCATTTCGTATTCTTCCAACTGTCTTGGCATTCGTTATAACATCTACGTGACAGCTTGGCAAATCAGGGATGTTCGTGGGTGGAGCCGATTTTTTGGCGCAAACAAGCCGGAAACCCCGAACACAAACCCAAATTTGAAATGTCGAACAAATTCGCTCAACACTGCACCTAAGTAATACAGATAAAGCATTGACAACATCATATATGAACATATGTGCATGTAATTTATTTGAATTCAATATGTACATTTCCTAAAAAAATCTTCAGAGTCTCTGATACACTGTGTTCACCTGAATAAAAAAATAAATGTGCCCCAAATGAAAAAAATATACTTTGTGCTTGACCTTTCAGTATATGAATAAATATACACTGCAAGCACACCAATAAAAAATGAATAAATATCCTGTGCCCCCTGAATTTATGAATAATGATATACTGTGCCCATTAAATTTATGAATAAATATACTGTATAATGTGCCCCATGAGTTTATGAAGAAAATATATACTTTGCCTCCTGAACTTCTGAATAGAGATGAGCGTTGTTCTACTCGAACTGTTCGCCAATCTCAAATTCGAGCTGTTTTGGGCGGTGTTCGAGCCGTTCGGCGAACACGAACAATTTGAGAAAAATTCGGCTGTTCGAGGTTATGTTCGATAACTGTTCGTGCACCAAAATCATAACTGGATTTTTTCTCAGTAATGATGAAAATTAATGTTAATACGCAGTTTGAGTGTACAGCGGGGTGGGGGGAGGGGCAGGGGATGGATCTCTGCAGAAACAATGAAGATCTCCATTTTTTTTTCTCTTTCCCGCATTTACAGTGGGGAGGTGCAATCTGTCAGCCTATCAGCAGCGCACACACGGAGCGAAGTGTTTTTTTTCACACAAGCAAGGGCATGTGTCATTGGCAGTGTATGTCACATGTCCTTGCCCTATAAGACCAAGCCATTTTCCCCGTCGCCACCATTTTCTCACTGCTGCAGCTGCGTGTTAGACGGCACCGCTGTTGCTGTGTGCGCTATACCTTGTTAATTTCAAGCCAATTTTCGCACAAATATACAGATAGCTTGGGAGTAGGGAATAGTTGTGATTGCAGTCCTTTTAAGGACTAGGTTACAGCATTTCCTACGACTTTTATCAGGCAGGTCTGTGCTCTTAAATAGATAGGTTGTGGGAGTAAAGACTAATTGTAATTGGAGTCCTTTTCAGGACTAGGTTACATCAGTTCCTATCAGTTTTTGCCAGGCAGGTCTGTGCCAGTGCTGTGCAAGTTTTTTTCACAGCATTTGGCTGAATCTAGCAAAGCTAATCCTTTTTGGCCTATTGCAGAGTGTGTTAGTCAGTGGAGTAGCCTATCTGTGTTGCAAGATATACCACCTCTGTATAGAATACCAATTTTTTTACTGCACCTAGTGAAGTAAAATCTTTTGGGCATAGCATCATTCTATTAGTCCATCTATACTGACCTCCATCAGGTTGCAAACTGAATCTAATTTTTTTATGCATCTAGCTCTGAAAAAATATTGGGCTTCTAGCTGTGTGTGGGTCTTGTTCTATTAATCCATCTATACTGACCTCCATCAGGTTGCAAACTGAATATAATTTTTTTCTGCATCTAGCTCTGAAAAAATATTGGGCTTCTAGCTGTGTGTGGGTCTTGTTCTATTAATCCATCTATACTGACCTCCATCAGGTTGCAAACTGAATATAACTTTTTTCTGCATCTAGCTCTGAAAAAATATTGGGCTTCTAGCTGTGTGTGGGTCTTGTTCTATTAATCCATCTATACTGACCTCCATCAGGTTGCAAACTGAATATAATTTTTTTCTGCATCTAGCTCTGAAAAAATATTGGGCTTCTAGCTGTGTGTGGGTCTTGTTCTATTAATCCATCTATACTGACCTCCATCAGGTTGCAAACTGAATATATTTTTTTCTGCATCTACCTCTGAAAAAATATTGGGCTTCTAGCTGTGTGTGGGTCTTGTTCTATTAATCGATCTATACTGACCTCCATCAGGTTGCAAACTGAATATAATTTTTTTCTGCATCTAGCTCTGAAAAAATATTGGGCTTCTAGCTGTGTGTGGGTCTTGTTCTATTAATCCATCTATACTGACCTCCATCAGGTTGCAAACTGAATATAATTTTTTCTGCATCTACCTCTGAAAAAATATTGGGCTTCTAGCTGTGTGTGGGTCTTGTTCTATTAATCCATCTATACTGACCTCCATCAGGTTGCAAACTGAATATAATTTTTTCTGCATCTACCTCTGAAAAAATATTGGGCTTCTAGCTGTGTGTGGGACTTGTTGTATTAGTCCATCTATACTGAACTCCATCAGGTTGCAAATTGAATATAATTTTTTTCTGCATCTAACCCAGCCAATAGTTTTGGCCTAATACCACAGTTTGGCCACTCAGCTCTGCTCGGTTACCATCCATTGTTTTTTTGTGTAAACAACTCCAGAGTTGTGAATTAGTTAACCACCAAAATGAGTGTAAAAAGGCCTGCTGCTGGTGGAAAGGGGAATAGGCGTGTTGGGAAGGGGAAAAAAGGTTGTGTCCGTGGGGTAGGTGTTAAAGCAACAGTAACATCTGCAGAAGAAAGACCATCTTCCAGCCAAACTAAAATGTCTACTTCTTTTAGCGGACAATGTGATAAGATCCCTTTCTTACGGCCACACCAATCGCTACAAATTCCAGATGAGGCACAAAAACAGCAGGTGCTTCAACGGATATCAAGTGCTCCTTTAAGTGGGCTCTCCTCCACATCAACTTCAACATCACAAATACTCCAGTCCTCAAAGGTGTCACCCAAATCGCACTTGCTTCCTCACAGCTCCCAAATCTCCAGCTGCCCGTCTGAGTATGAGGTAGAACAGATGGTTGAGTCTGCAGAGCTGTTTACTCATACTATAGCCTGGGAATCAGAGGTCGACTCCAGCGCTTCTGTGAATCCAGACGAGGAAATGATCTGCACTGATGCCCAGAATCTTTATGAGTCGGATCCAGGACCAGACGCAGAAGGTTCTGACCATAATGTAGACCCTCATTCCCAGACTGTAACTCCTGTTGGTGGAGACAATGAGGAAGACGATGATAAGACTCAAATACCTGATTGGAGCGACAACTTTAGTTTTTTGTCAGGGCAGGAACAGGTTGGCTCTGAGGACGACGGGTGTGATAACACACAGGGTGATGATGATGAGGTTGGAGATCCCACTTACTGTCAACCCACAGTCAGCCAAGAGATGAGGTCAGCAGAGGAGGTGGATTAAGATGCTAGTGACGACGAGGTCAGGTTGCGCCTTCCTGGACAGAGACGTAGTACTGGAAGCACGTCAACAACTGCATCCTCAAACACAACTCTGCCTCTCACCACAAGTCGTGGTGGCTCTTCAGGTCGCATGGGTGCTAAGCCTTGCATAGCCTGGGCATTTTTTCAGATCGATAAAGATGACCCAACTCGTGTTATCTGTAACATTTGTCAGCAAAAGCTAAGTAGAGGCCAAAAAATACATAGTTTGAGTACTTCATGCATGAACCGGCACATGGACATGAAGCATAAGTTGCAGTGGGAAGCTCAGTGTGCTACAATGCGGCCTAGCCGGCCGGGCCAACCACCGTCTGCCATATCTTGTGCATCCGCGGCCTCTTCATCCTCTGTGACTGGGGGGACAGCAGTCACACCTGTTTTGGGGCGCAGACCTGCCACCTCTTTACCCGCAACAGCCAGCGTGATTGGCAGGTCATCATTTTCTTTGGAGGTGGGAACACCAGCTGGTGTTGAGCGCTGTCCGACATCGATAGCACCACCTTTGGATCAAGGCAACCTAACATGTCCACCTGCATCTTCCTCACAGACCGGCAGTTTGCCGGGGACACCCTTATCAACCCCGTCTAAGCACAATAGCCAGCCCTCGGTCCCTCAGATGTGGACAAGTAAAAGACCATTTCCTCCTAGCCATGAGAAAGCTAAGAGGTTGAATTTCACCATCTGCAAGCTCTTGACTACAGAAATGCTTCCTTTCCGCCTGGTGGACACAGAGGATTTTCGAGACCTTATGTCCGTCGCAGTGCCCCAGTACCAGATGCCCAGTCGGCACTACTTCTCAAAGAAAGGTGTGCCTGCGCTCCACCAGCATGTCGCACACAACATCACCGCTTCTTTGAGAAACTCTGTGTGTGACAGGGTGCATTTCACCACAGACACTTGGACGAGTAGGCATGGACAGGGGCGTTACATGTCGCTGACTGGGCACTGGGTAACTATGGTGACAGCAGGACAAGGGGCTGCTGTCCAAGTCTTGCCGTCCCCACGAGTTGTGCGTCAATCCTCTTTATGTCAAAGTTCCTCCACTGCTTCTGCCTCCTCAACCTCCTCTCGGTCTTCCACCTGCACCCAAAGCCTGTCTGGTCATGCCACAAGCTTTCTAACTGCGCAGAAGGGATCCTGCACACCTCCTTACTATGCTGGCAGTAGGGCTCAACGTCATCAGGCGGTTTTTACATTGAAATGTCTGGGAAATGTGAGTCACACAGCTGAGGAGTTGTGGTCAGCTCTGGAGAACCAATTTCATGAATGGTTGTCTCCACTGGACCTGAAACCAGGGAAGGCCGTGTGCGACAATGCTGCAAACCTGGGTGCGGCCCTTCGCCGGGGCAATGTCACACACGTGCCTTGTATGGCTCACGTGTTGAACCTGGTTGTCCAGCAATTTTTAGCCCACTATCCCAGACTAGATGGCCTTCTGCAGAGGGCACGGTCGCTGTGTGCTCACTTCCGCCGTTCGCATCCCGCAGCTCTGCGACTTACATCTCTACAGAAGTCGTTGGGCCTGCCACTTCACCGGCTAAAATGCGATGTGCCTACCCGGTGGAATTCAACTCTGCACATGTTGCAGCGACTGTGGCAGCACCGACAAGCCCTGGTGCAATACGTTCTGACGTATAGCCTGGGCCAACGAGATTCAGAGGTGGGGCAAATCACGCTGGAGGAGTGGTCTCAGATCAGGGACCTATGCACCCTTCTGCACAGTTTTGAAATGGCGACGAAGATGTTTAGTGCTGACGATGCCATTATCAGCATGGCTATTCCGGTGATTTCCATGGTAAACAGAATTCGGAGTCAGGTGGTGGCACAAGAGGAGGTGGAGGAAGTAGAGGAGGAGGAGTTGTATGCGGAAGGGCTAACATCTGCAAGGTCCAGACGGTCGGCAGCGCCAAGGCGGCAGGCATGTGAGGGTGGGGGAGATGGTTTTACCAGGGCGCATGGTAGCAGCCAAACTAGTGAGGAAGGTGCAGGAGCCCAGGAAGAAGTGGAGGACGAACTGATGGAAGACTCATCAGATGAGGGAGACCTTGATCACATTTCTGTTGTGCGAGGTTGGGGGGAGAGGACAGAGGAAGGAAGCATGATTGTTACCTCGCCACCAACACAACAGGGACTTGGTGCTCCTGGATGCGCAACACACATGAGTGCCTTCTTGCTGCACTACCTGCAACATGACCCTCGATTTGTGAGAATTAGAAATAATCCTGACTACTGGGTTGCCACACTGTTAGATCCCCGGTACAAAAGTAAATTTGCAGAAATTATTCCTGCCATAGAAAGGGATGCACGCATGCAGGAGTATCAGCAGAGACTGTTGCAGAATCTTACATGTGCTTTTCCACAAAATACCAGTGGTGCACGTAGTGAATCTCACAGTTCCAACTTGCCAACCGTGGGACCGTCAAGTGTTCAGCACTCAAACCGTAACAGAACCACAGTATCTGCTGGTAACATAAATTTTGCGGAATCATTTCACCACTTTTTTAGCCCATCCTTTGCAAGGCCACAGGAGACAAGAAGTCTGACACATAGTCAACGCCAAGAGACGATGGTACAGGAGTATCTCCAAGTAAACATTGAAGCCACGACTGTGTCACTGGACCCTTGCTCTTTTTGGGCTTCCAATCTGGATAAATGGCCGGAGCTAGCCACTTACGCCTTGGAGATCTTGTCATGCCCCGCAGCCAGCGTTCTGTCTGAACGTGTGTTCAGCGCTGCTGGTGGTGTGCTGACAGATAAGCGCACGCGGCTCTCCACTGATAATGTAGACAGACTCACGTTCATAAAGATGAACAAATCATGGATCCGAAACGACTTTTCTACCCCTGTGTCATCCTGGGGAGAGTAAAAGCTTGATGATTGGTTAAAATCACCCTACCAACCGTTTTAAGCTTTCAAATTACTAATCATGTTTATCTGTATCTTGACTGGAAAATAATTTGGGCTTTGTAGCAGTGTGCAGCACTGATCCTATTAGGCCATCTATACTAAAGCTTCACCAGATTTAAAATTAAAAATAATTTTTAGCTGCATCTAGCCCGGAAAATAATTTTGGGGCTCCGAGATGCGCAAGACACATAAGTGCCTTCTTGCTGCACTACCTGCAGCATGACCCTCATATTGTCAGAATTCGAAGTAATCATGACTACTGGGTTGCCACACTCTTAGATCCCCCAAACTTTTCGATCAACCTTTTCATTTTAATAAAGACCAAAAAATGGTCATTTTTGAAATTATAAGCATTAGCAGGTTGTTAGAAACTGAAATCAAACAGTTTTCAACTCAAAACTTTATTCTAGGTGATGTTACATTTTCACATAGGACCCCTTGTTCGAAAGGAGCTTCTGAACTCTCTCGTCCATTGAATTTGTCAGGTTTTGGATGGTTTCTGCTTCAATTGTTTTGCATGAGGACAGAATACCCTCCCAGAGCTGTTGCTTAGATGTGAACTGCCTCCCGCCATCATAGACACTCCTTTTAATGATGCTCCAAAGGTTCTGAATGGGGTAGAGGTCAGGGGAGCATGGGGGTCACACCATAAGTTTGTCCCCTTTTATGCCCATATCAGCCAGAGATGCAGATGTTTTATGTGCAGCATGAGATGGTGCATTATCATGCAGAAAAATGATCTTGCTGTGAAATACACGGTTCTTCTTCTTGAACCATGGCAGGAAGTGCTGTTTGAGAAAATCCACATACATTATGGAGTTCATCTTTAGCGCCTTCAGGGATCCTAAAGGGGCCGACAATCTCTCTCCCCATGATTCCAGCCCAAAACATTACTCCACCTCCTCCTTGTTGGCGCTGTAGCCGTGTTTGCGTGGGGTGTCCATCAACCAGCCATCCTCCACTCCATCCATCTGGACCATCGAGCGCTGCACGGCACTCATCCGTGAACAAAACTGTTTTGAAATCAGTCTTCATGTAATGTTTGGCCCACTGGAGCCGTTTCTGCTTGTGTGAAGTGGATAGAGGAGGTCGACAGGATGGCGTATGCACAGCTGCAAACCTCTGAAGGACCCTGCATCTTGTTGTTCGGGGGACGTTGGAGGCACAAGCAGCTTCAAAAACTTGTCTGTTGCTATGACAAGGCTTTTTGGCCGCTGCTCTTTCAACCTGACGTAATTGCCTGTAGGAAAGAGTCCTCAATTTGCCCTTATCAGCACGCACACGTGTGTACTGTGAATCAGCTACATACTTCTTGATTGCCAAGACACTTCATCCTGATCATCGCACAATGTTGATTATAGTCATGCCTTGACCTAAACACTCCACAATTTGTTGCTTCTCAGCAGCCGACACATCCTTTTTCTTTCCCATTTTGGCAGAAAATGTAGGCTGCTTAATAATGTGAGAGAGCCTTCTTAAGTAGTCTTGCCTTTCATTGGACACACCTGCCAAACTAATTAGCACAGGTGTCTGCAATTGCTTACAGTGATATAAAGAGCCCTGACACACATCACCATCAATGAGTTTAACTGACAAACAAACAAATTCTTCCCTTATCACTCCTAAACACTTTTTGCATAATAATTTGGAACGCAGTGTACATGTGCTTTTCCACAAAACACCAGCGGTTCACGTAGTGAATCTTACAGTTCTAACTTGCCAACCGTGGTCTGTATGGAGTTGTTCAATAAAGGGCCCAAAATTAAGATAACATAGATGGGAGAGGTCTCTATGAATAGGAATTCCTAAGTATTTGATACCCTGTGAGGGACAGGCAAAGGGAAAGTTGGACTGGATGGAATCCTATATGGATTTGGGGAGGGAGACATCGAGGGCCTCAGACTTCGCTGCATTGATTTTAAAATTTGACCATGTAACAAAGTGATCTATTTCAGCCATAACAGCAGGGATGGATATATGTGATTGAGTGATATATACTAGGACATCATCAGAAAATAGAGAGCACTTGTACTCGGTGCCTCCCACCTCAATCCACCTAATATTGGGGTTATGGCGAATTGATGAGAGCAGGTGCTCCGTCACTAGGATGTATAAGAGAGGGGACAGAGGACATCCCTGCCTTGTCCCATTGGTGATTGTGAAAGGTGATGAAAATGTTCTGACGCACCCCCTGGGCCTTTGGACACCCGGAGCCGGACCCTTTTTGGTGGATGCTGGTGGTTGTAGTCTTCGTGGCGGCGACCCGGTTCCGTGGCTCAGGGCGGTCAAACCAGTGGCGGAACTATTTATGTGGTTTTGATGTTTAAATGTCCGACTACGCTACCCGTGGATTGCTGAGGCTGGAGTTGTGGGTGCAGCAGAGCGTAGCATAACTCCCCACGGGAGGAGTATAGCCTCAGGGCAGTGTATGCGGAGGATGGGGGTGATGGTGCAGGGCAGCAGCAGTAACGACACGGAGTCAGTGATGCAGTCCAGGGCCTTTACTCACAGTTCTTATTATCCAGACCACGTCTGCCCACGTCGTACTGTGCTCACCAGGTGAGGGGCTCAGACAACTCCCAGATAACTTTGGAGCACTTCACAGGACCCCCTTTGTGTGTCCTTTGTCTTGCCTTTCTTACCAACACTTCTGTCCGGCTGCCTCGGGCCTCCTCTTGGTAAACTTGGCGCCAGTTTCCCTGACCCTATGTGGTGCCTTCCTAGCGGGTGTAGCGAGGGGCTGCGCCACATAAAATGTCAGAGCCTCCGGTTTCTAGCTGAGGGTCGTTTCCTGCCTCCACTAGTTCGGGGACCGGTCTCCCCCTTTGGCCTGACCCCTCCACGCAGGTGGATTCGGGCGTGCGGTGGCGACTCGCCCGTCCGCACCCCTGGGATCCCTTCATTCCTCGTTCCTGGAGCCTTCTCCGCTCCTCTTCCTTCCTTCTCCCTCTTCCAGGCCTGGGCCTCTGTTACTAGGCCCGCCTCCGGAGCAGAGCTCATGCAGAGCCCCTGCTCCCTGCCACTTCTGCTCAGACTTCTCTGCACTGAACTAAGATGGTGCCCACCTTTTATACTCCCTTCTCAATGCACCCAGGAACTGCTTCCTCCCTGCTCCTGCATAACAGGGTTCCCCTTCCTCAGTGTTCCCTCCCCCCACTCCAGCCAGGGACAGGGACTGTCGTGCCCATCTCAGGGGCATATTGGTCGCCCTGCCCCACGGCAATGTGGTGTAATGCATGCAGGTGTCGGGTCCTGATCCTCACTCCATCCTTACCTGAGAGTGAGATATCACACCTCTGAGTGAGGTGCAATACGTCTGTAGCAACCGAGCCCTCAGGGTGCTACAGTTCCATTTATCTTCAGCCTAGGTGACGTATTGCGATACAGGGCCGTGATTTTGGCTATAAAAGGGTCCCCTAGACCCCTACCCCAAGCTTTTTAAGAGAATCATATATGGCGTGCCAGGAGACTCTATGGAATGCTTTCTCAGCATCCAGCGAGAGTATCTAATTACAAATTTTTAACTGCATCTAGCCCAGGAAATACTTTGTGCCTAGTAGCAGTGTCTGCTAGTCAGCGGATTATCCCGGCTGTTAAGCAAGCTACACCACCTGTAGTTTAGACACTTAATTTTTTCAAAGGAAATGATTCGGGACCATGGGATACTTAGTGAAGAGCATCAGGAGGCACCCCAAGGCATAGGGGCTGGGACTGGCATTAGGATGCCTTGCGGTGGACAGCCGAGCTCGATCCTTATAAAAGCTTTTTAACTGCAGCAGCTTTAGTGGACGCTACTGGAGCTGGAATTACGCGGCTGCTGGCATGAGACTTGCCCTCCAATAGATCCTTGTAAATGGATTTAAAGTGTATTCATTCAAATTAGAGAGACAATTTAAATTAAAAAGCTTAGAGCTGCCTCCACCACAGGGGGGCTCGCTCGACCCACCAGCGGACAGGCACCAGTATTGGGAGAGGGGGGCTGGCCGTCAGGGTTCACCGCGGCTCTGGCACAAACCCGACGACACGGAGGTGGCACGGGCAGGAGCGGACTGGCCGTGTCGGCTTCTCACTTTTTGGATTTTAGAAGGGCATGACATGCCTATATCTGTGTCTCCCCCTCCTTTTACTCCTCCACCTCTTTTATTTTCGCATGACTATATGTACTTGTCACTTTTCCATGTGTTAGTTATATCTTCTGAGCAGTTTGTCAGCTTTTGGACACCTTTGAAGGTGTTTTCTATGTGTTTCTATGTGTTTTTGTTTGCCTGCCATTGTTTTTAACGGTGTTCGAAGGTGTTCGACGAACAGTTCGACGAACAGTTCGGCGAACACACGGGTGTTCGACGAACCGAACCGAACTCGAACACTACGGGGGTGGCTCAACACTACTTCTGAATAAATATACATTATGACCCCTGAAATAAAAGAACATAAAAACTAATCACCTTCCATATGCCCCTGTGTCCTAGCCCCTTCTCCTACTGAATGATGCTAATGCCCGCTGCCATTACTGGTTTGCAAAATCATTCTTAAGGGGTTTCAATAGTACCCCAGTTGGGAATTACTAGAGAAGAAAGCAGTAACATAATTTTATACTTAGGTATTTTTATATATTAATCCTGCTACAGAGTACACTATCCTTAACATAATGCAGTAAGAAATTCTATAAGTATACACCGTTTAGTTTTACTAAATATCCTTGAAAAAGATAAATATTCAAGTATCAGTTTCTTAATATACTGCATGTATATAATGAATATTTTCTTCAAAGTTTATATATTAAATGGTGTAAGTTACTCTATTATCCAACATTCATCCCTAATTTATATCATCCTAGGAAGGCAGGACTGTTTGATATATGAGCAGAATGTAGAGAATTCCAGTCCTCCTCTGCTTCTTTTTCAAATGCTTCTTGCATTGTCAACCAAATGGCATTACAATAGACCAACCTTGTGAATCCTTCTAGGTCTTCTGTTATATTATATATAGTACATTTAAACTGGGTATTTGGCAAATGAACAGTTCTATAAATTGAGGTACAGTATGAAAAAGGATTATAAAAGTTGACTAACATTTTGCCTATAAACTAATATAATCACACATTAATAATATGAACAGACCATAAAGCAATACAGTATTTAACCATAAAAGTTTATCAATTCCTTATTATACAAAGTATATGGTAATTTTTCAATCATCACATTCTTTTCTTTATTGATGGAATCGAGCATGTACATACCATTTGAGCAAAGTGTTCTTGAGAATCTGGGCAGCCCTTCACTCAACACCAAAATTCTAAAGTAATAGTTTATACTATATTCCATGCAGTAAAGATCTAACTCTAAGGCTGAGTTCACACGATGCGGTTTTAATGCGTTTCCGCGTCAGTTTCTCTGCCATGGAAACGCATTAAAACTGCTTGGTAAGAGGTCTGCCATGTACAGCAATGATAATCCACATGTGCTGCGCACATGATGGGAAATTTCCGCTGCTGATTATCATTGCAGCAAATCGCGCCGTGGCTGGTGATTAGTGTTGAGCCACCCCCGTAGTGTTCGAGTTCGACTCGGTTTGTCAAACACCCGCATTTTCGTCGAACAGTTCGTCGAACACCGTTAAAACCAATGGCAGGCAAACAAAAACACATAGAAAACACCTTCAAAGGTGTCCAAAAGCTGACAAACTGCTCAGAATAGAAAAGAATAGAATAGAAAAGAATAGAATAGAGCATTAATGTTTTCATGCACCCGTCTCTTTAAAAAAGCTGGCCGTCAATTCATCAACGGCATACATCGGTACCCGACAATTTAGAACAGAAAGAATAGAGCATCACACATAGGTTAGATAGATAGAAACATGTCAGTCACATATATAAGAAGTACAGTGATAGTGTTGATTACTGTACTTGTCATTTAGTGTTAAAATAAAGGATTTATTTAAAAAAAAATTGGCGTGGGGTTCCCCGTAATTTTAGTCTCTAGCGGAGATTAAGCAGATGGCTGAGGCAGATGTTTGAAGCCTGGGAAGGGGTAATACCCACGGAGCTTCCCAGGCTACTAATATCAGCCCCCAGCTGAATACCTAGCCTTTACTAGCTTACTAGCTATTAAAATGGGGGACCCAAAAAAAAAATGACGTGTGGTGTCCCCTGTTTTAATAGCTAGCAAAGGCTAGCCAGACAGCTGGGGGCTGATATTAATAGCCCAGGAAGGGTGTCATGAATATTGGTACCCTCCAGGCTAGAAACACCAGCTGTCAGTCGCCCAAGAAATGGCGCATCCATAGGATGCCTGCACTTCTCAGTGTCTGCGGCATGGCAATCTGGATGGCTTTCTGCTGCTGCGATCCAGCCTGTCATGTCAATGTAGCAGAGCTGAAGCCGTTCTGGGAACCATGGAAAGGTAAGGATGAAGTTGGTTTATTATTTTACTTTTATTGCAGGAGATTGTTGGCTTCAGCTGGAATGGGCGTAACGGTGAGCAGAGTTTAATTTAGAGCATTAAAGAATTGTGTCTTTATTTCAATTAAATGACTTTATTCTGGGTGTTTGTGTTTTTCTTTAACTTTCACTATGGGATTAGTAATGGGGGGCGTCTCATAGACGACTCTCAATTACTAACCTGGCCTTGATGTCAGCTGGCATTATAAGCTGACATCAACCCCTGCCCTATTACCCCACTGCCACCGCTGCAGGGCAGTGGGAAGAGCAAGGCTAAGTGCCTGAAGATTGGGTGAATGGGACTAGCTGACACCCAGCGTTTTTGCTTGGTGTTGTCAAGGTGTAAATCAAACCTTTTCCTGAGCAAACAAAGTAAAGAAACACACAGACACAGTGTAAACACTTTATTTGAAAAACAACAGACCCATTCTTTAATCATTTAAATGAACCAATATACTCACCCCAGTTCTATGGTAATCCAAGGGCTTAAGAAATGTCCCACCAACTTTATATCTCAAAAAATGTCATTGATGCTCAAAAACGCTTAAAAAAATGCTTAAACGTATGTAAAAACGAATGTAAAATTGCATCAAAAATGCATGCAAAAGCCGCATGAGTTTTTTCTGGCAAGGAGAGACAAAAATGCTCAGGAAATTTCTGCTTCAAATCTGCATCATGGGCACATGGCCTTAAGCAATGTCCCACCAACTTTATTTAGCTCCAAAAATCATTCATTGATGCTCAAAAATGCTTCAAAAATGCATGTAAAAACGCACCAAATACACGTCAAAAACGCATGTAAATCCGCACGTGTTTTTTTCTGCCAGGGAGAGACAAAAACGTTCAGAAAATTTCTGCTTCAAATCTGCATCGTGGGCACATTCCCTAAGGCTATGTGCACACGATGCGGATTTGGTGTGCTTTTTGTGCGTTTTTTTCCGTGCGGAAATGAAGCAGAAATGCATTGCACATTTTATCCCATGACTTCCTATGACATTTTGCAAGTTCTGTGCACATGGTCAGGATTTTTTCTGCACATATTTTAGGTGCAGAAAAAAATCACAGCATGACCATTTCTTGTGCGTTTCCGCATGCGGATTTGCCTATACAATGAATTGGAAAAACGCATGGCAAATCCGCAAGTAAAAACGCTTAAAAACCGCATGCGTTTTTTCTGCCAAAGACATGCAGAAATGCTCTGGAAAATGTCTGCTTCATTTCTGCATCGTGGACACTTAGCCTTACACACAGAATACTTGCTGCACTAGGCACTCGTACATTACAGCATGTCACACAGATGTCACCATTAAATGCCAACCACAGTTCACCAGAAAAGTACCAAATCACAATGCCAGCCAATGATCTTAATCAGTAAGAACAAACTGTTTCCAACAAATCCAACACCCAAAAAAGAAACTTTTGCATGGATAGAAATGAATTAAGTCCTGCATTACTCCCTTATCAATACATATAATATCACATAATGATATATTATCCTATTTACTTTATACACTAATGTGCAAAAGTTTTAGGGAAGTATGGAAAAATGTTGCAAATTAAGAATGCTTTTAAAAATTGAAATGTTAATTGCTTATCTTTACAATTAACAAAATGAAAAATGAATGAACAAAAGAGAAATCTAAATCAAATTAATATTTGATGTGGTCACCATTTGCTTTTAAACCAGCAACAATTCTTCTAGGTACACATGCGCAAAGTCAGAGATTTTGTATGATTATAGTCAGGTGCATAAATAACCAATTATTCCAAACAGGTGATGATCATCATTTTCATATGTAGGGTGAAACACAGTCATTAACTGAAACAGAAACAGCTATATGGGAGGCTTAAAACTGGGTGAGAAACAGCCAAATTCTATTTTACTCCCTATTCAGACGTCAGTGTTTTTCACATGTGCAAAAAAAATGGCACGTGTGTCATCAGTGTTTCAGATCAGTTTGCCATCAGTGTTTTATTAGTGTTTTTCACACATGTATAAATTAATAAATAAATAAGAAAGCTTCTCCTATGTTTGGGAGTGTTAACCCCATAGCGCTCAATGACGGACACTGCATGGCATGAGTGGGTGTTAATTACTGCTCCTTGCCGTGCAGTGTCCGTCATAGCTTTGAACTGACACAGCATGTAAACAAGCTCTGCCAGTTCAGTGCCGACAGCTGTCCGTGACATGCCGTCGGTCCCTGCACCCAGATCGCTGCGATCGGTCAGTCAATCTGACTGACCGATCACAGCATGATGTAGCAGGAGACGCTGAAATGTCAGCGTCTGCTGCTCTATCAGTGCTGGAGCTCAGCGCTGCTAATGGCTGAGCTGCGGCACTAAACAGCCAAGAGCGGTGTCAGCGCCACCCCTGGCTGTTAACCCTCTGAATGCTGTGATCGAGCACGATCGCAGTGCTCAGGAGGCAGGCAGAGGGCTAGGAGCTCCCTCTGCCTTCAGGTCGGTGCCCCCGTGACGTCATCGCGGGGTCCCGACCGTTGCCATGTTGACCAGGGGTCGTCATGATGACCCCCAGGTCACCAAGCTATGGAAAGCTCCTGAGACCAATGCACAGCATAGTCTCAGGAGCTTTCTATAGAGGTATAATGTATTACAATGTTAGTGCATTGCAGTACATTATACCTATGAAAAAAGTGAAAGTCCCATAGTGGGACTAAGTAAAAAAGTTTAAAAAAAAAGAAAAAAAAAATTGTAAAAATCTAAAAAAAAAAAGTAAAAAAAATATATATATATTACACTAATAAATACAGATTTTTAGTTAAAAAAATAAAAATAAACAAACAAGTACACATATTTGGTATCGCCGTGTCCGGAACGACCCGATCTATAAACGTGTCACATTAGTTAACACTTTCAGTGAACAGCGTAAAAAAAAAAAAAAAAAAAAAACACGAGAAACTATGAGTTTTCATCATACCGCTGGAAAAAAGTGGAATAAAATGCGATCAAAAAGACGGATGTAAATAAAAATGGTAACGCTGAAAACGTCATCTTGTCCCGCAAAAATCAAGCTGCCATACAGCTCCATCAGCCGAAAAATTAAAAAGTTACAGTGCTCAGAATACAGCGATGCAAGGATAATTATTTTTTCTATAAAAGTTTTATTATGTAAAAGCGCAAAAACATAAAAAAATTACATAAATGTGGCACCGCTGTAAACGCACTGACCCGAAGAATAAAGTTGCCTAATCACTTTTATACTGCGCTAGGAACGGCGAAAAAGATAAATAAAACCAATTCTTCACCTGCTGCAGATTTGTTTATTCTGCCTCCCAAAGATCGCAGTAAGGTTTGGCGCACATTTATCATGCACTCTGCGCTGAGCGCTTACACCGGGGTTTCCGTGTAAATCTCTGAAATAAGTGATTCAGGCGGAAACCACTGACAGAAGATTCCCTGTAATGAGACAGATGGAGGCACTGTGGACGCTGTCTGACCTATGATTTGGCGGTGTCCATCATTTTAGGAGTAAAAAAAAGCGCGGTCAGCCACAGTTTTGTGCACCTCTGAAAAGAAGGATAACGCTGAACAGAGGCCAGACGGAGTCCAGAGTAACTCTGCTGCCTCATCTCATTATAGTGAATGGATCCCTCAGGGGTTTCATCTGAATCACGTCATTTGGAGATTTAGATGGAAACCCCAAAGTACATAGTTACATAGTTACATAGTTTACATAGTTACATAGTTACATGGTTTATAAGGCCGAAAAAAGACAAGCGTCCATCCAGTTCAGCCTATTTCTTGTGCACTGCAGCTATTCCGCAGCGTTGATCCAGGGGAAGGCAAAAAAAAAAAAACATGCGGTATAGGCCAATTTACATCATTGAGGAAAAATTCACTTCCCGACACCAATCTTGCAGTCAGATTAAATCCCTGGATTAATTAACTAAGCATAAGACGTAATTCTATTGTTCTCAAGAAAGGCGTCCAGGCCTCTCTTGAACTCATTAAGTGAGTTGGACATCACCACTTCCTCTCCCAGAGAGTTCCAGAGTCTCACGGCTCTGACCGTAAAGAATCCCCTTCTATGCTGGTGCAGGAAGCTCCTTTCCTCCAGACGCATAGTGTGCCCCCTCGTCTTTGTCACCATCCTTGGTATAAACAGGTCATGGGAGAGATCTCTGTACTGCCCCCTGATGTATTTATACATGTTTATGAGGTCTCCCCTAAGCCTTCTCTTTTCCAACGTAAATAGGCCTAATTTTGACAACCTCTCTGGGTATTCTAGTCCCTCCATTCCCTTTATTACCTTCGTCGCCCTCCTTTGTACCCTCTCTAGCTCCAATATGTCTTTCCTGAGCACCAGAGCCCAGAACTGTGCACAATATTCTAAGTGCGGCCTTACCAGCGCTTTATACAGAGGAAGAACAATGTTCTCATCATATGCCCCTATTCCTCTTCTGATGCATGCCATGACTCTATTTGCCTTCGCAGCTGCTGCCTGACACTGGGCACTCCAATTTAATTTGCTATTAACCAAGACGCCCAGGTCCTTCTCCATGTCAGATTTCCCCAACGGTTTCCCATTTAATATGTATGGGTGACTGCTGTTTTTCTTTCCCATGTGCATGACCTTAAATTTATTGGCATTGAACCCCATTTGCCATTTTTTGGCCCAACTCCCCAATTTATCTAAATCCTCCTGTAGCTGTGCCCTATCCTCATCTGTATTAACTACTTTACAAAGTTTAGTATCATCTGCAAATATTTCTATTTTACTATGCAACCCTTCCACTAGATCATCAATAAATATATTAAATAATATAGGGCCCAAGACAGACCCTTGAGGCACCCCGCTAGTAACCCTGACACACCCTGAGCTTACTCCATTGATAACCACCCTCTGCTTTCTATCACTCAGCCAGCTATTTACCCACTTGCACACATTATCCCCCAGACCAAGCATTCTCATTTTATATACCAACCTTTTGTGTGGCACGGTATCAAACGCTTTGGAGAAGTCAAGGTATACAACATCCACTGACTCTCCCCGGTCCAGCTGTGAGCTCACCTCCTCGTAGAAGGCGATCAGGTTTGTTTGGCAGGAGCGATCCCTCATGAATCCATGTTGATATGGAGTTAGACAGTTATTATCATTAAGATATTCTACAATAGCATCTCTAAGAAATCCTTCAAACAATTTACCCACAAAAGACGTTAAGCTGACTGGTCTATAGTTCCCAGGGTCACTTTTAGACCCCTTTTTGAATATTGGTACCACATTTGCTTGGCCCCAGTCTAGTGGGACCGTCCCTGTCCATAAAGAGTGCTTGAATATAAGATACAGCAGTCTGTCTATCACATTACTTAATTCTTTTAGTACCCGGTGGTGTATGCCATCTGGGCCTAGTGACTTGTCTATTTTGATATTATTTAGGAGTTTCTGAACTTCCTCCTGGGTTAGGTGGGTGATATTTAGCGGAGGGTTTACTTTATCACTCTGCATTTCCTCCAATAAATTGTTTTCTTTTGTGAAAACAGTGGAGAAGAAGCTATTGAGTAGGTTTGCTTTACCCTCATCGCCCTCTATGATTTTACCCAGGTTATTTTTCAATGGGCCAACTCCATCAGTTTTAATCCTTTTACTGTTTATATAGTTAAAGAACAGTTTGGGATTCGTTTTACTTTCCTTTGCAATTAGTCTCTCTGTCTCCTCTTTTGCTATTCTTATTTGTTTCTTACAGATTTTGTTTTTTTCCCTATAAGATATTAGCGCTTCCTCGCTGCCTTCTTGTTTAAGTTTACCGAAAGCCCTTTTTTTGTTTTTCATTGCCCTCTTGACTTCCTTATTTAGCCACATTGGCTTCCTCCTATTCCTAGCCCTTTTATTCCCATAAGGTATGTACCTTCTACAGTGACTATGTAGGACTGTTTAGAAAATTTCCCATTTTCTATCCGTGCTCCTATTACTAAAGATACTATCCCAGTCTATAAGGTGAAGGGCATCTCTTAGCTGATCAAACTTTGCCCTCCTGAAGTTCAATGTTTTTGTGACTCCCTTGCTGGGCACCCTACTGAAGCATATGTGGAATTGTATAATGTTGTGGTCACTATTTCCCAGGTGCTCCCCGACCTGCACCTCAGTTATTCTGTCTGGCCTGTTAATATTAAGTAAGGGTATGTGCCGACGTTGTGGAAATGAAGAGGAAAATTTGCGCTTCATTTCCGCATGTCCTTTCCTGGAAAAACGCATGCGGAATTTCGCAAGCGTTTATCGTGCGTTTTTCGCACGTTTTCGACATGCGGAATTGCCTTGCGTTTTTTATTGCATTGAAAAGGCAATTCCGCATGCGGAAATGCAAAATTAATTGACATGCTGTGGATTTTTGTGCGCATCAAAAACGCTGCGGAAAAATCCACAGCATGGGCATAGAACTTGCAGATTCTCATTGGGGACCATGGGGTGCGAATTACCAAGCGTTTTACAAGCGTTTCCGCTGCGGAAATTCTGCATCAAATACACTTGTAAAACGCTACGTGGGCACATACCCTATGTGTTCAGTGTAGAGCACCGGATAAATGTGATCCAAAATGTTATGTAAAATGATCCCAATAAAAGCTTCACATAAAAGCCCCCACTCAGGTCAGTCATGTGTTAATGGAAATATAGGGGGCTTCCATGTTACGGGTAGTACAAAGGCTCTGGAAAAGCTAAATGGCTCCTCACCCCCCAAAAGAAATTCAGCAAATTCTGTGCTCCCAAATCCAAATCCACCCTCCCTTCTGAGCACCGCAGTGTGTCTAAATCACATTTAGTGTCCACATGTTTGGCAGGGGAATTATTTCCAAAATGAGGTCACTTGAGGGGGGATTCTGCTCTTCTAACATTTAGAGGCTCTGTATATGGAGTCCGCAAACTATTCTAGGAAAATCTGCGCTCCAGCAGGCAAATAGTGCTCTGTCCCTCCCGAGTGTCGCGGTAGAAATAATGGGACGGATTTTGGTGCCATTTTTATCCATTATCCCAGAGTGAAAATGTAAAATCTGGGGCTAAAACAAAATTTTTGCGGTAGAAATGTAATTATTTTTTCCTCACTGCCCAATGGAATAAAATTCTGTGAAACACGGTTGGTGTCAGTGTGAGAGTGTGAAATGTGGTAACAGCAGGACAGCTCTAGGACCCTGTGACTTTTGCCTGGCTGAGCTCAGAGTAGGGGCAGTGCAAGAAACTGTGTGTGTTCTAAGAGTGTCTGATGTGTGACAGTCTAGACAGGAAGTCTGTGAGAAGGAGCTTCAACAAGAAGCTGTCTTTACACTATTTCCTGTGGAGTTTGTTTACCCCTTTCTCTGTTTAAGAACAAGTGCTGAGCTGGGAAAGCTGTGTGGCTCTGTGGAATTTTGTGGAAGTCCATGATAAGTGGATTAGAGACTTTCTGCTGAAGGAGTCACGTGTTGAATGATAAAGGAAGGGACTTAAGAATCCATTTCTGTGACGGAGCACATGGTTGGTGTACTGGATAAGACTGAGAGACTTCGGGAGGAAAGAAGGTTTCTGGTGCCATTTCCACTGAGAGGATATTGACAAGACTTTGTGAAGAGATCTTCCCAGACCTTAATCTGAGGCTACAGGACTAAAGTCCCCCGCGTGTGGGCTCGGCATCGGCCGACAAGACAAGGAATTTTTGCTGTTTTTTGTGAACTTTGTTTTTGTTTTGGCGCCAAAGTTTTCCGGGACTAGCTGCAGCCACCGCGATTCACAGGCCTGTGATAGACTGCATCTGAGGTTAACGGTACCATAACTTTAAGATACCCGGGTATCCTGATAATAAGGGTATAAGATCAATTGGTATAATTTCATGCATTACTATTGTTATAGTGGTAGGATTGTATTCAGTGTGCCATCTCAGGGGGTCCCCATATACCGCCCTCACTAGACTGACACTGTGTTTAGGTAAAATTGTTCCAGATCACTAGAATAATTCTCATAAGCTGGAAACCTTGAGATTGGCACATTGATTTCAGCTTTTGCTGATTGTGTGTATTTAGTAGAGACAGTGTCCCAGGCAGAACCTGAGACTGATTTGTTTAATACTGAATTTTAGTCTAATCCCTGTTTTAGTAAAGAAAGTGTTGCTTATTTCTGTCTCTGTCTCAGTTTGTGACTCACTGGACCACCGGTCATTACATTTTTGGCGTAGTCTGCAGGATCCCTTGCTTGTCATGGACCCAGGCGAGGGAACAAATGACTCTGCCGCAGCAGCAGCCCCCCCGCTGGTAGCGGAACCCCTGACAGCCGTGACGACTGTGGGAGGATATGTGCCGGTAGGAGTTTTACTCCAGCACATGCCGAAATACGACGGGTGTAACATGCCGTTGCAGGATTGGGTTGAGAGTGTTCGGAGTGTTCTGCGTATGTGTAATCTGGCCCCCGCATTATGAGCAGAGTTGGCATTAAATGCTGTAGAGGGCGACGCTAGGCGGATGGTGATGGTACGTCCAGAGTCAGAGAGGAGCACGTTAGAGAAAATCTTGGAGCTGTTAGAGGGAAGTTCAGAAGGCCGGGCTCGCGTGGCCCAGCTTCGTTCCTTGTTTTTCAATCGGCCCCAAAGGGAATGTGAGACTTTGATGCAGTACTCAAACACTTTACAGGAAACGGTGAATGAGGTGCAGCATCTAGACCCAGGGGCCATGGGGGCATTCCGAGAGGTAGACCGCTTGCTCCGGGACCAATTCATAACGGGGTTAGCCAATAGACTCCTTCGAGACAAACTGATGGAGATGTCCCGAGCTACCCCGGAATTATCCTTCTGGCAGATTTATCGGGCTGCGGTGGAAAGGGAGGAGGAGTCTACTCTGGTGGCCGAGGGGGCAGTGGACAGTGCATAGCTGGAGGGAGGTCCGGCACCAGTTTCAGGAGTGGGAGGACTGGTAAACGTTGTACAGGCTCTACGTGCAGAACTGAAGGAGTTAAAGCTGGAGGTGTCTAAACTCAGAGCTGGGCCGGTCCCTACTCCTATGGAAGGGCCACCCGCCCCGTCCTCTGGAATGGTGGTTCCACAATCTGCCCGGTTGCTCTCCTCGAATGATCCAAGTTCTCGTCCACGAGGAGCGGTCACCTGCTGGAGGTGTGGGCGTTGAGGACACATCTCCCGGTACAGCCGGATGTCTGCAACCCCGGAGCCTCCTTCGCCGGCGTTAAACTCCCAGCCGCTGCCATGAGAGGGCGAACAGCAGCGGGTCACCCCCCACAAAGCCCTCGACAGGAAGAACAAGATTTGTTCGCATGCAGTCCAGTGCTGGAAGTACAGTTTGAAGGGTGGAAGATGAGATGCTTGGTTGACACAGGATCCGAATGTACCATAATGCCCTTAGAGGTGTATGAAAGGCACTTCAGTCATCTTGTGGTTCCCGAGGACGGCCGAGTAATAAGGCTTACAGCCGCTAACAATGGTCAACTGACGGTGAAGGGGATCGTGTGGATGCAACTGAAAATGTTTGGTCAAGAGCTGGGTCAGAAAGGGATAGTGCTGGTGGACCACCCTCCTAGAAGAGGGATGGAGGTGATGCTCGGAATGAACGTTCTGCGAGATTTAAATCTTCAGATGTATGCCAGTGAGGGACCCCGATACTGGGCGCGTGCTACCCACCATCGACCCACCCAGAGAATGTTACACCGTCTAGTGCTGAGTTGCGATCTCCTGAAGAGTGCGGTCCCTGGGGGTCGGGTGGGCCTGGTCCGAGTGCCATCGCGGACCACGATCTCGCTAGCGCCCCGGAATGAAGAACTCTTCATGCTACCGGTGGGGGCTGCGCAGAGACTGAATGGGCTTGAAGTACTCATCGAGCCAGCCCCAGAGAAGTCCTCGTTCACCAAGGCGCATGTGGCCCGGTCCCTGGCGATTGTGAAGAATGGACGGGTGCCAATCAGATGTATCAATGTTTTAGATGAGGCTGTTACAATTCCTGCTTGGACCATTCTGACTGAACTGTTCGTGCCAGCAGAAAAGGTGCCTGACAAGACAGTGTTCGGAGTAGGCCAGACTGAATCTCCTACGGAAGAATGGAATGGTCGTGTGATCATGGGCCAGATGGGAGTGGATCGGGAGAAACTGACCCCCGTGCAATTGGAGCAGCTGGAGAAGGTCTTGTGGGAACATTAAGAGACCTTTTCGCGACATGCGGAAGATTTCGGTGGTTCCCGGACGATTGAGCATGAGATTCCCACAGGGGATACTCCTCCTATTAGGGAACGTTATCGTAAAATCCCCCCAACGCTCTATCAAGAGGTGAAGTGCATGGTGGCCAGTATGCTTGACAAACAAGTGATCCGAAAAAGCCAGAGCCCCTGGGCGGCCCATGTGGTCTTGGTGCGGAAGAAGGATGGGACCCTTCGGTTTTGTGTGGACTATCGCAAATTGAATGCTCACACGGTGAGAGACGCATATCCATTACCTCGCATAGAAGAGTCTCTGTCGGCATTGGGTCGGGCCAAATATTTCTCGACGTTGGATTTAGCGAGTGGCTATTGGCAGGTAACAATGGCCAAAAAAGATCGAGCCAAAATGGCATTTGTCCTACCAATGGGGCTCTTTGAATTCAACCGGATGCCCTTCGGGCTCACTAACGCCCCGGGAACTTTTCAACGCCTGATGGAACATTGCTTAGGCGATCTGAATTTTGAATCAGTCCTGATATACCTAGATGACATTGTGGTGTTCGGGGCCTCATTTGAAGACCATCTTGAGAAGTTATGTCAAGTTCTCCGGCTGCTCAGTTGTTATGGCCTAAAAATAAAACCAAAGAAGTGCCAACTGTTACAGAGTCAGATTGAGTATTTAGGTCACGTGGTGACTCCGGACGGGGTTCTGCCCGCGACCAGTAAGGTCATGGTTGTGCAGGAGTGGCCACCCCCCCGTACCCTGTGGGAGGTGCGGGCCTTCTTAGGTTTAGCGGGGTACTATTGGCGATTTGTACCTAAGTTTTCACAAGTAGTGAGTCCCCTGAATGAGCTCTTAAGAGGGACGGCACAAGGCCCCCAAAATCGCCCCATCCCATGGGGACCCCAGCAGCAAAAGGCATTTGAGGAGGTGAAGGCCGCCCTAACGAGTGCTCCGTAGTTAGCGTATGCCCGGTTCGATGCCCCTTTCCTGTTATATACCGATAGCAGTCTGCATGGGCTGGGGGGCAGTACTAGCACAAGTGCAGGATGGTCAGGAGCGAGTAATCGCCTATGGCAGCAGGTCTTTAAGGGACACTGAACGCAACCCAGCTAACTACAGTTCGTTTCGCCTAGAGCTACTTGCCCTGGTGTGGGCGATGACGGAATGCTTTGCCGAGTATTTAACAGGAGCTGACGTGCTGGTCGTGACTGATAATAACCCTCTGGCTCACCTAGAAAACGCAAAGCTGGGAGCATTGGAGCAGCGGTGGGTCGCTCGCCTTGCTAAGTTTAACTATCAAATTAAGTTTCGATCTGGGCGGGAAAACGGAAATGCGGATGCACTCTCAAGGGTGCCCCTTGGGTCCTTGGGGGAAAATGTTGAGGACCAGCTTGAGGACACTGAAACCCCTGACTTGGGGCAGGTACCTATCTTCATAAGTGTGGTACATTCAAGTGGGGTGGCGTCAGGGATTCCGTGTGTTCTGGGAAAAACACCCTCGGATTGGGCGAAGGACCAGAACGACTGCCCTGACATTGCACTAGTACGCAGTTGGGTACAAAAAGGGGTCTGGCCGCGTGCAGAGGAAAAGGCCCAGCTGTCCGTGGAAGGAGTGAAACTACTGCGACAGTGGGATAAGTTGTGCGTGGAACAGGGCCTCTTGTACCATAAGGTGTACCTGCCACCTGAGCTGCAGCACCGGTACCAGCTAGTAATCCCTATGGGGATGGGTCCGGTGTTCGCTCACGAGGCGCATGAGAAGGGGGCCCACTTTGGGAGTGAAAAGACACTCCAGTGGCTACAGCGAGTCCTCTATTGTCCTGAATTGGGGGAGATGGTGACAGAGGCGTGTCGGCAGTGTCGGGTCTGTGGGCTCAGAAAGAGCCCTGAGCAGCGGGCGCCCACGCAATCTATTAAGACTTCCACTCCTTTAGAGCTGCTCATGATTGACTATGTCCTGATAAGATACTCAACGTCTGGGTATTCCTATTGCTTGCTAATGACAGACCACTTCAACAAGTATGCTGTAGCAGTACCGACAAGAGATCAGACGGCGGAGTCGGCGGCTGAAGCCGTGTGTCGATATTTCATTCAGGTGTTTTGGTGTCCGCAAAGAATACACTCGGATCAAGGGACATGTTTTCAGGGGGCATTGATGAAGGAGCTGTACCAGCTGTATGGTGTCGCACAGTCGAGAACGACACCTTACCATCCCCAAGGTAACGGAGCTTGTGAGCGCTTTAATCGGACTCTGTTGCAGATGTTGAGGACGTTGGAGGGGAAACAACAGGTACGCTGGCCTGAGTATCTTCCCGAATTGATGTGGGCCTACAATAATAGAGTGCACAGCACTACTGGCTACTCACCACACATGTTGATGTTCGGGAGGCCAGGGCAGGACATTGAGGATTAGAGCATGCCAGATCCCTCCTCCAATCCCCCTCGGACGGCATCAGAATGGGTTCGGTAACACCGGCGGCTATTGAGGGTGGTGCATCAGGTGGTGGGAGATCGACTCAGTCAGGTGGCCCATAGGGACACGCGCCCCGTGCAAACCGAGCCTTTCTCCCGGGGGATAGAGTGTTGGTGAGAATCAAATGACGGTTCAGAAAGCTGAGTGAACGGTGGGAGGCGACTCCGTATCTGGTAAAAAAATGGCTAAGCCCTGAGATTCCAGTCTACGAGGTCGAACCGGTGGGGACAGGGGGACCATCCCGTAATCTTCATCGTAACATGCTACAACGGTGCTGGTTCAAAGATGCCATCCCCGTTTCCCCGGAACCGCAGGCCGTGTCCCGAGGGGTCCGTATCCCTAATGCTCTCGAATTTGATGGTGGGTCTGCCTCCGCGCCTGCTTACTTGCCCCCTGTGATCAATCTGTCCCCGTGTGGAGCGAGTATTGAGAATGTGGTATGTCCTTCAGAGAACGGGGAATCAGGTCAGTTACTTGATCCGTATGATATGGCACAGGGCGCCACACCTCAGGAGGGAGCAGCATCATTGGCTCCCGTTGAAGAGACTTCGGCTCCCTCTGGAGCCGAGCCTGTTGGGGTGGGTCTCAGGAGAACTGCTCGAGCTACGGCGGGTATACCTCCACAGCGCTATGCACAAGACGACTTTGAGTGGGGAGGTGTGTCGAGGACGCCAACCTCTAGTGGGGTGGCATGTGAGAGTGTGAAATGTGGTAACAGCAGGAGAACATTAGGACCCTGTGACTTTTGCCTGGCTGAGCTAAGAGGAGGGGCAGTGCAAGAAACTGTGTGTGTTCTAAGAGTGTCTGATGTGTGACAGTCTAGACAGGAAGTCTGTGAGAAGGAGCTGCAACAAGACGCTGTCTTTACACTCTTCCCTGTGGAGTTTGTTTACCCCTTTCTCTGTTTAAGAACAACTGCTGAGCTGGGAAAGCTGTGTGGCTCTGTGGAGTTTTGCGGAAGTCCATGATAAGTGGATTAGAGACTTTGTGCTGAAGGAGTCACGTGTCGAGTGATAAAGGAAGGGACTTAAGAATCCATTTCTGTGGCAGAGCACATGGTTGGTGTACTGGATAAGAGTGAGAGACTTCGGGAGGAAAGAAGGTTTCTGGTGCCATTTCCACTGAGAGGATATTGACAAGACTTTGTGAAGAGATCTTCCCAGACCTTAATCTGAGGCTGCAGGACTAAAGTCCCCGGCGTGTGGGCTCGGCATCGGCCGACAAGACAAGGAATTTTTGCTGTTTTTTGTGAACTTTGTTTTTGTTTTGGCACCAAAGTTTTCCGGGACTAGCTGCAGCCACCGCGATTCACAGGCCTGTGATAGACTGCATCTGAGGTTAACGGTACCATAACTTTAAGATACCCGGGTATCCTGATAATAAGGGTATAAGAGCAATTGGTATAATGTCATGCATTACTATTGTTATAGTGGGTAGGATTGTATTCAGTGTGCCATCTCAGGGGGTCCCCATATACCGCCCTCACTAGACTGACACTGTGTTTAGGTAAAATTGTTCCAGATCAGTAGAATAATTCACATAAGCTGGAAATCTTGAGATTGGCACATTGATTTCAGCTTTTGCTGATTGTGTGTATTTTTTAGAGACAGTGTTCCAGGCAGAACCTGAGACTGATTCATTTAATACTGAATTTTAGTCTAATCCCTGTTTTAGTAAAGAAAGTGTTGATTATTTTTGTCTCTGTCTCAGTTTGTGACTCACTGGATCTCTCTCGGACCTCCGGTCATTACATCAGTATTATCACTGCACCCCTAGTTGAATTCACTGAGAGATGTAGTTTGTAAAATGCGGTCATTTATGGGGGAATCTACTGTTACGGCACCTCAGGGGATCTTCTAGTGGGTCAAGGTACCCACAAACCATAACAGTAAAATCTGTACTATAATATGGTGCTCTATCCTTTCTGACTTTTGCACTGTGCCTCAAAAGTAGTTGCCAATTACATGTAGGGTATTGGCTTATTCAGAAGAAATTGCACAACATAATGAGAGGTCAATTTTCTCCTGTTACCCTTGTGAAAATAAAAAATTGGGGGCTAAAAGAACATTTTTGTGATTTTTTTTATTTTCACGGCTCTACGTTATAAACTTCTGTGAAGCACCTGGGGGTGCAAAGAGCTCATCACACATCTAGATAAGTTCATTGAGGGGTCTAGTTTCCTAAATGTGGTCACTTGTTGGGGGCTTCCGCTGTTTAGGCACATCAGGGGCTCCCCAAATGCAACATGGCGTTTGCTAATTATTCCAGCAAATTTTGAATTCAAAAAGTCAAATGGCACTCCTTCCCTTCCGAACCCTGCCGTGAGCCCAAACAGTAGTTTTCTGCCACATATATGGTATTTGCATGCTCAGGAGAAATTGCAAAACAACTTTTGGGGTCCATTTTCTCCAGTTACCCTTATGAAAATATGAATTGGGGGCTAAAAGAAAATTTTTGTGATTTTTTTTTTCACATCTTTATGTTATAAACTTCTGTGAAGCACCGGGGGTTCAAAGTGCTCATCACACATCTAGATAAGTTCATTGAGGGGTCTAGTTTCCAAAATGGTGTCACTTGTGGGGGGTTTCCACTGTTTAGGCACATCAGGGCTCTCCAAACGCAACATGGCGTTTGCTGATTATTCCAGCAAATTTTGAATTCAAAAAGACAAATGGTGCTCCTTCACTTCCAAACCCTGCCGTGCGGCTAAATAGTAGTTTTCAGACACATATTTGGTATCAGCATGCTCAGGAAAAAATGCACAATACATTTTGGGGTCCATTTTTATCTGTTACCCTTGTGAAAAAAAAAAATTTGGTATAAATTTAAAATTTTGTGAAAAAAAGTTAAATGTTAATTTTTTTCTTCCTCATTGCTTCAGTTCCTGTGAAGCACTTGAAGGGTTAATAAACTTCTTGAATGTGGTTTTGAGTTCCTTGATGGGTGCAGTTTTTAGAGTGGTGTCACTTTTGGGTATTTTCTGTCAAATAGATACCTCAAAGTCACTTCAAATGTGATGTGGTCTCTAAAAAAATGGTTTTGTATATTTTGTTGGAAAAATGAGAAATCACTGGTCAACTTTTAACCCCTTAACGACCATGGGTCTTTCTGTTTTTGTGTTTTCATTTTTTTCTCCCCTTCTTCCCAGAGCCAGAACTTTTTTAATTTTCATTCAATATGGCCGTGTGAGGGCTTATTTTTTGCGGGAAGAGTTGTACTTTTAAACGCCATCATTGGTTTTACCATATCGTGTGCTGGAAAATGGGAAAATATTCCAAGCGCGGTGAAATTGCAAAAAAAATGCAATTCCACAGTTGTTTTTTGGGTCCTTTTTTTTACCACGTTCACTGATTGCTAAAACTGACCTTCCATCATTATTCTCCAGGTCATTACGAGTTCGTAGACACGAAACATTTATAGGTTCTTTTTTATTTAAGTGGTGAAAAAAAAATCCCAAGTTTGCTAAAAAAAAAATGACGCCATTTTTTGGAATCTGGGGCCAGGGAGGGCTTATTTTTTGCGCGCCGGGCTGACGTTTTTATTGATACTATTTTGGGGTAGATCCAATGTTTTGGTTGCCCGTTATTGCATTTTATTGCAATGTTGCAGCGACCAAAAAAACGTAAATCTGGCGTTTAGATTATTTTTCTCGATACGCCGTCTACCGATCGGATTAATTCTTCTTTTATATTGATAGATCAGGCGATTCTGAATGTGGTGATACCAAATATGTGTATGTGTTTTTTTTTTGTTAATTATTTTATTTTGAATGGGGCAAAAGGGGGGTGATTTAAACTTTATTTATTTTTTTTAAATATTTTTAAAAACATTTTTTTACACTTACTGCATGATTCAATAGTCTCGATATGAGACTAGAAGCAACAGCTGTCTGATTGCTTCTACTGCATACAGGTGATGAGCAGATCGCTTGTATGCAGCAGAAATGCTCCTGTGCTATGGGCGCCGACCACTAGGTGGCGCTCATAGCAATTGAGACATGACAACCACAGGCGTCTGTTGCAGACCCTGGGTTGTCATGCCCACCCATCGATGACAGGGTCACCGATGGGCGGGGTTTAGGACCCGCTTCCCGGAAGTGCAAGTTAGATGCCGCTGTCAGAGATTGAAAGCGGCATTTAACATGATAACATGTTGCTGTTGCGGGCACATGTCAGCTGTAATAATCAGCAGACATGTGCTTTGTTCAGTGCGGGCTCACCGCCGGAGCCCCCGCTGAACTGGCCTTTCCGACCAGGTGCGTACTATTACTGACCTGGTCGGAATTATAGCTCCCTAACAAAAAATTTTTTTTGAAAAAATTGGCCCGGTCACTAATCTACAAAGTGGCTCGGTCCTTAAGGGGTTAAACACAGACAACACATGCATGGCACATCAATGTTTGGTTGTGTTTTTCAGAGATCATAGACTTGTATTGGCACTTTTCATCTGTGATTCCGGAAAATAACATGCATGTGAACAGCCCCATAGACTATAATGGGCATGTGTTGTATCTGTGAAAAACACGGATGGAACATGCACGTACAACACAGACATCTGAATGAGACCTAAGTATATTAGCTTACTCAAAAACCTGACTATATTCCTACAATATAATAATTCCTGACTTTGTGCAAGGGTACCCAGGAGAGTTTATGCTGTTTTTAAGGCAAAGGGTGGTCACACCAAGTATTGATTTGATTGAGATTTCTCTTTTGTTCATTCACTTTGCATTTTAATCGATAAAAATATATTAATAAATGTTCCATTTTTTAAAGCATTTTTAATTTGCAACATTTTTTTCCACACCTGCCTAAAGCCTTAAAATTATGCACAGTACTATACCAACATATATGTGTCAATTGAGTACGTCTGTCCAAATAAGCAGAAGCTCTTTTCTGTCACATATTTGATGGCTGGTATATAATGGAGAGAACACGTTGAGCTCCCAAGGCAGGTGATAATCTTGCTAGCTTAATAAAGCAGGCAGTCACTTATCTATATTGTCATCTGGACATCACAATATAAACTGTCTTATCAGTGCCAAGAGACAAAGTTGTCAGTATTTCATAAAATACACTCACATCATTCCACAGTTATATATTTATAAATCCTTCTGCTATATACCCAGTCACTGAAAAAGTATACAAGTCAATGTGAAGTCAATCTTCATGTCTGTAATTTAGTGTATTGATTTCTAACTATAAAATTTACTTGAGAGACAATCCAAAAGTGTAAAAGTTAACATGTTAAAAAAATGCAGAATATTGTGTTCCTTATTTGCAAAGAAGTGGAGTTATTTAATGACATTATAGAAATCAGATTATAGCGAGAGATGATAGGGCACATAACTATTAACTAGTCATCACTTTAACTCCTTCGAGATGCGGCCAATTCCCATTTTTTCTTCCCTTTCTTCCGAGAGCCATAACTCTTTTATTTTTCTGTCCACATATACATATGATATGGCTTGTTTTTTGTGGGACAAGTTGTAATTTTGAATGACACCATTCATTTTACCACATACTGTACTGGAAAATGGGAAAACAATTCCAAGTGGGGAGAAATTGTGAAAAAAAAAATTCTGACATTGTTTTTTGGGAACTGTTTTTACAGTGTACATTTTGTGGTAAATTACCTGGTAATATGATTCTCCTCATCAATATGATTATGGAATTTCCCAACATTTGCAGTTTTTTATTATTTTACTGGTGAAAAAAAATCTGAAGTTTTCAAAAAATATTTTTTTCCGGATGGTATCGCCATCTTTCGAGACTTGTAACATTTTCATTTTTCTGCCGATGGAGCTGTGTGATGGCTTATTTTTTTTCAGTCCAATACAATTATTTTATTGATACCATTTTGGGATAGATGTGATTTTTTGATTGCTTGTTACAGTATTTTTTAATGGAATTGTGGCAACCAAAAATACATAATTTTGGTATTCTTGAATTTTTACATTTACAGTGTTTACCGATTGGGTTAACTATTAATATTTTGATAGATTGGACTTTTCTGAACGCAGCGATACTACATATAAATATGAAAAAGGAGGAATCAGCTCACCTGTCTGGGTGCATGACAAAATACTCCAGTAATAGCAACAGTTCAAACGATAGCCATTTTGGGATAGATGTGACTTTTTGTTTGCTTATTACAGTATTTTTTAATGGAATTGTGGCGACCAAGAAAGCATAATTTTGGTATTCTTGAATTTTACATTTACGGTGTTTACCGATTGGGTTAACTGTTAATATTTTGATAGATTGGACTTTTCTGAATGCAACGATACTCCATATAAATATGAAAAAGGAGCAATCATTTCACTTGTCTAGGTGCACAGCAAAATACTCCAGTAATAGCAACAGTCCAAACGATAGCCAGCACTCACATCTTCCTAAAATAATTGCTTTATTGATCCAGTGGTATAAAGGGCGCAAAAAATGGTTGAACACAACAGCACAAAAATTAAAAAGGTAGAAATGAAATGTCCGTTGTGCTTTCAGGCAACATGCTTCAGACCTACATGGTCCTTTGTCAAAACTCGTGTTTAACCATTTTTTGAGCCTTTTTATACTACTGGATCAATAAAGCAATTATTTTAGGAAGATGTGAGTGCTGGCAATCGTTTGGACTGCTGTGGTACCACATAATTTTTTTTGTTGTTTTTTTTATATCTTTACTTTAAATGCGGGAAAAGTGTTTTGATCTTTTATTTTATATTTTTAAAACATTTTTTCAACTTTCCACAGTACTTGTTATTTCTCTTAAGGGACTTGAAGCTGCAATCATCCGATCACCTGTGCTATATACAGTGATGCTACAGCATCGCTGCATTTAGCTGAAATCATGGTCTGCTTTGAAGTCCAGCCACAGGCAGGGTTTCAAAGAAGCTCTGTAATGACAAGCACAAGGGTCATCAGCTGACTCCTGTCTGTCATGACAACCCATCAGCGACCCACGATCTCCTCACGTGCACGCCTATGGGCTGAGAGAATAACGCAAACCCATTACTGATCATGTTGAATGCTACTTTCAGAGGTTGACATTGGCATTCAAGAAGTCAACAATCTCGGGCGGATAACCATTGTACACTACAGTTGTAGCTCAATAGTTAAATTAATTTGAGATATTATAAAAATATGACATTTAAGCCATGTAGATGGAAGAAAAAAAAAGAGGAAAATCAAAACTTAAAGTAGGTGATCCAATGTGTAATACAAAAATGTATTAAGGCCTCCTTCAGTTGCCCGTGTTGCAAGTACATTTTCTATCGATTTTTTTTCATTGATAGAACATTATTATTAATATTATTATTTACTATTATAGAGCCATTTATTCCATGGCGCTTTACATGTGAAAGGGATATACTGTACATAGCTAAAACAATTACAATAAATTTTGAACAATACAAGTCGACGACTGGTACAGAAGGAGCGAGGACCCTGCCCGCGAGGGTTCACAATCTACATGTACCTATTATACTATATGGGGCTATTCACATGCCAATTCCTCCTCCTATTCAGCTTCTATGTCATGCAAGGTGTGGCAAAGACTTAGTGCAACAGAAAGGGAAGAGGGAAAGGGAGCCCAAACTTTAGGGAAAGGGGGAAGTGGAGATCTTTTGGGCTGATCTGATATCATCCTGTGTCCACTAACATCCCTATATTGGTTCTTTACCAATCGCTGCACACAAACCTCGCCCTTTCTTTCCCTGGTATTTGGCCCTGACGAGGGAAGGGAGGGGGATGAGAGCTAGTCAATCCCCACTGAAAACGAATGACAACAAGGGGGAATAAACAAGGGAAGATAGCTTTGCTTTTAGTCAACTTCAGAGCGATGAACAGCCGTCCTCATAGCTCCAGAGAGGATGAAGTAATGAAATTGCTCCGGGCCTTCAGAAGGGGTAATGTGAGTATCACCAGCACCTCCCTCTAGCAGACAGCAGGTATTTAAACATCCAGGCCAGGGTGTTAATTAGCAAATGAAAGGTAGACACTGGGTCCTAGAGAGACCGCCTCTAAGATGGTGTCTCTAATGCCAAACAGAGATCTCCTGCAACCAACTGCAGGGTGACTGTCACTTCTGACACACCCGTGACACTCCATCTCCGAAATGTCCACATCAGTCAGAAGCTGGAAGCACTGCAGCATTGCCTCGGCCAAGTGGCAACAGGATGTGCTCAAGCTAATATGCTTAGGTGAAAAAACGCACACCACTGAGGAGTTGTGGACAGCTCAGAAACAGCAGGCAGATCTGTGGCTGTCACCACTGAACCTTCAGCCAGGCATGGTCGTGTGTCACAATGGCCTGAACCTGGTGGTGGCTCTGAAGCGAGGCAGGCTCACGCACGTACCATGTTTGGCCCATATGCTTAACCTCGTGGATCAGCGGTTTCTCAAAACCTACCCAGATCTACCAGATCTGCTTGTAAAAGAATACAGCGTGTGTGCCCATTTGAGAAAGAGAACTCCAGCTTCAGCCGCCCTTGCCATGATTCAGCAGAATTTGCGGCTTCCAGCTCACCGACTGGTGTGCGATGTACCCACGCGTTTGAACTCAACCTTTCAGATCTTGGGAAGAATTTGTAAGCAGAAATGACATTTAACGGTAAATGTATTTTTCACCATTGAAATCAATGCAAAAGTGCAAAAACAAATCAAAAACGCTATGTATGAACATAGCCCAAGGTGTGGAGGAGCATTTTGGTTATTGGTTATTTATTTTACCTTATATTCAAGTCATTACCCTGGAAAGGATGTTCCTTAACATTTTTCCCAGGAAAATCCATTTTGGTTTCGTTTTTGTATGTTTTATTGTGAGTCTGTAAAAGTGGGGTAATACTCTGACAACATTGTTCACAGCAGTGACTTGGGAGTCAGAGATGCTTCCAGGGGTCTTCCCCATACTGTTCCTGTGTCATTTGAGCACTGTTCCTATCGATTTGGGCAGTTTTTAGGCCCCCTGCAGACCTACGAGGTGTGGCGGGGGGCTGGAAAAATGCTTGAGTCTTCCATAGACTTACATTGGGCTCGTTACGTGGGTCGAGCTCTCGAGCATTCCAATTTGCTTGACCCGAGCAACAAGTTTCCAAGCATTTTAGTGCTCGCTCATCACTAGTGTTTACATAACATGACATAAGATGGCAACATCGAAGCAAGAAATAGCTTTTTCAGTGTTGACATTTGAAAGATTGGGGTTAGCTTTTTCGGTGTTGACATTTGAAAGATTGGGGTCTGTTGTGAGCATACAGTAACATTTTAGAAAAAAATTAGGTAAATGTGCTCCGCAATTCAAAACCACAGGTTGTTTATGTCAAAGAAATATTAAGGGGCCACCCAAAGACTTCTTAAGAAACAGTGAACAGGAATCGAGTTGTGTACCAGCATAGTCCTAGAAAGTCAATCAGACTTACAGTGTTCATTCAAAATCACTTGTCAGAATAACTCGTCAGAATCACTTGTCAGAATCGCTCATCAAAATCAGTTCTCCGACAGGGTATTTAGCCTCAAACTGACATCATTCAGATGTTTGATTTTGATATCTGATCATGTCCTAAAATGGACACTATACAGACTGACTTGTGTAGAACATCCGTGCTGGGACAGAACGGGACTATCGCCTAGACACCTGCTCTGTCACTATTGGTAATCACTTTGAATTGTAGTGTATACATAGCTCTTGCATAGATAGTCTGACTTTTCATGTTAATAAAGTTGTATGTTATCATGGTTTTGAATATTGAGGCTATAATTTTTCACCATCCTTTTTGAATCACTTTGTATTAATATTTAGGAACTGATCATTTGTCACTGATATTCCTTTAGGGTTTATCAATCTTTTTTTACAGCAGCTGCAAATGTGCTACAAAAAAACTAAAGAAATGCTGTTCACTAATTTAATTTGTATGTGACCATTGTAGCCAAGCAGTGGACTCAGCAAAAACTGCTGATATCACCACTCAATGATGAGAGCCATGGTACTGGAAATATGGCACATGATCACTATAGACTCTGGCTGAAGAGATCAAGAGCATGATGGGAGCCATGATACTAGTAGTACGACACATGACTGCTGCAGACACTGATTGGCCGAAGAGATCAAAAGCATGATGGGAGTCATGATTGTAGTAGTATGTCACATGACCGCTGCAGAAACTGAAGAGATAAGGGGCTGGCCACATGTAAATCAAAGTCAGGAAGCTCGGCTGGACAATCCATTGGATCATTAGTGGAAATCTATCCGAATAGTGTATTTTTTTTATTATATTCACAATTGATTTTAAACATTTTTTTCAGTTGGATTCATCCTTTTAACATTTACTTCTGTATTTTCTGACAAGATGTGGAAACATTTTCCCCTTCAGTCCTTTCTTTATTCAGTTAGGAATGCATTGATATTTATCAAGACATTTTTAGCTTAAATTTTAAAAGACATTTTTAACTGTGTGATAAGTAGGATAAATTAGGCAGTCATGTTCATTTGATTAGTCTATTATAAATCAGACCCTATAATTGTGATGCAAAGTACGGGTTCCTAAATATCATATATCTTCACTTTGAAGACTTTTCCTACTTTGCTAGACGAAAGAAACTTGTATAGTAATACAAAAATATAATTTGAAGACTAAAGAACAAAAGTAATGTTCATTCTAAAAATTCAAAAAAAATGAATTATGGTTGTCATTTTTTTGGGGTTATTAAAGGGTGTCTGTCAAACTGAATTTAAACAACTTTTACAGTCATGTAGGGGACTTAGCTCCTATAAAAAATAATCCTTGTAGTATACTTTTTACTTGTTTAATTTTTTCAAAAGTGTTTTATTTCTTATGCAAATGCTGAAGCTTTGGAGCATTGCCAAGAGCTCAATGAACTGTTCTGCCCCTTAACCCTCCGTCAAGAGCAGCTGATCTGACAGGCACAGCTCAATTAGTTATGTTTCTGTTTCCTCTCTAAATTATCAGAAAATCCCCCCCCTCCCAGTTTTCTCCTGTCTTTACATGCTCTTTGAAACCTGATCTCGCAGTGTTACAGCAGACCTTCTGAAGAGCAGATCTGACCTTTGTGGCTTCTCAGGCTCACTGCGCCTGAACTCGTCTCACATTTGAAGGTGACTATTTTCTCTTTTCATTAGTGTTGAGCGATACCTTCCGATATCGGGAAATATCGGATCGGATTGGATCGGACCGATACCGAAAAAGTATCGGATATCGCCGATTCCGATACCGGAAACCAATGCAAATCAATGGGACATAAATATCGGAATTAAAATAAACCCTTTCTTTCCTTGTAGGTTATTTCTACATGAAGGAAAACAACTAAGAATAATGTAGAATGTATTGGGGGAGGTGGGGGAGACAATAAAGGCATAGAGGTTTAGCCCAGTCAAATGGAATAGCAGGAATTACTATTTTTTTATTATGTTCTGAGTTACGGAAATATTAACTATGTTAAGTATTTTTATATTTTGTCAGATATTTATGTTTCACTACTTCCATGCTCTTCACCTTCTTTTTTACTTCTCCCACACTTTCTCCTTCATCATCCTCAGCATCTTTTTCATCCACTTCTTCTTCACCTTCTTCTTCTTCACCTTCTTCGTATTATTCTTTTTTTTACATTCTTCATATTCTACTTCTTCATCTTCTTCATATTCTTCTTCTTCATCATATTCTTATTTGTGACAGGCATTCCTGTAGTTGTTATCTATAAAAGGTTGGACATTACACCTTTCGTTCTGCCCGTCACAAAAGATTTACAACAGGATTTGTCCGCGTTCAGTTTGGCCTGCAGCAGCAGGTCTTTTCCAGGGGCACCACGAGGAGGAACGGACTCACCCCCATACACTGCTTAGTCATCTTCTGCTTATAATTTAGATATTATCTTTTGCTCTGATTTTTAGTCTTATGCTTAATGTTCTTCCGCTTTTTGTTCTGCAGCTTCTTGTATTTCTGCTTCTTGGTTTTCTGTCTCTTGTTCTTCTGTATCTTGGTGCTTGTCTTCTCTTCTTTGTCTTCTTGGTCAACTTCTTCAGGGTCATCTTCTTAGTCTTCTTCGGGGTGGTCTTCAGGGTCGTCTTCTTCGGGGGTCCTCGTCTTCGGGGTCCTCGTCTTCTTCGGGTTGATCTTCTGGGTCCTCGTCTTCGGGGTCCTCGTGTCTTCTTCGGGGTGGTCTTCAGGGTTCTCGTCTTCTTCGGGGTGGTCTTCAGGGTCCTCATCTTCTTCGGGGTGGTCTTAAGGGTCCTCGTCTTCAGGGTCCTCGTCAGGGAGATCCAGAGTGATTACCAAGAACCATTTCAAAAAGCTTGAACTTGGAAATGTAGCAGAAGGTACAAGAAAGCTGAGGAACTACCGAGGACCAGCTGACGGTACTGGAACCCGGATGGGTAGCAGAAGGTACAAGAGCCAATGGAACTACCGAGGACCAGCTGATGTTACTGGAACTCGGTTACTAAGCAGGAGGTACCTGTGCCAGAAAGCACTACCAAGGACCAGCAGACGTTAGTGTAACTTGGATACCGAGAAAGAGGCACCTAATCCAAAGGCACTGCCGAGAAACAGCTGACGGTACTGGAACCCGGATGGGTAGCAGAAGGTACCCATGTAAAAAAAAGTTCAAGGCCGCGAGCCGGCCGCAGTTACCAAAACCCACAGTCCTACAGGGGGTGCTTGTCCTATTGGCACTATGGAACCAGCCTTCATTGCCAGATCCCGCAGCCCACATAGGAGTCACCTAAACTGCAGGCACCATAGAGTCGGCTAACCCGACCGCAACACGACAGGACAACGCATTGGAGGCAAAGTGACGTTGACACTACCCGGAAACAGCTGGCGTGCTGGAACCAGGCTGGGCAGGAGGGAGTACCCGTGCCAAAGACACTGCCGAGAACCAGCTGACGGTACTGGAACCCGGATGGGTAGCAGAAGATACAAGAGCAAATGGAACTACCGAGGACCAGCTGACGGTACTGGAACCCAGATGGGTAGCAGAAGGTACAAGAGCCAATGGAACTACCGAGGACCAGCTGATGTTACTGGAACTCGGTTACTAAGCAGGAGGTACCTGTGCCAGAAAGCACTACCAAGGACCAGCAGACGTTGGTGGAACTTGGATACCGAGAAGGAGGCACCTAATCCAAAGGCACTGCCGAGAACCAGCTGACGGTACTGGAACCCGGATGGGTAGCAGAAGGTACCCATGTAAAAAAAAGTTCAAGGCCGCGAGCCGGCCGCAGTTACCAAAACCCACAGTCCTACAGGGGGTGCTTGTCCTATTGGCACTATGGAACCAGCCTTCATTGCCAGATCCCGCAGCCCACATAGGAGTCACCTAAACTGCAGGCACCATAGAGTCGGCTAACCCGACCGCAACACGACAGGACAACGCATTGGAGGCAAAGTGACGTTGACACTACCCGGAAACAGCTGGCGTGCTGGAACCAGGCTGGGCAGGAGGGAGTACCCGTGCCAAAGACACTGCCGAGAACCAGCTGACGGTACTGGAACCCGGATGGGTAGCAGAAGATACAAGAGCAAATGGAACTACCGAGGACCAGCTGACGGTACTGGAACCCGGATGGGTAGCAGAAGGTACAAGAGCCAATGGAACTACCGAGGACCAGCTGATGTTACTGGAACTCGGTTACTAAGCAGGAGGTACCTGTGCCAGAAAGCACTACCAAGGACCAGCAGACGTTGGTGGAACTTGGATACCGAGAAGGAGGCACCTAATCCAAAGGCACTGCCGAGAACCAGCTGACGGTACTGGAACCCGGATGGGTAGCAGAAGGTACCCATGTAAAAAAAAGTTCAAGGCCGCGAGCCGGCCGCAGTTACCAAAACCCACAGTCCTACAGGGGGTGCTTGTCCTATTGGCACTATGGAACCAGCCTTCATTGCCAGATCCCGCACCCCACATAGGAGTCACCTAAACTGCAGGCACCATAGAGTCGGCTAACCCGACCGCAACACGACAGGACAACGCATTGGAGGCAAAGTGACGTTGACACTACCCGGAAACAGCTGGCGTGCTGGAACCAGGCTGGGCAGGAGGGAGTACCCGTGCCAAAGACACTGCCGAGAACCAGCTGACGGTACTGGAACCCGGATGGGTAGCAGAAGATACAAGAGCAAATGGAACTACCGAGGACCAGCTGACGGTACTGGAACCCGGATGGGTAGCAGAAGGTACAAGAGCCAATGGAACTACCGAGGACCAGCTGATGTTACTGGAACTCGGTTACTAAGCAGGAGGTACCTGTGCCAGAAAGCACTACCAAGGACCAGCAGACGTTGGTGGAACTTGGATACCGAGAAGGAGGCACCTAATCCAAAGGCACTGCCGAGAACCAGCTGACGGTACTGGAACCCGGATGGGTAGCAGAAGGTACCCATGTAAAAAAAAGTTCAAGGCCGCGAGCCGGCCGCAGTTACCAAAACCCACAGTCCTACAGGGGGTGCTTGTCCTATTGGCACTATGGAACCAGCCTTCATTGCCAGATCCCGCAGCCCACATAGGAGTCACCTAAACTGCAGGCACCATAGAGTCGGCTAACCCGACCGCAACACGACAGGACAACGCATTGGAGGCAAAGTGACGTTGACACTACCCGGAAACAGCTGGCGTGCTGGAACCAGGCTGGGCAGGAGGGAGTACCCGTGCCAAAGACACTGCCGAGAACCAGCTGACGGTACTGGAACCCGGATGGGTAGCAGAAGATACAAGAGCAAATGGAACTACCGAGGACCAGCTGACGGTACTGGAACCCGGATGGGTAGCAGAAGGTACAAGAGCCAATGGAACTGCCGAGAACCAGCTGGCGGTGCTGGAGCCCAGGGTAAATACTAAAAACAGAGGAGCCAGAGGTGTATTTGGAGGAGGTTTTAAATCCGTAGTACAGTGGATGTGGACAAAGCAGGAGAATTTGCCGGACACACAGCTGGGGATCAGCTGACATTACTGAACCCCAATAACACAGGAGCAAGCGTTGACTGTGCAGACGGCACTTCTGAGCAGCAACTAGCGGTATTGGAGCCCAGGGTAAATACTAAAAACGGAGGAGCCAGAGGTGTAATTGGAGCAAGTTTTAAATAAGTAGCACAGTGAATATGGACAGAGCAGGAGAAATTGCCGTGAACACAGCAGGGGAACAGCTGACGTTACCGAACCCCAATAACACCGCAGCAAGTGCTGACTGTGCAGACGGCACTTCCGAGCGCCAACTGGCGGTGCTGGAGCCCAGGGATAAGAATGAAAACAGAGGAGCCAGAGGTGTAATTGGAGCAACTTTAAAATGTGTAGTACAGTGGATGTGGACAAAGCAGGAGAAATTGCCGTCCGTACAGCAGGGGAACAGCTGACGTTACCGAACCCCAATAACACGGCAGCAAGTGTTGACTGTGCAGACAGCACTTCCGAGCGCCAACTGGCGGTGCTGGAGCGCAGGGATAAGAATAAAAATAGGGAGGAGCCAGAGGTGTAATTGGAGCAAGTTTTAAATAAGTAGCACAGTGAATATGGACAGAGCAGGAGAAATTGCCGTGAACACAGCAGGGGAACAGCTGACGTTACCGAACCCCAATAACACCGCAGCAAGTGTTGACTGTGCAGACGGCACTTCCGAGCGCCAACTGGCGGTGCTGGAGCCCAGGGATAAGAATGAAAACAGAGGAGCCAGAGGTGTAATTGGAGCAACTTTAAAATGTGTAGTACAGTGGATGTGGACAAAGCAGGAGAAATTGCCGTCCGCACAGCAGGGGAACAGCTGACGTTACTGAACCCCAATAACACGGCAGCAAGTGTTGACTGTGCAGACGGCACTTCCGAGCGCCAACTGGCGGTGTTGGATCTCAGGGATAATACTGAAAACAGAGGAGCCAGAGGTGTAATTGGAGCAACTTTAAAATCTGTAGTAGTGAGAATGTGGACAGAGCAGGAGAAATTGCCGTCCGCACAGCAGGGGAACAGCTGACGTTACTGAACCCCAATAACATGGTAGCAAGTGTTGACTGTGCAGACGGCACTTCCGAGCGCCAACTGGCGGTGTTGGAGCTCAGGGATAATACTGAAAACAGAGGAGCCAGAGGTGTAATTGGAGCAACTTTAAAATCTGTAGTAGTGAGAATGTGGACAGAGCAGGAGAAATTGCCGTCCGCACAGCAGGGGAACAGCTGACGTTACTGAACCCCAATAACATGGTAGCAAGTGTTGACTGTGCAGACGGCACTTCCGAGCGCCAACTGGCGGTGTTGGAGCTCAGGGATAATACTGAAAACAGAGGAGCCAGAGGTGTAATTGGAGCAACTTTAAAATCTGTAGTAGTGAGAATGTGGACAGAGCAGGAGAAATTGCCGTCCGCACAGCAGGGGAACAGCTGACGTTACTGAACCCCAATAACACGGCAGCAAGTGTTGACTGTGCAGACGGCACTTCCGAGCGCCAACTGGCGGTGTTGGAGCTCAGGGATAATACTGAAAACAGAGGAGCCAGAGGTGTAATTGGAGCAACTTTAAAATCTGTAGTAGTGAGAATGTGGACAGAGCAGGAGAAATTGCCGTCCGCACAGCAGGGGAACAGCTGACGTTACTGAACCCCAATAACACGGTAGCAAGTGTTGACTGTGCAGACGGCACTTCCGAGCGCCAACTGGCGGTGTTGGAGCTCAGGGATAATACTGAAAACAGAGGAGCCAGAGGTGTAATTGGAGCAACTTTAAAATCTGTAGTAGTGAGAATGTGGACAGAGCAGGAGAAATTGCCATCCGCACAGCAGGGGAACAGCTGACGTTACTGAACCCCAATAACATGGTAGCAAGTGTTGACTGTGCAGACGGCACTTCCGAGCGCCAACTGGCGGTGTTGGAGCTCAGGGATTACAGTTCAGGTG
Organism: Phyllobates terribilis; assembly: GCF_046119375.1. Taxonomy (NCBI): domain Eukaryota; kingdom Metazoa; phylum Chordata; class Amphibia; order Anura; family Dendrobatidae; genus Phyllobates; species Phyllobates terribilis. Next base: position 846,076,352 of record NW_027362761.1, read on the forward strand.
GTAGAAACATGAACAGAACAGGAGACCTGGATACTGTTGCCAACCAATTATTTATTCTGGAAGAGAACTGGCAAATTCATGAGAGATCCAGGCCTTGTTCATTTTGAGAAAAGTAAGCCGGTCAACGTTATCGGAGGATAGTCGCATGCGACGGTCTGTTAGTACACCACCTGCGGCACTAAAGACGCGTTCCGATAATACACTAGCAGCAGGGCAAGCTAGCACCTCCAGTGCATACTGACTAAGCTCTGGCCATGTATCCAGCTTACAGACCCTTACAGTTGCCTCCTGCTGACTGGAGCCGTCTGTGATGGTGTAGACATTTGTGGCGGCGGGGACACAAAACTTTGCCACATTTCGGCCATACTGGTCTTGCCTTGTGCTGAGGCGCTGCTTCTGCTCCCTCTTTGTGCAGAGCTTCCTCCACTGTCTCGACGCACTGAGCTGCTTTGTAAAGCACTAGCAGCACTGCTCTCGGTTGGAATGGAGAACATGATGGAATGCACCAGTGCGTCTTGGTACTCCCGCATTTTACGCTCCCGGTTCAACGGTGTTATGAGGCTTTGTAAGTTGTCCAGGTAGCGAGGATCTAGGAGGGTGGACACCCAATAATCAGCCGTGTTGAGAATGTGGGCGATGCGGCGGTCGTTTCTCAGGCACTGCAGCATGAAATCAACCATGTGCTGCAGACTGCCAACTGGCCAAGAAACGCTGTCCCCTGCTTGAGGCGTGATCTCTGCCTGCTCTGCATCACCCCACCCTCGCTCTAGATACTGACTACTAGAGCATTGTGTACCTCCCTCCTCTGGACAGATGTCTTCCTCATCCATTGACTCCTCCTCATCCTCCTCACAAAGTGTCCCCTGCCTAGGCCTTTGTGAGGAACCACGTTGCGCAGACTGTAGAGAAGCAGATGGCATTTGTGACTCCTCATCCTCCACCTCTTCCAAAACCTCCTCCCTTAGTGCTTGCAGTGTTTTTTCAAGCAGGCAGATAAGGGGGATAGTCATGCTGACTAGTGCATCATCTGCACTCGCCATCCGCGTGGAATAATCGAAGGCACGCAAAACGTGGCAAATGTCCTTCATAGAGGCCCACTCAGTGGTGGTGAAGTGTGAACGGCGCGCACTGCGACTTGTTTGCGCCTGCTGCAGCTGGTACTCCATTACTGCTGCCTGCTGCTCACACAACCTCTCCAACATATGTAACGTTGAATTCCACCTGGTGGGTAGGTCACATATGATGCGATGTTCCGGAAGACATAATCGACGCTGCAGAGCTGCAATGCGTGATCTTGCATTGCTGGAACGCCGCAAGTGAGCGCACTCTATGCGGACCTTGTGAAGCAGTGCATCAAGATCCGGATAGTCCCTCAAAAAACTCTGCACGACCAAGTTGAGCACATGTGCCAGACATGGGATGTGAGTGAGGTTGCCTAGGCCCAGAGCTGCCACCAGATTTCGGCCATTGTCACACACTACCATGCCTGGCTGGAGATTCGCTGGCACAAACCACACGTCACTCTGCTGCTTGATGGCATTCCAGAGCTCCTGCGCTGTGTGGCTTCGATTCCCCAAAGAAATTAATTTTAATACGGCCTGTTGACGTTTGGCCACGGCTGTGCTCATATCGGTCATCATAACAGGTAACCGTTCACGGGTCGATGTGGAGGTAGACCGTGACGGCTCCTGCAGCGCTGATTCAGAGGAACTGGAGTATGAGGAGAAGTCAATGTGTACAGACTGGATTCCTGCAATCCTTGGAGTTGGCAGAGCACATACAGCGCCACTCTCAAGATCTGTACCCGGCTCCACAACATTTACCCAATGGGCAGTGAGGGAAAGGTATCGTCCCTGTCCATGCTTACTGGTCCACGCATCAGTGGTCAGGTGGACCTTGCTACTGACGGCGTTTTGTAGCGCATGTTTAATTTTTCCCTCCACATGATGTTGCAGGGCAGGGACGGCTTGCCTGCTGAAATAAAAGCGGCTGGGCACGTTGTATTGTGGGACTGCCAATGCCATAAAGTTACGGAATGTGTCAGTCTCCACCAGCCTGAATGATAGCATTTCAAGGGCCAGTAGTTTAGCAATGCCAGCATTCAGAGCCTGTGCTCGGGGGTGGTTTGCCGAGTATGGGCGCCTTTTCTCCCATGCCTGTGCTAACGATGGCTGTAGACTGGCCTGGGAGTGTGAGGATGACTGGGAAAGTGGTGCTGTGGGTGGAATTACACTGTGTCTCTGTACAACAGTGCCAGAGATTCTTCCATGGCGATCCTGTGAGGAAGCCGAACCAGCTGTGTGTGAGCTGGAGGAAGAGGCTACAACACGAGCTGAAGAGGTGGTAGGTGGCGCTGTAGGTTGGCCTAGGTCTTCAGTGTGTTTGTGTAACTCCACCACGTGCTTGGTCCGCACATGTTTCCACATATTTGTGGTATTGAGGTTGCTGACACTTTTCCCTCTTTTCACCTTCTGATTACACAGCTTGCATTTGACAAAGCAAATGTCATCTGCAACTGTGTCAAAAAAGGACCAGGCACTGCAAGTCTTGGGAGCGCCCGCTTTGGATTTTGGAAGAGCCATGCTCCTAATGGGTGCCGAAGTGGAGGCTACAGGCAACCAAGTCTGCCCCCTCCCTCTCCCTCCTTTTTGGGCCGTTCGGTGAATCTCTTCCTCAGAGCTGCTCCCACCACCTTCCTGTCCCTCACGCCATGATGGGTCAAGGACCTCATCATCTACACCACCCTCTTCAAACAACTGCTTCTCCTGGGTAGTCTCGACAGCACAGTACGCACCAGAAAGTGGCACCTGAGTCTCATCATCAGATGCGTACTGAGGTGTGCTGCTGACCATAGGCACTGGCCCACCCGCCTCTTCAGATTCAGAGAGACAAAACGGTTGCGCATCACTGCATACTACCTCTTCTTCAAATTCTCGAATTCTGCTTGGCTGGCCCCCTCTTTCCAAGCCAAGAGATTCAGAGAACAGAAGTAGAGATGGCTCCTGTCCAGGGCTCTCTGACTGCCTGGGCAATTTGGCAGGTGGTGAAGAGACAGATGGGTGCTCTTCAGTGCTCAGGACCTGAGAGGATCTGGAACTAATTGAAGTCGATGCGTTAGCTGCCATCCATCCGACAACGGCTTCAATTTGGTCCTCGCGCAGCAGTGGGGTACGGCTAGCTCCTACAAAGCTGCGCATAAAGGACTGTTCCCTGGTAAAACTGGGGGATGCTGAATCACTGGTGCCCGCAGCAGGCACAGAATCCCCACGTCCTCTCCCTGCAGGCACAGAATCCTCACGTCCTCTCCCTGCAGAAACTCCACGCCCACGCCCACGCCCACGCCCACGACCACATGCCTTACTCCCTGCCTTCTTCATCTTGGTAGACTGATAAAGATAGGCAGAAAAGTACTAAGGGCTTAGTGTGCTTATTCCTGAACAGCTGCTAACAGGTATAAGAAACACTAATTTTATAAAGTGTGGACTAGACTTTAATATGAGCTAATGTGGCCTACACAACTGTAAAGTGGAGTGTTTGGTGAACTTTATTTAGGTTTTTTTTTGTCACAAAAAGACACTGGATGTGCCTAAAGATGTAATAACGATAGTATCACAAACTTTTTGTAGCTATTACAATGTAGGAAGGTAACCTACAATGCAATAGATGAGGCTGCAAAAAATAGGCTAATACTAATCTGGCTGGGGCTGCAGGGCCCAATGCTGCAGAAAGGCTCCTCTATCTACTCCTATATAGTGTGTTTGGAATCAATTTAGCTGAATACGGATGGAACCACCACACTAATAGGAGATATCAGGAAAAATTATGAATTGGCAATAAAGGACAATGTATGAGGCAGTGACACACACTGAGTGCACTACAACCAGACGGGGTTGAAGCACACACTACAGGGTGAGCTGCACTCACACACCAGACCTTGCAGACAGCGGTGAACAGTACAGATGCAGAGCACTGTGCACTAGCGCTGCAAGACCAAAAAAATTTCTCTATCTACTCCTATATAGTGTGTTTGGAACCAATTTAGCTGAATACGGATGGAACCACCACACTAATAGGAGATATCAGGAAAAATTATGAATTGGCAAAAAAGGACAATGTATGAGGCAGTGACACACACTGAGTGCACTACAACCAGACTTGGCTGAAGCACACACTACAGGGTGAGCTGCACACAGACCTTGCAGACAGCGGTGAACAGCACAGGGAACTGTGCACTAGCACTGCAAGGCACAGTGATTTAGAAAGTAGCTTGGGTAAAGCAGTATAGAGCAAATAGGTAGCTAAAACTGTCCCTCAGAACAACAGCGTCCTATCCCTAACTGAATTCACAGCAGAGTGAGCTCAAAATGGCGGCGGTGGCTTTTATAGTGCATCATGACATCATTTCAGCAGCCAATCACAGCCATGCCATTAGTTAAGATGCCTACATGCCTAACAGGAAGTGCCCACACTTCTTAGAATCCTCATTGGCTGAATAAAATGAAAATATCTCATTGCATTATGGGAACTTCCGATTCCGGTATACGATATTGCAAAAGTATCGGAATTAAGTATCGGAATTCCGATACCGCGAATATCGGCCGATACCCGATATTTCAGTATCGGAATGCTCAACACTACTTTTCATTCATCACAATTGTTTATTTAGCTTATTTTCAAAAATGAATAATGCAAAGTTTGTGGAAATAAGTAGGGTTTTTTAGAAAAAAAAAGGGTGACCTGTAAGGCACAATGCGCCCTAACAAGTACTCACTCTCTTGCTTCAGATTTTCTGTTGAAATGGGCAGTAAAATGTATGATTTATCTACCCCCTTTCATGTTGAAGCAATGAAGAATCTGAGTTAGCCGAACAATTAATGCGTTTACTGAAACACCAAGCGCTGGCCAATGGTCATCTTCTTCTTGATGTTGAATGTGGGTGGTATCAATTCACAAGTGATTTACCTTGGCAATCAACTGGAACCACTGTGTAGAAGAATTTACCTGAAAACATTGGCTAATGAACTGGTGAATGGAGAGCTACACCGAAGAAGTCTGAAGATGAGTGGAATCCCCTCTAGCCTGCAAGTCCAGCTGAAAAGATTTCATCCCAAAGATGTTCAAGAAAAATCACCACCTCTCCCACTTCCCAAACGACATAGATGCACCACCTGCACTGTTGAAACTGGTGACAGAAGGATGTCAAATTATGACTGGAGGCTATTTGGCGGTAGTTGAGAAATTTGCTACTTTTTGTTTTAATATATATATGGTTAATCTCACAACAGCTCAGCACTACACACTGCAGGAGTGATTGCGCTCCCATGTCAGTGTGAGTCAGCTGTCATGGAGGAGAGCAGTCACATCAATGACTGCTGATGTGACTGCTCTGCAAGTCATCCGGATCACCATGGACAGTATGGATTATGGTTGTCTTTTTGTTTTCTTTTTACAGGGGACAATGGCTTCACTGGATTAGGTGATAAGGTGAGTATACATTTGCTTTTTTATCTTTTTTTTTTACAGGGGACAATGGCTTCAATAGATTAGGTGTTAGGTGAGTATAACTGTTTTTTATTTTTAAATAAATGTGTAAAACAGTGTGGACATTTATTTCAAATAAAGGATTGTATTCAGACTGTTTATTTCCTTTTACTATGAGGTTAGTAATGGGTGTGTCTAATAGATGCCTTTCCAATACTAACCCCTGGGCTTCATGTCATCTGCCAATAAAAGGCTGACATGAACCCCAACCCTATGACTCCATTTGCCAATGCACCAGGGCAAGTGATAAGGGCGGAGGCTAAGAGCCAGAATTGGCACATCGTATTGATGCACTATTTCTTGAGTGGCTGAGGGCTAATCTTATTATCCTCTGAGGGGAGCCAATATCCACGGCACCTTTCCTAGCTATTAATATCATCCCACAGCTGTCTGTTTAACCTTTTCTGGTTAGAATTTATAAGGGGACCCTGTTTCATCGGTGTTTCTCACACTGTCATGCAGATAGCAGTTTAGGAGATACCCAATGGTTGGGCTGCTGAATCCAAATAGTAACATGGACTTCCTGAGGAATTCGGTGTTCAGGGTCCATGACTGAAGACTAGGTGTTTTAAATGGACCACAAATTTTACTGTTCGGGTTCACCCATCACTAGTCCCTAGAAAAGGACCAACCTAAAAGGGATAGGTTTATAGACAGAACCAAGTGTATATGCACACACACACCCAGCAGGAATAAGTGATACCACTGAGAAGTTGCTCATATTGCAGAGTACAAGAGAACATAACATTAGTGATACACGAGTATCAAAAGAGACAAATGTTGTAGCATTGCCGACGTGACCTACTTGTTGGATAGGAGAGAAACTGCAAATACAAAGCAGGATTATTCTTTTTGTTCATTTCTTTGATCTTTTTTTTTACATGTTTGTACGGTGACTGTTTTCCTATTGATTTATATATATGCTTTGTATATGTCTTTTTATCAGATGAAGGTCAAGTTTTGACCGAAATGTCTCTATTTTTATCTGGATATTTTTACAACTAAAATTGCTTCCCTATTTATCACATCAAACAAGTGCCAAGTTTTCTTCAAAGTACTTACTGTGTGAGCTGTCATATGCCATAAACTAACTTAGAGTATTTATATTGCACTGTTCCACTGTTATTGCTCTTGAAACTGAGTTTTCCTTGTCATTGGGCACGTCCCTCCACACTCAGACTGTTTAATCATTGCTCACAATGTTTTAACATAGTACATTGACAAGATAATATTAACACATATTTATTCATACATTTCCAAGAGGAGTCACAGAGGAACACTACAATGCAAAAAAAGGATACGTCAGTTTTGTCATTATAGTTGGAATTCATCTTTTAAGGAAAACATACAAGTCAAGAGAGCTGTCAAATTTCTTTTAACCACTTTTTGACAGCTGACATTCATGTACACACTAAATGTATGGAACAAGTTCAGGAGCTGAGCCCACTGTATATAGTGCAAGTGCCAGCTGTATTATACATTCAGCACTTAAATGTAAATGCTGCAGTTGGAGATGAACCTGATCATAGCCGTTTAACTCCTTAGATGTTACTGTCAATTGTGACAGTGACATTTTAAAGGTTGGATATGTTAGGTCATCCTTATGGAGAGTCTATTTGCTCTCCTTCCCCCAGGACACGATCGCTGAGTGCTGATAGTGATATCATGTAAGCTTGTGGATTTCATAGAAATACAATAAAATAACATATTTATGATCACTTCTAGCTATCAGAATTGATAAAATATTATAAAATTTATCCCACATTTTAAATGTCGATAAGAAAAAAAATAGCAAAAACAGAATTGCTGTTTTTGAACAGTTTACCTCCTAAAATTGATATATATAGAAATCAGAAAGTCATACATATTCCAAAATAAGATACCAATAAATACTGTATAAAAGTGAATAATAACGTTATGGCTGTCAGAATATTTTAAATCAATTTTTTTAAAATTTTTAAGTAGTAAAAGATAAAAAAAAAAACTATACAAACTCCAAATCACCATACCATGCTGATCCACAGAACAAATTTAACATGTGATTTTTGTTACCTTAGGTGCATGCCATAAAAATTAAACCTACAAATTTAATGGCAGAATTTTTTTTTTTTCAATTTATCTAATTTGAATTTTTTCTCATATTTAGTACAATATATGGTAAAATGAAACTCGTTCAACTAAAAACATGTCCTTATTTGATTAGGCAGATGTAAAAATAAAAAAATTATGGCACTTGGAAGGCAAAGAGGAAGGAACAGTCATGGACAAGAATGCAAAATAATAATGTTTCCAAGGGATTAAAAATGCTGTATTATTTATAATATGATCCTCTTTATTTAGAAATAGAGAGTAAAAAAATTAGAAGCTTATGCTTTCAGATACAACTATCTAAATATTTGGGAGAGATGGCAAAGAACTAAAATTTTGTTCTTTTTGAATTGTAATTCATGCCCTTGTATTTGGGTTTAAAAACTAGCCCCAGAGAACAGACTGATGTGCGCTCCGAAATATATGCAATGAACTAACATTTTGATTTGAATGAACAGTTATCAGTCTAAAATGAAATGAAAGTATATAGAACCCAGAGAAAATATTTTCCTTTCTGCTTTTTTATTTACATTTGTTTCTGATTCAGGTTCATTTCAGATTATTTTGGTTCACCTATAAAAGTAAAGAGCTTGGTTTTTCATTTAGAGTTTCTCTGTATCTTTCAACATTTCACATGCTTCTATTTGCTCATCAAGTCAAAGTCATACAAGAAGCTGGTAGAAATATTCTGTTGCTGCCAATCATTTGGTGAAAATGGAAATTCCTCAATCAGAAGGTGCTATTGCTGAAATTATGTGCATAGAAAGAATGTCAAAGAATATTCACAGCAGACTTCTTCATGCTGGATGTAGCAGACCATAACGCTGTTTTTTGAGCATTCATGTACCTTTGACTTTGAGGCAACTTCAATTCTTCTGTTAATATGTATAGCTACTGGAAATTAAATGGTATTCTGAAATACAGTACATTATAATAACAAATATAGCATCAAAAATATTCAATTCGATTACGTTAATTAAAGGGAAATTTTACCAGATGTACCTATACCTGATGTATCTGTGAAGATTTTCTGTTGGGTCCTGGATGAAATATAATAATAGCCCACAATGATTCAGGAGAAAACTACCTCATTTGGGGTTGAATTGCCATCTTTGTGTTCTCTCCCCTTACAAAATCACTATCCTTTCCTCTGTGTCTAACTCAATTTACTGTACAGGACACAACCTCCATCCTTCTCTCTTTTATGGTATCTTTAAAGGTAATCTGTTATCTGATTCATGCCGAACCACGAGCAGCATGAATCAGACACTGGCTGTGCAATTACAGCCAGGTACAGTGCCTTAAATAAGTATTCATACCCCATGAACTTTCCATGACTTTACGCCTACAAACTTAAATGTATTTTATTTGCATTTTATGTGATATACCAAAACAAAGTAGCAAAAAATGACACATGGTTTTCTAAATAGTTTAAAAATATTAATTTGAAAATTGTGATGTGCATCTGTATTCAGCCCCTCTGAGTTAATAATCTGTATGACCATCTTTCGCTGCAGTTACTGCTGCAAGTCTTTTGTGGTCTGTCTCTATCAGCTTTGCACATCTGGAGTCTAAAATTTTTGCCCATTCTTTGTTGCAAACGATCTAGCTCAATGAAATTGGAGGCAGAGCATCTGTGAACAGTAATTTTCAAGTCTCGCCACAGATACTCAATGGGATTTAGGTTTGCACTATGACTGGGCCATTCAAATACATGAATATGCTTTGATCTAAACCATTCCAGTGTAGATCTGGTAGTATGTTTAGGGTTGTTGTCGGAAAATGAACTTACGCTCCCTGTCTCAAGTCTTTTGCAGGTTCCAACAAGTTTTCCCCCAAAATTGCCCTGTATTTGGTTCCATTCATCCTCCCATCAACTTTGATCAGCTTCCCTGTCCCTGCTGTAGAAAAGCATCCCCGCATAATGATACTGCTACCACTATGACGGTGGCATTATGTTTTTAGGATGACGTGCAGTCTTAGTTTTCCGCCACACATAGCATTTTGGATTTAGCCCGAAAAGTTCTATTTTAGTCTCATCGGACCAGATCACTTTCTTCCACATGCTACCTGTATCACCTACATGGCTTTTTGCAAACTGCAAAAAAGGACTTCTTATGGTCTGCTTTCAAAAATGATTTTTTTTCTTACCACTCTTTCAGAAGTGAGATTTGTGGAGTATTTGACTAATAATTGTCTTGTAGACAGATGATCCCACCTGAGCTGTGGATGTCTGCAGCTCCTCCAGAGTGACTATTGGCCTTTTGGCTGCTTCTCTAATTAGTTGTCATGGCTTGACTCTGGGGAAAAAACTGGTGACCTCTAACTGTGTGGTCGGTTACCCGCTCTGTTGGACTACAGCCTGTGTTGTCTCTGTTCCACTGCTGATAATTGTCTTTATTTTTCTTTGTTTGCTGTTTTGCTTTTTTGCATGTGTTTTCACTTCTTCATTTGGTTTGCCCTATCACATCTTGGGAGGGGCTATTTATACTCACCTGGCACATGCAGTCTTTGCTGGTTATATTTCAAGCTAGATGGATGTTTGACGTTCCAGCTCCCTAGTTAAAGATTATCTTGCTGAGGTTTTCTCTATTGCTTCTCCCGTACTATGTTTGTTTGCTCCCTTTCCCATTTTGTTACATTTAGGGTCAGAGAGTTTCCACGTATAGTGAAGATCTTTTTAAATTCCTTTTTTGTTCTTCTGTCTTTCATGCATGACAGTGTGAACACCTCCTTAGCCCTGTGTGTCACCCTCAGTCTGTGTGCACTTCATCCTGTTGTTGTTATTTTGGGTTACACACTGTGTATAGTTGAGAGTGAAGTTAAGGACACTCATTGTCCGATGACTTTGAGTGGGGGCGCAATTGCATACTTTTAGGGCGCCATCCTCCTCGGTCAGGTATGGACAAATTAGGAATCATTTTTAACTGGTTTCAGGGTGATAATCATATTGCCTACACCTGTTACTTGCCACAGGTGAGTTTGAACGAGCATCACATGCTGGAAACAAAGTTGTTTACCCACAATTTTGGAAATGTACCAACAATTTTGTCTGGCCAATTTTTGGGGTATAGTGTGAAATTATGGTCAATTTGCATTTTTTTCAGTTTTTTATGTTTTTCCAATACACATAGGAAATAAACACGTGTATAACAAAACATGCGTAACTGCAATAATTTTCTTTGAGAAATACTTTATTTTCTGGAACAATTTCAAGAGTGACAACACTTTCGGCCATGACTGTATTCACACATAAAGACCTGTCAGTCAATTTGGTCACTGTTGGAAGATGTCACTAGTAGAGATGAGCAGTGTTCGACTCGAACTGTTCGCCAATCTCAAATTTGACCTGCTTTGGGCGGTGTTCTAGCCGTTCGGCGAACACGAACAATTTGAAAAAAATTCGGCTGTTCGAGGTTATGTTCGATAACTGTTCGTGCACCAAAATCATAACTGGATTTTTTCTCAGTAATGCATAAAATTAATGTTAATACGCAGTTTGAGTGTACAGCGGGGCGGGGGGAGGGGCAGGGGATGAATCTCTGCATAAATAATGAAGATCTCCATTTTTTTTCTCTTTCCCGCATTTACAGTGGGGAGGTGCAATCTGTCAGCCTATCAGTAGCGCACACACAGAGCAAACTGCTATTTTTCACACAAGCAAGGGCATGTGTCATTGGCTGTGTATGTCACATGTCCTTACCCTATAAGACCCAGCCATTTTACACGTAGCCACCATTTTCTCACTGCTGCAGCTGCGTGTTAGATGGCACAGCTTTTGCTGTGTGCGCTATACTTTGAGTGTTAATTTCAAGCCAATTTTCGCACAAATATACAGATAGCTTGGGAGTAGGGAATAGCTGTGATTGCAGTCCTTTTGAGGACTAGGTTACATCATTTCCTACGACTTTTATCAGGCAGGTCTGTGCTCTTAAATAGATAGGTTGGGAGTAAAGACTAAATGTAATTGCAGTCCTTTAGAGGGCTAGGTTACATCAGTTCCTATCACTTTTATCAGGCAGGTCTGTGCTCTTAAATAGATAGGTTGGGAGTAAAGACTAATTGTAATTGCAGTCCTTTTGAGGGCTAGGTTACATCAGTTCCTATCACTTTTATCAGGCAGGTCTGTGCTCTTAAATAGATAGGTTGGGAGTAAAGAATAATTGTAATTGCAGTCCTTTTGAGGGCTAGGTTACATCAGTTCCTATCACTTTTATCAGGTAGGTCTGTGCTCTTAAATAGATAGGTTGGGAGTAAAGACTAATTGTAATTGCAGTCCTTTTGAGGGCTAGGTTACATCAGTTCCTATCACTTTTTGCCAGGCAGGTCTGTGCCAGTGCTGTGCAAGTTTTTTTCACAGCATTTGGCTAAATCTAGCTAAGCAAATCCTTTTTGGCCTCTTGCAGTGTGTGTTAGTCAGTGGAGTAGCCTATCAGTGTTGCAAGCTACACCACCTGTGTATAGAATACAAATTTTTTTTACTGCACCTAGCCAAGTAAAACCTTTTGGGCATAGCATCATTCAATTAGTCCATCTATTCTAACCTCCACCAGGTTGCAAATTCAAAATAATTTTTATCTGCATTTAGCTCTGAAAAAATATTTGGGCTTGGGCTTTTAGCAGTGTGTTGGACTTGTTCTATTAGTCCATCTATACTAACCTCCACCACCTGTGTATGTAATAACATTGTTTTACTGCATCTAACCCAGCCAATACTTTTGGGCTAATACCACAGTTTGGCCACTCAGCTCTGCTCGGTTCCCATCCATTGTTTTTTGTGCAAACAACTCCAGAGTTGTCAATTAGTTAACCACCAAAATGAGTGGAAAAAGGCCTGCTGCTGGTGGAAAGGGGAATAGGTGTGTTGGGAAGGGAAAAAAAGGTTGTGTCCATGGGGTAGGTGTTAAAGCAACATTAACATCGGCAGAAGAAAGACCATCTTGCAGCCAAACTAAGATGTCTGCTTCTTTTAGCTGACAATGTGATAAGATCCCTTTCTTACGGCCACGCCAATCGCTACAAATTCCAGATGAGGCACAAAAACAGCAGGTGCTTCAACGGATATCAAGTGCTCCTTTAAGTGGGCTCTCCTCCACCTCAACTTCAACATCACAAATACTCCAGTCCTCAGAGGTGTCACCCCAATCGCACTTGCTTCCTCACAGCTCCCAAGTCTCCAGCTGCCCGTCTGAGTATTGGGTAGAACAGATGGTTGAGTCTGCAGAGCTGTTTACTCATACTATAGCCTGGGAATCAAAGGTCGGCGCCAGAGCTTCTGTGAATCCAGACGAGGAAATGATCTGCACTGATGCCCAGAATCTTTATGAGTCGGATCCAGGACCAGACGCAGAAGGTTCTGATCATAATGTAGACCCTCGTTCCCAAACTGTAACTCCTGTTGGTGGAGACAATGAGGAAGACGATGATGAGACTCAAATACCTGATTGGAGAGACAACTTTAGTTTTACGGGTGTAATAACACACAGGGTGATGATGACGAGGTTGGAGATCCCACTTAATGTCAACCCACAGTCAGCCAGTCGATGAGGTCAGCAGAGGAGGTGGAGGAGGATGCTAGTGAAGACGAGGTCAGGTTGCACCTTCCTGGACAAAGACGTAGTACTGGAAGCTCGTCAACAACTGCATCCTCAAACACAACTCTGCCTCTGACCACAAGTCGTGGTGGCTCTTCAGGTCGCATGGGTGCTAAGTAGTGTTGAGCGATACCTTCCGATATCGGGAAATATCGGATCTGATTGGATCGGACCGATACCCAAAAAATATCGGATATCGCCAATTCCGATACCGGAAACCAATGAAGGTCAATGGGACACTAATATCGGAATGAAATCCCAGCGTGAGAGAATTCTCTTGATTGTTTAAAAGCTGGCGGGCGATAAAAAGCCAGCGGGTGGTAAAAAGCCGCCGGCTTTTAAACAATCACACAGCCCCATACTGCTTCCCTGCAGCCTCCCATCCCGATCCGCTGTTCCTCCCGCCACCTCCCATCCCGATCGTAAGTTAGGACTGGGCAGGGAGCGCAGCACCAAGGAGTGGGGAGCGAAGGACCCGGGCGGGGAAGCGGGCCGTGAAAAGACTTCACCGCGGGCTTTCCCGTTCTGTGCTGCGCTCACCCGCCGGTTATTTCAAATGAACAGCTGAGGTATCAGCTGATGCTGATCAGCTGTTCACTTGAAGTAGCCGCGGTGCCCTCAGAGGGTTCATGTGAGTTCATGCTTGACATGCTCGCGTCATTTCCGGTTGCGTCGTATGGCACTTCCGGGCATGCGCGGTCCGGCGCCACGGGTTCGCGCGTTTTTTTCATTTTGACAATTTAGGCCCTTTATAAACCTCCCTCTCTGCACTTGTGGCTACTCCAACTAGCGGTGGAGACCGCGTTGCGATGTCTATGCCCCCACGCGCTTCTCAACAGGTAACCTTTGGCACAGCACGCTTCTCTGGAGCTCTCTGTGAGGTCTTTGCCTCTGATTCCTTTTACCCTCTCACCTTTAGGCAGCCCCATTGGGACCCATTTGTTGCTCATATCTCCCGTAGAATTACCCGGTATGTGCCCACTACTGCCAGCGATTTTGTTTTTTGTTTTTTCTTCCCCTTTCCCTCTAGCCTATTTGTTCCATCCCTGTGTCTCCTTCTCCCAGTCCTTCCCCCCCCCCTTTGTTATCTCTCTGCATATTACTAAAGTATAAACTATGTATGTATATACTATATATTTCACTTATGCATTAATGTGCACACTTGTATAATGAAATAGAAAAATTTCTTTTTCTCTTTGTTTTTTTCACTATTTGGAATATGCTGTTCTTTTTCACTGTGTTATCTAGAAATGATATTCTGATCTTGCTGTATCTAATCGTCTATGACATTGTTCTATTTTCTACAGTCAACTGAAGAAGGTCGCTAAGACCAAAACGTTTTGGTGTTATTTCTGTGTGCAGTTTATTTCACAAAGTCAATTAATTTTCTCTTGCAAAAGGACGATTGAGTACCGGAGCTGTGCTGACTGAATGCACTCCGGTGACCTCAGTCAGGGCTCACGCTGCCGGGAGCGGACGTGTTCCCGACAGTGTGAGCTTACAGCAGCCATGCATAGCTGTCACCATCTCCAGATGTGACAGCTGTGCATGGGAGATCAGCGCAGGAACGTGGACAGGTAACTATTTTTTTTTTAGTAAACTAAGAATTAAATAAAATGGTGTGTTTTATTTCAAATAAATTATTTTTTTCTGTGTGCAGTGTGTGTTTTTTCTTTTTAACACTTTGTAGGTTAGTAATGGGGGTGTCTTATAGACGCCCATCATTACTAACCTGGGCTTCATGGCAGCTGGCGCTGACATGAACCCCACCACTATTACCCCCTGCCACCGCACCAGGGCAGCGTGGAAGAGCGAGGCTAAGTGCCAGAATTGGCGCATACTATGAATGCGCCAAATCTGGGGCGGCTGAGGGCTTCTGTTTCAAGCCTGGGAGGGGGCCAATATTCATGGCACCCTTCCTGGGCTATTAATATCAGCCGCCAGCTGTCTGCCTAGCCTTTGCTAGCTATTAAAATAGGGGGGACCCCACGTCATTTTTTTTAGGGGGTCCCCCATTTTAATAGCTAGTAAAGGCTAGGTATTCATCTGGGGGCTGATATTAGTAGCCTGGGAAGCTCCATGGGTATTACCCCCTTCCCAGGCTTCAAACATCTGCCCCAGCCGTCTGCTTAACCTCCGCTAGAAACTAAAATTATGGAGGATCCGATGCCAATTTTTTTTTAAATAAATCCTTTATTTTAACACTAAATGACACTTGAGGGGTTAATAAAGATGCAGTCCCTAAATTATTATTTATTTTTAAATTAATTTTTCCCCAAAATTTTGACGTGGGCTTCGCCATATTTTTGTATGCCAGCCAGGTACAGCATGCAGGAATGGGCTGCCCCCAACTCGCAGCTGCCTATTTGTACCTGGCCAGACACAACAATATAGGGAAGCCATTTTTTTTTATTATTTCATGAATTTCATGAAATAATTAAAAAAAAAAAATATGTGGTGCTTCGCCCTATTTTTGTGTACAGCCAGTTACAACTAAGCAGCTGGGGGCTGGAATCTACAGCGCAGGGTGGCCCAAGCTTTGTGGGCCCCCCCTGCTGCGAACTGCAGTCCGCAGCCACCCCAGAAAGTGGGAAAGTTCAAGTGAGTTCATGCAGTCAAGCATGAACTCACATGAACCCTCTGAGGGCACCGCGGCTACTTCAAATGAACAGCTGATCAGCATCAGCTGATACTTCAGCTGTTCATTTGAAATAACCGGCGGGAGAGCGCAGCACAGAACGGGAAAGCCTGCGGTGAAGTCTTTTCACTGCCGGCTTCCCCGCCCGGGTCCTTCGCTCCCCACTCCTTGGTGCTGCGCTCCCTGCCCGGTCCTAACTTACGATCGGGATGGGAGGCTGTGGGGAAGCAGTTTGGGGCTGTGTGATGGTTTAAAAGCCGGGGGCTTTTTACCGCCTGCCGGCTTTTAAACAATCAGGAGAATTCTCTCACGCCGGGAAGGCATTCTGATGACAGGCTGGATCGCAGCTGAGCACTACCATCCAGCTTGTCATCCTTCAGAGACACTGCAGAGTGCAGGCATTATGGGAACTTCCGATTCCGGTGTTCGATATTCTAAAAGTATCGGAACTCCGATACAGAGAATATCGGTCGATACCCGATATTACAGTATCAGAATGCTCAACACTAGTGCTATGCCTTGCAAAGCCTGGGCATTTTTTCAGATCGATAAGGATGACCCAACTCGTGTTATCTGTAACATTTGTCAGCAAAAGCTAAGTAGAGGCCAAAAAAGACATAGTTTGAGTACTTCATGCAAGTACCGGCACATGGATATGAAGCATAAGTTGCAGTGGGAAGCTCACTGTGCTACAATGCGGCCTAGCCGGCCGGGCCAACCACCGTCTGCCACATCATGTGCATCCGCGGCCTCTTCATCCTCTGTGACTGGGGGGACAGCAGTCACACCTGTAATGGGACGCAGACCTGCCACCTCTTTACCCGCAACAGCAGGAAGGTCATCATTTTCTTTGGAGGTGGAAACACCAGCTGGTGTTCAGCGCTGTCAAACATCGATAGCACCACCTTTGGATCAAGGCAACCTAACATGTCCGCCTGCATCTTCCTCACAGACTGGCAGTATGCAGGGGACACCCTTCTCAACCCCGTCTAAGCACAACAGCCAGCCCTTGGTCCCTCAGATGTGGACAAGTAAAAGACCATTTCCTCCTAGCCATGAAAAAGCTAAGAGGTTGAATTTCACCATCTGCAAGCTCTTGGCTACAGAAATGCTGCCTTTCCGCCTGGTGGACACAGAGGATTTTCGAGACCTTATGTCCGTCGCAGTGCCCCAGTACCAGATGCCCAGTCGGCACTACTTCTCAAAGAAAGGTGTGCCTGCGCTCCACCAGCATGTCGCACACAACATCACCGCTTCTTTTAGAAACTCTGTGTGTGACAGGGTGCATTTCACCAAGAACACTTGGACGAGTAGGCATGGACAGGGGCGTTACATGTCGCTGACTGGGTACTGGATAACTATGGTGACAGCAGGACAAGGGGCTGCTGTCCAAGTCTTGCCGTCCCCACGAGTTGTGCGTCAATCCTCTTTATCTCAAAGTTCCTCCACTGCTTCTGCCTCCTCAACCTAATCTCTGTCCTGCACCTGCACCCAAAGCCTGTCTGGTAATGCCACAAGCTTTCTAACTGCGCAGAAGGGATCCTGCACACCTCCTTACTATGCTGGCAGCAGGGCTCAACATCATCAGGTGGTTTTTACTTTGAAATGTCTGGGAAATGTGAGTCACACAGCTGAGGAGTTGTGGTTAGCTCTGGAGAACCAGTTTCATGAATGGTTGTCTCCACTGGACCTGAAACCAGGGAAGGCCGTGTGCAACAATGCTGGAAACCTGGGTGCGGCCCTTCGCCGGGGCAATGTCACACACGTGCCTTGTATGGCTCACGTGTTGAACCAATTTTTAGCCCACTATCCCGGACTAGATGGCCTTCTGCAGAGGGCACGGTCGCTGTGTGCTCACTTCCGCCGTTCGCATCCCGCAGCTCAGCGACTTACATCTCTACAGAAGTCGTTGGGCCTGCCACTTCACCGGCTAAAATGCGATGTGCCTATGCGGTGGAATTCAACTCTGCACATGTTGCAGCGACTGTGGCAGCACCGACAAGCCCTGGTGCAATATGTTCTGACGTATAGCCTGGGCCAGCGAGATCCAGAGGTGGGGCAAATCATGCTGGAGAAGTGGTCTCAGATCAGGGACCTATGCACACTTCTGCACAGTTTTTAAATGGCGACGAAGATGTTTAGGGCTGACGATGCCATTATCAGCATGACTATTCCGGTGATTTACATGCTGGAGCACATGTTAAACAGAATTCAGAGTCAGGTGGTGGTACAAGAGGAGGTGGAGGAAGTAGAGGAGGAGGAGTTGTATGCAGAAGGGCTAACATCTGCAAGGTCCAGACGGTCGGCAGCACCAAGGCGGCAGGCATGTGAGGGTGGGGGAGATGGTTTTACCAGGGAGCATTGTAGCAGCCAAACTAGTGAGGAAGGTGCAGGAGCCCAGGAAGAAGTGGAGGACGAACTGATGGAAGACTCATCAGATGACTGAGACCTTGATCACATTTCTGTTGTGCGAGGTTGGGGGGAGAGGGCAGAGGAAGGAAGCATGATTGTTACCTCGCCACCAACACAACAGGGACTTGGTGCTCCTGGATGCGCAAGACACATGAGTGCCTTCTTGCTGTACTACCTGCAACATGACCTTCGAATTGTGAGAATTAGAAATAATCCTGACTAATGGGTTGCCACACTGTTAGATCCCCGGTACAAAAGTAAATTTGCAGAAATTATTCCTGCCATAGAAAGGGATGCACGCATGCAGGAGTATCAGCAGAGACTGTTGCAGAATCTTACATGTGCTTTTCCACAAAACACCAGTGGTGCACGTAGTGAATCTCACAGTTCTAACTTGCCAACCGTGGGACCGTCGAGTGTTCAGCACTCAAGACGTAACAGAAACACAGTATCTTCTGGTAACATCAATTTTGCGGAATCATTTCACTACTTTTTTAGCCCATCCTTTGCAAGGCCACAGGAGACAAGAAGTCTGACACATAGTCAACGCCTAGAGATGATGGTACAGGAGTATCTCCAAGTAAACATTGAAGCCATGACTGTGTCACTGGACCCTTGCTTTTTTTGGGCTTCCAATCTGGATAAATGGCCGGAGCTCGCCACTTACGCCTTGGAGATCTTGTCATGCCCCGCAGTCAGCGTTCTGTCTGAACGTGTGTTCAGCGCTGCTGGTGGTGTGCTGACAGATAAGTGCACGCGGCTCTCCACTGATAATGTAGACAGACTCACTAATCATGTTTATCTGTATTTTGGATGGAAAATAATTTGGGCCTTGTAGCAGTGTGCAGTACTGATTCTATTAGGCCATCTATACTAAACTGCACCAGATTTAAAATTACTAATCATGTTTATCTGTATCTTGGCTGGAAAATAATTTGGGCCTTGTAGCATTATGCAGCACTGATTCTATTAGGCCATCTATACTAAACTCCACCAGATTTAAAATTACTAATCATGTTTATCTGTATCTTGGCTGGAAAAGAATTTGGGCCTTGTAGCAGTTTGCAGTACTGATAGTATTAGGCCATCTATACTAAACTCCACCAGATTTAAAATTGCTAATCATGTTTATCTGTATCTTGGCTGGAAAATAATTTGGGCCTTGTAGCAGTTTGCAGTACTGATTCTATTAGGCCATCTATGCTAAGCTCCACCAGCTTTCAAATTAATAATAATTTTTAGCTGTATCTAGCCCAGAAAATAATTTTGTGGCTCCTAGATGAGCAAGACACATGAGTGCCTTCTTGCTGCACTACCTGCAACATGACCCTCAGATCGTCAGAATTCGAAATAATCCTGACTACTGCGTGGCCACACTCTTAGATCCACCTTTTCATTTTAATAAAGAACAAAAAAATGTTCATTTTTGAAATTATAAGCATTAGCAGGTTATTAGAAACTGAAATCAAACAGTTTTCAACTCAAAACTTTATTCTAGGTGATGTTACATTTGCACATAGGACCCCTTGTTCGAAAGGAGCTTCTGAACTCTCTCTTCCATTGAATTTGTCAGGTTTTGGATGGTTTCTGCTTCAATTGTTTTGCATGAGGACAGAATAACTTCCTAGAGCTGTTGCTTAGATGTGAACTGCCTCCCGCCATCATAGACACTCCTTTTGATGATGCTCCAGAGGTTCTCAATGGGGTTGAGGTCAGGGGAGCATGGGGGTCACACGATAAGTTTGTCTCCTTTTATGCACATATCAGCCAGAGATGCAGATGTGTTATGTGCAGCATGAGACTGTGCATTATCATGCATGAAAATGATCTTGCTGCGGAATACACGGTTCTTCTTCTTGAACCATGGCAGGAAGTGCTGTTTGAGAAACTCCACATACATTATGGAGTTCATCTTTACCCCTTCAGGGATCCTAAAGGGGCCGACAATCTCTCTCCCCATGTTTCCAGCCCAAAACATTACTCCACCTCCTCCTTGTTGGCGCCTTAGCCGTGTTTGCATGGGGTGTCCATCAACCAGCCATCCTCCACTCCATCCATCTGGACCATCGAGCGTTGCACGACACTCATCGGTGAACAAAACAGTTTTGAAGTCAGTCTTCATGTATTGTTTGGCCCACTGGAGCCGTTTCTGCTTGTGTACAGTGGATAGAGGAGGTCGACAGGATGGCTTCCGCACAGCTGCAAACCTCTGAAGGACCCTGCATCTTGTTGTTCGGGGGATGTTGGAGGCACCAGCAGCTTCAAAAACTTGTCTGCTGCTATGACAAGGCTTTTTTGCCGCTGCTCTTTTAACCTGATGTAATTGACTGTAGGAAAGAGTCCTCAATTTTCCCTTATCAGCACGCACACGTGTGTACTGTGAATCAGCTACATACTTCTTGATTCTGCAATGATCAGGATGAAGTGTCTTGGCAATGTTGATTGTTGTCATGCCTTTACCTAAACACTCCACAATTTGTTGCTTCTCAGCCGCCGACACATCCTTTTTCTTTCCCATTTTGGCAGAAAATGTAGGCTGCTTAATTTTTTCAAAGGAAATGGTTTGGGCCCCCGGGACACTCAGTGAAGAGCATCGGGGAGGCACCCCAAGGCACAGGGGCTGGGACTGGCGGTAGGACGCCTTGCGGTGGACCGCCAAGCTCGATCCTTATAAAAGCTTTTTAACTGCAGCAGCTTTAGTGGACGCTACTGGAGCTGGAATTACCGCGGCTGCTGGCATGAGACTTGCCCTTCAATAGATCCTTGTGAAAGGATTTAAAGTGTACTCATTCAAATTAGAGAGACAATTTAAATTAAAAAGATTAGACCTGCTTCCACCGCAGGGGGGCTCGCTCGACCCACCAGCGGACAGGCACCAGTATTGGGATAGGGGGGCTGACCGTCAGGGTCCACCGCGGCTCTGGCACAAACCCGGCGACACGGAGGTCGCATGGGCAGGAACGGACTGGCCGTGTCGGCTTCGCACTTTTTTGGTTTTAGAAGGGCATGACATGCCTATATCTGTGTCTCCCCCTCCTTTTACTCCTCCACCTCTTTTCTTTTCGCATGACTATATGTACTTGTCACTTTTCCATGTGTTAGTTGTGTCTTCTGAGCAGTTTGTCAGCTTTTGGACACCTTTGAAGTGTTTTCTATGTGTTTTCTATGTGTTTCTATGTGTTTTTGTTTTTTTGTTTGCGTGCCATTGGTTTTACCGGTGTTCGACGGTGTTCGACGAACAGTTCGACGAACAGTTCGGCGAACATACGGGTGTTCGACGAACCGAACCGAACTCGAACACTACGGGGGTGGCTCAACACTAGTCACTAGTCTGCCTTTCATGTAATGTTTATTGTGCAGCCGCAAAATCTGCAGCATGTTAGAATAAAACATGCTTGGCTGAAATCTTGCTGCCCGGGTTTTGGTCAGCATGAAATTGAGTGCAGGTCATTTTTAATGGTAAGAGAAGGGAAGGAAAAAGTAGAGAGCTTATGACATCAACCTTGAGTAGTGAATAGTTGCAAATAGCACATAAAGTGGCAATTTGAAACAGTAGTATGGACATGGGCCTTTATAGGTTTTGATGTTAACGTTCATGATAAAACATTTTAATCTCCCTGGAGTAACCCAATGTCCTGCTGGAAAACCCTGTAGGTATCAAGCATGATGCTACATCTTTAACCATTCTTTGATCAATAGTGGCATGCTGTTGAAGACTAAGATTTTGCTAGGAACATGGAGTAATGACTCGGTGTCAAAAGGCAAATGGGCTGTTGGTCACATTTACATCAGTGCAGGAACGGTGCTGCAATATTGACAAACACACAGACTGATGCAAAACAGGAACTTTTCTCTGCAGATGGAAAAAAGTTAATGGTTAAATTCTTTGGTACTGTTCCTGACAGTTACAGTTTTCACAGTACAATGAAGAGTAGTTTCACTTCTATGTGGTACATACGTAAGGTGTGACATAGACTGAAGACATAATTTGTAGTATGAGTGAATATTAACATGCAGTTGTATTGTGTTTTGATGGTATAATGTAAAATGCATAGAATTTTAAAAGTACTGATGCTGCGGTGTGGGTACTGTATTGGTAGTGCCTAAGGTACACTCAGCTCAGGAGTAAAGACAGTATATAACATTTTTAGTGTTTAGTTAGTGATAGACAGGAACATTAGGGCAGTTAGGCAGTGGCGGGCCTAAGAGTGTATAAGATTTGGTCTACAGTACAGGAACAGAATAGGATACAGTTAAATGTTTGGGAACAGTCCAGCATGGTAGGGGTTAAGACAATCAAAAGGGAGAAGCATTTCCTGTTTTAGTTAGTTAGAGAGAGTCTAAGTAAGGCCACAGCCCAACTATCAGTATTTGGTCAGTATTCGGTCAGTATTTTTTCTCAGGAGTGGAAGCCAAAACCAGGAGTGGGTGATAAATGCAAAATTGGTGCACTTGTTTCTATTATGCCTTTCCTCTGATTGTTCCTCACTTGGTTTTGGCTACCACTTCTGAGAAAAAATACTGACCAAATACTGATAGTGATGCCATGGCCTTAGTGTGAGGTTGGTGGCAAGTGGAAGTTCAAGTCGCAGTAGGCTGTAGGCACATAAAGCCCATAGCATTCTGACAGCATGAATTTGTACTGAATTTCCTGCGGACATTCCTGTAACGTCCGGGGCCTATGCCCTGAACTAGGCACTGTGAAGTGTGCCTTATTCCCTTCCATACAGAGGAAGCCGGACGGGGAAACGCATGATGGAAATGTAATGAATCTCAGGAGTGCTATGGTGCCGGACAGGAAATCTCTGGGTCTGACAGGAGAATCAATCATTGGGATTGTCCAAGCTGAATGTAAACGGAGGCTTGAAATGTGCTGTATTGAGGAAACTAGAACTGGAGGATGCTGTGCCCGAAACTGCG
The DNA here is from genome assembly GCF_046119375.1 of Phyllobates terribilis. Classification (NCBI taxonomy): domain Eukaryota; kingdom Metazoa; phylum Chordata; class Amphibia; order Anura; family Dendrobatidae; genus Phyllobates; species Phyllobates terribilis. The sequence continues at coordinate 846,099,545 of NW_027362761.1, forward strand.
TGTTAAAGTCTGTTGTATTTGAACTGTCCAGTAAAGTTGAATTTATTATAACGAACTGGGTGTCTCCTGATGTGTATGTGGCTGATTCAGGACCAAAGGACATTGATCTAGGGGAGGCCTCTGGCTTGAAAGTGAGTACACTGCATTGTACACAGCACAACATTAATGGACTGGGACACTGTTTATTTGTGGGATGCCAGGGTCAGGCATGAGCGAACATTTCAATGTTCGGTTCGGAAAAGTTCGCCAAACAAATTGATATTCGCCGAATTTATTCTCCAAATGTTCGTCAAACATTTCTGAATTCCTTAGGAGTCAATGGGGGGACCAAAAAAATGCATATACAACACCTACAAACAGGACCAAAAGCTGCCAAAACACATCAAATTAGGTGTAGACACCAGGGAAGTGCCATCAATTGACCCAGAGTACAAGTACTATAATGTCAAAAGGGGTCACCGACTGGTACAACAGGAGAGAGGACCCTGCCTGTGAGGGCGCACTGTCACTGACGAGGCTTGTGAAACCACTGTGCCACGGACCCCGGAGAGCCAGGCGGGGTGTGACTAAGCAAGCACCGGACTGTTTACTAGAGCCTCTGATGGTGAGGTTAGGCTTGGCTCCCGATAAACGCCAGATGTGACTCCAGGACAGACTAATGGACGTGCAGCAGCTGGGCTCAGTAGGACAGACTTGATGGTGCAGCAGACAGAGTCTGTATCAGAGTGCAGCAGGCAAAGTCTGTATCAGAGTGCAGCAGGCAGAGTCTGTATCAGAGTGCAGCAGTCAATGCAGCACACTCAAAGCGACAACATCGCCTACTCTGCACAATCTGCAATTGGGGTGCAAAAGTTCTTGGAGATCCATGACTTGTTCATCTTGATGAAATTTAGGCAGTCTACACTTTCAGTGGACAGCCGGGTGGGCTTATCTGTCAAGACACTACCAGCAGCACTGAAGACACGTTCAAAGGGAATGCTGGCTGCCGGGCATGATAAAACCTCCAAGGTGTGAGAGGCGAGCTCAGGCCATTCATCCATTTTTGAAGACCAAAATGTAAAAGGGTCCAAACCCTCCCTGATGGTATTGATACTGAACTCTAGATACTCCTGCACCATCCTCTCCAGTCGTTCACCACGTATCCGACTTGTACTCTGTTGTACTGGTGTACAAGCTGGTGCAAAAAATGTGTGCAAGGACTCCCAGAAATTGCTTCTGCCACTTACTCTGCTGCTGCTGCTAATGTTTTGGCGTTGACGAACTGATGTGCCGGAGGTTGAAAGACTACAGCTGCGATACACACTGTGTGCCTCACTGTAATCTTGGGGAAAACCTCTAAAGTTGCTTAAAAGCTTGTTTCGATACTCCAACATAAACGGGTCCCTTTCCAGGGTGGGAAGCATCTGGCAAAATTGACTCTTATAACGAGGATCTAACAGATTGGCAACCCAGTAGTCAGCATTATTTCGAATCCTAACTATACAGGGATCATGTTGCATCAAGAAAGCAATCATATGTTGGGCTCTTCTAGGAGGTCCAAAGCCAGGCTGTATTGTGGGCTGCGTAACACAGATGCCTGTTTCCTCCATCCCCTGCTGCCAAGCACGTTCAAACGAGAGGGGATGATTATCCTCTTCATCCTCTGACAGCTGCTTGCCCATCACCTTTTCCTCCTCCATTGGTTCCTCGGCTCTTGAACCTTCAATAACAGTTTGCCTGGTATCACCAAACCCCCTCGATCGCTATAATCAACTGTCACTTGGCATCCGCCTGTGTGACGAGAGTCTGGAAATTTGAGACATTGGTATCCATTCCGCATCCTCCTCTTCTTCTGGGACCACCACCTCCTGCAACAGGTTGTTCAAACTTTGCTCCAGCATGTACTGTATATGACCGGAATAGTGATTCTGATGACGGCATCGTCAGCGATAACCAGTTTAGTAGCCATTTCAAAACCGTGCAGAAGGGTGCAGAGGTCCTTAATCTGTTCCCACTCCGCAAACGTGATATGCCCCAAGTCTGTATTGCGTTGACCCAAGCTATACGTCATGACATACTGCGTCAGAGCTCATTGCTGCTGGCACAGTCGCTGCAACATGTGCACCGTGTCGGCACATCGCAGATCAACCTGTTAACTGGCATGGACAAAGACCTCTGTATTGATGCAAGTCGATGACATGAGGGGTGCGAAAGGACTGGGGGAATCACCTATCGTATGACCAAAAATACAATTACTTGCAGCAATTTCATATTTTGTTCTATGCTTAGCACTAATCAGTTATCCATAGGTGACCCATATCACTGGATGCCAAGTAATTTAATGCATATCTCACTCAGACCACCTATAAATAGTGACGGACAGGAAAGCAAGTCCATATGAGGAAGCCCATGTACATAGCAATAACCGACCTGAGTGGCACACCTCATCCCTCTCCACCAACTCCAATGCACTTTTGGCTTTCGCTTTGCCAGGGAGTAGTGGTGGAGAGGGAATGGGAACCCTAAATAGGGAGGAAACAGCTGTTACTACTTACCAGGGGACGTCCTGATAACTGGGTACCGCCAGCACGTGCACGCCCCCACCGCCGTCACCATCACACCCGGATAGCATCATCCAAATGCAACGATGTCGCAATCAGATGACCCACCTCCTGAGTGCGAGGAAGAGAGTGAGTGGCAAGCACGCGCAGACGGCGCACAACGTCCCCGCAGCCATGATGGAATAGGGCAAAGGAAATGGGCAAAGGAGAAGAGCGTAAACCAAATAAGAAAATATCCCAAGACACCCAGATCATAGTAATAACAAATAAAAAAGCATCATTGGACAAAAAGACTGCTTATGTATGCATATATGGACGCACCTATGGGTTGGTCAGGGTGTCATCACATCATAATTTCGGGTGTGATGGTGACGGCGGTGGGGGCGTGCGCGTGGTGGCGGTACCCAGTAATCAGGACGTCCCCTGGTAAGTAGTAACAGATGTTTGCTCCCTATTTAGGGGGATGAGGTGTGCCACTCAGGTCGGTTATTGCTATGTACATGGGCTTCCTCATATGGACATTACTACTAGCTTTCCTGTCCATCACTATTTATAGGTGGTCTGAGTGAGATATGCATTAAATTACTTGGCATCCAGTGATATGGGTCACCTATGGATAACTGATTAGTGCTAAGCATAGAACAAAATATGAAATTGCTGCAAATAATTGTATTTTTGGTCATATGATAGGTGTTTCCCACAGGCCACATGCCTGAATTATAAGAGGCACAGGGTTGGGCCATGTAAAAAGAATTTCTTTGAAAAAATCTTGCCTTACAATAGTCTTTTCTGCATATTTGCACTTTAAATTGACTATAAATTTTGATAGTACATATGGGCAAATTGATGCAATCCCTGTCTCTCCAGCACATCTGCACTTTAACCCCTTTAAAGCCCAAGACATATTAATACGCGTCTATTCCCTGGGCTTTAAGAGCCTGACCCGTATTAATATGTCATTGCGATTGCGCGCGCACACATGCTGTGCGGGCGTGATCGCCGCCGGGTGTCAGCTGATTGTTACAGCTGACACCCGGTGCTATGTGCAGGGAGCCATCCCGCACCGCTCCCGGCACAATAACCCTCTCAATGCTGCGATCGAAGTCGATCGCAACATTGCGGTGGCTAAGGGGAGGTGATCGCAATACTCACCTCCTCTTCCGGCCTCCAGCGCTGTCTGCCGCGGCTTCCCGGATGTTGCCATGATGACCCTATGTCGTCATGACAACATCCGGGTCACCAGACAACAGGAAGATTTTTTGGTCATGCGCAGTGCATGACCAAACTATCTTCTCCCTGTGCATTCCTGTGCTATACAGGCGATCAGAATAAAAAAAGTGAAAGTCCCATAGTGGGACAAAGAATAAAAATAAAAAAACTGTCAGAAAGTGAAAAAAAAAAAAATTATTTTTTTGTAAAAATATAAAAAAAAAAGAAAAAAAAAATAATCCACCAAAAATAAAAATATAATGTACACATCAAAAAATATTATTGTGAAAAAAAACCCAAACAAACAAAAAAAGTACATATATTTGGTATCACTGCGTCCGGAACGACCTGAACTATAAAATTCTCCCACTAGTTAACCCCTTCAGTGAACACTGTAAAAAAAAAAAAAAAAAAAAAAAAAAAAAAAAAACGAAGCAAAAAACAATGCTTTATCATCACACCGCAAAACAAAAAATGGAATAACACACGATCAAAAAGACAAATATAAATAAAGATGGTACCGTTGAAAACGTCATCTCATCCCGCAAAAAACAAGCCACCATACAGCTCCATCAGCCAAAAAATGAAAAAGTTATAGCTCTCAGAATAAAGCGATGCAAAAAATAATTTTTTCTAAAAAATAGCTTTTATTATGTAAAAGCGCCAAAACATAGTAAAACAATATAAATGTGGTACCGTTTTAAATGTGCTGACCTGAAGAATAAGGCTACCTTATCAATTTTACCACACGCGGAGCAGAGTAAAAAAACAAAACAATTACTGAATATTTGTTTTTTGTTTATTCTACCTCCCAAAAATCGGAATAGAAAGCTATCAAAAAAGGTCACGTGCCTGTAAATGGCACCAATAAAAACGTCAACTCATCCCGCAAAAAACAAGCCATCACATGACTCTGTCGGCCAAAATATGGAAAAATTATAGCTCTCAAAATATGGCGATGCAAAAACTAGATTTTACAAAAAAATGCGTCTTTTAGTATGTAACAGCTGTCAATCATAAAAGCCCGATATGATTCTGGTATCGCTGTAATCGCACCGACCCGAGGAATAAAGTCGTCTAATCACTTATACCACACGAGGAACGGCGTAAAAAATAAACTCTCGGGTTAGGGTTGTGCTATGGTTAGGGCTGGGGTTGGGGTTAGGGTTGTGCTAGGGTTAGGATTGGGGTTAGGGTTGGGCTAGGGTTGGGTTAGGGTTAGTGTTGGGGTTAGGGTTGGGTTAGGGTTGGGCTAGGGTTGGGGTTAGGGTTGCGCTAGGGCTGGGCTAGGGTTGGGGATGGAGTTGGGCTAGGGTTGGGGTTGGGGTTGGGCTAGGGGGCTAAGGTTGGGGTTGGGCTAGGGGGCTAGGGTTGGGGTTGGGATTTTTTTCAAAAGTAAAAAAAAAAAAGATGATATGGCAACTAGTGTTGAGCGCAAGTGCTCGCTATTTGAGTTTGCATCGGGTAATCGGGTATGCATTGAGTATCGTGGGTGCTCGAATGACATGCTCGAGTCTCTGCCCCATATGCTTGACGGCCAAAAAAACCTTGCAGGAATTGCCTGCCTTGCACGAGTGATCCCCGCATGTTTTTTTGGGGTGAAACATGCGGACGGGGACTCGAGCATGTCACTTGATCACCCTTGATACATAGTGCATACTTGAGTACCCGATGCAAACTCAAGTAGCGAGCACTTTCGCTCAAGACTAATGACAACTTATTCAATATGATGACCTAATGTTATCAAATTCTGTGTCATACCTCTGGGTTCAAAATGTTTACTATACACCTTGATAAAATCCTTGAGGGGTGTAGTTTCCAAAATCAGGTCACTTGTGGGGGGTTTCCACTATTTAGGCACATCAGGGGCTCTCCAAACGCGACATGGCGTCCGCTCTCGATTCCAGCCAATTTTGCGTTCAAAAAGTCACACAGTGCTCCTTCCCTTCTGAACTCTGCCGTGCGCCCAAACACTGTATTTTCCCCACATATGGGGTATTGGCGTACTCAGGAGAAATTGCACAAAAGTTTTTAGGGTCCATTTTCTCCTCATACCCTTGGAAAAATAAAAAAATTGGGGCTAAAACATAATTTTTGTGGAAAAAGTTTGATTTTTTTATTTTAACGGCTCCATGTTATAAACTTCTGTAAAGGACTTGGGGGTTCAGGGTGCTCACCACACATGTAGAGAAGTTCCCTGAGGGGTCTAGTTTGCAAAATGTCACTTGTGGGGGGTTTCCACTGTTTAGGCACAACAGGGGCACATCCGCTTATTATTCAAGCAAATTTTACAATCAAAAAGTCAAATGGCGCTCCTTCTTTTCCGAATCCTGCCGTGCGTCCAAACAGTGGTTTTCCCCAACATATGGGGTAAACACTTACTCAGGAGAAATTGCACAACAAACTGCATGGTGCAATTTTTCCTGTTACCCTTGTAAAAATGCAAAATTGGGGGCTGAAAAACATTTTTGTGGGAAAAATGTGAAAATTTTATCTTTATGGCTCAATGTTATAAACTTCTGTGAAGCAACTGGGGGTTCAAGGTGCTCACTAGAGATGAGCGGTGTTCGACTAGAACTGTTCGCCAATCTCAAATTCGAGCTGTTTTGGGCGGTGTTCGAGTTGTTCGACGAACCCGAACGATTTGCAAAAAATTCGGCTGTTCGAGGTTATGTTCGATAACTGTTCGTGCACCAAAAGCGTGTCCTGCATGTCTGGTGCTATTTAGAGCACCAATCATGCAGGGATTGTCTGCCACTCACTGTAATGCTACAGCCATGGTGGTTGTGGCATTACAGTGATTGCCCAAATCGATGGGAACAGTGCCAACAGTGAAACATGAAAAGCCGGCAATTCAGCAGCGGCATACACCTGTACCCGACAATTTAGAACCGAAAGAATAGAGCTTCACACATAGATTAGATAGATATAAACATGTCAGCCACATATATACGAAGTACAGTGAAAGTGCTGCTTACTGTACTTGTCATTTAGCGTAAAGGATTTATCAAAAAAAATAATAGTGTTTTCATGCACCGTCTCTTTAAAAAAGCCGGCCGGCAATTCAGCAGCGGTACCCGACAATTTATAACAGACAGAATAGAGCTTCACACATAGATTAGATAGATAGAAACATGTCAGTCACATATATATGAAGTACAGTGACAGTGCTGGTTACTGTACTTGTCATTTAGTATTAAAATAAAGGATTTATTATTAAAAAAATTGGGGTGGGGTTCCCCTTAATTTTAGGCTCTAGCGGAGGTTAAGCAGACGGCTGGGGCAGATGTTTGAAGCCTGGGAAGGGGGTAATACCCACGGAGCTTCCCAGGCTACTAATATCAGCCCCCAGCTGAATACATAGCCTTTACTAGCTATTAAAATGGGGGACCCCCCAAAAAAATGACGTGGGGTCCCCCCTAATTTAATAGCTAGCAAAGGCTAGGCAGACAGCTGGGGGCTGATATTAATAGCCCAGGAAGGGAGCCATGAATATTGGCCCCCTCCCAGGCTAGAAACACCAGCCGTCAGCCGCCCCAGAAATGGCGCATTCATAGGATGCGCCAATTCTGACACTTAGCCTCGCTCTTCCACGCTGCCCTGGTGCGGTGGCAGGGGGTAATAGGGTTGGGGTTGATGTCAGCTTATAATGACAGCTGACATCAAGCCCAGGATAGTAATGGAGAGGCGTCTATAAGACACCCCCATTACTAACCCCATAGTCAAAGTTAAAAAAAACACAAACACCCAGAATAAAGTCCTTTAATTGAAATAAAGACACAATCCTTTATTGTTCTAAATTAAACCATACTTACCGTCACGCCCATTCCAGCTGAAGCCAACGATCTCCTGCAATAAAAGAAAAATAATAAAGCAACCTCATCCTTACCTTTCCATGGTTCCCACGACAGCTTCAGCTCTGCTACATCGAGATGACAGGCTGGACCGCAGCAGAACGCTGCCATCCAGCCTCTCATCCCGCAGACACTGAGAAGCGCAGGCTTGCTTGCGCTGCTCAGCGTCTCTCTGTGACGACATCCAGATGAGCCGAGTTCATGTCCAATGAACTCGGCTCACCTCATGCACGTCACTGACAGCGTGGGAAAATTCTCACGCTGAAGCGGTGAGTGCAGGAGAATTCTCCCACGCTGTCAGTGACGTGCATAAGGTGAGCTCATGTCCAATGAACTCAGCTCACCTCCTGCACGTCACTGACAGCGTGGGAGAATTCTCCTGCACTCAGCGCTTCAGCGTGAGAATTCTCCCACGCTGAAGCGCTGAGTGCAGGAGAATTTTCCCACGCTGTCAGTGACGTGCATAAGGTGAGCTCATGTCCAATGAACTCAGCTCACCTCCTGCACGTCACTGACAGCGTGGGAGAATTCTCCTGCACTCAGCGCTTCAGTGTGAGAATTCTCCCACGCTGAAGCGCTGAGTGCAGGAGAATTTTCCCACGCTGTCAGTGACGTGCATGAGGTGAGCCGAGTTCATTGGACATTAACTCGGCTCATCTGGATGCCCTCACAGAGAGACACTGTGGAGCGCAAGCAAGCCTGCGCTTCTCAGTGTCTGCGGGATGACAGGCTGGATGGCAGCGTTCTGCTGCGGTCCAGCCTGTCATCTCGATGTAGCAGAGCTGAAGCTGTCAGGGGAACCATGGAAAGGTAAGGATGATGTTGCTTTATTATTTTTCTTTTATTTCAGGAGATCGTTGGCTTCAGCTGGAATGGGCGTGATGGTAAGTATGGTTTAATTTAGAACAATAAAGAATTGTGTGTTTATTTCAATTAAAGGACTTTTTTCTGGGTGTTGTGTTTTTTTTAAATACTTTACTAGAAATTCATGGTGGTCATGTCTAATATTGGCGTGACCCCATGAATTTCGGGCTTAGGGCCAGCTGATAATGCCAAGCTGGCCCTAACCCCTTTATTACCCAGTGAGCCACTGCATCAGGGCCCTGGATGAGTTGGGTACAGCGCCAGAAGATGGCGCTTCTATGAACGCGCCATTTTCCGGGGTGGCTGCGGACTGCAATTTGCAGCGGGGGTGGCCCAGAAAGCTTGGGCCTCCCTGCGCTGCGGATTCCAGCCCACAGCTGCCTAGTTGTACCTGGCTGGACACAAAAACAGGGCGAAGCCCCACGTCAATTTTCTTTAAATTATTTCATGAAATAATTAAGAAAAAAAGGGCTTTCCTATATTGTTGTGTCCGGCCAGGTACAAATAGGCAGCTGGTGGTTGGGGGCAGCCCGTTCCTGCCTGCTGTACCTGGCTGGACACAAATATAGTGCGAAGCCCCACGTCAATTTTTTTTAAATTATTTCATGAATTTCCTGAAATAATTTAAAAAAATTGAAGTGGGGCTTCGCACTATATTTGTGTCCAGCCAGGTACAGCAGGCAGGAACGGGCTGCCCCCATCCACCAGCTGCCTATTTGTACCTGGCCGGACACAACAATATAGGGAAGGCCTTTTTTTCTTAATTATTTCATGAATTTCATGAAATAATTAAAAAAAAAGTACGTGGGGCTTCGCCCTATTTTTGTGTCCAGCCAGGTACAACTAGGCAGCTGGGGGCTGGAATCTGCAGCGCAGGGAGGCCCAAGCTTTCTGGGCCCCCCCCCCCGCTACAAATTGCAGTCCGCAGCCACCCCGGAAAATGGCGCGTTCATAGAAGCGCCATCTTCTGGCGCTGTACCCAACTCATCCAGGTCCCTGGTGCGGTGGCTCACTGGGTAATAAAGGGGTTAGGGACAGCTTGGTATTATCAGCTGGCCCCAAGCCCAAAATTCATGGGGTCACGCCAGTATGAATTTCTAGTAAAGTATTTAAAAAAAACACAACACCCAGAATAAAGTCCTTTAATTGAAATAAAGACACAATTCTTTATTGTTCTAAATTAAACCATACTTACCATCACACCCATTCCAGCTGAAGCCAACGATCTCCTGCAATAAAAGAAAAATAATAAACCAACCTCATCCTTACCTTTCCATGGTTCCCACGACAGCTTCAGCTCTGCTACATCGAGATGACTGGCTGGACCGCAGCAGAACGCTGCCATCCAGTCTGTCATCCCGCAGACACTGAGAAGCGCAGGCATGCTTGCGCTCCTCACTGTCTCGCTGTGACGGCATCCAGATGAGCCGAGGTCATGTCCAATGAACTCGGCTCACCTCATGCACGTCACTGACAGCGTGGGAAAATTCTCACGCTGAAGTGCTGAGTGCAGGAGAATTCTCCCACGCTGTCAGTGATGTGCATGAGGTGAGCTCATGTCCAATGAAGTCAGCTCACCTCCTGCACGTCACTGACAGCGTGGGAAAATTCTCCTGCAATCAGCGCTTCAGCGTGAGAATTTTCCCACGCTGTCAGTGACGTGCATGAGGTGAGCCGAGTTCATTGGACATGAACTCGGCTCATCTGGATGTCGTCACAGAGAGACGCTGAGCAGCGCAAGCAAGCCTGCGCTTCTCAGTGTCTGCGGGATGACAGGCTGGATGGCAGCGTTCTGCTGCGGTCCAGCCTGTCATCTCGATGTAGCAGAGCTGAAGCTGTCGTGGGAACCATGGAAAGGTAAGGATGAGGTTGCTTTATTATTTTTCTTTTATTGCAGGAGATCGTTGGCTTCAGCTGGAATGGGCGTGATGGTAAGTATGGTTTAATTTAGAACAATAAAGGATTGTGTCTTTATTTCAATTAAAGGACTTTATTCTGGGTGTTTGTGTTTTTTTTAACTTTGACTATGGGGTTAGTAATGGGGGTGTCTTATAGACGCCTCTCCATTACTAACCTGGGCTTGATGTCAGCTGGCATTATAAGCTGACATCAACCCCAACCCTATTACCCCCTGCCACCGCACCAGGGCAGCGTGGAAGAGCGAGGCTAAGTGCCAGAATTGGCGCATCCTATGAATGCGCCATTTCTGGGGCGGCTGACGGCTGGTGTTTCTAGCCTGGGAGGGGGCCAATATTCATGGCTCCCTTCCTGGGCTATTAATATCAGCCCCCAGCTGTCTGCCTAGCCTTTGCTAGCTATTAAATTAGGGGGGACCCCACGTCATTTTTTTGGGGGGGTCCCCCATTTTAATAGCTAGTAAAGGCTATGTATTCAGCTGGGGGCTGATATTAGTAGCCTGGGAAGCTCCGTGGGTATTACCCCCTTCCCAGGCTTCAAACATCTGCCCCAGCCGTCTGCTTAACCTCCGCTAGAGCCTAAAATTAAGAGGAACCCTACGCCAATTTTTTTAATAATAAATCCTTTATTTTAATACTAAATGACAAGTACAGTAACCAACACTATCACTGTACTTCATATATATGTGACTGACATGTTTCTATCTATCTAATCTATGTGTGATGCTCTATCTTTCTGTTCTAAATTGTCGGGTACCGCTGCTGAATTGCCGGCCGGCTTTTTTAAAGAGACAGTGCATGAAAACACTATTATTTTTTTAAATAAATCCTTTACACTAAATGACAAGTACAGTAAGCAACACTATCACTGTACTTATTATATATGTGACTGACATGTTTCTATCTATCTAATCTATGTGTGAAGCTCTATTCTTTCTGTTATAAATTGTCGGGTACAGATGCTGAATTGCCGGCCGGCTTTTTTAAAGAGACGGTGCATGAGAACACTAATATTTTTTTTAATAAATCCTTTACACTAAATGACAAGTGCAGTAACCAACACTGTCACTGTGCTTCTTATATGTGTGACTGACATGTTTCTATCTATCTAATCTATGTGTGATGCTCTATTCCTTCTTGTCTAAATTGTCGGGTACCGGTGTATGCCGCTGCTGAATTTGCCGGCCGGCTTTTTTAAAGAGAGTGTCTTCTGAGCAGTTTGTCAGCTTTTGGACACCTTTGCAGGTGTTTTCTATGTGTTTCTATGTGTTTTTGTTTGCCTGCCATTGGTTTTAACGGTGTTCGACGGTGTTCTAAGGTGTTCGACGAACAGTTCGACGAACAGTTCCTCGAACATCCCGGTGTTCGACGAACCGAACCGAACCCGAACACTACGGGGGTGGCTCAACACTAGTGCTCACCACACATCTAGATAAGCTCCCTGAGGAGTCTAGTTTCGAAAATGGTGTCACTTGTGGGGGGTTTCCACTGTTTAGGCACATCAGGGGCTCTCCAAACGCAACATGGCGTCCGCTAATTATTCAAGCAAATTTTACATTAAAAAAGTCAAATGACGCTCCTTCCCTTCCGAACCCTGCCGTGCGCCCAAACAGTGGTTTTCCCCACATATAGGGTATCTGCGTGCCCAGGGGAAATTGCACAACAAATTTTGGGGTCCATTTTTTCCTGTTACCCTTGCGAAAATAAAAAAAATTGGGTCTAAAGTAACATTTTTGTGAAAAAAGTTAAATGTTAATTTTTTTCTTCCACATTCCAAAAATTCCTGTGAAGCACCTGAAGGGTTTATAAAGTTCATAAATGTGGTTTTGAGCACCTTGAGGGGTGCAGTTTTTAGAATGGTGTCACTTTTGGATATTTTCTGTCACAAAGACCCCTCAAAGTGACTTCAAATATGATGTGGTCCCTAAAAAAATGGTTTTGTAAATTTTGTTGGAAAAATAAGAAATCGCTGGTCAACTTTTAACCCTTATAGCTCAATAATAAAAAAATGTTGGTTTCAAAATTGTGCTCATGTAAAGTACACATGTGGGAAATGTTATTTTTTAACTATTTTTTGTGACATATCTCTCTGATTTAAGGGTATAAAAATTAAAATTTTGAAAATTGCAAAATTTTCAACATTTTTGCCAAATTTCCATTTTTTTCACAAATAAACGCAAGTGATATAGAAGAAATTTTACTACAATCATGAAGTACAATATATCATGACAAAACATTCTCAGAATCAGGCGGATCCGTTGAAGCGTTCCAGAGTAATTACCTCATAAAGTGACAGTGGTCAGAATTGTAAAAATTGGCCTGGTCATTAACGTGCAAACCACCTTGGGTTGTAAAGGGGTTAAAGTAGCAATACGTGTAAAAAGGATTTCTTTGAATAAATCTTACCTTATAATAGTCTTTCTGGCATACCTGCACTTGAAATTAGTTATATATCTTGACAGTATATGTGGGCAGATTGATGCAATTGTTGTCTTTTCAGCACATCTGCACTTCTTAGTGGTTATACACCTTGGTAGCACATTTGGGTAGATTGTTGTAATCCTTGTCATCTTAAATATTAGATTTATTCCCCGTCAATGTATTGATAGATCTTAGTATTTATTTTCTATTAATTGCATCTCTGAATGGATCTTCCTTGTTTGGAAAACAATCTGATATAATCTGTGCAACCTCCTCAGTAATTAGTAGAACCCAACTTAGCCTTGTACACTGCCTGTTATTATGAATAATCAATTCATGTAGTACATCCATCCATCTCCATAAGATGCATATTTTAATACACTATTTCTTCTTCCTTACCTTTTGTTTTTATGGTGTGTGTTTTGTGTTTTAAATAAACAGTACAGACCAAAAGTTTGGCCACACCTTCTCATTTAAAGATTTTTCTGTATTTTCATGACTATGAAAATTGTACATTCACACTGAAGGCATCAAAACTATGAATTAACACATGTGGAATTATATACTTAACAAAAAAGTGTGAAACAACTGAAAATATGTCTTATATTCTAGGTTCATCAAAGTAGCCACCTTTTGCTTTGATGACTGCTTTGCACACTCTTGGAATTCTCTTGATGAGCTTCAAGAGGTAGTCACCGGAAATGGTTTTCACTTCACAGGTGTGCCCTGTCAGGTTTAATAAGTGGGATTTCTTGCCTTATAAATAGGGTTGGGACCATCAGTTGTGTTGTGCAGAAGTCAGGTGGATACACAGTTGATAGTCCTACTGAATAGACTGTTAGAATTTGTATTATGGCAAGAAAAAAGCAGCTAAGTAAAGAAAAACGAGTGGTCATCATTACTTTAAGAAATGAAGGTCAGTCAGTGCGAAAAATTGGGAAAACTTTGAAAGTGTCCCCAAGTGCAGTTGCAAAAACCATCAAGCGCTACAAAGAAACTGGCTCACATGAGGACCGCCCCAGGAAAGGAAGACCAAGAGTCACCTCTGCTTCTGAGGATAAGTTTATCCGAGTCACCAGCCTCAGAAATCGCAGGTTAACAGCAGCTCCGATTAGAGACCAGGTCAATGCCACACAGAGTTCTAGCAGCAGACACATCTCTACAACAACTGTTAAGAGAAGACTTTGTGCAGCAGACCTTCATGGTAAAATAGCTGCTAGGAACCACTGCTAAGGACAGGCAACAAGCAGAAGAGACTTGTATGGGCTAAAGAACACAAGGAATGGACATTAGACCAGTAGAAATCTGTGCTTTGGTCTGATGAGTCCAAATTTGAGATCTTTGGTTCCAACCACTGTGTCTTTGTGCGACGCAGAAAAGGTGAACGGATGGACTCTACATGCCTGGTTCCCACCGTGAAGCATGAAGGAGGAGGTGTGATGGTGTGGGGGTGCTTTTCTGGTAACACTGTTGGGGATTTATTCAAAATTGAAGGCATACTGAACCAGCATGGCTACCACAGCATCTTGCAGCGGCATGCTGTTCCATCCGATTTGCATTTAGTTGGACCATCATTTATTTTTCAACAGGAAAATGACTCCAAACACACCTCCAGGCTGTGTAAGGGCTATTTGACCAAGAAGGAGAGTGAAGGGGTGCTACGCCAGGTGACCTGGCCTCCACAGTCACCAGACCTGAACCCAATCGAGATGGTTTGGGGTGAGCTGGGCCGCAGAGTGAAGGCAAAAGGGCCAACAAGTGCTAAGAATCTCTGGGAACTCCTTTAAGATTGTTGGAAGACAATTTCCGGTGACTACCTCTTGAAGCTCATCAAGAGAATGCCAAGAGTGTGCAAAGCAGTCATCAAAGCAAAAGGTGGCTACTTTGAAGAACCTAGAATATAAGACATATTTTCAGTTGTTTCACACTTTTTTGTTAAGTATATAATTCCACATGTGTTAATTCATAGTTGTGATGACTTCAGTGAAAATGTACAATTTTCAAAGTCATGAAAATACAGAAAAATCTTTAAATTAGAAGGTGTGTCCCAACTTTTGGTCTGTACTGTATGTCTAATAAAGATTTATAATTTTAAATCTGTTTTGTGCTTAATTTATGAATAATCAAATAAGGTGTAACTCTTGATTTATTCGTAAGCTTTGCATAATTGCTGATATATCAGTATTTTCTTCGGTACAGGTTATTGCTCAAGTTGAGCCTGGAGAGCTGCCCACAACTATTCACCTGTATGACTGAGATCTCCAAGGCATATTAATTTGAAGACTGCCTGATTACGGTGAGCCTTGACTGCACAATACGGAGGTGCCGTGCATTCCCTCCGCACCCTTGGAACACGTGTCTCATTAAGGCAGAGGTTGAGTGCGCTGGTGGAGGCCCTAGAGGAGGTGGCGAATGCAGAAGCAGCGGAGGAAGTGGGAAATACAGAGATTTCTTCTGCAAGCCTTGGGGATTCCAAGATTTGTGGAGCAGCCCCTTCCCCGCCTGCCCCCACAGCCACCAGAGTCACTCTGTGCCCAGTCAGCGAGATGTAACGCCCTTGGCCATGCTTACTCGTCCAGGTGTCTGTGGTGAATGCACCCTGGCACACGTAGATTTAGACAAAGAACGAGTGGTGATGTCTGCTAATTGCTGGTGTTGCGCAGGCACAGTTTTCGTAGAGAAGTAATGGCGTCTGGGCAACTGGTACTGGGGGACTGCGACGGCCATCAGTTTTCAGAAACCGTCTGTATCCACCAGGTGGAAAGGCAGCATTTCCGTGGCCAACAGATTGGAGAATGTGGCATTCAACCTCTTAGCTTTGTCATGCAGAGGATGAAACAATCTTTTACGTGACCACAACTGCGGGACCAAGGGCTGGCTAAGGTGCTGAGAGAGGGCGGAGTATGTGAACCAGAAAAACTGGTGGAGCGTGAGTGAGGTGCAGATGTTACAGTGGATTGAGAAACATGCGGTGTGCTCGGTGAAACAAACACAGCAGGCGTGTCCGCTTCCATTACAGGTGACGGGCTGTCACTCAGCCTGACTGGAGCGGGTAATGAACTGGAGTTTCTGTGATGGGATACCTGCGTGACAATACTTGGCACAGTAACAGAGGAGGAGGAAGAAGCAGCGGATGTGTTTGATGGGGCAGCTGATGGTTGTTGAGCTGCGCTGGTCCGCATTTCAGAGCGGTAAGATTCCCAGCGTAAAGAATGTTTAAGCATGTGGAGGTTCATGCATGTAGTAATCAAATTATTGCAGTTTTTCCCTCTACTGAGTTTTTTATTGCAAAGTTTGCAGATAACGTGAGTTGACTCCTTTGCAGTGACGAAAAGGGCCCATGCTAGGCAACCCTTGCTGCCCCTGCGAGCAGCAGAACCGTGACTGCTGCTGGCCACAGAGAAAGTTGTGGCTTAGGATGCAGTGCTCCTTGTGCTTGCATCACTCCCTGTCTGCGCCGTAGGGCAAAATGTAACCTCCTCGTCTTCCTCCTCCACCTCCTCAGATGAGCTACTTGGCTACGTGACTCTGGGTTCACACCAAGTAGGATCTTCAACCTCGTCATCATCCACTGTGTTATCCCATTCCTCGCCCTCATAGTGACCACTCTCCTCTTGTTGCCCTGACAGCACAGTACAGTCCACATGAGCCTCAAGTATCTGAGTCTCATCGGGATCACCTTCCTCCCCTGCAGGTAACGTCTGGTGATGAGGGTCAGGAACCTGCTCGGACCCTACTTCGTCCTGCCCCGAATCCAAGTTAAAAAAATTTTGGGCATCGGTGCAGATGCTTTCCTCCCTTTGACTCTGTGACTGTTTGGAGTACACTTCTGATGCCCATGGTGTAGAATGGGTGAAGAGTAGTGTTGAGTGAGCACTAAAATGCTCGGTGCTCGAAGCTCGGGCTGAGCTCACCGTGATACTTGGGTGCTCGACCTGAGCAAGGAGCCCAATGTTAGTCAATGG
Source organism: Phyllobates terribilis (assembly GCF_046119375.1). Classification (NCBI taxonomy): domain Eukaryota; kingdom Metazoa; phylum Chordata; class Amphibia; order Anura; family Dendrobatidae; genus Phyllobates; species Phyllobates terribilis. The sequence continues at coordinate 846,116,314 of NW_027362761.1, forward strand.
GAGACCCAAGCATTTTTGCGGCGGCACCCCCGGCAGTCAGTAAAAAGCCTAAAAAGTGCCCAAAACGATAGTGACAGTGCTCAAATAGCATGGGGACAGCATGGGGATCACCCCAGGAAGCAATTCTGACCCCCAGGTCACTGTTGTCAACAACGTGGTCAGAGGTATTAAGCCACTTTTACGGGCTCACAATAAAACATTCAAAAATGAAACTGAAACTGTTTTCCTGTGAAATATGTTAAGGAACAACCTTTCCAGGGCAAAGACTTGTGTATAAGGTAAAATAAATAACCAAAAACAAAAATACTCCTCCACACCTTGGGCTATATTCACAAGTAGCATTTTTTATGCGCTTTTGCACTTTTGTATTGCTTTCAACCGTGACAAATGCATTCACCGGGAAATGTCATTTTAACATTTTACAACCTTATCTGGCCATGTGCTGTGTGACACATGCATACAGTGCTGAAAAGACATGGGAACAGCATGGGGAAGACCCTTGGAAGCATCTCTGGGTCACTGCCTAAAAGTGTGCCCATCAGAAGTCATCCTTGTCGCATCAGAAGATGCAGACTTGCAACTATCCCCATGCAAGTCCTTGTCCCAGGGCAGTGTTCAATTGTACCTCCCCCATTCCTTGCAATGCAAGTGCAAGTATGCAGCCTGCCACCCACCCATCCACCCCCAGACTGCAATACCATACTGCTTACTTGCTTGCACTTAAAATTGGGCCTTTTAGGCACGTGGAGGTGGAATCTGGCCACCACGTCATGGCTGCAATGGCGGCCTGGTATCCATACTCAGTCCCCAGCCGCCCGGCGGCCGGGTGTCCACGCTCGGTTCCCAGCCACCAGGGAGCGGCCGGGTGTCCATACTCACTTCCCAGCCGCCCCTATTTGTCCCGGTAACCTTCCCCACACTTTTCTTAGCCTGGCCTGCTTTAGGGCAGCATTGGTCGAGCCCACCAGACAACCAGACTCCTCCGGTAGGCCCTGGCTTCTCCATCAGGGGAGCTGAGAGTGCCAAGGTGAGGAGCATGATGATGATAGAAGTTAGCATCTGCTTTGTTTTCTTGGAATGCAAGCGTAAGTGTGCAGCCTGCCACCCACCCACCCCAAGGCTGCAATACAATACTGCTAGCTTGCTTGCACTTGAAATGAGGCCTTTTAGGCTTGTGGAGGCAGACGCCGGCCACCGTGTCATGGCTGCGTCGGTGGCCTGGTATCCATACTCAGTCCCCAGCCGCCCGGTGGCCGGGTGTCCACACTCGGTCCCCAGCCGCCAGGGGGTGGCCGGGTGTACATACTTGGTCCCCAGCCGCCCCTATTTGTCCCAGTAACCTTCCCCACACTTTTCTTAGCCTGGCCTGCTTTAGGGCAGCATTGACCGAGCCCACCAGACAACCCAACTCCTCTGGTAGGCCCTGGCTTCTCCATCAGGGGAAGAGCCAAGGTGAGGAGCATGATGATGATGATAGAAGTTATCATCTGCTTTGTTTTCTTGGAATTCAAGCGTAAGTGTGCAGCCTGCCACCCACCCACCCCCAGGCTGCAATACAATACTGCTAGCTTGCTTGCACTTGAAATGAGGCCTTTTAGGCTTGTGGAGGCAGATGCCGGCCACCGTGTCATGGCTGCGTCGGTGGCCTGGTATCCATACTCAGTCCCCAGCCGCCCGGTGGCCGGGTGTCCACACTCGGTCCCCAGCCGCCAGGGGGTGGCCGGGTGTACATACTTGGTCCCCAGCCGCCCCTATTTGTCCCAGTAACCTTCCCCACACTTTTCTTAGCCTGGCCTGCTTTAGGGCAGCATTGACCGAGCCCACCAGACAACCCAACTCCTCTGGTAGGCCCTGGCTTCTCCATCAGGGGAAGAGCCAAGGTGAGGAGCATGATGATGATGATAGAAGTTATCATCTGCTTTGTTTTCTTGGAATTCAAGCGTAAGTGTGCAGCCTGCCACCCACCCACCCCCAGGCTGCAATACCACACTGCTAGCTTGCTTGCACTTGAAATGAGGCCTTTTAGGCTTGTGGAGGCAGACGCCGGCCACCATGTCAAGGAGGCGTCGTCGGCCTGGTATCCATACTCAGTCCCCAGCCGCCCGGAGGCCGGGTGTCCACGCTCGGTTCCCAGCCACCAAAAAGCGGCCGGGTGTCCATACTCGTTCCCCAGCCGCCCCTATTTGTCCCGGTAACCTTCCCCACACTTTTCTTAGCCTGGCCTACTTTAGGGCAGCATTGGTCAAGCCCACCAGACAACCAGACTCCTCCGGTAGGCCCTGGCTTCTCCATCAGGGGAGTTGAGAGTTCCAAGGTGAGGAGCATGATGATGATGATAGCCCCTATTTGTCCCGGTGCGCCTTATACACAAGCGTGCATACTAAAACATTACCTGTGCCCTCCCCAGTGCATTTAGTGGGAAGGACAGCCTAACCTCAAACACGTGGACAAGTGAATGTGGCCAGGGATGGTCCATCTCACTGACGCCTTCACAATGGGTTAATATTGTGGAAGCCGGGACACAGTTGGACACTGGGATGCAACACGTCCTCCAGACATAGAAGATTGCGGGTCCTGGGTCAATCAGGCTTCATCACAAAGTTCCGAAGGTAGACAGCAGCAGTGGTCGGCCTCCTACACAACGAGTAAATTATTCATGATCATGAGGCCATCCATCTCCTTAGCTTTCTGTTCCTTGGAATGCAAGCGCATGTATATAGTAGCGACTAGGCCTGAGGTGGTCAGTGTTTTGGCACATATCCTACCTCCTCCAAGGATTGCTGGATGTTTTCCTGCTACTTTCCCAGTTCTATGACTCCCGTTAAAACAAAGCTTCAGGTGATGAATGATTGATGAGGTGGTGGCAAAGGAGAAAGAGCAGGAGGAACAGGGACCATTCACATCAATATCAGGCCAGTCAACCACACATGTCTTGTAGGATATGTTTCTGTACCAAAAGGAGTGGTTCGGCTACACAGTTATAGGGCATACAGTGAGTGCAATGCCTTCCAAAAATTTTGAAGCACTTCAATGCCCCTTGGAAGTGACATGGAGGTCAGAGGGCCTTAACTAAACTGTTTTTCCATTTATAGCAACTGGGTCTCCTGTACACTGTTTGCCTAAGCAGTGAATGGACGGCTTTCCAAAAATTATGAGGAACTGCAATGCCCCTTGAAACTGACGTGGATTACAGCGTACTACAAACCTTCTACCCATTATTTGGGAGTGGGTCTCCCTTAGTGTTTGCCTATGCATTGAAAAGCAAAAGCTGACTAAAATTAGGAGGAAATGCAATGCCCGTTGGAAGAGTCGTGGAGGTTAGAGGTAATTAAAAACAACATTTCAATGCCCCTTGGAAGAGCTGTGGAGTTCAGAGTGGTTTAACAGGACGGTTTTAACGCCCCTTGGAAGAGACGTGGAGGTCACAGTAGCTTAACAAGACAGTTTTAATGCCCCTTGGAAGAGTGGTGGAGGTTGCAGTGGAATAAAAAGACAATATCAATGCCCCTTGGAAGAGTGGTGGAGGTCGCAGTGGAATAAAAAGACAATATCAATGCCCATTAGAAGAGTGGTGGAGGTCGCAGTGGAATAAAAAGACAATATAAATGCCCCGTGGATGAGACGTGGAGGTCACAGTAGCTTAACAAGACGGTTTTAATGCCCCGTGGAAGAGTGGTGAAGGTTGCAGTAGAATAAAAAGACAATATCAATGCCCCTTGAAAGAGTGGTGGAGGTCACACTAGCTTAACAAGATGGTTTTAATGCCCATTGGAAGAGACGTGGAGGTCACAGTAGCTTAACAAGATGGTTTTAATGCCCCTTGGAAGAGTGGTGGAGGTCGCACTGGAATAAAAAGACGGTTTTAATGGCCCTTGGAAGAGACGTGGAGGTCACAGCAGCTTAACAAGATGGTTTTAATGCCCCTTGAAAGACACGTGGAGGTCACAGTAGCTTAACAAGACGGTTTTAATGCCCCTTAGAAGAGACTTGGAGATCAGCGTGGTTTAACAAGATGGTTTTAATGCCCCTTGGAAGAGACGAGGAAGTCACAGTAGCTTAACAAGACGGTTTTAATGCCCCTTGGAAGAGACGTGGAGGTCACAGTAGCTTAACAAGACGGTTTTAATGCCCCTTGGTAGAGACGTGGAGGTCACAGTAGCTTAACAAGACGTTTTTAATGCCCCTTGGAAGAGACGTGGAGGTCAGAGTCTTTTAACAAGATGGTTTTAATGCCCCATGGAAGAGACATGGAGGTCACAGTAGCTTAAAAAGACAATATTAATGCCCCTTACAAGAGCCATGCAGTACAGCATATTAAAAACATTATTCCCATTATTGGGGAGTGGGTCTCCCACAGTCTTTGCCTATGCCTTCCAAGCAAAACCTGCCAAAAATTAGGACGGAGGAACTTGCAATGCCCCTTACAAGAGCCATGCAGTGCAGCATATTAAAAACATTATTCCCATTATTGGGGAGTGGGTCTCCCATAGTCTTTGCCTATGCCTACCAAGCAAAAGCTGCCAAAAATTAGGATGGGGGAACTTGCAATGCCCCTTACAAGAGCCATGCAGTACAGCATATTAAATTCATTATTCCCATTATTGGGGAGTGGGTCTCCCATAGTCTTTGCCTATGACTTCCAAGCAAAAGCTGCCAAAAATTAGGACAGAGGAACTTGAAATGCCCCTTACAAGAGCCATGCAGTACAGCATATTAAAAACACTATTCCCATTATTGGGGAGTGGGTCTCCCATAGTCTTTGCCTATGCCTTCCAAGCAAAAGCTGCCAAAAATTAGGACGGAGGAACTTGCAATGCTGGCAACATGGACCACGTTCACCCTGGTGGTATAGTGGTGGTGGAGGCTGAGGATAAGGAGAAGAGCAAAAAACAGATGAAATGAGGAAGCGTATACCAATGTGTGGGTGTGAAGTGGTGCATGGGAATACACCTCCCGAAATAACACAGTGGATTTGACTTTGTTACTCTGCTGTCAATTGGTGGTGATGAGAAGTCTGGCCCAATCCAGCCCTTGACAGGCGAGTGCGCTTTTCAGTTATAATTCCCCCAGCGGAACTAAAAACATGCTCCGATAACACGCTAGCGGCAGGGCAGGCCAGGACCTCCAAGGCATACAGACCGAGTTTACTCCAAGTGTCCAGCTTGGATACCCAATAATTAAAAGGCACAGAGGAATCACGGAGGACGCTGGTACGGTCGGCAAGGTACTCCCTCACCATCTTTTGAAACTTTCCACTCCTTGTGAGAGTACCCCGAGCCTCAGGGCCTTTTATCTGGGCCGGTCTCAGAAAACTGTCAAAGAATGTTGACAGTGTTCCCCTGCCTCTGCTGGATTGGAGTTGCGTCTTGGTTGGGCAACGAACTGTGACCTCTGCGGCTAGCGTGTTCAGATGGGAATTTTTTTAACAGTTCTGCAGCAAGGGCCTTCTGTTACTGCCCCATTTTTGTAGACCTCTCCACCTCAGGAATAAGAGAGTGAAAGTTCTCCTTGTAGCGGTGGTCTAAAAGTGTCACCAACCAGTAATGACTGTCACCCAATATTTTGACAACGCGAGGGTCACGGTTAAGGCAGCGTAACATAAAGTCAGCCATGCGTGCCAGACTTGTAACGGGCAAGATTTCCGTGTCCTCACCAAGATGATGACAGACCATGCACTCCTCCTCCTCCCCCCTGTCCTCAGGCCACCCACGCTGAACCGACGGTATGACAGTTGTACAGGTACTACCGTCTACAGCGCATGATACCAGCTCCTGTTCTTCCTCCTCCCCCTCCTCTCCCTTATTGTCCCCCAATGCACGTTGGGATGAGATGAGGCTGGGCTGTGTGTAATCGCCCGCTACGGCTTCTTGATCCCTCTCATCATACTCTGGCTGCAATGCCTCCTCTTTAATTCTCTGCAGAGAGTGTTGCAAAAGACAGAGAAGTGGGATGCTGATGCTAATGTTGGCATCATCGCCACTCACCATCTTGGTGGACTCCTCTACGTTTGTCAGGATGGTACATATGTCAGACATCCATGTCCACTCCTGAGGTCTTATGTGTGGAGTCTGACCTGAATATCGACGGCCTTGTTGCAGCTGGTACTCCACAACTGCTCCTATTTGCTCACAAATCCTTTGCCACAGGTGGAGGGTAGAGTTCAAATGTGTGGGGACATTACACACCAGTCGGTGTGCCGGAAGTTGCAAACGCTGCTGTAACACAGCAAGGGCGGCGGAAGCTGCAGCCGACTTCCGAAAATGAGCTGACAGGCGGCGTGCTTTGACCAGCAGATCTGGCAACTCGGGGTACGATTTAAGAAACCGCTGAACCACGAGGTTAAGCACATGGGCCAGGCATAGTAAGTGTGTGATCTCGCCTCGCCTCAGAGCCGCCACCAGGTTACGCCCATTGTCACACACGACCATGCCTGGATGTAGGTTCAGCGGTCTCAGCCACAGATCTGCCTGCTCTTTCACAGCTGTCCTCAGCTCACAAGCAGTGTGAGTTTTATCACCTAAGCTTATGAGTTTCAGCACAGCCTGTTGCGGCTTGGCTGAGGTAGTACTGCAGTGATTCCATCTTGTAACCTTGTAGATTGTGAGCCCTCGCGGGCAGTGTCTTCGCTCCTCCTGTACCAGTCGCTGTCACATTGTGTTCAAGATTATTGTAACTGTTCTTGTATTATAACCCTTTTCACATGTAAAGCGCCATGGAATAAATGGCGCTATAATAATAAATAATAAAAATGTGGTGATATCTGAGATGGAGGCTGAACATGAGGAGGAGGATGATACGCAGGAGCTGTACACTGTGGGGGCAACTCTGACTGACATAGGGCCCGCAATCCTCAGTGTGGGGAGTATGTGTTCCGTCGCAAAGTCCGACTGGGTCCCGGCTTCCACTATGTTTACCCAGTGTGCCATCAAGGAGATGTACCGTGCCTGGCCACAAGCACTTGTCCACTTGTCCGTTGTCAGGTGGACTCTCCCAGTAATTGCGTTGTTGAGGGCACGGCATATGTTTTGGGACACGTGCTTGTGTAGTGCAGGGATTGCACACCGGGCAAAATAGTGTCGGCTGGAGACCGAGCACCGAGGGACGGCCACCACCATAAGGTTGCGGAAGGATTCCGTCTCCACAAGCCTAAAAGTCAGTATTTCCAACGCAAGCAGTCGTGAAATGTGCGAATTTTGGACTGTGGCCTGTGGGGCGTTGGCTGCGAATTTGCGCTTTCATTCAAACGTCTGGGATATGGACAATTGAACACTGCGGTGGGACGTGGAGTGGACGTTGATGCTGTTTCTTGAGAAACGGCCATAATAAGTGAAGATTGAGAGGAGGGGGCATCTTTGCATGCAGTATGGACAGGGGATTGCCTTGCACGCACAACAGGGGGTTCTCTTACACGCACAACAGCGGAAGAAGAAGTGGTGACACCCGCTGACACTGGTCGTGGACCCTGGGGTTCGCCCCACAAAGTCGGGTGCTTTGCTGAAATGTGCCTGATCATGCTGGTGGTGGTCAGGCTGGTAGTTTTGTCACCCCTGCTGATGCTGGCCTGGCAGGTGTTACAAATGGCCTTTTTGGGGTTATCAGCAGAGTCTTTAAAAAAATTCCAGACTCTGGAAGACCTACCGGTTGTACTGGTAACGTCCCATGTGTTGGTGTTACGGGGAACGGTTGCCCGCCTTCTGTCTGCGGCCACCACACTGCTTCTTCCTGCCTGTTGGGGTACTCTGCCTCCCTTCCCCTGTGTGGTGCTGGCCTCACTCTGCGTGTCCTCCTGCCACGTTGGGTTAGTTACTAGATCATCCACCACCTCCTCCTCTTCCACTTCTGCACCACGGTCCTCCTCCTCACTTCCTGGCAATTGTGTCTCGTCATTGTCCACCTCTTGTGACAAATTGCCAGCGTCGACTTCCTGTGGACGTGGCTGTTCAAATATTTGGGCATCGCTACATGGGATCTCCTCTTCCACCACTTCAAGCGGAGCAGGCGAGGGGCCCAAATCTGGAAATGGACCAGTGAACAGCTCTTCAGAGTGTCCAACTGTGGGATCAGTTGCTGTTTGACGACACTCGGCATGGTGGGAGGAAGGAGTATCAAGGTGAAGAGGAGTATGCGATCGAGACTCACGGCTACTAACACTTGACCGTGTGGAAGACAGACCAGAGCTGGTGGTGCCCAGGTGACTGGAAGTATTATCTGCTACTCAATTAATAACCTGTTCACACTGATCAGTTCGCAATCGTGGTCTTGTTGTTGTGTGCTTCCCTATTAGTTCGGTCAAGAACTGGGAGTGAGAAGATGTGGCTGTTGGTTGTGGCACATTTTCACCTTGGCCACGGCCCCGTCCTCTGCATGCACCATCACCAGAACGTCCAGTTCCAGGTCCCTTGACATGCACCTTGCCCATTGTAAATGAAGTAAAATAGCTTACACTCGCACTATCAATGACAAAAGGGTAATAAAAAGGAGATCAGAACCGTGGAAGAGGAAAACCACAGATCTATTTCTCTGGCATACACCAAAATCTTTTAAACAGATATATTGGTGTCTGAACAGTCAGCGACACACTCAAACTGTTTTTTTTTATGGAAAAAAGGCAAGCAGGTTGATAACACCCAGATTTGAACCGTGGAAGAGGAAAAACACAGTTCTAGTTCTATGGCCTACACCAGACTTTTAAACAGATATTTTGGTGTCTGAACGGTCAGCGAGACACTGAAAATGTTTTTTTTTATGGAAAAAAGACAAAAAAGGGGATAATACAAAGATTTGAACCGTGGAACTGCAAAACCACAGTTATAATTTCCTGGTGTATACCAGACTTGTTAAAATATATATATTTGCGTCTGAACAGTCAGCGACACACTCAATTTTTTTTCTGGAGGGGGGAATATACCAAAAGGTTAAAAAAAAAAAAAGAAACCCTACACTAACTATTGTGCAGTATAAATCTCTCCCTAGCTCTGCAGCACTGACCCTACACTGTCTGATCCGGAGCGACTGTGTCCAAGATGGCGGAGCCCGGTTTTAAATACTCGAGGTAACGCTGTGCGGCCAGCCAATCACTGTAATGCCCACAAACAACATGGCTGCGGCATTACAGTGAATGGCTGGCAATCCCTGCATGTTCATTAGCTCTGTAAAGAGCGCCAAACATGCAAGGCGGAGACCCGAGCTCCCGCCCGAGTAACCTGTAAATGCTCGGTGCTCTCCAAACATCCTGAGTAGTGAGATGCTTGGGCGAGTACCGAGCAGTGTCTAGCATGCTCGCTAACACTAGTGAAGAGTTCTACAGACTCACCCATTTGTGGTTTGCTACAGTCAGTTGGGCAGTTGGCCAGTTGTGACACGGGGGGAAGCATGGGTAATTGGGGTGCCACCTCTGTGGACTGTGCTGCATGTGATGTTAAGGTGGAAGAAGAAGAGGAGAGGGCATTGGAAGCAGAGCTTGCCATCCACAGGAGCTCCTGCTCTTTCTGGGCATTATCAACAAGGCGTATCACTGTGCTGCTGCCAAAGGAAGGGAGTGCAGTAGGCCGTCCACTAACATAAGTTGTCAGTTGTCTTTGGATAGGACCTGTTTGTTTTGGTTCACTAGTGCTTTCACTAACATTACCACATAACCCACGTACACCTTGAACACCAAGCCTATTCCCACTTCCACCATGCCCTTTCTTTTTCCCACTCATTTTGGTCAGATACAGTGGTAGGAGCACACAATTAACTAAGGAAAAATATTTATTTTTCCTGTGCAATAGATCAGCACAAACCTGAATTTCAGCGAAACTAAATGACAAGGTAAGATATGGCCTGCCATATAATGTTACAAAAAGAAAAAAAAGAAATTTGTTAGTGTGCATGAGGCCGATAAAACCTACGAGATATTCTCCAAACAATTTCAAACTGACATGTCCCCTCCTGTATTACTTTAGGAACAGAAGAAATTTTAGAATATATGCTCCAAAATATTTCAAACTCAGATCTAGCCAGCTGTATCACTTTACTCAGAGCAAAAAAATATTTTTGGGTTACTCTGCATAAGCTCTGCATCCAGTTGACTTTGACTGCCACTGACGTAGTAGCTGACTTATAGTACTGTATGACTTTTGACATAGGAAAAAATATTTTTTAGACTGGGCCTAGTAAGAGAAGTTTTGTTTTTTTACTGTCAAACCAGGACAAGTTCAACGCCACTAAAATTGGATCTGCCTTTTAGCTGACTGGATCATCTTTGCCACAGTAAAAAACCTTTGGTGGACTCTGCCTGCCAACCAAAAATATGCATAGGTTTGACTGTGCGTACAAGCTGAATTTGACCGCCACTGACGTAGTAGCTGGTTTATAGCACTGTATGACTTTTGGCACAGGAAAAAAATATTTTTTGGACTGGGCGTAGCAAGAGAAAAAATGTATCTCTGAAATCACCTGAAGTTCAATTCCACAAAAATAGTATCTGACACTAAAAAAAAACTTCAGTGCACACAGCTTTCAATATGACAATAGCAACAGAAAAAAACACAGATTTTGTGCTCTGCAATTAGAAGCTCTGCAACCCCACTAAATGAAAAGATGCAGTGTGCTTGCTTGATCACATTAGCAAATGCAAAAAAAGATTCAAGGTATACTGAGACATGGAGCTCTATACCAGCGGTGCACTGCACTATTGTATGGCATGGGCCCTCTGTTTCTGTCAGAATCTCAGTACTTGCACGAGAACACCAAAAATGTGCTGCACCAGTGGTTGCAGAGGTTAACAGGCCAGGAATTATCTGCACTGACTACCACACAAGCGCCTATCTATCTAGCTAATATCTCTCATTACACAGGAGAACACTGAGCTGCATCTGTCTCCAGCAGTGACATGGATATAATTGTGCTGAGGGAACATGGCTGCTTTTCATATTGAGAGGTTATGTGATTTCTGCAGCCAATTGAAGAAGCCCTTATGTCTGGACAGTGTAGATGCATCCTGCACTTTGATTGGCTGGTCACGCTTTCCTCAGTTAAATTTCCGCCCACAGAAAAACAAAAAACAAAACAGTGCGCCTCTGATCTGACCTGTTCTAAGCTCTCCACAGCCCCCACACTCACCTGGCACATGTCACCGCTCATCATACACTTGCACTATGCTTACAAAACTGTTCAAAACGCCGTGGTTGTCCTGTATTCGCGGTTCCTTGCAAATTCGTGTAACTTTTCCGATTTTAAGAAAATTTGCTTGCCTTTGCGATCACAAATCCGAATGTGCCATATTTGTGCCAAATTTGACACTTTCGAACATTCGCCAAATAAATTTGCTCAACACTAGACAGGGTGTGGAGAAGCAGCAGCTCACCCAGGGCTACCGCCCCAGGCAACTTATACATATTTCTAATAGATGCAATGTGCAAACTTACAGTGAGAGTGGTTGAGAATTTGGGATATCATAATGGGACTCCTCATATTCTCTGTTTGCCTCTTGGGTTATGGTTCGTCTCTCCTGTGAGGAATCAGTATTTTGTTTGTAACCGTGATGCACACAACATTAATGGTCTCTAGCAGTGCTCACTCCTTCTTCCTCTAGCAGCAGCTCTCAGCAGTTTCCCCCATGCTTGACCAATCTGAAGCTTCCAAACTTCCTGGTTCTCCATAGCCTCTCTTATCTAATGCCTTTCATTAGGGCTCATAATTTTATGTTTGGTCTCACCAAGGTAATGTCCTCAAACTTGGTCAACTGTCTCTAAACCTCTAACTTATGTCAAACACGCCCATTATATATATGTATGCATAGCATATGCTCCTTTTACTCAGGTGTCCATGCGTTCGGATTGCTTACCACCAATAGTCACCATCACAATTTATCATTTAGCTTAAAATCAAACAGTTCTTCCAAGTATATATAGTAAAATCTTTCACAATATTTAGCACTATTTAGGAGGAAATTAAGCTTAACATTGCCCACTCTGTCTCTCTAAAGTCTTTGGTACCGCTCCACATTCACGATTGCTTTATGCTGTCTTAGCTGATTGTATGCTCAGCAGGCTTCTAAAAGAATCCTAAACATAGGTATGGTGTTAAAGCATAAAATGCAAACAGTAAAGTACAATACACAGAGAATAACAACATCAATAGACAGTTCGCAAGCTTAAAGGAGTTATCCAATCTACTGTCTGTGATGTTGTTACTACATCTGTGATTGGTTGGCTGTTATCCTTGTTTCAGTTTCTGCCTAGTAACGATGATGTAATGGGGAGGAGGGGACAAGGCAGGAGAAGGGAACGGAAGCAGGAGAATAAAAGTATGGCTGTTTAAGCCTACCATCCAGCATCTCTGTGTGGCCTTCTGGAGTTCCTTTCATCTGCATAACAACACCACAACTGGCGACGAGGAAGCGTTCATCATCAACTAAAGGTATTTCAGCTCTACAACAATGGCCTGTTTAGCTGCCTTCCCTGCTTTTGATGTGCATCAGTCCCCAGCTAACCTAGCAGCATGTTGGGAGAAATGGCTGAAGCGTTTTGAGATATTCCTACAAGCCATGAACATATCAGATGATACCAGGAAGAAAGCCATGCTATTACATTATGCAGGGGAACAAGTCTATGATATCTTCACTACTCTGCCTAATACTGGAGAAGACAAAGACTATGAGCTCAGCAAGGCAGCATTAAGCAAATACTTCTCCCCACACAGAAATGCGGCATTTGAAATCTTCAAGTTTAGACAATTAAAGCAGTCAGCAACAGAAAATATTGATGAATATCATGTCCGACTACGGCACCTTGCAGCTTACTGTGAATTTGCAGATGTCGACAAAGAGATCCAAATGCAGATTTTACAAGGCTGCATCTCCTCTAAATTACGGAGACAAGCACTCAGAGATCCCACCATGACTTTAGCAAAATTGCTTGAAACAGCACGTGTAAATGATACCGCCGAAAAACAAGCTAAACTCATAGAGAACATTGAGTGCGAGGCGGAAGCACCATCTTGTATAGCAAAGCTAACACAGAGACCACCTGTGCCTCGTACGCAGGGGGCAACTTGCTACAACTGCGGAGGGTCGTATCCTCACCAGAATATCTGCCCAGCAAAAGGCGGGACCTGCCATAATTGTGGAAAACAAAACCATTTTGCAAAAGTGTGTAGATCCAAACCACAATCCCCTCATCCCACAGTACAACCCAGGTCACAAAAAGTCCAAACGCTGCAGCTTACTGACGAGCCTCACAGTACTTATCTATTCTCAGCAACTGCAGAGGGATCTCAAACACTGCACGCACTTACCAGTCCAAGGCGACTTATCCTGATAAATGGCAGTCCGGTGGAAGCAGTAGTAGACACCGGGGCGTCAGTAAACGTCATCAGCTGTGCAGTCTATAGCCGACTCCCGAACAGACCTGCTCTACAAAGCACTAGCCTAAAGATTTTTCCTTATGGTTCAGCATCGGCACTACCCCTGTGCGGCAAATTTCAGTCAGAACTTGCAGCTGACGGGAAGTCCATCACCGACACTGTATATGTAGTAGAGTGCTCCGCAGACACACTTCTCAGCTGCAGTACTGCTATATCTCTGGGTCTGGTCAACCTGGTCAATAGCGTCAGGGCTCCTTCGGCCCAACACATCATGCAGAGGTTCCCCAATCTCTTTAAAGGTCTCGGTAAGCTAAAAGACGTTCAGATAAAATTGCATATTGACCAGTCAATACAGCGGTCTGTTCAACCTCACAGGCGCATCCCATTTCATGTCTGCAAACTTGTGGAGCAAGAACTGCAAGATCTGGAAGCGTCTGATGTTGTTGAACGAGTTGAAGGCCCGACCCCTTGGGTATCGCCCATTGTTGTTGCACCAAAACCAAAGCAGCCTGGTAAAATCCGGCTATGTGTGGATATGCGGCATGCCAATCTGGCTATTCAAAGAGAAAGGCACATCACGCCCACTATTGATGACATTCTCGCAGACCTGAATGGTGCAAAAGTATTCTCTAAAATTGATTTAAAATCAGGTTATCATCAACTTGAGTTGCATCCAGATTCCAGATACATTACAGCTTTTAGTACCCACGTGGGTTTACGACGATTCAAGAGGTTGAACTTTGGTATCTCATCTGCGGCAGAAATATTTCAGAACGTTATCAGTCAGGTTCTATCTGGAATAGCAGGAGTCCTAAACGTCAGTGATGACATTCTTATATATGGTACAACCCAAGAGGAGCATGACAGTCACTTAGAGCAAGTGTTTCAGAGACTGCAAGCCTGCAATCTAACTGTCAATCCGTCAAAATGTGAGTTTAACCAAAAGTCATTAAGCTTCTTTGGATATATCTTTTCTGAGCAAGGAGTTTCAGTAGATCCTCAGAAAATTTCTGCCATAAAGTCAGCTAGCCAACCTCAAAATGTGTCAGAGGTTCGCAGTTTTCTAGGACTAGTCACGTACTGTGGACGATTTATACCTGATCTGGCCACGGTCTCCGAACCCCTGCGACTACTCACGAAAAAAGACACTCCTTGGACATGGACTACTGAACACCAAGCAGCATTCGACTCCATGAAGTCCAGTCTAACTGGCGACACCGTCATGGCCTATTTTGACCCTCTAAAGTCCACCGAGCTGATCGTGGACGCAAGTCCGGTGGGCCTCGGTGCAATTCTCACACAAGTGTCCAAAGCAGGCAACGTCTCTACCATTTCCTATGCAAGCAAAGCCTTAACAGAGACAGAACAACGCTATTCACAAACTGAAAGGGAAGCTCTTGCGGTTGTATGGGGATCTGTACCTTATGGGACATAAATTCACAGTGATAAGTGACCACAAACTGCTCATTCCGCTTTTCAACAAACATTCTTCAAAGCCTCCCCCACGACTTGAACGCTGGTTGCTCCGCCTACAGAACTACCAGTTTCGGTTGAGATACGAGGCAGGAGCTGGTAATCCGGCAGACTACTTCTCGAGACACCCAACACCACAAACTACCAAGGACGACAACCCAGCAACTATCCTTGCAGAGGAACATATCAATTTTATTGTTGCACATTCCGTGCCAAAAGCCATGACTATGGAGGAAATACAACAAACGGTGGATTCCGATCACCAACTTCAGTTAGTTATAGAGACTGTTCGATCTAAAAATTGGAGCAATTTTCTTGCTGAAGCCCGCCTCCAAACACCAGATCAAACAACCTACTTGACAGCTTTCTTTAATGCACGACATGCTCTCTCCGTGTCTGATTCGAATCTACTGTTGCGTAACAATCGGCTGGTGATACCCCAGAAGCTTCAAAGCAGAGTACTGGATCTGGCCCACGAGGCTCATCAAGGGGTGGTGAAAACAAAGCAATTACTGAGAGAGAAAGTCTGGTTTCCAGGACTAGACAAAAAAGTCGAGGCACTTATTGAAACTTGCATACCTTGCCAAGCAACTACAATTGACCATAGACGCGCACCCTTACAAATGACACCCCTGCCAGAGGGCCCGTGGACTGCTGTTAGTGTTGACTTCTGTGTTATACCGGATCACTCCTATCTGCTGGTTGTCATGGATGACTATTCGAGGTTCCCAGTCATTGAACATGTTTCGACAACCTCTGCCAGGGCTGTTATACCAAAATTAGACAAGATCTTCTCGGCATATGGCATACCGGAAACAGTGAAATCCGACAATGGACCACCTTTTAATAGCACAGACTTTCGATCATTCACAACCTATCTGGGTTTCACTCACAGGAAAATAACTCCTTACTGGCCTCAGGCCAATGGTGAAGTGGAACGGTTCATGCAATCAATCAACAAAACTTTGAGGATCGCTACCATGGAGCACAAGGATTTACAGCAAGAGCTACACAGATTTCTTAGACAGTACAGAGCTACACCCCATTCTACTACCGGTGTACCACCCGCAACTGCGCTGTTCAACAGGCCTATGCGTGTCAAACTCCCGAGCGTTCCGCTGAGTCCTGTTCAAACACCAATTGCTACTAAGGATGCCATATCCAAACAGAAGATGAAGAGGTATGCAGATAAGAGCAGTCATCGTTGCAAGCCGCCGGAAGTTTTGGTGGGAGATTGGGTCCTTGTAAAAGACTAAGACCTAGTGACAAGTTTGCATCACGATACTATCCTGAACCCTTTCAGGTCACACAAGTCAAAGGCACCATGGTCACTGCTCAAGATCACGGTCGCCAGGTCACAAGTAGAGATGAGCGTTGTTCTACTCGAACTGTTCGCCAATCTCAAATTTGAGCTGTTTTGGGCGGTGTTCGAGCCGTTCGGCGAACACGAACAATTTGAGAAAAATTCGGCAGTTCGAGGTTATGTTCGATAACTGTTCGTGCACCAAAATCATAACTGGATTTTTTCTCAGTAATGATGAAAATTAATGTTAATACGCAGTTTGAGTGTACAGCGGGGTGGGGGGAGGGGCAGGGGATGGATCTCTGCAGGAACAATGAAGATCTCCATTTTTTTTTCTCTTTCCCGCATTTACAGTGGGGAGGTGCAATCTGTCAGCCTATCAGCAGCGCACACAAGGAGCGAAGTGCTTTTTTTCACACAAGCAAGGGCATGTGTCATTGGCAGTGTATGTCACATGTCCTTGCCCTATAAGACCAAGCCATTTTCCCCGTCGCCACCATTTTCTCACTGCTGCAGCTGTGTGTTAGATGGCACCGCTGTTGCTGTGTGCGCTATACCTTGTTAATTTCAAGCCAATTTTCGCACAAATATACAGATAGCTTGGGAGTAGGGAATAGTTGTGATTGCAGTCCTTTTAAGGACTAGGTTACAGCATTTCCTACGACTTTTATCAGGCAGGTCTGTGCTCTTAAATAGATAGGTTGTGGGAGTAAAGACTAATTGTAATTGGAGTCCTTTTCAGGACTAGGTTACATCAGTTCTTATCAGTTTTTGCCAGGCAGGTCTGTGCCAGTGCTGTGCAAGTTTTTTTCACAGCATTTGGCTGAATCTAGCAAAGCTAATCCTTTTTGGCCTATTGCAGAGTGTGTTAGTCAGTGGAGTAGCCTATCTGTGTTGCAAGATATACCACCTGTCTATAGAATACCAATTTTTTTACTGCACCTAGTGAAGTAAAATCTTTTGGGCATAGCATCATTCTATTAGTCCATCTATACTGACCTCCATCAGGTTGCAAACTGAATCTAATTTTTTTCTGCATCTAGCTCTGAAAAAATATTGGGCTTCTAGCTGTGTGTGGGACTTGTTGTATTAGTCCATCTATACTGACCTCCATCAGGTTGCAAACTGAATATAATTTTTTTCTGCATCTAGCTCTGAAAAAATATTGGGCTTCTAGCTGTGTGTGGGTCTTGTTCTATTAATCCATCTATACTGACCTCCATCAGGTTGCAAACTGAATATAATTTTTTTCTGCATCTAGCTCTGAAAAAATATTGGGCTTCTAGCTGTGTGTGGGTCTTGTTCTATTAATCCATCTATACTGACCTCCATCAGGTTGCAAACTGAATATAATTTTTTTCTGCATCTAGCTCTGAAAAAATATTGGGCTTCTAGCTGTGTGTGGGTCTTGTTCTATTAATCCATCTATACTGACCTCCATCAGGTTGCAAACTGAATATAATTTTTTTCTGCATCTAGCTCTGAAAAAATATTGGGCCTTCTAGCAGTGTGTGGGACTTGTTCTATTAGTCCACCCATACTGACCTCCATCAGGTTGCAAACTGAATATATTTTTTTCTGCATCTACCTCTGAAAAAATATTGGGCTTCTAGCTGTGTGTGGGACTTGTTGTATTAGTCCATCTATACTGACCTCCATCAGGTTGCAAACTGAATCTAATTTTTTTCTGCATCTAGCTCTGAAAAAATATTGGGCTTCTAGCTGTGTGTGGGTCTTGTTCTATTAATCCATCTATACTGACCTCCATCAGGTTGCAAACTGAATCTAATTTTTTTCTGCATCTAGCTCTGAAAAAATATTGGGCTTCTAGCTGTGTGTGGGTCTTGTTCTATTAATCCATCTATACTGACCTCCATCAGGTTGCAAACTGAATATAATTTTTTTCTGCATCTAGCTCTGAAAAAATATTGGGCCTTCTAGCAGTGTGTGGGACTTGATCTATTAGTCCACCTATACTGACCTCCATCAGGTTGCAAACTGAATATATTTTTTTCTGCATCTACCTCTGAAAAAATATTGGGCTTCTAGCTGTGTGTGGGACTTGTTGTATTAGTCCATCTATACTGACCTCCATCAGGTTGCAAACTGAATATAATTTTTTTCTGCATCTAGCTCTGAAAAAATATTGGGCTTCTAGCTGTGTGTGGGTCTTGTTCTATTAATCCATCTATACTGACCTCCATCAGGTTGCAAACTGAATATAATTTTTTTCTGCATCTAGCTCTGAAAAAATATTGGGCTTCTAGCTGTGTGTGGGTCTTGTTCTATTAATCCATCTATACTGACCTCCATCAGGTTGCAAACTGAATATAATTTTTTTCTGCATCTAGCTCTGAAAAAATATTGGGCTTCTAGCTGTGTGTGGGTCTTGTTCTATTAATCCATCTATACTGACCTCCATCAGGTTGCAAACTGAATATAATTTTTTTCTGCATCTAGCTCTGAAAAAATATTGGGCCTTCTAGCAGTGTGTGGGACTTGTTCTATTAGTCCACCTATACTGACCTCCATCAGGTTGCAAACTGAATATATTTTTTTCTGCATCTACCTCTGAAAAAATATTGGGCTTCTAGCTGTGTGTGGGACTTGTTGTATTAGTCCATCTATACTGACCTCCATCAGGTTGCAAACTGAATGTAATTTTTTTCTGCATCTAGCTCTGAAAAAATATTGGGCTTCTAGCTGTGTGTGGGTCTTGTTCTATTAATCCATCTATACTGACCTCCATCAGGTTGCAAACTGAATATAATTTTTTTCTGCATCTAGCTCTGAAAAAATATTGGGCTTCTAGCTGTGTGTGGGTCTTGTTCTATTAATCCATCTATACTGACCTCCATCAGGTTGCAAACTGAATATAATTATTTTCTGCATCTAGCTCTGAAAAAATATTGGGCCTTCTAGCTGTGTGTGGGTCTTGTTCTATTAATCCATCTATACTGACCTCCATCAGGTTGCAAACTGAATATAATTTTTTTCTGCATCTAGCTCTGAAAAAATATTGGGCCTTCTAGCAGTGTGTGGCACTTGTTCTATTAGTCCACCTATACTGACCTCCATCAGGTTGCAAACTGAATATATTTTTTTCTGCATCTACCTCTGAAAAAATATTGGGCTTCTAGCTGTGTGTGGGACTTGTTGTATTAGTCCATCTATACTGACCTCCATCAGGTTGCAAACTGAATATAATTTTTTTCTGCATCTAGCTCTGAAAAAATATTGGGCTTCTAGCTGTGTGTGGGTCTTGTTCTATTAATCCATCTATACTGACCTCCATCAGGTTGCAAACTGAATCTAATTTTTTTCTGCATCTAGCTCTGAAAAAATATTGGGCTTCTAGCTTTGTGTGGGTCTTGTTCTATTAATCCATCTATACTGACCTCCATCAGGTTGCAAACTGAATATAATTTTTTTCTGCATCTAGCTCTGAAAAAATATTGGGCTTCTAGCTGTGTGTGGGTCTTGTTCTATTAATCCATCTATACTGACCTCCATCAGGTTGCAGACTGAATATAATTTTTTTCTGCATCTAGCTCTGAAAAAATATTGGGCCTTCTAGCAGTGTGTGGGACTTGTTCTATTAGTCCACCTATACTGACCTCCATCAGGCTGCAAACTGAATATATTTTTTTCTGCATCTACCTCTGAAAAAATATTGGGCTTCTAGCTGTGTGTGGGACTTGTTGTATTAGACCATCTATACTGACCTCCATCAGGTTGCAAACTGAATATAATTTTTTTCTGCATCTAGCTCTGAAAAAATATTGGGCCTTCTAGCAGTGTGTGGGACTTGTTCTATTAGTCCACCTATACTGACCTCCATCAGGTTGCAAACTGAATATATTTTTTTCTGCATCTACCTCTGAAAAAATATTGGGCTTCTAGCTGTGTGTGGGACTTGTTGTATTAGTCCATCTATACTGACCTCCATCAGGTTGCAAACTGAATCTAATTTTTTTCTGCATCTAGCTCTGAAATAATATTGGGCCTTCTAGCAGTGTGTGGGACTTGTTCTATTAGTCCACCTATACTGACCTCCATCAGGTTGCAAACTGAATATATTTTTTTCTGCATCTACCTCTGAAAAAATATTGGGCTTCTAGCTGTGTGTGGGTCTTGTTCTATTAATCCATCTATACTGACCTCCATCAGGTTGCAAACTGAATCTAATTTTTTTCTGCATCTAGCTCTGAAAAATAATTGGGCTTCTAGCTGTGTGTGGGACTTGTTGTATTAGACCATCTATACTGACCTCCATCAGGTTGCAAACTGAATCTAATTTTTTTCTGCATCTAGCTCTGAAAAAATATTGGGCCTTCTAGCAGTGTGTGGGACTTGTTCTATTAGTCCACCTATACTGACCTCCATCAGGTTGCAAACTGAATTTATTTTTTTCTGCATCTACCTCTGAAAAAATATTGGGCTTCTAGCTGTGTGTGGGTCTTGTTCTATTAATCCATCTATACTGACCTCCATCAGGTTGCAAACTGAATCTAATTTTTTTCTGCATCTAGCTCTGAAAAAATATTGGGCTTCTAGCTGTGTGTGGGTCTTGTTCTGTTAATCCATCTATACTGACCTCCATCAGGTTGCAAACTGAATATAATTTTTTTCTGTATCTAGCTCTGAAAAAATATTGGGCCTTCTAGCAGTGTGTGGGACTTGTTCTATTAGTCCACCTATACTGACCTCTATCAGGTTGCAAACTGAATATATTTTTTTCTGCATCTATCTCTGAAAACATATTGGGCTTCTAGCTGTGTGTGGGACTTGTTGTATTAGTCCATCTATACTGACCTCCATCAGGTTGCAAACTGAATCTAATTTTTTTCTGCATCTAGCTCTGAAAAAATATTGGTCTTCTAGCTGTGTGTGGGTCTTGTTCTATTAATCCATCTATACTGACCTCCATCAGGTTGCAAACTGAATATAATTTTTTCTGCATCTACCTCTGAAAAAATATTGGGCTTCTAGCTGTGTTTGGGACTTGTTGTATTAGTCCATCTATACTGACCTCCATCAGGTTGCAAATTGAATATAATTTTTTTCTGCATCTAACCCAGCCAATAGTTTTGGCCTAATACCACAGTTTGGCCATTCAGCTCTGCTCGGTTACCATCCATTGTTTTTTTGTGCAAACAACTCCAGAGTTGTGAATTAGTTAACCACCAAAATGAGTGGAAAAAGGCCTGCTGCTGGTGGAAAGGGGAATAGGCGTGTTGGGAAGGGGAAAAAAGGTTGTGTCCGTGGGGTAGGTGTTAAAGCAACAGTAACATCTGCAGAAGAAAGACCATCTTCCAGCCAAACTAAAATGTCTACTTCTTTTAGCGGACAATGTGATAAGATCCCTTTCTTACGGCCACGCCAATCGCTACAAATTCCAGATGAGGCACAAAAACAGCAGGTGCTTCAACGGATATCAAGTGCTCCTTTAAGTGGGCTCTCCTCCACATCAACTTCAACATCACAAATACTCCAGTCCTCAAAGGTGTCACCCAAATCGCACTTGCTTCCTCACAGCTCCCAAATCTCCAGCTGCCCGTCTGAGTATGAGGTAGAACAGATGGTTGAGTCTGCAGAGCTGTTTACTCATACTATAGCCTGGGAATCAGAGGTCGACTCCAGCGCTTCTGTGAATCCAGACGAGGAAATGATCTGCACTGATGCCCAGAATCTTTATGAGTCGGATCCAGGACCAGACGCAGAAGGTTCTGACCATAATGTAGACCCTTGTTCCCAAACTGTAACTCCTGTTGGTGGAGACAATGAGGAAGACGATGATAAGACTCAAATACCTGATTGGAGCGACAACTTTAGTTTTTTGTCAGGGCAGGAACAGGTTGGCTCTGAGGACGACGGGTGTGATAACACACAGGGTGATGATGATGAGGTTGGAGATCCCACTTACTGTCAACCCACAGTCAGCCAAGAGATGAGGTCAGCAGAGGAGGTGGAGGAAGATGCTAGTGACGACGAGGTCAGGTTGCGCCTTCCTGGACAGAGACGTAGTACTGGAAGCACGTCAACAACTGCATCCTCAAACAAAACTCTGCCTCTCACCACAAGTCGTGGTGGCTCTTCAGGTCGCATGGGTGCTAAGCCTTGCATAGCCTGGGCATTTTTTCAGATCGATAAAGATGACCCAACTCGTGTTATCTGTAACATTTGTCACCAAAAGCTAAGTAGAGGCCAAAAAATACAGAGTTTGAGTACTTCATGCATGAACCGGCACATGGACATGAAGCATAAGTTGCAGTGGGAAGCTCAGTGTGCTACAATGCGGCCTAGCCGGCCGGGCCAACCACCGTCTGCCATATCTTGTGCATCCGCGGCCTCTTCATCCTCTGTGACTGGGGGGAAAGCAGTCACACCTGTTTTGGGGCGCAGACCTGCCACCTCTTTACCCGCAACAGCCAGCGTGATTGGCAGGTCATCATTTTCTTTGGAGGTGGTAACACCAGCTGGTGTTGAGCGCTGTCCGACATCGATAGCACCACCTTTGGATCAAGGCAACCTAACATGTCCGCCTGCATCTTCCACACAGACCGGCAGTTTGCCGGGGACACCCTTATCAACCCCGTCTAAGCACAATAGCCAGCCCTCGGTCCCTCAGATGTGGACAAGTAAAAGACCATTTCCTCCTAGCCATGAGAAAGCTAAGAGGTTGAATTTCACCATCTGCAAGCTCTTGGCTACAGAAATGCTGCCTTTCCGCCTGGTGGACACAGAGGATTTTCGAGACCTTATGTCCGTCGCAGTGCCCCAGTACCAGATGCCCAGTCGGCACTACTTCTCAAAGAAAGGTGTGCCTGCGCTCCACCAGCATGTCGTACATAACATCACCGCTTCTTTGAGAAACTCTGTGTGTGACAGGGTGCATTTCACCACAGACACTTGGACGAGTAGGCATGGACAGGGGCGTTACATGTCGCTGACTGGGCACTGGGTAACTATGGTGACAGCAGGACAAGGGGCTACTGTCCAAGTCTTGCCGTCCCCACGAGTTGTGCGTCAATCCTCTTTATGTCAAAGTTCCTCCACTGCTTCTGCCTCCTCAACCTCCTCTCGGTCTTCCACCTTCACCCAAAGCCTGTCTGGTCATGCCACAAGCTTTCTAATTGCGCAGAAGGGATCCTGCACACCTCCTTACTATGCTGGCAGTAGGGCTCAACGTCATCAGGCGGTTTTTACATTGAAATGTCTGGGAAATGTGAGTCACACAGCTGAGGAGTTGTGGTCAGCTCTGGAGAACCAATTTCATGAATGGTTGTCTCCACTGGACCTGAAACCAGGGAAGGCCATGTGCGACAATGCTGCAAACCTGGGTGCGGCCCTTCGCCGGGGCAATGTCACACACGTGCCTTGTATGGCTCACGTGTTGAACCTGGTTGTCCAGCAATTTTTAGCCCACTATCCCGGACTAGATGGCCTTCTGCAGAGGGCACGGTCGCTGTGTGCTCACTTCCGCCATTCGCATCCCGCAGCTCAGCGACTTACATCTCTACAGAAGTCGCTGGGCCTGCCACTTCACCGGCTAAAATGCGATGTGCCTACCCGGTGGAATTCAACTCTGCACATGTTGCAGCGACTGTGGCAGCACCGACAAGCCCTGGTGCAATACGTTCTGACGTGTAGCCTGGGCCAACGAGATTCAGAGGTGGGGCAAATCACGCTGGAGGAGTGGTCTCAGATCAGGGACCTATGCACCCTTCTGCACAGTTTTGAAATGGCGACGAAGATGTTTAGTGCTGACGATGCCATTATCAGCATGACTATTCCGGTGATTTACATGCTGGAGCACATGTTAAACAGAATTCGGAGTCAGGTGGTGGCACAAGAGGAGGTGGAGGAAGTAGAGGAGGAGGAGTTGTATGCGGAAGGGCTAACATCTGCAAGGTCCAGACGGTCGGCAGCACCAAGGCGGCAGGCATGTGAGGGTGGGGGAGATGGTTTTACCAGGGCGCATGGTAGCAGCCAAACTAGTGAGGAAGGTGCAGGAGCCCAGGAAGAAGTGGAGGACGAACTGATGGAAGACTCATCAGATGAGGGAGACCTTGATCACATTTCTGTTGTGCGAGGTTGGGGGGAGAGGACAGAGGAAGGAAGCATGATTGTTACCTCGCCACCAACACAACAGGGACTTGGTGCTCCTGGATGCGCAACACACATGAGTGCCTTCTTGCTGCACTACCTGCAACATGACCCTCGAATTGTGAGAATTAGAAATAATCCTGACTACTGGGTTGCCACACTGTTAGATCCCCGGTACAAAAGTAAATTTGCAGAAATTATTCCTGCCATAGAAAGGGATGCACGCATGCAGGAGTATCAGCAGAGACTGTTGCAGAATCTTACATGTGCTTTTCCACAAAATACCAGTGGTGCACGTAGTGAATCTCACAGTTCCAACTTGCCAACCGTGGGACCGTCAAGTGTTCAGCACTCAAACCGTAACAGAACCACAGTATCTGCTGGTAACATCAATTTTGCAGAATCATTTCACCACTTTTTTAGCCCATCCTTTGCAAGGCCACAGGAGACAAGAAGTCTGACACATAGTCAACGCCTAGAGACGATGGTACAGGAGTATCTCCAAGTAAACATTGAAGCCACGACTGTGTCACTGGACCCTTGCTCTTTTTGGGCTTCCAATCTGGATAAATGGCCGGAGCTAGCCACTTACGCCTTGGAGATCTTGTCATGCCCCGCAGCCAGCGTTCTGTCTGAACGTGTGTTCAGCGCTGCTGGTGGTGTGCTGACAGATAAGCGCACGCGGCTCTCCACTGATAATGTAGACAGACTCACGTTCATAAAGATGAACAAATCATGGATCCAAAACGACTTTTCTACCCCTGTGTCATCCTGGGGAGAGTAAAAGCTTGATGATTGGTTAAAATCACCGTACCAACCGTTTTAAGCTTTCAAATTACTAATTATGTTTATCTGTATCTTGACTGGAAAATAATTTGGGCTTTGTAGCAGTGTGCAGCACTGATCCTATTAGGCCATCTATACTAAAGCTTCACCAGATTTAAAATTAAAAATAATTTTTAGCTGCATCTAGCCCGGAAAATAATTTTGGGGCTCCGAGATGCGCAAGACACATAAGTGCCTTCTTGCTGCACTACCTGCAGCATGACCCTCATATTGTCAGAATTCGAAGTAATCATGACTACTGGGTTGCCACACTCTTAGATCCCCCAAACTTTTCGATCAACCTTTTCATTTTAATAAAGACCAAAAAAATGGTCATTTTTGAAATTATAAGCATTAGCAGGTTGTTAGAAACTGAAATCAAACAGTTTTCAACTCAAAACTTTATTCTAGGTGATGTTACATTTTCACATAGGACCCCTTGTTCGAAAGGAGCTTCTGAACTCTCTCGTCCATTGAATTTGTCAGGTTTTGGATGGTTTCTGCTTCAATTGTTTTGCATGAGGACAGAATACCCTCCCAGAGCTGTTGCTTAGATGTGAACTGCCTCCCGCCATCATAGACACTCCTTTTAATGATGCTCCAAAGGTTCTGAATGGGGTAGAGGTCAGGGGAGCATGGGGGTCACACCATAAGTTTGTCCCCTTTTATGCCCATATCAGCCAGAGATGCAGATGTTTTATGTGCAGCATGAGATGGTGCATTATCATGCAGAAAAATGATCTTGCTGTGAAATACACGGTTCTTCTTCTTGAACCATGGCAGGAAGTGCTGTTTGAGAAAATCCACATACATTATGGAGTTCATCTTTAGCGCCTTCAGGGATCCTAAAGGGGCCGACAATCTCTCTCCCCATGATTCCAGCCCAAAACATTACTCCACCTCCTCCTTGTTGGCGCTGTAGCCATGTTTGCGTGGGGTGTCCATCAACCAGCCATCCTCCACTCCATCCATCTGGACCATCGAGCGCTGCACGGCACTCATCCGTGAACAAAACTGTTTTGAAATCAGTCTTCATGTAATGTTTGGCCCACTGGAGCCGTTTCTGCTTGTGTGAAGTGGATAGAGGAGGTCGACAGGATGGCGTATGCACAGCTGCAAACCTCTGAAGGACCCTGCATCTTGTTGTTCGGGGGACGTTGGAGGCACAAGCAGCTTCAAAAACTTGTCTGCTGCTATGACAAGGCTTTTTGGCCGCTGCTCTTTCAACCTGACGTAATTGCCTGTAGGAAAGAGTCCTCAATTTGCCCTTATCAGCACGCACACGTGTGTACTGTGAATCAGCTACATACTTCTTGATTGCCAAGACACTTCATCCTGATCATCGCACAATGTTGATTGTAGTCATGCCTTGACCTAAACACTCCACAATTTGTTGCTTCTCAGCAGCCGACACATCCTTTTTCTTTCCCATTTTGGCAGAAAATGTAGGCTGCTTAATAATGTGAGAGAGCCTTCTTAAGTAGTCTTGCCTTTCATTGGACACACCTGCCAAACTAATTAGCACAGGTGTCTGCAATTGCTTACAGTGATATAAAGAGCCCTGACACACATCACCATCAATGAGTTTAACTGACAAACAAACAAATTCTTCCCTTATCACTCCTAAACACGTTTTGCATAATAATTTGGAACGCAGTGTACATGTGCTTTTCCACAAAACACCAGTGGTTCACGTAGTGAATCTTACAGTTCTAACTTGCCAACCGTGGTCTGTATGGAATTGTTCAATAAAGGGCCCAAAATTAAGATAACATAGATGGTAGAGGTCTCTATGAATAGGAATTCCTAAGTATTTGATACCCTGTGAGGGCCAGGCAAAGGGA
The DNA here is from genome assembly GCF_046119375.1 of Phyllobates terribilis. Taxonomy (NCBI): domain Eukaryota; kingdom Metazoa; phylum Chordata; class Amphibia; order Anura; family Dendrobatidae; genus Phyllobates; species Phyllobates terribilis. The sequence continues at coordinate 846,143,215 of NW_027362761.1, forward strand.
AAGTTGGACTGGATGGAATCCTATATGGATTTGGGGAGGGAGACATCGAGGGCCTCAGACTTCGCTGCATTGATTTTAAAATTTGACCATGTAACAAAGTGATCTATTTCAGCCATAACAGCAGGGATGGATATATGTGATTGAGTGATATATACTAGGACATCATCAGCAAATAGAGAGCACTTGTACTCGGTGCCTCCCACCTCAATCCACCTAATATTGGGGTTATGGCGAATTGATGAGAGCAGGTGCTCCGTCACTAGGATGTATAAGAGAGGGGACAGAGGACATCCCTGCCTTGTCCCATTGGTGATTGTGAAAGGTGATGAAAATGTTCTGACGCACCCCCTGGGCCTTGGGACACCCGGAGCCGGACCCTTTTGGTGGATGCTGGTGGTTGTAGTCTTCGTGGCGGCGACCCGGTTCCGTGGCTCAGGGCGGTCAAACCAGTGGCGGAACTATTTATGTGGTTTTGATGTTTAAATGTCCGACTACGCCACCCGTGGATTGCGGTCAGAGTGAACCGCCGCTACAGGGCAGACCGCTGAGGCTGGTGTTGTGGGTGCAGCAGAGCGTAGCATAACTCCCCACGGGAGGAGTATAGCCTCAGGGCAGTGTATGCGGAGGATGGGGGTGATGGTGCAGGTGAGCAGCAGTAACGACACGGAGTCAGTGATGCAGTCCAGGGGCTTTACTCACAGCTCTTATTATCCAGACCATGTCTGCAGGTAACGGCTGCCCACGTCGTACTGTGCTCACCAGGTGAGGGGCTCAGACAACTCCCAGATAACTTTGGAGCACTTCACAGGACCCCCTTTGTGTGTCCTTTGTCTGGCCTTTCTTACCAACACTTCTGTCCGGCTGCCTCGGGCCTCCTCTTGGTAAACTTGGCGCCAGTTTCCCTGACCCTATGTGGTGCCTTCCTAGCGGGTGTAGCGAGGGGCTGCGCCACATAAAATGTCAGAGCCTCCGGTTTCTAGCTGAGGGTCGTTTCCTGCCTCCACTAGTTCGGGGACCGGTCTCCCCCTTTGGCCTGACCCCTCCACGCAGGTGGATTCGGGCGTGCGGTGGCAACTCGCCCGTCCGCACCCCTGGGATCCCTTCATTCCTCGTTCCTGGAGCCTTCTCCGCTCCTCTTCCTTCCTTCTCCCTCTTCCAGGCCTGGGCCTCTGTTACTAGGCCCGCCTCCAGAGCAGAGCTCATGCAGAGCCCCTGCTCCCTGCCACTTCTGCTCAAACTTCTCTGCACTGAACTAAGATGGTGCCCACCTTTTATACTCCCTTCTCAATGCACCCAGGAACTGCTTCCTCCCTGCTCCTGCACTACAGGGTTCCCCTTCCTCAGTGTTCCCTCCCCCCACTCCAGCCAGGGACAGGGACTGTCGTGCCCATCTCAGGGGCATATTGGTCGCCCTGCCCCACGGCAATGTGGTGTAATGCATGCAGGTGTCGGGTCCTGATCCACACTCCATCCTTACCTGAGAGTGAGATATCACACCTCTGGGAGAGGTGCAATACGTCTGTAGCAACCGAGCCCTCAGGGTGCTACAGTTCCATTTATCTTCAGCCTAGGTGACGTATTGCGATACAGGGCCATGATTTTGGCTATAAAAGGGTCCCCTAGACCCCTACCCCAAGCTTTTTAAGAGAATCATATATGGCGTGCCAGGAGACTCTATGGAATGCTTTCTCAGCATCCAACGAGAGTATCTAATTACAAATTTTTAACTGCATCTAGCCCAGGAAATACTTTGTGCCTAGTAGCAGTGTCTGCTAGTCAGCGGATTATCCCGGCTGTTAAGCAAGCTGCACCACCTGTAGTTTAGACACTTAATTTTTTCAAAGGAAATGCTTCGGGACCATGGGATACTTAGGGAAGAGCATCAGGAGGCACCCCAAGGCATAGGGGCTGGGACTGGCAGTAGGATGCCTTGCGGTGGACAGCCGAGCTCGATCCTTATAAAAGCTTTTTAACTGCAGCAGCTTTAGTGGACGCTACTGGAGCTGGAATTACCGCGGCTGCTGGCATGAGACTTGCCCTCCAATAGATCCTTGTAAATGGATTTAAAGTGTATTCATTCAAATTAGAGAGACAATTTAAATTAAAAAGCTTAGAGCTGCCTCCACCACAGGGGGGCTCGCTCGACCCACCAGCGGACAGGCACCAGTATTGGGAGAGGGGGGCTGGCCGTCAGGGTTCACCGCGGCTCTGGCACAAACCCGGCGACACGGAGGTGGCACGGGCAGGAGCGGACTGGCCGTGTCGGCTTCTCACTTTTTGGATTTTAGAAGGGCATGACATGCCTATATCTGTGTCTCCCCCTCCTTTTACTCCTCCACCTCTTTTATTTTCGCATGACTATATGTACTTGTCACTTTTCCATGTGTTAGTTATGTCTTCTGAGCAGTTTGTCAGCTTTTGGACACCTTTGAAGGTGTTTTCTATGTGTTTCTATGTGTTTTTGTTTGCCTGCCATTGGTTTTAACGGTGTTCGAAGGTGTTCGACGAACAGTTAGACGAACAGTTCGGCGAACACACGGGTGTTCGACGAACCGAACCGAACTCGAACACTACGGGGGTGGCTCAACACTAGTCACAAGGAACGTGTCACATTTTAAAAAACTTTGTGACTATATCCCAGAAACAGACGAGGCAGATGGCGATGACGTCCTGCCGGGTCCCCAGAGCTCAGCAGTTCCAAGGGAGGATACCTCAGAGGACTCGGAAAGTTCATCTGGGACTGAGATGTCTCACCGCTATCCCGCGAGGGCAAATCGAAGACCGCCAGCCCACCTCTTGGACTATGTTCTGCAGTAAAAAGAAAAAAGAAAAAAAAAAAAAAAAAAAACCCTTTGTACTAATGTGAATTTTTGAACCGTTATCCAGTTCTATTGTTGTTTTGTTTTGTGAGAAGAGGAGAGATGTGATGTTGTTACTACATCTGTGATTGGTTGGCTGTTATCCTTGTTTCGGTTTCTGCCTAGTAACGATGATGTAATGGGGAGGAGGGGACGAGGCAGGAGAAGGGAACGGAAGCAGGAGAATAAAAGTATGGCTGTTTAAGCCTACCATCCAGCATCTCTGTGTGGCCTTCTGGAGTTCCTTTCATCTGCATAACAACACCACACTGTCTTCAGGAGCGCACAGCTCCTCTAGGACCTGGCTTCCTGGTTGCAGAGAATTCAAAGTTCAAATCAGTAGCATGGCTGCATCATGGCTGGTCCAAACAGCTTTCCCTCTGCTGCATCAAAGGAGCTAGGTGACACTGAATCTGGCTGGATCCAGTGATCTGCTCTGCTTCAGTGCAGTGCTTGTTGTAAAGCCTTGAGCCTGCACAAGTTGTGCTCTCTTTGCCTAGGTAACAGTCCACTTTGAGACTGCAGGGTCTCAGGTAAAATAGGCAACATGCAGTAAGCTATAGAATCAAAAAGAGAATGGAGATGATTTTTAATAAGAGGTAAATTGCAAAGTTACTTGTTTTTACAATCATTTTGCAATTTAACCATTTTATAAAATGAGACAACCCCTTTATATAGTTAATACCATGGTCTTTTTATTTGAAAATGACTATCCCTAATGCCCTCATATCTTTGCATATTTATACTAACCCTGAACACTGATAGATTAGTTGAGGTCCACATTCTTCACAGAAGGCTTTCTTTCTCATCTATTTTTCTTTATTCATAGCATAGCTTCATTTTTATTTGATGTGAACACTGTTCTAAAAACCAAGGGACCAATTCATCAAACAGTTTTTGACAAAATTCTGGCCTAAAAGTTTTAAGAAATATTGCAAAAGTTTTTGTAAAATTCATAGTTGAAATACTCGGTGAAATATTTTGTGATTTCTGGCATTTTTATCCCAAAATAGGTCTGTCAAGTATTTGAAAGTGGGTGGAGTTTAACAAATAGGGAATGGGGGCACAAATCAAACTCATCATAATTTACACAACAAAAGTGACATGAATTACAACTGAGATGTAGAGATGAGCGGATTCTTTGAATTTAGAATTTGCCAACTTTGTTGAATATTCCCCCTAAAATCGATTCTCAATAATGGAAAACTTGCAATTGCTTGGAAAATAAGAAAGTGTTATCAAGGATCTCATCTCTGAGATGTAATACAATTCCTAATTAGAGTACATTTCTTGCAGTGGCTTACAGAACCTGAAGCACAAAATAAACTGATTAATATTTGGACCTATATTGTGTCACTGATAGACTGGTTGAGGTCCACTTCTTTGGAACTAGAATCTTGGCTGAATAGCCTGTATTTTCTTACAGTGAATTAGATTAAAAGCTTCTCCCCAACTTTTGCAGCTTATTCACACAGCAGTGATTTCTGACAGACACTTAGCAATGCTGGGGTTTTGGGTTCAAATTTGACCAAGGTCAACATTTGCATTGATGTTTACTGTCCTCTAATATTTGTGTGGTTTCCTACCTCACTAAGAATACTGTATATATAATGAGCCTCAATTGGGACAGTGAGTAATGACAATGTTGTTATAAAGTGCTGTAGAATATGCGATACAAGCAAGCATAAAAAATAAATAAATAATAAAGTAGATAAATTCTATGCCATCAGCAGTCAGGGTGTGTTCACTTCATTATCGCTCTATGAACAGTATGTAGAGCTACTACCTGAGTCTAGAAGGCTAAAATACTAGAGACGAGAGAATACAATCGAGTAGAATTTAATTCTTCCCAAATTTTTACAGAACTCTGCCTTCGCCAAAATGCAGATTTTTACTAATTTGCTACCATGCAGAATCAGCAAAATGGCAGCCAGCGACCATTTTTCTGAGCCATAAAAGACCATCAAAAGGTTGAAAAATTTGAAAAAAATATTCACCTTACCGCTCACCTCTTCAGCCCCTCTGCTCCTCCATCACCAACTCCTTGTTGCATCTTCTGATCCTCACTGCTCTCGGGCATCTCACACTTAGCTGGGATTTCCGGATCTAAAAAGACCGGGGTGGTTCTGCACATGTGCATGCAAGGTCACGGTGGATGTCGTGATGTTGTGACCTTTTGTGCAATCATGCTGAACTCTCCCATCTCTTATCAGAGCCGGAAGTGTAGAAACCCCAGAGCATAATAAAGCATGCTTAATTTTCAGAGACATTATACATAAGGAATTTCTCAGTAAAAACCTTGTGAACAGGCAAATTCAAATTTTGCATGATCTGCTTATCTCTACATAAAGCTTATCATTTTATTCTAGTTCCATAAGTATGTGCTTGACTTGTAACTAGAGATGAGCGTTGTTCGACTCGAACTGTTCGTCAATCTCAAATTCGAGCTGTTCTGAGCGGTGTTCGAGCCGTTTGGCGAACACGAACGATTTTAAAAAAATCCGTCTGTTCGAGGTTATGTTCCATAACTGTTCGTGCACCAAAAACATAACTGGATTTTTTCACAGTAATGCTGATAATCAATGTTAATACGCAGTTTGAGTGTACAGCGGGGCGGGGGGAGGGGCAGGGGATGGATCTCTGCAGAAATAATGACGATCTCCATTTTTTATTCTCTTTCCCGCATTTACAGTCAGGAGGTGCAATCTGTCAGCCTATCAGCAGCGCACACACGGAGCGAACTGCTTTTTTCACACAAGCAAGGGCATGTGTCATTGGCTGTGTATGTCACATGTCCTTGCCCTATAAGACCCAGCCATTTGCCCCGTCGCCACCATTTTCTCACTGCTGCAGCTGCGTGTTAGATGGCACCGCTGTTGCTGTGTGCGCTATACTTTCAGTGTTAATTTCAAGCCAATATACAAATAGCTTGGGAGCAGGGAATAGTTGTGATTGCAGTCCTTTTGAGAACTAGGTTACAGCATTTCCTACGACTTTTAGCAGGCAGGTCTGTGCTCTTAAATAGATAGGTTGGGAGTAGGGACTAATTGTAATTGCAGTTCTTTTGAGGACTATTTTACAGAATTTCCTAGGACTTTTTGCCAGGCAGGTCTGTGACAGGCTGTGCAAGTGTTTTTCACAGCATTTGGCTAAATCTAGCTAAGCAATTCCTTTTTTGCCTCTTGCAGTGTGTGTTAGTCAGTGGAGTAGCGTATCTGTGTTGCAAGCTACACCACCTGTGTATAGAATACAATTTTTTTTACTGCACCTAGCCAAGTAAAGCCTTTTGGGCATAGCATCATTCTATTAGGCCATCTACACTAAGCTCCATCAGCTTGCAAATTAGTAATAATTTTTATCTGCATCTAGCTCGGAAAATAATTTTGGGCTTGTAGCAGTGTGTGGGACTTATTCTTAGTCCATCTATACTAAGCTCCTCCAGCTTGCAAATTACAAATAAATTTTATCTGCATCTAGCTCGGAAAATAATTTTGGGCTTGTAGCAGTGTGTGGGACTTATTTTTAGTCCATCTATACTAAGCTCCTCCAGCTTGCAAATTACAAATAATTTTTATCTGCATCTAGCTCGGAAAATAATTTTGGGCTTGTAGCAGTTTGTGGGACTTATTCTTAGTCCGTCTATACTAAGCTCCTCCAGCTTGCAAATTGCAAATAATTTTTATCTGCATCTAGCTCGGAAAATAATTTTGGGCTTGTAGCAGTGTGTGGGACTCATTCTATTAGTCCATCTATACTAAGCTCCACCACCTGTGTATGTAATAAAATTGTTTCACTGCATCTAACCCAGCCAATCCTTTTGGGCTAAAACCAGAGTTTGGCCACTCAGCTCTGCTCGGTTGCCATCCATCGTTTTTTGTGCAAACAACTCCAGAGTTGTCAATTAGTTAACCACCAAATGAGTGGAAAAAGGCCTGCTGCTGGTGGAAAGGGGAATAGGCGTGTTGGGAAGGGAAAAAAGGGTTGTGTCCGTGGGATAAGTGTTAAAGCAACAGTAACATCTGCAGAAGAAAGACCATCTTCCAGCCAAACTAAGATGTCTACTTCTTTTACCGGACAATGTGATACTATCCCTTTCTTACGGCCACGCCAATCGCTACAAATTCCAGATGAGGCACAAAAACAGCATGTGCTTCAACAGATATCAAGTGCTTCTTTAAGTGGGCTCTCCTCTACCTCAACTTCAACATCACAAATTCTCCAGTCCTCAGAGGTGTCAGCCCAATTGCACTTGCTTCCTTACATCCCCCAAGTCTCCAGCTGCCCGTCTGAGTATGGGGTAGAACAGATGGTTGTGTCTGCAGAGCTGTTTACTCATACTATAGACTGGGAATCAGAGGTCTGCTCCAGAGCTTCTGTGAATCCAGACGAGGAAATGATCTGCACTGATGCCCAGAATTTTTATGAGTCGGATCCAGGACCAGACGCAGAAGGTTCTGACCATAATGTAGACCCTCATTCCCAAACTGTAACTCGTGTTGGAGGAGACAATGAGGAAGATGATGATGAGACTCAAATACTTGATTGGAGCGACAACTTGAGTTTTTTGTCAGGGCAGGAAGAGGTTGGCTCTGAGGACGACGGGTGTGAGAACACACAGGGTGATGATGACGAGGTTGGAGATCCCACTTACTGTCAACCCACAGTCAGCCAGTCGATGAGGTCAGCAGAGGAGGTGGAGGAGGATGCTAGTGACGACGAGGTCAGGTTGCGCCTTCCTGGACAGAGACGTAGTACTGGAAGCACGTCAACAACTGCATCCTCAAACACAACTCTGCCTCTGACCACAAGTAGTGGTGGCTCTTCAGGTCGCATGGGTGCTAAGCCTTGCATAGCCTGGGCATTTTTTCAGATCCATAAGGATGACCCAACTCGTGTTATCTGTAACATTTGTCACCAAAAGCTAAGTAGAGGCCAAAAAATCCATAATTTGAGTACTTCATGCACGAACCGTCACATGGATATGAAGCATAGGTTGCAGTGGGAAGCTTACTGTGCTACAATGCGGCCTAGCGGGTCGGGCCAACCACTGTCTGCCCCATCTTGTGCATCCACGGCCTCTTCATCCTCTGTGACTGGGGGGACAGCAGTCACATATGTTTTGGGACGCAGACCTGCCACCTCTTTCCCCTCAACAGCCAGCGTGATTGGCAGGTCATCATTTTCTTTGGAGGTGGAAACACCAGCTGGTGTTGAGCGCTCTCCAACATCGAGAGCACCACCTTTGGATCAAGGCAACCTAACATGTCCGCCTGCATCTTCCTCACAGACAGGCAGTTTGCCGGGGACACCCTTCTCAACCCCGTCGAAGCACAACAGCCAGCCCTCGGTCCCTCAGATGTGGACAAGTAAAAGACCATTTCCTCCTAGCCATGAGAAAGCTAAGAGGTTGAATTTCACTATCTGCAAGCTCTTGGCTGCAGAAATGCTGCATTTCCGCCTGGTGGACACAGAGGATTTTCGAGACCTTATGTCCGTCTCAGTGCCCCAGTACCAGATGCCCAGTCAGCACTTCTTCTCAAAGAAAGGTGTACCTGTGCTCCACCAGCATGTTGCACACAACATCACCACTTCTTTGAGAAACTCTGTGTGTGACAGGGTGCATTTCACCACAGACACTTGGACGAGTAGGCTTGGACAGGGGCGTTACATGTCGCTGACTGGGCACTGGGTAACTATGGTGACAGAAGGACAAGGGGCTGCTGTCTAAGTCTTGTCGTCCCCACGAGTTGTGCGTCAATCCTCTTTATCTCGATGTTCCTCCACTGCTTCTGCCTCCTCAACCTCCTCTCGGTCCTCCACCTGCACCCAAAGCCTGTCTGGTCATGCCACACGCTTTCTAACTGTGCAGAAGGGATCCTGCACACCTCCTTACTATGCTGGCAGCAGGGCTCAACGTCATCAGGCAGTTTTTACTTTGAAATATCTGGGAAATGTGAGTCACACAGCTGAGGAGTTGTGGTCAGCTCTGGAGAACCAGTTTCATGAATGGATGTCTCCACTGGACCTGAAACCAGGGAAGGCCGTGTTTGACAATGCTGCAAATCTCGGTGCGGCCCTTCGCCGGGGCAATATAACACACGTGCCTTGTATGGCTCACATGTTGAACCTGGTTGTCCAGCAATTTTTAGCCCACTATCCCGGACTAGAAGCCTTCTGCAGAGGGCATGGTCGCTGTTTGCTCACTTCTGCCATTCGCATCCCGCAGCTCAGCGACTTACATCTCTACAGAAGTCATTGGGCCTGCCACTTCACTGGCTAAAATGCGATGTGCCTACCCGGTGGAATTCAACTCTGCACATGTTGCAGCGACTGTGGCAGCACCGACAAGCCCTGGTGCAATGCGTTCTGACGTATAGCCTGGGCCAATGAGATCCAGAGGTGGGGCAAATCACGCTGCAGGAGTGGTCTCAGATCAGGGACCTATGCACCCTTCTGCACAGTTTTGAAATGGAGACGAAGATGTTTAGTGCTGACGATGCCATTATCAGCCTGACTATTCCTGTGATTTACATGCTGGATCACATGTTAAAAAGAATTCAGAGTCAGGTGGTGCGACATGAGGAGGTGAAGGAAGAAGAGGAGGAGGAGTTGTATGCGGAAGGGATAACATCTGCAAGGTCCAGACGGTCGGCAGCACCAAGGCGGCAGGCATGTGAGGGTGGGGGAGATGGATTTACCAGGGCACAGGGTAGCAGCCAAACTAGTGAGGAAGGTGCAGGAGCCCAGGAAGAGGTGGAGGACGAACTGATGGAAGACTCATCAGATGAGGGAGACCTTGATCACATTTCTGTTGTGCGAGGTTGGGTGGAGAGGGCAGAGGAAGGAAGCATGATTGTTACCTCGCCACCAACACAACAGGGACTTGGTGCTCCTGGATGCGCAAGACACATGAGAACCTTCTTGCTGCACTACCTGCAGCATGACCCTCGAATTGTCAGAATTCGAAATAATCCTGACTACTTGGTTGCCACACTCTTAGATCCCCGGTACAAAAGTAAATTTGCCAAAATAATTCCTGCCATAGAAAGGGATTCACGCATGCAGGAGTATCAGCAGAGACTGTTGAAGAATCTTACATGTGCTTTTCCACAAAACACCAGTGGTGCATGTAGTGAATCTCACAGTTCTAACTTGCCAACCGTGGGACTGTCGAGTGTTCAGCACTCAAACCGTAACAGAAACACAGAATCTGCTGGTAACAACAATTTTGCGGAATCATTTCACAGCTTTTTTAGCCCATCCTTTGCAAGGCCACAGGAGACAAGAAGTCTGACACATAGTCAACGCCTAGAGATGATGGTACAGGAGTATCTCCAAGAAAACATCGAAGCCATGACTGTGTCACTGGACCATTGCTCTTTTTGGGCTTCCAATCTGGATAAATGGCCGGAACTTGCCACTTACGCCTTAAAGATCTTGTCATGCCCCGCAGCCAGCTTTCTCTCTGAACGTGTGTTCAGCACTGCTGGTGGTGTGCTGAAACATAAGCGCACGCGGCTGTCCACTGAGAATGTAGACAGACTCTCGTTCATAAAGATCAATAAATCATGGATCAGGAAGGACTTTTCTACCCCTGTGTCATCCTGGGGAGAGTAAAAGCTTGAGGATTTCGTAAAATCACCTCACCAACCATTCTAAGCTTTTTTTAGCTGCATCTTGTCAGGAAAATAATTTTGGGTTGGTAGCAGTGTGCGGTACTCTTTCTATTATGCCATCTATACTATGCTCCCCCAGCTTGCAAATTACTAATAATTTTTAGCTGCATCTTGTCTGGAAAATAATGTTGGGCATAGTAGCAGTGTGTGGTACTCATTCTAACCAACCGTTTTAAGCAACTCTGGGGTAATTGATGCCACTTAAGTGGTGTCTGTGCCACAAATTTTTGGAAAAAGGGGAGACTCTTTTTGGAGTCCCCTTGCTTTGTTTTACGTGACGTTGCTATCGTCAATTAGAGGTGGGTTGGGTCTCCCCCTCCCCCTTTTAACCGTAAGAAAATACATACACCATGACTTGGGGTAACACAGATGGTTGAGTCTGAGGAGCTGTTTACTCAGAGGTCTGCTCCAAAGCTTCAGTGTCTGCTAGTCAGCGTAGTAACCCGGCTGCGAAGCAAGCTGCACCGCCTGTGTATCTAATAATGATTTTTAAATGCATCTAGCCTAGGCAGACTGTGGGGACCCCTAACCAAACCCAGATGCTCAGCCCCCTAACGCCCCCCTTTCATTGACAATACAATCATGTAACTCTTACAACTGGATGGGTGAGGATCGGTCACAGCTTTATTAACTGTTTATACTCATTCCATTAGAAATGCAATTTATTTTGAAATAATTAAGCTTGTTGCAGCATGCCCTGTGTCTCCAGTCTCCACAATGGCAAGTTGGCCAACAAGTGTAACTCTCCAACATGTCCTTTCTATTTCGAGGCCACGGAGGAACCTGCTTACTCGTATGTAGGACTCCGACCCCCATTCATCACTCTTAACGCTTGTTCCACTCCGTCCTGGAGTCCTGACAGGAATATGTCAAGTCCAATATCCATTAAGTGAACACCGTCGGGCCGTATGAGGCCTGCTTTATCTCCTTCCAGTTGTCGGTATCGTATCACTACACAGCTTCTGTCTCTTATAAATTTTGCCATCCGAATATTTATTACCTGCCTTGTCTGTTAGATGGCCGTGATGTCTCACACACATTGCCATACCGTTCTCGGCACAATCCCTGACCATACTATAGTTAGTTTTGTGAAAAATTCTCTGAAGCGCTCAGTGTCTAGTTTCATTATTGCCATTAGTTATGCGCTCTTGTGATAAGCTATGTTGTTTCCCCCGGCCTGTATAACTAAGATGACCGGACCTCTTGCCTCTCTCCCTACCTTGATTACCTCCATTAGTACCTGTGGCCATTGCAGGCCTCTAATACCTCTCCAGTTCAAATATGTGTTATGAAACTCCAATTTCCTCCCGCCTGGGCGGACTTTCACCCTTCTTTCTGCACAATATTTATACGAGTTCTTGATCATTGCATAGCAAAAAAACAGCAAGGGAGTGGTATTTATATGTCATGTCCTGCTATGCACCTGTTCAAGGCTGAGTTAATCAGAAATTTAAACACACATATCATGTTAAAATCGTATAGCATAGAAACAATGCATATAAATGTAAATAATCAAAAAGAAAAAGAAAAGAAGAAAAAAGGAACATATATAATTATAATCTATAAATGATCACTCATAATGATACATCAAATCATGTCTGATGTTTAAACCCGCTGGTACACGTGTATTTAAAGTAAAAAATAACCAACTTTCTCTATTAAGGAGCTTTCTCCTATAATCATCCACCAAATCTCCACCAATCGCCATGGCCCACGGAGGAGCCAACACAGTCAGTGAATCCTTCCTTATTTAGTATAGAGTCTACCAATACTTTGGGCGTATTAGCCCAACTGGATCCTGCAAGCGCTGTGAGAGCGGTGCAGAGCGTTAGCTCTGACAGGGAACATCATCGGGACCTGATTAGATCAGGTCCCAGTGATGTTAACCCTTTGCTGTCTTCTATATGCTGTGATCTATAGTGATCGCGGCATATAGGAGACAGCAGGAGGAGAGGGGGTCGTCCACTTACCTCTCTGACGACCCCTTGATTGTTTTCAGGACCTGGCGTTGCTATGGCAGCTGGAGGTCACATGACCGCCTCCAGCTCTGCCATATATGGTGTCCTTCCTGTCTGGCTTCAGCCTGTAGCTGATGCCAGACAGGAGACTGTGAAACAGTCAGTGAAGATCTCATATAATGTAATATATGTCTATTACATTACATGAGATCAGGGATCAGAAAAATAAAAATTAATGTCCCATACAGGGACTAAGTAAAAATGTAAAAAAAAGTAAAAAAAAATGTTTTGAAACTGTTAAAAAAAATACAAAATAAATAAAAATAAATAAATAAAATATTAAACCGATGAATCCATATAGTTATGCAAAAATAAAAAAAGTACACATATTTGGTATTGCCGCGTTCGAAACAACCCGAGCTATAAAACTGTCACACTAATTAACTCCTTATGTGTACACCGTAATAAAAATAAATAAAAAACGGAGCAAAAAACTATGCTTTTTCCTCATATCGCCAAACAAAAAGTGGAAAAGAATGCGATCAAAAAGCAAAATGGTAATAGAAATGGTACCGCTGAAAACGTCATCTTGTTCTGCAAAAATCAAGCCACTATACAGCTCCATCAGCCAAAAAATAAAAAAGTTATACCTCTCAGAATAAAGCAATGCAAAAAAAATATTTTTTCTTTAAAATTGTTTTATTGTGTAAAAGCGCCAAAACATAAAAAAATATACAGTAAGTGTAGTATCGCTGTAAATGTACTGACCCGAAGAATAACGCTGCCTGATCACTTTTACCACACGCAGAACGGCATAAAAAAAAACCTCAAAAAACAATTCCTGAATTGTTGGTTTTTGTTAATTTTACCTCCCAAAAAAACGGAATAGAAAGCGATCAAAAAATGTCACGTACCCACAAATGGTACCAATAAAAATGTAAACTCGTCCCGCAAAAAACAAGCCATCACATGACTCTGTCGGCCGAAATATGGAAAAATTATAGCTCTCAAAATATGGCGATGCAAAAACTAGATTTTGCAAAAAAAAAGCGTCGCTTAGTGTGTGACAGCTGTCAGTCATAAAAACCCGATATAAATCTGGTATCTCTGTAATCGCACCGACCCAAAGAATAAAGTAATCTAATCAGTTATATCACACTAGGAACGGCGTAAAAAAATAAATAAAACCAATTCTTCACCTGCTACTGATTTGTTTATTATGTCTCCCAAAGATCGCAGTATGGCTCGGCACACATTTTTCCTGCGCTCTGCGCTGAGCACTTACGCCAGAGTTTCCATGTAAATCTCTGAAATATGTGATTCAGCCGGAACCCATGACGGAAGATTCCCTGTAATGAGGCAGATATAGGCCACTGTGGATGCCGTCTGGCCTGTGATCCCACGGTGTCATTTGTTTTAGGCGTGCATAAAAGTGCGGTTGGCCACAGTTTTGTGCACTTCTGAAAAAAAGGACACCGCTAAACAGAGGCCAGACGGAGTCCAGAGTAACTCTGCTGCCTCATTACAGTGAATGGATCCCGCAGGGGTTTCATCTGAATTACATCACTTGGAAATTTAGATGGAAACCCCGATGTAAGTGCTCAGCCTAGAGCGCCGGATAAATGTTACGTAAAATGTTCCCAATAAAAGCTTCAACTCAGTCCTCAAAAAAAGCTAGTCCCCACTCAGGTCCGTCATCTGTTAAAAATATAAGGGACTTCCAAGTTACTGGTAGCACAAAGGCTCTGGAAAAGCGAAATGGCCCTTGCCCCCCAAAAGAAATTCAAAAAATTTTGTGCTCCCAAATCCAAATGCCTATTCTACAATAATTTGTTCTCCAATTGTCAAATAGCACTCCGTCCCCCCCAGATCTTGCCGTATGGCTGAGCGGTACGATACAGCCACATATGGGGTATTGGCACTTTTAGAAGAAATTGTGTGACACATTTCGGCACCATTTTTACCCATTGCCCTGTGTGAAAATGTAAAATCTGAGGGTAAAACATTTTTTTGTGGTAAAAATATAATTATGCTTTTTTCACTGCCCAATGGTATAAATTTAAAAATTAAAAAATACTCACTACTTCCCTAGATGAATTACTTGAGAGGTGTAGTTTACAAAATGGGGTCACTTGTGGGGGTTTCTGCTGTTTCTGCATGTCAGCGACTCTTCAAATGTGACATGGTGTCTGCTGCCTATCCCAGCCAACATAGCGCTCCTTTCTCTTCCGAACCCTGCCGTACACCAAAGCAGTGGTTTTCCCCCACATATGGGGTATCGGCGTGTTCAGGAGAAATTGTACAACAAATTTCATGGTGCAATTTATCCTGTTACCCTTATGATAGTACAAAATTAGGGAAAGGAAAACATTTTTTGTGGGAAAAATGTGAAAATTTTATTTTTATGGCTCAATATTATAAACTTCTGTGAAGCAGCTGGGGGTGCAAGGTGCTCACCACATATCTAGATAAGTTCCCTAAGGGGTCTAGTTTCCAAAATGGTGTCACTTGTATGGGGTTACCACTGTTTAGGCACATCAGGGGCTCCCCAAATGCAACATGGCGTCCGCTAATTATTCAAACAAATTTTACATTCAAAAAGTCAAATGGCGCTCCTTCCCTTCCGAGCCCTGCCGCGCGCCCAAACAGTGGTTTGCCTCCACATATGGGGTATCGGCGTGTTCAGGAGAAATTGCACAACAAATTTCATGGTGCAATTTATCCTATTACCCTTATGATAATGCAAAATTAAGGGATGAAAAACGTTTTTGCGGGAAAAATGTGAAAATTTTATTTTTACAGCTGATTATTATAAACTTCTGTGAAGCACGTTGGGGTTCAAGGTGCTCACCACACATCTAGATAAGTTCCCTAAGGGGTCTAGTTTCCAAAATGGTGTCACTTGTGGGGGGTTTCCACTGTTTAGGAACATCAGGGGCTCTCCAAACGCAACATGGCGTCTGCTAATTATTCAGACAAATTTTACATTCAGAAAGTCAAATGGCGCTCCTTCCCTTCCAAACCCTGCCGTGCGCCCAAACAGTGGTTTTCCCCCACATATGGGGTATCGGCGTGTTCAGGAGAAATTGCACAACAAATTTAATGGTGCAATTTATCCTATTACCATTATGATAATGGAAAATTAAGGGATGAAAAACGTTTTTGTGGGAAAAATGTGAAAATTTTATTTTTACAGCTCAATATTATAAACTTCTGTGAAGCACCTTGGGGTTCAAGGTGCTCACCACACATCTAGATATGTTCCCTAAGGGGTCTAGTTTCCAAAATGGTGTCACTTGTGGGGGGTTTCCACTGTTTAGTCACATCAGGAGCTCTCCAAACGCAACATGGTGTCTGCTAATTATTCAGACAAATTTTACATTCAAAAAGTCTAATGGCGCTCCTTCCTTTCCGAGCCCTGCCGTGCGCCCAAACAGTGGTTTTCCCTCACATATGGGGTATCAGCACGCTCAAGAGAAATTGCACAAAAAATTTTGGGGTACATTTTTTCCTGTTACCCCTGTGAAAATAAAAAAAATTGGGTCTAAAGTAACATTTTTGTGAAAAAAGTTAAATGTTAATTTTTTTCTTCCACATTCCAAAAATTTCTGTGAAGCACCTGAAGGGTTAATAAAGTTCTTGAATGTGGTTTTGAGCACCTTGAGGGGTGCAGTTTTTAGAACGGTGTCACTTTTGGGTATTTTCTGTCATAAAGACCCCTCAAAGTGACTTCAAATATGATGTGGTCCCTAAAAAAATGTTTTTGTAAATTTTGTTGGAAAAATGAGAAATCGCTGGTCAACTTTTAACCCTTATAACTCCCTAACAAAAAAAAATTTTGGTTCCAAAATTGTGCTGATGTAAAGTAGACATGTGGGAAATGTTATTTATTAACTATTTTGTGTGACATATCTCTCTGATTTAAGGGCTTAAAAATTCAAAGTTTAAAAATTGCTAAATTTTCAAAATTTTCGCCAAATTTCCGATTTTTTCACAAATAAACGCATGTGATATCAAAGAAATTTTACCACTATCATGAAGTACAATATGTCACGAAAAAACAATCTCAGAATCAGGGGGATCCGTTGAAGCGTTCCAGAGTAATTGCTTCATAAAGTGACAGTGGTCAGAATTGAAAAAATTGGCCCGGTCACGAAAGCAAAAACAGGCTCTGGTGCGAAGTGGTTAATTTCATTAAATGAAACTGATGTTGTTTTGGCTAGCAAGTTAAAATGAAATATATAATGAAACATGTACAGTTGCAATCAAAATGATTTAATTCCCATTTCAAATTCAGTTTATTAGCAATTTCGCAAACTTTCTGTCATTTTCAATAAGTCAATCAAGCAAGAACTATTTAAATAGATCAAGATAACTAATAAAACATGTGGATCCTTTATATTCTCCACAAAGTGATACTATTAATTTCTTAGTGTCGCAGATAGTTTTAAGCTGTTTTTTTTTTCACTTTTTTTATTATCCTGTTTCAGAAGCCATAACTTTTTTTTGGCACCATAGTCGTGGCTTGTTTATTACGTGATGAGTTCTAGATGTCAATGGATTCATTTTGAAATATGTTTAATTTATTAACAGACTTTTATTAACACTCTTCTGTACAAATCTATTGTTATCTTTATTCTGTAGGTCAACACAAATATGATGATACCAAATGTATATACCTGTAGTTTTATTTATGTTTTATTATTTTGTAGAATAAATACATTCTTTGAAACAAAAAAATCACTTGTTTTATTGTCGCCATAATTTTAGAGTCCTAAATATTACAATTTTTTCTTAGTAAAGTTGTTTGAGGACTTATTATTTCTGACATACTTTAGTTTTCATTGGTACAATGTTAGGGTATATGCACCTTTTTGATAATTTTTTATTACACTCTTTAAAAAACAAAATGAACAAAGAATTTTTATTTTATTTTTAATACTTTTCACTGTTAAGTCATACCCATAACTTAATATTTTTCTGTAGATGGAGCTGTGAGAGTGATTTCCTTTTTTTTCAGAATAACCTGTAGTTTCTGCTGGTAAAATTTGTGGGTATGCACAACTTATTGATCAATTTTTGATCCTTTTTTGGTAGGATGCAAGGACAACAAAATATTAAATCTGAAATTGTTGTTTAATTTTATTTTTTATAAAGTTCACTGTGTGGCATATTTCACACATTAACTTTATTCTGAGAGTTGATACAATAATGTAGTACCCAAAATATAATTCTAATATGTATTTGTACTGCAATGCATTACCTTACCAGGGTTTTAATGTCAGGCAGACGTTTAGACCCTGCTTCCTGCGAAATCTGATATGCTTAGATATGTATCAGTTAAATAGGCCATTGTTGTCATAGCAACAATTGGCAACCTGCAGTTGCGCTGTTTTGGTGGTGATGGGAAGACAGAGGGAGCAATCTCCCTCTGTCAAATGCCTTACATAATGCTGTCACATTTGACGGCGGCATCTGAGGGGGTAAAGTGCTGTGATTGACATTAGCTCCAGTCCCTGCACATGCAACACAAGCTTAGATGACTCCTGCTGTTACTGGCATGGGTACAACTCCTGTTCCTCTGCCATTCATGAGACGTAACTGTATTCTAGATTTTAATAATCTGGTTCTACTTTCAATTTAAACATACAGTTATGTCCATTTGAAGGGAGAGGCTAAAGGCTGTTGCAGTCTTTTACTCAACCCCTTCATAGCAAGCATCTTTAGTACTTAGAGAACCCTTTGCCAATTAAAACATCCTGAAAACTCAATGCAAAGCCAGACACCAGCTTTTGACAACTTTCCAAAGGAGCATTAGCCCCTTCCTCATGAGAAACTGATTTCTTAAAAGCCCAAAAATAATTTTTATTGGGTTCAAATTAGGCGACTGTGATGGCCACTCCAGAATTTTCCAGGACTTTTTCTGGAACCAAACCTTCGTGGACTTTGACTTCTCCTGTCGTAAGAGTCAATAATGCCCAAGCTTCAACTTCCTCAGGAAAGCATAGTGTTCTTTCTTTGAATTTCCTGGTACCTTTTTTAAAATTAAAGCAGCCCCAGAGCATCACCTAGCCACTGCCATAATTCATAGTAGACAGGGTGTTCTTTTCAGAGTGTGCTTTATTTTTCATCCTCCAGACATGCTGCTTCTGCATAGACCCAAAAAGTTCAATTATTTATTTCATTGTTCAACAGAATAGATTCATGGAAACTTCTGTGGCTTTTTTATATGGTTTTGATCATATTGGAGCTGGCTTTTCTTATGCTTTTTGGACATGAGAGGTATGTGTCTTGGAATTTGAATATGGAGACCTTTAGCTTTAGTTTGTGCATTACTGTGAAAAATGAAATCCTCAGTGCCTGCTGCAGATTTTCTACCTGTATCGCTAAAACATTCAATACATTTGCTATGTTTTTGTATTTGTTTCTTATTTGTGCAAGGCATGATCTTGTTTCCTTATTTTGTGGACTACTTTCTTGACATTGCCATATTTCTAACATGCAATCAAATGTCTCAGTCAAGAAACCCCCAACGAGTCCTGGAGTACTTAAAGCGTTTTATCTCACACATACCTGAAGCAAGTAATGAAGCCCCTGATTATTAGCATCAGCCATGCAATGTCATTAAGGCTATGTTCACATGTTCAGTATTTGGTCAGTATTTTAAATCAGTATTTGTAAGCCAAAACCAGGAGTGTGTGAAAAATACAGAAGTGGTGACGTGTTTCTGTTACAGTTTCCCCTGACTGTTCTATTCCTAATTTTGGATTACAAATGCTGGTGTAAAATACTGATCAAATACTGATAGTGTGAATGTGGCCTAAAGGTAGCATTTTGTGCTGAATTTGGAGGACCACTTGTTATATTAATTGTGTGAACTATTTATATTGTTTTTGTTGGATTGATTTAATGCAAACAGCTTAATGTTTATAAATTTTGCCAATATGCCTAATCTGCAATCATGGGTGAATTATTTTGAGTGCAACTATATGTAAATCTATTGTAGGGATTCACTCTCTGTTAGGCAGTAGGCATTAGGCCTTAGGTAGCGTTCACACAGGCAATGAAATTTTAGTCCAAACATGTACAATTTTTATTGCTTTCCACATGTTGCACAGCACCAAAACAAGCTCCTAATCTTAAATCCCTAACCATGTCCAGGCACTAACTTAACAAAACAGACCGTGGCTACTCATACATGGCTGAGATAGCCCCAGCTTGGTCAAACAATACAGCTATTATCCATAGCAACCACTGATATTTGCGGTTCTCTGCACACGGACTGTGCAGACTTTTCTCAGAGAGTGATTCTTGCCTCTGCTACATCCAGCAGACTGACAGACTCCCCAGTCACTCCATTCAGAGATGCAAATTGCCTCTTCAGAGAAAAAAAATTGCATGCCAGAGCCGGTGGGTCACTCTCCACAAGGAGAAACGTTACCCCTTAGACCTCAGTCCAGAGCCTCCCACCTAGCCAAATCAGTTCTTTGCACTGATGAGGGCCAACAGCCTGGAACACAGTGTCTGCAAATTCAGATTCTGATTTGGCTATTATCCTAAGTCATATTGCATGACTCGTTAAAGGGTTGATTGTGACTTTTAGGATTGCTGCTTCCAATAGGTGGCACGATAGAGTTCAAGTTCTCTTTTTCTCTGAAGAGGCAAGTTGCATATTCAATTTCCCAGAGGACGAATAAGCCTTCTTACCTTAGCATGCCAGATGCGGTGTGTCACTCTCCACAAGGAGAAATGTTAACCCTTAGACCTCAGTCCAGAGCCGCTCACCTAGCCAAATCAGTTCTCATACTTTGCACTGATGAGGGCCAACAGCCCGAAACACAGTGTTTGCAAATTCTGATTTGGCTATTATCCTAAGTCATATTGCATTACTCGTTAAACCAATGTATCGCCTTTAACCCATCCCGATGTTGAAGCCCTGTATACAGCGATAAAACATCGGGATGGGTTAAAGGCGATACATTGGTTTCTTGAAAACAGTAATCTGGA
The DNA here is from genome assembly GCF_046119375.1 of Phyllobates terribilis. Taxonomy (NCBI): domain Eukaryota; kingdom Metazoa; phylum Chordata; class Amphibia; order Anura; family Dendrobatidae; genus Phyllobates; species Phyllobates terribilis. The sequence continues at coordinate 846,163,714 of NW_027362761.1, forward strand.
CAGACTGCTGATAGAGCTTATTATGACCCTGCTAGAAGCATAACTGCTTTATATTTAATGAGCAGATCTATGTTCAGACACAAGGAACAGCTATGGGGGCAACATGTGCCCCCTCATATGCAAATTTATTCATGGGGGCCTGGGAAAAGGAGGTTTTACAATGTAATCCAGTTGAGGGGTCAGACAAGGTCCTCAACTGGATGAGATATATAGACGATATACTGTTTGTCTGGGGGGGAACGTGCGAGGAGCTGGACGCATTCATGGTGGAGTTGAATAAAAATGATATTAATATCAGATTAACGTATAACAGCGGTCTACATGTTAATTTCCTTGATGTGGATTTACGAGTATCCACCGATGGAATGATTATTGCCGATATTTATCGAAAACCGACTTCAACCAACTCCATCCTGCATGCCGGCTCCTCGCACCTTCCCTCCACTATCAGGAGTATTCCAACCAGTCAGTACCTTAGAGCAAAAAGAATTTGCTCTACAGAAGAAAAATTTGAAAATCAGGCTGCTGATCTCTATCTGAGATTTAGGGAGAGAAGATACGGACATCGAACCATCAAGCGTGGATACAAGAGAGCTAAGGATACCCCTAGGGACAGATTACTGTACAATAACCCAGTAAAGGAGGGAGAATCTTCTGATCAGGCTAGATTAATCACACCTTTCAATAGGCAATGGAAAGAATTCAATAAAATTATCCACAAACATTGGAGAGTTTTGAAAACGGATCCGATTCTGTCACGACTAATCGGGGAAAAGCCTAGTATTACGGCCAAGAGATCCAAAAATCTAAAGGACCTCTTGGTCCGGAGTCATTATTCCAGGGAACGAATACATAAAAACTCCTTTAGAAATTACATCAAAGGTTTCTTCCCGTGCGGACACTGTAAGGCATGTTCCAACTTAATGAAAAGTAAAACTTTCTCCAATTCTGCAAAAAATAGAGAATTCAAAATTGACACCTACTTGACATGCTCTTCGAAAGGTGTGATTTATCTGGCAGAATGTCCATGTGCAAAACTATATGTTGGCATGACTACCCGGGAACTCAAAATCAGAGTGCGAGAGCACATAAGGGATATTGAAAAATCTTAAAATATCGAAGATATGAGTGAATTAAAAACCTTACCCAGGCACTTCAAAGCCATGCATAATAGCGATGCAAGATGTCTAAGGATAAGAGCAATCGACCAGGTAGTCCTGGGCCCAAGGGGAGGAGACATATTTAAGATCTTATCCCAGGTAGTGAGCCGGTGGATCTACAGATTAAAAACTGTAACTCCATCGGGACTCAATGAGAACTTTGGATTTAGCTCGTTCCTCTGAAACGACAAGGGACCTATCCCCTCTGTACCCTATGAGCCCTCCTCCCTTTCTCTTTTAGCCCCTCTTTTGCTCGGTATCCCTATATATCCTTCTCTCCCTCTTCCCCCTTGCCATCCTTTTCCTCCCCTTTCTACTCCTCCATCATTTTTCCTCCCTTTCCTACTCCTTCTCCATCATTTTTTCTTCACTTTTTTCATCTTTTTCCCCTTTTCCTCTTTTTGATTTCCTTGGAGTTCCCTGGTGTTTGGGATATGGGTGTTGATTCTTTTAATCTTTTGATTTTAATTAATTTTCTTTTAGTTTTAGATCATTCGATGTTGAACTTGTGTGTTCGCTCAAGATTCAGTTTCCTGTGTGATTCGGAAAACAAGTGAAGCCACGAGTGACTTGTCAGAACCTTACGAGATTGGTCTGCAATGGACTTTATTCTGAATATATAGAGAAATTACACTCTTTTGATTTGCAATGTTATGGATGGATCAATGTTTGATATATATAAGATTGGGGAAGCCATTGAATTATTATCAATATATAAGGGTGATGTTCCACTGTTTTTCGCTGGGGGGGATAGGATATGTATGCATGTATTGGTGAATATCATCCACTAAATCTACCTTGAAATTATAACAAGGCCACTAGATAAAAATATTTAATCCCCCTCTTTACAAATTCTCTCTCCTCCCCTTTCCTTAGATTAGCCTTCGGATTATTCCTGAGCATATTGCTTTTGGGTTACAATGATATTAGATTTTCCATTCGAGGCTTATTACAGGGGAGAATTATGTATTCCGAAACGGCGATAATGATAAATGGAATGGAATGTCAATTCCCCTTTTTCCCTGCGTTTTTTCTCCCCCATGGATATTTTTTCCGCTGTAGATCAAGCTCAGTATATGATAGTTGGAGCTTGTGATCCCGGGTATAGCTAATATAAGATTTATAGATGCATAAGGGGTCTTTAAAACTGAACGGTAACCTCATATGCAAAAAAACTTAATATACTCAGTATACCATTAAACCCCCTTTCCGATTACTGGGTGGGTTGTGGGGATATGTGAGAGGAATCAATGGGATATAGGAATTTGTGTCTTCATTTCTGTTTCACAAATATGCATGGATTAAAGTATATTCATATAGCTATACTTATATAACGCTAAATAGATCTTATACTTATCTATGACCACTTGATCTCCGCTATCATCCCTGGTGCGCATGCGCGCCGCGGCCGCTTCGGGCCTTCCGCTTGCTGACACCAGATACGTGAGCGTGGGCGCCGCTGCTTAGCAGCGGTGGCACGCTTGCGTCTCACTGTCGGCCGGCGGAAGTGCCCTACAGGAAGTGACACGCGGCGGCGCATGCGCCGTCATCAGGGAGACTACCCGTAAATAATCTTCCACATCAAACCGCGACACCACAAGCTGCTATTTAAGGCAATATGAACTCATATCTAAGATACCCGCCCCCCGACGAAGCGAGGGCGAAACGTGCGTAGGGGCGCGAGGGCACGAGCGACACTCATTCACCTCCACAGGTAGGTACTCTTGATTAATATGTGGAGGTATGGCTATTAGCCAGATGAATTTTTGACAGAGGTGGAACCTTATATTAGGGTCTGAATGCCAGGCATAGTCCTAATGTCAGAGTGATTAAAAGATCTATAGGCACATGAATGTGCTGTTATAAATCGACGGGCTATCTATGAGTCCAACAAGGTTGTGAATGTTTACATGACTTATTATGCACTATGCACTGTTCACTTTAACCTGCTATATTACAATATTGATTGGATTCTATATTATGGTTGAAGGACATATATTATCCATAGCCCAACACTCACTTTTGATATACTTCGTATGCACTTCAATGACGCTGGACTATTATATCTCTGACATATACTCCTGTTGAATAATATGTGAGTTAGCTGTACCCTCTTTTTGCAGCACCATAATATTTTAATATGTAATGTCTAAATAAAGTATTATTTTTTCTGAAAAACTCTGGTCGTATAAGCTCTCTTATTTTTGAGAGTCTTGTTTGTGAATTAGATTTTCAATGGAGTTGGACGTGATGTTCCTGAAATCCTTGTGAGTATGGTGTTATTTATACTGTTCCTGTTTTATAACAGATTGACCTTTGAACTCACTATGGATATGAGAGCCAAGGAAAAAACCTGGCAGAATAAGTTTTCGGATCTTTTTCAACATGGCGCTGCAGATGTTTTTAATGGGAACCAAATGGACAATAAAGAGTTGATGTTAAGATATAGAAATCTAATGCAGAGGAAAACTAGAACGTGGTGGACGAAGGCAGCTCTAGAGAATTATAGTAAACAAAAAATTGTACCTAGAGGCCTTAGAGTGCAATTATACCCAACCTTTGAATTAAATGATCCAATATTAGTGGACAAATGGGAGATGGCTGCCTCCTCCTGTTCACTTGCCTTCATTGATATCATCAATGAAAGGAATACACAACTTCTAAATTAATTGGACCAGGAGATTAGCACTCTACAGGTACAAATGACACAGGAAATTCAGGTAGAACCTTAAAAAAAATTCTACAGTGATCTAGAACTTGAAATGGAAAAGTGGGAACAGGACATCAGTGCCACTAAGAAAAAGAAATATATGAGGGATGTTAATGATTAACAGCAGAAAAGAATTTATAGATGGCAATATAAAGCTAGGACTGGTGAGAGTATGAATGAACCAAATCAAGTGATGTCCTCAGCCTCGTCCGTATCAAGTGTATCCTCGGTAAATCTTGATCAGGATTCCGGACATCCTAACAGGATTAAAACAAGATATGGAGGAAAAAGGAAGTACTTTGGGCTGAGTAAAAAGAACGGTGGGAGGAAACATCATGAACAACCGAAGGTAATAAACCTATCGAAACATTGCCTTTCTAAAATACAAATAAGTATTTTGGAAAAAGGTTTAACCTTTTCCCCTCCCCAATCTCTAGATACTTTTACGGTCATTAAAGATGTTCACCTATATGCTAGGAAATTAATCCTTAAAAGATTCTATGAAAAAAATAACTTGGGTTTAAACCTAGATACGGATGAGGAAAAGGCAGCAGTTGCCATTTTGGAATCATTGGCTGAGGAATCCAATTCCTCTGAAAAGGAAAGCACAGGGGGGAGTCCATTTCCTATGTTTCTGTGCAATAAATCAAAGAAGTTTCCTAGTATTACGTCTTGTCCATCTATAGATATGTTTGTAAAATTGGTTACAACTGATATTGAGAAATTAAGTCGAAGGGGATCTGTAAGAAATCATGGTAAGGAGGAATTGGCATTGCAAGAGATGCAATGTTGGAATGACGTTGTCTTCAAAATGGCCGACAAAGGGGGTAACCTGGTCATATGGCCGTGTGACCTGTATGAAAAACAAGCGTATAAACTATTATCAGATAAAAACTGTTATAAAAAATTGCCCTACAATCCCCTCTTAGAATTTCAGTCGGAATTGGTGGGCATTCTACAAAAGGCCTTTGAAGACAGCGTCATCCCCAAAAAATTTCTGGACATGATAGATAAAATGAAACCAAGACTTCCAACATTTTACTTGATCCCAAAGTTGCACAAAAACATGATGGACCCCCCTGGACGCCCCATAGTCTCGGGTAACGATGGCCTATGCGAAACGGTCTGAAGAATGATAGATTACTATCTAAAGCCAATCGTCTCAACATTACCATCCTATATACAGGATACAACATCGGCCTTAAGACGACTGGATCAAATACATTTGGAAGATGGAATGATCCTAGTCGTGGCCGAAGTTGAAGCCCTGTATACAGCGATAAAACATCGGGATGGGTTAAAGGCGATACATTGGTTTCTTGAAAACAGTAATCTGGACAGACTGCTGATAGAGCTTATTATGACCCTGCTAGAATTTGTGCTTGAGCATAACTGCTTTATATTTAATGAGCAGATCTATGTTCAGACACAAGGAACAGCTATGGGGGCAGCATGTGCCCCCTCATATGCAAATTTATTCATGGGGGCCTGGGAAAGGGAGGTTTTACAATGTAATCCAGTTGAGGGGTCAGACAAGGTCCTCAACTGGATGAGATATATAGACGATATACTGTTTGTCTGGGAGGGAACGTGCGAGGAGCTGGACGCATTCATGGTGGAGTTGAATAAAAATGACATTAATATCAGATTAACGTATAACAGCGGTCTACATGTTAATTTCCTTGATCTGGATTTACGAGTATCCACCGATGGAATGACTATTACCGATATTTATCGAAAACCGACTTCAACCAACTCCATCCTGCATGCCGGCTCCTCGCACCTTCCCTCCACTATCAGGAGTATTCCAACCAGTCAGTACCTTAGAGCAAAAAGAATTTGCTCTACAGAAGAAAAATTTGAAAATCAGGCTGCTGATCTCTATCTGAGATTTAGGGAGAGAGGATACGGACATCGAACCATCAAGCGTGGATACAAGAGAGCTAAGGATACCCCTAGGGACAGATTACTGTACAATAACCCAGTAAAGGAGGGAGAATCTTCTGATCAGGCTAGATTAATCACACCTTTCAATAGGCAATGGAAAGAATTCAATAAAATTATCCACAAACATTGGAGAGTTTTGAAAACGGATCCGATTCTGTCACGACTAATCGGGGAAAAGCCTAGTATTACGGCCAAGAGATCCAAAAATCTAAAGGACCTCTTGGTCCGGAGTCATTATTCCAGGGAACGAATACATAAAAACTCCTTTAGAAATTACATCAAAGGTTTCTTCCCGTGCGGACACTGTAAGGCATGTTCCAACTTAATGAAAAGTAAAACTTTCTCCAATTCTGCAAAAAATAGAGAATTCAAAATTGACACCTACTTGACATGCTCTTCGAAAGGTGTGATTTATCTGGCAGAATGTCCATGTGCAAAACTATATGTTGGCATGACTACCCGGGAACTCAAAATCAGAGTGCGAGAGCACATAAGGGATATTGAAAAATCTAAAAATATCGAAGATATGAGTGAATTAAAAACCTTACCCAGGCACTTCAAAGCCATGCATAATAGCGATGCAAGATGTCTAAGGATAAGAGCAATCGACCAGGTAGTCCTGGGCCCAAGGGGAGGAGACATATTTAAGATCTTATCCCAGGTAGAGAGCCGGTGGATCTACAGATTAAAAACTGTAACTCCATCGGGACTCAATGAGAACTTTGGATTTAGCTCCTTCCTCTGAAACGACAAGGGACCTATCCCCTCTGTACCCTATGAGCCCTCCTCCCTTTCTCTTTTAGCCCCTCTTTTGCTCGGTATCCCTATATATCCTTCTCTCCCTCTTCCCCCTTGCCATCCTTTTCCTCCCCTTTCTACTCCTCCATCATTTTTCCTCCCCTTCCTACTCCTTCTCCATCATTTTTTCTTCACTTTTTTCATCTTTTTCCCCTTTTCCTCTTTTTGATTTCCTTGGAGTTCCCTGGTGTTTGGGATATGGGTGTTGATTCTTTTAATCTTTTGATTTTAATTAATCTTCTTTTAGTTTTAGATCATTCGATGTTGAACTTGTGTGTTCGCTCAAGATTCAGTTTCCTGTGTGATTCGGAAAACAAGTGAAGCCACGAGTGACTTGTCAGAACCTTACGAGATTGGTCTGCAATGGACTTTATTCTGAATATATAGAGAAATTACACTCTTTTGATTTGCAATGTTATGGATGGATCAATGTTTGATATATATAAGATTGGGGAAGCCATTGAATTATTATCAATATATAAGGGTGATGTTCCACTGTTTTTCGCTGGGGGGGATAGGATATGTATGCATGTATTGGTGAATATCATCCACTAAATCTACCTTGAAATTATAACAAGGCCACTAGATAAAAATATTTAATCCCCCTCTTTACCAATTCTCTCTCCTCCCCTTTCCTTAGATTAGCCTTCGGATTATTCCTGAGCATATTGCTTTTGGGTTACAATGATATTAGATTTTCCATTCGAGGCTTATTACAGGGGAGAATTATGTATTCCGAAACGGCGATAATGATAAATGGAATGGAATGTCAATTCCCCTTTTTCCCTGCGTTTTTTCTCCCCCATGGATATTTTTTCCGCTGTAGATCAAGCTCAGTATATGATAGTTGGAGCTTGTGATCTCGGGTATAGCTAATATAAGATTTATAGATGCATAAGGGGTCTTTAAAACTGAACGGTAACCTCATATGCAAAAAAACTTAATATACTCAGTATACCATTAAACCCCCTTTCCGATTACTGGGTGGGTTGTGGGGATATGTGAGAGGAATCAATGGGATATAGGAATTTGTGTCTTCATTTCTGTTTCACAAATATGCATGGATTAAAGTATATTCATATAGCTATACTTATATAACGCTAAATAGATCTTATACTTATCTATGACCACTTGATCTCCGCTACCATCCCTGGTGCGCATGCGCGCCGCGGCCGCTTTGGGCCTTTCGCTTGCTGACACCAGATACGTGAGCGTGGGCGCCGCTGCTTAGCAGCGGTGGCACGCTTGCGTCTCACTGTCGGCCGGCGGAAGTGCCCTACAGGAAGTGACACGTGGCGGCGCATGCGCCATCATCAGGGAGACTACCCGTAAATAATTTTCCACATCAAACCGCGACACCACAAGCTGCTATTTAAGGCAATATGAACTCATATCTAAGATACCCGCCCCCCGACGAAGCGAGGGCGAAACGTGCGTAGGGGCGCGAGGGCACGAGCGACACTCATTCACCTCCACAGGTAGGTACTCTTGATTAATATGTGGAGGTATGGCTATTAGCCAGATGAATTTTTGACAGAGGTGGAACCTTATATTAGGGTCTGAATGCCAGGCATAGTCCTAATGTCAGAGTGATTAAAAGATCTATAGGCACATGAATGTGCTGTTATAAATCGACGGGCTATCTATGAGTCCAACAAGGTTGTGAATGTTTACATGACTTATTATGCACTATGCACTGTTCACTTTAACCTGCTATATTACAATATTGATTGGATTCTATATTATGGTTGAAGGACATATATTATCCATAGCCCAACACTCACTTTTGATATACTTCGTATGCACTTCAATGACGCTGGACTATTATATCTCTGACATATACTCCTGTTGAATAATATGTGAGTTAGCTGTACCCTCTTTTTGCAGCACCATAATATTTTAATATGTAATGTCTAAATAAAGTATTATTTTTTCTGAAAAACTCTGGTCGTATAAGCTCTCTTATTTTTGTGAATTAGATTTTCAATGGAGTTGGATGTGATGTTCCTGAAATCCTTGTGAGTATGGTGTTATTTATCCAGCAGACTGACAGACTCCCCAGTCACTCCATTCAGAGATGCAAATTGCCTCTTCAGAGAAAAAAAATTGCATGCCAGAGCCGGTGGGTCACTCTCCACAAGGAGAAATGTTACCCCTTAGACCTCAGTCCGAGCCTCCCACCTAGCCAAATCAGTTCTTTGCACTGATGAGGGCCAACAGCCTGGAACACAGTGTCTGCAAATTCAGATTCTGATTTGGCTATTATCCTAAGTCATATTGCATGACTCGTTAAAGGGTTGATTGTGACTTTTAGGATTGCTGCTTCCAATATGTGGCACTATAGAGTTCAAGTTCTCTTTTTCTCTGAAGAGGCAAGTTGCATATTCAATTTCCCAGAGGACGAATAAGCCTTCTTACATTAGCATGCCAGATGCGGTGTGTCACTCTCCACAAGGAGAAATGTTAACCCTTAGACCTCAGTCCAGAGCCGCTCACCTAGCCAAATCAGTTCTCATACTTTGCACTGATGAGGGCCAACAGCCCGAAACACAGTGTTTGCAAATTCTGATTTGGCTATTATCCTAAGTCATATTGCATGTCTCGTTAATGGGTTGATTGTGACTTGTAGGATTGCTGCTTTCAATAGGTGGTGCTATAAAGTTCAAGTCCTTGCATGGCGAATAAGCCTCCTTACCTTGGCATGCCAGAGCTGGTTTGTCACTCTCCACAAGGAGAAATGTTACCCCTTAGACCTCAGTCCATGCAGAGAGAGACCCCGGCATGTCTCTCTCCGAGTTACAGCTCACATCTTGGATGGTCACTCACACAGCCTGCACATTCATCAGTTAACACATTGCACTTTTTTTTAAGGTATGCTTAAAAGTGTGGTCAACCACACTTCTGTGCACCTCCAAAAAGATAGGCAACTCCCTTTTAAAGTAAATAATGCTTGTTAAATGCTAAAATTACGATGCAATGCTCTGGTAATGCAATCAAGGGGTTAAAAATGATTTCACATTTTGGTTTTGCACAAGCTGCAGTTGTGTTTTTGAAAAAAAAAATCTTTACGGCAGATTGTCCCTATATAATCTGTAGGGGTCTGTTTCATACAGTGTGAAGGTCATATTTTGAATAAATATCTTTCATCTTATTTATGTAAAAGCATCCAGAATTGAAGCGATTGTCAAGTATCTGCAAAGGACACACAGTTTTAATCATTACGTTATGATTTGAAGATGATTTTTGTGACATAAATAGCTCTAATAATAGAATTTTAACATAACGACTAGTGTTGAGCATTCCGATACTGAAATATCAGGTATCGGCCGATATTCGCGGTATCGGAATTCCGATACTTAATTCCGATACTTTTACAATATCGAATACCGGAATCGGAAGTTCCCATAATGCCTGCGCTCTGCAGTGTCTCTGAAGGATGACAAGCTGGATGGCAGCTAGCTATTAAAATAGGGGGGACCCCACTTCATTTTTTTGGGGGGTCCCCCATTTTAATAGCTAGTAAAGGCTAGGTATTCAGCTGGGGGCTGATATTAGTAGTCTGGGAAGCTCCGTGGGTATTACCCCCTTCCCAGGCTTCAAACATCTGCCCCAGCCGTCTGCTTAACCTCCGCTAGAGACTAAAATTATGGGGGATCCCACGCCAATTTTTTTTTTAAATAAATCCTTTATTTTAACACTAAATGACATTTGAGGAGTTAATAAAGATGCAGTCCCTAAATTATTATTTATATTTTAATTAATTTTTCCCAAAAATTTTGACGTGGGCTTTGCCATATTTTTGTATGCCAGCCAGGTACAGCATCCAGCTTCTATGAACGCGTCATTTTCTGGGGTGGCTGCGGACTGCAATTTGCAGTGGGGGGGAGGCCCAGAAAGCTTGGGTCTCCCTGCGCTGCAGATTCCATCCCCCAGCTGCCTAGTTGTACCTGGCTGGACACAAAAATAGGGAGAAGCCCCACGTATTTTTTTTTAAAATTATTTCATGAAATATTTTTTTTAAAAAAGGGCTTCCCGATATTGACGTGGGGCTTCGCACTATATTTGTGTCCAGCCAGGTACAGCAGGCAGGAACGGACTGCCCCCAACCACCAGCTGCCTATTTGTACCTGGCCGGACACAACAATATAGGGAAGCCCTTTTTTTCTTAATTATTTCATGAATTTCATGAAATAATGAAAAAAAAAAATACGTGGAGCTTCGCCCTATTTTTGTGTCCAGCCAGGTACAACTAGGCAGCTGGGGGCTGGAATCTGCAGCGCAGGGAGGCCCAAGCTTTCTGGGCCCCACCCGCTGCAAATTGCAGTCTGCAGCCGCCCCGGAAAATGGCGCGTTCATAGAAGCGCCATCTTCTGGCGCTGTACCCAACTCATCCAGGACCCTGGTGCGGTGGCTCACTGGGTAATAAAGGGGTTAAGGCCAGCTTGGCATTATCAGCTGGCCCTAAGCCCGAAATTCATGGGGTCACGCCAATATTAGACATGACCGCCATGAATTTCTAGTAAAGTATTTAAAAAAAACACAACACCCAGAATAAAGTCCTTTAATTGAAATAAAGACACAATTCTTTATTGTTCTAAATTAAACCATACTTACCATCACGCCCATTCCAGCTGAAGCCAACGATCTCCTGCAATAAAAGAAAAATAATAAACCAACCTCATCCTTACCTTCCCATGGATCCCACGACAGCTTCAGCTCTGCTACATCGAGATGACAGGCTGGACCGCAGCAGAGCGCTGCCATCCAGCCTATCATCCCGCAGACACTGAGAAGCGCAGGCATGCTTGCGCTCCTCAGTGTCTCTCTGTGACGTCATCCAGATGAGCCGAGTTTATGTCCAATGAACTAAGCTCACCTCATGCACGTCACTGACAGCGTGGGAAAATTCTCACGCTGAAGCGCTGAGTGCAGGAGAATTTTCCCACGCTGTCAGTGACGTGCATGAGGTGAGCTGAGTTCATTGGACAATGCCTCACCTCATGCACGTCACTGACAGCGTAGGAAAATTCTCACGCTGAAGCGCTGAGTGCAGGAGAATTCTCCCACGCTGTCAGTGACGTGCATGAGGTGAGCTGAGTTCATTGTCAGCTCATCTTTATGCCGTCACAGCGAGACACTGAGGAGCGCAAGCATGCCTGCGCTTCTCAGTGTCTGCGGGATGACAGGCTGGATGGCAGCGTTCTGCTGCGGTCCAGCCTGTCATCTCGATGTAGCAGAGCTGAAGCTGTCATGGGAACCATGGAAAGGTAAGGATGAGGTTGCTTCATTATTTTTCTTTTATTGCAGGAGATCGTTGGCTTCAGCTGGAATGGGTGTGACGGTAAGTATGGTTTAATTTAGAACAATAAAGAATTGTGTGTTTATTTCAATTAAAGGAGTTTATTCTGGGTGTTTGTGTTTTTTTTTTTTAACTTTGACTATGGGGTTAGTAATGGGGGTGTCTTATAGACGCCTCTCCATTACTAACCTGGGCTTGATGTCAGCTGGTATTATAAGCTGACATCAACCCCAACCATATTACCCCACTGCCACCGCTACAGGGCAGTGGGAAGAGCGAGGCTAAGTGCCAGAATTGGCGCATCCTATGGATGTGCCATTTCTGGGGCGGCTGACGGCTGGTGTTTCTAGCCTGGGAGGGGGCCAATATTCATGGCTCCCTTCCTGGGCTATTAATATCAGCCCCCAGCTGTCTGCCTAGCCTTTGCTAGCTATTAAATTAGGGGGGGCCCCACGTCATTTTTTTGGGGGGGTTCCCCATTTTAATAGCCAGTAAAGGCTAAGTATTCCGCTGGGGGCTGATATTAGCAGCCTGGGAAGCTCCGTGGGTATTACCCCCTTCCCAGGCTTCAAACATCTGCCCCAGCCATCTGCTTAACCTCCGCTAGAGACTAAAATTAAGGGGAACCCCATGCCAATTTTTTTTTAAATAAATCCTTTATTTTAACACTAAATGACAAGTACAGTAACCAACACTATCACTGTACTTCATATATATGTGACTGACATGTTTCTATCTATCTAATCTATGTATGATTCTCTATTCCTTCTATTCTAAATTGTCGGGTACTGAAGCTGAATTGCCGGCCGGCTTTCTTAAAGAGACGGTGCATGAAAACACTATTATTTTTTTAAATAAATCCTTTACACTAAATGACAAGTACAGTAAGCAACACTGTCACTGTACTTCATATATATGTTACTGACATGTTTCTATCTATCTAATCTATGTGTGATGCTCTATTCTTTCTGTTATAAATTGTCGGGTACCGCTGCTGAACTGCCGGCCGGCTTTTTTAAAGAGACGGTGCATGAAAACACTAATATTTTTTTTAATAAATCCTTTGCACTAAATGACAAGTACATTAAGCAACACTGTCACTGTACTTCATATATATGTGACTGACATGTTTCTATCTATCTAATCTATGTGTGATGCTCTATTCTGTCTGTTATAAATTGTCGGGTACCGCTGCTGAATTGCCGGCCGGCTTTTTTAAAGAGACGGTGCATGAAAACACTAATATTTTTTTTAATAAATCCTTTGCACTAAATGACAAGTACATTAAGCAACACTGTCATTGTACTTCATATATATGTGACTGACATGTTTCTATCTATGTAATCTATGTGTGAAGCTCTATTCTTTCAGTTGTAAATTGTCGGGTACCGGTGTATGCCGCTGATGAATTGCCGGCTTTTCGCATAATACATTCTACATTATTCTTAGTTGTTTTACTTCATGTAGAATTAACCTACAAGGAAAGAAAGGGTTTATTTTCATTCCGATATTTCTGTCCCATTGACTTGCATTGGTTTCCGGTATCGGAATCGGCGATATCCGATACTTTTTGAGTATCGGTCCGATCCAATCCGATACGATATTTCCTGATATCGGAAGGTATCGCTCAACACTAATAACGACTTGATATGCCTTTTTGGTATAAAATAAACAAGTGTAATGGATGAACCCCGGAGTTTGCTAAAATCTCATTCCTGTGTATTACTTTTGCATTACTCCCTGGTGCTGATTCATAAATTCCAGAAACTTCTAACTTGGAGTGAATCCTACTTAATAAGTAATCCTAAGTAACTCCATCTCACTCATTATAGTGAATGGTTCCAGCAAGAGTTTGTCAATTAAACCATCAACTCATCATGCAAAAAAACAAGCCCTTAGGCTATGTGCCCACAATGCAGAAATGCTCAGGATTTTTTCCTGAGCGTTTCTGCATCTCCCTGGCAGAAAAAAACGCATGCGGATTTTTCATGTGTTTTCCTGCCAGGGACATGCAGAAATGGAGCGTTATTCACTGACATTTCCGCATGCGGATTGACAAGCGCTTTCCAAGCGATTAGCATCACTTGGAAAGTGCTTGTGACAACTATGTCACACTATATAAATCTATGCAAATGGCATGGATTTATATAGTGTGACCGAGAGAGTGGTTAAAAATAAAAAAATAAATATATACTTACCCTCCGATGGCCCGCGCAGGCTTGTTTCGCTCGGTCCCGGCTGCCGGCAGCAGTGGATCGAAAGACCTGCCGACGTCAGCGTCGCGTGACCCGTCACATGACGGGTCCTTCAATCCACTGCAAAGTGCCGGGAAGCAAGCAGGAGCGCTGCGCGGGCCGTCGGAAGGTAAGTATACATTTTTTTATATTTTATTCTTTTTTTACAGATTTTTTAATGGTACCTGGGTGTGGATGAGACTCTCCTCTCATCTACACCCGGTTACCGTCCGCACATTAGAACGCTTGGATTATGCATCTACATATACAGTGATGTGTAATCCATGCGGTCTAATGCTAGTCAATGGCGGCGAAGACGCAGCACTTCCGCAAAATAATTGGTAGTGCTGCGTTTTTTTCCGCAATGATAATCCGCAGCCAAAATTTCCGCAGCATGTGCACAGCACATGCGGATTATCATTGGGGAACATTGCTGCCCTTCTACCATGCATTTTTAATGCGTTTCTGCAGCGTTTCCGCAGCTGCAAAAATGCTGCAGAAACGCATTAAAAACACATCGTGGGCATATAGCCTTACTCAGGTTTGTTAACTGTCAATGTAGAAATAGAATGTTTCCATGCTGTGGAAAAATGACATGGCACCCCCCCATAAAAAAACTGTGCTACCAAAGCCAAATGGCCCCATCCTTTCTGAACTTGGTGTGCAAAGAAAGCAGTGGCATCCAAATTTGTGGTATTTCTGTAGAGGGAAGAACCCACCTAACAATTTAAGGGATGCATGTATCTAGAAGCACAAGCTGGGCAAAAGGTAATGGGCACTAAAATGACATATATGCAAGTTCACTCTGCAACATCAACTCTGTGTATATTTTTACAAAATACCTATTGTCCAAAAAATCATTACACCTATGTTAGTAATTCAATGTAATGTGTGATTTCCTCAGGGTCTCTACAAATGGCACCTGCAAACTATTCCAGGAAAATCTGTGTTACAAAACTATCAGTTTTAAGGGCATAAAAACTAAAAGTTTGAAAATTGCTAATTTTTCTAAATTTCGGCAAATGTCATATTTATAAATAGAGATGAGCGTTGTTCTACTCGAACTGTTCGCCAATCTCAAATTCGAGCTGTTTTGGGCGGTGTTCGAGCCGGTCGGCGAACACGAACAATTTGAGAAAAATTCGGCTGTTCGAGGTTATGTTCGATAACTGTTCGTGCACCAAAATCATAACTGGATTTTTTCTCAGTAATGATGAAAATTAATGTTAATACGCAGTTTGAGTGTACAGCGGGGCGGGGGGAGGGGCAGGGGATGGATCTCTGCAGGAACAATGAAGATCTCCATTTTTTTTTCTCTTTCCCGCATTTGCAGTGGGGAGGTGCAATCTGTCAGCCTATCAGCAGCGCACACACGGAGCGAAGTGCTTTTTTTCACACAAGCAAGGGCATGTGTGATTGGCAGTGTATGTCACATGTCCTTGCCCTATAAGACCAAGCCATTTTCCCCGTCGCCACCATTTTCTCACTGCTGCAGCTGCGTGTTAGACGGCACCGCTGTTGCTGTGTGTGCTATACCTTGTTAATTTCAAGCCAATTTTCGCACAAATATACAGATAGCTTGGGAGTAGAGAATAGTTGTGATTGCAGTCCTTTTAAGGACTAGGTTACAGCATTTCCTACGACTTTTATCAGGGAGGTCTGTGCTCTTAAATAGATAGGTTGTGGGAGTAAAGACTAATTGTAATTGGAGTCCTTTTCAGGACTAGGTTACATGAGTTCCTATCAGTTTTTGCCAGGCAGGTCTGTGCCAGTGCTGTGCAAGTTTTTTTCACAGCATTTGGCTGAATCTAGCAAAGCTAATCCTTTTTGGCCTATTGCAGAGTGTGTTAGTCAGTGGAGTAGCCTATCTGTGTTGCAAGATATAACACCTGTGTATAGAATACCAATTTTTTTACTGCACCTAGTGAAGTAAAATCTTTTGGGCATAGCATCATTCTATTAGTCCATCTATACTGACCTCCATCAGGTTGCAAACTGAATCTAATTTTTTTCTGCATCTAGCTCTGAAAAAATATTTGGGCTTCTAGCGGTGTGTGGGACTTGGTCTATTAGTCCATCTATACTGACCTCCATCAGGTTGCAAATTAAAAATAATTTTTTTCTGCATCTAGCTCTGAAAAAATATTTGGGCTTCTAGCGGTGTGTGGGACTTGGTCTATTAGTCCATCTATACTGACCTCCATCAGGTTGCAAATTAAAAATAATTTTTTTCTGCATCTAGCTCTGAAAAAATATTTGGGCTTCTAGCGGTGTGTGGGACTTGGTCTATTAGTCCATCTATACTGACCTCCATCAGGTTGTAAATTAAAAATAATTTTTTTCTGCATCTAGCTCTGAAAAAATATTTGGGCTTCTAGCAGTGTGTGGGACTTGGTCTATTAGTCCATCTATACTGACCTCCATCAGGTTGCAAATTAAAAATAATTTTTTTCTGCATCTAGCTCTGAAAAAATATTTGGGCTTCTAGCGGTGTGTGGGACTTGGTCTATTAGTCCATCTATACTGACCTCCATCAGGTTGCAAATTAAAAATAATTTTTTTCTGCATCTAGCTCTGAAAAAATATTTGGGCTTCTAGCGGTGTGTGGGACTTGGTCTATTAGTCCATCTATACTGACCTCCATCAGGTTGCAAATTAAAAATAATTTTTTTCTGCATCTAGCTCTGAAAAAATATTTGGGCTTCTAGCGGTGTGTGGGACTTGGTCTATTAGTCCATCTATACTGACCTCCATCAGGTTGCAAATTAAAAATAATTTTTTTCTGCATCTAGCTCTGAAAAAATATTTGGGCTTCTAGCAGTGTGTGGGACTTGGTCTATTAGTCCATCTATACTGACCTCCATCAGGTTGCAAATTAAAAATAATTTTTTTCTTCATTTAGCTCTGAAAAAATATTTGGGCTTCTAGCAGTGTGTGGGACTTGTTCTATTAGTACTTCTATACTGACCTCCAGCAGGTTGCAAATTGAATATAATTTTTTTCTGCATCTAGCTCTGAAAAAATAGTTGGGCTTCTAGCGGTGTGTGGGACTTGGTCTATTAGTCCATCTATACTGACCTCCATCAGGTTGCAAATTAAAAATAATTTTTTTCTGCATCTAGCTCTGAAAAAATATTTGGGCTTCTAGCAGTGTGTGGGACTTGGTCTATTAGTCCATCTATACTGACCTCCATCAGGTTGCAAATTAAAAATAATTGTTATCTGCATCTACAGTACCTCTGAAAAAATATTTGGGCTTCTAGCAGTGTGTGGGACTATTTGTGTTAGTCCATCTATACTGACCTCCATCAGGTTGCAAATTCAAAATAATTTTTTTCTGCATCTAACCCAGCCAATAGTTTTGGCCTAATACCACAGTTTGGCCACTCAGCTCTGCTCGGTTACCATCCATTGTTTTTTTGTGCAAACAACTCCAGAGTTGTGAATTAGTTAACCACCAAAATGAGTGGAAAAAGGCCTGCTGCTGGTGGAAAGGGGAATAGGCGTGTTGGGAAGGGGAAAAAAGGTTGTGTCCGTGGGGTAGGTGTTAAAGCAACAGTAACATCTGCAGAAGAAAGACCATCTTCCAGCCAAACTAAAATGTCTACTTCTTTTAGCGGACAATGTTATAAGATCCCTTTCTTACGGCCACGCCAATCGCTACAAATTCCAGATGAGGCACAAAAACAGCAGGTGCTTCAACGGATATCAAGTGCTCCTTTAAGTGGTCTCTCCTCCACATCAACTTCAACATCACAAATACTCCAGTCCTCAAAGGTGTCACCCAAATCGCACTTGCTTCCTCACAGCTCCCAAATCTCCAGCTGCCCGTCTGAGTATGAGGTAGAACAGATGGTTGAGTCTGCAGAGCTGTTTACTCATACTATAGCCTGGGAATCAGAGGTCGACTCCAGCGCTTCTGTGAATCCAGACGAGGAAATGATCTGCACTGATGCCCAGAATCTTTATGAGTCGGATCCAGGACCAGACGCAGAAGGTTCTGACCATAATGTAGACCCTCATTCCCAAACTGTAACTCCTGTTGGTGGAGACAATGAGGAAGACGATGATAAGACTCAAATACCTGATTGGAGCGACAACTTTAGTTTTTTGTCAGGGCAGGAACAGGTTGGCTCTGAGGACGACGGGTGTGATAACGCACAGGGTGATGATGATGAGGTCGGAGATCCCACTTACTGTCAACCCACAGTCAGCCAAGAGATGAGGTCAGCAGAGGAGGTGGAGGAAGATGCTAGTGACGACGAGGTCAGGTTGCGCCTTCCTGGACAGAGACGTAGTACTGGAAGCACGTCAACAACTGCATCCTCAAACACAACTCTGCCTCTCACCACAAGTCGTGGTGGCTCTTCAGGTCGCATGGGTGCTAAGCCTTGCATAGCCTGGGCATTTTTTCAGATCGATAAAGATGACCCAACTCGTGTTATCTGTAACATTTGTCAGCAAAAGCTAAGTAGAGGCCAAAAAATACATAGTTTGAGTACTTCATGCATGAACCGGCACATGGACATGAAGCATAAGTTGCAGTGGGAAGCTCAGTGTGCTACAATGCGGCCTAGCCGGCCGGGCCAATCACCGTCTGCCATATCTTGTGCATCCGCGGCCTCTTCATCCTCTGTGACTGGGGGGACAGCAGTCACACCTGTTTTGGGGCGCAGACCTGCCACCTCTTTACCCGCAACAGCCAGCGTGATTGGCAGGTCATCATTTTCTTTGGAGGTGGTAACACCAGCTGGTGTTGAGCGCTGTCCGACATCGATAGCACCACCTTTGGATCAAGGCAACCTAACATGTCCGCCTGCATCTTCCTCACAGACCGGCAGTTTGCCGGGGACACCCTTATCAACCCCGTCTAAGCACAATAGCCAGCCCTCGGTCCCTCAGATGTGGACAAGTAAAAGACCATTTCCTCCTAGCCATGAGAAAGCTAAGAGGTTGAATTTCACCATCTACAAGCTCTTGGCTACAGAAATGCTGCCTTTCCGCCTGGTGGACACAGAGGATTTTCGAGACCTTATGTCCATCGCAGTGCACCAGTACCAGATGCCCAGTCGGCACTACTTCTCAAAGAAAGGTGTGCCTGCGCTCCACCAGCATGTCGCACACAACATCACCGCTTCTTTGAGAAACTCTGTGTGTGACAGGGTGCATTTCACCACAGACACTTGGACGAGTAGGCATGGACAGGGGCGTTACATGTCGCTGACTGGGCACTGGGTAACTATGGTGACAGCAGGACAAGGGGCTGCTGTCCAAGTCTTGCCGTCCCCACGAGTTGTGCGTCAATCCTCTTTATGTCAAAGTTCCTCCACTGCTTCTGCCTCCTCAACCTCCTCTCGGTCTTCCACCTGCACCCAAAGCCTGTCTGGTCATGCCACAAGCTTTCTAACTGCGCAGAAGGGATCCTGCACACCTCCTTACTATGCTGGCAGTAGGGCTCAACGTCATCAGGCGGTTTTTACATTGAAATGTCTGGGAAATGTGAGTCACACAGCTGAGGAGTTGTGGTCAGCTCTGGAGAACCAATTTCATGAATGGTTGTCTCCACTGGACCTGAAACCAGGGAAGGCCGTGTGCGACAATGCTGCAAACCTGGGTGCGGCCCTTCGCCGGGGCAATGTCACACACGTGCCTTGTATGGCTCACGTGTTGAACCTGGTTGTCCAGCAATTTTTAGCCCACTATCCCAGACTAGATGGCCTTCTGCAGAGGACACGGTCGCTGTGTGCTCACTTCCACCGTTCGCATCCCGCAGCTCAGCGACTTACATCTCTACAGAAGTCGTTGGGCCTGCCACTTCACCGGCTAAAATGCGATGTGCCTACCCGGTGGAATTCAACTCTGCACATGTTGCAGCGACTGTGGCAGCACCGACAAGCCCTGGTGCAATACGTTCTGACGTATAGCCTGGGCCAACGAGATTCAGAGGTGGGGCAAATCACGCTGGAGGAGTGGTCTCAGATCAGGGACCTATGCACCCTTCTGCACAGTTTTGAAATGGCGACGAAGATGTTTAGTGCTGACGATGCCATTATCAGCATGACTATTCCGGTGATTTACATGCTGGAGCACATGTTAAACAGAATTCGGAGTCAGGTGGTGGCACAAGAGGAGGTGGAGGAAGTAGAGGAGGAGGAGTTGTATGCGGAAGGGCTAACATCTGCAAGGTCCAGACGGTCGGCAGCACCAAGGCGGCAGGCATGTGAGGGTGGGGGAGATGGTTTTACCAGGGCGCATGGTAGCAGCCAAACTAGTGAGGAAGGTGCAGGAGCCCAGGAAGAAGTGGAGGACGAACTGATGGAAGACTCATCAGATGAGGGAGACCTTGATCACATTTCTGTTGTGCGAGGTTGGGGGGAGAGGACAGAGGAAGGAAGCATGATTGTTACCTCGCCACCAACACAACAGGGACTTGGTGCTCCTGGATGCGCAACACACATGAGTGCCTTCTTGCTGCACTACCTGCAACATGACCCTCGAATTGTGAGAATTAGAAATAATCCTGACTACTGGGTTGCCACACTGTTAGATCCCCGGTACAAAAGTAAATTTGCAGAAATTATTCCTGCCATAGAAAGGGATGCACGCATGCAGGAGTATCAGCAGAGACTGTTGCAGAATCTTACATGTGCTTTTCCACAAAATACCAGTGGTGCACGTAGTGAATCTCACAGTTCCAACTTGCCAACCGTGGGACCGTCAAGTGTTCAGCACTCAAACCGTAACAGAACCACAGTATCTTCTGGTAACATCAATTTTGCGGAATCATTTCACCACTTTTTTAGCCCATCCTTTGCAAGGCCACAGGAGACAAGAAGTCTGACACATAGTCAACGCCTAGAGACGATGGTACAGGAGTATCTCCAAGTAAACATTGAAGCCACGACTGTGTCACTGGACCCTTGCTCTTTTTGGGCTTCCAATCTGGATAAATGGCCGGAGCTAGCCACTTACGCCTTGGAGATCTTGTCATGCCCCGCAGCCAGCGTTCTGTCTGAACGTGTGTTCAGCGCTGCTGGTGGTGTGCTGACAGATAAGCGCACGCGGCTCTCCACTGATAATGTAGACAGACTCACGTTCATAAAGATGAACAAATCATGGATCCGAAACGACTTTTCTACCCCTGTGTCATCCTGGGGAGAGTAAAAGCTTGATGATTGGTTAAAATCACCCTACCAACCGTTTTAAGCTTTCAAATTACTAATCATGTTTATCTGTATCTTGACTGGAAAATAATTTGAGCTTTGTAGCAGTGTGCAGCACTGATCCTATTAGGCCATCTATACTAAAGCTTCACCAGATTTAAAATTAAAAATAATTTTTAGCTGCATCTAGCCCGGAAAATAATTTTGGGGCTCCGAGATGCGCAAGGCACATAAGTGCCTTCTTGCTGCACTACCTGCAGCATGACCCTCATATTGTCAGAATTCGAAGTAATCATGACTACTGGGTTGCCACACTCTTAGATCCCCCAAACTTTTCGATCAACCTTTTCATTTTAATAAAGACCAAAAAAATGGTCATTTTTGAAATTATAAGCATTAGCAGGTTGTTAGAAACTGAAATCAAACAGTTTTCAACTCAAAACTTTATTCTAGGTGATGTTACATTTTCACATAGGACCCCTTGTTCGAAAGGAGCTTCTGAACTCTCTCGTCCATTGAATTTGTCAGGTTTTGGATGGTTTCTGCTTCAATTGTTTTGCATGAGGACAGAATACCCTCCCAGAGCTGTTGCTTAGATGTGAACTGCCTCCCGCCATCATAGACACTCCTTTTAATGATGCTCCAAAGGTTCTGAATGGGGTAGAGGTCAGGGGAGCATGGGGGTCACACCATAAGTTTGTCCCCTTTTATGCCCATATCAGCCAGAGATGCAGATGTTTTATGTGCAGCATGAGATGGTGCATTATCATGCAGAAAAATGATCTTGCTGTGAAATACACGGTTCTTCTTCTTGAACCATGGCAGGAAGTGCTGTTTGAGAAAATCCACATACATTATGGAGTTCATCTTTAGCGCCTTCAGGGATCCTAAAGGGGCCGACAATCTCTCTCCCCATGATTCCAGCCCAAAACATTACTCCACCTCCTCCTTGTTGGCGCTGTAGCCGTGTTTGCGTGGGGTGTCCATCAACCAGCCATCCTCCACTCCATCCATCTGGACCATCGAGCGCTGCACGGCACTCATCCGTGAACAAAACAGTTTTGAAATCAGTCTTCATGTAATGTTTGGCCCACTGGAGCCGTTTCTGCTTGTGTGAAGTGGATAGAGGAGGTCGACAGGATGGCGCATGCACAGCTGCAAACCTCTGAAGGACCCTGCATCTTGTTGTTCGGGGGACGTTGGAGGCACAAGCAGCTTCAAAAACTTGTCTGCTGCTATGACAAGGCTTTTTTGCCGCTGCTCTTTCAACCTGACGTAATTGCCTGTAGGAAAGAGTCCTCAATTTGCCCTTATCAGCACGCACACGTGTGTACTGTGAATCAGCTACATACTTCTTGATTGCCAGGACACTTCATCCTGATCATCGCACAATGTTGATTGTAGTCATGCCTTGACCTAAACACTCCACAATTTGTTGCTTCTCAGCAGCCGACACATCCTTTTTCTTTCCCATTTTGGCAGAAAATGTAGGCTGCTTAATAATGTGAGAGAGCCTTCTTAAGTAGTCTTGCCTTTCATTGGACACACCTGCCAAACTAATTAGCACAGGTGTCTGCAATTGCTTACAGTGATATAAAGAGCCCTGACACACATCACCATCAATGAGTTTAACTGACAAACAAACAAATTCTTCCCTTATCACTCCTAAACACTTTTTGTATAATAATTTGGAACGCAGTGTACATGTGCTTTTCCACAAAACACCAGTGGTTCACGTAGTGAATCTTACAGTTCTAACTTGCCAACCGTGGTCTGTATGGAGTTGTTCAATAAAGGGCCCAAAATTAAGATAACATAGATGGGAGAGGTCTCTATGAATAGGAATTCCTAAGTATTTGATACCCTGTGAGGGCCAGGCAAAGGGAAAGTTGGACTGGATGGAATCCTATATGGATTTGGGGAGGGAGACATCGAGGGCCTCAGACTTCGCTGCATTGATTTTAAAATTTTACCATGTAACAAAGTGATCTATTTCAGCCATAACAGCATGGATGGATATATGTGATTGAGTGATATATACTAGGACATCATCAGCAAATAGAGAGCACTTGTACTCGGTGCCTCCCACCTCAATCCACCTAATATTGGGGTTATGGCGAATTGATGAGAGCAGGTGCTCCGTCACTAGGATGTATAAGAGAGGGGACAGAGGACATCACTGCCTTGTCCCATTGGTGATTGTGAAAGGTGATGAAAATGTTCTGACGCACCCCCTGGGCCTTGGGACACCCGGAGCCGGACCCTTTTTGGTGGATGCTGGTGGTTGTAGTCTTCGTGGCGGCGACCCAGTTCCGTGGCTCAGGGCGGTCAAACCAGTGGCGGAACTATTTATGTGGTTTTCATGTTTAAATGTCCGACTACGCCACCCGTGGATTGCGGTCAGAGTGAACCGCCGCTACAGGGCAGACCACTGAGGCTGGTGTTGTGGGTGCAGCAGAGCGTAGCATAACTCCCCACGGGAGGAGTATAGCCTCAGAGCAGTGTATGCGGAGGATGGGGGTGATGGTGCAGGGCAGCAGCAGTAACGACACGGAGTCAGTGATGCAGTTCAGGGCCTTTACTCACAGTTCTTATTATCCAGACCACGTCTGCAGGTAACGGCTGCCCACGTCGTACTGTGCTCACCAGGTGAGGGGCTCAGACAACTCCCAGATAACTTTGGAGCACTTCACAGGACCCCCTTTGTGTGTCCTTTGTCTGGCCTTTCTTACCAACACTTCTGTCCGGCTGCCTCGGGCCTCCTCTTGGTAAACTTGGCGCCAGTTTCCCTGACCCTATGTGGTGCCTTCCTAGCGGGTGTAGCGAGGGGCTGCGCCACATAAAATGTCAGAGCCTCCGGTTTCTAGCTGAGGGTCGTTTCCTGCCTCCACTAGTTCGGGGACCGGTCTCCCCCTTTGGCCTGACCCCTCCACGCAGGTGGATTCGGGCGTGCGGTGGCGACTCGCCCGTCCGCACCCCTGGGATCCCTTCATTCCTCGTTCCTGGAGCCTTCTCCGCTGCTCTTCCTTCCTTCTCCCTCTTCCAGGCCTGGGCCTCTGTTACTAGGCCCGCCTCCGGAGCAGAGCTCATGCAGAGCCCCTGCTCCCTGCCACTTCTGCTCAGACTTCTCTGCACTGAACTAAGATGGTGCCCACCTTTTATACTCCCTTCTCAATGCACCCAGGAACTGCTTCCTCCCTGCTCCTGCACTACAGGGTTCCCCTTCCTCAGTGTTCCCTCCCCCCACTCCAGCCAGGGACAGGGACTGTCGTGCCCATCTCAGGGGCATATTGGTCGCCCTGCCCCACGGCAATGTGGTGTAATGCATGCAGGTGTCGGGTCCTGATCCACACTCCATCCTTACCTGAGAGTGAGATATCACACCTCTGGGTGAGGTGCAATACGTCTTTAGGAACCGAGCCCTCAGGGTGCTACAGTTCCATTTATCTTCAGCCTAGGTGACGTATTGCGATACAGGGCCGTGATTTTGGCTATAAAAGGGTCCCCTAGACCCCTACCCCAAGCTTTTTAAGAGAATCATATATGGCGTGCCAGGAGACTCTATGGAATGCTTTCTCAGCATCCAACGAGAGTATCTAATTACAAATTTTTAACTGCATCTAGCCCAGGAAATACTTTGTGCCTAGTAGCAGTGTCTGCTTGTAAGCGGAATATCCCGGCTGTTAAGCAAGCTGCACCACCTGTAGTTTAGACACTTAATTTTTTCAAAGGAAATGCTTCGGGACCATGGGATACTTAGTGAAGAGCATCAGGAGGCACCCCAAGGCATAGGGGCTGGGACTGGCAGTAGGATGCCTTGCGGTGGACAGCCGAGCTCGATCCTTATAAAAGCTTTTTAACTGCAGCAGCTTTAGTGGACGCTACTGGAGCTGGAATTACCGCGGCTGCTGGCATGAGACTTGCCCTCCAATAGATCCTTGTAAACGGATTTAAAGTGTATTCATTCAAATTAGAGAGACAATTTAAATTAAAAAGCTTAGAGCTGCCTCCACCACAGGGGGGCTCGCTCGACCCACCAGCGGACAGGCACCAGTATTGGGAGAGGGGGGCTGGCCGTCAGGGTTCACCGCGGCTCTGGCACAAACCCGGCGACACGGAGGTGGCACGGGCAGGAGCGGACTGGCCGTGTCGGCTTCACACTTTTTGGATTTTAGAAGGGCATGACATGCCTATATCTGTGTCTCCCCCTCCTTTTACTCCTCCACCTCTTTTATTTTCGCATGACTATATGTACTTGTCACTTTTCCATGTGTTAGTTATGTCTTCTGAGCAGTTTGTCAGCTTTTGGACACCTTTGAAGGTGTTTTC
Organism: Phyllobates terribilis; assembly: GCF_046119375.1. Taxonomy (NCBI): domain Eukaryota; kingdom Metazoa; phylum Chordata; class Amphibia; order Anura; family Dendrobatidae; genus Phyllobates; species Phyllobates terribilis. The sequence continues at coordinate 846,189,354 of NW_027362761.1, forward strand.
TATGTGTTTCTATGTGTTTTTGTTTGCCTGCCATTGGTTTTAACGGTGTTCGAAGGTGTTCGACGAACAGTTCGACGAACAGTTCGGCGAACACACGGGTGTTCGACGAACCGAACCGAACTCGAACACTACGGGGGTGGCTCAACACTATTTATAAATAAATGCAAATCATATCACAAATTTATATTTCATTCAAATTTATATTTAATGTCATATCATAAATGTATCACTTCACTTACTTTAAATATACACTGTGTGCAGAATTATTAGGCAAGTTGTATTTTAGAGGATTATTTTTATTACTGATCAACAACTATGTTCTCAATCAACCCAAAAGCCTCATAAATATCCAAGCTTAATATTTTTGGAAGTTGGAGTGGTTTTTTTTTAGATTTGGCTATCTTAGGAGGATATCTGCTTGTGCAGGTAACTATTACTGTGCAGAATTATTAGGCAACTTAATAAAAACGAAATATAATCCCATCTCACTTGTTTATTTTCACCAGGTAAACCAATATCAGTGCACAAAATTTAGAAATAAACATTTCTGACACTCAAAAACAAAATCCCAAAAAATTAGTGATCAATATAGCCATCTTTCTTTATAATGACACTCAACAGCCTCCCATCCATAGATTCTGTCAGTTGTTTGATCTGTTTTCGATCAACATTGTGTGCAGCAGCCACCAGAGCCTCCCAGATACTGTTCCGAGAGGTGTACTGTTTTCCCTACCTGTAGATCTCACATTTTATGATGGACCACAGGTTCTCTATGGGGTTCAGATCAGGTGAACAAGGGGGCCATGTCATTAATTTTTCTTCTTTTAGACCTTTACTGGCCAGCCACGCTGTCGAGTAGTTGGATGCATGTGATGGAGCATTGTCCTGCAAGAAAATCATGTTTTTCTTTAACGATACTGACTTCTTCCTGTACCACTGCTTGAAGAAGTTGTCCTCCAGAAACTGGCAGTAGGTCTGGGAGTTGAGCTTCACTCCATCCTCAACCTGAAAAGGTCCCACAAGTTCACCTTTGATGATACCAGCCCATACCAGTACCCCACCTCCACGTTGCTGGCGTCTGAGTCGGAGTGTAGCTCTCTGCCCTTTACTGATCCAGCCTCTGGCCCATCCATCTGGCCCATCAAGAGTCACTCTCATTTCATCAGTCCATAAAACCTTTGAAAAATCAGTCTTAAGATATTTATTGGCCCATTCTTGACGTTTTATCTTAAGTTTCTTGTTCAAAGGTGGTCGTTTTTCAGTCTTCCTTACCTTGGCCATGTCCCTGAGTATCGCACACCTTGTTCATTTTGATACTCCAGTAACGTTGCAGCTCTGAAATATGGCAAAACAGTTGGCTAATGGCATCTTGGCAGCTTCACGCTTGAGTTTCCTCAATTCGTGGGCAGTTATTTTGCGCCTTTTTTGGCCAACACACTTCTTGCGACCCTGTTGGCTATTTGCCATGAAACGCTTGAATGTTTGGTGATCTTGCTTCAAAAGTTTGGAAATTTCAAGACTGCTGCGTCCCTCTGCAAGACATCTCACAATTTTGGACTTTTCAGAGCCCGACAAATCTCTCTTCTGACCCATTTTGCCAAAGGAAAGGAAGTTGCCTAATAATTAAGCACACCTTATATAGGGTGTTGATGTCATTAGTCAACACCCCTCCTCATTACAGAGATGCACATCACCAGATTTACTTAGAAGTTGGCTCTCAAGCCTATGCAGCTTGGAGTACTACAACATGTATAAAAAGTATCATGTGATCAAAATACTCATTTGCCTAATAATTCTGCACACAGTGTAGTGTATCATGAAAAATCAGTCTCAGAGTCACCAAGATATGTAGAAGCATTCTAAAGTTACTACCAGATAAAGGGACACAACAGATTAGAAAAATGTGTCCTGGTTAGGAAGGTGAAAACTGTCATATGCGAGAAGGAGTTAAAGTATTTGGACACACTATACCTTTTATTGGGCATCTAATTTAGCTAAAGAAAAATTGATGTTCTGAATTCTATTAGTGGAGGATATTATTATGACTGCAAGGAAACTAATACAACAAACAAATCATAATTAGCCTTAGAAAGACATGCTAATATAATTTTCCTATCATGCTCAATATAATTAACTTAACATGTAACTCACAGATAATTACTTTTTAAGTGCATAATTTTAATATTTGTAGATTTCATATCTAACAGTGAGACACTTAGTTAACTTTACATTTTATTAGTTTTCCTATAATTAACAAGTACTACATGCTTACTTGCTAGGTATGTAATTATTTAAGATGAATATTGCTATTAAACAAATAAATATTTATTCTTCAGTTTCTTTGGGAAAAACATAGCATTCATTAACGCAAATTGCTAAAATGTGTATCTGCTGAACTCTACTTTTGTGAGGTACAATTTATCAAGCGATGTGGCTGACATTGCTTGATAAAGGAAATGGAGAGGGAGCTGCTGCACCCATGCCTTAGTGTCTGAGGGGCTCAAAGGTCTATCTGGCATGTAAGAAGTATAAATGAAGCATATGGTCAGTGAATGATTCTATTACAGACTATACATTGGGACCTTGGAGCTTCAAGATCCATCTCTGTAAACTATGACTGCATGAGAGGTATTTTATATAGTCAGAAGGTGCAATTGTGTGAATAGTCATCTATATGTAACAGCTTGTTGTCCTTAATCATGCTGGATGCTGTTATTTTTGTAAAATAACTTGTTCATGTAACTAGCTTCCTAACTTTAGTATTGTAAATATACTACTAATGTGATATACACTAAATTACAATCGGAAATGAAAAAAAAATATTTTTGCCATTAATTCTCGCATTGCTAATCATTATATATCAAGGGCCCAATTTGCATTAATGAATAACGGGAAATATTTATATTAGTCTACTTCTAACATAAGTTATTCATCCATAAATTTACAGGGTTGCAGCCCGTAGCTGCTATGCTGCTTTGTTCCCATAATTTCTGTCATGTGTTCTGGTCTTCTTTAGCTTTGACTTAATTTGACTTAGATAAAAAAGAACACCCTAGTAGATTGTCCCATACTGATCAGTATGACCTTTTCTACTCCTAAAGCTTGTATGTGGAGATTTCATGGTTTCTGAATTGATATGTGTGTGCATGTAAAAAAATATGAACTTTGAAATATAATCATCTTGGTCGATTAAACCAAGACATCACTTTCACAGCTAAATAGCTAAGGTTGTGCTTCTGGCATTAACTGTACATTTCAGACAAAGATTTATGAATGATAAGCAGCTTATACCTGGATTAAATATGGATATACCATATTAAGACGTTTCATGCTTTAAGTGCAGTAACAAAAAAAATGTAATTAGATTCTTACAACTACAGTATATGCAGGGTGGGTCATTTATATGGATACACCTAATTAAATGGGAATGGTTGGTGATATCAACTTCCTGTTTGTGGCACATTAGTATATGGGAGGGGGAAAACTTTTCCAGATGGGTGGTGACCATGGTCGCCATTTTGAAGCCGGCCATTTTGGATCCAACTTTATTTTTTTCAATGGGAAGAGGGTCATGTGACACATCAAGCTTATTGAGAATTTCATAAGAAAAACAATGAGTTTTTCCAACAAGATGGTGCACCACCACATTATGGGAGTCAGGTCCGAGCATTCCTACATGAACAGTTTCCTGGAAAGTGGATTTGTCATCGTGGGCCAGTTGAATGGCCACCAAGGTCTCCCAATCTGACCCCCTTAGACTTTTACCTTTGGGGTCATCTGAAGGCAATTGTCTATGCTGTGAAGATAAGAGATGTGCAGCATCTGAAACAACGGATACTGGAAGCCTGTGCTAGCATTTCATCTGCGGTGTTGCTATCAGTGTGTCAAGAGTGGGAGAAGAGGGTTGCATTGGCAATCCAACACAATGGGCAGCACTTTGAACACATCTTATAAGTGGTCATAAATTTGTAAAAAACTCATGAAAGAATAAAGTTACGTTAAAACCAAGCACACCATTGTTTTTCTTATGAAATTCTCAATAAGCTTGATGTGTCACATGACCCTCTTCTTATTGAAAAAAATAAAGTTGGATCCAAAATGGCAGACTTCAAAATGGCCACCATGGTCACCACCCATCTGGAAAAGTTTTCCCCCTCCAATATACTAATGTGCCACAAACAGGAAGTTGATATCACCAACCATTCCCATTTAATTTAGGTGTATCCATATAAATGGACCACCCTGTTTTGTAATGGGCTCCTGAGAGCAAAAATTAAGCTACTTTTTTAGTCATTAATTTTACTTTTCACAAATTTTCTGTTCTTAATGTGTCTCAGTTCTGTCATAACATTTATTACTAGGGATGAGCAAGAATGTTGAATTTCAAATTCAACAAGTTTTTTTTAAATTGATTTGCATCTGATTGTCTTAAAGAGATGAGTAAAACATTGTGTCGTCTCTAAGGACTTTATCCAACTCATTTCAAGCTATTTATCACAAACACAGTCTTATTAATGTCAAAGTGACCTTAACATACATTCCTCAACATGAAATTGCAAGACATGGGATTCTGAAAATCACATGATGTAAGGATATGCAGAAGATGAAAAGATGGAAACAAAGTTTTCAAAACATTCTTTTTCATTTACTCATTAATTATTAACTCTGCACACAGAAATACATGAACCTATACACCTTCTCATGCTATCAATGAAATTATTGAAGAATATCTGAGGAATTTTCTGCCATGCTTAATGCACCTGAGCATGCATATCATCAAGATTGATTACTGGCACCTTTCTTTGTAATTCTGACGAATGACATCCTAGATGTGCTTGGTGGAAAACAATTCCAGTTAAGCTGCAAGCCATGGTAGCGCATTTAGGTCACACAGGCTGTTCACAGTAGAACAAGCAATAAGCGGCATGGCATTGTCATGTTGAAAAACAATGTCATTATTGTTTTCACATTGTCATTAGTGATGGGCGAGTACTAAAATGCTTGGGCACTTAGACAATGTAAGTCTATGGGAAACTCTAGCATTTTTTCAGGCAGCTCCCCCCAGCGGTCTGCAGAGGGCCTAAAAATTGCCCAAAGCAATGGGAACAGTGCTCAAATGACATGGGAACAGCATGGGGAAGACCCCTGGAAGCATTTCTGACTCCCAGGTCACTGCAGAGAACAACTTTGTCAGAGGTAATAAGCCACTTTTACGGACTCACAATAAAACATACAAAACTGAAACCAAAATGGATTTTCCTGGGAAATATGTTAAGGAACTTCCTTTCCAGGGTAATGACTTGTACATAAAGTAAAATAAATAACCAAAAAGAAATTTAGTCCTCCACATCTTGGGCCATGTTCACACTTAGCGTTTTTTATGCGTTTTTGCACTTTTGCATTGCTTTCAACCGTGACAAAATGCATTCACCAGGAAATGTCATTTTAACATTTTAAAACCTTATCTGGCCATGTGATGTGTGAGATATTATCAGACACATTGTGTTTCATTTATGAAGGAGGGACTCTGCAACAGAGATGAGCGTTGTTCTACTCGAACTGTTCGCCAATCTCAAATTCGAGCTGTTTTGGGCGGTGTTCGAGCCGTTCGGCGAACACGAACAATTTGAGAAAAATTCGACTGTTCGAGGTTATGTTCGATAACTGTTCGTGCACCAAAATCATAACTGGATTTTTTCTCAGTAATGATGAAAATTAATGTTAATACGCAGTTTGAGTGTACAGCGGGGTGGGGGGAGGGGCAGGGGATGGATCTCTGCAGGAACAATGAAGATCTCCATTTTTTTTTTCTCTTTCCCGCATTTACAGTGGGGAGGTGCAATCTGTCAGCCTATCAGCAGCGCACACACGGAGCGAAGTGCTTTTTTTCACACAAGCAAGGGCATGTGTCATTGGCAGTGTATGTCACATGTCCTTGCCCTATAAGACCAAGCCATTTTCCCCGTCGCCACCATTTTCTCACTGCTGCAGCTGCGTGTTAGACGGCACCGCTGTTGCTGTGTGCGCTATACCTTGTTAATTTCAAGCCAATTTTCGCACAAATCTACAGATAGCTTGGGAGTAGGGAATAGTTGTGATTGCAGTCCTTTTAAGGACTAGGTTACAGCATTTCCGACGACTTTTATCAGGCAGGTCTGTGCTCTTAAATAGATAGATTGTGGGAGTAAAGACTAATTGTAATTGGAGTCCTTTTCAGGACTAGGTTACATCAGTTCCTATCAGTTTTTGCCAGGCAGGTCTGTGCCAGTGCTGTGCAAGTTTTTTTCACAGCATTTGGCTGAATCTAGCAAAGCTAATCCTTTTTGGCCTATTGCAGAGTGTGTTAGTCAGTGGAGTAGCCTATCTGTGTTGCAAGATATACCACCTGTGTATAGAATACCAATTTTTTTACTGCACCTAGTGAAGTAAAATATTTTGGGCATAGCATCATTCTATTAGTCCATCTATACTGACCTCCATCAGGTTGCAAATTGAATATAATTTTTTTCTGCATCTAGCTCTGAAAAAATATTGGGCTTCTAGCTGTGTGTGGGACTTGTTGTATTAGTCCATCTATACTGACCTCCATCAGGTTGCAAACTGAATATATTTTTTTCTGCATCTACCTCTCAAGAAATATTGGGCTTCTAGCTGTGTGTGGGACTTGTTCTATTAATCCATCTATACAGACCTCCATCAGGTTGCAAACTGAATATATTTTTTTCTGCATCTACCTCTGAAAAAATATTGGGCTTCTAGCTGTGTGTGGGACTTGTTGTATTAGTCCATCTATACTGACCTCCATCAGGTTGCAAACTGAATATATTTTTTTCTGCATCTACCTCTGAAAAAATATTGGGCTTCTAGCTGTGTGTGGGACTTGTTCTATTAATCCATCTATACAGACCTCCATCAGGTTGCAAACTGAATATATTTTTTTCTGCATCTACCTCTGAAAAAATATGTGGCATTCTAGCAGTGTGTGGGACTTTCTCTATTAGTCCATCTATACTGACCTCCATCAGGTTGCAAACTGAATATAATTTTTTTCTGCATCTAGCTCTGAAAAAATATTTGGCCTTCTAGCAGTGTGTGGGACTTTCTCTATTAGTCCATCTATACTGACCTCCATCAGGTTGCAAATTAAAAATAATTTTTATCTGCATCTACAGTACCTCTGAAAAAATATTTGGGCTTCTAGCTGTGTGTGGGACTTGTTCTATTAGTCCATCTATACTGACCTCCATCAGGTTGCAAATTGAATATAATTTTTATCTGCATCTAGCTCTGAAAAAATATTTGGCCTTCTAGCAGTGTGTGGGACTTTCTCTATTAGTCCATCTATACTGACCTCCTTCAGGTTGCAAATTGAATATAATTTTTATCTGCATCTAGCTCTGAAAAAATATTTGGCCTTCTAGCAGTGTGTGGGACTTTCTCTATTAGTCCATCTATACTGACCTCCATCAGGTTGCAAATTAAAAATAATTTTTATCTGCATCTACCTCTGAAAAAATATTTGGGCTTCTAGCTGTGTGTGGGACTTGTTCTATTACTCCATCTATACTGACCTCCATCAGGTTGCAAACTGAATATATTTTTTTCTGCATCTACCTCTGAAAAAATATTGGGCATCTAGCTGTGTGTGGGACTTGTTGTATTAGTCCATCTATACTGACCTCCATCAGGTTGCAAATTAAAAATAATTTTTATCTGCATCTACAGTACCTCTGAAAAAATATTTGGGCTTCTAGCTGCGTGTGGGACTTGTTCTATTAGTCCATCTATACTGACCTCCATCAGGTTGCAAATTGAATATAAGTTTTATCTGCATCTAGCTCTGAAAAAATATTTGGCCTTCTAGCAGTGTGTGGGACTTTCTCTATTAGTCCATCTATACTGACCTCCATCAGGTTGCAAATTAAAAATAATTTTTATCTGCATCTACCTCTGAAAAAATATTTGGGCTTCTAGCTGTGTGTGGGACTTGTTCTATTAATCCATCTATACAGACCTCCATCAGGTTGCAAACTGAATATAATTTTTTTCTGCATCTAGCTCTGAAAAAATATTTGGCCTTCTAGCAGTGTGTGGGACTTGTTCTATTAGTCCACGTATACTGACCTCCATCAGGTTGCAAATTTAAAATAATTTTTTGTCTGCATCTAGCTCTGAAAAAATATTTGGCCTTCTAGCAGTGTGTGGGACTTTCTCTATTAGTCCATCTATACTGACCTCCATCAGGTTGCAAACTGAATATATATATTTTTTTCATCTACCTCTGAAAAAATATTGGGCTTGTAGCTGTGTGTGGGACTTGTTCTATTAATCCATCTATACAGACCTCCATCAGGTTGCAAACTGAATAAAAATTTTTTCTGCATCTACCTCTGAAAAAATATTTGGGCTTCTAGCTGTGTGTGGGACTTGTTCTATTAGTCCATCTATACTGACCTCCATCAGGTTGCAAATTGAATATAATCTTTTTCTGCATCTAACCCAGCCAATAGTTTTGGCCTAATACCACAGTTTGGCCACTCAGCTCTGCTCGGTTCCCATCCATTGTTTTTTTGTGCAAACAACTCCAGAGTTGTGAATTAGTTAACCACCAAAATGAGTGGAAAAAGGCCTGCTGCTGGTGGAAAGGGGAATAGGCGTGTTGGGAAGGGGAAAAAAGGTTGTGTCCGTGGGGTAGGTGTTAAAGCAACAGTAACATCTGCAGAAGAAAGACCATCTTCCAGCCAAACTAAAATGTCTACTTCTTTTAGCGGACAATGTGATAAGATCCCTTTCTTACGGCCACGCCAATCGCTACAAATTCCAGATGAGGCACAAAAACAGCAGGTGCTTCAACGGATATCAAGTGCTCCTTTAAGTGGGCTCTCCTCCACATCAACTTCAACATCACAAATACTCCAGTCCTCAAAGGTGTCACCCTAATCGCACTTGCTTCCTCACAGCTCCCAAATCTCCAGCTGCCCGTCTGAGTATGTGGTAGAACAGATGGTTGAGTCTGCAGAGCTGTTTACTCATACTATAGTCTGGGAATCAGAGGTCGACTCCAGCGCTTCTGTGAATCCAGACGAGGAAATGATCTGCACTGATGCCCAGAATCTTTATGAGTCGGATCCAGGACCAGACGCAGAAGGTTCTGACCATAATGTAGACCCTCATTCCCAAACTGTAACTCCTGTTGGTGGAGACAATGAGGAAGATGATGATAAGACTCAAATACCTGATTGGAGCGACAACTTTAGTTTTTTGTCAGGGCAGGAACAGGTTGGCTCTGAGGACGACGGGTGTGATAACGCACAGGGTGATGATGATGAGGTTGGAGATCCCACTTACTGTCAACCCACAGTCAGCCAAGAGATGAGGTCAGCAGAGGAGGTGGAGGAAGATGCTAGTGACGACGAGGTCAGGTTGCGCCTTCCTGGACAGAGACGTAGTACTGGAAGCACGTCAACAACTGCATCCTCAAACACAACTCTGCCTCTCACCACAAGTCGTGGTGGCTCTTCAGGTCGCATGGGTGCTAAGCCTTGCATAGCCTGGGCATTTTTTCAGATCGATAAAGATGACCCAACTCGTGTTATCTGTAACATTTGTCAGCAAAAGCTAAGTAGAGGCCAAAAAATACATAGTTTGAGTACTTCATGCATGAACCGGCACATGGACATGAAGCATAAGTTGCAGTGGGAAGCTCAGTGTGCTACAATGCGGCCTAGCCGGCCGGGTCAACCTCCGTCTGCCATATCTTGTGCATCCGCGTCCTCTTCATCCTCTGTGACTGGGGGGACAGCAGTCACACCTGTTTTGGGGCGCAGACCTGCCACCTCTTTACCCGCAACAGCCAGCGTGATTGGCAGGTCATCATTTTCTTTGGAGGTGGTAACACCAGCTGGTGTTGAGCGCTGTCCGACATCGATAGCACCACCTTTGGATCAAGGCAACCTAACATGTCCGCCTGCATCTTCCTCACAGACCGGCAGTTTGCCGGGGACACCCTTATCAACCCCGTCTAAGCACAATAGCCAGCCCTCGGTCCCTCAGATGTGGACAAGTAAAAGACCATTTCCTCATAGCCATGAGAAAGCTAAGAGGTTGAATTTCACCATCTGCAAGCTCTTGGCTACAGAAATGCTGCCTTTCCGCCTGGTGGACACAGAGGATTTTCGAGACCTTATGTCCATCGCAGTGTCCCAGTACCAGATGCCCAGTCGGCACTACTTCTCAACGAAAGGTGTGCCTGCGCTCCACCAGCATGTCGCACACAACATCAACGCTTCTTTGAGAAACTCTGTGTGTGACAGGGTGCATTTCACCACAGACACTTGGACGAGTAGGCATGGACAGGGGCGTTACATGTCGCTGACTGGGCACTGGGTAACTATGGTGACAGCAGGACAAGGGGCTGCTGTCCAAGTCTTGCCATCCCCACGAGTTGTGCGTCAATCCTCTTTATGTCAAAGTTCCTCCACTGCTTCTGCCTCCTCAACCTCCTCTCGGTCTTCCACCTGCACCCAAAGCCTGTCTGGTCATGCCACAAGCTTTCTAACTGCGCAGAAGGGATCCTGCACACCTCCTTACTATGCTGGCAGTAGGGCTCAACGTCATCAGGCGGTTTTTACATTGAAATGTCTGGGAAATGTGAGTCACACAGCTGAGGAGTTGTGGTCAGCTCTGGAGAACCAATTTCATGAATGTTTGTCTCCACTGGACCTGAAACCAGGGAAGGCCGTGTGCGACAATGCTGCAAACCTGGGTGCGGCCCTTCGCCGGGGCAATGTCACACACGTGCCTTGTATGGCTCACGTGTTGAACCTGGTTGTCCAGCAATTTTTAGCCCACTATCCCAGACTAGATGGCCTTCTGCAGAGGGCACGGTCGCTGTGTGCTCACTTCCGCCGTTCGCATCCCGCAGCTCAGCGACTTACATCTCTACAGAAGTCGTTGGGCCTGCCACTTCACCAGCTAAAATGAGATGTGCCTACCCGGTGGAATTCAACTCTGCACATGTTGCAGCGACTGTGGCAGCACCGACAAGCCCTGGTGCAATACGTTCTGACGTATAGCCTGGGCCAACGAGATCCAGAGGTGGGGCAAATCACGCTGGAGGAGTGGTCTCAGATCAGGGACCTATGCATCCTTCTGCACAGTTTTGAAATGGCGACGAAGATGTTTAGTGCTGACGATGCCATTATCAGCATGACTATTCCAGTGATTTACATGCTGGAGCACATGTTAAACAGAATTCGGAGTCAGGTGGTGGAACAAGAGGAGGTGGAGGAAGTAGAGGAGGAGGAGTTGTATGCGGAAGGGCTAACATCTGCAAGGTCCAGACGGTCGGCAGCACCAAGGCGGCAGGCATGTGAGGGTGGGGGAGATGGTTTTACCAGGGCGCATGGTAGCAGCCAAACTAGTGAGGAAGGTGCAGGAGCCCAGGAAGAAGTGGAGGACGAACTGATGGAAGACTCATCAGATGAGGGAAACCTTGATCACATTTCTGTTGTGCGAGGTTGGGGGGAGAGGACAGAGGAAGGAAGCATGATTGTTACCTCGCCACCAACACAACAGGGACTTGGTGCTCCTGGATGCGCAACACACATGAGTGCCTTCTTGCTGCACTACCTGCAACATGACCCTCGAATTGTGAGAATTAGAAATAATCCTGACTACTGGGTTGCCACACTGTTAGATCCCCGGTACAAAAGTAAATTTGCAGAAATTATTCCTGCCATAGAAAGGGATGCACGCATGCAGGAGTATCAGCAGAGACTGTTGCAGAATCTTACATGTGCTTTTCCACAAAATACCAGTGGTGCACGTAGTGAATCTCACAGTTCCAACTTGCCAACCGTGGGACCGTCAAGTGTTCAGCACTCAAACCGTAAAAGAACCACAGTATCTGCTGGTAACATCAATTTTGCGGAATCATTTCACCACTTTTTTAGCCCATCCTTTGCAAGGCCACAGGAGACAAGAAGTCTGACACATAGTCAACGCCTAGAGACGATGGTACAGGAGTATCTCCAAGTAAACATTGAAGCCATGACTGTGTCACTGGACCCTTGCTCTTTTTGGGCTTCCAATCTGGATAAATGGCCGGAGCTAGCCACTTACGCCTTGGAGATCTTGTCATGCCCCGCAGCCAGCGTTCTGTCTGAACGTGTGTTCAGCGCTGCTGGTGGTGTGCTGACCGATAAGCGCACGCGGCTCTCCACTGATAATGTAGACAGACTCACGTTCACAAAGTTGAACAAATCATGGATCCAAAACGACTTTTCTACCCCTGTGTCATCCTGGGGAGAGTAAAAGCTTGATGATTGGTTAAAATCACCCTACCAACCGTTTTAAGCTTTCAAATTACTAATCATGTTTATCTGTATCTTGGCTGGAAAATAATTTGGGCTTTGTAGCAGTGTGCAGCACTGATTCTATTAGGCCATCTATAACAAGCTCCACCAGATTTAAAATTACTAATCATGTTTATCTGTATCTTGACTGGAAAATAATTTGGGCTTTGTAGCAGTGTGCAGCACTGATCCTATTAGGCCATCTATACTAAAGCTTCACCAGATTTAAAATTAATAATAATTTTTAGCTGCATCTAGCCCGGAAAATAATTTTGGGGCTCCGAGATGCGCAAGACACATAAGTGCCTTCTTGCTGCACTACCTGCAGCATGACCCTCATATTGTCAGAATTCGAAGTAATCATGACTACTGGGTTGCCACACTCTTAGATCCCCCAAACTTTTCGATCAACCTTTTCATTTTAATAAAGACCAAAAAAATGGTCATTTTTGAAATTATAAGCATTAGCAGGTTGTTAGAAACTGAAATCAAACAGTTTTCAACTCAAAACTTTATTCTAGGTGATGTTACATTTTCACATTATACCCCTTGTTCGAAAGGAGCTTCTGAACTCTCTCGTCCATTGAATTTGTCAGGTTTTGGATAGTGTTGAGCCACCCCCGTAGTGTTCGAGTTCGGTTCGGTTCGTCGAACACCCGTGTGTTCGCCGAACTGTTCGTCGAACTGTTCGTCGAACACCTTCGAACACCGTTAAAACCAATGGCAGGCAAACAAAAACACATAGAAACACATAGAAAACACCTTCAAAGGTGTCCAAAAGCTGACAAACTGCTCAGAAGACACAACTAACACATGGAAAAGTGACAAGTACATATAGTCATGCGAAAAGAAAAGAGGTGGAGGAGTAAAAGGAGGGGGAGACACAGATATAGGCATGTCATGCCCTTCTAAAATCCAAAAAGTGAGAAGCCGAGACGGCCAGTCCGCTCCTGCCCGTGCCACCTCCGTGTCGCCGGGTTTGTGCCAGAGCCGCGGTGAACCCTAACGGCCAGCCCCCCTCTCCCAATACTGGTGCCTGTCCGCTGGTGGGTCGAGAGAGCCCCCCTGTGGTGGAGGCAGCTCTAAGCTTTTTAATTTAAATTGTCCCTCTAATTTGAATGAATACACTTTAAATCCATTTACAAGGATCTATTGGAAGGCAAGTCTCATGCCAGCAGCCGCGTAATTCCAGCTCCAGTAGCATCCACTAAAGCTGCTGCAGTTAAAAAGCTTTTATAAGGATCGAGCTCGGCTGTCCACCGCAAGGCATCCTAGTGCCAGTCCCAGCCCCTATGCCTTGGGGTGCCTCCTGATGCTCTTCACTAAGTATCCCGTGGTCCCGAAGCATTTCCTTTGAAAAAATTAAGTGTCCAAACTACAGGTGGTGTAGCTTGCTTAACAGCCGGGATAATCCGCTGACTAGCAGACACTGCTACTAGGCACAAAGTATTTCCTGGGCTAGATGCAGTTAAAAATTTGTAAGTAGATACTCTCGTTGGATGCTGAGAAAGCATTCCATAGAGTCTCCTGGCACGCCATATATGATTCTCTTAAAAAGCTTGGGGTAGGGGTCTAGGGGACCCTTTTATAGCCAAAATCACGGCCCTGTATCACAATACGTCACCTAGGCTGAAGATAAATGGAACTGTAGCACCGAGGGCTCGGTTGCTACAGACGTATTGCACCTCACCCAGAGGTGTGATATCTCACTCTCAGATAAGGATGGAGTGTGGATCAGGACCCGACACCTGCATGCATTACACCACATTGCCGTGGGGCAGGGCGACCAATATGCCCCTGAGATGGGCACGACAGTCCCTGTCCCTGGCTGGAGTGGGGGGAGGGAACACTGAGGAAGGGGAACCCTGTAGTGCAGGAGCAGGGAGGAAGCAGTTCCTGGGTGCATTGAGAAGGGAGTATAAAAGGTGGGCACCATCTTAGTTCAGTGCAGAGAAGTCTGAGCAGAAGTGGCAGGGAGCAGGGGCTCTGCATGAGCTCTGCTCCGGAGGCGGGCCTAGTAACAGAGGCCCAGGCCTGCAAGAGGGAGAAGGAAGGAAGAGGAGCGGAGAAGGCTCCAGGAACGAGGAATGAAGGGATCCCAGGGGTGCGGACGGGCGAGTCGCCACCGCACGCCCGAATCCACCTGCGTGGAGGGGTCAGGCCAAAGGGGGAGACCGGTCCCCGAACTAGTGGAGGCAGGAATCGACCATCAGCTAGAAACCGGAGGCTCTGACATTTTATGTGGCGCAGCCCCTTGCTCCACCCGATAGGAAGGCACCACATAGGGTCAGGGAAACTGGCGCCAAGTTTACCAAGAGGAGGCCCGAGGCAGCCGGACAGAAGTGTTGGTAAGAAAGGCCAGACAAAGGACACACAAAGGGGGTCCTGTGAAGCGCTCCAAAGTTATCTGGGAGTTGTCTGAGCCCCTCACCTGGTGAGCACAGTACGACGTGGGCAGCCGTTACCTGCAGACGTGGTCTGGATAATAAGAACTGTGAGTAAAGGCCCTGAACTGCATCACTGACTCCGTGTCGTTACTGCTGCTGCCCTGCACCATCACCCCCATCCTCCGCATACACTGCCCTGAGGCTATACTCCTCCCGTGGGGAGTTATGCTACGCTCTGCTGCACCCACAACACCAGCCTTAGCGGTCTGCCCTGTAGCGGCGGTTCACTCTGACCGCAATCCACGGGTGGCGTAGTCGGACATTTAAACATCAAAACCACATAAATAGTTCCGCCACTGGTTTGACCGCCCTGAGCCACGGAACCGGATCGCCGCCACGAAGACTACAACCACCAGCATCCACCAAAAAGGGTCCGACTCCGGGTGTCCCAAGGCCCAGGGGGTGCGTCAGAACATTTTCATCACCTTTCACAATCACCAATGGGACAAGGCAGGGATGTCCTCTGTCCCCTCTCTTATACATCCTAGTGACGGAGCACCTGCTCTCATCAATTCTCCATAACCCCAATATTAGGTGGATTGAGGTGGGAGGCACCGAGTACAAGTGCTCTCTATTTGCTGATGATGTCCTAGTATATATCACTCAATCACATATATCCATCCCTGCTGTTATGGCTGAAATAGATCACTTTGTTACATGGTAAAATTTTAAAATCAATGCAGCGAAGTCTGAGGCCCTCGATGTCTCCCTCCCTAAATCCATATAGGATTCCATCCAGTCCAACTTTCCCTTTGCCTGGCCCTCACAGGGTATCAAATACTTAGGAATTCCTATTCATAGAGACCTCTCCCATCTATGTTATCTTAATTTTGGGCCCTTTATTGAACAATTCCATACAGACCACGGTTGGCAAGTTGGAACTGTGAGATTCACTACGTGCACCACTGGTATTTTGTGGAAAAGCACATGTAAGATTCTGCAACAGTCTCTGCTGACACTCCTGCATGCGTGCATCCCTTTCTATGGCAGGAATAATTTCTGCAAATTTACTTTTGTACCGGGGATCTAACAGTGTGGCAACCCAGTAGTCAGGATTATTTCTAATTCTCACAATTCGAGGGTCATGTTGCAGGTAGTGCAGCAAGAAGGCACTCATGTGTGTTGCGCATCCAGGAGCACCAAGTCCCTGTTGTGTTGGTGGCGAGGTAACAATCATGCTTCCTTCCTCTGTCCTCTCCCCCCAACCTCTCACAACAGAAATGTGATCAAGGTCTCCCTCATCTGATGAGTCTTCCATCAGTTCGTCCTCCACTTCTTCCTGGGCTCCTGCACCTTCCTCACTAGTTTGGCTGCTACCATGCGCCCTGGTAAAATCATCTCCCCCACCCTCACATGCCTGCCGCCCTGGTGCTGCCGACCGTCTGGACCTTGCAGATGTTAGCCCTTCCGCATACAACTCCTCCTCCTCTACTTCCTCCACCTCCTCTTGTGCCACCACCTGACTCCGAATTCTGTTTAACATGTGCTCCAGCATGTAAATCACCGGAATAGTCATGCTGATAATGGCATCGTCAGCACTAAACATCTTCGTCGCCATTTCAAAACTGTGCAGAAGGGTGCATAGGTCCCTGATCTGAAACCACTCCTCCAGCGTGATTTGCCCCACCTCTGAATCTCGTTGGCCCAGGCTATACGTCAGAACGTATTGCACCAGGGCTTGTCGGTGCTGCCACAGTCGCTGCAACATGTGCAGAGTTGAATTCCACCGGGTAGGCACATCGCATTTTAGCCGGTGAAGTGGCAGGCCCAACGACTTCTGTAGAGATGTAAGTCGCTGAGCTCCGGGATGCGAACGGCGGAAGTGAGCACACAGCGACCGTGCCCTCTGCAGAAGGCCATCTAGTCTGGGATAGTGGGCTAAAAATTGCTGGACAACCAGGTTCAACACGTGAGCCATACAAGGCACGTGTGTGACATTGCCCCGGCGAAGGGCCGCACCCAGGTTTGCAGCATTGTCGCACACGGCCTTCCCTGGTTTCAGGTCCAGTGGAGACAACCATTCATGAAATTGGTTCTCCAGAGCTGACCACAACTCCTCAGCTGTGTGACTCACATTTCCCAGACATTTCAATGTAAAAACCGCCTGATGACGTTGAGCCCTACTGCCAGCATAGTAAGGAGGTGTGCAGGATCCCTTCTGCGCAGTTAGAAAGCTTGTGGCATGACCAGACAGGCTTTGGGTGCAGGTGGAAGACCGAGAGGAGGTTGAGGAGGCAGAAGCAGTGGAGGAAAAATGACATAAAGAGGATTGACGCACAACTCGTGGGGACGGCAAGACTTGGACAGCAGCCCCTTGTCCTGCTGTCACCATAGTTACCCAGTGCCCAGTCAGCGACATGTAACGCCCCTGTCCATGCCTACTCGTCCAAGTGTCTGTGGTGAAATGCACCCTGTCACACACAGAGTTTCTCAAAGAAGCGGTGATGTTGTGTGCGACATGCTGGTGGAGCGCAGGCACACCTTTCTTTGAGAAGTAGTGCCGACTGGGCATCTGGTACTGGGGCACTGCGACGGACATAAGGTCTCGAAAATCCTCTGTGTCCACCAGGCGGAAAGGCAGCATTTCTGTAGCCAAGAGCTTGCAGATGGTGAAATTCAACCTCTTAGCTTTCTCATGGCTAGGAGGAAATGGTCTTTTACTTGTCCACATCTGAGGGACCGAGGGCTGGCTATTGTGCTTAGACGGGGTTGATAAGGGTGTCCCCGGCAAACTGCCGGTCTGTGAGGAAGATGCAGGCGGACATGTTAGGTTGCCTTGATCCAAAGGTGGTGCTATCGATGTCGGACAGCGCTCAAGACCAGCTGGTGTTACCACCTCCAAAGAAAATGATGACCTGCCAATCACGCTGGCTGTTGCGGGTAAAGAGGTGGCAGGTCTGTGCCCCAAAACAGGTGTGACTGCTGTCCCCCCAGTCACAGAGGATGAAGAGGCCGCGGATGCACAAGATATGGCAGACGGTGGTTGGCCCGGCCGGCTAGACCGCATTGTAGCACACTGAGCTTCCCACTGCAACTTATGCTTCATGTCCATGTGCCGGTTCATGCATGAAGTACTCAAACTATGTATTTTTTGGCCTCTACTTAGCTTTTGCTGACAAATGTTACAGATAACACGAGTTGGGTCATCTTTATCGATCTGAAAAAATGCCCAGGCTATGCAAGGCTTAGCACCCATGCGACCTGAAGAGCCACCACGACTTGTGGTGAGAGGCAGAGTTGTGTTTGAGGATGCAGTTGTTGACGTGCTTCCAGTACTACGTCTCTGTCCAGGAAGGCGCAACCTGACCTCGTCGTCACTAGCATCTTCCTCCACCTCCTCTGCTGACCTCATCTCTTGGCTGACTGTGGGTTGACAGTAAGTGGGATCTCCGACCTCATCATCATCACCCTGTGCGTTATCACACCCGTCGTCCTCAGAGCCAACCTGTTCCTGCCCTGACAAAAAACTAAAGTTGTCGCTCCAATCAGGTATTTGAGTCTTATCATCGTCTTCCTCATTGTCTCCACCAACAGGAGTTACAGTTTGGGAATGAGGGTCTACATTATGGTCAGAACCTTCTGCGTCTGGTCCTGGATCCGACTCATAAAGATTCTGGGCATCAGTGCAGATCATTTCCTCGTCTGGATTCACAGAAGCGCTGGAGTCGACCTCTGATTCCCAGGCTATAGTATGAGTAAACAGCTCTGCAGACTCAACCATCTGTTCTACCTCATACTCAGACGGGCAGCTGGAGATTTGGGAGCTGTGAGGAAGCAAGTGCGATTTGGGTGACACCTTTGAGGACTGGAGTATTTGTGATGTTGAAGTTGATGTGGAGGAGAGCCCACTTAAAGGAGCACTTGATATCCGTTGAAGCACCTGCTGTTTTTGTGCCTCATCTGGAATTTGTAGTGATTGGAGTGGCCGTAAGAAAGGGATCTTATCACATTGTCCGCTAAAAGAAGTAGACATTTTAGTTTGGCTGGAAGATGGTCTTTCTTCTGCACCTACCCCACGGACACAACCTTTTTTCCCCTTCCCAACACGCCTATTCCCCTTTCCACCAGCAGCAGGCCTTTTTCCACTCATTTTGGTGGTTAACTAATTCACAACTCTGGAGTTGTTTGCACAAAAAAACAATGGATGGTAACCGAGCAGAGCTGAGTGGCCAAACTGTGGTATTAGGCCAAAACTATTGGCTGGGTTAGATGCAGAAAAAAATTATTTTTAATTTGCAACCTGATGGAGGTCAGTATAGATGGACTAATAGACCAAGTCCCACACACCGCTAGAAGCCCAAATATTTTTTCAGAGCTGGATGCAGAAAATTTTTTTATTCAATTTGCAACCTGATGGAGGTCAGTATAGATGGACTAATAGACCAAGTCCCACACACTGCTAGAAGCCCAAATATTTTTTCAGAGCTAGATGCAGAAAAAAATTATTTTTAATTTGCAACCCGATGGAGGTCAGTATAGATGGACTAATAGACCAAGTCCCACACACCGCTAGAAGCCCAAATATTTTTTCAGAGCTAGATGCAGAAAAAAATTATTTTTAATTTGCAACCTGATGGAGGTCAGTATAGATGGACTAATAGACCAAGTCCCACACACCGCTAGAAGCCCAAATATTTTTTCAGAGCTAGATGCAGAAAAAAATTATATTCAATTTGCAACCTGCTGGAGGTCAGTATAGAAGGACTAATAGAACAAGTCCCACACACTGCTAGAAGCCCAAATATTTTTTCAGAGCTAAATGAAGAAAAAAATTATTTTTAATTTGAAACCTGATGGAGGTCAGTATAGATGGATTAATAGACCAAGTCCCACACACTGCTAGAAGCCCAAATATTTTTTCAGAGCTAGATGCAGAAAAAAATTATTTTTAATTTGCAACCTGATGGAGGTCAGTATAGATGGACTAATAGACCAAGTCCCACACACCGCTAGAAGCCCAAATATTTTTTCAGAGCTAGATGCAGAAAAAAATTATATTCAATTTGCAACCTGCTGGAGGTCAGTATAGAAGGACTAATAGAACAAGTCCCACACACTGCTAGAAGCCCAAATATTTTTTCAGAGCTAAATGAAAAAAAAAATTATTTTTAATTTGCAACCTGATGGAGGTCAGTATAGATGGACTAATAGACCAAGTCCCACACACTGCTAGAAGCCCAAATATTTTTTCAGAGCTAGATGCAGAAAAAAATTATTTTTAATTTGCAACCTGATGGAGGTCAGTATAGATGGACTAATAGACCAAGTCCCACACACCGCTAGAAGCCCAAATATTTTTTCAGAGCTAGATGCAGAAATTTTTTTTATTCAATTTGCAACCTGATGGAGGTCAGTATAGATGGACTAATAGACCAAGTCCCACACACTGCTAGAAGCCCAAATATTTTTTCAGAGCTAGATGCAGAAAAAAATTATTTTTAATTTGCAACCCGATGGAGGTCAGTATAGATGGACTAATAGACCAAGTCACACACACTGCTAGAAGCCCAAATATTTTTTCAGAGCTAGATGCAGAAAAAAATTATATTCAATTTGCAACCTGCTGGAGGTCAGTATAGAAGGACTAATAGAACAAGTCCCACACACTGCTAGAAGCCCAAATATTTTTTCAGAGCTAAATGAAGAAAAAAATTATTTTTAATTTGCAACCTGATGGAGGTCAGTATAGATGGACTAATAGACCAAGTCCCACACACTGCTAGAAGCCCAAATATTTTTTCAGAGCTAGATGCAGAAAAAAATTATTTTTAATTTGCAACCTGATGGAGGTCAGTATAGATGGACTAATAGACCAAGTCCCACACACCGCTAGAAGCCCAAATATTTTTTCAGAGCTAGATGCAGAAAAAAATTATATTCAATTTGCAACCTGCTGGAGGTCAGTATAGAAGGACTAATAGAACAAGTCCCACACACTGCTAGAAGCCCAAATATTTTTTCAGAGCTAAATGAAGAAAAAAATTATTTTTAATTTGCAACCTGATGGAGGTCAGTATAGATGCACTAATAGACCAAGTCCCACACACTGCTAGAAGCCCAAATATTTTTTCAGAGCTAGATGCAGAAAAAAATTATTTTTAATTTGCAACCTGATGGAGGTCAGTATAGATGGACTAATAGACCAAGTCTCACACACCGCTAGAAGCCCAAATATTTTTTCAGAGCTAGATGCAGAAATTTTTTTTATTCTATTTGCAACCTGATGGAGGTCAGTATAGATGGACTAATAGACCAAGTCCCACACACTGCAAGAAGCCCAAATATTTTTTCAGAGCTAGATGCAGAAAAAAATTATTTTTAATTTGCAACCTGATGGAGGTCAGTATAGATGGACTAATAGACCAAGTCCCACACACTGCTAGAAGCCCAAATATTTTTTCAGAGCTAGATGCAGAAAAAAATTATTTTTAATTTGCAACCTGATGGAGGTCAGTATAGATGGACTAATAGAACAAGTCCCACACGCTGCTAGAAGCCCAAATATTTTTTCAGAGATAAATGAAGAAAAAAATTATTTTTAATTTGCAACCTGATGGAGGTCAGTATAGATGGACTAATAGACCCAGTCCCACACACTGCTAGAAGCCCAAATATTTTTTCAGAGCTAGATGCAGAAAAAAATTATTTTTAATTTGCAACCTGATGGAGGTCAGTATAGATGGACTAATAGACCAAGTCCCACACACTGCTAGAAGCCCAAATATTTTTTCAGAGCTAGATGCAGAAAAAAATTATATTCAATTTGCAACCTGCTGGAGGTCAGTATAGAAGGACTAATAGAACAAGTCCCACACACTGCTAGAAGCCCAAATATTTTTTCAGAGCTAAATGAAGAAAAAAATTATTTTTAATTTGCAACCTGATGGAGGTCAGTATAGATGGACTAATAGACCAAGTCCCACACACTGCTAGAAGCCCAAATATTTTTTCAGAGCTAGATGCAGAAAAAAATTATATTCAGTTTGCAACCTGATGGAGGTCAGTATAGATGGACTAATAGAATGATGCTATGCCCAAAAGATTTTACTTCACTATGTGCAGTAAAAAAATTGGTATTCTATACACAGGTGGTATATCTTGCAACACAGATAGGCTACTCCACTGACTAACACACTCTGCAATAGGCCAAAAAGGATTAGCTTTGCTAGATTCAGCCAAATGCTGTGAAAAAAACTTGCACAGCACTGGCACAGACCTGCCTGGCAAAAACTGATAGGAACTTATGTAACCTAGTCCTGAAAAGGACTCCAATTACAATTAGTCTTTACTCCCACAATCTATCTATTTAAGAGCACAGACCTGCCTGATAAAAGTCGTAGGAAATGCTGTAACCTAGTCCTTAAAAGGACTGCAATCACAACTATTCCCTACTCCCAAGCTATCTGTATATTTGTGCGAAAATTGGCTTGAAATTAACAAGGTATAGCGCACACAGCAACAGCGGTGCCGTCTAACACGCAGCTGCAGCAGTGAGAAAATGGTGGCGACGGGGAAAATGGCTTGGTCTTATAGGGCAAGGACATGTGACATACACTGCCAATGACACATGCCCTTGCTTGTGTGAAAAAAAGCACTTCGCTCCGTGTGTGCGCTGCTGATAGGCTGACAGATTGCACCTCCCCACTGCAAATGCGGGAAAGAGAAAAAAAAATGGAGATCTTCATTGTTCCTGCAGAGATCCATCCCCTGCCCCTCCCCCCGCCCCGCTGTACACTCAAACTGCGTATTAACATTAATTTTCATCATTACTGAGAAAAAATCCAGTTATGATTTTGGTGCACGAACAGTTATCGAACATAACCTCGAACAGCCGAATTTTTCTCAAATTGTTCGTGTTCGCCGACCGGCTCGAACACCGCCCAAAACAGCTCGAATTTGAGATTGGCGAACAGTTCGAGTAGAACAACGCTCATCTCTAGTTTTGGATGGTTTCTGCTTCAATTGTTTTGCATGGGGACAGAATACCCTCCCAGAGCTGTTGCTTAGATGTGAACTGCCTCCCGCCATCATAGACACTCCTTTTAATGATGCTCCAAAGGTTCTGAATGGGGTAGAGGTCAGGGGAGCATGGGGGTCACACCATAAGTTTGTCCCCTTTTATGCCCATATCAGCCAGAGATGCAGATGTTTTATGTGCAGCATGAGATGGTGCATTATCATGCAAAAAAATGATCTTGCTGTGAAATACACGGTTCTTCTTCTTGAACCATGGCAGGAAGTGCTGTTTGAGAAAATCCACATACATTATGGAGTTCATCTTTAGCGCCTTCAGGGATCCTAAAGGGGCCGACAATCTCTCTCCCCATGATTCCAGCCCAAAACATTACTCCACCTCCTCCTTTTTGGCGCTGTAGCTGTGTTTGCGTGGGGTGTCCATCAACCAGCCATCCTCCACTCCATCCATCTGGACCATCGAGCGCTGCACGGCACTCATCCGTGAACAAAACAATTTTGAAATCAGTCTTCATGTAATGTTTGGCCCACTGGAGCCGTTTCTGCTTGTGTGAAGTGGATAGAGGAGGTCGACAGGATGGCGTATGCACAGCTGCAAACCTCTGAAGGACCCTGCATCTTGTTGTTCGGGGGACGTTGGAGGCACCAGCAGCTTCAAAAACTTGTCTGCTGCTATGACAAGGCTTTTTTGCCGCTGCTCTTTCAACCTGACGTAATTGCCTGTAGGAAAGAGTCCTCAATTTGCCCTTATCAGCACGCACACGTGTGTACTGTGAATCAGCTACATACTTCTTGATTGCCAAGACACTTCATCCTGATCATCGCACAATGTTGATTGTAGTCATGCCTTGACCTAAACACTCCACAATTTGTTGCTTCTCAGCAGCCGACACATCCTTTTTCTTTCCCATTTTGGCAGAAAATGTAGGCTGCTTAATAATGTGAGACAGCCTTCTTAAGTAGTCTTGCCTTTCATTGGACACACCTGCCAAACTAATTAGCACAGGTGTCTGCAATTGCTTACAGTGATATAAAGAGCCCTGACACACATCACCATCAATGAGTTTAACTGACAAACAAACAAATTCTTCTCTTATCACTCCTAAACACTTTTTGCATAATAATTTGGAACACAGTGTACATGTGCTTTTCCACAAAACACCAGTGGTTCACGTAGTGAATCTTACAGTTCTAACTTGCCAACCGTGGTCTGTATAGAGTTGTTCAATAAAGGGCCCAAAATTAAGATAACATAGATGGGAGAGGTCTCTATGAATAGGAATTCCTAAGTATTTGATACCCTGTGAGGGCCAGGCAAAGGGAAAGTTGGACTGGATGGAATCCTATATGGATTTGGGGAGGGAGACATCGAGGGCCTCAGACTTCGCTGCATTGATTTTAAAATTTGACCATGTAACAAAGTGATCTATTTCAGCCATAACAGCATGGATGGATATATGTGATTGAGTGATATATACTAGGACATCATCAGCAAATAGACAGCACTTGTACTTGGTGCCTCCCTCCTCAATCCACCTAATATTGGGGTTATGGCGAATTGATGAGAGCAGGTGCTCCGTCACTAGGATGTATAAGAGAGGGGACAGAGAACATCCCTGCCTTGTCCCATTGGTGATTGTGAAAGGTGATGAAAATGTTCTGACGCGCCCCCTGGGCCTTGGGACACCCGGAGTCGGACCCTTTTTGGTGGATGCTGGTGGTTGTAGTCTCCGTGGCGGCGACCCGGTTCCGTGGCTCAGGGCGGTCAAACCAGTGGCGGAACTATTTATGTGGTTTTGATGTTTAAATGTCCGACTACGCCACCCGTGGATTGCGGTCAGAGTGAACCGCCGCTCCAGGGCAGACCGCTGAGGCTGGTGTTGTGGGTGCAGCAGAGCGTAGCATAACTCCCCACGGGAGGAGTATAGCCTCAGGGCAGTGTATGCGGAGGATGGGGGTGATGGTGCAGGGCAGCAGCAGTAACGACACGGAGTCAGTGATGCAGTCCAGGGCCTTTACTCACAGTTCTTATTATCCAGACCACGTCTGCAGGTAACGGCTGCCCACGTCGTACTGTGCTCACCAGGTGAGGGGCTCAGACAACTCCCAGATAACTTTGGAGCGCTTCACAGGACCCCCTTTGTGTGTCCTTTGTCTGGCCTTTCTTACCAACCCTTCTGTCCGGCTGCCTCGGGCCTCCTCTTGGTAAACTTGGCGCCAGTTTCCCTGACCCTATGTGGTGCCTTCCTAGCGGGTGTAGCGAGGGGCTGCGCCACATAAAATGTCACACCCTCCTGTTTCTAGCTGAGGGTCGTTTCCTGCCTCCACTAGTTTCGGGGACCGGTCTCCCCCTTTGGCCTGACCCCTCCACGCAGGTGGATTCGGGCGTGCGGTGGCGACTCGCCCGTCCGCACCCCTGGGATCCCTTCATTCCTCGTTCCTGGAGCCTTCTCCGCTGCTCTTCCTTCCTTCTCCCTCTTCCAGGCCTGGGCCTCTGTTACTAGGCCCGCCTCCGGAGCAGAGCTCATGCAGAGCCCCTGCTCCCTGCCACTTCTGCTCAGACTTCTCTGCACTGAACTAAGATGGTGCCCACCTTTTATACTCCCTTCTCAATGCACCCAGGAACTGCTTCCTCCCTGCTCCTGCACTACAGGGTTCCCCTTCCTCAGTGTTCCCTCCCCCCACTCCAGCCAGGGACAGGGACTGTCGTGCCCATCTCAGGGGCATATTGGTCGCCCTGCCCCACGGCAATGTGGTGTAATGCAAGCAGGTGTCCGGTCCTGATCCACACTACATCCTTACCTGAGAGTGAGATATCACACCTCTGGGTGAGGTGCAATACCTCTGTAGCAACCGAGCCCTCAGGGTGCTACAGTTCCATTTATCTTCAGCCTAGGTGACGTATTGCGATACAGGGCCGTGATTTTGGCTATAAAAGGGTCCCCTAGACCCCTACCCCAAGCTTTTTAAGAGAATCATATATGGCGTGCCAGGAGACTCTATGGAATGCTTTCTCAGCATCCAACGAGAGTATCTAATTACAAATTTTTAACTGCATCTAGCCCAGGAAATACTTTGTGCCTAGTAGCAGTGTCTGCTAGTCAGCGGATTATCCCGGCTGTTAAGCAAGCTACACCACCTGTAGTTTGGACACTTAATTTTTTCAAAGGAAATGCTTCGGGACCACGGGATACTCAGTGAAGAGCATCAGGAGGCACCCCAAGGCATAGGGGCTGGGACTGGCAGTAGGATGCCTTGCGGTGGACAGCCGAGCTCGATCCTTATAAAAGCTTTTTAACTGCAGCAGCTTTAGTGGACGCTACTGGAGCTGGAATTACGCGGCTGCTGGCATGAGACTTGCCCTCCAATAGATCCTTGTAAATGTATTTAAAGTGTATTCATTCAAATTAGAGAGACAATTTAAATTAAAAAGCTTAGAGCTGCCTCCACCACAGGGGGGCTCGCTCGACCCACCAGCGGACTGGCACCAGTATTGGGAGAGGGGGGCTGGCCGTCAGGGTTCACCGCGGCTCTGGCACAAACCCGGCGACGCGGAGGTGGCACGGGCAGGAGCGGACTGAACGTGTCGGCTTCTCACTTTTTGGATTTTAGAAGGGCATGACATGCCTATATCTGTGTCTCCCCCTCCTTTTACTCCTCCACCTCTTTTCTTTTCGCATGACTATATCTACTTGTCACTTTTCCATGTGTTAGTTGTGTCTTCTGAGCAGTTTGTCAGCTTTTGGACACCTTTGAAGGTGTTTTCTATGTGTTTCTATGTGTTTTTGTTTGCCTGCCATTGGTTTTAACGGTGTTCGAAGGTGTTCGACGAACAGTTCGATGAACAGTTCGGCGAACACACGGGTGTTCGACGAACCGAACCGAACTCGAACACTACGGGGGTGGCTCAACACTACTCTGCAAGTCACAAAGCCTATTTTCATAGAGCCATCAGGCGGCTTTTACTATTCTTAAAGGGCCAGCTGTCCGCCCTCACTATTCTTAGAGAGCCATCAACCGGCTGTTTTATTGTTCCTATTACTAAAGAGTGGGTCTCCTATACTGTTATTGCGTATGCAGTGAGTGGCAGGGCTTGCCAAAATCTGGACGTACCCCAATACCCCTTTGAAAAGACTTAGATGAGGGCCTCCTGAAAACAATGTTCCCATTTTTAGGAAGTAGGTCTCCCATTGTGTTTGCCTATGCAGTGAATGCAAGGGTTGCCAAAAATTTGGAGGCACTCCAATGCCCCTTAGAAGAGATGTGGAGGTCAGAGGGCCTCCTGAAAACAATGCTCCCATTATTAGGAAATAGGTCTCCCATTGTGTTTGCCTATGCAGTGAATGCAAGGATTGCCAAAAATTTGGAGGCACTCCAATGCCCCTTGGAAGAGATGTGGAGGTCAGAGGGCCTCCTGAAAACAATGCTCCCATTATTAGGAAGTAGGTCTCCCATTATGTTTGCCTATGCAGTGAATGCAAGGGTTGGCAAAAATTTGGAAGCACTCCAATGCCCCTTGGAAGAGATGTGGAGGTCAGAGGGCCTCCTGAAAACAATGTTCCCATTATTAGGAAGTGGGTCTCCCATTGTGTTTGCCTATTCAGTGAATGCAAGGGCTGCCAAAAATTGGGAGCCACTCCAATGCCCCTTGAAGAGAGGTGGAGGAGGGCCTCATAAAAAATGTTCCCATTAGAAAGGAGCGGTTATCCTAAACTTGCAATGCCCATGCAATAAGTGTATGGGCTGACAAACATTTACCCCTGAGGGGTATACATGAACATACTGTATAAAAATTTTTTTTATGGGCATCATAAACACCCTTTAAAAAAATGATGTGGGTGTTGCATCACGGACCACGGTCACCCTAGTGATATGCTGGTGGAGGATGAGGTTGAGGAGAAGGAGGAGGACAAGAGCAAATAGCCAAAATGAGGAAGCGTATATCCATGTGGGGATGTGAAGAGGTGCATGGGAATGCACCTCCCAAAAAAACGACACTGGATTTGAGTTTAAGTTACGCTGCTTTCATTAGGTGGTGTTGCGAAGTCTGGCCCAATCCAGACCTTGTTCATTTTTATAAGAGTCAGCCTGTCAGCATTTTCAGTTGACAGGCGGATGCGCTTACCAGTTATAATTCCACCAGCGGCACTAAAAATCCGCTCTGATAAAATGCTGGCGGCAGGGCAGGTCAGAACCTCCAAGGCGTAGAGAGCCAGTTAATTCCACATATCCAACTTGGATACCCAATAATTATAGGGCACAGAGGAATCATGGAGGAAGTTGGTATGGACTGCAAGGTACTCCCTCAGCATCTTCCCAAACTTTGCACTCCTTGTGAGAGTACCCCGCGCCTCAGGGCCTGTGCGATGGGAGAGGCTGAGAAAATTCTCCCAGAACTTTGATAGTGTTCCCCTGCCTCTGCTGGATTGAAGTTGTGTCTCTCTCGCCTGTACCCCTTGGTTGTCCAACGAACTGTGACCTCTTCCGTCAGCGTTTTCAAATGGGAATTTTTTTAATAGTTCCGCAACAAGGGCCTTCTGGTACTGCCCCATTTTTGTAGACCTGTATGCCTCAGGAATAAGAGATATAAAGTTCTCCTTGTAGCATGGGTCTAGAAGTGTCACCAACCAGTAATGACTGTCACCTAAAATTTTGGTCATGGGAAAGGCAGCGTAACGTAAACTCAGCCATGCGTGCCAGACTGCTAACAGGCAAGACTTCCGTGTCCTCACCAAGAGGATGACTGACCATGCTCTCCTCCTCCTCCTCCTCTCTGTCCTTTGGTAGTACACGCTGAACAGACGGTATGACAGTTGTGTAGGTCGTACAGTCTATAGCGCATGAAACTAACTCCTGTTCTTCCTCCTCCTCCTCTTCTTCCTCATAGTCACCCATTTCACGTTGGGATGAGATGAGGCTCGGCTGTGTGTAATCACCCTGTATGGTTCCTTGCTCAATCTCATCAAGCTCCGCCTGCAATGCATCCTTTTTGATTGTGAGCAGAGAGCATTTCAGAACACTGAGAAGTGGGATGGTGACACTAATTATGACGTCATCACCGCTCACAATCTTGGTGGAGTCCTCAAAGTTTTGGAGGATGGTACATATGTCTGACATCCATGTCTACTTCTGAGGTCTTATGTGTGAAGTCTGAACTGAATACTGATGGCCTTGTTGATGCTGGTTTTCAACAACTGTCCTCTTCTGCTCACAAATCCTTCCCAGCATCTGCAGTGTAGAGTTCCAACGCGTGGGGACATCACAGACCAGTCTGTGAGCCAGAAGCTGCAAACGCTGCTGAAACACGGCAAGGGCGGCGGAAGCTGTAGGTGACTTTCTAAAATGGGCACGCAGCCGGCATACTTTAACAAGCAGATCAGGCAGCTCCAGGTAGGATTTGAGAAACCGCTGAACCATGAGGTTAAGCACATCGGCCAGGCATGGTACGTGTGTGAGCTTGACTTGCCTCAGAGCTGCCACCAGGTTCCGGCCATTGTCACACACGACCATGCTTGGCTGTAGGTTCAGTAGTGTGAGACACAGATCTGCCTACTCTTTCAGAGCTGTCCACAACTCTTCAGCATTGAGCGGTTTTTCACCTAAGCATATTAGCTTCAGCACAACCTGTTGCCGCTTGGCCTGGGCAGTGCTGCAGTGCTTCCAGCTTGTGACTGATGTGGTCATTTCGGAGATGGATGCTGAAGAGGAGGAGGAGGCTGAGGAGGATGAGGTGCAGGAGCAGTAGACTGTGGGGGCAACCCTGATTGACCTAGGGCTCGCAATCCTTGGCGTCGGGAGGACGTGTTCCATCCCAAGGTCCGACTGGGTCCCGGCTTCCACTATGTTAACCCAGTGTTCCATCAGCGAGATGTACCGTCCCTGCCCACAAGCACTTGTCCACGTGTCCGTGGTTAGGTGGACTTTCCCGGTAACTGCGTTATTGAGGGCACGGCTAATGTTTTGGGACACGTGCTTGTGTAATGTGGGGATGGCACACCGGGAGAAATAGTGGCGGCTGGGGACCGAGTACCGAGGGACGGCCACCGCCATCAGGTTGAGGAATGCTTCCGTCTCCACGATCCTAAAAGGCAACATTTCGAGTGCAAGCAGTCATGAAATTTGGGAATTTAGTAGTGTGGCCTGTGGGGCATTGACTGCGTATTTGCACTTGCATTCCAAGGACTGGGGTATGGACAACTGAACGCTGCACTGGGACAAGGACGTGGACATGCTTCCAGATGCTGCTACTTGAGAGTGTGCAATGACAGGTGCAGGGCAGGAGGCATCTTCGCATGCACCATGGACAGAGGATTGGCTTGCATGCACAGCAGCGGAAGAAGCAATGGTTCCACCAGCAGACACTGTTCCTGAACCCAGGGGTTCGGCCCACAAAGTCGGGAGCTTTGCTGCCATGCGCCTGATCATGCTGGTGGTGGTCAGGCTGCTAGTTTTGCCACCCATGCTGATGCTGGCCTGGCAGGTGGTTCAAATGGCCTTTTTGGGGTTATCGGCGGAGTCTTTAAAAAACAACCAGACTCGGGAAGACCTAGCAGTTGTACTGGCAACTTCCTTCGTGTTGGTGTGACGGGGAACGGTTTCCTGCCTTCTGTCTGCAGCCACCACACTGCTTCTTCCTGCCTGTTGTGGTGCTCTGCCTCCCTCCCCATGTGTGCTGCTGTCCTCGCTCTGCATGTCCTCCTGCCAGGTTGGGTCAGTTACTATATCATCCACCACCTCGTCTTCCACTTCCACACCCTGGTCCTCCTCCTGACTTTCTGGCAATTGTGTCTCATTATCGTCCACCTCTTGTGACACTTTTCCCACCGTCGCCTTCGTGTGACCGTGGCTGCTCAAATATTTGGACATCGCTACTTGCGATCTCCTCTTGCCCCGCTTCAAGTGGACCAGGGGAGAGGCCCAAATCTATAAATGGAAAAGTGAACAGCTCTTCAGAGTGTCCAAGTGTGGGATCAGTTGTCTCCGGGCACTCGGCATGGTGGGAGGAAGGAGGATCAGGGTTAGGAATATGCGGTCCAGACTCACGGCTACTGAGACTTGACCGTGTGGAAGACAGGGTGGTGGTGGTGGCAAAGTGACTGGAAGCATTATCCGCTATCCAACCAACAACCTTTTGACACTGCTCTGGGTTCAATAGTGGTGTGCTGCAGTCCCCTAGGAATTGGAACAGGAAGGTCGAGTGAGAAGATGTGGGTGTTTGTTGTGGCACAATTTCAGCTTGCCCACGGCCTCGGCCTTGGCCTCTGCATGCACCATCACCATCACGTCCAGTTCCCCGTCCCTTGCCTCGAGCCTTTCCCATTTTAAATAAGGGACAGTATCTTCCACGCTCACTACAAATGGATGAATTTGGAGCGAAGTTATATGTAATCCGTGTGATGGAGAAACCACAGTTTTAAATACCTGGCCTGTATGTAACTATTTTGAACAGCAAACCAGTGTCGAAAACTTTGCTGACACAGTGAAAAAAAATTAGAATGGAGGCCAGAAATGGCAGAATTATCAGAAAACGTATATGTGATCCGTGTGACACAGAAAACACGATTTTAAATAGCTGGATTTTTATCGCTGTAATATGGCTGTATTCTGCAGTGCCAACAAGAAAATGGTGCAGAAAAACGGTGTTCTCTGGATTGTTCTTTAAGCAAATAATGAGAATTAAGATCCAAAAAAAAATATTCCCCTGAGACCTGGGCCTTTGTCTAGAAATATCTAACAGCAGCAGAAGGCAGAACTGGAATGGAGCCTCTTGTGCTATATGCACTGCAGTCTGCTATATAAACTGCCTGCCTGATATCTCTGCAGATGGATTAGTCCTCAGAAGGACTGTTTGTTGAGATGGATATGTGTAATGTACTTGTTTTCTCCCTACACTACCTAATGCACAACCAAATCTCTCCCTAGCTCAGCAGCACCTCTCCCTACACTACCTGATTGCGGAGTAGGCTGATGAGCACAGCGGCGCCAGGTTTGATATAGACCTGATGACGCTGTATGGTGAGACAATCACTGTAATGTCACAACCAACATGGCTGCATGGCAACATTACAGTGAGTGGCAGGCAATCCATACATATTGATTGGCACTCTAAAGAGCGCCAAACATGCAGGGAGTGGACTCGAGCATCCACCAGAGCATCTCGCAAGTACTCGGCGAGCTCCAAGCATCTTGAGTACTGAGATGCTCGGGCGAGTACCGAGTACTTGCAAGTTTGCTCACTCATCACTAGTTGTCATCCTTTTCCCCTGCCTGTGCTTGGGTAAACTCAATGTCCCCCTCCACAGCCATCAACTGCAGCGTCTCTTCTTTCTCCTCCTCTCCTCTCCTCCAAATCCTGCTATCCTGCTGCATTTGATATTATGATATTATCCCTAAGGCCACAGCCTCACTATCAGTTTTTAGTCAGTATTCGGTGAGTATTTTTTCTCAGGAGTGGGAGCCAAAACCAGGTGAGGAACAATCAGAGAAAAGTTATAATAGAAACATTTATCACCCACTCCTGGTTTTGGCTCCCACTTCTGAGAAAAAATGCTGACCGAATACTGACCAAATACTGATAGTGGGGCCGTGGCCTAAGGGTCCCCAACAGACCCAGAGTAACAATGAACATATAGAAGATGCTGTTCTTCCTGCATCCCTTGTTGCAACCTTGTTATTGCGTTTTCTAATATAAATGAGGGGTATCATCTCTGATGATTTGCTCGGATGGGAATACATAGGCACACAAGCAGATGACTGGAGTTTAGGGTTGCTTCCTGGCCACACAAATAGGTATGGATATATTACTCTTTAACGGAGGCGTTGGAGTACAACAAGCAGTAGATGATGATGACACTAACTAGGCATTACTTGAGGATGGTAATTGGCTGCCAGAAAAAAACATGTGTGATGTGAAAAGGTAGGAGAGCAGATTGAGCTTTTCTCATATTCCTGGTCAGCTTTCTTTCCCCACATTAGTAGTTGATGCCACTTCATGTGCTGATGGTGTGCCATAGTTCCTAGTTTGAGTCGGGCTGTCCACAGCCTATTTTCCTCCTGAAAAACCTGCACATGGCAAAAAATTCATTGACTGGTCACAGGTAAAAGAATTTCCATGCCCAAGATGTTTGCCATGGCTAAATCTTTCAGCCGCTGTTGAGTCTCTTTCACATCAGCTGTTGCGACATCACCTACTCCTTAGCTGACAGCATAAACAGCAAATCTTTCCACTGAAGATTTTTTGGCATGATGGCACTTTTTATTGCCAATGCTACCACGCTTCACTTTTGATGACTGTAAAGATGTGCGGTTGTGGGTTGTAAGTAACCACCTAGGCAGATTAACGATGCAACAATATTTTATTGATCATAGCCATGGTAATAAGCAATTCCAGGTAAATGGCCAAAAAACAGTTCTCTCAGTCCTCAAATTCTCAATCTGGGTTCAGTAGTTCCACTGGCTTTGTATAAGGCCATACTCACTGTCTCCATCCTCTTCCTTCAATCCTTCCACCCAACTCTCCTAAAACATGTCTGTCCTTTCTTCCACTAGGCTCAGTCCCCTCCCAGGTCAGAAGTGATCACACCCTCCCCCTTAAACATTCACTGTTCACTAAACAATGAAGAATATTCTAGAAGCCTTCATCTGAGACTGCATGTAAGACCCCCTTTGGGGACGGCTCCACTGTGTCTACAATCTACACACACATAACGAGATTATTGGCTATTGGAACAATGGTTAGATACTCCTGAGATACAGATTAGTGGAATGCTGGACATTTTACAAGTGAATCTAGTGCACATACTGACAAGTTAGCAGAACTATATAAAACATAACAAGTAAATTACTAATAAAACACAATAATAATATTAACAAAAATGGTGGTCCGTTGCTGGAAAAGTATCATAGTCTTTAGAAAATGGGCAGCTCCTCACAATGACATTATTAACTTGTCAATCCAATCTGGTTCACTGGTGCTGTGTTCCACACAGTCATCATAATCATCATCCCTGACTCGACTGAAAGTTGTCTCAGAGTGTTAAATATCCTGTGCTCCTCGACACCATCCTGATTCCCATCTCTAGATCTGCCTTGACTCATACTGCCCCTTTCACCAAAGATAATAGACACAACACAAGCATTTAAATCATGTCTTGCATCTCTTATACCACTGTCTCCTTTGAGTACAAATGATGACTTTTAATCTCATCTAATACATCAACTTTAAGTAATTGTGAAAAGTTTTCCATACTTTCAACTGGAGTACTGTGACATAGTTGACTAAAACAGAGGTGTCATTGAGGGAATTGAAAGACCATAATGTAAAAGTTAAATTGTTGAGGCTTTAAAGGAGGACTGTGCAGAAGACTCAAACTGAAAGTGTCCCTTTCAGAAGTAGCGTCATCCTGCTGTGTATTAGATGAGTGATGTGCAACATATCCCATAACACACCCTGCTTCCTCCCAAACACTTGTTCTAAGCAAAGATGGCCAATTTTGACCTGCCTGATGACTCTGTAAGTTAGACAGTCACAGTCAAAATCAGGGGTGGACAAATCATAGGAGCAGGCTATGCTGCCGCACTAGGGCCCTGGACGTACGGTCAGGAGTAGAGATGAGCGTTGTTCGACTCAAACTGTTCGCCAATCTCAAATTCGAGCTGTTTTGGGCGGTGTTCGAGCCGTTAGGCGAACACGAACGATTTGAGAAAAAATTCGGCTGTTCGAGGTTATGTTCGATAACTGTTCGTGCACCAAAATCATAACTGGATTTTTTCTCAGTAATGATGAAAATTAATGTTAATACGCAGTTTGAGTGTACAGCGGGGCGGGGGGAGGGGCAGGGGATGGATCTCTGCAGGAATAATGAAGATCTCCATTTTTTTTTCTCTTTCCCGCATGTATAGTGGGGAGGTGCAATCTGTCAGCCTATCAGCAGCGCACACACGGAGCGAAGTGCTTTTTTTCACACGAGCAAGGGCATGTGTCATTGGCAGTGTATGTCACATGTCCTTGCCCTTAAGACCAAGCCATTTTCCCCGTCGCCACCATTTTCTCACTGCTGCAGCTGCGTGTTAGACGGCACCACTGTTGCTGTGTGCGCTATACCTTGTTAATTTCAAGCCAATTTTCGCACAAATCTACAGATAGCTTGGGAGTAGGGAATAGTTGTGATTGCAGTCCTTTTAAGGACTAGGTTACAGCATTTCCTACGACTTTTATCAGGCAGGTCTGTGCTCTTAAATAGATAGGTTGTGGGAGTAAAGACTAATTGTAATTGCAGTCCTTTTCAGGACTAGGTTACATCATTTCCTATCAGTTTATGCCAGGCAGGTCTGTGCCAGTGCTGTGCAAGTTTTTTTCACAGCATTTGGCTGAATCTAGCAGAGCAAATCCTTTTTGGCCTATTGCAGAGTGTGTTAGTCTGTGGAGTAGCCTATCTGTGTTGCAAGATATACCACCTGTGTATAGAATAACAATTTTTTTACTGCACCTAGTGAAGTAAAATCTTTTGGGCATAGCATCATTCTATTAGTCCATCTATACTCCACCAGGTTGCAAATTGAATATAATTTTTTTCTGCATCTAGCTCTGAAAAAATATTTGAGCTTCTAGCAGAGTGTGGGACTTGTTCTATTAGTCCATCTATACTGACCTCCATCAGGTTGCAAACTGAATATAATTTTTTTCTGCATCTAGCTCTGAAAAAATATTTGGCCTTCTAGCAGTGTGTGGGGCTTGTTCTATTAGACCATCTATACTGACCTCCATCACGTTGCAAATTCAAAATAATTTTTTGTCTGCATCTAGCTCTGAAAAAATATTTGGCCTTCTAGCAGTGTGTGGGACTTTCTCTATTAGTCCATCTATACTGACCTCCATCAGGTTGCAAATTAAAAATAATTTTTATCTGCATCTACCTCTGAAAAAATATTTGGGCTTCTAGCTGTGTGTGGGACTTGTTCTATTAGTCCATCTATACTGACCTCCATCAGGTTGCAAACTGAATATAATTTTTTTCTGCATCTAGCTCTGAAAAAAATATTTGGCCTTCTAGCAGTGTGTGGGACTTTCTCTATTAGTCCATCTATACTGACCTCCATCAGGTTGCAAACTGAATCTAATTTTTTTCTGCATCTAGCTCTGAAAAAATATTTGGCCTTCTAGCATGTGTGGGACTTTCTCTATTAGTCCATCTATACTGACCTCCATCAGGTTGCAAATTAAAAATAATTTTTATCTGCATCTAGCTCTGAAAAAATATTTGGCCTTCTAGCAGTGTGTGGGACTTTCTCTGTTAGTCCATCTATACTGACCTCCATCAGGTTGCAAATTAAAAATATTTTTTATCTGCATCTAGCTCTGAAAAAATATTTGGCCTTCTAGCAGTGTTTGGGACTTTGTCTATTAGTCCATCTATACTGACCTCCATCAGGTTGCAAATGAAAAATATTTTTTTGTCTGCTTCTAGCTCTGAAAAAATATTTGGCCATCTAGCAGTGTGTGGGACTTTCTCTATTAGTCCATCTATGCTGACCTCCATCAGGTTGCAAACTGAATATATTTTTTTTCTACATCTACCTCTGAAAAAATATTTGGGCTTCTAGCTGTGTGTGGGACTTGTTCTATTAGTCCATCTATACTGACCTCCATCAGGTTGCAAATTGAATATAATTTTTTTCTGCATCTAACCCAGCCAATAGTTTTGGCCTAATACCACAGTTTGGCCACTCAGCTCTGCTCATTTCCCATCCATTGTTTTTTTGTGCAAACAACTCCAGAGTTGTGAATTAGTTAACCACCAAAATGAGTGGAAAAAGGCCTGCTGCTGGTGGAAAGGGGAATAGGCGTGTTGGGAAGGGGAAAAAAGGTTGTGTCCGTGGGGTAGGTGTTAAAGCAACAGTAACATCTGCAGAAGAAAGACCATCTTCCAGCCAAACTAAAATGTCTACTTCTTTTAGCAGACAATGTGATAAGATCCCTTTCTTACGGCCACGCCAATCGCTACAAATTCCAGATGACGCACAAAAACAGCAGGTGCTTCAACGGATATCAAGTGTTCCTTTAAGTGGGCTCTCCTCCACATCAACTTCAACATCACAAATACTCCAGTCCTCAAAGGTGTCACCCCAATCGCACTTGCTTCCTCACAGCTCCCAAATCTCCAGCTGCCCGTCTGAGTATGAGGTAGAACAGATGGTTGAGTCTGCAGAGCTGTTTACTCATACTATAGCCTGGGAATCAGAGTTCGACTCCAGCGCTTCTGTGAATCCAGACGAGGAAATGATCTGCACTGATGCCCAAAATCTTTATGAGTCGGATCCAGGACCAGACGCAGAAGGTTCTGACCATAATGTAGACCCTCATTCCCAAACTGTAACTCCTGTTGGTGGAGACAATGAGGAAGACGATGATGAGACTCAAATAAGTGATTGGAGCGACAACTTTAGTTTTTTGTCAGGGCAGGAACAGGTTGGCTCTGAGGACGACGGGTGTGATAACGCACAGGGTGATGATGATGAGGTTGGAGATCACACTTACTGTCAACCCACAGTCAGCCAAGAGATGAGGTCAGCAGAGGAGGTGGAGGAGAATGCTAGTGATGACGAGGTCAGGTTGCGCCTTCCTGGACAGAGACGTAGTACTGGAAGCACGTCAACAACTGCATCCTCAAACACAACTCTGCCGTGGTGGCTCTTCAGGTCGCATGGGTGCTAAGCCTTGCATAGCCTGGGCATTTTTTCAGATCGATAAAGATGACCCAACTCGTGTTAAATGTAACATTTGTCAGCAAAAGCTAAGTAGAGGCCAAAAAATACATAGTTTGAGTACTTCATGCATGAACCGGCACATGGACATGAAGCATAAGTTGCAGTGGGAAGCTCACTGTGCTACAATGCGGCCTAGCTGGCCGGACCAACCACCGTCTGCCATATCTTGTGCATCCGCGGCCTCTTCATCCTCTGTGACTGGGGTGACAGCAGTAACACCTGTTTTGGGGCGCAGACCTGCCACCTCTTTATCCGCAACAGCCAGTGTGATTGGCAGGTCATCATTTTCTTTGGAGGTGGTAACACCAGCTGGTGTTGAGCGCTGTCCGATATCGATAGCACCACCTTTGGATCAAGGCAACCTAACATGTCCGCCTGCATCTTCCTCACAGACCGGCAGTTTGCCGGGGACACCCTTATCAACCCCGTCTAAGCACAATAGCCAGCCCTCGGTCCCTCAGATGTGGACAAGTAAAAGACCATTTCCTCTTAGCCATGAGAAAGCTAAAAGGTTGAATTTCACCATCTGCAAGCTCTTGGCTACAGAAATGCTGCCTTTCCGCCTGGTGGACACAGAGGATTTTCGAGACCTTATGTCCATCGCAGTGTCCCAGTACCAGATGCCCAGTCGGCACTACTTCTCAAAGAAAGGTGTGCCTGCGCTCCACCAGCATGTCGCACACAACATCAACGCTTCTTTGAGAAACTCTGTGTGTGACAGGGTGCATTTCACCACAGACACTTGGACGAGTAGGCATGGACAGGGGCGTTACATGTCGCTGATTGGGCACTGGGTAACTATGGTGACAGCAGGACAAGGGGCTGCTGTCCAAGTCTTGCCGTCCCCACGAGTTGTGCGTCAATCCTCTTTATCTCAAAGTTCCTCCACTGCTTCTGCCTCCTCAACCTCCTCTCGGTCCTCCACCTGCACCCAAAGCCTGTCTGGTCATGCCACAAGCTTTCTAACTGCGCAGAAGGGATCCTGCACACCTCCTTACTATGCTGGCAGTAGGGCTCAACGTCATCAGGCGGTTTTTACTTTGAAATGTCAGGGAAATGTGAGTCACACAGCTGAGGAGTTGTGGTCAGCTCTGGAGAACCAATTTCATGAATGGTTGTCTCCACTGGACCTGAAACCAGGGAGGGCCGTGTGCGACAATGCTGCAAACCTGGGTGCGGCCCTTCGCCGGGGCAATGTCACACACGTGCCTTGTATGGCTCACGTGTTGAACCTGGTTGTCCAGCAATTTTTAGCCCACTATCCCGGACTAGATGGCCTTCTGCAGAGGGCACGGTCGCTGTGTTCTCACTTCCGCCATTCGCATCCCGCAGCTCAGCGACTTACATCTCTACAGAAGTCGTTGGGCCTGCCACTTCACCGGCTAAAATGCGATGTGCCTACCCGGTGGAATTCAACTCTGCACATGTTGCAGCAACTGTGGCAGCACCGACAAGCCCTGGTGCAATACGTTCTGACGTATAGCCTGGGCCAACGAGATCCAGAGGTGGGGCAAATCACGCTGGAGGAGTGGTCTCAGATCAGGGACCTATGCACCCTTCTGCACAGTTTTGAAATGGCGACGAAGATGTTTAGTGCTGACGATGCCATTATCAGCATGACTATTCCGGTGATTTACATGCTGGAGCACATGTTAAACAGAATTCGGAGTCAGGTGGTGGCACAAGAGGAGGTGGAGGAAGTAGAGGAGGATGAGTTATATGCGGAAGGGCTAACATCTGCAAGGTCCAGACGGTCGGCAGCACCAAGGCGGCAGGCATGTGAGGGTGGGGGAGATCGTTTTACCAGGGTGCATGGTAGCAGCCAAACTAGTGAGGAAGGTGCAGGAGCCCAGGAAGAAGTGGAGGACGAACTGATGGAAGACTCATCAGATGAGGGAGACCTTGATCACATTTCTGTTGTGCGAGGTTGGGGGGAGAGGACAGAGGAAGGAAGCATGATTGTTACCTCGCCACCAACACAACAGGGGCTTGGTGCTCCTGGATGCGCAACACACATGAGTGCCTTCTTGCTGCACTACCTGAAACATGACCGTCGAATTGTGAGAATTAGAAATAATCCTGACTACTGGGTTGCCACACTGTTAGATCCCCGGTACAAAAGTAAATTTGCAGAAATTATTCCTGCCATAGAAAGGGATGCACGCATGCAGGAGTATCAGCAGAGACTGTTGCAGAATCTTACATGTGCTTTTCCACAAAACACCAGTGGTGCACGTAGTGAATCTCACAGTTCCAACTTGCCAACCGTGGGACCGTCGAGTGTTCAGCACTCAAACCGTAACAGAACCAAAGTATCTGCTGGTAACATCAATTTAGCGGAATCATTTCACCACTTTTTTAGCCCATCCTTTGCAAGGCCACAGGAGACAAGAAGTCTAACACATAGTCAACGCCTAGAGACGATGGTACAGGAGTATCTCCAAGTAAACATTGAAGCCATGACTGTGTCACTGGACCCTTGCTCTTTTTGGGCTTCCAATCTGGATAAATGGCCAGAGCTAGCCACTTACGCCTTGGAGATCTTGTCATGCCCCGCAGCCAGCGTTATGTCTGAACGTGTGTTCAGCGCTGCTGGTGGTGTGCTGACAGATAAGCGCACGCGGCTCTCCACTGATAATGTAGACAGACTCACGTTCATAAAGAGGAACAAATCATGGATCCGAAACGACTTTTCTACCCCTGTGTCATCCTGGGGAGAGTAAAAGCTTGATGATTGGTTAAAATCACCTCACCAACCGTTTTAAGCTTTCAAATTACTAATCATGTTTATCTGTATCTTGGCTGGAAAATAATTTGGGCTTTGTAGCAGTGTGCAGCACTGATTCTATTAGGCCATCTATAATTAGCTCCACCAGATTTAAAATTACTAATCATGTTTATCTGTATCTTGGCTGGAAAATAATTTGGGCTTTGTAGCAGTGTGCAGCACTGATTCTATTAGGCCATCTATACTAAGCTCCACCAGATTTAAAATTACTAATTATGTTTATCTGTACCTTGGCAGGAAAATAATTTGGGCTTTGTAGCAGTGTGCAGCACTGATTCTATTAGGCCATCTATACTAAGCTCCACCAGATTTAAAATTAATAATAATTTTTAGCTGCATCTAGCCCGGAAAATAATTTTGGGGCTCCGAGATGCGCAAGACACATAAGTGCCTTCTTGCTGCACTACCTGCAACATGACCCTCAGATTGTCAGAATTCGAAGTAATCCTGACTACTGGGTTCCACACTCTTAGATCCCCCAAACTTTTCGATCAACCTTTTCATTTTAATAAAGACCAAAAAAATTGTCATTTTTGAAATTATAAGCATTAGCAGGTCATTAGAAACTGAAATCAAACAGTTTTCAACTCAAAACTTTATTCTAGGTGATGTTACATTTTCACATAGGACCCCTTGTTCGAAAGGAGCTTCTGAACTCTCTCGTCCATTGAATTTGTCAGGTTTTGGATGGTTACTGCTTCAATTGTTTTGCATGAGGACAGAATACCCTCCCAGAGCTGTTGCTTAGATGTGAACTGCCTCCCGCCATCATAGACACTCCTTTTGATGATGCTCCAGAGGTTCTGAATGGGGTAGAGGTCAGGGGAGCATGGGGGTCACACCATAAGTTTGTCCCCTTTTATGCCCATATCAGCCAGAGATGCAGATGTTTTATGTGCAGCATGAGATGGTGCATTATCATGCAGAAAAATGATCTTGCTGTGGAATACACGGTTCTTCTTCTTGAACCATGGCAGGAAGTGCTGTTTGAGAAACTCCACATACATTATGGAGTTCATCTTTACCCCTTCAGGGATCCTAAAGGGGCCGACAATCTCTCTCCCCAATGATTCCAGCCCAAAACATTACTCCACCTCCTCCTTGTTGGCGCT
This sequence comes from Phyllobates terribilis, assembly GCF_046119375.1. NCBI lineage: Eukaryota > Metazoa > Chordata > Amphibia > Anura > Dendrobatidae > Phyllobates > Phyllobates terribilis. The sequence goes on from NW_027362761.1 coordinate 846,230,797, forward strand.
GTAGCCGTGTTTGCGTGGGGTGTCCATCAACCAGCCATCCTCCACTCCATCCATCTGGACCATCAAGCGGTGCACCGCACTTATCCGTGAACAAAACAGTTTTGAAATCATTCTTCATGTAATGTTTGGCCCACTGGAGCCGTTTCTGCTTGTGTGAAGTGGATAGAGGAGGTCGACAGGATGGCGTATGCCCAGCTTCAAACCTCTGAAGGACCCTGCATCTTGTTGTTCAGGGGACGTTGGAGGCACCAGCAGCTTCAAAAACTTGTCTGCTGCTATGACAAGGCTTTTTTGCCGCTGCTCTTTTAACCTGATGTAATTGCCTGTAGGAAAGAATCCTCAATTTGCCCTTATCAGCACGCACACGTGTGTACTGTGAATCAGCTACTTCTTGATTGCCAAGACACTTCATCCTGATCATCGCACAATGTTGATTGTAGTCATGTCTTGACCTAAACACTCCACAATTTGTTGCTTCTCAGCAGCCGACACATCCTTTTTCTTTCCCATTTTGGCAGAAACTGTAGTCTTGCCTTTCATTGGACACACCTGCCAAACTAATTAGCACAGGTGTCTGCAATTGCTTACAGTGATATAAAGAGCCCTGACACACATCACCATCATTGAGTTTAACTGACAAACAAACAAATTCTTCCCTTATCACTCCTAAACACTTTTTGCATAATAATTTGGAACACAGTGTACATGTGCTTTTCCACAAAACACCAGTGGTTCACGTAGTGAATCTTACAGTTCTAACTTGCCAACCGTGGTCTGTATGGAGTTGTTCAATAAAGGGCCCAAAATTAAGATAACATAGATGGGAGAGGTCTCTATGAATAGGAATTCCTAAGTATTTGATACCCTGTGAGGGCCAGGCAAAGGGAAAGTTGGACTGGATGGAATCCTGTATGGATTTGGGGAGGGAGACATCGAGGGCCTCAGACTTTGCTGCATTGATTTTAAAATTTGACCATGTAACAAAGTGATCTATTTCAGCCATAACAGCATGGATGGATATATGTGATTGAGTGATATATACTAGGACATCATCAGCAAATAGAGAGCACTTGTACTAGGTGACTCACACCTCAATCCACCTAATATTGGGGTTATGGCGAATTGATGAGAGCAGGTGCTCCGTCACTAGGATGTATAAGAGAGGGGACAGAGGACATCCCTGCCTTGTCCCATTGGTGATTGTGAAAGGTGATGAAAATGTTCTGATGCACCCCCTGGGCCTTGGGACTCCCGGAGCCGGACACTTTTTGGTGGATGCTGGTGGTTGTAGTCTCCGTGGCGGTGACCCGGTTCCGTGGCTCAGGGCGGTCAAACCAGTGGCGGAACTATTTATGTGGTTTTGTTGCTTAAATGTCCGACTACGCCACCCGTGGATTGCGGTCAGAGTGAACCGCCGCTGCAGGGCAAACCGCTGAGGCTGGTGTTGTGGGTGCAGCAGAGCGTAGCATAACTCCCTACGGAGGAGTATAGCCTCAGGCAGTGTATGCGGAGGATGGGGGTGATGGTGCAGGGCAGCAGCAGTAATGACACGGAGTCAGTGATGCAGTCCAGGGCCTTTACTCACAGTTCTTATTATCCAGACCACGTCTGCAGGTAACGGCTGCCCTCCGGTTTCTAGCTGAGGGTCGTTTCCTGCCTCCACTAGTTTCGGGGACCGGTCTCCCCCTTTGGCCTGACCCCTCCACGCAGGTGGATTCGGGCGTGCGGTGGCGACTCGCCAGTCCGCACCCCTGGGATCCCTTCGTTCCTCGTTCCTGGAGCCTTCTCCGCTCCTCTTCCTTCCTTCTCCCTCTTCCAGGCCTGGGCCTCTGTTACTAGGCCCGCCTCCGGAGCAGAGCTCATGCAGAGCCCCTGCTCCCTGTCACTTCTGCTCAGACTTCTCTGCACTGAACTAAGATGGTGCCCACCTTTTATACTCCCTTCTCAATGCACCCAGGAACTGCTTCCTCCCTGCTCCTGCACTACAGGGTTCCCCTTCCTCAGTGTTCCCTCCCCCCACTCCAGCCAGGGACAGGGACTGTCGTGCCCATCTCAGGGGCATATTGGTCGCCCTGCCCCACGGCAATGTGGTGTAATGCATGCAGGTGTCGGGTCCTGATCCACACTCCATCCTTACCTGAGAGTGAGATATCACACCTCTAGGTGAGGTGCAATACCTCTGTAGCAACCGAGCCCTCAGGGTGCTACAGTTCCATTTATCTTCAGCCTAGGTGATGTATTGTGATACAGGGCCGTGATTTTGGCTATAAAAGGGTCCCCTAGACCCCTACCCCAAGCTTTTTAAGAGAATCATATATAGTGTGCCAGGAGACTCTATGGAATGCTTTCTCAGCATCCAACGCGAGTATCTAATTACAAATTTTTAACTGCATCTAGCCCAGGAAATACTTTGTGCCTAGTAGCAGTGTCTGCTAGTCAGCGGATTATCCCGGCTGTTAAGCAAGCTACACCACCTGTAGTTTGGACACTTAATTTTTTCAAAGGGAATGCTTCGGGACCATGGGATACTCAGTGAAGAGCATCAGGAGGCACCCCAAGGCATAGGGGCTGGGACTGGCAGTAGGATGCCTTGCGGTGGACAGCCGAGCTCGATCCTTATAAAAGCATTTTAACTGCAGCAGCTATAGTGGATGCTACTGGAGCTGGAATTACGCGGCCGCTGGCATGAGACTTTCCCTCCAATAGATCCTTGTAAATGGATTTAAAGTGTATTCATTCAAATTAGAGAGACAATTTAAATTAAAAAGCTTAGAGCTGCCTCCACCACAGGGGGGCTCGCTCGACCCACCAGCGGACAGGCACCAGTATTGGGAGAGGGGGGCTGGCCATCAGGGTTCACCGCGGCTCTGGCACAAACCCGGCGACACGGAGGTGGCACGGGCAGGAGCGGACTGGCCGTGTCGGCTTCTCACTTTTTGGATTTTAGAAGGGCATGACATGCCTATATCTGTGTCTCCCCCTCCTTTTACTCCTCCACCTCTTATCTTTTCGCATGACTATATGTACTTGTCACTTTTCCATGTGTTAGTTGTGTCTTCTGAGCAGTTTGTCAGCTTTTGGACACCTTTGAAGGTGTTTTCTATGTGTTTCTATGTGTTTTTGTTTGCCTGCCATTGGTTTTAACGGTGTTCGAAGGTGTTCGACGAACAGTTCGACGAACAGTTCGGCGAACACACGGGTGTTCGACGAACCGAACCGAACTCGAACACTACGGGGGTGGCTCAACACTAGTCAGGAGGAATGGTGCATTATGATGAGCTTTTGAGATGTCCATGCATTGTTGCTGTAAAAGGGCTCTCTTCTGTCTGTGTCCACCCTTGGCTCAAATGTTAAGTAAATGAGAAAAAAACGCAGCTGCAAAAGGTCGAAATATTTTTGTGGTGTAAACTAATAAAACAGGATTGCACAAAAAAATGAACAGTAATTTGTGCCAAGACACACATTTTGGGTTATCTGTTTAAACTTTTTAAGGTTATCTTTTGTATTTGTAAGTGCCGTGGCATGCACTGACATCAAATTAGACTGATATATCAGGTATGTGAAAGCTCTCTTTGTGAGCTGAGTTACAGTACTGTGCAAAAGATTTAGGTAGATGTGGAAAAAATGCTGCAACGGAATAAATTAGAAGTTTTAATAGTTTATTAATAGTGTTGAGCGAGCTCTAAAATGCTGGGCTGCTCGAAGCTCGGGCAGAGCTCGCCGTGATACTCGGGTGCTCGACCCGAGCAACGAGCCCAATGTTAGTCTATTGGAGACTCGAGCATTTTTGCGGTGGCACCCCCGGCAGTCTTTTAAAAGCCTAAAAAGTGCCCAAAACGATAGTGACAGTGCTCAAATGACATGGGGACAGCATGGGGATTGCCCCAGGAAGCATTTCTGACCCCCAGGTCACTGCTGTCAACAACGTGGTCAGAGGTATTAAGCCACTTTTACAGGCTCACAATAAAACGTTCAAAAACGAAAGTGAAACTTTTTTCCTGTGAAATATGTTAAGGAACATCATTTCCAGGGTAAAGACTTGTGTATAAGTTAAAATAAATGACCAAAAACAAAAATACTCCTCCACACCTTCGGCTATGTTCACAAGTAGCATTTTTTAAGCGTTTTTGCACTTTTTTATTGCTTTCAACTATGACAAATGCATTCACCGTGAAATGTCATTTTAACATTTTACAACCTTATCTGGCCATGTGCTGTGTGACACATGCATAAAGTACTGAAAAGGCAAGGGAACAGCATGGGGAAGACCCCTGGAAGCATCTCTGACTCCCAGGTCACTGTCGAAAAGTGTGCCCATCATAAGTGATCCTTACCGCATCAGAAGATGCAGACTTGCAACTATCCCCATGCAAGTTCTAGTCCCAGGGCAGTGTTCAATTGTACCTCCCCCATTCCTTGCAATACAAGCTCAAGTATGCAGCCTGCCACCCACCCACCCCCAGGCTGCAATACCATACTGCTTGCTTGCTTGAACTTGAAATTGGGCCTTTTAGGCATGTGGAGGCGGAATCTGGCCACCATGTCATGGCTGTGTTGGCGGCCTGGAATCCATACTCAGTCCCCAGCCGCCCCGCGGCCGGGTGTCCACACACGGTCCCCAGCCGCCTGGGGGCAGCCGGGTGTCCATAAACGGTCCCCAGCCGCCCCTATTTCTCCTTGGAACATCCCCCCACACACTTTTCTTAGCCCGGCCTGCTTTAGGCAGCATTGGACGAGCCCACCAGAGAACCAGACTCCTTCGGTGGGCCCTGACTTCTCCATTGGTGTAGTTGAGAGTGCCAAGGTGAGGAGCATGATGATGATGACAGAAGTTAGCATCTGCTATGTTTTCTTTTAATGCAAGTGTAAGTGTGCAGCCTGCCACCCACCCACCCCCAGACTGCAATTCCTTACTGCTAGCTTGCACTTGAAATGGGGCTTTTTAGTTTGGAGGAGGCCGAAGCTGCCCACTACCTCATGGCTGCTTCGGCAGCGAGGTATCCATACTCAGTCCCCAGCCGCCCATATTTGTCCTGGTGTGCCTTATACATAAGATTAAGCGCGTATACCAAAACATTACCTGTGCCCTCCCCAGTGCATTTAGTGGGAAGGAGAGCCTATTCCGCTGTAGTGTGTGCATGCCAAACCCCTGTTCATGGTACATGCGAAGATGCCTCCCACCTTGCACCTGTCGTTGCAGACTTGCAACTATCCCCATTCAAGTCCTTGTCCCAGGGCAGTGTTCAATTGTACCTCTCCCATTCCTTGCAATGCAAGCGCAAGTATGCAGCCTGCCACCCACCCACCCCCAGGCTGCAATACCATACTGCTTGCTTGCTTGCACTTTAAATTGGGCCTTTTAGTCATGTGGAGGCGGAATCTGGCCACCACGCCATGGCTGTGTCGGCGGTCAGGTATCCATACTCAGTCCCCAGCTGCCTGGTGGCCGGGTGTCCCCGCTTGCTCCCCAGCCTCCAGGGGGTGGCCGGGTGTCCATACTCGGTCCCCAGCCACCCCTATTTGTCCCGGTAAACTTTCCCACACTTTTCTTAGCCTGGCCTGCTTTAGGGCAGCATTGTCCGAGCCCACCGGACTATCAGACTCCTCTGGTGGGCCCTGGCTTCTCCATCAGGGGAGTTGAGAGTGCCAAGGTGAGGAGCATGATGAGGATGATAGAAGTTAGCATCTGCTTTGTTTTGTTGTAATGCAAGCGCATGTATGTAGTAGCGGCTAGGACTGAGGTGGTCAGCGTTTTGGCGCATATCCTACCTCCTCCGAGGATTGCTGGATGTTTTCCTGCTACTTTCCAAGTTCTATGACTCCCGTTAAAACAAAGCTTAAGGTGATAAATGATGGATGAGGTAGTGGCAAAGGAGAAAGAGCAGGAGGAACAGGGACCATTCACATCAATATCAGGCCAGTCAACCAGATATGTCTTGTAGGATATGTTTCTGTAACAAAAGGAGCGGTTCGGCTGCACAGTTATAGGGCATACAGTGAGTGCAATGCCTACCAAAAATTTCGAGCCACTCCAATGCCCCTTGGAAATGACATGGAGGTCAGAGTGCGTTAACTAAACCTTTTTTTCCATTTATAGCAACTGGGTCTCCCGTGCACTGTTGGCCTAAGCAGTGAATGGAAGGCTTTCCAAAAATTATGAGGAACTGCAATGCCCCTTACAAGAGCCATGTGTGGCACACCAGGGGTCTGGTCACCACAGTAATAGAGATATTACGTCGGAGAGCAAGTGGGAGGTTTCCTGGTCAGGATCCCTTAAACTTGCAACATCCTCCTGCCCCAATCCTGGGAGGGGAGTATTCTGCCCTTATAAACTGGATCTGGGGCGGGTTGAGTGAGTCAGAGAACAGTCAGAGTCAGAGTGAGAGCAAGGGAAAGTAACAGCAAGGAGCTCTGTAGGAGCTAGGAGCTAAAGACCAGGGGCTGGAAGCTGAGCAGAGCTCGTCCTGGCAGAAGACAACAGGAACCGGACACAGGAGTCCGAAGCTGTGAGGACTTATATATCCAGCAGCAGAAACCAGCCGGCAGGGGATTTCAGGTCCTCTGGCCATAGAAGCCCTGAGGCTCAGTCACAAGCAAGGGACCAGCACCGCCGTCGTGGAGCGGAGGCTAACAGAAGGCCCCAAGTCACCAGCCATACGGGTGAGCACTACACGGTACACTCAGGGACATGGGCTACTTCTACCTGCTTACAGCAAGGTAGCTAGGAAGAGTGCAGACAGACGGGGAGGCCTACAACTCCACCTGGCCAGGGTAACTCCTGCTTGCTCACAGACTGACCAGGCCTCTTATGCTAGCCAGTACTCCCGGGAGGGTCTACCTTATAATCATCAGTAAAGACCCTGAACTGCACTGCAAAGACTCTGAGTCATTCCTGCTGTGCTCGTGCACCATCACCCCCATTATCCACACTCACTGCCCTGAGGCTATACTCCTCCCGAGGGGAGTTATCCCATTCTATGCTGCGCACACAACACCAGCCTCAGCGGTCTGCCTCGCAGCGGTGGTACTCCCTGACCGCAATCCATGGGTGGCGCAGTCGGACAATTAACCTCAAAACCTAAGAAAGACTACCACTGATTTGACCAGCCTGAGCCACGGGACCGGGTCACCGCCACGGAGACTACAGACCCCAGAGACCCGGCACCGGGTATCCCACACACGTGTACACACGGCCCAGGGGGCGCGTCACATGCAGTACAGCATATTACAAACATAAGTCCCATTATCGGGGAGTGGGTGTCCCATGGTATTTGCTTATGCTTTCCAAGCAAAAGCTGCCAAAAATTAGGATGGAGCAACTTGCAATGCCCCTTACAAGAGCCATGCAGTACAGCATATTACAAACATAAGTCCCATTATTGGGGAATGGGTGTCCCATAGTATTTGCTTGTGCCTTGCAAGCAAAAGCTGCCAAAAATAAGAACGGAGTAACTTGCAATGCTGTCAACCTGGTGGTATAGTGGTGGTGGAGGCTGAGGATAAGGAGAAGAAGATTAAACAGCCGAAACGAGCAAGCGTATACCCATGTGTGGGTGTGAAGCGGTGCATGTGAATACACCTCCCAAAATAACACAGTGGATTTGACTTTATGTTACTCTGCTGTCATTTGGTGGTGATGAGAAGTCTGGCCCAATCCAGCCCTTGTTCATTTTGATAAGGGTCAGCTTGTCAGCATTGTCAGTTGACAGGCGAGTGCGCTTATCAGTTATAATTCCCCCAGCGGCACTAAAAACACGCTCCGATAACACGCTAGTGGCAGGGCAGGCCAGGACCTCCAAGGCGTACAGAGCGAGTTCATTCCAAGTGTCCAGCTTGGATACCCAATAATTAAAAGGCACAGAGGAATCACGGAGGACGCTGGTACGATCGGCAAGGTGCTCCCTCACCATCTTTTGAAACTTTCCACTCCTTGTGAGACTACCCCGCGCCTCAGGGCCTGTAAGCTGGGCGGGAGTCAGAAAACTGTCCCAGGACGTTGACAGGGTTCCCCTGCCTCTGCTGGATTGGAGTTGCATCTCTCTCGCCTGTGCGCCTTGGTTGGGCAACGAACTGTGACCTCTGCCGCTAGCGTGTTCAGATGGGAATTTTTTTAAGAGTTCTGCAGCAAGGGCCTTCTGGTATTGCCCCATTTTTGTAGACCTCTCCACCTCAGGAATAAGAGAGTGAAAGTTCTCCTTGTAGCGGGGGTCTACAAGTGTCACCAACCAGTAATGACTGTCACCCAACATTTTGACATCGCGAGGGTCACGGTTAAGGCAGCGTAACATAAAGTCAGCCATGCGTGCCAGACTGGTAACGGGCAAGATTTCCGTGTCCTCACCAAGATGACGACTGACCATGCTCTCCTCCTTCTCCTCCTCTTCCTCCTCCCCCCTGTCCTCAGGCCACCCACGCTGAACCGACGGTATGACACTTGTACAGGTACTACCGTCTACAACGCATGATAGCAGCTCCTGTTCTTCCTCCTCCTCCTCCTCCTCCTCTCCCTCATTGTCCCCCAATGCATGTTGGGATGAGATGAGGCTGGGCTGTGTGTAATCGCCTGCTACGGCTTCTTGATCCATCTCATCATACTCTGGCTGCAATGCCTCCTCTTTAATTCTCTGCAGAGAGCGTTGCAAAAGACAGACAAGTGGGATGCTGACACTAATGATGGCATTATCGCCACTCACCATCTTGGTAGCCTCCTCAATGTTTGTCAGGAAGGTACATAAGTCAGACATCCAGGTCCACTCCTGAGGTCTTATGTGTGGAGTCTGACCTGAATATCGACGGCCTTGTTGCAGCTGGTACTCCACAACTGCTCTCTTCTGCTCACAAATTCTTTGCAACATGTGGAGGGTAGAGTTCCAACGTGTGGGGACATCACACACCAGTCGGTGTGCCGGAAGCTGCAAACACTGCTGCAACACAGCAAGGGCGGCGGAAGCTGTAGCCGACTTGTGAAAATGAGCTGACAGGCGGCGTACTTTCACGAGCAGATCTGGCATCTCGGGGTATGATTTAAGAAACCGCTGAACCACGAGGTTAAGCACATGAGCCAGGCATGGTACGTGTGTGATCTCACCTCGCCTCAGACCCGCCACCAGGTTACGGCCATTGTCACACACGACCATGCCGGGATGTAGGTTCAGCGGTCTCAGCCACAGATCTGCCTGCTCTTTCACAGCTGTCCACAACTCACAAGCAGTGTGAGGTTTATTACCTAAGCTTATGAGTTTCAGCACAGCCTGTTGCCGCTTGGTGGAGGCAGTACTGCAATGCTTCCAGCTTGTAACTGATGTGGTGATATCTGAGATGGAGGCTGAACATGAGGAGGAGGAGAAAGAGGAGGATGCGCAGGAGCTGTACACTGTGGGGGCAACTCTGACTGACATAGGGCCCGCAATCCTCGGTGTGGGGAGGATGTGTTCCGTCCCAAGGTCCGACTGGGTCCCGGCTTCCACTATGTTTACCCAGTGTGCCGTCAGAGAGATGTACCGTCCTTGGCCACAAGCACTTGTTCACGTGTCCGTTGTCAGGTGGACTCTCCCAGTAACTGCGTTGTTGAGGGCACGGCAGATGCTTTGGGACACGTGCTTGTGTAGTGCAAGGATGGCACACCGGGCAAAATAGTGTCGGCTGGGGATCGAGTACCGAGGGATGGCCACCGCCATAAGATTGCGGAAGGATTCCGTCTCCACCAGCCTAAAAGGCAGCATTTCCAATGCAAGCAGTCGTGAAATGTGCGAATTTAGGACTGTGGCCTGTGGGGCGTTAGCTGCGAATTTCCGCTTTCGTTCAAAGGTCTGGGATATGGACAATTGAACGCTGCGGTGGGATGTGGACGTGGACGTTGATGCTGTTTCTTGAGAAACTGCCATAACAAGTGAAGACTGAGAGGAGGGGGCATCTTTACATGCAGTATGGACAGGGGATTGCCTTGCACACACAACAGGGGGTTCTATTGCAAGCACAACAGTGGAAGAAGCAGTGGTGACACCCGCTGACACTGGTCGTGGACCCTGGGTTTCGCCCCACAAAGTCGGGTGCTTTGCTGCCATGTGCCTGATCATGCTGGTGGTGGTCAGGCTGGTAGTTTTGTCACCCCTGCTGATGCTGGCATGGCAGGTGGAACATATTGCCTTTTTGGGGTTATCAGCAGAGTCTTTAAAAAATTTCCAGACTCTGGAAGACCTACCGCTTGTACTGGCAACGTCCCTCATGTTGGTGTTACGGGGAACGGTTGCCTCCCTTCTGTCTGCGGCCACCACACTGCTTCTTCCTGCCTGTTGGGGTACTCTGCCTCCCTCCCCCTGTGTGCTGCTGGCCTCACTCTGCATGTCCTCCTTCCATGTTGAGTCAGTTACTAGATCATCCACCACCTCCTCTTCCACTTGCGCACCACGATCCTCCTCCTCACTTTCTGGCAATTGTGTGTCGTCATCGTCCACCTCTTGTGACAGATTGCCAACGTTGACTTCCTGTGGCTGTGGCTGTTCAAATATTTGGGCATCGTAACATGGGATCTCCTCTTCCAACACTTCAAGCGTATCAGGCGACGGGCCCAAATATGGAAATGAACCAGTGAACAGCTCTTCAGAGTGCCCAAATGTGGGATCACTTGCTGTCTGACGACACTCGGCATGGTGGGAGGAAGGAGCATCAGGGTGAGGAGGAGTATGCGGTCGAGACTCACGGCCACTAAGAGTTGACCGTGTGGAAGACAGACCGGAGGTGGTGGTGCCCAGGTAACTGGAAGTATTAATTGCTATCCAATTAATAACCTGTTCACACTGATCAGTTCTCAATACTGGTGTTGTTCTGTGCTTCCCTAGTAATTCGGTCAAGAAGTGGGAGCGAGAAGATGTGGCTGTTGGTTGTGGCACATTTTCATCTTGGCCACGGCCCCGTCCTCTGCACGAACCATCACCAGAACATCCACTTCCACATCCCTTGCCACGCGCCTTGCCCATTGTAAATGAAGTAAAATAGCTTACACTTGCACTATCAATGGAAAAAGGGTAATAAAGAGTAGATTGGAACCGTGGAAGAGGAAAACCACATTTATTGTTTATTGGGGTATACCACACTTTTTTAAATAGAGATATTTGCTGCTGAACAGTGAGTGACACACTCAAACTGCTTTTTTTTTTAGATACCAAAGGCCCAAAACTGGATAGTACAGCGATTTGACCTGTGGAACTGCGAAACCACACTGGGATGTTGGGCCCACACAAGACTATTTTCAACAGATATATTTTTGTGTCACAACAGTCAGGAGACACTACTGTTTTTCTTTACGGAAAAAACTACCAAAAGCTGAATAATAGAGATTTTTTACCGTGGGATGGCAAAACCACAGTTATTGTTTACTGGGGTATACCACACTTTTTTAAATAGAGATATTTGCGGCTGAACAGTGAGCGACACACTCAAACTGCTTTTTTTTTAGATACCAAAGGCCCAAAACTGGATAGTACAGCGATTTGACCCGTGGAACTGCGAAACCACACTGGGATGTCGGGCCTACACAAGACTATTTTCAACAGATATATTTTTGTGTCACAACAGTCAGGAGACACTACTGTATTTCTTTACGGAAAAAACTACCAAAACCTGAATAATAGAGATTTTTTACCGTGGGATGGCAAAACCACAGTTATTGTTTACTGGGGTATACCACACTATTTTAAATAGAGATATTTGCGGCTGAACAGTGAGTGACACACTCAAATTGTTTTTTTTTAGATACAAATGGCCCAAAATGGATAATACAGAGGTTTGAACCGTGGAAGTGCAAAACAACACTTATGTTTCTCTAGCCTACACCAGACTATTTTCAACAGTTATATTTGTGTCTGAAAAATCAGAGACACGTTTTTTTTTGGGGGGGGGGACACACCAAAAGGTTAATAAGACGGGTATTTGTACAGTGTGAAGGAGGGAAAAAAAAGGAGGATTTAGATGAAAAGAAAAGGATTTTTCCTGGCCCCCGACACCTGGTGCTAAGTCCAGCAATTTCAGCAACAGGAGCACACAGGACTGTAATGCAGCGTTTGCTGGTATAACCACTGTGTCTCCTATACAGCCTGCCTGCCTGGTATCTGGGATGGATATTAGTCCTGAAAACGACTGTTTGTTTGTTCTGGCAACCTTTACAGACCCTACACTAACTATTTTGCAGTTTATATCTCTCCCTAAATCAGCAGCGCTGTCCCTACACTATTTAATCCGGAGCGACTGTGTCCAAGATGGCGGCGCCCCGTTTTAAATACTCGAGGTGACGCTGTGCAGCCAGCCAATCACTTTAATGCCCACAACCAACATGGCTGCAGCATTACAGTGACTGGCTGGCAATCCCTGCATGTTCATTGGCTCTGTAAAGAGCGCCAAACATGCAGGGCGGAGACCCGAGCTCCCGCCCGAGTAACCCGGAAATGCTCGGTGCTCGCCGAACATCCCGAGTAGCGTGATGCTTGGGCGAGTACCGAGCAGTGTCGAGCATGTTCGCTCAACACTATTTATTAATATTAAATAACAAAATGCAAAGTGAAGTTAATGAAGAAAAGAGACATTTAAACATATTATTTGGTGTGATCACCTTTTGCATTTACAGTAACAGCATTAATTCTGGAAGATATAGTACATTTATTTCCATGTTAAAAGTAGGGGGCTGTGTTAGCCACAATTCTTCCATAAAAACCACTTCTTTCCAGTCCTATCCTAACCGTGTATGGTTATAGTTAGTTCCCACTGGCTGCTGCCAGTTCTGAGATGGTATTGCTGGACTACAGTGTCCATTTTAGGACATGATCAGATATCAAAATCAAACATCAAAATGATGTCATTTTGAGGCTAAATACCCTGTCTGACAACTGATTCTGACGACGGATTCTGACAAGGAACTTTTATAACTGTAATAATAATAAAAAAAAAAGTAACTGTTCGCTGATGGGAGTTGAATCCAAAATTCTGTGTACCAAAGGCAGTGCACTAACCACTGAGCTATAAACTCAGTTGTAAAAATCTGGGAGTTCTATTTGGTTATATGACTTTCAGTGCAAACTTGTCTAAAACTCATTGTGACTTATGCACAGACTGCAAGCAAGCAAATTTCAAATGATGTTTGATTTTGATGTGTGAGTCTGATGTGTGACTTTCTTCAAACATCAGAATCACAATGACTTTTAGTCACCCTAAGTATTTTCATGGTTGATCTCATAAGACAAGTAAAGCTGCCAGTTAGTATCACTTGACTGGATAGCTTAATGGTAAAGCATCAGCCTCTGAAACTGCAGTGTTAGAGTTCAAATCCCTGTAGGCATAATTTAAAAAAACAACAATAATTCTTATTCCTATTTAGCACACAAACTAGAGGGGTGTTTTACTTTTAATGTCTGACACTCTGATTGTCATTCTGACATGTTAAGAGTTTCAGACACGCTGTCTATTTGCATGGTAAATTACATAGCCGGAATGCATAGAGAAGAGACCGGTGTGAGTAGTGCCACATTTATTCGGTGTCCCTAGAAGTGAGAGAAGACCGGTAGAGAGATAGCATGATTCAAAGCAGAAATGAGGAAGAGTAACCGAGAGACAGTGATTTATCAGAGACGAGTCCTGGGAGAAGACGCCTAGCAGTAATGTCCAGAGTTTATAACTTGGTAAAGAGCCCAGATAGGATGGAGTGTGCAAAGCGCAGAGAGTGCCATAGGTGTGAGTTCCAGAGTGTCAACATCAGAGAAGATAATCACAGTAGCTCCCTATGAGGAAAAAAGACGTGGAATCGAGAGTTGAGTAAAGGACTGCTAGTTGAACTGTAGTGTTGAGCTGGATTGTGGTGAAGTAGTGAGGAATAGTGAAGACAGAGGACAAGTAAATAAAGGGATTGAATTTGTGTGAGGAAGATGTTACTCATTGTCACTGAAACGTTGGAGAAGATATGCACCTTTTATCTACTGCATATAACCCTCCCCTAGTAAATGTTCAGTAAAAAGTTAATTTCAAACTGGTTGTGTCCCTCCGTGAACTGGAAAACATCTGGTCCTGGCCAATCAGCAACATCAGGTTACATGTGGCCTGCACATGCGTAGAACCCTCACAGCACAAGTCAACACACTTAACCAGGACATCCACCTTCATGTAATGTGCATAAGAGATGAGTACCTCGCCCACAGATACCCCCCAGCTCCACACTACATCTATACAAAATGAAAATAGTAGTAGAACGACAGGGACACTTCAATGACAAAAAGACAGTTTTAATCTATGCTGTTATGTATAGTGATAATAAAAAGAGCTCACGATGAGAACAAAAAGATACAGTATAGTTGATACCTACCATGACATGTTTAACTTCACTGATTCCATTTCTACTCTCCATTGGTTCTCCCAAATGAAGATAACTATTTGCAAATTTTCCATTGATTTCAATACCTATAGAGCCTAACTATAAACATATATGGAGTAAATCTAAACTAAAAACAACTAAGTAAATAAGAGCCTATTTTCCAGATGATTCTTTCATTAATTCCCTGGGAATAAAAAAGGTTTAAATAGTCATATACTTCATTTTTTTCGTCTGGCTTGTTTTTTTTAAACTTTCAAGTAGATGAATATTGTACTGTACTTCACCTCTGTAAACTAGATGCAAGACATAATCATGATTATCCATTATTATATCAAACCCATTTCCACAAACTGAAGGCTTTACTGCTTGGTATAGAATTCCTGATGTATCATTATTTATTGAAGCTAAGCCTCCTCTCTATAAATATACATTATGACATCACTACTACTTTTGCACATATATTATCTCAATTTTATATTATCTGTTTTATGAAATGCTGTATATTATTGGTTAGGATAATAAATATGATATAGAATTATTAATATGTTCAATGTTAAAACAATTGGTATTTCGAAATACCATGCATTTGTTTACATTTGGCAAAGACTCAGACAAAAGCTAATAGCTAGCATTGTTTAAAATGTTTCCTACTCCAGATGGAAGATAACGGGGAGAATAATGGGCCTTGTGATTCTGGTTAGCAGTTAGCAATTCCTACTTCAGCAATAACTGTCATGAAACATTTGGTTAAGGTATGTTTGCAAAATGTTGTCTTGTCTGACAGAGTAAATGGATACTTAGACAGAATCTCTATCGGGGTATTACAGCTAAATGTCTCTGTACAATACCTTTGAATGTAAGGCTGATCTATCATAGACTCAGGAAGAAATACATGGAATGAAATTTACAGGAAATTCTGTACAATCTACATAATGATTTAGGATTTTCTACTAGCAATTAAGTATCAATTTTTTTAAAATATGGCTCACCTCAATGACCCACTAGACTGCAGAATATATATGACTAGATGGAGGCCCGATGCTATCGCATCGGGAGGGCGGTAAGGTCACGATGGGGGCAGGCTTTGCAGCGTTGAGAATCTCTCCCCCCATGTGCTCACCCACCTATCCACTCTCTCTTTCCCCCATGTGCTTACTTCTCCCGTCTGTGCTCTCTTCATTGACCTGTCTACCCCATCTGCTACCCCCCTTGTCTGCTGTCTCTCTCCTTCCTGTGCTGTGTTCTCCCCTCATGTGCTGTCCCATTTGAACTGTCTCCCCTCTGTGCTCTGTCTCTCTCCCCCTGTGCGCTTTCTCTCTCCCCCATTTGCTGTCTTCTCCTCTTATGTGATCTCTTCTTTGACCTGTGTTCCCCATGTGCTCTCCCCCTTGTTTGCTCTCTCTCTCTCTCCACCCCTGTGCTGTCTTCTTCTCTCATTTGTTCTCTCGTTTGATCTGTCTCCCCGTGCAGTAAATCAGACCGCCGCCATCTTTGTGCAGGCAGATAGCGGCGGTCACATTAAAACCACGCATGCACTCCTCCTGTATAAAGATTGCGGCGGTCAGTGAATCATTTGGCTGATCCCGGTGGCGGCGTGTATGGCGCGCTCGCGACGGTGTTCCGCAGGTGATACCGCGCAAGAGACTGCATACGGCGTATACAGAGTGTGTGTGTGGTGCATACGGTGTATACAGTGTGTGTGTGGTGCGTACGGCGCATACAGTGTGTGTGGTGGTTCGTACAGCGTATACTGTGTGTGTGGTGCATACGGCATATACAGTGTGTGTGTGTGTGGGTCGTACGGTGTATACAGTGTGCGTGTGGTATGTACAGCATATACAATGTGTGTGT
The DNA here is from genome assembly GCF_046119375.1 of Phyllobates terribilis. Classification (NCBI taxonomy): domain Eukaryota; kingdom Metazoa; phylum Chordata; class Amphibia; order Anura; family Dendrobatidae; genus Phyllobates; species Phyllobates terribilis. Next base: position 846,247,001 of record NW_027362761.1, read on the forward strand.
GTGTGTGTGTGGTACGTACGGCGTATACAGTGTTTGTGTGTTTGTGGTGCTTACGGCATATACAGTGTGTGTTTGGTGTGTACGGCATATACAGAGTGCATGTGTGGTGCGTACGGCATATACAGTGTGTGTGTGGTGCGTACGGCGTATACAGTGTGTGTGTGGTGCGTACGGCGTATACAGTGTGTGTGTTTGTGGTGCGTACGGCATGTACAATGTGTGGTACGTACGGCGTATACAGTGTTTGTGTGGTGCGTACGGCATACAAAGTGTGTGTGTGTGGTGCATACAGCGTCTACAGTGTGTGTGTGTATGTGGTGCGTACGGCATATACAGTGTGTGTATGTGGTGCGTACGGCATATACAGTGTGCGTGTGTGGTGCGTATGGCGTATACAGTGTGTGTGTGGTGCGTACGGCATATACAGTGTGTGTGTGGTGCGTACGGCATATACAGTGGGTGTGGTGTGTACGGCATGTAGAGTGTGTGTGTGGTGCGTACGGCATATATAGTGTGTGTGGTGCGTACGGCATATATAGTGTGTGTGTGTTGGGTACAGCGTATACAGTGTGTGTGTGTGTGTGTGGTGCGACAGTGTTCCACTGGTGTTACCAAGCAGAAGGCTGTTACCACCAGCGGTTTCCATTTTAAGACACCCATCACTTGGGTGTCCTTATGTGGCGGTCACTTCCGCCGCTTGGAATTCTGGGATCTGGACACATCTGGACAGAGCAGGAAGTGAAGACATTACAAGGCAAGCATATATTAGACAAGATATGATTACATGTTATCTGCAGTATAAGTCTACACAGTTCAAAGTCTGCAATGTAAGTATATGAGAAGACCTTTGGAGGTATAACTACTATGGAGCCATGTAAATACATTGGAAGTATATGCTCAGAGCTTTCCCTGATATACAGTAAAGACCAAAAGTTTGGACACTCCTTCTCATTTAAAGATTTTTCTGTATTTTCATGACTTTGAAAATTGTACATTCACACTGAAGGCATCAAAACTATGAATTAACACATGTGGAATTATATACTTAACAAAAAAGTGTGAAACAACTGAAAATATGTCTTATATTCTAGGTTCTTCAAAGTAGTCACCTTTTGCTTTGACTGCTTTGCACACTCTTGGCATTCTCTTGATGAGCTTCAAGAGGTAAAATCGCACTCTAGGCCATTTTGCTGAATTTGTGCAGAGTTAACAAAAAAAAATCTGCATTCTGGAGAATTCGAGTTGAATTCAGTTCCATTGTAATAATTTCAGCCAACTCTACCATGTCTTTGTCACATTAGTATATTTTTATAACATAAGAAAAATATAACTGCCTTCCTCTTGAAAAATGTTTTTTTTTGCATTTTTCAGACTGTAAGACACATGTAGCCATAAAACGTACCCCAGGATTAGATGACAGGAAAAACTGACACACACGTAGGGAGAGACCTGTCACTCAATGGAACAGGCGGGAAGAAGCTCTCAGAGATATGCCTGTTCAACGACTATCCAGTGCAGCTCGGTCCCAGCCAGGTATTAAACTATGCTTTCCTCTGAAACACTGCAGCATATCAGAGTTAAACATGAATGCCTGAAATCATGCTTCAAGTGTCTGATACATGCTGTCCGTGGATCGGGTAGCATGTATCAGCTGTCAGGTTCCATTTAAGGATATATGCATTCTAAATTTAGAAATTGCTAATCGTTCTAAATTTTCATCAAATTTTTGGATATTTTCATAAAAAAATGCAAAATATATATCGACCTAAATTTACTGCTAACATAAAGTACAATGAAAAAAAATGAGAAAATGCTGAAGTATTCCAGAGTTATTACCACATAGAATAGCATATCAGATTTGAAAGATGTTTGTTCAGTAATTAACCCCTTAACCCCCGAGGGTGGTTTGCACGTTAATGACCAGGCCAATTTTTACAATTCTGACCACTGTCAATTTATGAGGTAATTACTCTGGAACGCTTCAACGGATCCCCCTGATTCTGAGAATGTTTTTTCGTGACATATTGTACTTCATGATTGTTGTAAAATTTCTTCAATATCACTTGCGTTTATTTGTGAAAAAAATGGAAATTTGGCGAAAATTTTGAAAATTTAGCAATTTTCAAAATTTTTATTTTTATGCCCTTAAATCAGAGAGATATGTCACACAAAAGAGTTAATAAATAACATTTCCCACATGTATACTTTACATCAGCACAATTTTGGAACCAAAATTTTTTTTTGTTAGGGAGCTATAAGGGTTAAAAGTTGAACAGCGATTTCTCATTTTTCCAACAAAATTTACAAAACCATTTTTTTAGGGACCACATCACATTTGAAGTCACTTTGAGAGGTCTTTATGACAGAAAATACCCAAAAGTGACACCATTCTAAAAACTTCACCCCTCAAGGTGCTCAAAACCACATTTAATAAGTTTATTAACCCTTCAGGTGCTTCACAGGAATTTTTGGCATGTGGAAGAAAAAAATGAACATTTAACTTTTTCCACAAAAATGTTACTTTAGACCCAATTTTTTTTATTTTCACAGGGGTAACAAGATAAAATGGACCCCAAAATTTGTTGTGCAATTTCCCCTGGGCACGTAGACACCCCATATGTGGGGAAAAAACACTGTTTGGGCGCACGGCAGGGCTCGGAAGGGAAGGAGCGCCATTTGACTTTTTGATTGTAAAATTTGCTTGAATAATTAGCGGACGCCATGTTGCATTTGGAGAGCCCCTGTGTGCTCAAACATTGGAGCTCCCCCACAAGCGACCCCATTTTGTAAACTAGACCCCCAAAGGCACCTATCTAGATGCATAGTGAGCACTTGGCACCCCCAGGTGCTTCACAAATTTATTCGTAAAAATGAAAAAGTGAAAAAAAAAACACTTTTTCATTTTTATGAATCAATTTGTGAAGCACCTGGGGGTTCCAAGTGCTCACTATGCATCTAGATAGGTGCCTTGGGGGGTCTAGTTTCCAAAATGGGGTCACTTGTGGGGGAGCTCCAATGTTTGGGCACACAGGGGCTCTCTAAACGCAACATGGTGTCCGCTAACAATTTGAGCCGACAATTTGTTAGTGGGCACCATGTTGCATTTGGAGAGTCCCTGTGTGCCCAAACATTGGAGCTCCCCCACAAGTGACCCCATTTTGGAAACTAGACCCCCCAAGGCACCTATCTAGATGCATAGTGAGCAGTTGGAAGCCCCAGGTGCTTCACCAATTGATTCGTAAAAATGAAAAAGTGGAAAAAAAATACTTTTCCATTTTTACAAATCAATTTGTGAAGCACCTAAGGGTTCCAAGTGCTCACTATGCATCTAGATAGGTGCCTTGGGGGGTCTAGTTTCCAAAATGGGGTCACTTGTGGGGGAGCTCCAATGTTTGGGCACACAGGGGCTCTCCAAACGCAACATGGCGTCCGCTAACAATTTGAGCCGATTTTCCATTCAATTTGCTAGCGGACACCATGTCGCGTTTGGAGAGCCCCTGATGTGCCTAAACAGTGGAGCTCCCCCACAATTGACCCCATTTTGGAAACTATACCCCTCAAGGATTTTATTAAGGTGTATAGTGAACATTTTGAACCCAGAGGTACGACACAGAATTTGATAACATTAGGTCATCATATTGAATAAGTAGTCATTAGTCTTGAGCGCAACTGCTCGCTACTTGAGTTTGCATCGGGTACTCAGGTATGCACCATGTACTGCGTGTGCTCGAGTGACATGCTCAAGTCCCCGCCCGGATGATTCACGGTTATTAGACACCCAAAAAAAAACATGTGGGGATCGCTCGTGCATGGCAAGCAATCCCCGCAAAGTTTTTTGGGCCGTGAAGCATTTGGGGCGGAGACTCGAGCATGTCACTCAAATACCCACGATACTCAATGCATACCAGAACACCCAATGCAAACTCAAGTAGCGAGCACTTGCGCTCAACACTAGTCGCCATATCGTCATCTTTTTTTCTTACTTTTGAAAAAAATCCCAACCCCATCACAACCCTAACCCCAACCCTAACCGTAGCACAACCCTAACCGTAGCACAACCCTAACCGTAGCTCAACCCTAACCGTAGCACAACCCTAACCGTAGCACAACCCTAAACGTAGCTCAACCCTAAGCGTAGCACAACCCTAACCCTAGTACAACCCTAACCCTAGCACAACCCTAACCTGAGAGTTTATTTTTTACGCCGTTCCTCATGTGGTATGTGATTAGAGGACCTTATTCTTTGGGTCGGTGTGATTACAGCGATACTAGAATCATATGGGGTTTTTATGACTGACAGCTGTCACACACTAAAAGACGCATTTTTTGTACAATCTAGTTTTTGCATCGCCATATTTTGAGAGCTATAATTTTTCCAGATTTTGGCAGGCAGAGTCATGTGATGGCTTTTATTTTGCGGGATGAGTTGTCGTTGTTATTGGTGCCATTTTCAGGCACGTGACATTTTTTGATCGCTTTCTAATCCGATTTTTGGGAGGCAGAATAAACAAAAACCAACAATTCAGGAATTGTTTTTTTTTTTTTTTTTAATTCTGTTCCACATGTGGTAAAATTGATAAGGCAGCTTTATTCCTTGGGTCAGTACATTTACAGCGGTACCACATTTATATCGTATTTCTATGTTTTGGCGCTTTTACACAATAAAAGCAATTTTATAGAAAAAAATATTTTTTAGCATAGCTTTATTCTGAGAGCTTTAACTTTTTTATTTTTCGGCTGATGGAGCTGTATGGTGGCTTGTTTTTTGCGGGACGAGATGATGTTTTCAGTGGTACCATTTTTATTTATATTTGTCTTTTTGATCGCGTGTTATTCCATTTTTTGTTTGGCAGTATGGTGATAAAGCATTGTTTTTTGCTTCGTTTTTTTTTTTTTTTTTACCGTGTTCACTGAAGGGGTTAACTAGTGGGACAGTTTTATAGGTCTGGTTGTTCCGGACGCGGCGATACCAAATATGTGTACTTTTATTGATTTTTTTTTATTTTTTTTATAATAATATTTATTGATGGGTACATTATATTTTTATTTTTGGTGGATTATTTTTTTTATTTTTTTTTTAATATTTAAAATTTTTTTATTTTTTTTTTCACTTTTTGATAGTTTTAATACTTTATTACTTTGTCCCACTGTGGGACTTTCACTTTTTTTTCTCTGATCGCCTGCATGGCACAGGAATGCAGAACCATCCCTGTGTCATGCAGGCTGTCAGCGCTGGACAGGGAGAAGATTGTTTGGAGATGCACTGCGCATGTCCAAAAAATCTTCCTGCTGTCTTGTGACTCAGATGTTGTCATGATGACATCGGGTCGTCATGGCAACATCCTGGAAGCCGCGGCAGTCAGCGCTGGAAACCGGAAAAGGAGGTGAGTATCTGCGATCACCTCCCCTTGCCACCGCAATGCTGCGATCGACTTCGATCGCAGCATCGCGGGGGTTAATGTGCTGGGAGCAGTGCAGGACCGCTCCCTGCACATAGTATCGGGTGTCAGCTGTGACAATCGCCATGACGTACTAATACGGGTCTGGCTCTTAAGTCCCAGGGCACAGACGCGTATTAGTATGTCAAATGTTGTTAAGGGGTTTAAGTGGTTTTCCCACAAGCTAAAGTTCATTTTAATCAATAGATCTTGGAATAATAATAATAAGTTCCACAATTTTGTGTGTTTAAATAAAATCTTCCAGTGCTGAGATAATCTTAGAAATGTGCCCCTGCTGTGTACTGTGTAATGGCCGTGTCTGACCGTACAGGGAAATGGTCTGGTCATACCACATCTCCTGGGCAGGGGAGGAAGCAAAAGAGTATACAGACAGGACAACATGGGATCACGGCTGATTCTTTTTGTGAGGTAAGACATTTATCTGCCTGTTTTTAACCAATGTTTTACTTCAAAGAAAGCTGTGATCCCATGCTGTAATGTCTGTATACTCTTTTTCTTCCACCCCTGTCCAGGAGATGTATGATCAGACCTTGTACCTGCATGGTCAGACACAGCCATTACACAGTACACAGTAGGGGCACATTTATAAGATTATCTCAGCACAGGAACATTTTATTTAAACACATTCAATTGTGGAAGCTATTATTATTCCAAGATCTATTGATTAAAATCAACTTTTGTTTGTGGGAAAACCCCTTTAAGGTCAAAATTGGTCTTTCACTAAGAGGTGAAATACACATGAATGATGAATTTAACATACTTATGTTGCTTTCAGACTGTGATTTAAAGAAATTTACATATCTAATATACTTAAAATTCTGAACTTATGTAAAAAAAAAATTGAAGTTATTAATGACTTATTAGTTATGTCAAAGTACATATTTTTTATATTAAAACCAGATGAGGAAAAATATGAAGTTACAATTTAACATACATATACTTGATTAACATATAATATATGTATGTTCGACTTTTTTTTATCTTTTTATGAAATGTAACTATTGGCTTCTGGCTAGTTGTCATGCTGTCAGAATTTTCATTTGTATTTAGACACATATTGGCTTAATATGAACTACATATTGTTACTCTGCAATCCGCATTTTAGCTAGATGAATATTAAAAAATGCCTATCTTTGCCGACCAGAAAATCAGTCCAAATAGAATTGATGTATTTCAGAATAAAAACTTTGTATTCTCCATAGTGACAGTCTGACTGATACCTCAGAGAGATGGCTCAGCTGTCACTCAGTGACCCATTAACGCAACAGTTCTATCGGCCTGAGTCATAGTCTTGTTTTTCACATAGCAAGATACAGCTCCCATGAGATTCCTGATTCTAACAGAAATGGGAAGACAACAGCAGTGACAGTATATCTATCACAATGAAGGAGCTCACAGTGCAGCAGTTTTTGAAAACAAATACACTGTTCACTCTTACTTCCCATTTATATAGCCAATAAATGCAATGATACTGCCTATATGTGGGTATATATATGTATCTATTTAACTTATACTTTCTATATTAGCATACAGTAAGAAGTTAGTGAAATTATGCTCTTAGTGTACCTGGACTGAAAACTAGAGGCATGTCGCTGATGCACATTATGTTACTCCACATCACAATCTCTGGAGTAGGACTGGTGTGACGTTCCCTCGTATATGTGGTGTAATGCAGCGACTTGCTGGCATTACGGTAATGGTCCAGGATGTGTTTTACCTGATCATGTACCTTCCCCCTCAGGTGACTGGTCACATGACTGTGACATAGCACAGGTCCTGCGAGCACAGAATGTCTGTCTGATCACATGACTGTGACATCAGCAAGGTCCTGTCTGTGTGTGTGTGTGTGCACGGGATGGATATATAAACCCTGCTTGATGGGAGACAGGTGTGTTCGGTGTGTTGGGCGTGAGGCCTGTTCCCCGTGTGTGTGGGACACCATGATACAGAGAAGCCTGGCAGCCTGAAAGGTCGAGGCTGGATCTTGTGTAGATGCCAGTGGCCTAGGAAGGCAGAGGCTTGGTGAAGAGTCCGGAAAGGCGCAGACTGGATGTGTGTGAGTGAAACATTCCAGTAGCCTTAGACGGGACGACGGCTAGAGACCCCCACCTGGGAAAGCCTTAAAGCCACAGTGGTGGCGGATTAAATTGACTGCAGCAACTAAACCCGGCAAAGGTAATACACTTTGTTATATGGACACTTCTATAGACATTGCTATAGTATTACCTTGCTGAAGGCTGTAACTTGGGCCAATTGGGCCTGTCTGCTACTTGAGAGACTCCCGGATGTTAAGTGTGTAAACATGCCGGTGATAAACTAAGAAGGACTGTGTGATATGCGGTTTATGAAGTGCAATAAACTGCTGAATTGAAAAATACCGGAAGGACATTGCACGTGTGCTTAATTTACCCGGTGCAGCGAGTATCCCCCATTATGATGACTAGTGCTGCCTTACAGTGGATATATATAGATATCTATACATCTATATATCTAGAATCTATATCTATTTCTATATCTATATCTATATCGATATATATGAAAAAAATAGTAGAAACAGCACTCCAAAATAGATGATTTATTGGCTCAGTAAGAGCTGTGGCAACGTTTCGGCTGAATGCAGCCTTTTTCAAGCCTTGGTTTGGTATTTATCTGGAGAACGGGCACCCACCCATTTACAATTTGTTTTCTTGTGCTGCTTTTTCTCTTTTTTTTTCTATATAGATATATAGATATATACATATACATACTCATATACATATACATGTATATATGTAAAGAAAGCGCAGCAGCACTCCACTATGGCCAAGATACATAAAGACAATAAAATATGATCTAGATTGTATCAATATTCAGTAAGCTGTGCTTACTTTAAAAAACGGAGGTTCTTAGCGCATAAATTGGCCAATTCATGTGTGCCCATCAACCGCTCCAAGGTGACCTCCCATCAGATGGGCACTACTCTGCCTACATGCCTTTACTGGTATTGTAAGCCTACATGGACAAAACATGTCTCTTTTGGGCAAAACCTAAAATTTAAATGTGCTGGTAGAATAGAATATACATCACCTGATAGTGAAATGGAAGGAGTGCACGATCAGCCAGAAGGCAGTTTCAACCTCCTATAGTAATATGTAACAAGAAAACTGATCAGCACATCCTAAGTGTGAACAGGTGCCAGCTGCAGAAACTGCATAATATATATAAAGAGAGTGCAGCAGCACTCCACTATGGCCGAGATACATAAAGACAATGAAAATATGATCTAGATTGTATTAATATTCAGTAAGCTGTACTTACTTTAAAAAATGGAGGTTCTTAGAGCATAAATTGGCCAATTCATATGTGCCCATCAACCACTCCAAGGTGACCTCCCGTCTAATGGGTGCCACTTTGCCTACATGGACAAAACATGTCTCTGCCTTCTGGCTGATCGTGCACTCCTCCAATTTCACTATCAGGTGATGTATATTCTATTCTAACAGCCCATTTCAATTTTAGGTTTAGCCCAAAAGAGACATGTTTTGGCCATGCAGGCTCATAGTACCAGGAGAGCCATGTAGGCAGAGTAGTACCCATCAGACGGGAGGTCACCTTGGAGCGGTTGATGGGCACACATGAATTGGCCAATTTATGTGCTAAGAACCTCCGTTTTTTAAAATAAGTACAACTTTCTGAATATTAATACAATCTGGATCATATTTTTATTGTCTTTATGTATCTTGGCCATAGTGGAGTGCTGCTGCACTCTCTTTATATATATTATGCAGTTTCTGCAGATGGCACCTGTTCACACTTTGGCTAAGTGCCCACGATGCAGAAATGTTGCTATCTTTTTCTGCATCTCCCTGGCTGGAAAAACGCATGCGGATTTTACACGCGTTTTTCCTGCCAGGTAGAAGCGTTTGTCAAGTGTTTTTGCATGCATTTTCGCATGTGGGTTATCAAGCACTTTTCCAAGTGATTTTAGCAGCACTTGGAAACGTGCTTGACAACTTGGTCACACTATATAAATCCATGCAACCAGCATGGATTTATATAGTGTGACCAAGTTAATAGTTAAAAAAAAATAAAAATGGTTAAAAATAAAAAAACATTATACTCACCTTCTGATGGCCCCCGGTTTTCTCTCCGGTGCGTCCGGTGTCTTGGGCGGCTCGTGGTGGTGTAAAAGGACCTTCCATGATGTCATTTAGTCATGAGACAGGTAACGCGACCTCTGATGTTGGCGGTCGCGTGACCTGTCACATGACTAAATGACGTCATGGAAGGTCCTTTGACACCATCGCAAGCCACCGGGAAGCCAGGACGCACCGGACAGAAGATCGCGGGCCATCAGTAGGTGAGTATAATGTATATTTTTTATTTTAAATTCTTATTTTTAACAGGTACTATGGTACCCGGATCTGGAGGAGAGTCTCCTCTTCTCCAGACCCGGGTACCATACGCACATTGAATCGTTTAATATCTGCATGTGCACATGTAGTCATGTGGATATTAAGCAATTCAATGCAAGTCAATGGTGGCAATTACGCCGCGGTTCCGCAAAAATAATGGACATGCTGCGGATTTTTCCGCAATGATAATCTGCAGTGGAAATTTCTGCAGCATGTGCACAGCACATGCGGAACATCATTGGGGACCATGGGGCACGTATTACCAAGCGTTTTTTAAGCTTTTTCGCTGCAGAAATCCGCGGCAAAAACGCTTGAAAAACTCATAGTAGGCACCCAGCCTTAGGATGTGCTAATCAGCTTTCTTGTTACATATACATGTATATACATATTCATATACAAGCAGAGTGATCTATTTCATGTGTTTATTTCTGTTAATGTTGATGATTATGGCTTACAGCCAATGAAAGCACAAAAGTCATTATCTCAGTCAATTAAAATAATTAGCAAAAAACACCTGCAAAGGCTTCCTAATAGTATTGAGCGAGCATGCTTGACACTGCTCGGTACTCTCCCGAGCATCACGCTACTCGGGATGTTCGGCGAGCACCGAGCATTTACGGGTTACTCGGGCGGGAGCTCGGGTCTCCGCCCTGCATGTTTAGCGCTCTTTACAGAGCCAATAAACATGCAGGGATTGCCAGCCAGTCACTGTAATGCTGCAGCCATGTTGTTTGTGGGCATTACAGTGATTGGCTGGCCGCACAGCATCACCTCGAGTATTTAAAACCGGGCGCCGCCATCTTGGACACAGTCGCTCCGGATCAGACAGTGTAGGGACAGCGCTGCTGATTTAGGGAGAGATATATCCTGCAAAATAATTAGTGTAGGGTTTGTAAAGGCTGCCAGATCAAACAAACAGTCCTTCTCAGGACTAATATCCATCCCAGATATCAGGCAGGCCGGCAGGCTTTATAGGAGACGCAGTGGTTATACCAGCAAACGCTGCATTACAGTCCTGTGGGCTTCTGTTGCTGAAATTGTTGGACTTAGCTCCAGGTCTCAGAGGCCAGGAAAAATTCTTTTTTTTCATCTAAATCCTCTTTTTTTTATTCCTCCTTCACACTGTACAAATACCAGTCTTATTAACCTTTTGGTGTCCCCCCCCCCAAAAAAAAAAAAAAATGTGTCTCTGATTTTTCAGGCACAAATATATCTGTTGAAAATTGTGTGGTGTAGGTCAGAGAAATAGAAGTGTGGTTTTGCAGTTCCATGGGCCATTTGTATCTAAAAAAAACAGTTTGAGTGTGTCGCTCACTGTTCAGCCGCAAATATATATATTTAAAAAAGTCTGGTATACACCAGTAAATTATAACTGTGGTTTTGCTGTTCCACGGTAAGAAATCTCTGTTATCCTGTTTTTGGCATTTTTTGCCTTAAAAAAAATATAGCGTCTCCATGATTTTTCAGACACAAATATATCTGTTGAAAATAGTCTGGTGTAGGCCAGAGAGACAGAAGTGTGCTTTTGCTGTTCCACGGTAAAAAATCTCTATTATCCTGCTTTTGGCATTTTTTGCCTTAAAAAAAAATAATAGTGTCTACCTGATTTTTCAGGCACAAATATATCTGTTGAAAATAGTCTGGTGTAGGCCAGAGAGACAGAAGTGTGCTTTTGCTGTTCCACGGTAAAAAAATCTCTATTATCCTGCTTTTGGCAGTTTTTGCTGTAAAAAAAAAATAATAGTGTCTCCCTGATTTTTCAGACACAAATATATCTGTTGAAAATAGTCTGGTGTAGGCCCGAGAGATACAAGTGTGGTTTTGCAGTTCCACGGTTCAAACCTCTGTGTTATCCACTTTTGGGCCATTTGTATCTAAAAAAAACAGTTTGAGTGTTTCGCTCACTGTTCAGCCGCAAATTTATATATATTTAAAAAAGTCTGGTATACACCAGTAAATTATAAATGTGGTTTTGCTGTTGCACGGTAAAAAATCTCTATTATCCTGCTTTTGGCATTTTTTCCCATAAAAAATAAATAATAGTGTCTCCTGATTGTTTAGACACAAATATATCTGTTGAAAATAGTCTGGTGTTGGCCTGAGAAATACAAGTGTGGTTTTGCAGTTCCACGGGTCAAATCTCTGTATTATCCTGCTTTTGGCATTTTTTGACGTAAAAAATAAATAATAGTGTCTCCTGATTCTTCAGACACAAATATATCTGTTGAAAATAGTCTGGTGTAGGCCTGAGAAATACAAGTGTGGTTTTGCAGTTACACAGTTCAAACCTCTGTATTATCCACTTTGGGGCCATTTGTATCTAAAAAAAACAGTTTGAGTGTGTCGCTCACTGTTCAGCCGCAAATATATATATATTTAAAAAAGTCTGGTATACACCAGTAAATTATAACTGTGGTTTTGCTGTTCCACGGTAAGAAATCTCTGTTATCCTGTTTTTGGCATTTTTTGCCTTAAAAAAAATATAGCGTCTCCATGATTTTTCAGACACAAATATATCTGTTGAAAATAGTCTGGTGTAGGCCAGAGAGACAGAAATGTGCTTTTGCTGTTCCACGGTAAAAAATCTCTATTATCCTGCTTTTGGCATTTTTTGCCATAAAAAAAGATAATAGTGTCTACCTGATTTTTCAGGCACAAATATATCTGTTGAAAATAGTCTGGTGTAGGCCAGAGAGACAGAAGTGTGCTTTTGCTGTTCCACGGTAAAAAAATCTCTATTATCCTGCTTTTGGCAGTTTTTGCTGTAAAAAAAAAATAATAGTGTCTCCCTGATTTTTCAGACACAAATATATCTGTTGAAAATAGTCTGGTGTAGGCCCGAGAGATACAAGTGTGGTTTTGCAGTTCGGTTCAAACCTCTGTGTTATCCACTTTTGGGCCATTTGTATCTAAAAAAAACAGTTTGAGTGTTTCGCTCACTGTTCAGCCGCAAATTTATATATATTTAAAAAAGTCTGGTATACACCAGTAAATTATAAATGTGGTTTTGCTGTTCCACGGTAAAAAATCTCTATTATCCTGCTTTTGGCATTTTTTCCCGTAAAAAATAAATAATAGTGTCTCCTGATTGTTTAGACACAAATATATCTGTTGAAAATAGTCTGGTGTTGGCCTGAGAAATACAAGTGTGGTTTTGCAGTTCCACGGGTCAAATCTCTGTATTATCCTGCTTTTGGCATTTTTTGACGTAAAAAATAAATAATAGTGTCTCCTGATTCTTCAGACACAAATATATCTGTTGAAAATAGTCTGGTGTAGGCCTGAGAAATACAAGTGTGGTTTTGCAGTTCCACGGTTCAAACCTCTGTATTATCCACTTTGGGGCCATTTGTATCTAAAAAAAACAGTTTGAGTGTGTCGCTCACTGTTCAGCCGCAAATATATATATATTTAAAAAAGTCTGGTATACACCAGTAAATTATAACTGTGGTTTTGCTGTTCCACGGTAAGAAATCTCTATTATTCAGCTTTTGGTATTTTTTCCATAAAGAAAAACAGTAATATTTTCTCCCTGATTGTTCAGATTGTTTAAAAGAGTCGGGAGTAGGCCAGTGAAATAGAACTGTGGTTTTCCTCTTCCATGATTCTAATCTACTTTTTATTACCCTTTTTCCAATGATAGTGCGAGTTCAAGCTATTTTACTTCCTTTACAATGGGCAAGGTGCGTGGCAAGGGACATGGAAGTGGACGTTCTGGTGATGGTGCGTGCAGAGGACGGTGCCGTGGCCAAGGTGAAAATGTGCCACAACCAACAGCCACATCTTCTCACTCTCACTTCTTGACCGAATTACTAGGGAAGCACAGAACAACACCAGTATTGCGAACTTATCAGTGTGAACAGGTTGTTAATTGGATAGCAGATAATACTTCCAGTTACCTGGGCACCACCACCTCCGGCCTGTCTTCCACACAGTCGACTCTTAGTAGCCGTGAGTCTCGACCGCATACTCCTCCTCATCCTGATGCTCCTTCCTCCCACCATGCCGAATGTTGTCAGACAGCAACTGATCCCACACTTGGACACTCTGAAGAGCTGTTCACTGGTCCATTTCCAGATTTATGCCCCTCGCCTGCTCCGCTTGAAGTGGTGGAAGAGGAGATCCCATGTAGCGATGCCCAAATATTTGAACAGCCATGGCCACAGGAAGTCGACGCTGGCAATGTGTCTGTGTCACAAGAGGTGGACGATGACGAGACACAATTGCCAGGAAGTAAGGAGGAGGATCGTGGTGCGCAAGTGGAAGAGAAGGAGGTGGTGGATGATCTAATAACTGACCCAACAAGGCAGGAGGAAATGCAGAGTGAGGCCAGCAGTACACAGGGGGAGGGAGGAGGAGTACCCCAACAGGCAGGAAGAAGCAGGTTGGAGGACGCAGACAGAAGGCGGGCAACCGTTTCCCGGAACACCAACACGAGGGACGTTGCCAGTAGAGATGAGCGTTGTTCTACTCGAACTGTTCGCCAATCTCAAATTCGAGCTGTTTTGGGCGGTGTTCGAGCCGTTCGGCGAACACAAACAATTTGAGAAAAATTCGGCTGTTCGAGGTTATGTTCGATAACTGTTCGTGCACCAAAATCATAACTGGATTTTTTCTCAGTAATGATGAAAATTAATGTTAATACGCAGTTTGAGTGTACAGCGGGGTGGGGGGAGGGGCAGGGGATGGATCTCTGCAGGAACAATGAAGATCTCCATTTTTTTTTCTCTTTCCCGCATTTGCAGTGGGGAGGTGCAATCTGTCAGCCTATCAGCAGCGCACACACGGAGCGAAGTGCTTTTTTTCACACAAGCAAGGGCATGTGTCATTGGCAGTGTATGTCACATGTCCTTGCCCTATAAGACCAAGCAATTTTCCCCGTCGCCACCATTTTCTCACTGCTGCAGCTGCGTGTTAGACGGCACCGCTGTTGCTGTGTGCGCTATACCTTGTTAATTTCAAGCCAATTTTCGCACAAATCTACAGATAGCTTGGGAGTAGGGAATAGTTGTGATTGCAGTCCTTTTAAGGACTAGGTTACAGCATTTCCTACGACTTTTATCAGGCAGGTCTGTGCTCTTAAATAGATAGATTGTGGGAGTAAAGACTAATTGTAATTGGAGTCCTTTTCAGGACTAGGTTACATCAGTTCCTATCAGTTTTTGCCAGGCAGGTCTGTGCCAGTGCTGTGCAAGTTTTTTTCACAGCATTTGGCTGAATCTAGCAAAGCTAATCCTTTTTGGCCTATTGCAGAGTGTGTTAGTCAGTGGAGTAGCCTATCTGTGTTGCAAGATATACCACCTGTGTATAGAATACCAATTTTTTTACTGCACCTAGTGAAGTAAAATCTTTTGGGCATAGCATCATTCTATTAGTCCATCTATACTGACCTCCATCAGGTTGCAAATTGAATATAATTTTTTTCTGCATCTAGCTCTGAAAAAATATTGGGCTTCTAGCTGTGTGTGGGACTTGTTCTATTAATCCATCTATACAGACCTCCATCAGGTTGCAAACTGAATATATTTTTTTCTGCATCTACCTCTGAAAAAATATTGGGCTTCTAGCAGTGTGTGGGACTTGTTGTATTAGTCCATCTATACTGACCTCCATCAGGTTGCAAACTGAATATATTTTTTTCTGCATCTACCTCTGAAAAAATATTGGGCTTCTAGCTGTGTGTGGGACTTGTTGTATTAGTCCATCTATACTGACCTCCTTCAGGTTGCAAACTGAATATATTTTTTTCTGCATCTACCTCTGAAAAAATATTGGGCTTCTTGCTGTGTGTGGTACTTGTTCTATTAATCCATCTATACAGACCTCCATCAGGTTGCAAACTGAATATATTTTTTTCTGCATCTAGCTCTGAAAAAATATTGGGCTTCTAGCTGTGTGTGGGACTTGTTCTATTAATCCATCTATACAGACCTCCATCAGGTTGCAAACTGAATATATTTTTTTCTGCATCTAGCTCTGAAAAAATATTGGGCTTCTAGCTGTGTGTGGGACTTGTTCTATTAATCCATCTATACAGACCTCCATCAGGTTGCAAACTGAATATATTTTTTTCTGCATCTACCTCTGAAAAAATATTGGGCTTCTAGCTGTGTGTGGGACTTGTTGTATTAGTCCATCTATACTGACCTCCATCAGGTTGCAAACTGAATATATTTTTTTCTGCATCTACCTCTGAAAAAATATTGGGCTTCTAGCTGTGTGTGGGACTTGTTCTATTAATCCATCTATACAGACCTCCATCAGGTTGCAAACTGAATATATTTTTTTCTGCATCTACCTCTGAAAAAATATTGGGCTTCTAGCTGTGTGTGGGACTTGTTCTATTAATCCATCTATACAGACCTCCATCAGGTTGCAAACTGAATATATTTTTTTCTGCATCTACCTCTGAAAAAATATTGGGCTTCTAGCTGTGTGTGGGACTTGTTCTATTAATCCATCTATACAGACCTCCATCAGGTTGCAAACTGAATATATTTTTTTCTGCATCTACCTCTGAAAAAATATTGAGCTTCTAGCTGTGTGTGGGACTTGTTCTATTAATCCATCTATACAGACCTCCATCAGGTTGCAAACTGAATATATTTTTTTCTGCATCTACCTCTGAAAAAATATTGGGCTTCTAGCTGTGTGTGGGACTTGTTCTATTAATCCATCTATACAGACCTCCATCAGGTTGCAAACTGAATATATTTTTTTCTGCATCTACCTCTGAAAAAATATTGGGCTTCTAGCTGTGTGTTGGACTTGTTCTATTAATCCATCTATACAGACCTCCATCAGGTTGCAAACTTTATATATTTTTTTCTGCATCTACCTCTGAAAAAATATTGGGCTTCTAGCTGTGTGTGGGACTTGTTCTATTAATCCATCTATACAGACCTCCATCAGGTTGCAAACTGAATATATTTTTTTCTGCATCTAGCTCTGAAAAAATATTGGGCTTCTAGCTGTGTGTGGGACTTGTTCTATTAATCCATCTATACAGACCTCCATCAGGTTGCACACTGAATATATTTTTTTTCTGCATCTACCTCTGAAAAAATATTGGGCTTCTAGCTGTGTGTGGGACTTGTTGTATTAGTCCATCTATACTGACCTCCATCAGGTTGCAAACTGAATATATTTTTTTCTGCATCTAGCTCTGAAAAAATATTGGGCTTCTAGCTGTGTGTGGGACTTGTTCTATTAATCCATCTATACAGACCTCCATCAGGTTGCACACTGAATATATTTTTTTTCTGCATCTACCTCTGAAAAAATATTGGGCTTCTAGCTGTGTGTGGGACTTGTTGTATTAGTCCATCTATACTGACCTCCATCAGGTTGCAAACTGAATATATTTTTTTCTGCATCTACCTCTGAAAAAATATTGGGCTTCTAGCTGTGTGTGGGACTTGTTCTATTAATCCATCTATACAGACCTCCATCAGGTTGCAAATTGAATATAATTTTTCTCTGCATCTAACCCAGCCAATAGTTTTGGCCTAATACCACAGTTTGGCCACTCAGCTCTGCTCGGTTCCCATCCATTGTTTTTCTGTGCAAACAACTCCAGAGTTGTGAATTAGTTAACCACCAAAATGAGTGGAAAAAGGCCTGCTGCTGGTGGAAAGGGGAATAGGCGTGTTGGGAAGGGAAAAAAAGGTTGTGTCCGTGGGGTAGGTATTAAAGCAACATTAACATCTGCAGAAGAAAGACCATCTTCCAGCCAAACTAAAATGTCTACTTCTTTTAGCGGACAATGTGATAAGATCCCTTTCTTACGGCCACGCCAATCGCTACAAATTCCAGATGAGGCACAAAAACAGCAGGTGCTTCAACGGATATCAAGTGCTCCTTTAAGTGGGCTCTCCTCCACATCAACTTCAACATCACAAATACTCCAGTCCTCAAAGGTGTCACCCCAATCGCACTTGCTTCCTCACAGCTCAAAAATCTCCAGCTGCCCGTCTGAGTATGAGGTAGAACAGATGGTTGAGTCTGCAGAGCTGTTTACTCATACTATAGCCTGGGAATCAGAGGTCGACTCCAGCGCTTCTGTGAATCCAGACGAGTAAATGATCTGCACTGATGCCCAGAATCTTTATGAGTCGGATCCAGGACCAGACGCAGAAGGTTCTGACCATAATGTAGACCCTCATTCCCAAACTGTAACTCCTGTTGGTGGAGACAATGAGGAAGACGATGATAAGACTCAAATACCTGATTGGAGCGACAACTTTAGTTTTTTGTCAGGGCAGGAACAGGTTGGCTCTGAGGACGACGGGTGTGATAACGCACAGGGTGATGATGATGAGGTTGGAGATCCCACTTACTGTCAACCCACAGTCAGCCAAGAGATGAGGTCAGCAGAGGAGGTGGAGGAAGATGCTAGTGACGACGAGGTCAGGTTGCGCCTTCCTGGACAGAGACGTAGTACTGAGAGCACGTCAACAACTGCATCCTCAAACACAACTCTGTGTTATGTTCTGCTACCAGAGCTAAGGAAAGAGAGGAGATCTGTCCCTACAATAGAACTCAGCTTGATCCCTACGATGTAACAGGGGACCTGATCCTGCGATCAGACCTGCTAAAGTCCTAAGCTAGTCTGTACGGAGACCTATAGATGTGGGGAAGGAATCCCTACAAGTACTAAGGACTGGGAGGAAAAAGGGACACCTCCTAACAGAAATAGTAGCAGACAGACGAACAAACAAAATATAAAGAACACAGAGGTCCGTAGACCAAGCAAACTAACAGAGTAGATACAGAGCACTAGCTAGCTAGAAAGTAGTTATACAATGAAGTCCAGCAAAGCCAGAAGGGCGGAGCAGGATTAAATAGGCCAACAAGGTCATGTGACCAGCAAAGGAAAAAACCTAAGAGCAAGGTTCTAACAGTACCCCCTTTTCTAAGAGGATCCTCCGGATCCCCTAAGACCAGGCTTTTCAGGAAATCTCCTGTGAAACGCTCTGATAAGTCTGGACGCGGAAACATCATCTGACCTCACCCAAGAGTTATCCTCGGGTCCGAAACCTTTCCAGGCCACAAGATACTGCAAACTACCTCTATACCGTCTAGAGTTAAGGATGCGAGAAATTTCATATTCCCCATCCTCCACCACCGGAGGAACAGAGGCAGAGGCGTCACCATCCGACACAACAGCTTTTTTTAACAGAGAGACATGAAATACCGGATTAATTCTCCAGGAGGTAGGAACCTCCAACCTAACAGCAGATTGGTTGACAACCTGAAGCACCTTAAAGGGCCCTACAAACTTGGGACCCAATTTCTTAGAAGGAATCCTCAACCGCAGATTCCTAGTGGACAACCAAACCATGTCACCAACAGCGAACAAAACCTCCTGTCGTTTCCTATCAAAGTAGTCTTTAGATTTTCTGTTGGCCTCCTGAAGATTACCACGCACATCCGTCCAAACTCTCTCCAAATCACCGGAAAAATTCTCCTCCTCAGGCACGGCAGATCCCAACTTGGAGAACGACCCAAATGACGGATGTCTCCCAGAACAACAAAAAAAAGGCGAACAACCAGCAGAAGAAGACGTATGATTGTTCAGAGCAAATTCAGCAAGTGGCAGAAACTCAGACCACCCCTCTTGATTGTCTGCCACAAAACAACGCAAGAACTGCTCAACATCCTGGTTTTTCCTTTCTGTCTGGCCATTAGATTCAGGATGATATCCGGACGAGAACAACAAATGAACTCCCAACCTGTCACAAAAGGCACGCCAAAAACGAGCCATGAACTGAGGACCCCTATCAGAAACAATGTCAGTAGGAACGCCATGAAGTCTGACAATTTCCTTGACAAAGGCCTTAGCGAGAGTTTTAGCGCAGGGCAGTTTGACGAAGGGAACCAAGTGACACATCTTGCTAAAACGGTCCACGACCACCCAGATGACAGTAAAACCCTCAGAGGGGGGAAGGTCAGTTATAAAGTCCATAGCCAAATGTGTCCAAGGAGCACTGGGAACCTCCAAAGTACAAAGCAACCCCGCAGCAGGAGTATGTGAGGACTTAGATCTAGCACATATAGTACATTGACGCACCCACTTAATGACTTCCTTCTGCCATCCAGGCCACCAAAAACTGCGACCCACCAGTCTCTTGGTCTCAGAGATTCCGGGATGACCTGCCAACCGAGATTCGTGACACTCAACAAACAAATCTCTCCTAAAGGTCCCAGGCACAAACAACCTCCCATGAGGAGTGTTAGATGGGGCATTCTCCTGTGCTTTAAGAATCTCATCTTCCAAAACGGAGTCCAAAGCAGCTATCACAACACCTTCTTGTAAAATGTTCTCCTCTTTCTCAGCACCGACTATGGGAGAAAAACTGCGAGACAAGGCATCCGCCTTAACATTCTTAGTACCAGGGATGTAAGTAACGGAGAAATTAAACCGCGAGAAAAACAGTGCCCACCTAGCCTGACGGGCATTCAGGCGCTTGGCAGCATCAAGATAAATCAGATTTTTATGATCCGTAAGAACCTGAACGGGAAATTCCGCACCTTCCAAGAAGTGGCGCCAGTGTTCAAATGCGAGTTTAATAGCCAATAATTCCCGATTACCAATATCGTAATTCAGTTCAGTCTCCGAAAATTTTTTTGAAAAAAAGGCACAGGGATGTAATCCATCCCCGTTATCCTGAGACAATACTGCGCCAACCCCCACAGAGGAAGCATCAACCTCAACCAAAAACGGCTTAGTCACATCAGGCTGCATAAGGATGGGAGCAGAGGTGAACCTCTCCTTGAGATACACAAAAGCTTCAATGGCCTCAGAAGACCACTGAACCGCATCAGCACCTTTCCTGGTGAGATCGGTCAGAGGTTTGACAATACTAGAAAAATTTTTTATGAATTTTCTGTAATAATTGGCGAAACCTAAAAACCTCTGTATCGATTTCAAACCAATAGGCCTAGGCCATTCCTGTACAGCTTGAACTTTAACCGGGTCCATCTCAAAACCTTCGCTGGAGATAATGTAACCCAAAAAACTAATTCTCTGTACAGCGAACTCACATTTCTCCAGCTTAGCAAAAAGCGAATTGTCCATTAACAACTGTAATACCTCACGTACGCTCCGCCAATGAGACTCCAGATCCGGCGAGTAAATCAAAATGTCATCCAAATACACAACCACATTTTTGCCGATCAAAGGTCTAAGGATGTCATTAATAAGATTCTGAAAAAATGCAGGAGCATTAGTAAGACCAAAAGGCATAACCAGATTCTCAAAATGACCCACAGGAGTGTTAAAAGCAGTCTTCCATTCGTCACCCTCCTTCATGTGCAACAGATTGTATGCCCCCTTAAGGTCAATTTTAGAGAACCACTTGGCCCCCATTAACTGGTTAAACAGATCAGGAATCAATGGCAATGGGTAAGGATTGCGTACAGTAATTTTGTTAATCTCAAGAAAATCCAGACAAGGACGTAAACCGCCGTCCTTTTTTTTTACAAAAAAAAATCCAACCGCCACAGGAGACTTAGAGGGCCTAATGTGACCGGCGGCCAAACTTGTCTGTATGTATTCCTCCAAAGCTTTCCTCTCAGGAATAGTAAGGTTAAATAAACGACTTTTAGGAAGAGTCGCTCCAGGGACAAATTCAATAGAACAATCATAGTCTCTATGGGGAGGCAAAACCTGCCATTCCTTCTCAGAAAAAACTCTCCAAAAATCCTGAATAGGAACAGGCAATTCTCCCCTATCCAAAGCTGCAATACGCCCGTTACAACACTTGTCATAACATTTATGGCTCCAGGATTTAATTTCACTGGTAGACCAATCCAGTACAGGATTGTGAAATTTTAACCAGGGCAATCCCAATATTACTGGAGAAGGCAAGTTATTCAAAACTACCAAATCCAATTTCTCATGGTGAACACCATTAATAGTGAGAGGAAATTCACAGACCTTGAGAGTAATATTCTTTAAAGGTGAACCATCCACAGAAACCACAGCAATGGGGGATGATAAAGGTTCGGGTTTTAAATTGAGTCTTTCCAAGAATCCCCCATCAATTACATTCAGAGTAGACCCACAATCAACAAACACCCGAAATTCCATTAATTTTTCCTGAGAAATCGTGGAAGCAGCTAAAAATACACCCTTGGAATTTAAACAGGCAATACGGGCATGACTGACCATTTTTTTTTCTTTCTTCATACGAAGCTCACAGCCTTTAATCAAATGACCAGATTTTCCGCAATAGAAACACAAGCCTTCAAAAAATCTGCGATCTTTTTCTTGAGAGCGAGGTGCCACCGATCCAATCTCCATCGGTTCACCACTGTTAGTACACACATTCTCATAACCAGAAACTGACATAGCAGAGGATTTGCTCTCATTAACCCTTGCACGCAGTCTCCTATCCACCCGTATAGCTAATTGCATAGCCTGTTGCAAATCTTCAGGTGTAGGATAAGCAATCAGCAGGTCTTTAACCCTTTCATTGAGCCCAGCAAGAAATAGACTTTTCAGAGCAGAATCGTTCCACCCTGTTTGAGTAGACCAACGACGGAAATGAGTACAATATTTTTCCACATTACCTGATCCCTGTCTCAAACGTCTCAACTCAGTCTCAGCTGATGCGACACGGTCAGGATCATCATATAATAGCCCCAAAGCAGAAAAAAAACTATCCACTGATCTGAAGCATGTATCACTAGGTTGCAAAGAAAAGGCCCACTCCTGAGGCTCTTTGCGCAAAAGTGACATTATGAACCCTATGCGCTGGGATTCATCCACAGAGGACTTGGGTCTCAAACGAAAATACAATAAGCAAGCATTTTTAAATGAAAAAAATTTTCGGTGTTCACCAAAAAATAAATCCGGCAAACATACCTTAGGCTCCAAGAAATGTGCTCCAGGACAGTTACTCACGTGCTGACGGAGCTCGGCCACCTCCAGAGAGAGTCCCTGCAGGCGACGAGCCAAATCCTGAACCGACACCATGATGGAACAGAAAAATCTTTCCTTAGAGAATTTGCAGGCTGAACTTACTGCTATGTTCTGCTACCAGAGCTAAGGAAAGAGAGGAGATCTGTCCCTACGATAGAACTCAGCTTGATCCCTACGATGTAACAGGGGACCTGATCCTGCGATCAGACCTGCTAAAGTCCTAAGCTAGTCTGTACGGAGACCTATAGATGTGGGGAAGGAATCCCTACAAGTACTAAGGACTGGGAGGAAAAAGGGACACCTCCTAACAGAAATAGTAGCAGACAGACGAACAAACAAAATATAAAGAACACAGAGGTCCGTAGACCAAGCAAACTAACAGAGTAGATACAGAGCACAGGCTAGCTAGAAAGTAGTTATACAATGAAGTCCAACAAAGCCAGAAGGGCGGAGCAGGATTAAATAGGCCAACAAGGTCATGTGACCAGCAAAGGAAAAAACCTAAGAGCAAGGTTCTAACACTCTGCCTCTCACCACAAGTCGTGGTGGCTCTTCAGGTCGCATGGGTGCTAAGCCTTGCATAGCCTGGACATTTTTTCAGATCGATAAAGATGACCCAACTCGTGTTATCTGTAACATTTGTCAGCAAAAGCTAAGTAGAGGCCAAAAAATACATAGTTTGAGTACTTCATGCATGAACCGGCACATGGACATGAAGCATAAGTTGCAGTGGGAAGCTCAGTGTGCTACAATGCGGCCTAGCCGGCCGGGTCAACCACCGTCTGCCATATCTTGTGCATCCGCGGCCTCTTCATCCTCTGTGACTGGGGGGACAGCAGTCACACCTGTTTTGGGGCGCAGACCTGCCACCTCTTTACCCGCAACAGCCAGCGTGATTGGCAGGTCATCATTTTCTTTGGAGGTGGTAACACCAGCTGGTGTTGAGCGCTGTCCGACATCGATAGCACCACCTTTGGATCAAGGCAACCTAACATGTCCACCTGCATCTTCCTCACAGACCGGCAGTTTGCCGGGGACACCCTTATCAACCCCGTCTAAGCACAATAGCCAGCCCTCGGTCCCTCAGATGTGGACAAGTAAAAGACCATTTCCTCCTAGCCATGAGAAAGCTAAGAGGTTGAATTTCACCATCTGCAAGCTCTTGGCTACAGAAATGCTGCCTTTCCGCCTGGTGGACACAGAGGATTTTCGAGACCTTATGTCCGTCGCAGTGCCCCAGTACCAGATGCCCAGTCGGCACTACTTCTCAAAGAAAGGTGTGCCTGCGCTCCACCAGCATGTCGCACACAACATCACCGCTTCTTTGAGAAACTCTGTGTGTGACAGGGTGCATTTCACCACAGACACTTGGACGAGTAGGCATGGACAGGGGCGTTACATGTCGCTGACTGGGCACTGGGTAACTATGGTGACAGCAGGACAAGGGGCTGCTGTCCAAGTCTTGCCGTCCCCACGAGTTGTGCGTCAATCCTCTTTATGTCAAAGTTCCTCCACTGCTTCTGCCTCCTCAACCTCCTCTCGGTCTTCCACCTGCACCCAAAGCCTGTCTGGTCATGCCACAAGCTTTCTAACTGCGCAGAAGGGATCCTGCACACCTCCTTACTATGCTGGCAGTAGGGCTCAACGTCATCAGGCGGTTTTTACATTGAAATGTCTGGGAAATGTGAGTCACACAGCTGAGGAGTTGTGGTCAGCTCTGGAGAACCAATTTCATGAATGGTTGTCTCCACTGGACTTGAAACCAGGGAAGACCATGTGCGACAATGCTGCAAACCTGGGTGCGGCCCTTCGCCGGGGCAATGTCACACACGTGCCTTGTATGGCTCACGTGTTGAACCTGGTTGTCCAGCAATTTTTAGCCCACTATCCCAGACTAGATGGCCTTCTGCAGAGGGCACGGTCGCTGTGTGCTCACTTCCGCCGTTCGCATCCCGCAGCTCAGCGACTTACATCTCTACAGAAGTCGTTGGGCCTGCCACTTCACTGGCTAAAATGCGATGTGCCTACCAGGTGGAATTCAACTCTGCACATGTTGCAGCGACTGTGGCAGCACCGACAAGCCCTGGTGCAATACGTTCTGACGTATAGCCTGGGCCAACGAGATTCAGAGGTGGGGCAAATCACGCTGGAGGAGTGGTCTCAGATCAGGGACCTATGCACCCTTCTGCACAGTTTTGAAATGGCGACGAAGATGTTTAGTGCTGACGATGCCATTATCAGCATGACTATTCCGGTGATTTACATGCTGGAGCACATGTTAAACAGAATTCGGAGTCAGGTGGTGGCACAAGAGGAGGTGGAGGAAGTAGAGGAGGAGGAGTTGTATGCGGAAGGGCTAACATCTGCAAGGTCCAGACGGTCGGCAGCACCAAGGCGGCAGGCATGTGAGGGTGGGGCAGATGGTTTTACCAGGGCACATGGTAGCAGCCAAACTAGTGAGGAAGGTGCAGGAGCCCAGGAAGAAGTGGAGGACGAACTGATGGAAGACTCATCAGATGAGGGAGACCTTGATCACATTTCTGTTGTGCGAGGTTGGGGGGAGAGGACAGAGGAAGGAAGCATGATTGTTACCTCGCCACCAACACAACAGGGACTTGGTGCTCCTGGATGCGCAACACACATGAGTGCCTTCTTGCTGCACTACCTGCAACATGACCCTCGAATTGTGAGAATTAGAAATAATCCTGACTACTGGGTTGCCACACTGTTAGATCCCCGGTACAAAAGTAAATTTGCAGAAATTATTCCTGCCATAGAAAGTGATGCACGCATGCAGGAGTATCAGCAGAGACTGTTGCAGAATCTTACATGTGCTTTTCCACAAAATACCAGTGGTGCACGTAGTGAATCTCACAGTTCCAACTTGCCAACCGTGGGACCGTCAAGTGTTCAGCACTCAAACCGTAACAGAACCACAGTATCTGCTGGTAACATCAATTTTGCGGAATCATTTCACCACTTTTTTAGCCCATCCTTTGCAAGGCCACAGGAGACAAGAAGTCTGACACATAGTCAACGCCTAGAGACGATGGTACAGGAGTATCTCCAAGTAAACATTGAAGCCACGACTGTGTCACTGGACCCTTGCTCTTTTTGGGCTTCCAATCTGGATAAATGGCAGGAGCTAGCCACTTACGCCTTGGAGATCTTGTCATGCCCCGCAGCCAGCGTTCTGTCTGAACGTGTGTTCAGCGCTGCTGGTGGTGTGCTGACAGATAAGCGCACGCGGCTCTCCACTGATAATGTAGACAGACTCACATTCATAAAGATGAACAAATCATGGATCCGAAACGACTTTTCTACCCCTGTGTCACCCTGGGGAGAGTAAAAGCTTGATGATTGGTTAAAATCACCCTACCAACCGTTTTAAGCTTTCAAATTACTAATCATGTTTATCTGTATCTTGGCTGGAAAATAATTTGGGCTTTGTAGCAGTGTGCAGCACTGATTCTATTAGGCCATCTATAATAAGCTCCACCAGATTTAAAATTACTAATCATGTTTATCTGTATCTTGACTGGAAAATAATTTGGGCTTTGTAGCAGTGTGCAGCACTGATCCTATTAGGCCATCTATACTAAAGCTTCACCAGATTTAAAATTAATAATAATTTTTAGCTGCATCTAGCCCGGAAAATAATTTTGGGGCTCCGAGATGCGCAAGACACATAAGTGCCTTCTTGCTGCACTACCTGCAGCATGACCCTCATATTGTCAGAATTCAAAGTAATCATGACTACTGGGTTGCCACACTCTTAGATCCCCCAAACTTTTCGATCAACCTTTTCATTTTAATAAAGACCAAAAAAATGGTCATTTTTGAAATTATGAGCATTAGCAGGTTGTTAGAAACTGAAATCAAACAGTTTTCAACTCAAAACTTTATTCTAGGTGATGTTACATTTTCACATAGGACCCCTTGTTCGAAAGGAGCTTCTGAACTCTCTCGTCCATTGAATTTGTCAGGTTTTGGATGGTTTCTGCTTCAATTGTTTTGCATGAGGACAGAATACCCTCCCAGAGCTGTTGCTTAGATGTGAACTGCCTCCCGCCATCATAGACACTCCTTTTAATGATGCTCCAAAGGTTCTGAATGGGGTACAGGTCAGGGGAGCATGGGGGTCACACCATAAGTTTGTCCCCTTTTATGCCCATATCAGCCAGAGATGCAGATGTTTTATGTGCAGCATGAGATGGTGCATTATCATGCAGAAAAATAATCTTGCTGTGAAATACATGGTTCTTCTTCTTGAACCATGGCAGGAAGTGCTGTTTGAGAAAATCCACATACATTATGGAGTTCATCTTTAGCGCCTTCAGGGATCCTAAAGGGGCCGACAATCTCTCTCCCCATGATTCCAGCCCAAAACATTACTCCACCTCCTCCTTGTTGGCGCTGTAGCCATGTTTGCGTGGGGTGTCCATCAACCAGCCATCCTCCACTCCATCCATCTGGACCATCGAGCGCTGCACGGCACTCATCCGTGAACAAAACAGTTTTGAAATCAGTCTTCATGTAATGTTTGGCCCACTGGAGCCGTTTCTGCTTGTGTGAAGTGGATAGAGGAGGTCGACAGGATGGCGTATGCACAGCTGCAAACCTCTGAAGGACCCTGCATCTTGTTGTTCGGGGGACGTTGGAGGCACAAGCAGCTTCAAAAACTTGTCTGCTGCTATGACAAGGCTTTTTTGCCGCTGCACTTTCAACCTGACGTAATTGCCTGTAGGAAAGAGTCCTCAATTTGCCCTTATCAGCACGCACACGTGTGTACTGTGAATCAGCTACATACTTCTTGATTGCCAAGACACTTCATCCTGATCATCGCACAATGTTGATTGTAGTCATGCCTTGACCTAAACACTCCACAATTTGTTGCTTCTCAGCAGCCGACACATCCTTTTTCTTTCCCATTTTGGCAGAAAATGTAGGCTGCTTAATAATGTGAGACAACCTTCTTAAGTAGTCTTGCCTTTCATTGGACACACCTGCCAAACTAATTAGCACAGGTGTCTGCAATTGCTTACAGCGATATAAAGAGCCCTGACACACATCACCATCAATGAGTTTAACTGACAAACAAACAAATTCTTCCCTTATCACTCCTAAACACTTTTTGCATAATAATTTGGAACGCAGTGTACATGTGCTTTTCCACAAAACACCAGTGGTTCACGTAGTGAATCTTACAGTTCTAACTTGCCAACCGTGGTCTGTATGGAGTTGTTCAATAAAGGGCCCAAAATTAAGATAACATAGATGGGAGAGGTCTCTATGAATAGGAATTCCTAAGTATTTGATACCCTGTGAGGGCCAGGCAAAGGGAAAGTTGGACTGGATGGAATCCTATATGGATTTGGGGAGGGAGACATCAAGGGCCTCAGACTTCGCTGCATTGATTTTAAAATTTGACCATGTAACAAAGTGATCTATTTCAGCCATAACAGCATGGATGGATATATGTGATTGAGTGATATATACTAGGACATCATCAGCAAATAGAGAGCACTTGTACACGGTGCCTCCCACCTCAATCCACCTAATATTGGGGTTATGGCGAATTGATGAGAGCAGGTGCTCCGTCACTAGGATGTATAAGAGAGGGGACAGAGGACATCCCTGCCTTGTCCCATTGGTGATTGTGAAAGGTGATGAAAATGTTCTGATGCACCCCCTGGGCCTTGGGACACCCGGAGCCGGACCCTTTTTGGTGGATGCTGGTGGTTGTAGTCTTCGTGGCGGCGACCAGGTTCCGTGGCTCAGGGTGGTCAAACCAGTGGCGGAACTATTTATGTGGTCAGAGTGAACCGCCGCTGCAGGGCAGACCGCTGAGGCTGGTGTTGTGGGTGCAGCAGAGCGTAGCATAACTCCCCACCGGAGGAGTATAGCCTCAGGACAGTGTATGCGGAAGATGGGGGTGATGGTGCAGGGCAGCAGCAGTAACGACACGGAGTCAGTGATGCAGTCCAGGGCCTTTACTCACAGTTCTCATTATCCAGACCACGTCTGCAGGTAACGGCTGCCCACGTCGTACTGTGCTCACCAGGTGAGGGGCTCAGACAACTCCCAGATAACTTGGAGCGCTTCACAGGACCCCCTTTGTGTGTCCTTTGTCTGGCCTTTCTTACCAACCCTTCTGTCCGGCTGCCTCGGGCCTCCTCTTGGTAAACTTGGCGCCAGTTTCCCTGACCCTAAGTGGTGCCTTCCTAGCGGGTGTAGCGAGGGGCTGCGCCACATAAAACGTCACAGCCTCCGGTTTCTAGCTGAGGGTCGTTTCCTGCCTCCACTAGTTTCGGGGACAGGTCTCCCCCTTTGGCCTGACCCCTCCACGCTGGTGGATTCGGGCGTGCGGTGGCGACTCGCCCGTCCGCACCCCTGGGATCCCTTCATTCCTCGTTCCTGGAGCCTTCTCCGCTCCTCTTCCTTCCTTCTCCCTCTTCCAGGCCTGGGCCTCTGTTACTAGGCCCGCCTCCGGAGCAGAGCTCATGCAGAGCCCCTGCTCCCTGCCACTTCTGCTCAGACTTCTCTGCACTGAACTAAGATGGTGCCCACCTTTTATACTCCCTTCTCAATGCACCCAGGAACTGCTTCCTCCCTGCTCCTGCACTACAGGGTTCCCCTTCCTCAGTGTTCCCTCCCCCCACTCCAGCCAGGGACAGGGACTGTCGTGCCCATCTCAGAGGCATATGGTCGCCCTGCCCCACGGCAATGTGGTGTAATGCATGCAGGTGTCGGGTCCTGATCCACACTCCATCCTTACCTGAGAGTGAGATATCACACCTCTGGGTGAGGTGCAATACCTCTGTAGCAACCGAGCCCTCAGGGTGCTACAGTTCCATTTATCTTCAGCCTAGGTGACGTATTGTGATACAGGGCCGTGATTTTGGCTATAAAAGGGTCCCCTAGACCCCTACCCCAAGCTTTTTAAGAGAATCATATATGGCGTGCCAGGAGACTCTATGGAATGCTTTCTCAGCATCCAACGAGAGTATCTAATTACAAATTTTTAACTGCATCTAGCCCAGGAAATGCTTTGTGCCTAGTAGCAGTGTCTGCTAGTCAGCGGATTATCCCGGCTGTTAAGCAAGCTACACCACCTGTAGTTTAGACACTTAATTTTTTCAAAGGAAATGCTTCGGGACCATGGGATACTCAGTGAAGAGCATCAGGAGGCACCCCAAGGCATAGGGGCTGGGACTGGCAGTAGGATGCCTTGCGGTGGACAGCCGAGCTCGATCCTTATAAAAGCTTTTTAACTGCAGCAGCTTTAGTGGACGCTACTGGAGCTGGAATTACGCGGCTGCTGGCATGAGACTTGCCCTCCAATAGATCCTTGTAAATGGATTTAAAGTGTATTCATTGAAATTAGAGAGACAATTTAAATTAAAAAGCTTAGAGCTGCCTCCACCACAGGGGGGCTCGCTCGACCCACCAGCGGACAGGCACCAGTATTGGGAGAGGGGGGCTGGCCATCAGGGTTCACCGCGGCTCTGGCACAAACCCGGCGACACGGAGTTGGCACGGGCAGGAGCGGACTGGCCGTGTCAGCTTCTCACTTTTTGGATTTTAGAAGGGCATGACATGTCTATATCTGTGTCTCCCCCTCCTTTTACTCCTCCACCTCTTTTATTTTCGCATGACTATATGTACTTGTCACTTTTCCATGTGTTAGTTATGTCTTCTGAGCAGTTTGTCAGCTTTTGGACACCTTTGAAGGTGTTTTCTATGTGTTTCTATGTGTTTTTGTTTGCCTGCCATTGGTTTTAACGGTGTTCGAAGGTGTTCGACGAACAGTTCGACGAACAGTTCGGCGAACACACGGGTGTTCGACGAACCGAACCGAACTCGAACACTACGGGGGTGGATCAACACTAGTTGCCAGTAGAAGCGGTAGGTCTTCCAGAGTCTGGAATTTTTTTAAAGACTCTGCTGATAACCCCAAAAAGGCCATTTGTACCAACTGCCATGCCAGCATCAGCAGGGGTGACAAAACTACCAGCCTGACCACCACCAGCATCATCAGGCACATGGCAGCAAAGCACACGACTTTGTGGGGCGAACCCCAGGGTCCACGACCAGTGTCAGCGGGTGTCACCACTGCTTCTTCCGCTGATGTGCATGCAATAGAATCCCCTGTTGTGTGTGCAAGGCAATCTCCTGTCCATACTGCATGCAAAGATGCCCCCTCCTCTCAGTCTTCACTTGCTATGGCAGTTTCTCTAGAAACAGCATCAACGTCCACGTCCACGTCCCACCGCAGCGTTCAATTGTCCATAACCCCGACCTTTGAACGAAAGCAGAAATTCGCAGCTAACGCCCCACAGGCCACAGTCCTAAATTCACACATTTCACGACTGCTTGCATTGGAAATGCTGCCTTTTAGGCTGGTGGAGACAGAATCCTTCTGCATCCTTATGGCGGTGGCCGTCCCTCGGTACTCGGTACCCAGCCGACACTATTTTACCCGGTGTGCCATCCCCGCACTACACAAGCACGTGTCCCAAAACATCTGCCGTGCCCTCAACAACGCAGTTACTGGGAGAGTCCACCTGAGAACGGACACGTGGACAAGTGCTTGTGGCCAGGGATGGTACATCTCCCTGACGGCACACTGGGTAAACATAGTGGAAGCCGGGACCTAGTCGGACTTTGGGACAGAACACATCCTCCCCACACCGAGGATTGCGGGCCCTATGTCAGTCAGAGTTGCCCCCACAGTGTACAGCTCCTGCACATCATCCTCCTCCTCCTCCTCATGTTCAGCCTCCATCTCAGATATCAACACATCAGTTACAAGCTGGAAGCACTGCAGTACTGCCTCAGCCAAGCGGCAACAGGCTGTGCTGAAACTCATAAGCTTAGGTGAGAAACCTCACACTGCTTGTGAGTTGTGGACAGCTGTGAAAGAGCAGGCAGATCTGTGGCTGAGACCGCTGAACCTACATCCAGGCATGGTCGTGTGTGACAATGGCCGTAACCTGGTGGCGGCTCTGAGGCGAGGCGAGATCACACACGTACCATGCCTGGCTCATGTGCTTAACCTCGTGGTTCAGCAGTTTCTTAAATCGCACCCCGAGTTGCCAGATCTGCTCGTCAAAGTACGCCGCCTGTCAGCTCATTTTCGCATGTCGGCTACAGCTTCCGCCGCCCTTGCTGTGTTGCAGCAGCGTTTGAAGCTCCCGTCACACTGACTGGTGTGTGATGTCCCCACACGTTGGAACTCTACCCTCCACATGCGGCAAAGGATTTGTGAGCAGAAGAGAGCAGTTGTGGAGTACCAGCTGCAACAAGGCCGTCGATATTCAGGTCAGACTCCACACATAAGACCTCAGGAGTGGACCTGAATGTCTGACATCTGTACCATCTTGACAAACTTTGAGGAGTCTACCCAGATTGTGAGTGGCGATGACGCCATCATTAGCGTCAGCATTCCACTTGTCTGTCTTTTGCAATGCTCTCTGCAGAGAATTAAAGAGGAGGCATTGCAGCCAGAGTATGATGAGATGGATCAAGAAGCCGGAGCGGTCGATTACACACAGCCCAGCCTCATCTCATTGCAACGTGCATTGGGGGACAATGAGGGAGAGGAGGAGGAGGAAGATGATATGGAGCTTGTATCATGCACTGTAGACGGTTGTACCTGTACAACTGACATACCGTCGGTTCAGCGTAGGTGGCCTGAGGACAGGGGTTATGAGGAGGAGGAGGAGAGCATGGTCAGTCGTCAACTTGGTGAGGACATGGAAGTCTTGCCCATTACCAGTTTGGCACGCATGGCTGACTTTATGTTACGCTGCCTTAACCGTGACCCTCGCGTTGTCAAAATGTTGGGTGACAGTCATTACTGGTTGGTGACACTTTTAGACCCCCGCTACAAGGAGAACTTTCACTCTCTTATTCCTGAGGTGGAGAGGTCTACAAAAATGGGGCAGTACTAGAAGGCCCTTGCTGCAGAACTGTTAAAAAAGATCCCATCTGAACATGCTAGCGGCAGAGGTCACAGTTCGTTGACCAACCAAGGCGTACAAGCGAGAGAGAGGCAACCCAATCCAGCAGAGGCAGGGGAACACTGTCAACGTTCTGGGACAGTTTTCTGAGACCCCCGCAGCTAACAGGCCCTGAGGCGCGGGGTACTCTCACAAGGAGTGGAAAGTTTCAGAAGATGGTGAGGGTGTAGCTTGCCGACCGCACCAGCGTCCTCCGTGATTCCTCTGTGCCTTTTAATTATTGGGTATCCAAGCTGGACACTTGGAATGAACTTGCTCTGTACGCCTTGGAGGTCCTGGCCTGCCCTGCTGCTAGCGTGTTATCGGAGGGTGTTTTTAGTGCCGCTGGGGGAATTATAAGTGATAATCGCACTCGCCTGTCAACTGACAGTGCTGACCAGCTGACCCTTATCAAAATGAACAAGGGCTGGATTGGGCCAGACTTCTCATCACCACCAAATGAAAGCAGAGTTACAAAGTCAAATCCACTGTGTTTTTTCGGCAGGTGTATTCACATGCACCACTTCACACCCACACATGGGTATACGCTTCCTCATTTCGTCTGTTTTATGTTCTTCTCCTTATCCTCAGCCTCCACCACCACTATACCACCAGGGTAACCGTGGTCCGTGTTGCCATTATTGAAAGTTCCTCCATCCTTATTTTTGTCATCTTTTGCTTGGAAGGCATAAGCAAAGACTGTGGGAGACCCACTCCCCAATAAAGGGAATAATATTTTTAAGATGCTGTACTGTATGGCTCTTGCAAGGGGCATTGCAAGTTCCTCAATCCTAATTTTTGGCAGCTTTTGCTTGGAAGGCATAAGCAAATACTATGGGAGACCCACTTCCCAATCAAGGGAATAATGTTTGTAATATGCTTTACTACATGGCTCTTGTAAGGGGCATTGCAAGTTCCTCCATCCTAATTTTTGGCAGCTTTAGCTTGGAAGGCATAAGCAAAGACTATGGGAGACACAATCCCCAATAATGGGAATAATGTTTGTAATATGCTGTTCTGCATGGCTCTTGTAAGGGGCATTGCAAGTTCCTCCATCCTAATTTTTGGCAGCTTTTGCTTGGAAGGGATAAGCAAATACTATGGGAGACCCACTCCCCAATCATGCAAATAATGTTTGTAATATGCTGTACTTCATGGCTCTTGTAAGGGGCATTGCAAGTTCCTCCGTCCTAATTTTTGGCAGCTTTTGCTTGGAAGGCAAAAGCAAATACTATGGGAGACCCACTCCCCAATCATGGGAATAATGTTTGTAATATGCTGTACTGCATGGCTCTCTTAAGGCGCATTGCAAGTTCCTCCATCCTAATTTTTGGCAGCTTTTGCTTGGAAGGCATAAGCAAATACTATGGGAGACCCACTCCCCAATCATGGGAATAATGTTTGTAATATGCTGTACTGCATGGCTCTTGTAAGGGGCATTTCAGGTTCCTCCGTCCTAATTTTTGGCAGCTTTTGCTTGGAAGGCATAATCAAATACTATGGGAGGCACACTCCCCAATAATGGGAATAATGTTTTTAAGATGCTGTACTGTATGGCTCTTGTAAGGGGCATTAAGAGCATCTTGTTAAGCTACTGTGACCTTAACCACTTTTCCGAGGGGCATTAAAAGCGTCTTGTTAAGCTACTGGGACCCCTTCCCTGCTACAGAGAGAGCACGTGTGGGGTGTGAGCACGTGGGTTGTGGTGTGGCTGTGGTGAGCGGCGTGCGGCGAGGTCCGACTCGGCTCGCGGCCCTCCGGCGAGGGAGCCAGGCGGAGGTGACCGAGTTGATCGGGTGGACCGGTAATAGGCGACCGGAGGGACGAGCGCAAGAGAGCGCTGTGATAGCGTGCAGCGCCGGCCGGCGGAGGGCGCCAGGTGGTGGTGACCAGGAGGTGACCAGGAGGACCGGTAAGAGGCGACCGGAGGGGCGAGCGCATTGTCATAGCGTGCAGCGTCCCTAGAGGAGGTGAGTGAGGGGCAGGAGGCCGCGATAAGCGGCCCTACTGAACCCGAGTGTGTACTGTACTGTACTGTATTGTATTTGTATTGTAATTGTATTATCTTTAAGTGCTCCCCCCCCGGCCTTATTTAAATTAATCCTCTGTCCATACTTGATCGATCTCCCCCCTATCCATATTTAATACAACTCCCCTGGCCATCTTTAGTGATCCCCCAGTCCATATTTAATTGATCACCCCTGTCCATATTTAAATTGATCCCCTGATCACCCCCCGTCCATATTTAACTGATCCCCCTGACCACATTTAAATTGACACCCCAGTCCTCATTTAATTGATCCCCCAACCACCCCCGTCCATATTAAATTGATCCCCCCGACCACATTTAACTGATCGACCCCCCCAGCCCATAATCAATTGATCCCCCTTGTCCATATTTAATAGATTCCCCCTGTCCACTTTTACTGATCCCCAGTCCCTATTTATTTGCCTTATCCCCATCCATATTTAATTAACTCCCTGTCCATAATTAATTGATTGATTCCCCAGTCCACAATTAATTATTTCCGCAGTCCATATTTATTGATCCCCAGTCCATAGTTAATTGACACACCGTCCATACTTAATTAATCCACCTGACCTACTTAGCTGATTCCCCCGTCCATACTTGATACTTAATTGATCCCCCGTCCATACTTAACTGATCCCCCGCCGATATCTAATTGATACACTTGCACATCCCTAATTGATCCCCGTCCATACACCTATATATAAATAATTGTGTTTTGGACTTGTATATATATACTGACTGTATCGCCATATTTAGAATGACGTCCATGTTGGCCGGAGCCGTGCAGTATACATCTTGCGCAATGTATGCATTCCGTGAGCAACCGCTCGAGGATCCATACTGCTTCGAGAGATGTGAGCATATCGTGCACTTGGAAGCCCAAATTCTGGATCTAAGTGCTCAGATAGCGATACTGAGGAGCATCGACAACATGGAACGGAGTTTGCTGCTCACCGAGCAGACACTCAATGGGTCAATACTGGGGGTGGAGCATAGAGGGGAAGTGCAGGCTGAACAGGCAGGGAGCTGGATAACAGTTAGGAGGGATAGAGGGAAGAAGTATAGGAAGGCTGGTTCAGAACCGGCATTATTGGAGCACGACAGATCCTCTGACCGCCGGGGGAGTGTATGCTACAGTAATGAGGGGGAGGGGGGAAGTGTAGGGCAGGCAAGACAGGTCCTGGTAGTGGGTGACTCTATTATTAGGGGGACAGATAGGGCAATCTGTCACAAAGACCGGGATCGCCGAATGGTGTGCTGCCTCCCTGGCGCTCGAGTCCGGCACATCGCGGATCGGGTTGACAGGTTACTGGGTGGGGCTGGCGAAGACCCAGCGGTCATGGTCCACATCGGCACCAATGACAAAGTGAGTGGTAGATGGATGGTTCTTAAAAATGATTTCAGGTACCTAGGTAGGAAGCTTAGGGCAAGGACCTCCAAGGTAGTTTTCTCAGAAATACTACCAATCCCGCGAGCCACACAGGAGCGCCAACGGGAATTTAGGGAGGTGAATAAGTGGCTAAAGAGTTGGTGCAAGGCAGAAGGGTTTGGGTTCATGGAGAACTGGGCCGACTTCGCGGTCGGCTACAGGCTCTACCATAGGGACGGGCTGCACCTCAATGGGGAGGGTGCAGCGGTGCTGGGGAAGAAGATGGCTAATAGGTTGGAGGAGTTTTTAAACTAGAGACGGGGGGGAAACCAAGGAGATAGGTGGGATGTGAGGCAAGCAAGGGGGAAGGGGAGAAGTGAATATAATGAGGGTGGAGAGGGGGGTGGGGAAAGTACAGTTAGATCGTTAGAGAATAATAGGATGCTAAATAACCCCAAAGTTTTATCTTGCATGCTGACCAACGCAAGAAGCTTGACCAATAAGGCGGATGAGCTGCGGGTGCTTATATCGGAGGAGAGGTATGACATCGTAGGTATAACAGAGACTTGGCTAGACTATAGCTACGACTGGGCGGTAAATTTATTAGATTATAGTTTATTTAGAAGGGACCGGAAACAGGGGAAAGTCCGAGGAGTCTGCTTATATGTAAAGTCATGTCTAAAGCCCAGACTAAGGGAAGATATAGGAGAGGGAGAAGAGGGGGTCGAGTCCATGTGGGTAGAGATAGAGGGGGCAAAAAATAATAATAGAATATTACTGGGGGTCTGCTATAAGCCACCAAATATAACAGAGGAGAAAGAGAATCTGCTATTAGGACAAATAGCTGACAAATCCCAAAGCTGTTGCTTAGATGTGAACTGCCTCCCGCTATCATAGACACTCCTTTTGATGATGCTCCAGAGGTTCTCAATGGGGTTGATGTCAGGGGAGCATGGGGGTCACACCATAAGTTTCTCCCCTTTTATGCCCATAGCAGCCAGAGATGCAGATGTGTTATGTGCAGCATGAGACGGGGCATTATCATGCATGAAAATGATCTTGCTGTGGAATGCACGGTTCTTCTTCTTGAACCATGGCGTGAAGTGCTGTTTGAGAAACTCAACATACATTATGGAGTTCATCTTTACCCCTTCAGGGATCCTAAAAGGGCCGACAATCTCTCTCCCCATGATTCCAGCCCAAAACATTACTCCACCTCCTCCTTGTTGGCGCCGTAGCCGTGTTTGCATGGGGTGTCCATCCACCAGCCATCCTCCACTCCATCCATCTGGACCATCGAGATCATTTCATTACTCGTAATTTTTTTAAACTAGAGAACGCTTTTCATAATGCAGGAAATTTAGGAAATTGGAATACAATGAATGAGTGTAAAAGTAATCATAGCACTTGTAAATTGTATTACTCTACTCTATTTTACAAATTATATAAATTCATGGAGTTTCATTTTAAATTCCTTATACTGTTTTAAGAAAGCAAAGCAGCAGATGGTCAGTCATTACATGATTCACACTGGTAACTCCTCCTTTCATTTAAAATAAGCTCTAGAGGCAGATTCTCAGGGAAATCTGTGTCTGTCCCATAGATCTTAACAGCTCATGTACATATTAAGAAAAGTGTGGATTTTTGTGGAATAAAACATTGTATAGCAGGTATCAAGGTGTCATTTTATTCAGATTTCTATGACCTACATGCTCATATAAACGGCTTAGGAGGGTTGATGCTACTGACAGAATCTCTTCAATAGCTCTTATGGTAAAGAAGTCCAGTCTCCTTTGAAGATTTAATTTGTCTTTCTCAAGATTAAGAGAGTGCCCTTTTATCTTTTAAGGGGGTTTTACATGAAAAAAGTTTTGGACCATATTTTTTGTATGAGCCACTTATGTACATGTACATGTACATGTGAATAACTATACATTTCTCCATGTTGAACTTCACTGCCAAGTGGATGGCCAATGAGGAAAAGAAGCAGATAGACTTTCTGGTATACAGTGCTGATGTGAAAAAGGAGTAGTTCTATGTGTGGTAATTAGTAATGAGTGAGAGTGCTCGCTTCTGCTCTATACTCGCCCGAGCATCTCCCTGCTCGAGATGCTTTGCATTCGGCGAGTACTTCTGGGATGCTCTGGTGTGAGCTCAAGTTCCCACCCCACATGATTGGTGCTGTTTTAACAGCGAATAAACATGCGGGATTGCTTGCCACTCACTGTAATGCTGCAGCCATGTTGGTTGTGGGCATTACAGTGATTGGATGGTAGCATAGCATCATCAGGTCTATATTAGAACATGTGACCCTACGCTCGACCCAGTCTACCCTTCAGACAGGCAGAGTAGTGAGAGGTGCTGCTGTGCTAGGGAGAGAATTGGAGGTTTATTTTTTAGTTATAGGTATTAGTGTTGAGCGAGCACTAAAATGCTCGGGTGCTCGAAGCTCGGGCCGAGCTCGCCGTGATACTCGGGTGCTCGACCCGAGCAACGAGCCCAATGTTAGTCTATGGGAGACTCGAGCATTTTTGCGGTGGCACCCCCGGCAGTCTTTTAAAAGCCTAGCAAGTGCCCAAAACGATAGTGACAGTGCTCAAATGACATGGGGACAGCATGGGGATCGCCCCAGGAAGCATTTCTAACCCCCAGGTCACTGCTGTCAACAACGTGGTCAGAGGTATTAAGCCACTTTTACAGGCTCACAATAAAACGTTCAAAAACGAAAGTGAAACTTTTTTCCTGTGAAATATGTTAAGGAACATCCTTTCCAGGGTAAAGACTTGTGTATAAGTTAAAATAAATGACCAAAAACAAAAATACTCCTCCACACCTTCGGCTATGCTCACAAGTAGCATTTTTTATGCGTTTTTGCACTTTTGTATTGCTTTCAACTATGACAAATGCATTCACCGTGAAATGTAATTTTAACATTTTACAACCTTATCTGACCATGTGCTCTGTGACACATGCATAAAGTGCTGAAAAGACAAGGGAACAGCATGGGGAAGACCCCTGGAAGCATCTCTGACTCCCAGGTCACTGTCTAAAAGTGTGCCCATCATAAGTGATCCTTACCGCATCAGAAGATGCAGGCTTGCAACTATCCCCATGCAAGTTCTAGTCCCAGGGCAGTGTTCAATTGTACCTCCCCCATTCCTTGCAATACAAGCTCAAGTATGCAGCCTGCCACCCACCCACCCCCAGGCTGCAATACCATACTGCTTGCTTGAACTTGAAATTGGGTCTTTTAGGCATGTGGAGGCGGAATCTGGCCACCACGTCATGGCTGTGTTGGCGGCCTGGAATCCATACTCAGTCCCCACCCGCCTGGCGGCCGGGTGTCCACACACGGCCCCCAGCCTGGGGGCAGCCGGGTGTCCATAAACGGTCCCCAGCCGCCCCTATTTCTCCTTGGAACATCCCCCCACACACTTTTCTTAGCCCGGCCTGCTTTAGGCAGCATTGGACGAGCCCACCAGAGAACCAGACTCCTTCGGTGGGCCCTGACTTCTCCATCGGTGGAGTTGAGAGTGCCAAGGTGAGGAGCATGATGATGAGGACAGAAGTTAGCATCTGCTATGTTTTCTTTTAATGCAAGTGTAAGTGTGCAGCCTGCCACCCACCCACCCCCAGACTGCAATTCCATACTGCTAGCTTGCACTTGAAATGGGGCCTTTTAGTTTGGAGGAGGCCGAAGCTGGCCACTACCTCATGGCTGCTTCGGCAGCGAGGTATCCATACTCAGTCCCCAGCCGCCCATATTTGTCCTTGTGTGCCTTATACATAAGATTAAGCGCGTATACCAAAACATTACCTGTGCCCTCCCCAGTGCATTTAGGGAAGGAGAGCCTGTTCCGCTGTAGTGTGTGCATGCCAATCCCCTGTTCATGGTACATGCGAAGATGCCTCCCACCTTGCACCTGTCATTGCAGACTTGCAACTATCCCCATTCAAGTCCTTGTCCCAGGGCAGTGTTCAATTGTACCTCTCCCATTCCTTGCAATGCAAGCGCAAGTATGCAGCCTGCCACCCACCCACCCCCAGGCTGCAATACCATACTGCTTGCTTGCTTGCACTTTAAATTGGGCCTTTTAGGCATGTGGAGGCGGAATCTGGCCACCACGCCATGGCTGTGTCGGCGGCCTGGTATCCATACTCAGTCCCCAGCCGCCTGGTGGCCAGGTGTCCCCACTTGCTCCCCAGCCTCCAGGGGGTGGCCGGGTGTCCATACTCGGTCCCCAGCCACCCCTATTTGTCCCGGTAACCTTTCCCACACTTTTCTTAGCCTGGCCTGCTTTAGGGCAGCATTGGCCGAGCCCACCGGACTATCAGACTCCTCCATTGGGCCCTGGCTTCTCCATCAGGG
The DNA here is from genome assembly GCF_046119375.1 of Phyllobates terribilis. Lineage (NCBI taxonomy): Eukaryota > Metazoa > Chordata > Amphibia > Anura > Dendrobatidae > Phyllobates > Phyllobates terribilis. The sequence goes on from NW_027362761.1 coordinate 846,287,556, forward strand.
GAGTTGAGAGTGCCAAGGTGAGGAGCATGATGAGGATGATAGAAGTTAGCATCTGCTTTGTTTTGTTGTAATGCAAGGGCATGTATGTAGTAGCGGCTAGGCCTGAGATGGTCCGCGTTTTGGCGCATATCCTACCTCCTCCGAGGATTGCTGGATGTTTTCCTGCTACTATCCAAGTTCTATGACTCCCGTTAAAACAAAGCTTCAGGTGATAAATGATGGATGAGGTATTGGCAAAGGAGAAAGAGCAGGAGGAACAGGGACCATTCACATCAATATCAGGCCAGTCAACCAGATATGTCTTGTAGGATATGTTTCTGTAACAAAAGGAGCGGTTCGGCTACACAGTTATAGGGCATACAGTGAGTGCAATGCCTACCAAAAATTTCGAGCCACTCCAATGCCCCTTGGAAATGACATGGAGGTCAGAGGGCGTTAACTAAACCTTTTTTTCCATTTATAGCAACTGGTCTCCCGTGCACTGTTGGCCTAAGCAGTGAATGGAAGGCTTTCCAAAAATTATGAGGAACTGCAATGCCCCTTACAAGAGCCATGTGTGGCACCCCAGGGGTCTGGTCACCACAGTAATAGAGATATTACGTCGGAGAGCAAGTGGGAGGTTTCCTGGTCAGGATCCCTTAAACATGCAACATTCTCCTGCCCCAATCCTGGGAGGGGAGAATTCTGCCCTTATAAACTGGATCTGGGGCGGGTTGAATGAGTCAGAGAACAGTCAGAGTCACAGTGAGAGCAAGGGAAAGTAACAGCAAGGAGCTCTGTAGGAGCTAGGAGCTAAAGACCAGGGGCTGGAAGCTGAGCAGAGCTCGCCCTGGCAGAAGACAATAGGAACCGGACACAGGAGTCCGAAGCTGTGAGGACTTATATATCCAGCAGTAGAAACCCGCCGGCAGGGGATTTCAGGTCCTCTGGCCATAGAAGCCCGGAAGCTCAGTCACAAGCAAGGGACCAGCACCGCCATCGTGGAGCGGAGGCTAACAGAAGTCCCCAAGTCACCAGCCATACGGGTGAGCACTACACGGTACACTCAGGGACATGGGCTACTTCTACCCGCTTACAGCAAGGTAGCCAGGAAGAGTGCAGACAGATGGGGAGGCCTACAACTCCACCTGGCCAGGGGAACTCCTGCTTGCTCACAGACTGACCAGGCCTCTTATGCTAGCCATTACTCCTGGGAGGGTCTACCTTATAATCATCAGTAAAGACCCTGAACTGCACTGCAAAGACTCTGAGTCATTCCTGCTGCGCTCGTGCACCATCACCCCCATCATCCACACTCACTGCCCTGAGGCTATACTCCTCCCAAGGGGAGTTATCCCATTCTATGCTGCGCACACAACACCAGCCTCAGCGGTCTGCCTCGCAGCGGTGGTACTCCCTGACCGTAATCCACGGGTGGCGCAGTCGGACAATTAACCTCAAAACCTAAGAAAGACTGCCACTGGTTTGACCAGCCTGAGCCACGGGACCGGGTCACAGCCATGGAGACTACAGACCCCTCAGACCCGGCACCGGGTATCCCACACACGTGTACACACGGCCCAGGGGGCGCGTCACATGCAGTACAGCATATTACAAACATAAGTCCCATTATTGGGGAGTGGGTGTCCCATGGTATTTGCTTATGCTTTCCAAGCAAAAGCTGCCAAAAATTAGGACGGATCAACTTGCAATGCCGCTTACTAGAGCCATGCAGTACAGCATATTACAAATATAAGTCCCATTATTGGGGAGTGGGTGTCCCATAGTATTTGCTTATGCTTTCCCAGCAAAAGCTGCCAAAAATTAGGACGGAGCAACTTGCAATGCCCCTTGCAAGAGCCATGCAGTACAGCATATTACAAACATAAGTCCCATTATTGGGGAGTGGGTGTCCCTTAGTATTTGCTTATGCTTTCCCAGCAAAAGCTGCCAAAAATTAGGACGGAGCAACTTGCAATGCCCCTTTCAAGAGCCATGCAGTACAGCATATTACAAACATAAGTCCCATTATTGGGGATTTGGTGTCCCATAGTATTTGCTTACGCCTTGCAAGCAAAAGCTGCCAAAAATAAGGATGGAGGAACTTGCAATGCTGGCACCCTGGTGGTATAGTGGTGGTGGAGGCTGAGGATAAGGAGAAGAAGATTAAACAGCCGAAACGTATACCCATGTGTGGGTGTGAAGCGGTGCATGTGAATACACCTCCCGAAATAACACAGTGGATTTGACTTTATGTTACTCTGCTGTCATTTGGTGGTGATGAGAAGTCTGGCCCAATCCAGCCCTTGTTCATTTTGATAAGGGTCAGCTTGTCAGCATTGTCAGTTGACAGGCAAGTGCGCTTATCAGTTATAATTCCCCCAGCGGCACTAAAAACACGAACCGATAACACGCTAGCGGCAGGGCAGGCCAGGACCTACAAGGCGTACAGAGCGAGTTCATTCCAAGTGTCCAGCTTGGATACCCAATAATTAAAAGGCACAGAGGAATCACGGAGGACGCTGGTACGATCGGCAATTTACTCCCTCACCATCTATTGAAACTTTACACTCCTTGTGAGAGTACCCCGCGCCTCAGGGCCTGTAAGCTGGGCTGGTGTCAGAAAACTGTCCCAGAACGTTGACAGTGTTCCCCTGCCTCTGCTGGATTGGAGTTGCATCTCTCTCGCCTGTACGCCTTGGTTGGGTAATGAACTGTGACCTCTGCCGCTAGCGTGTTCAGATGGGAATTTTTTTAAGAGTTCTGCAGCAAGGGCCTTCTGGTATTGCCCCATTTTTGTAGACCTCTCCACCTCAGGAATAAGAGAGTGAAAGTTCTCCTTGTAGCGGGGGTCTACAAGTGTCACCAAACAGTAATGACTGTCACCCAACATTTTCACAACGCGAGGGTCACGGTTATGGCAGCGTAACATAAAGTCAGCCATGCGTGCCAGACTGGTAACGGGCAAGATTTCCGTGTCCTCACTAGAGATGAGCGTTGTTCTACTCGAACTGTTCGCCAATCTCAAATTCGAGCTGTTTTGGGCGGTGTTCGAGCCGGTAGGCGAACACGAACAATTTGAGAAAAATTCGGCTGTTCGAGGTTATGTTCGATAACTGTTCGTGCACCAAAATCATAACTGGATTTTTTCTCAGTAATGATGAAAATTAATGTTAATACGCAGTTTGAGTGTACAGCGGGGCGGGGGGAGGGGCAGGGGATGGATCTCTGCAGGAACAATGAAGATCTCCATTTTTTTTTCTCTTTCCCGCATTTGCAGTGGGGAGGTGCAATCTGTCAGCCTATCAGCAGCGCACACACGGAGCGAAGTGCTTTTTTTCACACAAGCAAGGGCATGTGTGATTGGCAGTGTATGTCACATGTCCTTGCCCTATAAGACCAAGCCATTTTCCCCGTCGCCACCATTTTCTCACTGCTGCAGCTGCGTGTTAGACGGCACCGCTGTTGCTGTGTGCGCTATACCTTGTTAATTTCAAGCCAATTTTCGCACAAATATACAGATAGCTTGGGAGTAGGGAATAATTGTGATTGCAGTCCTTTTAAGGACTAGGTTACAGCATTTCCTACGACTTTTATCAGGCAGGTCTGTGCTCTTAAATAGATAGATTGTGGGAGTAAAGACTAATTGTAATTGGAGTCCTTTTCAGGACTAGGTTACATCAGTTCCTATCAGTTTTTGCCAGGCAGGTCTGTGCCAGTGCTGTGCAAGTTTTTTTCACAGCATTTGGCTGAATCTAGCAAAGCTAATCCTTTTTGGTCTATTGCAGAGTGTGTTAGTCAGTGGAGTAGCCTATCTGTGTTGCAAGATATACCACCTGTGTATAGAATACCAATTTTTTTACTGCACCTAGTGAAGTAAAATCTTTTGGGCATAGCATCATTCTATTAGTCCATCTATACTGACCTCCATCAGGTTGCAAACTGAATATAATTTTTTTCTGCATCTAGCTCTGAAAAAATATTTGGGCTTCTAGCAATGTGTGGGACTTGGTCTATTAGTCCATCTATACTGACCTCCATCAGGTTGCAAATTAAAAATAATTTTTTTCTGCATCTAGCTCTGAAAAAATATTTGGGCTTCTAGCAGTGTGTGGGACTTGGTCTATTAGTCTATCTATACTGACCTCCATCAGGTTGCAAATTAAAAATAATTTTTTTCTTCATTTAGCTCTGAAAAAATATTTGGGCTTCTAGCAGTGTGTGGGACTTGTTCTATTAGTCCTTCTATACTGACCTCCAGCAGGTTGCAAATTGAATATAATTTTTTTCTGCATCTAGCTCTGAAAAAATATTTGGGCTTCTAGCGGTGTGTGGGACTTGGTCTATTAGTCCATCTATACTGACCTCCATCAGGTTGCAAATTAAAAATAATTTTTTTCTGCATCTAGCTCTGAAAAAATATTTGGGCTTCTAGCGGTGTGTGGGACTTGGTCTATTAGTCTATCTATACTGACCTCCATCAGGTTGCAAATTAAAAATAATTTTTCTCTGCATCTAGCTCTGAAAAAATATTTGGGCTTCTAGCAGTGTGTGGGACTTGGTCTATTAGTCCATCTATACTGACCTCCATCAGGTTGCAAATTGAATAAAAAAATTTTCTGCATCTAGCTCTGAAAAAATATTTGGGCTTCTAGCGGTGTGTGGGACTTGGTCTATTAGTCCATCTATACTGACCTCCATCAGGTTGCAAATTAAAAATAATTTTTTTCTGCATCTAGCTCTGAAAAAATATTTGGGCTTCTAGCAGTGTGTGGGACTTGGTCTATTAGTCTATCTATACTGACCTCCATCAGGTTGCAAATTAAAAATAATTTTTTTCTTCATTTAGCTCTGAAAAAATATTTGGGCTTCTAGCAGTGTATGGGACTTGTTCTATTAGTCCTTCTATACTGACCTCCAGCAGGTTGCAAATTGAATATAATTTTTTTCTGCATCTAGCTCTGAAAAAATATTTGGGCTTCTAACGGTGTGTGGGACTTGGTCTATTAGTCCATCTATACTGACCTCCTTCAGGTTGCAAATTAAAAATAATTTTTTTCTGCATCTAGCTCTGAAAAAATATTTGGGCTTCTATCGGTGTGTGGGACTTGGTCTATTAGTCCATCTATACTGACCTCCATCAGGTTGCAAATTAAAAATAATTTTTTTCTGCATCTAGCTCTGAAAAAATATTTGGGCTTCTAGCAGTGTGTGGGACTTGGTCTATTAGTCCATCTATACTGACCTCCATCAGGTTGCAAATTGAATAAAAAAATTTTCTGCATCTAGCTCTGAAAAAATATTTGGGCTTCTAGCGGTGTGTGGGACTTGGTCTATTAGTCCATCTATACTGACCTCCATCAGGTTGCAAATTAAAAATAATTTTTTTCTGCATCTAGCTCTGAAAAAATATTTGGGCTTCTAGCGTTGTGTGGGACTTGGTCTATTAGTCCATCTATACTGACCTCCATCAGGTTGCAAATTAAAAATAATTTTTTTCTGCATCTAGCTCTGAAAAAATATTTGGGCTTCTAGCAGTGTGTGGGACTTGGTCTATTAGTCCATCTATACTGACCTCCATCAGGTTGCAAATTGAATAAAAAAAATTTCTGCATCTAGCTCTGAAAAAATATTTGGGCTTCTAGCGGTGTGTGGGACTTGGTCTATTAGTCCATCTATACTGACCTCCATCAGGTTGCAAATTAAAAATATTTTTTTTCTGCATCTAACCCAGCCAATAGTTTTGGCCTAATACCACAGTTTGGCCACTCAGCTCTGCTCGGTTACCATCCATTGTTTTTTTGTGCAAACAACTCCAGAGTTGTGAATTAGTTAACCACCAAAATGAGTGGAAAAAGGCCTGCTGCTGGTGGAAAGGGGAATAGGCGTGTTGGGAAGGGGAAAAAAGGTTGTGTCCGTGGGGTAGGTGCAGAAGAAAGACCATCTTCCAGCCAAACTAAAATGTCTACTTCTTTTAGCGGACAATGTGATAAGATCCCTTTCTTACGGCCACGCCAATCGCTACAAATTCCAGATGAGGCACAAAAACAGCAGGTGCTTCAACGGATATCAAGTGCTCCTTTAAGTGGGCTCTCCTCCACATCAACTTCAACATCACAAATACTCCAGTCCTCAAAGGTGTCACCCAAATCGCACTTGCTTCCTCACAGCTCCCAAATCTCCAGCTGCCCGTCTGAGTATGAGGTAGAACAGATGGTTGAGTCTGCAGAGCTGTTTACTCATACTATAGCCTGGGAATCAGAGGTCGACTCCAGCGCTTCTGTGAATCCAGACGAGGAAATGATCTGCACTGATGCCCAGAATCTTTATGAGTCGGATCCAGGACCAGACGCAGAAGGTTCTGACCATAATGTAGACCCTCATTCCCAAACTGTAACTCCTGTTGGTGGAGACAATGAGGAAGACGATGATAAGACTCAAATACCTGATTGGAGCGACAACTTTAGTTTTTTGTCAGGGCAGGAACAGGTTGGCTCTGAGGACGACGGGTGTGATAACGCACAGGGTGATGATGATGAGGTCGGAGATCCCACTTACTGTCAACCCACAGTCAGCCAAGAGATGAGGTCAGCAGAGGAGGTGGAGGAAGATGCTAGTGACGACGAGGTCAGGTTGCGCCTTCCTGGACAGAGACGTAGTACTGGAAGCACGTCAACAACTGCATCCTCAAACACAACTCTGCCTCTCACCACAAGTCGTGGTGGCTCTTCAGGTCGCATGGGTGCTAAGCCTTGCATAGCCTGGGCATTTTTTCAGATCGATAAAGATGACCCAACTCGTGTTATCTGTAACATTTGTCAGCAAAAGCTAAGTAGAGGCCAAAAAATACATAGTTTGAGTACTTCATGCATGAACCGGCACATGGACATGAAGCATAAGTTGCAGTGGGAAGCTCAGTGTGCTACAATGCGGTCTAGCCGGCCGGGCCAACCACCGTCTGCCATATCTTGTGCATCCGCAGCCTCTTCATCCTCTGTGACTGGGGGGACAGCAGTCACACCTGTTTTGGGGCGCAGACCTGCCACCTCTTTACCCGCAACAGCCAGCGTGATTGGCAGGTCTTCATTTTCTTTGGAGGTGGTAACACCAGCTGGTCTTGAGCGCTGTCCGACATCGATAGCACCACCTTTGGATCAAGGCAACCTAACATGTCCGCCTGCATCTTCCTCACAGACCGGCAGTTTGCCGGGGACACCCTTATCAACCCCGTCTAAGCACAATAGCCAGCCCTCGGTCCCTCAGATGTGGACAAGTAAAAGACCATTTCCTCCTAGCCATGAGAAAGCTAAGAGGTTGAATTTCACCATCTGCAAGCTCTTGGCTACAGAAATGCTGCCTTTCTGCCTGGTGGACACAGAGGATTTTCGAGACCTTATGTCCGTCGCAGTGCCCCAGTACCAGATGCCCAGTCGGCACTACTTCTCAAAGAAAGGTGTGCCTGCGCTCCACCAGCATGTCGCACACAACATCACCGCTTCTTTGAGAAACTCTGTGTGTGACAGGGTGCATTTCACCACAGACACTTGGACGAGTAGGCATGGACAGGGGCGTTACATGTCGCTGACTGGGCACTGGGTAACTATGGTGACAGCAGGACAAGGGGCTGCTGTCCAAGTCTTGCCGTCCCCACGAGTTGTGCGTCAATCCTCTTTATGTCATTTTTCCTCCACTGCTTCTGCCTCCTCAACCTCCTCTCGGTCTTCCACCTGCACCCAAAGCCTGTCTGGTCATGCCACAAGCTTTCTAACTGCGCAGAAGGGATCCTGCACACCTCCTTACTATGCTGGCAGTAGGGCTCAACGTCATCAGGCGGTTTTTACATTGAAATGTCTGGGAAATGTGAGTCACACAGCTGAGGAGTTGTGGTCAGCTCTGGAGAACCAATTTCATGAATGGTTGTCTCCACTGGACCTGAAACCAGGGAAGGCCGTGTGCGACAATGCTGCAAACCTGGGTGCGGCCCTTCGCCGGGGCAATGTCACACACGTGCCTTGTATGGCTCACGTGTTGAACCTGGTTGTCCAGCAATTTTTAGCCCACTATCCCAGACTAGATGGCCTTCTGCAGAGGGCACGGTCGCTGTGTGCTCACTTCCGCCGTTCGCATCCCGCAGCTCAGCGACTTACATCTCTACAGAAGTCGTTGGGCCTGCCACTTCACCGGCTAAAATGCGATGTGCCTACCCGGTGGAATTCAACTCTGCACATGTTGCAGCGACTGTGGCAGCACCGACAAGCCCTGGTGCAATACGTTCTGACGTATAGCCTGGGCCAACGAGATTCAGAGGTGGGGCAAATCACGCTGGAGGAGTGGTCTCAGATCAGGGACCTATGCACCCTTCTGCACAGTTTTGAAATGGCGACGAAGATGTTTAGTGCTGACAATGCCATTATTAGCATGACTATTCCGGTGATTTACATGCTGGAGCACATGTTAAACAGAATTCGGAGTCAGGTGGTGGCACAAGAGGAGGTGGAAGAAGTAGAGGAGGAGGAGTTGTATGCGGAAGGGCTAACATCTGCAAGGTCCAGAAGGTCGGCAGCACCAAGGCGGCAGGCATGTGAGGGTGGGGGAGATGGTTTTACCAGGGCGCATGGTAGCAGCCAAACTAGTGAGGAAGGTGCAGGAGCCCAGGAAGAAGTGGAGGACGAACTGATGGAAGACTCATCAGATGAGGGAGACCTTGATCACATTTCTGTTGTGCGAGGTTGGGGGGAGAGGACAGAGGAAGGAAGCATGATTGTTACCTCGCCACCAACACAACAGGGACTTGGTGCTCCTGGATGCGCAACACACATGAGTGCCTTCTTGCTGCACTACCTGCAACATGACCCTCGAATTGTGAGAATTAGAAATAATCCTGACTACTGGGTTGCCACACTGTTAGATCCCCGGTACAAAAGTAAATTTGCAGAAATTATTCCTGCCATAGAAAGGGATGCACGCATGCAGGAGTATCAGCAGAGACTGTTGCAGAATCTTACATGTGCTTTTCCACAAAATACCAGTGGTGCACGTAGTGAATCTCACAGTTCCAACTTGCCAACCGTGGGACCGTCAAGTGTTCAGCACTCAAACCGTAACAGAACCACAGTATCTGCTGGTAACATCAATTTTGCGGAATCATTTCACCACTTTTTTAGCCCATCCTTTGCAAGGCCACAGAAGACAAGAAGTCTGACACATAGTCAACACCTAGAGACGATGGTACAGGAGTATCTCCAAGTAAACATTGAAGCCACGACTGTGTCACTGGACCCTTGCTCTTTTTGGGCTTCCAATCTGGATAAATGGCCGGAGCTAGCCACTTACGCCTTGGAGATCTTGTCATGCCCCGCAGCCAGCGTTCTGTCTGAACGTGTGTTCAGCGCTGCTGGTGGTGTGCTGACAGATAAGCGCACGCGGCTCTCCACTGATAATGTAGACAGACTCACGTTCATAAAGATGAACAAATCATGGATCCGAAACGACTTTTCTACCCCTGTGTCATCCTGGGGAGAGTAAAAGCTTGATGATTGGTTAAAATCACCCTACCAACCGTTTTAAGCTTTCAAATTACTAATCATGTTTATCTGTATCTTGACTGGAAAATAATTTGGGCTTTGTAGCAGTGTGCAGCACTGATCCTATTAGGCCATCTATAATAAGCTTCACCAGATTTAAAATTAAAAATAATTTTTAGCTGCATCTAGCCCGGAAAATAATTTTGGGGCTCCGAGATGCGCAAGACACATAAGTGCCTTCTTGCTGCACTACCTGCAGCATGACCCTCATATTGTCAGAATTCGAAGTAATCATGACTACTGGGTTGCCACACTCTTAGATCCCCCAAACTTTTCGATCAACCTTTTCATTTTAATAAAGACCAAAAAAATGGTCATTTTTGAAATTATAAGCATTAGCAGGTTGTTAGAAACTGAAATCAAACAGTTTTCAACTCAAAACTTTATTCTAGGTGATGTTACATTTTCACATAGGACCCCTTGTTCGAAAGGAGCTTCTGAACTCTCTCGTCCATTGAATTTGTCAGGTTTTGGATAGTTTCTGCTTCAATTGTTTTGCATGAGGACAGAATACCCTCCCAGAGCTGTTGCTTAGATGTGAACTGCCTCCCGCCATCATAGACACTCCTTTTAATGATGCTCCAAAGGTTCTGAATGGGGTAGAGGTCAGGGGAGCATGGGGGTCACATCATAAGTTTGTCCCCTTTTATGCCCATATCAGCCAGAGATGCAGATGTTTTATGTGCAGCATGAGATGGTGCATTATCATGCAGAAAAATGATCTTGCTGTGAAATACACGGTTCTTCTTCTTGAACCATGGCAGAAAGTGCTGTTTGAGAAAATCCACATACATTATGGAGTTCATCTTTAGCGCCTTCAGGGATCCTAAAGGGGCCGACAATCTCTCTCCCCATGATTCCAGCCCAAAACATTACTCCACCTCCTCCTTGTTGGCGCTGTAGCCGTGTTTGCGTGGGGTGTCCATCAACCAGCCATCCTCCACTCCATCCATCTGGACCATCGAGCGCTGCACGGCACTCATCCGTGAACAAAACAGTTTTGAAATCAGTCTTCATGTAATGTTTGGCCCACTGGAGCCGTTTCTGCTTGTGTGAAGTGGATAGAGGAGGTCGACAGGATGGCGTATGCACAGCTGCAAACCTCTGAAAGACCCTGCATCTTGTTGTTCGGGGGACGTTGGAGGCACAAGCAGCTTCAAAAACTTGTCTGCTGCTATGACAAGGCTTTTTTGCCGCTGCTCTTTCAACCTGACGTAATTGCCTGTAGGAAAGAGTCCTCAATTTGCCCTTATCAGCACACACACGTGTGTACTGTGAATCAGCTACATACTTCTTGATTGCCAAGACACTTCATCCTGATCATCGCACAATGTTGATTGTAGTCATGCCTTGACCTAAACACTCCACAATTTGTTGCTTCTCAGCAGCCGACACATCCTTTTTCTTTCCCATTTTGGCAGAAAATGTAGGCTGCTTAATAATGTGAGAGAGCCTTCTTAAGTAGTCTTGCCTTTCATTGGACACACCTGCCAAACTAATTAGCACAGGTGTCTGCAATTGCTTACAGTGATATAAAGAGCCCTGACACACATCACCATCAATGAGTTTAACTGACAAACAAACAAATTCTTCCCTTATCACTCCTAAACACTTTTTGCATAATAATTTGGAACGCGGTGTACATGTGCTTTTCCACAAAACACCAGTGGTTCACGTAGTGAATCTTACAGTTCTCACTTGCCAACCGTGGTCTGTATGGAATTGTTCAATAAAGGGCCCAAAATTAAGATAACATAGATGGGAGAGGTCTCTATGAATAGGAATTCCTAAGTATTTGATACCCTGTGAGGGCCAGGCAAAGGGAAAATTGGACTGGATGGAATCCTATATGGATTTAGGGAGGGAGACATCGAGGGCCTCAGACTTCGCTGCATTGATTTTAAAATTTTACCATGTAACAAAGTGATCTATTTCAGCCATAACAGCAGGGATGGATATATGTGATTGAGTGATATATACTAGGACATCATCAGCAAATAGAGAGCACTTGTACTCGGTGCCTCCCACCTCAATCCACCTAATATTGGGGTTATGGCGAATTGATGAGAGCAGGTGCTCCGTCACTAGGATGTATAAGAGAGGGGACAGAGAACATCCCTGCCTTGTCCCATTGGTGATTGTGAAAGGTGATGAAAATGTTCTGACGCACCGCCTGGGCCTTGGGACACCCGGAGCCGGACCCTTTTTGGTGGATGCTGGTGGTTGTAGTCTTCGTGGCGGCGATCCGGTTCCGTGGCTCAGGGCGGTCAAACCAGTGGCGGAACTATTTATGTGGTTTTGATGTTTAAATGTCCGACTACGCCACCCGTGGATTGCGGTCAGAGTGAACCGCCGCTACAGGGCAGACCGCTAAGGCTGGTGTTGTGGGTGCAGAAGAGCGTAGCATAACTCCCCACGGGAGGAGTATAGCCTCAGGGCAGTGTATGCGGAGGATGGGGGTGATGGTGCAGGGCAGCAGCAGTAACGACACGGAGTCAGTGATGCAGTTCAGGGCCTTTACTCACAGTTCTTATTATCCAGACCACGTCTGCAGGTAACGGCTGCCCACGTCGTACTGTGCTCACCAGGTGAGGGGCTCAGACAACTCCCAGATAACTTTGGAGCGCTTCACAGGACCCCCTTTGTGTGTCCTTTGTCTGGCCTTTCTTACCAACACTTCTGTCCGGCTGCCTCGGGCCTCCTCTTGGTAAACTTGGCGCCAGTTTCCCTGACCCTATGTGGTGCCTTCCTAGCGGGTGGAGCAAGGGGCTGCGCCACATAAAATGTCAGAGCCTCCGGTTTCTAGCTGAGGGTCGTTTCCTGCCTCCACTAGTTCGGGGACCGGTCTCCCCCTTTGGCCTGACCCCTCCACGCAGGTGGATTCGGGCGTGCGGTGGCGACTCGCCCGTCCGCACCCCTGGGATCCCTTCATTCCTCGTTCCTGGAGCCTTCTCCGCTCCTCTTCCTTCCTTCTCCCTCTTGCAGGCCTGGGCCTCTGTTACTAGGCCCGCCTCCGGAGCAGAGCTCATGCAGAGCCCCTGCTCCCTGCCACTTCTGCTCAGACTTCTCTGCACTGAACTAAGATGGTGCCCACCTTTTATACTCCCTTCTCAATGCACCCAGGAACTGCTTCCTCCCTGCTCCTGCACTGCAGGGTTCCCCTTCCTCAGTGTTCCCTACCCCCACTCCAGCCAGGGACAGGGACTGTCGTGCCCATCTCAGGGGCATATTGGTCGCCCTGCCCCACGGCAATGTGGTGTAATGTATGCAGGTGTCGGGTCCTGATCCACACTCCATCCTTATCTGACAGTGAGATATCACACCTCTGGGTGAGGTGCAATACGTCTGTAGCAACCGAGCCCTCGGTGCTACAGTTCCATTTATCTTCAGCCTAGGTGACGTATTGTGATACAGGGCCGTGATTTTGGCTATAAAAGGGTCCCCTAGACCCCTACCCCAAGCTTTTTAAGAGAATCATATATGGCGTGCCAGGAGACTCTATGGAATGCTTTCTCAGCATCCAACGAGAGTATCTACTTACAAATTTTTAACTGCATCTAGCCCAGGAAATACTTTGTGCCTAGTAGCAGTGTCTGCTAGTCAGCGGATTATCCCGGCTGTTAAGCAAGCTACACCACCTGTAGTTTGGACACTTAATTTTTTCAAAGGAAATGCTTCGGGACCACGGGATACTTAGTGAAGAGCATCAGGAGGCACCCCAAGGCATAGGGGCTGGGACTGGCACTAGGATGCCTTGCGGTGGACAGCCGAGCTCGATCCTTATAAAAGCTTTTTAACTGCAGCAGCTTTAGTGGACGCTACTGGAGCTGGAATTACGCGGCTGCTGGCATGAGACTTGCCCTCCAATAGATCCTTGTAAATGGTTTTAAAGTGTATTCACTCAAATTAGAGGGACAATTTAAATTAAAAAGCTTAGAGCTGCCTCAACCACAGGGGGGCTCTCTCGACCCACCAGCGGACAGGCACCAGTATTGGGAGAGGGGGGCTGGCCGTCAGGGTTCACCGCGGCTCTGGCACAAACCCGGCGACACGGAGGTGGCACGGGCAGGAGCGAACTGAACGTGTCGGCTTCTCACTTTTTGGATTTTAGAAGGGCATGACATGCCTATATTTGTGTCTCCCCCTCCTTTTACTCCTCCACCTCTTTTCTTTTCGCATGACTATATGTACTTGTCACTTTTCCATGTGTTAGTTGTGTCTTCTGAGCAGTTTGTCAGCTTTTGGACACCTTTGAAGGTGTTTTCTATGTGTTTCTATGTGTTTTTGTTTGCCTGCCATTGGTTTTAACGGTGTTCGACGAACAGTTCGACGAACAGTTCGGCGAACACACGGGTGTTCGACGAACCGAACCGAACTCGAACACTACGGGGGTGGCTCAACACTAGTCCTCACCAAGATGACGACTGATCATGCTCTCCTCCTCCTCCTCTTCCTCCTCCCCCCTGTCCTCAGGCCACCCACGCTGAACCGACGGTATGACACTTGTACAGGTGCTACCGTCTACAACGCATGATAGCAGCTCCTGTTCTTCCTCCTCCTCCTCCTCCTCCTCTCCCTCATTATCCCCCAATGCACGTTGGGATGAGATGAGGCTGGGCTGTGTGTAATCGCCCGCTACGGCTTCTTGATCCATCTCATCATACTCTGGCTGCAATGCCTCCTCTTTAATTCTCTGCAGAGAGCGTTGCAAAAGACAGACAAGTGGGATGCTGACACAAAGGTTTGGCGTCATTGCCACTCACCATCTTGGTGGCCTCCTCAAAGTTTGTCAGGATGGTACATATGTTAGACATCCAGGTCCACTCCTGAGGTCTTATGTGTGGAGTCTGACCTGAATATTGACGGCCTTGTTGCAGCTGGTACTCCACAACTGCTCTCTTCTGCTCACAAATCCTTTGCAACATGTGGAGGGTAGAGTTCCAACGTGAGGGGACATCACACACCTGTCGGTGTGCCGGAAGCTGCAAACGCTGCTGCAACACAGCAAGGGCGGTGGAAGCTGTATCCGACTTGCGAAAATGAGCTGACAGGCGGCGTACTTTCACGAGCAGATCTGGCAACTCGGGGTACGATTTAAGAAACCGCTGAACCACGAGGTTAAGCACATGAGCCAGGCATGGTACGTATGTGATCTCACCTCGCCTCAGAGCCGCCACCAGGTTACGACCATTGTCACACACGACCATGCCGGGATGTAGGTTCAGCTGTCTCAGCCACAGATCTGCCTGCTCTTTCACAGCTGTCCACAACTCACAAGCAGTGTGAGGTTTATCACCTAAGCTTATGAGTTTCAGCACAGCCTGTTGCCGCTTGGCGGAGGCAGTACTGCAATGCTTCCAGCTTGTAACTGCTGTGGTGATATCTGAGATGGAGGCTGAACATGAGGAGGAGGAGGAGGATGCGCAGGAGCTGTACAATGTGGGGGCAACTCTGACTCACATAGGGCCCGCAATCCTCGGTGTGGGGAGGATGTGTTCCTTTCCAAGGTCCGACTGGGTCCCGGCTTCCACTATGTTTACCCAGTGTGCCGTCAGAGAGATGTACCGTCCCTGGCCACAAGCACTTGTCCACGTGTCCATTGTCAGGTGGACTCTCCCAGTAACTGCGTTGTTGAGGGCACGGCAGATGCTTTGGGATATGTACTTGTGCAGTACGGGGATGGCACACCGGGCAAAATAGTGTCGGCTGGGGACCGAGTACCGAGGGACGGCCACCGCCATAAGATTGAGGAAGGATTCCATCTCCACCAGCCTAAAAGGCAGCATTTCCAATGCAAGCAGTCGTGAAATGTGCGAATTTAGGACTGTGGCCTGTGGGGCGTTAGCTGCGAATTTCCGCTTTCGTTCAAAGGTCTGGGATATGGACAATTGAACGCTGCGGTGGGACGTGGACGTGGATGTTGATGCTGATTCTTGAGAAACTGCCATAACAAGTGAAGACTGAGAGGAGGGGGCATCTCTACATGCAGTAGGGACAGGGGATTGCCTTGCACACACAACAGGGGTTCTATTGCACGCACAACAGTGGAAGAAGCAGTGGTGACACCCGCTGACACTGGTCGTGGACCCTGGGTTTCACCCCACAAAGTCGGGTGCTTTGCTGCCATGTGCCTGATCATGCTGGTGGTGGTCAGGCTGGTAGTTTTGTCACCCCTGCTTATGCTGGCATGGCAGGTGGAACATATGGCCTTTTTGGGGTTATCAGCAGAGTCTTTAAAAAAATTCCAGACTCTGGAAGACCTACCGCTTGTACTGGCAACGTCCCTCGTGATGGTGTTACGGGGAACAGTTGCCTGCCTTCTGTCTGCGGCCACCACACTGCTTCTTCCTGCCTGTTGGGGTACTCTGCCTCCCTCCCCCTGTGTGCTGCTGTCCTCACTCTGCATGTCCTCCTTTCACGTTGGGTCAGTTACTAGATCATCCACCACCTCCTCCTCTTCCACTTGTGCACCACGATCCTCCTCCTCACTTCCTGGCAATTGTGTCTCGTCATCGTCCACCTCTTGTGACAGATTGCCAACGTCGACTTCCTGTGGCCGTGGCTGTTCAAATATTTTGGCATCGCAACATGGGATCTCCTCTTCCACCACTTCAAGTGTATCAGGCGAGGGGCCCAAATATGGAAATGGACCAGTGAACAGCTCTTCAGAGTGTCCAAGTGTGGGATCACTTGCTGTCTGACGTCACTCGGCATGGTGGGAGGAAGGAGCATCAGGGTGAGGAGGAGTATGCGGTCGAGACTCACGGCTACTAAGATTTGACCGTGTGGAAGACAGACCGGAGGTGGTGGTGCCCAGGTAACTGGAAGTATTATTTGCTATCCAATTAATAACCTGTTCACACTGATCAGTTCTCAATACTGGTGTTGTTCTGTGCTTCCCTATTAATTCGGTCAAGAAGTGGGAGCGAGAAGATGTGGCTGTTGGTTGTGGCACATTTTCACTTTGGCCACGGCCCCGTCCTCTGCACGAACCATCACCAGAATGTCCACTTCCACGTCCCTTGCCACGCGCCTTGCCCATTGTAAATGAAGTAAAATAGCTTACACTTGCACTATCAATGGAAAAGGGTAATAAAGAGTAGATTAGAACCGTGGAAGAGGAAAACCACAGTTATTGTTTACTGGGGTATTCCACACTTTTTTAAATAGAGATATTTGCGGCTGAACAGTGAGCGACACACTCAAACTGCTTTTTTTTTAGATACCAAAGGCCCAAAACTGGATAGTACAGCGATTTGACCCGTGGAACTGCGAAACCACACTGGGTTGTCGGGCCTACACAAGACTATTTTCAACAGATATATTTTTGTGTCACAACAGTCAGGAGACACTACTGTTTTTCCTTACGGAAAAAACTACCAAAAGCTGAATAATAGAGATTTTTTACCGTGGGATGGCAAAACCACAGTTATTGTTTACTGGGGTATACCACACTTTTTTAAATAGAGATATTTGTGGCTGAATAGTGAGCGACACACTCAAAC
Source organism: Phyllobates terribilis (assembly GCF_046119375.1). Classification (NCBI taxonomy): domain Eukaryota; kingdom Metazoa; phylum Chordata; class Amphibia; order Anura; family Dendrobatidae; genus Phyllobates; species Phyllobates terribilis. Next base: position 846,304,624 of record NW_027362761.1, read on the forward strand.
TGCTTTTTTTTTAGATACCAAAGGCCCAAAACTGGATAGTACAGCGATTTGACCGGTGGAACTGCGAAACCACACTGGGATGTCGGGCCTAAACAAGACTATTTTCAACAGATATATTTTTGTGTCACAACAGTCAGGCGACACTACTGTTTTTCTTTACGGAAAACACTACCAAAACCTGAATAATAGAGATTTTTTACCGTGGGATGGCAAAACCACAGTTATTGTTTACTGGGGTATACCACACTTTTTTAAATAGAGATATTTTTGCGGCTGAACAGTGAGCGACACACTCAAACTGCTTTTTTTTTAGATACCAAAGGCCCAAAACTGGATAGTACAGCGATTTGACCAGTGGAACTGCGAAACCACACTGGGATGTCGGGTCTACACAAGACTATTTTCAACAGATAAATTTTTGTGTCACAACAGTCAGGATACATTACTGTTTTTCTTTACGGAAAAAACTACCAAAAGCTGAATAATAGAGATTTTTTACCGTGGGATGGCAAAACCACATTTATTGTTTACTGGGGTATACCACACTTTTTTAAATAGAGATATTTGCGGCTGAACAGTGAGCGACACACTCAAACTGCTTTTTTTTTTAGAAACCAAAGGCCCAAAACTGGATAGTACAGCGATTTGACCCATGGAACTGCGAAACCACACTGGGATGTCGGGCCTACACAAGACGATTTTCAACAGATATATTTTTGTGTCACAACAGTCAGGAGACACTACTGTTTTTCTTTACGGAAAAAACTACCAAAAGCTGAATAATAGAGATTTTTTACCGTGGGATGGCAAAACCACAGTTATTGTTTACTGGGGTATACCACACTTTTTTAACTAGAGATATTTGCGGCTGAACAGTGAGCGACACACTCAAACTGCTTTTTTTTTAGATACCAAAGGCCCAAAACTGGATAGTACAGCGATTTGACCCGTGGAACTGCGAAACCACACTGGGATGTCGGGCCTACACAAGACTATTTTCAACAGATATATTTTTGTGTCACAACAGTCAGGAGACACTACTGTTTTTCTTTACGGAAAAAACTACCAAAACCTGAATAATAGAGATTTTTTACCGTGGGATGGAAAAAAGACAGTTATTGTTTACTGGGGTATACCACATTATTTTAAATAGAGATATTTGCGGCAGAACAGTGAGCGACTCACTCAAACTGCTTTTTTTTTTAGATACCAAAGGCCCAAAACAGGAAAGTACAGCGATTTGACCCGTGGAACTGCGAAACCACACTGGGATGTCGGGCCTACACAAGACTAGTTTCAACAGATATATTTTTGTGTCACAACAGTCAGGAGACACTACTGTTTTTCTTTACAGAAAAAACTACCAAAAGCTGAATAATAGAGATCTTTTACCGTCGGATGGCAAAACCACAGTTATTGTTTACTGGGGTATACCACACTTTTTTAAATAGAGATATTCGCGGCTGAACAGTGAGCGACACACTCAAACTGCTTTTTTTTTAGATACCAAAGGCCCAAAACTGGATAGTACAGCGATTTGACCCGTGGAACTGCGAAACCACACTGGGATGTCGGGCCTACACAAGACTATTTTCAACAGATATATTTTTGTGTCACAACAGTCAGGATACATTACTGTTTTTCTTTACGGAAAAAACTACCAAAAGCTGAATAATAGAAATTTTTTACCGTGGGATGGCAAAACCACATTTATTGTTTACTGGGGTATACCACACTTTTTTAAATAGAGATATTTGCGGCTGAACAGTGAGCGACACACTCAAACTGCTTTTTTTTTAGATACCAAAGGCCCAAAACTGGATAGTACAGCGATTTGACCCATGGAACTGCGAAACCACACTGGGATGTCGGGCCTAAACAAGACGATTTTCAACAGATATATTTTTGTGTCACAACAGTCAGGAGACACTACTGTTTTTCTTTACGGAAAAAACTACCAAAAGCTGAATAATAGAGATTTTATACCGTGGGATGGCAAAACCACAGTTATTGTTTACTGGGGTATACCACACTTTTTTAACTAGAGATATTTGCGGCTGAACAGTGAGCGACACACTCAAACTGCTTTTTTTTTAGATACCAAAGGCCCAAAACTGGATAGTACAGCGATTTGACCCATGGAACTGCGAAACCACACTGGGATGTCGGGCCTACACAAGACTATTTTCAACAGATATATTTTTGTGTCACAACAGTCAGGAGACACTACTGTTTTTCTTTACGGAAAAAACTACCAAAACCTGAATAATAGAGATTTTTTACCGTGGGATGGAAAAACCACAGTTATTGTTTACTGGGGTATACCACACTATTTTAAATAGAGATATTTGCGGCAGAACAGTGAGCGACTCACTCAACCTGCTTTTTTTTTAGATACCAAAGGCCCAAAACAGGAAAGTACAGCGATTTGACCCGTGGAACTGCGAAACCACACTGGGATGTCGGGCCTACACAAGACTAGTTTCAACAGATATATTTTTGTGTCACAACAGTCAGGAGACACTACTGTTTTTCTTTACGGAAAAAACTACCAAAAGCTGAATAATAGAGATTTTTTACCGTGGGATGGCAAAACCACAGTTATTGTTTACTGGGGTATACCACACTTTTTTAAAAAGAGATATTTGCGGCTGAACAGTGAGCGACACACTCAAACTGCTTTTTTTTTAGATACCAAAGGCCCAAAACTGGATAGTACAGCGATTTGACCCGTGGAACTGCGAAACCACACTGGGATGTCGGGCCTACACAAGACTATTTTCAACAGATATACTTTTGTGTCACAACAGTCAGGAGACACTACTGTTTTTCTTTACGGAAAAAACTACCAAAAGCTGAATAATAGAGATTTTTTACCGTGGGATGGCAAAACCACAGTTATTGTTTACTGGGGTATACCACACCTTTTTAAGTAGAGATATTTGCGGCTGAAAAGTGAGCGACACACTCAAACTGTTTTTTTTTTAGATACCAAAGGCCCAAAACTGGATAGTACAGCGATTTGACCCGTGGAACTGCGAAACCACACTGGGATGTCGGGCCTACACAAGACTATTTTCAACAGATATACTTTTGTGTCACAACAGTCAGGAGACACTACTGTTTTTCTTTACGGAAAAAACTACCAAAAGCTGAATAATAGAGATTTTTTACCGTGGGATGGCAAAACCACAGTTATTGTTTACTGGGGTATACCACACCTTTTTAAGTAGAGATATTTGCGGCTGAAAAGTGAGCGACACACTCAAACTGTTTTTTTTTTAGATACAAATGGCTCAAAATGGATAACACAGAGGTTTGAACCGTGGAAGTGCAAAACAACACTTCTGTTTCTCTAGTCTACACCAGACTATTTTCAACAGTTATATTTGTGTCTGAAAAATCAGAGACACGCTTTTTTTTTGGGGGGGGACACACCAAAAGGTTAATAAAACGGGTATTTGTACAGTGTGAAGGAGGAAAAAAAAAGGAGGATTTAGATGAAAAAAAAAGGATTTTTCCTGGCCCCCGACACCTGGTGCTAAGTCCAGCAATTTCAGCAACAGGAGCACACAGGACTGTAATGCAGCATTTGCTGGTATAACCACTGTGTCTCCTAAACATCCTGCCTGCCTGGTATCTGGGATGGATATTAGTCCTGAAAAGGACTGTTTGTTTGTTCTGGCAGCCTTTACAGACCCTACACTAACTATTTCGCAGTTTATATCTCTCCCTAAATCAGCAGCGCTGTCCCTACACTGTCTAATCCGGAGCGACTGTGTCCAAGATGGCGGTGCCACGTTTTAAATACTCGAGGTGACGCTGTGCGGCCAGCCAATCATGGTAATGCCCACAACCAACATGGCTGCAGCATTACAGTGACTGGCTGGCAATCCCTGCATGTTCATTGGCTCTGTAAAGAGCGCCAAACATGCAGGGCGGAGACCCGAGCTCCCGCCCGAGTAACGCGGAAATGCTCGGTGCTCGCCGAACATCCCGAGTAGCGTGATGCTCGGGCCAGTACCGAGCAGTGTCGAGCATGTTAGCTCAACACTAATAGGTATTCCACATCTACAGCAATATATATATATTGTATATATGCATCTGAACTAACAGTCCTAAGGAATAATCCAGCTGCATATATTATTACTGGTAATAGCAGGAGTTAGGCAGGCAGAGTTTGTGGAGAGTGTATAAAGCAGAATAGGGTCCATTGCACCTGCTGTCTGCTGCTATTACTGATATCCACAGCCCTAGATTTCAGAGCTAATTTTTTTTTTGCTCTTAATCCTGATTATTTTCTTAAAAATATAGTACATAATTTTAAGGCTCCATTTGCTTGCTAGCAGAATACAGCCATATATTTTTTATTTTTTATTTTCCTTGCATTGCTATATTGTGGAAGCAGAGAAACTTGTCCATCATCACAAATGATCTGATATTACTGCCGTAATAATTGTGACATTTTTTGGAGCGTGCCAAATAGAGATGAGCGGTGTTCGACTCGAACTGTTCGCCAATCTCAAATTCGAGCTGTTTTGGGCGGTGTTCGAGCCGTTCAGCGAACATGAACGATTTGGAAAAAATTCGGCTGTTCGAGGTTATGTTTGATAACTGTTCGTGCACCAAAAGCATAACTTGATTTTTTCTCAGTAACGCTGAAAATTAATGTTAATACGCAGTTTGAGTGTACAGCGGGGCAGGGGAAGGGGCAGGGGATGGATCTCTGCAGGAATAATGAAGAACTCCATTTTTTTTTCTCTTTCCCGCATTTACAGCGGGGAGGTCCAGTCTGTCAGCCTATCAGCAGTGCACACACGGAGCGAACTGCTTTTTTTCACACAAGCAAGGGCATGTGTCATTGGCAGTGTATGTCACATGTCCTTGCCCTATAAGACCCAGCCATTTTCCCCGTCACCACCATTTTCTCACTGCTGCAGCTGCGTGTTAGACGGCACCACTGTTGCTGTGTGCGCTAAACTTTGTTAATTTCAAGCCAATTTTCGCACAAATCTACAGATAGCTTGGGAGTAGGTAAAAGTTGTGATTGCAGTCCTTTTAAGGACTAGGTTACATCTTTTCCTACGACTTTTATCAGGCAGGTCTGTGCTCTTAAATAGATAGGTTGTGGGAGTAAAGACCAATTGTAATTGCAGTCCTTTTCAGGGCTAGGTTTCATCAGTTCCTATCACTTTTATCAGGCAGGTCTGTGCTCTTAAATAGATAGGTTGGGAGTAAAGACTAATTGAAATTGCAGTCCTTTCAGGGCTAGGTTACATCAGTTCCTATCACTTTTTGCCAGGCAGGTCTGTGCCAGTGCTGTGCAAGTTTTTTTCACAGCATTTGGCTAGATCTAGTAAAGGAAATCCTTTTTGGCCTATTGCAGAGTGTGTTAGTCAGTGGAGTAGCCTATCTGTGTTGCAAGCTACACCACCTGTGTATAGAATACAATTTTTTTTACTGCACCTAGTGAAGTAAAACCTTTTGGGCATAGCATCATTCTATTAGTCCATCTATACTAACCTCCACCAGGCTGCAAATTCAATATAATATTTTTCTGCATCGAGCTCTGAAAAAATATTTAGGCTTCTAGCAGTGTGTGGGACTTGTTCTATTAGTCCATCTATACTAACCTCCATCAGGTTGCAAATTCAATATAATTTTTTTCTGCATCTAGCTCTGAAAACATATTTGGGCTTCTAGCAGTGTGTGGGACTTGTTCTATTAGCCCATCTATACTGACCTCCATCAGGTTGCAAATTCAATAAAATTTTTCTCTGCATCTAGCTCTGAAAAAAATATTTAGGCTTCTAGCAGTGTGTGGGACTTTTTCTATTAATCCATCTATACTGACCTCCATCAGGTTGCAAATTCAATATAATTTTTCTCTGCATCTAGCTCTGAAAAAATATTTTGGCTTCTAGCAGTGTGTGGGACTTGGTCTATTAGTCCATCTATACTAACCTCCATCAGGTAGCAAATTCAATATAATTTTTTTCTGCATCTAGCTCTGAAAAAATAATTAGGCTTCTAGCAGTGTGTGGGACTTGGTCTATTAGTCCATCTATACTGACCTCCATCAGGTTGCACATTCAATATAATTTCTTTCTGCATCTAGCTCTGAAAAAATATTTCAGCTTCTAGCAGTGTGTGGGACTTGTTCTATTAGTCCATCTATACTGACCTCCATCAGGTTGCAAATTCAATATAATATTTCTCTGCATCTAGCTCTGAAAAAATATTTCAGCTTGTAGCAGTGTGTGGGACTTGTTCTATTAGTCCATCTATACTAACCTCCACCAGGTTGCAAATTAAAAATAATTTTTATCTGCATCTAGCTCTGAAAAAATATTTAGGCTTCTAGCAGTGTGTGGGACTTGGTCTATTAGTCCATCTATACTAACCTCCATCAGGTTGCAAATTCAATATAATTTTTTTCTGCATCTAGCTCTGTAAAAATATTTCAGCTTCTAGCACTGTGTGGGACTTGTTCTATTAGTCCATCTATACTGACCTCCATCAGGTTGCAAATTCAATATAATTTTTTTCTGCATCTAGCTCTGAAAAAATATTTCAGCTTCTAGCAGTGTGTGGGACTTGTTCTGTTAGTCCATCTATACTGACCTCCATCAGGTTGCAAATTCAATATAAATTTTTATGCATCTAGCTCTGAAAAAATATTTCAGCTTCTAGCAGTGTGTGGGACTTGTTCTATTAGTGCATCTATACTGACCTCCATCAGGTTGCATATTCAATATAATATTTTTCTGCATCTAGGTCTGAAAAAATATTTCAGCTTGTAGCAGCATGTGGGACTTGTTCTATTAGTCCATCTATACTGACCTCCATCAGGTTGCAAATTCAATATAATTTTTATCTGCATCTAACCAATTCAATACTTTTGGCCTAATACCACAGTTTGGCCACTCAGCTCTGCTCGGTTCCCATCCATTGTTTTTTTGTGCAAACAACCCCAGAGTAGTGAATTAGTTATCCACCAAAATGAGTGGAAAAAGGCCTGCTGCTGGTGGAAAGGGGAATAGGCGTGTTGGGAAGGGGAAAAAACGTGGTGTCCGTGGGGTAGGTGTTAAAGCAACAGTAACATCTGCAGAAGAAAGACCATCTTCCAGCCAAACTAAAATGTCTACTTCTTTTAGCGGACAATGTGATAAGATGCCTTTCTTAAGTCCACGCCAATCGCTACAAATTCCAGATGAGGCACAAAAACAGTAGGTGCTTCAACGGATATCAAGTGCTCCTTTAAGTGGGCTCTCCTCCACCTCAACTCCAACATCACAAATACTCCAGTCCTCAGAGGTGTCACCCCAATCGCACTTGCTTCCTCACAGCTCCCAAGTCTCCAGCTGCCCATCTGAGTATGGGGTAGAACAGATGGTTGAGTCTGCAGAGCTGTTTACTCATACTATAGCCTGGGAATCTGAGGTCGGCTCCAGAGCTTCTGTGAATCCAGATGAGGAAATGATCTGCACTGATGCCCAGAATCTTTATGAGTCAGATCCAGGACCTGACGCAGAAGGTTCTGACCATAATGTAGACCCTCGTCTCCAAACTGTAACTCCTGTTGGTGGAGACAATGAGGAAGACGATGATGAGACTCAAATACTTGATTGGAGCGACAACTTTAGTTTTTTGTCAGGGCAGGAACAGGTTGGCTCTGAGGACGACGGGTGTGATAACACACAGGATGATGATGATGAGGTTGGAGATCCCACTTACTGTCAACCCACTGTCAGCCAAGAGATGAGGTCAGCAGAGGAGGTGGAGGAGGATGCTAGTGACGACGAGGTCAGGTTGCGCCTTCCTGGACAGAGACTTAGTACTGGAAGCACGTCAACAACTGCATCCTCAAACACAACTCTGCCTCTGATCACAAGTCGTGGTGGCTCTTCAGGTCGCATGGGTGCTAAGCCTTGCATAGCCTGGGCATTTTTTCAGATTGATAAAGATGACCCAACTCATGTTATCTGTAACATTTGTCAGCAAAAGCTAAGTAGAGGCCAAAAAATACATAGTTTGGACATGAAGCATATGTTGCAGTGGGAAGCTCACTGTGCTACAATGCGGCCTAGCCGGCCGGGCCAACCACCGTCTGCCACATCTTGTGCATCCGCGGCCTCTTCATCCTCTGTGACTGGGGGGACAGCAGTCACACCTGTTTTGGGACGCAGACCTGCCACCTCTTTACCTGCAACAGCCAGCGTGATTGGCAGGTCATCATTTTCTTTGGTGGTGGTAACACCAGCTGGTGTTGAGCGCTGTCCGACATCGATAGCACCACCTTTGGATCAAGGCAACCTAACATGTCCGCCTGCATTTTCCTCACAGACCGGCAGTTTGCCGGGGACACCCTACTCAACCCCATCTAAGCACAACAGCCAGCCCTCGGTCCCTCAGATGTGGACAAGTAAAAGACCATTTCCTCGTAGCCATGAAAACGCTAAGAGGTTGAATTTCACCATCTGCAAGCTCTTGGCTACAGAAATGCTTCCTTTCCGCCTGGTGGACACAGAGGATTTTCGAGACCTTATGTCCGTCGCAGTGCCCCAGTACCAGATGCCCAGTCGGCACTACTTCTCAAAGAAAGGTGTGCCTGCGCTCCGTCAGCATGTCGCACACAACATTACCGCTTCTTTGAGAAACTCTGTGTGTGACAGGGTGCATTTCACCACAGACACTTGGACGAGTAGGCATGTACAGGGGCGTTACATGTCGCTGACTGGGCACTGGGTAACTATGGTGACAGAAGGACAAGGGGCTGCTGTCCAAGTCTTGCCGTCCCCACAAGTTGTGCGTCAATCCTCTTTATCTCAAAGTTCCTCCACTGCTTCTGCCTCCTCAACCTCCTCTCGGTCCTCCACCTGCACCCAAAGCCTGTCTGGTCATGCCACAAGCTTTCTAACTGCGCAGAAGGGATTCTGCACACCTCCTTACTATGCTGGCAGCAGGGCTCAATGGCATCAGGCAGTTTTTACTTTGAAATGTCTGGGAATTGTGAGTCACACAGCTGAGGAGTTGTGGTCAGCTCTGGAGAACCAGTTTCATGAATGGTTGTTTCCACTGGACCTGAAACCAGGGAAGGCCGTGTGCGACAATACTTCAAACCTGGGTCCGACCCTTCGTTGGGGCAATGCCACACACGTGCCTTGTATGGCTCATGTGTTGAACCTGGTTGTCCAGCAATTTTTAGCCCACTATCCCGGACTAGATGGCCTTCTGCAGAGGGCACGGTCGCTGTGTGCTCACTTCTGCCTTTCGCATCCCGCAGCTCAGTGACTTACATCTCTACAGAAGTCGTTGGGCCTGCCACTTCACTGGCTAAAATGCGATGTGCCTACCCGGTGGAATTCAACTCTGCACATGTTGCAGCGACTGTGGCAGCACCGACAAGCCCTGCTGCAATACGTTCTGACGTATAGCCTGGGCCAACGAGATCCAGAGGTGGGGCAAATCACGCTGGAGGAGTGGTCTCAGATCAGGGACCTATGCACCCTTCTGCACAGTTTTGAAATGGCGACGAAGATGTTTAGTGCTGACGATGCCATTATCAGCATGACTATTCCGGTGATTTACATGCTGGAGCACATGTTAAACAGAATTCGGAGTCAGGTGGTAGCACAAAAGGAGGTGGAGGAAGTAGAGGAGGAGGAGTTGTATGCGGAAGGGCTAACATCTGCAAGGTCCAGACAGTCGGCAGCACCAAGGCGGCAGGCATGTGAGGGTGGGGGAGATGGTTTTACCAGGGCGCATGGTAGCAGCCAAACTAGTGAGGAAGGTGCAGGAGCCCAGGAAGAAGTGGAGGACGAACTGATGGAAGACTCATCAGATGAGGGAGACCTTGATCACATTTCTGTTGTGCGAGGTTGGGGGGAGAGGATAGAGGAAGGAAGCATGATTGTTACCTCGCCACCAACACAACAGGGACTTGGTGCTCCTGGATGCGCAACACACATGAGTGCCTTCTTGCTGCACTACCTGCAACATGACCCTCGAATTGTGAGAATTAGAAATAATCCTGACTACTGGGTTGCCACACTGTTAGATCCCCGGTACAAAAGTAAATTTGCAGAAATTATTCCTGCCATAGAAAGGGATGCACGGATGCAGGAGTATCAGCAGAGACTGTTGCAGAATCTTACATGTGCTTTTCCACAAAACACCAGTGGTGCACGTAGTGAATATTACAGTTCCAGCTTCCCAACCGTGGGACCGTCGAGTGTTCAGCACTAAAACCGTAACAGAAACACAGTATCTGCTGGTAACATCAATTTTGCGGAATCATTTCACCACTTTTTTAGCCCATCCTTTGCAAGGCCACAGGAGACAAGAAGTCTGACACATATTCAACGCCTAGAGATGATGGTACAGGAGTATCTCCAAGTAAACATTGAAGCCATGACTGTGTCACTGGACCCTTGCTCTTTTTGGGCTTCCAATCTGGATAAATGGCCGGAGCTCGCCACTTACGCCTTGGAGATCTTGTCATGCCCTGCAGCCAGCATTCTGTCTGAACGTGTGTTCAGCGCTGCTGGTGGTGTGCTGACAGATAAGCGCACGCGGCTCTCCACTGATAATGTAAACAGACTCACGTTCATAAAGATGAACAAATCATGGATCCGAAACGACTTTTCTACCCCTATGTCATCCTGGGGAGAGTAAAAGCTTGATGATTTGTTAAAATCATCTCACCAACCGTTTTAAACTTTAAAATTACTAATCATGTTTCTCTGTATCTTGGCTGGAAAATAATTTGGGCTTTGTAGCAGTGTGCAGTACTGATTTTATTAGGCCATCTATACTAAGCTCCACCATATTTAAAATTACTAATCATGTTTATCTGTATCTTGGCTGGAAAATAATTTGGGCTTTGTAGCAGGGTGCAGTACTGATTCTATTAGGCCATCTATACTAAGCTTCACCAGATTTAAATTACTAATCATGTTTATCTGTATCTTGGCTGGAAAATAATTTGGGTTTTGTAGCAGCGTGCAGTACTGATTCTATTAGGCCATCTATACTAAGCCCCACCAGATTTAAATTGCTAATCATGTTTATCTGTATCTTGGCTGGAAAATAATTTGGGCTTTGTAGCAGTGTGCAGTACTGATTCTATTAGGCCATCTATACTAAGCTCCACCAGATTTAAAATTACTAATTATGTTTATCTGTATCTTGGCTGGAAAATAATTTGGGCTTTGTAGCAGTGTGCAGTACTGATTCTATTAGGCCATCTAATCTAAGCTCCACCAGCTTTCAAATTAATAATAATTTTCAGCTGCATCTAGCCCGGAAAATAATTTTGGGTCTCCTAGATGCGCAAGACACATGAGTGCCTTCCTGCTGCACTACCTGCAACATGACCCTCAGATTGTCAGAATTCGAAGTAATCCTGACTACTGGGTTGCCACACTCTTAGATTCCCCAAACTCTTCGATCAACCTTTTCATTTTAATAAAAAACAAAAAAATGGTCATTTTTGAAATTATAAGCATTAGCAGGTTATTAGAAGCTGAAATCAAACAGTTTTCAACTCAAAACTTTATTCTAGGTGATGATACATTTGCATAGAGGACCCCTTGTTCGAAATGAGCTTCTGAACTGTCTCGTCCATTGAATTTGTCAGGTTTTGGATGGTTTCTGCTTCAATTGTTTTGCATGAGGACAGAATACCCTCCCAGAGCTGTTGCTTAGATGTGATCTGCCTCCCGCCATCATAGACACTCCTTTTGATGATGCTCCAGAGGTTCTGAATGGGGCTGAGGTCAGGGGAGCATGGGGTTCACACCATAAGCTTGTCCTTTTTTATGCTCATATCAGCCAGAGATTCAGATGTGTTATGTGCAGCATGAGATGGTGCATTATCATGCATGAAAATGATCTTGCTGTGGAATACACTGTTCTTCTTCTTGAACCACGGCAGGAAGTGCTGTTTGAGAAACTCCACATACATTATGGAGTTCATCTTTACCCCTTCAGGGATCCTAAAGGGGCCGACAATCTCTCTCCCCATGATTCCAGCCCAAAACATTACTCCACCTCCTCCTTGTTGGCGCTGTAGCCTTGTTTGCGTGGGGTGTCCATCAACCAGCCATCCTCCACTCCATCCATCTGGACCATCGAGCGTTGCACGGCACTCATCGGTGAACAAAACAGTTTTGAAGTCAGTCTTCATGTATTGTTTGGCCCACTGGAGCCATTTCTGCTTGTGTGCAGTGGATAGAGGAGGTCGACAGGATGGCTTACGCACAGCTGCAAACCTCTGAAGGACTCTGCATCTTGTTGTTCGGGGGACGTTGGAGGCACCAGCAGCTTCAAAAACTTGTCTGCTGCTATGACAAGGCTTTTATGCCGCTGCTCTTTTAACCTTACATAATCGCCTGTAGGAAAGAGTCCTCAATTTTCCCTTATCAGCACGCACACATGTGTACTGTGAATCAGCTACATACTTCTTGATTGTGCGATGATCAGGATGAAGTGTCTTGGCAATGTTGATTGTAGTCATACCTTGACCTAAACACTCCACAATTTGTTGCTTCTCAGCAGCCGACACATCCTTTTTCTTTCCCATTTTGGCAGAAACTGTAAGCTGCTTAATATTGTGGGACAGCCTTCTTAAGTAGTCTTGCCTTTCATTGGACACACCTGCCAAACTAATTAGCACAGGTGTCTGCAATTGCTTACAGTGATATAAAGAGCCCTGACACACATCACCATCAATGAGTTTAACTGACATACAAACAAATTCTTCCCTTATCACTCCTAAACAATTTTTGCATAATAATTTGGAACACAGTGTACATGTGCTTTTCCACAAAACACTAGTGGTTCACGTAGTGAATCTTACAGTTCTAACTTGCCAACCGTGGTCTGTATGGAGTTGTTCAATAAAGGGCCCAAAATTAAGATAACATAGATGGGAGAGGTCTCTATGAATAGGAATTCCTAAGTATTTGATACCCTGTGAGGGCCAGGCAAAGGGAAAGTTGGACTGGATGGAATCCTGTATGGATTTGGGGAGGGAGACATCGAGGGCCTCAAACTTCGCTGCATTGGTTTTAAAATTTGACCACGTAACAAAGTGATCTATTTCAGCCATAACAGCATGGATGGATATATGTGATTGAGTGATATATACTAGGACATCATCAGCAAATGCAGAGCACGTGTACTCGGTGCCTCCCACCTCAATCCACCTTATATTGGGGTTATGGCGAATTGATGAGAGCAGGTGCTCCGTCACTAGGATGTATAAGAGAGGTGACAGAGGACATCCCTGCCTTGTCCCATTGGTGATTATGAAAGGTGGTGAAAATGTTCTGACGCGCTCCCCTGGGCCTTGGGACACCCGGAGCCGGACCCTTTTTTGTGGATGCTTGTGGTTGTAGTCTCTGTGGCGGCGACCCGGTTCCGTGGCTCAGGGCGGTCAAACCAGTGGCGGAACTATTTATGTGGTTTTGATGTTTAAATGTCCGACTACGCCACCCGTGGATTGCGGTCAGAGTGAACCGCCGCTGCAGGGCCGACCGCTGAGGCTGGTGTTGTGGGTGCAGCAGGAGTATCGCCTCAGTTCAGTGTATGCGGATAATGGGGGTGATGGTGCAGGGCAGCAGCAGTAACGACACGGAGTCAGTGATGCAGTCCAGGGCCTTTACTCACAGTTCTTATTATCCAGACCACTTCTGCAGGTAACGGCTGCCCACGTCGTACTGTGCTCACCAGGTGAGGGGCTCAGACAACTCCCAGATAACTTTGGAGCGCTTCACAGGACCCCCTTTGTGTGTCCTTTGTCTGGCCTTTCTTACCAACTCTTCTGTCCGGCTGCCTCGGGCCTCCTCTTGGTAAACTTGGCGCCAGTTTCCCTGACCCTATGTGGTGCCTTTCTAGCGGGTGTAGCGAGGGGCTGCGCCACATAAAATGTCCCGGCCTCCGGTTTCTAGCTGTGGGTCGTTTCCCGCCTCCACTAGTTTCGGGGACGGGTCTCCCCCTTTGGCCTGACCCCTCCACGCTGGTGGATTCGGGCATGCGGTGGCAACTCGCCCGTCCGCACCCCTGGGATTTCTTCGTTCCTCGTTCCTGGAGCCTTCTCCGCTCCTCTTCCTTCCTTCTCCCTCTTCCAGGCCTGGGCCTCTGTTACTAGGCCCGCCTCCGGAGCAGAGCTCATGCAGAGCCCCTGCTCCCTGTCACTTCTGCTCAGACTTCTCTGCACTGAACTAAGATGGTGCCCACCTTTTATACTCCCTTATTAATACACCCAGGAACTGCTTCCTCCCTGCTCCTGCACTACAGGGTTCCCCTTCCTCGGTGTTCCCTCCCCCAACTCCAGCCAGGGACAGGGACTGCAGTGCCCATCTCAGGGGCATTTTGGTTGCCCTGCCCCACGGCAATGTGGTGTAATGCATGCAGGTGGTCCTGATCCACCATCCATCCTTACCTGAGAGTGAGATATCACACCTCTGGGTGAGGTGCAATACCTCTGTAGCAACCGAGCCCTCGGGTTGCTACAGTTCCATTTATCTTCAGCCTAGGTGACGTATTGCGATATAGGGCCGTTATTTTGGCTATAAAAGCGTCCCCTAGACCCCTATCCCAAGCTTTTAAAGAGAATAATATATTGCGTGGCAGGAGACTCTATGGAATGCTTTCTCAGCATCCAACGAGAGTATCTAATTACAAATTTTTAACTGCATCTAGCCCAGGAAATACTTTGTGCCTAGTAGCAGTGTCTGCTAGTCAGCGGATTATCCCAGCTGTTAAGCAAGCTACCCCACCTGTAGTTGGACACTTTATTTTTTCAAAAGAAATGCTTCGGGACCCGGGATACTCAGTGAAGAGCATCAGGAGGCACCCCAAGGCACAGGGGCTGGGACTGGCGGTAGACCGCCGAGCTCGATCCTTATAAAAGCTTTTTAACTGCAGCAGCTTGAGTGGACGCTACTGGAGCTGGAATTACGCGGCTGCTGGCATGAGACTTGCCCTCCAATAGATCCTTGTAAAAGGATTTAAAGTGTATTCGTTCAAATTCGAGAGACAATTTAAATTAAAAAGCTTAGACCTGCCTCCACCACAGGGGGGCTCGCTCGACCCACCAGCGGACAGGCACCAGTATTGGGAGAGGGGGGCTGGCCGTCAGGGTCCACCGCAGCTCTGGCACAAACCCGGCGACACGGAGGTCGCACGGGCAGGAACGGACTGGCCGTGTCGGCTTCGCACTTTTTCGGTTTTAGAAGGGCATGACATGCCTATATCTGTGTCCCCCCTCATTTTACTCCTCCACCTCTTTTCTTTTCGCATGACTATATGTACTTGTCACTTTTCCATGTGTTAGTTATGTCTTCTGAGCAGTTTGTCAGGTTTTGGACACCTTTGAAGGTGTTTTCTATGTATTTCTATGTGTTTTTGTTTGCCTGCCATTGGTTTCAATGGTGTTCGAAGGTGTTCGACGAACAGTTCGACGAACAGTTCGGCGTACATACGGGTGTTCGACGAACCGAACTGAACTCGAACACTACGGGGGTGGCTCAACACTAGTGCCAAATATTACTCTCCAGTTAAAGTCTGCCAGTTGTGTCTTGTTCAACTTATTCACACTTAGTCGTTGACCGATTCCATATCTCAAATGCCACTGCCTAAAACTGTGGTCATCAGACGTGATCAGATATTACTGCGGTAATAATCGTCACATTTTCCGTTTAAAATGTGCAAGGTGCATGGGGAAGTGAACTTAATGCCTATGGTGCACACAGAGGCTGAGGCCATGGGCAAGATGAAACTGTGCCTGCTGAGGGAGCACAACAAACACCCACATCATGTCGAACTACCTTCCTATCCCAATTTTTAGGGGGCAGTGGAACACCACTCTTGAAGCCAAAGCAGTGTGAAAAGGTTGTTTGCTGGATAGCAGATTAAGCTTCAAGTCAGTTTGCCACTACCACCACCCTGTCTTTCACACGGTCCAGTCTCAGTAGCCGTGAGTCTGGCCCACATATTCCTGCCCTGAATATCCTTCCTTCCACCATGCCGAGTGCCCAGAGACAGGTGACCCCACACTTGAAAACTCCGAAGAGCTGTTCACTTTTCCACTTATAGATTCGGGCCTCTCGTCCGGTCCCATTCAAGTGGGGCAAGAGGAGATCGCATGTAGCGATGCCCAAATATTTGAGCATCCATGGTCACATGAAGCTGACAGTGGGAAAGTTAAATTACTGTCACAAGAGGTGGATGATGATGATGAGACACAATTGCCAGCGAGTCAGGAGGAGGCCCAGGGTGTGTACGTGGAAGACGAGGTGGTGGATGATGAAGTCACTGACCCAATTTGGCAAGGTGACATGCATAGCAAGGACATCAGCACAGAGGTTGAGGAAAGCTTAGCACCACAACAGGCAGGAACAAGCAGTGTGGTGGCCAAAGACACAAGGCGGGCATCTGTTCCCTGGAACACAAACATGAGGGAAGTTGCCAGTCCAACTGTTAGGTCTTCTAGAGTCTGGCTCTTTTTTAAAGACTGTATAGATAACCCCAAAAAGGCCATTTACAACACAGCAAATCTACCAGCTTGACCACCACCAGCATGCTCAGGCACATGACATCAAAGCACCCGGCTAGTTGGGCCGAGCGCTAGGGTCCAGAAACAGTGTCTGCGAGTGAAAAAACTGCCTGTTCCGTTGTTGTGCGTGCACGCCAATCCCCAGTCCATGGCACAGGTGAAGATGTCTCCCGCCCTGCATCTGTCATTGCACACTTGCAACCACCACCATCAGCAACCACGTCCACATCATTTTCCCAGAGCAGCGTTCAGTTGTCTCTACCCCAGTCCTTTGAACGCAAGCGCAAATAAGCAGCTTACCAACCATAGTCCACAGAGCTTAACTGCCACATTTCTAGACTTTTTGCACTGAAAATGTTGCCTTTTAGGCTTGTGGAGACTGAAGCTTTCCGCAACCTCATGGCTGCGGCCGTCCGTCGGTACTCGGTCCCCAGCCTCCACGATTTCTCATGGTGTGCCGTCCCAGCCTTATACAAGCATGTGGGAAAGTCCACCTAACCACGGACACATGGACAAGTTCTTGTGGCCAGGGACGGTATATCTCACTGACAGCACACTGGGTCAATATCGTGGAAGCCGAGACCAAGTCGGACCCTGGGACTGAACATGTCCCCCCGACATTGAGGATTGCGGGCCCTGGGTCAATCAGGGTTACCCTCAGATTCTACAGCTCCTGAACTTCCTCCTCCTCTTCAGCCTCCATCTCCAAAATCATCACATCAGTCAGAAGCTGGAAGCACTGCAGCACTGCCTCGGCTAAGCAGCAACAGGCTGTGCTGAATCTAATATGCTTAGGTGACAAACTGCACACCGCTGCAGAGTTGTTGACAGCTCTGAAGCTAGGCAAGCTGGCACACATACCCTGCAAGGCCCATGTACTCAACCTAGTGGTTCAGTGGTTTCTCAAAACCTACCCAGATCTGCCTAATCTGCTTGTGAAAGTATGCCACGTGTGTCCCCATTTCGAAAGTCACCTACAGCTTCCGCTGCCCTAGTCATGCTTCAGCAGCCTTTGCAGCTTCCAGCTGACAGACTGGTGTGCGATGTTACCATGCTTTGAAACTCAACGTTGCATATGTTGGGAAGGATTTGTGAGCAGCCGATGGCAGTTTTTAGTTCCAGCTTCAACACACCTGTCGGTTTTCAGGTCAGCCTCCGCACATAAGAGCTGATGAGTGGGCATGGATGTCTGACATCTGTGCAGTCCTCCAAAACTTTGAGGACTCTACCAAGATGGTGAGCAGCGATAATGCCATAATTAGCATCACCATCCCACTTCTCTGTCTACTGAAATGCTCACTGCTCACAATTAAAGAGGAGGCATTACAGGCGAAGCATGATGAGATGGAGCAAGGTACCATACAGGGCGATGTCACACAGCCCAGCCTCATCTCATCTCAACGTGGATTGGTTGATAATGAGGAGAAGGAAGCCAAGGGGGAAGAGGAACAGGAGCTGTTTTCCTGCTCTACAGACAGTACTACCCACACAACAGTCATACCCTCTGTTCAGCATGGATGGCCAGAGGAGAGGGAGAATTAAAAGGAGGACAAGGAGGAGGATGAGGAGGAGGAGAGCATGGACAGTCGTCCTCTTGGTCAGGACAGGGAAGACTTGGCTGGTGGCAGTCTGGCACACATGGCTGACTTTATGTTCCGCTGCCTTTCCCGTGACCCTTACGTTGTACACATTTTGGCCAACAATAATTACTGGTTGGTCACAATTCTAGACCCATGCTTCAAGGAGAACTTTCTATCTCTCCGTCCCGTGGAGGAGAACTCTAATAAAATGTTGCAATACTAGAAGGAATTATTAAAAAAATTCCCATCTGAAAACGCAGGCGGCAGAAGTCACAGTTAGTTGGACAACCAAGGAGTAGAGGCAAGGGAGACACAAATATGATGCAGCATAGGCAGGGGAATACTGTCAAAGGTGTGGGACAGTTTTCTCAGACCCTTCCAACGCCCAGGCCCTGATGTGCGGGATGCTCTGACAAGGAGGGAAATGTTTTGGAAGATGCTGAAGGAGTACCTTGCCGACCATACCAATGTCCTCCATAATTCCTCTGTGCTTTATAACTATTGGGTATCCAAGCAGGACACATGGCATGCACTGGCTCTCTTTGCCTTGGAGTTTCTGGCCTGCCCTGCCGCTAGTGTTTTGTCAAAGCGGGTTTTTAGTGCCACAGGGGGCATCATAACAGATAGGCGCAACTGCTTGTCAACTAAAAATGCTGACAGGCTGACTCTTATCAAAATGAACAAGGGCTGGATTGGGCCAGACTTCTCAACACCACCGGATGATAGTAGCAGAACATAAAGTCAAATCCAGTGACTTTTTTTTGGGGGGGTCTATTCCCATGCACCTCTTCAATCCCAGACATGGGTATACACTTCCTGATTTTGTCTATTTTCTGTTGTCCTCCTCCTTCTCCTCATCTTCCACCACCATATCACCAGGGTGACCGTGATGCAACAACCACAAAAATTCTTTTTAAGGGAGTTTAGGACGCCTGTAGACCTACCTGTAATACTTTGTATATTATACAGTATGTTCATGTATATCCCCTCAGGGGTAAATATTTTTCAGCCCATGTACTTAGTGCATGAGCATTACCAGTATAGGAGACCCTCTCCTTAACAATTTTTTTAATGAGGACCTCCTCTACTTCTCTTCAAATGGGTATTGGAGCGCGTCCAATTTTTTTGCATCCCTTGCAGTCACTGCATGGGCATTACCACTATAGGAGACCCACTCCTTAATAATGGGAACAATTTTTTTATTGAGGACCTCCTCTACATCTCTTCATAGAGATTTTGTAGTGCGCCCAATTTTTGGCAGCCCTTGCAATCACTGCCTGGATATTACCACTATAGGAGACCAATTTCTTTATAATGGGAACATTTTTTTTTAATGAGGCACTCCCCTACATCTCTTCAAAGGGGTACTGGAGTGCGTCCTAATTTTTTGAAGCCCTAGTAATCACTGCATACGCAATAACAGTATAGGAGTGACAACTGTTGGCCCTCTAACAATAGTAAAGGCCGCTTGATGGCCTTGTAAAAATCGACTTTATTAATTTCACAGTCCCTCCTTCATTAATGTAACAGGATGTGTCTGATCATGTCTCACACACCACATGGCCAGATAAGGTTGTAAAATGTTAAAATTACATTTACCGGTGAATGTATTTTTCACCGTTGAAATCAATGCAAAAGTGCAAAAACGCATCAAAAACAGTACGTGTGAACATAGACCAAGGTGTGGAGGAGAATTTTTGGTTTTGGCTATTTATTTTGCCTTATGTACAAGTAGTTACCCTGGAAAGAATGTTCCTCAACATTTTTTCCAGGAAAATCCATTTTGGCTTTGTTTTTGTATGTTTTATTGTGAGTCCATAAAAGTGGAGTAATACTCTAACAAAATTGTTCACAGCATTCTCTGATCTGGGAGTCAGAAATGCTTCCAGGGGACTTACACATGCTGTTCCCATGTCATTTAAGCATTGTTTCCATTGATTTGACTAATTCTTAGGCCCTATGGGGGGCCTCCTGAATAATCCTCGAGTTTCCCATTGACATTCATTGGGCTCATTGCTCGGGTCGAGCACCCGAGCAGTACGATTTGCTTGACCCGAGCAACGAGCACCCGACCATTTTAATGCTCACTCATCACTAGTGGTAATACT
This sequence comes from Phyllobates terribilis, assembly GCF_046119375.1. Taxonomy (NCBI): domain Eukaryota; kingdom Metazoa; phylum Chordata; class Amphibia; order Anura; family Dendrobatidae; genus Phyllobates; species Phyllobates terribilis. The sequence goes on from NW_027362761.1 coordinate 846,324,876, forward strand.
TCAAGTAACTTTTATTAACACGTTTTAGCACGGTGTGCCAGAATGTCTATCTTATACTTCTCCTCAATCTACATGCCGAAGAAGGTCTTCTTCTATCTTCAGATGTGACTTCAGCAGACTTATAATCTACGGGAATTTATTGGATTTGTGACGTACACAATCCAATTAGGTGAGCAACTCTCTCACACCACGATTTCACTTTTAAAATACATTATTACTAGTGTTGAGCGAGCACTAAAATGCTCGGGTGCTCGAAGCTCTGGCCGAGCTCACTGTGATACTCGGGTGCTCGACCCGAGCAACGAGCCCAATGTTAGTCTATGGGAGACCCGAACATTTTTGCGGCGGCTCCCCCAGCAGTCTGTAGAAAGCCTAAAAAGTGCCCGAAACGATAGTGACAGTGCTCAAATGACACGGGGGCAGCATGGGGATCGCCCCTGGAAGCATTTCTGACCCCCAGGTCACTGCTGTCAACAACGTGGTCAGAGGTATTAAGCCACTTTTACAGGCTCACAATAAAACGTTCAAAAACGAAAGTGAAAGTGCTTTCCCGAGAAATATGTTAACCCCTTAACGACCATGGGTCTTTCTGTTTTTGTGTTTTCCTTTTTTGCTCCCCTTCTTCCTAGAGCCAGAACTTTTTTAATTTTCATTCAATATGGCCATGTGAGGGCTTATTTTTTGCGGGACGAGTTGTACTTTTAAACACCATCACTGGTTTTACCATATCTTGTGCTGGAAAATGGGAAAAAAATTCCAAGTGCAGTGAAACTGCAAAAAAAATGCAATTCCACAGTTGTTTTTTGGGTCCTTTTTTTACCACGTTCACAGATTGCTAAAACTGACCTGCCATCATTATTTTCCAGGTCGTTACAAGTTTATAGACACCAAACATGTATAGGTTCTTTTTTATTTAAGTGGTGAAAAAAAAATCCAAAGCTTGCTAAAAAAAGCAAAAAAATGAAGCCATTTTCCGAGACCCTTAGCTTCTCCATTTTTCGGGATCTGGGGCCAGGTGAGGGCTTATTTTTTGCATGCCGGGCTGACATTTTTATTGATACCATTTTGGGATAGATCCGATGTTTTGATCGCCCGTTATTGCATTTTATTGCAAAGTTGTAGCGACCAAAAAAACTTAATTCTGGCGTTTAAAATTTTTTTCTCGTTACGCCGTTTACTGATTGTATTAATTCTTCTTTTATATTGATAGATCGGGCGATTCTGAACGCGGCGATACCAAATATGTGTCTGTTGTTTTTTTTTTATATATATATATATTTTATTTTGAATGGGGCGAAAGGGGGGTGACTTTAACTTTTATATTTTTTTTATTTTTTAAAAACTTTTTTTTTACACTTTCTGCTTGCTTCTATAGTCTCCAGAGGAGACTAGAAGCAGCAGTTGTCTGATTGCTTCTACTGCATACAAGCGATGAGCAGATCGCTTGTATGCAGGAGAAATGCTCACTTGCTATGAGCGCTGACCACTAGGTGGCGCTCATAGCAATTGAGACATGACAACCAGAGGCATCTGCTGCAGACCCTGAGTTGTCATGCCCACCCATTGGTGACCTGCGATCACGTGACGGGGTCACTGATGGGCGGGGCCTAGGACTCCCGGAAGCGCGAGTTAAATGCCACTGTCAGAGATTTAACATTTTAACAGCCGCGGGTGGATTGCGATTCCAATAATCAGCTGACATGTGCTCGCTTCAGTGCGGGCTCATCGCCGGAGCCCCCGCTGAACCGGCCTTCCCGACCTGGTGCGTACTATTACTGACCAGGTCGAAAAGGGGTTAAGGAACATCCTTTCCAGGGTAAAGACTTGTGTATAAGGTAAAATAAATAAGCAAAAATACTCCTCCACACCTTGGGCTATGTTCACAAGTAGCATTTTTTATGCGTTTTTGCACGTTTGTATTGCTTTCAACCGTGACAAATGCATTCACCGGGAAATGTCATTTTAATATTTTACAACCTTATCTGACCATGTGCTGTGTGACACATGCATACAATGCTAAAAAGACATGGGAACAGCATGGGGAAGACCCCTGGAAGCATCTCTGACAACCAGGTCACTGCCTAAAAGTGTGCCCATCAGAAGTGATCCTTGCCGCATCAGAAGATGCAGACTTGCAACTATCCCCGTGCAAGTCCTTGTCCCAGGGCAGTGTTCAATTGTACCTCCCCCATAACTTGCAATACAAGCGCAAGTATGCAGCCTGCCACCCACCCACCCCCAGGCTGCAATACCATACTGCTAGCTTGCTTGCACTTTAAATTGGGCCTTTTAGGCATGTGGAGGTGGAATCTGGCCACCACGTCATGGCTGCGTCGGTAGCCTGGTATTCATACTCAGTCCCCAGCCGCCCAGCGGCCGGGTGTCCACGCTTGGTCCCCAGCCGCCAGGGGGCGGACGGGTGTCCATACTCAGTCCCCAGCCGCCCCGCGGCCGGGTGCCCACACACAGTCCCCAGCCAAGTGGGAGTGGCCGGGTGTCCATAAATGGTCCCCAGCCGCCCCTATTTGTCCCGGTGCGCCTTATACACAAGCGCACATACCAAAACATTACCTGTGCCCTCCCCAGTGCATTTAGTGGGAAGGACAGCCTAACCACAAACACGTGGACAAGTGAATGTGGCCAGGAATGGTCCATCTCACTGACGCCATCACACTGGGTTAATATTGTGGAAGCCGGGACACAGTTGGACACTGGGATGCAACACGTCCTCCAGACATAGAGGATTGCGGGTAGTGTTGAGCCACCCCCGTAGTGTTCGAGTTCGGTTCGGTTCCTCGAACACCCGTGTGTTCGCCGAACTGTTCATCGAACTGTTCGTCGAACACCTTCGAACACCGTTAAAACCAATGGCAGGCAAACAAAAACACATAGAAACACATAGAAAACACCTTCAAAGGTGTCCAAAAGCTGACAAACTGCTCAGAAGACACAACTAACACATGGAAAAGTGACAAGTACATATAGTCATGCGAAAAGAAAAGAGGTGGAGGAGTAAAAGGAGGGGGAGACACAGATATAGGCATGTCATGCCCTTCTAAAATCCAAAAAGTGAGAAGCCGAGACGGCCAGTCCGCTCCTGCCCGTGCCACCTCCGTGTCGCCGGGTTTGTGCCAGAGCCGCGGTGAACCCTGACGGCCAGCCCCCCTCTCCCAATACTGGTGCCTGTCCGCTGGTGGGTCGAGAGAGCCCCCCTGTGGTGGAGGCAGCTCTAAGCTTTTTAATTTAAATTGTCCCTCTAATTTGAATGAATACACTTTAAATCCATTTACAAGGATCTATTGGAGGGCAAGACTCATGCCAGCAGCCGCGTAATTCCAGCTCCAGTAGCGTCCACTAAAGCTGCTGCAGTTAAAAAGCTTTTATAAGGATCGAGCTCGGCTGTCCACCGCAAGGCATCCTAGTGCCAGTCCCAGCCCCTATGCCTTGGGGTGCCTCCTGATGCTCTTCACTAAGTATCCCGTGGTCCCGAAGCATTTCCTTTGAAAAAATTAAGTGTCCAAACTACAGGTGGTGTAGCTTGCTTAACAGCCGGGATAATCCGCTGACTAGCAGACACTGCTACTAGGCACAAAGTATTTCCTGGGCTAGATGCAGTTAAAAATTTGTAATTAGATACTCTCGTTGGATGCTGAGAAAGCATTCCATAGAGTCTCCTGGCACGCCATATATGATTCTCTTAAAAAGCTTGGGGTAGGGGTCTAGGGGACCCTTTTATAGCCAAAATCACGGCCCTGTATCGCAATACGTCACCTAGGCTGAAGATAAATGGAACTGTAGCACCCTGAGGGCTCGGTTGCTAAAGACGTATTGCACCTCACCCAGAGGTGTGATATCTCACTCTCAGGTAAGGATGGAGTGTGGATCAGGACCCGACACCTGCATGCATTACACCACATTGCCGTGGGGCAGGGCGACCAATATGCCCCTGAGATGGGCACGACAGTCCCTGTCCCTGGCTGGAGTGGGGGGAGGGAACACTGAGGAAGGGGAACCCTGTAGTGCAGGAGCAGGGAGGAAGCAGTTCCTGGGTGCATTGAGAAGGGAGTATAAAAGGTGGGCACCATCTTAGTTCAGTGCAGAGAAGTCTGAGCAGAAGTGGCAGGGAGCAGGGGCTCTGCATGAGCTCTGCTCCGGAGGCGGGCCTAGTAACAGAGGCCCAGGCCTGGAAGAGGGAGAAGGAAGGAAGAGGAGCGGAGAAGGCTCCAGGAACGAGGAATGAAGGGATCCCAGGGGTGCGGACGGGCGAGTCGCCACCGCACGCCCGAATCCACCTGCGTGGAGGGGTCAGGCCAAAGGGGGAGACCGGTCCCCGAACTAGTGGAGGCAGGAAACGACCCTCAGCTAGAAACCGGAGGCTCTGACATTTTATGTGGCGCAGCCCCTCGCTACACCCGCTAGGAAGGCACCACATAGGGTCAGGGAAACTGGCGCCAAGTTTACCAAGAGGAGGCCCGAGGCAGCCGGACAGAAGTGTTGGTAAGAAAGGCCAGACAAAGGACACACAAAGGGGGTCCTGTGAAGTGCTCCAAAGTTATCTGGGAGTTGTCTGAGCCCCTCACCTGGTGAGCACAGTACGACGTGGGCAGCCGTTACCTGCAGACGTGGTCTGGATAATAAGAACTGTGAGTAAAGGCCCTGAACTGCATCACTGACTCCGTGTCGTTACTGCTGCTGCCCTGCACCATCACCCCCATCCTCCGCATACACTGCCCTGAGGCTATACTCCTCCCGTGGGGAGTTATGCTACGCTCTGCTGCACCCACAACACCAGCCTCAGCGGTCTGCCCTGTAGCGGCGGTTCACTCTGACCGCAATCCACGGGTGGCGTAGTCGGACATTTAAACATGAAAACCACATAAATAGTTCCGCCACTGTTTTGACCGCCCTGAGCCACGGAACTGGGTCGCCGCCACGAAGACTACAACCACCAGCATCCACCAAAAAGGGTCCGGCTCCGGGTGTCCCAAGGCCCAGGGGTTGCGTCAGAACATTTTCATCACCTTTCACAATCACCAATGGGACAAGGCAGTGATGTCCTCTGTCCCCTCTCTTATACATCCTAGTGACGGAGCACCTGCTCTCATCAATTCGCCATAACCCCAATATTAGGTGGATTGAGGTGGGAGGCACCGAGTACAAGTGCTCTCTATTTGCTGATGATGTCCTAGTATATATCACTCAATCACATATATCCATCCATGCTGTTATGGCTGAAATAGATCACTTTGTTACATGGTAAAATTTTAAAATCAATGCAGCGAAGTCTGAGGCCCTCGATGTCTCCCTCCCCAAATCCATATAGGATTCCATCCAGTCCAACTTTCCCTTTGCCTGGCCCTCACAGGGTATCAAATACTTAGGAATTCCTATTCATAGAGACCTCTCCCATCTATGTTATCTTAATTTTGGGCCCTTTATTGAACAACTCCATGCAGACCACGGTTGGCAAGTTAGAACTGTAAGATTCACTACGTGAACCACTGGTGTTTTGTGGAAAAGCACATGTACACTGCGTTCCAAATTATTATACAAAAAGTGTTTAGGAGTGATAAGGGAAGAATTTGTTTGTTTGTCAGTTAAACTCATTGATGGTGATGTGTGTCAGGGCTCTTTATATCACTGTAAGCAATTGCAGACACCTGTGCTAATTAGTTTGGCAGGTGTGTCCAATGAAAGGCAAGACTACTTAAGAAGGCTCTCTCACATTATTAAGCAGCCTACATTTTCTGCCAAAATGGGAAAGAAAAAGGATGTGTCGGCTGCTGAGAAGCAACAAATTGTGGAGTGTTTAGGTCAAGGCATGACTACAATCAACATTGTGCGATGATCAGGATGAAGTGTCTTGGCAATCAAGAAGTATGTAGCTGATTCACAGTACACACGTGTGCGTGCTGATAAGGGCAAATTGAGGACTCTTTCCTACAGGCAATTACGTCAGGTTGAAAGAGCAGCGGCAAAAAAGCCTTGTCATAGCAGCAGACAAGTTTTTGAAGCTGCTTGTGCCTCCAACGTCCCCCGAACAACAAGATGCAGGGTCCTTCAGAGGTTTGCAGCTGTGCATGCGCCATCCTGTCGACCTCCTCTATCCACTTCACACAAGCAGAAACGGCTCCAGTGGGCCAAACATTACATGAAGACTGATTTCAAAACTGTTTTGTTCACGGATGAGTGCCGTGCAGCGCTCGATGGTCCAGATGGATGGAGTGGAGGATGGCTGGTTGATGGACACCCCACGCAAACACGGCTACAGCGCCAACAAGGAGGAGGTGGAGTAATGTTTTGGGCTGGAATCATGGGGAGAGAGATTGTCGGCCCCTTTAGGATCCCTGAAGGCGCTAAAGATGAACTCCATAATGTATGTGGATTTTCTCAAACAGCACTTCCTGCCATGGTTCAAGAAGAAGAACCGTGCATTTCACAGCAAGATCAGTTTTCTGCATGATAATGCACCATCTCATGCTGCACATAAAACATCTGCATCTCTGGCTGATATGGGCATAAAAGGGGACAAACTTATGGTGTGACCCCCATGCTCCCCTGACCTCTACCCCATTCAGAACCTTTGGAGCATCATTAAAAGGAGTGTCTATGATGGCGGGAGGCAGTTCACATCTAAGCAACAGCTCTGGGAGGGTATTCTGTCCTCATGCAAAACAATTGAAGCAGAAACCATCCAAAACCTGACAAATTCAATGGACGAGAGAGTTCAGAAGCTCCTTTCGAACAAGGGGTCCTATGTGAAAATGTAACATCACCTAGAATAAAGTTTTGAGTTGAAAACTGTTTGATTTCAGTTTCTAACAACCTGCTAATGCTTATAATTTCAAAAATGACCATTTTTTTGGTCTTTATTAAAATGAAAAGGTTGATCGAAAAGTTTGGGGGATCTAAGAGTGTGGCAACCCAGTAGTCATGATTACTTCGAATTCTGACAATATGAGGGTCATGCTGCAGGTAGTGCAGCAAGAAGGCACTTATGTGCCTTGCGCATCTCGGAGCCCCAAAATTATTTTCCGGGCTAGATGCAGCTAAAAATTATTTTTAATTTTAAATCTGGTGAAGCTTTAGTATAGATGGCCTAATAGGATCAGTGCTGCACACTGCTACAAAGCCCAAATTATTTTCCAGTCAAGATACAGATAAACATGATTAGTAATTTGAAAGCTTAAAATGGTTGGTAGGGTGATTTTAACCAATCATCAAGCTTTTACTCTCCCCAGGATGACACAGGGGTAGAAAAGTCGTTTCGGATCCATGATTTGTTCATCTTTATGAACGTGAGTCTGTCTACATTATCAGTGGAGAGCCGCGTGCGCTTATCTGTCAGCACACCACCAGCAGCGCTGAACACACGTTCAGACAGAACGCTGGCTGCGGGGCATGACAAGATCTCCAAGGCGTAAGTGGCTAGCTCCGGCCATTTATCCAGATTGGAAGCCCAAAAAGAGCAAGGGTCCAGTGACACAGTCGTGGCTTCAATGTTTACTTGGAGATACTCCTGTACCATCGTCTCTAGGCGTTGAATATGTGTCAGACTTCTTGTCTCCTGTGGCCTTGCAAAGGATGGGCTAAAAAAGTGGTGAAATGATTCCGCAAAATTGATGTTACCAGCAGATACTGTGGTTCTGTCACGGTTTGAGTGCTGAACACTTGACGGTCCCACGGTTGGCAAGTTGGAACTGTGAGATTCACTACGTGCACCACTGGTATTTTGTGGAAAAGCACATGTAAGATTCTGCAACAGTCTCTGCTGATACTCCTGCATGCGTGCATCCCTTTCTATGGCAGGAATAATTTCTGCAAATTTACTTTTGTACCGGGGATCTAACAGTGTGGCAACCCAGTAGTCAGGATTATTTCTAATTCTCACAATTCGAGGGTCATGTTGCAGGTAGTGCAGCAAGAAGGCACTCATGTGTGTTGCGCATCCAGGAGCACCAAGTCCCTGTTGTGTTGGTGGCGAGGTAACAATCATGCTTCCTTCCTCTGTCCTCTCCCCCCAACCTCGCACAACAGAAATGTGATCAAGGTCTCCCTCATCTGATGAGTCTTCCATCAATTCGTCCTCCACTTCTTCCTGGGCTCCTGCACCTTCCTCACTAGTTTGGCTGCTACCATGCGCCCTGGTAAAACCATCTCCCCCACCCTCACATGCCTGCCGCCTTGGTGCTGCCGACCGTCTGGACCTTGCAGATGTTAGCCCTTCCGCATACAACTCCTCCTCCTCTACTTCCTCCACCTCCTCTTGTGCCACCACCTGACTCCGAATTCTGTTTAACATGTGCTCCAGCATGTAAATCACCGGAATAGTCATGCTGATAATGGCATCGTCAGCACTAAACATCTTCGTCGCCATTTCAAAACTGTGCAGAAGGGTGCATAGGTCCCTGATCTGAGACCACTCCTCCAGCGTGATTTGCCCCACCTCTGAATCTCGTTGGCCCAGGCTATACGTCAGAACGTATTGCACCAGGGCTAGTCGATGCTGCCACAGTCGCTGCAACATGTGCAGAGTTGAATTCCACCGGGTAGGCACATCGCATTTTAGCCGGTGAAGTGGCAGGCCCAACGACTTCTGTAGAGATGTAAGTCGCTGAGCTGCGGGATGCGAACGGCGGAAGTGAGCACACAGGGACCATGCCCTCTGCAGAAGGCCATCTAGTCTGGGATAGTGGGCTAAAAATTGCTGGACAACCAGGTTCAACACGTGAGCCATACAAGGCACTTGTGTGACATTGCCCCGGCGAAGGGCCACACCCAGGTTTGCAGCATTGTCGCACACGGCCTTCCCTGGTTTCAGGTCCAGTGGAGACAACCATTCATGAAATTGGTTCTCCAGAGCTGACCACAACTCCTCAGCTGTGTGACTCACATTTCCCAGACATTTCAATGTAAAAACCGCCTGATGACGTTGAGCCCTACTGCCAGCATAGTAAGGAGGTGTGCAGGATCCCTTCTGCGCAGTTAGAAAGCTTGTGGCATGACCAGACAGGCTTTGGGTGCAGGTGGAAGACCGAGAGGAGGTTGAGGAGGCAGAAACAGTGGTGGTACTTTGAGATAAAGAGGATTGACGCACAACTCGTGGGGACGGCAAGACTTGGACAGCAGCCCCTTGTCCTGCTGTCACCATAGTTACCCAGTGCCCAGTCAGCGACATGTAACGCCCCTGTCCATGCCTACTCATCCAAGTGTCTGTGGTGAAATGCACCCTGTCACACACAGAGTTTCTCAAAGAAGCGGTGATGTTGTGTGCGACATGCTGGTGGAGCGCAGGCACACCTTTCTTTGAGAAGTAGTGCCGACTGGGCATCTGGTACTGGGGCACTGCGACGGACATAAGGTCTCGAAAATCCTCTGTGTCCACCAGGCGGAAAGGCAGCATTTCTGTAGCCAAGAGCTTGCAGATGGTGAAATTCAACCTCTTAGCTTTCTCATGGCTAGGAGGAAATGGTCTTTTACTTGTCCACATCTGAGGGACCGAGGGATGGCTATTGTGCTTAGACGGGGTTGATAAGGGTGTCCCCGGCAAACTGCCGGTCTGTGAGGAAGATGCAGGCGGACATGTTAGGTTGCCTTGATCCAAAGGTGGTGCTATCGATGTCGGACAGCGCTCAAGACCAGCTGGTGTTACCACCTCCAAAGAAAATGATGACCTGCCAATCACGCTGGCTGTTGCGGGTAAAGCGGTGGCAGGTCTGCGCCCCAAAACAGGTGTGACTGCTGTCCCCCCAGTCACAGAGGATGAAGAGGCCGCGGATGCACAAGATATGGCAGACGGTGGTTGGCCCGGCCGGCTAGACCGCATTGTAGCACACTGAGCTTCCCACTGCAACTTATGCTTCATGTCCATGTGCCGGTTCATGCATGAAGTACTCAAACTATGTATTTTTTGGCCTCTACTTAGCTTTTGCTGACAAATGTTACAGATAACACGAGTTGGGTCATCTTTATCGATCTGAAAAAATGCCCAGGCTATGCAAGGCTTAGCACCCATGCGACCTGAAGAGCCACCACGACTTGTGGTGAGAGGCAGAGTTGTGTTTGAGGATGCAGTTGTTGACGTGCTTCCAGTACTACGTCTCTGTCCAGGAAGGCGCAACCTGACCTCGTCGTCACTAGCATCTTCCTCCACCTCCTCTGCTGACCTCATCTCTTGGCTGACTGTGGGTTGACAGTAAGTGGGATCTCCGACCTCATCATCATCACCCTGTGCGTTATCACACCCGTCGTCCTCAGAGCCAACCTGTTCCTGCCCTGACAAAAAACTAAAGTTGTCGCTCCAATCAGGTATTTGAGTCTTATCATCGTCTTCCTCATTGTCTCCACCAACAGGAGTTACAGTTTGGGAATGAGGGTCTACATTATGGTCAGAACCTTCTGCGTCTGGTCCTGGATCCGACTCATAAAGATTCTGGGCATCAGTGCAGATCATTTCCTCGTCTGGATTCACAGAAGCGCTGGAGTCGACCTCTGATTCCCAGGCTATAGTATGAGTAAACAGCTCTGCAGACTCAACCATCTGTTCTACCTCATACTCAGACGGGCAGCTGGAGATTTGGGAGCTGTGAGGAAGCAAGTGCGATTTGGGTGACACCTTTGAGGACTGGAGTATTTGTGATGTTGAAGTTGATGTGGAGGAGAGCCCACTTAAAGGAGCACTTGATATCCGTTGAAGCACCTGCTGTTTTTGTGCCTCATCTGGAATTTGTAGCGATTGGCATGGCCGTAAGAAAGGGATCTTATCACATTGTCCGCTAAAAGAAGTAGACATTTTAGTTTGGCTGGAAGATGGTCTTTCTTCTGCACCTACCCCACGGACACAACCTTTTTTCCCCTTCCCAACACGCCTATTCCCCTTTCCACCAGCAGCAGGCCTTTTTCCACTCATTTTGGTGGTTAACTAATTCACAACTCTGGAGTTGTTTGCACAAAAAAACAATGGATGGTAACCGAGCAGAGCTGAGTGGCCAAACTGTGGTATTAGGCAAAAACTATTGGCTGGGTTAGATGCAGAAAAAAATTATTTTATTTGCAACCTGATGGAGGTCAGTATAGATGGACTAATAGACCAAGTCACACACACCGCTAGAAGCCCAAATATTTTTTCAGAGCTAGATGCAGAAAATTTTTTATTCAATTTGCAACCTGATGGAGGTCAGTATAGATGGACTAATAGACCAAGTCCCACACACTGCTAGAAGCCCAAATATTTTTTCAGAGCTAGATGCAGAAAAAATTATTTTTAATTTGCAACCTGATGGAGGTCAGTATAGATGGACTAATAGACCAAGTCCCACACACTGCTAGAAGCCCAAATATTTTTTCAGAGCTAGATGCAGAAAAAAAATATTTTTAATTTGCAACCTGATGGAGGTCAGTATAGATGGACTAATAGAACAAGTCCCACACGCTGCTAGAAGCCCAAATATTTTTTCAGAGATAAATGAAGAAAAAAATTATTTTTAATTTGCAACCTGATGGAGGTCAGTATAGATGGACTAATAGACCAAGTCCCACACACTGCTAGAAGCCCAAATATTTTTTCAGAGCTAGATGCAGAAAAAAATTATTTTTAATTTGCAACCTGATGGAGGTCAGTATAGATGGACTAATAGACCAAGTCCCACACACCGCTAGAAGCCCAAATATTTTTTCAGAGCTAGATGCAGAAAAAAATTATATTCAATTTGCAACCTGCTGGAGGTCAGTATAGAAGGACTAATAGAACAAGTCCCACACACTGCTAGAAGCCCAAATATTTTTTCAGAGCTAAATGGAGAAAAAAATTATTTTTAATTTGCAACCTGATGGAGGTCAGTATAGATGGACTAATAGACCAAGTCCCACACACCGCTAGAAGCCCAAATATTTTTTCAGAGCTAGATGCAGAAATTTTTTTTATTCAATTTGCAACCTGATGGAGGTCAGTATAGATGGACTAATAGACCAAGTCCCACACACTGCTAGAAGCCCAAATATTTTTTCAGAGCTAGATGCAGAAAAAAATTATATTCAATTTGCAACCTGCTGGAGGTCAGTATAGAAGGACTAATAGAACAAGTCCCACACACTGCTAGAAGCCCAAATATTTTTTCAGAGCTAAATGAAGAAAAAAATTATTTTTAATTTGCAACCTGATGGAGGTCAGTATAGATGGACTAATAGACCAAGTCCCACACACTGCTAGAAGCCCAAATATTTTTTCAGAGCTAGATGCAGAAAAAAATTATATTCAGTTTGCAACCTGATGGAGGTCAGTATAGATGGACTAATAGAATGATGCTATGCCCAAAAGATTTTACTTCACTAGGTGCAGTAAAAAAATTGGTATTCTATACACAGGTGGTATATCTTGCAACACAGATAGGCTACTCCACTGACTAACACACTCTGCAATAGGCCAAAAAGGATTAGCTTTGCTAGATTCAGCCAAATGCTGTGAAAAAAACTTGCACAGCACTGGCACAGACCTGCCTGGCAAAAACTGATAGGAACTGATGTAACCTAGTCCTGAAAAGGACTCCAATTACAATTAGTCTTTACTCCCAGAATCTATCTATTTAAGAGCACAGACCTGCCTGATAAAAGTCGTAGGAAATGCTGTAACCTAGTCCTTAAAAGGACTGCAATCACAACTATTCCCTACTCCCAAGCTATCTGTATATTTGTGCGAAAATTGGCTTGAAATTAACAAGGTATAGCGCACACAGCAACAGCGGTGCCGTCTAACACGCAGCTGCAGCAGTGAGAAAATGGTGGCGACGGGGAAAATGGCTTGGTCTTATAGGGCAAGGACATGTGACATACACTGCCAATCACACATGCCCTTGCTTGTGTGAAAAAAAGCACTTCGCTCCGTGTGTGCGCTGCTGATAGGCTGACAGATTGCACCTCCCCACTGCAAATGCGGGAAAGAGAAAAAAAAATGGAGATCTTCATTGTTCCTGCAGAGATCCATCCCCTGCCCCTCCCCCCGCCCCGCTGTACACTCAAACTGCGTATTAACATTAATTTTCATCATTACTGAGAAAAAATCCAGTTATGATTTTGGTGCACGAACAGTTATCGAACATAACCTCGAACAGCCGAATTTTTCTCAAATTGTTCGTGTTCGCCGACCGGCTCGAACACCGCCCAAAACAGCTCGAATTTGAGATTGGCGAACAGTTCGAGTAGAACAACGCTCATCTCTAATTGCGGGTCCTGGGTCAATCAGGCTTCAACACAAAGTTCAGACGGTAGACAGCAGCAGTGGTCGGCCTCCTACACAACGAGTAAAAAATTCATGATCATGAGGCCATCCACCTCCTTAGCTTTCTGTTCCTTGGAATGCAAGCGCATGTATGTAGTAGCAGCTAGGCCTGAGATGGTCAGCGTTTTGGCGCATATTCTACCTCCTGCGAGGATTGCTGGATGTTTTCCTGCTACTATCCCAGTTCTATGACTCCCGTTTAAACAAAGCTTCAGGTGATGAATGATGGATGAGGTGGTGGCAAAGGAGAAAGAGCAGGAGGAACAGGGACCATTCACATCAATTTCAGGCCAGCCAACCACACATGTCTTGTAGGATATGTTTCTGTACCAAAAGGAGCAGTTCAGCTACACAGTTATAAGGCATACAGTGAATGCAATGCCTACCAAATATTTTGAGGCACTCCAATGCCCCTTGGAAGTGACATGGAGGTCAGAGGGCCATAACTAAACCGTTTTTTCCATTTATAGCAACTGGGTCTCCTGTACACTGTTGGCCTAAGCAGGGAATGGAAGACTTTCCAAAAATTATTAGGCACTGCAATGCCCCTTGAAACAGATGTAGATTACAGCGTATTAAAAACCTTCTACCCATTATTGGGGAGTGGGTCTCCCTTAGTGTTCGCCTATGCATTGAAAAGCAAAAGCTGACAAAAATTAGGATGAAATGCAATGCCCGTTGCAAGAGTCGTGGAGGTTAGAGGTAATTAAAAACAACATGTCAATGCCCCTTGGAAGAGCTGTGGAGTTCAGAGTGGTTTACAAGACGGTTTTAATGCCCCTTAGAAGAGATGTGGAGTTCAGAGTGGTTTAACAAGACAGTTTTAATGCCCCTTGGAAGAGATGTGGAGGTCACAGTAGCTTAACAAGATGGTTTTAATGCCCCTTGGAAGAGACGTAAAGTTCAGAGTGGTTTAACAAGACAGTTTTAATGCTCCTTGGAAGAGTGGTGGAGGTTACAGTGGAATAAAAAGACAATATCAATGCCCCGTGGAAGAGACGTGGAGGTCACAGTAGCTTAACAAGACGGTTTTAATGCCCCTTGGAAGATTGGTGGAGGTCGCAGTGGAATAAAAAGACAATATCAATGCCCCTTGGAAGAGTGGTGGAGGTTACAGTGGAATAAAAAGACAATATCAACGCCCTGTGGAAGAGACGTGGAGGTCACAGTAACTTAACAAGACGCTTTTAATGCCCCTTGGAAGAGTGGTGGAGGACGCAGTGGAATAAAAAGACAATATTAACGACCCTTGGAAGAGACGTGGAGGTCACATTAGCTTAACAAGACAATTTTAATGCCCCTTACAAGAGCCATGCAGTACAGCATATTAAAAACATTATTACCATTATTGGGGAGTGGGTCTCCCATAGCCTTTGCCTATGCCTTCCAAGCAAAAGCTGCCAAAAAATTAGGAAGGGGGAACTTGCAATGTCCCTTACAAGAGCCATGCAGTACAGCATATTAAAAACATTATTCCCATTATTGGGGAGTGGGTCTCCCATAGTCTTTGCCTATGCCTTCCAAGCAAAAGCTGCCAAAAATTAGGACAGAGGAACTTGCAATGCTGGCAACATGGACCACGGTCACCCTGGTGGTATAGTGGTCGTGGAGGCTGAGGATAAGGAGAAGAGCAAAAAACAGCCGAAATGAGGAAGGGTATACCCATGTGTGGGTGTGAAGCGATGCATGGGAATACACCTCCTGAAATAACACAGTGGATTTGACTTTATGTTACTCTGCTGTCATTTGGTGGTGATGAGAAGTCTGGCCCAATCCAGCCCTTGTTCATTTTGATAAGGGTCAGCTTGTCAGCATTGTCAGTTGACAGGCGAGAGCGCTTATCAGTTATAATTCCCCCAGCGGCACTAAAAATACGCTCCGATAACACGCTAGAGGCAGGGCAGGCCAGGACCTCCAAGGCATACAGAGTGAGTTCATTCCAAGTGTCCAGCTTGGATACCCAATAATTAAAAGGCACAGAGGAATCACGGAGGACGCTGGTACTCCCTCACCATCTTTTGAAACTTTCCACTCCTTGTGAGAGTACCCTGCGCCTCAGGGCCTGCAAGCTGGGCAGGTCTCAGAAAACTGTCCAAGAACATTGACAGTGTTCCCCTGCCTCTGCTGGAGTGGAATTGCGTCTCTCTCGCCTGTATGCCTTAGTTGGGCAGCGAACTGTGACCTCTGCCGCTACCGTGTTCAGATGGGAATTTTTTTAATAGTTCTGCAGCAAGGGCCTTCTGGTACTGCCCCATTTTTGTAGACCTCTCCAACTCAGGAATAAGAGAGTGAAAGTTCTCCTTGTAGAGGGGGTCTAAAAGTGTCATCAACCAGGAATGACTGTCACCCAACATTTTGACAATGCGAGGGTCACGGTTAAGGCAGCGTAACATAAAGTCAGCCATGGGTGCCAGTCTGGTAACGGGCAAGACTTCCGTGTCCTCACCAAGATGACGACTGATAGTGTTGAGCGATCACTAAAATGCTCGGGTGCTCGAAGCTCGGGCCGAGCTTACCGTGATACTCGGGTGCTCGACCCGAGCAACGAGCCCAATGTTAGTCTATGAGAGACCCGAGCATTTTTGCGGCAGCACCCCCGGCAGTCTGTAGAAAGCCTAAAAAGTGCTCAAAACGATAGTGACAGTGCTCAAAAGACATGGGGGCAGCATGGGGATCGCCCCTGGAAGCATTTCTGACCCCCAGGTCACTGCTGTCAACAACGTGGTCAGAGGTATTAAGCCACTTTTGCGGGCTCACAATAAAACTTTCAAAAACGAAACTGAAACGGTTTTCCTGTGAAATATGTTAAGGAATTTCCTTTCCAGGGTAAAAACTTGTGTATAAGGTAAAATAAATAACCAAAAGCAAAAATACTCCTCCACACCTTGGGCTATGTTCACAAGTAGCATTTTTCATGCGTTTTTTCACTTTTGTATTGCTTTCAACCGTGACAAATGCGTTCACCGGGAAATGTCATTTTAACATTTTACAACCTTATCTGGCCATGTGCTGTGTGACACATGCATACAGGGCTGAAAAGACAAGGGATCAGCATGGGTAAGACCCCTGGAAGCATTTCTGACCCCCAGGTCACTGTCTAAAAGTGTGCCCATCAGAAGTGATCCTTGCCGCATCAGAAGATGCAGACTTGCAACTATCCCCGTGCAAGTCCTTGTCCCAGGGCAGTGTTCAATTGTACCCCCCCCATTACTTGCAATGCAAGCGAAAATATGCAGCCAACCACCCACCCACCCGCAGGCTGCAATACCATATTGCTAGCTTTCACTTGAAATGGGGCCTTTTAGTTTGGAGGAGGCCGAAGCTGGCCACTACCTCATGGCTGCTTCGGCAGCGAGGCATCCATACTCTGTCCCCAGCCGCCCGGCGGCCGGGTGTCCACGCTCGGTCCCCAGCCGCCAGGTGGTGGCCAGGTGTCCATACTCGGTCCCCAGCCCCCCTGATTTCTCCTGTCACCTTCCCCCACACTTTTCTTAGCCTGGCCTGCTTTAGGGCAGCATTGGACGAGCTTACCAGAGATTCAGACTCCTCCGATGGGCCCTGGCTTCTCCATCAGGGCAGTTGAGAGTAGTGTTGAGCCACCCCCGTAGTGTTCGGGTTCGGTTCGGTTCGTCGAACACCGGGATGTTCGAGGAACTGTTCGTCGAACTGTTCGTCGAACACCTTAGAACACCGTCGAACACCGTTAAAACCAATGGCAGGCAAACAAAAACACATAGAAACACATAGAAAACACCTTCAAAGGTGTCCAAAAGCTGACAAACTGCTCAGAAGACGCTTTCTTTAAAAAAGCCGGCCGGCAATTCAGCAGCGGCATACACCGGTACCCGACAATTTAGACAAGAAGGAATAGAGCATCACACATAGATTAGATAGATAGAAACATGTCAGTCACATATATATGAAGTACAGTGACAGTGTTGCTTACTGTACTTGTCATTTAGTGTAAAGGATTTATTAAAAAAAATAATAGTGTTTTCATGCACCGTCTCTTTAAAAAAGCCGGCCGGCAATTCAGCATCTGTACCCGACAATTTATAACAGACAGAATAGAGCTTCACACATAGATTAGATAGATAGAAACATGTCAGTCACATATATATGAAGTACAGTGACGATGTTGCTTACTGTACTTGTCATTTAGTGTAAAGGATTTATTAAAAATAATAATAGTGTTTTCATGCACCGTCTCTTTAAAAAAGCCGGCCGGCAATTCAGCATCTGTACCCGACAATTTATAACAGACAGAATAGAGCTTCACACGTAGATTAGATAGATAGAAACATGTCAGTCACATATATATGAAGTACAGTGATAGTGTTGGTTACTGTACTTGTCATTTAGTATTAAAATAAAGGATTTATTATTAAAAAAAATTGGCATGGGGTTCCCCTTAATTTTAGGCTCTAGCGGAGGTTAAGCAGACAGCTGGGGCAGATGTTTGAAGCCTGGGAAGGGGGTAATACCCACGGAGCTTCCCAGGCTACTAATATCAGCCCCCAGCTGAATACATAGCCTTTACTAGCTATAAAAATGGGGGACCCCCCCCAAAAAATGACGTGGGGTCCCCCCTAATTTAATAGCTAGCAAAGGCTAGGCAGACAGCTGGGGGCTGATATTAATAGCCCAGGAAGGGAGCCATGAATATTGGCCCCCTCCCAGGCTAGAAACACCAGCCGTCAGCCGCCCCAGAAATGGCGCATTCATAGGATGCGCCAATTCTGGCACTTAGCCTCGCTCTTCCACGCTGCCCTGTAGCGGTGGCAGGGGGTAATAGGGCTGGGGTTGATGTCAGCTTATAATGCCAGCTGACATCAAGCCCAGGTTAGTAATGGAGAGGCGTCTATAAGACACCCCCATTACTAACCCCATAGTCAAAGTTAAAAGAAAACACAAACACCCAGAATAAAGTCCTTTAATTGAAATAAGGACACAATCCTTTATTGTTCTAAATTAAACCATACTTACCATCACGCCCATTCCAGCTGAAGCCAACGATCTCCTGCAATAAAAGAAAAATAATAAAGCAACATCATCCTTACCTTTCCATGGTTCCCACGACAGCTTCAGCTCTGCTATATCGAGATGACAGGCTGGACCGCAGCAGAACGCTGCCATCCAGCCTGTCATCCCGCAGACACTGAGAAGCGCAGGCATGCTTGCGCTCTGCAGTGTCTGGCTGTGACGGCATAAAGATGAGACGAGTTCATGTCCAATGAACTCGGCGCACCTCATGCACGTCACTGACAGCGTGGGAAAATTCTCACGCTGAAGCGCTGAGTGCAGGAGAATTATCCCACGCTGTCAGTGACGTGCATGAGGTGAGCTCATGTCCAATGAACTCAGCTCACCTCCTGCACGTCACTGACAGCGTGGAAGAATTCTCCTGCACTCAGCGCTTCAGCGTGAGAATTCTCCCACGCTGAAGCGCTGAGTGCAGGAGAATTTTCCCACGCTGTCAGTGACGTGCATGAGGTGAGCCGAGTTCATTGGACATTAACTCGGCTCATCTGGATGCCCTCACAGAGAGACACTGTGGAGCGCAAGCAAGCCTGCGCTTCTCAGTGTCTGCGGGATGACAGGCTGGATGGCAGAGTTCTGCTGCGGTCCAGCCTGTCATCTCGATATAGCAGAGCTGAAGCTGTCATGGGAACCATGGAAAGGTAAGGATGATGTTGCTTTATTATTTTTCTTTTATTTCAGGAGATCGTTGGCTTCAGCTGGAATGGGCGTGACGGTAAGTATGGTTTAATTTAGAACAATAAACAATTGTGTGTTTATTTCAATTAAAGGACTTTTTTCTGGGTGTTGTGTTTTTTTTAAATACTTTACTAGAAATTCATGGTGGTCATGTCTAATATTGGCGTGACCCCATGAATTTTGGGCTTAGGGCCAGCTGATAATGCCAAGCTGGCCCTAACCCCTTTATTACCCAGTGAGCCACCGCATCAGGGCCCTGGATGAGTTGGGTACAGTGCAAGAAGATGGCGCTTCTATGAACGCGCCATTTTCCGGGGTGGCTGCGGACTGCAATTTGCAGCGGGGGTGGCCCAGAAAGCTTGGGCCTCCCTGCGCTGCGGATTCCAGCCCACAGCTGCCTATTTGTACCTGGCTGGACACAAAAACAGGGCGAAGCCCCACGTCAATTTTCTTTAAATTATTTCATGAAATAATTAAGAAAAAAAGGGCTTCCCTATATTGTTGTGTCCGACCAGGTACAAATAGGCAGCTGGTGGTTGGGGGCAGCCCGTTCCTGCCTGCTGCACCTGACTGGACACAAATATAGTGCGAAGCCCCACGTCAATTTTTTTTTAATTATTTCATGAATTTCATGAAATAATTAAAAAAAAAATACGTGGGGCTTCGCCCTATTTTTGTGTCCAGCCAGGTACAACTAGGCAGCTGGGGGCTGGAATCTGCAGCGCAGGGAGGCCCAAGCTTTCTGGGCCCCCCCCGGCTGCAAATTGCAGTCCGCAGCCACCCCGGAAAATGGCGCGTTCATAGGAGCGCCATCTTCTGGCGCTGTACCCAACTCATCCAGGGCCCTAGTGCGGTGGCTCACTGGGTAATAAAGGGGTTAGGGCCAGCTTGGTATTATCAGCTGGCCCCAAGCCCAAAATTCATGGGGTCACGCCAGTATTAGACATGACCGCCATGAATTTCTAGTAAAGTATTTAAAAAAAACACAACACCCAGAATAAAGTCCTTTAATTGAAATAAACACACAATTCTTTATTGTTCTAAATTAAACTATACTTACCACCACGCCCATTCCAGCTGAAGCCAACGATCTCCTGCAATAAAAGAAAAATAATAAACCAACCTCATCCTTACCTTTCCATGGTTCCCACGACAGCTTCAGCTCTGCTACATCGAGATGACAGGCTGGACCGCAGCAGAACGCTGCCATCCAGCCTGTCATGCCGCAGACACTGAGAAGCGCAGGCATGCTTGCGCTCCTCAGTGTCTCGCTGTGACGGCATCCAGATGAGCCGAGGTCATGTCCAATGAACTCGGCTCACCTCATGCACGTCACTGACAGCGTGGGAAAAGTCTCCTGCACTCAGCGCTTCAGCGTGAGAATTCTCCCACGCTGTAAGTGACGTGCATGAGGTGAGCCGAGTTCATTGGACATGACCTCGGCTCATCTTTATGCCGTCACAGAGAGACAATGTGGAGCGCAAGCAAGCCTGCGCTTCTCAGTGTCTGCGGGATGACAGGCTGGATGGCAGCGTTCTGCTGCGGTCCAGCCTGTCATCTCGATGTAGCAGAGCTGAAGCTGTCGTGGGAACCATGGAAAGGTAAGGATGAGGTTGCTTTATTATTTTATTTTTATTACAGGAGATCGTTGGCTTCAGCTGGAATGGGCGTGACGGTAAGTATGGTTTAATTTAGAACAATAAAGAATTGTGTCTTTATTTCAATTAAAGGACTTTATTCTGGGTGTTTGTGTTTTTTTTAACTTTGACTATGGGGTTAGTAATGGGGGTGTCTTATAGACGCCTCTCCATTACTAACCTGGGCTTGATGTCAGCTGGCATTATAAGCTGACATCAACCCCAGCCCTATTACCCCCTGCCACCGCACCAGGGCAGCGTGGAAGAGCGAGGCTAAGTGCCAGAATTGGCGCATCCTATGAATGCGCCATTTCTGGGGCGGCTGATGGCTGGTGTTTCTAGCCTGGGAGGGGGCCAATATTCATGGCTCCCTTCCTGGGCTATTAATATCAGCCCCCAGCTGTCTGCCTAGCCTTTGCTAGCTATTAAATTAGGGGGGACCCCACGTCATTTTTTTGGGGGGGTCCTCCATTTTAGTAGCTAGTAAAGGCTATGTATTCAGCTGGGGGCTGATATTAGTAGCCTGGGAAGCTCCGTGGGTATTACCCCCTTCCCAGGCTTCAAACATCTGCCCCAGCTGTCTGCTTAACCTCCACTAGAGCCTAAAATTAAGGGGAACCCCACGCCAATTTTTTTAATAATAAACCCTTTATTTTAATACTAAATGACAAGTACAGTAACCAACACTATCACTGTACTTCATATATATGTGACTGACATGTTTCTATCTATCTAATCTATGTGTGAAGCTCTATTCTGTCTGTTATAAATTGTCGGGTACAGATGCTGAATTGCCGGCCGGCTTTCTTAAAGAGACGGTGCATGAAAACACTATTATTTTTTTAAATAAATCCTTTACACTAAATGACAAGTACAGTAATCAACACTGTCACTGTACTTCATATATATGTGACTGACATGTTTCTATCTATCTAATCTATGTGTGAAGCTCTATTCTGTCTGTTATAAATTGTCGGGTACAGATGCTGAATTGCCGGCCGGCTTTCTTAAAGAGACGGTGCATGAAAACACTATTATTTTTTTTGATAAATCCTTTACGCTAAATGACAAGTACAGTAAGCAGCACTTTCACTGTACTTCGTATATATGTGGCTGACATGTTTATATCTATCTAATCTATGTGTGAAGCTCTATTCTTTCGGTTCTAAATTGTCGGGTACCGGTGTATGCCGCTGCTGAATTGCCGGCTTTTCATGTTTCACTGTTGGCACTGTTCCCATTGATTTGGGCAATCACTGTAATGCCACAACCACCATGGCTGTGGCATTACAGTGAGTGGCAGACAATCCCTGCATGATTGGTGCTCTAAATAGCGCCAGACATGCAGGACACCCTTTTGGTGCACGAACAGTTATCGAACATAACCTCGAACAGCCGAATTTTTTGCAAATCGTTCGGGTTCGTCGAACAACTCGAACACCGCCCAAAACAGCTCGAATTTGAGATTGGCGAACAGTTCTAGTCGAACACCGCTCATCTCTAGTTGAGAGTGCCTAGGTGAAGAGCATGATGATGATGATAGAAGTTAGCATCTGCTTTGTTTTCTTGGAATGCAAGCACATGTATGTTGCAGCGGCTAGGCCTGAGGTGGTCCGTGTTTTGGCGCATATCCTACCTCCTCCGAGGATTGCTGGATGTTTTCCTGCTACTATCCCAGTTCTATGACTCCCGTTAAAACAAAGCTTCAGGTGATAAATGATGGATGAGGTGGTGGCAAAGGAGAAAGAGCAGGAGGAACAGGGACCATTAACATCAATATCAGGCCAGTCAACCAGATATGTCTTGTAGGATATGTTTCTGTAACAAAAGGAGCAGTTCGGCTACACAGTTATAGGGCATACAGTGAGTGCAATGCCTACCAAAAATTGCGAGCCACTCCAATGTCCCTTGGAAATGACATGAAGGTCAGAGGGCGTTAACTAAACCTTTTTTTCGATTTATAGCAACTGGGTCTCCCGTGCACTGTTGGCCTAAGCAGTGAATGGAAGGCTTTCCAAAAATTATGAAGAACTGCAATGCCCCTTACAAGAGCCATGTGTGGCACCCCAGGGGTCTCGTCACCACAGTAATAGAGATATTACGTCGGAGAGCAAGTGGGAGGTTTCCTGGTCAGGATCCCTTAAACATGCAACATCCTCCAGCCCCAGTCCTGGGAGGGGAGAATTCTGCCCTTATAAACTGGATCTGGGGCATGGTTGAGTGAGTCAGAGAACAGTCAGAGTCAGAGTGAGAGCAAAGGAAAGTAACAGCAAGGAGCTCTGTAGGAGCTAGGAGCTAAAGACCAGGGGCTGGAAGCTGAGCAGAGCTCACCCTGGGAGAAGACAATAGGAACCGGACACAGGAGTCCGAAGCTTTGAGGACTTATATATCCAGCAGCAGAAACCAGCCGGCAGGGGATTTCAGGTCCTCTGGCCATAGAAGCCCGGAGGCTCAGTCACAAGCTAGGAACCAGTCCCGCCGTCGTGGAGCGGAGGCTAACAGAAGGCCCCAAGTCACCAGCCATACGGGTGAGCACTACACGGTACACTCAGGGACGTGGGCTACTTCTAACCGCTTACAGAAAGGTAGCCAGGAAGAGTGCAGAAAGACGGGGAGGCCTACAACTCCACCTGGCCAGGGGAACTCCTGCTTGCTCACAGACTGACCAGGCCTCTTATGCTAGCCAGTACTCCCGGGAGGGTCTACCTTATAATCATCAGTAAAGACCCTGAACTGCACTGCAAAGACTCTGAGTCGTTCCTGCTGCGCTCGTGCACCATCACCCCCATCATCCACACTCACTGCCCTGAGGCTATACTCCTCCCGACGGGAGTTATCCCATTCTATGCTGCGCACACAACACCAGCCTCAGCGGTCTGCCACGCAGCGGTGGTACTCCCTGACCGCAATCCACGGGTGGCGCAGTCGGACAATTAACCTCAAAACCTAAGAAAGACTGCCACTGGTTTGACCAGCCTGAGCCATGGGACCGGGTCACCGCCACGGAGACTACAGACCCCAGAGACCCGGTATCCCACACACGTGTACACACGGCCCAGGGGGCGTGTCACATGCAGTACAGCATATTACAAACATAAGTCCCATTATTGGGGAGTGGGTGTCCCATAGTATTTGCTTATGCCTTGCAAGCAAAAGCTGCCAAAAATTAGGACGGAGCAACTTGCAATGCCCCTTACAAGAGCCATGCAGTACAGCATATTACAAACATAAGTCCCATTATTGGGGAGTGGGTCTCCCATAGTATTTGTTTATGCTTTCCCAGCAAAAGCTGCCAAAAATTAGGACGGAGCAACTTGCAATGCCCCTTACAAGAGTCATGCAGTACAGCATATTATAAACTTAAGTCCCATTATTTGGGAGTGGGAATAAGAGAGTGAAAGTTCTCCTTGTAGCGGGGGTCTACAAGTGTCACCAACCAGTAATGACTGTCACCCAACATTTTGACAATGCGAAGGTCACGGTTAAGGCAGCGTAACATAAAGTCAGCCATGCGTGCCAGACTGGTAATGGACAAGATTTCCGTGTCCTCACCAAGATGACGACTGACCATGCTCTCCTCCTCCTCCTCCTCTTCCTCCTCTCCCCTGTCCTCAGGCAACCCTCGCTGAACCGACGGTATGACACTTGTACAGGTACTACCGTCTACAACGCATGATAACAGCTCCTGTTCTTCCTCCTCCTCCTCCTCCTCCTCCTCTCCCTCATTGTCCCCCAATGCATGTTGGGATGAGATGAGGCTGGGCTGTGTGTAATCGCCCGCTACGGCTTCTTGATCCATCTCATCATACTCTGGCTGCAATGCCTCCTCTTTAATTCTCTGCAGAGAGCATTGCAAAAGACAGACAAGTGGGATGCTGACACTAATGATGGCGTCATCGCCACTCACCATCTTGGTGGCCTCCTCAAAGTTTGTCAGGATGGTACATATGTCAGACATCCAGGTCCACTCCTGAGGTCTTATGTGTGGAGTCTGACCTGAATATCGACGGCCTTGTTGCAGCTGGTACTCCACAACTGCTCTCTTCTGCTCACAAATCCTTTGCAACATGTGGAGGGTAGAGTTCCAACGTGTGGGGACATCACACACCAGTCGGTGTGCCGGAAGCTGGAAACGCTGCTGCCACACAGCAAGGGCGGCGGAAGCTGTAGCCGACTTTTGAAAATGAGCTGACAGGCGGCGTACTTTCTCGAGCAGATCTGGCAACACGGGGTACGATTTAAGAAACCGCTGAACCACGAGGTTAAGCACATGAGCCAGGCATGGTACGTGTGTGATCTCACCTCGCCTCAGAGCCGCCACCAGGTTACGGCCATTGTCACACACGACCATGCCGGGATGTAGGTTCAGTGGTCTCAGCCAAAGATCTGCCTCCTCTTTCACAGCTGTCCACAACTCACAAGCAGTGTGAGGTTTATCACCTAAGCTTATGAGTTTCAGCACAGCCTGTTGCCGCTTGGCGGAGGCAGTACTGCAATGCTTCCAGCTTGTAACTGATGTGGTGATATCTGAGATGGAGGCTGAACATGAGGAGGAGGAGGAGGAGGAGGATGCTCAGGAGCTGTACACTGTGGGGTCAACTCTGACTGACATAGGGCCCGCAATCCTCGGTGTGGGGAGGATGTGTTCCGTCCCAAGGTCCGACTGGGTCCCGGCTTCCACTATGTTTACCCAGTGTGCCGTCAGAGAGATGTACCGTCCCTGGCCACAAGCACTTGTCCACGTGTCCGTTGTCAGGTGGACTCTCCCAGTAACTGCGTTGTTGAGGGCACGGCAGATGCTTTCGGACACGTGCTTGTGTAGTGCGGGCATGGCACACTGGGCAAAATAGTGTCGGCTGGGGACCGAGTACCAAGGGACGGCCACCGCCATAACATTGCGGAAGGATTCCGTCTCCACCAGCCTAAAGGCAGCATTTCCAATGCAAGCAGTCGTGAAATGTGCGAATTTAGGACTGTGGCCTGTGGGGCGTTAGCTGCGAATTTCCGCTTTCGTTCAAAGGTCTGGGATATGGACAATTGAACGCTGCGGTGGGACGTGGACGTGGACGTTGATGCTGTTTCTTGAGAAACTGCCATAACAAGTGAAGACTGAGAGGAGGGGGCATCTTTACATGCAGTATGGACAGGGGATTGCCTTGCACACACAACAGGGGGTTCTATTGCACGCACAACAGTGGAAGAAGCAGTGGTGACACCCACTGACACTGGTCGTGGACCCTGGGTTTCGCCCCACTAAGTCGGGTGCTTTGCTGCCATGTGCCTGATCATGCTGGTGGTAGTCAGGCTGGTAGTTTTGTCACCCCTGCTGATGCTGGCATGGCAGGTGGAACATATGGCCTTTTTGGGGTTATCAGCAGAGTCTTTAAAAAAATTCCAGACTCTGGAAGACCTACCACTTGTACTGGCAACGTCCCTCGTGTTGGTGTTACGGGGAACGGTTGCCTGCCTTCTGTCTGCAGCCACCACACTACTTCTTCCTGCCTGTTGGGGTACTCTGCCTCCCTCCCCCTGTCTGCTGCTGGCCTCACTCTGCAAGTCCTCCTTCCACGTTGGGTCAGTTACTAGATCATCCACCACCTCCTCCTCTTCCACTTGCGCACCACGATCCTCCTCCTCACTTCCTGGCAATTGTGTCTCGTCATCGTCCACCTCTTGTGACAGATTGCCAACGTCGACTTCCTGTGGCCGTGGATGTTCAAATATTTGGGCATCGCAGCATGGGATCTCCTCTTCCACCACTTCAAGCGTATCAGGCGAGGGGCCCAAATATGGAAATGGACCAGTGAACAGCTCTTCAGAGTGTCCAAGTGTGGGATCACTTGCTGTCTGAGGACTCTCGGCATGGTGGGAGGAAGGAGCATCAGGGTGAGGAGGAGTATGCGGTCGAGACTCACGGCTACTAAGAGTTGACCGTGTGGAAGACAGACCGGAGGTGGTGGTGCCCAGGTAACTGGAAGTATTGTCTGCTATCCAATTAATAACCTGTTCACACTGATCAGTTCTCAATACTGGTGTTGTTCTGTGCTTCCCTAGTAATTCGGTCAAGAAGTGGGAGCGAGAAGATGTGGCTGTTGGTTGTGGCACATATTCACCTTGGCCACGGCCCCGTCCTCTGCACGAACCATCACCAGAACGTCCACTTCCACATCCCTTGCCATGCGCCTTTCCCATTGTAAATGATGTAAAATAGCTTACACTTGCACTATCAATGGAAAAAGGGTAATAAAGAGTAGATTAGAACCGTGGAAGAGGAAAACCACAGTTATTGTTTACTGGGGTATACCACACTTTTTTAAATAGAGATATTTGCGGCTGAACAGTGAGCGACACACTCAAACTGCTTTTTTTTAGATACCAAGAGCCCAAAACTGGATAGTACAGCGATTTGACCCGTGGAACTGCGAAACCACACTGGGATGTCGGGCCTACACAAGACTATTTTCAACAGATATATTTTTGTGTCACAACAGTCAGGAGACACTACTGTTTTTCTTTACGGAAAAAACTACCAAAAGCTGAATAATAGAGTTTTTTTACCGCGGGATGGCAAAACCACAGTTATTGTTTACTGGGGTATACCACACTTTTTTAAATAGAGATATCTGCGGCTGAACAGTGAGCGACACACTCAAACTGCTTTTTTTTTAGATACCAAAGGCCCAAAACTGGATAGTACAGCAATTTGACCCGTGGAACTGCGAAATCACACTGGGATGTCGGGCCTACACAAGACTATTTTCAACAGATATATTTTTGTGTCCCAACAGTCAGGAGACACTACTGTTTTTCTTTACGGAAAAAACTACCAAAACCTGAATAATAGAGATTTTTTACCGTGGGAGGGCAAAACCACAGTTATTGTTTACTGGTGTATACCACACTTTTTTAAATAGAGATATTTGCGGCTGAACAGTGAGCGACACACTCAAACTGTTTTTTTTAGATACAAATGGCCCAAAACTGGATAATACAGAGGTTTGAACTGTGAAACTGCAACGCCACACTTGTATTTCTCGGGCCTACGCCAGACTATTTTCAACAGATATATTTGTGTCTGAACAATCAGGAGACACTATTTATTTTTTACGGCAAAAAATGCCAAAAGCAGGATAATAGAGATGTTTTACCGTGGAACAGCAAAACCACAGTTATAATTTACTGGTGTATACCAGACTTTTTTGAATATATATATATTTGCGGCTGAACAGTGAGCGACACACTCAAACTGTTTTTTTTAGATACAAATGGCCCAAAAGTGGATAATACAGAGGTTTGAACCGTGGAACTGCAAAACCACACTTGTATTTCTCGAGCCTACACCAGACTATTTTCAACAGATATATTTGTGTCTGAAGAATCAGGAGACACTATTTATTTTTTACGGCAAAAAATGCCAAAAGCAGGATAATAGAGATGTTTTACCGTGGAACAGCAAAACCACAGTTATAATTTACTAGTGTATACCAGACTTTTTTGAATATATATATATTTGCGGCTGAACAGTGAGCGACACACTCAAACTGTTTTTTTTAGATACAAATGGCCCAAAAGTGGATAATACAGAGGTTTGTACCGTGGAACTGCAAAACCACACTTGTTTTTTTCGGGCCTACACCAGACTATTTTCAACAGATATATTTGTGTCTGAAAAATCAAGGAGACACTATTATTTATTTTTTTTAAAGCAAAAAATGCAAAAAGCAGGATAATAGAGATTTTTTACCGTGGAACAGCAAAAGCACACTTCTGTCTCTCTGGCCTACACCAGACTATTTTCAACAGATATATTTGTGTCTGAAAAATCAGGGAGACACTATTATTATTTTTATACAGCAAAAAATGCCAAAAACAGGATAATAGAGATGTTTTACCAGGGAACATCAAAACCACAGTAATAATTTACTGGTGTATACCAGACTTTTTTAAATATATATATTTGCGGCTGAACAGTGAGCGACACACTCAAACTGTTTTTTTTAGATACAAATGGCCCATAGAACTGCAAAACCACACTTCTATTTCTCTGGCCTACACCAGACTATTTTCAACTGATATATTTGTGTCTGAAAAATCAGAGGCACACTTTTTTTTTTTGGGGGGGGGGACACCAAAAGGTTAATAAGATGGGTATTTGTACATTGTGAAGGAGGAAAAAAAAAGGATTTAGATAAAAAAAAAGGATTTTTCCTGGCCCCCGGGACCTGGAGCTAAGTCCAGCAATTTCAGCAACAGGAGCACACAGGACTGTAATGCAGCGTTTGCTGGTATAACCACTGCATCTCCAATACAGCCTGCCTGCCTGCCTGATATACCTGGGATGGATATTAGTCCTGAGAAGGACTGTTTGTTTGATCTGGCAGCCTTTACAGACCCTACACTAACTATTTTGCAGGATATATCTCTCCCTAAATCAGCAGCGCTGTCCCTACACTGTCTGATCCAGAGCGACTGTGTCCAAGATGGCGGCGCCCGGTTTTAAATACTCGAGGTGACGCAGTGCGGCCAGCCAATCACTGTAATGCCCACAAACAACATGGCTGCGGCATTACAGTGACTGGCTGGCAATCTCTGCATGTTCATTGGCTCTGTAAAGAGCGCCAAACATGCAGGGCGGAGACCCGAGCTCCCGCCCGAGTAACCCGGAAATGCTTGGTGCTCGCCGAACATCCCGAGTAGCGTGATGCTCGGGCGAGTACCGAGCAGTGTCGAGCATGTTCGCTCAACACTGATTATTACCCTATGTGCGCTTGTCTCCCTTTTTCTTTTGTACAAATGAATGGACAAAACACTTAGTTTGTCCAAGTCAGCCTATAACTTTTGAACATTCTGCATAGCCTGCACTATAGTACTAAGTTTGTTGTCATCTGCATAAATAGATACAACACTGTTAACTCCATATTCTATATCAGTAATAAATAAGTTGAACAAAAGCAGAACCAGCACTAAACCTTGTGGTATACCACTTAAGAGTAGTTGTCAATCACCTCAAATCTCTGGGTGACATCTCTGAGCAAGTTTTTGATTAGTGTTGAGCGAGCACTAAAATGCTCGGGTGCTCGAAGCTCGGGCTGAGCTCACCGTGATACTCGGGTGCTCAACCCGAGCAACGAGCCCAATGTTAGTCTATGGGAGACTCGAGCATTTTTGCGGCGGCACCCCCGGCAGTCTTTTAAAAGCCTAACAAGTGCCCAAAATGATAGTGACAGTGCTCAAATGACATGGGGATCGACATTTCTGACCCCCAGATCACTGCTGTCAACAACATGGTCAGAGGTATTAAGCCACTTTTAAGGGCTCACAATAAAACGTTCAAAAATGAAACTGAAACTGCTTTCCTGTGAAATATGTTAAGGAAGTTCCTTTCCAGGGTAAAGACTTGTGTATAAGGTAAAATAAATAACCCCCAAAAAATACTCCTCCACACCTTGGGCTATGTTCACAAGTAGCATTTTTTATGCGTTTTTGCACTTTTGTATTGCTTTCAACCGTGGCAAATGCATTCACCGGGAAATATCATTTTAACATTTTACAATCTTATCTGGCCATGTGCTGTGTGACACATGCATACAGTGCTGAAAAGACATGGGAATAGAATAGGGAAGAGCCCTGGATGCATCTCTGACACCAGGTCACTCCCTAAAAGTGTGCCCATCAGAAGTGATCCTTGCCGCATCAGAAGATGCAGACTTGCAACTATCCCCATGCAAGTCTTGTCCCAGGGCAGTGTTCAATTGTACCTCCCCCATTCCTTGCAATACAAGCACAAATATGCAGCCAACCAACCACCCACCCACCCGCAGGATGCAATACCATACTGCTAGCTTTCACTTGAAATGGGGCCTTTTAGTTTGGAGGAGGCCGAAGCTGGCCACTACCTCATGACTGCTTCGGCATCGAGGTATCCATACTCAGTCTCCAGCCGCCCGGCGGCCGGGTGTCCACGCTCGGTCCACAGCCGCCAGGGGGTGGCCGGGTGTCCATACTCGGACCCCAGCAGCCCCTATTTCTCCTGTTACCTTCCCTCACACTTTTCTTAGCCTGGCCTGCTTTAGGGCAGCATTGGACGAGCCCACCAGAGAACCAGAGTCCTCCGTTGGGCCCGGGATTCTCCATCAGGGGAGTTGAGAGAGCCAAGGTGTAATGCACACGCCCGGGCTGAGCGGCGTGTGCGTGTGATTAGACGGGACTGTGCCGGAGAGTGAATGCCTGGAGTGGCGTAACTAGGTATTCACCCTATCCGACCAGGATCGCACGACGGCATACGACGCCAGTGCACCAAGGAGGAACCGAGCAGAGGTACCAGGGGCTACTCCAGGACAGACCCCGGACACGGCTGTTGACCCACACAGGGGAATACAAGAACAGACAGGTAAGGCTGGCACACAGACTGGTGGGTATAGGCAGGCACGACTGGTATGCAGGCAGGTGGGTATGCAGGCAGGGGGGTACAGGCAAGCACGGCTAGAGTGCAGACAGGTAGGAACACAGGCGGGATAGGACCCAGTACACACTGGGACTCAGTAACAGAACCACAGATGTGACGGACAGACACAGCAGAGTAAGGCCGCCCTGAGTGGTGAGCGAGAGCAGGGCAAGACGAGGCTGCCTGGAGTGGTGAGCGAGAGCAGGGCAAGACGAGGCCGCCTGGAGTGGTGAGCGAGAGAAGAGCAGGACGGGGCCGCCTGGAGCGGTGAGCGAGAGAAGAGCAGGACGAGGCCGCCTGGAGCGATGAGCGAGAGAAGAGCAGGACGAGGCCGCCTGGAGCGGTGAGCGAGAGAAGAGCAGGACGAGGCCGCCTGGAGCGGTGAGCGAGAGAAGAGCAGGACGAGGCCGCCTGGAGCGGTGAGCGAGAGAAGAGCAGGACGAGGCTGCCTGGAGCGGTGAGCAAAGGGTCAGAGCGGAGCGAGACTGCCGGAGCAGTGAGCAAAGGGTCAGAGCGGAGCGAGACTGCCGGAGCAGTGAGCAAAGGGTCAGAGTGGAGCGAGACTGCCGGAGCAGTGAGCAAAGGGTCAGAGCGGAGCGAGACTGCCGGAGCAGTGAGCAAAGGGCAGAGCGAGACTGCCGGAGCAGTGAGCAAAGGGCGGAGCGAGACTGCCGGAGCAGTGAGCAAAGGGTCAGAGCGGAGCGAGACTGCCGGAGCAGTGAGCAAAGGGTCAGAGCGGAGCGAGACTGCTGGAGCAGTGAGCAAAGGGTCAGAGCGGAGCGAGACTGCCGGAGCCGTGAGCAAAGGGTCAGAGCGGACCGAGACTGCCGGAGCAGTGAGCAAAGGGTTAGAGCAGAGCAAGACAGCTGGAGCAGTGAGCAAAGGGTCAGAGCGGAGCAAGACTGCCGGAGCAGTGAGCAAAGGGTCAGAGCGGAGCAAGACTGCCGGAGCAGTGAGCAAAGGGTCAGAGCAGGCCAGAACCGCCGGAGCGGTGAGCAAAGGCAGAGCAGGCTAGAACTGCCGGAGCGGTGAGCAAGGCAGTGCAGGCTAGAACCGCCGGAGCGGTGAGCAAGGCAGAGCAGGCTAGAACCGCAGGAGCATTGAGCAAGGCAGAGCAGGGGGGACAGGGCTTTGTTCACACGGAACAGATAGGAAGGGAAAGGCAGAACCAGATACCCACAGGGTACTTGCATTGAAGTAGAGAGTGGACCACAAACTCACAAACGGAAGTACAGTGACAACGAGAAGGAGTTATGTACGAGTTCAGACTCTGCAGAAAAAGGAAAGGTAAAGACACAGGAAACAGGCTAGAAGAGTATACAGACAAGAACAGACACAGTAGCAAGATAGAGGAGCGGGTCTAGGTATGCAGCCCCTAGAAGGCGGGAGGAACAGGCTAGGAGCGTGTTCAGACAGGACAGACAAGATACAGGAGCGGGTCTAGGTATGCGGCCCATAGAAGGCGGAAAGAACAGGCAAGGAGCGTGTTCAGACAGGCCTGGAAATACAGCCTCCAGGAAGGGCAGACAAGCAAACACAGAAGGGGACCTGGCACATTCAGAGTGAGAGAGCACACTGAATGAAACACAATGCTCAGGCAGGGATTCATTGGAGCAGCTGGGTTAAATACCAGGTGACAGACAGCAATAGGCTGAGGACGCACAAGGGGTGTGCCCGCAGCAGGTACAAGAAACAGGAAGTGATCGGGCGCCGACCTTAAGCAGCTGACACAGAGGCAAGCAGACAGCATGGAGGGAAGCCAGGCTAGCAGACTGGACTGTAAATCAAGTGCGCGCCCTTGCACACTGGGAGATGGACCACTATGCAAGGACGCCACCAGGTATGTTACACAAGGTGAGGAGCATGATGATGATAGAAGTTAGCATTAGTGTTGAGCCACCCCCGTAGTGTTCGAGTTCGGTTCGGTTCGTCGAACACCCGTGTGTTCGCCGAACTGTTCGTCGAACTGTTCGTCGAACACCTTCGAACACCGTTAAAAACAATGGCAGGCAAACAAAAACACATAGAAACACATAGAAAACACCTTCAAAGGTGTCCAAAAGCTGACAAACTGCTCAGAAGACATAACTAACACATGGAAAAGTGACAAGTACATATAGTCATGCGAAAATAAAAGAGGTGGAGGAGTAAAAGGAGGGGGAGACACAGATATAGGCATGTCATGCCCTTCTAAAATCCAAAAAGTGAGAAGCCGACACGGCCAGCCCGCTCCTGCCCGTGCCACCTCCGTGTCGCCGGGTTTGTGCCAGAGCCGCGGTGAACCCTGACGGCCAACCCCCCTCTCCCAATACTGGTGCCTGTCCGCTGGTGGGTCGAGCGAGCCCCCCTGTGGTGGAGGCAGCTCTAAGCTTTTTAATTTAAATTGTCTCTCTAATTTGAATGAATACACTTTAAATCCATTTACAAGGATCTATTGGAGGGCAAGTTCATGCCAGCAGCCGCGTAATTCCAGCTCCAGTAGCGTCCACTAAAGCTGCTGCAGTTAAAAAGCTTTTATAAGGATCGAGCTCGGCTGTCCACCGCAAGGCATCCTAATGCCAGTCCCAGCCCCTATGCCTTGGGGTGCCTCCTGATGCTCTTCACTAAGTATCCCATGGTCCCGAATCATTTCCTTTGAAAAAATTAAGTGTCTAAACTACAGGTGGTGTAGCTTGCTTAACAGCCGGGATAATCCGCTGACTAGCAGACACTGCTACTAGGCACAAAGTATTTCCTGGGATAGATGCAGTTAAAAATTTGTAATTAGATACTCTCATTGGATGCTGAGAAAGCATTCCATAGAGTCTCCTGGCACGCCATATATGATTCTCTTAAAAAGCTTGGGGTAGGGGTCTAGGGGACCCTTTTATAGCCCAAATCACGGCCCTGTATCGCAATACGTCACCTAGGCTGAAGATAAATGGAACTGTAGCACCCTGAGGGCTCGGTTGCTACAGACGTATTGCACCTCACCCAGAGGTGTGATATCTCACTCTCAGGTAAGGATGGAGTGTGGATCAGGACCCGACACCTGCATGCATTACACCACATTGCCGTGGGGCAGGGCGACCAATATGCCCCTGAGATGGGCACGACAGTCCCTGTCCCTGGCTGGAGTGGGGGGAGGGAACACTGAGGAAGGGGAACCCTGTAGTGCAGGAGCAGGGAGGAAGCAGTTCCTGGGTGCATTGAGAAGGGAGTATAAAAGGTGGGCACCATCTTAGTTCAGTGCAGAGAAGTCTGAGCAGAAGTAGCAGGGAGCAGGGGCTCTGCATGAGCTCTGCTCCGGAGGCGGGCCTAGTAACAGAGGCCCAGGCCTGGAAGAGGGAGAAGGAAGGAAGAGGAGAGGAGAAGGCTCCAGGAACGAGGAATGAAGGGATCCCAGGGGTGCGGACGGGCGAGTCGCCACCGCACGCCCGAATCCACCTGCGTGGAGGGGTCAGGCCAAAGGGGGAGACCGGTCCCCGAACTAGTGGAGGCAGGAAACGACCTTTAGCTAGAAACCGGAGGCTCTGACATTTTATGTGGCGCAGCCCCTCGCTACACCCGCTAGGAAGGCACCACATAGGGTCAGGGAAACTGGCGCCAAGTTTACCAAGAGGAGGCCCGAGGCAGCCGGACAGAAGTGTTGGTAAGAAAGGCCAGACAAAGGACACACAAAGGGGGTCCTGTGAAGTGCTCCAAAGTTATCTGGGAGTTGTCTGAGCCCCTCACCTGGTGAGCACAGTACGACGTGGGCAGCCGTTACCTGCAGACGTGGTCTGGATAATAAGAACTGTGAGTAAAGGCCCTGGACTGCATCACTGACTCCGTGTCGTTACTGCTGCTGCCCTGCACCATCACCCCCATCCTCCGCATACACTGCCCTGAGGCTATACTCCTCCCGTGGGGAGTTATGCTACGCTCTGCTGCACCCACAACACCAGCCTCAGCGGTCTGCCCTGGAGCGGCGGTTCACTCTGACCGCAATCCACGGGTGGCGTAGTCGGACATTTAAACATCAAAACCACATAAATAGTTCCGCCACTGGTTTGACCGCCCTGAGCCACGGAACCGGGTTGCCGCCACGGAGATTACAACCACCAGCATCCACCAAAAAGGGTCCGGCTCCGGGTGTCCCAAGGCCCAGGGGGCGCGTCAGAACATTTTCATCACCTTTCACAATCACCAATGGGACAAGGCAGGGATGTTCTCTGTCCCCTCTCTTATACATCCTAGTGACGGAGCACCTGCTCTCATCAATTCGCCATAACCCCAATATTAGGTGGATTGAGGTGGGAGGCACCGAGTACAAGTGCTCTCTATTTGCTGATGATGTCCTAGTATATATCACTCAATCACATATATCCATCCCTGCTGTTATGGCTGAAATAGATCACTTTGTTACATGGTCAAATTTTAAAATCAATGCAGCGAAGTCTGAGGCCCTCGATGTCTCCCTCCCCAAATCCATATAGGATTCCATCCAGTCCAACTTTCCCTTTGCCTGTCCCTCACAGGGTATCAAATACTTAGGAATTCCTATTCATAGAGACCTCTCCCATCTATGTTATCTTAATTTTGGGCCCTTTATTGAACAACTCCATACAGACCACGGTTGGCAAGTTAGAACTGTAAGATTCACTACGTGAACCGCTGGTGTTTTGTGGAAAAGCACATGTACACTGCGTTCCAAATTATTATGCAAAAAGTGTTTAGGAGTGATAAGGGAAGAATTTGTTTGTTTGTCAGTTAAACTCATTGATGGTGATGTGTGTCAGGGCTCTTTATATCACTGTAAGCAATTGCAGACACCTGTGCTAATTAGTTTGGCAGGTGTGTCCAATGAAAGGCAAGACTACTTAAGAAGGCTCTCTCACATTATTAAGCAGCCTACATTTTCTGCCAAAATGGGAAAGAAAAAGGATGTGTCGGCTGCTGAGAAGCAACAAATTGTGGAGTGTTTAGGTCAAGGCATGACTACAATCAACATTGTGTGATGATCAGGATGAAGTGTCTTGGCAATCAAGAAGTATGTAGCTGATTCACAGTACACACGTGTGCCTGCTGATAAGGGCAAATTGAGGACTCTTTCCTACAGGCAATTACGTCAGGTTGAAAGAGCAGCGGCCAAAAAGCCTTGTCATAGCAGCAGACAAGTTTTTGAAGCTGCTTGTGCCTCCAACGTCCCCCGAACAACAAGATGCAGGGTCCTTCAGAGGTTTGCAGCTGTGCATACGCCATCCTGTCGACCTCCTCTATCCACTTCACACAAGCAGAAACGGCTCCAGTGGGCCAAACATTACATGAAGACTGATTTCAAAACTGTTTTGTTCACGGATGAGTGCCGTGCAGCGCTCGATGGTCCAGATGGATGGAGTGGAGGATGGCTGGTTGATGGACACCCCACGCAAACACGGCTACAGCGCCAACAAGGAGGAGGTGGAGTAATGTTTTGGGCTGGAATCATGGGGAGAGAGATTGTCGGCCCCTTTAGGATCCCTGAAGGCGCTAAAGATGAACTCCATAATGTATGTGGATTTTCTCAAACAGCACTTCCTGCCATGGTTCAAGAAGAAGAACCGTGTATTTCACAGCAAGATCATTTTTCTGCATGATAATGCACCATCTCATGCTGCACATAAAACATCTGCATCTCTGGCTGATATGGGCATAAAAGGGGACAAACTTATGGTTTGACCCCCATGCTCCCCTGACCTCTACCCCATTCAGAACCTTTGGAGCATCATTAAAAGGAGTGTCTATGATGGCGGGAGGCAGTTCACATCTAAGCAACAGCTCTGGGAGGGTATTCTGTCCTCATGCAAAACAATTGAAGCAGAAACCATCCAAAACCTGACAAATTCAATGGACGAGAGAGTTCAGAAGCTCCTTTCGAACAAGGGGTCCTATGTGAAAATGTAACATCACCTAGAATAAAGTTTTGAGTTGAAAACTGTTTGATTTCAGTTTCTAACAACCTGCTAATGCTTATAATTTCAAAAATGACCATTTTTTTGGTCTTTATTAAAATGAAAAGGTTGATCGAAAAGTTTGGGGGATCTAAGAGTGTGGCAACCCAGTAGTCATGATTACTTCGAATTCTGACAATATGAGTGTCATGCTGCAGGTAGTGCAGCAAGAAGGCACTTATGTGTCTTGCGCATCTCGGAGCCCCAAAATTATTTTCCGGGCTAGATGCAGCTAAAAATTATTTTAAATTTTAAATCTGGTGAAGCTTTAGTATAGATGGCCTAATAGGATCAGTGCTGCACACTGCTACAAAGCCCAAATTATTTTCCAGTCAAGATACAGATAAACATGATTAGTAATTTGAAAGCTTAAAACGGTTGGTAGGGTGATTTTAACCAATCATCAAGCTTTTACTCTCCCCAGGATGACACAGGGGTAGAAAAGTCGTTTCGGATCCATGATTTGTTCATCTTTATGAACGTGAGTCTGTCTACATTATCAGTGGAGAGCCGCGTGCGCTTATCTGTCAGCACACCACCAGCAGCGCTGAACACACGTTCAGACAGAACGCTGGCTGCGGGGCATGACAAGATCTCCAAGGCGTAAGTGGCTAGCTCCGGCCATTTATCCAGATTGGAAGCCCAAAAAGAGCAAGGGTCCAGTGACACAGTCGTGGCTTCAATGTTTACTTGGAGATACTCCTGTACCATCGTCTCTAGGCGTTGACTATGTGTCAGACTTCTTGTCTCCTGTGGCCTTGCAAAGGATGGGCTAAAAAAGTGGTGAAATGATTCCGCAAAATTGATGTTACCAGCAGATACTGTGGTTCTGTTACGGTTTGAGTGCTGAACACTTGACGGTCCCACGGTTGGCAAGTTGGAACTGTGAGATTCACTACGTGCACCACTGGTATTTTGTGGAAAAGCACATGTAAGATTCTGCAACAGTCTCTGCTGATACTCCTGCATGCGTGCATCCCTTTCTATGGCAGGAATAATTTCTGCAAATTTACTTTTGTACCGGGGATCTAACAGTGTGGCAACCCAGTAGTCAGGATTATTTCTAATTCTCACAATTCGAGGGTCATGTTGCAGGTAGTGCAGCAAGAAGGCACTCATGTGTGTTGCGCATCCAGGAGCACCAAGTCCCTGTTGTGTTGGTGGCGAGGTAACAATCATGCTTCCTTCCTCTGTCCTCTCCCCCCAACCTCGCACAACAGAAATGTGATCAAGGTCTCCCTCA
Organism: Phyllobates terribilis; assembly: GCF_046119375.1. Classification (NCBI taxonomy): domain Eukaryota; kingdom Metazoa; phylum Chordata; class Amphibia; order Anura; family Dendrobatidae; genus Phyllobates; species Phyllobates terribilis. Next base: position 846,363,142 of record NW_027362761.1, read on the forward strand.
TCTGATGAGTCTTCCATCAGTTCGTCCTCCACTTCTTCCTGGGCTCCTGCACCTTCCTCACTAGTTTGGCTGCTACCATGCGCCCTGGTAAAACCATCTCCCCCACCCTCACATGCCTGCCGCCTTGGTGCTGCCGACCGTCTGGACCTTGCAGATTTTAGCCCTTCCGCATACAACTCCTCCTCCTCTACTTCCTCCACCTCCTCTTGTGCCACCACCTGACTCCGAATTCTGTTTAACATGTGCTCCAGCATGTAAATCACCGGAATAGTCATGCTGATAATGGCATCGTCAGCACTAAACATCTTCGTCGCCATTTCAAAACTGTGCAGAAGGGTGCATAGGTCCCTGATCTGAGACCACTCCTCCAGCGTGATTTGCCCCACCTCTGAATCTCGTTGGCCCAGGCTATACGTCAGAACGTATTGCACCAGGGCTTGTCGGTGCTGCCACAGTTGCTGCAACATGTGCAGAGTTGAATTCCACCGGGTAGGCACATCGCATTTTAGCCGGTGAAGTGGCAGGCCCAACGACTTCTGTAGAGATGTAAGTCGCTGAGCTGCGGGATGCGAACGGCGGAAGTGAGCACACAGCGACCGTGCCCTCTGCAGAAGGCCATCTAGTCTGGGATAGTGGGCTAAAAATTGCTGGACAACCAGGTTCAACACGTGAGCCATACAAGGCACGTGTGTGACATTGCCCCGGCGAAGGGCCGCACCCAGGTTTGCAGCATTGTCGCACACGGCCTTCCCTGGTTTCAGGTCCAGTGGAGACAACCATTCAAGAAATTGGTTCTCCAGAGCTGACCACAACTCCTCAGCTGTGTGACTCACATTTCCCAGACATTTCAATGTAAAAACCGCCTGATGACGTTGAGCCCTACTGCCAGCATAGTAAGGAGGTGTGCAGGATCCCTTCTGCGCAGTTAGAAAGCTTGTGGCATGACCAGACAGGCTTTGGGTGCAGGTGGAAGACCGAGAGGAGGTTGAGGAGGCAGAAGCAGTGGAGGAACTTTGACATAAAGAGGACTGACGCACAACTCGTGGGGACGGCAAGATTTGGACAGCAGCCCCTTGTCCTGCTGTCACCATAGTTACCCAGTGCCCAGTCAGCGACATGTAACGCCCCTGTCCATGCCTACTCGTCCAAGTGTCTGTGGTGAATAGTGTTGAGCCACCCCCGTAGTGTTCGTGTTCGGTTCGGTTCGTCGAACACCGGGATGTTCGAGGAACTGTTCGTCGAACTGTTCGTCGAACACCTTAGAACACCGTCGAACACCGTTAAAAAAAATGGCAGGCAAACAAAAACACATAGAAACACATAGAAAACACCTTCAAAGGTGTCCAAAAGCTGACAAACTGCTCAGAAGACGCTTTCTTTAAAAAAGCCGTCCGGCAATTCAGCAGCGGCATACACCGGTACCCGACAATTTAGACAAGAAGGAATAGAGCCTCACACATAGATTAGATAGATAGAAACATGTCAGTCACATATATATGAAGTACAGTGACAGTGTTGCTTACTGTACTTGTCATTTAGTGTAAAGGATTTATTAAAAAATATAATAGTGTTTTCATGCACTGTCTCTTTAAAAAAGCCGGCCGGCAATTCAGCATCTGTACCCGACAATTTATAACAGAAAGAATAGAGAATCACACATAGATTAGATAGATAGAAACATGTCAGTCACATATATATGAAGTACAGTGACAATGTTGCTTACTGTACTTGTCATTTAGTGTAAAGGATTTATTAAAAAAAATAATAGTGTTTTCATGCACCGTCTCTTTAAAAAAGCCGGCCGGCAATTCAGCATCTGTACCCGACAATTTGTAACAGACAGAATAGAGCTTCACACATAGATTAGATAGATAGAAACATGTCAGTCACATATATATGAAGTACAGTGATAGTGTTGGTTACTGTACTTGTCATTTAGTATTAAAATAAAGGATTTATTATTAAAAAAAATTGGCGTGGGGTTCCCCTTAATTTTAGTCTCTAGCGGAGGTTAAGCAGACAGCTGGGGCAGATGTTTGAAGCCTGGGAAGGGGGTAATACCCACGGAGCTTCCCAGGCTACTAATATGAGCCCCCAGCTGAATACATAGCCTTTACTAGCTATTAAAATGGGGGACCCCCCAAAAAAATGACGTGGGGTCCCCCCTAATTTAATAGCTAGCAAAGGCTAGGCAGACAGCTGGGGGCTGATATTAATAGCCCAGGAAGGGAGCCATGAATATTGGCCCCCTCCCAGGCTAGAAACACCAGCCGTCAGCCGCCCCAGAAATGGCGCATTCATAGGATGCGCCAATTCTGGCACTTAGCCTCGCTCTTCCACGCTGCCCTGTAGCGGTGGCAGGGGGTGATAGGGCTGGGGTTGATGTCAGCTTATAATGCCAGCTGACATCAAGCCCAGGTTAGTAATGGAGAGGCGTCTATAAGACACCCCCATTACTAACCCCATAGTCAAAGTTAAAAGAAAACACAAACACCCAGAATAAAGTCCTTTAATTGAAATAAAGACACAATCCTTTATTGCTCTAAATTAAACCATACTTACCATAACGCCCATTCCAGCTAAAGCCAACGATCTCCTGCAATAAAAGAAAAATAATAAAGCAACATCATCCTTACCTTTCCATGGTTCCCACGACAGCTTCAGCTCTGCTACATCGAGATGACAGGCTGGACCGCAGCAGAACGCTGCCATCCAGCCTGTCATCCCGCAGACACTGAGAAGCGCAGGCATGCTTGCGCTCTGCAGTGTCTGGCTGTGACGGCATAAAGATGAGACGAGTTCATGTCCAATGAACTCGGCGCACCTCATGCACGTCACTGACAGCGTGGGAAAATTCTCACGCTGAAGCGCTGAGTGCAGGAGAATTCTCCCACGCTGTCAGTGACGTGCATAAGGTGAGCTCATGTCCAATGAACTCAGCTCACCTCCTGCACGTCACTGACAGTGTGGGAGAATTCTCCTGCACTCAGCGCTTCAGTGTGAGAATTCTCCCACGCTGAAGCGCTGAGTGCAGGAGAATTTTCCCACGCTGTCAGTGACGTGCATGAGGTGAGCCGAGTTCATTGGACATTAACTCGGCTCATCTGGATGCCCTCACAGAGAGACACTGTGGAGCGCAAGAAAGCCTGCGCTTCTCAGTGTCTGCGGGATGATAGGCTGGATGGCAGCGTTCTGCTGCGGTCCAGCCTGTCATCTCGATGTAGCAGAGCTGAAGCTGTCATGGGAACCATGGAAAGGTAAGGATGATGTTGCTTTATTATTTTTCTGTTATTTCAGGAGATCGTTGGCTTCAGCTGGAATGGGCGTGACGGTAAGTATAGTTTAATTTAGAACAATAAAGAATTGTGTGTTTATTTCAATTAAAGGACTTTTTTCTGGGTGTTGTGTTTTTTTTAAATACTTTACTAGAAATTCATGGTGGTCATGTCTAATATTGGCGTGACCCCATGAATTTTGGGCTTAGGGCCAGCTGATAATGCCAAGCTGGCCCTAACCCCTTTATTACCCAGTGAGCCACCGCATCAGGGCCCTGGATGAGTTGGGTACAGCGCCAGAAGATGGCGCTTCTATGAACGCGCCATTTTCCGGGGTGGCTGCGGACTGCAATTTGCAGCGGGGGTGGCCCAGAAAGCTTGGGCCTCCCTGCGCTACGGATTCCAGCCCCCAGCTACCTAGTTGTACCTGGCTGGACACAAAAACAGGGCGAAGCCCCACGTCAATTTTCTTTAAATTATTTCATGAAATAATTAAGAAAAAAAGGGCTTCCCTATATTGTTGTGTCCGGCCAGGTACAAATAGGCAGCTGGTGGTTGGGGGCAGCCGGTTCCTGCCTGCTGCACCTGACTGGACACAAATATAGTGCGAAGCCCCACGTCAATTTTTTTTTAATTATTTCATGAATTTCCTGAAATAATTTAAAAAAATTGAAGTGGGGCTTCGCACTATATTTGTGTCCAGCCAGGTACAGCAGGCAGGAATGGGCTGCTCCCAACCACCAGCTGCCTATTTGTACCTGGCCGGACACAACAATATAGGGAAGGCTTTTTTTTCTTAATTATTTCATGAATTTCATGAAATAATTAAAAAAAATTGAAGTGGGGCTTCGCACTATATTTGTGTCCAGCCAGGTACAGCAGGCAGGAACGGGCTGCCCCCAACCACTAGCTGACTATTTGTACCTGGCCGGACACAACAATATAGGGAAGGCCTTTTTTTCTTAATTATTTCATAAATTTCATGAAATAATTAAAAAAAAAATACGTGGGGCTTCGCCCTATTTTTGTGTCCAGCCAGGTACAACTAGGCAGCTGGGGGCTGGAATCTGCAGCGCAGAGAGGCCCAAGCTTTCTGGGCCCCCCCCGCTGCAAATTGCAATCCGCAGCCACCCCGGAAAATGGCGCGTTCATAGAAGCGCCATCTTCTGGCGCTGTACCCAACTCATCCAGGGCCCTGGTGCGGTGGCTCACTGGGTAATAAAGGGGTTAGGGCCAGCTTGGTATTATCAGCTGGCCCCAAGCCCAAAATTCATGGGGTCACGCCAGTATTAGACATGACCGCCATGAATTTCTAGTAAAGTATTTAAAAAAAACACAACACCCAGAATAAAGTCCTTTAATTGAAATAAACACACAATTCTTTATTGTTCTAAATTAAGCTATACTTACCATCACGCCCATTCCAGCTGAAGCCAACGATCTCCTGCAATAAAAGAAAAATAATAAACCAACCTCATCCTTACCTTTCCATGGTTCCCACGACAGCTTCAGCTCTGCTACATCGAGATGACAGGCTGGACCGCAGCAGAACGCTGCCATCCAGCCTGTCATACCGCAGACACTGAGAAGAGCAGGCATGCTTGCGCTCCTCAGTGTCTCGCTGTGACGGCATCCAGATGAGCCGAGGTCATGTCCAATGAACTCGGCTCACCTCATGCACGTCACTGACAGCGTGGGAAAATTCTCACGCTGAAGTGCTGAGTGCAGGAGAATTCTCCCACGCTGTCAGTGACGTGCATGAGGTGAGCCGAGTTCATTGGACATGACCTCGGCTCATCTTTATGCCGTCACAGAGAGACAATGTGGAGCGCAAGCAAGCCTGCTCTTCTCAGTGTCTGCGGGATGACAGGCTGGATGGCGGCGTTCTGCTGCGGTCCAGCCTGTCATCTCGATGTAGCAGAGCTGAAGCTGTCGTGGGAACCATGGAAAGGTAAGGATGAGGTTGCTTTATTATTTTATTTTTATTACAGGAGATCGTTGGCTTCAGCTGGAATGGGCGTGACGGTAAGTATGGTTTAATTTAGAACAATAAAGAAATGTGTCTTTATTTCAATTAAAGGACTTTATTCTGGGTGTTTGTGCTTTTTTTAACTTTGACTATGGGGTTAGTAATGGGGGTGTCTTATAGACGCCTCTCCATTACTAACCTGGGCTTGATGTCAGCTGGCATTATAAGCTGACATCAACCCCAGCCCTATTACCCCCTGCCACCGCACCAGGGCAGCGTGGAAGAGCGAGGCTAAGTGCCAGAATTGGCGCATACTATGAATGCGCCATTTCTGGGGCGGCTGACGGCTGGTGTTTCTAGCCTGGGAGGGGGCCAATATTCATGGCTCCCTTCCTGGGCTATTAATATCAGCCCCCAGCTGTCTGCCTAGCCTTTGCTAGCTATTAAATTAGGGGGGACCCCACGTCATTTTTTTGGGGGGGTCCCCCATTTTAATAGCTAGTAAAGGCTATGTATTCAGCTGGGGGCTGATATTAGTAGCCTGGGAAGCTCCGTGGGTATTACCCCCTTCCCAGGCTTCAAACATCTGCCCCAGCTGTCTGCTTAACCTCCGCTAGAGCCTAAAATTAAGGGGAACCCCACGCCAATTTTTTTTAATAATAAATCCTTTATTTTAATACTAAATGACAAGTACAGTAACCAACACTATCACTGTACTTCATATATATGTGACTGACATGTTTCTATCTATCTAATCTATGTGTGAAGCTCTATTCTGTCTGTTATAAATTGTCGGGTACAGACGCTGAATTGCCGGCCGGCTTTCTTAAAGAGACGGTGCATGAAAACACTATTATTTTTTTTAATAAATCCTTTACACTAAATGACAAGTACAGTAAGCAACACTGTCACTGTACTTCATATATATGTGACTGACATGTTTCTATCTATCTAATCTATGTGTGATTCTCTATTCTTTCTATTCCAAATTGTCGGGTACCGCTGCTGAATTGCCGGCCGGCTTTTCTAATGAGACGGTGCATGAAAACACTATTATTTTTTTTGATAAATCCTTTACGCTAAATGACAAGTACAGTAAGCAGCACTTTCACTGTACTTCGTATATATGTGGCTGACATGTTTATATCTATCTAATCTATGTGTGAAGCTCTATTCTTTCGGTTCTAAATTGTCGGGTACCGGTGTATGCCGCTGCTGAATTGCCGGCTTTTCATGTTTCACTGTTGGCACTGTTCCCATCGATTTGGGCAATCACTGTAATGCCACAACCACCATGGCTGTGGCATTACAGTGAGTGACAGACAATCCCTGCATGATTGGTGCTCTAAATAGCACCAGACATGCAGGACACGCTTTTGGTGCACGAACAGTTATCGAACATAACCTTGAACAGCCGAATTTTTTGCAAATCGTTCGGGTTCGTCGAACAACTCGAACAACACCCAAAACAGCTCGAATTTGAGATTGGCGAACAGTTCTAGTCGAACACCGCTCATCTCTAGTGGTGAAATGCACCCTGTCACACACAGAGTTTCTCAAAGAAGCGGTGATGTTGTGTGCGACATGCTGGTGGAGCGCAGGCACACCTTTCTTTGAGAAGTAGTGCCGACTGGGCATCTGGTACTGGGGCACTGCGACGGACATAAGGTCTCGAAAATCCTCTGTGTCCACCAGGCGGAAAGGCAGCATTTCTGTAGCCAAGAGCTTGCAGATGGTGAAATTCAACCTCTTAGCTTTCTCATGGCTAGGAGGAAATGGTCTTTTACTTGTCCACATCTGAGGGACCGAGGGCTGGCTATTGTGCTTAGACGGGGTTGATAAGGGTGTCCCCGGCAAACTGCCGGTCTGTGAGGAAGATGCAGGCGGACATGTTACGTTGCCTTGATCCAAAGGTGGTGCTATCGATGTCGGACAGCGCTCAACACCAGCTGGTGTTACCACCTCCAAAGAAAATGATGACCTGCTAATCACGCTGGCTTTTGCGGGTAAAGAGGTGGCAGGTCTGCGCCCCAAAACAGGTGTGACTGCTGTCCCCCCAGTCACAGAGGATGAAGAGGCCGCAGATGCACAAGATATGGCAGACGGTGGTTGGCCCGGCCGGCTAGGCCGCATTGTAGCACACTGAGCTTCCCACTGCAACTTATGCTTCATGTCCATGTGCCGGTTCATGCATGAAGTACTCAAACTATGTATTTTTTGGCCTCTACTTAGCTTTTGCTGACAAATGTTACAGATAACACGAGTTGGGTCATCTTTATCGATCAGAAAAAATGCCCAGGCTATGCAAGGCTTAGCACCCATGCGACCTGAAGAGCCACCACGACTTGTGGTGAGAGGCAGAGTTGTGTTTGAGGATGCAGTTGTTGACGTGCTTCCAGTACAACGTCTCTGTCCAGGAAGGCGCAACCTGACCTCGTCGTCACTAGCATCTTCCTCCACCTCCTCTGCTGACCTCATCTCTTGGCTGACTGTGGGTTGACAGTAAGTGGGATCTCCAACCTCATCATCATCACCCTGTGCGTTATCACACCCGTCGTCCTCAGAGCCAACCTGTTCCTGCCCTGACAAAATACTAAAGTTGTCGCTCCAATCAGGTATTTGAGTCTCATCATCGTCTTCCTCATTGTCTCCACCAACAGGAGTTACAGTTTGGGAATGAGGGTCTACATTATGGTCAGAACCTTCTGCGTCTGGTCCTGGATCCGACTCATAAAGATTCTGGGCATCAGTGCAGATCATTTCCTCGTCTGGATTCACAGAAGCGCTGGAGTCGACCTCTGATTCCCAGGCTTTAGTATGAGTAAACAGCTCTGCAGACTCAACCATCTGTTCTACCTCATACTCAGACGGTCAGCTGGAGATTTGGGAGCTGTGAGGAAGCAAGTGCGATTGGGGTGACACCTTTGAGGACTGGAGTATTTGTGATGTTGAAGTTGATGTGGAGGAGAGCCCACTTAAAGGAGCACTTGATATCCGTTGAAGCACCTGCTGTTTTTGTGCCTCATCTGGAATTTGTAGTAATTTCTACTCGAACTGTTCGCCAATCTCAAATTCGAGCTGTTTTGGGCGGTGTTCGAGCCGTTCGGCGAACACGAACAATTTGAGAAAAATTCGGCTGTTCGAGGTTATGTTCGATAACTGTTCGTGCACCAAAATCATAACTGGAATTTTTCTCAGTAATGATGAAAATTAATGTTAATACGCAGTTTGAGTGTACAGCGGGGTGGGGGGAGGGGCAGGGGATGGATCTCTGCAGGAACAATGAAGATCTCCATTTTTTTTTCTCTTTCCCGCATTTACAGTGGGGAGGTGCAATCTGTCAGCCTATCAGCAGCGCACACACGGTGCGAAGTGCTTTTTTTCACACAAGCAAGGGCATGTGTCATTGGCAGTGTATGTCACATGTCCTTGCCCTATAAGACCAAGCCATTTTCCCCGTCGCCACCATTTTCTCACTGCTGCAGCTGCGTGTTAGACGGCACCGCTGTTGCTGTGTGCGCTATACCTTGTTAATTTCAAGCCAATTTTCGCACAAATATACAGATAGCTTGGGAGTAGGAAATAGTTGTGATTGCAGTCCTTTTAAGGACTAGGTTACAGCATTTCCTACGACTTTTATCAGGGAGGTCTGTGCTCTTAAATAGATAGGTTGTGGGAGTAAAGACTAATTGTAATTGGAGTCCTTTTCAGGACTAGGTTACATGAGTTCCTATCAGTTTTTGCCAGGCAGGTCTGTGCCAGTGCTGTGCAAGTTTTTTTCACAGCATTTGGCTGAATCTAGCAAAGCTAATCCTTTTTGGCCTATTGCAGAATGTGTTAGTCAGTGGAGTAGCCTATCTGTGTTGCAAGATATACCACCTGTGTATAGAATACCAATTTTTTTACTGCACCTAGTGAAGTAAAATCTTTTGGGCACAGCATCATTCTACTAGTCCATCTATACTGACCTCCATCAGGTTGCAAATTAAAACTAATTTTTATCTGCATCTACAGTACCTCTGAAAAAATATTTGGGCTTCTAGCAGTGTGTGGGACTTGTTCTATTAGTCCATCTATACTGACCTCCATCAGGTTGCAAACTGAATATATTTTTTTCTGCATCTACCTCTGAAAAAATATTTGGCCTTCTAGTAGTGTATCGGACTTTCTCTATTAGCCCATCTATACTGACCTCCATCAGGTTACAAACTGAATATAATTTTTTTCTGCATCTAGCTCTGAAAAAATATTTGAGCTTCTAGTAGTGTGTCGGACTTTCTCTATTAGTCCATGTATACTGACCTCCATCAGGTTGCAAATTAAAAATAATATTTAACTGCATCTACAGTACCTCTGAAAAAATATTTGGGCTTCTAGCAGTGTGTGGGACTTGTTCTATTAGTCCATCTATACTGACCTCCATCAGGATGCAAACTGAATATAGTTTTTTCTGCATCTACCTCTGAAAAAATATTGGGCTTCTAGCTGTGTGTGGGTCTTGTTCTATTAATCCATCTATACTGACCTCCATCAGGTTGCAAACTGAATATATTTTTTTCTGCATCTACCTCTGAAAAAATATTGGGCTTCTAGCTGTGTGTGGGTGTTGTTCTATTAATCCATCTATACTGACCTCCATCAGGTTGCAAACTGAATATATTTTTTTCTGCATCTACCTCTGAAAAAATATTTGGCCTTCTAGTAGTGTGTCGGACTTTCTCTATTAGTCCATCTATACTGACCTCCATCAGGTTGCAAATTAAAAATAATTTTTATCTGCATCTACAGTACCTCTGAAAAAATATTTGGGCTTCTAGCAGTGTGTGGGACTTGTTCTATTAGTCCATCTATACTGACCTCCATCAGGTTGCAAACTGAATATATTTTTTTCTGCATCTACCTCTGAAAAAATATTTGGCCTTCTAGTAGTGTGTCGGACTTTCTCTATTAGTCCATCTATACTGACCTCCATCAGGTTGCAAACTGAATATAATTTTTTTCTGCATCTAGCTCTGAAAAAATATTTGGCCTTCTAGTAGTGTGTCGGACTTTCTCTATTAGTCCATCTATACTGACCTCCATCAGGTTGCAAATTAAAAATATTTTTTATCTGCATCTACAGTACCTCTGAAAAAATATTTGGGCTTCTAGCAGTGTGTGGGACTTGTTCTATTAGTCCATCTATACTGACCTCCATCAGGTTGCAAACTGAATATAGTTTTTTCTGCATCTACCTCTGAAAAAATATTGGGCTTCTAGCTGTGTGTGGGTCTTGTTCTATTAATCCATCTATACTGACCTCCATCAGGTTGCAAACTGAATATATTTTTTTCTGCATCTACCTCTGAAAAAATATTTGGCCTTCTAGTAGTGTGTCGGACTTTCTTTATTAGTCCATCTATACTGACCTCCATCAGGTTGCAAACTGAATATAATTTTTTTCTGCATCTAGCGCTGAAAAAATATTTGGCCTTCTAGTAGTGTGTCGGACTTTCTCTATTAGTCCATCTATACTGACCTCCATCAGGTTGCAAATTAAAAATAATTTTTATCTGCATCTACAGTACCTCTGAAAAAATATTTGGGCTTCTAGCAGTGTGTGGGACTTGTTCTATTAGTCCATCTATACTGACCTCCATCAGGATGCAAACTGAATATAGTTTTTTCTGCATCTACCTCTGAAAAAATATTGGGCTTCTAGCTGTGTGTGGGTCTTGTTCTATTAATCCATCTATACTGACCTCCATCAGGTTGCAAACTGAATATATTTTTTTCTGCATCTACCTCTGAAAAAATATTGGGCTTCTAGCTGTGTGTGGGTGTTGTTCTATTAATCCATCTATACTGACCTCCATCAGGTTGCAAACTGAATATATTTTTTTCTGCATCTACCTCTGAAAAAATATTTGGCCTTCTAGTAGTGTGTCGGACTTTCTCTATTAGTCCATCTATACTGACCTCCATCAGGTTGCAAATTAAAAATAATTTTTATCTGCATCTACAGTACCTCTGAAAAAATATTTGGGCTTCTAGCAGTGTGTGGGACTTGTTCTATTAGTCCATCTATACTGACCTCCATCAGGTTGCAAACTGAATATATTTTTTTCTGCATCTACCTCTGAAAAAATATTTGGCCTTCTAGTAGTGTGTCGGACTTTCTCTATTAGTCCATCTATACTGACCTCCATCAGGTTGCAAACTGAATATAATTTTTTTCTGCATCTAGCTCTGAAAAAATATTTGGCCTTCTAGTAGTGTGTCGGACTTTCTCTATTAGTCCATCTATACTGACCTCCATCAGGTTGCAAATTAAAAATATTTTTTATCTGCATCTACAGTACCTCTGAAAAAATATTTGGGCTTCTAGCAGTGTGTGGGACTTGTTCTATTAGTCCATCTATACTGACCTCCATCAGGTTGCAAACTGAATATAGTTTTTTCTGCATCTACCTCTGAAAAAATATTGGGCTTCTAGCTGTGTGTGGGTCTTGTTCTATTAATCCATCTATACTGACCTCCATCAGGTTGCAAACTGAATATATTTTTTTCTGCATCTACCTCTGAAAAAATATTTGGCCTTCTAGTAGTGTGTCGGACTTTCTTTATTAGTCCATCTATACTGACCTCCATCAGGTTGCAAACTGAATATAATTTTTTTCTGCATCTAGCGCTGAAAAAATATTTGGCCTTCTAGTAGTGTGTCGGACTTTCTCTATTAGTCCATCTATACTGACCTCCATCAGGTTGCAAATTAAAAATAATTTTTATCTGCATCTACAGTACCTCTGAAAAAATATTTGGGCTTCTAGCAGTGTGTGGGACTTGTTCTATTAGTCCATCTATACTGACCTCCATCAGGTTGCAAACTGAATCTAGTTTTTTCTGCATCTACTTCTGAAAAAATATTGGGCTTCTAGCTGTGTGTGGGTCTTGTTCTATTAATTCATCTATACTGACCTCCATCAGGTTGCAAACTGAATATATTTTTTTCTGCATCTACCTCTGAAAAAATATTGGGCTTCTAGCTGTGTGTGGGTCTTGTTCTATTAATCCATCTATACTGACCTCCATCAGGTTGCAAACTGAATATATTTTTTTCTGCATCTACCTCTGAAAAAATATTTGGCCTTCTAGTAGTGTGTCGGACTTTCTCTATTAGTCCATCTATACTGACCTCCATCAGGTTGCAAATTAAAACTAATTTTTATCTGCATCTACAGTACCTCTGAAAAAATATTTGGGCTTCTATCAGTTTGTGGGACTTGTTCTATTAGTCCATCTATACTGACCTCCATCAGGTTGCAAACTGAATATATTTTTTTCTGCATCTAGCTCTGAAAAAATATTTGGCCTTCTAGTAGTGTGTCGGACTTTCTCTATTAGTCCATCTATACTGACCTCCATCAGGTTGCAAATTAAAACTAATTTTTATCTGCATCTACAGTACCTCTGAAAAAATATTTGGGCTTCTAGCTGTGTGTGGGACTTGTTGTATTAGTCCATCTATACTGACCTCCATCAGGTTACAAATTCAAAATAATTTTTTTCTGCATCTAACCCAGCCAATAGTTTTGGCCTAATACCACAGTTTGGCCACTCAGCTCTGCTCGGTTACCATCCATTGTTTTTTTGTGCAAACAACTCCAGAGTTGTGAATTAGTTAACCACCAAAATGAGTGGAAAAAGGCCTGCTGCTGGTGGAAAGGGGAATAGGCGTGTTGGGAAGGGGAAAAAAGGTTGTGTCCGTGGGGTAGGTGTTAAAGCAACAGTAACATCTGCAGAAGAAAGACCATCTTCCAGCCAAACTAAAATGTCTACTTCTTTTAGCGGACAATGTGATAAGATCCCTTTCTTATGGCCACGCCAATCGCTACAAATTCCAGATGAGGCACAAAAACAGCAGGTGCTTCAACGGATATCAAGTACTCCTTTAAGTGGGCTCTCCTCCACATCAACTTCAACATCACAAATACTCCAGTCCTCAAAGGTGTCAACCCAATCGCACTTGCTTCCTCACAGCTCCCAAATCTCCAGCTGCCCGTCTGAGTATGAGGTAGAACAGATGGTTGAGTCTGCAGAGCTGTTTACTCATACTATAGCCTGGGAATCAGAGGTCGACTCCAGCGCTTCTGTGAATCCAGACGAGGAAATGATCTGCACTGATGCCCAGAATCTTTATGAGTCGGATCCAGGACCAGACGCAGAAGGTTCTGACCATAATGTAGACCCTCATTCCCAAACTGTAACTCCTGTTGGTGGAGACAATGAGGAAGACGATGATAAGACTCAAATACCTGATTGGAGCGACAACTTTAGTTTTTTGTCAGGGCAGGAACAGGTTGGCTCTGAGGACGACGGGTGTGATAACGCATAGGGTGATGATGATGAGGTCGGAGATCCCACTTACTGTCAACCCACAGTCAGCCAAGAGATGAGGTCAGCAGAGGAGGTGGAGGAAGATGCTAGTGACGACGAGGTCAGGTTGCGCCTTCCTGGACAGAGACGTAGTACTGGAAGCACGTCAACAACTGCATCCTCAAACAAAACTCTGCCTCTCACCACAAGTCGTGGTGGCTCTTCAGGTCGCATGGGTGCTAAGTCTTGCATAGCCTGGGCATTTTTTCAGATCGATAAAGATGACCCAACTCGTGTTATCTGTAACATTTGTCAGCAAAAGCTAAGTAGAGGCCAAAAAATACATAGTTTGAGTACTTCATGTATGAACCGGCACATGGACATGAAGCATAAGTTGCAGTGGGAAGCTCAGTGTGCTACAATGCGGCCTAGCCGGCCGGGCCAACCATCGTCTGCCATATCTTGTGCATCCGCGGCCTCTTCATCCTCTGTGACTGGGGGGACAGCAGTCACACCTGTTTTGGGGCGCAGACCTGCCACCTCTTTACCCGCAACAGCCAGCGTGATTGGCAGGTCATCATTTTCTTTGGAGGTGGTAACACCAGCTGGTGTTGAGCGCTGTCCGACATCGATAGCACCACCTTTGGATGAAGGCAACCTAACATGTCCGCCTGCATCTTCCTCACAGACCGGCAGTTTGCCGGGGACACCCTTATCAACCCCGTCTAAGCACAATAGCCAGCCCTCGGTCCCTCAGATGTGGACAAGTAAAAGACCATTTCCTCCTAGCCATGAGAAAGCTAAGAGGTTGAACTTCACCATCTGCAAGCTCTTGGCTACAGAAATGCTGCCTTTCCGCCTGGTGGACACAGAGGATTTTCGAGACCTTATGTCCGTCGCAGTGCCCCAGTACCAGATGCCCAGTCGGCACTACTTCTCAAAGAAAGGTGTGCCTGCGCTCCACCAGCATGTCGCACACAACATCACCGCTTCTTTGAGAAACTCTGTCTGTGACAGGGTGCATTTCACCACAGACACTTGGACGAGTAGGCATGGACAGGGGCGTTACATGTCGCTGACTGGGCACTGGGTAACTATGGTGTCAGCAGGACAAGTGGCTGCTGTCCAAGTCTTGCCATCCCCACGAGTTGTGCGTCAATCCTCTTTATGTCAAAGTTCCTCCACTGCTTCTGCCTCCTCAACCTCCTCTCGGTCTTCCACCTGCACCCAAAGCCTGTCTGGTCATGCCACAAGCTTTCTAACTGCGCAGAAGGGATCCTGCACACCTCCTTACTATGCTGGCAGTAGGGCTCAACGTCATCAGGCGGTTTTTACATTGAAATGTCTGGGAAATGTGAGTCACACAGCTGAGGAGTTGTGGTCAGCTCTGGAGAACCAATTTCATGAATGGTTGTCTCCACTGGACCTGAAACCAGGGAAGGCCGTGTGCGACAATGCTGCAAACCTGGGTGCGGCCCTTCGCCGGGGCAATGTCACACACGTGCCTTGTATGGCTCACGTGTTGAACCTGGTTGTCCAGCAATTTTTAGCCCACTATCCCAGACTAGATGGCCTTCTGCAGAGGGCACGGTCGCTGTGTGCTCACTTCCGCCGTTCGCATCCCGCAGCTCAGCGACTTACATCTCTACAGAAGTCGTTGGGCCTGCCACTTCACCGGCTAAAATGCGATGTGCCTACCCGGTGGAATTCAACTCTGCACATGTTGCAGCGACTGTGGCAGCACCGACAAGCCCTGGTGCAATACGTTCTGACGTATAGCCTGGGCCAACGAGATCCAGAGGTGGGGCAAATCACGCTGGAGGAGTGGTCTCAGATCAGGGACCTATGCACCCTTCTGCACAGTTTTGAAATGGCGACGAAGATGTTTAGTGCTGACGATGCCATTATCAGCATGACTATTCCGGTGATTTACATGCTGGAGCACATGTTAAACAGAATTCGGAGTCAGGTGGTGGCACAAGAGGAGGTGGAGGAAGTAGAGGAGGAGGAGTTGTATGCGGAAGGGCTAACATCTGCAAGGTCCAGAAGGTCGGCAGCACCAAGGCGGCAGGCATGTGAGGGTGGGGGAGATGGTTTTAACAGGGCGCATGGTAGCAGCCAAACTAGTGAGGAAGGTGCAGGAGCCCAGGAAGAAGTGGAGGACGAACTGATGGAAGACTCATCAGATGAGGGAGACCTTGATCACATTTCTGTTGTGCGAGGTTGGGGGGAGAGGACAGAGGAAGGAAGCATGATTGTTACCTCGCCACCAACACAACAGGGACTTGGTGCTCCTGGATGCGCAACACACATGAGTGCCTTCTTGCTGCACTACCTGCAACATGACCCTCGAATTGTGAGAATTAGAAATAATCCTGACTACTGGGTTGCCACACTGTTAGATCCCCGGTACAAAAGTAAATTTGCAGAAATTATTCCTGCCATAGAAAGGGATGCACGCATGCAGGAGTATCAGCAGAGACTGTTGCAGAATCTTACATGTGCTTTTCCACAAAATACCAGTGGTGCACGTAGTGAATCTCACAGTTCCAACTTGCCAACCGTGGGACCGTCAAGTGTTCAGCACTCAAACCGTAACAGAACCACAGTATCTGCTGGTAACATCAATTTTGCGGAATCATTTCACCACTTTTTTAGCCCATCCTTTGCAAGGCCACAGGAGACAAGAAGTCTGACACATAGTCAACGCCTAGAGACGATGGTACAGGAGTATCTCCAAGTAAACATTGAAGCCACGACTGTGTCACTGGACCCTTGCTCTTTTTGGGCTTCCAATCTGGATAAATGGCCGGAGCTAGCCACTTACGCCTTGGAGATCTTGTCATGCCCCGCAGCCAGCGTTCTGTCTGAACGTGTGTTCAGCGCTGCTGGTGGTGTGCTGACAGATAAGCGCACGCGGCTCTCCACTGATAATGTAGACAGACTCACGTTCATAAAGATGAACAAATCATGGATCCGAAACGACTTTTCTACCCCTGTGTCATCCTGGGGAGAGTAAAAGCTTGATGATTGGTTAAAATCACCCTACCAAACGTTTTAAGCTTTCAAATTACTAATCATGTTTATCTGTATCTTGACTGGAAAATAATTTGGGCTTTGTAGCAGTGTGCAGCACTGATCCTATTAGGCCATCTATAATAAGCTCCACCAGATTTAAAATTAAAAATAATTTTTAGCTGCATCTAGCCCGGAAAATAATTTTGGGGCTCCGAGATGCGCAAGACACATAAGTGCCTTCTTGCTGCACTACCTGCAGCATGACCCTCATATTGTCAGAATTCGAAGTAATCATGACTACTGGGTTGCCACACTCTTAGATCCCCCAAACTTTTCGATCAACCTTTTCATTTTAATAAAGACCAAAAAAATGGTCATTTTTGAAATTATAAGCATTAGCAGGTTGTTAGAAACTGAAATCAAACAGTTTTCAACTCAAAACTTTATTCTAGGTGATGTTACATTTTCACATAGGACCCCTTGTTCGAAAGGAGCTTCTGAACTCTCTCGTCCATTGAATTTGTCAGGTTTTGGATGGTTTCTGCTTCAATTGTTTTGCATGAGGACAGAATACCCTCCCAGAGCTGTTGCTTAGATGTGAACTGCCTCCCGCCATCATAGACACTCCTTTTAATGATGCTCCAAAGGTTCTGAATGGGGTAGAGGTCAGGGGAGCATGGGGGTCACACCATAAGTTTGTCCCCTTTTATGCCCATATCAGCCAGAGATGCAGATGTTTTATGTGCAGCATGAGATGGTGCATTATCATGCAGAAAAATGATCTTGCTGTGAAATACACGGTTCTTCTTCTTGAACCATGGCAGGAAGTGCTGTTTGAGAAAATCCACATACATTATGGAGTTCATCTTTAGCGCCTTCAGGGATCCTAAAGGGGCCGACAATCTCTCTCCCCATGATTCCAGCCCAAAACATTACTCCACCTCCTCCTTGTTGGCGCTGTAGCCGTGTTTGCGTGGGGTGTCCATCAACCAGCCATCCTCCACTCCATCCATCTGGACCATCGAGCGCTGCACGGCACTCATCCGTGAACAAAACAGTTTTGAAATCAGTCTTCATGTAATGTTTGGCCCACTGGAGCCGTTTCTGCTTGTGTGAAGTGGATAGAGGAGGTCGACAGGATGGCGTATGCACAGCTGCAAACCTCTGAAGGACCCTGCATCTTGTTGTTCGGGGGACGTTGGAGGCACAAGCAGCTTCAAAAACTTGTCTGCTGCTATGACAAGGCTTTTTTGCCGCTGCTCTTTCAACCTGACGTAATTGCCTGTAGGAAAGAGTCCTCAATTTGCCCTTATCAGCACGCACACGTAGGTACTGTGAATCAGCTACATACTTCTTGATTGCCAAGACACTTCATCCTGATCATCGCACAATGTTGATTGTAGTCATGCCTTGACCTAAACACTCCACAATTTGTTGCTTCTCAGCAGCCGACACATCCTTTTTCTTTCCCATTTTGGCAGAAAATGTAGGCTGCTTAATAATGTGAGAGAGCCTTCTTAAGTAGTCTTGCCTTTCATTGGACACACCTGCCAAACTAATTAGCACAGGTGTCTGCAATTGCTTACAGTGATATAAAGAGCCCTGACACACATCACCATCAATGAGTTTAACTGACAACAAACAAATTCTTCCCTTATCACTCCTAAACACTTTTTGCATAATAATTTGGAACGCGGTGTACATGTGCTTCTCCACAAAACACCAGCGGTTCACGTAGTGAATCTTACAGTTCTAACTTGCCAACCGTGGTCTGTATGGAATTGTTCAATAAAGGGCCCAAAATTAAGATAACATAGATGGGAGAGGTCTCTATGAATAGGAATTCCTAAGTATTTGATACCCTGTGAGGGCCAGGCAAAGGGAAAGTTGGACTGGATGGAATCCTATATGGATTTGGGGAGGGAGACATCGAGGGCCTCAGACTTCGCTGCATTGATTTTAAAATTTGACCATGTAACAAAGTGATCTATTTCAGCCATAACAGCATGGATGGATATATGTGATTGAGTGATATATACTAGGACATCATCAGCAAATAGAGAGCACTTGTACTCGGTGCCTCCCACCTCAATCCACCTAATATTGGGGTTATGGCGAATTGATGAGAGCAGGTGCTCCGTCACTAGGATGTATAAGAGAGGGGACAGAGGACATCCCTGCCTTGTCCCATTGGTGATTGTGAAAGGTGATGAAAATGTTCTGATGCACCCCCTGGGCCTTGGGACACCCGGAGCCGGACCCTTTTTGGTGGATGCTGGTGGTTGTAGTCTTCGTGGCGGCGACCCGGTTCCGTGGCTCAGGGCGGTCAAACCAGTGGCGGAACTATTTATGTGGTTTTGATGTTTAAATGTCCGACTACGCCACCCGTGGATTGCGGTCAGAGTGAACCGCCGCTACAGGGCAGACCGCTGAGGCTGGTGTTGTGGGTGCAGCAGAGCGTAGCATAACTCCCCACGGGAGGATTATAGCCTCAGGGCAGTGTATGCGGAGGATGGGGGTGATGGTGCAGGGCAGCAGCAGTAACGACACGGAGTCAGTGATGCAGTCCAGGGCCTTTACTCACAGTTCTTATTATCCAGACCACGTCTGCAGGTAACGGCTGCCCACGTCGTACTGTGCTCACCAGGTGAGGGGCTCAGACAACTCCCAGATAACTTTGGAGCACTTCACAGGACCCCCTTTGTGTGTCCTTTGTCTGGCCTTTCTTAGCAACACTTTTGTCCGGCTGCCTCGGGCCTCCTCTTGGTAAACTTGGCGCCAGTTTCCCTGACCCTATGTGGTGCCTTCCTAGCGGGTGTAGCGAGGGGCTGCGCCACATAAAATGTCAGAGCCTCCGGTTTCTAGCTGAGGGTCGTTTCCTGCCTTCACTAGTTCGGGGACCGGTCTCCCCCTTTGGCCTGACCCCTCCACGCAGGTGGATTCGGGCGTGCGGTGGCGACTCGCCCGTCCGCACCCCTGGGATCCCTTCATTCCTCGTTCCTGGAGCCTTCTCCGCTCCTCTTCCTTCCTTCTCCCTCTTCCAGGCCTGGGCCTCTGTTACTAGGCCCGCCTCCGGAGCAGAGCTCATGCAGAGCCCCTGCTCCCTGCCACTTCTGCTCAGACTTCTCTGCACTGAACTAAGATGGTGCCCACCTTTTATACTCCCTTCTCAATGCACCCAGGAACTGCTTCCTCCCTGCTCCTGCACTACAGGGTTCCCCTTCCTCAGTGTTCCCTCCCCCCACTCCAGCCAGGGACAGGGACTGTCGTGCCCATCTCAGGGGCATATTGGTCGCCCTGCCCCACGGCAATGTGGTGTAATGCATGCAGGTGTCGGTCCTGATCCACACTCCATCCTTAACTGAGAGTGAGATATCACACCTCTGGGTGAGGTGCAATACGTCTGTAGCAACCGAGCCCTCAGGGTGCTACAGTTCCATTTATCTTCAGCCTAGGTGACGTATTGCGATACAGGGCCATGATTTTGGCTATAAAAGGGTCCCCTAGACCCCTACCCCAAGCTTTTTAAGAGAATCATATATGGCGTGCCAGGAGACTCTATGGAATGCTTTCTCAGCATCCAACGAGAGTATCTAATTACAAATTTTTAACTGCATCTAGCCCAGGAAATACTTTGTGCCTAGTAGCAGTGTCTGCTAGTCAGCGGATTATCCCGGCTGTTAAGCAAGCTACACCACCTGTAGTTTAGACACTTAATTTTTTCAAAGGAAATGCTTCGGGACCATGGGATACTCAGTGAAGAGCATCAGGAGGCACCCCAAGGCATAGGGGCTGGGACTGGCAGTAGGATGCCTTGCGGTGGACAGCCGAGCTCGATCCTTATAAAAGCTTTTTAACTGCAGCAGCTTTAGTGGACGCTACTGGAGCTGGAATTACCGCGGCTGCTGGCATGAGACTTGCCCTCCAATAGATCCTTGTAAATGGATTTAAAGTGTATTCATTCAAATTAGAGAGACAATTTAAATTAAAAAGCTTAGAGCTGCCTCCACCACAGGGGGGCTCGCTCGACCCACCAGCGGACAGGCACCAGTATTGGGAGAGGGGGGCTGGCCATCAGGGTTCACCGCGGCTCTGGCACAAACCCGGCGACACGGAGGTGGCACGGGCAGGAGCGGACTGGCCGTGTCGGCTTCTCACTTTTTGGATTTTAGAAGGGCATGACATGCCTATATCTGTGTCTCCCCCTCCTTTTACTCCTCCACCTCTTTTATTTTCGCATGACTATATGTACTTGTCACTTTTCCATGTGTTAGTTGTGTCTTCTGAGCAGTTTGTCAGCTTTTGGACACCTTTGAAGGTGTTTTCTATGTGTTTCTATGTTTTTTTGTTTGCCTGACATTGGTTTTAACGGTGTTCGAAGGTGTTCGACGAACAGTTCGACGAACAGTTCGGCGAACACACGGGTGTTCGACGAACCGAACCGAACTCGAACACTACGGGGGTGGCTCAACACTACTGGTAACGCTAGGCTCGTCACAGTCTATCCCGGAAACAGGCAGAGTAGGGAGAGGTGCTGCTGTGTGAGGGACAGAATTGGCAGTGTAAGAGTTAAATATAGGTAGGGGTACTCCAGGAGGATATATATCCATCTGAATAAACAATCTTTCTGAGGACTAATCCAGCTGCATATATTCAGTGGTGATAGCAGGAGTTAGGCAGGTAGGCGTTTGTGGCAGTGTATACAGCACAAGAGGGACCCTCTTGTGCACGTTCTGTTTGCTCCTTTCTGTTTCAGATATCTGCAGACATAGCCCCAGATATCAGGGGCCAGGGCTAATTTTTTTTTATCTTAATCCTGATTATTTGCTTAAAAAGCAATCCAGAGTACACAATTTTACTGCTCTATTTGCTTGTTAGCAGAATACAGCCATATTTTTTTTTATTTTATTCGCATTACTGTATTGTGGAAGCAGAGAAACTTTTTTCAATGATCAGACATGATCCCATATGACTCAGGTAAAAATACAGAAATTTTGTGAAGTGTGCCAAAGGTTCCACTGAATTTAAAGTCAGCCAGCTGTGTTTTGTTGAACCAACAGACACTTGGTCGCTAACAAATACCATACTATTAGGGGACTGCCTAAAACTATGGCCATCAGACAATATCATATATGACTGCCCTAATAATCCAGCAATTTTTGTGAGCGTGTCAAATATTACGCTCTATTTAAAGTATTGCAGTTATGGGTTCAAACCTATTCACAGTTGGAAGCTGCCAAAAAGCATATTTGTGAACAATGTTGTCAGAGAATCATGCCACTTTTACAGACTGACTATAAAAAAAATACAAAAAACATTCTTTTCACTTGTGTATAAGGCCAAAGAAATAATAATAAAAGAAAAAGTTATGGACTGTGGAAGACATTTATGCGACCAGAAGGAACACTCCTCTGGAGCTAATGATACCACCTAGCACCTGTCCCTATTGTAAATGCATCCAACAGCGTTATCGATATGGAATAGAATAGATTTAACCCTCCGTCACATACAATAGGCCTGACAGGCACATCTCTTTTACTTTCATTTCTCCTTCCTCACCAGATTGTGAGGAAATCCCCTCCCTCCAGGTAGTCTCCTGTCTCTAGCAGCTCTGTGAAACCTCATACCACAGTTGGATTGCAGAGCTTCAGGAGGACAGATATAACTGCGCTAATCTCTCAGGCTCATTGTAGGTGAACACGTCACACTCAATAAGGTTGGTATTTTATGTTTTTATTCATCACAATTGTTTATTTGGCTTGTTTTTTGAATGTCTAGCACAAAGTGTGAGGATATTTCATAGAAATAAAGCAGATTTAAAAAGAAAGTGTGATGCTCAGGCATATACAGTAGTTCCCTAACACATATTCCTTCTCTTGCTTTAGATTATCTGCTGAAATGGAGAGGAAAATGTACAATTTATCAAAAAACCTTTATGTTGAGGAAGTAACAAACATGCTGTTAGATGATGCAGACCCCAGACTGAATGAGAATTTAAGAGAGGAAAGTGAGATTGATTCTCATGATGAGGTGGAAGTATGTGAAGTGGATTCTGAAACAGAGCAAGATGGTGACAGTGATGAGGATGAAGATGTAGAATCTTATTATATGGGAAAAGATAAAAAAGAACAATGGAACAAGAAGCCACTCCAAAAAAAACGTAGGGAACCTCAAAACATTATTACTCACCTTCCTGCAGTTATAGGAACTGCAACTAATGCAAAAACTGCAGTTGAATGCTGGAATAGTTTATTCACAGATGACATTCTGGACTCTATTGTCACATATACCAGACAATATATAGACATTATAAAGGACAAGTTCATCTGCAACAGAACCATCAAGGCCACAGATGAAATTGAACTGCGTGCTTTTTTTGGATTATTATACCTTGCAGGAGCTTATAGGGCAAATAGACAAAGTTTGGAGGAACTTTGGAGTAAAGATGGGGATGGAGTTGAAAAATTTGGCCTTGTTATGTCCATAAACAGATTCAAGCTTCTAATTCGTTGCCTTCGGTTTGACGACAGAACTACCCATAAAACACATGACCGACTTGCTCCAATTCGTGATATATTCCAAAAATTTGTTGAAAACTGTAAAAAAAGCTATTGCCCTGGGGAGAATCTCACTATTGACGAAATGCTCCCCGGTTTTCGTGGTAGATGTGCCTTTCGTCAATATATTCCATCAAAGCCTAACAAATATGGAATAAAAATGTATGCCCTTGTTGATGCCAGTAAGACCTACACTTACAACTTGGAAGTTTATGCGGGAAAACAACCAGAAGGTCCTTACTGTGTCAGCAACAAACCCAGTGATGTTGTAGAAAGACTGGCTGAGCCCTTATTTGGATCGGGTCGCAATATAACAGCTGACAATTGGTTTTCAAATTGTGATCTGATTGATTATCTGAAAATGCAGAAGCTTTCATATGTCGGAACTGTAAGAAAAAATAAAAAAGAATTGCCTACACAGTTTGTAAGTGTGAAAGGGAGACAACAGTACAGCAGTATGTTTGCATTCCATAATGGAAAGGTTTTGGTTTCCTATGTACCACAAGCAAAAAAAATTGTACTTCTTCTATCAACACTTCATGATGATGATGCCATCGATCCTGGGACTGAGGCACAAAAAACCCCCGAGATAATTACATTTTATAATGCAACCAAAGGGGGTGTTGATACAGCTGATCAGATGTGCTCAACTTTCAACGTCAGCAGAAACACCAAACGCTGGCCAATGGTCATATTTTTTGCTATGTTGAATTTGGGTGGTATAAATTCACAAGTCATTTACCTTGAAAACAAGCTTGAACCATTTTGTAGACGATTCTATCTGAAAAAATTGGCCCATGAACTAGTGCTTGGAGAGCTACGCAGGAGAAGTATGAAAACAATCGGTATCCCCTCTCGCCTTCAAGTTCAGCTCAAAAGATTCCGCCCAGAAGATGATAGTGAAAATTCACCACCTGCACCACCTCCCAAAAGAAGGAGATGTACCACCTGCACCACGGAAAGCGGAATCAGAAGGCTTTCTAATTATGAATGTCACAAATGTCATAATGCAATCTGCGTGACACATGCAAAAATGATGTGTAATTCTTGCTCTTTGCTCTGCAAGTGTAATTTTTCTGGGGAAACTTCAGGATCTAATTCTGATTGAATATGTGTTTATTAGTACTTAAGGTACCTTAAAATTAAGTTTGTTTCCATAAATTTTCTTTGCAGAGTTTTTGGACAGAGTCGAACTGGGGAATAATTGGCGGGAGTTTTGAAATGTTTGTATTTCAGAGTTATTAGTTTTATGTTAAGTAAATGTTTTTTTTTTGCACCTGATTATGTGTAGTCTCTTTTATTACATCCCTATGAAGGTCACTGATCAATTGTAGAGCACTGAAATTGCAAACATTAGATATTATAGGTATTTTTCTAGACTGCGCCTGACAGTCACATTGTATGTGAACTCGTTAGAACCGATATTGCATGTGACGGAGGGTTAAACATTTTTGGGTAGCACGCAGTATAAGGCAATAATACCTGGCTTGATCAGTGTAATTCGCTCTCCATACTGCGATACCTCACCCGTAAACGAATTTCAGCTAAGACAGTTAATATTCTAGAATATAGAATCTATTTGAATTGTCCTTCCCATTATTAAGGAGTGGGTCTCCTATACTGTTATTGCATATGCAGCAATTTCAAGGGCTGCCAAAAATTAGGATTAACTCCAATACACATTTGAAGAAACGTAAAAAAAAATAAAAACACAGTAGGATCTTTAGTATAAAAACCAGACTCACCAATGTAACCTCAATATAATTACATTATTCAGCTCCTGCACCTCCTCCTTCTGTTTGGCCTCCATCTCCGAAATTACCACATCAATCACAAGCTGGAAGCACTGCAGCAATGACTCGGCCAAGCGCCAACAGGCTGTGCTGAAGATAATATGCTCATGCTTATGTGACAAACCGCACACCGCTGCAGACTTGTTGAAAGCTATAACACAGCAGGCAGATTTGTGTCTCTCACCGCTGAACATACAGCCAGGCATGGTCATGTGTGACGATGTCCGGAACCTGGGGGTGGAGAAATGGCAGCCGGAGTGGATACAGTTTCTCTCTATGCCAGTCCTTTCACCAACCTAATGAATGTGTCTTACACTTCCGCACCCTGGTCCTCCTCCTGACTTTCTGTCCATTGTGTCTCATCATCATCCACCTCTTGCGACAGTAATTGCATTTTTCTGCCATCACCTTCAGGTGTCCATGGCTGCTGAAATATTTGGGCATCGCTATATGCGACCTACTGTTGCCGTGCTTGAAACAGGCCAGGCGAGAGGATCGAATTTATCAATGGAAAAGTGAACAGCTCTTTGGGTAAACCTGGACTATAAACTCTCCTTCAAACCACATATCCAAGCTCTTTCCACTTGCGAGCAGACAAAGCGAGAGGCCAGAATCTATAAATGGAAAGATGAACAAAACAGCTCTTTGGAGTGTCCCAGTGTGAGATTATTTGTCTCAGGGCACTCGGAATGGTGGGAGTAAGGAAGATCAGGATGAGGAATATACCGACTGTAAGTAAAAAATATCTCCCGGATCCGCACATTCCTCAACCACGAATCTGCAAAAACAGTATTGTACGCCCTCGTCATCTCCCGCCTCGACGACAGCAACCTCCTGCTCTGTGGACTCCCTTCCAACACTCTCGCACCCCTCCAATCTATCCTAAACTCTTTTACCCAACTAATCCACCTGATTCTTCGCTATTCCCTGGCCTCTCCTCTCTGTCAATCCCTTCACTGGCTCCCCGTTGCCCAGAGACTCCAGTTCAAACCTCTAACCTTGGCATGCAAAGCCATACACCACCTGTCTCCCCCATACATCTTTGACCTAGTCTCCCGGTACTTACTTGTACGCAACCTCCGATCCCCACAAGATGTCCTTCTCTACTCCCCTCTTATCTCCTCTTCCCTCAATTGCATACAAGATTTCTCCCATGAATCCCCGTACTCTGGAACTCTCTACCCAACATTTCTGACTCTCACCTACTGTTGAAACCTTCAAAAGGCACCTGAAGACCCACCGCTTCCGACAAGCATGCAACCTCACTCCACCATTCCATAGCACGGACAGCTCTCTCCTCACCTACTGTATCCTCACCCATCCCTTGAAGACTGTGCGTCCTCGTGGGCAGATTCCTCTCCTCTTCTGTACTAGTCGCTGTAACATTTTGTTCACGATTACTGTAATTGTTTTTGCGATGTATACACTTTTTCACATGTAAAGTGCGATGGAATAAATGGTGCTAAAGTAATAATAATAATGTGGTCCACTAAGACTAGACCATGTGCTTCCAGGGGTCTTCTTCATGCTGTTTCTATGTCTTTTCAGCACTGTATGGTTGTTTCTGATCATGTTTCACACACCACATGGCCAGATAACGTAGTAAAATGTTCAAATGACATTTCACCATTGAAAGCAATGCAAAAGAGCAAACATGCATCAAAAACGCTATGTGTGAAGATAGCCCAAGGTGTGGAGGAACATTTTTGTTTTTGGATATTTATTTTACCTTTTATACAAGTCATAACCCTGGAAAGGATGTTCCTTAACATATTTCCCAGGAAAATCCATTTTGATTTTATTTTTGTATGTTTTATTGTGAGTCCGTAAAAGTGGCGTAATACTCTGACAATATTGTTCACAGCGGTGACCTGGGAATCAGAGATGCTTTCAGGGGTCTTCCCCATGTTGTTCACAAGTCATTTTAGCACTGTTCCCATAGATTTTGGCAATTTCTAGGCCCCCTGTAGACCTAGGGGGGGGGGGGGCGTCGGAAAAATGCTTGAGTTTCCCATAGACTTACATTGGGCTTATTGCTTGGGTCAAGCACTTGAGCATTACAATTTGCTCAACTCAGGCAACAAGTACCCAGGCATTTTAGTGCTCGCCGATCACTAATCCTGACATTTCTTTTTAATAAATACTTATCCATGTAATATCCATTCGGGAAGATATTTTCACTATCAACACCAATAAAAGATTGTGCATAGTGATTAGAGAGCATGCTCGCCACTATTCATTACTCGCCCTAGCATCACAGTGCTCGAGATGCTCGTTACTCTGAGTATTTTTCAAATGTTCGGGCGGGAGCTCAAGTCCCCGCCCCATATGTGTGGTGCATGTTAGGCAGCCAATTAACATGCAGTGATTACGTTACAGTCACTGTAATGCCGTAGCTATGATTGTTCTGGTAATACAGTGATTGGCTTGCCGCGTAGCGTCATCCAGTCACTCGGGACCCTATGCTCATCACAGTCTACCTGTAAAAGAGGCAAGGTAGGGAGAGCTGCAGATGAGCGAGAGAGAAAATTGCCAGTTATTTTAAACAGAGATTCCACACCACAATTATTAATCTACTCAAACAGTCCTTGAAGGGGCTCATTTTGAAGAATATTAATCCTGCTGATAGCACTAGTTAGGCAGAGTTTGTGGAGACCTAGTATAGTACAGAATAAAATGCATTGCACGTTATTTCTGCTGCTGGAACTCCTATCAATAGCCCAAGATATCTGAGTAATAATATTCTTTTTGCTCTTAATCCTGTTAATTTTTGTGAAAGCAATATAATACACCATTTTTACTCCTCCATTTTCTCATTAGCAACATGCAGCCAGATTAGGTTGGTTTGAAAAGCATTGCTGTATTGTGGAAGCAGAGAAACTTGTCCATCATGTCAGGTGGTCAAGTGTTACTGCAGTTGTAATCCTGAATTTTTTTGGAAGCTGAAAAATATTATACTCTGTGAAGAAATGGCACCAGAGAGATCCCACAGAATTCCACCACTGCCACTACTTGTGAAGAAATGGCACCAGAGAGATCCCGCAGAATCCCACCGCTGCCACCACTTGTGACGGATCCACAACCCGCCACCCGCCTGACGTCACTGTTATGTCAGACGGAACACGTGATATGGATCTGCCCCTTGCACCATCCCTCTGGGATGTGTAAGGTCAGATTGGTAGAGTTCTTCACAGACACCCACTATACACATGGGTACAGGAAAGCACCGGGAGTGAGAAGAGGTGGCTCACAGTCACTGATGTAGCACCACACTCGCTCACACCCCTGACAGGCAGAGAGGTCCCTTCACTAGCCCCAGTGAAGCAGAACCTTGTTGGCCTGGTAGAGCTGCCACCGGTTTCTATTAGATATAAGCCCCCCAGTCCGTTAATGGGTTTTATATCGGGCCAGAAACCAGCCCGGTAGCATGAGGATTAGGCTGAACAATGGATGTGTGGGTTCGTGGATCGACATAAAAGAGCAATCCAAGGTTAAATTATATATTTAATTCCCATAAGGGTACACTAGACATTACACTATATACATAAGGGGTATACATACATAATGGTCAGAGATGCAAACACAATAATAATGATACAAAAGATATAAAGCAGTTATTAAGAGTCATTTACCAGTCAGATGAAAGGCCTGGCTTGTGGGGAAGGGGCTGCCACATAAGAGGCATGTGGGGCCCTCTCTCTTTGTTGCAGGAATTCTCCCACACAATGTTTCCTCGCGACCTCCCAGGGACAAAGACACTGAGCAAGCTGCTGCTGGAGCTCTTAACCCTTCTGGGTCACTCCCCCTCCAGCCTCCTGGCTGAACCTAAATCTCCATCCCTGGTCTCTCTCAGCTAAAAAACTCCAAAAACTAAAATGGGCTATACTTCCTTAAGGGACAGTCCTAGGTAGCCAGTTCTGGTGTCATTGGATCCAACCAGGCCCCTGCTATGCATAGAGACCAAGCACAGTGGCCTAGAGGCTCCCGAAAGGCTGTGCCATGTATATCCCTTTCCCCAAGTGCTGGACTGTGCTGAAAGAGAGGGTGACATTCTTCTGGTTCGGGTGTTTTGAAAAATCTATTTGATGTATCACGGATATGTATCGTATTCCCATAATTCGGTGTTGAATTATAATTGTCTGACACAAAGGACGGCATGGCTTGAGATCCACAGGGAGGGGGTCTTCCTGTGCAGCTACACAGGTGCTGTGAGGCATTTGTCACTCCATGTCTCTCAGCCTTCTCCCTTCTTCTTGCTGCTGAAGTGTCCGGTTTCAGCTTTGCATTTGTAGACCTCTATAATCCCCCGCCAAACAGGGCTCAATGACAGAAATGGGATTATATCTTGAATATTCTTCAGATATTCCATTTAAAGTGTGCCAGTTGTGCGTTCAAAACCTATTCACACTTGTTCGCTATACTGGCACTGCCCAAAAGAATAGGTCATCAGATGTGTTCAAATACTGCGTTATTAATCCTGACATTTCTTTGCAAGCTGCAAAATATTACACTCCATTTAAAGTCTGCTGCTTGTGTATCCAAAATATATCCACACTCGTTCTCTGACCAATAGCATCGCTATACTGACACTACCAAAAAGAATTGGTCATCAGACGTGATCAAATATTACTGCGGTAATAACAGTGACATTTTTTGCAAGCTGCTAAATATTAAACTCCATTTAAAATGGGCAAGGCACGTGGTAAGGGTTGGGGAAGTGGACGTGATGATGATAATGCACTCAGAGGACGAGGCCATGGGCAGGATGAAACTGTGCCTGCTGAGGGAGCACAACAAGCACCCACATCTTGTCGACCTAGCTTCCTGTCTCACTTTCTATGGGATCGCGGAACACCACTCTTGATGCCAGACCAGTGTGAAAAGTTGTTGGTTGGATAGCAGATAATGCTTCCAGTCAGTTTGCCACCACCACCCTGTCATCCACATTGTCCATTCTCAGAAGCCATGCGTCTGGACCACATATTCCTCACCCTGATCCTCCTTATTCCCTCCATGCCGCGTGTGCGGAGACAAGTGACCCCACACTTGGACACTCCGAAGAGCTATTCACATTTCCATGTATAGATTCTGCCCTCTTGCTACATCTGCTTCAAGCGGCCCAAATATTTGAGCAGCCACAGTCACACAAAGGCAATGGTGGTAAAGTGGAATTATTGTCGCAAGAGGTGGATTATGATGATGAGAAACAATTGCCAGCAAGTCAGGAGGAGGCCCAGGGTGTGACGAGGTGATGGACAATGAGGTCACTGACCCAACCTGGCAAGGTAATATGCATAGTGAGGACAGCAGCACAGGAGGGGAGGGAGGTGTAGCACCACAACAGGCATGAAGAATCAGAGGGGTGGGCACAGACACAAGGTGGGCAACTGTCCCCAAAACACCAATACAAGGGAAGTTGCCAGTTCAACTGTTAGGTCTTTTCGAGTCTGGCTCTTTTTTAAAGACTGTCCAGTTAACCCAAAAAAAGCCATTTGCCATGCCAGCATCAGCAGGGGCAGCAAAACTACCAGCCTGACCACCACAAGCATGCTCAGGCACATGAAAGCAAACCACCCCATTAGTTGGGTCAAATGCTAGGGTCCAGAGACAGTGTCTGCGGGTGACACCACTGCCTGTTCTGCTTTTGTGCATGCACGCCAATCCCCTGTCCTTGATGCAGGCAAACATGCCTCCAACCCTTCACCTGTTGTTTCAAACTTGCAACCATCATTGTTAGCAACCACATCCACATCATTGTCCCAGCGCAGCGTTCAGTTGTCCTTACCCCAGTCCTTGGAACACAAGCGCAAATACGCAGCCACACAACCACAGGCCACAACACTAAAATGCCACATTTCTTGACTGCTTGCACTGGAAATGTTGCCTTTTAGGCTTGTGGAGACGGAAGCTTTCTGAAACCTCATGGCGGCTGTCCCTCAATCCCGCCACTATTTATTCCAGTGTGCCGTCCCCGCTTTATACAAGCACATGTCCGAGAACATTATCCGTGCCCTCACCAATGCAGTTACTAGGAAGTTACACCTTACCCCGGACATGTGGACAAGTGTTTGTGGCCTGGGACGGTACATTTCACTGACGGCACACTGGGTTAATATTGTGTAAGCCGGGACCCAGTCAGACCCTGGGATGGAACACGTCCTCTCGATGCAGAGGATTGTGAACCCTGGGTCAATCTGCATTGCCCCCACATTCTACAGCTCCTGCACCTTGTCCTTCTCTTCAGCCTCCATCTCGAAAATGACCACATTAGTCCGAAGCTGGAAGCACTTAAGCACTGCCTCGACCAAGAAGCAACAGGCTGTGCTTAAGCTAATATGCTTAGGCAACAAACCGCACACTACTACAGAGTTGTTGAAAGCTGTAACAGAGCAGGCAGATCTTTGGCTCTCACAGCTGAACTACAGCCAGGCATGGTCGTGTGCGACAATGGCCGGAACCTGGTGGCAGCTCTGAAGATTGGTAACCTCGCACACATACCATGCCTGACCCATGTGCTCAATTTAGTGGTTCAGCGGTTTCTCAAAACCTACCCAGATCTGCCTGAGCTGCTTATCAGCTACAGCTTCCGCTGCTCTGGCAGTGCTTCAGCAGCATTTGCAGCTTCCAGCTCACCGACTGGTGTGCGATGTCACCACACATTAGAACTCAATGTTGCATATATTTAGAAGGTTTTGTTTGCAGCAGAGGGCAGTTGTTGAGTACTAGCATCAACATGCCTGTCGGTATTCAGGTCAGGTCATAAGAGCTGATGAGTGGGCATGGATGTCTGACATCTGTGCCATCCTCCAAAACTTTGACGACTCCACCAACATGGTAAGCAGCGATGATGCCATAATTAGTGTCACCATCCCGCTTCTCTGTTTACTGAAACACTCTCTGCTTACAATTAAAGAGACATTGCAGGCAGAGAACGATGGGATGGAGCAAGGAATTATACAGGGTGATGCTACACTGCCCTGCATCATCTCATTTCAACGCAGATTGGGTAATAATGAGGATTAGGATCAGGAGAAGGAGGAGGAAGAACAGGAGCTGGTTTCCGGGGCTACATATGGTACTACCCACACTACATTCATACAGTCTGTTCAGCGTGGATGGCCTGAAAAGTGGGAGGATGAGGAGGAGGACCAGGAGGTGGATGAAGAGGAGAACATTGACAGTTGTGCTCTTAGTGGAGACAGGGATTTCTTGGCTGTTGGCAGTCTGGCACATATGACTGAGTTTAAATTCCACTGCCTTTCCCTTGACCCTCACGTTGTACGCATTTTGGGCAACAGTATTTACTAGTTTGTGACACTTTTAGATTTGAGCTACAAGGAGAACTTTCTATCTCTCTTTCTCATGGTGGACATGTCTATTAAAATGTTACAAAACCAGAAGGCCCTTGTTGAAGAATTATTTTAAAAAAATCTCAGCTGACAACACTGGCGGAAGCGGTCACAATTCCTTGGACAACCAAGGTGTACAGGCGAGGGAGATATAAACCAAATGCAGCAAAGGCAGGGGAACACTGTTAAAGGTCTGGGACAGTTTTCTCAGACCCTCCCTGCGCCCAAGCCCTGATGCGTGGGGTACTCTGACAAAGACGGAAAAGTTTTGGAAGATGCTGAAGGAGTACCTTGCTGACCTTACACCTATTGGGTATCCAAGCTGGACTCATGGCATGTACTGTCTCTCTACGCCTTGAAAGTCCTGGCCTGCCCTGCCACTAATGTTTTGCCACAGCAGGTTTTTAGTGCCGCCAAGGGTTTTTATACCTGATAGGCGCATCCGCCCGTCAACTGAAAATGCTAACAGGCTGATTCTTATCAAAATAAACAAGGGCTGGATTGGGCCAGACTTCTCGACACAACCGGATGATAGCAGCGAAACATCAAAATAAAACAATGGATTTGAGTTTGAGGGTCTATTCCCATGCACCCCTTCACACCCAGACATGGGTATAGGCTTCAGGATTTTGTCTATTTTATGTTGTCCTCCTCCTTCTCCTTCACCCACATAATTTTTTTAAGGGTGTTTATGATGCTCGTAGGAACTATTTTTTAGTGCCTTACCTCTAACATTCTGTATAATACACTGCTCAAAAAAATAAAGGGAACACTTAAACAACAGAATATAACTCCAAGTCCATCAAACTTCTGTGAAATCAAACTGATCACTTTGGAAGCAACACTGATTGACAAGCAATTTCACATGCTGTTGTGCTAATGGAATAGACAATAGATGGAAAATATTGTCAATTATCAAGACACACTCAATAAATAAGTGGTTCTGCAGGTGGGGACCACACACCACATCTCAGTACCAATGCTTTCTGGCTGATGTTTTGGTCACTTTTGAATGTTGGTTGTGCTTTCACACTCGTGGTAGCATGAGACGGACTCTCCAACCCACCGAAGTTGCTCATGTAGTGCACCTCATCCAGGATGGCACATCAATGTGAGCTGTGGCAAAAAGGTTTGCTGTGTGTCAGCGTAGTGTCCAGAGGCTGGAGGCGCTGCCAGGAGACAGGCGAGTACACCAGGAGACGTGGAGGGGGCCATAGGAGGGCAACAACCTTTGTGCAAGGAGGAACAGGAGAAGCACTGCCAGAGCCCTGCAAAATGACCTCCAGCAGGCTACAAATTTGCATGTGTCTGCACAAACGGTTAGAAACCGACTCCATAAGGGTGGTATGAGGGCCCGAAGTCCACAGATGGGGGTGGTGCTCACAACCCAACACCGTGCAGGATGCTTGGCATTTGCCACAGAACACCAGGATTGGCAAAGTCGCCACTGGCATCCTGTGCTCTTCACAGATGAAAGCAGGTTCACACTGAGCACATGAGACAGACGTGACAGAGTCTGGAGATGCCGTGGAGAGAGATCTGCTGCCTGCAGCATCCTTCATCATGACCGGTTTGGCAGTTGGTCAGTAATGGTGTGGGGTGGCATTTCTTTGGAGGGCCGCACAGCCCTCCATGTGCTTGCCAGAGGTAGCCTGACTGCCTTTAGGTACCGAGATGAGATCCTCAGACCCCTTGTGAGACCATATGCTGGTGCGGTTGGCCCTGGGTTCCTCCTAATGCAGGACAATGCCAGACCTCATGTGGCTGGTGTGTGTCAGCAGTTCCTGCAAGATGAAGGCATTGAAGCTATGGTCTGGCCTGCCAATTCCCCAGACCTGAATCTGATTGAGCACATCTGGGACATCATGTCTCACTCCATCCACCAATGTCACGTTGCACCACAGACTGTCCAGGAGTTGGCAGACGCTTTAGTCCAGGTCTGGGAGAAGATCCCACAGGAGATCATCCGCATCCTCATCAGGAGAATGCCCAGGCATTTTAGGGAGGCCACACACAATACTGAGCCTCATTTGGACTTGTCTTAAGGACATTACATCAAAGTTGCATCGGCCTGTAGTGTGTTTTTCCACTTTAATTTTGGGGGTGACTCCAAATCCAGGCCTCAATTGGTTAATAAATTTGATTTTGCATTGATGATTTTTGTGTGATTGTGTTGTCAGCACATTCAACTTTGTACAGAACAAAGTATTCAATGAGAATATTTCATTCATTCAGATCTAGGATGTGTTATTTGAGTGTTCACTTTATTGTTTTGAGCAGTGTATAAATGTATACCCCCCAAGGGGTAAATGTTTTTCAGCCCATGCACTTAGTGCATGGGCATTACCAGCCTAGGAGACCCACTCCTTAATAATGAAAAAAAAATTTTTTCTGAGGTCCTCCCCTATGTTTCTTCAAATTGGTATTGGAGTGCGTCCTAATTTTTGGCAGCCCTTAAACTTGCTGCGCACTAACAGTATAGGAGACCCACTCCTAAATAATGGAAAGGTCAATTCAAATCGATTCTATATTCTTTAATATTAACTGCTATCTCAAATTTGTGTAAGGTTGAGCTATCGCTCTATGGATAGCTTATTACACACATCTAGACAGGGATTATTGCCTTATATTCTTGCTGCTGCAAGAAAACAAAACAAAAAATCTATTCCTTACTGATAACTCTGTTGGCTGCTTTTAGAATAGGGTCAGGTGCTAGGTATCATCAGCTGAAAATGAGTGTTCTTATTCTGGTCACATACATATCTTCCACAGTGCATAACTTGATTGATTTTTTCCATGCACTCGTTGATCGATTCATACTTTTTAATGGTAACCTGTAAATAGAAATTGATGAAAGCAGGCAGTATTGTTTGCATTCCTTCACAGTTTGGTGGTGTAACGTACCAAAAAAACTCTTCAGAGCTGGTTAAATTCTATTTTTGCATTGTACTATATTACCTCTCTCATCTGAGATTCGTGTATGGGTGACCTATAGCAGTTGGGATAGCATCTACCAGGCATCTCGTCAGAGATTATTGTATTATACTCTGTGATGAAAAAAAAGTTCTATTCCCTATTGATGACGCTGTTAGCTGTTTTTAGAATAGTGACAGATGCTAGATGGTACCATCAGCTGGATAGGAGTATTCATTCTGGTCACATACATCACTAGAACAATCCATAACTTGATAGATTTATTTCTATGCACTTGTTCACTGATTCATAATTCTTAGCGATGATCTGTAATTAGAAATTGATGAAAGCAGGCAAGGTTGCTTGTCGTTCCTTCATAGTTTGGTGGTACACCGTACCAAAAAAAAACTCTTCGGAGCAGGTTAAATTCTATTTTTTATTGTACTATATTACCTCTTTTATCTGAGATTTGCATATGCGTGATTTATAGCAGCTGGGATAGCATCTTACAGGCATCTAGTCAGGATTCATTGTATTATACTCCGTGCTGAAAAAAAAGAAATTCTATTTTATATTGAGAGCACTGTTAGCTGCTTATAGAATAGGGACAAGTGCTGGATGGTACAATCAACTGGAAAGTAGTGTTCACATTCTAGTCACATACACATCTTTCACAGTGCATAACTTGATTGATGCTTTTCATGCACTCATTGACCAATTCATAATTTTTACTGCGATCTGTACTCAGAAATTAATCAAGGTTGACAGAAATGTATCATAGTTTGCAGAAATTCATCGAAGTTGGCAGAAATGTTTCAAATTTGGCAGAAATTAATCTAACTTAAAAAAAATTCTTGATTTAATGTGTCCATTTGCAGTTTCTTTGTAGCATCTGTATGTAAGAGGTAGTGGTGGGAGACTTGACGCTACTGGAGCTGGAATTACCACTTCAGAACTCTCCAGTGCTTTGTTTCCATCCATTTCTGGGTGCTTCTTGAATTATGTTTGGTGCCATTGTCCTGCTGGAAGACCCATGACCTAGAATGCAAAGCCAGCTTTATGATACTGGGCACTACATTGCAAACGAAAATCCTTTGGGAATCTTCACATTTCATGATGCCTTGCACACAGTCATGGCACCTTGTGCCAGAGTCAGCAAGACAACCCCTAAATATCTTTGAACCCCCACCATATTTGACTAGAAGTACTGTATTCTTTTATTTGTAAGTCACATTCCATTTACAGTAAACAGTTGAATGATGTGCGTTACCAAAAAGCTCTATTTTGGTCTCATCTGTCCCAAAGATGCCTGCTGGCTCTCTAAAAATAGTGGAGGCTGCCTGCATTCACTCCATAAATTGTGAGGGCTGCCTGCTGAACATCCAAATTTCAAACTTTATGAAATATATACAAAAAAGAAAATGTGACCACCTCAGATGGATATGTTATATTGCAGTAGCAATATATGGCTATGCAAAGTATAGCTGGCTGAGAGCCCTGTAAAAATAGTGAGGGCCGACTGCTGGCCCTTTAACAATAGTAAGGACTGCTTGATGGCCCTGCAAAAATAGGCTTTTTGACTTTCAGAGTCCCTCTTTCATAAATGAAACAGGATGTGTCTGATCATGTTTGACACACCACATGGCAAGATAAGGTAGTAAAATGTTAAAATTACATTTACCGGTGAATGTATTTTTCAATGCCAAAAGCAATGCAATAGTGAACAAAATGCTGCAAAAACACTACATGTGAGCAAACCCCAAGGTGTGGAGGAGCATTTTTGTTTTTGGTTATTTATTTTGCCTTGTATACAAGTCATTACCCGGGAAAGAATGTTTCCTAACACTTTTTCCAGGAAAATCCATTTTTACTTTGTTTTTGTATGTTTTATTGTCAGTCCGTAGAAGTGGTGTAATACTCTGACAACATTGTTCGCTGCAGTGACCTAGGATTCAGAGATGCTTCCAGGGGTCTTCCCCATGGTCTTCTCATGTCATTTCAGCACTGTTTCCATCGATTTCACCAATTTTTTGGCCCCCTTCAGACCTCGACCATTAGGATTTTCTGGATGAGTACCCGAGCATTTTAGTGCTCGCTCATCACTAATTGTGTACCTTAGAAACCTAACTTAACCTACTAACAAACAATACACCTAATTAAAATTTAGAAGAAGCAAAACAGACAGGTCTCTCTCCTTATACGCATAGATCAGGAGAGACCTGTCAATCTTCATCCATTTTAAAGTATGTTTTCTCTGAAAATCTACAGTGTTCCAGAGTGAAACATACATATCAAAATAACAGAGATATAGGATTCCCATTAACATTCATGTTGTGCTCTATGACAGCACCAGAGTACAAGTATTGAAGCAGAGAGGAGTGCAGCGGATCCCAAATGCTCCCGCACTCCTGTCTTCTTAAATTTCCATGTCCTCTATCCAATTGGTGTGAGTATAGAGGCCTTAGCAGCAGCCATGTTTGGATTATACATCACTCTTAGCGCACTTGTGCCGTGCACTACCTTTTCAGGTGAACGACCAACCCACCATCTCCTCTTCACCTGTCGCCCATGGTGTCATACAAGGAGTGCCTCTTGTCCTTTATCTGACCAGTGTATAAGTAATGATTGCTCTACAGAAAGTAAGCCATTGCTTACTGTCCCAAGTGGGATGGAAAAATGTAAAATTCCTATCAGTAGGCATTTTGACTGTGGGAGGCATCGAAACGAATTGGTGGAAACATTGAAAAAACAGGGAGAACTTGCAATCAACATGAAGATGTTGGCTTTGGTTAGGTTTGAACCAAGGACGTTAAAATATGCAAGGGTTTGCACAAAAGGGTTATGCAAGGGTTTCCACAAAAGGATTATGCAAGGGTTTGCACAAAAGGGTGTTTCATTATTTGGTCCTAAACATACATAAGCCTGTTTAAAGAGAAAAAAAAGTTTAGAATTTTTGATAATTTTAGCAATATAGACTTTCAACTAAAACATACAGATTTTGACCTTCTGGTTAAGTTATTTTTGCATGAACAAAATAAATGACTAGATTATCATTGTTAGGTATTATATTTCAATCATCTGTTACTCTGTATGTTACCAAAGTTATTTCAATTATTTTTCAGCAAGGGTATTCACCCACAGTGAATGGTTGCTGCTTCAGGCAAAAGAAAGTCAATTGAACAGTCATTGGTTTAATGAAAGAGCAAATAATTAGAATTATTTTTGTTATGTTCAGAACAGAGACCTTGCACACTGGAAATAGCTTCTCAAAGTTAGGAGATCTGTGTCCTATGAGAAAAGGTAACTTGATTGGTTATTCATTTTAGTATGGCCAGAAATGGTAGAAAATGCTCAAAGCTGATCACTCAATGGTAAGATTATGCATTAAAGTCAAAGAATATGAGCAGGGAATTGAAGGTAGCAATCATGCTAAACTTTTATTCTTTAAGGGACTCAGTTTAAATATGTAATGAATAATGGGACCTGGAGACATAGATGATCAATCTCTATGTGAAGAGGCCATGCATTTTCATTTTTTTCTATGCATTCCAAATTTAATTTTACAGTATTCTAAAAAATGCATATATGTTAAAGGGGTCCTCAGGGCAAAATAAAACTTTTCCTAGTTGACTTTATGTGTAAAAGATAAACTCAGTGATACTCACTGATCTTTGTAGCGACAGGAAGAGAAGTCACCATTCAATGAACAATTGGACTGCTGCAGCATTTAATTAGCTGAAGTGGTCAGCTGACTGATATCATACTTAAAATCTCTTGACCACTGCAGCTAGTGACAGGCCACAGTGGTGTGTCAGTTACATTAATGGCAAAGTCTCTATGTCGTGTATTGCCAGATCATGAAACAGATCCAGGTGAGTACTGGTAATTGAATTTGACTGATTATTTTTAATTAGTTTATTATTTTTTTCACATCCAGTCCCAGGAAAATGTTTTATTTTGCCAACCCATTTAACTGACCAGTTCATCAACCCAATCAACCAATTAAAGTGTTAAAAATAATAGTAATACTTGAAATATTTTTGTCAGCTCATCTTGCTTTGGGAGATTCTTCTCTGTTCCATTCCCTATGTAATTAATTTGTACAATGCCAATTCCAAAATATTGTTGGGGCACTGTGTAAAGAAATAAAAAATGCAATGTTTTGGAAATCTCTTATAGTCATATGTTATTCACAATAGGACAAAGAACTCATACAGTGAGGAAATCCCACCTACAAAGAATGGAGAGGTCTGTAATTTTCATTGTAGGTACACTTCAATTTTGAGAGACAGAATCTAAAAAAAAAAAAAAAATCAAGAAGATCACATTGCATCATTTTTACCAAATTAATTTGCATGAAATAAGTATTTGATACAATAGAAAAACATAACTTAATATTTGGTACAGAAACCTTTGTTTGCAATTACAGAGGTTAGACGCTTCCTGTAGTTCTTGACAAAGTTTGCACTCACTGCAGAAGGGATTTTAGCCCACTCCTCCATACAGATCTGCTTCTGATCTTTCAGATTTTGGGGCTGTCGCTGGGCAACATTAAGTTTCAGCTCCCTCCAAAGATTTTCTATTGGGTTCACGTCTGGAGACTGGCTAGCCCACCCTAGGACTTTGAAATACTTCTTACAGAGACGCTCTTTCGTTGCTATGGCTGTGTGTTTCAGGTTATTGGCATGCTGGAAGACCCAGCCACAACCCATATTTATGCTCTTTCTAAGGGAAGGAGGTTGTTAGCCAAAATCTCGTAATACATGACCTCATCTGTCCTCCCTACAATACGGTGCAGTTGTCCTGTCCACTTTGCAGGAAAGCACCCCCAAAGTATGACGTTTCCCCCCACCATGCTTCACAGTTGAGACGGTGTTCTTGAGGCTGTACTCATCCTTCTTTTTCCTCCAAACATGGTGAGTGGAGTTAATACCAAAAAGTTCTATTTTGGTCTCATCTGACCACATGACCTTCTCCCATGCCTCCTCTGGATCATCCAGATGTACATTGGCAAACTTCAAATGTGCCTGGACATGTGCTGGCATAAGAAGGGTGACCTTGCATGCCCTGCAGGATTTTAATCCATGACGGCGTAGTGTGTTAGTAATGGTAAAGTTTGAGACTGTGGTCCCAGCTCTCTTCAGGTCATTGACCAGGTGCTCCCATGTATTTCTGGGATGATTATGGACCTTTTTCAGAATCATCCTTACCCCACAAGGCAAGATCATTCATGGAGCCCCAGAGGGAGGAAGATTGACAGTCATATTTTGTTTCTTCCATTATCTAATAAATGTGTCAATTGTGTGTATTGGAGTGTTTACTTATCTATCTAATGGTATGTAAGGGGAACCACTGGGTGTTGCATTTATCTTATCGTCTCCTTTTTTTCTATTATGATTTACAATGTGTCTTGTTAGAAATGCGAGAAAGTGACCCAAACCTGAACTGACTAACAACAATTGACCACATTAACAGAATCAATATATAAATATTAAAGAATGAACACAAAATTCAAACCAGGAGATAACTCCTATGACAATGCAGTAAACAGAATTATATATAGTTACAGATGTACCTTAAAAAATCATTTCCTATCTACTAATTAATCAAAGGTTGCTCCAGTCTAATATTTTGATTTCCATGAAAGAAGGGGAAATAGTATTTGACTTACTATTTTTATAGTCATGCTCCGAATTGTAAATGTTAAAACAGCTGCTCGTTCCCTTTTTAAAGCACTCCTTTCAAGTTAAAACCCATTAAAGAATCCCATAATTCTTCTGGTTATGTTATTGTGGAAGATTCAAAACAGCAATAATCAATTTACAGACGACACGAAAAGATTTATGTATGCTGAAACCTAGTACTCTTTGCTTGAGAAAGCTTTCTGAATAAAGATAAGTAAAGATTTATGGAGCTGCACACGTTCCTCCCAGTAACACTCTAATGTCTCTTAAAATGTCTACTTTTAGAACTTGATTGTTCTTTGAAGAAAGGATATGGAAAAAGATAGTATTATATATTATACATTCCCCAAGGC
The DNA here is from genome assembly GCF_046119375.1 of Phyllobates terribilis. Lineage (NCBI taxonomy): Eukaryota > Metazoa > Chordata > Amphibia > Anura > Dendrobatidae > Phyllobates > Phyllobates terribilis. The sequence goes on from NW_027362761.1 coordinate 846,404,408, forward strand.
CAACGCAGAGATCATACTGAATTAGAAATACAATTTGCTTATTGTAACTGAGGAGCTCCACACCTAATTATATAGGAAAAAGCACAAAGAAATCACAGAATGTTGTACTGGATTGTGTTTCACTTTAATGGATTTCTGCAACCAATATCTCAAGAATTCCTTCCCTGCTTTCATCTTGGAATGTTTTTTTTTTTTTTAAGATTACAAAGGTGCTGACAATGCACTGTAACAAAGCATCTTCAGCATTTTAGCCATCAATGTAATTACTAAATCTCACAAGCTTGATGGACTTTTATTTTAGTGATGGAAAAATTCAATGTAATGAAAATATTAGTAAATGAGATGTTGGTCACCTGTATGGTCTGTAAATTTAAAATTAAAGCGATTATATAAAATAAAAGAAAAATAATATTTTTTTTCCTTACAAGAACAGCGCTAGTCTTGTTCATAGCCTATTTATGGTAATGCAGCTCTTTATCCATTTAAGTGTATAAGCAACATAAAGAAAGTATATACTCTTCATGTGTTTTGTCTGATATTCCATTGCATTCACTTAAATGATAACTAGTGTTGAGCCACCCCCGTAGTGTTCGAGTTCGGTTCGGTTCGTCGAACACCATTGTGTTCGCCGAACTGTTCGTCGAACTGTTCGTCGAACACCTTCGAACACCGTTAAAACCAATGGCAGGCAAACAAAAACACATAGAAACACATAGAAAACACCTTCACAGGTGTCCAAAAGCTGACAAACTGCTCAGAAGACATAACTAACACATGGAAAAGTGACAAGTACATATAGTCATGCGAAAAGAAAAGAGGTGGAGGAGTAAAAGGAGGGGGAGACACAGATATAGGCATGTCATGCCCTTCTAAAATCCAAAAAGTGAGAAGCCGACACGGCCAGTCCGTTCCTGCCCGTGCCACCTCCGTGTCGCTGGGTTTGTGCCAGAGCCGCGGTGGACACTGACGGCCAGCCCCCCCCTCCCAATACTGGTGCCTGTCCGCTGGTGGGTCGATCGAGCCCCCTGTGGTGGAGGCTGGTCTAAGCTTTTTAATTTAAATTGTCTCTCTAATTTGAATGAATACACTTTAAATCCTTTTACAAGGATCTATTGGAGGGCAAGTCTCATGCCAGCAGCCGCGTAATTCCAGCTCCAGTAGCGTCCACTAAAGCTGCTGCAGTTAAAAAGCTTTTATAAGGATCGAGCTCGGCGGTCCACCGCAAGACGTCCTACCGCCAGGCGTCCTACCGCCAGTCCCAGCCCCTATGCCTTGGGGTGCCTCCTAATGCTCTTCACTGAGTATCCCGGGGTCCCGAAGCATTTCCTTTGAAAAAATTAAGTGTCCAAACTACAGGTGGTGTAGTTGCTTAACAGCTGGGATAATCCGCTGACTAGCAGACACTGCTACTAGGCACAAAGTATTTCCTGGGCTAGATGCAGTTAAAAATTTGTAATTAGATACTCTCGTTGGATGCTGAGAAAGCATTCCATAGAGTCTCCTGACATGCCATATATTATTCTCTTAAAAAGCTTGGGGTAGGGGTCTTGGGTACCCTTTTATAGCCAAAATCATGGCCCTGTATCGCAATACGTCACCTAGGCTGAAGATAAATGGAACTGTAGCACCCCGAGGGCTTGGTTACTACAGAGGTATTGCACCTCACCCAGAGGTGTGATATCTCACTCTCAGGTAAGGATGGAGTGTGGATCAAGACCCCGACACCTGCATGCATTACACCACATTGCCGTGGGGCAGGGAGACCAATATGCCTCTGAGATGGGCACGACAGTCCCTGTCCCTGGCTGGAGTGGGGGGAGGGAACACTGAGGAAGGGGAACCCTGTAGTGCAGGAGCAGGGAGGAAGCAGTTCCTGGGTACATTGAGAAGGAAGTATAAAAGGTAGGCACCATCTTAGTTCAGTGCAGAGAAGTCTGAGCAGAAGTGACAGGGAGCAGGTGCTCTGCATGAGCTCTGCTCCAGAGGCGGGCCTAGTAACAGAGGCCCAGGCCTGGAAGAGGGAGAAGGAAGGAAGAGGAGGGGAGAAGGCTCCAGGAATGAGGAACGAAGGGATCCCAGGGGTGCGGACGGGCGAGTCGCCACTGCACGCCCGAATCCACCTGCTTGGAGGGGTCAGGCCAAAGGGGGAGACCGGTCCCCGATACTAGTGGAGGCGGGAAACGACACTCAGCTAGAAACCGGAGGCTGTGACATTTTATGTGGCGCAGCCCCTCGCTACACCCGCTAGGATGGCACCACATAGGGTCAGGGAAACTGGCGCCAAGTTTACCAAGAGGAGGCCCGAGACAGCCGGACAGAAGGGTTGGTAAGAAAGGCCAGACAAAGGACACACAAAGGGGGTCCTGTGAAGCGCTCCAATGTTATCTGGGAGTTGTCTGAGCCCCTCACCTGGTAAGCACAGTACGACGTGGGCAGCCGTTACCTGAAGACGTGGTCTGGATAATAAGAACTGTGAGTAAAGGCCCTGGACTGCATCACTGACTCCATGTCGTTACTGCTGCTGCCCTGCACCATCACCCCCATCCTCCGCATACACTGCCCGGAGGCTATACTCCTCCTTTGGGGAGTTATGCTTCGCTCTGCTGCACCCACAACACCAGCCTCAGCGGTCTGCCCTGCAGCGGCGGTTCACGCTGACCGCAATCCACGGGTGGCATAGTCAGACATTTAAACATCAAAACCACATAAATAGTTCCGCCACTGGTTTGACCACCCTGAGCCACGGAACCGGGTCGCCGCCGCGGAGACTACAACCACCAGCATCCAACCAAAAAGGGTCCGGCTCCGGGTGTCCCAAGTAGTGTTGAGCCACCCCCGTAGTGTTCGGGTTCGGTTCGGTTCGTCGAACACCGGGATGTTCGAGGAACTGTTCGTCGAACTGTTCGTCGAACACCTTAGAACACCGTCGAACACCGTTAAAACCAATGGCAGGCAAACAAAAACACATAGAAACACATAGAAAACACCTGCAAAGGTGTCCAAAAGCTGACAAACTGCTCAGAAGACACTCTCTTTAAAAAAGCCGGCCGGCAAATTCAGCAGCGGCATACACCGGTACCCGACAATTTAGACAAGAAGGAATAGAGCATCACACATAGATTAGATAGATAGAAACATGTCAGTCACACATATAAGAAGCACAGTGACAGTGTTGGTTACTGCACTTGTCATTTAGTGTAAAGGATTTATTAAAAAAAATATTAGTGTTTTCATGCACCGTCTCTTTAAAAAAGCCGGCCGGCAATTCAGCATCTGTACCCGACAATTTAGAACAGAAAGAATAGAGCTTCACACATAGATTAGATAGATAGAAACATGTCAGTCACATATATAATAAGTACAGTGATAGTGTTGCTTACTGTACTTGTCATTTAGTGTAAAGGATTTATTTAAAAAAATATTAGTGTTTTCATGCACCGTCTCTTTAAAAAAGCCGGCCGGCAATTCAGCATCTGTACCCGACAATTTAGAACAGAAAGAATAGAGCTTCACACATAGATTAGATAGATAGAAACATGTCAGTCACATATATAATAAGTACAGTGATAGTGTTGCTTACTGTACTTGTCATTTAGTGTAAAGGATTTATTTAAAAAAATAATAGTGTTTTCATGCACTGTCTCTTTAAAAAAGCCGGCCGGCAATTCAGCAGCGGTACCCGACAATTTAGAACAGAAAGAGAGAGCATCACACATAGATTAGATAGATAGAAACATGTCAGTCACATATATATGAAGTACAGTGATAGTGTTGGTTACTGTACTTGTCATTTAGTATTAAAATAAAGGATTTATTATTAAAAAAATTGGCGTGGGGTTCCCCTTAATTTTAGGCTCTAGCGGAGGTTAAGCAGACGGCTGGGGCAGATGTTTGAAGCCTGGGAAGGGGGTAATACCCACGGAGCTTCCCAGGCTACTAATATCAGCCCCCAGCTGAATACATAGCCTTTACTAGCTATTAAAATGGGGGACCCCCCAAAAAAAATGACGTGGGGTCCCCCCTAATTTAATAGCTAGCAAAGGCTAGGCAGACAGCTGGGGGCTGATATTAATAGCCCAGGAAGGGAGCCATGAATATTGGCCCCCTCCCAGGCTCCCAGAAACACCAGCCGTCAGCCGCCCCAGAAATGGCGCATTCATAGGATGCACCAATTCTGGCACTTAGCCTCGCTCTTCCACGCTGCCCTGGTGCGGTGGCAGGGGGTAATAGGGTTGGGGTTGATGTCAGCTTATAATGCCAGCTGACATCAAGCCCAGGTTAGTAATGGAGAGGCGTCTATAAGACACCCCCATTACTAACCCCATAGTCAAAGTTAAAAAAAACACAAACACCCAGAATAAAGTCCTTTAATTGAAATAAAGACACAATCCTTTATTGTTCTAAATTAAACCATACTTACCATCACGCCCATTCCAGCTGAAGCCAACGATCTCCTGCAATAAAAGAAAAATAATAAAGCAACCTCATCCTTACCTTTCCATGGTTCCCACGACAGCTTCAGCTCTGCTACATCGAGATGACAGGCTGGACCGCAGCAGAACGCTGCCATCCAGCCTGTCATCCTGCAGACACTGAGAAGCGCAGGCTTGCTTGCGCTGCTCAGCGTCTCTCTGTGACGACATCCAGATGAGCCGAGTTCATGTCCAATGAACTCGGCTCACCTCATGCACGTCACTGACAGCGTGGGAAAATTCTCACGCTGAAGCGCTGATTGCAGGAGAATTTTCCCACGCTGTCAGTGACGTGCAGGAGGTGAGCTGAGTTCATTGGACATGAGCTCACCTCATGCACATCACTGACAGCGTGGGAGAATTCTCCTGCACTCAGCACTTCAGCGTGAGAATTTTCCCACGCTGTCAGTGACGTGCATGAGGTGAGCCGAGTTCATTGGACATGACCTCGGCTCATCTGGATGCCGTCACAGCGAGACAGTGAGGAGCGCAAGCATGCCTGCACTTCTCAGTGTCTGCGGGATGACAGACTGGATGGCAGCGTTCTGCTGCGGTCCAGCCAGTCATCTCGATGTAGCAGAGCTGAAGCTGTCGTGGGAACCATGGAAAGGTAAGGATGAGGTTGGTTTATTATTTTTCTTTTATTGCAGGAGATCGTTGGCTTCAGCTGGAATGGGTGTGATGGTAAGTATGGTTTAATTTAGAACAATAAAGAATTGTGTCTTTATTTCAATTAAAGGACTTTATTCTGGGTGTTGTGTTTTTTTTAAATACTTTACTAGAAATTCATGGCGGTCATGTCTAATACTTGCGTGACCCCATGAATTTTGGGCTTGGGGCCAGCTGATAATACCAAGCTGGCCCTAACCCCTTTATTACCCAGTGAGCCACCGCACCAGGGCCCTGGATGAGTTGGGTACAGCGCCAGAAGATGGCGCTTCTATGAACGCGCCATTTTCCGGGGTGGCTGCGGACTGCAATTTGTAGCGGGGGTGGGCCCAGAAAGCTTGGGCCTCCCTGCGCTGCAGATTCCAGCCCCCAGCTGCCTAGTTGTACCTGGCTGGACACAAAAATAGGGCGAAGCCCCACGTACTTTTTTTTTAATTATTTCATGAAATTCATGAAATAATTAAGAAAAAAAGGGCTTCCCTATATTGTTGTGTCCGGCCAGGTACAAATAGGCAGCTGGTGGATGGGGGCCGCCCGTTCCTGCCTGCTGTACCTGGCTGGACACAAATATAGTGCGAAGCCCCACTTCAATTTCTTTTAATTATTTCATGAAATTCATGAAATAATTAAGAAAAAAAGGGCTTCCCTATATTGTTGTGTCCGGCCAGGTACAAATAGGCAGCTAGTGGATGGGGGCAGCCCGTTCCTGCCTGCTGTACCTGGCTGGACACAAATATAGTGCGAAGCCCCACTTCAATTTTTTTAAATTATTTCAGGAAATTCATGAAATAATTTAAAAAAAATTGACGTGGGGCTTCGCAATATATTTGTGTCCAGCCAGGTACAGCAGGCAGGAACGGGCTGCCCCCAACCATCAGCTGCCTATTTGTACCTGGCCGGACACAACAATATAGGGAAGCCCTTTTTTTCTTAATTATTTCATGAAATAATTTAAAGAAAATTGACGTGGGGCTTCGCCCTGTTTTTGTGTCCAGCCAGGTACAACTAGGCAGCTGGGGGCTGGAATCCGCAGCGCAGGGAGGCCCAAGCTTTCTGGGCCACCCCCGCTGCAAATTGCAGTCCGCAGCCACCCCGGAAAATGGCGCGTTCATAGAAGCGCCATCTTCTGGCGCTGTACCCAACTCATCCAGGGCCCTGATGCGGTGGCTCACTGGGTAATAAAGGGGTTAGGGCCAGCTTGGCATTATCAGCTGGCCCTAAGCCCGAAATTCATGGGGTCACGCCAATATTAGACATGACCACCATGAATTTCTAGTAAAGTATTTAAAAAAAACACAACACCCAGAAAAAAGTCCTTTAATTGAAATAAACACACAATTCTTTATTGTTCTAAATTAAACCATACTTACCATCACGTCCATTCCAGCTGAAGCCAACGATCTCCTGAAATAAAAGAAAAATAATAAAGCAACATCATCCTTACCTTTCCATGGTTCCCACGACAGCTTCAGCTCTGCTACATCGAGATGACAGGCTGGATCGCAGCAGAACGCTGCCATCCAGCCTGTCATCCCGCAGACACTGAGAAGCGCAGGCTTGCTTGCGCTCCACAGTGTCTCTCTGTGAGGGCATCCAGATGAGCCGAGTTAATGTCCAATGAACTCGGCTCACCTCATGCACGTCACTGACAGCGTGGGAAAATTCTCCTGCACTCAGCGCTTCAGCGTGGGAGAATTCTCACACTGAAGCGCTGAGTGCAGGAGAATTCTCCCACGCTGTCAGTGATGTGCAGGAGGTGAGCTGAGTTCATTGGACATGAGCTCACCTTATGCACGTCACTGACAGCGTGGGAAAATTCTCCTGCACTCAGCGCTTCAGCGGGAGAATTCTCACGCTGAAGCGCTGAGTGCAGGAGAATTCTCCCACGCTGTCAGTGACGTGCAGGAGGTGAGCTGAGTTCATTGGACATGAGCTCACCTTATGCACGTCACTGACAGCGTGGGAGAATTCTCCTGCACTCACCGCTTCAGCGTGAGAATTTTCCCACGCTGTCAGTGACGTGCATGAGGTGAGCCGAGTTCATTGGACATGAACTCGGCTCATCTGGATGTCGTCACAGAGAGACGCTGAGCAGCGCAAGCAAGCCTGCGCTTCTCAGTGTCTGCGGGATGAGAGGCTGGATGGCAGCGTTCTGCTGCGGTCCAGCCTGTCATCTCGATGTAGCAGAGCTGAAGCTGTCGTGGGAACCATGGAAAGGTAAGGATGAGGTTGCTTTATTATTTTTCTTTTATTGCAGGAGATCGTTGGCTTCAGCTGGAATGGGCGTGACGGTAAGTATGGTTTAATTTAGAACAATAAAGGATTGTGTCTTTATTTCAATTAAAGGACTTTATTCTGGGTGTTTGTGTTTTTTTTAACTTTGACTATGGGGTTAGTAATGGGGGTGTCTTATAGACGCCTCTCCATTACTAACCTGGGCTTGATGTCAGCTGGCATTATAAGCTGACATCAACCCCAACCCTATTACCCCCTACCACCGCACCAGGGCAGCGTGGAAGAGCGATGCTAAGTGCCAGAATTGGCGCATCCTATGAATGCGCCATTTCTGGGGCGGCTGACGGCTGGTGTTTCTAGCCTGGGAGGGGGCCAATATTCATGGCTCCCTTCCTGGGATATTAATATCAGCCCCCAGCTGTCTGCCTAGCCTTTGCTAGCTATTAAATTAGGGGGGACCCCACGTCATTTTTTTTGGGGGGTCCCCCATTTTAATAGCTAGTAAAGGCTATGTATTCAGCTGGGGGCTGATATTAGTAGCCTGGGAAGCTCCGTGGGTATTACCCCCTTCCCAGGCTTCAAACATCTGCCCCAGCCGTCTGCTTAACCTCCGCTAGAGCCTAAAATTAAGGGGAACCCCACGCCAATTTTTTTAATAATAAATCCTTTATTTTAATACTAAATGACAAGTACAGTAACCAACACTATCACTGTACTTCATATATATGTGACTGACATGTTTCTATCTATCTAATCTATGTGTGAAGCTCTATTCTGTCTGTTATAAATTGTCGGGTACCGCTGCTGAATTGCCGGCCGGCTTTTTTAAAGAGATGGTGCATGAAAACACTATTATTTTTTTTGATAAATCCTTTACGCTAAATGACAAGTACAGTAAGCAACACTGTCACTGTACTTCGTATATATGTGGCTGACATGTTTCTATCTATCTAATCTATGTATGATGCTCTATTCTGTCTGTTATAAATTGTCGGGTACCGCTGCTGAATTGCTGGCCGGCGTTTTTAAAGAGATGGTGCATGAAAACACTATTATTTTTTTTGATAAATCCTTTACGCTAAATGACAAGTACAGTAAGCAACACTGTCACTGTACTTCATATATATGTGGCTGACATGTTTCTATCTATCTAATCTATGTGTGATTCTCTATTCCTTCTATTCTAAATTGTCGGGTACAGATGCTGAATTGCCAGCCGGCTTTTTTAAAGAGACGGTGCATGAAAACACTATTATTTTTTTTGATAAATCCTTTACACTAAATGACAAGTACAGTAAGCAGCACTTTCACTGTACTTCGTATATATGTGGCTGACATGTTTATATCTATCTAATCTATGTGTGAAGCTCTATTCTTTCGGTTCTAAATTGTCGGGTACAGGTGTATGCCGCTGCTGAATTGCCGGCTTTTCATGTTTCACTGTTGGCACTGTTCCCATCGATTTGGGCAATCACTGTAATGCCACAACCACCATGGCTGTGGCATTACAGTGAGTGGCAGACAATCCCTGCATGATTGGTGCTCTAAATAGCGCCAGACATGCAGGACACGCTTTTGGTGCACGAACAGTTATCGAACATAACCTCGAACAGCCGAATTTTTTGCAAATCGTTCGGGTTCGTCGAACAACTCGAATACCGCCCAAAACAGCTCGAATTTGAGATTTATCGAACAGTTCTAGTCGAACACCGCTCATCTCTAGTCCCAAGGCCCAGGGGGCGTGTCAGAACATTTTCATCACCTTTCATAATCACCAGTGGGACAAGGCAGGGATGTCCTCTGTCCCCTCTCTTATACATCCTAGTGACGGAGCACCTGCTCTCATCAATTCGCCATAACCCCAATATTATGTGGACTGAGGTGGGAGGCACCAAGTACAAGTGCTCTCTATTTGCTGATGATGTCCTAGTATATATCACTCAATCACATATATCCATCCCTGCTGTTATGGCTGAAATAGATCACTTTGTTACATGGTCAAATTTTAAAATCAATGCAGCAAAGTCTGAGGCCCTCGATGTCTCCCTCCCAAAATCCATACAGGATTCCATCCAGTCCAACTTTCCCTTTGCCTGGCCCTCACAGGGTATCAAATACTTAGGAATTCCTATTCATAGAGACCTCACCCATCTATGTTATCTTAATTTTGGGCCCTTTATTGAACAACTCCATACAGACCACGGTTGGCAAGTTAGAACTGTAAGATTCACTACGTGAACCACTGGTGTTTTGTGGAAGAGCACATGTGCACTGTGTTCCAAATTATTATGCAAAAAGTGTTTAGGAGTGATAAGGGAAGAATTTGTTTGTTTGTCAGTTAAACTCATTGATGGTGATGTGTGTCAGGGCTCTGTATATCACTGTAAGCAATTGCAAACACCTGTGCTAATTAGTTTGGCAGGTGTGTCCAATGAAAGGCAAGACTACTTAAGAAGGCTCTCTCACATTATTAAGCAGCCTACATTTTCTGCCATAATGGGAAAGAAAAAGGATGTGTCGGCTGCTGAGAAGCAACAAATTGTGGAGTGTTTAGGTCAAGGCATGACTACAATCAACATTGTGCGATGATCAGGATGAAGTGTCTTGGCAATCAAGAAGTATGTAGCTGATTCACAGTACACACGTGTGCATGCTGATAAGGGCAAATTGAGGACTCTTTCCTACAGGCAATTACGTCAGGTTGAAAGAGCAGCGGCAAAAAAGCCTTGTCATAGCAGCAGACAAGTTTTTGAAGCTGCTTGTGCCTCCAACGTCCCCCGAACAACAAGATGCAGGGTCCTTCAGAGGTTTGCAGCTGTGCATACGCCATCCTGTTGACCTCCTCTATCCACTTCACACAAGCAGAAACGGCTCCAGTGGGCCAAACATTACATGAAGACTGATTTCAAAACTGTTTTGTTCACGGATGAGTGCCGTGCAGCGCTCGATGGTCCAGATGAATGGAGTGGAGGATGGCTGGTTGATGGACACCCCACGCAAACACGGCTACAGCGCCAACAAGGAGGAGGTGGAGTAATGTTTTGGGCTGGAATCATGGGGAGAGAGATTGTCGGCCCCTTTAGGATCCCTGAAGGCGCTAAAGATGAACTCCATAATGTATGTGGATTTTCTCAAACAGCACTTCCTGCCATGGTTCAAGAAGAAGAACCGTGTATTTCACAGCAAGATCATTTTTCTGCATGATAATGCACCGTCTCATGCTGCACATAAAACATCTGCATCTCTGGCTGATATGGGCATAAAAGGGGACAAACTTATGGTGTGACCCCCATGCTCCCCTGACCTCTACCCCATTCAGAACCTTTGGAGCATCATTAAAAGGAGTGTCTATGATGGCGGGAGGCAGTTCACATCTAAGCAACAGCTCTGGAAGGGTATTCTGTCCTCATGCAAAACAATTGAAGCAGAAACCATCCAAAACCTGACAAATTCAATGGACGAGAGAGTTCAGAAGCTCCTTTCGAACAAGGGGTCCTATGTGAAAATGTAACATCACCTAGAATAAAGTTTTGAGTTGAAAACTGTTTGATTTCAGTTTCTAACAACCTGCTAATGCTTATAATTTCAAAAATGACCATTTTTTTGGTCTTTATTAAAATGAAAAGGTTGATAGAAGAGTGTGGGGGATCTAAGAGTGTGGCAACCCAGTAGTCATGATTACTTCGAATTCTGACAATATGAGGGTCATGCTGCAGGTAGTGCAGCAAGAAGGCACTTATGTGTCTTGCGCATCTCGGAGCCCCAAAATTATTTTCCAGGCTAGATGCAGCTAAAAATTATTTTTAATTTTAAATCTGGTGAAGCTTATTATAGATGGCCTAATAGGATCAGTGCTGCACACTGCTACAAAGCCCAAATTATTTTCCAGTCAAGATACAGATAAACATGATTAGTAATTTGAAAGCTTAAAACGGTTGGTAGGGTGATTTTAACCAATCATCAAGCTTTTACTCTCCCCAGGATGACACAGGGGTAGAAAAGTCGTTTCGGATCCATGATTTGTTCATCTTTATGAACGTGAGTCTGTCTACATTATCAGTGGAGAGCCGCGTGCGCTTATCTGTCAGCACACCACCAGCAGCGCTGAACACACGTTCAGACAGAACGCTGGCTGCGGGGCATGACAAGATCTCCAAGGCGTAAGTGGCTAGCTCCGGCCATTTATCCAGATTGGAAGCCCAAAAAGAGCAAGGGTCCAGTGACACAGTCGTGGCTTCAATGTTTACTTGGAGATACTCCTGTACCATTGTCTCTAGGCGTTGACTATGTGTCAGACTTCTTGTCTCCTGTGGCCTTGCAAAGGATGGGCTAAAAAAGTGGTGAAATGATTCCGCAAAATTGATGTTACCAGCAGATACTGTGGTTCTGTTACGGTTTGAGTGCTGAACACTTGACGGTCCCACGGTTGGCAAGTTGGAACTGTGAGATTCACTACGTGCACCACTGGTATTTTGTGGAAAAGCACATGTAAGATTCTGCAACAGTCTCTGCTGATACTCCTGCATGCGTGCATCCCTTTCTATGGCAGGAATAATTTCTGCAAATTTACTTTTGTACCGGGGATCTAACAGTGTGGCAACCCAGTAGTCAGGATTATTTCTAATTCTCACAATTCGAGGGTCATGTTGCAGGTAGTGCAGCAAGAAGGCACTCATGTGTGTTGCGCATCCAGGAGCACCAAGTCCCTGTTGTGTTGGTGGCGAGGTAACAATCATGCTTCCTTCCTCTGTCCTCTCCCCCCAACCTCGCACAACAGAAATGTGATCAAGGTCTCCCTCATCTGATGAGTCTTCCATCAGTTCGTCCTCCACTTCTTCCTGGGCTCCTGCACCTTCCTCACTAGTTTGGCTGCTACCATGCGCCCTGATAAAATCATCTCCCCCACCCTCACATGCCTGCCGCCCTGGTGCTGCCGACCGTCTGGACCTTGCAGATGTTAGCCCTTCCGCATACAACTCCTCCTCCTCTACTTCCTCCACCTCCTCTTGTGCCACCACCTGACTCCGAATTCTGTTTAACATGTGCTCCAGCATGTAAATCACCGGAATAGTCATGCTGATAATGGCATCGTCAGCACTAAACATCTTCGTCGCCATTTCAAAACTGTGCAGAAGGGTGCATAGGTCCCTGATCTGAGACCACTCCTCCAGCGTGATTTGCCCCACCTCTGAATCTCGTTGGCCCAGGCTATACGTCAGAACGTATTGCACCAGGGCTTGTCGGTGCTGCCACAGTCGCTGCAACATGTGCAGAGTTGAATTCTACCGGGTAGGCACATCGCATTTTAGCCGGTGAAGTGGCAGGCCCAACGACTTCTGTAGAGATGTAAGTCGCTGAGCTGCGGGATGCGAACGGCGGAAGTGAGCACACAGCGACCGTGCCCTCTGCAGAAGGCCATCTAGTCTGGGATAGTGGGCTAAAAATTGCTGGACAACCAGGTTCAACACGTGAGCCATACAAGGCACGTGTGTGACATTGCCCCGGCGAAGGGCCGCACCCAGGTTTGCAGCATTGTCGCACACGGCCTTCCCTGGTTTCAGGTCCAGTGGAGACAACCATTCATGAAATTGGTTCTCCAGAGCTGACCACAACTCCTCAGCTGTGTGACTCACATTTCCCAGACATTTCAATGTAAAAACCGCCTGATGACGTTGAGCCCTACTGCCAGCATAGTAAGGAGGTGTGCAGGATCCCTTCTGCGCAGTTAGAAAGCTTGTGGCATGACCAGACAGGCTTTGGGTGCAGGTGGAAGACCGAGAGGAGGTTGAGGAGGCAGAAGCAGTGGAGGAACTTTGACATAAAGAGGATTGACGCACAACTCGTGGGGACGGCAAGACTTGGACAGCAGCCCCTTGTCCTGCTGTCACCATAGTTACCCAGTGCCCAGTCAGCGACATGTAACGCCCCTGTCCATGCCTACTCGTCCAAGTGTCTGTGGTGAAATGCACCCTGTCACACACAGAGTTTCTCAAAGAAGCGGTGATGTTGTGTGCGACATGCTGGTGGAGCGCAGGCACACCTTTCTTTGAGAAGCAGTGCCGACTGGGCATCTGGTACTGGGGCACTGCGACGGACATAAGGTCTCGAAAATCCTCTGTGTCCACCAGGCGGAAAGGCAGCATTTCTGTAGCCAAGAGCTTGCAGATGGTGAAATTCAACCTCTTAGCTTTCTCATGGCTAGGAGGAAATGGTCTTTTACTTGTCCACATCTGGGGGACCGAGGGCTGGCTATTGTGCTTAGACGGGGTTGATAAGGGTGTCCCCGGCAAACTGCCGGTCTGTGAGGAAGATGCAGGCGGACATGTTAGGTTGCCTTGATCCAAAGGTGGTGCTATCGATGTCGGACAGCGCTCAAGACCAGCTGGTGTTACCACCTCCAAAGAAAATGATGACCTGCCAATCACGCTGGCTGTTGCGGGTAAAGAGGTGGCAGGTCTGCGCCCCAAAACACGTGTGACTGCTGTCCCCCCAGTCACAGAGGATGAAGAGGCCGCGGATGCACAAGATATGGCAGACGGTGGTTGGCCCGGCCGGCTAGACCGCATTGTAGCACACTGAGCTTCCCACTGCAACTTATGCTTCATGTCCATGTGCCGGTTCATGCATGAAGTACTCAAACTATGTATTTTTTGGCCTCTACTTAGCTTTTGCTGACAAATGTTACAGATAACACGAGTTGGGTCATCTTTATCGATCTGAAAAAATGCCCAGGCTATGCAAGGCTTAGCACCCATGCGACCTGAAGAGCCACCACGACTTGTGGTGAGAGGCAGAGTTGTGTTTGAGGATGCAGTTGTTGACGTGCTTCCAGTACTACGTCTCTGTCCAGGAAGGCGCAACCTGACCTCGTCGTCACTAGCATCTTCCTCCACCTCCTCTGCTGACCTCATCTCTTGGCTGACTGTGGGTTGACAGTAAGTGGGATCTCCGACCTCATCATCATCACCCTGTGCGTTATCACACCCGTCGTCCTCAGAGCCAACCTGTTCCTGCCCTGACAAAAAACTAAAGTTGTCGCTCCAATCAGGTATTTGAGTCTTATCATCGTCTTCCTCATTGTCTCCACCAACAGGAGTTACAGTTTGGGAATGAGGGTCTACATTATGGTCAGAACCTTCTGCGTCTGGTCCTGGATCCGACTCATAAAGATTCTGGGCATCAGTGCAGATCATTTCCTCGTCTGGATTCACAGAAGCGCTGGAGTCGACCTCTGATTCCCAGGCTATAGTATGAGTAAACAGCTCTGCAGACTCAACCATCTGTTCTACCTCATACTCAGACGGGCAGCTGGAGATTTGGGAGCTGTGAGGAAGCAAGTGCGATTTGGGTGACACCTTTGAGGACTGGAGTATTTGTGATGTTGAAGTTGATGTGGAGGAGAGCCCACTTAAAGGAGCACTTGATATCCGTTGAAGCACCTGCTGTTTTTGTGCCTCATCTGGAATTTGTAGCGATTGGCGTGGCCGTAAGAAAGGGATCTTATCACATTGTCCGCTAAAAGAAGTAGACATTTTAGTTTGGCTGGAAGATGGTCATTCTTCTGCACCTACCCCACGGACACAACCTTTTTTCCCCTTCCCAACACGCCTATTCCCCTTTCCACCAGCAGCAGGCCTTTTTCCACTCATTTTGGTGGTTAACTAATTCACAACTCTGGAGTTGTTTGCACAAAAAAACAATGGATGGGAACCGAGCAGAGCTGAGTGGCCAAACTGTGGTATTAGGCCAAAACTATTGGCTGGGTTAGATGCAGAAAAAAATTATTTTTAATTTGCAACCTGATGGAGGTCAGTATAGATGGACTAATAGACCAAGTCCCACACACCGCTAGAAGCCCAAATATTTTTTCAGAGCTAGATGCAGAAAAAAATTATTTTTAATTTGCAACCTGATGGAGGTCAGTATAGATGGACTAATAGACCAAGTCCCACACACCGCTAGAAGCCCAAATATTTTTTCAGAGCTAGATGCAGAAAAAAATTATATTCAATTTGCAACCTGCTGGACGTCAGTATAGAAGGACTAATAGAACAAGTCCCACACACTGCTAGAAGCATAAATATTTTTTCAGAGCTAAATGAAGAAAAAAATTATTTTTAATTTGCAACCTGATGGAGGTCAGCATAGATGGACTAATAGACCCAGTCCCACACACTGCTAGAAGCCCAAATATTTTTTCAGAGCTAGATGCAGAAAAAAATTATTTTTAATTTGCAACCTGATGGAGGTCAGTATAGATGGACTAATAGACCAAGTCCCACACACTGCTAGAAGCCCAAATATTTTTTCAGAGCTAGATGCAGAAAAAAATTATTTTTAATTTGCAACCTGATAGAGGTCAGTATAGATGGACTAATAGAACAAGTCCCACACGCTGCTAGAAGCCCAAATATTTTTTCAGAGATAAATGAAGAAAAAAATTATTTTTAATTTGCAACCTGATGGAGGTCAGTATAGATGGACTAATAGACCAAGTCCCACACACTGCTAGAAGCCCAAATATTTTTTCAGAGCTAGATGCAGAAAAAAATTATTTTTAATTTGCAACCTGATGGAGGTCAGTATAGATGGACTAATAGACCAAGTCCCACACACCGCTAGAAGCCCAAATATTTTTTCAGAGCTAGATGCAGAAAAAAATTATATTCAATTTGCAACCTGCTGGAGGTCAGTATAGAAGGACTAATAGAACAAGTCCCACACACTGCTAGAAGCCCAAATATTTTTTCAGAGCTAAATGAAGAAAAAAATTATTTTTAGTTTGCAACCTGATGGAGGTCAGTATAGATGGACTAATAGACCAAGTCCCACACACTGCTAGAAGCCCAAATATTTTTTCAGAGCTAGATGCAGAAAAAAATTATATTCAGTTTGCAACCTGATGGAGGTCAGTATAGATGGACTAATAGAATGATGCTATGCCCAAAAGATTTTACTTCACTAGGTGCAGTAAAAAAATTGGTATTCTATACACAGGTGGTATATCTTGCAACACAGATAGGCTACTCCACTGACTAACACACTCTGCAATAGGCCAAAAAGGATTAGCTTTGCTAGATTCAGCCAAATGCTGTGAAAAAAACTTGCACAGCACTGGCACAGACCTGCCTGGCAAAAACTGATAGGAACTGATGTAACCTAGTCCTGAAAAGGACTCCAATTACAATTAGTCTTTACTCCCACAATCTATCTATTTAAGAGCACAGACCTGCCTGATAAAAGTCGTAGGAAATGCTGTAACCTAGTCCTTAAAAGGACTGCAATCACAACTATTCCCTACTCCCAAGCTATCTGTATATTTGTGCGAAAATTGGCTTGAAATTAACAAGGTATAGCGCACACAGCAACAGCGGTGCCGTCTAACACGCAGCTGCAGCAGTGAGAAAATGGTGGCGACGGGGAAAATGGCTTGGTCTTATAGGGCAAGGACATGTGACATACACTGCCAATCACACATGCCCTTGCTTGTGTGAAAAAAAGCACTTCGCTCCGTGTGTGCGCTGCTGATAGGCTGACAGATTGCACCTCCCCACTGCAAATGCGGGAAAGAGAAAAAAAAATGGAGATCTTCATTGTTCCTGCAGAGATCCATCCCCTGCCCCTCCCCCCGCCCCGCTGTACACTCAAACTGCGTATTAACATTAATTTTCATCATTACTGAGAAAAAATCCAGTTATGATTTTGGTGCACGAACAGTTATCGAACATAACCTCGAACAGCCGAATTTTTCTCAAATTGTTCGTGTTCGCCGACCGGCTCGAACACCGCCCAAAACAGCTCGAATTTGAGATTGGCGAACAGTTCGAGTAGAACAACGCTCATCTCTAATCTGTACCCGACAATTTATAACAGACAGAATAGAGCTTCACACATAGATTAGATAGATAGAAACATGTCAGTCACATATATATGAAGTACAGTGACAGTGCTGCTTACTGTACTTGTCATTTAGCGTAAAGGATTTATCAAAAAAAATAATAGTGTTTTCATGCACCGTCTCTTTAAAAAAGCCGGCCGGCAATTCAGCATCTGTACCTGACAATTTAGAATAGAAGGAATAGAGAATCACACATAGATTAGATAGATAGAAACATGTCAGTCACATATATATGAAGTACAGTGACAGTGTTGCTTACTGTACTTGTCATTTAGTGTAAAGGATTTATTAAAAAAAATAATAGTGTTTTCATGCACCGTCTCTTTAAGAAAGCCGGCCGGCAATTCAGCATCTGTACCCGACAATTTATAACAGACAGAATAGAGCTTCACACATAGATTAGATAGATAGAAACATGTCAGTCACATATATATGAAGTACAGTGATAGTGTTGGTTACTGTACTTGTCATTTAGTATTAAAATAAAGGATTTATTATTAAAAAAATTGGCGTGGGGTTCCCCTTAATTTTAGGCTCTAGCGGAGGTTAAGCAGACAGCTGGGGCAGATGTTTGAAGCCTGGGAAGGGGATAATACCCACGGAGCTTCCCAGGCTACTAATATCATCCCCCACCTGAATACATAGCCTTTACTAGCTATTAAAATGGGGGACCCCCCCCAAAAAATGACGTGGGGTCCCCCTTAATTTAATAGCTAGCAAAGGCTAGGCAGACAGCTGGGGGCTGATATTAATAGCCCAGGAAGGGAGCCATGAATATTGGCCCCCTCCCAGGCTAGAAACACCAGCCGTCAGCCGCCCCAGAAATGGCGCATTCATAGGATGCGCCAATTCTGGCACTTAGCCTCGCTCTTCCACGCTGCCCTGGTGCGGTGGCAGGGGGTAATAGGGCTGGGGTTGATGTCAGCTTATAATGTCAGCTGACATCAAGCCCAGGTTAGTAATGGAGAGGCGTCTATAAGACACCCCCATTACTAACCCCATAGTCAAAGTTAAAAAAAAACACAAACACCCAGAATAAAGTCCTTTAATTGAAATAAAGACACAATTCTTTATTGTTCTAAATTAAACCATACTTACCATCACGCCCATTCCAGCTGAAGCCAACGATCTCCTGTAATAAAAATAAAATAATAAAGCAACCTCATCCTTACCTTTCCATGGTTCCCACGACAGCTTCAGCTCTGCTACATCGAGATGACAGGCTGGACCGCAGCAGAACGCTGCCATCCAGCCTGTCATCCCGCAGACACTGAGAAGAGCAGTCTTGCTTGCGCTCCACATTGTCTCTCTGTGACGGCATAAAGATGAGCCGAGGTCATGTCCAATGAACTCGGCTCACCTCATGCACGTCACTTACAGCGTGGGAGAATTCTCACGCTGAAGCGCTGAGTGCAGGAGAATTTTCCCACGCTGTCAGTGAGGTGCATGAGGTGAGCTGAGTTCATTGGACATGAGCTCACCTCATGCACGTCACTGACAGCGTGGGAGAATTCTCCTGCACTCAGCACTTCAGCGTGAGAATTTTCCCACGCTGTTAGTGACGTGCATGAGGTGAGCCGAGTTCATTGGACATGACCTCGGCTCATCTGGATGCCGTCACAGCGAGACACTGAGGAGCGCAAGCATGCCTGCTCTTCTCAGTGTCTGCGGCATGACAGGCTGGATGGCAGCGTTCTGCTGCGGTCCAGCCTGTCATCTCGATGTAGCAGAGCTGAAGCTGTCGTGGGAACCATGGAAAGGTAAGGATGAGGTTGGTTTATTATTTTTCTTTTATTGCAGGAGATCGTTGGCTTCAGCTGGAATGGGCGTGATGGTAAGTATAGTTTAATTTAGAACAATAAAGAATTGTGTGTTTATTTCAATTAAAGGACTTTATTCTGGGTGTTGTGTTTTTTTTAAATACTTTACTAGAAATTCATGGCGGTCATGTCTAATACTGGCGTGACCCCATGAATTTTGGGCTTGGGGCCAGCTGATAATACCAAGCTGGCCCTAACCCCTTTATTACCCAGTGAGCCACCGCACCAGGGCCCTGGATGAGTTGGGTACAGCGCCAGAAGATGGCGCTTCTATGAACGCGCTATTTTCCGGGGTGGCTGCGGACTGCAATTTGCAGCGGGGGGGGCCCAGAAAGCTTGGGCCTCCCTGCGCTGCAGATTCCAGCCCCCAGCTGCCTAGTTGTACCTGGCTGGACACAAAAATAGGGCGAAGCCCCACGTATTTTTTTTTTAATTATTTCATGAAATTCATGAAATAATTAAGAAAAAAAGGCCTTCCCTATATTGTTGTGTCCGGCCAGGTACAAATAGTCAGCTGGTGGTTGGGGGCAGCCCGTTCCTGCCTGCTGTACCTGGCTGGACACAAATATAGTGCGAAGCCCCACTTCAATTTTTTTTAATTATTTCATGAAATTCATGAAATAATTAAGAAAAAAAGCCTTCCCTATATTGTTGTGTCCGGCCAGGTACAAATAGGCAGCTGGTGGTTGGGGGCAGCCCATTCCTGCCTGCTGTACCTGGCTGGACACAAATATAGTGCGAAGCTCCACTTCAATTTTTTTAAATTATTTCAGGAAATTCATGAAATAATTAAAAAAAAATTGACGTGGGGCTTCGCACTATATTTGTGTCCAGTCAGGTGCAGCAGGCAGGAACGGGCTGCCCCCAACCACCAGCTGCCTATTTGTACCTGGCCGGACACAACAATATAGGGAAGCCCTTTTTTTCTTAATTATTTCATGAAATAATTTAAAGAAAATTGACGTGGGGCTTCGCCCTGTTTTTGTGTCCAGCCAGGTACAACTAGGCAGCTGGGGGCTGGAATCCGCAGCGCAGGGAGGCCCAAGCTTTCTGGGCCACCCCCGCTGCAAATTGCAGTCCGCAGCCACCCCGGAAAATGGCGCGTTCATAGAAGCGCCATCTTCTTGCACTGTACCCAACTCATCCAGGGCCCTGATGCGGTGGCTCACTGGGTAATAAAGGGGTTAGGGCCAGCTTGGCATTATCAGCTGGCCCTAAGCCCAAAATTCATGGGGTCACGCCAATATTAGACATGACCACCATGAATTTCTAGTAAAGTATTTAAAAAAAACACAACACCCAGAAAAAAGTCCTTTAATTGAAATAAACACACAATTCTTTATTGTTCTAAATTAAACCATACTTACCGTCACGCCCATTCCAGCTGAAGCCAACGATCTCCTGAAATAAAAGAAAAATAATAAAGCAACATCATCCTTACCTTTCCATGGTTCCCATGACAGCTTCAGCTCTGCTACATCGAGATGACAGGCTGGACCGCAGCAGAACGCTGCCATCAAGCCTGTCATCCCGCAGACACTGAGAAGCGCAGGCTTCCTTGCGCTCCACAGTGTCTCTCTGTGAGGGCATCCAGATGAGCCGAGTTAATGTCCAATGAACTCGGCTCACCTCATGCACGTCACTGACAGCGTGGGAAAATTCTCCTGCACTCAGCGCTTCAGCGTGGGAGAATTCTCACGCTGAAGCGCTGAGTGCAGGAGAATTTTCCCACGCTGTCAGTGACGTGCATGAGGTGCGCCGAGTTCATTGGACATGAACTCGTCTCATCTTTATGCCGTCACAGCCAGACACTGCAGAGCGCAAGCAAGCCTGCGCTTCTCAGTGTCTGCGGGATGACAGGCTGGATGGCAGCGTTCTGCTGCGGTCCAGCCTGTCATCTCGATGTAGCAGAGCTGAAGCTGTCGTGGGAACCATGGAAAGGTAAGGATGATGTTGCTTTATTATTTTTCTTTTATTGCAGGAGATCGTTGGCTTCAGCTGGAATGGGTGTGATGGTAAGTATGGTTTAATTTAGAACAATAAAGGATTGTGTCTTTATTTCAATTAAAAGACTTTATTCTGGGTGTTTGTGTTTTCTTTTAACTTTGACTATGGGGTTAGTAATGGGGGTGTCTTATAGACGCCTCTCCATTACTAACCTGGGCTTGATGTCAGCTGGCATTATAAGCTGACATCAACCCCAGCCCTATTACCCCCTGCCACCGCTACAGGGCAGCGTGGAAGAGCGAGGCTACGTGCCAGAATTGGCGCATCCTATGAATGCGCCATTTCTGGGGCGGCTGACGGCTGGTGTTTCTAGCCTGGGAGGGGGCCAATATTCATGGCTCCCTTCCTGGGCTATTAATATCAGCCCCCAGCTGTCTGCCTAGCCTTTGCTAGCTATTAAATTAGGGGGGACCCCACGTCATTTTTTTGGGGGGGTCCCCCATTTTAATAGCTAGTAAAGGCTATGTATTCAGCTGGGGGCTCATATTAGTAGCCTGGGAAGCTCCGTGGGTATTACCCCCTTCCCAGGCTTCAAACATCTGCCCCAGCTGTCTGCTTAACCTCCGCTAGAGACTAAAATTAAGGGGAACCCCACGCCAATTTTTTTTAATAATAAATCCTTTATTTTAATACTAAATGACAAGTACAGTAACCAACACTATCACTGTACTTCATATATATGTGACTGACATGTTTCTATCTATCTAATCTATGTGTGAAGCTCTATTCTGTCTGTTATAAATTGTCGGGTACAGATGCTGAATTGCCGGCCGGCTTTTTTAAAGAGACGGTGCATGAAAACACTATTATTTTTTTTAATAAATCCTTTACACTAAATGACAAGTACAGTAAGCAACATTGTCACTGTACTTCATATATATGTGACTGACATGTTTCTATCTATCTAATCTATGTGTGAAGCTCTATTCTGTCTGTTATAAATTGTCGGGTACAGATGCTGAATTGCCGGCCGGCTTTTTTAAAGAGACAGTGCATGAAAACACTATTATATTTTTTTAATAAATCCTTTACACTAAATGACAAGAACAGTAAGCAACACTGTCACTGTACTTCATATATATGTGACTGACATGTTTCTATCTATCTAATCTATGTGTGAGGCTCTCTTCCTTCTTGTCTAAATTGTCGGGTACCGGTGTATGCCGCTGCTGAATTGCCGGCCGGCTTTTTTAAAGAAAGCGTCTTCTGAGCATTTTGTCAGCTTTTGGACACCTTTGAAAGTGTTTTCTATGTGTTTCTATGTGTTTTTGTTTGCCTGCCATTGGTTTTAACGGTGTTCGACGGTGTTCTAAGGTGTTCGACGAACAGTTCGACAAACAGTTCCTCGAACATCCCGTTGTTCGACGAACCGAACCGAACCCGAACACTACGTGGGTCGCTCAACACTACTCATATGTCTTGCGCATCCAGGAGCACCAAGTCCATGTTGTGTTGGTGGCGAGGTAACAATCATGCTTCCTTCCTCTGTCCTCTCCCCCCAACCTCGCACAACAGAAATGTAATCAAGAGCTCCCTCATCTGATGAGACTTCCATCAGTTCGTCCTCCACTTCTTCCTGGGCTCCTGCACTTTCCTCACTAGTTTGGCTGCTACCATGCGCCCTGGTAAAACCATCTCCCCCACCCTCACATGCCTGCCGCCTTGGTGCTGCCGACCGTCTGGACCTTGCAGATATTAGACCTTCCGCATACAACTCCTCCTCCTCGACTTCTTCCACCTCTTCTTGTGCCACCACCTGACTCCAAATTCTGTTTAACATGTGCTCCAGCATGTAAATCACCGGAATAGTCATGCTGATATTGGCATCGTCAGCACTAAACATCTTCGTCGCCATTTCAAAACTGTGCAGAAGGGTGCATAGGTCCCTGATCTGAGACCACTCCTCCAGCGTGATTTGCCCCACCTCTGGATCTCGTTGGCCCAGGCTACACATCAGAACGTATTGCACCAGGGCTTGTCAGTGCTGCCACAGTAGCTGCAACATGTGCAGAATTGAATTCCACTGGGTAGGCACATCGCATTTTAGCCGGTAAAGTGGCAGGCCCAACGACTTCTGTAGAGATGTAAGTCGCTGAGCTGCGGGACGCGAACGGCGGAAGTGAGCACACAGCGACCGTGCCCTCTGCAGAAGGCCATCTAGTCCGGGATAGTGGGCTAAAAATTGCTGGACAACCAGGTTCAACATGTGAGCCATACAAGGCATGTGTGTGACATTGCCCCGGCGAAGGGCCGCACCCAGGTTTGTAGCATTGTCGCACTCGGCCTTCCCTGGTTTCAGGTCCAGTGGAGACAACCATTCATGAAATTGGTTCTCCAGAGCTGACCACAACTACTCAGCTGTGCGACTCACATTTCCCAGACATTTCAAAGTAAAAACCGCCTGATGACGTTGAGCCCTACTGCCAGCATAGTAAGGAGGTGTGCAGGATCCCTTCTGCGCAGTTAGAAAGCTTGTGGCATGACCAGACAGGCTTTGGGTGCAGGTGGAGGACCGAGAGGAGGTTGAGAAGGCAGAAGCAGTGGAGGAACTTTGAGATAAAGAGGATTGACGCACAACTCGTGGGGACGGCAAGACTTGGACAGCAGCCCCTTGTCCTGCTGTCACCATAGTTACCCAGTGCCCAGTCAGCGACATGTAACACCCCTGTCCATGCCTACTCGTCCAAGTGTCTGTGGTGAAATGCACCCTGTCACACACAGAATTTCTCAAAGAAGTGGTGATGTTGTGTGCGACATGCTGGCGGAGCGCATCCACACCATTCTTTGAGAAGTAGTGCCGACTGGGCATCTGGTACTGGGGCACTGCGACGGACATAAGGTCTCGAAAATCCTCTGTGTCCACTAGGCGGAAAGACAGCATTTCTGTAGCCAAGAGCTTGCAGATGGTGAAATTCAACCTCTTAGCTTTCTCATGGCTAGGAGGAAATGGTATTTTACTTGTCCACATCTGAGGGACCGAGGGCTGGCTATTGTGCTTAGACGGGGTTGATAAGGGTGTCCCCGGCAAACTGCCGGTCTGTGAGGAAGATGCAGGCGGACATGTTAGGTTGCCTTGATCCAAAGGTGGTGCTCTCCATGTCGGACAGCGCTCAACACCAGCTGGTGTTACCACCTCCAAAGAAAATGATGAGCTGCCAATCAAACTGGCTGTTGCGGGTAAAGAGGTGGCAGGTCTGTGTCCCAAAACAGGTGTGACTGCTGTCCCCCCAGTCACAGAGGATGAATAGGCCGCGGATGCACAAGATATGGCAGACGGTGGTTGGCCCAGCCGGCTAGGCCGCATTGTAGCACAGTGAGCTTCCCACTGCAACTTATGCTTCATGTCTATGTGCCGGTTCATGCATGAAGTACTCAAACTATGTATTTTTTGGCCTCTACTTAGCTTTTGCTGACAAATGTTACAGACAACACGAGTTGGGTCATCTTTATCGATCTGAAAAGATGCCCAGGCTATGCAAGGCTTAGCACCCATGTGACCTGAAGAGCCACCACGACTTGTGGTGAGAGGCAGAGTTGTGTTTGAGAATGCAGATGTTGACGTGCTTCCAGTACTACGTCTCTGTCCAGGAAGGCGCAACCTGACCTCGTCGTCACTAGCATTCTCCTCCACCTCCTCTGCTGACCTCATCTCTTGGCTGACTGTGGGTTGACAGTAAGTGGGATCTCCAACCTCATCATCATCACCCTGTGCGTTATCACACCCGTCGTCCTCAGAGCCAACCTGTTCCTGCCCTGACAAAAAACTAAAGTTGTCGCTCCAATCAGGTATTTGAGTCTCATCATCGTCTTCCTCATTGTCTCCACCAACATGAGTTACAGTTTGGGAATGAGGGTCTACATTATGGTCAGAACCTTCAGCGTCTGGTCCTGGATCCGACTCATAAAGATTCTGGGCATCAGTGCAGATCATTTCCTCGTCTGGATTCACAGAAGCGCTGGAGCCGACCTCTGATTCCCAGGCTATAGTATGAGTAAACAGCTCTGCAGACTCAACCATCTGTTCTACCTCATACTCAGACGGGCAGCTGGAGATTTGGGAGCTGTGAGGAAGCAAGTGCGATTGGGGTGACACCTTTGAGGACTGGAGTATTTGTGATGTTGAAGTTGATGTGGAGGAGAGCTCACTTAAAGGAGCACTTGATATCCGTTGAAGCACCTGCTGTTTTTGTGCCTCATCTGGAATTTGTAGCGATTGGCGTGGCAGTAAGAAAGGGATCTTATCACATTGTCCGCTAAAAGAAGTAGACATTTTAGTTTGGCTGGAAGATGGTCTTTCTTCTGCAGATGTTACTGTTGCTTTAACACCTACCCCATGGACACAACCTTTTTTCCCCTTCCCAACACGCCTATTCCCCTTTCCACCAGCAGCAGGCCTTTTTCCACTCATTTTGGTGGTTAACTAATTCACAACTCTGGAGTTGTTTGCACAAAAAAACAATGGATGGGAACCGAGCAGAGCTGAGTGGCAAAACTGTGGTATTAGGCCAAAACTATTGGCTGGGTTAGATGCAGAAAAAAATTATATTCAATTTGCAACCTGATGGAGGTCAGTATAGATGGACTAATAGAACAAGTCCCACACACTGCTAGAAGCCCAAATATTTTTTCAGAGCTAGAAGCAGAAAAAAATTATATTCAATTTGCAACCTGATGGAGGTCAGTATAGATGGACTAATAGACCAAGTCCCACACACTGCTAGAAGGCCAAATATTTTATCAGGGCTAGATGCAGAAAAAAATTATATTCAATTTGCAACCTGATGGAGGTCAGTATAGATGGACTAATAGAACAAGTCCCACACACTGCTAGAAGCCCAAATATTTTTTCAGAACTAGATGCAGGAAAAAATTATACTCAATTTGCAACCTGATGGAGGTCAGTATAGATGGAGTAATAGACCAAGTCCCACACACTGCTAGAAGCCCAAATATTTTTTCAGAGCTAGAAGTAGAAAAAATATATATTGAATTTGCAACCTGATGGAGGTCAGTATAGATGGACTAATAGAACAAGTCCCACACCCTGCTAGAATCCCAAATATTTTTTCAGAGCTAGATGCAGAAAAAAATTATATTCAATTTGCAACCTGATGGAGGTCAGTATAGATGGACTAATAGAACAAGTCCCACACACTGCTAGAAGCCCAAATGTTTTTTCAGAGCTAGATGAAGAAAAAAAATATTTTTAATTTGCAACCTGATGGAGGTCAGTATAGATGGACTAATAGAACAAGTCCCACACACTGCTAGAAGCCCGAATATTTTTTCAGAGCTAGATGCTGAAAAAAATTATATTCAATTTGCAACCTGATGGAGGTCAGTATAGATGGACTAATAGACCAAGTCCCACACACAGCTACAAGCCCCAATATTTTTTCAGAGCTAGATGCAGAAAAAAAATATATTCAATTTGCAACCTGATGGAGGTCAGTATAGATGGACTAATAGAACAAGTCCCACACACTGCTAGAAGCCCAAATATTTTTTCAGAGCTAGATGCAGAAAAAAATTATATTCAATTTGCAACCTGATGGAGGTCAGTATAGATGGACTAATAGACCAATTCCCACACACAGCTACAAGCCCCAATATTTTTTCAGAGCTAGATGCAGAAAAAAAATATATTCAATTTGCAACCTGATGGAGGTCAGTATAGATGGGCTAATAGAACAAGTCCCACACACTGCTAGAAGCCCAAATATTTTTTCAGAGCTAGATGCAGAAAAAAATTATTTTTAATTTGCAACCTGATGGAGGTCAGTATAGATGGACTAATAGACCAAGTCCCACACACTGCTAGAATCCCAAATATTTTTTCAGAGCTAGATGCAGAAAAAAATTATATTCAATTTGCAACCTGATGGAGGTCAGTATAGATGGACTAATAGAACAAGTCCCACACACTGCTAGAAGCCCAAATGTTTTTTCAGAGCTAGATGAAGAAAAAAAATATTTTTAATTTGCAACCTGATGGAGGTCAGTATAGATGGACTGATAGAACAAGTCCCACACACTGATAGAAGCCCGAATATTTTTTCAGAGCTAGATGCTGAAAAAAATTATATTCAATTTGCAACCTGATGGAGGTCAGTATAGATGGACTAATGGAACAAGTCCCACACACTGCTAGAAGCCCAAATATTTTTTCAGAGCTAGATGCAGAAAAAATTATATTGAATTTGCAACCTGATGGAGGTCAGTATAGATGGACTAATAGACCAAGTCCCACACACTGCTAGAAGCCCAAATATTTTTTCATAGCTAGATGTAGAAAAAAATTATATTCAATTTGCAACCTGATGGAGGTCAGTATAGATGGACTAATAGACCAAGTCCCATACACTGCTAGAAGCCCAAATATTTTTTCAGAGCTAGATGCAGAAAAAAATTATATTCAATTTGCAACCAGATGGAGGTCAGTATAGATGGACTAATAGAACAAGTCCCACACACTTCTAGTAGCCCAAATGTTTTTTCAGAGCTAGATGAAGAAAAAAAATATTTTTAATTTGCAACCTGATGGAGGTCAGTATAGATCGACTAATAGACCAAGTCCCACACACTACTAGAAGCCCAAATATTTTTTCAGAGCTAGATGCAGAAATTTTTTTTATTGAATTTGCAACCTGATGGAGGTCAGTATAGATGGACTAATAGAACAAGTCCCAACACTGCTAGAAGCCCAAATATTTTTTCAGAGCTAGATGCAGAAAAAAATTATTTTTAATTTGCAACCTGATGGAGGTCAGTATAGATGGACTAATAGACCAAGTCCCACACACTGCTAGATTCCCAAATATTTTTTCAGAGCTAGATGCATAAAAAAATTATATTCAATTTGCAACCTGATGGAGGTCAGTATAGATGGACTAATAGACCAAGTCCCACACACAGCTACAAGCCCCAATATTTTTTCAGAGCTAGATGCAGAAAAAAAATATATTCAATTTGCAACCTGATGGAGGTCAGTATAGATGGAGTAATGGAACAAGTCCCACACACTGCTAGAAGCCCAAATATTTTTTCAGAGCTAGATGCAGAAAAAATTATATTGAATTTGCAACCTGATGGAGGTCAGTATAGATGGACTAATAGAACAAGTCCCACACACTGCTAGAAGCCCAAATATTTATTCAGAGCTAGATGCAGAAAAAAATTATATTCAATTTGCAACCTGATGGAGGTCAGTATAGATGGACTAATAGACCAAGTCCCACACACTGCTAGAAGCCCAAATGTTTTTTCATAGCTAGATGCAGAAAAAAATTACATTCCATTTGCAACCTGATGGAGGTCAGTATAGATGGGCTAATAAAACAAGTCCAACACACTGCTGGAAACCCAAATATTTTTTCAGAGCTAGATGCAGAAAAAATTATATTGAGTTTGCAACCTGATGGAGGTCAATATAGATGGACTAATAGAACAAGTCCCACACACTGCTAGAAGTCCAAATATTTTTTCAGAGCTAGATGCAGAAAAAAATAATATTCAATTTGCAACCTGATGGAGGCCAGTATAGATGGACTAATAGAACAAGTCTCACACACTGCTAGACACCCACATATTTTTTCAGAGCTAGATGCAGAATAAAAATTTTTTTTATTTGCAACCTGATGGAGGTCAGTATAGATGGACTAATAGACCAAGTCCCACACACTGCTAGAAGCCCAAATATTTTTTCAGAGCTAGATGCAGATAAAAATTATTTTTAATTTGCAACCTGATGGAGGTCAGTATAGATGGACTAATAGAACAAGTGCCACACACTGTTAGAAGCCCAAATAATTTTTCAGAGCTAGATGCAGAAAAAAATTATTTTTAATTTGCAACCTGATGGAGGTCAGTATAGATGGACTAATAGACCAAGTCCCAGACAATGTTAGAAGCACAAATATCTTTTCAGAGCTAGATGCAGAAAAAAATTATATTGAATTTGCAACCTGATGGAGGTCAGTATAGATGGACTAATAGACCAAGTCCCACACACTGCTAGAAGCCCAAATATTTTTTCAGAGCTAGATGCAGAAAAAAAATATTTTTAATTTGCAACCTGATGGAGGTTAGTATAGATGGACTAATAGACCAAGTCCCACACACTGCTAGAAGCCCAAATATTTTTTCCGAGCTAGAAGCAGAAAAAAATTATATTCAATTTGCAACCTGATGGAGGTCAGTATAGATGGTCTAATAGAACAAGTCCCACACACTGCTAGAAGCCCAAATATTTTTTCAGAGCGTAAAAAGGTCACAAGAAAGTGAAGTAATAAATGAAAAAAAACTTTATTTAACAGCATTTGGTTACATGGTGGCACTGTAGAAAACGGGTGTCGACACCTTAATAAAAACAAATTTAATAAATAAACATTAAATTAGAAAAATAAATCAATAATAAAACATTGGACCACAAGAAGAAAAAGGCTGAAAACTGATAGGAAGGGGAGAGAGCATGTATCATATATGTATTGTAAGGCAGTGCTAGTCATTATGCTGGGGGACATTCGCTGCACCGGGTCAATTAAAGCACATCAGCCATGTTTTCCATTATTTCACAATCCAGCAGTTTATTATACTTCACTACTGCTTATCACCGAGTCCAACTCAGTGGCTCATCGACATACACATATGTCCAGGAGCCTTTCAAGTGACAGACAGGCCCACTTGGCTCCAGTTACAGCCTCCAGCAAAGTCACTTAAATCAACGTCCATATAATGCAGTGTTTTAACTTTGCCGGGTTTTAGCTACTTCAGTCAGTTTTGTTCTGCCACCACTGTGGCTTTACGGCTTCCCAGATGGGGGTCTCCAGCCCTCGTTCCTTCAAAGGCTGCTGGTATCTTGTCTCACCTAACATCCAGCCTTTGCCTTCCAGGACTCTTCCCTTCCAAGCCTCTGGCCCTCCAAGGCTACTGGGATCGCTTACACCTAAGGATCCAGCCTCTGACTTTCAGGCTACACCAGGCTTCACTAGACCTCACTAGGCCTCACTAGGCCTCACTAAGCCTCTCCAGGCTAACGGTGTCCCACACGGGAACAGGCCTCACGCCTAACACACCCTGTCTTAAAACTACCAGGGTATATATATCTTCCAGTGCACACACAGGACCTGTGCTGATGTCACAGTCATGTGATCAGACCTTCTGTGTGCACAGGACTTACACACCCTGTCTCAAAACTACCAGGGTATATATATCTTCCAGTGCACACACAGGACCTGTGCTGATGTCACAGTCATGTGATAAGATCTTCTGTGTGCACAGGACCTGTGCTGATGTCACTGTCATGTGACCAGTCACCTGAGGGGGAGGTACATGGTCAGCCAAAACACACCCTGGGCCATTACAGTAATGTCGCAAACCGCTGCATTACAGTATATATACAAGTGCTTCTCACTAAATTAAAATATCATCAAAAAGTAAATTTATTTCAGTTCTTCAATACAAAAAGTGAAACTCATATTATATAGAGTCATTGCAAACAGAGTGATCTATTTCAAGTGTTTATTTCTGTTAATGTTGATGATTATGGCTTACAGCCAATGAAAACACAAAAAGTTATTATCTCAGTAAATGAGAATATTTTATAACAACAGCTTGAAAAATATTTTTAAAATTTGAAATGTTGGCCCACAGAAATGTATGCTCAGTAAATGCACTCAATACTTGGTCGGGGCTCCTTTTGCATCAATTACTGCAACATCTCAGTTAACTAGAGACACACCGGTGGATGTATTTTAATGCACCTCTGAAACACACTGCTTCTTTTTGTAGCATCATGGGAAAGTCTGAAGAAATCAGTGAAGATATCAGGAAGAGAATTGTGGACTTGCACAAGTCTGGCTCATCCTTGGGTACAATTTCAAGATACCTGAAGGTACCTCGTTCATCTATACAAACAATTATATGCAAGTACAAGCAAGATGGGACTGTCCAGCCATCTTATCGCTCAGGAAGGAGATGGGTTCTGTGTCCCAGAGGTGAACGTGCTTTGGTCTGACATGTGCATATCAACCCAAGAACAAAAGCAAAAGATCTTATGAAGATGATGGCGGAAGCTGGTAAGATTGTGTCAGTATCCACAGTGAAACGAGTACTGTATTAACATGGGCTGAAAGGCTACTCTGCCAGGAAGAAGCCATTACTCCAAAAGAAACATAAAAAAGCCAAATTAATGTTTGAAAATGCACACAGGAACACAGACTTTAATTTTTGGAGACATGTCCTGTGGTCTGATAAAACTAAAATTGAGCTTTTTGGGCATAATGACCATCATTACGTTTTGAGGAAAAAGGGAGAAACTTGGAAGCCTAGAAAACACCATCCCAACTGTGAAACACGAGGGTGGCAGCATCATGTTGTGGGGTTGTTTTGCTGCAGGAGGGACTGGTGCACTTCACAAAATAGATGACATCATGAGAAAAGAAGATTATGTGGCAATACTGAAGCAACATCTCAAGACATCAGTCAGGAAGTTAAAGCTTGGGCGAAAATGGGTCTTCCAAAGGGACAATGACCTGAAGCATACTGCCAAAATGGCAACAAAGTGGCTTAAGGATAACAAATTCAATGTTTTGGAGTGGCCATCACAAAGCGATGATCTCAATCCTATTGAAAATTTATGGGCAAAGCTGAAAGCCAGGTGCGAGCAAGGGGACAAAAAAACCTGGATTCCTCCTACACCAGTTTTGTCAGGAGGAATGGGCCCAAATTCCAACCAACTATTGTGAGAAGCTTGTGAAACAATATCCCAAATGTTTGACCCAAGTCATTCAGTTTAAGGGCAAGGGCAATGGTACCAAATACTAATGAAGTGTATGTAAACTTTTGACTTTGCAGTAAGTAATAAAAAGATCTTAAAATATATTTTCTCTCTCTCTCTCAAAACTGGAAAGGTTTATTCTGATTTCATGTCAGATATTGAGAAAAACAAGCATATGTGTTTTTTATATAGTGCATGTAAACTTCTGGTTTCAACTGTAAGTATATCTTTGGAGTGTGGGAGGGAACCCACATGGAGAGCAAACTCCTTACAGATGTTGTCCTTGAGCCACAGTGTTGCCATCATATTATTAAAAAAAAAAAACACAAAACCTAAAATATAGTAGAAAATTAAATAAAACAAAAAATGTGGTTTGCTAAATACACCATAAACCACTAGTAGAAATTTTAAGGTGACCTCTCAGACTTAGGCTGTGTGCCAACGATGCGTTTTTTAAGCTTTTCTGCAGCGGCAAAAATGCTGCAGAAACGCTTAAAAAATGCATGGTAGAAGGCCTGCCATGTTCCCCAATGATAATCCGCATGTGCTGTGCACATGCTGCGGAAATTTCCGCTGCGGATTATCATTGCGGAAAGAAACGTAGCACTACTAATTATTTTGCGGAAGCGCTGCTTTTTTGCCTCCATTGACTTGCATTGGAAAGCATGGATTCCGCATCACTGTATACGAGTATGTAGATGCGCATTCCATGCTTTCCAATGTGCGGATGGTACCCCGGTTTGGAGGAGAGGAGACTCTCCTCCGGACCCGGGTACCATAGAACCTGTGAAAAAAAGAATAAAATAAATGTTATACTTACCTTCTGATGGCCCCCGGTGCGCTCGTCCTCGCATGCCGGCAGCTAGCGATGGACTGAAGGACCTGCGCTGACGTCATAGTCATGTGGCGGGTAACGCGATGCTGACGTCGGCAGGTCCTTCAGTGTACCGCGATCTGCCGGCAGCCAGGACGCAGCGAAGCAAGACTGCGGGGGCCATCAGAAGGTAAGTATAGATTTATTTTTTTTATTTTTAACCATTCTTTAGGTCACACTATATAAATCCATGCCGTTTGCATGGATTTATATAGTGTGACCAAGTTGACAAGCACTTTCCAAGTGATGCTAAAATCACTTGGAAAGCGCTTGTCAACCCGCATGAGGAAATGCATGTGAAGAACGCTTCACATCCGCATGTCCCTGGCAGGAAAAACGCATGTACAATCCGCATGCATTTTTTCTGCCAGGGGAGATGCAGAGACGCTCAGGAAAAATCTGGAACATTTCTACATCGTGGGCACATAGCCTTAAAAGTAACCTGTCACCTGATTCATGCTGCCCAAAGCACAGGTAGCATATATCCATAAATTAGAGCCTGGATGCATGATTGCACTCGTACTTTATCTACTTCAGCGTTTCAGAGAAAGCAAACTGTAAAGATTCGGTTATGAATCATAACCATAGACACAAAGCTAGGTTGGGGCCATCCTTCTCGCAACACCACTCTATTTGATTAATCTCGCTTTAAGAAGGACCAGTCAGCCACCTGCTGAAATTCAGGGAGAAGCAGGCTTGGGGGGCAGAACTGGACTAATCTCTTCTCAGGCTATGGTCCCTGGCTCGATCTTTAACCCCTTCACCCACAGGACATTTTCTGATTTTTCATTTTCCTTTTTTCTTCCCCTTCTTGCAAGAGCCATAACTTTTTAACTTTTTTATGTTTCTGTCAATAGTCATATGAGGGATTATTTTTTGCAGGACAAATTTTAACTTTTGAATGGCACCATTGATTTTACCATATGGTGTAGTGAAAAAAGGGAAAAAAATTCCAAGTGCTGTAAAAATTGCAAAATAAGTACAATTCCATAATTATTCTTTTTTAATTAAAAACAAACAGCATTGCCAGAACAATAAACAGAATTTTTTAAAAAAATTCCAAAGTCAAATTAGAAAACAGCAAAAAAAAGGCAATGGTTCTCACCTGCCAAGCTGTCAATAAAAATGAAAAATGCACACCAGGACGCAGCCGGCCCCCTTTTGTAAAAAGGAGGTAGCACAGGTGCAGAATGCTGATGAACAATCACTCTCATCCCCTCTCACTGGAGGAGCGACCCTATTGCAAGTTTCATCTGTGTGCAGTTTTAATCCTAGGCAGTCGCTCCTCCAGTGAGAGGGGATGAGAGTGATTGTTCATCAGCATTCTGCACCTGTGTTAACTCCTCCTTACAAAAGGGGGCCGGCTGTGTCCTGGTGTGCATTTTTCATTTTTCTTGACACCTTGGCTGGTGAGTGCCATTGCTTTTTTTTGCTGGTTTCTCTTCTTTTTTTATTTACCTTGTTCACTACATGATAAAACTGACCTGGTAGTATAATTCCCAAGGTCAGTAGGAGAATGCAGATACCAAACATGTATAGTTTATTTTTTATTTAAGTGGTCAAATAAAATTTAAAATTTGTACGACAAAGAGTTTTTGCTTTTGTCACCATTTTCTGAGACCTGTAATGTTTTCATTTTTCACGATCTGGGGCTGGATGATGACTTATTTTTTTGTGACGTGAGCTGATGTTTTTATTGATACCATTTTGAG
Source organism: Phyllobates terribilis (assembly GCF_046119375.1). Classification (NCBI taxonomy): domain Eukaryota; kingdom Metazoa; phylum Chordata; class Amphibia; order Anura; family Dendrobatidae; genus Phyllobates; species Phyllobates terribilis. Next base: position 846,438,872 of record NW_027362761.1, read on the forward strand.
GTAGATGTTTTGATCTCCTCTTATTGAATTTTATTGAAATGCTGCAGCGACTAAAAAAGCTTAATTTTGGCTTTTCAATATTTTTTTTCATTTTGCTGTGGACCAATTGGATTAATCTATTTTATATTTTATTAGACAGGACATTTCTGAATGCAGCGATTCCAACATACCTGTATTTTTTTTATTTTTTTTATTTTCAATGGGGTAAAGGGGTGATTTGAACTGTTGTGTTTTTTCTTTTTTTTAAAAAAAAAACTTTCTTTTTTCACTTTTTACATTAATTCATAATCCCTTTAGGAGACTTGAAGCTGTGATTGTCCGATTGCCTGTGCTATACATAGCATGCTATGTATAGCAGAAATCATGATCTTATATGAACATCACAGGCGCGCCCATGTGCAGAGAACCGCAAGTATCCGTGGTTGCTATGGACAATAGCTGTTTTATTTGACCAAGCTGGCATTAGCTCTGCCATGTATGAGTAGTCAGGGTCTGTTCTTTTTAGTTAGTGCTTGGACATGGTTAGGGATTTTTGTTTGAGTTTGTTTTGGTGCTGTCAAACCTGTGGAAAGCAATAAAAACTGCACGTGTTTGGATCAAAACTGCATTGCCTGTGTGAATTCTACCCAAGGCTTAATGCCTACCAGAGAGAGTGAATCCCTACAGGGTCCTTAAAAATCTCACACAATTCACTAATGGAATTCTAGCTGCATTCTAGTGCGGTCCATTGTTCACTGACTGATTGCTTTAAGAAACTTGAGAAATCTCCATTAGGATTTCTTTTTTTTGCATACGAGTAAAACTGATACACTGATGAAAAATTCATGCTTTTTTTTTTTTTTTAACGTTCAGGAAAAAAAATGGATTTTTGACAGCAGCATAAGCATATGTGCAAGGATCTAGGGAGCTTTGAGCTATGAAGCTGAAAAGTTCAATACCAACTCTTATTATAAGTAGAGATGAGCGTTGTTCGACTCGAATTGTTCGCCAATCTAAAATTCGAGCTGTTTTGGGCGGTGTTCGAGCAGTTCGGCGAACACGAACGATTTGAGAAAAATTCGGCTGTTCGAGGTTATGTTCGAAAACTGTTCGTACACCAAATTCATGACTGGATTTTTTCTCAGTAATGATGAAAATTAATGTTAATACGCAGTTTGAGTGTACAGCGGGGCGGGGGGAGGGGCAGGGGATGGATCTCTGCAGGAATAATGAAGATCTCCATTTTTTTTCTCTCTCCAGCATTTACAGTGGGGAGGTGCAATGTGTCAGCCTATCAGCAGTTCACACACGGAGCAAAGTGCTTTTTTTCACACAAACAAGGGCATGTGTCATTGGCAGTGTATGTCACATGTCCTTGCCCTATAAGACCCAGCCATTTTCCCCGTCGCCACCATTTTCTCAATGCTGCAGCTGCGTGTTAGACGGCACCGCTGTTGCTGTGTGCGCTATACCTTGTTAATTTCAAGCCAATTTTCGCACAAATCTACAGATAGCTTGGGAGTAGGGAATAGTTGTGATTGCAGTCCTTTTAAGGACTAGGTTACAGCATTTCCTACGACTTTTATCAGGCTGGTCTGTGCTCTTAAATAGATAGGTTGTGGGAGTAAAGACTAAGTGTAATTGCAGACCTTTTCAGGACTAAGTTACATCAGTTCCTATCAGTTTTTGCCAGGCAGGTCTGTGCCAGTGCTGTGCAAGTTTTTTTCAAAGCATTTGGCTGAATCTAGCAAAGCTAATCCTTTTTGGCCTATTGCAGAGTGTGTTAGTCAGTGGAGTAGCCTATCTGTGTTGCAAGATATACCACCTGTGTATAGAATACCAATTTTTTTACTGCACCTAGTGAAGTAAAACCTTTTGGGCATAGCATCATTCTATTAGTCCATCTATACTGACCTCCATAAGGTTGCAAATTGAATATAATTTTTTTCTGCATCTAGCTCTGAAAAAATATTTGTCCTTCTAGCAGTGTGTGGGACTTGTTCTACTTGTCCATCTATACTGACCTCCATCAGGTTGCAAATTCAAAATAATTTTTTGTCTGCATCTAGCTCTGAAAAAATATTTGGGCTTCTAGCAGTGTGTGGGACTTGTTATATTATTCCATCTATACTGACCTCCATCAGGTTGCAAATTAAAAATATTTTTTTATCTGCATCTAGCTCTGAAAAAATATTTGGCCTTCTAGCAGTGTGTGGGACTTGGTCTATTAGTCCATCTATACTGACCTCCATCAGGTTGCAAATTAAAAATATTTTTTTGTCTGCATCTAGCTCTGAAAAAATATTTGGCCTTCTAGCAGTGTGTGGGACTTGTTCTATTACTCCATCTATACTGACCTCCATCAGGTTGCAAACTGAATATAATTTTTTTATGCATCTATCTCTGAAAAAATATTTGGCCTTCTAGCAGTGTGTGGGACTTGTTCTATTAGTCCATCTATACTGACCTCCATCAGGTTGCAAACTGAATATAATTTTTTTCTGCATCTAGCTCTGAAAAAATATTTGTCCTTCTAGCAGTGTGTGTGACTTGTTCTACTAGTCCATCTATACTGACCTCCATCAGGTTGCAAATTAAAAATAATTTTTTGTCTGCATCAAGCCCTGAAAAAATATTTGGCCTTCTACCAGTGTGTGGGACTTGGTCTATTAGTCCATCTATACTGACCTCCATCAGGTTGCAAATTAAAAATAATTTTTATCTGCATCTAGCTCTGAAAAAATATTTGGGCTTCTAGCAGTGTGTGGGACTTGTTCTATTAGTCCATCTATACTGACCTCCATCAGGTTGCAAACTGAATATAATTTATTTCTGCATCTACCTCTGAAAAAATATTTGGGCTTCTATCAGAGTGTGGGACTTGTTCTATTAGTCCATCTATACTGACCTCCATCAGGTTGCAAATTAAAAATAATTTTTTGTCTGCATCAAGCTCTGAAAAAATATTTGGCCTTCTAGCAGTGTGTGGGACTTGGTCTATTAGTCCATCTATACTGACCTCCATCAGGTTGCAAATTGAATATAATTTTTTTCTGCATCTAGCTCTGAAAAAATATTTGGCCTTCTACCAGTGTGTGGGACTTGGTCTATTAGTCCATCTATACTGACCTCCATCAGGTTGCAAATTAAAAATAATTTTTATCTGCATCTAGCTCTGAAAAAATATTTGGGCTTCTAGCAGTGTGTGGGACTTGTTCTATTAGTCCATCTATACTGACCTCCATCAGGTTGCAAACTGAATATAATTTATTTCTGCATCTACCTCTGAAAAAATATTTGGGCTTCTATCAGAGTGTGGGACTTGTTCTATTAGTCCATCTATACTGACCTCCATCAGGTTGCAAATTAAAAATAATTTTTTGTCTGCATCAAGCTCTGAAAAAATATTTGGCCTTCTAGCAGTGTGTGGGACTTGGTCTATTAGTCCATCTATACTGACCTCCATCAGGTTGCAAATTGAATATAATTTTTTTCTGCATCTAGCTCTGAAAAAATATTTGGCCTTCTACCAGTGTGTGGGACTTGGTCTATTAGTCCATCTATACTGACCTCCATCAGGTTGCAAATTAAAAATAATTTTTATCTGCATCTAGCTCTGAAAAAATATTTGGGCTTCTAGCAGTGTGTGGGACTTGTTCTATTAGTCCATCTATACTGACCTCCATCAGGTTGCAAACTGAATATAATTTATTTCTGCATCTACCTCTGAAAAAATATTTGGGCTTCTATCAGAGTGTGGGACTTGTTCTATTAGTCCATCTATACTGACCTCCATCAGGTTGCAAATTAAAAATAATTTTTTGTCTGCATCAAGCTCTGAAAAAATATTTGGCCTTCTAGCAGTGTGTGGGACTTGGTCTATTAGTCCATCTATACTGACCTCCATCAGGTTGCAAATTGAATATAATTTTTTTCTGCATCTAGCTCTGAAAAAATATTTGTCCTTCTAGCAGTGTGTGGGACTTGTTCTATTAGTCCATCTATAGTGACCTCCATCAGGTTGCAAATTCAAAATAATTTTTTGTCTGCATCTAGCTCTGAAAAAATATTTGGCCTTCTTGCAGTGTGTGGGACTTGTTCTATTAGTCCATCTATACTGACCTCCATCAGGTTGCAAATTGAATATAATTTTTTTCTGCATCTAACCTAGCCAATAGTTTTGGCCTAATAACACAGTTTGGCCACTCAGCTCTGCTCGGTTCCCATCCATTGTTTTTTTGTGCAAACAACTCCAGAGTTGTGAATTAGTTAACCACCAAAATGAGTGGAAAAAGGCCTGCAGCTGGTGGAAAGGGGAATAGGCGTGTTGGGAAGGGGAAAAAAGGTTGTGTCCGTGGGGTAGGTGTTAAAGCAACAGTAACATCTGCAGAAGAAAGACCATCTTCCAGCCAAACTAAAATGTCTACTTCTTTTAGCGGACAATGTGATAAGATCCCTTTCTTACGGCCACGCCAATCGCTACAAATTCCAGATGAGGCACAAAAACAGCAGGTGCTTCAACGGATATCAAGTGTTCCTTTAAGTGGGCTCTCCTCCACATCAACTTCAACATCACAAATACTCCAGTCCTCAAAGGTGTCACCCCAATCGCACTTGCTTCCTCACATCTCCCAAATCTCCAGCTGCCCATCTGAGTATGAGGTAGAACAGATGGTTGAGTCTGCAGAGCTGTTTACTCATACTATAGCCTGGGAATCAGAGGTCGGCTCAAGCGCTTCTGTGAATCCAGACGAGGAAATGATCTGCACTGATGCCCAGAATCTTTATGAGTCGGATCCAGGACCAGACGCTGAAGGTTCTTACCATAATGTAGACCCTCATTCCCAAACTGTAACTCCTGTTGGTGGAGACAATGAGGAAGACGATGATGAGACTCAAATACCTGATTGGAGCGACAACTTTAGTTTTTTGTCAGGGCAGGAACAGGTTGGCTCTGAGGACGACTGGTGTGATAACGCACAGGGTGATGATGATGAGGTTGGAGATCCCACTTACTGTCAACCCACAGTCAGCCAAGAGATGAGTTCAGCAGAGGAGGAGGTGGAGGAGAATGCTAGTGACGACAAGGTCAGGTTGCGCCTTCCTGGACAGAGACGTAGTACTGGAAGCACGTCAACAACTTAATCCTCAAACACAACTCTGCCTCTCACCACAAGTCGTGGTGGCTCTTCAGGTCGCATGGGTGCTAAGCCTTGCATAGCCTGGGCATTTTTTCAGATCGATAAAGATGACCCAACTCGTGTTGTCTGTAACATTTGTCAGCAAAAGCTAAGTAGAGGCCAAAAAATACATAGTTTGAGTACTTCATGCATGAACCGGCACATGGACATGAAGCATAAGTTGCAGTGGGAAGCTCACTGTGCTACAATGCGGCCTAGGCGGCCGGGCCAACCACCGTCTGCCATATCTTGTGCATCCGCGGCCTCTTCATCCTCTGTGACTGGTGGGACAGCAGTCACACCTGTTTTGGGACACAGACCTGCCACCTCTTTACCCGCAACAGCCAGCATGATTGGCAGGTCATCATTTTCTTTGGAGGTGGTAACACCAGCTGGTGTTGTGCGCTGTCCGACATCGATAGCACCACCTTTGGAGCAAGGCAACCTAACATGTCCGCCTGCATCTTCCTCACAGACCGGAAGTTTGCCGGGGACACCCTTGTCAACTCCGTCTACGCACAGTAGCCAGCCCTCGGTCCCTCAGATGAGGACAAGTAAAAGACCATTTCCTCCTTGCCATGAGAAAGCTAAGAGGTTTAATTTCACCATCTGCAAGCTCTTGGCTACAGAAATGCTGCCTTTCCACCTGGTGGACACAGAGGATTTTCGAGACCTTATGTCCGTCGCAGTGCCCCAGTACCAGATGCGCAGTCGGCACTACTTCTCAAAGAAAGGTGTGCCTGCGCTCCAACAGCATGTCGCACACAACATCACTGCTTCTTTGAGAAACTCTGTGTGTGACAGGGTACATTTTACCACAGACACTTGGACGAGTAGGCATGGACAGGGGCGTTACATGTCGCTGACTGGGCACTGGGTAACTATGGTGACGGAAGGACAAGGGGCTGCTGTCCAAGTCTTGCCGTCCCCACGGGTTGTTCGTCAATCCTCTTTATCTCAAAGTTCCTCCACTGCTTCTGCCTCCTCAACCTCCTCTCGGTCCTCCACATGCACCCAAAGCCTGTCTGGTCATGCCACAAGCTTTCTAACTGCGCAGAAGGGATCCTGCACAACTCCTTACTATGCTGTCAGTAGGGCTCAACGTCATCAGGCGGTTTTTACTTTGAAATGTCAGGGAAATGTGAGTCACACAGCTGAGGAGTTGTGGTCAGCTCTGGAGAACAAATTTCATGAATGGTTGTCTCCACTGGACCTGAAACCAGGGAAGGCCGTGTGCGACAATGCTGCAAACCTGGGTGCGGCCCTTCGCAGGGGCAATGTCACACACGTGCCTTGTAAGGCTCACGTGTTGAACCTGGTTGTCCAGCAATTTTTAGCCCACTATCCTGGACTAGATGGCCTTCTGCAGAGGGCACGGTCGCTGTGTGCTCACTTCCGCCGTTCGCATCCCGCAGCTCAGCGACTTACATCTCTACAGAAGTCGTTGGGCCTGCCACTTCACCGGCTAAAATGCGATGTGCCTACCCGGTGGAATTCAACTCTGCACATGTTGCAGCGACTGTGGCAACACCGACAAGCCCTGGTGCAATACGTTCTGACGTATAGCCTGGGCCAACGAGATTCAGAGGTGGGGCAAATTACGCTGGAGGAGTGGTCTCAGATCAGGAACCTATGCACCCTTCTGCACAGTTTTGAAATGGCGACGAAGATGTTTAGTGCTGACGATGCCATTATCAGCATGACTATTCCGGTGATTTACATGCTGGAGCACATGTTAAACAGAATTCGGAGTCAGGTTGTGGCACAAGAGGAGGTGGAGGAAGTAGAGGTGGAGGAGTTGTATGCGGAAGGGCTAACATCTGCAAGGTCCAGACGGTCGGCAGCACCAAGGCGGCAGGCATGTGAGGGTGGGGGAGATGGTTTTACCAGGGCGAATGCTGGCAGCCAAACTAGTGAAGAAGGTGCAGGAGCCCAGGAAGAAGTGGAGGACGAACTGATGGAAGACTCATCAGATGAGGGAGACCTTGATCACATTTCTGTTGTGCGAGGTTGGGGGGAGAGGACAGAGGAAGGAAGCATGATTGTTACCTCGCCACCAACACAACAGGGACTTGGTGCTCCTGAATGCGCAACACACATGAGTGCCTTCTTGCTGCACTACCTGCAACATGAAACTCGAATTGTGAGAATTAGAAATAATCCTGACTACTGGGTTGCCACACTGTTAGATCCCCGGTACAAAAGTAAATTTGCAGAAATTATTCCTGCCATAGAAAGGGATGCATGCATGCAGGAGTATCAGCAGAGACTGTTGCAGAATCTTACATGTGCTTTTCCACAAAACACCAGTGGTGCACGTACTGAATAGTGTTGAGCCACCCCCGTAGTGTTCGAGTTCGGTTCGGTTCGTCGAACACCCGTGTGTTCGCCGAACTGTTCGTCGAACTGTTCGTCGAACACCTTCGAACACCGTTAAAACCAATGGCAGGCAAACAAAAACACATAGAAACACATAGAAAACACCTTCAAAGGTGTCCAAAAGCTGACAAACTGCTCAGAAGACATAACTAACACATGGAAAAGTGACAAGTACATATAGTCATGCGAAAATAAAAGAGGTGGAGGAGTAAAAGGAGGGGGAGACACAGATATAGGCATGTCATGCCCTTCTAAAATCCAAAAAGTGAGAAGCCGACACGGCCAGTCCGCTCCTGCCCGTGCCACCTCCGTGTCGCCGGGTTTGTGCCAGAGCCGCGGTGAACCCTGACGGCCAGCCCCCCTCTCCCAATACTGGTGCCTGTCCGCTGGTGGGTCGAGCGAGCCCCCCTGTGGTGGAGGCAGCTCTAAGCTTTTTAATTTAAATTGTCTCTCTAATTTGAATGAATACACTTTAAATCCATTTACAAGGATCTATTGGGGGGCAAGTCTCATGCCAGCAGCCGCGGTAATTCCAGCTCCAGTAGCGTCCACTAAAGCTGCTGCAGTTAAAAAGCTTTTATAAGGATCGAGCTCGGCTGTCCACCGCAAGGCATCCTACTGCCAGTCCCAGCCCCTATGCCTTGGGGTGCCTCCTGATGCTCTTCACTAAGTATGCCATGGTCCCGAAGCATTTCCTTGTCTAAGGAAATGTCTAAACTACAGGTGGTGCAGCTTGCTTAACAGCCGGGATAATCCGCTTACTAGCAGACACTGCTACTAGGCACAAAGTATTTCCTGGGCTAGATGCAGTTAAAAATTTGTAATTAGATACTCTCGTTGGATGCTGAGAAAGCATTCCATAGAGTCTCCTGGCACGCCATATATGATTCTCTTAAAAAGCTTGGGGTAGGGGTCTAGGGGACCCTTTTATAGCCAAAATCACGGCCCTGTATCGCAATACGTCACCTAGGCTGAAGATGAATGGAACTGTAGCACCCTGAGGGCTCGGTTGCTACAGACGTATTGCACCTCACCCAGAGGTGTGATATCTCACTCTCAGGTAAGGATGGAGTGTGGATCAGGACCCGACACCTGCATGCATTACACCACATTGCCGTGGGGCAGGGCGACCAATATGCCCCTGAGATGGGCACGACAGTCCCTGTCCCTGGCTGGAGTGGGGGGAGGGAACATTGAGGAAGGGGAACCCTGTAGTGCAGGAGCAGGGAGGAAGCAGTTCCTGGGTGCATTGAGAAGGGAGTATAAAAGGTGGGCACCATCTTAGTTCAGTGCAGAGAAGTCTGAGCACAAGTGGCAGGGAGCAGGGGCTCTGCATGAGCTCTGCTCCGGAGGCGGGCCTAGTAACAGAGGCCCAGGCCTGGAAGAGGGAGAAGGAAGGAAGAGGAGCGGAGAAGGCTCCAGGAACGAGGAATGAAGGGATCCCAGGGGTGCGGACAGGCGAGTCGCCACCGCACGCCCGAATCCACCTGCGTGGAGGGGTCAGGCCAAAGGGGGAGACCGGTCCCCGAACTAGTGGAGGCAGGAAACGACCCTCAGCTAGAAACCGGAGGCTCTGACATTTTATGTGGCGCAGCCCCTCGCTACACCCGCTAGGAAGGCACCACATAGGGTCAGGGAAACTGGCGCCAAGTTTACCAAGAGGAGGCCCGAGGCAGCCGGACAGAAGTGTTGGTAAGAAAGGCCAGACAAAGGACACACAAAGGGGGTCCTGTGAAGCGCTCCAAAGTTATCTGGGAGTTGTCTGAGCCCCTCACCTGGTGAGCACAGTACGACGTGGGCAGCCGTTACCTGCAGACGTGGTCTGGATAATAAGAACTGTGAGTAAAGGCCCTGGACTGCATCACTGACTCCGTGTCGTTACTGCTGCTGCCCTGCACCATCACCCCCATCCTCCGCATACACTGCCCTGAGGCTATACTCCTCCCGTGGGGAGTTATGCTACGCTCTGCTGCACCCACAACACCAGCCTCAGTGGTCTGCCCTGTAGCGGCGGTTCACTCTGACCGCAATCCACGGGTGGCGTAGTCGGACATTTAAACATGAAAACCACATAAATAGTTCCGCCACTGGTTTGACCGCCCTGAGCCACGGAACCGGGTCGCCGCCACGAAGACTACAACCACCAGCATCCACCAAAAAGGGTCCGGCTCCGGGTGTCCCAAGGCCCAGGGGGTGCGTCAGAACATTTTCATCACCTTTCACAATCACCAATGGGACAAGGCAGTGATGTCCTCTGTCCCCTCTCTTATACATCCTAGTGACGGAGCACCTGCTCTCATCAATTCGCCATAACCCCAATATTAGGTGGATTGAGGTGGGAGGCACCGAGTACAAGTGCTCTCTATTTGCTGATGATGTCCTAGTATATATCACTCAATCACATATATCCATCCATGCTGTTATGGCTGAAATAGATCACTTTGTTACATGGTAAAATTTTAAAATCAATGCAGCGAAGTCTGAGGCCCTCGATGTCTCCCTCCCCAAATCCATATAGGATTCCATCCAGTCCAACTTTCCCTTTGCCTGGCCCTCACAGGGTATCAAATACTTAGGAATTCCTATTCATAGAGACCTCTCCCATCTATGTTATCTTAATTTTGGGCCCTTTATTGAACAACTCCATACAGACCACGGTTGGCAAGTTAGAACTGTAAGATTCACTACGTGAACCACTGGTGTTTTGTGGAAAAGCACATGTACACTGCGTTCCAAATTATTATACAAAAAGTGTTTAGGAGTGATAAGGGAAGAATTTGTTTGTTTGTCAGTTAAACTCATTGATGGTGATGTGTGTCAGGGCTCTTTATATCACTGTAAGCAATTGCAGACACCTGTGCTAATTAGTTTGGCAGGTGTGTCCAATGAAAGGCAAGACTACTTAAGAAGGCTCTCTCACATTATTAAGCAGCCTACATTTTCTGCCAAAATGGGAAAGAAAAAGGATGTGTCGGCTGCTGAGAAGCAACAAATTGTGGAGTGTTTAGGTCAAGGCATGACTACAATCAACATTGTGCGATGATCAGGATGAAGTGTCTTGGCAATCAAGAAGTATGTAGCTGATTCACAGTACACACGTGTGCGTGCTGATAAGGGCAAATTGAGGACTCTTTCCTACAGGCAATTACGTCAGGTTGAAAGAGCAGTGGCAAAAAAGCCTTGTCATAGCAGCAGACAAGTTTTTGAAGCTGCTTGTGCCTCCAACGTCCCCCGAACAACAAGATGCAGGGTCCTTCAGAGGTTTGCAGCTGTGCATGCGCCATCCTGTCGACCTCCTCTATCCACTTCACACAAGCAGAAACGGCTCCAGTGGGCCAAACATTACATGAAGACTGATTTCAAAACTGTTTTGTTCACGGATGAGTGCCGTGCAGCGCTCGATGGTCCAGATGGATGGAGTGGAGGATGGCTGGTTGATGGACACCCCACGCAAACACGGCTACAGCGCCAACAAGGAGGAGGTGGAGTAATGTTTTGGGCTGGAATCATGGGGAGAGAGATTGTCGGCCCCTTTAGGATCCCTGAAGGCGCTAAAGATGAACTCCATAATGTATGTGGATTTTCTCAAACAGCACTTCCTGCCATGGTTCAAGAAGAAGAACCGTGTATTTCACAGCAAGATCATTTTTCTGCATGATAATGCACCATCTCATGCTGCACATAAAACATCTGCATCTCTGGCTGATATGGGCATAAAAGGGGACAAACTTATGGTGTGACCCCCATGCTCCCCTGACCTCTACCCCATTCAAAACCTTTGGAGCATCATTAAAAGGAGTGTCTATGATGGCGGGAGGCAGTTCACATCTAAGCAACAGCTCTGGGAGGGTATTCTGTCCTCATGCAAAACAATTGAAGCAGAAACCATCCAAAACCTGACAAATTCAATGGACGAGAGAGTTCAGAAGCTCCTTTCGAACAAGGGATCCTATGTGAAAATGTAACATCACCTAGAATAAAGTTTTGAGTTGAAAACTGTTTGATTTCAGTTTCTAACAACCTGCTAATGCTTATAATTTCAAAAATGACCATTTTTTTGGTCTTTATTAAAATGAAAAGGTTGATCGAAAAGTTTGGGGGATCTAAGAGTGTGGCAACCCAGTAGTCATGATTACTTCGAATTCTGACAATATGAGGGTCATGCTGCAGGTAGTGCAGCAAGAAGGCACTTATGTGCCTTGCGCATCTCGGAGCCCCAAAATTATTTTCCGGGCTAGATGCAGCTAAAAATTATTTTTAATTTTAAATCTGGTGAAGCTTTAGTATAGATGGCCTAATAGGATCAGTGCTGCACACTGCTACAAAGCCCAAATTATTTTCCAGTCAAGATACAGATAAACATGATTAGTAATTTGAAAGATTAAAACGGTTGGTAGGGTGATTTTAACCAATCATCAAGCTTTTACTCTCCCCAGGATGACACAGGGGTAGAAAAGTCGTTTCGGATCCATGATTTGTTCATCTTTATGAACGTGAGTCTGTCTACATTATCAGTGGAGAGCCGCGTGCGCTTATCTGTTAGCACACCACCAGCAGCACTGAACACACGTTCAGACAGAACGCTGGCTGCGGGGCATGACAAGATCTCCAAGGCGTAAGTGGCTAGCTCCGGCCATTTATCCAGATTGGAAGCCCAAAAAGAGCAAGGGTCCAGTGACACAGTCGTGGCTTCAATGTTTACTTGGAGATACTCCTGTACCATCGTCTCTAGGCGTTGACTATGTGTCAGACTTCTTGTCTCCTGTGGCCTTGCAAAGGATGGGCTAAAAAAGTGGTGAAATGATTCCGCAAAATTGATGTTACCAGCAGATACTGTGGTTCTGTTACGGTTTGAGTGCTGAACACTTGACGGTCCCACGGTTGGCAAGTTGGAACTGTGAGATTCACTACGTGCACCACTGGTATTTTGTGGAAAAGCACATGTAAGATTCTGCAACAGTCTCTGCTGATACTCCTGCATGCGTGCATCCCTTTCTATGGCAGGAATAATTTCTGCAAATTTACTTTTGTACCGGGGATCTAACAGTGTGGCAACCCAGTAGTCAGGATTATTTCTAATTCTCACAATTCGAGGGTCATGTTGCAGGTAGTGCAGCAAGAAGGCACTCATGTGTGTTGCGCATCCAGGAGCACCAAGTCCCTGTTGTGTTGGTGGCGAGGTAACAATCATGCTTCCTTCCTCTGTCCTCTCCCCCCAACCTCGCACAACAGAAATGTGATCAAGGTCTCCCTCATCTGATGAGTCTTCCATCAGTTCGTCCTCCACTTCTTCCTGGGCTCCTGCACCTTCCTCACTAGTTTGGCTGCTACCATGCGCCCTGGTAAAACCATCTCCCCCACCCTCACATGCCTGCCGCCTTGGTGCTGCCGACCGTCTGGACCTTGCAGATGTTAGCCCTTCCGCATACAACTCCTCCTCCACTTCCTCCACCTCCTCTTGTGCCACCACCTGACTCCGAATTCTGTTTAACATGTGCTCCAGCATGTAAATCACCGGAATAGTCATGCTGATAATGGCATCGTCAGCACTAAACATCTTCGTCGCCATTTCAAAACTGTGCAGAAGGGTGCATAGGTCCCTGATCTGAGACCACTCCTCCAGCGTGATTTGCCCCACCTCTGAATCTCGTTGGCCCAGGCTATACGTCAGAACGTATTGCACCAGGGCTTGTTGGTGCTGCCACAGTCGCTGCAACATGTGCAGAGTTGAATTCCACCGGGTAGGCACATTGCATTTTAGCCGGTGAAGTGGCAGGCCCAACGACTTCTGTAGAGATGTAAGTCGCTGAACTGCGGGATGCGAATGGCGGAAGTGAGCACACAGCGACCGTGCCCTCTGCAGAAGGCCATCTAGTCTGGGATAGTGGGCTAAAAATTGCTGGACAACCAGGTTCAACACGTGAGCCATACAAGGCACGTGTGTGACATTGCCCCGCCGAAGGGCCGCACCCAGGTTTGCAGCATTGTCGCACACGGCCTTCCCTGGTTTCAGGTCCAGTGGAGACAACCATTCATGAAATTGGTTCTCCAGAGCTGACCACAACTCCTCAGCTGTGTGACTCACATTTCCCAGACATTTCAATGTAAAAACCGCCTGATGACGTTGAGCCCTACTGCCAGCATAGTAAGGAGGTGTGCAGGATCCCTTCTGCGCAGTTAGAAAGCTTGTGGCATGACCAGATAGGCTTTGGGTGCAGGTGGAAGACCGAGAGGAGGTTGAGGAGGCAGAAGCAGTGGAGGAACTTTGACATAAAGAGGATTGACGCACAACTCGTGGGGACGGCAAGACTTGGACAGCAGCCCCTTGTCCTGCTGTCACCATAGTTACCCAGTGCCCAGTCAGCGACATGTAACGCCCCTGTCCATGCCTACTCGTCCAAGTGTCTGTGGTGAAATGCACCCTGTCACACACAGAGTTTCTCAAAGAAGCGGTGATGTTGTGTGCGACATGCTGGTGGAGCGCAGGCACACCTTTCCTTGAGAAGTAGTGCCGACTGGGCATCTGGTACTGGGGCACTGCGACGGACATAAGGTCTCGAAAATCCTCTGTGTCCACCAGGCGGAAAGGCAGCATTTCTGTAGCCAAGAGCTTGCAGATGGTGAAATTCAACCTCTTAGCTTTCTCATGGCTAGGAGGAAATGGTCTTTTACTTGTCCACATCTGAGGGACCGAGGGCTGGCTATTGTGCTTAGACGGGGTTGATAAGGGTGTCCCCGGCAAACTGCCGGTCTGTGAGGAAGATGCAGGCGGACATGTTAGGTTGCCTTGATCCAAAGGTGGTGCTATCGATGTCGGACAGCGCTCAACACCAGATGGTGTTACCACCTCCAAAGAAAATGATGACCTGCCAATCACGCTGGCTGTTGCGGGTAAAGAGGTGGCAGGTCTGCGCCCCAAAACAGGTGTGACTGCTGTCCCCCCAGTCACAGAGGATGAAGAGGCCGCGGATGTACAAGATATGGCAGACGGTGATTGGCCCGGCCGGCTAGGCCGCATTGTAGCACACTGAGCTTCCCACTGCAACTTATGCTTCATGTCCATGTGCCGGTTCATGCATGAAGTACTCAAACTATGTATTTTTTGGCCTCTACTTAGCTTTTGCTGACAAATGTTACAGATAACACGAGTTGGGTCATCTTTATCGATCTGAAAAAATGCCCAGGCTATGCAAGGCTTAGCACCCATGCGACCTGAAGAGCCACCACGACTTGTGGTGAGAGGCAGAGTTGTGTTTGAGGATGCAGTTGTTGACGTGCTTCCAGTACTACGTCTCTGTCCAGGAAGGCTCAACCTGACCTCGTCGTCACTAGCATCTTCCTCCACCTCCTCTGCTGACCTCATCTCTTGGCTGACTGTGGGTTGACAGTAAGTGGGATCTCCGACCTCATCATCATCACCCTGTGCGTTATCACACCCGTCGTCCTCAGAGCCAACCTGTTCCTGCCCTGACAAAAAACTAAAGTTGTCGCTCCAATCAGGTATTTGAGTCTTATCATCGTCTTCCTCATTGTCTCCACCAACAGGAGTTACAGTTTGGGAATGAGGGTCTACATTATGGTCAGAACCTTCTGCGTCTGGTCCTGGATCCGACTCATAAAGATTCTGGGCATCAGTGCAGATCATTTCCTCGTCTGGATTCACAGAAGCGCTGGAGTCGACCTCTGATTCCCAGGCTATAGTATGAGTAAACAGCTCTGCAGACTCAACCATCTGTTCTACCTCATACTCAGACGGGCAGCTGGAGATTTGGGAGCTGTGAGGAAGCAAGTGCGATTTGGGTGACACCTTTGAGGACTGGAGTATTTGTGATGTTGAAGTTGATGTGGAGGAGAGCCCACTTAAAGGAGCACTTGATATCCGTTGAAGCACCTGCTGTATTTGTGCCTCATCTGGAATTTGTAGCGATTGGCGTGGCCGTAAGAAAGGGATCTTATCACATTGTCCGCTAAAAGAAGTAGACATTTTAGTTTGGCTTGAAGATGGTCTTTCTTCTGCAGGTGTTACTGTTGCTTTAACACCTACCCCACGGACACAACCTTTTTTCCCCTTCCCAACACACCTATTCCCCTTTTCACCAGCAGCAGGCCTTTTTCCACTCATTTTGGTGGTTAACTAATTCACAACTCTGGAGTTGTTTGCACAAAAAAACAATGGATGGGAACCGAGCAGAGCTGAGTGGCCAAACTGTGGTATTAGGCCAAAACTATTGGCTGGGTTAGATGCAGAAAAAAATTATTTTGAATTTGCAACCTGATGGAGGTCAGTATAGATGGACTAATAGACCAAGTCCCACACACCGCTAGAAGCCCAACTATTTTTTCAGAGCTAGATGCAGAAAAAAATTATATTCAATTTGCAACCTGCTGGAGGTCAGTATAGAAGGACTAATAGAACAAGTCCCACACACTGCTAGAAGCCCAAATATTTTTTCAGAGCTAAATGAAGAAAAAAATTATTTTTAATTTGCAACCTGATGGAGGTCAGTATAGATGGACTAATAGACCTAGTCCCACACACTGCTAGAAGCCCAAATATTTTTTCAGAGCTAGATGCAGAAAAAAATTATTTTTAATTTGCAACCTGATGGAGGTCAGTATAGATGGACTAATAGACCAAGTCCCACACACTGCTAGAAGCCCAAATATTTTTTCAGAGCTAGATGCAGAAAAAAATTATTTTTAATTTGCAACCTGATGGAGGTCAGTATAGATGGACTAATAGACCAAGTCCCACACACTGCTAGAAGCCCAAATATTTTTTCAGAGCTAGATGCAGAAAAAAATTATTTTTAATTTGCAACCTGATGGAGGTCAGTATAGATGGACTAATAGACCAAGTCCCACACACCGCTAGAAGCCCAACTATTTTTTCAGAGCTAGATGCAGAAAAAAATTATATTCAATTTGCAACCTGCTGGAGGTCAGTATAGAAGGACTAATAGAACAAGTCCCACACACTGCTAGAAGCCCAAATATTTTTTCAGAGCTAAATGAAGAAAAAAATTATTTTTAATTTGCAACCTGATGGAGGTCAGTATAGATGGACTAATAGACCAAGTCCCACACACTGCTAGAAGCCCAAATATTTTTTCAGAGCTAGATGCAGAAAAAAATTATATTCAGTTTGCAACCTGATGGAGGTCAGTATAGATGGACTAATAGAATGATGCTATGCCCAAAAGATTTTACTTCACTAGGTGCAGTAAAAAAATTGGTATTCTATACACAGGTGTTATATCTTGCAACACAGATAGGCTACTCCACTGACTAACACACTCTGCAATAGGCCAAAAAGGATTAGCTTTGCTAGATTCAGCCAAATGCTGTGAAAAAAACTTGCACAGCACTGGCACAGACCTGCCTGGCAAAAACTGATAGGAACTCATGTAACCTAGTCCTGAAAAGGACTCCAATTACAATTAGTCTTTACTCCCACAACCTATCTATTTAAGAGCACAGACCTCCCTGATAAAAGTAGTAGGAAATGCTGTAACCTAGTCCTTAAAAGGACTGCAATCACAACTATTCCCTACTCCCAAGCTATCTGTATATTTGTGCGAAAATTGGCTTGAAATTAACAAGGTATAGCGCACACAGCAACAGCGGTGCCGTCTAACACGCAGCTGCAGCAGTGAGAAAATGGTGGCGACGGGGAAAATGGCTTGGTCTTATAGGGCAAGGACATGTGACATACACTGCCAATGACACATGCCCTTGCTTGTGTGAAAAAAAGCACTTCGCTCCGTGTGTGCGCTGCTGATAGGCTGACAGATTGCACCTCCCCACTGTAAATGCGGGAAAGAGAAAAAAAAATGGAGATCTTCATTGTTCCTGCAGAGATCCATCCCCTGCCCCTCCCCCCACCCCGCTGTACACTCAAACTGCGTATTAACATTAATTTTCATCATTACTGAGAAAAAATCCAGTTATGATTTTGGTGCACGAACAGTTATCGAACATAACCTCGAACAGCCGAATTTTTCTCAAATTGTTCGTGTTCGCCGAACGGCTCGAACACCGCCCAAAACAGCTCGAATTTGAGATTGGCGAACAGTTCGAGTAGAACAACGCTCATCTCTAGTACTGAAGCTCACAGTTCCAACTTTCCAACCGTGGGAGTGTCGAGTCTTCATCACTCAAACCGTAACAGTAACACCATTTTTTTAGCCCATCCTTTGCAAGGCCACAGGAGACAAGAAGTCTGACACATAGTCATCGCCTAGAGACGATGGTACAGGAGTATCTCCAAGTAAACATTGAAGCCATGACTGTGTCACTGGACCCTTGCTCTTTTTGGGCTTCCAATCTGGATAAATGGCCGGAGCTAGCCACTTACGCCTTGGAGATCTTGTCATGCCCCGCAGCCAGCGTTCTGTCTAAACGTGTGTTCAGCGCTGCTGGTGGTGTGCTGACAGATAAGCACATGTGGCTCTCCACTGATAATGTAGACGGACTCACGTTTATAAAGATGAACAAATCATGGATCCGAAACGACTTTTCTACCCCTGTGTCATCCTTTGGAGAGTAAAAGCTTGATGATTGGTTAAAATCACCTCACCAACCATTTTAAGCTTTCAAATTACTAATCATGTTTATCTGTATCTTGGCTGGAAAATTATTTGGGCTTTGTAGCAGTGTGCAGTACTGATTCTATTAGGCCATCTATACTAAGCTCCGCCAGATTTAAAATTATTAATAATTTTTAGCTGCATCTAGCCCGGAAAATAATTTTGGGGCTCCGAGATGCGCAAGACACATAAGTGCCTTCTTGCTGAACTACCTGCAACATGACCCTCAGATTGTCAGAATTCGAAGTAATCCTGACTACTGGGTTGCCACACTCTTAGATCCCCCACACTCTTCGATCAACCTTTTCATTTTAATAAAGACCAAAAAAATGGTCATTTTTGAAATTATAAGCATTAGCAGGTTATTAGAAACTGAAATCAAACAGTTTTCAACTCAAAACTTTATTCTAGGTGATGTTACATTTGCACATAGGACCTCTTGTTCGAAAGGAGCTTCTGAACTCTCTCGTCCATTGAATTTGTCAGGTTTTGGATGGTTTCTGCTTCAATTGTTTTGCATGAGGACAGAATACCCTCCCAGAGCTGTTGCTTAGATGTGAACTGCCTCCCACCATCATAGACACTCCTTTTGATGATGCTCCAGAGGTTCTGAATGGGGTAGAGGTCAGGGGAGTATGGGGGTCACACTATAAGTTTGTCCCCTTTTATGCCCATATCAGCCAGAGATGCAGATGTGTTATGTGCAGCATGAGATGGTGCATAAAAATGATCTTGCTGTGGAATACACGGTTCTTCTTCTTGAACCATGGCAGGAAGTGCTGTTTGAGAAACTCCACATACATTATGGAGTTCATCTTTACCCCTTCAGGGATCCTAAAGGGGCCGACAATCTCTCTCCCCATGATTCCAGCCCAAAACATTACTCCACCTCTTTCTTGTTGGCGCTGTAGCCGTGTTTGCGTGGGGTGTCCATCAACCAGCCACCCTCCACTCCATCCATCTGGACCATCGAGCGTTGCACGGCACTCATCCGTGAACAAAACAGTTTTGAAGTCCGTCTTCATGTAATGTTTGGCCCACTGGAGCCGTTTCTGCTTGTGTGAAGTGGATAGAGGAGGTCGACAGGATGGCGTATGCACAGCTGCAAACCTCTGAAGGACCCTGCATCTTGTTGATCGGGGGACGTTGGAGGCAACAGCAGCTTCTAAAACTTGTCTGCTTCTATGACAAGGCTTTTTTGCCGCTGCTCTTTTAACCTGACGTAATTGCCTGTAGGAAAGAGTCCTCAATTTGCCCTTATCAGCACGCACATGTGTGTACTGTGAATCAGCTACATACTTCTTGATTGCCAAGACACTTCATCCTGATCATCGCACAATGTTGATTGTAGTCATGCCTTGACCTAAACACTCCACAATTTGTTGCTTCTCAGCAGCTGACACATCCTTTTTCTTTCCCATTTTGGCAGAAGATGTAGGCTGCTTAATAATGTGGGACAGCCTTCTTAAGTAGTCTTGCCTTTCATTGGACACACCTGCCAAACTAATTAGCACAGGTGTCTGCAATTGCTTACAGTGATCTAAAGAGCCCTGACACACATCACAATCAATGAGTTTAACTGACAAAGCAAGCCCAAAATATTGTAAGATTAATCTGACACATTACCTTTTGTTGACAGAAAATTATGAGCTCAACTAGACCATTTCCTTGAAAAAAAATTGCAACTATTACAAGTAAATGCAAATTGGTAGCTACATTGCAAAATTGTAGCTTAACCTTTAGTATGTATAATACTGTGTTTAAAAGGTTTTTTCATGAACTATGGATGACAATGAGAGGAATTCCCTACTTAGTATCCCACATTTGTAAGTCATGGATTTATGATAGAATTGGTGGCTGGTACTAGGTCCTGAACTCTGTAATTATGTGCAAATCAGTTAGTTTTGCAATGATAAACATTGGCTTTTTAAGTCACAGAAATTCTGCGTGCATTAAGTCAATTGAACATCAAAAGCCTTTCTGAGAGCTTTTATGAAGAACAAGTCATAAAATATATGTTCTTGTAAATAAGCCGCACCGGTCTTTAACCAAAATGCCCAACTCTTTAAAAAGGTCATTATCGTTTAGTCTTATTTGCTTAATTCATCAATAATATTAAATATTAATGGGGTTTTCCTATGAACAAAGTACATTTTAATTAATAGATCTTGGAACAAAAATAAGTTCCACAGCTGGATGTGTTAAAAAAATGTTTCTGTGCTGAGATAATCTTATAAATGTGCCCCTGCTAAGTACTGTGTAATGGCTGTGACTGACTGTGCAGGTACATGGTCTGATCATAGAATAGCTCCTTGGCAGCAGAGGAATCAAAAGAGAGCATATAGACAGGACAACATGGGATTGCAGCTGATTTTTTGTGAGACCAAACATTTCACTGCCTGTTAAGCAATGTTTTACCTCCAAGAAAGAATTAGCTGTGATTCCCTGCTGTAATGACTGTTCTGAAAAAATATATCTTTGTATTCTGTTAGCCAGTGGATATAAAAGTATTAAATTTGAGTTTTTAATGGTTGATACCTTTTAATGGTTAACTGAAAAGATGATATCAGATACCAAACTTTAGAGACTACTAAGGTCTCTTCATCAGGCTCAGTATGATGAAGAGACCTGAGTAGTCTCTAAAGTTTGGTATCTGATATCATCTTTTCAGTTAACCATTAAAAGGTAATGTCAGCATACTGTCTTTTCTTTCCTCACATGCCCAGGAACTGTGGTATAATTTGATTATGTTCCTGTACGGTCAGACACAGCCATTACACAGTACACAGCAGGGGCACATTTCTAAGATTATCTCAGCACAATAACATATTTTTAAACACATACAATTGTGGAACGTATTATTATTAAAAGATCTGTTGTACTTTGCTCATGGGAAAACCACTTTAAAATATTTTTTTCAGTAACAAAATGGAAAAATTTTGGATTAGTGTTTGGTACATAGGACTGAATGTGTTAAAATAAATTACGGATTAGATATTATATTTACAGCTCATTCAAGCAAAAATGGGGTGAAATATCTAAGCAATATATTAAAGTATAACTTATTTGCAGTGTTTTAGTTCCATTTTGTGAAGGTTCATTGGCTGATGAGGGCATGAGGCACCCTATTTTATAAACAAATTACATTCTGTCATTTCCAATTATTGTGCTATATACAGCTCCCAGTGTGACTTATTCTGCTGGATATTTATATCTGTGATTACACTTACGACATTATCTTCTCCTCTGCTGTTCAAGTTTTCATATGATCCTTTTTTATGTAGACCTGGACTGTGTAACATATTTTTAGTGTGTTGATTCTGTCATTGGTTACATTCCACTTGTTGTGACCACAGCTAATCAATTTTATTAAAATAAATATAGTTTTTCTTATTTGACAAGGTAATTTATTTATTTTTTTAACCAAAATGTTACTTGTGCTATTCTTACATTTGTATTACACAATGATCTAATATGGATATTTCTTTTGTCTACAACAATACTCAAGTCTTGTGCCTTACTGGATGGTATTCATTGCATAGAGGTCAGCCAGCAAAATTCAGAGCCACAGACTCCACACTGAATCCACAGATGAAGATGAGGGATAAAGTACTTGAACTTTGCTACCCTTCAAATACAGGTAGTAAGCTTTGTTAGGCTACCTCTAAATACTGGACATAATGATAATCTACTTGAAGATGCTGCCCAATTGTCTAAATGTGCATAAGTAAAGCAGATGTAGTTAATAGAGATGAGCGTTGTTCTACTCGAACTGTTCGCCAATCTCAAATTCGAGCTGTTTTGGGCGGTGTTCGAGCCGTTCGGCGAACACGAACAATTTGAGAAAAATTCGGCTGTTCGAGGTTATGTTCGATAACTGTTCGTGCACCAAAATCATAACTGGATTTTTTCTCAGTAATGATGAAAATTAATGTTAATACGCAGTTTGAGTGTACAGCGGGGTGGGGGGAGGGGCAGGGGATGGATCTCTGCAGGAACAATGAAGATCTCCATTTTTTTTTCTCTTTCCCGCATTTACAGTGGGGAGGTGCAATCTGTCAGCCTATCAGCAGCGCACACACGGAGCGAAGTGCTTTTTTTCACACAAGCAAGGGCATGTGTCATTGGCAGTGTATGTCACATGTCCTTGCCCTATAAGACCAAGCCATTTTCCCCGTCGCCACCATTTTCTCACTGCTGCAGCTGCGTGTTAGATGGCACCGCTGTTGCTGTGTGCGCTATACCTTGTTAATTTCAAGCCAATTTTCGCACAAATATACAGATAGCTTGGGAGTAGGGAATAGTTGTGATTGCAGTCCTTTTAAGGACTAGGTTACAGCATTTCCTACGACTTTTATCAGGCAGGTCTGTGCTCTTAAATAGATAGGTTGTGGGAGTAAAGACAAATTGTAATTGGAGTCCTTTTCAGGACTAGGTTACATCAGTTCCTATCAGTTTTTGCCAGGCAGGTCTGTGCCAGTGCTGTGCAAGTTTTTTTCACAGCATTTGGCTGAATCTAGCAAAGCTAATCCTTTTTGGCCTATTGCAGAGTGTGTTAGTCAGTGGAGTAGCCTATCTGTGTTGCAAGATATACCACCTGTGTATAGAATACCAATTTTTTTACTGCACCTAGTGAAGTAAAATCTTTTAGGCATAGCATCATTCTATTAGTCCATCTATACTGACCTCCATCAGGTTGCAAACTGAATCTAATTTTTTTCTGCATCTAGCTCTGAAAAAATATTTGGCCTTCTAGCAGTGTGTGGGACTTGTTCTATTAGTCCACCTATACTGACCTCCATCAGGTTGCAAACTGAATATATTTTTTTCTGCATCTACCTCTGAAAAAATATTGGGCTTCTAGCTGTGTGTGGGACTTGTTGTATTAGTCCATCTATACTGACCTCCATCAGGTTGCAAACTGAATATATTTTTTTCTGCATCTACCTCTGAAAAAATATTGGGCTTCTAGCTGTGTGTGGGTCTTGTTCTATTAATCCATCTATACAGACCTCCATCAGGTTGCAAACTGAATATAATTTTTTTCTGCATCTAGCTCTGAAAAAATATTTGGCCTTCTAGTAGTGTGTGGGACTTTCTCTGTTAGTCCATCTATACTGACATCCATCAGGTTGCAAACTGAATATATTTTTTTCTGCATCTACCTCTGAAAAAATATTGGGCTTCTAGCTGTGTGTGGGTCTTGTTCTATTAATCCATCTATACTGACCTCCATCAGGTTGCAAACTGAATATAATTTTTTTCTGCATCTAGCTCTGAAAAAATATTTGGCCTTCTAGTAGTGTGTCGGACTTTCTCTATTAGTCCATCTATACTGACCTCCATCAGGTTGCAAATTAAAAATAATTTTTATCTGCATCTACAGTACCTCTGAAAAAATATTTGGCCTTCTAGTAGTGTGTGGGACTTTCTCTGTTAGTCCATCTATACTGACCTCCATCAGGTTGCAAACTGAATATATTTTTTTCTGCATCTACCTCTGAAAAAATATTGGGCTTCTAGCTGTGTGTGGGTCTTGTTCTATTAATCCATCTATACTGACCTCCATCAGGTTGCAAACTGAATATAATTTTTTTCTTCATTTAGCTCTGAAAAAATATTTGGCCTTCTAGTAGTGTGTCGGACTTTCTCTATTAGTCCATCTATACTGACCTCCATCAGGTTGCAAATTAAAAATAATTTTTATCTGCATCTACAGTACCTCTGAAAAAATATTTGGGCTTCTAGCTGTGTGTGGGACTTGTTGTATTAGTCCATCTATACTGACCTCCATCAGGTTGCAAACTGAATATAATTTTTTTCTGCATCTAGCTCTGAAAAAATATTTGGCCTTCTAGTAGTGTGTGGGACTTTCTCTGTTAATCCATCTATACTGACCTCCATCAGGTTGCAAACTGAATATATTTTTTTCTGCATCTACCTCTGAAAAAATATTGGGCTTCTAGCTGTGTGTGGGTCTTGTTCTATTAATCCATCTATACTGACCTCCATCAGGTTGCAAACTGAATATAATTTTTTTCTGCATCTACCTCTGAAAAAATATTTGGCCTTCTAGTAGTGTGTCGGACTTTCTCTATTAGTCCATCTATACTGACCTCCATCAGGTAGCAAATTAAAAATAATTTTTATCTGCATCTACAGTACCTCTGAAAAAATATTTGGGCTTCTAGCTGTGTGTGGGACTTGTTGTATTAGTCCATCTATACTGACCTCCATCAGGTTGCAAACTGAATATATTTTTTTCTGCATCTACCTCTGAAAAAATATTGGGCTTCTAGCTGTGTGTGGGACTTGTTCTATTAATCCATCTATACAGAACTCCATCAGGTTGCAAACTGAATATATTTTTTTCTGCATCTACCTCTGAAAAAATTGTGGGCTTCTAGCTGTGTGTGGGACTTGTTGTATTAGTCCATATATACTGACCTCCATCAGGTTGCAAACTGAATATATTTTTTTCTGCATCTACCTCTGAAAAAATATTGGGCTTCTAGCTGTGTGTGGGACTTGTTGTATTAGTCCATCTATACTGACCTCCATCAGGTTGCAAACTGAATATATTTTTTTCTGCATCTACCTCTGAAAAAGTATTGGGCTTCTAGCTGTGTGTGGGACTTGTTGTATTAGTCCATCTATACTGACCTCCATCAGGTTGCAAATTGAATATAATTTTTTTCTGCATCTAACCCAGCCAATAGTTTTGGCCTAATACCACAGTTTGGCCACTCAGCTCTGCTCGGTTACCATCCATTGTTTTTTTGTGCAAACAACTCCAGAGTTGTGAATTAGTTAACCACCAAAATGAGTGGAAAAAGGCCTGCTGCTGGTGGAAAGGGGAATAGGCGTGTTGGGAAGGGGAAAAAAGTTTGTGTCCGTAAGGGGTAGGTGTTAAAGCAACAGTAACATCTGCAGAAGAAAGACCATCTTCCAGCCAAACTAAAATGTCTACTTCTTTTAACGGACAATGTGATAAGATCCCTTTCTTACGGCCACGCCAATCGCTGCAAATTCCAGATGAGGCACAAAAACAGCAGGTGCTTCAACGGATATCAAGTGCTCCTTTAAGTGGGCTCTCCTCCACATCAACTTCAACATCACAAATACTCCAGTCCTCAAAGGTGTCACCCAAATCGCACTTGCTTCCTCACAGCTCCCAAATCTCCAGCTGCCCGTCTGAGTATGAGGTAGAACAGATGGTTGAGTCTGCAGAGCTGTTTACTCATACTATAGCCTGGGAATCAGAGGTCGACTCCAGCGCTTCTGTGAATCCAGACGAGGAAATGATCTGCACTGATGCCCAGAATCTTTATGAGTCGGATCCAGGACCAGACGCAGAAGGTTCTGACCATAATGTAGACCCTCATTCCCAAACTGTAACTCCTGTTGGTGGAGACAATGAGGAAGACGATGATAAGACTCAAATACCTGATTGGAGCGACAACTTTAGTTTTTTGTCAGGGCAGGAACAGGTTGGCTCTGAGGACGACGGGTGTGATAACACACAGGGTGATGATGATGAGGTTGGAGATCCCACTTACTGTCAACCCACAGTCAGCCAAGAGATGAGGTCAGCAGAGGAGTTGGAGGAAGATGCTAGTGACGACGAGGTCAGGTTGAGCCTTCCTGGACAGAGACGTAGTACTGGAAGCACGTCAACAACTGCATCCTCAAACACAACTCTGCCTCTCACCACAAGTCGTGGTGGCTCTTCAGGTCGCATGGGTGCTAAGCCTTGCATAGCCTGGGCATTTTTTCAGATCGATAAAGATGACCCAACTCGTGTTATCTGTAACATTTGTCAGCAAAAGCTAAGTAGAGGCCAAAAAATACATAGTTTGAGTACTTCATGCATGAACCGGCACATGGACATGAAGCATAAGTTGCAGTGGGAAGCTCAGTGTGCTACAATGCGGCCTAGCCGGCCGGGCCAACCACCGTCTGCCATATCTTGTGCATCCGCGGCCTCTTCATCCTCTGTGACTGGGGGGACAGCAGTCACACCTGTTTTGGGGCACAGACCTGCCACCTCTTTACCCGCAACAGCCAGCGTGATTGGCAGGTCATCATTTTCTTTGGAGGTGGTAACACCAGCTGGTGTTGAGCGCTGTCCGACATCGATAGCACCACCTTTGGATCAAGGCAACCTAACATGTCCGCCTGCATCTTCCTCACAGACCGGCAGTTTGCCGGGGACACACTTATCAACCCCGTCTAAGCACAATAGCCAGCCCTCGGTCCCTCAGATGTGGACAAGTAAAAGACCATTTCCTCCTAGCCATGAGAAAGCTAAGAGGTTGAATTTCACCATCTGCAAGCTCTTGGCTACAGAAATGCTGCCTTTCCGCCTGGTGGACACAGAGGATTTTCGAGACCTTATGTCCGTCGCAGTGCCCCAGTACCAGATGCCCAGTCGGCACTACTTCTCAAAGAAAGGTGTGCCTGCGCTCCACCAGCATGTCGCACACAACATCACCGCTTCTTTGAGAAACTCTGTGTGTGACAGGGTGCATTTCACCACAGACACTTGGACGAGTAGGCATGGACAGGGGCGTTACATGTCGCTGACTGGGCACTGGGTAACTATGGTGACAGCAGGACAAGGGGCTGCTGTCCAAGTCTTGCCGTCCCCACGAGTTGTGCGTCAATCCTCTTTATGTCAAAGTTCCTCCACTGCTTCTGCCTCCTCAACCTCCTCTCGGTCTTCCACCTGCACCCAAAGCCTGTCTGGTCATGCCACAAGCTTTCTAACTGCGCAGAAGGGATCCTGCACACCTCCTTACTATGCTGGCAGTAGGGCTCAACGTCATCAGGCGGTTTTTACTTTGAAATGTCTGGGAAATGTGAGTCACACAGCTGAGGAGTTGTGGTCAGCTCTGGAGAACCAATTTCATGAATGGCTGTCTCCACTGGACCTGAAACCAGGGAAGGCCGTGTGCGACAATGCTGGAAACCTGGGTGCGGCCCTTCGCCGGGGCAATGTCACACACGTGCCTTGTATGGCTCACGTGTTGAACCTGGTTGTCCAGCAATTTTTAGCCCACTATCCCAGACTAGATGGCCTTCTGCAGAGGGCACGGTCGCTGTGTGCTCACTTCCGCCGTTCGCATCCCGCAGCTCAGCGACTTACATCTCTACAGAAGTCGTTGGGCCTGCCACTTCACCGGCTAAAATGCAATGTGCCTACCCGGTGGAATTCAACTCTGCACATGTTGCAGCGACTGTGGCAGCACCGACAAGCCCTGGTGCAATACGTTCTGACGTATAGCCTGGGCCAACGAGATCCAGAGGTGGGGCAATTCACGCTGGAGGAGTGGTCTCATATCAGGGACCTATGCACCCTTCTGCACAGTTTTGAAATGGCGACGAAGATGTTTAGTGCTGATGATGCCATTATCAGCATGACTATTCCGGTGATTTACATGCTGGAGCACATGTTAAACAGAATTCGGAGTCAGGTGGTGGCACAAGAGGAGGTGGAGGAAGTAGAGGAGGAGGAGTTGTATGCGGAAGGGCTAACATCTGCAAGGTCCAGACGGTCGGCAGCACCAAGGCGGCAGGCATGTGAGGGTGGGGGAGATGGTTTTACCAGGGCGCATGGTAGCAGCCAAACTAGTGAGGAAGGTGCAGGAGCCCAGGAAGAAGTGGAGGACGAACTGATGGAAGACTCATCAGATGAGGGAGACCTTGATCACATTTCTGTTGTGCGAGGTTGGGGGGAGAGGACAGAGGAAGGAAGCATGATTGTTACCTCGCCACCAACACAACAGGGACTTGGTGCTCCTGGATGTGCAACACACATGAGTGCCTTCTTGCTGCACTACCTGCAACATGACCCTCGAATTGTGAGAATTAGAAATAATCCTGACTACTGGGTTGCCACACTGTTAGATCCCCGGTACAAAAGTAAATTTGCCGAAATTATTCCTGCCATAGAAAGGGATGCACGCATGCAGGAGTATCAGCAGAGACTGTTGCAGAATCTTACATGTGCTTTTCCACAAAACACCAGTGGTGCACGTAGTTAATCTCACAGTTCCAACTTGCCAACCGTGGGATCGTCAAGTGTTCAGCACTCAAACCGTAACAGAACCACAGTATCTGCTGGTAACATCAATTTTGCGGAATCATTTCACCACTTTTTAAGCCCATCCTTTGCAAGGCCACAGGAGACAAGAAGTCTGACACATAGTCAACGCCTAGAGACGATGGTACAGGAGTATCTCCAAGTAAACATTGAAGCCACGACTGTGTCACTGGACCCTTGCTCTTTTTCTGCTTCCAATCTGGATAAATGGCCAGAGCTAGCCACTTACGCCTTGGAGATCTTGTCATGCCCCGCAGTCAGCGTTCTGTCTGAACGTGTGTTCAGCGCTGCTGGTGGTGTGCTGACAGATAAGCGCACGCGGCTCTCCACTGATAATGTAGACAGACTCACGTTCATAAAGATGAACAATTCATGGATCCGAAACGACTTTTCTACCCCTGTGTCATCCTGGGGAGAGTAAAAGCTTGATGATTGGTTAAAATCACCCTACCAACCGGTTTAAGCTTTCAAATTACTAATCATGTTTATCAGTATCTTGACTGGAAAATAATTTGGGCTTTGTAGCAGTGTGCAGCACTGATCCTATTTAGCCATCTATAATAAGCTCCACCAGATTTAAAATTAAAAATAATTTTTAGCTGCATCTAGCCTGGAAAATAATTTTGGGGCTCCGAGATGCGCAAGACACATAAGTGCCTTCTTGCTGCACTACCTGCAGCATGACCCTCATATTGTCAGAATTCAAAGTAATCATGACTACTGGGTTGCCACACTCTTAGATCCCCCAAACTTTTCGATCAACCTTTTCATTTTAATAAAGACCAAAAAAATGGTCATTTTTGAAATTATAAGCATTAGCAGGTTGTTAGAAACTGAAATCAAACAGTTTTCAACTCAAAACTTTATTCTAGGTGATGTTACATTTTCACATAGGACCCCTTGTTCGAAAGGAGCTTCTGAACTCTCTCGTCCATTGAATTTGTCAGGTTTTGGATGGTTTCTGCTTCAATTGTTTTGCATGAGGACAGAATACCCTCCCAGAGCTGTTGCTTAGATGTGAACTGCCTCCCGCCATCATAGACACTCCTTTTAATGATGCTCCAAAGGTTCTGAATGGGGTAGAGGTCAGGGGAGCATGGGGGTCACACCATAAGTTTGTCCCCTTTTATGCCCATATCAGCCAGAGATGCAGATGTTTTATGTGCAGCATGAGATGGTGCATTATCATGCAGAAAAATGATCTTGCTTTGAAATACACGGTTCTTCTTCTTGAACCATGGCAGGAAGTGCTGTTTGAGAAAATCCACATACATTATGGAGTTCATCTTTAGCGCCTTCAGGGATCCTAAAGGGGCCGACAATCTCTCTCCCCATGATTGCAGCCCAAAACATTACTCCACCTCCTCCTTGTTGGCGCTGTAGCCGTGTTTGCGTGGGGTGTCCATCAACCAGCCATCCTCCACTCCATCCATCTGGACCATCGAGCGCTGCACGGCACTCATCCGTGAACAAAACAGTTTTGAAATCAGTCTTCATGTAATGTTTGGCCCACTGGAGCCGTTTCTGCTTGTGTGAAGTGGATAGAGGAGGTCGACAGGATGGCGTATGCACAGCTGCAAACCTCTGAAGGACCCTGCATCTTGTTGTTCGGGGGACGTTGGAGGCACAAGCAGCTTCAAAAACTTGTCTGCTGCTATGACAAGGCTTTTTTGCCGCTGCTCTTTCAACCTGACGTAATTGCCTGTAGGAAAGAGTCCTCAATTTGCCCTTATCAGCACGCACACGTGTGTACTGTGAATCAGCTACATACTTCTTGATTGCCAAGACACTTCATCCTGATCATCGCACAATGTTGATTGTAGTCATGCCTTGACCTAAACACTCCACAATTTGTTGCTTCTCAGCAGCCGACACATCCTTTTTCTTTCCCATTTTGGCAGAAAATGTAGGCTGCTTAATAATGTGGGACAGCCTTCTTAAGTAGTCTTGCCTTTCATTGGACACCACTGCCAAACTAATTAGCACAGGTGTCTGCAATTGCTTACAGTGATATAAAGAGCCCTGACACACATCACCATCAATGAGTTTAACTGACAAACAAACAAATTCTTCCCTTATCACTCCTAAACACTTTTTGCATAATAATTTGGAACACAGTGTACATGTGCTTTTCCACAAAACACCAGTGGTTCACGTAGTGAATCTTAGAGTTCTAACTTGCCAACCGTGGTCTGTATGGAATTGTTCAATAAAGGGCCCAAAATTAAGATAACATAGATGGGAGAGGTCTCTATGAATAGGAATTCCTAAGTATTTGATACCCTGTGAGGGCCAGGCAAAGGGAAAGTTGAACTGGATGGAATCCTATATGGATTTGGGGAGGGAGACATCGAGGACCTCAGACTTCGCTGCATTGATTTTAAAATTTTACCATGTAACAAAGTGATCTATTTCAGCCATAACAGCAGGGATGGATATATGTGATTGAGTGATATATACTAGGACATCATCAGCAAATAGAGAGCACTTGTACTCGGTGCCTCCCACCTCAATCCACCTAATATTGGGGTTATGGCGAATTGATGAGAGCAGGTGCTCCGTCACTAGGATGTATAAGAGAGGGGACAGAGGACATCCCTACCTTGTCCCATTGGTGATTGTGAAAGGTGATGAAAATGTTCTGACGCACCCCCTGGGCCTTGGGACACCCGGAGCCGGACCCTTTTTGGTGGATGCTGGTGGTTGTAGTCTTCGTGGCGGCGACCCGATTCCGTGGCTCAGGGCGGTCAAACCAGTGGCGGAACTATTTATGTGGTTTTGATGTTTAAATGTCCGACTACGCCACCCGTGGATTGCGGTCAGAGTGAACCGCCGCTACAGGGCAGACCGCTGAGGCTGGTGTTGTGGGTGCAGCAGAGCGTAGCATAACTCCCCACGGGAGGAGTATAGCCTCAGGGCAGTGTATGCGGAGGATGGGGGTGATGGTGCAGGGCAGCAGCAGTAACGACACGGAGTCAGTGATGCAGTCCAGGGCCTTTACTCACAGTCCTTATTATCCAGACTACGTCTGCAGGTAACGGCTGCCCACGTCGTACTGTGCTCACCAGGTGAGGGGCTCAGACAACTCCCAGATAACTTTGGAGCACTTCACAGGACCCCCTTTGTGTGTCCTTTGTCTGGCCTTTCTTACCAACACTTCTGTCCGGCTGCCTCGGGCCTCCTCTTGGTAAACTTGGCGCCAGTTTCCCTGACCCTATGTGGTGCCTTCCTAGCGGGTGTAGCGAGGGGCTGCGCCACATAAAATGTCAGAGCCTCCGGTTTGTAGCTGAGGGTCGTTTCCTGCCTCCACTAGTTCGGGGACCGGTCTCCCCCTTTGGCCTGACCCCTCCACGCAGGTGGATTCGGGCGTGCGGTGGCGACTCGCCCGTCCGCACCCCTGGGATCCCTACATTCCTCGTTCCTGGAGCCTTCTCCGCTCCTCTTCCTTCCTTCTCCCTCTTCCAGGCCTGGGCCTCTGTTACTAGGCCCGCCTCCGGAGCAGAGCTCATGCAGAGCCCCTGCTCCCTGCCACTTCTGCTCAGATTTCTCTGCACTGAACTAAGATGGTGCCCACCTTTTATACTCCCTTCTCAATGCACCCAGGAACTGCTTCCTCCCTGCTCCTGCACTACAGGGTTCCCCTTCCTCAGTGTTCCCTCCCCCCACTCCAGCCAGGGACAGGGACTGTCGTGCCCATCTCAGGGGCATATTGGTCGCCCTGCCCCACGGCAATGTGGTGTAATGCATGCAGGTGTCGGGTCCTGATCCACACTCCATCCTTACCTGAGAGTGAGATATCACCGAGCAGACACTCAATGGGTCAATACTGGGGGTGTAGCATAGAGGGGAAGTACAGGCTGAACAGGCAGGGAGCTGGATAACAGTTAGGAGGGATAGAGGGAAGAAGTATAGGAAGGCTGGTTCAGAACCGGCATTATTGGAGCACGACAGATCCTCTGAACGCCGGTAGAGTGTATGCTCCAGTAATGAGGGGGAGGGGGGAAGTGTAGGGCAGGCAAGACAGGTTCTGGTAGTGGGTGACTCTATTATTAGGGGGACAGACAGGGCAATCTGTCACAAAGACCGGGATCGCCGAACGGTGTGCTGCCTCCCTGGCGCTCGAGTCCGGCACATCGCGGATCGGGTTGACAGGTTACTGGGTGGGGCTGGCGAAGACCCAGCGGTCATGGTCCGCATCGGCACCAATGACAAAGTGAGTGGTAGATGGAGGGTCCTAAAAAAAAGATTTCAGGGACCTAGGTAGGAAGCTTAGGGCAAGGACCTCCAAGGTAGTTTTCTCAGAAATACTACCAATCCCGCGAGCCACACAGGAGCGCCAACGGGAAGTTAGGAAGGTGAATAAGTGGCTAAAGAGTTGGTGCAAGGCAGAAGGGTTTGGGTTCATGGAGAACTGGGCCGACTTCGCGGTCGGCTACAGGCTCTACCGTAGGGACGGGCTGCACCTCAATGGGGAGGGTGCAGCGGTGCTGGGGAAGAAGATGGCTAATAGGTTGGAGGAGTTTTTAAACTAGAGACGGGGGGGGAAACCAAGGAAATAGGTGGGATGTGAGGCAAGCAAGGGGGAAGGGGAGAAGTGAATATAATGAGGATGGAGAGGGGGGTGGGGATAATACAGTTAGATCGTTAGAGAAGAATAGGATGCTAAATAACCCCAAAGTTTTATCTTGCATGCTGACCAACGCAAGAAGCCTGACCAATAAGGCGGATAAGCTGCAGGCGCTTATATCGGAGGAGATGTATGACATCGTAGGTATAACAGAGACTTGGCTAGACGATAGCTACGACTGGGCGGTAAATTTATTAGATTATAGTTTATTTAGAAGGGACCGGAAACAGGGGAAAGGCGGAGGAGTCTGCTTATATGTAAAGTCATGTCTAAAACCCAGACTAAGGGAAGATATAGGAGAGGGAGAAGAGGGGGTCGAGTCCATGTGGGTAGAGATAGAGGGAACTAAAAATAATAATAAAATATTACTGGGGGTCTGCTATAAGCCACCCAATATAACAGAGGAGAATGAGAATCTGCTATTAGGACAAATAGACAAAGTAGCAAAACATAATGAAGTGATTGTAATGGGGGATTTCAACTACCCGGATATTGACTGGGAAACAGAAACCTGTAGATCTCAGAAAGGAAAAAGGTTCTTGACAAATATTAAGGATAATTATCTCTCCCAACTAGTGCAGGAACCAACGAGAGGGAAGGCCGTGTTGGACTTAATATTGACTAATAGGCCTGATAGAATAACTGAGGTACAGATAGGGGGCACCTAGGTAATAGCGACCATAATATTATCGACTTCAAAATGCCCTTCAGTAGGGTTATCAATAAGGGAACAACAAAAACATTAAACTTTAGGAGGGCGAAGTTTGATCAGCTGAAAGAAAGCCTTCAACTTATTGACTGGGACAAAGTTCTTAATCAAAGGAATACGAATAGTAAATGGGAAACCTTCAAAAGAATTCTGAATACTCAGTGCGAGAGATATATACCGTATGGGAATAAAAGGGCCAGAAATAAGAGGAAACCAATATGGTTGAACAAGAACGTAAAAGGGGCGTTAAATAGCAAAAAAGAGGCATTCAAGAGATTAAAACAGGAAAACAGTAAGGAGGCACTAATGTGTTACAAGGAAAAATCGAGAACCTGTAAAAAACAAATAAAAATAGCGAAGGAGGAAACAGAGAGACGTATTGCTAGGGAAAGTAGATCAAATCCCAAACTGTTCTTTACGTATATAAATAGTAAAAGGATTAAATTGGATAATATTGGACCGATAAAAAGTGAGGAAGGCAAAATCATAGAGAAAGATGAGGATAAAGCTAATCTATTAAATAATTTTTTTTCGACAACTTTCACAAAGGAAATCGAACTAACAGGAGAAATGAGAAGTGACAAACTTAATCCTCCACTAAGTATGACAAATCTAACCCAAGCTGGGGTACAGAAACGCCTCAGTAACATTAAAATAAACAAATCACCAGGACCTGACGGCATACACCCACGGGTACTAAGGGAACTAAGTAATGTGATAGACAGACCGTTATATCTTATATTTAAGGACTCTGTTGAGACTGGGTCTGTGCCACTTGATTGGCGACAGGCGAATGTAGTGCCAATATTCAAAAAGGGAGCGAAAAGTGACGCCGGAAACTATCGGCCGGTGAGTCTGACGTCCGTTGTGGGCAAAATTTTTGAAAGCTTCTTTAAAGAGGCAATTACGGAGCATCTTGATGCTAATAATCTTTTAATCCAGAACCAACATGGATTCATGAGGAATCGCTCCTGCCAAACAAACCTGATTGACTTCTACGAGGAGGTGAGCTCTCGATTAGATCAGGGGGAACCAGTGGATGTCGTGTATCTCGACTTCTCAAAAGCGTTCGATAGCGTGCCACATAATAGGTTGGTATACAAAATGAGAATGATGGGGCTGGGGGAAAATGTCTGCAAGTGGGTAGCTAACTGGCTAAAGGATAGAAGGCAGAGGGTGGTTATAAATGGAATATACTCAGATTGGGTAAGCGTCACTAGTGGGGTGCCACAGGGGTCTGTACTAGACCCAATGTTATTTAATATCTTTATTAACGACATAGTCAACGGGATAAATAGTAAAATATCAATATTTGCAGATGACACAAAGTTATGTAAAACAATTAATACAAAAGAGGACAGTGCAGACCTACAGAGGGATTTGGATAAGCTGGGTAGGTGGAGCATTAAATGGCAAATGAGGTTTAACGAGGAGAAATGTAAGGTCATACATATGGGAAGGAAAAATGGAAGTCACCAGTACTCACTGAATGGGAAATCATTGGGGAATTCAGAGATGGAGAAGGACTTGGGCATCTTGATTGATAGCAAACTAAATTGGAGTGCCCAAAGTCAGGCCGCTGCTGTAAGAGCAAACAGGGTAATGGGATGTATCAGAAGAGGTATAGCTGCAAAGGATGAGAACATTGTTCTTCCACTGTACAAAGCACTGGTCAGACCACACTTGGAATACTGTGCTCAGTTATGGGCCCCAATATATAGAAAGGATATAAATGAGCTTGAAAAGGTACAAAGGAGGGCAACAAAATTAATAAAGGGAATGGAGGGACTGCATTACCCAGAGAGGCTGGCAAAACTAGGACTATTCAGCCTGGAAAAGAGAAGGTTGAGGGGGGACATAATAAATGTGTACAAATATGTTAGGGGACAGTATAGAGATCTTGCCCGGGATTTGTTCAAAAGGAGGGATATTACGGTAACAAGAGGGCACTCACTAAGACTGGAAGAGAAAAGGTTTCAGCACCAGCACAGGAAGGGGTTCTTTACGGTAAGAGCAGTGAGAATATGGAATTCACTGAGTGAGGAGACGGTAATGTCAGATTCACTACACCAGTTGAAGCGGGGACTGGATGCATTTCTAGACACCAGGCAGATTTCAGCGTATACTTAATAATAGAATAAAATAGTAGGTTGATACAGGGATTTATTCTGACTGCTGGTTTCAGAGTCGGGAGGGAATTTTTCCTCAGGTGAAGATTGGCCAAATCATTTGGGGTTTTTGCCCTCCTCTGGATCAACTTTAGCAATTACAGAACTAACAGGTCGAACTTGATGGACGCAAGTCTTTATTCGGCTTTACAAACTATGTTACTATGTTACTATGTTACCTCTGGGTGAGGTGCAATACGTCTGTAGCAACCGAGCCCTCAGGGTGCTACAGTTCCATTTATCTTCAGCCTAGGTGACGTATTGCGATACAGGGCCGTGATTTTGGCTATAAAAGGGTCCCCTAGACCCCTACCCCAAGCTTTTTAAGAGAATCATATATGGCGTGCCAGCAGACTAATTACAAATTTTTAACTGCATCTAGCCCAGGAAATACTTTGTGCCTAGTAGCAGTGTCTGCTAGTCAGCGGATTATCCCGGCTGTTAAGCAAGTTACACCACCTGTAGTTTAGACACTTAATTTTTTCAAAGGAAATGCTTCGGGACCATGGGATACTTAGTGAAGAGCATCAGGAGGCACCCCAAGGCATAGGGGCTGGGACTGGCAGTAGGATGCCTTGCGGTGGACAGCCGAGCTCGATCCTTATAAAAGCTTTTTAACTGCAGCAGCTTTAGTGGACGCTACTGGAGCTGGAATTACCGCGGCTGCTGGCATGAGACTTGCCCTCCAATAGATCCTTGTAAATGGATTTAAAGTGTATTCATTCAAATTAGAGAGACAATTTAAATTAAAAAGCTTAGAGCTGCCTCCACCACAGGGGGGCTCGCTCGACCCACCAGCGGACAGGCACCAGTATTGGGAGAGGGGGGCTGGCCGTCAGGGTTCACCGCGGCTCTGGCACAAACCCGGCGACACGGAGGTGGCACGGGCAGGAGCGGACTGGCCGTGTCGGCTTCTCACTTTTTGGATTTTAGAAGGGCATGACATGCCTATATCTGTGTCTCCCCCTCCTTTTACTCCTCCACCTCTTTTATTTTCACATGACTATATGTACTTGTCACTTTTCCATGTGTTAGTTATGTCTTCTGAGCAGTTTTTCAGCTTTTGGACACCTTTGAAGGTGTTTTCTATGTGTTTCTATGTGTTTTTGTTTGCCTGCCATTGGTTTTAACGGTGTTCGAAGGTGTTCGACGAACAGTTCGACGAACAGTTCGGCGAACACACGGGTGTTCGACGAACCGAACCGAACTCGAACACTACGGGGGTGGCTCAACACTAGTAGTTAACCAACTATTTCACAATTTTTTTTTAAGATTTAATCATCTAATATCAGATGCAATATCTAGTGCTCACAGATACCAGTAAAATACAAAAACTATTCTAATGTATCCACATTCAGAAAGATAGGGGAAATAATTATACCTTCCGTGTGTAATTAAAATTCCTATATCATTTATAGACTGATGATTACTGATCTTAACCTAACAATTTTAATCCAACAGTAGCTCTAATTACAGAAAGGGAGGGGAATAGATTTCTAAAGAACACAAAAGCCTATAATTTAGAGGGACACAGTGGGCCAGCAAGTTGACATCTGTGAATTATGCAAATAAGCGAAAAAACAGTAATGTCCTATTGAACAGGCTGTAGACAGACAAGATAGTAGACACCAGAAAGTGAAGGAGAGTGAAATTACACTTTTTTTCTGATAATTATTAATGTTGGGAGGCAACTATTCCCATGGTGCATTTTTTATGGAAGAGTACTTTGTTTTGGCTTGTCTGTTCAAGTGGAAACCGAAGTGTAAATTAAAAAATGGCATGCTGTGCTTTTGGAGTGGCTGCTGTTTTCTATGCCAGGACGAAAGACTGCATAGAGGGCAACATGTCATTGCTCTAGAAGCCCAAATGCTCTTTTTAAACCCCTGTGCAGTGTAGTAGATGATATAATGTTGCTTGTTAAACATAGATTATAAATAATGATACAAACAGCATAAAAATTTTACCAGATCGACTTTTCTTCCAACCTGAGTTGGAGCTACCACCTGCTCTTTAGAATTTGAACACCAGAGAATGAATCTTCTCTAATTATTAATTACGCAGAAATTTTGTCTCAATGGAAAAATACTTCTCTTTGCTTGAAGTTTAAGTCAATTTATTTGGAATTGTATTAACTAACATATGCCTGGCACAGCAATTGACTCTCTCTATGAATACATATATTATGAGCAAACAATATGGAACTGGAAAAAATCCAGAGCTCATTGAATGTCTTCATAATGCATCTGTGTATGAAGTAAGAATCATAATTTTTTAAATGTGCAGCTGATGCACACCTTCTTAGCATTAGCTTTATTCATAAGAAGTTTCTCTGCCACGCCATCTATTTCACAAAACTACAGGTAATGTAAATGGCTTATTGCATAGATAGAAAAATATATATTTTTTACCTGACAGCTTTAATAGATGTGAGGAATGCCTGTTTTTCCAGCATTCCTCACATGTATTAAAGCTGTCAAACAGTCGCAAATCATGTTCACGGAGCTAGGAAAACGTAACGCCCGAGCACGCTGAAGATAATAAGTGCTTGCCAGAGCATGCTTGTAAATCTCGAGCAACGAGCATGCTCGCTCATCACTAACTGCTAGGTCATTTTTACTATTCAGTAATCCCAATGCTCAATCATCATTACTAGCAGTATGATTGTCCAGTTCTGTACAATTATGGTGATACCAAACTTGTGCTTTTAATTTTTTATTTAAATTGTGCAAAAAAATTATACATTTGTTAAAAAAAATTTAGCTTATGTTACAATTTTCCAAGACTTGTAATGTTTTCATTTTTACATTGAAGGAGCTGTGTGAGAACTTGTTTTTATTGAATGGTGAGCTCACATTTTCATTCATACCATTTTCAGTAAGATATGACATTTTCATCGTTTCTTATTACATTTGTCGGGGCAACTAAGAAAACATGATTTTGATGTTTAAATTTTTTTGCTTTATAGCATTTACCAATCAGTTTATGTAAGCCCTTCACAACTTATGACGTATCTGTGGCACCCCACGGGTCCGGTTGCCACAGTGGCATTGCCTCCCTCACAAGGGGTGATGCCATGCCTGGAAGCAAGCAGGGGTCCCCTAATCAGGTATACTAGCATGCAACACTTTCCTGGCTCCAGACCAGCAAGGGGAGCTCCTCCCCTTAGCAACTGGGATTTGGAGGCGGGTTTAGTTAGTTAGGGAGAGGAATTGAATACAGGACAGCGAAGAGGAAAGACCTGGGGAGTGGAGCTGCATGGCAGTTCACCCAAGAGAGGAGAGTAGAAGTACCGGACACCGGAGCCGGAGGTTGTGGGGCACTGAAGGCCAAGCAGCAGAAACCGGAGGGCAAGAGACTGCAGGACTCCTGGCCCCATCAGACGCCCGGAAGCTCAGCAGCACATAGGGCCCAGCACCGCCAAGTGGGAGCGACACTCCAGGAAGGCCCGAGCTGCCTGCCATATGGGTGAGCACAAAGACGTTTTACTCAGGGATGAGGGCCACAGTACAGATATAAGCAGCAGGGCCAAACCACCACAAGTAAAGATAAGAGGAAACTGCCATTAAGCTGTGGGCTGGTCATTATCTGCGCTATCCCCTGCACTACACTGCACAGCAACATCTATCACATCACCACTTCCTGCCCTGGAGCTAAGCTCTGCATGTGGAGAGCTGAACCAACTCTGCTGCGTCACCATCAGCTCCAGAGGATCTGCACTGGAGCGGCGGCTCCATATAGCCGCATAGCACAGGTGGCGTGACTAACATTTATATAAAAACTATAATCCCCTTTCAATAATCCCCCTTTTATTGACCGCCCTGGGTCACGGACCGTGTCACCGCCACTGTCACATCCCCTGCACTGACTGGCCCGGCACCGAGTACCCCACGGCCCAGGGGGGCGCGTCATATCTATATGTCAAATGTCGTGTCTCCCACTTCGATGCTGGCTCCGGTGCGGAGCATGTATTTTTTCAGGCACATAACAGCTGATCTGATCAGCTGTCATGTGCCCCTAACAGCCGCAGGTTGAATCGCGATCCACCTGCAGCTGGTACACATGTTAAAAGACGCTGTCAATCTGACAGCGGAATTTAATATGCCAGCGCTGGAAGTGCATCATAAGACCCGCCCATCGGTGCCCCTGTCACATGATTGCAGGGTGCCAAAGGGTTGGCATCACAACCTGGGGTCTGCAGGAGACCACTGTGGTTGTCATTGTGGATCTGCTATGAGCACCGTCCCATGGCTGATGCTCGTAGAGGGTGATCAATTTTGCTACAAGTAGCAAGGCTGAATCCCTGCTATGCATAGCACAAGCGATCAGATGATCACAGCTTCAAGTCTCACACACATCAGAAAAGGGTTAAAAATATATATATTTTTTAAACATGTTTTTTATTTCCCTTAGGCGACTTGAACCTATGATCATTAAATCTCTTAAACTATACACTGCAATACCAAAATACTGCAGTATGTAGTAAAAATTATGGTCTTCTATAAAGGCCAGCCAAGACAGGCATGGTTACATTCATCTGTTTTCCAGTTGCTATGGTAAATCATCACAATGGGCACATTGAAAACTTCCCAGGACCAGCGCTGAAGTCAGAGATAATACAGGCGTTATCTACCAATATGTCCAATGTTGAGGAGGGGTTAAGACTGTATAGT
Source organism: Phyllobates terribilis (assembly GCF_046119375.1). Lineage (NCBI taxonomy): Eukaryota > Metazoa > Chordata > Amphibia > Anura > Dendrobatidae > Phyllobates > Phyllobates terribilis. The sequence continues at coordinate 846,479,278 of NW_027362761.1, forward strand.
CTAAATTTGCATACTCCAAGAATTAGAAAGTATTGAAAGAAAGTATTGATAAATATGCCTCTCTGTGTTTCTTTTAAATTTATACAGTACATTGTACTGCAGTGCTTTAGTATTGTAGTATATTGTGAAATTGACTTTCGCTTATGAAGTCCAGCCACACTTTCAGTAGGCTATGGTGTTGTCATCTCAAGCCATTTGTACCCTGTAGTGTTGAGCGAGTACTAAAATGCTTGGGTGCTCGAAGCTCTGGCCGAGCTCGCCGTGATACTCGGGTGCTTGACCCGAGCAACGAGCCCAATGTTAGTCTATGGGAGACCCGAGCATTTTTGCGGCGGCACCTCCGGCAGTCTTTTAAAAGCCTAACAAGTGCCCAAAATGATAGTGACAGTGTTCAAATGACAAGGGGACAGCATGGGGATCGCCCCAGGAAGCATCTATGACCCCCAGGTCACTGCTCTCAACAACGTGGTCAGAGGTATTAAGCCACTTTTAAGGGCTCACAATAAAACATTCAAAAACGAAACTGAAACTGCTTTCCTGTGAAATATGTTAAGGAAGTTCCTTTCCAGGGTAAAGACTTGGGTATAAGGTAAAATAAATAACCCCCCCAAAAAAATACTCCTCCACACTTTGGGCTATGTTCACAAGTTGCATTTTTTATGCGTTTTTGCACTTTTGTATTGCTTTAAACCGTGACAAAAGCATTCACCGGGAAATGTCATTTTAACATTTTACAATCTTATCTGGCCATGTGCTGTGTGACACATGCATACAGTGCTGAAAAGACATGGGAACAGCTTGAGGAAGACCCCTGGAAGCATCCGACACCCAGGTCACTGCCTAAAAGTGTGCCCATCAGAAGTCGTCCTTGCCGCATCAGAGGATGCAGACTTGCAACTATCCCCGTGCAACTTCTTGTCCCAGGGCAGTGTTCAATTGTACGTCCCCCATTCTTTGCAATGCAAGAGCAAATATGCAGCCAACCACCCACCCCCAGGCTGCAATACAAGACAGCTTGCTTGCTTGCACTTGAAATTGGGACTTTTAGGCATGTGGAGGCGGAATCTGGCCACCACCTCATGGCTGTGTTGGCGGCCTGGAATCCATACTCAGTCCCCAGCCGCCCGGCGGCCGGGTGTCCACACTCGGCCCCTAGCCGCCAGGGGGCGGCCGGGTGTCCATACTCGGTCCCCAACCGCCCCACGGCCGGGTGTCCACACACGGTCCCCAGGGGGCAGCCAGGTGTCCATAAACGGTCCCCAGCCGCCCCTATTTCTCCTTGGAACATCCACACACATACTTTTCTTAGCCCGGCCTGCTTTAGGGCAGCATTGGACGAGCCCACCAGAGAACCAGACTCCTTGGGTGTGCCCTGGCTTCACCATCAGGGGAGTTGAGAGTGCCAAGGTGAGAAGCATGATGATGATGATAGAAGTTAGCATCTGCTTTGTTTTCTTGGAATGCAAGTGTATGTATGTTGTAGCGGCTAGGCCTGAGGTGGTCAGCGTTTTGGCGCATATCCTACCCCCTCCGAGGATTGCTGGATGTTTTCCTGCTACTATCCCATTTCTATGACTCCCGTTAAAACAAAGCTTCAGGTGATAAATGATGGATGAGGTAGTGGCAAAGGAGAAAGTGAAAGGTACTTGTTCCTCCTGCTCATCAATATCAGGCCAGTCAACCACATATGTCTTGTAGGATATGTTTCTGTAACAAAAGGAGCGGATCGGCTACACAGTTATAGGGCATACAGTGAGTGCAATGCCTACCAAAAATTTTGAGGCACTCCAATGCCCCTTGGAAATGACATGGAGGCATAGGGCCTTAACTAAACCGTTTTTTCCATTTATAGCAACTGGGTCTCCTGTACACTGTTGGCCTAAGGAGTGAATGGAAGGCTTTCCAAAAATTATGAGGAACTGCAATGCCCCTTGAAACAGACATGGATTACAGCGTACTAAAAACCTTCTACCCATTATTTGGGAGTGGGTCTCCCTTAGTTTTCACCTCTGCATTGAAAAGCAAAAGCTGACTAAAATTAGGAGGAAATGCAATGCCCATTGGAAGAGTCGTGGAGGTTAGAGGTAACTAAAAACAACATTTCAATGCCCCTTGGAAGAGCTGTGGAGTTCAGAGTGGCTTAAGAAGATGCGGCGATCCGGTTACTTACTACCTGTGCCTCCGAATAGTGTCCCCCTATTGGGCTGCTTCTGGGAAGGAGCATACTATATAGATCGCTGTTTGCCCATGGGGTGGACCAGATCCTGCTCACTATTTGAGGCGTTTAGTTGCTTCCTCAATTGGGTTGTAATGGACGTTTCTAAGGGGGCACATATTATCCATTACCTCGACAACTTCTTATGCCTGGCCCAAAAGATTCGCCACAGTGTGAATACACGCGGTAGTCCACTTGTGAGAAGGAGAGAGCTGGAGGGAGAGCGGACACCACAGAGCCGAGGGGTTAGATGGAGAACGGAAGAAGGAATGAGGGCGAGGGAGGTAAGGGAGTACAGTGGAAGGCCGACCTAAGCTCCCCCACTTTCCTGCTGGGCGGGGAACAGCCCTGGGAAGAAAAGCCACTTGAGCATCCCTTTGAGGTTACGGGCGCGAGCGGGGAGAGGGACTACACTGGAGTGCGAAGCCGACACGGCCAGTCCGTTCCTGCCCGTGCGACCTCCATGTCGCCGGGTTTATGCCAGAGCCGCGGTGGACCCTGATGGCCAGCCCCCCTCTCCCAATACTGGTGCCTGTCCGCTGGTGGGTAGAGCTCCCCCGCGGTGGGGGGGGGAGTAACATCTGCAGAAGAAAGACCATCTTCCAGCCAAACTAAGATGTCTACTTCTTTTCGTGGACAATGTGATACGATCCCTTTCTTACGGACACGCCCATCGCTACAAATTACAGATGAGGCACAAAAACAGCAGGTGCTTCAACGGATATCAAGTGCTCCTTCAATTGGGTTCTCCTCAACCTCAACTTCAACATCACAAATACTCCAGTCCTCAGAGGTGTCACCCCAATCGGATTTGCTTCCTCACAGCTCCCAAGTCTCCAGCTGACCGTCTGAGTATGGGGTAACACAGATGGTTGAGTCTGCACAGCTGTTTACTCATAATATAGCCTGGGAAAGGGAGGTCTGCTCAAGAGCTTCTGTTAATCCACACGAGGAAATGATCTGCACTTATGCCCAGAATCTTCGAGTCGGATCCAGGACCAGATGAAGAAGGTTCTGAGCATAATGTAGACCCTCGCTCCCAAACTGTAACTCCTGTTGGTGGAGACAATGATGAAGATGATGTTGAGACTCAAATACCTGATTGGAGTGACAACTTAACTTTTCGGTCAGGGCAGGAAGGTTGGCTCTGAGGACGACGGGTGTGAGCACACACAGAGTGATGACGACGAGGTTCGAGATCCCACTTACTGTCAACCCACAGTCAGCCTGTCGATGAGGTCAGCAGAGGAGGTGGAGGAGGAGGCTAGTGACGACGAGGTTAGGTTGTGCCTCCCTGGACAGAGACGGAGTACTGGAAGCACGTCAACAACTGCATCCTCAACGACAACTCTGCCTCTGATCACAAGTCGTGGTCGCTCTTCAGGTAGCATGGGCTCTAAGCCTTGCATAGCCTGGGCATTTTTTCAGATGTATAAGGATGACTCAACTCGTGCTATCTGTAATATTTGTCACCAAAAACTAAGTAGAGGCCAAAAAATCCATAGTTTGAGTACTTAATGCATGAACCGTCACATGGATATGAAGCATAAGTTGCAGTGGGAAGCTCACTGTGCTACAATGCGGCCTAGCGGGCCGGGCCAAACACCGTCTGCCCCATCTTGTGCATCCACTGCCTCTTCATCCTCTGTGACTGGGGGGACAGCAGTCGCACATGTTTTTGGACGCAGACCTGCCACCTCTTTACCCGCAACAGCCAGTGTGATTGGCAGGTCATCATTTCATTTGGAAGTGGAAACACCAGCTGGTGTTGAGCGCTCTCCGACATCGAGAGCACCACCTTTGGATCAAGGCAACCAAACTTTTCCGCCTGCATCTTCCTCACAGACCGCCAGTTTGCCGGGGACACCTTACTCAACCCCGTCTAAGCACAACAGTCAGCCTTCGGTCCCTCAGATGTGGACAAGTAAAAGACCATTTCCTCCTAGCCATGACAAAACTAAGAGGTTGAATTTCACCATCTGCAAGCTGTTGGCTACAGAAATGCGGCCCTTCCGCCTGGTGGACACAGAGTGTTTTCGAGACCTTATGTCCGGTCGCAGTGCCCCAGTACCAGATGCCCAGTCGGCACTACTTCTCAAAGAAAGGTGTGCCTGCGCTACACCAACATGTCGCACACACCGCTTCTTTGAGACTAGATGGCCTTTTTTGAGACTAGATGGCCTTCTGCAGAGGGAACAGTTGCTGTGTGCTCACTTCCGCTGTTCGCATCCCGAAGCTCAATGACTTACATCTCTACAGAAGTCTTTGGGCCTGCCAGTTCACCGGCTGAAATGCGATGTGCTGACACGGTGGAATTCAACTCTGCACATGTTGCAGCGACTGTGGCAGCACCGACAAGCCCTGGTGCAATACATTCAGACGTATAGCCTGGGCCAACGAGATCCAGAGGTGGGGCAAATCATGCTGCAGTAGTGGTCTCAGATCAGGGACCTATGCACCCTTCTGCACAGTTTTGAAATGGCGATGAAGATGTTTAGTGCTAACGATGCCATTATCAGCATGACTATTCCGGTGACTTACATGCTGGAGCACCTGTTAAACAGATTTCGGAGTCAGGTGGTGGGACAAGAGGAGCTGGAGGAAGTAGAGGAGGAGTCGCATGCAGAAGGGCTAACATCTCCAAGGTCCAGACGTTCGTCAGCACCAAGGCGGCAGGCATGGGAGGGTGGGGAAGAGGGATTAACCAGGGCACATGGTAGCAGCCAAACTGTTGAGGAAGGTGCAGGAGCCGAGGAAGAAGTGGAGGACGAACTGGCGATGGGCATGGAAGACTCATCAGATGAGGGAGACCTTGATCACATTTCTGTTGTGTGAGGTTGGGGGGAGAGGGCAGAGGAAGGGAGCATGATTCTTGCCTCGCTACCAACACAACAAGGACTTGGTCCTCCTGGATGCGCAAGACACATGAGTTCCTTCTTGCTGCACTACCTGCAACATGACCCTCGGATTGTCAGAATTCTAAGTAATCCCGACAACTGGGTTTCCACACTCTTAGATCCCCGGTACAAAAGTAAATTTGCCGAAATAATTCCTGCCATAGAAACGGATTCACGCATGCAGGAGTATCAGCAGAGGCTGTTGCAGAATCTTACATGTGCTTTTCCACAAAACACCAGTGGTGCACGTAGTGAATCTCACAGTTCTAACTTGCCAACCGTGGGAGTGTCGAGTCTTCATCACTCAAACCGTAACAGTAACACCACTTTTTTAGACCATCCTTTGCAAGGCCACAGGAGACAAGAAGTCTGACACATAGTCAATGCCTAGAGAGTATGGTACAGGAGTATCTCCAAGTGAACATTGAAGCCATGACTGTGTACTGGACCGTTGCTCATTTTGGGCTTCTAATCTGGAAAAATATCCGGAGCTCGCCACTCACGCCTTGGAGATCTTGTCATGCCCTGCAGCCAGCGTTCTCTCTCAACGTGTGTTCAGCGCTGCTGGTGGTGTGCTGACAGATAAGCGCACGTGGCTGTCCACTGAGAATGTAGACAGACTCACGTTCATAAAGATGAACAAATCATGGATCTGCAAGGACTTTTCTACCCCTGTGTCATCCTGGGGAGACTAAAAGCTTGAGAATTTGGTAAAATCACCTCACCAACCGTTTTAAGCAACTCTGGGGCAATTGATGCCACTTAAGTGGTGTCTGTGCCACAATTTTTGGAAAAAATGGAGACTCTTTTTGGATCTCCCTTGCTGTGTCAATTCCTGGTGGGTTGGGTCGCTCCCCCCCCCCCTTTTCACCGTAAGAAACTACATACACTATGGCTTGGGGTAACACAGATGGTTGAGACTGAAGAGTTGTTTACTCAGAGGTCTGCTCCAAAGCTTCAGTGTCTGCTAGTCAGCGTAGTAGCCCAGCTCTGAAGCAAGCTACACCGCCTGTGTATCTAATAAGAATTTTTAACTGCATCTTGCCTAGGCAGACTGTGGGGACCCCCAACCAAACCCAGATGCTCAGCAGCCCTACCGCCCCCCTTTCCTTGACAATACAGTAATGTAAATCTTACAACTGGATGGGTGAGGATCGGTCACAGCTTTATTACCTCTTTATACTCATTCCATTAGAAAGGCATTTTATTTCTAAAATAATTCAGCTTGTTGCAGCATGCCCTGTGTTTCCACACCGGCAAGTTGGCCAACAAGTGTAACTCTCCAACATGTCCTTTCTATTTCCAGGCCATGGAGGATCCTGCGTACTCGTATACAGGACTCTGACCCCCATCCATCACTTTTAACGTTTTTTCCACTCCGTCCTGGAGTCCTGACAGGAATATGTCCAGTCCAATATCCATTAAGTGAACACCGTCGGGCCGTATGAGGCCTGCTTTATCTCCTTCCAGTTGTCGGTGTCGTATCACTACACCACCTCTGTTTCTTCTAAATTTTGCCATCTGAATATTTATTACCCGCCTTGTCCGTTCGATGGCCGTTATGTCTCGCTCACCTTGCCATACCGCTATCGGCACAATCTCTGACCATACTATAGTTAGTTTTGTGAAAAATTCTCTGAAGCGCTCAGTGTCTAGTTTCATTATTGCCATTAGTTCTGCGCTCTTGTGATGACCTATGTCGTTTCCCCCGGCCTTTATAACTAAGATGACCGGACCTCTTGCCTCTCTCCCTACCTTGATTACCTCCATTAGTACCTGTGGCCATTGCAGGCCTCTAAGACCTCTCCAGTTAAAATATGTGTTATGAAACTCTAATTTCCTCACGCCTGGGTGAACTTTTGCCATTTTTTCTGCCCAATATATATACGAGTGGCCTATCACCCACACTGTTGGCTTAGCGTCACCTGTAAAAGAAACAAACCACGTTAGGATAACAAGTCCAGTCTTATGTATCTCGCCAAACACGTGGATCGCCATCTCCCTATTCTTTGAACTACCGTTTCTGACAGTCCTGCTCTTGCTGCTTCCGTGGCCGCGCCTATGCGGATTGAGTGTGTCCCGTAATCTTTGGGATGGTTCCCTGCCGATGTTAGGCATTTATTAAATATAGCTTGGAACTGGTATCTTGATAATGGCGTTCCATCAATGTGTGATAGGAAGAAATTACTTTGTGATCTGATGGTTAGATATGTTTTTACTATTGTTACCCGACTCAGTGTACCGTTTGTGGGTTGTAGAAGTACCCAAGTGCCCCTGCCCGCTGGAACTGTTTTCGATTTGCGTATGCATAGACGTATTGCATTATTGGCTATGACTACGTCCTGGTGTAATAAGCCTCCACTGGTGGTAATTTTGGATTGAGGGACTAATTCGCTTATGCATAGCGCCCCGAAGAAGGTGATCGCAAATGCAGTAGACAGTAGTGTTGCTTCAAATTGTGAGTGTCATGTTAATGGTGTTAGGGATATGATGAGAAATCAGTTTTAGTGACACGGGACGGGCCGTCTACACTCCTGACTTGGCTCACCACTTTTCCACCCTTTTATGGATTGTCTGATGATGAATCTTTGTCACACCTCCCCAATTCAGTTGTTGGAAGTGAAATGCTACTCCGGTTAGACACCGCTGCGCTGACGCCCCTGATATGCCCCTCATCATTAGCTGGTGGAGAAATTCTATGGTGACTTGTGATCTGGCTTGTTCACATTGGTCAACTCGTCTGCCTGCTACTAGTCGTGTCCGCTCTTCCCATGGCTTACCGTATGCTTGCCACGTAACTGACACTCTGATAAATGGCATCAACTATTCGCCACTAGATCCCATAGGGAGGGTGGGCAACTGTTGCCCGATGGGTGGGCATTGGGGAGGAGCTCTGTGAAAATCTGCCAATTGAATTGTGATAAAGCGTTAGCAGCAGCGTTAGACGCCTCAGCTTCGTGGCTAGCACGGACCCATACATTGTGTTTTAGGCACAGGAATGCTAGCCGGTGTAGTAGGCCTAGCACTGGGAGAGACGATGATGCCATCTTATTAATGCAGTGCGCTAGGCTGGTGTTTTTTGTAATGAAGCGTATATTTTTGTTAGCCAGGCGCGCCCCATATTTCTATTGCTACCACTATTGGGAAGAAAAATTATTTTCCGGGCTAGATGCAGCTAAAAATTATTATTAATTTCAAAGCTGGTGGAGCTTGGTATAGATGGCCTAATACAATGAGTACCACACACTGCTACTATGCCCAAAATTATTTTCCGGGCTAGATGCAGCTAAAAATTATTATTAATTTCAAAGCTGGTGGAGCTTGGTATAGATGGCCTAATACAATGAGTACCACACACTGCTACTATGCCCAAAATTAATTTCCGGGCTAGATGCAGCTAAAAATTATTATTAATTTCAAAGCTGGTGGATCTTGGTATAGATGGCCTAATACAATGAGTACCACACACTGCTAATATGCCCAAAATTATTTTCCGGGCTAGATGCAGCTAAAAATTATTATTAATTTCAAAGCTGGTGGAGCTTGGTATAGATGGCCTAATACAATGAGTACCACACACTGCTACTATGCCCAAAATTATTTTCCAGGCTAGATGCAGCTAAAAATGATTATTAATTTCAAAGCTGGTGGAGCTTGGTATAGATGGCCTAATACAATGAGTACCACACACTGCTACTATGCCCAAAATTAATTTCCGGGCTAGATGCAGCTAAAAATTATTATTAATTTCAAAGCTGGTGGATCTTGGTATAGATGGCCTAATACAATGAGTACCACACACTGCTAATATGCCCAAAATTATTTTCCGGGCTAGATGCAGCTAAAAATTATTATTAATTTCAAAGCTGGTGGAGCTTGGTATAGATGGCCTAATACAATGAGTACCACACACTGCTACTATGCCCAAAATTATTTTCCGGGCTAGATGCAGCTAAAAATTATTATTAATTTCAAAGCTGGTGGAGCTTGGTATAGATGGCCTAATACAATGAGTACCACACACTGCTACTATGCCCAAAATGTTTTACATGGCTAGGTGCAGTAAAAAATTCTAATTACATACACAGGTGGTGTAGCTTGCAACACAGATAGGCTACTCCACTGACTAACATACAGTGCAAGAGGCCCAAAAGGATTTGCTTAGCTATATTTAGCCAAATGCTGTGAAAAACACTTGCACAGCACTAAAACAGACCTGCCTGGCAAAAAGTCCTAGGAAATGCTGTAACCTAGCCCTCAAAAGGGCTGCAATTACAACTAGTCCCTACTCCCAACCTATCTATCTATTTAAGAGCAAATTCGCTTGCAATTCACTCAGTTAATAAGTATAGTGCCCACAGCGGCAGCGGTGCCGTCTAACACTCAGCTGCAGCAGTGAGAAATTGTTGGCGACGTGGAAGATGGCTGGGTTGCATGTGTGCGCTGCTGATAGGCTGACAGACTGCACCTCCCCACTGTAAATGCGGGAAAGAAAAAAAAAATGGAGATCTTCATTATTTCTGCAAAGATCCATCCCCTACCCCTCCCCCCACCCATTGTACACTCAAATTGTGTATTAACATTGATTAACAGCATTACTGTGAAAAAATCCAGTTATGATTTTGGTGCACGAACAGTTATCGAACATAACCTCGAACAGCCGGATTTTTTTCAAATCGTTCGTGTTCGTCGAACGGCTCAAACACCGCCCAAAACAGCTCGAATTTGAGATTGGCGAACAGTTCGAGTCGAACACCGCTCATCTCTGCTTCCAAGCAAAAGCTGCCAAAAATTAGGACAGAGGAACTTGCAAAGCCCCTTACAAGAGCCATGCAGTACAGCATATTATAAACATTATTCCCATTATTGGGGAGTGGGTCTCCCATAGTATTTGCTTATGCCTTCCAAGCAAAAGCTGCCAAAAATTAGGATGGAGGAACTTGCAATGCCCCTTACAAGAGCAATGCAGTACAGCATATTACAAACATTATTCCCATTATTGGGGAGAGGGTCTCCCACAGTGTTTGCTTATGCCTTCCAAGCAAAAGCTGACAAATATAAGGACGGAGGAACTTTCAATAATGGCAACATGGACCACGGTCACCCTGCTGGTATAGTGGTGGTGGAGGCTGAGGATAAGAAGATTAAACAGCCGAAACGAGGAAGCGTATACCCATGTGTGGGTGTGAAGCGGTGCATGTGAATACACCTCCCGAAACAACACAGTGGATTTGACTTTATGTTACTCTGCTGTCATTTGGTGGTGATGAGAAGTCTGGCCCAATCCAGCCCTTGTTCATTTTGATAAGGGTCAGCTTGTCAGCATTGTCAGTTGACAGGCGTTTGCGCTTATCAGTTATAATTCCCCCACCGGCACTAAGAACACGCTCCGATAACACGCTAGCGGCAGGGCAGGCCAGGACTTCCAAGGTGTACAGAGTGAGTTCATTCCAAGTGTCCAGCTGGGATACCCAATAATTAAAAGGCACAGAGGAATCACGGAGGACGCTGGTACGGTCGGCAAGGTACTCCCTCACCATCTTTTGAAACATTCCACTCCTTGTGTGAGTACCCCGCGCCTCAGGGCCTGTAAGCTGGGCGGGTCTAAGAAATCTGTCCCAGAACGTTGAGTGTTCCCCTGCCTCTGCTGGATTGGAGTTGCCTCTCTCTCACTTGTACTCTTTGGTTGGTCAATGAACTGTGACCTCTGCCGCTAGCGTGTTCAGATGGGAATTTTTTTAACAGCTCTGCAGCAAGGGCCTTCTGGTACTGCCCCATTTTTGTAGACCTCTCCACCTCAGGAATAATAGAGTGAAAGTTCTCCTTGTAGCGGGGGTCTAAAAGTGTCACCAACCAGTAATGACTGTCACCCAACATTTTGACAATGCGAGGGTCACAGTTAAGGCAGCGTAACATAAAGTCAGCCATGCGTGCCAGACTGGTAACGGGCAAGACTTCCGTGTCCTCACCAAGATGACGACTGACCATGCTTTACTCCTCCTCCTCCTCCTCCTCCTCCTCCCCCCTGTCCTCAGACCACCCACGCTGAACCGACTGTATGACAGTTGTACAGGTACTACCGTCTTCAGCGCATGAAACAAGCTCCTGACCTTCCTCCTCCTCCTCCTCCTCTCACCTTCTCTCCCTCACTGTCCCCCAATGCACGTTGGGATGAGATGAGGCTGGGCTGTTTGTAATAGACTGCTACGGCTTCTTCATCCATCTCATCATACTCTGGCTGCAATGCCTCCTATTTAATTCTCTGCAGAGAGCGTTGCAAAAGACAGACACGTGGAATGCGGACGCTTGGTGGACTATTCAAAGTTTGTCAAGATGGTACATATGTCAGACATTCAGGTCCACTCCTGTGGGGAGTCTGACCTGAAAATCGACGGCCTTGTCGCAGCTGGTACTCCACAACTGCTCTCTTTTGCTCACAAATCCTTTGCAACATGTGGGGGGTAGAGTTCCAACATGTGGGGACATCACACACCAGTCGGTGTGACGGAACCTGCAAACGCTGCTGCAACACAGCAAGGGCGGCGGAAGCTGTAGCCGACTTGCGAAAATGAGCTGACAGGTGGCATACTTTGACAGGCAAATATGGCAACTCGGGGTACGATTTAAGAAACCGCTGAACCACGAGGTTAAGCACATGAGCCAGGCATGGTACGTGTGTGATCTCGCCTCGCCTCAGAGCCGCCACCAGGTTACGGCCATTGTCATACACGACCATGCCTGGATGTAGGTTCAGCAGTCTCAGCCACAGATCTGCCTGCTCTTTAACAGCTGTCCACAACTCACAACCAGTGTGAGGTTTCTCACCTAAGCTTATGAGTTTCAGCACAGCCTGTTGCCGCTTGGCGGAGGCAGCACTGCAGTGCTTTCAGCTTGTAACTGATGTGGTGATATCTGAGATGGAGGCTGAACATGAGGAGGAGGAGGAGGATGATGCGCAGGAGCTGTACACTGTGGGGGCAACTCTGACTGACATAGGGCCCGCCATCCTCGGTGTGGGGAGGATGTGTTCCGTCCTAAGGTCCGATTGGGTCCCGGCTTCCACTATGTTTATCCAGTGTGCCGTCTGGGAGATGTACGATCCCTGGCCACAAGCACTTGTTCACGTGTCCATTGTCAGGTGGACTCTCCCAGTAACTGCGTTGTTGAGGGCACGGCAGATGTTTTTGGACACGTGCTCGTGTAGTGCGGGCATGGCACTCCGCGCAAAATAGTGTCAGCTGGGGACCGAGTACCGAGGGACAGCCACCGCCATAAGGTTGCGGAAGAATTCCGTCTTCACCAGCCTAAAAGGCAGCATTTCCAACGCAAGCAGTCGTAAAATGTGCGAATTTATGACTGTGGCCTGTGGGGCAATAGCTGCGAATTTCCGCTTTCGTTCAAAGGTCTGGGATATGGACAATTGAACGCTGCGGTGGGACGTGGACGTGGACGTTGATGCTGTTTCTTGAGAAACTGCCATAACAAGTGAAGACTGAGAGGAGGGGGCATCGTTACATGCTATATGGACAGGGGATTGCCTTGCACACACAACAAGGGGGGTTCTATTGCACACACAACAGTGGAAGAAGCAGTGGTGACACTCGCTGACACTGGTCGTGGACCCTGGGGTTCGCCCCACAAAGTCGGGTGCTTTTCTGCCATGTGCCTGATTATGCTGGTGGTGGTCAGGCTGGTAGTTTTGTCACCCCTGCTGATGCTGGCATGGCAGGTGGTACAAATGGCCTTTTGGGGTTATCAGCAGAGTCTTTAAAAAAATTCCACTCTCTGGAAGACCTACAGGTGGTACTGGCTACGTCCCTCTTGTAAGTGTTACGGGGAACTGTTGCCCGCCTTCTGTGTGCGGCCACCACACTGCTTCTTCCTGCCTGTTGGGGTACTCTGCCTCCCTCCCCCTGTGTGCTGCTGGCCTCACTCTGCGTGTCCTCCTGCCACATTGGGTCAGTTACTAGATGATCCACCACCTCCTCCTCTTCCACTTGCGCACCACGAACCTCCTCCTCACTTCCTGGCAATTGTGTCTCGTCATCGTCCACCTCTTGTGACAAATTGCCAGCGTCGACTTCCTGTGTCCGTGGCAGTTCAAATATTTGGGCATCGCTACATGGGATCTCCTCTTTCACCACTTCAAGCGGAGCAGGTGAGGGGCACAAATATGGAAATGGACCAGTGAACAGCTCTTCAGAGTGTCCAAGTGTGGGATCAGTTGCTGTTTGATGACACTCGGCATGGTGGGAGGAAGGAGCATCAGGGTGAGGAGGAGTATGCGGTCGAGACTCACGGCTACTAAGAGTTGACCATGTGGAAGACAGAATGGAAGTGGTGGTGCCCAGGTAACTGGAAGTATTATCTGCTTTTCAATTAATAACCTGTTCACACTGATCAGTTCGCAATACTGGTGTTGTTCTGTGCTTCCCTAGTAATTCGGTCAAGAAGTGGGAGCGAGAATATGTGGCTGTTGGTTGTGGCACATTTTCACCTTGGCCACGGCCCCGTCCTCTGCACGCACCATCACCAGAACGTCCAGTTCCACGTCCCTTGCCACGCGCCTTGCCCATTGTAAAGGAAGTAAAATAGCTTACACTCGCAATATCAATGGAAAAATGGTAATTAAAGGTAGATTAGAACTGTGGAAGAGGAAAACCACAGTTCTATTTTTCTTGCCTACACCCGACTCTTTTAAACAATCTTAACAATCAGGGAGAAACTATTACTGTTTTTCTTTACGAAAAAATACCAAAAGCTGAATAATAGAGATTTTTTACTGTAGTTATTGTTTACTGGGGTATACCAGAAAATTTTAAATAGATATATTTGCGGCTGAACAGTGAGCGACGCACGCAAACTGTTTTTTTTTTAGGTAAAAATGGCCCAAAAGTGGATAATACAGAGATTTGACTGGTGGAACTGCAAAACCACACTTGTATTTCTCGGGCCTACACCAGACTATTTTCAACAGATATATTTGTGATTGAAAAATCAGGGAGACACTATTAGTTTTTTTTTTTGCGGCAAAAAATGGCAAAAGCAGGATAATAGAGATTTTTTACCGTGGAACAGCAACACCACAGTTATAATTTACTGGTGTATACCAGACTTTTTAAAATATATATATTTACGGCTGAACAGTGAGCGACACACTCAAACAGTTTTTTTTAGATACAAATGGCCCAAAACTGGATAATACAGAGGTTTGAACCGTGAAACTGCAAAACCACACTTCTATTTCTCTAGCCTACACCAGACTATTTTCAACAGATATACTTGTCTGAAAAATCAGAGACACACTTTTTTTTTGGGGGGGGGGGGTGACACCAAAAGGTTAATAAGACGGGTATTTGTACAGTGTGAAGGAGGAAAAAAAAAGAGGATTTAGATGAAAAAAAAGGATTTTTCCTGGCCCTCGAGACCTGGAGCTAAGTTCAGCAACAGGAGCACACAGGACTGTAATGCAGCGCTTGCTGGTAAAACCACTGAATCTCCTATACAGCCTCCTGCCAGATATCTGGGATGGATATTAGTCCTGAGTAGTGTTGAGCCACCCCCGTAGTGTTCGAGTTCGGTTCGGTTCGTCGAACACCCGTGTGTTCGCCGAACTGTTCGTCGAACTGTTCGTCAAACACCTTCGAACACCGTTAAAACCAATGGCAGGCAAACAAAAACACATAGAAACACATAGAAAACACCTTCAAAGGTGTCCAAAAGCTGACAAACTGCTCAGAAGACACAACTAACACATGGAAAAGTGACAAGTACATATAGTCATGCGAAAAGAAAAGAGGTGGAGGAGTAAAAGGAGGGGGAGACACAGATATAGGCATGTCATGCCCTTCTAAAATCCAAAAAGTGAGAAGCCGAGACGGCCAGTCCGCTCCTGCCCGTGCCATCTCCGTGTCGCCGGGTTTGTGCCAGAGCCGCGGTGAACCCTGACGGCCAGCCCCCCTCTCCCAATACTGGTGCCTGTCCGCTGGTGGGTCGAGAGAGCCCCCCTGTGGTGGAGGCAGCTCTAAGCTTTTTAATTTAAATTGTCCCTCTAATTTGAATGAATACACTTTAAATCCATTTACAAGGATCTATTGGAGGGCAAGTCTCATGCCAGCAGCCGCGTAATTCCAGCTCCAGTAGCGTCCACTAAAGCTGCTGCAGTTAAAAAGCTTTTATAAGGATCGAGTTTGGCTGTCCACCGCAAGGCATCCTAGTGCCAGTCCCAGCCCCTATGCCTTGGGGTGCCTCCTGATGCTCTTCACTAAGTATCCCGTGGTCCCGAAGCATTTCCTTTGAAAAAATTAAGTGTTCAAACTACAGGTGGTGTAGCTTGCTTAACAGCCGGGATAATCCGCTGACTAGCAGACACTGCTACTAGGCACAAAGTATTTCCTGGGCTAGATGCAGTTAAAAATTTGTAAGTAGATACTCTCGTTGGATGCTGAGAAAGCATTCCATAGAGTCTCCTGGCACGCCATATATGATTCTCTTAAAAAGCTTGGGGTAGGGGTCTAGGGGACCCTTTTATAGCCAAAATCACGGCCCTGTATCACAATACGTCACCTAGGCTGAAGATAAATGGAACTGTAGCACCGAGGGCTCGGTTGCTACAGACGTATTGCACCTCACCCAGAGGTGTGATATCTCACTCTCAGATAAGGATGGAGTGTGGATCAGGACCCGACACCTGCATGCATTACACCACATTGCCGTGGGGTAGGGCGACCAATATGCCCCTGAGATGGGCACGACAGTCCCTGTCCCTGGCTGGAGTGGGGGGAGGGAACACTGAGGAAGGGGAACCCTGCAGTGCAGGAGCAGGGAGGAAGCAGTTCCTGGGTGCATTGAGAAGGGAGTATAAAAGGTGGGCACCATCTTAGTTCAGTGCAGAGAAGTCTGAGCAGAAGTGGCAGGGAGCAGGGGCTCTGCATGAGCTCTGCTCCGGAGGCGGGCCTAGTAACAGAGGCCCAGGCCTGCAAGAGGGAGAAGGAAGGAAGAGGAGCGGAGAAGGCTCCAGGAACGAGGAATGAAGGGATCCCAGGGGTGCGGACGGGCGAGTCGCCACCGCACGCCCGAATCCACCTGCGTGGAGGGGTCAGGCCAAAGGGGGAGACCGGTCCCCGAACTAGTGGAGGCAGGAAACGACCCTCAGCTAGAAACCGGAGGCTCTGACATTTTATGTGGCGCAGCCCCTTGCTCCACCCGCTAGGAAGGCACCACATAGGGTCAGGGAAACTGGCGCCAAGTTTACCAAGAGGAGGCCCGAGGCAGCCGGACAGAAGTGTTGGTAAGAAAGGCCAGACAAAGGACACACAAAGGGGGTCCTGTGAAGCGCTCCAAAGTTATCTGGGAGTTGTCTGAGCCCCTCACCTGGTGAGCACAGTACGACGTGAGCAGCCGTTACCTGCAGACGTGGTCTGGATAATAAGAACTGTGAGTAAAGGCCCTGAACTGCATCACTGACTCCGTGTCGTTACTGCTGCTGCCCTGCACCATCACCCCCATCCTCCGCATACACTGCCCTGAGGCTATACTCCTCCCGTGGGGAGTTATGCTACGCTCTGCTGCACCCACAACACCAGCCTTAGCGGTCTGCCCTGTAGCGGCGGTTCACTCTGACCGCAATCCACGGGTGGCATAGTCGGACATTTAAACATCAAAACCACATAAATAGTTCCGCCACTGGTTTGACCGCCCTGAGCCACGGAACCGGATCGCCGCCACGAAGACTACAACCACCAGCATCCACCAAAAAGGGTCCGGCTCCGGGTGTCCCAAGGCCCAGGGGGTGCGTCAGAACATTTTCATCACCTTTCACAATCACCAATGGGACAAGGCAGGGATGTCCTCTGTCCCCTCTCTTATACATCCTAGTGACGGAGCACCTGCTCTCATCAATTCGCCATAACCCCAATATTAGGTGGATTGAGGTGGGAGGCACCGAGTACAAGTGCTCTCTATTTGCTGATGATGTCCTAGTATATATCACTCAATCACATATATCCATCCCTGCTGTTATGGCTGAAATAGATCACTTTGTTACATGGTAAAATTTTAAAATCAATGCAGCGAAGTCTGAGGCCCTCGATGTCTCCCTCCCTAAATCCATATAGGATTCCATCCAGTCCAACTTTCCCTTTGCCTGGCCCTCACAGGGTATCAAATACTTAGGAATTCCTATTCATAGAGACCTCTCCCATCTATGTTATCTTAATTTTGGGCCCTTTATTGAACAATTCCATACAGACCACGGTTGGCAAGTTGGAACTGTGAGATTCACTACGTGCACCACTGGTATTTTGTGGAAAAGCACATGTAAGATTCTGCAACAGTCTCTGCTGATACTCCTGCATGCGTGCATCCCTTTCTATGGCAGGAATAATTTCTGCAAATTTACTTTTGTACCGGGGATCTAACAGTGTGGCAACCCAGTAGTCAGGATTATTTCTAATTCTCACAATTCGAGGGTCATGTTGCAGGTAGTGCAGCAAGAAGGCACTCATGTGTGTTGCGCATCCAGGAGCACCAAGTCCCTGTTGTGTTGGTGGCGAGGTAACAATCATGCTTCCTTCCTCTGTCCTCTCCCCCCAACCTCGCACAACAGAAATGTGATCAAGGTCTCCCTCATCTGATGAGTCTTCCATCAGTTCGTCCTCCACTTCTTCCTGGGCTCCTGCACCTTCCTCACTAGTTTGGCTGCTACCATGCGCCCTGGTAAAATCATCTCCCCCACCCTCACATGCCTGCCGCCCTGGTGCTGCCGACCGTCTGGACCTTGCAGATGTTAGCCCTTCCGCATACAACTCCTCCTCCTCTACTTCCTCCACCTCCTCTTGTGCCACCACCTGACTCCGAATTCTGTTTAACATGTGCTCCAGCATGTAAATCACCGGAATAGTCATGCTGATAATGGCATCGTCAGCACTAAACATCTTCGTCGCCATTTCAAAACTGTGCAGAAGGGTGCATAGGTCCCTGATCTGAGACCACTCCTCCAGCGTGATTTGCCCCACCTCTGAATCTCGTTGGCCCAGGCTATACGTCAGAACGTATTGCACCAGGGCTTGTCGGTGCTGCCACAGTCGCTGCAACATGTGCAGAGTTGAATTCCACCGGGTAGGCACATCGCATTTTAGCCGGTGAAGTGGCAGGCCCAACGACTTCTGTAGAGATGTAAGTCGCTGAGCTGCGGGATGCGAACGGCGGAAGTGAGCACACAGCGACCGTGCCCTCTGCAGAAGGCCATCTAGTCTGGGATAGTGGGCTAAAAATTGCTGGACAACCAGGTTCAACACGTGAGCCATACAAGGCACGTGTGTGACATTGCCCCGGCGAAGGGCCGCACCCAGGTTTGCAGCATTGTCGCACACGGCCTTCCCTGGTTTCAGGTCCAGTGGAGACAACCATTCATGAAATTTGTTCTCCAGAGCTGACCACAACTCCTCAGCTGTGTGACTCACATTTCCCAGACATTTCAATGTAAAAACCGCCTGATGACGTTGAGCCCTACTGCCAGCATAGTAAGGAGGTGTGCAGGATCCCTTCTGCGCAGTTAGAAAGCTTGTGGCATGACCAGACAGGCTTTGGGTGCAGGTGGAAGACCGAGAGGAGGTTGAGGAGGCAGAAGCAGTGGAGGAAAAATGACATAAAGAGGATTGACGCACAACTCGTGGGGACGGCAAGACTTGGACAGCAGCCCCTTGTCCTGCTGTCACCATAGTTACCCAGTGCCCAGTCAGCGACATGTAACGCCCCTGTCCATGCCTACTCGTCCAAGTGTCTGTGGTGAAATGCACCCTGTCACACACAGAGTTTCTCAAAGAAGCGGTGATGTTGTGTGCGACATGCTGGTGGAGCGCAGGCACACCTTTCTTTGAGAAGTAGTGCCGACTGGGCATCTGGTACTGGGGCACTGCGACGGACATAAGGTCTCGAAAATCCTCTGTGTCCACCAGGCGGAAAGGCAGCATTTCTGTAGCCAAGAGCTTGCAGATGGTGAAATTCAACCTCTTAGCTTTCTCATGGCTAGGAGGAAATGGTCTTTTACTTGTCCACATCTGAGGGACCGAGGGCTGGCTATTGTGCTTAGACGGGGTTGATAAGGGTGTCCCCGGCAAACTGCCGGTCTGTGAGGAAGATGCAGGCGGACATGTTAGGTTGCCTTGATCCAAAGGTGGTGCTATCGATGTCGGACAGCGCTCAAGACCAGCTGGTGTTACCACCTCCAAAGAAAATGATGACCTGCCAATCACACTGGCTGTTGCGTTTAAAGAGGTGGCAGGTCTGCGCCCCAAAACAGGTGTGACTGCTGTCCCCCCCGTCACAGAGGATGAAGAGGCCGCGGATGCACAAGATATGGCAGACGGTGGTTGGCCCGGCCGGCTAGACCGCATTGTAGCACACTGAGCTTCCCACTGCAACTTATGCTTCATGTCCATGTGCCGGTTCATGCATGAAGTACTCAAACTATGTATTTTTTGGCCTCTACTTAGCTTTTGCTGACAAATGTTACAGATAACACGAGTTGGGTCATCTTTATCGATCTGAAAAAATGCCCAGGCTATGCAAGGCTTAGCACCCATGCGACCTGAAGAGCCACCACGACTTGTGGTGAGAGGCAGAGTTGTGTTTGAGGATGCAGTTGTTGACGTGCTTCCAGTACTACGTCTCTGTCCAGGAAGGCGCAACCTGACCTCGTCGTCACTAGCATCTTCCTCCACCTCCTCTGCTGACCTCATCTCTTGGCTGACTGTGGGTTGACAGTAAGTGGGATCTCCGACCTCATCATCATCACCCTGTGCGTTATCACACCCGTCGTCCTCAGAGCCAACCTGTTCCTGCCCTGACAAAAAACTAAAGTTGTCGCTCCAATCAGGTATTTGAGTCTTATCATCGTCTTCCTCATTGTCTCCACCAACAGGAGTTACAGTTTGGGAATGAGGGTCTACATTATGGTCAGAACCTTCTGCGTCTGGTCCTGGATCCGACTCATAAAGATTCTGGGCATCAGTGCAGATCATTTCCTCGTCTGGATTCACAGAAGCGCTGGAGTCGACCTCTGATTCCCAGGCTATAGTATGAGTAAACAGCTCTGCAGACTCAACCATCTGTTCTACCTCATACTCAGACGGGCAGCTGGAGATTTGGGAGCTGTGAGGAAGCAAGTGCGATTTGGGTGACACCTTTGAGGACTGGAGTATTTGTGATGTTGAAGTTGATGTGGAGGAGAGCCCACTTAAAGGAGCACTTGATATCCGTTGAAGCACCTGCTGTTTTTGTGCCTCATCTGGAATTTGTAGCGATTGGCGTGGCCGTAAGAAAGGGATCTTATCACATTGTCCGCTAAAAGAAGTAGACATTTTAGTTTGGCTGGAAGATGGTCTTTCTTCTGCACCTACCCCACGGACACAACCTTTTTTCCCCTTCCCAACACGCCTATTCCCCTTTCCACCAGCAGCAGGCCTTTTTCCACTCATTTTGGTGGTTAACTAATTCACAACTCTGGAGTTGTTTGCACAAAAAAACAATGGATGGGAACCGAGCAGAGCTGAGTGGCCAAACTGTGGTATTAGGCCAAAACTATTGGCTGGGTTAGATGCAGAAAAAAATTATTTTTAATTTGCAACCTGATGGAGGTCAGTATAGATGGACTAATAGACCAAGTCCCACACACCGCTAGAAGCCCAAATATTTTTTCAGAGCTAGATGCAGAAATTTTTTTTATTCAATTTGCAACCTGATGGAGGTCAGTATAGATGGACTAATAGACCAAGTCCCACACACTGCTAGAAGCCCAAATATTTTTTCAGAGCTAGATGCAGAAAAAAATTATTTTTAATTTGCAACCTGATGGAGGTCAGTATAGATGGACTAATAGACCAAGTCCCACACACTGCTAGAAGCCCAAATATTTTTTCAGAGCTAGATGCAGAAAAAAATTATTTTTAATTTGCAACCTGATGGAGGTCAGTATAGATGGACTAATAGAACAAGTCCCACACGCTGCTAGAAGCCCAAATATTTTTTCAGAGATAAATGAAGAAAAAAATTATTTTTAATTTGCAACCTGATGGAGGTCAGTATAGATGGACTAATAGACCAAGTCCCACACACTGCTAGAAGCCCAAATATTTTTTCAGAACTAGATGCAGAAAAAAATTATTTTTAATTTGCAACCTGATGGAGGTCAGTATAGATGGACTAATAGACCAAGTCCCACACACCGCTAGAAGCCCAAATATTTTTTCAGAGCTAGATGCAGAAAAAAATTATATTCAATTTGCAACCTGCTGGAGGTCAGTATAGAAGGACTAATAGAACAAGTCCCACACACTGCTAGAAGCCCAAATATTTTTTCAGAGCTAAATGAAGAAAAAAATTATTTTTAATTTGCAACCTGATGGAGGTCAGTATAGATGGACTAATAGATCAAGTCCCACACACTGCTAGAAGCCCAAATATTTTTTCAGAGCTAGATGCAGAAAAAAATTATATTCAGTTTGCAACCTGATGGAGGTCAGTATAGATGGACTAATAGAATGATGCTATGCCCAAAAGATTTTACTTCACTAGGTGCAGTAAAAAAATTGGTATTCTATACACAGGTGGTATATCTTGCAACACAGATAGGCTACTCCACTGACTAACACACTCTGCAATAGGCCAAAAAGGATTAGCTTTGCTAGATTCAGCCAAATGCTGTGAAAAAAACTTGCACAGCACTGGCACAGACCTGCCTGGCAAAAACTGATAGGAACTGATGTAACCTAGTCCTGAAAAGGACTCCAATTACAATTAGTCTTTACTCCCACAATCTATCTATTTAAGAGCACAGACCTGCCTGATAAAAGTCGTAGGAAATGGTGTAACCTAGTCCTTAAAAGGACTGCAATCACAACTATTCCCTACTCCCAAGCTATCTGTATATTTGTGCGAAAATTGGCTTGAAATTAACAAGGTATAGCGCACACAGCAACAGCGGTGCCGTCTAACACGCAGCTGCAGCAGTGAGAAAATGGTGGCGACGGGGAAAATGGCTTGGTCTTATAGGGCAAGGACTTGTGACATACACTGCCAATCACACATGCCCTTGCTTGTGTGAAAAAAAGCACTTCGCTCCGTGTGTGCGCTGCTGATAGGCTGACAGATTGCACCTCCCCACTGCAAATGCGGGAAAGAGAAAAAAAAATGGAGATCTTCATTGTTCCTGCAGAGATCCATCCCCTGCCCCTCCCCCCGCCCCGCTGTACACTCAAACTGCGTATTATCATTAATTTTCATCATTACTGAGAAAAAATCCAGTTATGATTTTGGTGCACGAACAGTTATCGAACATAACCTCGAACAGCCGAATTTTTCTCAAATTGTTCGTGTTCGCCGACCGGCTCGAACACCGCCCAAAACAGCTCGAATTTGAGATTGGCGAACAGTTCGAGTAGAACAACGCTCATCTCTAGTCCTGAGAAGAACTGTTTGTTTGATCTGGCAGCCTTTAGAGACCCTACACTAACTATTTCCCAGGATATATCTCTCCCTAAATCAGCAGCTCTGTCCCTACACTGTCTAATCCGGAGCGACTGTGTCCAAGATGGCGGCGCCCGGTTTTAAATACTCGAGGTGACGCTGTGCGGCCAGCCAATCACTGTAATGCCCACAAACAACATGGCTGAGGCATTACAGTGACTGGCTGGCAATCCCTGCATATTCATTGGCTCTGTAAAGAGCGCCAGACTTGCAGGGCGGAGACCCGAGCTCCCGCCCGAGTAACCCCGAAATGCTCGGTGCTAGCCAAACATCCCGAGTAGCGTGATGCTCGGGCGAGTACCGAGCAGTGTCGAGCATGCTCGCTCAACACTAGTACCCTGCAATCATGTCTGTCTTTATTTTTTCTTCTTTTAGACCTTCACTGGCCAGCCACGCTGTGGAGTAGTTGGATGCATGTGATGGAGCATTGTCCTGCATGAAAATAATGTTTTTCTTGAACGATACCGACTACTTCCTCTACCACTGCTTGAATAAGTTGTCTTCTGGAAACTGGCAGTAGGTCTGGGAGTTGAGCTTCACTCCATCCTCAACCCGAAAAGGTCCCACAAGTTCATCTTTGATGATAGCAGCCCATACCAGTACCCCACCTCCACCTTGCTGGCGTCTAAGTCGGAGTGGAGCTCTGGTCCCCTTAACTGATCCAGCCTCTAGCCCATCCATCAAGCCGACCCAACAAGAGTCACTCTCATTTCATCAGTCCATAAAACCTTTGAAAAATCAGTCTTAAGATATTTCTTGGCCCATTCTTGACGTTTTATCTTATGTTTCTTGTTCAAAGGTGGTCGTTTTTCAGCCTTCCATACCTTGGCCATGTCCCTGAATATCGCACACCTTGCGCTATTTGATACTCCAGTAACGTTGCAGCTCTGAAATATGGCAAAACTAGTGGCGAATGGCATCTTGGCAGCTTCACGCTTGAGTTTCCTCAATTCATGGGCAGTTATTTTGCGCCTTTTTTGGCCAACACACTTCTTGTGACCCTGTTGGCTATTTGCCATGAAACGCTTGATTTTTTCGGTGATCATGCTTAAAAAGTTTGGAAATTTCAAGACTGCTGCATCCCTCTGCAAGACTTCTCACAATTTTGGACTTTTCAGAGCTAGTCAAATCTCTCTTCTGACCCATTTTGCCAAAGGAAAGGAAGTTGCCTAATAATTAAGCACACCTTATGTAGGGTGTTGATGTCATTAGTCAACACCCCTCCTCATTAAAGAGATGCACATCACCAGATTTACATAATTGATAGTTGGCTCTCAAGCCTATGCAGCTTGGAGTAGGACAACATGTATAAAAATTATCATGAGATCAAAATACTCATTTGCTTAATAATTCGGCACACAGTGTAAAGCAAAATAAATAACCAAAACCAAAAATACTTCTCCGCACTTTGGGCTATGTTCAGACGTAGCGTTTTTGATGCGTTTTTGCACTTTTGCATTGCTTTCTACTAAGACAAATGCATTCACTGGGAAATGTCATTTACACATTTTACAACCTTATCTGGCCATGTGGTGTGTGACACATCATCAGAGACATGCATACAGTGCTGAAAAGACATGGGAACAGCATGGGGAAGACATCTGGAAGCATTTCTGACTCCCAAGTCACTGCCTAAAAGTGTGCCCTTCATAAGTGATCCTTGGCGCATGTGAAGATGCCTTCCGCCATGTACCTGTCGTTGCAGACTTGCATCAATCACCGTCCACATCCTTGTCCCAGTGCAGCGTTCAGTTGTCCCTACCCCATTCCTTGGAATGCAAGCGCAAGTATGCAGCCAGCCACCCACCCACCCACAGGCTGCAATACTACAGTATACTGCCAAATTTTTGACAGCTGCTTGCACTTGAAATGTGGCCTTTTAGGCACGTGGAGGCGGAAGCTTTTCACAAACTCATGTCGGCGGCGGCCGGGTGTCCAAACTCTGTCCCCAACCGCCACTGTTTCTCCAGGTGTCGCCTCCACCTTCCACAAACATGGGTCCCACAACATTATCCGTGCCCTCCCCAGTGCAGTTACTGGGAAGGTCCGCCTAACCACAAACACATGGACGTTTGAATGTGGCCAGGAACGGTATGGAGCCAGTCCACAACTTTTTTTGCTGAGAGTTGTATTTACAGTACAGACCAAAAGTTTGGACACACCTTCTCATTTAAAGATTTTTCTGTATTTTCATAACTTTGAAATTTGTACAGTCACACTGAAGGCATCAAAACTATGAATCAACACATGTGGAATTATATACTTAACCAAAAAGTGTGAAACAACTGAAAATATGTCTTATATTCTAGGTTATTCAAAGTAGCCACCTTTTGCTTTGATGACTGCTCTGTACACTCTTGCCATTCTCTTGATGAGCTTCAAGAGGTAGTCACCGGAAATGGTTTTCACTTCACAGGTGTGCCCTGTCAGTTTTAATAAGCGGGATTTCTTGCCTTATAAATGGGGTTGGGACCATCAGTTGTGTTGTGCAGAAATCAGGTGGATACAAAGCTGATAGTCCTACTGAATAGACTGTTAGAATTTGTATTATGGCAAGAAAAAAGCAGCTAAGTAAAGAAAAATGAGTGGCCATCATTACTTTAAGAAATGAAGGTCAGTTAGTCCGAAAAATTGGGCAAACCTTGAAAGAGTCTCCAAGTGCAGTTGCAAAAACCATCAAGCGCTACAAAGAAACTGGCTCACATGAGGACCGCCCCAGGAAAGGAAGACCAAGAGTCACCTCTGCTTCTGAGGATAAGTTTATCCGAGTCACCAGACTCGGAAATCGCAGGTTAACAGCAACTCAGATTAGAGAACAGGTCAATGCCACACAGAGTTCTAGCAGCAGACACATCTCTACAACAACTGTTAAGAGGAGACTTTGTGCAGCAGGCCTTCATGGTAAAATAGCTGCTAGGAAACCACTGCTAAGGGCAGGCAACAAGCAGAAGAGACTTGTTTGGGATAAAGAACACAAGGAATGGATATTAGACCAGTGGAAATCTGTGCTTTGGTCTGATGAGTCCAAATTTGAGATCTTTGGTTCCAACTACCGTGTCTTTGTGCGACGCAGAAAAGGTGAACGGATGGACTCTACATGCCTGGTTCCCACCGTGAAGCATGGAGGAAGAGGTCTGATGGTGTGGGGGTGATTTGCTGATGACACTGTTGGGGATTTATTCAAAATTAAAGGTTTACTGAACCAGCATGGCTACCGCAGCATCTAGCAGCGGCATGCTATTCCATCCGGTTTGTGTTTAGTTGGACCATCATTTATTTTTCAACAGAACAATGACCTCAAACACATCTCCAGGCTGTGTAAGGGCTATTTGACCAAGATGGAGAGTGATGGGGTGCTACGCCAGATGACCTGGCCTTCACAGTCACCAGACCTGAACCCAATTGAGATGGTTAGGGGTGAGCTGGACCGCAGAGTGAAGGCAAAAGGGCCAACAAGTGCTAAGCATCTCTGGGACCTCCTTCAAGATTGTTGGAAGACAATTTCCAGTGATTACCTCTTGAAGCTCATCAAGAGAATGCCAAGAGTGTGCAAAGCAGTCATCAAAGCAAAAGGTGGCTACTTTGAAGAATCTAGAATATAAGACATATTTTCAGTTGTTTGACACTTTTTTGTTAAGTATATGATTCCACATGTGTTAATTCATAGTTTTGATGCCTTCAGTGAGAATGTACAATTTTCATAGTCATGAAAATAGAGAAAAATCTTTAAATGAGAAGGTGAGTCCAAACTTTTGGTCTGTACTGTAGCTCGGTGAAAGGACTGGCATAGAGGGAAACTGTATCTACCCTGTGTGTCATTTCCCCCAGGAAGTCCTCTAATGCAGCTTGTTGCAGAAGCAATGTCTGCCCGTTCAACATCTACTCGCAGTTGTCGGTGGTGCTTTGACACACACAACATATTTCTTTGCGCATTTAATTTCTTGAATACAGAGTTGGACATTGGCCTGATCTGTAATGCGGTTTAAGAAATAGCATAAGCATGCCCGATCCACATTAAAAAAGCAGCCACAGAGTGTCCGGGAACCTTCTACCACACTTTTCTTAGCCAGGGCTGCTTCTCAGAAGGATTGGACGGGCCCACCAGAGAACCAGAGACTCCTCCGGCGGGCCCTGGCTTCTCCTTCAGGAGAGTTCATAGTGCCAAGGTGAGGCCATGATGATGATAGAGGCCACCATCTGCTTAGTTTTCTGTTACTTGGAATGCAAGGGCAATTACGCAGCCAGCCACCCACCCACAGGCCGCAACACTAAACTGGCAGACTTCTGGGCAGCTGCTTGCACTTGAAATATGGCCTTTTAAGCTCATGAAGGCGGAAGCTTTTCACAACCTCATGCTGGCGGCGGCCAGGTGTCCATACTCTGTCCCCAGCCGCCACTGTTTCTCCCGGTGTCGCCTTCCACAAGCACGGAACCCACAATATTACCCGTGCCCTCCCCAGTCCACTTACTGGGAAGGACCGCATAACCTCAAACACGTGGACAGGTGAATGTGGCCAGGGACGGTACGGAGCCAGTCCACAACTTTTTTTGCTGAGAGTTGTATTTAGCTCAGTGAAAGGACTGGCATAGAGGGAAACCATATCTACTCCAGCTGTCATTTCTCCGTCACCAGGTTCCACCCATTGTCACACACGACCATGCCTGGCTATATGTTCAGCGATGAGAGCCACAGATCAGGCTGCTGTGTTACAGATTTCAACATCTCTGCAGCGCTGGGCGGTTTGTCAATTAAGCATTAAGCATGTTATCTTCAGCACAGCCTGTTGCCGCTTGGCCAAGGCAGTGCTGCAGTGCTGCCAGCTTGTGACTGATGTGGTCATTTCGGAGATGGAGGAGGAGGTGTTTGAGCTGAACAATGTGATTACATTGAGGTTAAATTGGTGACGCTGTTTTTTATACTAATGAAATATCCTATTGTTTTGTTTTAAGTTATTTTTTAAGACAAATGCATTCACCGGGATATGTCATTTTAACATTTTACAACCTCATCTGGCCATGTGGTGTGTGACACATCATTAGACAAATCCTGTTTTATTTATGATGGAGGGACTCTGAAAGTTATAAAGCCTATTTTTATAGGGTCATCAGATGGCCCTTACTATTCTTAAAAGGCCAGCAGTTGGCCCTCGCTATTGTTAGTGGGCTATGCTTTGTTATTCCCATTATTAACAAATGGGTCTCCTATACTGTTGTTGCATATCCAGTGACTGCAAGGGCTGCCAAAAATTTGGATGCAACCTAATACCCCTTTGAAGAGACACAGAGGAGGGTCTCTGTAAAAAAATGTGCCCATTATAAAGGAGCGCGTCTCCTATAGTGGTAATGCCCATGATGTGACAGCAAGGGCTGCCAAAATTTGGGAAAAACCCCACTAAGAATTTAAAGACACACAGAGCAGGGCCACAGTAACAAGTACGACATGTTCCCATTAGAAAGGAGGTCTGCAATACAGTAATAGGGTATGCAGTGAGTCCAACGGCTGACCAATTTTAAAAAAAAAAACCACTAAGAATTTAAAGACACATAGAGCAGGGCCACAGTAACGACAAATTACCATAAGAAAGGAGAGGGTCTGCTATACAGTTATAGGGTATGCAGTGAGTCCAACGGCTGACCAATTTTAGGAAAAACCCCACTAAGAATTTAAAGACACATAGAGCAGGGGCACAGTAATGACAAATTCCCATTCGAAAGAAGAGTCTCCCATTGTGTTGGCCTATGCAGTGAATGCAAGGGCTGACAAAAATTTGGAGGCACTTCAATGCCCCTTGGAAGAGACGTGCAGGAGGGCCTCATAAAAAAATCTTCCGATTAGAAAGGAGCGGGCCTCCTATACTTGTTATGCCCATACACTAAGTGTATGGGCTGACAAACATTTATCCCTGGGGGGTATACATGAACATACTGTATAAAAAAAATTTTTTACGGGCATCATAAACACCCTTTCCAAAAATTATGTGGGTGTTGCATCATGGACCATGGTCATCCTGGTGATATAGTGGTGGAGGATGTGGAGAAGGACAAGAGCAAATAGCCAAAATCAGGAAGCGTATACCCATGTGTGGGTGTGAAATGGTGCATGGGAATACACCTCCAAAGAAAAGACACTGGATTTGAGTTTGTTACGCTGCCATCATTCGGTGGTGTTGAGAAGTCGGGCCCAATCCAGCCCTTGTTCATTTTTATAAGAGTCAACCTGTCAGCATTTTCAGTTGACAGTATAATTCCAAAAGCGGCACCAAAAACCCCCTCTGATAAAACGCTGGCGGCAGGGCAGGCCAGGACCTCCAAGGCATAGAGAGCCAGTTCATTCCACGTATCCAGCTTGGATACCCAAAAATTATAAGGCACAGCAGAATCACGGAGGATGTTGGTACGGTCGGCAAAGTACTCCCTCAGCATCTTCCCAAACTTTGCACTCCTTGTGAGAGTACCCCACGCCTCAGGGCCTGTCCGATGGGAGGGTCTGAGAAAACTCTCCCAGAACTTTGACAGTGTTCCCCTGCCTCTGCTGGATTGAAGTTGTGTCTCTCTCGCCTGTACTCCTTGGTTGTCAACGAAGTGTGCCCTCACCCGCCAGCATTTTCAGATGTGAATTTCTTTAATAGTTTCGCAACAAGGGCCTTCTGGTACTGCCCCATTTTTGTAGACCTGTCCTCCTCAGGAATAAGAGATATAAAGTTCTCCTTGTAGCGTGGGTCTAGAAGTGTCACCAACCAGTAATGACTGTCACCCAAAATTTTGAGAACGCGAGGGTCAAGGGAAAGGCAGCGTAACTTTAAACTCAGCCAAGTGTGCCAGACTACTAACAGGCAAGACTTCCGTGTCCTCACCAAGAGGATGACTGACCATGCTCTCCTCCTCCTCCTTCTCCTCCTCTCTGTCCTCTGGCCATCCACGCTGAACAGATGGTATGACAGCTGTGCAGGTAGTACCGTCTATAGTGCATGAAACTAGCTCCTGTCCTTCCTCCTCCTCCTCTTCCTCATTGTCACCCAATCCACGTTGGGATAAGATGAGGCTTGGCTGTGTGTACCACCCTGTATGGTTCCTTGCTCCATATCATCGTGCTCTGCCTGTAATGCATCCTCTGAGTGTGAGCAGAGAGCATTTCAGAAGACAGAGAAGCGGGATGGTGACACTAATTATGGCGTCATCGTCGCTCACCATCTTGATGGAGTCCTCAAAGTTTTGGAGATGGTACATATGTCTGACATCCAAGTCCACTCCTGAGGTCTTATGTGTGTAGTCTGAACTGAATACCGACGGCCTTGTTGATGCTGGTACTCAACAACTGCCCTCTTCTGCTCACAATTCCTTCCCAACATCTGCAGTGCAGAGTTCCAAAGCGTGGGAACATCACACACCAGTCTGTGAGCCGGAAGCTGCAAATGCTGGTGAAACACTGCAAGGGCGGCGGAAGCTTTAGCTGACTTTCTAAAATGGGCACATAGGCGACGTACTTTAACAAGCAGATCTGGCAGCTCTGGGTAGGATTTGAGAAACCGCTGAACCACAAGGTTAAGCACATGGGCCATGCATGGTACGTGTGTGAGCTCGCCTTGCCTCAGAGCCGCCATCAGGTTCCGGCCATTGTCACACATGACCATGCCTGGCTGTAGGTTCAGCGGTGTGAGCCACAGATCTGCCTGCTATTTCAAAGCTGTCCACAACTCTTCAGCATTGTGGGGTTTGTCACCTAAACATTAGTGTTGAGCGAGCATGCTCGACACTGCTCGGTACTCGCCCGAGCATCACGCTACTCGGGTCTCCGCCCTGTACGTTTGGCGCTCTTTACAGAGCCAATGAACATGCAGGGATTGCCAGACAGTCACTGTAATGCCGCAGCCTTGTTTGTGGGCATTACAGTGTTTGGCTGGCCGCACAGCGTCATCTCGAGTATTTAAAACCGGGCGCCACCATCTTGGACACAGTCGCTCCGGATCAGCCAGTGTAGGGTTAGTGCTGCTGAGTTAGAAAGAGATATATAGTGTGAAAGGTCTCTAAAGCCTGCCAAATCAAACAAACAGTCCTTCTCAGGACTAATATCCATCCCAGATATCAGGCAGGCATGCAGGCAGGCTGTATAGGAGACGTAGTGGTTATGCCAGCAAACGCTGCATTACAGTCCTGTGTGCTCATGTTGGTCAAATTGCTAGACTTATCACCCCGGTCTCAGGGGCCAGAAAATTTTTTTTTTTTTTTTCATCTAAATCCTGTATTTTTTTTTTTTTCCCTCAGTCAGACTGTACAAATACGCGTCTTATTAACCTTTTGGTATTTCCCCTCACCCCCAATAAAAATTGAGGGTGTCTGTAACTGTTCAAAAGAGTTCCATGGGTCAAATCTCTGTATTATCCTGCTTTTGGCATTTTTTGCCGTAGAAAAAACTGTAATAGTGTCTCCCTGACTGGTCAGACACAAATAAATCTGTTTGAAAGAGTCTGGTGTACGCCACATAACTATAACTGTGGTTTTGCAGGTCCACGGGTCAAATCTCTGTATTATCCACTTTTGGGTCTTTTTTACATTAAAAAAACAGTTTGAGTGTGTCGCTGACTGTTCAGCCCCAAATCTATCTATTTAAAAAAGTCTGGTATACGCCAGTAAATTAGAACTGTGGTTTTGCAGTTCCACGGTTCAAATCTCTGTATTATCCAGCTTTTGGCCTGTTTTACGTAAAAAAAAAACACTAATAGTGTCTCCCTGTCTGTTCAGTCACAAATATATCTGTTTAAAAGATTCTGGTGTAGGCCAGACAAATAGAACTGTGGTTTTCCTCTTCCACAGTTCTAATCTCCTTTTCATTACCCTTTTTCCATTGATAGTGCGAGTGTAAGCTATTTTACTTCATTTACAATGGGCAAGGTGCGTGGCAAGGGATGTGGAACTGGACGTTCTGGTCATGGTGCGTGTAGAGGACAGGGCCGTGGCCAAGGTGAAAATGTGCCACAACCAACAGCCACATCTTCTCGCTCCCACTTCTTGACCGAATTACTAGGGAAGCACACTACAACACAAGTATTGCGAACTGATCAGTGTTATTAATTGGATAGCAGATAATACTTCCAGTTACCTGGGCACCACCACCTCCGGTCTGTCTTCCACACGGTCAAGTGTTGGTAGCCATGAGTCTCGACCGCATACTCCTCTTCATCCTGATGTTCCTAACTCCCACCATGCCGAGTGTCATCAGACAGCAACTGATCCCACACTTGGAAACTCTGAAGAGCTGCTCACTGGTCCACTTCCATATTTGTGCCCCTCGCCTGCTCCGCTTGAAGTGGTGGAAGAGGAGATCCGATGTAGCGATGCCCAAATATTTGAACAGCCACGGCCACAGGAAGTCGACGCTGGCAATTTGTCACAAGAGGTGGACGATGACGAGACACAATTGCCATGAAGTGAGGAGGAGGATCGTGGTGCGCAAGTGGAAGAGGAGGAGGTGGTGGATGATCTAGTAACTGACTGAACGCAGCAGGAGGACACACAGAGCGAGGCCAG
The DNA here is from genome assembly GCF_046119375.1 of Phyllobates terribilis. Lineage (NCBI taxonomy): Eukaryota > Metazoa > Chordata > Amphibia > Anura > Dendrobatidae > Phyllobates > Phyllobates terribilis. The sequence goes on from NW_027362761.1 coordinate 846,511,441, forward strand.
CAGCAGACAGGGGGAGGGAGGCAGAGTACCCCAACAGGCAGGAATAAGCATTGTGGTGGCCGCACACAGAAGGCGGGCAACAGTTCCCCGTAACACCAACACGAGGGACATTGCCAGTACAACCTGTAGGTCTTCCAGAGTGTGGAATTTTTTTAAAGACTCTGCTGATAACCCCAAAAAGGCCATTTGTACCACCTGCGATGCCAGCGTCAGCAGGGGTGACAAAACTACCAGCCTGACTACCACCAGCGTGATCATGCACATGGCAGCAAAGCACCCGACTTTGTGGGGCGAATCCCAGGGTCCATGACCAGTGTCAGTGGGTGTTGCTGTTGTGCGTGTAATAGAACCCCCTGTTGTGCATGCAAGGCGATCTCCTGTCCATGCTGCATGCAAACATGCCCCCTCCTTTCAGTCTCCACTTGTTATGGCAGTTTCTCAAGAAACTGCATCAACGTCCATGTCCACGTCCCACCACAGCGTTCAATTGTCCATATCCCAGAGCTTTGAATGAAAGCGCAAATTGTCAGCCAACGCCCCACAGGCCACAGTCCTAAATTCGCACATTTCATGACTGCTTGTGTTGGAAATGCTGCCTTTTAGGCTGGTGGAGACAGAATCCTTCCGCAACCTTATGGCGGTGGCTGTCCCTCCGTACTCGGTCCCAAGCCGACACTATTTTGCCTGGTGTGCCATCCCCGCACTACACAAGCACGTGCCCCAAAACATCTGCCCTGCCCTCAACAATGCAGTTACTGGGAGAGTCCACCTGAGAACGGACACGTGGACAAGTGCTTGTGGCCAGGGACGGTACATCTCCCTGACGGCACACTGGGTAAACATAGTGAAAGCTGGGACCCAGTCGGACCTTGGGACGGAACACATCCTCCCCACACCGAGGATTGCAGGCCCTATGTCAGTCAGAGTTGCCCCCACAGTGTACAGCTCCTGCGCATCATCCTCCTCCTCCTAATCATGTTCAGCCTCCATCTCAGATATCACCACATCAGTTTCAAGCTGGAAGCACTGCAGTACTGCCTCAGCCAAGCGGCAACAGTCTGTGCTGAAACTCATAAGCTTAGGTGATAAACCTCACACTGCTTGTGAGTTGTGGACAGCTGTGAAAGAGCAGGCAGATCTGTGGCTGAGACTGCTGAACCTACCTCCAGGCATGGTAGTGTGTGACAATGGCCGTAACCTGGTGGCGGCTCTGAGGCGAGGTGAGATCACACACGTACCATGCCTGGCTCATGTGCTTAACCTCATGGTTCAGCCATTTCTTAAATTGTACCCCGAGTTGCCAGAACTGCTCGTCAAAGTACGCCGCCTGTCAGCTCATTTTCGCAAGTCTGCTACAGCTTTCGCCGCCCTTGCTGTGTTGCAGCAGCGTTTGCAGCTTCCGGCAAACCGACTGGTGTGTGATGTCCCCACACGATGGAACTCTACCATCCACATGTTGCAAAGGATTTGTGAGCAGAAGAGAGCAGTTGAGGAGTACCAGCTGCAACAGGGCCGTCGATATTCTGGTCAGACTCAACACATAAGACCTCAGGAGTGGACCTGGATGTCTGACATATGTACCTTCCTGACAAACTTTGAGGAGTCCACCAAGATGGTGAGTGGCGATGACGCCATCATTAGCGTCAGCATCCCACTTGTTTGTCTTTTGCAACGTTCTCTGCAGAGAATTAAAGAGGAGGCATTGCAGCCAGAGTATGATGAGATGGATCAAGAAGGCATAGAGGGCGATTACACACAGCCCAGCCTCATCTCATCCCAACGTGCATTGGGGGGTAATGAGGGAGAGGAGGAGGAGGAAGAACTGGAGCTGGTATCATGCGCTGTAGATGGTAGTACCTGTACAACTGTCATACCATCGGTCCAGCATGGGTTTCCTGAGGACAGGGGAGAGGAGGAAGAGGAAGAGGAGGAGAGCATGGTCAGTCGTCATCTTGGTGAGGACACGGAAGTGTGGCCCGTTACCAGTCTGGCACGCATGGCTGACTTTATGTTACGCTGCCTTAACCGTGACCCTCGCGTTGTCAAAATTTTGGGGGCACTCATTACTGGTTGGTGACACTGTTAGACCTCCGCTACAAGGAGAACTTTCATTCTCTTATTCCTGAGGTGGTGAGGTTTTCAAAAATGGGGCAGTTCCAGAAGGCCCTTGCTGAAGAACTGTTAAAAAAAATTCCCATCTGAACACGCTAGCGGCAGAGGTCACAGTTCGTTGCCCAACCAAGGCGTACAGGTGAGAGAGACGCAACTCCAATCCAGCAGGGGAACACTGTCAACGTTCTGGGACAGTTTTATGAGACCTGCCAGCTTACAGGCCCTGAGGCGCAGGGTACTCTCACAAGGAGTGGAAAGTTTCAAAAGATGGTGAGGGAGTACCTTGCCGACCGTGCCAGCGTCCTCCGTGATTCCCCTGTGCCTTTTAATTTTTTGGTATCCAAGCTGGACACTTGGAATGAACTCACTTTGTACGCCTTGGAGGTCCTGGCCTGCCCTGCCGCTAGCATGTTATCGGAGCGTGTTTTTATTGCCATTGGGGGAATTATAACTGATAAGCGCACTCGCCTTTCAACTGACAATGCTGACAAGCTGACCCTTATCCAAATGAACAAGGGCTGAATTGGGCCAGATTTCTCATCACCACCAAATGAAAGCAGAGTAACATAAAGTCAAATCCACTGTGTTTTTTCGGGAGGTGTATTCCCATGCACCACTTCACACCCACACATGGTTATACGCTTCCTCATTTAGGCTGTATTTTGCGCTTCTCCTTTTCCTCAGCCTCCACCACCACTATACCACCAGGGTGACCTTGGTCCATGTTGCCAGCATTGCAAGTTCCTCCGTCCTAATTTTTGGCAGCTTTTGCTTGGAAGGCATAGGCAAAGACTATGGGAGACCCACTCCCCAATAATGGGAATAATGTTTTTAAGATGCTGCACTGCATGGCTCTTCCAAGGGGCATTTAACCATCTTGTCAAGCTACTGCAACCTCCACGTCTCTTCCAAGGGGCATTAAAACCATCTTATTAAGCTACTGCGACCTCCACCACTTTTCCCTGGGGCATTGATATTGTCTTTTTATTCCACTCCGACCTCCACGTCTCTTCCAATGGGCATTAAAACCATCTTGTTAACCTACTGCGATCTCCACGTCTCTTCCAAGGGGCATTAAAACCTTCTTGTTAAGCTACTGCGACCTCCACCCCTTTCCCCAGGGGCATTAAAACTGTCTTGTTAAGCTACTGCGACCTCCACCTTTCTTCCAAGGGGCATTAAAACAGTGTTGTTAAGCTACTGCATCCTCAACGTCTCTTCCAAGGGGCATTAAAACCGTCTTGTTAAGCTACTGCAACCTCCACATCTCTTCCAAGGGGCATTAAAACAACCTTGTTAAGCTACTGCGACCTCCACCACTTTACCCAGGGGCATTGATATTGTCTTTTTATTCCACTGCGAACTCCACGTCTCTTCCAAGGGGCATTAAAACCGTCTTTTTAAGCTACTGCGACCTCCACAATTCTTCCAAGGGGCATTAAAACCATCTTGTTAATCTACTGCAACCTCCACATCTCTTCCAAGGGGCATTAAAACCGTCTTGTTAAGCTAATGCAACCTCCACGTCTCTTCCAAGGGGCATTAAAACCGCCTTGTTAAGCTACAGCGACCTCCACCACTTTTCCAAGGGGCATTGATATTGTCTTTTTATTCCACTGCGACCTCCACCATTCTTCCAATGGGCATTGCATTTCCTCCTAATTTTAGTCAGCTTTTGCTTTTCAATGCATAGGCGAACACTGAGGGAGACCCACTCCCCAATAATGGGTAGAAGGTTTTTAGCACGCTGTAATCCTCGTCTGTTTCAAGGAAAGCCTTCCATTCACTGCTTAGGCCAACAGTGCACAGGAGACCCAGTTGCTATTAATAGAAAAAACGGTTTAGTTAAGGCCCTCTGACCTCCATGTCACTTCCAAGGGGCATTGGAGTGCCTCGAAATTTTTGGTAGGCATTGCACTCACTGTATGCCCTTTAACTGTGTAGCCGAACCGCTCCTTTTGCTACAGAAACATATCCTACAAGAAATGTGTGGTTGACAGGCCTGATATGGATGTGAATGGTCCCTGTTCCTCATGCTCTTTCTCCTTTGCCACCACCTCATCCATCATTCATCACCTGAAGCTTTGTTTTAACGGGAGTCATAGAACTGGGATAGTAGCAGGAAAACATCTAGCAATCCTCGGAGGAAAACGCTGACCACCTCAGGCCTAGCCACTACTGCATACATGCACTTGCATTCCAAGAAAACAAAGCTAACTTCTATAATCATCATTATGCTCCTCACGTTGGCACTCTCAAATCCCCTGATGGAGAAGCCAGGGCCCACTGGATGAGTCTGGTTCTCTGGTGGGCTCGTCCAATGCTGCCCTAAAGCAGGCCAGGCTAAGAAAAGTGTAGGGGAAGTTCCAAGGAGAAATAGGGGCGGCTGGGGACCGTTTATGGACACCCGGCCGCACCCAGGCGGCTGGGGATCATGTGTGGACACCTGGCCGCCCCCTGGCGACTGGGGACCGAGCTGCCGAAGCAGCCATGAGGCAGTGGCCAGCTTTGGCCTCCTTCAAGCTAAAAGGCCCCATTTCAAGTGCAAGCAATCAAGCAGTATGCTATTGCAGCCTGGGGGTGGTTGGGTGGCAGGCTGCATAATTTCTTTTGCATTGCAAGGAATGGGGGAGGTACAATTGAACACTGACCTGGGACAAGGACTTGCACGGGGATAGTTGCAAGTCTGCATCTTCTGATGCGGAAATGATCACTTCTGATGGGCACACTTTTAGGCAGTGACCTGGGTGTCAGAGATGCTTCCAGGGCTCTTCCCCATGCTGTTCCAACGTCTTTTCATCACTGTATGAATGTGTCACACAGCACATGGCCAGATAAGATTGTAAAGTGTTAAAATGACATTTCCCGGTGAATGCATTTGTCACGGTTAAAAGCAATACAAAATTGCAAAAACGCATAAAAAATGCTACTTTTGAACATAGCCAAAGGTGTGGAGGAGTATTTTTGTTTTTGGTTATTTATTTTACCTTATACACAAGTATTTACCATGGAAAGGAAGTTCCTTAACATATTTCACAGGAAAACTGTTTCAGTTTCGTCTTTGAACGTTTTATTGTGAGCCCGTTAAAGTGGCTTAATACCTCTGACCACGTTGCTGACAGCAGTGACCTGGGAGTCAGAAATGCTTCCTGGGGCGATGCCCATGCTGCCCCCATGTCATTTGAGCACTGTCACTATCGTTTTGGGCACTTTTTAGGCTTTCTACAGACTGCCGGGGGTGCCGCCGCAAAAATACTCGGGTCTCCCATAGACTAACATTGGGCTCATTGCTCGGGTCGAGCACCCGAGTATCGCGGTGAGCTCAAGTCGAGCACCCGAATATCACGGTGAGCTTGGGTCGAGCACCCGAGTATCACGGTGAGCTCGGCCCAAGCTTCGAGCACCCGAACATTTTAGTGCTCGCTCAACACTACTAAGCATATTAGCTTCAGCACAGCCTGTTGCCGCTTGGCCGAGGCAGTGCTGCAGTGCTTCCAGCTTGTGACTGATGTGGTTATTTCAGAGATGGAGGCTGAAGAGGAGGAGGCTGAGGAGGAAGAGGTGAAGGATCTATAGATTGTGGGGGCAACCCTGATTGACCTAGGGCCCGCAATCCTTGGCGTCAGGAGGACGTGTTCCATCACAAGGTCCGACTGGGTCCTGGCTTCTATTATGTTAACCCAGTGTGCCGTCAGTAAGATGTACTGTCCCTGCCCACAAGCACTTGTCCACGTGTCCGTGGTTAGGTGGACTTTACTGGTAACTGCATTGCTGAGAGCATGGCTAATGTTTTGGACTCTTGCTTGTGTAATGCGGGGATGGCACACTGGGAGAAATGGTGGCGGCTCGGGACTGAGTACCGAGGGATGGCAGCCGCCATCAGGTTGCAGAATGCTTCCGTCTCCACGAGCCTAAAAGGCAACATTTCGAGCGCAAGCAGTCGTGAAATGTGAGAATTTAGTAGTGTGGCCTGTGGGGCGTTGGCTGCATATTTGCGCTTGCATTCCAAGGACTGGGGTATGGACAACTGAATGCAGCGCTGGGACAAGGACATGGACGTGCTACCTGATTCTGCTACTTGAGAGTGTGCAATGACAGGTGCAGGGCAGGAGGCATCTTCGCATGCACCATGGACAGGGGATTGGTTTGCATGCACAACAGCGGAAGAAGCTATGGTGCCACCCGCAGACACTGTTCCTGGACCCTGGGATTCGGCCCACAAAGTCGGTTTCTTTGCTGCCAAGTGCCTGATCATGCTGGTGGTGGTCAGGCTGGTCGTTTTGTCACCCCTGCTGAAGTTGGTTTGGCAGGTGGTGCAAATGGCCTTTTTGTGGTTATCAGCAGAGTTTTTAAAAAAACAACCAGACTCGGGAAGACCTAACAGTTGTACTGGCAACTTCCTTTTGTGTTGGTGTTACGGGGAACGGTTGCTTGCCTTCTGTCTGTGGCCACCAAACTGCTTCTTCCTGTCTGTTGGGGTTCTCTTCCTCCCTCCCCCTGTGTGCTGCTGTCCTCGCTCTGCATGTCCTCCTACCAGGTTGGGTCACTTACTATATCATCCACCACCTCGTCTTTCACTTCTGCACCCTGGTCCTCCTCCTGACTTTCTGGCAATTGTGGCTCATCATCGTCCACCTCTTGTGACACTTTCCCATCATCGCCTTCGTGTGACCGTGGCTGCTCAAATATTTGGGCATCGCTACACGCGATCTACTCTTGCCCCGCTTCAAGTGGACCGGGCGAGAGGCCCGAATCTATAAATGGAAAAGTGAACAGCTCTTCAGAGTATCCAAGTGTGGGATCAGTTGTCTCTGGGTACTCGGCATGGTGGGAGGAAGGAGGATCAGGGTGAAGAATATGCAGTCAAGACTCACGGCTACTGACACTTGACCGTGTGGAAGACATGGTGGTGGTGGTGGCTAAGTGACTGGAAGCATTATCCACTATCCAACCAATAACCTTTTGACACTGCTCTGGGTTCAATAGTATTGTGTTGCAGTCCCCTAGAAATTGGGACAGGAAGGTCAGGCGAGAAGATGTGGGTGTTTGTTTTGGCACAATTTCGGCTTGTCCACGGCCTTGTCCTCAGCCTCTGCATGCACCATTACCATCATGCCCAGTTCCCCATCCCTTGCCACGTGCCTTGCCCATTTTAAATGCAGGACAGTATCTTCCATGCTCACTACAAATGACTGAGTTTGGAGTGAACTTATATGTGATCTGTGTGATAGAGAAAACAGTGTTTTAAATACCTGTCCTGTAGGTAAGTAGTTTGAACAGCAAACTGCTGTGAATAGCTTCACTGACACACTAAAGGAATTTTTTAATGGAGGCCAGAAATGGCAGTATTTTCTGACAACGTATATGTGATCTGTGTGACGGAGAAAACATAGTTTTAAACAGCTGGATTTCTAGCGCTGTAATATGGAAAGGACCTGGCTGTATTCTGCAGTGCCAACAAGCAAATGGCGCAGAAAAACTGTGTTCTCTGGATTGCTTTTTAAACAAACAATGAGGATTAAGATCCAAAGAAAAGTATTCCTGGCCCTTGAGACCTGGGCCTTTGTATAGAAATTTTTAACAGCAGCAGAAGGCAGCATTGGAATGGAACCTCTTGTGCTATATGCACTGCAGTCTGCTATATACACTGCCTGCCTATTCACCCTGCCTGTTATCTCTGCAGATGGATTAGTCCTCAGATGGACTGTTTGTTAAGATGGATATGTGTAATGTATGGTTTTTCTCCCTACACTACCTAATACACAAGCAAATCTCTCCCTGACGCAGCAGCAGCTCTTCCTACACTGTCTGATCTGGAGTGACTGTGACGAGCATGGCGGCGCCAGGTCTGATATAGACCTGATGACTCTGTGCGGCCAGCCAATCACTGTAATGCCCACAACCAACATGGCTACGGCATTACAGTGCATGGCAGGCAATCCCTGCATGTTCATTGACTCTCTAAAGAGTGCCAAACATGCAGGGAGGGGACCCGAGTTCCCGACCGAGCAACCCGGAAATACTCGGCGAGCGCCGAGCATCTCGAGCAGTGAGATGCTCGGGCGAGCACTGAACAGCAAGCGAGCATGCTCGCTCATCACTACAGAGGATGCAAATATAGTCAGTAAAATAAGCCGAGGTAAAAACAAGAAACAAATACACTACACAGGAGCTGAACAGACAAGACTAAACCAGAGGAAACCAAGGCTATATCTTGCAGCTTCCAGCAGTGAGCTGGAAGCTTAAGTAGAGTGTGGTGCTTTCCAATTGGCTGGAGCAGGGAGCTGTTATCTCTAGGTGGACAGCACATATACCTATTCTGTCAGACTTGGGGGTACTGACGATCCCAGCCAGTGTCCAGAGCCTCTGGTTGCAACATCTCTTCTATCACCGGTGTCGCCCGCAAAATGAATATGACAGCGCCTGATGACATAAGCAGATTTTACTGGGGTAGGTCCTGATGGAGATGTGACAGGTGTGCAAAGAGTTCTTTTAATTAAACATCATTAAGAAAAATTATATTTTATTTTATTAATGTTTGTGAAATATTTATCTTACCATTCACTTTTAAAGTGGAATGAGTGGAACTGCATGTGTTAAGCACTAGGCAAAAAAAACCTCTTACCAGCAAATTGTTAGAGAAGAAACTCAAAGTATATGTGTTCTAATTTTCTTTGAACTGATGATCTTTTGGTTTAACACTTTGCCATTTAGCATTGATAGGGACACCAGATATTTTAAGACTAACACACAGCAAGACCCTTAACCTACTCTTGAAGGTTTCTTTCAATTTTCCCTTTTACTAAGAAGTACAGTGAACAAATTAGGAGTTTCTTCAGGTGCTTCTTTTTACACTTTCTTTTCCCCCTGTTGCATCAATGATTTTAAAAATATATTGAACTAAAAAAGTCACAAAGAAGCATCTTCAAAGTGATTATAAACTATATGCATCTTCAAAACTCTTTTAACTCAATATAATTTCAATTTGTTTCAAGATAACACCCAACAAAATACACTTTTCAAACCAGACTGAATATGACTGACAAAAATAAATGAAAGGAAGCAGTTCAAAGACGAGTAGCTCTTCTTAGGTGACATGGCCACCTGAAGTGTGAATATCTTCTCTCTAATTAGAGTTCTGCATTATATATGCATATCACTATTTTAGTATGATTTTCAAAGACGTAAGTCCTATTTTCTATGGTAATAAAGTAAAGTAATCCCTTCTGCTGCTTATCTTAATAGTGTACAATATATTTCAAATCTTTGCATCTTCACTAAAGATGTTAGAATCTTTGAAAATTCAAATTTGCTAGGTTCAATTAATTTTTATAAAAAGATCATTTTGCAGCAAATCACTTTGTAATCACTTTGCTGCAAATTGCTTTACTGCTAACCCTCCAATTGCTCTAGAAATGTGCAGCACTATATCCAAATAGTGATGAGCGAATATGTTCGAAATCTGATTTCCAAACTTAAGTTCGACACGAATGTGGCACATTCAGATTCATGATTGGAAAGGCTAGCAAAATTTGTTAAATTTGGGAAAATCTGTAACGTTCGGCGAATTTCCGTGGTTATGTGATTGCGGGGCAACTGCAGCGTTTTTAACAGTTTTGCTAGCATAGTGCTTGTATATGATGAGCGGGGAGATGTGGTAAATTGGTGGGGAGGCTGGTGATAGCTCAGAACAGGTCAGATCAGCGGCGCACTGTTTTTTTTTTTTCCTGTAGGCGGTAACTTTAAGTCAGGAAAGCACGGTCAGCCAATCGGAGAGCAGGAAGCATCCACAATGTCCCAGACACAAGGGCTTCTGCAGTTGGCTACTGAAATCACATGTCCTCTCCATATAAAAACCAACCATGTTCCCTCAGTACCCTTTAATGCGTGTCACTTGTGTTAGATGCTGCTCCTGCACCCAGCTCCTGTGTAATGAGAGATATTAGCTAGATAGATGGGCGCTTCTGTGGAAGTCAGATAGTCTAGATAAATCCTGTGATGTGTACCTGTTCAATCGACCTTGCAGAACTTGTGTTTGTTTTTGTGCAATTACTGAGTTTCTGACAGAAAGAGCAGGGCCTATGGCTCAGAACAGTGCTGTGCACCAGTTGAACTGTCTGTTCTCCATGCACGGACATAACTTCAATCTATTTTTGCACTTGCGAATGTGATAAAGCAAGCAAGCCCTTGTAGGCCACTTTATGATTTTGTGGGGTTGAAATTCAGCTATCTGCAGAGCTTGACAGTGCAGAGCACAAAAACTACTATTTTAGTGGTGGTGAACCTCAGCTGTTTTCAAAGTAAAAAAAAATGCATTTTTTTTGTCTTGCTAGGCAGAGTCCATCAAAGTTTTTTTTTGTGTGGCTGCTAAAAGCCACACAAAAATGTTCTGAACCTGTCATTGCTGGTTCCAGTGGAGGATGCTGTAGGCACTCTCCTGTCACTGGAACCAGCAATGACAGGTTCAGAACATTTAAGGGATCACGTTTAAATCCACATGGATCCCCGTATATGCTTCTCTGGAGCACCGCACCTGCCGAGACCTTAATCTATGGGGCTGGCCATTATCGCCTCTTACACTATCTCGCAAGATATATCCCATACACGTGGCACTCATGACCGAGCCAATTGCAGCACGGCACCAGACCATATTTTTCTGCCCGCCACTTATAATTAGAGATGAGCGTTGTTCGACTCGAACTGTTTGCCAATCTCAAATTCGAGCTGTTTTGGGCGGTGTTCGAGCCGTTTGGCGAACATGAACGATTTGAAAAAAATTCGGCTGTTCGAGGTTATGTTCGATAACTGTTTGTGCACCAAAATCATAACTGGATTTTTTCTCAGTAATGATGAAAATTAATGTTAATACGCAGTTTGAGTGTACAGCGGGGCAGGGGGAGGGGCAGGGGATGGATCTCTGCAGGAATAATGAAGATCTCCATTTTTTTTTCTCTTTACCGCATTTACAGTGGGGAGGTGCAATCTGTCAGCCTATCAGCAGCGCACACACGGAGCGAAGTGCTTTTTTTCACAAAAGCAAGGGCATGTGTATTTGGCAGTGTATGTCACATGTCCTTGCCCTATAAGACCCAGCCATTTTCCCCGTCGCCACCATTTTCTCACTGCTGCAGCTGCGTGTTAGACGGCACCGCTATTGCTGTGTGCGCTATACCTTGTTAATTTCAAGCCAATTTTCGCACAAATCTACAGATAGCTTGGGAGTAGGGAATAGTTGTGATTGCAGTCCTTTTAAGGACTAGGTTACAGCATTTCCTACGACTTTTATCAGGCAGGTCTGTGCTCTTAAATAGATAGGTTGGGAGTAAAGACTAATTGCAATTGCAGTCCTTTTCAGGACTAAGTTACATAAGTTCCTATCAGTTTTTGCCAGGCAGGTCTGTGCCAGTGCTGTGCAAGTTTTTTTCACAGCATTTGGCTAAATCTAGCAAAGCTAATTCTTTTTGGCCTATTGCAGAGTGTGTTAGTCAGTGGAGTAGCCTATCTGTGTTGCAAGCTACACCACCTGTGTAGAGAATACCAATTTTTTTACTGCACCTAATGAAGTAAAACCTTTTGGGCATAGCATCATTCTATTAGTCCATCTATACTGACCTCCATCAGGTTGCAAATTGAATATAATTTTTTTCTGCATGTAGCTCTGAAAAAATATTTGGGTTTCTAGCAGTGTGTGGGACTTGTTCTATTAGTTCATCTATACTGACCTCCATCAGGTTGCAAATTGAATATAATTTTTTTCTGCATCTAGCTCTGAAAAAATATTTGGGCTTCTAGCAGTGTGTGGGACTTGTTGTATTAGTCCATCTATACTGACCTCCATCAGGTTGCAAATTAAAAATAATTTTTATCTGCATCTAGCTCTGAAAAAATATTTGGGCTTCTAGCAGTGTGTGGGACTTGGTCTATTAGTCTATCTATTCTGACCTCCATCAGGTTGCAAATTGAGTTTAATTTTTTTCTGCATCTAGCTCTGAAAAAATATTTGGGCTTCTAGCAGTGTGTGGGACTTGTTCTATTAGTCCATCTATACTGACCTCCATCAGGTTGCAAATTGAATATAACTTTTTTCTGCATCTAGCTCTGAAAAAAGATTTGGGCTTCTAGCAGTGTGTGGGACTTGTTCTAAAAGTCCTTCTATACTGACCTCCATCAGGTTGCAAATTGAATATAATTTTTTTCTGCATCTAACCCAGCCAATAGTTTTGGCCTAATACCACAGTTTGGCCACTCAGCTCTGCTCGGTTCCCATCCATTGTTTTTTTGTGCAAACAACTCCAGAGTTGTGAATTAGTTAACCACCAAAATGAGTGGAAAAAGGCCTGCTGCTGGTGGAAAGGGGAATAGGCGTGTTGGGAAGGGGGAAAAAGGTTGTGTCCATGGGGTAGGTGTTAAAGCAACAGTAACATCTGCAGAAGAAAGACCATCTTCCAGCCAAACTAAAATGTCTACTTCTTTTAGCGGACAATGTGATAAGATCCCTTTCTTACGGCCACGCCAATCGCTACAAATTCCAGATGAGGCACAAAAACAGCAGGTGCTTCAACGGATATCAAGTGCTCCTTTAAGTGGGCTCTCCTCCACATCAACTTCAACATCACAAATACTCCAGTCCTCAGAGGTGTCACCCCAATCGCACTTGCTTCCTCACAGCTCCCAAATCTCCAGCTGCACGTCTGAGTATGAGGTAGAACAGATGGTTGAGTCTGCAGAGCTGTTTATTAATACTATAGCCTGGGAATCAGAGGTCGGCTCCAGCGCTTCTGTGAATCCAGACAAGGAAATGATCTGCACTGATGCCCAGAATCTTTATGTGTCGGATGCAGGACCAGACGCAGAAGGTTCTGACCATAATGTAGACCCTCATTCCCAAACTGTAACTCCGGTTGGTGGAGACAATGAGGAAGACGATGATGAGACTCAAATACCTGATTGGAGCGACAACTTTAGTTTTTTGTCAGGGCAGGAACAGGTTGGCTCTGAGGACGACGGGTGTGATAACACACAGGGTGATGATGATGAGGTTGGAGATCCCACTTACTGTCAACCCACAGTCAGCCAAGTGATGAGGTCAGCAGAGGAGGTGGAGGAGAATGCTAGTGACGACGAGGTCCGGTTTCGCCTTCCTGGACAGAGACGTATTACTGGAAGCACGTCAACAACTTCATCCTCAAACACAACTCTGCCTCTCACCACAAGTCGTGGTGGCTCTTCAGGTCGCATGGGTGCTAAGCCTTGCATAGCCTGGGCATTTTTTCAGATCGATAAAGATGACCCAACTCGTGTTGTCTGTAACATTTGTCAGCAAAAGCTAAGTAGAGGCCAAAAAATACATAGTTTGAGTACTTCATGCATGAACCGGCACATGGACATGAAGCATAAGTTGCAGTGGGAGGCTCACTGTGCTACAATGCGGCCTAGCCGGCCGGGCCAACCACCGTCTGCCACATCTTGTGCATCCGCGGCCTCTTCATCCTCTGTGACTGGGGGGACAGCAGTCACACCTGTTTTGGGACGCAGACCTGCCACCTCTTTACCCGCAACAGCCAGCGTGATTGGCAGGTCATCATTTTCTTTGGAGGTGGTAACACCAGCTGGTGTTGAGCGCTGTCCGACATCGATAGCACCACCTTTGGTATCAAGGCAACCTAACATGTCCACCTGCATCTTCCTCACAGACCGGCAGTTTGCCGGGGACACCCTTATCATCCCCGTCTAAGCACATCAGCCAGCCCTCGGTCCCTCAGATATGGACAAGTAAAAGAACATTTCTTCCTAGCCATGAGAAAGCTAAGAGGTTGAATTTCACCATCTGCAAGCTCTTGGCTACAGAAATGTCGCCTTTCCGCCTGGTGGACACAGAGGATTTTCGAGACCTTATGTCCATCGCAGTGCCCCAGTACCAGATGCCCAGTCGGCACTACTTCTCAAAGAATGGTGTGCCTGCGCTCCACCAGCATGTCGCACACAACATCACCGCTTCTTTGAGAAACTCTGTGTGTGACAGGGTGCATTTCACCACAGACACTTGGACGAGTAGGCATGGACAGGGGCGTTACATGTCTCTGACTGGGCACTGGGTAACTATGGTGACAGCAGGACAAGGGGCTGCTGTCCAAGTCTTGCCGTCCCCACGAGTTGTGCGTCAATCCTCTTTATCTCAAAGTTCCTCCACTGCTTCTGCCTCCTCAACCTCCTCTCGGTCCTCCACCTGCACCCAAAGCCTGTCTGGTCATGCCACAAGCTTTCTAACTGCGCAGAAGGGATCCTGCACACCTCCTTACTATGCTGGCAGTAGGGCTCAACGTCATCAGGCGGTTTTTACATTGAAATGTCTGGGAAATGTGAGTCACACAGCTGAGGAGTTGTGGTCAGCTCTGGAGAACCAATTTCATGAATGGTTGTCTCCACTGGACCTGAAACCAGGGAAGGCCGTGTGCGACAATGCTGCAAACCTGGGTGCGGCCCTTCGCCGGGGCAATGTCACACACGTGCCTTGTATGGCTCACGTGTTGAACCTGGTTGTCCAGCAATTTTGAGCCCACTATGGTGGACTAGATGGCCTTCTGCAGAGGGCACGGTCGCTGTGTGCTCACTTCCGCCGTTCGCATCCCGCAGCTTAAATCTCTACAGAAGTCGTTGGGCCTGCCACTTCACCGGCTAAAATGCAATGTGCCTACCTGGTGGAATTCAACTCTGCACATGTTGCAGCGACTGTGGCAGCACCAACAAGCCCTGCTGCAATACTTTCTGACATATAGCCTGGGCCAGCGAGATCCAGAGGTTGGCAAATCACGCTGGAGGAGTGGTCTCAGATCAGGGACCTATGCACCATTCTGCACAGTTTTGAAAAGGCGACGAATATGTTTTGTGCAAACGATGCCATTATCAGCATGACTATTCCGGTGATTTACATGCTGGAGCACATGTTAAACAGAATTCGGAGTCAGGTGCTGGCACAAGAGGAGGTGGATGAAGTAAAGGATGAGGAGTTGTATGCGGAAGGGCTAACATCTGCAAGGTCCAGACGGTCGGCAGCACCAAGGCGACAGGCATGTGAGGGTGGGGGAGATGGTTTTACCAGGGCGCATGGTAGCAGCAAAACTAGGGAGGAAGGTGCAGGAGCCCAGGAAGGGGTGGAGGACGAACTGATGGAAGACTCATCAGATGAGGGAGACCTTGATCACATTTCTGTTGTGCGAGGTTGGGGGGAGAGGACAGAGAAAGGAAGCATGATTGTTACCTCGCCACCAACACAACAGGGACTTGGTGCTCCTGGATGCGCAACACACATGAGTGCCTTCTTGCTGCACTACGTGCAACATGACCCTCGAATTGTGAGAATTAGAAATAATCCTGACTACTGGGTTGCCACACTGTTAGATCCCCGGTACAAAAGTAAATTTGCAGAAATTATTCCTGCCATAGAAAGGGATGCAGGCATGCAGGAGTATCAGCAGAGACTGCTGCAGAATCTTACATGTGCTTTTCCACAAAACACCAGTGGTGCACGTAGTGAATCTCACAGTTCCAACTTGCCAACCGTGGGACCGTCGAGTGTTCAGCACTCAAACCGTAACAGAAACACAGTATCTGCTGGTAACATCAATTTTGCAGAATCATTTAACCACTTTTTTAGCCCATCCATTGCAAGGCCACAGGAGACAAGAAGTGTGACACATAGTCAACGCCTAGAGACGATGGTACAGGAGTATCTCCAAGTAAACATTGAAGCCATGACTGTGTCACTGGACCCTTGCTCTTTTTGGGCTTCCAATCTGGATAAATGGCCGGAGCTAGCCACTTACTCCTTGGAGATCTTATCATGCCCCGCAGCCAGCGTTCTGTCTGAACGTGTGTTCAGCGCTGCTGGTGGTGTGCTGACAGATAAGCGCACGCGGCTCTCCACTGATAATGTAGACAGACTCACGTTTATAAAGATGATCAAATCATGGATCCGAAATGACTTTTCTACCCTTGTGTCATCCTGGGGAGAGTAAAAGCTTGATGATTGGTTAAAATCACCTCACCAACCGTTTTAAGCTTTCAAATTACTACTCATGTTTATCTGTATCTTGGCTGGAAAATAATTTGGGCTTTGTAGCAGTGTGCAGTACTTATTCTATTAGGCCATCAATACTAAGCTCCACCAGATTTAAAATTACTAATCATGTTTATCTGTATCTTGGCTGGAAAATAATTTGGGCTTTGTAGCAGTGTGCAGTACTGATTCTATTAGGCCATCTATACTAAGCTCCACCAGATTTAAAATTACCAATCATGTTTATCTGTATCTTGGCTGGAAAATAATTTGGGCTTTGTAGCAGTGTGCAGTACTGATTCTATTAGGCCATCTATACTAAGCTCCACCAGATTTAAAATTAATAATAATTTTTAGCTGCATCTAGACCGGAAAATAATTTTGGGGCTCCGAGATGCGCAAGACACATAAGTGCCTTCTTGCTGCACTACCTGCAACATGACCCTCAGATTGTCAGAATTCGAAGTAATCTTGACTACTGGGTTGCCACACTCTTAGATTCCCCACACTCTTCGATCAAGCTTTTCATTTTAATAAAGACCAAAAAAATGGTCATTTTTGAAATGTTAAGCATTAGCAGGTTATTAGAAACTGAAATCAAAGAGTTTTCAACTCAAAACTTTATTCTAGGTGATGTTACATTTGCACATAGGACTAGAGATGAGCGTTGTTCTACTCGAACTGTTCGCCAATCTCAAATTCGAGCTGTTTTGGGCGGTGTTCGAGCCGTTCGGCGAACACGAACAATTTGAGAAAAATTCGGCTGTTCGAGGTTATGTTCGATAACTGTTCGTGCACCAAAATCATAACTGGATTTTTTCTTAGTAATGATGAAAATTAATGTTAATACGCAGTTTGAGTGTACAGCGGGGTGGGGGGAGGGGCAGGGGATGGATCTCTGCAGGAACAATGAAGAGCTCCATTTTTTTTTCTCTTTCCAGCATTTACAGTGGGGAGGTGCAATCTGTCAGCCTATCAGCAGCGCACACACGGAGCGAAGTGCTTTTTTTCACACAAGCAAGGGCATGTGTCATTGGCAGTGTATGTCACATGTCCTTGCCCTATAAGACCAAGCCATTTTCCCCGTCGCCACCATTTTCTCACTGCTGCAGCTGCGTGTTAGACGGCACCGCTGTTGCTGTGTGCGCTATACCTTGTTAATTTCAAGCCAATTTTCGCACAAATATACAGATAGCTTGGGAGTAGGGAATAGTTGTGATTGCAGTCCTTTTAAGGACTAGGTTACAGCATTTCCTACGACTTTTATCAGGCAGGTCTGTGCTCTTAAATAGATAGGTTGTGGGAGTAAAGACTAATTGTAATTGGAGTCCTTTTCAGGACTAGGTTACATCAGTTCCTATCAGTTTTTGCCAGGCAGGTCTGTGCCAGTGCTGTGCAAGTTTTTTTCACAGCATTTGGCTGAATCTAGCAAAGCTAATCCTTTTTGGCCTATTGCAGAGTGTGTTAGTCAGTGGAGTAGCCTATCTGTGTTGCAAGATATACCACCTGTGTATAGAATACCATTTTTTTTACTGCACCTAGTGAAGTAAAATCTTTTGGGCATAGCATCATTCTATTAATCCATCTATACTGACCTCCATCAGGTTGCAAACTGAATCTAAATTTTTTCTGCATCTAGCTCTGAAAAAATATTGGACTTCTAGCTGTGTGTGGGTCTTGTTCTATTAATCCATCTATACTGACCTCCATCAGGTTGCAAACTGAATCTAATTTTTTTCTGCATCTAGCTCTGAAAAAATATTGGGCTTCTAGCTGTGTGTGGGTCTTGTTCTATTAATCCATCTATACTGACCTCCATCAGGTTGCAAACTGAATATAATTTTTTTCTGCATCTACCTCTGAAAAAATATTGGGCTTCTAGCTGTGTGTGGGTCTTGTTCTATTAATCCATCTATACTGACCTCCATCAGGTTGCAAACTGAATATAATTTTTTTCTGCATCTAGCTCTGAAAAAATATTTGGCCTTCTAGTAGTGTGTCGGACTTTCTCTATTAGTCCATCTATACTGACCTCCATCAGGTTGCAAATTAAAAATAATTTTTATCTGCATCTACAGTACCTCTGAAAAAATATTTGGGCTTCTAGCTGTGTGTGGGACTTGTTGTATTAGTCCATCTATACTGACCTCCATCAGGTTGCAAACTGAATATATTTTTTTCTGCATCTACCTCTGAAAAAATATTGGGCTTCTAGTTGTGTGTGGGACTTGTTGTATTAGTCCATCTATACTGACCTCCATCAGGTTGCAAACTGAATATATTTTTTTCTGCATCTACCTCTGAAAAAATATTGGGCTTCTAGCTGTGTGTGGGACTTGTTGTATTAGTCCATCTATACTGACCTCCATCAGGTTGCAAACTGAATATATTTTTTTCTGCATCTACCTCTGAAAAAATATTGGGCTTCTAGCTGTGTGTGGGTATTGTTCTATTAATCCATCTATACTGACCTCCATCAGGTTGCAAACTGAATATAATTTTTTTCTGCATCTAGCTCTGAAAAAATATTGGGCTTCTAGCTGTGTGTGGGTCTTGTTCTATTAATCCATCTATACTGACCTCCATCAGGTTGCAAACTGAATATAATTTTTTTCTGCATCTACCTCTGAAAAAATATTGGGCTTCTAGCTGTGTGTGGGTCTTGTTCTATTAATCCATCTATACTGACCTCCATCAGGTTGCAAACTGAATATCATTTTTTTCTGCATCTAGCTCTGAAAAAATATTTGGCCTTCTAGCAGTGCGTGGGACTTGTTCTATTAGTCCACCTATACTGACCTCCATCAGGTTGCAAACTGAATATATTTTTTTCTGCATCTACCTCTGAAAAAATATTGGGCTTCTAGCTGTGTGTGGGACTTGTTGTATTAGTCCATCTATACTGACCTCCATCAGGTTGCAAACTGAATATATTTTTTTCTGCATCTACCTCTGAAAAAATATTGGGCTTCTAGCTGTGTGTGGGACTTGTTGTATTAGTCCATCTATACTGACCTCCATCAGGTTGCAAACTGAATATATTTTTTTCTGCATCTACCTCTGAAAAAATATTGGGCTTCTAGCTGTGTGTGGGTCTTGTTCTATTAATCCATCTATACAGACCTCCATCAGGTTGCAAACTGAATATAATTTTTTTCTGCATCTAGCTCTGAAAAAATATTTGGCCTACTAGTAGTGTGTCGGACTTTCTCTATTAGTCCATCTATACTGACCTCCATCAGGTTGCAAATTAAAAATAATTTTTATCTGCATCTACAGTACCTCTGAAAAAATATTTGGGCTTCTAGCTGTGTGTGGGACTTGTTGTATTAGTCCATCTATACTGACCTCCATCAGGTTGCAAACTCAATATATTTTTTTCTGCATCTACCTCTGAAAAAATATTGGGCTTCTAGCTGTGTGTGGGACTTGTTGTATTAGTCCATCTATACTGACCTCCATCAGGTTGCAAATTGAATATAATTTTTTTCTGCATCTAACTCAGCCAATAGTTTTGGCCTAATACCACAGTTTGGCCACTCAGCTCTGCTCGGTTACCATCCATTGTTTTTTTGTGCAAACAACTCCAGAGTTGTGAATTAGTTAACCACCAAAATGAGTGGAAAAAGGCCTGCTGCTGGTGGAAAGGGGAATAGGCGTGTTGGGAAGGGGAAAAAAGGTTGTGTCCGTGGGGTAGGTGTTAAAGCAACAGTAACATCTGCAGAAGAAAGACCATCTTCCAGCCAAACTAAAATGTCTACTTCTTTTAGCGGACAATGTGATAAGATCCCTTTCTTACGGCCACGCCAATCGCTACAAATTCCAGATGAGGCACAAAAACAGCAGGTGCTTCAACGGATATCAAGTGCTCCTTTAAGTGGGCTCTCCTCCACATCAACTTCAACATCACAAATACTCCAGTCCTCAAAGGTGTCACCCAAATTGCACTTGCTTCCTCACAGCTCCCAAATCTCCAGCTGCCCGTGTGAGTATGAGGTAGAACAGATGGTTGAGTCTGCAGAGCTGTTTACTCATACTATAGCCTGGGAATCAGAGGTCGACTCCAGCGCTTCTGTGAATACAGACGAGGAAATGATCTGCACTGATGCCCAGAATCTTTATGAGTCGGATCCAGGACCAGACGCAGAAGGTTCTGACCATAATGTAGACCCTCATTCCCAAACTGTAACTCCTGTTGGTGGAGACAATGAGGAAGACGATGATAAGACTCAAATACCTGATTGGAGCGACAACTTTAGTTTTTTGTCAGGGCAGGAACAGGTTGGCTCTGAGGACGACGGGTGTGATAACACACAGGGTGATGATGATGAGGTTGGAGATCCCACTTACTGTCAACCCACAGTCAGCCAAGAGATGATGTCAGCAGAGGAGGTGGAGGAAGATGCTAGTGACGACGAGGTCAGGTTGCGCCTTCCTGGACAGAGACGTAGTACTGGAAGCACGTCAACAACTGCATCCTCAAACACAACTCTGCCTCTCACCACAAGTCGTGGTGGCTCTTCAGGTCGCATGGGTGCTAAGCCTTGCATAGCCTGGGCATTTTTTCAGATCGATAAAGATGACCCAACTCGTGTTATCTGTAACATTTGTCAGCAAAAGCTAAGTAGAGGCCAAAAAATACATAGTTTGAGTACTTCATGCATGAACCGGCACATGGACATGAAGCATAAGTTGCAGTGGGAAGCTCAGTGTGCTACAATGCGGTCTAGCCGGCCGGGCCAACCACCGTCTGCCATATCTTGTGCATCCGCGGCCTCTTCATCCTCTGTGACTGGGGGGACAGCAGTCACACCTGTTTTGGGCGCAGACCTGCCACCTCTTTACCCGCAACAGCCAGCGTGATTGGAAGGTCATCATTTTCTTTGGAGGTGGGAACACCAGCTGGTGTTGAGCGCTGTCCGACATCGATAGCACCACCTTTGGATCAAGGCAACCTAACATGTCCGCCTGCATCTTCCTCACAGACCGGCAGTTTGCCGGGGACACCCTTATCAACCCCGTCTAAGCACAATAGCCAGCCCTCGGTCCCTCAGATGTGGACAAGTAAAAGACCATTTCCTCCTAGCCATGAGAAAGCTAAGAGGTTGAATTTCACCATCTGCAAGCTCTTGGCTACAGAAATGCTGCCTTTCCGCCTGGTGGACACAGAGGATTTTCGAGACCTTATGTCCGTCGCAGTGCCCCAGTACCAGATGCCCAGTCGGCACTACTTCTCAAAGAAAGGTGTGCCTGCGCTCCACCAGCATGTCGCACACAACATCACCGCTTCTTTGAGAAACTCTGTGTGTGACAGGGTGCATTTCACCACAGACACTTGGACGAGTAGGCATGGACAGGGGCGTTACATGTCGCTGACTGGGCACTGGGTAACTATGGTGACACCAGGACAAGGGGCTGCTGTCCAAGTCTTGCCGTCCCCACGAGTTGTGCGTCAATCCTCTTTATGTCAAAGTTCCTCCACTGCTTCTGCCTCCTCAACCTCCTCTCGGTCTTCCACCTGCACCCAAAGCCTGTCTGGTCATGCCACAAGCTTTCTAACTGCGCAGAAGGGATCCTGCACACCTCCTTACTATGCTGGCAGTAGGGCTCAACGTCATCAGGCGGTTTTTACATTGAAATGTCTGGGAAATGTGAGTCACACAGCTGAGGAGTTGTGGTCAGCTCTGGAGAACCAATTTCATGAATGGTTGTCTCCACTGGACCTGAAACCAGGGAAGGCCATGTGCGACAATGCTGCAAACCTGGGTGCGACTCTTCGCCGGGGCAATGTCACACACGTGCCTTGTATGGCTCACGTGTTGAACCTGGTTGTCCAGCAATTTTTAGCCCACTATCCCAGACTAGATGGCCTTCTGCAGAGGGCACGGTCGCTGTGTGCTCACTTCCGCCGTTCGCATCCCGCAGCTCAGCGACTTACATCTCTACAGAAGTCGTTGGGCCTGCCACTTCACCGGCTAAAATGCGATGTGCCTACCCGGTGGAATTCAACTCTGCACATGTTGCAGCGTCTGTGGCAGCACCGACAAGCCCTGGTGCAATACGTTCTGACGTATAGCCTGGGCCAACGAGATTCAGAGGTGGGGCAAATCACGCTGGAGGAGTGGTCTCAGATCAGGGACCTATGCACCCTTCTGCACAGTTTTGAAATGGCGACGAAGATGTTTAGTGCTGACGATGCCATTATCAGCATGACTATTCCGGTGATTTACATGCTGGAGCACATGTTAAACAGAATTCGGAGTCAGGTGGTGGCACAAGAGGAGGTGGAGGAAGTAGAGGAGGAGGAGTTGTATGCGGAAGGGCTAACATCTGCAAGGTCCAGACGGTCGGCAGCACCAAGGCGGCAGGCATGTGAGGGTGGGGGAGATGGTTTTACCAGAGCGCATGGTAGCAGCCAAACTAGTGAGGAAGGTGCAGGAGCCCAGGAAGAAGTGGAGGACGAACTGATGGAAGACTCATCAGATGAGGGAGACCTTGATCACATTTCTGTTGTGCGAGGTTGGGGGGAGAGGACAGAGGAAGGAAGCATGATTGTTACCTCGCCACCAACACAACAGGGACTTGGTGCTCCTGGATGCGCAACACACATGAGTGCCTTCTTGCTGCACTACCTGCAACATGACCCTCGAATTGTGAGAATTAGAAATAATCCTGACTACTGGGTTGCCACACTGTTAGATCCCTGGTACAAAAGTAAATTTGCAGAAATTATTCCTGCCATAGAAAGGGATGCACGCATGCAGGAGTATCAGCAGAGACTGTTGCAGAATCTTACATGTGCTTTTCCACAAAATACCAGTGGTGCACGTAGTGAATCTCACAGTTCCAACTTGCCAACCGTGGGACCGTCAAGGGTTCAGCACTCAAACCGTAACAGAACCACAGTATCTGCTGGTAACATCAATTTTGCGGAATCATTTCACCACTTTTTTAGCCCATCCTTTGCAAGGCCACAGGAGACAAGACGTCTGACACATAGTCAACGCCTAGAGACGATGGTACAGGAGTATCTCCAAGTAAACATTGAAGCCACGACTGTGTCACTGGACCCTTGCTCTTTTTGGGCTTCCAATCTGGATAAATGGCCGGAGCTAGCCACTTACGCCTTGGAGATCTTGTCATGCCCCGCAGCCAGCGTTCTGTCTGAACGTGTGTTCAGCGCTGCTGGTGGTGTGCTGACAGATAAGCGCACGCGGCTCTCCACTGATAATGTAGACAGACTCACGTTCATAAAGATGAACAAATCATGGATCCGAAACGACTTTTCTACCCCTGTGTCATCCTGGGGAGAGTAAAAGCTTGATGATTGGTTAAAATCACCCTACCAACCGTTTTAAGCTTTCAAATTACTAATCATGTTTATCTGTATCTTGACTGGAAAATAATTTGGGCTTTGTAGCAGTGTGCAGCACTGATCCTATTAGGCCATCTATACTAAAGCTTCACCAGATTTAAAATTAAAAATAATTTTTAGCTGCATCTAGCCCGGAAAATAATTTTGGGGCTCCGAGATGCGCAAGACACATAAGTGCCTTCTTGCTGCACTACCTGCAGCTTGACCCTCATATTGTCAGAATTCGAAGTAATCATGACTACTGGGTTGCCACACTCTTAGATCCCCCAAACTTTTCGATCAACCTTTTCATTTTAATAAAGACCAAAAAAATGGTCATTTTTGAAATTATAAGCATTAGCAGGTTGTTAGAAACTGAAATCAAACAGTTTTCAACTCAAAACTTTATTCTAGGTGATGTTACATTTTCACATAGGACCCCTTGTTCGAAAGGAGCTTCTGAACTCTCTCGTCCATTGAATTTGTCAGGTTTTGGATGGTTTCTGCTTCAATTGTTTTGCATGAGGACAGAATACCCTCCCAGAGCTGTTGCTTAGATGTGAACTGCCTCCCGCCATCATAGACACTCCTTTTAATGATGCTCCAAAGGTTCTGAATGGGGTAGAGGTCAGGGGAGCATGGGGGTCACACCATAAGTTTGTCCCCTTTTATGCCCATATCAGCCAGAGATGCAGATGTTTTATGTGCAGCATGAGATGGTGCATTATCATGCAGAAAAATGATCTTGCTGTGAAATACACGGTTCTTCTTCTTGAACCATGGCAGGAAGTGCTGTTTGAGAAAATCCACATACATTATGGAGTTCATCTTTAGCGCCTTCAGGGATCCTAAAGGGGCCGACAATCTCTCTCCCCATGATTCCAGCCCAAAACATTACTCCACCTCCTCCTTGTTGGCGCTGTAGCCGTGTTTGCGTGGGGTGTCCATCAACCAGCCATCCTCCACTCCATCCATCTGGACCATCGAGCGCTGCACGGCACTCATCCGTGAACAAAACAGTTTTGAAATCAGTCTTCATGTAATGTTTGGCCCACTGGAGCCGTTTCTGCTTGTGTGAAGTGGATAGAGGAGGTCGACAGGATGGCGTATGCACAGCTGCAAACCTCTGAAGGACCCTGCATCTTGTTGTTCGGGGGACGTTGGAGGCACAAGCAGCTTCAAAAACTTGTCTGCTGCTATGACAAGGCTTTTTGGCCGCTGCTCTATCAACCTGACGTAATTGCCTGTAGGAAAGAGTCCTCAATTTGCCCTTATCAGCACGCACACGTGTGTACTGTGAATCAGCTACATACTTCTTGATTGCCAAGACACTTCATCCTGATCACCGCACAATGTTGATTGTAGTCATGCCTTGACCTAAACACTCCACAATTTGTTGCTTCTCAGCAGCCGACACATCCTTTTTCTTTCCCATTTTGGCAGAAAATGTAGGCTGCTTAATAATGTGAGAGAGCCTTCTTAAGTAGTCTTGCCTTTCATTGGACACACCTGCCAAACTAATTAGCACAGGTGTCTGCAATTGCTTACAGTGATATAAAGAGCCCTGACACACATCACCATCAATGAGTTTAACTGACAAACAAACAAATTCTTCCCTTATCACTCCTAAACACTTTTTGCATAATAATTTGGAACGCAGTGTACATGTGCTTTTCCACAAAACACCAGCGGTTCACGTAGTGAATCTTACAGTTCTAACTTGCCAACCGTGGTCTGTATGGAGTTGTTCAATAAAGGGCCCAAAATTAAGATAACATAGATGGGAGAGGTCTCTATGAATAGGAATTCCTAAGTAGTTGATACCCTGTGAGGGACAGGCAAAGGGAAAGTTGGACTGGATGGAATCCTATATGGATTTGGGGAGGGAGACATCGAGGGCCTCAGACTTCGCTGCATTGATTTTAAAATTTGACCATGTAACAAAGTGATCTATTTCAGCCATAACAGCAGGGATGGATATATGTGATTGAGTGATATATACTAGGACATCATCAGCAAATAGAGAGCACTTGTACTCGGTGCCTCCCACCTCAATTCACCTAATATTGGGGTTATGGCGAATTGATGAGAGCAGGTGCTCCATCACTAGGATGTATAAGAGAGGGGACAGAGGACATCCCTGCCTTGTCCCATTGGTGATTGTGAAAGGTGATGAAAATGTTCTGACGCACCCCCTGGGCCTTGGGACACCCGGAGCCGGAGCCTTTTTGGTGGATGCTGGTGGTTGTAGTCTTCGTGGCGGCGACCCGGTTCCGTGGCTCAGGGCGGTCAAACCAGTGGCGGAACTATTTATGTGGTTTTGATGTTTAAATGTCCGACTACGCCACCCGTGGATTGCGGTCAGAGTGAACCGCTGCTACAGGGCAGACCGCTGAGGCTGGTGTTGAGGGTGCAGCAGAGCGTAGCATAACTCCCCACGGGAGGAGTATAGCCTCAGGGCAGTGTATGCGGAGGATGGGGGTGATGGTGCAGGGCGGCAGCAGTAACGACACGGAGTCAGTGATGCAGTCCAGGGCCTTTACTCACAGTTCTTATTATCCAGACCACGTCTGCAGGTAACGGCTGCCCACGTCGTACTGTGCTCACCAGGTGAGGGGCTCAGACAACTCCCAGATAACTTTGGAGCACTTCACAGGACCCCCTTTGTGTGTCCTTTGTCTGGCCTTTCTTACCAACACTTCTGTCCGGCTGCCTCGGGCCTCCTCTTGGTAAACTTGGCGCCAGTTTCCCTGACCCTATGTGGTGCCTTCCTAGCGGGTGTAGCGAGGGGCTGCGCCACATAAAATGTCAGAGCCTCCGGTTTCTAGCTGAGGGTCGTTTCCTGCCTCCACTAGTTCGGGGACCGGTCTCCCCCTTTGGCCTGACCCCTCCACGCAGGTGGATTCGGGCATGCGGTGGCGACTCGCCCGTCCGCACCCCTGGGATCCCTTCATTCCTCGTTCCTGGAGCCATCTCCGCTCCTCTTCCTTCCTTCTCCCTCTTCCAGGCCTGGGCCTCTGTTACTAGGCCCGCCTCCGGAGCAGAGCTCATGCAGAGCCCCTGCTCCCTGCCACTTCTGCTCAGACTTCTCTGCACTGAACTAAGATGGTGCCCACCTTTTATACTCCCTTCTCAATGCACCCAGGAACTGCTTCCTCCCTGCTCCTGCACTACAGGGTTCCCCTTCCTCAGTGTTCCCTCCCCCCACTCCAGCCAGGGACAGGGACTGTCGTGCCCATCTCAGGGGCATATTGGTCGCCCTGCCCCACGGCAATGTGGTGTAATGCATGGGCGTTCGACGAACCGAACCGAACTCGAACACTACGGGGGTGGCTCAACACTACTTATAATTTCCCAGCAGACGTGGTCCTTGTCTCCAGGACACCCTGATCCCAGCACTATTCTAACTGACGGGCATACTCTATCCGTGTCTGTACCCAGACACCTCCTACCGGATTGGTTTCCTTATCTAAGAATTGCCCCTCACTTCTTCTTGACTGGTAATTCTTCTCCTTTTTTCCCGGATGCGTCTATCCACTTGCGACATTGTGATCAAGGCCACAGTGTTGGCCGAAACGTCCTCTAGTCGCCTCAAGCATCACCCTTTAAATAAAGTTTCACCTAAAGCATACCATACCTCTCTAAGTGTGCAGTGATTTTTATGGTTTATCACAGGGGGAGGGAGGCAGAGTACCCCAACAGGCAGGAAGACGCAGTGTGGTGGCCGCACGCAGAAGGCGGGCAACAGTTCCCCGTAACACACGAGGGACGTTGCCAGTACAACCGGTAGGTCTTCCAGAGTCTGGAATTTTTTTAAAGACTCTGCTGATAACCTAAAAAGGCCATTTGTACCACCTGCTATGCAGGCATCAGCATGGGTGACAAAACTACCAGACTGACCACCACCTGCATGACCAGGCACATGGCAGCAAAACACCCGACTTTGTGGGGCGAACCCCTGGGTCCACGACCAGTGTCAGCGGGTGTCACCACTGCTTCGTCCGCTGTTGTGCATGTAATATAACCCCCTGTTGTGCGTGCAAGGCAATCACTTGTCCATGCTGCATGCAAAGATGCCCCCTCCTCTCAGTTTTCACTTGTTATGGCAGTTTCTCAAGAAACAGCATCAACGTCCACGTCCTCGTCCCACCGCAGCGTTCAATTGTCCATATCGCAGAGCTTTGAACGAAAGCGCAAATTCGCAGCCAACGCCCCACAGGCCATGGTCCTAAATTCGCACATTTCACGACTGCTTGCGTTGGAAATGCTGCCTTTTAGGCTGGTGGAGACGGAATCCTTCCGCAACCTTATGGCGGTGGCCGTCCCTTGGTACTCGGTCCCAAGCCGACACTATTTTGCCCGGTGTGCCACGCCCGCACTACACAAGCACGTGTCCTCAACAACGCAGTTGCTGGGAGAGTCCACCTGACAACATATACGTGGACAAGTGCTTGTGGCCAGGGATGGTACATCTCCCTGACGGCACACTGGGTAAACATAGTGGAAGCCGGGACCCAGTCGGACCTTGGGACGGAACACATCCTCCCCACACCGAGGATTGCGGGCCCTATGTCAGTCAGAGTTACCCCCACAGTGTACAGCACCTGAGCATCATCCTCCTCCTCATGTTCAGCCTCCATCTCAGATATCACCACATCAGTAACTAGCTGGAAGCACTGCAGTACTGCCTCAGCCAAGCGGCAACAGGCTGTGCTGAGACTCATAAGCTTAGGTGATAAACCTCACACTGCTTGTGAGTTGTGGACAGCTGTGAAAGAGCAGGCAGATCTGTGACTGAGACTGCTGAACCTACATCGAGGCATGGTCCTGTGTGACAATGGCCGTAACCTGGTGGCGGCTCTGAGGCGAGGCGAGATCACATACGTACCATGCCTGGCTCATGTGCTTAACCTCGTGGTTCAGCGGTTTCTTAAATCGTACCCCGAGTTGCCAGATCTGCTTGCTGTGTAGCAGCAGCGTTTGCAGCTTCCGGCACACCGACTGGTGTGTGATGTCCCCACACGATGGGACTCTACCCTTCACATGTTGCAAAGGATTTGTGAGCAGAAGAGAGCAGTTGTGGAGTACCAGCTGCAACAAGGCCGTTGATATTCAGGTCATACTCCACACATAAGACCTCAGGAGTAGAGATGGGCGTTGTTCTACTCGAACTGTTCGCCAATCTCAAATTCGAGCTGTTTTGGGCGGTGTTCGAGCCGGTCGGCGAACACGAACAATTTGAGAAAAATTCGGCTGTTCGAGGTTATGTTCGATAACTGTTCGTGCACCAAAATCATAACTGGATTTTTTCTCAGTAATGATGAAAATTAATGTTAATACGCAGTTTGAGTGTACAGCGGGGCGGGGGGAGGGGCAGGGGATGGATCTCTGCAGGAACAATGAAGATCTCCATTTTTTTTTCTCTTTCCCGCATTTGCAGTGGGGAGGTGCAATCTGTCAGCCTATCAGCAGCGCACACACGGAGCGAAGTGCTTTTTTTCACACAAGCAAGGGCATGTGTGATTGGCAGTGTATGTCACATGTCCTTGCCCTATAAGACCAAGCCATTTTCCCCGTCGCCACCATTTTCTCACTGCTGCAGCTGCGTGTTAGACGGCACCGCTGTTGCTGTGTGCGCTATACCTTGTTAATTTCAAGCCAATTTTCGCACAAATATACAGATAGCTTGGGAGTAGGGAATAGTTGTGATTGCAGTCCTTTTAAGGACTAGGTTACAGCATTTCCTACGACTTTTATCAGGCAGGTCTGTGCTCTTAAATAGATAGATTGTGGGAGTAAAGACTAATTGTAATTGGAGTCCTTTTCAGGACTAGGTTACATCAGTTCCTATCAGTTTTTGCCAGGCAGGTCTGTGCCAGTGCTGTGCAAGTTTTTTTCACAGCATTTGGCTGAATCTAGCAAAGCTAATCCTTTTTGGCCTATTGCGGAGTGTGTTAGTCAGTGGAGTAGCCTATCTGTGTTGCAAGATATACCACCTGTGTATAGAATACCAATTTTTTTACTGCACCTAGTGAAGTAAAATCTTTTGGGCATAGCATCATTCTATTAGTCCATCTATACTGACCTCCATCAGGTTGCAAACTGAATATAATTTTTTTCTGCATCTAGCTCTGAAAAAATATTTGGGCTTCTAGCAGTGTGTGGGACTTGTTCTATCAGTCCTTCTATACTGACCTCCAGCAGGTTGCAAATTGAATATAATTTTTTTCTGCATCTAGCTCTGAAAAAATATTTGGGCTTCTAGCGGTGTGTGGGACTTGGTCTATTAGTCCATCTATACTGACCTCCATCAGGTTGCAAATTAAAAATAATTTTTTTCTGCATCTAGCTCTGAAAAAATATTTGGGCTTCTAGCGGTGTGTGGGACTTGGTCTATTAGTCCATCTATACTGACCTCCATCAGGTTGCAAATTAAAAATAATTTTTTTCTGCATCTAACCCAGCCAATAGTTTTGGCCTAATACCACAGTTTGGCCACTCAGCTCTGCTCGGTTACCATCCATTGTTTTTTTGTGCAAACAACTCCAGAGTTGTGAATTAGTTAACCACCAAAATGAGTGGAAAAAGGCCTGCTGCTGGTGGAAAGGGGAATAGGCGTGTTGGGAAGGGGAAAAAAGGTTGTGTCCGTGGGGTAGGTGCAGAAGAAAGACCATCTTCCAGCCAAACTAAAATGTCTACTTCTTTTAGCGGACAATGTGATAAGATCCCTTTCTTACGGCCACGCCAATCGCTACAAATTCCAGATGAGGCACAAAAACAGCAGGTGCTTCAACGGATATCAAGTGCTCCTTTAAGTGGGCTCTCCTCCACATCAACTTCAACATCACAAATACTCCAGTCCTCAAAGGTGTCACCCAAATCGCACTTGCTTCCTCACAGCTCCCAAATCTCCAGCTGCCCGTCTGAGTATGAGGTAGAACAGATGGTTGAGTCTGCAGAGCTGTTTACTCATACTATAGCCTGGGAATCAGAGGTCGACTCCAGCGCTTCTGTGAATCCAGACGAG
This sequence comes from Phyllobates terribilis, assembly GCF_046119375.1. Classification (NCBI taxonomy): domain Eukaryota; kingdom Metazoa; phylum Chordata; class Amphibia; order Anura; family Dendrobatidae; genus Phyllobates; species Phyllobates terribilis. The sequence goes on from NW_027362761.1 coordinate 846,541,990, forward strand.
GAAATGATCTGCACTGATGCCCAGAATCTTTATGAGTCGGATCCAGGACCAGACGCAGAAGGTTCTGACCATAATGTAGACCCTCATTCCCAAACTGTAACTCCTGTTGGTGGAGACAATGAGGAAGACGATGATAAGACTCAAATACCTGATTGGAGCGACAACTTTAGTTTTTTGTCAGGGCAGGAACAGGTTGGCTCTGAGGACGACGGGTGTGATAACGCACAGGGTGATGATGATGAGGTCGGAGATCCCACTTACTGTCAACCCACAGTCAGCCAAGAGATGAGGTCAGCAGAGGAGGTGGAGGAAGATGCTAGTGACGACGAGGTCAGGTTGCGCCTTCCTGGACAGAGACGTAGTACTGGAAGCACGTCAACAACTGCATCCTCAAACACAACTCTGCCTCTCACCACAAGTCGTGGTGGCTCTTCAGGTCGCATGGGTGCTAAGCCTTGCATAGCCTGGGCATTTTTTCAGATCGATAAAGATGACCCAACTCGTGTTATCTGTAACATTTGTCAGCAAAAGCTAAGTAGAGGCCAAAAAATACATAGTTTGAGTACTTCATGCATGAACCGGCACATGGACATGAAGCATAAGTTGCAGTGGGAAGCTCAGTGTGCTACAATGCGGTCTAGCCGGCCGGGCCAACCACCGTCTGCCATATCTTGTGCATCCGCGGCCTCTTCATCCTCTGTGACTGGGGGGACAGCAGTCACACCTGTTTTGGGGCGCAGACCTGCCACCTCTTTACCCGCAACAGCCAGCGTGATTGGCAGGTCATCATTTTCTTTGGAGGTGGTAACACCAGCTGGTCTTGAGCGCTGTCCGACATCGATAGCACCACCTTTGGATCAAGGCAACCTAACATGTCCGCCTGCATCTTCCTCACAGACCGGCAGTTTGCCGGGGACACCCTTATCAACCCCGTCTAAGCACAATAGCCAGCCCTCGGTCCCTCAGATGTGGACAAGTAAAAGACCATTTCCTCCTAGCCATGAGAAAGCTAAGAGGTTGAATTTCACCATCTGCAAGCTCTTGGCTACAGAAATGCTGCCTTTCCGCCTGGTGGACACAGAGGATTTTCGAGACCTTATGTCCGTCGCAGTGCCCCAGTACCAGATGCCCAGTCGGCACTACTTCTCAAAGAAAGGTGTGCCTGCGCTCCACCAGCATGTCGCACACAACATCACCGCTTCTTTGAGAAACTCTGTGTGTGACAGGGTGCATTTCACCACAGACACTTGGACGAGTAGGCATGGACAGGGGCGTTACATGTCGCTGACTGGGCACTGGGTAACTATGGTGACAGCAGGACAAGGGGCTGCTGTCCAAGTCTTGCCGTCCCCACGAGTTGTGCGTCAATCCTCTTTATGTCATTTTTCCTCCACTGCTTCTGCCTCCTCAACCTCCTCTCGGTCTTCCACCTGCACCCAAAGCCTGTCTGGTCATGCCACAAGCTTTCTAACTGCGCAGAAGGGATCCTGCACACCTCCTTACTATGCTGGCAGTAGGGCTCAACGTCATCAGGCGGTTTTTACATTGAAATGTCTGGGAAATGTGAGTCACACAGCTGAGGAGTTGTGGTCAGCTCTGGAGAACCAATTTCATGAATGGTTGTCTCCACTGGACCTGAAACCAGGGAAGGCCGTGTGCGACAATGCTGCAAACCTGGGTGCGGCCCTTCGCCGGGGCAATGTCACACACGTGCCTTGTATGGCTCACGTGTTGAACCTGGTTGTCCAGCAATTTTTAGCCCACTATCCCAGACTAGATGGCCTTCTGCAGAGGGCACGGTCGCTGTGTGCTCACTTCCGCCGTTCGCATCCCGCAGCTCAGCGACTTACATCTCTACAGAAGTCGTTGGGCCTGCCACTTCACCGGCTAAAATGCGATGTGCCTACCCGGTGGAATTCAACTCTGCACATGTTGCAGCGACTGTGGCAGCACCGACAAGCCCTGGTGCAATACGTTCTGACGTATAGCCTGGGCCAACGAGATTCAGAGGTGGGGCAAATCACGCTGGAGGAGTGGTCTCAGATCAGGGACCTATGCACCCTTCTGCACAGTTTTGAAATGGCGACGAAGATGTTTAGTGCTGACGATGCCATTATCAGCATGACTATTCCGGTGATTTACATGCTGGAGCACATGTTAAACAGAATTCGGAGTCAGGTGGTGGCACAAGAGGAGGTGGAGGAAGTAGAGGAGGAGGAGTTGTATGCGGAAGGGCTAACATCTGCAAGGTCCAGACGGTCGGCAGCACCAGGGCGGCAGGCATGTGAGGGTGGGGGAGATGATTTTACCAGGGCGCATGGTAGCAGCCAAACTTGTGAGGAAGGTGCAGGAGCCCAGGAAGAAGTGGAGGACGAACTGATGGAAGACTCATCAGATGAGGGAGACCTTGATCACATTTCTGTTGTGCGAGGTTGGGGGGAGAGGACAGAGGAAGGAAGCATGATTGTTACCTCGCCACCAACACAACAGGGACTTGGTGCGCCTGGATGCGCAACACACATGAGTGCCTTCTTGCTGCACTACCTGCAACATGACCCTCGAATTGTGAGAATTAGAAATAATCCTGACTACTGGGTTGCCACACTGTTAGATCCCCGGTACAAAAGTAAATTTGCAGAAATTATTCCTGCCATAGAAAGGGATGCACGCATGCAGGAGTATCAGCAGAGACTGTTGCAGAATCTTACATGTGCTTTTCCACAAAATACCAGTGGTGCACGTAGTGAATCTCACAGTTCCAACTTGCCAACCGTGGTCTGTATGGAATTGTTCAATAAAGGGCCCAAAATTAAGATAACATAGATGGGAGAGGTCTCTATGAATAGGAATTCCTAAGTATTTGATACCCTGTGAGGGCCAGGCAAAGGGAAAGTTGGACTGGATGGAATCCTATATGGATTTAGGGAGGGAGACATCGAGGGCCTCAGACTTCGCTGCATTGATTTTAAAATTTTACCATGTAACAAAGTGATCTATTTCAGCCATAACAGCAGGGATGGATATATGTGATTGAGTGATATATACTAGGACATCATCAGCAAATAGAGAGCACTTGTACTCGGTGCCTCCCACCTCAATCCACCTAATATTGGGGTTATGGCGAATTGATGAGAGCAGGTGCTCGGTCACTAGGATGTATAAGAGAGGGGACAGAGGACATCCCTGCCTTGTCCCATTGGTGATTGTGAAAGGTGATGAAAATGTTCTGACGCACCCCCTGGGCCTTGGGACACCCGGAGCCGGACCCTTTTTGGTGGATGCTGGTGGTTGTAGTCTTCGTGGCGGCGATCCGGTTCCGTGGCTCAGGGCGGTCAAACCAGTGGCGGAACTATTTATGTGGTTTTGATGTTTAAATGTCCGACTACGCCACCCGTGGATTGCGGTCAGAGTGAACCGCCGCTACAGGGCAGACCGCTAAGGCTGGTGTTGTGGGTGCAGCAGAGCGTAGCATAACTCCCCACGGGAGGAGTATAGCCTCAGGGCAGTGTATGCGGAGGATGGGGGTGATGGTGCAGGGCAGCAGCAGTAACGACACGGAGTCAGTGATGCAGTTCAGGGCCTTTACTCACAGTTCTTATTATCCAGACCACGTCTGCAGGTAACGGCTGCCCACGTCGTACTGTGCTCACCAGGTGAGGGGCTCAGACAACTCCCAGATAACTTTGGAGCGCTTCACAGGACCCCCTTTGTGTGTCCTTTGTCTGGCCTTTCTTACCAACACTTCTGTCCGGCTGCCTCGGGCCTCCTCTTGGTAAACTTGGCGCCAGTTTCCCTGACCCTATGTGGTGCCTTCCTAGCGGGTGGAGCAAGGGGCTGCGCCACATAAAATGTCAGAGCCTCCGGTTTCTAGCTGAGGGTCGTTTCCTGCCTCCTTGCAGGCCTGGGCCTCTGTTACTAGGCCCGCCTCCGGAGCAGAGCTCATGCAGAGCCCCTGCTCCCTGCCACTTCTGCTCAAACTTCTCTGCACTGAACTAAGATGGTGCCCACCTTTTATACTCCCTTCTCAATGCACCCAGGAACTGCTTCCTCCCTGCTCCTGCGCTGCAGGGTTCCCCTTCCTCAGTGTTCCCTCCCCCCACTCCAGCCAGGGACAGGGACTGTCGTGCCCATCTCAGGGGCATATTGGTCGCCCTGCCCCACGGCAATGTGGTGTAATGCATGCAGGTGTCGGGTCCTGATCCACACTCCATCCTTATCTGAGAGTGAGATATCACACCTCTGGGTGAGGTGCAATACGTCTGTAGCAACCGAGCCCTCGGTGCTACAGTTCCATTTATCTTCAGCCTAGGTGACGTATTGTGATACAGGGCCGTGATTTTGGCTATAAAAGGGTCCCCTAGACCCCTACCCCAAGCTTTTTAAGAGAATCATATATGGCGTGCCAGGAGACTCTATGGAATGCTTTCTCAGCATCCAACGAGAGTATCTACTTACAAATTTTTAACTGCATCTAGCCCAGGAAATACTTTGTGCCTAGTAGCAGTGTCTGCTAGTCAGCGGGTTATCCCGGCTGTTAAGCAAGCTACACCACCTGTAGTTTGGACACTTAATTTTTTCAAAGGAAATGCTTCGGGACCACGGGATACTTAGTGAAGAGCATCAGGAGGCACCCCAAGGCATAGGTGCTGGGACTGGCACTAGGATGCCTTGCGGTGGACAGCCGAGCTCGATCCTTATAAAAGCTTTTTAACTGCAGCAGCTTTAGTGGACGCTACTGGAGCTGGAATTACGCGGCTGCTGGCATGAGACTTGCCCTCCAATAGATCCTTGTAAATGGATTTAAAGTGTATTCATTCAAATTAGAGGGACAATTTAAATTAAAAAGCTTAGAGCTGCCTCCACCACAGGGGGGCTCTCTCGACCCACCAGCGGACAGGCACCAGTATTGGGAGAGGGGGGCTGGCCGTCAGGGTTCACCGCGGCTCTGGCACAAACCCGGCGACACGGAGGTGGCACGGGCAGGAGCGGACTGGCCGTCTCGGCTTCTCACTTTTTGGATTTTAGAAGGGCATGACATGCCTATATCTGTGTCTCCCCCTCCTTTTACTCCTCCACCTCTTTTCTTTTCGCATGACTATATGTACTTGTCACTTTTCCATGTGTTAGTTGTGTCTTCTGAGCAGTTTGTCAGCTTTTGGACACCTTTGAAGGTGTTTTCTATGTGTTTCTATGTGTTTTTGTTTGCCTGCCATTGGTTTTAACGGTGTTCGAAGGTGTTCGACGAACAGTTCGACGAACAGTTCGGCGAACACACGGGTGTTCGACGAACCGAACCGAACTCGAACACTACGGGGGTGGCTCAACACTACTCAGGAGTGGACCTGGATGTCTGACATATGTACCATCCTGACAAACTTTGAGGAGTCCACCAAGATGGTGAGTGGCGATAACGCCATCATTAGCGTCAGAATCCCACTTGTCTGTCTTTTGCAACGTTCTCTGCAGAGAATTGAAGAGGAGGCATTGCAGCCAGAGTATGATGAGATGGATCAAAAAGCCGTAGCGGGCGACTACACACAGCCCAGCCTCATCTTATCCCAACGTGCATTGGGGGACAATGAGGGAGAGGAGGAGGAGGAAGAACAGGAGCTGGTATCATGCACTGTAGACGGTAGTACCTGTACTGTTGAGGGAGGGCACCAACGTCCCTTCACGGTTGACCAAGTGAGTGTCAAATTATTATGTTGATTGCGCAATCCAACAGAAAACCAAACGGAGGCAGTGCTCTGTATGGGAGGATTCAGAGAATCCCTAATCTCGTTTATTTCTACTTAGCATTTTATTTTGTTTTGAGTTCAGTACAGACCAAAAGTTTGGACACACCTTCTCATTTAAAGATTTTTCTGTATTTTCATGACTTTGAAAATTGTACATTCACACTGAAGGCATCAAAACTATGAATTAACACATGTGGAATCATATACTTAACAAAAAAGTGTGAAACAAGTGAAAATAAGTCTTATATTCTAGGTTCTTCAAAGTAGCCACCTTTTGCACACTCTTGGCATTCTCTTGATGAGCTTCAAGAGGTAGTCACCGGAAATGGTTTTCACTTCACAGTTGTGCCCTGTCGGGTTTAATAAGTGGGATTTCTTGCCTTATAAATGGGGTTGGGACCATCAGTTGTGTTGTGCAGAAGTCAGGTGGATACAAAGCTGATAGTCCTACTGAATAGACTGTTAGAATTTGTATTATGGCAAGAAAAGAGCAGCTAAGTAAAGAAAAACGAATGACCATTCACCTACAGCCATACTACCGGCTTAAACCAATGCTAGTACAATTATTAGGGAAATACACATATGGTCATATTATCGTTAGTTTGGTGCATGGTGGAAATTTACAAGGTTATACACATCCCAGCTCAGACCAGTCAGATAACGGGAGCAGGGTGTCTCACAAAATGTTCTTGTGAGAAAAGGTTAGTGTGGGAATGATGCTTGTGAAGCATGAGAAAAGAAGGAAAGAATGCATGTTATGCAAAGAGTATAATAACATGATTTTAAAGCAAGCAGACAAAATGGAGTTGCTCTAGCATGAGTATCAATATGTCTTTTACACTTGGATAGCATGAATATTAATATGTCCTTTACTTTCCCCCCTAAAAATTATGTTATTATCAACAATAGAAGTGCTTTCCCAGGATCATGCTTTGAGCCTGAGGGACATTGGTCTTCACTCAGTTAGTGCCCTTGTTACCAATCGAGGCTGTCGTGGCATGTCCACCCCCCCTTGTTTGTTGACATGATCATAAAGCTCTGATCTTCAGACGTGAGGTTGGTTGGGGCATGCAGGTAAAGGTCATCATTCCCTTGTCGTCCAGGTCCTCAATGTTGATTACATTTGGGAGGTCCGTGTATAGTAGCACTGGATGTTGGTTGACAGCGTCCTCCTTGCTCTCTGATGACTGGCAGGTTTTCCTCATGCAAAATGGGATACAATAAAAGACTAGTTTTAGTAAAACATATATTAACAAGATGCCAGCAGCAATATGCAACACTCCTTGTAATATTCCAGCAATGCATCCACCAATCCCATTAAACCAATTAGTAGGATTTAAAAAGGAAAATGTATCAGACCACCAACTGTCTTTGGTCAATTCGTTATGTTTGTTATATTCCTTCCTGAGTTTCCTAATGTCTTCCATTTTAGTCTTTAACCGTATGGTAGAGTCGGGGTCAATATAGTGACAACAGGCTGGGCCTATAACCTGACACATCCCTCCTTGAGCTGCTGCCAAGTAGTCCAGCACTAAAGTATGTTGATTGGCCACGATGATAAGTTCATTCTGCACTGCAACAATAGTATTAATTACTTTCAATACACTCCAAATCTGGTCATCTAAGTAATCAGTGACTTCCACTAACTTGCCCCACATTTGTGTTACCATAGGGTAGAGGAAGACAGTACTGGCTATCTTATTTGGGTATACTCATTTGTACTTAATGAGGTCTTCCTCATGGGCGTGGGGTGTTGTCCTTAGCACGTTTATAGATGGTATGGAGAGGGATGGCTCTCAAATCTACCTTACTATGGGGAATAAGATAAGTGGCTGGAGTTAGCCAGGCCAATGTACAAGTCCCCCCTACTCCGACTGGGAGCCATTTATATGCATTATTCCCACAGACTCAATATGTGGCTGATGGTAGATCCCATAAAGCAGAGTGCTGTAATACTAATTTATGTACTAAATCGATAAAAACGGTGTTATTTGATAACATACACAATGAAGACATTTGTCCCAGGGGGCAACAATATCCAACATCCGGATTGCCACATGTTGGATCACTAGGCTTATATTCAGAAAATTCATGTTTTACTGCTGTTGGGGCTGTCAGGAGCACTTGGTATGGTCCGTCATACAATGGTTCTAGTCCGTGTTTCCGAATATGCTTCTTCACATGCACATAATCTCTAGGCTTGAGGGTATGACAACCTTCTGCATCAGCTGGATCTGGAATAGAAGATGCTACTAACGCATGGGTGTTAAGGCTTTGGCAAGCTGAATCACATATTGCACAACATGATCTGTTTCTTCTGATAATTGATATGGGGTAAATATAGCTATGGCTGGTTGAGACCCAAATAATATCTCATAACGTGACAGTTTGTGTTTCCCTATGGGGGTGGTGCGTATGTGATATAGTGCAATGGGAAGGAGCTCAGGCCACTGGACTGTAGTCTCCTGCATCATGTTGGTTAATTGCCTTTTCAGTGTGCCATTCAATCTCTCCACCTTGCCGCTTGACTGTGGATGGTAAGGAGTATGCAGCGCCACTGTTGATCTGATCATGGTAAGTATTTCTTGATATACACATGAGGAAAAGGCTGGTCCTTGATCACTTTTGATAACTTCTGGGACTCCATACCGGCAAACAACTTCAGAGACCAACTTCTTGGCGGTAGTCTCACAGGAGAACCTGCAGTCGTGACAAAGCCTCTCCTTGCCCACATCTCCCCAAAATCATGTGCAATCCCGAAGGCGTATCTCGAGTCAGTAAATATATTCACACGTTTTCCTTCGGCCTGTTTACAAGCAGCAATCAGGGCTTTGAGCTCTGCTTCCTGTGCTGACATACTGGGAGGTAAGGCTGCAGCCTCTACCAATGTATCTTCAGTTGTGACAGCATATCCAGTATGAAACCTGCCAGAGGTGTCAGTATATCTGGATCCATCCGTATATAATGTAAGTTCTGGATCATCCAAGGGTACTTCCGCCACTAAAACAAGTGGAGTTGACTCTGCAGTAATTTGTTCCAGACCGTCATGTGGTAGAGCCTCTTTCTCCTCTCCTTCATGTGCTGGTAGCAGGGTGGCCGGGTTGATGGTGGTGCACCGGTGTAACTTCACATTTTCTGGCAAAGTCAATGAACACTGCAACCACAGGTGTCTCTGTGTGGACTGATGTTTAGGTTGCTGTAAAGCCAGAAAAGCCGCAATATCGTGTGGAGCATAAATGTGAGTCTCATATCCAAGGATGATATCCGCCGTCTTTTCAAGTAACTGCTGTGTGGCGTGAACCACTCGTAGACAGCTGGGGAAGACCCTGGCTACTGGGTCCAGATGCGCTGAGTAATACCCGACTGGACGCTGCTTTGTACAGTGTCTCTGCGTGAGTACTCCGGCTGCATGCCCTCCTGTCTCAGAGACATACAAATGGAAAGGTTGAGCATAGTCCAGATTTCCAAGGGCAGGGGCTGTCATTAACTTTGATTTTAGTTGCTCTAAGGCTTGTTGCAACTGTTCTTGGTGGTCCTTGTTGCTTACATCAGCCAGAGTGTCTTCTTTTAATGCATCATATAGGGGTTGCATCAGACGTGAGGTGTCTGGGATCCATTGTCTGCAATATGTACATAGTCCAAGAAACCGTTGCAGCTCTATGGGATCTTTTGGGAATGGTAGTAGGTTGATGGCCGTCTTCCTTTCTTCTGTGAGATGTCTGGCACCCTGAGTAAGGCAGTGGCCTAAGAAAACCACTTGACCGAGGCAAAACTGAAGTTTCGAGGATGAGACTCGACAATTCAGTTCTGTTAGATGCTTGAGGAGGCTAACACTGGCCCTGATGGACATTTGCTCTGTGGGGGCACACAAAAGAAGATAATCCACGTATTGTAATAGTACTACCTCAGAGTTGTCCTGCTGCCATGGCAGCAGACAGCTAGACATGTTCTTTGCAAACTGATTAGGCAAAGTTACCGATGGAAATAAATGGCAGGGCTAGGGTTGGGACCGCATGAATCTGTGATGCCCATGCTATGGTGTTTTGAATTGTTTCTGTAAGCAGAATTTGCATATTTTGGTCCCACCGTTTGTATAACATACTGACATGATGATCTTCATCATACACATTCCGGGTGTAGTGTGTATTGCTGCCTGTATTCCGGGTGTACCAAGATGGCTGCCACCAGAAAGAAACACACTACAGGAAGTGTGCGCCAAGATGGCCGCCACCAAAGGGACATCTGGTCAGAGGCCGGAGGTGATGCAATGGGTGAAGCAACATGGCCGCGCGCAGGAAGGGTTGGAACTTTGGGCGGACATAGGTATAACAGATGATAATGGGGCACTAGGAGTGGCTTGGGAAGTAGCAAGGGGTGGGCTTCCTGGACGGGGTGCATGACATGCAACACAATAATTTGCTGACCAATTAGTACAGGTCCATCCCCCCATCCGCCATTATCAGGCGGTGTCTGGAAAGCAGTATGTTTGTAATACACATAACAAGGCGTATTTCCCTTATTGTCTGAATTTTCTTCCTCCATCCACCCTTTTTTATTTTTTGACAAATTCTCTGCTGTATCAAGCCAAGGCTGTTTGCTATTCTAGCAGCTGAAACCGGCCCTTATCTGGTAGCTCGCATATTTTAGTTAACCGTTTAAGATTCTCCACATACTTTTTTCCCTTCTTTCGACTAACTCAGCGCAACCTTTTCCCACATGCATTCACTTTTCAACATTCCATTATCTTCCTTGCTGCATTTAACATCTCGTACTGAAATCTACCCCCACCCCGGGTACAACTTACACAATGACCTTAAGCAATGACTGTCATACCGTCGGTTCAGCGTGGGTGGCCTGAGGACAGGGGGGAGGAGGAGGAGGAGGAGAGCATGGTCAGTGGTCATCTTGGTGAGGACACGGAAGTCTTGCCCGTTACCAGTCTGGCACGCATGGCTGACTTTGTTACACTGCCTTAACCGTGACCCTCGCGTTGTCAACATGTTGGGTGACAGTCATTACTGGTTGGTGACACTTTTAGACCCCTCGCTAGAAGGAGAACTTTCACTCTCTTATTCCTGAGGTGGAGAGGTCTACAAAAATGGGGCAGTACCAGAAGGCCCTTGCTGCAGAACTGTTAAAAAAATTCACATTTGAACACGCTAGCGGCAGAGGTCACAGTTCGTTGCCCAACCAAGGCATAGAGGCGAGAGAGACGCAACTCCAATCCAGCAAAGGCAGGGGAACACTGTCAACATTCTGGGACAGTTTTCTGTGACCCGCCCAGCTTTCAGTCCATGAGGCGTGGGGTACTCTCACAAGGAGTGGAATGTTTCAAAAGATGGTGAGGGAGTACATTGCCGACCGTACCAGCGTCCTCTGTGATTCCTCTGTTCCTTTTAATTATTGGGTATCCAAGCTGGACACATGGAATGAACTCGCTCTGTACGCCTTGGAGGTCCTGGCCTCCCCTGCGGCTAGCGTGTTATCGGAGCGTGTTTTTAATGCCGCTGGGGGAATTATAACAGATAAGCGCACTCGCCTGTCAACTGGCCTACACCAGACTCTTTTAAACAGATATATTGGTGTCTGACCAGTCAGGGAGACACTATTACTGTTTTTTTATGGCGAGAAAATGGCAAAAACAGGTTAATACAGAGATTTTACCCGTGGAAATGCAAAACCACAGTTATATTTTTCTGGCCTACCCCAGACTCTTTTAAACAGATACATTGGTGTCTGAACAGTCACAGACCCACTCAATTTTTTTTTTGGGGGGGGCGGGGGGCGGATACTAAAGGTTAATAAGACGCGTATTTGGACAGTCTGACTGAGGGGAAAAAAATAGGATTTAGATGAAAAAAAAAAAAAAAATTTTCTGGCCCCTGAAAGCGGGGTGATAAGTCTAGCAATTTGACCAACAGGAGCACACAGGACTGTAATGCAGCGTTTGCTGGTATAACCACTGCGTCTCCTATACAGCCTGCCTGCCTGATATCTGGGATGGATAATAGTCCTGAGAAGGACTGTTTGTTTGATTTGACAGGCATTAGAGACCCTACACTAACTATTTCGGAGTATTAATCTCTCCCTAGCTCAGCAGCACTGACCCTACACTGGCTGATCCGGAGCGACTGTGTCCAAGATGGCGGCGCCCGGTTTTAAATACTCGAGGTGACGCTGTGCGGCCAGCCAATCACTGTAATGCCCACAAACAACATGGTTGTGGCATTACACAGACTGGCTGGCAATCCCTGCGTGTTCATTGGCTCTGAAAAGAGCGCCAAATGTGCAGGGCGGAGACCCGAGCTCCCGCCCGAGTAACTCGGAGATGCTCGGTGCTCGCCGAACATCCCGAGTAGCGTGATGCTCGGGCGAGTAACAAGCAGTGTCGAGCATGCTCGCTCAACACTACACTTTATGCATGTGTCTGATGATGTGTCACACACCACATGTTCAGATAAGGTAAAATGGTAAAATGACATTTCCCTGTGAATGCATTTGTCATGGTTGAAAGCAATGCAAAAGTGCAAAAACGCATCAAAAACGCTACGTGTGAACATAGCCCAAAATCTGGAGGAGTATTTTTGTTTTTGGTTATTTATTTTGCCTTATGTAACAGGGCCTGGTGGTGGAACCTCTGTGCCCTGGAACAAGGAAGGACCCCGAGGGGCAGGTGTTATACTGAAGACGACCTTGTATTAGAGCAGGTGGCTCCCACGGTTCAGATAGCTGGGACTGACCGGAGTAGCGGGTGGACAGAACAGGTAGATAGCAGTCTCTGGGTGAGCAGGCGGGTGGTCACGGGAAGTGATGGAAGAGCAGGTAAGAGGCTCTTGGCTGGCAGGCGGGTGGTGACGGCAAGTGATGTCGGAGCCTCCAGGTAGGCTAGCAAGCGGGTAGCAGGTGAGCGCTCCCAGGTGAGCGGGTAAGAGTCTCTTGACTGGCAGGCAGGTGGTCACGGAAAGTGACGGCAGAGCCTCCAGGTAGGCTAGCAGGCGGGTAGCAGGTGCGCGCTCCCAGGTGAGCAGGTAAGAGTCTCTTGGCTGGCAGGCAGGTGGTCACGGCAAGTGACGGCGGAGCCTCCAGGTAGGCTAGTAGGCGAGTAGCAGGTGAGCGCTCCCAGGTGAGCAGGTAGGAGTCTCTTGGCTGGCAGGCCGGAGGTCACGGCAAGTGACGGCGGAGCCTCCAGGTATGCTAGCAGGCGGGTAGCAGGTGAGCGCTCCTAGGTGAGCGGGTTAGCAGGTACAGCAGGTAGCAGGCAGGTAACTGGCAGGTGCTTCCTGTTCCGCAGGTGGACTTGCCCATAGACAGACTGGTGGATGCAGCAGACAGACTGTCATGCTGAAGGGAAGACAAGCAGGCAGACATGACTGGACGTCAGGCTGGCAACGGGACCTGAGGGCTGAAGCAGAGGTGACTATGCTTTGCAACAACTTTGCCCGGGCACCTCCATTTTGGAGGAGGTGCCTTATATATGGGAAGTCCTCCCGCTATTGGCCGGGGACTCCTTAGGATGGCGCGCGCGGTCCCTTTAAGAGAGGGGGAGCGCGTGCGCGCCCTAAGCACAGTGCCCGGGAAGGAGCATGCGCCGGCAGCAGCGAGGGAAGGAGCGCAGGAGGACGCCGCGCGCTGGGCAGGAAGGTGAGAGGGACGGCGTCTCTGCTTAGCAGGAGGCAGAGACGCCGATGCAACAGTACCCCCCCTTTAGGCCTCCCCTTTTTTAGGCCCTAGAGAAATTTCTCAAGGAGAAGCGGAGCGTTGATGTTCTCCCTGGGTTCCCAAGTTCTTTCCTCAGGATGAAACCCCTTCCAATTGACCAGAAAAAAGGTTCTCCCTCTTACCCTCTTGGTGGCCAGGATACTCTCCACTTCAAAGACGTCCTCAGCAGAAACCGGAGTAGGAGGAGTACCTGGATTGTCGGAAAAAGTGTTAAGGACAACGGGTTTGAGGAGGGATATGTGGAAGGAATTGGGAATGCGTAGGGTGGCCGCGAGTTTTAATTTGTAGGCCACTGGGTTAATTTGCCTGAGGACTTCGAAGGGTCCTATGAACCGAGGGCCCCACTTGTAGGAGGGTACTTTGAGCCGCACATGTTTGGAAGAGAGCTAAACCTTGTCTCCCGGACGGAATTGAGGTGGATCCAGACGTCTCTTATCAGCATATCTCTTCATCCGCTCGGAGGACAGAAGAAGAGCGGACCTGGTACTCTCCCAAATAGTAGAAAATTCGCTGACAAGAGACTCTGCGGCAGGGTTGTCCACAGAAGCGGAGACAGGAACTGGAATCCGGGGATGTTGGCCACCGACTATAAAGAACGGGGATTTGGAAGAGGATTCGCTCTCATGGTTATTATAAGAGAACTCGGCCCATGGTAGGAGATCCACCCAATCCGAACGGTGGGCATTAACGAAGTGCCGGAGGTAGTTGGTCAGGATCTGATTGATCCGCTCCACTTGACCATTGGACTCTGGGTGGTAAGCGGAGGAGAAATCCAGGGTGACGTCTAGCAGCTTACATGTGGCTCTCCAGAAGCGTGAGGTGAACTGAACCCAACGATTCGACACGATGTGGAGGGATAGGCCATGGAGACGGAAGATTTGGCGGATAAAGTCTTTAGCCAGCTCGGGTGCAGATGGGAGACCAGGCAGGGGAATGAAGTGGGCCATTTTAGAAAAGCGGTCAGTGACCACCCAACTGACTGTACAACCGGCAGAAACAGGAAGATCGGTGATAAAGTCCATAGCAATGTGCTGCCATGGAGTAGCAGGTACGGGCAGGGGCAGGAGATGGCCAGCTGGTAGATGTCTGAAACTTTGTTACGGGCACAGGATGAACAGGCCGTGACGAAGTCTACAACATCCTTACGCAGGGTAGGCCACCAGTAATGCCGGGTAATGAGCTGGAAGGTCTTCTTTTGGCCAGCATGGCCAGCTAGTTTAGAAGAATGTCCCCAGCGAAGAACCCTCTCCCGATCTGGTACTGCTACAAACGTCTTACCGGGTGGAAGACGAGTCAGATCCAAGGGGGCCACATTCATCACCTTGGAGGAGTCAGTGATGTGCGTAGGCTCCTCCTCTTGATCGGAGGACAGGAAGGACCGGGACAAAGCATCAGCTTTGACGTTCTTGTCCACCGGGCGGAAATGAAGAATGAAGTTGAAGCGGGCAAAAAACAACGACCACCGGGCCTGGCGAGGATTGAGTCTCTGGGCATTTTAGGAGATATGCCAGGTTTTTGCAATCCGTGTCGATGATTACCGGGTAATGAGGCCCTTCAAGCAGATAGCGCCACTCCCCCGATGCCAATTTGATGGCTAGCAATTCACCGTCTCCTATGGAGTAGTTGCGCTCAGACGAGGAGAAGAGTTTGGAGAAGAAGCCGCAGGTTATCATTCTCCCGGTAGAAGATTTTTGGGTGAGTACCGCTCCGGCTCCGGAGGAGGAGGTATCAACCTCCAGGTAGAATTGCTTATTACAGTCCGGACGGTGCAGGATGGGGGCAGAGGCGAAGGCTCTCTTTAAGGAAAGGAAGGCCTCTTCGGCTTCAGGCGACCATACCTTGGGATTTGCCCCCTTACGGGTAAGAGCAGATATGGGGGCAGTCCGGGGCGAGAAGTGTGGGATGAAAAGACGATAGTAATTGGCGAATCCCAGGAATCACTGTATCGCCTTCAAACCTTCTGGACGGGGCCATTTAAGAACAGAAGAGAGCTTCTCGGGATACATTTGCAGACCTGTCTGGGAGATAACGTAGCCCAAAAATGGAAGGGAGGTCTGGTCGAAGAGGCACTTTTCGTATTTGGCATAGAGGTGGTTCTGCCGATGCCTAAGCAGGAGCTGACGAAGATCCCTCTGGTGTGTGGGGAGATCCGGAGAGAAGACCAAGATATCGTTCATGTATACCACTACGCATGAGTACAGGAGGTCACGAAAGATGTCGTTGACCAGCTCTAGAAAGACAGCCGGGGCGTTACAGAGACCAAAGGGCATCACAAGGTACTCGTAGTGACCGTACCGGGTATTGAATGCTGTCTTTTACTCGTCTCCTTGACGGATGCGGACCAGGTTATATGCTCCTCGTAAATCCAGCTTGGCGCCCTTGAGAAGGTCAAACAATTCGGAGATGAGCGGCAGGGGGTATTTGTTTTTTACAGTGATTAGAATGAGTCCTCTGTAGTCTATACAGGGACCCAGAGAGCCGTCTTTCTTTTTGACAAAGAAGAATCCGGCTCCAGCCGGGGAGGTAGATTTTCGGATAAATCCTCTAGGCAGATTTTCTTCAATGTATTCTGACATGGCCCGGGTTTCGGCCGCAGACAACGGGTAGATACGCCCACGGGGAGGAGTGGCGCCAGGTACCAGGTCGATAGGGCAGTCATATGGCCTATGGGGTGGCAACGTCTCGGCTTCCTTTTTACCGAAGACGTCCGCATAGGGCCAGTATGGAGCCGGGAGACCGGGTAGATTAGCTGGAGTATGCGGAGGGCGAGCTGGACGGACCGGAACCAGGCAGGTTTTATGGCAGTCTGGACCCCACCGGAGTACTTCACCGGATCGCCAGTTCAATACGGGTTCATGTGTCTGGAGCCAAGGTAGACCTAGCAACAGGGAGTGAGAGAGTCCGGATAGCACATGGAAGGAGATCTTCTCAGAGTGCAGCATTCCCACTTGCAGAGTTAAGGGTTCAGTGACGAGCAGGATGGGCACTGGAAGGAGTTTACCATCCACGGAGGCAACTGACAAAGGTTCAGTGAGAGGCATGGTGGGAATATGGTATCTCTCTACTAAGGACTGGGAGATGAGGTTCCCAACAGCTCCAGAGTCCAGGTGGGCAATTTCAAAGTGCCGATCCTCTCCCCAGGAGAGAGAGACAGACAAAGTCAGGGAGGGAGAGGACTTACTTTTGTCTAGGACAACCTCTCCAAGTGATCCTAGACACCGGCGTTTCCCGGTCTCTCCGGGCAGGAACGGATCAGGTGCTCCTTACTGCCACAATAGAAACAGCTCACCTCGGCCCGGCGTGACTCCTGGCGGGATTTGACCGACTTGGTCTGGTCGACCTGCATAGGCTCGGGTGAGTGCTCCCGAGGAGCAAGGCGGGGAAACCTTCTCTCACGGGTGGTCTCCCTGGTACGTTCCTGGAACCGGATGTCAATCCGGGTAGCAAGTGACACCAGGTCGTCTAGGGTGGTAGGGATGTCCCGACCGGCAAGTTCATCTTTAATCCGACCGGAAAGACCCTCCCAGAAGACGGACAGCAGGGCCTCGTTATCCCAGGCAAGCTCAGAAGCGAGGGTACGGAACCGTATGGCATATTGGCCTACGGTGAGACTCCCTTGGTGGAGACGTAGCAGAGAGGAGGCTGACGAGGTCTTTCGTCCCGGTTCATCGAACACTTTCCGGAAAACAGTGAGGAAAGCTGACAAGTTGGATACCAGGGGATCCCCTCTCTCCCACAGGGGATTTAGCCAAGCCAGTGCTTCACCAGTGAGATGGGACATGATGAAAGCCACTTTGGCCCGGACGGTGGTAAAGTGATGTGCCAAGAGTTCAAAATGCAGGGTGCACTGGTTAATGAAGCCTCGAGCCAAGGCGGGATCTCCACCAAAACGAGGCGGTGCAGAGAGCCGGGGACCCGGACCGGGTACCATGGCATTAATGGGTAGCGGTACTGCTGGGGCGTGAGTCGTACGACTGGAGGCAGGTCCAGGTGGAGCAGTCAGTGTGTCCAGGCGGGAGTTGACATTACGCAGGTGGTTCAGGATGGATTCCTGTTGGGATCTCTGACGGGAGACTTCGTGGAACAGGTCAGAGAGCGAGGGAGCTTGGGCGCCCCAGATTCCATGGCCTGAGCAAACTGTAACGGGGCCGGGTGGTGGAGCCTCTGTGCCCTGCCCTGGAACAAGGAGGGACCCCGAGGGGCAGGTGTTATACTGAAGACGACCTTGTATTAGAGCAGGTGGCTCCCACGGGTCAGATAGCTGGGACTGACTGGAGTAGCGGGTGGACACAACAGGTAGATAGCAGTCTCTGGGTGAGCAGGCGGATGGTCACGGGAAGTGACGTAAGAGCAGGTAAGAGTCTCTTGGCTGGCAGGCGGGTGGTCACGGCAAGTGACGTCGGAGCCTCCAGGTAGGCTAGCAGGCGGGTAGCAGGTGAGCGGGTAAGAGTCTCTTGGCTGGCAGGCAGGTGGTCACGGCAAGTGACAGCGGAGCCTCCAGGTAGGCTAGCAGGCGGGTAGCAGGTGAGCGCTCCCAGCTGAGCGGGTAAGAGTCTCTTGGCTGGCAGGCAGGTGGTCACGGCAAGTGACGGCGGAGCCTCCAGGTAGGCTAGCAGGCGGGTAGCAGGTGAGCGCTCCTTGGTGAGCGGCTTAGCAGGTACGGCAGGTAGCAGGCAGGTAACTGGCAGGTGCTTCCTGTTCCACAGGTGGACTTGCCCATAGACAAACTGGCGGATGCAGGAGACAGACTGTCGGGCTGAAGGGAAGACAGGCTGGCAACGGGACCTGAGGGCTGAAGCAGAGGTGAGTTTGCTTTGCAACAACTTTGCTCGGGCACCTCCATTTTGGAGGAGGTGCCTTGTATATGGGAAGTCCTCTGGCTATTGGCCGGGGACTCCTTAGGACGGCGCGCACGGTCCCTTTAAGAGAGGGGGAGCGCGTGCGCGCCCTAAGCACAGTGCCCGGGAAGGAGCGCGTGCCGGCAGCAGCGAGGGAAGGAGCGCAGGAGGACGCAGCGCGCTGGGCAGGAAGGTGAGAGGGACGGCGTCTCGGCTTAGCAGGAGGCAGAGACGCTGATGCAACACCTTATATACCAGTCATTACCCTGGAAAGGATGTTCCTTAACGTATTTCCCAGGAAAATTCATTTTGGTTTTGTTTTTGTATTTTTTATTGCGAGTCCTTAAAAGTGGCGTAATACCTCTGACAACGTTGTTGACAGCAATGACCTGGGAGTCAGAAATGCTTCCAGGGGTCTTCCCCAAGCTGTTCCCATGTCATTTGAGCACTGTTCCCATCAATTTGGGCAATTTTTAGGCCCTCTGCAGACCACCGGGAAAAGCCGCCTGAAAAATTCTCGAGTTTCCCATAGACTTACACTGGGCTAGTTGCTCGGGTCGAGCACCCGAGCATTCCAATTTGCTCGACCCGAGCATGGAGCACCCGAGCATTTTAGTGCTCGCCCATCACTAGTGAGGGATATTTTGTTTTTTTTCATTTTTGTTTTTTTTACAGGTGACAATGACTTCAAATATATTGGGCGCTAGGTGAGTATAATGTTGTTTTTTTATTTTCTGTTTTTTACAGGAGACCATGTAAAAGAGGATTGGGCATTAGATGAGTATAACTTTGTTTTTTATTTTTTACTATGGGGTTAGTAATGGGGGTGTCTTATAGACACCTCTCCATTACTAACCCTTGGTTTTCATGTCAGCTGCCAATAAAAGGAAGGGGCCATTAGGCAACATGTTTCCTGGCTATTAATAACAGCTCACAGCTGTTTGATTAGCGTTTATTGGCTAGTTTACAGGGGGACCCCAGAAAAAATTGATGTAGAGCCTTTAAAATCTAACCAGCAAAGGCCAAACAAACAGTGGGTTGATATTAATAGCTACTGAAGGGGCCATGGATCCTGACCCCCTCCTAGGCTAATAACATCAGCCTTCATGGCCCCGTAGAAATGGCGTTTCCATTAGATGCGCCAATTCTGGTGCTTAGCTTTGGCTCATCCCACTTGCCCTGGTGCGGTGGCAAGTGGGGTAATAGGGTTGGGGTTCATGTCAGCCTTGTATTAGTAGCTGACATGAAGCCGAGGGGTTAGTAATGGAGAAGCATCTATAAGATGTAAAAGTTTTTAAATTAGGACACAGAATACAATCCTTTATTTTAAATAAAAGTCAACACCATTATTTACACATTTATTTAAAAATGAGAAACAAAGTTATACTCATCTAACACCCAATCCTCTGAAGCAATTGTCCCCTGTACAAAAGCAGAAAATAAAAAGCAACCTTATACTCACCTATCGCCCAATTCATTTGAAACCATTGTCACATGTAAAAATGCAAAAATAAAAGTACAACAATATACCTTACCTGTCCGAAGTGATGAAATAATCCCTACTGTCCCACGATGATCTGGATCAGTTGTAGAGTAGTCACATCATGGGTCACTCATTTGACTGCTCTACACGACAGCAGGGTACAGACTGAAACAGGCAGTGTGTAGCACTGAGCTGCCATGAGAGAGTTCTCAGAAGTCCATCAGCGATTAGCCCTGGTTACCTGATTTATGACACTGCTGCATGAGAACTTTCTCAGGTGGCGGTGCAGTAAGTGAGATCACCGAAGTTCATCAGCGGAAGGAACTCTTGTGATCTCTCTCATGGCAGCTCAGTGATATACACTACAGAAGTGATTAAGCTTCTGTCAGTGTGTATGCAGCTGCTGAGTACAACAGTCACATCGCCGATGTGACTGCTCTATAAGGGATCTGATCATCGTAGGATGTATGGATTTCGTGGATTATGGCGGATAGGTGAGTATTATGGTGGTTTATTATTTTTTCTCTTTTACAGGTGACATGGGCTTTGTGGAATCGGTGTTAAGGTGAGTATTATGGTGTTTTTTTATTTTTCACACAGGACAAGTGCTTCAGGGATTAGATGTTAGATGAGTATAACTGTGTTTTTATTTTTATTTTAATATTTATTTATTAAAGAGGTTGTCAACTACTATATAAAATGCCCCCAATGTATTTAAACTGTGGAGAGAAGTTTTTTGTAAATACTTTGCTTGTTCTTTATTGCCTGTGAGCGGTGCTATTACGCGACCCCAGCAGGCTCTGGCATCTGCTGATGTCACAACGTATTATATAGAAAAACCCTTAAAATTCACAATTTTTTATTGGATCATATAAAAAATGCACCCAAAAAGACCCAGTGTCACAAACACAGCTTTAAAAATTGACTGATTAGACCAAAGGGTCTCAGAGCATTGTCTCTATGGATATATCAAGATATTTTATCCATATAAAGGCAAAACTGCTAAAGATAGTATATCACCATGCAGAGTGTTGCCTGTGACGTGAAAAAATAATAATAAAGGATTACCTCATCTATAGTCAATTGATGGTGACTGTCAAAATGTCTGCAATGGAGTATGATTATACAAATGCAGCTATCAAAGTATATATTAGAGTGTGTATCAGCATAACACACAATCTCTAACATCAAATGAATCACTCACAGAATCATGTGACACTCTATCGGATAAGGCACACAGTGTCTATATGTGTCAGAGTAAATTCATATGTCAAATTTAACATTAGATAGCAAGATACATGCGCATTCCTTGTGACAATAGAAAGCATTGGACAAAAATCACAAAGAAAGCCAATATCCCCTATCATGTTATTTAGTACATCATAGTGCAAAGATCTAGTGGGCACCGAATATGGCTACAGTATAGATGAAATCCAATAGTACAATAGGTTATCTTGTCAGATGAGAGATTTTCTGAATTGTACTTTATCTGTAATACACCATAGAAATGCTATGTCGATAGGCATAAATTAACAGACAATGCTGAAACAATGCAAGCAAGGTCCCTGCAGGCAAAATGTAAAAACACCCCCGGTCATATCACAATAGGACAGCTATGTTTCCCTGGGATAGACACTAGGCTGATCCTGCCTAAGAGTGGCTCTCCCTCCCTTTCCCTATTAGGCTCTGTCAGATAGTTATAGATAATCCTAGTCTAGACAGATATATTCCTATTCTAGGAAGGGGCACGTATTTAAGCATGCCTTAAAATGTTACATAATAAAGACTTATCGTCCTCAGATGTCATTCTTGTTTGTAACTATACGTTCTCCAGTCTTTATTCCCTCAACGCATTTCTCCACTGAATGGATCATCAGTAGGTCTCAATAAGGACAGTGATAGCTAGAGTGATGTGGGATCATCATAGGTCTATTGCGCTGATGTTACATCCAATCAGGCATGACTCAGTGACATGCTCCCCATTGAGTGATAGGCTGTGGGTGGGGTTTCCCCGCTAGTCACAGCCCAGCATGCACAGCACGTTTTCTCAATGAATGCAGGAGAGGGAAAGCGCGTGGTGGATGCTGGGCTGCTCTTGGCCACTGTAGTGGCAACTGTCAGGTTCTTGGTTGTATCCAAGAACTTCCAGTCATCACTGGATCGGTGTCGCACTCCCACTAATCAGATGTTGATGGACGATACTATACTAAGTTCTCAGATGCTGCCAAAACACTGAAGATGCAACAGTTTTATAGTACCGGCGGCCAAGTACTAAAGATTCGCCCCCTATTCTGCAGTACTCGGCTGCAATCACTTTAGTTTTGAAAGAGCTGCTTTGTTCTGGCAGCATCTGAAAATCCGGCCCGCACTTGTAACAGCTGAGTGTTACCACTGATCAGATATTGATAACCTATCCATAGGATAGGTCATCAATAAAAAAAGTAGTGTCCAACCCCTTCAATGAATGTTTATTTCTTATCATATATCTCTGAAACTACACATATGTGGTTAAGTTGAAAAATTCAAGAGGTTTATGATTCGCCACATAAGTTCTTTAATGAAATACTTAACCTTATTGGTTTGGTTCAGTGCCTAAATAGTTCAAATGTGTAATAATAGACATGAAACGTAAATGGCTTAATTGCTGATTTCAAAGTCATAATTTATAGTTAATGGGTAGAGTTCAGTGTTACGTATTAAAGTATATTAAAGTTTATAAAGCAACTGAACTGTAAAGACAATTAAATCATCCATAAATTATTCATTGCTTATAATGATATATCAGTTGGCTTAGTTTCAATTTTTTTTTGCCATGCATTTTGTTTCTGTACATTATGGTACACTGGTCTAAAATAAGACATGGTTTATTGTTTTAAATGTTAATTTCCAATAAAATAGCATCACTAGTTTAAAAATGTACTTTTATGAAGGTAACTTAATTAGTATTAAAAAAACATTAATAATTATTAATTAGCTGCTGTCATTGTAATAAAAGCTTATTTAAAACTGTTAAAACTTTTATAGTCTGATATACATAAAATACTGTTGTTGTGGGTGGTGGGGGAAGCGACAGTGGTGGAGTAGCGGTGCACAGGAGGCAGAAGCCGCCTGCTGCAGCCTACACTGTGCATGCTACTACAGAAAATGAATATTCACTGCTCCCCACGCCCATGGGGTACACTGTGCCTGCAGCGCGGCTCCTGATAAGTATGGCACCCTGTATGTGTGGCTCCCCTCATCCCTCATCCCTGTAAGCATGGCATAACATCCTCCAGTTGCAGCACGTATACATACCTACGGTGACTCCAGTCCAACTAAAGTATCCTGCTAACATCGCCTGCTATCTTTACAGCCAAATATGCTGATTAGTGATGGGCGAGCACTAAAATGCTCGGGTGCTCGACGCTCGGGTCGAGCAAATTGGAATGCTCGAGTGCTCGACCCGACCAACAAACCCAATGTAAGTCTATGGGAAACTCGAGCATTTTTCAGGCGGCACCTCCTGACATGGGAGTAGCATGGGGAAGACCCCTGGAAGCATTTCTGACTCTCCGGTCACTGCTGTCAACAACGTTGTCAGAGGTATTACGCCACTTTTACGGACTCACAATAAAACATACAAAAATGAAACCAAAATGGATTTTCCTGGGAAATATGTTAAGGAGCATCCTTGTATATAAGGCAAAATAAATAACCAAAACCAAAAATAATCCTCCACACCTTGGGCTATGTTCACACGTAGCATTTTTGATGCGTTTTTGCACTTTTGCATTGCTTTCAACCGAGACAAATGCATTCACTGGGAAATGTAATTTTAACATTTTACAACCTTATCTGGCCATGTGGTGTGTGACACATCATCAGACACATGCATACAGTGCTGAAAAACATGGGAACAGCATGGGGAATACCCCTGGAAGCATCTCTGACTCTCAGGTCACTGCCTAAAAGTGTGCCCATCATAAGTTAAGTGATCCTTGGCATATGCGAAGATGCCTCCCGCCATGCACCTGTCATTGCAGACTTGCAACAATCACCATCCATGTTCTTGTCCCAGTGCAGCGTTCAGTTGTCTCTACCCCATTCTTTGGTATGCAAGCTCAAGTATGCAGCCTGCCACCCACCCACCAACAGGCTGCAATATTATACTGACAAATTTTTGACAGCTATTTGCACTTGAAATGAAGCCTTTTAGGCTCGCCGCCACTATTTCTCCCGCTATCGCCTCCGCCTTCCACAAGCACGGATCCCACAACATTACCTGTGCCCTCCCCAGTGCACTTCCTGGGAACAAACATATGGTCAAGTTAATGTGGCCATGGATGGTAAAGGGCCATAATTCACCATGGAATATTTATTAGCTCGGTGAAAGGACTGACATAGAGGGAAACCGTATCTGCTCTGGGTGTCATTTCTCCCAGGAAGTCCTCTAATGCAGCTTATTACAGAAGCAATGGCAGCCCGTCCAACATCAGCTCGCACTTGTCGTCTGTGTGTCGAATCACCACCATCTTTCTTTGCTCCTTTAATTTCATGACTACAGAGCTGGGCAATGGCCTGATCTGCAATGTGGTTTGAGAAATAACATGCATAAGCACGTCCAATCCACATTAAAAAAGCATCTATAGAGTGTCTGGAAACCTTCCCACATATTTTTCTTAGCCAGGGTTGCTTCTCGGCAGGGTTGGACAGGCCCACCAGAGAACCGGAGACTCTTCCGGTGGGCCCTGGCTTCTCCTTCAGGAGAGTTCATAGTGTCGAGGTGAAGCCATGATGATGATAGAGGCCACCATCTGCTTAGTTTTCTGTTACTTGGAATGCAAGCACAAGTATGCAGCCAGCCATCCACAGGCCGCAATACTAAACTGCCAGATTTCTGGCAGCTGCTTGCACTTGAAATGTAGCCTTTTAGGCTCGTGGAGGCGGAAGCTTTTCACAACCTCATGTCGGCGGCGACCGTGTGTCCATACTTGGTCCCCAGCCGCCACTATTTCTCCCGGTATTGTCTCCACCTTCCACAAGCATGGGTCCCACAACATTACCCGTGCCCTCCCCAGTGCACTTACTGGGAAGGACCGCCTAACCACAAACACGTGGACAGGAGAATGTGGCCAGGGACGGTACGGAGCCAGTCCACAGCTTTTTTTGCTGAGAGTTGTATTTCACCACAGCCATATGCTTTAGCTTGGTGAAAGGACTTGGGAACCATATCTACTCCAGCTGTCATTTCTCCCAGGAAGTCATCTAAAGCTGCTTTCACTTGAAATGTGGCCTTTTAAACTCGTGGAGGCAGAAGCTTTTCACAACCTCATGCCGGCGGCGGCCGGGTGTCCATACTTGGTCCCCAGCCGCCACTATTTCTCCCGGTATCATCTCCGCCTTCCACAAGCACAGGCCCCACAACATTACCCGTGTCCTCCCCAGTGCACTTACTGGGAAGGACCGCCTAACCACAAATACATGGACAGGTGAATGTGGCCAGGGACGGTACAGAGCCAGTCCACAGCTTTTTTTTGCTGAGAGTTGTATTTCACCACAGCCATATTCTTTAGCTCGGTGAAAGGACTGGCATAGAGGGAAACAGTATCTACTCTGGGTGTCTTTTCTCCCAGGAAGTCCTCTAATGCTCTTGTTGCAGAAGCAATGGCAGCCCGTCCAACATCAGTTCGCACTTGTCGGTGGTGCTTCGACACACAAATATCTTACTTTGCGCCTTTAATTTCATGACTACAGAGTTGGGCAATGGCCTGTTCTGCAATGTGGTTTGAGAAATAACATGCATAAGCACGTCCAATCCACATTAAAAAAGCAGCCATAGAGTGTCCGGGAACCTTCCCACACACTTTTCTTAGCCAGGGCTGCTTCTCGGCAGGGTTGGACGGGCCCACCAGAGTACCGGAGACTCCTCCCGTGGGCCCTAGCTTCTCCTTCAGAAGAGATCATAGTGCCGAGGTGAGGCTATGATGATGATAGAGGCCATCATCTGCCTAGTTTTCTGTTACTTGGAATGCAAGCACATGTATGCAGCCAAAGACCCACCCACCGAAAGCAATACTAAATTGCCAGATTTCTGGCGAGCTGTTTGCACTTGAAATGTGGCCTTTTAAGCTTGTGGAGGTGGAAGCTTTTCAAAACCTCATTCCGGTGGAGGCCGGGTGTCCATACTCAGTCCCCAGCCACCACTAATTCACCCGGTATTGTCTCCACCTTCTACAAGCCCGGGTCCCTGAACATTACTGCTGGTACTTTTCTGTTGGAATCTGCTTATCTCCTACCAGCCTGGTATATTTCCAGTAAACTATGGTACGACGCCATGGTATTAGCACTGCCCCCAGTACCAGTAGCGAAACCATCCCCAATTTCCTTCTCAGGAATTTCATTTGTTAGACTGAGTGGCTGCCCAATTACATTAGTTTCTCACAAAGGAGCTGAAGATAGAGTGGCAGTAGGTGCAAGTTTCTCCAGCCTGTTAGATATCAGAGGGTGAATGGCAGCAGATTGGATAAGTGGTTAGCACCGAAGCCTTGCAGCGCTGGGATCCTGGGTTCAAATCCCAGCAAGGACAACATCTGCAAGGATTTTGTATTTTCTCCCCGTGTTTGCGTGGGTTTCCATCTCTGTAAAAAAGCAGCCATAGAGTGAATGGGAACCTTCCCACACTCTTTTCTTAGCCAGGACTGCTTCTCGACAGGGTTGGACGGTCCCACCAGAGAATCCTCTGGTGTTCCCTGGCTTCTACATCAGGAGAGATCATGATAGCGCTAACTTTGCAGCTGCTTTGAGTCTCTTGAGTGGGGGAGATGGGGGAGCCCTCAGAATCAAATCCTCTGATGGACCCAATGTTTTTCAATCTGAAACATCTTCTCAGTGGGAGTTTTATTTCACCACAGCCATATTCTTTAGCTCGGTGAAAGGACTGGCATAGAGGGAAGCTGTATCTACTCCGGCTGTCATTTCTCCGTCACCAGGTTTCGCCCATTGTCACACACGACCATGCCTGGCTGTATGTTCAGTGGTGAGAGCCACACATCAGGCTGCTGTTTTACAGCTTTCAACAACTTTTCAGCGTTGGGCGGTTTGTCACCTAAGCATTAAGCATGTTATCTTCAGCACAGCCTGTTGCCGCTTGGCCAAGGCAGTGCTGCAGTGCTTTCAGCTTGTGACTGATGTGGTCATTTCGGAGATGGAAGAGGAGGTGCAGGAGCTGAACAATGTGATTACATTGAGGTTACATTGGCGACTCTGTATTTTATACTAAAGAAAGATTCTACTGTTTTTTTCATGTTATTTTTTAAGACAAATGCATTCACCAGGAAATGTCATTTTAACATTTTACAACCTTATATGGCAATGTTGTGTGTGACACATCATCAGACATATCCTGTTTCATTTATGATGGAGGGACTCTGAAAGTCACAAAGCAAATTTTTATAGGGCCATCAGGCGGCCCTTACTATTCTTAAAAGGCCAGCAGTCGGCCCTCGCTATTGTTAGAGAGCCATCAGCCGGCTAGCTTTGTTGTACCCATTATTAACGAGTGGGTCTGCTATACTGTTATTTTGTTTGTAGTGACTGCAAGGGCTGCCAAAAATTCGGACGCAACCCAATACCCCTTTGAAGAGACATAGAGGAGGGTCTCAGTAAAAAAAATGTTCCCATTATAAAGGAGAGGGTCTCCTATAGTGATAATGCCCATTCTGTGACTGCAAGGGCTGCCAAAATTTGGGAAAAACCCCACTAAGAATTTAAAGACACATAGAGCAGGGCCACAGTAATGACATGTTTCCATTACAAAGGAGTGGGTGAGCTATACAGTTATAGGGTATGCAGTGAGTCCAACGGCTGACAAAATTTAGGAAAAACCCCACTAAGAATTTAAAGACACACAGAGCATGGCCACAGTAATGACAAATTCCCATTAGAAAGGAGAGGGTTTCCCATAGTGTGGGCCTATTCAGGGAATGCAAGGGCTGAAAAAAAATGGGGGGCACTCCTATGCTCCTTGGAAGAGACTTAGCGGGCCTCATAAAAAATGTTCCCATTAGAAAGGAGCTGGTCTCCTATACTTGTAATGCCCATGCACTAAGTCTATGGGCTGACAAGTATTTACCCCTGGGGGGTATACATGAACATACTGTATAAAAAAAAAAAAAAAATACGGGCATCATAAACACCTTTTAAAAAAATTATGTGGGTGTTGCATCACGGACCATGGTCACTCTGGTGATATGGTGGTGCAGGATGAGAATTAGGAGAAGGAGGAGAAGAAGAACAAATAGCCAAAATCAGGAAGCGTATACTCATTTGTGGGTGTAAAAAGGTGCATGGGAATACACCTCCCAAGAAAAGACACTGGATTTGAATTTATTTTACGCTTCTATCATTCGGTGGTGTTGAGAAGTGTGGCCCAATCCAGCCCTTGTTCATTTTTATAACAGTTAGCCTGTCAGCATTTTCAGTTGACAGGCGGATGCGCTTATCAGTTATAATTCCACCAGCGGCACTAAAAACCCACTCTGATAAAACGCTAGTGGCAGGGCAGGTAAGGACCTCCAAGGCATAGAGAGCCATTTAATTTCACGTTTCCACCTTGGATGCTCAATAATTATAAGGCACAGAGAAATAACGGAGGATGTTGGTACGGTCGGCAAGGTACTCTCTCAGCATCTTCTCAAACTTTACACTCCTTGTGAGAGTACCCCGCGCCTCAGGGCTTGTGCGATGGGAGGGGTAGAGAAAATTCTCCCAGAACTTTAACAGTGTTCCACTGCCTCTGCTGGATTGGAGTTGGGTCTCTCTCGCCTGTTCTTGGTTGTCCAACGAACTATGACCTCTGTCTCCTGAGTTTTCAGATGGGTATTTTTTTAATAGTTCCGCAACAAGGGTCTTGTCGTACTGCCCCATTTTTGTAGACCTGTTTGCCTCCGGAATAAGAGATATAAAGTTCTCCTTGTAGCGTGGGTCTAGAAGTCTCACCAACCAGTAATGACTGTCACCCAAAATTTTGAGAACGTGAGGGTCATGGGAAAGGCAGCGTAACATAAACTCAGCCATGCGTGCCTGACAGCTAACAGGCAAGACTTCCGTGTCGTCACCAAGAGGACGAGTGACCATGCTCTCCTCTTCCTCCTCCTCTCTGTCCTCAGGCCATGAGGTCTTGACCATGTGGAAGACACCTTGTGGTGGTGGTGATGGCTAAGTGACTGGAAGCATTATCTGCTATCCAACCAATAACCTTTTCACACTGCTCCTATGTTCAATAGTGGTATTCTGCGGTCCCCTATTAATTGGGACAGGAGGTCGAGCGAGAACATGTGGGTGTTTGTTGTGGCACAATTTCAGCTTACCCTCGGCCTACACCTTCACCATCACTTCCAGTTCCCCATCCCTTGCCACGTGCCTTGCCCATTTTAAATGGAGGACAATATCTTCCACGCTCACTACAAATGAGTGAATTTGGAGCGAACTTATATGTGATCCGTGTGGCAGACAAACCACAGTTTTAAATACCTGGCCAGTAGGTAACTATTTGGAACAGCAAACTGATGTCAATAGCTTAACTGATACACTGAAGCAAATTTTTTAATGGAGGCAAGAAATGGCAGTATTTTCAGCGCAATTATATGTGATCCCTGTGACGGATAAACCACAGTTTTAAATAGTTGGAATTTTAGCGCTGTAATATGGAAAGGAGCTGGCAGTGCCAACAAACAAATGGAGCAGAAAAATGGTGTTCTCTGGATTGCTTTTTAAGCAAATAATGAGGATCAAAATCCCCAAAAATATATATTCCTGGCCTCTGAGACCTGGGCCTATTTCTAGAAATATCTTACAGCAGCAGCAGATAAAACTGAAATGGAGCCTCTTGTGCTATATGTATTGCATTAGACCAAAGAAAAAAGGAAAGACAAAGACCTTAGGTCTGTAATAAATGATAATAGCAATTGAAATTTTTTTAAAACAGTATCAAAGTATTAGCTATGGGTTCGAGTAAGTCTCAGAGAGAGAAAGAACCAAAGGACTCTTTGTCCAAAGAAAAAACCGCGGGAACGGTTTAAATATCAAAATAATTTTATTAAGGCAAGATAATAATACATACAGAGAAATCCACAAATGGTGAGAAAGAATATGTTGCTAAAATATTGACAGCGATGGTGTGCAAATAGAGACTCATAGAGACCCACAGAATTCCCTGCCCTTAATCAACGTAGGCAGAAATCCACCACCTTACATTATAAGCATGTATAGTAGCCTCTCGAACAGCAAAGACTTTAGATATAAATAAAGATCAAAGTAAGCTTGGCACAAAACGCCAAGCGGGTGTAATGCAACATAATATAAAAAGTTAGATGCATGCTGTACCTGAGGACATAACAGCGTTATGGAGAGAGGGCAGGGGATCCACACAAGCGCCTCGACGCGCGTTTCTCCTTCCGGCTTCGTCAGGAGGCGTGACACAAATTAAGAATGGGCACTATAAATATCACAGGGTCCGGGCGGCTGGCGAATCGGCGCATGTCTCGTCATGTTGCTCCTCCCCTAGGAGGCGCGGCCGGCCGACGCGCGCCGGGGGAAGACGGGAGGGAGGACAGTGTCATCGCTCCCGTCGTCCCGGCAACGCGTGCAGCCGGCGACGTCACAGGGGACGAGCAGCGCATGAGCGGGATGCGTCTGCACCATCAAAATAAAGAGGTAGTCGAGATGCAGTAGTTATAATGATGAGGGGGTTCAGATTAAGTAATTAAATAGTGAAGGTACACAGTCATTAAGGGGTAGAATACAAAGTTAATATAGGCACGGTATCCTGAGGGCAGCAGAAAGATAGGACCACTTACTCAGAGATGGCCCTACCAGGTCAGGTTTAAAAATAAATATCATATATCGGTATAGTAGTGTCCTTTTAAGAACTAACAGATAGTGTATTTGATTAAGAGGGGCTATATGGTGGACGGATGTAATAGGTATCAGCTGTGCCGTGCACATGTATGCCACCTCTTAAATACCATAAATGCAGTTTTATAGAAAGAATAGCATGCCACAATATAGATATCAATCAAGGAAGACTATAAGAATGGCCCTCCGTTTCTAACAAAAATAATGACAGTCTTCTATCAAGACTGATGACACAATTTCAAAGATGATAATTAATCAGTATAAGCAGACATAATTAGAATGTACAAACATCAATATTATACTACAGTAATAGCAATCTCGACGATCCTTCTTGTAACGATACACGGAAAATATGCAGTAATCAGCCCATCAGCTTGCTGCTCTAGTAGTATAGGAGTTCCGTCAAAACGGTGCATCGATCCACAGCCTCATGGTGGAGGGTACATAGTAGCGCCGATCCTTACCACCCGATACCAGACAAAAATGAAGGACAGCGATACCTAACAACTACAAATTATAAGAAAGTATAAATATACACAGACAAAACTATAGTTAAAACACAAAAAATAGTGCCCACGATTAAGAACACAATTTAAAGAAAAGGCTTGAAACTGATGGTCTCATTAAGACCATTGGGGGATAGCGTGTCCAAGATGACCATCCAATGTGTCTCTTTCTGGAGCAGCTTTTGCTTAAGATTCCCCCCTCTAATGCCCATGTAGACGTGATCAATCCCACAAACGGTCAAACCCTTTGGATTGCAGTTATGGTATTCAAAAAAGTGTCTAGGAATAGTCTTTAATAGATGTAGATCAGGGCAATTAGCTGCATTAATTATATCCCGCACATGTTCTTGTGTTCTAATTTTTAACGCTCTAGTTGTCATGCCCGTGTAGATACGTCCGCAAGGACATTTGGCAAGATATATCACTGCTGTGGTGTTGCACGTGATATGATGAACAATTTTAAAAGTTTTTTTATTATTTGCATTGCCAAATGTTTTTGTTCTGGTTATGTATTTACAGGCCGAGCAATCTCCGCAAGGGAAGCAGCCCCAAGGAGGGCCCGAACCGCCAAACAGGTATTGATTTTTAGGAGGAACATAGTGGCTATTACAGAGTAGATCACCCAGTGTACGTGATTTGCGCCAAGTCACGGATGGATATTTTGGTAACTGATATTGTAGGTCTTTATCCGAACATAATATTGGCCAATGTTTGGACAGGATTTTGTGGATCCCGTCCCAATTGGCATTGAAGGTGGTAATAAATCTCGGAGGTTGATCAGAAAGGGAACGTTTTTGAAATTTTGAGTTCCCAGTTAGTAGGGTTTGTCTATTAGTATTTTTAGCACGATTATAGCCCTTTCTGATATCCTGATAGTTGTATCCCCTGCTCAAGAATCTGCGGGATAGATCATCAGCCTGAGTATTAAAGCTCTTATGATCAGAGCATATACGACGGGCTCTTAAGAATTGACCAACGGGGATTG
The DNA here is from genome assembly GCF_046119375.1 of Phyllobates terribilis. Classification (NCBI taxonomy): domain Eukaryota; kingdom Metazoa; phylum Chordata; class Amphibia; order Anura; family Dendrobatidae; genus Phyllobates; species Phyllobates terribilis. The sequence goes on from NW_027362761.1 coordinate 846,574,152, forward strand.
ATTTTTTCAATTTCGGAGGATGAGAAGAATGAAAATGCAGAAGAGAATTGGTGGATGTTTTCTTCCTATGAATATCCGTATTGATAGTCCCATCCGGGGACTTGGTAATGAGGAGATCCAAGAAGTCAATCTGACATCGGCTATATTTCCATGTGAGTTTGATATTGAAGTCATTAATATTAAGTAAATTTAAGAAAGAATCTAGATGCGACGAGGGTCCCTGCCAGATAAAAATAATGTCGTCGATATATCTAGACCACGAGACCACATGCTCATGTCCGGGTGTGTCCAGGACCGTATCCCTCTCCCACAGCCCCAGGAAAAGATTGGCATAGGAAGGGGCACAAGATGCCCCCATTGCCGTGCCCTGGAGCTGTAGGAAGGGGCGGTCCTTAAACACGAAAAAATTATGCGTTAGAACAAATTGTAGCAATGACAGAATGAATAAAATAAGGTCTGCCTCGAGATTAGTCATATTTAAAAAGACCCGCGCCGCATTGATCCCGTGGTCATGGCATATCGACGTGTACAGGGACTCCACGTCGCAAGTGACAAGCCACATGTCTTCCTCCAGAACTACCCCGTCCAATCTCCTCAGAACATCAGAGGTATCCCTAAGATAGGATGGGAGGGTTTCGACACACTTTTTCAAGTAGAAGTCAATAAACTGGCATGCTGGTTCACAAAGACCCCCCATGCCGGAGACAATAGGTCTCCCAGGAGGGCAGAGGGGGTCTTTGTGAACTTTAGGAAGCAAATAAAAGGTGGGTATGATAGGGTGTTCTGGTAATAGAGCTTCCCCAATTTTTGGCGGAATGACAGAGACCGCTAGGCCATCGTCAATCAGTTCAGTCAGTTCTTGTTTGAATTTAAGTAATGGGATAGAGTCCAGTCTCTTGTACCAGTCCTTTCTATTCAACTGCTTAAAGGCTTCGGTCTCATACGAATCCACCGGCCAGACAACCACGTTACCTCCCTTATCAGCCCTTTTCACAACGACATCCTTCATATTCATCAATTCTTTGAGAGCTAATCTATGTGATCTAGAAAGATTATCCTTAATAGATTTATTATTAAGCTTAGCAAAGTCCTCCCTTACCATGTCAACAAAGATCTCCACCGGTGGACAGGAGGACAGAGATGGAAATGTCTGAGAGCGTGGATACAAATTAGGAGGAAAGGGAGGATCACATTGTGAAATACTCTCGGCTTCCAAGGACTCTAAGTCCCGAAGTGCCCGAAGCTCAGTAGCCGTCGTGAATGATGATAGATCCGGACTAAAGTGTTTTTTAAAAAGGAGTTTACGGGCAAATAATTCTAGATCTTTAATTAGGGTAAAATAATCAGAACCCGTCACCGGTGCAAAGGAGAGGCCTTTAGCAAGTACTTCCACCTGAGATTTAGAAAGATTTTTATTAGAAAGGTTAATTACCTTTAAGGTTTCTTCATTTTCTTGTCCCTGAAGAAATAGGGATGATTTCTCCCTTTGGAGTTTAATGTCCTGAAACGTGTCTTTGAATTTTGAGGTGTATCGTCTTCTACTGATGTTAACCGTTTTTCTAAAAAATGATCTCCACATTCTTCCTCTGAAGTTGTCGAGAAGTTGGAAACTGATTGTGAGCGGGCAGTAAGTCTATGGTGCTTCTGATGCCAACGGTACACACGTTTGGACTGATAGTCCGCCAGGTCACGTTGGTACTTTTTAGTCTTAATATTCTGTATTTCCGACTCCCACTTAGATAAGTCTATGTCCAGAGATTGATCAAATGATTTATACTCGTCGCTAGAGAGTGTATTCTGAATTTTAATGCGTAAATCTTCAATTTCTTTCTCCAAAACTTCAAGAGTCCTTTTATCTATTCCTATCAGTAGTTCCAACAATGTGCTGGAACACTTGGTTAAAGTGTCCTCCCATTTTTGAGTAAATAGTGGATCCTCAATCTCAAGGGTAGGAAATAATTGGACACGTAATCCTCTAGGTATAATACCTTTGGCTAAATAATTTTCAAGAGCGGCCTTATTCCACCAAGTCTTAATTCTATTTTTGATTAAATCTTTAATTCTCAGTTTCAAGTCTTTTATATCAGGAGTCTCATGAGTTACGGTATTCTGCTTCTCACCAAATATGGTCCCGAGTTGGTTAACCCAGGTTCTATCACGTTTCTTAAAATCCATGTAACCTGTAGGAGAGTCTGTGAATATAACACGATCACAAAACTGAAAACCTATAACGAATCCACTATAAGTGGAATCTAACCCGAATATATATATTAGACCAAAGAAAAAAGGAAAGATAAAGACCTTAGGTCTGTAATAAATGATAATAGCAATTGAAATTTTTTTAAAACAGTATCAAAGTATTAGCTTTGGGTTCGAGTAAGTCTCAGAGAGAGAAAGAACCAAAGGACTCTTTGTCCAAAGAAAAAACCGCGGGAACGGTTTAAATATCAAAATAATTTTATTAAGGCAAGATAATAATACATACAGAGAAATCCACAAATGGTGAGAAAGAATATGTTGCTAAAATATTGACAGCGATGGTGTGCAAATAGAGACTCATAGAGACCCACAGAATTCCCTGCCCTTAATCAACGTAGGCAGAAATCCACCACCTTACATTATAAGCATGTATAGTAGCCTCTCGAACAGCAAAGACTTTAGATATAAATAAAGATCAAAGTAAGCTTGGCACAAAACGCCAAGCGGGTGTAATGCAACATAATATAAAAAGTTAGATGCATGCTGTACCTGAGGACATAACAGCGTTATGGAGAGAGGGCAGGGGATCCACACAAGCGCCTCGACGCGCGTTTCTCCTTCCGGCTTCGTCAGGAGGCGTGACACAAATTAAGAATGGGCACTATAAATATCACAGGGTCCGGGCGGCTGGCGAATCGGCGCATGTCTCGTCATGTTGCTCCTCCCCTAGGAGGCGCGGCCGGCCGACGCGCGCCGGGGGAAGACGGGAGGGAGGACAGTGTCATCGCTCCCGTCGTCCCGGCAACGCGTGCAGCCGGCGACGTCACAGGGGACGAGCAGCGCATGAGCGGGATGCGTCTGCACCATCAAAATAAAGAGGTAGTCGAGATGCAGTAGTTATAATGATGAGGGGGTTCAGATTAAGTAATTAAATAGTGAAGGTACACAGTCATTAAGGGGTAGAATACAAAGTTAATATAGGCACGGTATCCTGAGGGCAGCAGAAAGATAGGACCACTTACTCAGAGATGGCCCTACCAGGTCAGGTTTAAAAATAAATATCATATATCGGTATAGTAGTGTCCTTTTAAGAACTAACAGATAGTGTATTTGATTAAGAGGGGCTATATGGTGGACGGATGTAATAGGTATCAGCTGTGCCGTGCACATGTATGCCACCTCTTAAATACCATAAATGCAGTTTTATAGAAAGAATAGCATGCCACAATATAGATATCAATCAAGGAAGACTATAAGAATGGCCCTCCGTTTCTAACAAAAATAATGACAGTCTTCTATCAAGACTGATGACACAATTTCAAAGATGATAATTAATCAGTATAAGCAGACATAATTAGAATGTACAAACATCAATATTATACTACAGTAATAGCAATCTCGACGATCCTTCTTGTAACGATACACGGAAAATATGCAGTAATCAGCCCATCAGCTTGCTGCTTTAGTAGTATAGGAGTTCCGTCAAAACGGTGCATCGATCCACAGCCTCATGGTGGAGGGTACATAGTAGCGCCGATCCTTACCACCCGATACCAGACAAAAATGAAGGACAGCGATACCTAACAACTACAAATTATAAGAAAGTATAAATATACACAGACAAAACTATAGTTAAAACACAAAAAATAGTGCCCACGATTAAGAACACAATTTAAAGAAAAGGCTTGAAACTGATGGTCTCATTAAGACCATTGGGGGATAGCGTGTCCAAGATGACCATCCAACGTGTCTCTTTCTGGAGCAGCTTTTGCTTAAGATTCCCCCCTCTAATGCCCATGTAGACGTGATCAATCCCACAAACGGTCAAACCCTTTGGATTGCAGTTATGGTATTCAAAAAAGTGTCTAGGAATAGTCTTTAATAGATGTAGATCAGGGCAATTAGCTGCATTAATTATATCCCGCACATGTTCTTGTGTTCTAATTTTTAACGCTCTAGTTGTCATGCCCGTGTAGATACGTCCGCAAGGACATTTGGCAAGATATATCACTGCTGTGGTGTTGCACGTGATATGATGAACAATTTTAAAAGTTTTTTTATTATTTGCATTGCCAAATGTTTTTGTTCTGGTTATGTATTTACAGGCCGAGCAATCTCCGCAAGGGAGGCAGCCCCAAGGAGGGCCCGAACCGCCAAACAGGTATTGATTTTTAGGAGGAACATAGTGGCTATTACAGAGTAGATCACCCAGTGTACGTGATTTGCGCCAAGTCACGGATGGATATTTTGGTAACTGATATTGTAGGTCTTTATCCGAACATAATATTGGCCAATGTTTGGACAGGATTTTGTGGATCCCGTCCCAATTGGCATTGAAGGTGGTAATAAATCTCGAAGGTTGATCAGAAAGGGAACGTTTTTGAAATTTTGAGTTCCCAGTTAGTAGGGTTTGTCTATTAGTATTTTTAGCACGATTATAGCCCTTTCTGATATCCTGATAGTTGTATCCCCTGCTCAAGAATCTGCGGGATAGATCATCAGCCTGAGTATTAAAGCTCTTATGATCAGAGCATATACGACGGGCTCTTAAGAATTGACCAACGGGGATTGATTTTTTCAATTTCGGAGGATGAGAAGAATGAAAATGCAGAAGAGAATTGGTGGATGTTTTTTTCCTATGAATATCCGTATTGATAGTCCCATCCGGGGACTTGGTAATGAGGAGATCCAAGAAGTCAATCTGACATCGGCTATATTTCCATGTGAGTTTGATATTGAAGTCATTAATATTAAGTAAATTTAAGAAAGAATCTAGATGCGACGAGGGTCCCTGCCAGATAAAAATAATGTCGTCGATATATCTAGACCACGAGACCACATGCTCATGTCCGGGTGTGTCCAGGACCGTATCCCTCTCCCACAGCCCCAGGAAAAGATTGGCATAGGAAGGGGCACAAGATGCCCCCATTGCCGTGCCCTGGAGCTGTAGGAAGGGGCGGTCCTTAAACACGAAAAAATTATGCGTTAGAACAAATTGTAGCAATGACAGAATGAATAAAATAAGGTCTGCCTCGAGATTAGTCATATTTAAAAAGACCCGCGCCGCATTGATCCCGTGGTCATGGCATATCGACGTGTACAGGGACTCCACGTCGCAAGTGACAAGCCACATGTCTTCCTCCAGAACTACCCCGTCCAATCTCCTCAGAACATCAGAGGTATCCCTAAGATAGGATGGGAGGGTTTCGACACACTTTTTCAAGTAGAAGTCAATAAACTGGCATGCTGGTTCACAAAGACCCCCCATGCCGGAGACAATAGGTCTCCCAGGAGGGCAGAGGGGGTCTTTGTGAACTTTAGGAAGCAAATAAAAGGTGGGTATGATAGGGTGTTCTGGTAATAGAGCTTCCCCAATTTTTGGCGGAATGACAGAGACCGCTAGGCCATCGTCAATCAGTTCAGTCAGTTCTTGTTTGAATTTAAGTAATGGGATAGAGTCCAGTCTCTTGTACCAGTCCTTTCTATTCAACTGCTTAAAGGCTTCGGTCTCATACGAATCCACCGGCCAGACAACCACGTTACCTCCCTTATCAGCCCTTTTCACAACGACATCCTTCATATTCATCAATTCTTTGAGAGCTAATCTATGTGATCTAGAAAGATTATCCTTAATAGATTTATTATTAAGCTTAGCAAAGTCCTCCCTTACCATGTCAACAAAGATCTCCACCGGTGGACAGGAGGACAGAGATGGAAATGTCTGAGAGCGTGGATACAAATTAGGAGGAAAGGGAGGATCACATTGTGAAATACTCTCGGCTTCCAAGGACTCTAAGTCCCGAAGTGCCCGAAGCTCAGTAGCCGTCGTGAATGATGATAGATCCGGACTAAAGTGTTTTTTAAAAAGGAGTTTACGGGCAAATAATTCTAGATCTTTAATTAGGGTAAAATAATCAGAACCCGTCACCGGTGCAAAGGAGAGGCCTTTAGCAAGTACTTCCACCTGAGATTTAGAAAGATTTTTATTAGAAAGGTTAATTACCTTTAAGGTTTCTTCATTTTCTTGTCCCTGAAGAAATAGGGATGATTTCTCCCTTTGGAGTTTAATGTCCTGAAACGTGTCTTTGAATTTTGAGGTGTATCGTCTTCTACTGATGTTAACCGTTTTTCTAAAAAATGATCTCCACATTCTTCCTCTGAAGTTGTCGAGAAGTTGGAAACTGATTGTGAGCGGGCAGTAAGTCTATGGTGCTTCTGATGCCAACGGTACACACGTTTGGACTGATAGTCCGCCAGGTCACGTTGGTACTTTTTAGTCTTAATATTCTGTATTTCCGACTCCCACTTAGATAAGTCTATGTCCAGAGATTGATCAAATGATTTATACTCGTCGCTAGAGAGTGTATTCTGAATTTTAATGCGTAAATCTTCAATTTCTTTCTCCAAAACTTCAAGAGTCCTTTTATCTATTCCTATCAGTAGTTCCAACAATGTGCTGGAACACTTGGTTAAAGTGTCCTCCCATTTTTGAGTAAATAGTGGATCCTCAATCTCAAGGGTAGGAAATAATTGGACACGTAATCCTCTAGGTATAATACCTTTGGCTAAATAATTTTCAAGAGCGGCCTTATTCCACCAAGTCTTAATTCTCTTTTTGATTAAATCTTTAATTCTCAGTTTCAAGTCTTTTATGTCAGGAGTCTCATGAGTTACGGTATTCTGCTTCTCACCAAATATGGTCCCGAGTTGGTTAACCCAGGTTCTATCACGTTTCTTAAAATCCATGTAACCTGTAGGAGAGTCTGTGAATATAACACGATCACAAAACTGAAAACCTATAACGAATCCACTATAAGTGGAATCTAACCCGAATATATATATTAGACCAAAGAAAAAAGGAAAGACAAAGACCTTAGGTCTGTAATAAATGATAATAGCAATTGAAATTTTTTTAAAACAGTATCAAAGTATTAGCTATGGGTTCGAGTAAGTCTCAGAGAGAGAAAGAACCAAAGGACTCTTTGTCCAAAGAAAAAACCGCGGGGACGGTTTAAATATCAAAATAATTTTATTAAGGCAAGATAATAATACATACAGAGAAATCCACAAATGGTGAGAAAGAATATGTTGCTAAAATATTGACAGCGATGGTGTGCAAATAGAGACTCATAGAGACCCACAGAATTCCCTGCCCTTAATCAACGTAGGCAGAAATCCACCACCTTACATTATAAGCATGTATAGTAGCCTCTCGAACAGCAAAGACTTTAGATATAAATAAAGATCAAAGTAAGCTTGGCACAAAACGCCAAGCGGGTGTAATGCAACATAATATAAAAAGTTAGATGCATGCTGTACCTGAGGACATAACAGCGTTATGGAGAGAGGGCAGGGGATCCACACAAGCGCCTCGACGCGCGTTTCTCCTTCCGGCTTCGTCAGGAGGCGTGACACAAATTAAGAATGGGCACTATAAATATCACAGGGTCCGGGCGGCTGGCGAATCGGCGCATGTCTCGTCATGTTGCTCCTCCCCTAGGAGGCGCGGCCGGCCGACGCGCGCCGGGGGAAGACGGGAGGGAGGACAGTGTCATCGCTCCCGTCGTCCCGGCAACGCGTGCAGCCGGCGACGTCACAGGGGACGAGCAGCGCATGAGCGGGATGCGTCTGCACCATCAAAATAAAGAGGTAGTCGAGATGCAGTAGTTATAATGATGAGGGGGTTCAGATTAAGTAATTAAATAGTGAAGGTACACAGTCATTAAGGGGTAGAATACAAAGTTAATATAGGCACGGTATCCTGAGGGCAGCAGAAAGATAGGACCACTTACTCAGAGATGGCCCTACCAGGTCAGGTTTAAAAATAAATATCATATATCGGTATAGTAGTGTCCTTTTAAGAACTAACAGATAGTGTATTTGATTAAGAGGGGCTATATGGTGGACGGATGTAATAGGTATCAGCTGTGCCGTGCACATGTATGCCACCTCTTAAATACCATAAATGCAGTTTTATAGAAAGAATAGCATGCCACAATATAGATATCAATCAAGGAAGACTATAAGAATGGCCCTCCGTTTCTAACAAAAATAATGACAGTCTTCTATCAAGACTGATGACACAATTTCAAAGATGATAATTAATCAGTATAAGCAGACATAATTAGAATGTACAAACATCAATATTATACTACAGTAATAGCAATCTCGACGATCCTTCTTGTAACGATACACGGAAAATATGCAGTAATCAGCCCATCAGCTTGCTGCTTTAGTAGTATAGGAGTTCCGTCAAAACGGTGCATCGATCCACAGCCTCATGGTGGAGGGTACATAGTAGCGCCGATCCTTACCACCCGATACCAGACAAAAATGAAGGACAGCGATACCTAACAACTACAAATTATAAGAAAGTATAAATATACACAGACAAAACTATAGTTAAAACACAAAAAATAGTGCCCACGATTAAGAACACAATTTAAAGAAAAGGCTTGAAACTGATGGTCTCATTAAGACCATTGGGGGATAGCGTGTCCAAGATGACCATCCAACGTGTCTCTTTCTGGAGCAGCTTTTGCTTAAGATTCCCCCCTCTAATGCCCATGTAGACGTGATCAATCCCACAAACGGTCAAACCCTTTGGATTGCAGTTATGGTATTCAAAAAAGTGTCTAGGAATAGTCTTTAATAGATGTAGATCAGGGCAATTAGCTGCATTAATTATATCCCGCACATGTTCTTGTGTTCTAATTTTTAACGCTCTAGTTGTCATGCCCGTGTAGATATATCACTGCTGTGGTGTTGCACGTGATATGATGAACAATTTTAAAAGTTTTTTTATTATTTGCATTGCATTGCAGTCTGCTATATACCTTAGCCTGCCTATATACGCTGCCTGCCTGATATCTCTGCAGATGGATTAGTCCTCAGAAGGACTGTTTATTGAGATGGATATGTGTCTCTAATATAGTTTGGTTCCCTCAAAAGGAACCTGAAGACCCACCTCTTCCGACAAGCCTACAACCTGCAGTAACCACCGCTCCACCATACCGCTGCACGACCAGCTCTACCCTCACCTACTGTATCCTCACCCATCCCTTGTAGATTGTGAGCCCTTGCGGGCAGGGTCCTCGCTCCTCCTGTACCAGTCGCTGTCACATTGTGTTCAAGATTATAGTAATTGTTCTTGTATTATACCCCTTTTTCACATGCAAAGCGCCATGGAATAAATGGCGCTATAATAATAAATAATAATAATAATAATAAAAGTACACCTACACTAACTAGAAACAAGCAAATCTCTCCCTAGCTCAGCAGCACCTCTCCCTACACTGTCTGATTCCGGAGTGGCTGTGACGAGCATGGCGGCACCAGGTCTGATATAGACCTGATGATGCTGTGCGGCCAGCAAATCATTGTGATGCCACAACCGACATGGCTGTGGCATTACAGTGAGTGGCAGGCAATCCCTGCATCTCATCCCCAATCTTTATATACATTGTACCCCTCATCCCCAATCCTGGTATGCATGACACCCCTCATTCCCAATCCTCGTATGCAATGTACCCCTCATCTCCCATCATGGTATGCATGGTTCCCTCATACTCAATCATGGTATGCATGGCACCCCTCATCCCCCAATCCTGGTATGCATGGCACCCCTCATCCCCAATCCTGGTATGCATGGCACCCCTCATCCCCAATCCTGACATACAAAGCACCCCTCATCTCTAATCCTGGTATGCATGGCACCCATCATCTCCAATCCTGGTATGCATGGCACCGCTCATCCCCAATCCTGGTATGCATGGCACCCCTCATCCCCAATCCTGGTATGCATGGCACCCCTCATCCCCAATCCTGGTATGCATGGCACCCCTCATCCCCAATCCTGGTATGCATGGCACCCCTCATCCCCAATCCTGGTATGCATGGCACCCTCATCCCCAATCCTGGTATGCATGGCACACCTCATCCCCAATCCTGGTATGCATGGCACCCCTCATCCCCAATCCTGGTATGCATGGCTCCCTCATCCCCAATCCTGGTATGCATGGCACCCCTCATCCCCAATCCTGGTATGCATGGCACCCCTCATCCCCAATCCTGGCATGCATGGTACCCCTCATCCCCAATCCTGGTATGCATGGTACCCCTCATCCCCAATCCTGGTATGCATGGTACCCCTCATCCCCAATCCTGGTATGCATGGCTCCCTCATCCCAAATTTGATATACATGTCACCCCTCATCCCAATCCTGGTATGTATGTCACCCCTCATCCCCCAATCCTGGTATGTATGGTAGCCAATCCCTCATCCTGGCATGCATAGCTTCCTCATCCTGGCATGCATAGCTTTCTCATCCCCAATCTTGGTATGCATGGTACCCCTCATCCCCAATTCTGGTATGCATGGCCCCCTCATCCCAAATTTGATATACATGTCACCCCTCATCCCAATCCTGGTATGTATGTCACCCCTCATCCCCCAATCCCGGTATGTATGGTACCCAATTCCTCATCATGGTATGCATAGCTTCCTCATCCCCAATCTTGGTATGCATGGTACCCCTCATCCCCAATCCTGGTATGCATGGCACTCATCATCCCCTATCCTGGTATGTATGATGCCCCCCATCCTGGTATGCATGGCACCCATTCCCTCATCCTGGTATGCATGGCACCCCATCCCTCATCCTGGTATGCATGGTACCCCGCATCCCTATTCTGGTATGTATGGTACCCCTCATCCTGGTATACATGGCACCCTTGATCCCAATTCTGGTATGTATGGCCTCCTCATCCTTCAATCCTGGTATGCATGGTACCCCGCATTCCTATCCTGGTATGCATGGTACCCCTCATCCCTATTCTGGTATGCATGGTACACCTTATCCTGGTATGCATGGCACCCATTCCCTCATCCTGGTATGCATGGCACCCCATCCCTCATCCTGGTATGCATGGTACCCCACATCCCTATTCTGGTATGTATGGTACCCCACATCATGGTATACATGGCACCCCTGATCCCAATACTGGCATGTATGGCACCCCTCATCCTCTAATCCTGGTATGTATGGTATGGCCTCCTCATCTACCAATCCTGATATGCATGGCACCCAACCCTCATCCTGGTATGTATCGCTCCCTCATCCCCAATCCTGGTATGTATGGCACCACATATTCCTATTCTGGTATGCATGGTACCCCTCATTCTGGTATGCATGGCACCCCATCCATCATCCTGGTATACACGGTACCCCTCATCCCCAATGCTGGTATGTATGGTACCCATCATCCCCCAATCCTGGTATGCATTTTCCCCTTACCGCCAATCCTGATATGCATGGTACCCCTCACCCCCAATAGTGTGGCACAGTAGACATGTTTTTTCCGTGGCCAAAATTGGTGCTGTCGACAGAGTAGTGTACCTTGCAGCACAAAGATATTTACATGATGACAATGACCAAATACTAATTGAGGATGCAGCCTGGCTATCAGAATGATGATCATGATGACAAAGAGGAAAGCTTCAGACTTGCTTATATTGCTGGCCAGTTTACATTTCCCATTTCAGCAGGTTACGCCACTTAATGAGTTGTAGTTTCTAGTCAAATTGAGACAGCGTTCGAGCTTGCACATTTTAATGGTCCATCAACAAAATAAAAAAATAAAAAATCATAGTAACCATACAAACATTAGGACTGACTATTACAACCAGAGCTTTCAGTTGCTGTTGCTTATTCTACCAACAGCAGGTGTGGTATCATCTGCTCCCAAACTGACTTCAGTAGAAGCAGATCTTCCATGATCTGAAAATCTTTTGGTTGGAAGTTGCACCTCTTGTTAACATTGATACCACTAAAATCCTTCTCTGATGACATCCCTTCGATCCCAAGTCCTGTCTATCAGACAGGTATCATCATCATTATCATCCCTGATTCCCACCTATAGATTTACCCTGACCTTAGTGTGTCACAAAGAATTCCATTTACATTGGCGGTGCCTATGCCACCAGAGCTGGCAGTGCCAGTGCCACTTCCAATGCAGCGCTTAAGTCATATTCTTCACCCTTTCTGGTACAATCTCATCGAAGTCTATCCAATGTATGAACTAGAAGAAATTTTGAAATAACTTATTTTACTCTTGGTGTGCAGTATTTTAAGATTTAGACATAAATGGATTAACAGCTACAGTGGTGAATGGGGAGCAAAGTACAGAAAACTGACTCAAACTGATGGTTTCCCTGTCAGAGATAACATCATCCTGCTGTGACTAAGATGATTTATGTGTCATATAGTCCAAAATATCCTCCACTTTTACCCCTCCACTGAAAGCAAAAGGGGACAATTAAGAGCTTCACTTAGTAATACAACTGCCCGGACAGATATTGCCACTGGTGGTACATGTGGCTTCAATCAACAATTGATAATATTACGTAGGTTTACCATAGGTTAAGTAGATTTATCAAAGCAGAACAATTAGGACCACCCCTAATGCATGTTTTTAATTAATGTCTTCATTACTATTAACCCCTTCAATATCAAAAACTTAAAAAATTTGGTACTCAAAGTAGAAGCAAATTCAAAGATAATTTAATATGCAATCCAAAAAAGGTTTCACAAATGTTTCGGTCTAAACTAGACCTTCATCAGTGTACTGCATACAGACAAAAACATATTTACGTATTTACAAGAAGACAGACATTAACAAAAATGTATACATAGCTATTAGAATTCATTATCATCATTAGTGCAGAGAAAAATATTTAGGCATTTTATATTGTCAATCTTTAATGTACAGAAAAAACATACCCTCAACTTCAATTATATAGCACATAGTCTGTAGAAGAAAGGAAAGAAAGGCACCTTAGAATAGAAGTGTGGTAGTGAGAGCATGTTACTCAAGCCCCTTAACAAGTTTTTCATTTTCTTGAACAATGCCTAGCCCAGACTTCATTTTACAATGGCCAGTGACAATTACCATGTCAGTTACTTAAACACCATGGTACTTAAGGACAATACAGGTTCCTTAACTACTGATCTTTTCACCAATGAAACTGACCGTAACAGACCACTTCATTTTGATAGTTGTAAATTACCATGATACACGTACACAATGTCTGGAGGAAATGTGGCAAAAATTCTTAGATAGAGGATATCCATCCAATGTGTTACAAGATTCGCTACCTACTAAGCATCCATCATGTGGAGATACGATAAATCGCATTCCATTCGTGCATACAGTCCTGCTAATCGTTATTGGCACCCACGAAGTTTAAGTACAGAATGTGGAATATCTCCTGAAAAAAATGAATCAAGAGAAACAGTTTTTTGTATAGAGCACTTGTGTTAAATTCAAAAGAGCAAATGATAAACAATAATTTAAAACCAAAAACAGTGAGAGAGAAAAATAGAAAAACCTAAAGCTTGTTGGGTCACGGGTATTGGCACCCTTTACATTAATTTAGTATGGAAACACATTATGACTTGCCTGTGGTAAATCACAAAAGTAATTCACCTGTGATAAATTGTCAGTGCCCATGTGACATGAATTAGCCAATGAATGATGACTTCAGTGTTTTAAAAAGCCATATGGTAGGCCTTGTTCCTGTGTCACAATGGTGAAGACAAAGGAGCTGTTTGAGGACATCAGAACTAAATTATTAGCAAGGAAAACACTTCCAAAGCGTGTAATTCCATCTCCAAACACCTTGATATCCCAGTTTCAACAGTGCGCAATGTTATTAAGAAGATTGCCAACCATATAACAGTCAATATCCTTGACTGCATCACAGGAATCATGAAATCAGAGAACTATCTAGAGATTTTAGAGTGAAATATCCTACACAGTGTAAGAAAACTTGGTTTGAGTCAAAGATCATGGGTCCACCAGCAAGACAATAACCTGAAGCACACATCCAAAAGTACACAGGAATAGTTGAAAATGAAAATAATGGACTGTTTCAAAATGGCCACAATGAGTCTTGACCTCAATCCCATTGATATTCTTTGGGGTGAGTTGAAATCTGCCATTGGGACAAAGAACATTGCAAACATTCAAGAGCTTGAGCAAACTGCAAACAAACGGCAAACAAAGAGGACATCGGTAAACCAGGGGAGGAGTCCTGAGGAGATAATTTGCATATTCCCACTGCATTTTGGGGTAAGTGAAGAGTCTCCGCGAGCTCAAAGAACACTGGATTTTGGCTGTTGGAGCTGAAAAGAGGACATCGGTAAACCAGGGGAGGAGTCCTGAGGAGATAATTTGCATATTCCCACTGCATTTTGGGGTAAGTGAAGAGTCTCCGCGAGCTCAAAGACCACTGGATTTTGGCTGTTGGAGCTGAAAAGAGGACATCGGTAAACCGCGCGCCTACCGGCGCGCGCATTTTGAAGCTTTTTTTTAAGCTTTTTTCACTGTTTTCAGAACATTAACAATAAGAACATGGAAGAGTCCAGGAGCCATTTGGTGAGCTGCATATCCTGCTACATGTTCACAGACTTGCCAGTGGAAAAGCCAAACTTCACATGCCAGAAATGCAAGCTTGTGTCCCTGTTGGAGGAAAAGTTGCGAAATCTAGAAGAGAGGTTAATTACCTTGAAAATCATTAAGGAAGGTGAAGAGTTCTTAGACAGAGCAGAATTATCTCTTCATGATTCAGAAAGAGAAGAAATTCGAACTGCACCTGACGAAACAGAGGAATGGAAGCATGTGACCCACAGAAGCAGGAGGATCAAGAGGCAGTCAGCACCCATACTGCTCAGGAACCAGTACCAGGCTCTCACGCAGGAGAACCATGAAGAAATACAGCAAAATAAGACTTTGCCAGCAATGAATAACCTTGTAAGCCCTCAGAATCCTCCTGGATGGAGAAAGAAGAATGTTGTGAAGAAAAAACGGAGAGTGGTGGTTATGGGGGATTCCCTGTTAAGAGGAACAGAGGCCGCTATCTGCAGACCAGACATAACCTCAAGAGAAATGTGCTGTCTTCCAGGAGCAAAAATTAAAGATGTGTCTGACAGGATATCAAGACTCTTCAGACCTACAGATCACTACCCATTCCTGCTAATACATGTGGGGACAAATGACACCGCAAGAAAGGACCTGGAAACCATCTGCAGTGACTTTGAAGACTTAGGCAAGAAAGTGAAAGAATTGGGAGCGCAGGTGGTCTTCTCATCCATCCTCCCAGTGGATGGCCATGGAACAATGAGGTGGAATAAGATTCTACAGGTGAACAACTGGCTACGTCGATGGTGCCGTCAACAAGGATTTGGATTTCTGGATCACGGAATGAATTACCTATACGATGGACTACTTGCTAGAGATGGGGTGCACCTTACGAAGACTGGAAAACATGTATTTGGAAGTCGCCTTGCTACACTCATCAGAAGAGCTTTAAACTAGAACAATGTGGGAAGGGAAGCAAAAGGCCAGAAAAAGCCATACAGCTGACAAATACTATTGAGATCTCTGCTACTGGAAGTGGAAAAGAAGAACAAAGACAAAACAATTTAAATAATAAAAATATGGGAGGAAGAGAAACCAATCACAAACTAAAATGTTTTTATACAAATGCACAAAGCATGGGCAACAAACAAGGAGAATTGGAACTACTAATGCAGCAAAAGGAATATGATGTCATTGGAATCACTGAAACTTGGTGGGACGATACACATGATTGGAATAAAAGGCTAAAAGGATACAACTTATTTGCAAGAAACAGACTTGATAAACGAGGAGGAGGTGTTGCATTGTATGTTAGAAAAGCGTATATCTGCACAGAGATTGAAGCTTCAGAGACTGGGAGTTCTGTGGAAACTGTTTGGGTAAGAATACAAGGAGAGAACAACGGAAAGGACACCATTGTAGGCATTTACTACAGGCCACCTGGGCAAGCTGAAGATATGGATGAACTCTTTATGTATCAAATGACCAAGTTCTCCAAAAAATATGACGTAGTGGTCATGGGAGATTTCAACTATCCAGACATTTGTTGGGAATCTCTCTCAAGTAAAACTAACAGGTCAAGCAAATTCTTATCCTCTCTTGCTGACAACTTTATCTTCCAAAAGGTAGGGGAGAAAACAAGGGGATCTGCTACTTTGGATCTAATCCTTATAAACAGGGAGGAAATGGTTGAGGAGGTAAAGGTGGCTGGGACCCTAGGAGGCAGCGATCATGCTATTATAGAATTTTGGATAACTAGAGGAGGAAGACATGTGAAGACTCAAACTTCAAGGTTAGATTTTAGAAAGGCAGATTTTAAGAGACTCAGAAAGAGAATAGGAGGGATCCAATGGCTGGATGTCCTTAAGGACAAAAATGTCCAGGAAGGATGGGAAATTTTTAAAAATGAGATTCTCAAAGCACAATCGTTAACAATCCCGAAAAGTAGGAAGAATGGGAAGCATTTAAGGAAACCAGGATGGATGAACACAGAACTTAAACACGTGCTAAAAAGAAAGAAAGAAATGTTTATTAAATGGAAAGAGGGAGGCATATCTAAAGAAGATTATAATGCAGTCTGCAGATCCTGTAGGGCACGTATCAGGTTAGCTAAAGCTGACAATGAATTAAGGCTTGCAAGAGATGTCAAAAGCAATAAAAAAGGATTTTGGGGGTATGTCAAAAGTAAAAGAAAAGTCAAAGATGCTATAGGATTTTTACAGGATGAAAATGGAGAAATGGTAAGAGAGGATGTTGAGAAGGCCGAACTTTTTAATTCCTATTTTGCATCTGTTTTCTCTCAGAAAGAAAATGTAACATCAACTGATCTTCACTGTCCTTTTAAAGGAATAGAGGAATCCAAGTTATCTGTAAACCGAAAGATTGTGAGGGAATATTTAGCTAACATAAATGAGTTCAAGTCTCCAGGTCCAGATGAATTACTGAGTAATGAAGTAGATCGTAGAAGAAATTTTAGAACCACTCTCCATAATCTTTGAAAATTCTTGGAGAACAGGAGAAGTCCCAGAAGACTGGAGAAGAGCAAATGTTGTTCCTATCTTCAAAAAGGGGAAGAAGGTGGACCCAGGGAACTATAGGCCGGTGAGTCTGACTTCTATACCAGGAAAGATCTTTGAACAAATTATTAAACAACATGTATGTAAGTACATGGATAAGAATGAAGTGATTAACCAGAGTCAGCATGGGTTTGTAACTAACAAGTCATGTCAGACTAACTTAATTTCCTTCTATGACAGAATCACTGACTGGGTGGATCAGGGAAATGCTGTAGATATAGTATATCTTGACTTCAGCAAAGCATTTGACAAAGTATCTCACACCATCCTTATTGAAAAAATGACCAAGTATGCAATGGACCAGGCAACTGTTAGGTGGATTCATAACTGGCTTAGTGATCGGACTCAAAGGGTGGTTGTAAATGGCTTCACATCCAGCTGGATGAATGTCTCAAGTGGGGTACCACAGGGCTCCGTCCTGGGACCTGTATTGTTCAACATCTTTATCAATGATTTAGATGAAGGAATTGAGGGTAAGCTGATTAAATTTGCTGATGACACAAAGCTAGGAGGGATAGCTAATACTAGAGAAGAGAGAGAGAGGATTCAAAAAGACCTAAATAAACTGGAGCAGTGGGCAGCAACCAACAGAATGGTTTTTAACAGGGAAAAATGCAAAGTACTACATCTGGGCAATAAAAATGAAAAAAGCATATACAGAATGGGAGGAATAGAGCTAAGCAACAGTACATGTGAAAAAGACTTAGGTATACTAATAGATCATAGACTGAACATGAGTCAACAGTGTGATGCAGCAGCAAAAAAGGCAAATACAATTCTGGGATGTATTAACAGAAGCATACAGTCTAGATCACGTGAAGTCATTATCGGTCTTTACTCCTCTTTGGTCAGACCTCATCTGGAATACTGTGTACAGTTTTGGGCACCACATTTTAAAAAAGACATAGACAAACTGGAGCAAGTTCAGAGAAGAGCGACCAGAATGGTGACTGGTCTGCAAACCATGTCCTATGAGGAACGGTTGCACGATTTGGGAATGTTTAGCTTGCAAAAAAGAAGACTGAGAGGAGACTTAATAGCTGTCTACAAATATGTCAAGGGCTGTCACATTGTAGAAGGATCATCTTTATTCTCATTTGCACAAGGAAAGACTAGAAGCAATGGGATGAAACTAAATGGGAGGAGACACAGATTAGATATTAGAAAAAACTTTTTGACAGTTAGGGTGATTAATGAGTGGAACAGGCTGCCACGAGAGGTGGTGAGTTCCCCTTCAATGGACGTCTTCAAACAGAGGCTGGACAGACATCTGTCTGAGATGATTTAGTGAATCCTGCTTTGAGCAGGGGGTTGGACCAGATGACCCAGGAGGTCCCTTCCAACTCTACCATTCTATGATTCTATGATTCTATTCTATGAAGAGTGGGAGAAAATTACAGCTGAGAAGTGCAAGAAGCACTTGTAGATGGCTACAAGAAACATTTGGATTGGAGGCTGTCAGCAATGCCAAAGGATGTGCAACCAAGTATTAATTAGGGGTGCTTTTATTGCTGCACATATTGTTTATTCTGTTTTTTCTCTGAAATTGCAACATGGAAGTTGAAAAATAATGTTTTATTGTTATATTACTTTGGACCACTAATTAAAAATTATTTCTGAAGATATTATACAGTGTATGAAAAAAATGAAGGGGTGCCAGTTATGGTGAGCAGCACTGTACATATGATCCTTATCAGTGATGAGCGAGCATGCTCGGGTGTTTTCCGGGTATCTTCGGAGTGCTCGGGTGTTATGTTTGAGTCACTCCGTGCTCATGATTTGCAACTGTTTGACAGCTTAAATACATGTGAGGAATGCCTCGGCGAGCACCCGAGCATGCTTGCTGAAAGGGTTAACAGAACATGCTTGCTCATCACTAATCCTTATGCATATATTTTGCATAAAACAATTAGGAAAAATTGAAATCTCTTACATACGGCATATCATAAATTAAAGGAGTTTACATCCCCATTCCTTCCCTGTTTTAAAGGGGCTCCCAACATTGAAGACTGCTTGGTGTGAGCAGATTTTGGCCCCTACCACACCAATCTTAGACAAAGATTTGTGCAAACTCCCAAAACAGACATGTTTCCGTGTCTACAATGCCATCAGTGTAGTAATGTCCTAAGGGGGTACACAATCCATCACCCCTACACTGGCAAACAGTACCAGGTAAAATATTTCTCTACATGTGATTTGTGATTCTTCATGCATGGTGTTGTTAATCAAGTGTCCTTGTGGTTTACTATATGTAGGGGAAACAACTCAACAGCTCAAAGATCGAATCTCAAAACACAAGTCCACTAAACACTGTAAAAATCTGTTGTTATCAGTACCCTATAATTTTATTACCACAGGACACACCATTGCTCAGTTGAAATTTCAGGTCATAGGTAGAGTTGAGCCACCCCCTTAGTGTTCAGGTTCGGTTCAGTTCGTCGAACACCGGTGTGTTCCCCGAACTGTTCGTCGAACTGTTAGTCGAACACCGTCGAACACCGTTAAAACCAATGGCAGGCAAACAAGCACATAGAAACACTTAGAAAACACCTTCAAAGGTGTCCAAAAGCTGACAAACTGCTCAGAAGACACAACTAACACATGGAAAAGTGACAAGTACATATAGTCATGCGAAAAGAAATGAGGTGGAGGAGTAAAAGGAGGGGGAGACACAGATATAGGCATGTCATGCCCTTCTAAAATCAAGAAAGGCTGGAGTAAAAATCTAAAAATCAGCCTACCAACACCCAGACGTCGTGACAAGAAAATTAAAAAAAGAAATATCTTTAGGTAGAATGGTGGTTCCATTCAGAACACTTTCCTTACAAGACGTAGTGGTATCCCCGTTGTGAGTTGTGCCGAAAACGGAACCCAATACATTCGGACTAATGCACCATTTTTCATATCCAAGGGGCAGGTCAGTAAACGACAACATCGACGCGGAACCAAGTACAGTAGTATATACTGTACATCCTTTGTCAAGGCAATCAGGCGGATCAAGAAGTTGGGAAGGGTCACCCTAATGGCCAAAACAGACATTGATGCGGCTTCCGGTTACTTACTACCTGTGCCTCCGAATAGTGTCCACCTAATGGGCTGCTTCTGGGAAGAGGCATACTATATAGATCGCTGTTTGCCCATGGGGTGGTCCAGATCCTGATCACTATTTGAGGCGTTTAGTTGCTTCCTCGAATGGGTTGTAATGGACGTTTCTAAGGGGGCTCATATTATCCATTACCTCGACAACTTCTGTGAATACACGCAGTAGTCCACCTGTGAGAGGGAGAGAGCTGGAGGGAGAGTGGACACCACAGAGCCAAGGGGTTAGATGGAGAACGGAAGAAGGAAAGAGGGCGAGGGAGGTAAGGGAGTACAGTGGAAGGCCGACCTGAGCTCCCCCACGTTCCTGCTGGGCGGGGAACAGCCCTGGGAAGAAAAGCAGCTTGCACATCCCTTTGAGGTTACAGGCGCGAGCAGGCAGAGGGACTACGCTGAAGTGCGAAAACGACACAGCCAGTCCGTCCCTGCCCGTGCGACCTCCATGTTGCCGGGTTTGTGCCAGAGCCGCGGTGGACCCTGATGGCCAGCCCCCCTCTCCCAATACTGGTGCCTGTCCGCTGGTGGGTCGAGCCCCCCCTCAGTGGGGGGGGAGTAACATCTGCAGAAGAAAGACCATCTTCCAGCCAAACTAAGATGCCTACTTCTTTTCGTGGACAATGTGATACGATCCCTTTCTTATGGACACGCCCATCGCTACAAATTCCAGATGAGGCACTAAAACAGCAGGTGCTTCAACGGATATCAAGTGCTCCTTCAAGTGGGCTCTCCTCCACCTCAACTTCAACATCACAAATACTCCTGTCCTCAGAGTTGTCATCCCAATTGCACTTGCTTCCTCACAGCTCCCAAGTCTCCAGCTGCCCGTCTGAGTATGGGGTAACACAGATGGTTGAGTCTGCACAGCTGTTTACTCATACTATAGCCTGGGAAACGGAGGTCTGCTCCAGAGCTTCTGTTAATCCAGATGAGGAAGTGATCTGCGCTGATGCTCAGAATCTTTATAAGTCGGATCCAGGACCAGATGAAGAAGGTTCTGAGCATAATGTAAACCCTCGTTCTCAAACTGTAACTCCTGTTGGTGGACACAATGATGGAGACGATGATGAGACTCAAATACCTGATTGGAGTGACAACTTGACTTTTTGGTCAGGGCAGGAAGAGATTGGCTCTGAGGACGACGGGTGTGAGAACACACAGGGTGATGATAACGAAGTTGGAGATCCCACTTACTGTCAACCCACAGTCAGCCAGTCGATGAGGTCAGCAGAGGAGGTGGAGGAGGATGCTATTGACGACGAGGTTAGGTTGCGCCTTTCTGGACAGAGACGGAGTACTGGAAGCACGTCAACAACTGCATCCTCAACCACAACTCTGCCTCTGACCACAAGTCATGGTGGCTCTTCAGGTCGCATGGGCTCTAAGCCTTGCATAGCCTGGGCATTTTTTCAGATGGATAAGGATGACCCAACTCGTGTTATCTGTAATATTTGTCATCAAAAGCTAAGTAGAGGCCAAAAAATCCATAGTTTGAGTACTTCATGCATGAACGGTCACATGGATATAAAGCATAAGTTGCAGTGGGAAACTCACTGTGCTACAATGCGGCCTAGCGGACCGGGCCAACCACCGTCTGCCCCATCTTGTGCATCCGCGGCCTCTTCATCCTCTGTGACTGGGGGGACGGCAGTCACACATGTTTTTGGACGCAGACCTGCCACCTCTTTACCCGCAACAGCCAGTGCCGACATCGAGAGCACCACCTTTGGATCAGGGCAACCTAACTTTTCCGCCTGCATCTTCCTCACAGACCGGCAGTTTGCCGGGGACTCCCTACTCAACCCCGTCTAAGCACAACAGCCAGCCCTCGGTCCGTCAGATGTGGACAAGTAAAAGATGATTTCCTCCTAGCCATGACAAAGCTAAGAGGTTGAATTTCACCATCTGCAAACTGTTGGCTACAGAAATGCTGCCTTTCCGCCTGGTGGACACAGAGGATTTTTCGATACCTTATGTCCATCACAGTGCCCCAGTACCAGATGCCCAGTCAGCACTACTTCTCAAAGTAAGGTGTGCCTGCGCTACACCAGCATGTCGCACACAACATCACCGCTTCTTTGAGAAACTCTGTGTGTGACAGGGTGCGTTTCACCACAGACACTTGGATGAGTAGGCATGGACAGGGGCATTTCATGTCGCTGACTGGGCACTGGGTAACTATGGTGACAGCAGGACAAGGGGCTGCTGTCCAAGTTTTGCCATCCCCACGAGTTGTGCGTCAATCCTCTTTATCTAGAAGTTCCTCCAGTGCTTCTGCCTCCTCAACCTTCTCTCAGTCCTCCACAGCACCCAAAGCCTGTCTGGTAATGCCACCCGCTTTCTAACTGCACAGAAGGAATCCTGCACACCTCCTTACTATACTGGCAGCAGGGCTCAATGGCATCAGGCGGTGTTTACTTTGAAATGTCTGGGAAATGTGAGTCACACAGCTGAGGAGTTGTGGTCATGAATGGTTGTCTCCACTGGACCTGCAACCAGGGTAGGCCGTGTGCGACAATGCTGCAAACCTGGGTGCGGGCCTTCGCCGGGGCAATGTCACACATGTGCCTTGTATGGCTCACGTGTTGAACCTGGTTTTCCAGCAATTTTTAGCCCACTATCCCGGACTAGTTGGCTTTCTGCAGAGGGCACGGTCGCTGTGTGCTCACTTCCGCCGTTCGCATCCCACAGCTCAATGACTTACATCTCTACAGAAGTCGTTGGGCCTGCCAGTTCACCGGCTGAAATGTGATGTGCCGATACGGTGGAATTCAACTCTTCACATGTTGCAGCAACTGTGGCAGCACCGACAAGCCCTGGTGCAATACGTTCTGATGTATAGCCTGGGCCAACGAGATCCAGAGGTGAGGCAAATCACGCTGGAGGTGTGGTCTCAGATCAGGGACCTATGCACCCTTCTGCACAGTTTTGAAATGGCGACGAAGATGTTTAGTGCTGACGTTGCCATTATCAGCATGACTATTCTGGTGATTTACATGCTGGAGCACACGTTAAACAGAATTCGGAGTCAGGTGGTGGGACAAGAGGAGGTGGAGGAAGTAGAGGAGGAGTCGTATGCGGATGGGATAACATCTCCAAGGTCCAGACTGTCGGCAGCACCAAGGCGGCAGGCATGGGAGGGTGGGGGAGAGGGATTAACCAGGGTGCATGGTAGCAGCCAAACTGTTGAGGAAGGTGCAGGAGCCGAGGAAGAAGTGGAGGACGAAATTGCGATGGGCATGGAATACTCATCAGATGAGGGAGACCTTGATCACATTTCTGTTGTGCGAGGTTGGGGAGAGAGGGCAGAGGAAGGAAGCATGATTCTTACCTCGCTACCAACACAACAAGGACTTGGTCCTCCTGGATGCGCAACACACATGAGTGCCTTCTTGCTGCACTACCTGCAGCATGACCCTCGGATTGTCAGAATTCAAAATAATCCCGACTACTGGGTTGCCACACTCTTAGATCCCCGGTACAAAAGTAAATTTGCTGAAATAATTCCTGCCATAGAAAGGGATTCACGCATGCAGGAGTATCAGCAGAGGCTGTTGCAGATTCTTACATGTGCTTTTCCACAAAACACAAGTGGTGCACGAAGTGAATCTCACAGTTCTAACTTGCCAACCATGGAACTGTCGACTCGGTCTTCATCACTCAAACCGTGACAGTAACACAGTATCTGCTGGTAACTGCAATTTTGTGGAATCTTTTCACCACTTTTTTAGACCTTCCTTTGCAAGGCCACAAGAGACAAGAAGTCTGACACATAGTCAACGCCTAGAGAGGATGGTATAGGAGTATCTCCAAGTGAACATCGAAGCCATGACTGTGTCACTGGACCCTTGCTCATTTTGGGCTTCTAATCTGAAAAAATATCCGGAGCTCGCCACTCACGCCTTGGAGATCTTGTCATGCCCTGCAGCCAGCGTTCTGTCTGAACGTGTGTTCAGCGCTGCTGGTGGTGTGCTGACAGATAAGCGCACGTGGCTGTCCACTGAGAATGTAGACAGACTCACGTTCATAAAGATGAACAAATCATGGATCCGCAACGACTTTTCTACCCCTGTGTCATCCTGGGGAGACTAAAAGCTTGAGGATTTGGTGAAATCACCTCACTAACCGTTTTAAGCAACTCTGGGGCAATTGATGCCACTTAAGTGGTGTCTGTGCCACAATTTTTGGAAAAAATTGAGACTCTTTTTGGAGTCCCCTTGCTGTGTTTTACGTGACGTTGGCATCGTCAATTCCAGGTGGGTTGGGTCGCTCCCCCCCCCTTTTAACCGTAAGAAACTACATACACTATGGCTTGGGGTAACACAGATGGTTGAGTCTGAAGAGTTGTTTACTCAGAGGTCTGCTCCAAAGCTTCAGTGTCTGCTAGTCAGCGTAGTAGCCCAGCTCTGAAGCAAGCTACACCGCCTGTGTATCTAATAAGAATTTTTAACTGCATATAGCCTAGGCAGACTGTGGGTTCCCCCAACCAAACCCAGACGCTCAGCCCACCTACCGCCCCCTTTCCTTGACAATACAATAATTTAACTCTTACAACTGGATGGGTGAGTATCGGTCACAGCTTTATTAACTCTTTATACTCATTCCATTAGAAAGGCATTTTATTTCTAAAATAATTCAGCTTATTGCAGCATGCCCTGTGTCTCCACATCGGCAAGTTGGACAACAAGTGTAACTCTCCAACATGTCCTTTCTATTTCCAGGCCACGGGGGATCCTGCGTACTCGTATGCAGGACTCTGACCCCCATCCATCACTCTTAACGCTTGTTCTACTCCATCCTGGAGTCCTGACAGGAATATGTCCAGTCCAATATCCATTAAGTGAACACCGTCGGGCCGTATGAGGCCTGCTTTATCTCCTTCCAGTTGTCGGTGTCGTATCACTACACCGCCTCTGTCTCTTCTAAATTTTGCCATCCGAATATTTATTACCCGCCTTGTCCGTTCGATGGCCGTGATGTCTCGCGCACCTTGCCATACCGCTATCGGCACAATCTCTGACCCTACTATAGTAAGTTTTGTGAAAAATTCTTTGAAGCGCTCAGTGTCTAGTTTCATTATTGCCATTAGTTATGCGCTCTTGTGATGACCTAGGTCGTTTCCCCCTGCCTGTATAACTAAGATGACCGGACCTCTTGCCTCTCTCCCTAACTTGATTACCTCCATTAGTACCTGTGGCCATTGCAGGCCTCTAATACCTCTCCAGTTGAAATATGTGTTATGAAACTCTAATTTCCTCCCGCCTGGGCGGACTTTTGCCCTTTTTCCTGCCCAATATATATACGAGTGGCCTATCACCCACACTGTTGGCTTAGTGTCACCTGTAAAAGAAACAAACCACATTAGGATAACCAGTCCTGTCTTATGTATCTCGCCAAGCACGTGGATCGCCATCTCCCTATTCTCTGAACTTACGTTTCTGACAGTCCTGCTCTTGCTGCTTCCGTGGCCGCGCCTATGCGGAATGAGTGTGTCCCGTAATCTATCGGGTGGTTCCCTGCCGATGTTAGGCATTTATTAAATATAGCTTGGAACTGGTATCTTGATAATGGCGTTCCATCAATGTGTGATAGGAAGAAATTACTTTGTGATCTGATGGTTATATATGTTTTTACTATTGTTACCCGACTCAGTGTACCGCTTGTGGGTTTTAGAAGTACCCAAGTGACCCTGCCCGCTGGAATCGTTTTTGATTTGCGTATGCATAGACGTATTGCATTATTGGCTATGACTACGTCCTGGTGTAATAAGCCTCCACTGGTGGTAATTTTGGATTGAGGGACTAATTCGCTTATGCATAGCGCCCCGAAGAAGGCGATCGCAAATGCAGTAGACTATAGTGTTGCTTCAAATTGTGAGTGTCATGTTAATGGTGTTAGGGATATGATGTGACACGGGACGGGACGTCTACACTCCTGACTTGACACCCCTTTTATTGATTGTCTGATGATGAATCTCTTTGTCACATCTCCCCAATTCAGTAGTTGGAAGTGAAATGCTACTTCGGTCAGACACCGCTGCGCTGACGCCCCTGATATGCCCCTCATCATTAGCTGGTGGAGAAATTCTATGGTGACTTGTAATCTGGCTTGTTCACATTGGTCAACCCGTCTGCCTGCTACTAGTCGTGTCCACTCTTCCCATGCCTTACTGTATGCTTGCCACGTCGATGGGGCAACTGACGCTCTGATTAATGGCATCAACTATTCGCCACTAGATCCCATAGGGAGGGTGGGCAACTGTTGCCCGATGGGTGGGCATTGGGGAGGAGCTCTGTGAAAATCTGCCAATTGAATTGTGATAAAGCGTTAGCAGCAGCGTTAGACCCCTCAGCATCGTGGCTAGTGCGGACCCATACATTGTGTTTTAGGCACAGGAATGCTAGCCGGCATAGTTGGCCTAGCACTGGGAGAGACGATGATGCCATCTTATTAATGCAGTGCGCTAGGCTGGTGTTCTTTGTTATGAAGCGTATATTTTTGTTAGCCAGGCGTGCCCCATATTTCTATTGCTACCACTATTGGGAAGAGTTCCAGGACTGTCTGTTATTTTGTCAGCACTTGTTCTGCCCAATACGGAGGCCATAAGCTTGTGCACCATTGGTTATTTAGTATCGCTGCATATCCGTACAGATGGGCTACTCCAATGAGTAACAGACACTGCTACAGGCCCAAAAGGTTTTACTTGGCTAGATGCAGTAAAAAATTGTTATTAAATACAAAGGTGGTGTAGCTTGGTACAGATGGGCTACTCCACTGACTACCAGACACTGCTACTATGCCCAAAAGGTTTTACTTGGCTAGATGCAGTAAAAATTGTTATTAAATAAAAAAGTGGTGTAGCTTGGTACAGATTGGCTACTACAATGAGTAACAGACACTGCTACAGGCCCAAAAGTATTTACTGGGCTAGATGCAGTAAAAAATTGTTATTAAATACAAAGGTGGTGTAGCTTGGTACAGATGAGCTACTACAATGCGTAACAAACACTGCTACAGGCCCAAAAGGATTTACTTGGCTAGATGCAGTAAAAAATTGTTATTAAATACAAAGGTGGTGTAGTTTGGTACAGATGGGCTACTACACTGACTACCAGACACTGCTACTATGCCCAAAAGGATTTACTTGGCTAGATGCAGTAAAAAATTGTTATTAAATACAAAGGTGGTGTAGCTTGGTACAGATGGGCTACTACAATGCGCAACAGACACTGCTACAGGCCCAAAAGGATTTACTGGGCTAGATGCAGTAAAAAATTGTTATTAAATACAAAGGTGGTGTAGCTTAGTACAGATGGGCTACTACAATGAGTAACAGACACTGCTACATGCCCAATTGGTATTCGATACACAGGTGGTGTAGCTTGCAACACAGATAGGCTACTCCACTGACTAATACACACTGCTAGAGGCCCAAAAGGATTGGCTTAGCTAGATTTAGCCAAATGCTGTGAAAAACACTTGCACAGCACTGGCACAGACCTGCCTGGCAAAAAGTGCTTAGAACTGCTATAACCTAGCCCTCAAAAGGGCTGCAATTACAACTAACCCCTACTCCCTAAACCTATCTGTCTATTTAAGAGCAAATTCGCTTGCAATTCACACAGTTACAAAGTATAGCGCCCACAGCAGCAGCGGTGCCATCTAACACTCAGCTGCAGCAGTGAGAAAATGGTGGCGATGGGGAAAATGGCTGGGTCTTATAGGGCAAGGACATGTGACATATGCAGCCAATGACACATGCCCTTGCTTGTGTGAAAAAAAGCACTTCGCTGCATGTGTGCGCTGCTGATAGGCTGACAGAGTGCACCTCCCCACTGTAAATGCGGGAAAGAAAAAAAAAATGGAAATCGGCATTATTTCTGCAGAGATCCATCCCCTGCCCCTCCCCCTGCTCACTGTACCCTGAAACTGTCTATTAACATTGATTAACAGTATAACTGTGAAAAAATCCAGTTACGATTTTGGTGCACGAACAGTTATCGAACATAACCTCGAACAGCCGATTTTTTGCAAATCGTTCGGGTTCGTCGAACGGCTCGAACACCGCCCAAAACAGCTCGAATTTGAGATTGGCGAACAGTTTGAGTCGAACACCGCTCATCTCTAGTCATAGGACATATACCGCCAGCATGTAAAGGAGGAGATAGTTTATGCACATTAAAACGCCGAGAAGCATTTTGGATTCATGAACTGCAGTCTCTTTCACCTAGGGGCCTGATCAGGGATTATTTCCTCCTATCCTTCATGTAATCCTATGATATGTTAACAATTAGAGTATTCATGGTACATGTATCTTGGCACTATGAAGCCTTTCCATAGTATATTCACATGAATTTTCTGTGTGGATGACCTTGATGATTGTTAACCTATATCCTTTATCAACATCATAGTACAAATATACCATGACTCAGGGCCGTCGTCAGCACCCGGCGTACCCGGGCAAGTGCCAGGGCCCTGAAAAATCAGAGGGGCCCACCACCCACTCACTGTGGGGGCCCACCGCCCACTCACTGTCGGGGCCCACCATCCACTCACTGTCGGGGCCCTGGCTGCTTCCCCGGCACCTGTTCAGTGACGCAGGCGCTGCTTGATTGCCGGCACTCCCCCCAGACACGGCCGCGCGCTGTGCGGCTGTGTCTGCTAGTAATGACACGGCAGGATCGACGGCACTGCACCTTTAATTGTGCTTGTGTGTCGCCCCTGCCGCATCATTACTAGCAGACACAGCCGCACAGCGCGTGGCCATGTCTGGGGGGAGTGCCGGCAATCAAGCACCGTCGGAGGTCCTGCACAGATGGGGGGGAGCGACCGCAAGTGGGCCCCTCTGATGGTCCAGGGCCATGATGTCTGTGACACACCGGGGGCCCTGCACTGCCCCATACCTGAGGAGCTGCTGGACAGGACACTTGACCAGGAACAGGTGAGTGAGGCTTCCCCAATCCCCATATTAAAAATATTTGTAATGGGTCTGTGTGAGTGCAGGTATGTGAATGTCAGTGTGTATGTCTGTGTATATATATTTGTCTGTTTTATCTATGTCTTTAAGAATTTGTGTAAAAATGTGTGTATGTCTGTATGTGTACATATCTGTGTACCATGTGTGCATATCTGTGTACCATGTTTGCGTGCGTGTGTCTGCGTACCGTGTGTGCTCATGTCTGCGTACCGTGTGTGCGCATGTCTGCGTACCACGTGTGCGCGTGCGTGTCTGCGTACTGCGTGTGCTCGCGCATGTCTGCGTACCGCGCGTCTGCGTACCGCGTGTGCACGCGCGTGTCTGCATATGTGAAGGATGAGGTGGCAGGCTGGGCCCTGTGTACTATATATATATTTCTCCGCCGTATCTGTGCATCATGAATCGTGTATGTGTTAAAAGGGCCCACTGAGACTCTTTCGCCCGGGGCCCAGAAAAACCTGGAGCCGGCCCTGCCATGACTGTACATACTGGCATGAATCATTATGTTCAAATATCAATGCATAAAGCTATAACTTTACATGATTTATGTACATTTCATATAAATACTTTAATGTTTTTACTCCTTTTAATTTTATGCAAACTATGCAAAGAAAAGATTTTTACACCAGTATTATAATGAACTAGCTATTGAGCCCGTTCTACTCCCGGGTGGCAAGCATTTTTAATGGTATATGGTCTCCCATGATGGTATTTGTGCTGCCCCCATCCTGGTATTTGTGCTGCCTCCATCCTGGTATTTGTGCTACCCAATCCTGTTCCCCCATCCTGTTATGTGCTGCCCTCATACATATACTGGTATGCATGGCACGCCTCATCCCTATTCTGGAACGCATGGCACCCCTCACTCTCAATCCTGGTACGCATGGCACCCGTCACCCTCAATCCTGGTACGCATGGCACCCCTCACCCCCAATCCTGGTATGCATGGCACCTCTCACCCCCAATCCTGGAATGCATGGCACCCCTCATCCCTATCCTGATATGCATGTCACGCCTCATCCCTATCCTGGTATGAATGGCACCCCTCACTCCCAATCCTGGTATGCATGGCATCCCTCACCCCCAATCCTGGTATGCACGGCACCCCTCACCCAAATCCTGGTATGCATGGCACCTCTCTCCACTAATCCTGGTATGCATGGCACCCCTCACCCCCAATCCTGGTATGCATGGCACCCCTCATCCCTATCCTGGTATGCATGTCATGCCTCATCCCTATCCTGGTATGCGTGGCATCCCTCACCCCCAATCCTGGTATGCATGGCACCCCTCATCCCCAATCCTGGCATGCATGGCTCCCCTCATCCCAATCCTGGCATGCATGGCGCCCTTCATCCTGGTATGTGTGGCACCCCATCCCTCATCCTGGTATACATGGTACCCCTCATCCCTATCCTGGTATACATTGTACCCCTCATCCCTATCCAGGTATACATTGTACCCCTCATCCCCAATCCTGGTATGCATGGCACCCCTCATCCCTATCCTGATATGCATGGTACGCCTCATCCCTATCCTGGTATACATGGTATCCCTCATCCCTATCCTGGTATACATGGTACTCCTCATCCCTATCCTGGTATACATGGCACCCTTCATCTCTAATCCTGGTATGCATGGCACCCCTCATCCCTATCCTGGTATGTATGGTGCTCCTCATCCTGGTATGCATGGTATCCCTCATCCCAATCCTGGCATGCATAGCACCCCATCCCTCATCCTGGTATTCATGGTACCCCTCATCTCTATCCTGGTATGCATGGTACCCCTCATCCCTATCCTGGTATGCATGCCACGCCTCATCTCTATCCTGGTATGCATGGCACCCTTCACCCCAATTATGGTATGCATGGCACCCCTCACACCCAATCCTGGTATGCATGGCACCCCTCACACCCAATCCTGGTATGCATGGCACCCCTCATCCCCAATCCTGGTACTGTGTGCATGGCACCCCTCATCCCAATCCTGGCATGCATGGCACACCTCATCCTGGTATGCATGGCTCCCCATCCCTCAACCCTACCCTGGTTTGTATGGTACCCCTCATCCCTATCCTGGTATAAATGGTATCCCTCATACCTATCCAGGTAAGCATGACCCTTCATCCGAATCCTGGTTTACATGGCCCCCCCAGATACCTATCCTGGTATGCATGGTCTCCCGGCCTCCCGATCAGTTAAGTATGTAAGTATGGCGCCGGAGATCGCGGTATGCGTTCAATGTCTATGTATATTGCAATCTCCGGCGCCATACACACTCCTCTTACCTGTAACGACTCCATGCGTTCTTCTGTCTGGAGCCAGACTGCGCAGGCGTGTCGCGCTTGCGCATTCTATAGAGGCTACAGACAGAGGGACGCTAGTAGCATTTTATTATAGATGAGATCATATTGTTTTGCTTGAATATTATTTACATTAAGTCATTAACCTCTTCTATTTTCTACTACTTTTACAGCCAGACATAATGTTTAACAAACATGGTATCCCTCTAGAGTGAATTCCACATGTCTCCTGCTATTCAATGCCACAGTCTCAACTTCACAATTTATGGGTTTCCATGGTTACCTGTGAGAGGCATCCAGCCCTCAGCTGACACGCTAACAGGAGACTCACGTCAGGAATAGTGTTGAGCCACCCCCGTAGTGTTCGAGTTCGGTTCGGTTCGTCGAACACCCGTGTGTTCGCCGAACTGTTCGTCGAACTGTTCGTCGAACACCGTTGAACACCGTTAAAACCAATGGCAGGCAAACAAAAACACATAGAAGCACATAGAAAACACCTTCAAAGGTGTCCAAAAGCAGACAAACTGCTCAGAAG
Source organism: Phyllobates terribilis (assembly GCF_046119375.1). NCBI lineage: Eukaryota > Metazoa > Chordata > Amphibia > Anura > Dendrobatidae > Phyllobates > Phyllobates terribilis. The sequence continues at coordinate 846,606,260 of NW_027362761.1, forward strand.
ACACAACTAACACATGGAAAAGTGACAAGTACATATAGTCATGCGAAAAGAAAAGAGGTGGAGGAGTAAAAGGAGGGGGAGACACAGATATAGGCATGTCATGCCCTTCTAAAATCCAAAAAGTGAGAAGCCGACACGGCCAGTCCGCTCCTGCCCGTGCCACCTCCGTGTCGCCGGGTTTGTGCCAGAGCCGCGGTGAACCCTGACGGCCAGCCCCCCTCTCCCAATACTGGTGCCTGTCCGCTGGTGGGTCGAGCGAGCCCCCCTGTGGTGGAGGCAGCTCTAAGCTTTTTAATTTAAATTGTCTCTCTAATTTGAATGAATACACTTTAAATCCATTTACAAGGATCTATTGGAGGGCAAGTCTCATGCCAGCAGCCGCGTAATTCCAGCTCCAGTAGCATCCACTAAAGCTGCTGCAGTTAAAAAGCTTTTAAAAGGATCGAGCTCGGCTGTCCACCGCAAGGCATCCTACTGCCAGTCCCAGCCCCTATGCCTTGGGGTGCCTCCTGATGCTCTTCACTGAGTATCCCGTGGTCCCGAAGCATTTCCTTTGAAAAAATTAAGTGTCCAAACTACAGGTGGTGTAGCTTGCTTAACAGCCGGGATAATCCGCTGACTAGCAGACACTGCTACTAGGCACAAAGTATTTCCTGGGCTAGATGCAGTTAAAAATTTGTAATTAGATATTTTCGTTGGATGCTGAGAAAGCATTCCATAGAGTCTCCTGGCACCCCATATATGATTCTCTTAAAAAGCTTGGGGTAGGGGTCTAGGGGACCCTTTTATAGCCAAAATCACGGCCTAGTATCGCAATACGTCACCTAGGATGAAGATAAATGGAACTGTAGCACCCTGAGGGCTCGGTTGCTACAGAGGTATTGCACCTCACCCAGAGGTGTGATATCTCACTCTCAGGTAAGGATAGAGTGTGGATCAGGACCCGACACCTGCATGCATTACACCACATTGCCGTGGGGCAGGGCGACCAATATGCCCGAGATGGGCACGACAGTCCCTGTCCCTGGCTGGAGTGGGAGGAGGGAACACTGAGGAAGGGGAACCCTGTAGTGCAGGAGCAGGGAGGAAGCAGTTCCTGGGTGCATTGAGAAGGGAGTATAAAAGGTGGGCACCATCTTAGTTCAGTGCAGAGAAGTCTGAGCAGAAGTGACAGGGAGCAGGGGCTCTGCATGAGCTCTGCTCCGGAGGCGGGCCTAGTAACAGAGGCCCAGGCCTATAAGAGGGAGAAGGAAGGAAGAGGAGCGGAGAAGGCTCCAGGAACGAGGAACGAAGGGATCCCAGGGGTGCGGACGGGCGAGTCGCCACCGCACGCCCGAATCCACCTGCATGGAGGGGTCAGGCCAAAGGGGGAGACCGGTCCCCGAAACTAGTGTAGGCAGGAAACGACCCTCAGCTAGAAACCGGAGGCTGTGACATTTTATGTGGCGCAGCCCCTCGCTACACCCGCTAGGAAGGCACCACATAGGATCAGGGAAACAGGCGCCAAGTTTACCAAGAGGAGGCCCGAGGCAGCCGGACATAAGGGTTGGTAAGAAAGGCCAGACAAAGGACACACAAAGGGGGTCCTGTGAAGCGCTCCAAAGTTATCTGGGAGTTGTCTGAGCCCCTCACCTGGTGAGCACAGTACGACGTGGGCAGCCGTTACCTGCAGATGTGGTCTGGATAATAAGAACTGTGAGTAAAGGCCCTGGACTGCATCACTGACTCCGTGTCGTTACTGCTGCTGCTCTGTACCATCACCCCCATCCTCCGCATACACTGCCCTGAGGCTATACTCCTCCCGAGTGGAGTTATGCTACGCTCTGCTGCACCCACAACACCAGCCTCAGCGGTCTGCCCTGCAGCGGCGGTTCTCTCTGACCGAAATCCACGGGTGGCGTAGTCGGACATTTAAACATCAAAACCACATAAATAGTTCCGCCACTGGTTTGACCGCCCTGAGCCACGGAACTGGGTCGCCGCCACGGAGACTACAACCACCAGCATCCACCAAAAAGGGTCCGGCTCCGGGTGTCCCAAGGCCCAGGGGGTGCATCAGAACATTTTCATCACCTTTCAAAATCACCAATGGGACAAGGCAGGGATGTCCTCTGTCCCCTCTCTTATACATCCTAGTGATTGAGCACCTGCTCTCATCAATTCGCCATAACCCCAATATTAGGTGGATTGAGGTGGGAGGCACCGAGTACAAGTGCTCTCTATTTGCTGATGATGTCCTAGTATATATCACTCAATCACATATATCCATCCATGCTGTTATGGCTGAAATAGATCACTTTGTTACATGGTCAAATTTTAAAATCAATGCAGCGAAGTCTGAGGCCCTCGATGTCTCCCTCCCCAAATCCATACAGGATTCCATCCAGTCCAACTTTCCCTTTGCCTGGCCCTCACAGGGTATCAACTACTTAGGAATTCCTATTCATAGAGACCTCTCCCATCTATGTTATCTTAATTTTGGGCCCTTTATTGAACAACTCCATACAGACCACGGTTGGCAAGTTAGAACTGTAAGATTCACTACGTGAACCACTGGTGTTTTGTGGAAAAGCACATGTACACTGTGTTCCAAATTATTATGCAAAAAGTGTTTAGGAGTGATAAAGGAAGAATTTGTTTGTTTGTCAGTTAAACTCATTGATGGTGATGTGTGTCAGGGCTCTTTATATCACTGTAAGCAATTGCAGACACCTGTGCTAATTAGTTTGGCAGGTGTGTCCAATAAAAGGCAAGACTACTTAAGAAGGCTGTCCCACATTATTAAGCAGCCTACATTTTCTGCCAAAATGGGAAAGAAAAAGGATGTGTCGGCTGCTGAGAAGAAACAAATTGTGGAGTGTTTAGGTCAAGGCATGACTACAATCAACATTGTGCGATGATCAGGATGAAGTGTCTTGGCAATCAAGAAGTATGTAGCTGATTCACAGTAAACACGTGTGCGTGCTGATAAGGGCAAATTGAGGACTCTTTCCTACAGGCAATTACGTCAGGTTAAAAGAGCAGCAGCAAAAAAGCCTTGTCATAGCATCAGACAAGTTTTTGAAGCTGCTGGTGCCTCCAACGTCCCCCGAACAACAAGATGCAGGGTCCTTCAGAGGTTTGCAGCTGTGCATACGCCATCCTGTCGACCTCCTCTATCCACTTCACACAAGCAGAAATGGCTCCAGTGGGCCAAACATTACATGAAGATTGATTTCAAAACTGTTTTGTTCACGGATGAGTGCCGTGCAACCCTCGATGGTCCAGATGGATGGAGTGGAGGATGGCTGGTTGATGGACACCCCACGCAAACACGGCTACAGCGCCAACAAGGAGGAGGTGGAGTAATGTTTTGGGCTGGAATCATGGGGAGAGAGATTGTCAGCCCCTTTAGGATCCCTGAAGGGGTAAAGATGAACTCCATAATGTATGTGGAGTTTCTCAAACAGCACTTCCTGCCATGGTTCAAGAAGAAGAACCGTGTATTCCACAGCAAGATCATTATTATGCATGATAATGCACCATCTCATGCTGCATATAAAACATCTGCATCTCTGGCTGATATGGGCATAAAAGGGGACAAACTTATGGTGTGACCCCCATGCTCCCCTGACCTCTACCCCATTCAGAACCTCTGGAGCATCATCAAAAGGAGTGTCTATGATGGCGGGAGGCAGTTCACATCTAAGCAACAGCTCTGGGAGGGTATTCTGTCCTCATGCAAAACAATTGAAGCAGAAACCATCCAAAACCTGACAAATTCAATGGACGAGAGAGTTCAGAAGCTCCTTTCGAACAAGGGGTCCTATGTGAAAATGTAACATCACCTAGAATAAAGTTTTGAGTTGAAAACTGTTTGATTTCAGTTTCTAATAACCTGCTAATGCTTATAATTTCAATAATGACCATTTTTTTGGTCTTTATTAAAATGAAAAGGTTGATCGAAAAGTTTGGGGGATCTAAGAGTGTGGCAACCCAGTAGTCAGCATTACTTCGAATTCTGACAATATGAGGGTCATGTTGCAGGCAGTGCAGCAAGAAGGCACTTATGTGTCTTGCGCATCTTGGAGCCCCAAAATTATTTTCCGGGCTAGATGCAGCTAAAAATTATTATTAATTTTAAATCTGGTGGAGCTTAGTATAGATGGCCTAATAGAATCAGTGCTGCACACTGCTACAAAGCCCAAATTATTTTCCAGCCAAGGTACAGATAAACATGATTAGTAATTTTAAATCTGGTGGAGCTTAGTATAGATGGCCTAATAGAATCAGTACTGCACACTGCTACAAAGCCCAAATTATTTTCCAGCCAAGATACAGATAAACATGATTAGTAATTTTAAATCTGGTGGAGCTTATTATAGATGGCCTAATAGAATCAGTGCTGCACACTGCTACAAAGCCCAAATTAGTTTCCAGCCAAGATACAGATAAACATGATTAGTAATTTGAAAGCTTAAAACGGTTGGTGAGCTGATTTTAACCAATCATCAAGCTTTTACTCTCCCCAGGATGACACAGGGGTAGAAAAGTCGTTTCGGATCCATGATTTGTTCATCTTTATGAACGTAAGTCTGACTACATTATCAGTGGAGAGCCGCGTGCGCTTATCTGTCAGCACACCACCAGCAGCGCTGAACACACGTTCAGACAGAACGGTGGCTGCTGGGCATGACAAGATCTCCAAGGCGTAAGTGACTAGCTCCGGCCATTTATCCAGATTGGAAGCCCAAAAAGAGCAAGGGTCCAGTGACACAGTCATGGCTTCAATGTTTACTTGGAGATACTCCTGTACCATCGTCTCTAGGCGTTGACTATGTGTCAGACTTCTTGTCTCCTGTGGCCTTGCAAAGGATGGGTTAAAAAAGTGGTGAAATGATTCCGCAAAATTAATGTTACCAGCAGATACTGTGGTTCTGTTACGGTTTGAGTGCTGAACACTCGACGGTCCCACGGTTGGCAAGTTGGAACTGTGAGATTCACTACGTGCACCACTGGTGTTTTGTGGAAAAGCACATGTAAGATTCTGCAACAGTCTCTGCTGATACTCCTGCATGCGTGCATCCCTTTCTATGGCAGGAATAATTTCTGCAAATTTACTTTTGTACCGGGGATCTAACAGTGTGGCAACCCAGTAGTCAGGATTATTTCTAATTCTCACAATTCGAGGGTCATGTTGCAGGTAGTGCAGCAAGAAGGCACTCATGTGTGTTGCGCATCCAGGAGCACCAAGTCCCTGTTGTGTTGGTGGCGAGGTAACAATCATGCTTCCTTCCTCTGTCCTCTCCCCCTAACCTCAAACAACTGAAATGTGATCAAGGTCTCCCTCATCTGATGAGTCTTCCATCAGTTTGTCCTCCACTTCTTCCTGGGCTCCTGCACCTTCCTCACTAGTTTGGCTGCTACCATGCGCCCTGGTAAAACCATCTCCCCCACCCTCACATGCCTGCCGCCTTGGTGCTGCCGACCGTCTGGAACTTGCAGATGTTAGCCCTTCCGCATACCACTCCTCCTCCTCTACTTCCTCCATCTCCTCTTGTGCCACCACCTGACTCCGAATTCTGTTTAACATGTGCTCCAGCATGTAAATCACTGGAATAGTCATGCTGATAATGGCATCGTCAGCACTAAACATCTTCGTCGCCATTTCAAAACTGTGCAGAAGGGTGCATAGGTCCCTGATCTGAGACCACTCCTCCAGCGTGATTTGCCCCACCTCTGGATCTCGTTGGCCCAGGCTATACGTCAGAACGTATTGCACCAGGGCTTGTCGGTGCTGCCACAGTCGCTGCAACATGTGCAGAGTTGAATTCCACCGGGTAGGCACATCGCATTTTAGCCGGTGAAGTGGCAGGCCCAACGACTTCTGTAGAGATGTAAGTCGCTAAGCTGCGGGATGCGAACGGCGGAAGTGAGCACACAGCGACCGTGCCCTCTGCAGAAGGCCATCTAGTCTGGGATAGTGGGCTAAAAATTGCTGGACAACCAGGTTCAACACGTGAGCCATACAAGGCACGTGTGTGACATTGCCCCGGCGAAGGGCCGCACCCAGGTTTGCAGCATAGTCGCACACGGCCTTCCCTGGTTTCAGGTCCAGTGGAGACAACCATTCATGAAATTGGTTCTCCAGAGCTGACTACAACTCCTCAGCTGTGTGACTCACATTTCCCAGACATTTCAAAGTAAAAACCGCCTGATGACGTTGAGCCCTACTGCCAGCATAGTAAGGAGGTGTGCAGGATCCCTTCTGCGCAGTTAGAAAGCTTGTGGCATGACCAGACAGGCTTTGGGTGCAGGTGGAGGACCGAGAGGAGGTTGAGGAGGCAGAATCAGTGGAGGAACTTTGAGATAAAGAGGATTGACGCACAACTCGTGGGGACGGCAAGACTTGGACAGCAGCCCCTTGTCCTGCTGTCACCATAGTTACCCAGTGCCCAGTCAGCGACATGTAACGCCCCTGTCCATGCCTACTCGTCCAAGTGTCTTTGGTGAAATGCACCCTGTCACACACAGAGTTTCTCAAAGAAGCGGTGATGTTGTGTGCGACATGCTGGTGGAGCGCAGGCACACCTTTCTTTGAGAAGTAGTGTCTACTGGGCATCTGGTACTGGGGTACTGCGACGGACATAAGGTCTCGAAAATCCTCTGTGTCCACCAGGCGGAAAGGCAGCATTTCTGTAGCCAAGAGCTTGCAGATGGTGAAATTCAAGCTCTTAGCTTTCTCATGGCTAGGAGGAAATGGTCTTTTACTTGTCCACATCTGAGGGACCGAGGGCTGGCTATTGTGCTTAGACGGGGTTGATAAGGGTGTCCCCGGCAAACTGCCGGTCTGTGAGGAAGATGCAGGCGGACATGTTAGGTTGCCTTGATCCAAAGGTGGTGCTATCGATGTCGGACAGCGCTCAACACCAGCTGGTGTTACCACCTCCAAAGAAAATGATGACCTGCCAATCACTCTGGCTGTTGCGGGTAAAGAGGTGGCAGGTCTGAGCCCCAAAACAGGTGTGACTGCTGTCCCCCCAGTCACAGAGGATGAGGAGGCTGCGGATGCACAAGATATGGCAGACCGTGGTTGGCCCGGCCGGCCAGGCCGCATTGTAGCACAGTGAGCTTCCCACTGCAACTTATGCTTCATGTCCATGTGCCGGTTCATGCATGAAGTACTCAAACTATGTATTTTTTGGCCTCTACTTAGCTTTTGCTGACAAATGTTACAGATAACACGAGTTGGGTCATCTTTATCGATCTGAAAAAATGCCCAGGCTATGCAAGGCTTAGCACCCATGCGACCTGAAGAGCCACCATGACTTGTGGTGAGAGGCAGAGTTGTGTTTGAGGATGCAGTTGTTGACGTGCTTCCAGTACTACGTCTCTGTCCAGGAAGGCGCAACCTGACCTCGTCGTCACTATCATCCCCCTCCACCTCCTCTGCTGACCTCATCTCTTGGCTGACTGTGGGTTGACAGTAAGTGGGATCTCCAACCTCATCATCATCACCCTGTGCGTTATCACACCAGTCGTCCTCAGAGCCAACATGTTCCTGCCCTGACAAAAAACTAAAGTTGTCGCTCAAATCAGGTATTTGAGTCTCATCATCGTCTTCCTCATTGTCTCCACCAACAGGAGTTAAAGTTTGGGAATGAGGGTCTACATTATGGTCAGAACCTTCTGCGTCTGGTCCTTGATCCGACTCATAAAGATTCTGGGCATCAGTGCAGATCATTTCCTCGTCTGGATTCACAGAAGCGCTGGAGTCGACCTCTGATTCCCAGGCTATAATTTGAGTAAACAGCTCTGCAGACTCAACCATCTGTTCTACCTCATACTCAGACGGGCAGCTGGAGATTTGGGAGCTGTGAGGAAGCAAGTGCGATTGGGGTGACACCTTTGAGGACTGGAGTATTTGTGATGTTGAAGTTGATGTGGAGGAGAGCCCACTTAAAGGAACACTTGATATCCGTTGAAGCACCTGCTGTTTTTGTGCCTCATCTGGAATTTGTAGCGATTGGCGTGGCCGTAAGAAAGGGATCTTATCACATTGTCCGCTAAAAGAAGTAGACATTTTAGTTTGGCTGGAAGATGGTCTTTCTTCTGCAGATGTTACTGTTGCTTTAACACCTACCCCACGGACACAACCTTTTTTCCCCTTCCCAACACGCCTATTCCCCTTTCCACCAGCAGCAGGCCTTTTTCCACTCATTTTGGTGGTTAACTAATTCACAACTCTGGAGTTGTTTGCACAAAAAACAATGGATGGGAACCGAGCACAGCTGAGAAGCCAAACTGTGGTATTAGGCCAAAACTATTGGCTGGGTTAGATGCAGAAAAAAATTATATTCAATTTGCAACCTGATGGAGGTCAGTATAGATGGATTAATAGAACAAGTCCCACACACAGCTAGAAGCCCAAATATTTTTTCAGAGCTAGATGCAGATAAAAATTATTTTTAATTTGCAACCTGATGGAGGTCAGTATAGATGGACTAATAGAGAAAGTCCCACACACTGCTAGAAGGCCAAATATTTTTTCAGAGCTAGATGCAGATAAAAATTATTTTTAATTTGCAACCTGATGGAGGTCAGTATAGATGGACTAATAGAGAAAGTCCCACACACTGCTAGAAGTCCAAATATTTTTTCAGCGCTAGATGCAGATAAAAATTATTTTTAATTTGCAACCTGATGGAGGTCAGTATAGATGGACTAATAGAGAAAGTCCCACACACTGCTAGAAGGCCAAATATTTTTTCAGAGCTAGATGCAGATAAAAATTATTTTTAATTTGCAACCTGATGGAGGTCAGTATAGATGGACTAATAGAGAAAGTCCCACACACTGCTAGAAGGCCAAATATTTTTTCAGAGCTAGATGCCGATAAAAATTATTTTTAATTTGCAACCTGATGGAGGTCAGTATAGATGGACTAATAGAGAAAGTCCCACACACTGCTAGAAGGCCAAATATTTTTTCAGAGCTAGATGCAGAAAAAAATTATATTCAGTTTGCAACGTGATGGAGGTCAGTATAGATGGACTAACAGAACATGTCCCACACACTGCTAGAAGCCCAAATATTTTTTCAGAGCTAGATGCAGAAAAAAATTATATTCAGTTTGTAACCTGATGGAGGTCAGTATAGATGGACTAATAGAGAAAGTCCCACGCACTGCTAGAAGGCCAAATATTTTTTCAGAGCTAGATGCAGACAAAAAATTATTTTGAATTTGCAACCTGATGGAGGTCAGTATAGGTGGACTAATAGAACAAGTCCCACACACTGCTAGAAGGCCAAATATTTTTTCAGAGCTAGATGTAGAAAAAAATTATATTCGGTTTGCAACCTGATGGAGGTCAGTATAGATGGACTAATAGAACAAGTCCAACACACAGCTAGAAGCCCAAATATTTTTTCAGAGGTAGATGCAGAAAAAAATTATATTCAGTTTGCAACCTGATGGAGGTCAGTATAGATGGACTAATAGAACAAGTCCCACACACAGCTAGAAGCCAAAATATTTTTTCAGAGGTAGATGCAGAAAAAAAATATATTCAGGTTGCAACCTGATGGAGGTCAGTATAGATGAACTAATAGAGAAAGTCCCACACACTGCTAGAAGGCCAAATATTTTTTCAGAGCTAGATGCAGACAAAAAATTATTTTGAATTTGCAACGTGATGGAGGTCAGTATAGATGGACTAATAGAACAATCCCACACACTGCTAGAAGGCCAAATATTTTTTCAGAGCTAGATGCAGAAAAAAATTATATTCAGTTTGCAACCTGATGGAGGTCAGTGTAGATGGACTAATAGAACAAGTCCCACACACAGCTAGAAGCCCAAATATTTTTTCAGAGGTAGATTCAGAAAAAAATTATATTCAGTTTGCAACCTGATGGAGGTCAGTATAGATGGACTAATAGAATGATGCTATGCCCAAAAGATTTTTCTTCACTAGGTGCAGTAAAAAAATTGGTATTCTATATACACGTGGTATATCTTGCAGCACAGATAGGCTACTCCCCTGACTAACACACTCTGCAATAGGCCAAAAAGGATTAGCTTTGCTAGATTCAGCCAAATGCTGTGAAAAAAACTTGCACAGCACTGGCACAGACCTGCCTGGCAAAAACTGATAGGAACTGATGTAACCTAGTCCTGAAAAGGACTGCAATTACAATTAGTCTTTACTCCCACAACCTATTTAAGAGCACTGACCTGCCTGATAAAAGTCGTAGGAAATGCTGCAACCTAGTCCTTAAAAGGACTGCAATCACAACTATTCTCTACTCCCAAGCTATCTGTAGATTTGTGCGAAAATTGGCTTGAAATTAACAAGGTATAGCACACACAGCAACAGCGGTGCCGTCAAACACGCAGCTGCAGCAGTGAGAAAATGGTGGCGACGGGGAAAATGGCTTGGTCTTATAGGGCAAGGACATGTGACATACACTGCCAATGACACATGCCCTTGCTTGTGTGAAAAAAAGCACTTTGCTCCGTGTGTGCGCTTCTGATAGGCTGACAGATTGCACCTCCCCACTGTAAATGCGGGAAAGAGAAAAAAAAATGGAGATCTTCATTATTCCTGCAGAGATCCATCCCCTGCCCCTCCCCCCGCCCCGTCGTACAATCAAACTGCGTATTAACATTAATTTTCATCTTTACTGAGAAAAAATCCAGTTATGATTTTGGTGCACGAACAGTTATCGAACATAACCTCGAACAGCCGAATTTTTCTCAAATCGTTCGTGTTCGCCGAACGGCTCGAACACCGCCCAAAACAGCTCGAATTTGAGATTGGCGAACAGTTCGAGTCGAACAACGCTCATCTCTAGTCAGGAATTCAGACACACCTTCTCTCTTTCCTGTTTATTGATCTCCAGAGCAACTCTCACGTGACACTGTCCCTGCACACAGAATACTGATACACCGCCATGAGTCACAAGCTGGAGCATGCCTCCCATTCCCCATTGGACACATTGCCGCACTTGCATTCTCATCGGTGGTGGCATACAATTGTGCCATACAATTGAATTTGAGGGTATGTTTTTTCCATACATACAGGTGCATCTCACAAAATTAGAATATCATCAAAAAGTTCATTTATTTCAGTTCTTCAATACAAAAAGTGAAACTCATATATAGAGTCATTACAGAGTGATCTATTTCAAGTGTTTATTTCTGTTAAAGTTGATGATTATGGCTTAAAGCCAATGAAAACACAAAAGTCATTATCTCAGTAAATTGGAATACTTTACAACAACAGCTTGAAAAATGTTTATAAAATCTGAAATGTTGGCCTATTGAAATGTATGTTCAGTAAATGCACTCAATACTTGGTCGGGGCTCCTTTTGTATCAATTACTGCATCAATGCGGCGTGGCATGGATGCGATCAGCCTGTGGCACTGCTGAGGTGTTATGGAAGAACAGGTTGCATTGATAACAGCCTTCAGCTTGTCTGCATTGTTGGGTCTGATGTCTCTCATCTTCCTCTTGACAATACCCCATAGATTTTCTATGGGGCTAAGGTCAAGCGAGTTTTCTAGCCAATCAAGCACAATCATACTGTTGTTTTTAAACCAGGTATTGGTACTTTTGACAGCGTGGACAGGTGCCAAGTCCTGCTGGAGAATGAAATTTCCGTCTCCTAAGAGCTTGTCGGCAGAGTGAAGCATGAAGTGCTCTAAAATTTCCTTGTAGACGGCTGCGCTAACTTTGGTCTTAATAAAACACAGTGGACCTACACCAGCAGATGACATGGCTTCCCAAACCATCACTGATTGTGGAAACTTCACACTAGCCCTCAAGCAGCTTGGATTGTGTGCCTCTCCACTCTTCCTCCAGACTCTGGGACCTTGATTTCCAAATGAAAATTGGAACTCTGTGACCTTGAGGAGTGTGTCAATGACTGCCTTCTGGACATCTGTCAAGTCAGCAATCTTCCCCATGATTGTGGAGCCTACTGAAACTGACTAAGGGAACTATGTAAGCGCTTAGGAAGCCTTTGCAGGTGTTTTTGTTAATTATTCTCATTTACTGAGTTAATGACTTTTGTGTTTTCATTGGCTGTAAGTCATAATCATCAACATTAACAGAAATAAACCCTTGAAATAGATCACTCTGTTTGTAACGATTCTATATAATATAGGAGGGTCAGTCAATAAGTAATGCCTCCTTTTTTTTTTCTCCTTAAATAAGGTAGTTATGTTAAATATTCAAATTTGGCACAATTCCTCAAACCTTCTTCTCCAATCCACAGCAATTGCAACTTCCTGCACCAACAGGTGGCAGGACTGTATCCGTTTGCAAAATGGCTGACATCGATGTTCGTATTAGACAACGTTCTGTGATTGAATTCTTGCATGCAGAAGGTGAAACGCCCATTCGAATTCATGAGAGACTGAAAAATGTGTACAGTGATGCAACAGTGGATGTCAGTACTGTTAGACAATGGGTTCGTCGCTGTAAGACAGCTGAAGGGCTATCACCGTTGGCTGACAAAATGCGGGGTGGCAGGCCAGTAACCGCAGTGACTCCAAGCAACATTCAGCGAGTCGATGACATCATTCGTGGTGACCGCTGGGTGACTGCAGATGAATTGTGTGGCATTATCTGCCTCAGTAAAGGCAGTGTGATGAAAATTATTGGACAACTGGGATACAGAAAAGTTTGTGCCCGGCGGGCTTTTTACCATGCTGGAATACATGCCCTTGCTAAACGGTGGACCAGGACTGTGGAAATGGATGGAGATTATATTGAAAAGTGACAAATTAATCGTTAATGTCGTGGTTTTCAACCTATGTAATTGCATTTGAATTTCTTGCCAATTAAAAGGAGAAAAAAATAGGAGGCATTACTTATTGACTGACCCTCGTATGAGTTTCACTTTTTGTATTGAAGAACTGAAATAAATTAACTTTTTGATGATATTCTAATTTTGTGAGATGCACCTGTATAAGATTGAGAATATAAAATTCCCAAATGTTTTTCTCTGCACCAATGATGATAATGAATTTGAATGACTATGTATACATTTTTGTTAATGTCTGTCTTTTTGTAAATATGTAAATATGTTTTTGTCTCTATGCAGTACACTGAGGAAGGTCTAATTTAGAATGAATCATTTGTGAAACCTTTTTTGGATTGCATATTAAATTATCTTTGAATTTGCATCTACTTTGAGTGTCAAGTTTTTGCTCCTTAGGTCTGCAAAGGTGGCATAGTATTGGAGGGGCAGGGCATGATTAGTTCCTGCCAAATTAATCATAGGTTGCACCTCTTTAGTGGCATATCTTATGGCACAGTTGTTTTTATTTAACCCATAACTGGGGTAGCATTTCGAGCTAAGCTCACTTCACTGAGAAAAAGCACCAAATACATTAAGTGGTATGCAGCTCTTAATGAATTCAGTACATCTTATCCCACCATGCCCTTCATTAAGATTGGCGTGTACAACACCAATCTAATGAGTTGGCCCCCATATGTACACACAATTCACTTAGTAGAATATCACCTTGTGGAAAACTTTAAAAAATCCTAATTTAGTGAGTATAGCTCTATTCCTTTAAGACTGAAATCACACATTTGTGTGTGATGTCTGATTTTTTTTATCAGACAGCACCTACAGTTGAAACCAGAAGTTTACATACACTATATAAAAAGACACATATGCATGTTTTTCTCAATATCTGACATGAAATCAGAATAAACCTTTCCTGTTTTAGGTCAATCCTTAAGCCACTTTGTTACCATTTTGGCAGTATGCTTTGGGTCATTGTCCATTTGGAAGACCCATTTCCACCCAAGCTTTAGCTTCCTGGCTGATGTCTTGAGATGTTGCTTCAGTATTGCCACATAATCTTCTTTTCTCATGATACCATCTATTTTGTGAAGTGCACCAGTCCCTGCTTCAGCAAACAAGATGATACTGCCACCCCCGTTTTTCACAGTTTGTATGGTGTTCTTAGGCTTCCAAGCTTCTCCCTTTTTCCTCCAAACGTAACAATGGTCATTATGCCCAAAAAGTTACATTTTAGTTTCTTCAGACCACAGGACGTCTCCAAAAATTAAGGTCTTTGTTCCTGTGTGCATTTTCAAACATTACCTGGCTTTTTCATGATTCTTTTGGAGTAATGGCTTCTTCCTGGTAGAGTGGCCTTTCAGCCAATGTTGATACAGTACTCATTTCACTGTGGATATTCACACAATCTTACCAGCTTACACCATCATCTACACAACGTTTTTTGCTTTTGTCATTGGGTTGATATGCACATGTCGGACCAAAGCATGTTCATCTCTGGGACACAGAACCCATCTCCTTCTTGAGCGGTATGATGGCTGGACATTTCCATCTTGTTTGTACTTGCATATCATTGTTTGTACAGATTTACGAGGCACCTTCAGGTATCTTGAAATTGTACCCAAGGATGGTGCCAGACTTGTGCAAGTCCACAATTCTTTTCCTGATATCTTGGCTTATTTCCTTAGACTTTCCCATGATGCTACACAAAGAAGCAGTGTGTTTCAGGTGTGCATTAAAATACATCCACAGGTGTGTTTCTAATTTACTCAGATGTTGCCAAAAAACCTATCAGAAGCTTCCAAACACATGACATCATCATATGATCAATCCAGAATTGTTTAACAGCATAGTAATCTTAGTGTATGTAAACTTTTGACTTTGCAGTAAGTAATAAAAATGCCTTAAAACATTCTCTCTCTCATTATTCTGGCTTTTGGCAAATATTAATAATATGGTAATCCTAATTTACATAAAACGGGAAAGGTTTATTGTGATTTCATGCCAGATATTGAGAAAAACATGCATATGTGTCTTTTTATAAAGTGTATGTAAATTTCTGGTTTCAACGGTAGATATAGTAACCCTTTTCTGACGTGATCAGTAATAGTGCATCTTACTGACTTGGGCCTATTATACCAGGTACGTGCTTTTACGCATCATGGGATTGCACCCGCACACAAGTGGTGCTGGGCGATCGACGCCAGCTGTCAGCTGATTCTCATAGTTGACACCCGCTGCTATATGCAAGGAGCAGTACCGCACCGCTTGTGGCACATTGGCCCCCAAAATGCTGTGATCAAAATTGATCACAGAATTCTGGGAGCAATCTTACTTAACTCCTCTCCGGAGTCCTGCGCTGTCTGAGCCGGGTCCCGGAAGTTGTCATGGTGACCCGATGTCACCAGACAGCAGGGAGTTACTTTTATCGTGCACAGTTCACGATCAAAGTAACTTCTACATGTGCAGTGCTGACAGGCTGTATAGCATAGAGATGCTGCTGCATCTCTATGCTATATAAGTGATCAGCCTGCAAAAAGTGAAAGTCCCATAGTGGGACAAAGTGTAAAAGTAAAAAAAGGATCAGAATGTAAAAAAAAAAAAAAAAAAAATTGTAAAAATATAAAAAAAAATGAATAAAATAATCCCCCCCCGAAAAAAATATACTGTACCCATAAATAAATATTATTGTGTAAAAAAAAAAAAAAAAAAACAAGCAATAAAAGTACACATATTTGTTATAGCCGCTTCTGGAACGACCTGATCTATAAAATTGGCCCACTAGTTAACCCCTTTAGTAAACACAGTAAAAATAAAAGAAAACTAAGCAAAAAAACGATGCACACCACCAAACAAAAAATGGAATAAAACGCGATCAAAAAGACAAATGTAAATAAAAATGGTACCACTGAAAACTTCATCTTGTCCCGCAAAAAACGAATGACCATACAGCTCCATCAGCTGGAAAAAAAAAAGTTATAGCTCTTAGAATAAAGCTATACAAAAAAAATATTTTTTCTATAAAATAGTTTTAATTATGCAAAAGCGCCAAAACATTAAAAAAACTATATAAATGTGGTACCGCTGAAAACGTACTGAACCGAAGAATAAAGCTGCCTTATCAATTTTAACACACTCGGATCGGCATTAAAAAAAAACAATTCCTGAATTGTTAGTTTTTGCTTATTCTGCATCAAAAAATGTCACATGTAAAAAAATGGAACTAATAAAAACATCAATTTGTCCCGCAGAAAGCAAGCCATCATATGTCTGTTGGCCGAAATATGGAAAAATTCTAGCTCTCAAAATATGGCGATGCAAAAACTACTCTTTGCAAAAAAAAAAAGCATCTTTTAGTGTATGACAGCTGTCAATCAAAAAAACTCGATATGAATCTGGCATCGCTGTAATCGCACCGACCCGAAGAATAAAGTTGTCTAATCACTTATACTGCACGAGGAACAGTGTAAAAACTAAACTCTAGGGTTGGAGTTGTTTTAGGTAGTGTTGAGCCACCCCCGTAGTGTTCGAGTTCGGTTCGGTTCGGTTCGTCGAACACCCGTGTGTTCGCCGAACTGTTCGTTGAACTGTTCGTCGAACACCTTCGAACACCGTTAAAACCAATGGCAGGCAAACAAAAACACATAGAAACACATAGAAAACACCTTCAAAGGTGTCCAAAAGCTGACAAACTACTCAGAAGACATAACTAACACATGGAAAAGTGACAAGTACATATAGTCATGCGAAAATAACAGAGGTGGAGGAGTAAAAGGAGGGGGAGACACAGATATAGGCATGTCATGCCCTTCTAAAATCCAAAAAGTGAGAAGCCAACACGGCCAGTCCGCTCCTGCCCGTGCCACCACCGTGTCGCCGGGTTTGTGCCAGAGCCGCGGTGAACCCTGACGGCCAGCCCCCCTCTCCCAATACTGGTGCCTGTCCGCTGGTGGGTCGAGCGAGCCCCCCTGTGGTGGAGGCAGCTCTAAGCTTTTTAATTTAAATTGTCTCTCTAATTTGAATGAATACACTTTAAATTCATTTACAAGGATCTATTGGAGGGCAAGTCTCATGCCAGCAGCCGCGGTAATTCCAGCTCCAGTAGCGTCCACTAAAGCTGCTGCAGTTAAAAAGCTTTTAAAAGGATCGAGCTCGGCTGTCCACCGCAAGGCATCCTACTGCCAGTCCCAGCCCCTATGCCTTGTGGTGCCTCCTGATGCTCTTCACTAAGTATCCCATGGTCCCGAAGCATTTCCTTTGAAAAAATTAAGTGTCTAAACTACAGGTGGTGCAGCTTGCTTAACAGCCGGGATAATCCGAAGACTAGCAGACACTGCTACTAGGCACAAAGTATTTCCTGGGCTAGATGCAGTTAAAAATTTGTAATTAGATACTCTCGTTGGATGCTGAGAAAGCATTCCATAGAGTCTCCTGGCACGCCATATATGATTCTCTTAAAAAGCTTGGGGTAGGGGTCTAGGGGACCCTTTTATAGCCAAAATCACGGCCCTGTATCGCAATACGTATCCTAGGCTGAAGATAAATGGAACTGTAGCACCCTGAGGGCTCGGTTGCTACCGACGTATTGCACCTCACCCAGAGGTGTGATATCTCACTCTCAGGTAAGGATGGAGTGTGGATCAGGACCCGACACCTGCATGCATTACACCACATTGCCGTGGGGCAGGGCGACCAATATGCCCCTGAGATGGGCACGACAGTCCCTGTCCCTGGCTGGAGTGGGGGGAGGGAACACTGAGGAAGGGGAACCCTGTAGTGCAGGAGCAGGGAGGAAGCAGTTCCTGGGTGCATTGAGAAGGGAGTATAAAAGGTGGGCACCATCTTAGTTCAGTGCAGAGAAGTCTGAGCAGAAGTGGCAGGGAGCAGGGGCTCTGCATGAGCTCTGCTCCGGAGGCGGGCCTAGTAACAGAGGCCCAGGCCTGGAAGAGGGAGAAGGAAGGAAGAGGAGCGGAGAAGGCTCCAGGAACAAGGAATGAAGGGATACCAGGGGTGCGGACGGGCGAGTCGCCACCGCACACCCGAATCCACCTGCGTGGAGGGGTCAGGCCAAAGGGGGAGACCGGTCCCCGAACTAGTGGAGGCAGGAAACGACCCTCAGCTAGAAACCGGAGGCTCTGACATTTTATGTGGCGCAGCCCCTCGCTACACCCGCTAGGAAGGCACCACATAGGGTCAGGGAAACTGGCGCCAAGTTTACCAAGAGGAGGCCCGAGGCAGCCGGACAGAAGTGTTGGTAAGAAAGGCCAGACAAAGGACACACAAAGGGGGTCCTGAGAAGTGCTCCAAAGTTATCTGGGAGTTGTCTGAGCCCCTCACCTGGTGAGCACAGTACGACGTGGGCAGCCGTTACCTGCAGACTTGGTCTGGATAATAAGAACTGTGAGTAAAGGCCCTGAACTGCATCACTGACTCCGTGTCGTTACTGCTGCTGCCCTGCACCATCACCCCCATCCTCCGCATACACTGCCCTGAGGCTATAATCCTCCCGTGGGGAGTTATGCTACGCTCTGCTGCACCCACAACACCAGCCTCAGCGGTCTGCCCTGTAGCGGCGGTTCACTCTGACCGCAATCCACGGGTGGCGTAGTCGGACATTTAAACATCAAAACCACATAAATAGTTCCGCCACTGGTTTGACCGCCCTGAGCCACGGAACCGGGTCGCCGCCACGAAGACTACAACCACCAGCATCCACCAAAAAGGGTCCGGCTCCGGGTGTCCCAAGGCCCAGGGGGTGCGTCAGAACATTTTCATCACCTTTCACAATCACCAATGGGACAAGGCAGTGATGTCCTCTGTCCCCTCTCTTATACATCCTAGTGACGGAGCACCTGCTCTCATGAATTTGCCATAACCCCAATATTAGGTGGATTGAGGTGGGAGGCACCGAGTACAAGTGCTCTCTATTTGCTGATGATGTCCTAGTATATATCACTCAATCACATATATCCATCCATGCTGTTATGGCTGAAAAGATCACTTTGTTACATGGTAAAATTTTAAAATCAATGCAGCGAAGTCTGAGGCCCTCGATGTCTCCCTCCCCAAATCCATATAGGATTCCATCCAGTCCAACTTTCCCTTTGCCTGGCCCTCACAGGGTATCAAATACTTAGGAATTCCTATTCATAGAGACCTCTCCCATCTATGTTATCTTAATTTTGGGCCCTTTATTGAACAACTCCATACAGACCACGGTTGGCAAGTTAGAACTGTAAGATTCACTACGTGAACCACTGGTGTTTTATGGAAAAGCACATGTACACTGCGTTCCAAATTATTATGCAAAAAGTGTTTAGGAGTGATAAGGGAAGAATTTGTTTGTTTGTCAGTTAAACTCATTGATGGTGATGTGTGTCAGGGCTCTTTATATCACTGTAAGCAATTGCAGACACCTGTGCTAATTAGTTTGGCAGGTGTGTCCAATGAAAGGCAAGACTACTTAAGAAGGCTCTCTCACATTATTAAGCAGCCTACATTTTCTGCCAAAATGGGAAAGAAAAAGGATGTGTCGGCTGCTGAGAAGCAACAAATTGTGGAGTGTTTAGGTCAAGGCATGACTACAATCAACATTGTGCGATGATCAGGATGAAGTGTCTTGGCAATCAAGAAGTATGTAGCTGATTCACAGTACACACGTGTGCGTGCTGATAAGGGCAAATTGAGGACTCTTTCCTACAGGCAATTACGTCAGGTTGAAAGAGCAGCGGCAAAAAAGCCTTGTCATAGCAGCAGACAAGTTTTTGAAGCTGCTTGTGCCTCCAACGTCCCCCAAACAACAAGATGCAGGGTCCTTCAGAGGTTTGCAGCTGTGCATGCGCCATCCTGTCGACCTCCTCTACCCACTTCACACAAGCAGAAACGGCTCAAGTGGGCCAAACATTACATGAAGACTGATTTCAAAACTGTTTTGTTCACGGATGAGTGCCGTGCAGCGCTCGATGGTCCAGATGGATGGAGTGGAGGATGGCTGGTTGATGGACACCCCACGCAAACACGGCTACAGCGCCAACAAGGAAGAGGTGGAGTAATGTTTTGGGCTGGAATCATGGGGAGAGAGATTGTCGGCCCCTTTAGGATCCCTGAAGGCGCTAAAGATGAACTCCATAATGTATGTGGATTTTCTCAAACAGCACTTCCTGCCATGGTTCAAGAAGAAGAACCGTGTATTTCACAGCAAGATCATTTTTCTGCATGATAATGCACCATCTCATGCTGCACATAAAACATCTGCATCTCTGGCTGATATGGGCATAAAAGGGGACAAACTTATGGTGTGACCCCCATGCTCCCCTGACCTCTACCCCATTCAGAACCTTTGAAGCATCATTAAAAGGAGTGTCTATGATGGCGGGAGGCAGTTAACATCTAAGCAACAGCTCTGGGAGGGTATTCTGTCCTCATGCAAAACAATTGAAGCAGAAACCATCCAAAACCTGACAAATTCAATGGACGAGAGAGTTCAGAAGCTCCTTTCGAACAAGGGGTCCTATGTGAAAATGTAACATCACCTAGAATAAAGTTTTGAGTTGAAAACTGTTTGATTTCAGTTTCTAACAACCTGCTAATGCTTATAATTTCAAAAATGACAATTTTTTTGGTCTTTATTAAAATGAAAAGGTTGATCGAAAAGTTTGGGGGATCTAAGAGTGTGGCAACCCAGTAGTCATGATTACTTCGAATTCTGACAATATGAGGGTCATGCTGCAGGTAGTGCAGCAAGAAGGCACTTATGTGCCTTGCGCATCTCGGAGCCCCAAAATTATTTTCCGGGCTAGATGCAGCTAAAAATTATTTTTAATTTTAAATCTAGTGAAGCTTTAGTATAGATGGCCTAAAAGGATCAGTGCTGCACACTGCTACAAAGCCCAAATTATTTTCCAGTCAAGATACAGATAAACATGATTAGTAATTTGAAAGCTTAAAACGGTTGGTAGGGTGATTTTAACCAATCATCAAGCTTTTACTCTCCCCAGGATGACACAGGGGTAGAAAAGTCGTTTCGGATCCATGATTTGTTCATCTTTATGAACGTGAGTCTGTCTACATTATCAGTGGAGAGCCGCGTGCGCTTATCTGTCAGCACACCACCAGCAGCGCTGAACACACGTTCAGATAGAACGCTGGCTGCGGGGCATGACAAGATCTCCAAGGCGTAAGTGGCTAGCTCCGGCCATTTATCCAGATTGGAAGCCCAAAAAGAGCAAGGGTCCAGTGACACAGTCGTGGCTTCAATGTTTACTTGGAGATACTCCTGTACCATCGTCTCTAGGCGTTGACTATGTGTCAGACTTCTTGTCTCCTGTGGCCTTGCAAAGGATGGGCTAAAAAAGTGGTGAAATTATTCCGCAAAATTGATGTTACCAGCAGATACTGTGGTTCTGTTACGGTTTGAGTGCTGAACACTTGACGGTCCCACGGTTGGCAAGTTGGAACTGTGAGATTCACTACGTGCACCACTGGTATTTTGTGGAAAAGCACATGTAAGATTCTGCAACAGTCTCTGCTGATACTCCTGCATGCGTGCATCCCTTTCTATGGCAGGAATAATTTCTGCAAATTTACTTTTGTACCGGGGATCTAACAGTGTGGCAACCCAGTAGTCAGGATTATTTCTAATTCTCACAATTCGAGGGTCATGTTGCAGGTAGTGCAGCAAGAAGGCACTCATGTGTGTTGCTCATCCAGGAGCACCAAGTCCCTGTTGTGTTGGTGGCGAGGTAACAATCATGCTTCCTTCCTCTGTCCTCTCCCCCCAACCTCGCACAACAGAAATGTGATCAAGGTCTCCCTCATCTGATGAGTCTTCTTTCAGTTCGTCCTCCACTTCTTCCTGGGCTCCTGCACCTTCCTCACTAGTTTGGCTGCTACCATGCGCCCTGGTAAAACCATCTCCCCCACCCTCACATGCCTGCCGCCTTGGTGCTGCCGACCGTCTGGACCTTACAGATGTTAGCCCTTCCGCATACAACTCCTCCTCCTCTACTTCCTCAACCTCCTCTTGTGCCACCACCTGACTCCGAATTCTGTTTAACATGTGCTCCAGCATGTAAATCACCGGAATAGTCATGCTGATAATGGCATCGTCAGCACTAAACATCTTCGTCGCCATTTCAAAACTGTGCAGAAGGGTGCATAGGTCCCTGATCTGAGACCACTCCTCCAGCGTGATTTGCCCCACCTCTGAATCTCGTTGGCCCAGGCTATACGTCAGAAAGTATTGCACCAGGGCTTGTCGGTGCTGCCACAGTCGCTGCAACATGTGCAGAGTTGAATTCCACCGGGTAGGCACATCGCATTTTAGCCGGTGAAGTGGCAGGCCCAACGACTTCTGTAGAGATGTAAGTCGCTGAGCTGCGGGATGCGAACGGCGGAAGTGAGCACACAGCGACCGTGCCCTCTGCAGAAGGCCATCTAGTCTGGGATAGTGGGCTAAAAATTGCTGGACAACCAGGTTCAACACGTGAGCCATACAAGGCACGTGTGTGACATTGCCCCGGCAAAGGGCCGCACCCAGGTTTGCAGCATTGCCGCACACGGCCTTCCCTGGTTTCAGGTCCAGTGGAGACAACCATTCATGAAATTGGTTCTCCAGAGCTGACCACAACTCCTCAGCTGTGTGACTCACATTTCCCAGACATTTCAATGTAAAAACCGCCTGATGACGTTGAGCCCTACTGCCAGCATAGTAAGGAGGTGTGCAGGATCCCTTCTGCACAGTTAGAAAGCTTGTGGCATGACCAGACAGGCTTTGGGTGCAGGTGGAAGACCGAGAGGAGGTTGAGGAGGCAGAAGCAGTGGAGGAACTTTGACATAAAGAGGATTGACGCACAACTCGTGGGGACGGCAAGACTTGGACAGCAGCCCCTTGTCCTGCTGTCACCATAGTTACCCAGTGCCCAGTCAGCGACATGTAACGCCCCTGTCCATGCCTACTCGTCCAAGTGTCTGTGGTGAAATGCACCCTGTCACACACAGAGTTTCTCAAAGAAGCGGTGATGTTATGTGCGACATGCTGGTGGAGCGCAGGCACACCTTTCTTTGAGAAGTAGTGCCGACTGGGCATCTGGTACTGGGGCACTGCGACGGACATAAGGTCTCGAAAATCCTCTGTGTCCACCAGGCGGAAAGGCAGCATTTCTGTAGCCAAGAGCTTGCAGATGGTGAAATTCAAGCTCTTAGCTTTCTCATGGCAAGGAGGAAATGGTCTTTTACTTGTCCACATCTGAGGGACCGAGGGCTGGCTATTGTGCTTAGACGGGGTTGATAAGGGTGTCCCCGGCAAACTGCCGGTCTGTGAGGAAGATGCAGGCGGACATGTTAAGTTGCCTTGATCCAAAGGTGGTGCTATCAATGTCGGACAGCGCTCAACACCAGCTGGTGTTACCACCTCCAAAGAAAATGATGACCTGCCAATCACGCTGGCTGTTGCGGGTAAAGAGGTGGCAGGTCTGCGCCCCAAAACAGGTGTGACTGCTGTCCCCCCCAGTCACAGAGGATGAAGAGGCCGCGGATGCACAAGATATGGCAGACGGTGGTTGGCCCGGCCGGCTAGGCCGCATTGTAGCACACTGAGCTTCCCACTGCAACTTATGCTTCATGTCCATGTGCCGGTTCATGCATGAAGTACTCAAACTATGTATTTTTTGGCCTCTACTTAGCTTTTGCTGACAAATGTTACAGATAACACGAGTTAGGTCATCTTTATCGATCTGAAAAAATGCCCAGGCTATGCAAGGCTTAGCACCCATGCGACCTGAAGAGCCACCACGACTTGTGGTGAGAGGCAGAGTTGTGTTTGAGGATGCAGTTGTTGACGTGCTTCCAGTACTACGTCTCTGTCCAGGAAGGCGCAACCTGACCTCGTCGTCACTAGCATCTTCCTCCACCTCCTCTGCTGACCTCATCTCTTGGCTGACTGTGGGTTGACAGTAAGTGGGATCTCCGACCTCATCATCATCACCCTGTGCGTTATCACACCCGTCGTCCTCAGAGCCAACCTGTTCCTGCCCTGACAAAAAACTAAAGTTGTCGCTCCAATCAGGTATTTGAGTCTTATCATCGTCTTCCTCATTGTCTCCACCAACAGGAGTTACAGTTTGGGAATGAGGGTCTACATTATGGTCAGAACCTTCTGCGTCTGGTCCTGGATCCGACTCATAAAGATTCTGGGCATCAGTGCAGATCATTTCCTCGTCTGGATTCACAGAAGCGCTGGAGTAGACCTCTGATTCCCAGGCTATAGTATGAGTAAACAGCTCTGCAGACTCAACCATCTGTTCTACCTCATACTCAGACGGGCAGCTGGAGATTTGGGAGCTGTGAGGAAGCAAGTGCGATTTGGGTGACACCTTTGAGGACTGGAGTATTTGTGATGTTGAAGTTGATGTGGAGGAGAGCCCACTTAAAGGAGCACTTGATATCCGTTGAAGCACCTGCTGTTTTTGTGCCTCATCTGGAATTTGCAGCGATTGGCGTGGCCGTAAGAAAGGGATCTTATCACATTGTCCGCTAAAAGAAGTAGACATTTTAGTTTGGCTGGAAGATGGTCTTTCTTCTGCAGATGTTACTGTTGCTTTAACACCTACCCCACGGACACAACCTTTTTTCCCCTTCCCAACACGCCTATTCCCCTTTCCACCAGCAGCAGGCCTTTTTCCACTCATTTTGGTGGTTAACTAATTCACAACTCTGGAGTTGTTTGCACAAAAAAACAATGGATGGTAACCGAGCAGAGCTGAGTGGCCAAACTGTGGTATCAGGCCAAAACTATTGGCTGGGTTAGATGCAGAAAAAAATTATTTTGAATTTGCAACCTGATGGAGGTCAGTATAGATGGATTAATAGAACAAGACCCACACACAGCTAGAAGCCCAATATTTTTTCAGAGGTAGATGCAGGAAAAAAATATATTCAGTTTGCAACCTGATGGAGGTCAGTATAGATGGACTAATACAACAAGTCCCACACACAGCTAGAAGCCCAAATATTTTTTCAGAGGTACTGTAGATGCAGATAAAAATTAGTTTTAATTTGCAACCTGATGGAGGTCAGTATAGATGGACTAATAGAGAAAGTCCGACACACTACTAGAAGGCCAAATATTTTTTCAGAGCTAGATGCAGAAAAAAATTATATTCAGTTTGCAACCTGATGGAGGTCAGTATAGATGGATTAATAGAACAAGACCCACACACAGCTAGAAGCCGAATATTTTTTCAGAGGTAGATGCAGGAAAAAAATATATTCAGTTTGCAACCTGATGGAGGTCAGTATAGATGGACTAATACAACAAGTCCCACACACAGCTAGAAGCCCAAATATTTTTTCAGAGGTACTGTAGATGCAGATAAAAATTAGTTTTAATTTGCAACCTGATGGAGGTCAGTATAGATGGACTAATAGAGAAAGTCCGACACACTACTAGAAGGCCAAATATTTTTTCAGAGGTAGATGCAGAAAAAAATATATTCAGTTTGCAACCTGATGGAGGTCAGTATAGATGGACTAATAGAGAAAGTCCGACACACTACTAGAAGGCCAAATATTTTTTCAGAGCTAGATGCAGAAAAAAATTATATTCAGTTTGCAACCTGATGGAGGTCAGTATAGATGGATTAATAGAACAAGACCCACACACAGCTAGAAGCCCAATATTTTTTCAGAGGTAGATGCAGGAAAAAAATATATTCAGTTTGCAACCTGATGGAGGTCAGTATAGATGGACTAATACAACAAGTCCCACACACAGCTAGAAGCCCAAATATTTTTTCAGAGGTACTGTAGATGCAGATAAAAATTAGTTTTAATTTGCAACCTGATGGAGGTCAGTATAGATGGACTAATAGAGAAAGTCCGACACACTACTAGAAGGCCAAATATTTTTTCAGAGGTAGATGCAGAAAAAAATATATTCAGTTTGCAACCTGATGGAGGTCAGTATAGATGGACTAATAGAGAAAGTCCGACACACTACTAGAAGGCCAAATATTTTTTCAGAGCTAGATGCAGAAAAAAATTATATTCAGTTTGCAACCTGATGGAGGTCAGTATAGATGGATTAATAGAACAAGACCCACACAAAGCTAGAAGCCCAATATTTTTTCAGAGGTAGATGCAGAAAAAAATATATTCAGTTTGCAACCTGATGGAGGTCAGTATAGATGGACTAATACAACAAGTCCCACACACAGCTAGAAGCCCAATATTTTTTCAGAGGTAGATGCAGAAAAAAATATATTCAGTTTGCAACCTGATGGAGGTCAGTATAGATGGACTAATACAACAAGTCCCACACACAGCTAGAAGCCCAAATATTTTTTCAGAGGTACTGTAGATGCAGATAAAAATTAGTTTTAATTTGCAACCTGATGGAGGTCAGTATAGATGGACTAATAGAGAAAGTCCGACACACTACTAGAAGGCCAAATATTTTTTCAGAGCTAGATGCAGAAAAAAATTATATTCAGTTTGCAACCTGATGGAGGTCAGTATATATGGATTAATAGAACAAG
The DNA here is from genome assembly GCF_046119375.1 of Phyllobates terribilis. NCBI lineage: Eukaryota > Metazoa > Chordata > Amphibia > Anura > Dendrobatidae > Phyllobates > Phyllobates terribilis. The sequence goes on from NW_027362761.1 coordinate 846,632,597, forward strand.
ACCCACACACAGCTAGAAGCCCAATATTTTTTCAGAGGTAGATGCAGGAAAAAAATATATTCAGTTTGCAACCTGATGGAGGTCAGTATAGATGGACTAATACAACAAGTCCCACACACAGGTAGAAGCCCAAATATTTTTTCAGAGGTACTGTAGATGCAGATAAAAATTAGTTTTAATTTGCAACCTGATGGAGGTCAGTATAGATGGACTAATAGAATGATGCTATGCCCAAAAGATTTTACTTCACTAGGTGCAGTAAAAAAATTGGTATTCTATACACAGGTGGTATATCTTGCAACACAGATAGGCTACTCCACTGACTAACACACTCTGCAATAGGCCAAAAAGGATTAGCTTTGCTAGATTCAGCCAAATGCTGTGAAAAAAACTTGCACAGCACTGGCACAGACCTGCCTGGCAAAAACTGATAGGAACTGATGTAACCTAGTCCTGAAAAGGACTCCAATTACAATTAGTCTTTACTCCCACAACCTATCTATTTAAGAGCACAGACCTCCCTGATAAAAGTCGTAGGAAATGCTGTAACCTAGTCCTTAAAAGGACTGCAATCACAACTATTCCCTACTCCCAAGCTATCTGTATATTTGTGCGAAAATTGGCTTGAAATTAACAAGGTATAGCGCACACAGCAACAGCGGTGCCGTCTAACACGCAGCTGCAGCAGTGAGAAAATGGTGGCGACGGGGAAAATGGCTTGGTCTTATAGGGCAAGGACATGTGACATACACTGCCAATGACACATGCCCATGCTTGTGTGAAAAAAAGCACTTCGCTCCGTGTGTGCGCTGCTGATAGGCTGACAGATTGCACCTCCCCACTGCAAATGCGGGAAAGAGTAAAAAAAATGGAGATCTTCATTGTTCCTGCAGAGATACATCCCCTGCCCCTCCCCCCACCCCGCTGTACACTCAAACTGCGTATTAAGATTAATTTTCATCATTACTGAGAAAAAATCCAGTTATGATTTTGGTGCACGAACAGTTATCGAACATAACCTCGAACAGCCGAATTTTTCTCAAATTGTTCGTGTTCGCCGAACGGCTTGAACACCGCCCAAAACAGCTCGAATTTGAGATTGGCGAACAGTTCGAGTAGAACAACGCTCATCTCTAGTTTTAGGGTTAGGGTTGTGCTAGGGTTATTGTTGTGCTAGGGTTATTGTTCTGCTAGGGTTAGGGGTGTGCTAGGGTTAGAGTTAGGGTTGTGCTAGGGTTATTATTAGGGTTGTGCTAGGGTTAGGGTTGTGTTGGTGTTGAGATTTTTTCAAAAGTAAAGAAAAAAAATGATGACAATATGGTGACTAGTGTTGAGCACAACTTATTCAATATAATGACCTTATGTTATCAAAATCTGTGTCATACCTCTGGGTTCAAAATGTTCACTGTACCCCTTGATAAAATTCTTCAGGGGTGTAGTTTCCAAAATGGTGTCACTTGTGGGGGGTTTCCACTATTCTGTCGCATCAGGGGCTCTCCAAACGCGACATGGCGTCTGTTCTCGATTCCAGCCAATTTTGCATTCAAAAAGTCACACGGTGCTCCTTCCCTTCCCAACCCTGCCATGTGCCCAAACAGTAGTTTCCCCCCACATATGGGGTATTGACGTACTCAGGAGGAATTTCACAACAAATTTTGGGGTCCATTTTTTTTTGTTACCCTTGCAAAAATAAAAACTTTGGGTCTAAAGTAACATTTTTGTGAAAAAAGTTAAATGTTAATTTTTTCTTCCACATTCCAAAAATTCCTGTGAAGCACCTGAAGGGTTAATAAACTTCTTGAATGTGGTTTTGAGCACCTTGAGTGGTGCAGTTTTTAGAATGGTGTCACTTTTGGGAATTCTCTGTCATAAAGGCCCTTCAAAATCGCTTCAAATGTGATGTCCCTAAAAAAAATGGTTTTGCAAATTTTGTTGGAAAAGTGAGAAATCGCTGGTCAACTTTTAACCCTTATAACTTCCTAACAAAAAAATGTTTTCCAAAATTGTGCTGATGTAAAGTAGCCATGTAGGAAATGTTATTTATTATCTATTTTGTGTGACACTTATTTAAGGGCATGAAAATTTTCAAAATTTTCACCAAATTTCCGTTTTTTTACAAATAAACGCAAGTCATATCGAAGACATTTTACAACGATCATGAAGTACAATATGTCGTGAAAAAACACTCTCAGAATCAGGGGAATCCGTTGAAGCGTTCCCGAGTTATTACTTCATAATGTCTCAGTGGTCAGAATTGTAAAAATAGGCCTGATCACTAATGTACAAACAACCCTCAGGTGTAGAGGGGTTAATATAACTTATTCTAATCCTCAAATTTGGATTAGACTATGACATAGTCCCACAGATCACACACTCAGATTTTTTATTTTCCCGCATTACGCCCCTATAGATACAATCAAGGGATTGCACAAGGAAAGACTTGGCTGTAAGATGAAGCTAAACTCCTGTTGCATTTTCTGGAACCAGAACTAGCTCTAATCCCAACATTTTAACACATGACATGCTGGTGTGAGTAGTGATAGCGTCATGTGAGGAGTTTGAAAGAGATAGATCTCTCCCTCTGTCAGTCCATCCACACCTCAGCAGAACAATGGGCTAATATGCTAACTGGAAGCCTAACAATGGCTTCCATGTATGCCAAATTCCGCAGGCTATAGTATTCTACTAGAGGTGGGGTCTAATAAGCTGCTTGTCAGTCAAACCCTGACAGGTTAGGCAATGCACTGCACTATATAAATTGGTTCAGTTTATTATGAATGCTATCAAGACTTGAACAAGAGATCACTTGTTCAAGTCTTGATGTGGGACCTGTAAGTGTTGTTGAAGAAAAAGATGTTTTAAGTGTAAAAAAAAGGAACAATAAAAAAATCAGTTTTAATAATAAAAATGGTATATTTCTGAAAAAACGAACCCTTGTAAAAATTAAACATATTTTGTAACAATTGGTTTTAAAACATTGTATAGTTATTTATTCCACATAGTGAAAGCTGTTAGAACAAATGTGAAAAACTTTATTTGTTTATTTTTCCTCACAAAAAATTTAATAAAAAGTGAATGAGAAGTTGTATTTATCTCAAAATAGAACCAATAAAAAATAAAAGCTTGTAATGCTATAAAAACCCTTAAACAGTTCTATCACCAGAAAATGAAGAGACTAAGGCTTCCAGAAAAAAAAATGCTTTATTTTTAAAAAGTGATTTTCCTGTGTAAAAGTCGTAAAAATGTATAAATATTGTATAACTATATTTGTATTGACACGCAAAATAAAGTTAGTCATTTAAACTACAACCTATGTAAAAAATTTGATTAAAAAATAATTGCAAACTCTTGTTTTTGTTCAAATCTAATTAAAAAAGTCTTACAAAGTGACCAAAAAGTTGTATGCACTCAAAAATTATATCATGAAAACCTACAGTTGTTTTGAAAGAAAATTAAGCCATCAGTTAGCTCCATAAACAATGAAAAGAAAATTATGTGTATCAGAATACACTGGTAACTCCCATTTTTTTTTTTTAATAAAAAGTGATTTCTTGTGCAAAAGTAGGAAAGCTTAATTCAACTTATATAAGTTTGGAATTGATACTTTCGACTTAAAGAATAAAGTTAACATGTCTGTTATACCTAATAGTGAATGGTGTTTGGAAAACAAAACAGAGAATTACCGATTTTTGTTCATTTTGCCTCTCAAAGAATGTTGTTGTTATTATTATTATTATTATTATTTATTTATATAGCGTCATTGATTCCATGGTGCTGTACATAAGAAGGGGTTACAAAGCAAATACAGATATCACTTACAGTAAACAAACAATGATAGAACGGTACGGAGGGAAGAGGACCCTGCCCTTGTGGGCATACATTCTACAGGAATAGGGCGGAGACAGTAGGTTGAGGGGTTGCAGTAGCTCCGGTGTTGTTGGGTGTGGCAGCAAGCAAGGTCATGGCAGGCTGTAAGCTTGTTTGAAGAGATGGGTTTTCAGGTTCCGTCTGAATTATCCTGGTGTGGTGGATAATCGGAAGTGTTGAGTCACAGATATCCATAGGACGGGGGATATTTGGGAGAAATCTTGGAGACGATTGCGTGAAGAATGAATAAGTGTGGAGGAGAGAAGGAGGTCTTGGGAGGACCTGAGGTTAGGTGAGGGAATATATCGGGAGATTAGTTCAGAGACGTATGGAGGAGAGAGGTTATGGATGGCTTTGTAGGTCAGTGTTAGTAGTTTGAACTGGATACGCTGGGGGAATGGGAGCCAGTGAAGGGATTTGCAAAGGGGGGTAGCAGAGGAGAGGTGAGAGATGATCAAGTCGTGCAGCAGAGTTGAGGATGGACTGGAGGGGTGCAAGAGTGTTAGCAGGTAGGACACAGAGGAGGATTTTGCAGTAGTCGAGGCGGGAGATGATGAGGGCTTGCACAAGCAGTCTAGTAGATTGAGGGTTGAGGAAAGGATGGATTATGGAAATATTTTTGAGCTGGAGGCGACAGGAGGTGGCGAGAGCTTGGATGTGGGGTTTGAAGGACAGGGTAGAGTCAAGGGTTATTCCGAAGCAGCGGATTGTCGGTACAGCGGAAAGAGTGATGTAATTTATTGTAACAGAAAGATCAGGTGGGAAAGATATGCAAGATGGGGGAAAGATAATGAGTTCAGTTTTGTCCACATTGAGCTTGAGGTAGTGGGAGGAGAAGAAGGAGGATATGGCTGCTAGACATGCTGATATTCTGGACAGCAGAGGTGACATCTGGGCCAGAGAGGTAGATCTGGGTGTCATCAGCATACAGATGGTATTAGAAGCCATGGGATTTTATGAGCTGTCCCAGCCAAGGGTATAGATTGAGATTGATAAGAGTAGGGGTCCCAGGACAGAATGTAATAAAAATGTATCAAAAGTTGTTTGTACCAAAACATGGTACCAATGAAACTGCAACCTTTCATTCAAAAAATAAATTCTCATACAGCTCTGTTGATGGAAAATGGTAAAACTTATCACTCTCAGAATTTGATGACACAAAAGCAAATGATTTAGAAATTTTAAAGCGCCATATTTGTATTGACTTACAGAATAAAATTAACAATTTATTTGCAAAGAAAGGGGAATATCATAGAATTTGAAAGGCAAAAATAGTGGTTGGAATTTCTGTTTTCTTATATTCTACCTTCTAAAGCTTTTATAAAAGTTTTTAAATCAGTTATATGGACCCCAAAATTATGCCACTGACAAATACAACCCATCCTCAAAAGAAATACCTCATATGACTATGTTGCAAAAAAAAATCTAAAAGTTCCAATTCCTGTAAAAAAACAATAAAAAAGTGTAAGAAAAAAAAAGGTTTTCAAAATGCCAAAATTGGCGGTGACACCATGGGGTTAAACCTTTATGGGCAGCTAATTTCTTCTTTTTCAGATTAACCCTTTACAACCAGCTACGCCCTCATATTTCCAATTAATCATTTAGAAGTAGCTTCATCTTCCTCCTTTATCAAGGCTGTTTAACCACTTATTGACTTATAATGTACTGGGTAAATCATATGTCACATCCCTGATTTTGATGTGGACTCGTAAGTCGAGCCCGCATCTTTGACGGCAGATGATTGCTATGATAATGAGCCATCATTTGCCTCTTACAGTTGCTGGTGGAGGGGAGCTTTACCTGTGGCTGTTAACCTGGCAAATGCTGCTGTCAATTTGTGTCAGCAGCATTTACAGTTTGCTGGCAGGGGGCAGGTCATTCAATGCTCCCATCAGCACTCCTGTGCAAGAGGCGCCTATGGGTTGCCATGATAGTCAAGGGTTTGCTTAAAACACCTGTGCCTGTCATTATGGTACTTCGCTAAAAGCTAGCCTGTGGCTGGTCTTCAAAAAGAGACCATGATTTTTGCTATATACAGAAATACTGTGGTACTGGCATATATAGTACAAGTGAACGGATGATTGAAAGTTCAAGTACCCTAAGGGGACAAAAATAAACATATCTGATATCGCTGCATTCATAAAAGTCAGACGTATTTTTTCAGCTGCAATAACACACAAAATAAGATGAGGGACAATAAAAACATTGTATCTACCCAAAAATTATATCAATAAAAACATGTGGTCACAAAAAACAAGCCCTCACACAGCTACAGTGGGTGAAATAAGTATTGAGCATGCCATCAATTTTCTAAGTAAATATATTTCTAAAGGTGCTATTGACATGAAATTCTCACCAGATGTTGGTAATAACCCATCCAATCCACTCAGGAAAAGATATCAAACCATAGATGTACATAAATAAAGTTATGTGTAATAGTGAGAAATGACACAGGAAAAAAGTATTGAACACGCTTACTGAAATGTAATTAATACTTTGTACATAAGCCTTTGTTGGTGATGACAACTTCAAGACGCCTCCAGTATAGAGAAACTAGTTGCATGCATTGCTCAGGTGTGATTTTGGCCAGTTCTTCCACAAAAACACTCTTCACATCCTATAGGCTCCTTCTCTGAACTCTGAACTTTAGTTCCTTTCCTAAATGTTCTTTTACATTGAGGTCAGTTGATTGGCTGGGCCAATATAGCAGCTTTATTTTCATTCTCTTAAGCCAATTGAGATATTCCTTGGATGTGTGGTTGGGATAATTGATCTTCTGAAATGTCCACTCTCGTTGAAATAGCTGCTATATGTCTCATGGGACCATAGCTAAACATTAGTAACTAATTTGTAATTATTATTTGTTATCTATAGACCAGGTTTTTTCTTTCTTTCCCCTGAAGAAGCTGCTCTTTTTCCAGCAATATGTGTGGGGTCTCTGCACATTTGACTCTTTGAATATTTCAGCTGGCACTCCAGTTTTGGGAACCTACAATTTTCCCTCATTCCAGATTTATTACTACAACTTTTCCCATTATTTGCCTTCTAGATGATTTATTACTTTATAATTTCACTATACCAGTCTCTATCCTTGTATCTAGATGTATACTTTTATACTCTGACAGCTTCAATATGTGTTATGTCTGGATCTTCATGACACAGAAGTATTTTGTAGATATGCCTACATTCATATACAGTGGGGGAAATAAGTATTTGATCCCTTGCTGTTTTTGTAAGTTTGCCCTCTGACAAAGACATGAGCAGTCAATAATTTTAAGGGTAGTGATATTAATAGTGCTTCCTGCACTTTATACGCATTTTTACTGCTTCTTGTTTTATCTTATCTACAATTGCTTTGATATCATCAGTGAATAGGTGTGATGATCTAAGCATAATTGGTATTGATCATTCTCAATACAGGTTCCGTCAGGTTTGCATCTGTTTTTTTTTCTGGTTACATGATCTCTATTGTGGACATCGAGTTGTTCTCTGGTCCTTCCTTCTGTTCTCTTTCTATTGGACTATTGTTTGGGATATTTAGATTGTGACGCTATGTCATATAATTATATGAATCAATACCTGGTTGTACTAATTATTAATTTATTTATATGTTACTTTAAAGTATTTATATGTCTACTATGCTGGTGCCCATAATCTTATATAACGTATTTTTCGGACTATAAGAAGCACCGGACCATAAGACGCAACTAGGTTTTAGAGGAGAAAATAAAAAAATAAAAATTTAAGCAAAAAATGTGATCATGATGCACTTTTAAGGGGGAAGGGGTCTTCTGCTGACACTGGTATAGAGGTAATGTCCCCCAATTCTGACAATATCCCCCATCCTGGTATATATGCCGCCCCCTTCCTTTTATATGTGGTCCCCATCCCCATCCTGGTATGCCTGGCACCCCTCATACCTATCCTGTTATGCATGGCTCCCTCATCTTTATCCTGGTAAGCATGGCACCCCTCATCCCCAAACCTGGTATGCATGGCAACCATCATCCCTGTCCTGGTATGCATGGCACCCCTCATCCCTGTCCTGGTATGCATGGCACCCCTCATCATTGTCCTGGTATGCATGGCACCCCTAATCCCTGTCCTGGTATGAATGGCACCCCTCATCCCTGTCCTGGTATGCATGGCACCCCTAATCCCTGTCCTGGTATGCATGGCACCCCTAATCCCTGTCCTGGTATGCATGGCACCCCTAATCCCTGTCCTGGTATGCATGGCGCCCCTAATCCCTGTCCTGGTATGCATGGCACCCCTCATCTCTCTCCTGGTATGCATGGCACCCCTCATCCCTGTCCTGGTATGCATGGCACCCGTCATCCCTGTCCTGGTATGCAGGGCACCCCTCATCCCTGTCCTGGTATGCATGGCACCCCTAATCCCTGTCCTGGTATGCATGGCACCCCTCATCCCTGTCCTGGTATGCAGGCACCCCTCATCCCTGCACTGATATGCATGGCACACCTCATCCCTGCACTGGTATGCATGGCACCCCTTATCCCTGTCCTGGTATGCATGGCACCCCTTATCCCTGTCCTGGTATGCATGGCACCCCTCATCCCTGCCCTGGTATGCTTTGTACCCCTAATCCCTGTCCTAGTATGCATGGTCCCACTAATCCCCATCAGGCTGCACATTAAAAAAAAAAACAATCATACTCACCTCTCTTCACTCCTCCAGCGCTGCGTCCGGTCTGCCTGCACTGATCTCTCCATGTGAGCCGCCGATGACGTCACTGGCATGCGCGGCTCACAAGGAGCGATCAGCTGCCGGAAGTCACTGCTCCCCACGCCGGGTCTGTGTGCGCGGGGAGCAGTGACTTTACTCTCCATCATAGCTGGCACACAGCGGCACACTCCCAAAGGCATGGAGAGAGGCACAGGAGATAGCCGGCAGTAGCAGCAGCCGCAGCGCGGCTACACTGTATACCGCATGAATATTCAGTGCTCCCCACGCCTCATGGGCGTGGGGAGCAGTGATTATTCATTTTCTTTAGCAGCGGGGACAGTGTAGGCTGCAGCAGGCGGCTGCTGCCTCCTGTGCCCTGCTCCTCCACCGATACTGCTCCCGCCACACCCCACATAAATATACACCTATTATACACTCATATACAACATTCGGACTATAAGACGCACCCCCCATTTTCCTCCAAAATTTTGGAGGAAAAAAGTGCGTCTTAAGGTCCGAAAAATACGGTATGTGTTTTAATTTGCAAGATTTAATGCTGTTGGGAAACTATGGTTTTAATTGTTTTTAATCTTGGAATAATACTGTGTTAATAAAATATTTTTTAATTTGTGAGCTGTACGTCTGCAAGATGTCGTCTGCCAGCGTAGCATAGAAGTGTAGCATAAAAGTGTTTTGCAGAAGTATACAGCTCTGAATTAGACCTGAATTGAATATGATGTATACAGATTGCATCTTGTCATCTATAACCATCGCATTCTAATCAACATCTGTTTATCCATCTCTCCTACAGGTATGCAACCAAACTTTTCCTATGCTGTGATTTCTCCCTTAGTTTGCTGGCATTAGTCTCTGGTATGCATTTCACCTACTCACTGTTCTACCCCACCCTTATTTACGACCTCCTTGTTTACTCTTATTTAAATATCCTGCATCTGACCCAGTGTTAATTATCTGAAATAGATGAGTAGAGGCAACTCCCTTCTGTATAACAGCTGCCTGCACTTTGCAGCAAATATATTTGTGAGCTGGACGTCTGCAAGACGTTGTCTGCCAGCGTACCATAAAGTGTAGCATAAAAGTGTATTGCAGAAGCATACAGCTCTGAATTAGACCTGCATTGAACCTGGAGGGAACTGAAGGTAGTTACTAGGTAGGATACTCAGTCACAGTAAACAATGTTCCTCTCTGTTTTCACACTCTCCTCTATAATCCTTCACTTTCTACTAATCCCTACACCTAGTAAGGAACTGATCATCTCTTCCTCCATCCTCCCCATCCATCTCACCTCCTCCTCAGAACTATTTATTAACATACAATCCTTCATATCTAATCACAGACTGCCACCTCATGCCCTCTCCTGCTCCCACCTGCTAACAATTTCTCTGCTCCTCCTCACTGCTGACGATATCTCTCCAAATCCCGCCCCCCCACCACATCCCCACAGTCACTTCTACCTCTCATCCTAGCACATATTTCCGCAACCTCTCTAACCATATACCCACCCGCCCAGCCCTCGCTTCCCCAGCCCCACTAACAGGAGCTCTATGGAACCCTTGCTCCGTCTGCAACAAACTTTCCTACATCCATGATTTTTTCAACACTAACAAACTTTCCTTCATCGCCATCACCAAAACCTGGCTCACCGCCTCTGACATAGCTTCTCCAGCTGCACTTTCGTATGGCGGACTCTACCTTTCCCATACCCCCCGCTCCAGCAGCAAGCATGGTGGAGGAGTTGGCTTTCTCCTTTCAGACAACTGCTCCTTCTCACATATCCCACTGCCACCCTCCATTATTCTCCCCTCTTTTGAAGTGAAATGCGTGCGCATTTACTCCCCCTTCAACCTCCAACTGGCTGTCATTTTTCACCCCCCAAGGCAAGCCACCACCTTTTTAGACCACTTCACCACCTGGCTACTTCAATTCCTTTCTGCTGACATCCCCACTATCATCATGGGAGATTTCACATCCCCATTGACACTTCCCACTCATCTGTCTCCAAGTTTCTATCCCTCACTTCCTCCTTCGGCCTTACTCAATGGTCTTCCACAGCAACTCACAAAGATGGACAAACACTAGACCTCATCCACACCCGCCTCGGTTCCCTATCTAACCTCTCTAACTCTTCTCTCCCTCTTTCTGACCACAGCTTACTCACTTTCTCTCCCCTCTCCTCTACAGGTCCACAATCACCCATCCAGAATCCTGCACACCCTCGCAGAAATCTCAAACACCTCAACCTACACTCACTCTCTGAATCCCTCCTTCCTCTTACAGACATAAATTCCCAACATGATGCAGATACTGCTGCCACCTTATTTAACACCACCACAGCTGCAGCTCTTGATTCTGTCTCCCCCCTCATACATACCAAAGTTCAAACAATCAACAGGCAACCCTAGCACATCAGCCTGACTAAAGAACAGAGACGGTCTTCCAGGGTTGCTGAGCGGAGATGGAAAAAGTGCCACTCCAATGAGCACTTCATTGCATTCAAACAGTCCCTCACTTCCTTCAAATCCACACTTACTGCAGCATAACAAACTTACTTCTCATCTCTCATATCCTCCCTGTCTCACAAGCCTAAACAGCTATTCAGTACTTTTAATTTTCTCCTCCATCCCCCAGCACCACTCCCTCTCCACTCATCTCAGCTGAAGACTTTGCCTCATTCTTCAAGCAGAAGATTGATACCATCAGACAAAGCTTTTGCCATAAGTTCCTCTTTACTCTCAAAGTCACATCTCACTACCTGTGAACTTGACCCAATTGTAACGGGTCTGGGAGGTGGAACCTCTGAGCAACTATACAAAGGGGCAGTCCTTGTAAGGAAGTGGGTGGCTCCCAGGGAAGGCGGGCAGGTAGTCACGGCAAGTGACAGGGACAGTCTCTGGGTAGAAGGGGCAGGAAGTCACAGCAAGTGACGGGGACAGTCTCTTGACAGGCGGATGGTCACGGCAAGTGACAGCAGGGTAAGAGTCTCTAGACGGGCAGGTGGTCACGGCAAGTGACAGCAGGGAAAGAGTCCCTAGACGGGCAGGTGGTCATGGCAAGTGACAGCAGGGAACAGTCTCTAGATAGGCAGGTGGTCACGGCAAGTGACGGCAGGGCCTCCAGGTAGGCTAGCAAGCAGGTAGCAGGTGAGCGCTCCCAGGTGAGCGGGCATGAGTCTCTGGACAGGCAGGTGGTCACGGCAAGTAACGGCAGAGCCTCCAGGTAGGCTAGCAGGCAGGTAGCAGGTGAGCGCTCCCAGGTGAGCGGGCAAGAGTCTCTGGACAGGCAGGTGGTCACGGCAAGTGACAGCAGAGCCTCCAGGTAGGCTAGCAGGCAGGTAGCAGGTGAGCGCTCCCAGGTGAGCGGGCAAGAGTCTCTGGACAGGCAGGTGGTCACAGCGAGTGACGGCTAAGCCTTCAGGTAGGCTAGCAGGTAGGTAGCAGGAAAGCGCTCCTAGGTGAGCGAGTAAGAGTCTCTGGACAAGCAGGTGGTCACAGCAAGTGACGGCTAAGCCTCCAGGTAGGCTAGCAGGCAGGTAGCAGGTGAATGCTCCCAGGTGTGCGAGTAAGAGTCTCTGGACAGGCAGGCAGGTCTCTGGCAGGTATCTGTCAAGTACTTCCTGGTCCGCTGGCGGACTGATCCATAGACAGACTGGCAGGTGCTGGTAGGCAGACTGTCGGACCACAGGATAGCAAGCAGGTAAGCAGATATCAGGCAGGTATCAGGCAGGAATCAAGCAGGAATCTGGCAGGTGACTGGCAGGTAACTGGTAATGGGACCTGAGGGCTGAAGCAGAGTTGAAAGGCTTTGCAACAACATTGCTCGGGCACCTCAATTTTGGAGGAGGTGCCTTATATGGTGAGGTCCTCCGGCCATTGGCCAGGGACTCCTTAGGATGGCGCGCGCGGCCCCTTTAAGAGAGGGGGAGCGCGCGCGCGCCCTAAGCACAGAGGCCGGGAAGCAGCGCGCTGCCAGCAGAGCGGGAGGAAGCCGCCGGGCATGGAGCAGAGAGGTGAGGGGAACGGCGTCCCTGTCTGGCAGGAGGCAGGGACGCCAACGCTACACCAATCCAGTCTCACCTCATCCCAAATTGTACCGCAGTCTTCATCCCAACCCTAACCCACCTCCTCAACCTGTCACTAACAACTGGTGTCTTCCCCTCATGCTTCAAACATGCCTCGATCACACCCATCCTCAAAAAGCCATCCCTTGACCCATCCTCTTTGTCTAGCTTTTGTCCCATATCACTTCTCCCATATGCCTCAAAACTACTGGAACAACACGTCCATCTTGAGCTGTCCTCCCACCTCTCCTCCTGCTCCCTCTTTGACCGCCTCCAATCTGGCTTCTGACCACACCATTCTACTGAAACTGCCCTGACTAAAGTCACGACCTACTGACCGCCAAATACAAGTGACACTAATTTGTCCTTCTCCTTCTGGACCTGTCATCTGCCTTTCACACAGCAGACCATTTCCCCTTACTACAGACTCTCTCATCTCTCTGCATCAATGACTAGGCCCTATCTTGGATCTCCTCATACCTAACAGACCGGACATTCAGTGTCTCCCACTCACACACCACCTCCTCATCTCGCCCCTTATCTGTCGGTGTCCCCCAAGGATCAGTTTTAGGACCCCTACTCTTCTCCATCTACACCTTAGGCCTGGGACAGCTCATAGAGTGTCACGACTTTCAGTATCACCTCTATGCTGATGACACACAGATCTACCTCTCTGGACCTGACATCACCTCCTTACTAACCAGAATCCCACTCTGCCTGTCCACTACTTCATAGATTCCTAAAACTTAATATTGAAAAAACTGAATTCATCATCTTTCCCCCATCTCGCTCAACCTCCCCATCTGACCTATCCATCAAAGTCAATGGCTGTCCACTCTCCGCAGTCCCACAAGCTCGTTGCCTTGGGGTAACCCTTGACTCTGATCACTCCTTAAAACCTCATATCCAAGCCCTTTACACTTCCTGCCGACTCCAGCTCAAAAATATTTCCCGGATTCGCACATTACTCAACCATGAATCTGCACAAACCCTAGTGCACGCCCTCATCATCTCCCGCCTCGACTACTGCAACCTCTTGCTCTGTGGCCTCCCTTCTAACACTCTCTCACCCCTCCAATCTATCCTAAAGTCTGCTGCCTGACTAATCCACCTGTCCCCCCCGCTATTCCCCGGACTCTCCTCTCTGTCAATCTTTTCACTGGTTCCCCATTACCCAGAGAGTCCAGTTCAAAACTCTAACAATGACATATAAAGCCATCCACAACCTGTCTCCTCCATACATCTGTGATCTATTCTCTTGGTACTTACCTGCACGCAACCTCCGATCCTCACAAGATATCCTTCTCTACTCTCCTCTTATCTCCTCTTCCCACAATCACATACAAGATTTCTCCCATGCATCCCCCCTACTCTGGAACTCTCTACCCTATCATATCAGACTCTCGCCTACCGTGGAAACCTTCAAAAGGAACCTGAAGACCAACCTCTTCCGACAAGCCTACAACCTGCCGTAATCCTCACTCCACCATGCCACTGCACGACCAGCTCTACCCTCACCTACTGTATCCTCATCCATCCCTTGTAGATTGTGCCAGTTGCCGACTCGTTTTTGTTCAAATTATTGTATTTGTAGTTTGCTATGTATACCCCTTTTAAACATGTAAAGTGCCATGGAATTAATGGCACTATAATAATAAATAATAATAATAATTCTGTATTGCATTCTTCTTTTATTGTTCACTATACATTTACAGTGGTAGCGCCCTTTTCCTCATTTCCTCATTCATTTTGGCTCTGTATCCATATTGCTTATTATATAAGGTATATGAAAAAAGTTTTATAATTTCATCTACTTTATATTTCTATGATTTTCTCCTAACTAATGAGTCGTGTTTAAAAATTGTTGTGGTTAAGGAGCAGGGATTGCCAAGCTGGTTATGATATACAGTATATTTTTAAAACATTTACTACATAAATTATTATTATTTATATAGCGCCATTGATTCCATGGTGCTGTACATAAGAAGGGGCTACATACCAAATACAGATATCACTTACAGTAAACAAACTAACAATGATAGACTGATACAGAAGGAAGAGGACCCTGCCCTTGCTGGCTTACATTATTTAGGAATGGGGAAGGAGACAGTAGGTTGGGCGGGTTGCAGTAGCTCCGGTGTTGTTGAATTGGCAGCAAGCAATGTCATGGCAGGCTGTAAGCTTGTTTGAAGAGATGGGTTTTCAGGTTCCGTCTGAAGGATCCAAGTGTGGCAGATAATCGGACGTGTTGAGGCACAGAATTCCATAGGACGGGGGATATTCTGGAGAAATCTTGGAGGCAATTGAGCGAGGAAAGAATAAGTGAGGAGGAGAGAAGGAGGTCTTGGGAGGACCAGATGTTATGTAAGGGAGTGTATCGGGAGATTAGTTCAGAGAGGAGAGAGGTTATGGATGACTTTGTAGGTCAGTGTTAGTAGTTTGAACTGGATATGCTGGGTAATTGGGAGCCAGTGAAGGGATTTGCAAAGGGGGGGTAGCAGAGGAGTAAGGAGGCGAGAGATGGACCAGTCGCGCAGCAGAGTTAAGGATGGACTGGAGGGGTGCGAGAGTGTTAGCTCGTAGGCCACAGAGGAGGATGTTGCAATAGTCGAAGCCGGAGATGATGAGGGCATGCACAAGCAGTTTAGTAGATTGAGGGTTGAGGAAAGCATGGACATAAATAAATACATTAATACAAATGAATCAATTAATAAATTATTATTATTATTATTATTATTCTAGTGCTATTTATTCCATGGCGCTTTACATGTGAGAAAGGGGTATACATAGCGAAAACAATTACAATAATCTTGACCAAAACATGACAGCGACTGATACAGGAGGAGCGAGGACCCTGCCAGAGAGGGCTCAGTCTACAAGTGATGGGTGAGGATACAGTAGGTGAGGGTAGGGCTAATCTTGCAGCGGTATGGCGGAGTGGTGGTTACTAGTGTTGAGCGAGCACCAAAATGCTCGGGTGCTCGAAGCTCGGGCCGTGCTCACCGTGATACTTGGGTGCTCGACCCGAGCAACGAGCCCAATGTTAGTCTATGGGAGACCCGAGCATTTTGGCGGCGGCACCCCCGGCAGTCTGTAGAAAGCCTAAAAAGTGCCCAAAACGATAGTGACAGTGCTCAAATGACATGGGGACAGCATAGGGATCACCCCAGGAAGCATTTCTGACCCCTAGGTCACTGCTGTCAACAACGTGGTCAGAGGTATTAAGCCACTTGTATGGGCTCACAATAAAACGTTCAAAAACGAAACTGAAACTGTTTTCCTGTGAAAAATGAGTTAGCCTCATTCTTCAAGCAGAAGATTGACACCATCAGACAAAGCTTTTGCCTAAAGTCCTCACAACCCCTCCTCATATCTACTCAGCCTTCCTCTTCAAAACCCCACTTCTCCACCATTACAGAGGGTCAAGTCCCCACTTTACTCTCCAAATTACACCTCACCACCTGCGAACTTGACTTAATCCCATCCCACCTCATCCCTAATCTTACCACAGTCTTCATCCCAACCCTAACCCACCTCTTCAACCTGTCACTAACAACCGGTGTCTTCCCCTCATGTTTCAAACATGCCTCAATCACACCCATCCTCAAAAAGCCCTCCCTTGATCCATCCTCTCTGACTAACTACCACCCCATATCACTTCTCCCTTATGCCTCAAAACTACTAGAACAACAAGTTCACCTTGAACTGTCCTCCCATCTCTCCTCATGTTCCCTCTTCGACTGCTTATAATCTGGCTTCCGACTGCATCACTCGACTGAAACTGCCCTGACCAAAGTCACCAACGACCTACTAACCGCCAAATCCAAGCGATAGAACTCCACCTTCCTCCTCCTGGACCTGTCATCTGCCTTCAACACAGTCGACCATTCCATCTTACTACAGATTCTCTCATCTCTTTGCATCACGGCTAGGCCCTATCTTGAATCTCCTCATACCTAACAGACAGGACATTCAGCGTTTCCCACTCATGCACCACCTCCTCATCTCGCCCCCTATCTGTCGATGTCCCCAAATGTTCAGTTCTAGGACCTCTGCTCTTCTCCATCTACACCTTTGGCCTGGGACAGCTCATAGAGTCTAACAGCTTTCAGTATCACCTCTATGCTAATGACACACAAATCTACCTCTCTGGACCCGATATCTCCACTCTACTAACCAAAATCCCACAATGTCTGTCCGCCATCTCATCCTTCTTCTCTGCCAGATTTCTAAAACTTAACATGGATAAAACAGAATTCATCATCTTTCCACCCTCTCATTCATATCCCCCATCTGACCTATCCATCAACGTCAATGGCTGTTCACTCTCCACAGTCCCACAAGCTCGCTGCCTTGGGGTAACCCTGGGCTCTGATCTCTCCTTCAAACCACATATCCAAGCCCTTTCCACTTCCTGCCGACTCCAACTCAAAAATATCTCCCGGATCCGCGCATTCCTCAGCAAAGACACTGCAAAAACACTAGTGCATGCCCTCATCATATCCTGCCTAGACTACTGCAACCTTCTGCTCTGTGACCTCCCTTCTAACACTCTCGCGCCCCTCCAATCTATCCTAAACTTTGCTGCTCGACTAATCCACCTGCCCCCCTGCTATTCCCCAGCCTCTCCCCTCTGTCAATCCCATCACTGGCTCCCCATTGCCTAGAGACTCCAGTTCAAAACCCTAACGTTGGCATACAAAGCCATCCACAACCTTTCTCCTCCATACATCTGTGATTTAGTCTCCCGGTACCTACCTGCACGCAACCTCCGATCCTCACAAGATCTCCTGCTCTACTCTCCTCTTATTTCCTCTTCGCAGAATCACATACAAGATTTCTCCTGTGCATCCCCCCTACTCTGGAACTCTCTACCCAAACATATCAGACTCTCGCCTACTGTGGAAACCTTCAAAAGAAACCTGAAGACCTACCTCTTCCGACAAGCCTACAACCTGCAGTAACCACTGCTCCACCACATTACTGCATGACCTCCTCTACCCCCACTTACTGTATCCCCACCCATCCCTTGTAGATTGTGAGCCATCGTGGGTAGGGTCCTCTCTCCTCCTGTACCAGTCGCTGACTCGTTTTGTTAAGATTATGCAAATGTTTTTGCTATGTATACCCCCTTTTTCTCATGTAAAGCGCCATGGAATAAAAGGTGTTTTAATAATAAATAATAATAATATGTATGGAAAAAGCTATTAATAAAAAGTATATTGGAAAGTTTAAATATGATACACTATTATCAGCAATAGTTTTCATGAATGTGTATTTTTTAAAAATGTAACTATGGACTAGATTATCTGTATTTGAAAGTAATCATAACTTGTTAAATAATAGATAATTAATCTATTCAGTGCATAATTTTAATCTTATTCTGCTTCACAGATCATATTTTTCCTATTGTTCTATTTAGACGCCTCTCTACTGTTTAATGGACTGACCTTTGCGTCACTTCATCTGTATTAAGATTCATTCTTATATAAATTTTTTTTAAATAGACATAAAATCTTTTGCAAAATCTCTTTATTTCCTTTCCTTCTAATTCAGAAAATATAATGAATACAATACTGGGGCCTTTTGAAAAGACCAGACATGGATGGCCAAATTACACTTAAAGATGCCACTAGCAGAATATTACATTACAATTTATCTGATATCAATAAGCAGACAAAGATGTTAATAACTTGAACAAAGATATCAATGGAAATTTCATTGCATTAAATATTTCTTTCAATATCTAATATTCTATTGAGATTTAGTAAAAGTCTGGGTACCAGCTCTGTTTTTTAATTTAATGGAAGTCAAAAAATGTTATGAACGATATAATTTTCATACAGCTGTTTGCAACACCTTGAGTTTAGGAGAACCCATGAAAAGTTAGATTAACATTTTAACCCTTTCCCAACGCATCCAATTTTTGTTTTTGCGTTTTTGTATTTTCCTCCCCTTCTTCTGAGTGCCATAACTTTTTTATTTTTCTGTCTGTATACACGTACAAGGGGTTGTTGTTTGTGGAACAAGTTGTACTTTTGATTGACACCATTTATTTTACCACATAATGTAAGAGAAAACGGGGAAAAAAAATCCAAATTTGGAGAAATTGTGAAAAAAACACAATTCTGACTGTTTTTTGGTAATTGTTTTTATGAAGTATATTTTATGGTAAAAATTACCTAACAATATGATTCTGTTCATTAGTGTGGTTGCAGTGATATCAAACATGTCAATTTTTTTTTATTATTTTAGTGATAAAAAAAATCAGAAATTAAAAAAAAAATGTTGGGGTTGGGTCATTTTTTGAAACCCATATCTTTTTCTTTTTTTCAGTCGATGGTCATTTTTTGCGGCGTAAGACAGGTTTTTTATTTATACCATTTTATGATAGATATGACATTTTCATCACCTGTTACAGTATTTTTTGTGGTATATCAGCATTCATAAAAACGTAATTTTGGTGGATTCGATTTTTTTCAGTATTGTTAATGCCGCTGTCAGAGTTTCACAGTGGCATTTAACATGTTAACAATTGTGGGCGGTGCTTCTCTATTCCTGCTATTGTAAGAGGCAGGTCCAGGCTGCAACATACAGCCATGATGTGCTGGGTATGGGGCTAGCTCATCCCGTGAGCCCATTCCATATACCCACTATCGAATTTTTCCATACATTTATGGCAGATGTCAGTGAAGGGTTAAACACCCATATACTTGTTTCAAAAGAAACTAACTTGCAACTTGTCTGTGTTATTTATATAGCTGTTATACAATCTAAATGTGGTTTATAGCAACTTTTAATAAGCCATCTACAGCTGTCTTTGCACTAGTGACTCTGCTTATCAGGTTCCTGGGAAGGCTTTGTTCTTCACCCTTTTACATCTAAATGTGGATCTGGCCATTGCTGCAAAGTTCCTTTGGTTGTATCCACGAGGATACCTGGCTGGGTAGACAATAAGCCAGGTGAAGGATATAGGAATGGTAACAATGAGAAAATAAACAAGCAGGAACAAAGTCAAGAGGAAAGCTGGGATCAAACTTCATATAGAAAGAAAATCAGCAGGCAAGAGAGGGGTTAAGACAATCCAAAGTTAAGTCCAAGTAGCAATCTAGTTTAGACAGTATAACAATAGTAAATGTAGAGGCATATCTACGGGGTGCAGGCAGGGCATCTGCCCTGGGCATAGCCAGCAGGGGGCCGCTGTCGGGCCGCGGTCCAAAGTATCTCCCCGGTGTCTGCATTTTGCCATGCCATGGACTGGGAGTCGGTCGTTCTCTGAGCCGGCTCCCAGTGACGAATTGTACTTGCCTTGTCTTTCAGACATGAATACAATTGATGCTCTGACCACCAGGTCAGAGTGACATCAGCAGAGTGAACAGGTCATGCAATCACGCTGCTGACGTCATTCACAAGCACTGCAGACAGAGGCATGCAGAGCTGAAGACACCAAAGATTCAGTGTAATGAGGGGTGATTTAGAATGGAGGTATTCAATGTGTGGGGGGGGTATTTAGTGTGTGGGGGTGATTCAGGATGGGGTATTTAGTGTGTGGGGATATTTTGGTTGGGGATATTCAGGGTGTGGGCCTGATTTAGAAAGGGGATATTTAGTTTGTGGAGGTGATTTAGGATGGGGGTATTTAGAGTGTGGGGGTAATTTAGGATGTGGGTATTTAGTGTGTGGGAGTGATTTAGGATGGGGTATTTAGTGTGTGGGGGAGATTTAGGATGGGGTGTTTAGTGTGGGGGGTATTCAGTGTGTAGGAGGAGAGTTAGTATGGGGGTATTTAGTGTGTGGGGATATTTAGTGTGTGAGGGGAGATTTAGGATGGGGATATTCAGTGTGTGGTGGGTATTTAGTGTGTGGTGGTGATTTAGGATGGGGATATTCAGTGTGTGGGAGAGATTTAGGATGGGGGTATTTAGTGTGTGGGGAGATTTAGGATGGGGATATTTAGTGTAACGGGGAGGGGTTTGGAAACTTAGTGTAACGGGGCAGATTTGAGGACACAAGTTTGGGGAGCAAGGAAGGGACAGGTGCAGACACAATAAGGAGAGCGAGATAAATTTGAAGACACTGTATGAGGAGCAAAGGGAGAGATGGGAGGCATGTATGGGGAAACAGTATGGGGGATGGGTGCAGACGCAATATCGTGAGTGGGCGATGGGTGTGGACACAGTATGGTGAGTGGGGGATAAGTGCTGACACAGTATGGAGAGTGAGGGGTTGAGTGCAGACACAATATGATGAGTGGGGGGATGGTGCTGACACAGTATGGTGAGTGGGGGGCGCAGGCACAGTAGGAGGAGCGAGGGGGGAATGTATGAAGGGGATGGATGCAGACACAGTATGGTGAGTGGAGGGATGGGTACAGACAGTATAAGTAGCGAGGGGAAAAATGTATGTGTACACAGTATGAGGAGCGAGGGTGATGGGATGTGTGAGGAGGCAGTATGGAGAGCGAGGGGGTAAATATGAGAAAACAGTATGGTTAGCAGGAGGGATGTGAGAGGAGACTGTATGAGGAGGGAGGGGAAACATGTGAGGAGACTATTGAGGGGAATAGTATGAAAAGACAATATTGGGGAGAAAAGTGTGAGTGGGCACAGAATAGAGACTGAGTAGTGTGGAGGGGGGTAGCATAGGGAAACAGTGTAAGGGCACAGCCAGGATGGGGAGTATGCCAAGGAGGAGGAGTGTGATGAGGGGGCACAGAATAGAGACAGGGCCCTATAGGGGGATACAGTATGAGAGGACAATGTGAAGTATGGAAAGGAAAGAGCAGTGTGGATGACATGTACCAAAAGAGGGAGCATTTGGGGGTCACATTTTGTGCAGGGAATATAGTGAGTGGTAATTATTTATTCAGGGGTGCAGCGTAGGGTAGATATTTTTATTCAGAAGCATTATAATGACGCTATTATCTTTAAGGACATCATGTGCTGCACTAGACCAGAGAAGATGGAAGTCTGCAGATATGAGCTGTGGCTATGAAAAGTTATCAATGGGTCTGGACAAGATGAAGAGGAAAAGAAATAGAATGACTCTAGTCAAAGACAACGTCATCTATAAGATTCTTGGATATAGACTTTTTTCGTGAAATTTACTAATTCCCATATTTTTATTTATGTTAGGAGCATTAAAGGGGTTGCCCAAGTTTGTGATGTGTCTGCAGTCATTCTATGTGACTGCAGACTTCTGAATTCTCATAGTGCGCACTGCATACTGTCACGATTCTGTGGTGCAAGCAATTTGCATACATTTAATGTGCCAACTAGACATGCGTGTCCTCGCTCAATGAAAATGTCTTGTCGGAATGTGGCCAGAAGTATACAAATCGCATACTTGTGCTCACATGACCGTCCACTCTTGCCACCAACACGGGAGAATCCTAAAAGTGTGATGTGCATGCGCTGTTAGAATTCAGAAGCCTGCAGTCACCTAGAGTGACTTCAGACTTTCATCTCAAACCTGGACAAGCCCTTTAATTATAAAATGAAGCCCTGTAGCATGCCAATACTGACACAATATAATAAACTCACTGTCAAGATTCCTCTCTGCTTGCTGGTTCCAGCAGTCATCACATGGCCACTTCACTCATATGCATACTTACAGTGATGTGACAAATAGCTTCTCTTCCTGCTTCTCTCAGTTTTTTATTGAACATTGAATTAGGGAAAGTAGCTTGTTGGCACGTGACTAAGTGTGCAAATCGTATATGTACTTGGGCAAGGGGGGTGGCGCCAAACCGTATTCTTGCCAAAAAAACTAGATACATCTCTGAGTTAATGAACTGGTTAAGATTAAAGAACAAGTGAACAGGAATCTAGCACTAGGAATAGAACCAGAGGCGGACACTGACAGCTTGGGGCAACGGTGCAGGAAATGTGTCTGGGCCCCCTCTTTTCATGGCGACAAAGCTACAAATATATATATATATATATATATATATATATCTATATATACATATATATATATATATACTGCTCAAAAAAATAAAGGGAACACTTAAACAATACAATGTAACTCCAAGTCAATAAAACTTCTGTGAAATCTACCTGTCCAGTTATGAAGCAACACTGATTGTGAATCAATTTTTCCTGCTGATGTACAAATGGAAGAGACAACTATTAGCAAGATACCAACTATAAAGGAGTGGCTCTACATGTGGTGACA
This sequence comes from Phyllobates terribilis, assembly GCF_046119375.1. Lineage (NCBI taxonomy): Eukaryota > Metazoa > Chordata > Amphibia > Anura > Dendrobatidae > Phyllobates > Phyllobates terribilis. The sequence goes on from NW_027362761.1 coordinate 846,655,404, forward strand.
ACAGACCATTTCTATGTTCCCATCCCATTTTTGGCTGTTGTTTTGGTCACTTTTTCATTCTGGCATTGCTCTCACCCCTAGAGGTACAATGGCATGAGGTGGTGTCTACAGTACAACCCACAGAAGTTTCTCAGGTAGTGCAGTTCATCCAGGATGGCACATCAATGCAAGCTGGGGCAAGAAGGGTAGCTGTGTCTGTCAGCACAGTATCCAGAGCATGGAGCAGATACCAGAGGATGTGGAGGGAGTCATAGGAGGGCAACAACCCAGCAGCAGGACCGTTACCTCCTCCTTTGTGCAAGGAGGAACAGGAGGAGCACTGCCAGAGCCCTGCAAAAAGGGCTCCAGCAGGCCACAAATGTGCATGTGTCTGCACAAACGGTTAGAAACCGACTCCATGAGGGTGGTATGAGGGACCGACGTCCACAGATGGGGGTTGTGCTCACAGCCCAACACTGTGCAGGACTCTTGGCATTTGCCACAGAACACAAGGAAAGGCAAAGTCACCACTGGCACCCTGTGCTCTTCACAGATGAAAGCAGGTTCACACTGAGCACATGTGACAGACGTGACAGAGTCTGGAGACGCCGTGGAGAGCGATCTGCTGCCTGCAACATCCTTCAGCATGACCGGTTTGGCAGTGGGTCAGTAATGGTGTGGGGTGGCATTTCTTTGGAGGGCTGCACAGCCCTCCATGTGCTCACCAGAGGTAGCCTGACTGCCAGTAGGTACCAAGAAGAGATCCTCAGACCCCTTGTGAGACCATATGCTGGTGAGGTTGGATCTGGGTTCCAATGCCAGACCCTCATGAGGGTGGAGTGTGTCAGCAGTTCCTGCAAGATGAAGGCATTGAAGCTATGGACTGGCCCGCCCATTCCCCAGACCTGAATCTGATTGAGCACATCTGGGACATCAAGTCTCACTCCATCCACCAACGTCACGTTGCACCACAGACTGTCCAGGAGTTGGCGGATGCTTTAGTCCAGGTCTGGGAGGAGATCCCACAGGAGACCATCTGCAAACTCATCAGGAGCATGCCCAGGCGTTATAGGGAGGGCATACAGGCATGTGGAGGCCAAAAACAATACGGAGCCTCATTTTGACTTGTTTTAAGGACATTACATCAAAGTTGGATCAGCCTGTAGCGTGTTTTTCCTCTTTAATTTTGGGGGTGACTCCAAATCCAGGCCACCATTGGTTAATAAATTTGTTTTCCATTGATGATTTTTGTGTGATTTTGTTGTCGGCACATTCAACTTTGAACAGAGCAAAGTATTCAATGAGAATATTTCATTCAATCAGATCTAGGATGTGTTTTTTGAGTGTTCCCTTTATTTTTTTGAGCCTTGTATATATACAGTTAGGTCCATATATATATGGACAGAGACAACATTTTTCTAATTTTGGTTCTAGACATTACCACAATGAATTTTAAACAAAACAATTCAGATGCAGTTGAAGTTCATACTTTCAGCTTTCATTTGAGGGTATCCACATTAAAATTGGATGAAGGGTTTAGGAGTTTAAACTCATTAACATGTGCCACCCTATGGATGCGCCATTTCTGGGGCGGCTGACGGCTGGTGTTTCTAGCCTGGGAGGGGGCCAATATTCATGGCACCCTTCCTGGGCTATTAATATCAGCCCCCAGCTGTCTGCCTAGCCTTTGCTAGCTATTAAAATAGGGGGGACTCCACGTCATTTTTTTGGGGGGGTCCCCCATTTTAATAGCTAGTAAAGGCTAGGTATTCAGCTGGGGGCTGAAATTAGTAGCCTGGGAAGCTCCGTGGGTTTTACCCCCTTCCCAGGCTTCAAACATCTGCCCCAGCTGTCTGCTTAACCTTCGCTAGAGCCTAAAATTACGGGGAACCCCACGCCAATTTTTTTTTTAATAAATCCTTTATTTTAACACTTAATGACAAGTACAGTAATCAACACTGTCACTGTACTTATTATATATGTGACTGACATGTTTCTATGTATCTAATCTATGTGTGATGCTCTATTCTTTCTGTTGTAAATTGTCGGGTACCGCTGCTGAATCGCCGGCTTTTTTAAAGAGCATGAAAACACTATTATTTTTTTTAATAAATCCTTTAACACTAAATGACAAATACAGTAAGCAACACTGTCACTGTACTTCTTTTATATGTGACTGACATGTTTCTATCTATCTAATCTATGTGTGATGCTCTATTCTTTCTGTTGTAAATTGTCGGGTACCGGTGCATGCCACTGCTGAATTGCCGGCCGGCTTTTTTAAAGAGACGGTGCATGAAAACACTATTATTTTTTTAATAAATCCTTTAACACTAAATGACAAGTACAGTAAGCTGAGTGCTGCCATCCAGCTTGTCATCTTTCAGAGACACTGCAGAGCGCAGGCATTATGGGAAATTCCAATTCCGGTGTTCGATATTCTAAAAGTATCAGAACTCCGATACCACGAATATCGGTCGATACCCGATATTTCAGTATCGGAATGCTCAACACTACTTAACACAATATCACGAACAGGTACAAGATTTTGGGGGCAATTGCATATTGAGTGGACTCAGGAACTGTGCTCTGTCTCCACTGGTGGCAGATACAGACTATATGTAATAGCAGAGCTCCTGCCACTGCTGTTAACCATTTAAACTCTACTGTCATTATCTGACAGCAGCATTTAAATGAACAGCACTCGTACTGGCTCCCTCCAGCATTCCATGACTTGATCGTGGGTCACTGATGGGTTACTATGATAGCTGGGGCATGCTGAAGGCCTCTTTCTTGGTCATCCTCTGATGATTAACTATATGCTGAGCTTCAAAGGAGACTGAAATTTCCAAGACATACTGCAATATTTTATATGTATATGTACACTGCTCAAAAAAATAAAGGGAACACTCAAATAACACATCCTAGATCTTAATGAAATATTCTCATTGAATACTTTGTTCTGTACAAAGTTGTATGTGCTGACAACAAAATCATACAATAATCATCAAAGGAAATCAAATTTATTAACCAATGGAGGCCTGGATTTGGAGTCACCCCAAAAATTAAATTGGAAAAACACACTACAGGCTGATCCAACTTTGATTTAATGTCCTTAAAACAAGTCAAAATGAGTCTCAGTATTGGGTGTGGCCTCCACGTGCCTATATCACCTCCCTACAATGCCTGGGCATGCTCCTGATCAGGTTGCGGATGGTCTCCTATGGGAACTCCTCCCAGACCTGGGCTAATGCATCCACCAACTCCTGGACAGTCTGTGGTGCAATGTGACTTTGGTGGATGGAGCGAGACATGATGTCCCAGATGTGCTCAATTGGATTCAGGTTTTGGGAACGGGCGGGCCAGTCCATAGCTTTAATGCCTTCATCTTGCAGGAACTGCTGACACACTCCAGCCACATGAGGTCTGGCATTGTCCTGCATTAGAGCACAAGGAGGGCTGTGCGGCCCTCCCAAGAAATGCCACCCCACACCATTACTGACCCACTGCCAAACCGGTCATGCTCAAGGATGTTGCAGGCAACAGATCGCTCTCCACGGCGTCTCCAGACTCTGTCACGTCTGTCACATGTGCTCAGTGTGAACCTCCTTTCATCTGTAAAGAGCACAGGGCGCCAGTGGCGAATTTGTCAATCCTTGTGTTCTGTGGCATTATATATATACAGTGAAGGAAATAATTATTTGATCCCTTGCTGTTTTTGTAAGTTTGCCCACTGACAAAGACAGGAACAGTTTATAATTTTAAGGGTAGGTTAATTTTATCATTGATAGAATATCCCAAAAAATCAAGAAAATCACATTGTATAAATTAGATAAATGTTTTTGCATTTTTCAGTGATAAATAAGTATTTGATCCCCTACAAACCATTATGAGTTCTGGCTCCCACAGACCAGTTAGACCCTCCTAATCAACTCGTTACCTGCATTAAAGACAGCTGTATTGCATAGTCACCTGTATAAAAGACTTCTGTCCACAGACTCAATTAATCAGTCAAACTCTAACCTCTACAACATGGGAAAGACCAAGGAGCTTACTAAGGATGTCAGGGAAAAGATCATAGACCTACACAAAGCTGGAATGGGCTACAAAATCATAAGTAAGACGCTGGGTGAGGAGACAACTGTTGGTGCAATAGTAAGAAAATGGAAGAAATACAAAATGACTGTCAATCGACATCGATCAGATGCACCATGCAAAATCTCACCTCGTGGGGTATCCTCGATCATGAGGAAGGTGAGCGATCAGCCAAAAACTACATGGGGGGAACTTGTTAATGATCTCATGGCAGCTGGGACCACAGTCACCAGAAAAAACATTGGTAATACATTACCCCTTAAAGGTTTAAAATCCTGCAGTGCCGGCAAGGACCCCCTTCTCAAGAAGGCACATGAGCAGACCCGTCTGAAGTTTGCCAATGAGCACCTGAATGATTCTGTGACTTATTGGGAGAAGGTGCTATGGTCAGATGAGATAAAAATTTAGCTCTTTGGCATTAACTCTACTCGCCGTGTTTGGAGGAAGAAGAAGAATGAGTACAACCCTAAGAACATCGCCCCAACCAGGGGAAACATTATAATTTGGGGGTGTTTTTCTGCAAAGGGGACAACTGCACCGTACTGAAGGGAAGATAGATGGGGTCATATATTGTGAGATTTTGGCCAACAACCTCCTTCACTCAGCAAGAGCATTGAAGATGGGTCGTGGCTGGGTCTTCCAGCAAGACAATGGCCCAAAACATACAGCCAAGGCAACAAAGGAGTGGCTCAAAAAGAAGCACAGTTAGGTCATTGAGTGGCCTAGCCAGTCCCCAGACCTTAATCACATAGAAAACTTATGGAGTGAGTTGAAGCTCCGAGCTGCCAAGCGAGAGCCTCAAAATCTTAATAATTTAGAGATGATCTGCAAAGAGGAGTGAACCAAAATTCCTCCTGACATGTGCACACACCTCATCATCAACTGCAAAGAACGTCTGACTGCTATGCTTGCTAACAAGGGTTTTACAACCAAGTATTAAGTGGTATATATTAAATCATATACTTATTTCTCATTGCAAAATGCAAAAACATTTATCTAATTTATACAATGTGATTTTCTTGATTTTTTTTTGGATAGACTGTCTCTCAATGTTAAAATTAACCTACCCTTAAAATTATAGACCGTTCATGACCTTGTCAGTGGGCAAACTTACAAAAACAGCAAGGGATCAAATAATTATTTCCTTCACTGTATATATATATATATATATATATATATATATATATATATATATATATATTTATAAATTGTATACATGTTCAAACCGCTACATTTTTCACCTATTAAAAATAAAGAAATTTTAAATTAAGAAAAAAATAAGAATTTTTGTATTACCGTGTCAATATTAGTTAACCTGATCAATAAACGTGAAGAAAAATCAAAATCAAAATGCCAGAATTGTGGTTTTTGGTCATCACTCCTCATTCTCTATGTCATATATATGGTGGCATGTAAATGTAAATATGAATATATATATATATACAGTACAGACCAAAAGTTTGGACACACCTTTTCATTTAAAGATTTTTCTGTATTTTCTTGACTATGAAAATTGTACATTCACACTGAAGACATCAAAACTATGAATTAACACATATGGAATTATATACTTAACAAAAAAGTGTGAAACAACTGAAAATATGTCTTATATTCTAGGTCCTTCAAAGTAGTCACTGTTATGATCTGCAACATAAACTAAGGAAAGAATGGGAAAAGCTGTCCCTACAGTAAGACTAAGCTGAATCCCTACGATGTAGGGGGCAGCCTGTTCCTTGTGGACAGACCCGCCTTCATCCTCGGCTAGTCTGAACGGAGACCTATAGAATAAAGGGAGGGGTCCCTAAAAGAACTAAGGACTGGGACAAAAATGGGACACCTCCTAACAGAAGTTGTTGCAGAGCAAAAAGACAAACTGACAAAAGTACTAGAGGTCCCAGAGGACCAAGCAAACTAGACAGAGATAGGCACCGAAGCACCTGGCTAGAGAGACAGGCAAAAAACACTGAAGTCCAGCAAAGCCAGAAGGGTGGAGCTGGAATTTATAGGCAGGTGGTCACGTGACCGCAAAACACAAGATAGCAAAAACTAACAGGAGGGTTCTAACAGTACCCCCTCTTCTATGAGGATCCTCCAGATCCTCCAGGCCCAGGCCTATCAGGAAACCTCCTGTGGAAAGCTTTAAGAAGCCTAGGAGCAGAGACATCATCCGTCCTTACCCAGGAGTTGTCTTCGGGACCGAAACCTTTACAGGAGAAAAGATACTGTAATTTCCCTCTATGCCATCTTGAATTCAAAATACGAGAAATTTCATATTCACCGTCTTCCACCACAGGAGGAACTGTGACAGTGGCGTCCCTATTAGAAACGTCAGCCTTTTTCAACAAGGAAACATGAAACACAGGATTAATCTTCCAGGAAGTAGGGACATCCAACCTGACAGCAGATGGGTTAACAACCTGAAGTACTTTAAATAGACCCACAAACTTAGGACCCAGTTTTTTAGAGGGAATCCTCAACCGCAAGTTCTTCGAGGACAACCAAACCATGTCACCCACAGTAAACCAAACCTCTTTACGTTTTCTGTCAAAATACTTCTTGCTAGCTTCTTGCAGGAGCAATGTACATTAGTCCAAACTCTCTCCAAATCACCGAAAAAATTCTCCTCCTCCGGCACCGCCAACCCCAATTTGGAGAACGAACCAAAAGACGGATGTCTCCCAGTGCAACAAAAAAAAGGAGAACATCCAGCAGAGGAGGATGTATGATTGTTAAGAGCAAATTCTGCGAGAGGCATAAACTCAGACCACACCTCTTGATTGTCTGCCACAAAGCAACGCAAAAACTGTTCAACATCCTGGTTCTTTCTTTCAGTCTGTCCATTAGACTCAGGATGATAACGAGACGAAAATGACAAATGAACTCCCAACCTGTCACAAAAAGCACGCCAAAAGTGAGCCACAAACTGAGGTCCTCTATCAGAAACAATATCCGTGGGAACGCCATGAAGCTTGACAATCTCCTTAACAAACGCCTTAGCGAGTGTCTTGGCGCAGGGCAACTTAATGAATGGAACCAAATGACACATCTTACTAAAACGGTCTACGACCACCCAGATGACAGTAAAACAATCGGACACAGGAAGATCAGTAATAAAATCCATTGTGAGATGCGCCCAAGGCGCACTGGGAACCTCCAGAGGGCAAAGCAACCCCGCAGCAGGATTATGTGAAGCCTTTGACCTAGCACACACAGTACACTGACGCACCCACTTGATGACTTCTTTCTGCCATCCAGGCCACCAAAAACTGCTACTGATAAGTCTCTTAGTCTCCAAAACTCCTGGATGACCTGCCAACCGAGACTCATAACACTCCACAAACAAATCTCTCCTAAAGGCTCTAGGCACGAACAACCTCCCATGGGGAGTGTTAGATGGAGCATCATCTTGAGCATTCAGAATCTCATTCTCCAAATCGGAGTCCAATGCCGCCACCACAACTCCTTTCTGCAAAATGCTCTCCTCCTCCTCGGCACCGACCGTAGGAGAGAAGTTGCGAGATAAAGCATCGGCTTTAACATTGTTAGTACCAGGGATATAGGTAACAGAAAAATGAAACCGAGAAAAAAAACGTGCCCAACTAGCTTGACGGGCATTCAAACGCTTGGCAGCATCCAGATAGATCAAATTCTTATGATCTGTGAAAACCTGAATAGGAAATCTAGCACCTTCCAAAAAATGACGCCAGTGTTCAAACGCAAGTTTAATAGCCAGCAACTCCCGATTTCCAACATCATAATTCAGTTCGGTTTCCGAAATTTTTTTCGAAAAGAAGGCACAAGGTTGTACTCCACCCTTATTCTCCTGAGACAAAACTGCTCCGACTCCCACCGATGAAGCATCGACCTCGACCAAAAAAGGTTTGGTCTCATCAGGCTGTATAAGGATAGGGGCAGAACTGAATCTCTCTTTGAGATACTCAAACGCTTCAATGGCTTCAGTTGTCCACTGGGTCGTATTCGCACTTTTCCTGGTGAGATCGGTTAGAGGTTTAACAATTACAGAAAAATTCTTAATGAATTTCCTGTAATAATTGGCAAAACCCAAAAACCTTTGTAGAGATTTCAAACCAATAGGCCTAGGCCATTCCTGCACAGCCGGAACCTTCACAGGGTCCATCTCAAAGCCCTCGCTGGAGACAATGTAGCCCAAAAAAACTAATTTTCTGCACAGCGAACTCACATTTCTCCAGCTTAGCAAAGAGTGAATTATCACTCAATAACTGCAAAACTTCACGTACACTCTGCCAATGGGACTCTAAATCTGGAGAATAAATCAAAATGTCATCCAAATGCACAACCACATTCTTACCAATCAAAGGTCTCAGGATGTCATTAATAAGGTTCTGAAAAAATGCAGGTGCATTGTTAAGACCGAAGATCATCACCAGATTCTCAAAATGACCTACCGGGGTGTTAAAAGCAGTTTTCCATTCATCACCCTCCTTCACAAGTAACAAATTGTATGCCCCTCGGAGATCAATTTTTGAGAACCACTTGGCTCCCACTAACTGGTTAAACAAGTCAGGAATTAACGGCAATGGGTAGGAATTGCGTATGGTAATCTTATTAATTTCACGATAATCCAGACATGGACGTAAACCGCCGTCCTTTTTTATAACAAAGAAGAATCCGACTGCCACAGGCGACTTAGAAGGTCTAATGTGACCAGCAGCCAGGCTAGTCTCTATGTACTCCTCCAAGGCCTTTCTTTCAGGGATAGTCAGATTAAACAAGTGACTTTTGGGAAGAGTAGCACCTGGAACAAACTCAATGGCGCAATCATAATCCTTATGAGGAGGTCAAACTTGCGACTCCTCCTCCGAAAAAACCCTCCAAAAATCTTGAATAGGTACTGGTAATTCCCCTTTTTCCACAGCCGCAATTCGACCATTACAACATTTATCATAGCTCTTCGGACTCCAAGACTTAATCACATTAGTAGACCAGTCCAACAAAGGATTGTGGAGTTTTAACAAAGGCAATTGTGTCACCCTGGCCTGGATGCCACAAAATGTAATAAAGCTGTGTCTGAGAGCAAGGGGGAGGTTCTCTAGTCAGGGGAACATTAGCATGCAGTACCTCCTGTCTCAGGCCTGTAGGGGGAGCAGGCTGCCCCTATAAAAGCTGGTACTGGGGGCAGGGTTAGAGAGAACGGGGTGACCTGTCTCAGTACTGAGACTTGTCCTGGAGCAGAGCAGGGACAGAAAATTGTATTGCACCTAAGAGGAAGTGTGGCAGGAGGAGAGCCACAAGCCAGAGACAAGTGGCGAAGTGAGCCTGTCTTGGCAGACAAAGAACTCAATTGACCAGACTTTGGTGTCTGAGGCTGGGAGGATTCCACATCCTACAGCAGATAACCAGTCCGCAGGGGACTGTATATTCCTTGGCCTAAGAAGCCTGGAGGCTCTGCCACAACAGAAGGGACCAGTAAAGCCGTACCAGGCAGGGAGCAGGCAGGAACCCACGTCGCAGGCCATACAGGCGAGAGTACAAGGAAAGCTCGGAAACGTGGGCTGTTACCCTATATGGAGGAGATTGCCAGAAGGAGCACAGAAAGCACGGTAAGCCTACACCCTCACCCTGACCAGGGCCAATTTCCCCATTGCTCTCAGACATCCAGGTCCCCTCCTAGCTGGGACTGTTTATGGGTCAGTTTACCTGTTTTAGTAAAGGCCCTGGACTGCAACCTGTTGTCTGTGTGCTCCTTCGCGCCTCCAGCACTACCGGTACTGGGACTCTCACCACCATCACTCCCACCATCCATTATAATGCCCTGGGGCCGCACTCTTCCCGTGGGGAGTCACACTACCCTAGCTGCACACCTCATCAGCCCCAGCGGTCTGCATGCAGCGGCGGTTCCTAATAACCGCAGTCCACGGGTGGCGTAGTCGGACATAATCATCAGCGCATAACGGACTACCACTGACCTGACCACCCTGAGCCACGGAACGGGGTTGCCACTACTACTCCCATCGTTCCCCTACTGCCTGGATCCGAGTGCCCCACGGCCCAGGGGGCGAGTCACAATCCTAGAACAACTGGAGAAGGCAAATTATCCAAAACAACCAAGTCCAAAATTTCTTGGTGAACACCATTGATAGTGAGAGGAATTGCAGCAGTCTTGTGAGTAATACATTTCAAAGGAGTGTTATCAATTGCAACCACAGAAATAGGAGATGACAAAGGTTGGAATTTCAATTTAAGTTTTTCCAAATACCCTTTATCAATCACATTAAGTGCTGAAGCACAATCCACAGATACCTGAAATTCAATCAAATCTCCCTGCAGAGTAGTACACCCAGAAAGGAACACTCCTGCAGAGCGTAAACAAGCTATACGGGCGTAACTGACCTTTTTTTTTTACTTACTTAAACGACGCTCACAATACTTAATCAAATGATCAGCTTTACCACAATAAAGACACAAACCTTCAGCGAATCTCCGATCTCTTTCTTGAGAGCGGAGTGACATCGCCCCAACCTCCATTGGTTCTCCGCTGGCAGAGCATATTTTCTGGAAACTAGGACCTGAAGTTACAGGAGTTTTTACATCATTGACTCTGGACCTTATTCTCCTGTCCACACAAACAGCTAACTGCATAGCTTCCTGCAGAGTCTCAGGTGCAGGGAATGCAATTAGCAAATCCTTAACCCTTTCACTCTGACCAGCAAGAAATAAACTTTCCAGTGCCGAATCATTCCACTTAACTTCTGAAGCCCATCTCCTGAATTGTGTGAAATAATTTTCAACATCATCAGACCCCTGATTGAAACGTCTAAGTTCTGTTTCAGCAGATGAGATTCGATCAAGATCGTGATATAATAGCCCCATAGCAGAAAAAAATTCCTCAACAGAACTTAAACACGGATCATTAGGTTGGAGAGAAAAGGCGCACCCCTGTGGTTCTTTGCGCAAAAGTGACATAATAAAACCAATGCGCTGTGATTCATTCCCAAAGGACCTCGGTCTCAAACGAAAATATAACAATCAAGCATTTTTAAAGGAAAAAAAATCTTGCTGTTTACCATAAAAAATATCAGGCAGTCCTACCTTGGATTTGACAAAATGCGCTCCAGGACAGCTACTCACGTGTTGCTGAAGCTCGGCCACCTCCAGAAACAATCCCTGCAGGCGTTGAGCCAACTCCAGAACGGAAACCATACTGATCCCCGAATTTCTTTCCTTTTATTTATTTATTTTTTTTGGGCTGGACTTACTGTTATGATCTGCAACGTAAACTAAGGAAAGTTTAGCTGAAAGACTAAGCTGAATCCTTACGATGTAGTGGGCAGCCTGTTCCTTGTGAACAGACCCGCCTTCATCCTTGGCTAGTCTGAACGGAGACCTATAGAATAAAAGGGAGGGGTCCATAAAAGAACTAACGACTGGGACAAAAATAGGACACCTCCTAACAGAAGTTGTTGCAGAGCAAAAAGACAAACTGACAAAAACTACTAGAGGTCCCAGAGGACCAAGCAAACTAGACAGAGATAGGCACCGAAGCACCTGGCTAGAGAGACAGGCAAAAATCACTGAAGTCCAGCAAAGCCAGAAGGGCAGAGCTGGAATATATAGGCAGCTGGTCACGTGACCGCAAAACACAAGATAGCAAAAACTAACAGGAGGGTTCTAACAGCCACCTTTTGCTTTAATGACTGCTTTGCACACTCTTGCCATTCTCTTGATGAGCTTCATGAGGTAGTCACCGGAAATGGACTTCCAACAATCTTGAAGGAGTTCCCAGAGATGCTTAGCACTTGTTGGCCCTTTTGCCTTCACTCTGCGGTCCAGCTCACCCCAAACCATCTCGATTGGGTTCAGGTTTGGTGACTGTGGAGGCCAGGTCATCTGGCATAGCACCCCATCACTCACCCTCTTGGTCAAATAGCCCTTACATAGCCTGGAGGTGTGTTTTGGGTCATTGTCCTGTTGAAAAATAAATGATGGTCCAATTAAACGCAAACCGGATGGAATAGCATGCCGCTGCAAGATGCTGGTTCAGTATGCCTTCAATTTTGAATAAATCCCCAACAGTGTCACCAGCAAAGCACCCCCACACCATCACACCTCCTCCTCCATGCTTCACGGTGGGAGCCAGGCATGTGGAGTTCATCCATTCACCTTTTCTGCATCGCACAAAGACATGGTGGTTGGAACCAAAGATCTCAAATTTGGACTCATCAGAACAAAGCACAGATTTCCACTGGTCTAATGTCCATTCCTTGTGTTCTTTAGCCCAAACAAGTCTCTTCTGCTTGTTGCCTGTCCTTAGCAGTCTATTCCTAGCAGTTATTTTACCATGAAGGCCTGCTGCACAAAGTCTCATCTTAACAGTAGTTATAGAGATGTGTCCGCTGCTAGAACTCTGTGTGGCATTGACCTGGTCTCTAATCTGAGCTGCTGTTAACTTGCGATTTCTGAGGCTGGTGACTCGGATAAACTTATCCTCAGAAGCAGAGGTGACTCTTGATCTTCCTTTTCTGGGGCGGTCCTCATGTGAGCCAGTTTCTTTGTAGCGCTTGATGGTTTTTGCAACTGCACTTGGGGACACTTTCAAATTTTGCCCAATTTTTCGTACTGACTGATCTTCATTTCTTAAAGTAATGATGGCCACTCGTTTTTCTTTACTTAGCTGCTTTTTTCTTGCCATAATACAAATTCTAACAGTCTATTCAGTAGGACTATCAGCTGTGTATCCACCTGACTTCTGCACAACACAACTGATGGTCCCAACCCCATTTATAAGGCAAGAAATCCCACTTATTAAACCTGACAGGGGACACCTGTGAAGTGAAAACCATTTCTGGTGACTACCTCTTGAAGCTCATCAAGAGAATGCCAAGAGTGTGCAAAGCAGTCATCAAAGCAAAAGGTGGCTACTTTGAATAACCAAGAATATAAGACATATTTTAAGTTGTTTCACACTTTTTTGTTAAGTATATAATTCCACATGTGTTAATTCATAGTTTTGATGCCTTCAGTGTGAATGTACAATTTTCATAGTGATGAAAATGCAGAAAAATCTTTAAATGAGAAGCTGTGTCCAAACTTTAGGTCTGTACTGTACATGATAGCGGGCCATTGATGGGAAGGCATGACAACTTGGGTTCTGCAGGAGACCCCTGTGGTTGTCATAGCCGATCTGTTATGAGCGCCGCCCAGCGGTCAGTGCCCGCAACAGATGAGCACTTTTGTTACACATAGCAGGAGTGGAGCCCTCCTATGTGGATAATTGCAGCTTCTAGTCTCCCATGGAGACTATTGAAGCATGTGTAAAGTAAACAAAATGAAAAAAATAATATACAAAAAAAAATAATAGTTCAAATCACCCCCCTTTTGCCCCATTCAAAATAAAACAAAAATATTGAAAAATATACATTTGGTATCGCCGCATTCATTATCGCCTGATCTATCATTATGAAAAAAGAATTTATCCAATCGGTAAATGGCATTACGAGAAAAAAATCAAACAGCCAGAATTACGTTTTTTTTGGTCGCCTTAACTTTGCATTAAATGCAATAACGGGCGATCAATGCATCCTATGCACCCAAAAATGGTATCAATAAAAACATCAGCTCACGTGCACAAAAAATAAGCCTTCACCCAGCCCCAGATCCCAAAAAATAAAAACCCTACGGGTCTCGGAAAATGGCCTCATTTTTTTTTTTAAAAACTCTGAATTTTTTTCCATAACTTAAATAAAAACCTATACATGTTTGGTATCTACGAAATCATAATGATCTGGAGAATTATAATAACAGATCAGTTTTAGGATTTAGTTAAAAAAAAAAACAATTGTGGAATTGCATTTTACTTGCAATTTCACTGCACTTGGATTTTTTTTCCTGTTTTCCAGTTGTCAATATGGTAAAACCAATGGTATAATTGAAAAGTACAACTTGTCTTGCAAAAAATAAGCCATGACATGGACATATTGACAAAAAAATAAAAAAGTTATGGTCTGGGAAGAAGGGGAGCAAAAAACAAACATGCAAAAACGATAAAACCGAAGGTGGTAAAGGGGTTAAAAGAAAAAAAAATCTATACAAATTTGGTATTGGCATAATCGTACTTACTTGCCGAACCATAATTCAGAGTCCTTTTTTACCATAGAATATATGCCCTTAAAGCGCACCTTTCAGCAAGATTTTGCTCAGTAAACTACATACATGGTCAGGTGGGTGAAATTACACTGATTAAATTTATACCTTGGTTTATGAAATCCATCCTGTGGTTCTTGTGTAATCTTTACTTCCAGCTTGGAGATAATGATATGCTCTTGCTTTGGAGCAGGACTGTGGGGTGGTCTCTATTTGGTGCTCTGCTTGCTTATTCAGCTATATGCTTTCATGATAGCTCACTTATCTTTCAGTGACCTGCCTCCTATTTTACCTAGCCTCGCAATACTAGATGCACTATGTAAACTAGAAGGCAGGTCAGTGAAGGCACAGTGAGCTGTCATAAGAGCATTCAGATGAATATGTAAGCAGAGCACCAGATAGACACCCCACACACAGGCCTACCCCTGAGCACAAGCATATCATTATCTCCAAGCTGAAAGTAAAGATAGCACAAGAACCACAGGATAGATTTCATCAACAAAGGTATCTTTTTAATCTGTGTAAGGTCGCCCACCTGACAGTGTATGCAGCTTACTGAGCACAATCCTGCTGACAGGTGCGCTTTAAAACAAACCTCAAAAAACTTAGCGGAATTGACATTTTTCACCACTTTAACACACTTAGAATTTTTTTTCCCACGTATCAGTATAGTAAATGTTAAAATGAAAGGTGTAATTTCAAACTTCAACTCATCCTGCAAAAACTAGCTCTCTTACGGCGATATTGATGGAAAAATAAAAAAGGTATAAAATAAGGGGCAGAAAACAAGCTCCAAAAAACTAAAATTGTTTATGTAGGGAATGGGTTAAAAATTCCTGGCACATAAAGAGTAGTCATAGTCTAAATAAAATTATTTATAGGGGTATTTCTAATTAATACATTCATAAGATATCCATCTGTAAGACCTGCATAGATCTCCGAGACATAAGTCACCTGACACTTGTGCTGCCTATTTTTAATAGAAATGGATAGGGTGAGATGGCCACATGTGCACCCACCTTTATTTTTATTCTTCACCCGTATGTGTCATAGAGAGGCTGCCACTTAATTTGGGAAAATGAATGTAGCATTCCAAAGGTGAAATTTCATACCTATTGGATATTTATGGCATATAACATAATTATGCTATAAATGTTTACTTCCTCTTCAATAAACAATAGGGAGTCTATTTTTAGAAGAATTCCTAAATTTGGGTATTTCTATGAATTTTCTTACCTGTAATACAGCATTTGCGCCATCAGATGGAAGCTTCAGACAAAAGTGTAGTTGAGTAGTTTTTTTTCCTAGTAGTGATGCTTATAGCTTGTTGTATTCGATGAATATGAGTTCCTGGCCTGAAGGATATTATAATGGCAATGTTGTTCAAATATATCCAAGTAGTAGGATAATTTTGTTTGAAAACAGAATGGAATATCCAAAAGCTTTGAATTAATTTGGGCTAAACAAAACTCAAGAAAAAAAAACTGAGCAAATGCCCTATAGTAGTTAAATATGTAAATTGTAATAGTGCATGTAACTAACATTGGGTACTCAGTTAACACTATTCTAATTAAAAAAGCGTGAAAGCAATCTCTTAACATAGAGAAGGACAGAGAAGGACACAGGCCTGATTTTGGATGATACAGGTGGCTTGCATGAATGTCTGGGTCGGCCTCCACCGAGCCGGGGCGTAATGGCGACAAACTGTCACAGTAGTCTCGCCGGCTGGCAGCCCATCCTCAGCAGAATAAAAAGGGGAAAATTGTGGAAGGGATGCAGGATCAGCCCATCTTAATAAGCAATGTCCAGACCAAAAGTGCAACAGGAAAAAACTTGCATTTACTGTAGCAGTTGATGATGATTACTGCTCTCCACAGATTCATTACACTGAGCCAACAGCCCCTCTTGGTGTGATGAAACCAGCTCTTTTCCGCCAATGTGTAACAGCTCTCCTCAATCCCATTGCATATAGCACTATACGTACACTAAAACTTCTCCTCTCTGCCTGGACCTTGGCGTTCAAGGCACCTCATGCTTAACAGGAAAATACCAAAGACAGAAACATAATAAGCAAATACCCTGCAATAACAAAATAAACAGAAATAGTGTATGAAAATAATATAGGGTACTTAGTTAACAAAATTTAGATCAAAATAATGCAAAAGCCATCCCACCACGTCACGGTGACTCTCTTAGGGACAGTCCTAACTCGAGTATTTAAAACCTTACCGTTTGCAGGGTATTTGCTTATTATGTTTGTGTCATTGTTTTTTTCTGTTAAGTGGCCAGGTGTGAACATGCACTTACATGCTGCATGCACACTAATTTGTATCCCAGTTCAGATTTCTAGTTTTTTTTTAGCTAGTGTGCATCTTGTGCATATAAAGGTGTGGTCTCCATTTTCCTTGAGCTGGAAACTCCATTCATCTAGTTCCCCATGACTGTGTATCTACTATCCGGGCTCAGTCTTTGTCAGCCCTTATGCACATGCATGTCACTTGACAAACAGTAAGGTTTTAAATATTAGAGTTAGGACTGTCCCTAAGAGAGTCACCGTGACGTGGTCGGATGGCTTTTGCATTATTTTGATCTAAGTACCCTATATTATTTTCATGCACTATTGCTGTTTATTTATTTATTGCAGGATATTTGCTTCTTATGTTTCTGTCTTAGTTTTTTTTTCTGTTTAGTAGCCAGGTGTGAACATGCACTTACATACTGCATACATGCCAATTTATATGCTAGTTCAGATTTCTAGGGTTTTTTTAACATGAAAATACCTCAGCTCTCTTCCAACTGCTGACAACTAAGGATCATATCAAGAAATCTCTCAACTGATCGATAACTGTCATCTTGCAGTTGGGCACTTTTTAAACGGTGCAAGACACTATGTCCCATGCGGCTGCACAGATTTTGATTTTGTCCCGACAACGACCTCAGCAAAGGCACTGGCTGGCCTCCTTGATCTCCAGCACCACTCAATCCCAGGGAGGTAGGGTTGCTTCTCCTGAGCTTTGTAGTTTTCCTGCAGGGGCTACTAACCCACCTGACATCACAATACCCCTGACACTTATTACATGTGTGTGCGTAAAAATGGCTATCATTGCAGGGCGCCACATGAAGACTATTTGATAAATCTGTTTTTTAACATGTTTTTCTGAATTTGAAAGTCATTTAAAGGATAGGGGATAACTTACTGATCACTGGAGGTTTAACCATTTGGTCCACCAGCAGAGCCTTGTCTACATGGAGAAGAGGTTGATTTTACATATGTCGATTTGTAACAGTGGTGGACAATAGCTATCGCATTCCTACCCCTGAAAACACCAATTGCATTATGTGAATAGTGAATATATATATACACACTGTGTGCAGAATTATTAGGCAAATGAGTATTTTTATCACATGATTATTTTTTATACATGTTGTCCTACTCCAAGCTGCATAGGCTTGAGAGCCAACTACCAATTAAGTAAATCTGGTGATGTGCATCTCTGTAATGAGGAGGGGTGTTGACTAATGACATCAACACCCTATATAAGGTGTGCTTAATTATAAGGCAACTTCCTTTCCTTTAGCAAAATGGGTCAGAAGAGAGATTTGACGGGCTCTGAAAAGTCCAAAATTGTGAGATGTCTTGTAGAGGGATGCAGCAGTCTTGAAATTTCCAAACTTTTGAAGCGTGATCACCGAACAATCAAGCGTTTCATGGCAAATAGCCAACCGGGTCGCAAAAAGCGTGTTGGCCAAAAAAGGCGCAAAATAACTGCCCATGAATTGAGGAAAATCAAGCGTGAAGCTGCCAAGATGCCATTCGCCACCAGCTTTGCCATATTTCAGAGCTGCAATGTTACTGGAGTATCAAAAAGTACAAGGTGTGCGATACTCAGGGACATGGCCAAGGTAAGGAAGGCTGAAAAGCGACCACCTTTGAACAAAAAACATAAGATAAAATGTCAAGAGTGGGCCAAGAAATATCTTAAGACTGATTTTTCAAAGGCTTTATGGACTGATGAAAAGAGAGTGACTCTTGATGGGCCAGATGGATGGGCCAGAGGCTGAATCAGTAAAGGGCAGAGAGCTCCACTCTGACTCAGACGCCAGCAAGGTGGAGGTGGGGTACTGGTATGGGCTGGTATCATCAAAGATGAACTTGTGGGACCTTTTCGGGTTGAGGATGGAGTGAAGCTCAACTCCCAGACCTACTGCCAGTTTCTGGAAGACAACTTCTTCAAGCAGTGGAACAGGAAGAAGTCGGTATCGTTAAAAAAAAACATGATTTTCATGCAGGACAATGCTCCATCACATACATCCAGCTACTCCACAGCGTGGCTGGCCAGTAAAGGTCTAAAAGAAGAAAAAATAATGACATGGCCCCCTAGTTCACCTGATCTGAACCCCATAGAGAACCTGTGGTCCATCATAAAATGTGAGATCTACAGGGAGGGAAAACAGTACACCTCTAGGAACAGTGTCTGGGTGGCTGTGGTGGCTGCTGCACGCAATGTAGATCGAAAACAGATCAAGCAACTGAAAGAATCTATGGATGGAAGGCTGTTGAATGTCATCATAAAGAAAGATGGCTATATTGAACACTAATTTTTTGGCTTTTGTTTTTGCATGTCAGAAATGTTTATTTTTAAATTTTGTGCACTGATATTGGTTTACCTGGTGAAAACAAACAAGTGAGATGGGATTATATTTGGTTTTCATTAAGTTGCCTAATAATTCTGCACAGTAATAGTTACCTGCACAAACAGATATCCTCCTAAGATAGCCAAATCTAAAAAAAAAACACTCCAACTTCCAAAAATATTAAGCTTGTATATTTATGAGTCTTTTGGGTTGATTGAGAACAATAATCATCTAAAATACAACTTGCCTAATAATTCTGCACACAGTGTATATACATATATACACAGTATGTGTGTGTGTATATACAGTATATATATATATATAAATATATAGAGTACAGACCAAAAGTTTGGACACACCTTCTCATTTAAAGATTTTTCTGTATTTTCATTACTTTGAAAATTGTACATTCACACTGAAGCCATCAAAACTATGAATTAACACATGTGGAATTATATACTTAACAAAAAAGTGTGAAACAACTGAAAATATGTCTTAAATTCCAGGTTCTTCAAAGTAGCCACCTTTTGCTTTGATGACTGCTTTGCACACTCTTGGCATTCTCTTGATGAGCTTCAAGTGGTAGTCACCGGAAATGGTTTTCACTTCACAGGTGTGCCCTGTCATGTTTAATAAGTTGGATTTCTTGCCTTATAAATAGGTTTGGGACCATCAGTTGTGTTGTGCAGAAGTCTGGTGGATACACAGCTGATAGTCCTACTGAATAGACTGTTAGAATTTGTATTATGGCAAGAAAAAGCAGCTAAGTAAAGAAAAACGAGTGGCCATCATTACTTTAAGAAATGAAGGTCAGTCAGTCCGAAAAATTGGGCAAACTTTGAATGTGTCCCCAAGTGCAGTTGCAAAAGCCATCAAGCGCTACAAAGAAACTGGCTCACATGAGGACCGCCTCAGGAAAGGAAGACCAAGAGTCACCTCTGCTTCTGAGGATACATTTATCCGAGTCACCGGCCTCGAAATCACAGGTTAAGAGCAGCTCAGATTAGAGACCAGGTAAATGCCACACAGAGTTCTAGCAGCAGACACATCTCTACAACAACTGTTAAGAGGAGACTTTGTGCAGCAAGCCTTCATGGTAAAATAGCTGCTAGGAAACCACTGCTAAGGACAGGCAACAAGCAGAAGAGACTTGTTTGGGCTAAAGAACACAAGGAATGGACATTAGACCAGTGGAAATCTGTGTTTTGGTCTGATGAGTCCAAATTTGAGTCTTTAGTTCCAACCACCGTGTCTTTGTGCGATGCAGAAAAGGTGAACGGATGGACTCTACACTGCCTGGTTCCCACCGTGAAGCATGGAGGAGGAGGTGTGATGGTGTGGGGGTGCTTTGCTGGTGACACTGTTGTGGATTTATTCAAAATTGAAGGCATACTGAACCAGCATGGCTACCACAGCATCTTGCAGCGGCATGCTATTCCATCTGGTCTGCGTTTAGTTGGACCTTCATTTATTGACAATGACCCCAAACATATCTCCAGGCTGTGTAAGGGCTATTTGACCAAGAAGGAGAGTGATGGGGTGACCTGGCCTTCACAGTCACCAGACCTGAACCCAATCAAGATGGTTTGGGGTGAGCTGGACCACAGAGTGAAGGCAAAAGGGCCAACAAGTGCTAAGCATCTCTGGGAACTCCTTCAAGATTGTTGGAAGACCATTTCCGGTGACTGCCTCTTGAAGCTCATCAGGAGAATGCCAAGAGTGTGTAAAGCAGTCATCAAAGCAAATTTGGCTACTTTGAAGAACCTAGAATATAAGACATATTTTCAGTTGTTTCACACTTTTTTGTTAAGTATATAATTCCACATGTGTTAATTCATAGTTTTGATGCCTTCAGTGTGAATGTACAATTTTCAAAGTCATGAAAATACAGAAAAATCTTTAAATGAGAAGGTGTGTCCAAACTTTTGGTCTGTACTGTATATATACACACACAAATATTGTGTCATGTGATATGTTCTGGTGTGATGTATTATACAGTAGAGTATGACAAGTGTTTAAATGTAATGTAGAATAATGTAATTCATAATGTTATCGGATCGTTGACTGTAGGATAGTGTTTTGTAGTGAAGGTCTTCCAAGCAACAGACAGCAGGGTAAGTGAGAGTTAAGAGTTGGGATTAGCCCACAGTGGGAGGGGCTAGTGCCAGAGAAGGCAGACTACTTCCTTATAGTTAGCAGAGGTAATGGATCTAAACAGGACTAAGAGTGTGGGACTAGTGGGTGGTCCCAAGTGGTAGATCCAGGGCATCCACAGTGATAGGACACAAAACCACTAAGCAAGTAGACTGTGACATAGAAGCTGGGTTGTGGAGATGTAGGACGAAACAGATAAGCTGTAGGGCCCTGGAATAACCTACAGAGGAAGGATACAGCAAGAAACAATGTGCGTGAAAAGGCTTCTTACTGTGAAGGAAATGTGCTTAAGACCTATGTTTGAATGGAAGTCTCATCTATTAATCCATGGAACTTGTGATCTTGGCCAGCCAAAACCATCGGCTACAGGTGGCCTGCACAGGCACAAGGCACTCAGAAGACCAACACCAACAAGCAGCCAGGACCCACACTTTCATTTAGCATGCCGGGGCGAGACTGGAAAAGACGAGTGCCTCGCCCATGGCTACCTCAACGTGCCGCGTCTCACATTTATTGTCTAAAGGACTGTTGGAGAAAGAAAAAAACAGTGCTCAGCTATCTCCATCAGTCCCATAAACAAAGACATAGGAGTGAAGCTACACTTGCTTGACCCCAACTCCGGTCAAATTGGACTTGGCAGAGTCCTGTTCTTGAGACTTCTGGGGTCCTAGCAGTCAGACCACCAATCTTTCAATCTTGTAAAATCTTTTCAACTGATAGCTTTATCAAATACATGAGCATAATCCACCGTGTTATATTTTTAGCTCAGTGTATTGACCTTGCTAGAAGAGTATTGCACACCATTTAGATTTTTAATTGTAAATTAACTTAGCAATCTTACTACCTGGACATTCATAAATAAAGTATGAAAGCCCATGCCATGTTGATAAGTCATGACTACTATCTGTAGAGCTCGTTGTTTTATTTCTTTGCTGGTACTCTCATCCTTGACTTTGCTGTAACCTACATGATCATAAAAGAATAGCTAATAGAAGGAAGCAATTTCTGCTTACACATTCCAAATAATTATTAACTAATGCATTTTTTAGATAAAAAATACAAATTCAAGAACACCGGCAGTCAAGGCTGTGCTATTTTTTTAAAGTTGCCAAGAAAAGCACTTCAAGTAAAAGTGACCATTCACATCTAACAATAGCAGATAATTTTACAGAGAATATCCAGTTCCTTTATAGCAATGTACAGAAGAATACTTCATTGTACTCACATTTATTTCAAAATTTTCAAGTAGTTTCATATACAATATATAGAATTTAGAATTTTTTTTATGTATAATTTATATTTAGGCCTTGCTCAAATTTTGTGCATTCTGCATCCATAGGTTCCACGGACCTCAGATATGACAAAGTGTGTAATTTTGCCATATTTTCTGGTGACAAAAAAACTAGAAAATGCAGTCAGCTGGGCTTTTCAAGGTAGAAATATTACATGAAAAATTTACATTGCAAGGTATATACAGTACAGACCAAAGACCAAAAGTTTGGACACACCTTCTCATTTAAAGATTTTTCGGTATTTTCATGACTATGAAAATTGTACATTCACACTGAAGGCATCAAAACTATGAATTAACACATGTGGAATTATATACTATAAAAAAAGGTGTGTAACAACTGAAAATATGTAATATTCTAGGTTCTTCAAAGTAGCCACCTTTTGCTTTGATGACTGCTTTGCACACTCTTGGCATTCTCTTGATGAGCTTCAAGAGGTAGTCACAGGAAATGGTCTTCACTTCACAGGTGTGCCCTGTCAGCTTTAATAAGTGGGATTTCTTGCCGTATAAATGGGGTTGGGACCATCAGTTGTGTTGTACAGAAGTCAGGTGGATACACAGCTGATAGTCCTACTGAATAGACTGTTAGAATTTGTATTATGGCAAGAAAAAAGCAGCTAAGTAAAGAAAAACGAGTGGCCACAATTACTTTAAGAAATGAAGGTCAGTCAGTCTGAAAAATTGGGCAAACTTTGAAAGTGTCCCCAAGTGCAGTTGCAAAAACCATCAAGCGCTACAAAGAAACTGGCTCACATGAGGACCGCCCCAGGAAAGGAAGACAAAGAGTCACCTCTGCTTCTGAGGATAAGTTTATCCGAGTCACTAGCCTCAGAAATCGCAGGTTAACAGCAGCTCAGATTAGAGACCAGGTCAATGCCACACAGAGTTCTAGCAGAAGACACATCTCTTCAACAACTGTTAAGAGAAGACTTTGTGCAGCAGGCCTTCATGGTAAAATAGCTGCTAGGAAACCACTGCTAAGGACAGGCAACAAGCAGAAGAGACTTGTTTGGGCTAAAAAAACACAAGGAATGGACATTAGACCAGTGGAAATCTGTGCTTTGGCCTGATGAGTCCAAATATGAGATATTTGGTTCCAACCACCGTGTCTTTGTGTGACGCAGAAAAGGTGAACGGATGGACTCTACATGCTTGGTTCACACTGTGAAGCATGGAGGAGGAGGTGTGATGGTGTGGGGGTGCTTTGCTGGTGACACTGTTGGGAATTTATTCAAAATTGAAGGCATACTGAACCAGCATGGTTACCACAGCATCTTGCAGCGGCATGCTATTCCATCCGGTTTGCATTTAGTTGGACCATCATTTATTAATCAACAGGACAATGACCCCAAACACACCTCCAGGCTGTGTAAGGGCTATCTGACCAAGAAGGAGAGTGATGGGGTGCTACGCCAGATGACCTGGCCTCCACAGTCACCAGACCTGAACCCAATCGAGATGGTTTGGGGTGGGCTGTACCGCAGAGTGAAGGCAAAAGGGCCAACAAGTGCTAAGCATCTCTGGGAACTCCTTCAAGATTGTTGGAAGACGATTTCCGGTGACAACCTCTTGAAGCTCATCAAGAGAATGCCAACAGTGTGAAAAGCAGTCATCAAAGCAAAAGGTGGCTACTTTGAAGAACCTAGAATATGACATATTTTCAGTTGTTTCATACTTTTTTGTTAAGTATATAATTCCATATGTGTCAATTCATAGTTTTGATGCCTTCAGTGTGAATGTACAATTTTCATAGTCATGAAATACAGAAAAATCTTTAAATGAGAAGGTGTGTCCAAACTTTTGGTCTGTACTGTATATATATATATATATATATATATATATATATATATATATATATATATATATATATGTGTGTGTATATATATATACACATATATATGTAACTATAAATTCATAAACATTTCTATGAAATCTCAATTAAGCCAAGTTACTACATGTATGTGAGATGCTGGTTAATAAGCGTCAATGATGTAATAAATGATGAATGCAAATACTGTTCTGTAATGCACAGCTATGCAATAAAGTGTAGGTGAAGAGAAGCATCAAATTTCACATAAGAATATTGGCAATAGTAAAAGGTATTAGAAGTATTGAGAAGAAAATACTTGTATATACAGTGGTGTGAAAAAGTGTTTGCCCCCTTCCTGATTTCTTATTTGTTTTTCATGTTTGTCACACTTAAATATTTCAGATACCAAAACAAATTTAAATATTGGATACAAATAACACAAGTAAACAAAAAAATGAAGTTTTTAAATGAAAGTCTTTATTATTAAGGGAAAAAATAAATCGAAACCTATAGGCCCCTGTGTGAAATAGTGATTGGCCCCTCCCCCATAAATTAACTGTGGTTTATCACATCTTTGGGAAGCTGAATTCAATTTCCCTAGCCACACATAGGCCTGATTACTGCCACACCTGTTTTCAATCAAGAAATCACTTAAATATGACCTGCCTGACAAAAGATCCTCAAAAGCCAGACATCATGCAGCAATTCAAAGAAATTCAGGAACAAGTGAGAAACAAAGTATTTGAGATCCATCAGTCTGGAAAAGGTTATAAAGCCATTTGCAAAGCTTTGGGACTCCAGCGAACACCAGTGAGAGCCATTATCCAAATGGCAAAAACATGGAACAGTGGTGAACCTATCCAGGAGTGGCCAGCTGACCAAAATTACCCTCAGAGCGCAGAGATAACTCATACAAGAGGTAACAAAAGCTTTCACAACAACAATTAAAGAATTGCAGGCCACATTTGCCTCACTTAAGGTCAGTGTTCATGAATCCAACACCATAAGAAAGAGACTGGGCAAAAATTGCATGCATAGCAGAGTTCCAAGACAAAAACCACTGCTGAGCAAAAAGAACATAAAAGCTCATCTAAGTTTTGTCAGAAAACATCTTTGATTCTTCAGGTGTACAGTTAACTTAATACATTGGTGTTATATGGTATTAAGTTTAATCCCTTATTGACAGAGGCAATTATGACCAAGCCAAATTTTACACTTCTGACCAGTGTCAATTTATGTGCTAATAACTCTGAAACGCTTCAACGGATCCCACCGATTCTGAGATAGTTTTTTTTGCGACATTTTGTTCTTATTGATAGTGGTAAAATTTCTTCAATATGACTTTCGTTTATTTGTCAAAAAAATGGAAATTTGGTGATAAGTTTGAAAGTTTTGCAATTTTCAAATCTTAAATTCTTATGCTCTTAAATCAGAGCGTTATGTCACACAATATACTTAATAAATAATTATTTAATAAAGATTTAATAAAGATTATTACCCCTTCAGGTGATTTACAGAAACTGAAGCAACAACCATGGAAAAAATGAACATTTACTTTTTTACCCCCAAAATTTTACTTCAGACCCAATTTTTTTTATTCTCACAAGGGTAAAAAGAGAAAATAGACCATAAAATTTGTTGTGCAATTTCTCCTGAGCATGCCTATATCCAATATGTAGGAGAAAACTACTGCTTGGGAGCACGCCAGGGCTCAAAAGCGCAGACACACCATTTGACTTTTAGAACTCAAAATAGGCTGGAATCGAGTGCAGACACCATGTCACATTTCATTTGGAGAGCCTCTGATGTGCCTAAATAGTGGAAGGATTTTATTCCAGGAGTATAGTGTAGAGATGAGCGTTGTTCTACTCGAACTGTTCGCCAATCTCAAATTCGAGCTGTTTTGGGCGGTGTTCGAGCCGGTCGGCGAACACGAACAATTTGAGAAAAATTCGGCTGTTCGAGGTTATGTTCGATAACTGTTCGTGCACCAAAATCATAACTGGATTTTTTCTCAGTAATGATGAAAATTAATGTTAATACGCAGTTTGAGTGTACAGCGGGGCGGGGGGAGGGGCAGGGGATGGATCTCTGCAGGAACAATGAAGATCTCCATTTTTTTTTCTCTTTCCCGCATTTGCAGTGGGGAGGTGCAATCTGTCAGCCTATCAGCAGCGCACACACGGAGCGAAGTGCTTTTTTTCACACAAGCAAGGGCATGTGTGATTGGCAGTGTATGTCACATGTCCTTGCCCTATAAGACCAAGCCATTTTCCCCGTCGCCACCATTTTCTCACTGCTGCAGCTGCGTGTTAGACGGCACCGCTGTTGCTGTGTGCGCTATACCTTGTTAATTTCAAGCCAATTTTCGCACAAATATACAGATAGCTTGGGAGTAGGGAATAGTTGTGATTGCAGTCCTTTTAAGGACTAGGTTACAGCATTTCCTACGACTTTTATCAAGCAGGTCTGTGCTCTTAAATAGATAGATTGTGGGAGTAAAGACTAATTGTAATTGGAGTCCTTTTCAGGACTAGGTTACATCAGTTCCTATCAGTTTTTGCCAGGCAGGTCTGTGCCAGTGCTGTGCAAGTTTTTTTCACAGCATTTGGCTGAATCTAGCAAAGCTAATCCTTTTTGGCCTATTGCAGAGTGTGTTAGTCAGTGGAGTAGCCTATCTGTGTTGCAAGATATACCACCTGTGTATAGAATACCAATTTTTTTACTGCACCTAGTGAAGTAAAATCTTTTGGGCATAGCATCATTCTATTAGTCCATCTATACTGACCTCCATCAGGTTGCAAATTAAAAATATTTTTTTTCTGCATCTAGCTCTGAAAAAATATTTGGGCTTCTAGCAGTGTGTGTGGGACTTGGTCTATTAGTCCATCTATACTGACCTCCATCAGGTTGCAAATTAAAAATAATTTTTTTCTTCATTTATCTCTGAAAAAATATTTGGGCTTCTAGCAGCGTGTGGGACTTGTTCTATTAGTCCATCTATACTGACCTCCATCAGGTTGCAAATTAAAAATAATTTTTTTCTGCATCTAGCTCTGAAAAAATATTTGGGCTTCTAGCAGTGTGTGGGACTTGGTCTATTAGTCCATCTATACTGACCTCCATCAGGTTGCAAATTAAAAATATTTTTTTTCTGCATCTAGCTCTGAAAAAATATTTGGGCTTCTAGCAGTGTGTGGGACTTGGTCTATTAGTCCATCTATACTGACCTCCATCAGATTGCAAATTGAATAAAAAAAATTTCTGCATCTAGCTCTGAAAAAATATTTGGGCTTCTAGCGGTGTGTGGGACTTGGTCTATTAGTCCATCTATACTGACCTCCATCAGGTTGCAAATTAAAAATAATTTTTTTCTGCATCTAGCTCTGAAAAAATATTTGGGCTTCTAGCAGTGTGTGGGACTTGGTCTATTAGTCCATCTATACTGACCTCCATCAGGTTGCAAATTAAAAATAATTTTTTTCTTCATTTAGCTCTGAAAAAATATTTGGGCTTCTAGCAGCGTGTGGGACTTGTTCTATTAGTCCATCTATACTGACCTCCATCAGGTTGCAAATTAAAAATAATTTTTTTCTGCATCTAGCTCTGAAAAAATATTTGGGCTTCTAGCAGTGTGTGGGACTTGGTCTATTAGTCCATCTATACTGACCTCCATCAGGTTGCAAATTAAAAATATTTTTTTTCTGCATCTAGCTCTGAAAAAATATTTGGGCTTCTAGCAGTGTGTGGGACTTGGTCTATTAGTCCATCTATACTGACCTCCATCAGGTTGCAAATTGAATAAAAAAAATTTCTGCATCTAGCTCTGAAAAAATATTTGGGCTTCTAGCGGTGTGTGGGACTTGGTCTATTAGTCCATCTATACTGACCTCCATCAGGTTGCAAATTAAAAATAATTTTTTTCTGCATCTAGCTCTGAAAAAATATTTGGGCTTCTAGCAGTGTGTGGGACTTGGTCTATTAGTCCATCTATACTGACCTCCATCAGGTTGCAAATTAAAAATAATTTTTTTCTTCATTTAGCTCTGAAAAAATATTTGGGCTTCTAGCAGTGTGTGGGACTTGTTCTATTAGTCCTTCTATACTGACCTCCAGCAGGTTGCAAATTGAATATAATTTTTTTCTGCATCTAGCTCTGAAAAAATATTTGGGCTTCTAGCGGTGTGTGGGACTTGGTCTATTAGTCCATCTATACTGACCTCCATCAGGTTGCAAATTAAAAATAATTTTTTTCTGCATCTAGCTCTGAAAAAATATTTGGGCTTCTAGCAGTGTGTGGGACTTGGTCTATTAGTCCATCTATACTGACCTCCATCAGGTTGCAAATTAAAAATAATTTTTTTCTTCATTTATCTCTGAAAAAATATTTGGGCTTCTAGCAGCGTGTGGGACTTGTTCTATTAGTCCATCTATACTGACCTCCATCACGTTGCAAATTAAAAATAATTTTTTTCTGCATCTAGCTCTGAAAAAATATTTGGGCTTCTAGCAGTGTGTGGGACTTGGTCTATTAGTCCATCTATACTGACCTCCATCAGGTTGCAAATTAAAAATAATTTTTTTCTTCATTTATCTCTGAAAAAATATTTGGGCTTCTAGCAGCGTGTGGGACTTGTTCTATTAGTCCATCTATACTGACCTCCATCAGGTTGCAAATTAAAAATAATTTTTTTCTTCATTTATCTCTGAAAAAATATTTGGGCTTCTAGCAGCGTGTGGGACTTGTTCTATTAGTCCATCTATACTGACCTCCATCAGGTTGCAAATTAAAAATAATTTTTTTCTGCATCTAGCTCTGAAAAAATATTTGGGCTTCTAGCAGTGTGTGGGACTTGGTCTATTAGTCCATCTATACTGACCTCCATCAGGTTGCAAATTAAAAATAATTTTTTTCTTCATTTAGCTCTGAAAAAATATTTGGGCTTCTAGCAGTGTGTGGGACTTGTTCTATTAGTCCTTCTATACTGACCTCCAGCAGGTTGCAAATTGAATATAATTTTTTTCTGCATCTAGCTCTGAAAAAATATTTGGGCTTCTAGCGGTGTGTGGGACTTGGTCTATTAGTCCATCTATACTGACCTCCATCAGGTTGCAAATTAAAAATAATTTTTTTCTGCATCTAGCTCTGAAAAAATATTTGGGCTTCTAGCAGTGTGTGGGACTTGGTCTATTAGTCCATCTATACTGACCTCCATCAGGTTGCAAATTGAATAAAAAAATTTTCTGCATCTAGCTCTGAAAAAATATTTGGGCTTCTAGCGGTGAGGGACTTGGTCTATTAGTCCATCTATACTGACCTCCATCAGGTTGCAAATTAAAAATAATTTTTTTCTGCATCTAACCCAGCCAATAGTTTTGGCCTAATACCACAGTTTGGCCACTCAGCTCTGCTCGGTTACCATCCATTGTTTTTTTGTGCAAACAACTCCAGAGTTGTGAATTAGTTAACCACCAAAATGAGTGGAAAAAGGCCTGCTGCTGGTGGAAAGGGGAATAGGCGTGTTGGGAAGGGGAAAAAAGGTTGTGTCCGTGGGGTAGGTGCAGAAGAAAGACCATCTTCCAGCCAAACTAAAATGTCTACTTCTTTTAGCGGACAATGTGATAAGATCCCTTTCTTACGGCCACGCCAATCGCTACAAATTGCAGATGAGGCACAAAAACAGCAGGTGCTTCAACGGATATCAAGTGCTCCTTTAAGTGGGCTCTCCTCCACATCAACTTCAACATCACAAATACTCCAGTCCTCAAAGGTGTCACCCAAATCGCACTTGCTTCCTCACAGCTCCCAAATCTCCAGCTGCCCGTCTGAGTATGAGGTAGAACAGATGGTTGAGTCTGCAGAGCTGTTTACTCATACTATAGCCTGGGAATCAGAGGTCGACTCCAGCGCTTCTGTGAATCCAGACGAGGAAATGATCTGCACTGATGCCCAGAATCTTTATGAGTTGGATCCAGGACCAGACGCAGAAGGTTCTGACCATAATGTAGACCCTCATTCCCAAACTGTAACTCCTGTTGGTGGAGACAATGAGGAAGACGATGATAAGACTCAAATACCTGTTTGGAGCGACAACTTTAGTTTTTTGTCAGGGCAGGAACAGGTTGGCTCTGAGGACGACGGGTGTGATAAAGCACAGGGTGATGATGATGAGGTCGGAGATCCCACTTACTGTCAACCCACAGTCAGCCAAGAGATCAGGTCAGCAGAGGAGGTGGAGGAAGATGCTAGTGACGACGAGGTCAGGTTGCGCCTTCCTGGACAGAGACGTAGTAC
The DNA here is from genome assembly GCF_046119375.1 of Phyllobates terribilis. NCBI lineage: Eukaryota > Metazoa > Chordata > Amphibia > Anura > Dendrobatidae > Phyllobates > Phyllobates terribilis. Next base: position 846,685,788 of record NW_027362761.1, read on the forward strand.
TGGAAGCACGTCAACAACTGCATCCTCAAACACAACTCTGCCTCTCACCACAAGTCGTGGTGGCTCTTCAGGTCGCATGGGTGCTAAGCCTTGCATAGCCTGGGCATTTTTTCAGATCGATAAAGATGACCCAACTCGTGTTATCTGTAACATTTGTCAACAAAAGCTAAGTAGAGGCCAAAAAATACATAGTTTGAGTACTTCATGCATGAACCGGCACATGGACATGAAGCATAAGTTACAGTGGGAAGCTCAGTGTGCTACAATGCGGCCTAGCCGGCCGGGCCAACCACCGTCTGCCATATCTTGTGCATCCGCGGCCTCTTCATCCTCTGTGACTGGGGGGACAGCAGTCACACCTGTTTTGGGGCGCAGACCTGCCACCTCTTTACCCGCAACAGCCAGCGTGATTGGCAGGTCATCATTTTCTTTGGAGGTGATAACACCAGCTGGTCTTGAGCGCTGTCCGACATCGATAGCACCACCTTTGGATCAAGGCAACCTAACATGTCCGCCTGCATCTTCCTCACAGACCGGCAGTTTGCCGGGGACACCCTTATCAACCCCGTCTAAGCACAATAGCCAGCCCTCGGTCCCTCAGATGTGGACAAGTAAAAGACCATTTCCTCCTAGCCATGAGAAAGCTAAGAGGTTGAATTTCACCATCTGCAAGCTCTTGGCTACAGAAATGCTGCCTTTCCGCCTGGTGGACACAGAGGATTTTCGAGACCTTATGTCCGTCGCAGTGCCCCAGTACCAGATGCCCAGTCGGCACTACTTCTCAAAGAAAGGTGTGCCTGCGCTCCACCAGCATGTCGCACACAACATCACCGCTTCTTTGAGAAACTCTGTGTGTGACAGGGTGCATTTCACCACAGACACTTGGACGAGTAGGCATGGACAGGGGCATTACATGTCGCTGACTGGGCACTGGGTAACTATGGTGACAGCAGGACAAGGGGCTGCTGTCCAAGTCTTGCCGTCCCCACGAGTTGTGCGTCAATCCTCTTTATGTCAAAGTTCCTCCACTGCTTCTGCCTCCTCAACCTCCTCTCGGTCTTCCACCTGCACCCAAAGCCTGTCTGGTCATGCCACAAGCTTTCTAACTGCGCAGAAGGGATCCTGCACACCTCCTTACTATGCTGGCAGTAGGGCTCAACGTCATCAGGCGGTTTTTACATTGAAATGTCTGGGAAATGTGAGTCACACAGCTGAGGAGTTGTGGTCAGCTCTGGAGAACCAATTTCATGAATGGTTGTCTCCACTGGACCTGAAACCAGGGAAGGCCGTGTGCGACAATGCTGCAAACCTGGGTGCGGCCCTTCGCCGGGGCAATGTCACACACGTGCCTTGTATGGCTCACGTGTTGAACCTGGTTGTCCAGCAATTTTTAGCCCACTATCCCAGACTAGATGGCCTTCTGCAGAGGGCACGGTCGCTGTGTGCTCACTTCCGCCGTTCGCATCCCGCAGCTCAGCGACTTACATCTCTACAGAAGTCGTTGGGCCTGCCACTTCACCGGCTAAAATGAGATGTGCCTACCCGGTGGAATTCAACTCTGCACATGTTGCAGCGACTGTGGCAGCACCGACAAGCCCTGGTGCAATACGTTCTGACGTATAGCCTGGGCCAACGAGATTCAGAGGTGGGGCAAATCACGCTGGAGGAGTGGTCTCAGATCAGGGACCTATGCACCCTTCTGCACAGTTTTGAAATGGCGACGAAGATGTTTAGTGCTGACGATGCCATTATCAGCATGACTATTCCGGTGATTTACATGCTGGAGCACATGTTAAACAGAATTCGGAGTCAGGTGGTGGCACAAGAGGAGGTGGAGGAAGTAGAGGAGGAGGAGTTGCATGCGGAAGGGCTAACATCTGCAAGGTCCAGACGGTCGGCAGCACCAAGGCGGCAGGCATGTGAGGGTGGGGGAGATGATTTTACCAGGGCGCATGGTAGCAGCCAAACTAGTGAGGAAGGTGCAGGAGCCCAGGAAGAAGTGGAGGACGAACTGATGGAAGACTCATCAGATGAGGGAGACCTTGATCACATTTCTGTTGTGCGAGGTTAGGGGGAGAGGACAGAGGAAGGAAGCATGATTGTTACCTCGCCACCAACACAACAGGGACTTGGTGCTCCTGGATGCGCAACACACATGAGTGCCTTCTTGCTGCACTACCTGCAACATGACCCTCGAATTGTGAGAATTAGAAATAATCCTGACTACTGGGTTGCCACACTGTTAGATCCCCGGTACAAAAGTAAATTTGCAGAAATTATTCCTGCCATAGAAAGGGATGCACGCATGCAGGAGTATCAGCAGAGACTGTTGCAGAATCTTACATGTGCTTTTCCACAAAATACCAGTGGTGCACGTAGTGAATCTCACAGTTCCAACTTGCCAACCGTGGGACCGTCAAGTGTTCAGCACTCAAACCGTAACAGAACCACAGTATCTGCTGGTAACATCAATTTCGCGGAATCATTTCACCACTTTTTTAGCCCATCCTTTGCAAGGCCACAGGAGACAAGAAGTCTGACACATAGTCAACGCCTAGAGACGATGGTACAGGAGTATCTCCAAGTAAACATTGAAGCCACGACTGTGTCACTGGACCCTTGCTCTTTTTGGGCTTCCAATCTGGATAAATGGCCGGAGCTAGCCACTTACGCCTTGGAGATCTTGTCATGCCCCGCAGCCAGCGTTCTGTCTGAACGTGTGTTCAGCGCTGCTGGTGGTGTGCTGACAGATAAGCGCACGCGGCTCTCCACTGATAATGTAGACAGACTCACGTTCATAAAGATGAACAAATCATGGATCCGAAATGACTTTTCTACCCCTGTGTCATCCTGGGGAGAGTAAAAGCTTGATGATTGGTTAAAATCACCCTACCAACCGTTTTAAGCTTTCAAATTACTAATCATGTTTATCTGTATCTTGACTGGAAAATAATTTGGGCTTTGTAGCAGTGTGCAGCACTGATCCTATTAGGCCATCTATAATAAGCTTCACCAGATTTAAAATTAAAAATAATTTTTAGCTGCATCTAGCCCGGAAAATAATTTTGGGGCTCCGAGATGCGCAAGACACATAAGTGCCTTCTTGCAGCACTAGCTGCGGCAAGACCCTCATATTGTCAGAATTCGAAGTAATCATGACTACTGGGTTGCCACACTCTTAGATCCCCCAAACTTTTCGATCAACCTTTTCATTTTAATAAAGACCAAAAAAATGGTCATTTTTGAAATTATAAGCATTAGCAGGTTGTTAGAAACTGAAATCAAACAGTTTTCAACTCAAAACTTTATTCTAGGTGATGTTACATTTTCACATAGGACCCCTTGTTCGAAAGGAGCTTCTGAACTCTCTCGTCCATTGAATTTGTCAGGTTTTGGATGGTTTCTGCTTCAATTGTTTTGCATGAGGACAGAATACCCTCCCAGAGCTGTTGCTTAGATGTGAACTGCCTCCCGCCATCATAGACACTCCTTTTAATGATGCTCCAAAGGTTCTGAATGGGGTAGAGGTCAGGGGAGCATGGGGGTCACACCATAAGTTTGTCCCCTTTTATGCCCATATCAGCCAGAGATGCAGATGTTTTATGTGCAGCATGAGATGGTGCATTATCATGCAGAAAAATGATCTTGCTGTGAAATACACGGTTCTTCTTCTTGAACCATGGCAGGAAGTGCTGTTTGAGAAAATCCACATACATTATGGAGTTCATCTTTAGCGCCTTCAGGGATCCTAAAGGGGCCGACAATCTCACTCCCCATGATTCCAGCCCAAAACATTACTCCACCTCCTCCTTGTTGGCGCTGTAGCCGTGTTTGCGTGGGGTGTCCATCAACCAGCCATCCTCCACTCCATTCATCTGGACCATCGAGCGCTGCACGGCACTCATCCGTGAACAAAACAGTTTTGAAATCAGTCTTCATGTAATGTTTGGCCCACTGGAGCCGTTTCTGCTTGTGTGAAGTGGATAGAGGAGGTCGACAGGATGGCGTATGCACAGCTGCAAACCTCTGAAGGACCCTGCATCTTGTTGTTCGGGGGACGTTGGAGGCACAAGCAGCTTCAAAAACTTGTCTGCTGCTATGACAAGGCTTTTTTGCCGCTGCTCTTTCAACCTGACGTAATTGCCTGTAGGAAAGAGTCCTGAATTTGCCCTTATCAGCACGCACACGTGTGTACTGTGAATCAGCTACATACTTCTTGATTGCCAAGACACTTCATCCTGATCATCGCACAATGTTGATTGTAGTCATGCCTTGACCTAAACACTCCACAATTTGTTGCTTCTCAGCAGCCGACACATCCTTTTTCTTTCCCATTTTGGCAGAAAATGTAGGCTGCTTAATAATGTGAGAGAGCCTTCTTAAGTAGTCTTGCCTTTCATTGGTCACACCTGCCAAACTAATTAGCACAGGTGTCTGCAATTGCTTACAGTGATATAAAGAGCCCTGACACACATCACCATCAATGAGTTTAACTGACAAACAAACAAATTCTTCCCTTATCACTCCTAAACACTTTTTGCATAATAATTTGGAACGCGGTGTACATGTGCTTTTCCACAAAACACCAGTGGTTCACGTAGTGAATCTTACAGTTCTAACTTGCCAACCGTGGTCTGTATGGAATTGTTCAATAAAGGGCCCAAAATTAAGATAACATAGATGGGAGAGGTCTCTATGAATAGGAATTCCTAAGTATTTGATACCCTGTGAGGGCCAGGCAAAGGGAAAGTTGGACTGGATGGAATCCTATATGGATTTAGGGAGGGAGACATCGAGGGCCTCAGACTTCGCTGCATTGATTTTAAAATTTTACCATGTAACAAAGTGATCTATTTCAGCCATAACAGCAGGGATGGATATATGTGATTGAGTGATATATACTAGGACATCATCAGCAAATAGAGAGCACTTGTACTCGGTGCCTCCCACCTCAATCCACCTAATATTGGGGTTATGGCGAATTGATGAGAGCAGGTGCTCCGTCACTAGGATGTATAAGAGAGGGGACAGAGGACATCCCTGCCTTGTCCCATTGGTGATTGTGAAAGGTGATGAAAATGTTCTGACGCACCCCCTGGGCCTTGGGACACCCGGAGCCGGACCCTTTTTGGTGGATGCTGGTGGTTGTAGTCTTCGTGGCGGCGATCCGGTTCCGTGGCTCAGGGCGGTCAAACCAGTGGCGGAACTATTTATGTGGTTTTGATGTTTAAATGTCCGACTACGCCACCCGTGGATTGCGGTCAGAGTGAACCGCCGCTACAGGGCAGACCGCTAAGGCTGGTGTTGTGGGTGCAGCAGAGCGTAGCATAACTCCACACGGGAGGAGTATAGCCTCAGGGCAGTGTATGCGGAGGATGGGGGTGATGGTGCAGGGCAGCAGCAGTAACGACACGGAGTCAGTGATGCAGTTCAGGGCCTTTACTCACAGTTCTTATTATCCAGACCACGTCTGCAGGTAACGGCTGCCCACGTCGTACTGTGCTCACCAGGTGAGGGGCTCAGACAACTCCCAGATAACTTTGGAGCGCTTCACAGGACCCCCTTTGTGTGTCCTTTGTCTGGCCTTTCTTACCAACACTTCTGTCCGGCTGCCTCGGGCCTCCTCTTGGTAAACTTGGCGCCAGTTTCCCTGACCCTATGTGGTGCCTTCCTAGCGGGTGGAGCAAGGGGCTGCGCCACATAAAATGTCAGAGCCTCCGGTTTCTAGCTGAGGGTCGTTTCCTGCCTCCACTAGTTCGGGGACCGGTCTCCCCCTTTGGCCTGACCCCTCCACGCAGGTGGATTCGGGCGTGCGGTGGCGACTCGCCCGTCCGCACCCCTGGGATCCCTTCATTCCTCGTTCCTGGAGCCTTCTCCGCTCCTCTTCCTTCCTTCTCCCTCTTGCAGGCCTGGGCCTCTGTTACTAGGCCCGCCTCCGGAGCAGAGCTCATGCAGAGCCCCTGCTCCCTGCCACTTCTGCTCAGACTTCTCTGCACTGAACTAAGATGGTGCCCACCTTTTATACTCCCTTCTCAATGCACCCAGGAACTGCTTCCTCCCTGCTCCTGCACTGCAGCGTTCCCCTTCCTCAGTGTTCCCTCCCCCCACTCCAGCCAGGGACAGGGACTGTCGTGCCCATCTCAGGGGCATATTGGTCGCCCTGCCCCACGGCAATGTGGTGTAATGCATGCAGGTGTCGGGTCCTGATCCACACTCCATCCTTATCTGAGAGTGAGATATCACACCTCTGGGTGAGGTGCAATACGTCTGTAGCAACCGAGCCCTCGGTGCTACAGTTCCAGTTATCTTCAGCCTAGGTGACGTATTGTGATACAGGGCCGTGATTTTGGCTATAAAAGGGTCCCCTAGACCCCTACCCCAAGCTTTTTAAGAGAATCATATATGGCGTGCCAGGAGACTCTATGGAATGCTTTCTCAGCATCCAACGAGAGTATCTACTTACAAATTTTTAACTGCATCTAGCCCAGGAAATACTTTGTGCCTAGTAGCAGTGTCTGCTAGTCAGTGGATTATCCCGGCTGTTAAGCAAGCTACACCACCTGTAGTTTGGACACTTAATTTTTTCAAAGGAAATGCTTCGGGACCACGGGATACTCAGTGAAGAGCATCAGGAGGCACCCCAAGGCATAGGGGCTGGGACTGGCAGTAGGATGCCTTGCGGTGGACAGCCGAGCTCGATCCTTATAAAAGCTTTTTAACTGCAGCAGCTTTAGTGGACGCTACTGGAGCTGGAATTACGCGGCTGCTGGCATGAGACTTGCCCTCCAATAGATCCTTGTAAATGGATTTAAAGTGTATTCATTCAAATTAGAGGGACAATTTAAATTAAAAAGCTTAGAGCTGCCTCCACCACAGGGGGGCTCTCTCGACCCACCAGCGGACAGGCACCAGTATTGGGAGAGGGGGGCTGGCCGTCAGGGTTCACCGCGGCTCTGGCACAAACCCGGCGACACGGAGGTGGCACGGGCAGGAGCGGCCTGGCCGTCTCGGCTTCTCACTTTTTGGATTTTAGAAGGGCATGACATGCCTATATCTGTGTCTCCCCCTCCTTTTACTCCTCCACCTCTTTTCTTTTCGCATGACTATATGTACTTGTCACTTTTCCATGTGTTAGTTGTGTCTTCTGAGCAGTTTGTCAGCTTTTGGACACCTTTGAAGGTGTTTTCTATGTGTTTCTATGTGTTTTTGTTTGCCTGCCATTGGTTTTAACGGTGTTCGAAGGTGTTCGACGAACAGTTCGACGAACAGTTCGGCGAACACACGGGTGTTCGACGAACCGAACCGAACTCGAACACTACGGGGGTGTCTCAACACTACTCAACACTAGTATAGTGAGAATTTTAACCCCACAGGTACAACACAGAATTTGATAACATTAGGTCGTCATATTGAAAAAGTTCATTTTTTTTTTCACAAATCTTACTTTGGTAACACCAAAAAGGGGACCCCACAATTTGTTACCCATTTTCTTATGAGTGCGGCAATACCCCATTTGTAGTAAAAAAGCTCTGTTTGGACAAACGGCAGGGCTCGGAGCGGAAGGAGCAAAGCAGGGTGTATTTATTATATGCCTGCCCAACAAAAAAGCCTAAACCTAATCTAACACTACCAAACCTAAATCTAACACTACTAGACCTAAACCTAACTTAACACTAGTAGTTTTTTTTATATATATTTTTTTTACTTTTGAAAAAACAGTAACCATAACTCTAGTAATCCTAACCATAACTGCCAAGAATGAAAAAAATGAAAATTATCAGGAAAAATGTAATTTGACAAGGGCGATGACACAGAAGGGTGGGTGATCAATGAGGTTTACTGAAGCGATTATCACAGTAATCAAAAGCCATCAGCCAATGAGAAAAATCCCTGCTGTTGATGGGTGCAGGGTGGCAGATCTTTCCGAGCGCACTGCCCATGCGCCCACCATTTTCATTCATCAGAAGGTACCGTAGGGAGCTTGGAGACCCCATTTCTCTCCTCTCTGATATTTCAGATCATATCAGAGGTGAGAGAAATAAATTTTAAATCTGACTTTTTTTTGTGATCGCCGTTATTCCGTAAATAGTGGCGATCACGTGAAAACAGACCACAAAAACCAGCCCTTATCATGTTCTCCAGAGTCTCAGCAACCACGGTAGCATAGACCCCGGAGATTTTCCAACATTGAGGTGCACTACACTGATATTCCTCAGCACCATCAAACAGCGGTGCTGAGGAATAAGTACCCTTAACTGCTGCCGTGAAAAGGCATATTGGCGGTCGTTAAGGGGTTAAATATTAGAACAAAAATGTGGAAGAGATCAACGTTGTGCTTAGTCCTACTATATTATCTCACTCTCCGTACATGCACATTGCACTTACCTGTACATCATTTACATATTTAAATACATTTATATTACTTAATTTTGTCATCTCTGGCATTATTTTTGCGCATGTGTATTGGTTTTATTTTTATGTCACATACTGCTGCATCTATTAAACCCACCTAATGTCTTGGTGTGTCATTTCTTACAGAGCTCTGATCAGATTTAAGGCCCGCACAAGGGGTAGTACATTTGAGGCTTTTATTATACAAGTGGATTTTTGTTTTTGTCGCATCGTCTCATCTCTGCACATTGTTCTGATATGCCCAAGCTGCATACCCTGAGCCAGGACTTCTGGCTCTCATGAGGCACAAGAAAGTTCTGTGAATACATGCTCAAGGTCAAAAATGTTGTGAAATTTTGCACTGTGGCAGATATCCCTTTCAGGTCTCATCAGAGCTGGAAGTCCCAGCCCAATGAGAGAGGCCTGGGGATTTCAAAGCGAATGAGATCAGATGATGCACTGAGGACTGCACATGTAAGTTTTGAGATGGGCACAGGGTGATAGTAGTGGCAAGAAACTGCTGTTGCTGTGTATTCTCACTCTGACTGTCCACAAATAAAAGATAATGTCGGGTTGTCTTGTGATTTGTGTGTAGTGTGCAACACTCACAGTTTTTCGGAGAATCTCCATTTTCTTCAGGAGTCCAGAAGTTGAAGGCAAGCAATCACTTCCATAATCTCTTTTTTATAGAAAACAGCTTTACTTAACTGTTGCGGCCGTCCAGTTTTGGTCACAGATACAGCCTTTTGGGACACATCAATTACAGTTTCAGTTCTCCCTTCTGTCTCTTCCTGTTCTATCCTCTCATCCATCCTCAGAGTTAGTTTCCCCGATACCGTAGCTTTCCAGAACACGGTCCTACTCTCAACATGTCCCATCAGTCCTTCTACAGGCCGTAGACATCGGACGTTTAGGGAAGTTTCCTCAGAGTTGTCCGCTTTCTCATTCCCCAAGGTGCCTAACTCTTTTTCTACCTCTTCCTCCTTCTGTATCTCTGCTGACCTTCAGCCCCCAGGGCCCTGAATTCTTCCTCTGTCTTTCTCCAACATTCCTCCAGCACAAACTTTAACGTTACAACCTACAACTACATCTCTGACTGACTGACTAAAAACCGTTGCTCTACTCTGGCCCCAACCCCTCCCATTTTTTTAACTGGACCAATCACCAACTCACATTTAGTTGATGGGCAAACTTCCCCGTTGCTAACTTACTGCAGTCACTAAACCTCCTATGTCCTAAACCATGCCTTATCTCTTATACACTAATAGGCCCACCACTGCCTATCAGCCCCAATGTTTCTACCTATAACTAACTAAACCCTAAACTATATCCTATGCTTTCCCGATACTCTATATATAAATAACATTACACAATAATCACAATATATTACATTAGCTGTGTACATCAGTGCCTATGAAACAATGCAGATTCATATATTAATACAGTCACAAAAAATATAATAAAACAATGCACATGTTACAAATACTGTTTAGAGAGGGAGAGGCATATGACAGCCCCTGTCACACCCTTACATAAAAGTGAGAAGTGGAGGAGCCAGAGAGGTTAGTGGCGAGGTGAGCATGAAGATTTTCTTTTTTTTCTAATTTTACGTTTATTAAACTCTGGGATCTCTCAAGCATAATAAGGGACATTGAATAACTATTAACCCCTTTAAAGCCCATGACGTACTAATACGCGTCTGTGCCCTGGGCTTTAAGAGCCTGACCTGTATTAGTACGTCATGGCGATCGCGCGCGCACACAGGCTGTGCGGGCGCGATCGCCGCCGGGTGTCAGCTGATTGTCACAGCTGACACCCGATACTATGTGCAGGGAGCGGTCCTGCACCACTCCCAGCACATAAACCCCCGCAATGCTGCGATTGAAGTCGATCGCAGCATTGCGGAGGCAAGGGGAGGTGATCGGTATACTCACCTCCTTTTCCGGCTTCCAGCGCTGTCTGCCGCGGCTTCCCGCGTGTTGCCATGACGACCTGATGTCGTCATGACAACATCCGGGTCACCAGACAGCAGGAAGATTGTTTGGACATGCGCAGTGCATCTCCAAACTATCTTCTCCCTGTCCAGAGCTGACAGCCTGCATGGCACAGGGATGGTGCTGCATTTCTGTGCCATGCAGGCGATCAGAATAAAAAAAGTGAAAGTCCCATAGTGGGACAAAGTAAAAAAGTAAAAAACTGTATGAAAGTGAAAAAAAAAAAAAAAAAAATTGTAAAATTATAAAAAAAAAATTAAAAAAATAATCCACTAAAAATAAAAATATAATGTACCCATCAATAAATATTATTATGAAAAAAAAAAAAACAATAAAAGTACACATATTTGGTATCGCCGCGTCCGTAACGACCTGACCTAGAAAACTGTTCCACTAGTTAACCCCTTCAGTGAACACGGTAAAAAAAAAAAAAAGCAAAAAACAATGCTTTATCATCATACCGCCAATCAAAAAATAGAATAACACGCGATCAAAAAGACAAATATAAATAAAAATGGTACCGCTGAAAACGTCATCTCATCCTGCAAAAAACAAGCTGCCATACAGCTCCATCATCCAAAAAATCAAAATGTTAGAGCTCTCAGAATAAAGCGATGCAAAAAAATATTTTTTTCTATAAAATAGCTTTTACTATGTAAAAGCGCCAAAACATAGAAAAACTATATAAATGTGGTACCGCTGTAAACGTACTGACCCAAAGAATAAAGCTACCTTATCAATTTTACCACACCCGGAGCAGAATAAAAAAATGTAAAAAAACACAATTCCTGAATTGTTGGTTTTTGTTTATTCTGCCTCCCAAAAATAGGAATAGAAAGCGATCAAAAATTGTCACGAGCCTGAAAATGGCAACAATAACAACGTCAACTCATTCCGCAAAAAACAAGCCATCGCATGACTCAAAATATGGCGATGCAAAAACTAGATTTTACAAAATATGTGTCTTTTAGTGTGTGACAGCTGTCAATCATAAAAACCCAATATGATTCTGGTATCGATGTAATCGCACCGACCCGAAGAATAAAGTAATCTCATCACTTATACCGCATGAGGAACGGCGTAAAAAATAAACGCTAGGGCTGGGGTTGGGGTTGTGCTAATGTTAGGGTTGGGGTTGTTTTTTTTTTCCAATGTAAAAAAAAAGATGACGATATGGCGACTAGTGTTGAGCGCAAGTGCTCGCTACTTGAGTTTGCATCGGGTGCTCGGGTATGCACTGAGTATCGCGGGTGCTCGAGTCTCCGCCCCATATGCTTCGCGGTCAAAAAAACCTTGCGGGGATTGCCTGCCATGCGCGAGCGATCCCCGCATGTTTTTTTGGAGGTGTCTAATAACCGTGAAACATGCGGGCGGGGACTCGAGCATTTCACTTGAGCACCTGTGATTCATGGTGCATACCTGAGTACCCGATGCAAACTCAAGTAGCGAGCACTTGCGCTCAAGAGTAATGACAACTTATTCAATATGATGACCTAATGTTATCAAATTCTGTGTCGTACCTCTGGGTTCAAAATGTTCGCTATACCCCTTAATAAAATACTTGAGGGGTATAGTTTCCAAATTGGGGTCACTCCACTGTTTAGGCACATCAGGGGCTCTCCAAACGCGACATGGTGTCCGCTAACAAATTGAAAGGAAAATCGGCTCAAATTGTAAGCGGACACCATGTTGCGTTTGGAGAGCCCCTGATGTGCCTAAACAGTGGAGCTCCCCCAAAAGTGACCCCATTTTGGAAACTAGACCCCCAGAGGCACCTATCTAGATGCATAGTGAGCACTTGGAACCCTCAGGTGCTTCACAAATTGATTCGTAAAAATGAAAAAGTGGAAAAAAAAATACTTTTTCATTTTTACGAATCAATTTGTGAAGCACCTAGGGGTTCCAAGTTCTCACTATGCATCTAGATAGGTGCCTTGGGGGGCTAGTTTCCAAAATGGGGTCACTTGTGGGGGGTTTCCACTGTTTAGGCACATCAGGGGCTCTCCAAACGCAACATGGCGTCAGCTAATTATTCAAGAAAATTTTACAATCAAAAAGTCAAATGGCGCTCCTTCCCTTCCGAGCCCTGCCGTGCGCCCAAACAGTGGTTTTTCCCCACATATGGGGTATCTGCGTGCCCAGGGGAAAATGCACAACAAATTTTGGGGTTCCTTTTTGTCCTGTTACCCGTGCGAAAATAAAAAATATTGGGTCTAAAGTAACATTTTTGTGAAAAAAGTTAAATGTTCATTTTTTTCTTCCACATTCCAAAAATTCCTGTGAAGCACCTGAAGGGTTAATAAAGTTCTTGAATGTGGTTTTGAGCACCTTGAGGGTTGCAGTTTTTAGAATGGTGTCACTTTTGGGTATTTTCTGTCATAAAGACCTCTCAAAGTGACTTCAAATGTGATGTGATCCCTAAAAAAATGGTTTTGTAAATTTTGTTGGAAAAATGAGAAATTGCTGGTCAACTTTTAACCCTTATAGTTCCCTAACAAAAAAAAATTTTGGTTCCAAAATTGTGCTGATGTAAAGTAGACATGTGGTAAATGTTATTTATTAACTCTTTTGTGTGACATATCTCTCTGATTTAAGGGCATAAAAATTAAAATTTTGAAAATTGCAAAATTTTCAACATTTTTGCCAAATTTCCGTTTTTTTCACAAATAAACGCAAGTGATATCGAAGAAATTTTACCACAATCATGAAGTACAATATTTCACGAAAAAACACTCTCAGAATCAGGGGGATCCGTTGAAGCGTTCCAGAGTAATTACCTCATAAAATGACTGTGGTCAGAATTGTAAAAATTGGCCTGGTCATTAACGTGCAAACCACCTTGGGTTGTAAAGGGGTTAACTACCCCACAAATTCAATTTCCTTGGAAAATCTGCACAAACAGGCAAACTCTAATTTTGCTTGATCCACTCATTTCTATAGCATGTTTTCACACTTTTATGAAGCACAAATCTTCTCAATGTTAGATATGCATACAGTATATCACATAAGTAAGTACACCACTCACATTTTTGTAAATATTTTATTATATCTTTTCGTGGCACAACACTAAAGATATGACATGTTGATAAAATGTAAATTAGTCAGTGTACAGCTTGTATAACAGTGTATAACAGTGTAAATTGAGTGTGCCCTCCAAAATAATTCAACACACAGCCATTAATGTCTAAACATCTGGCAACAAAAGTGCATACATCCTTAAGTGAAAATAGTCAAATTGTGCCCAAAGTGTCAATATTTTGGGTGGCCACCATTATTTTCAGCCACTGCCTTAATTCTCTTGGGTATGGAGTTCACTAGAGCTTCATAGGTTGCCACTGGAATCCTCTACCACTCCTCCATGATGACATCATGGTGCTGGTGGATTTTATTTTGAAAAGACAACCTCTGGATATGATGCTGAGCATGTGCACTCAAGTTCTTTGGTCAACCATGGCGAGACCAGTTCTTCATGGAACCTGTCTTTTTAAACTGCTGTATGGTCTTGGCCACCATGCTGCATCTCAGTTGCAGGGTGTTCACAATCTGCGTATAGCCTTGGACATCTTTATGTAGAATAACAATTATATTTTTCAGATCTTCATAGAGTTCTTTGTCATGAGGTGCCATGTTGATCTTCCAGTGACCAGTATGAGAGAGTGTGAGGGAAATAACACCAAATTTAACACGCCTGCTCCCCATTCACACCAGAGACCCTGTAACATTAATGAGTCACATGACACTGCAGAGGGAAAATGGCTAATTGAACACAATTTGGCCATTTTCACTTAGGGGTGTACTCACATTTGTTGCCAGCGGTTTAGACATTAATGGCTGTGTGTTGAGTTATTTAGAGGACACAACAAATTTACACTGTAATACAAGCTGTACTTTACGTTGTAACAAAGTGTCACATTTTTAGTGTTGTCCCATGAAAAGATGTAAAATACTTACAAAAATGTGAGGGATTTACTCACTTTTGTGATATGAGGTTGCTAGGTCAAGTGAGCGGACACGATGGCTGGGCTGTGTCTTTCTATCTGAGCATGAACCATGTTTCAATAATGTGTGAAACCGCCTTAGGTTGTGTTTGCATTAGGGAGCTAGGAAGGGGTTGGAAACCATCCCAGGAGACTTCAGAGTGTTTTACATGCTGTTTCATGGCAATTGGAGCATTTGTGATGTGTGGCAAATCAAATAAAAATAAACAAAATTGGCAAATTTGAATTCCAAAAGAATTGTTCATCTTTAGAAATAAGTCATAGGTGGCTGAGAGGTAGTAATCAAATCCAGAATAATATATTCCAGAAAAGCATATTGTTCCATTAATTCTAAAAAGTTATGCTATTCACTGCTCATTTACTTCAGATATCAATGTCCTTGACTATCACTTATATGAACAGGAGAGCTATCAAGAGTTGACCTTAGAAATGTTAAAGATATGGTATATTGCATGAGATTTTATCGTGAGGAGTTTTAATGAAGTCAGTTGGATGAAACCAATTGAACAGATTACTTTGAGGTAAGTATTCACAAGTTTAGCAGCTTGATCTTTGACAGTGTCATATCAGTGTTTGCTCAGCCAGAGTGGCAAACCTTAAGTCTACTGTCTATACAATCCGCATTCTCACAGTAGAAAAATCTCACATTATCTGCTAATCACAGAAAATATTTGCCTTTTTAGACTTTAACTGTCTATTTAAGTACATTGATTTTAATCAGTGCTATTGTAAGGAGATGGAAAAGTGATAGACCCACACAGTTATTACATAACAGAGTGTCTGCAAGTGAACACTGCCAACTACTTGCCAAAGATTATAAGAAAAGGTAAGTAGAAAGAGCAGAACTGTGTGAGAACCACCAAAACCATGAGAGCCGACCAGGGAGAATATCGAGATGATCGTGAGAGCCAATATACGAGACCCAGGTGACAGTGAACATTTATGGGAACAGGAGAGTCTTAAAATAAAAAGACCCCTTTAAGTTATACAATGTTAACATATGCTATCAATGTAATTTCTACTTTATACTTGTATATACTTCTTTAATTTCTCTACATTTCCACCAGTAATATCAGATCAATAATATGAAAAGCAATAATAATAAAATCAATAATAGAAAAATTCATAAAAAACAGCCGGTATCTCCTGATAAACAGACAAGAAATATATTATTTTTCCTAGGACTTTTGTTTTAGAGGATAAAGAAGTATATCTGAAGACCTAAAGACTTTTCAAATCCTTCATTTTATATAAACAGCTATTCTAAGAGAATATAATTGCATAGCAATGCAGATTCATATACAATTCAAGATCTATGAAAAGTTAAGTGATATTCCGTAGAATGATAATATGGAAGCTCCCATTAGTGCTTGTTACTTAGTATCTGCAACTTGTACATGCGATTAGAAGAACTCAGCAATATTTGAATTCAACAATTAAGATATCACAAAATAAGACAGCTCAACAACTCATTGTTTTTAAGCTTTGTTCAAACTAGCTTCATGGCTTCTATATATAACTATATTGTCTGTTTGTTAGGCAATCCCTGCATGTGTCGCAGCTGTCTAACAGCCGCGATGCATGCAGCCGCGGTGGATCAAACATAGATGCCGAGCACGCCGCAAATACTCGGCGAGCACCCGAGCATGCTCGATTAAAGGGTTAAACGACACCCGAGCTCATCACTAATCTTGACTAATTCGGGCATGTAGGCAGATGTAACTTACAATTTGATCATTGGCATCAGCCATAGATGAATGAAAGTTGGCACTGATCAATGCCTTCTTCACTTTCAGAAATGTAAAGATTTCCATTCTTGCAAAGGATAATCTGATCTGCTGGAGCATGACAAAGCAACTAGCAGTTCTGAAAACCATCTTTAACAGTAAATTGGATTTTGGACAAGACAGTACACTGGACACTGGACAAGTCAGTACATCCACTGCAAGCTTGGAACTTGTCCAATCTGCTAACCCAGAAGACCATAGGGCGTGAGATCAGTATTTACTTTAGAAAGGTCACAATATAGGCATGACTGAACCTTGTTATTCACCTGGGGAGTCTCTGTTTGCTGAAGTGTGACAGGTTGGCATAATGATAGATGAAACATATGGTTCATTATGTCAAATATACTATAATTGCTGCAGCTGTACCAGCTATTTGTTCTAGCCCCAACGCTGGCACAGGTGGAGAATTTGCTCTACAGGGAATGGAAAGAGATCTCCTGGTTAATATATCTTAAGCAAGCACCCACCCAGTGAAAGCTTCATCGAGCCTGGTACCCTGGTAATACGCCAATTTGGACCCACTTTTGGAAGCAAGAAAAAATTCCACCATTTTTTGTCAGTTGTCATCCCACAAAATGATGCATACAGCTTGTCATGCTCACCAGCACAAATGAAAATTCCAATGCTTCGCTTTGCGAAGCCTGATAAGTTGGTTAGTGGTCTTGGCCAGCATCATCATCATGGTCATCACATACATTCTAATTGTCAGCCTCTTTCTCTGCCTGCGCTGGGAGTAATTCATTCTCTCCCTCCACATCCAAAAAGCTGTAATCTCTACGCTCATCCCCCTACTTTCTTCATATCCTGCTGAATTAAATTTTGGGGTCCTCAATATTAATATAGGGTCCCCAACAGCCACAGCATGACGATGCACAAGTTGCTGTTCTTACTCCATCCCTTACTACATCCTTGTGTTTTCACCAGAGTAGATATGATGTTTATGACATCATGAATGACACAGTAGTCCCTATTGACAGTTTAGTCGCATCATTGAAGGGTTTCTAAAGAAAACACTTGTTCTTCATTAGCTTCTAATGGCTGATTTCAAAGTAACCCAAGTTCCCGCTTGCCTGATGAATGATATAATCCATCATCACTTTGTAAAATAATATATATAATATAAATGCTTCAACATAAGGAACCTTGGATTTCAGCAGGATGTCATGTTGGAAACCAAACCAAGTGGTGCTCAGGCAAACCATTTTGTTTTTGCAAAGTCTGGAGGGTGTGTTTCGTCATGTGAAATAGTTAAAATGACCAGACACCTTACTGGCCATTTCCATAATAATAATAATAATTATATTTATATTGTGCAAAATAGCCCCTCCCAGTGGCACAGGTAAAGAGTATCTTGTCAAGGAGGATAAGTGAATAGTCTCCTCTTTTAAAATACTATTTCATTGGCAGGTACAGGTGCATCTCACTAAATTAGAATATCATCAAAAAGTTAATTTATTTCAGTTCTTCAATCCAAAAAGTGAAACTCATATATTCTATAGAGTCATTACAGAGTGATCTATTTCAAGTGTTTATTTCTCATAATGTTGGTTATTATGTCTTACTGCCAATGAAAACACAAAAGTCATCTCAGTAAATTAAAATAATTAACAAAAAACACCTGCAAAGGCTTTCTAAGCATTTAGTAAGGTCCCTTAGTCTGTTACAGTAGGCTCCACGTTCATGGCGAATGTAATGCACACGCCCGGACTGACTGGCGTGTGCGTGTTTATGTAGTGATTCCACTGTGCCATGAACCGGAGAGTGCCTGGAGGGGCGTAACTAAGTATCTGCCCGATCCGACCAAGGTCGCACGACGGCATACGACGCCAGTGCACCAGGGAGGAACCGAGCAGAGGAACCAGGGTCTACTCCAGGTCAGACTCCGGACACGGCTGTTGACCCACACCGGGGAATACAGGAACAGGCAGACTAGAGCACAGGCTGGGTAGGGTCCAGTACAGACTGGGAGACAAATTCGAAACCGCAGACGCGGTACACAGAGCTGAGCAAAGCGAAAACCGCAGACGCGGCGGACAGAGCTGAGCAAAGCGAAAACCGCAGATGCGGCGGACAGAGCTGAGGAAAGCGAAAACCGCAGACGCGGCGGACAGAGCTGAGCAAAGCGAAAACTGCAGATGCGGCGGACAGAGCTGAGCAAAGCGAAAACCGCAGACGCGGCGGACAGAGCTGAGCAAAGCGAAAACTGCAGATGCGGCGGACAGAGCTGAGCAAAGCGAAAACCGCAGATGCGGCGGACAGAGCTGAGCAAAGCGAAAACCGCAGACGCGGCGGACAGAGCTGAGGAAAGCGAAAACCGCAGACGCGGCGGACAGAGCTGAGCAAAGCGAAAACTGCAGATGCGGCGGACAGAGCTGAGCAAAGCGAAAACCGCAGATGCGGCGGACAGAGCTGAGCAAAGCGAAAACCGCAGACGCGGGGCGGACAGAGCAGAGCAAAGCGAAAACCGCAGACGCGGGGCGGACAGAGCAGAGCAAAGCGAAAACCGCAGACGCGGCGGACAGAGCTGAGCAAAGCGAAAACCGCAGACGCGGCGGACAGAGCTGTGCAAAGCGAAAACCGCAGACGCGGCGGACAGAGCTGAGCAAAGCGAAAACCGCAGACGCGGCGGACAGAGCTGAGCAAAGCGAAAACCGCAGACGCGGCGAACAGAGCTGAGCAAAGCGAAAACTGCAGACGCGGCGGACAGAGCTGAGCAAAGCGAAAACCGCAGACGCGGCGGACAGAGCTGAGCAAAGCGAAAACCGCAGACGCGGCGGACAGAGCTGAGCAAAGCGAAAACCGCAGACGCGGTGGGAACAGGGCTCTGTTCACACGGAACAGACTAGAAGGGAAAGGCAGAACCAGATACCCACAGGGTACTTGCAGAGAAGTAGCGAGTGGACCACAAACTCACAAACGGAAGTACAGTGACAACGAGCAGGAGTTAGGTACGAGTTCAGACTCTGCAGAAAAAGGAATGGAACGGACATAGAGAAAAAACAGGTAAAAGATAGGAGAGAGTTCAGACTGGAACTGAGTGTACGGAGGAGACCGACACTGCAGCGGGATACAGGAGCGGGTCTGGGAATACGGCCCCCAGAGAGGCAGGACGAACAGGCAAGGAGCGTGTTCAGACTGGCCTGGAAATACAGCCTCCAGGAAGGCGGAACGAACAGGCAAGGAACGAGTACAGACTGCAGGTTAAGGTACACAGATAGGACACAGTACAGACACGGGAACTGATACCGCAAGGCAGGAGACATAGACAGGACTCAGTTCAGACACGGGAACTGATACCGCAAGGCAGGAGACAAAGACAGGACTCAGTTCAGACACGGGAACTAATACCGCAAGGCAGGAGACATAGACAGGACTCAGTTCAGAAACGGGAACTGATACCGCAAGGCAGGAGACAAAGAACGGGACCTGGCACCTTCAGAGTGCAAGCACACACTGAATGAAACACTATGCTCAGGCAGGGGTTGATTGCCGCAGCTGGGTTATATACCAGTTGAAAGACATCAATAGGCTGAGGACGCACAAGGGGTGTGACCCACAGCAGGTACAAAAAGCAGGAAGTGATCGGGCGCCGCCCTTAAGCAGCAGAAACAGACACAAACAGACAGCATGGAGGGAAGCCAGAGAGACATTCTGGACAGGAGATCAAGTGCGCGCTCTTGCACAGTGGGAGATGGACCACTATGCAAGGACGCCGCCAGGTATGTTACAGTACCCCCCCCCTTACGCCCCCTCTTCTTCAGGCCTGCCAGAGTCTTCCGCAGGGTATTTGAGGGCCAATTCTTCACTTCGAAGAGATCACTTCCACTGTCCACCGGAAAAACTGGTCTCCTCTGGGTAGCTAGGATGCTACCTCCCATCCAGCCACCCTTAGCAACAGACGAAATGGGTGGAGTACCAGGAACAGCACACAAGGAAGTCTCACTCCACATACTTTCAGGTGGCATCCCAGAGGGTACAGGAGACAACTGGAAGTCCTCCACCGGGTTGGAGGGGGACAGAGACTTGGGGGTAATCTCTGCTTCGAGGTACATCTTGTCAAGCTCACAGGAAGAAATAGACGGGTTATCAGGTACAGGATGAGGAAAAGTCACTGTCTCTTTGTTATCTGGTGGTACCCTGGAGGATTCAGGAAACAACTGGAGGTCCTCCGCTGGGTCAGAAGAGTGCAGAGGCTCAGAGAAAACATCTGCTTCAGAGTACACTAGGTCGGACTCACTGGACGAAGCAGGCGAGGTATCGGGTACCGAGTATAGGAAAGTCTCTGTCCGTTTACCACCAGGTGGCACCCCGAAGGGTTCTGGAGACAACTGGCGGTCCTCCGCCTGATAAGAGGGGTGTAGAGACTCATGGGTAACCTCTGCTTCGGAGTACACTAGGTCGGACTCACTGGATGAAGCAAGCGAGGTATCAGATCCAGGATATAGGAAAATCTCTGTCCATTCACCACCAGGTGGCACCCCGAAGGGTTCTGGAGACAACTGGAGGTCCTCCGCCTGGTCGGAGGGGTGTAGAGACTCGGGAGTAACCTCTGCTTCGGAGTACACTAGGTTGGACTCACTGGACGAAGAGAGCGAGATATCAGGTACAGAGTATAGGAGAGTCTCTGTCCTTTCGCTACCAGGTAGCACCCCGAAGGGTTCTGGAGACAACTGGAGGTCCTCCGCCTGGTCGGAGGGGTGTAGAGACTCGGAGGTAACTACCATTTTGGGGTACCCATTGTCAGGCTCACAGGACGAAGCGGACAAAGTATCGAGTACCGGGTGTAGAGAAGTCTCTCTCCATTTGTCATTGAGTGGTATCCCGGAGGATTCAGGAGGCAACAGGGGATCCTCCGCCATGTAGTAGAGGTGCACAGACTCTGAGGTAACCACAGCTTTGGAGCATCCTTGGACATGCACACCGGTCAAAGTGGGTGAAGCATCTGATGCCGGGTGCAGGAAGCTCTCCTGTGTGGAGTCTGGATGGGCAGAAGTCTCTTCGGGCAGGAGAACCGGTGCACTACCCACGCACATTACCCGTTGGGGCTTCTCCGGGATACAGGGAGATGAAGCTTCAGTAGGGACTTCAAGGTTGGGGTCAGGAGGTCTCAGGGAGGACAGACCCTGGCGTGACGGCTTGCCTCTACGTCTAGCACGTCTGGACTGCCTCTTGAGGTTGGGAGAAGTATTCCGGAAAGTGTAGTCACCCTGTGAGGATTCTGAGTGGGCAGTAGTCTCATTGGGCTGGAGGACTATTGCGCTACCCACACACATTACCCATTGGGGCTGCTCCAGGATATTGGGAAGTGAAGCTCCAGCAGGAGCCTCCGGGTTAGGATCATCGAAGACCATTAGAAAGGCCACCAGGAAGGCCACTAGGTCCAGGAGGATCGGATCCTGTGTTTCATATAGGGGGTTGATCCATTCCAAGGCATCACCCGCCAGGCAAGACATAATGAATGCCACCTTAACCCGATCGGTGGGAAAACATAGAGGGTAGAACTTGAAGTGTAGCATGCATTGCTCCACAAATGCACGACTTTGTCTTGGATCCCCATAATAACGTAGCGGATCCGAAGGAACGAGAGCAGATAGATCCATCTGGACGGGCGCGTAATTCGCCTGGAACTCAGCTAAAGGGGAAAAAAAAAATTTTTTTTTATCTATTTCAATGCATGCATTCGCTGGAAAACTTCTCAGAGAGCGAAGGCCGTGGGGCTCAACGGGAACCATGGCCTGAGCATGCTGTAATGCACACGCCCGGACTGACTGGCGTGTGCGTGTTTATGTAGTGATTCCACTGTGCCATGAACCGGAGAGTGCCTGGAGGGGCGTAACTAAATATCTGCCCGATCCAACCAAGGTCGCACGACGGCATACGACGCCAGTGCACCAGGGAGGAACCGAGCAGAGGAACCAGGGTCTACTCCAGGTCAGACTCCGGACACGGCTGTTGACCCACACCGGGGAATACAGGAACAGGCAGACTAGAGCACAGGCTGGGTAGGGTCCAGTACAGACTGGGAGACAAATTCGAAACCGCAGACGCGGTAGACAGAGCTGAGCAAAGCGAAAACCGCAGACACGGCGGAGAGAGCTGAGCAAAGCGAAAACCGTAGACGCGGCGGACAGAGCTGAGCAAAGCGATAACCGCAGACGTGGCGGACAGAGCTGAGCAAAGCGAAAACCGCAGACGCGGCGGACAGAGCTGAGAAAAGCGAAAACCGCAGACGCGGCGGACAGAGCTGAGCAAAGCGAAAACCGCAGACGCGGCGGACAGAGCTGAGGAAAGCGAAAACCGCAGACGCGGCGGACAGAGCTGAGGAAAGCGAAAACCGCAGACGCGGCGGACAGAGCTGAGCAAAGCGAAAACCGCAGACGCGGCGGACAGAGCAGAGCAAAGCGAAAACCGCAGACGCGGCGGACAGAGCTGAGCAAAGCGAAAACCGCAGACGCGGCGGACAGAGCTGAGCAAAGCGAAAACCGCAGACGCGGCGGACAGAGCTGAGCAAAGCGAAAACCGCAGACGCGGCGGACAGAGCTGAGCAAAGCGAAAACCGCAGACGCGGTGGACAGAGCTGAGCAAAGCGAAAACCGCAGACGCGGCGGACAGAGCTGAGCAAAGCGAAAACCGCAGACGCGGCGGACAGAGCTGAGCAAAGCGAAAACCGCAGACGCGGCGGACAGAGCTGAGCAAAGCGAAAACCGCAGAAGCGGTGGGAACAGGGCTCTGTTCACACGGAACAGACTAGAAGGGAAAGGCAGAACCAGATACCCACAGGGTACTTGCAGAGAAGTAGCGAGTGGACCACAAACTCACAAACGGAAGTACAGTGACAACGAGCAGGAGTTAGGTACGAGTTCAGACTCTGCAGAAAAAGGAATGGAACGGACATAGAGAAAAAACAGGCAAAAGATAGGAGAGAGTTCAGACTGGAACTGAGTGTACGGAGGAGACCGACACTGCAGCGGGATACAGGAGCGGGTCTGGGAATACGGCCCCCAGAGAGGCAGGACGAACAGGCAAGGAGCGTGTTCAGACTGGCCTGGAAATACAGCCTCCAGAAAGGCAGAACGAACAGGCAAGGAACGAGTACAGACTGCAGGTTAAGGTACACAGATAGGACACAGTACAGACACGGGAACTGATACCGCAAGGCAGGAGACATAGACAGGACTCAGTTCAGACACGGGAACTGACACCGCAAGGCAGGAGACAAAGACAGGACTCAGTTCAGACACGGGAACTGATACCGCAAGGCAGGAGACAAAGAACGGGACCTGGCACCTTCAGAGTGCAAGCACACACTGAATGAAACACTATGCTCAGGCAGGGGTTGATTGCCGCAGCTGGGTTATATACCAGTTGACAGACATCAATAGGCTGAGGACGCACAAGGGGTGTGACCCACAGCAGGTACAAAAATCAGGAAGTGATCGGGCGCCGCCCTTAAGCAGCAGAAACAGACACAAACAGACAGCATGGAGGGAAGCCAGAGAGACATTCTGGACAGGAGATCAAGTGCGCGCTCTTGCACAGTGGGAGATGGACCACTATGCAAGGACGCCGCCAGGTATGTTACAGCGAAGACTGCTGTCTTGACAGATGCCCAGAAGGCATTCATTAACACACTCCACAAGGTCCCAGAGTTCCAATTTTCATTTGGAAATCAAGGTCCCAGAGTCTGGAGGAAGAGTGGAGAGGCAAACAATCCAAGCTTCTTGAGGTCTAGTGTGAAGTTTCCACAATCAGTGATGGTTTGGGGAGCCATGTCATCTGCTGGTGTAGGTCCACTGTGTTTTAACTAGACCAAAGTCAGCGCTGCTGTCTACCAGGAGATTTTAGAGCACTTCATGCTTCCCTCTGCAGAGAAGCTTTTAGGAGATTAAAATTTCCTGATTTAAAAGCAACAGCATCACTGTGCTTGATTGGCCAGCAAACTCGCGTGACCTTAACCTCATAGAGAATCTATGGGGTAGTGTCAAGAAGAAGATGAGAGACACCAGACCCAACAATACAGACAAGCTCAAGGCAGCTATCAAAGCAACCTGGGCTTCCATAACACCTCAGCAGTGCCACAGGCTGATCGCCTCCATACCAAGCCACATTGATGCAGTAATTGATGCAAAATAAGTTCTGACCAAGTATTGTGTGCATTTACTGAACATACATTTCAGTAGGCCAAGATTTCGGATTTTAAAAACATTTTTCAAGCTGTTGTTATAAAGTATTCTAATTTACTGAGATAATGACTAACAGAAATAAACACTTGAAATAAATCACTCTGTTTGCAATGACTCTATATATGAGTTTCACTTCTTATATTGAAGAACTGAAATAATTTAACTTTTTGATGATATTCTAATTTAGTGAGCTGCACCTGTATTATGGATGGATGAGACATTAGTGATTTGATAGGTCCTCGTCCTCGTATCACATTTAAAAGAGGCCAATCAATTGGTGACAGGCTTGCGCACAGCCATTTTCTTCCACCCAAAACCCCCACTTGATTAACATCAAACATCAAGAGGTGATACAAATGCAGCAGTTGCATTGCTTGTAGTGTGATGACATCAGGGAAAGATTTACCAGAAACGTGACGGGCAAGGAGTACGTGATTTGATTCTTTATCAACTACTGCACCAAGGGGGTCATCTATAAAGCTACATGTAAATGTGGCTTAGAATATGTAGGGAAGACAACCCGAAAACTATGAAGACGAATTGGTGAACACTTGAGGGACATTGAGAATAAAAGGGTCACCTCCCTGGCAAGATATATAAACATCACACATAGTGGGGATATCTCACAATTATCGCTTATGGGAATTGATAAAGTTAACATTCTCAAACGAGGTGGCAATTGGGACAAACAAGTCCTACAATGCGAAACCAAGTGGATTTATTATCTGAAGATGTAGTCTCTGTTCAGGCTCAATGAATCTCTTACTTTCAGCTGTTTCCTTTGATTTAGGTTATAGCAGGGATATTAAGGGTCAGTTGTTGTGGAGTGGGGGCGCCATTCTCATTTTCCGCTAGTGTGCCGTCCTCCGCTGCTAGGTAGGTTTTTGAGAATATTCAAGTTAGGGACAACTAGGGCACTCCCACACACCCTTTCCCTATTTTTCTTTTTCATGTTTCCTCCATCCGTTTAACTGCCTTCTGCTCTACTGTTGTGTTATTACTTTTAGCACGTCCAATAGTACCAGAAAATTTTTTTATTATTCTCCCCACCTGTATCATTAGAACGGGGGTTGTAAGACATATCTTCTGGTTTTTTTTGTGGGAATAGCATTTTTTGTTTTGACTTCCCTCCCAGTCTTTAAAAATCTCAAATTGTTTGATACAATTGGCTAATTTGTGCCATTTATTATTTTTTACAATGAAATTAACTTTCTGGCTCATTTACAGATATCATATGAGCCTATACTGGACATAACATAGGAATAGGCTTAGTTAAGTGTGTTTCTTATTCTGGAAATACCCCCCTTTTTTATGCCATTCCATCTGTAATTTTGCTGTGCTCTATGCTTTCCATGACTAGATGCGATGATAGTAAAGTGCTGGTTATTATCGATGTGTTCAAGCTTGCAGCGCATCGGTCCCAGAAGTGATGAAGTGATGTGATGCGCTCCGACTCACCGGTGCGTTCCAGTCTGGAACCCATCAATGAGGAACTCATGTGTGCGTGTGTCTGATGCGGTCCGGCATGGGTGCAGAGGATGTGAGGCACATGCCCCTGTGCTGGACACGCCGTACATGATGACGCACGCCATCACATCACTTCATCTGGCGCCATTTTTTTATATTTAAACACCATTGTTCTGCCCAGCCACTTTAGGCACAGTTTACCTCATGAAAGAGGAAACCTTTAGCTGGCCCTAGCCATCACAGCGGTTCTTCCCCCTATCCTCCCCTGATGAGTTGTTTGACGAAACACATAGGGAGTGGGAGCATTAATGGGATGTGCAATAGATTCCCCCATATCACACATGAGATTTAATTAGGGGTATTGTGTGGGTTATTTTGCTTCTCACCCCCCTTTATTTAATATCTCTCTGAATTGCATCCCTTTAATAAGCCCCGGGATACAAGGAATCTATCTGGATTGAGTTAGGACTGTACTCCAACTAACGGTGAGATTGTTACTTTTTCATGTTTATTTGCTGTGTTACCTTATCTGGTGACCACTGGTTTTATATGTGTTGTCAATTGTCTTTTTTTGGTTATTGTCCTTATTGAACCTTTTGCTCTTTTATATATATATTAATAAAAAATATTTTTTATCTTAATACCTACTACCCTACTCTACACTACTTTATGGTCAGTAGCTTTGTCTTTTTTCTATATTGTACAAAGTATCCCCTGCCAGTGGCATAGGTAAAGAGTATACTCTCAAGGGAGATAAGTGAATACTCTTCTCTTTTAAAATACTATTTCTTTCTCCCTTTAAAAAAAAGGTTATAACTAAAATTAGTCCATTGGTAAATAAATTCCCATAAACCAAAATGCAACAACAACCTACTGCATTGTTGTGATGCATACAATTTACAAATTAGACTAGTAATACATGTGTGTGACAATTACATATGTCGTTTTTTACTTAAAAAATTAATATATATATATATTTTTTTTACAGAAAAGCCTTAACTGTAAATCCTACGCAGGTACACATCCAAACAGACAGCACCTGCAACAAGACATTGTTTTGATGTGTTGTGTACAGATGTAAAATTTGACTAGTAAAACAGATGTGCTAAAAAAACTGAGAATGGTTTTTGTCAAACACACTTTGTGTTTAAGACAATCGCAGTTAAATGTGTAGATTTTTTGTTTGTCTTTTTAAAAACAACAATTACTCGTCCCAACTCAAAAATGATTGGAAAAGACAAACACTCAGTACATTCCCTTTCCTGCTTGTTTTCTAGTGTAAGATGTTAAAATATGTGTGCAGAATAGATACAAATGTAGCATTATGGATGACAGCTACACCATATCACTGATCAATCAGACTGAGTCTGACATTGCTACTGTTATATCAGTGCTCCTCTCTCTCTTGCATCAATTGAATCTCTTTATTAAATCATAGATTATCTACTACATTCATCATGTTGATGCTGCAGTTGTACAACACAGTCTATCTGACGTATTTCTTCTATGCTTTAGGACATTTTCTCCCTGTCTGTAATATTGAGCTATGCACTTTGATCTCTAGGCTGTAAGACCCTAAAATGGCTGCTGCTTTCCCTGCCTCAGCATTTATAGTGGCTCTGATGGGTAGAATAAATATGGGCCCATGAGCTCTCTCACTCTTTAGATGAACTGAAAAAGGCTTATTTTAATATCAGGCTTATTAAGCCATTCTAACATCAATTTCCAAAGTTAATATAATAGCTTGCCTCCCCTTTTTTATACCAGTATTTGACTAGTGATGTGTTTGAGGGGGCGTGCTGTCAGGCTCAGTTTATTAGCTAAGCTTTATCCCTTCTCCATCACAGCTAATATAGACAGTGAATATTGGTGTGAATTCGGCTAAGTTCAGAGGTACTGGCTGAACTGGGGTTGATCCCAAGTAGGAATCGTAATAATGCTTCAAATAGAAATTCTCTTTGTTTACAGCGTGGTTGATTTCATTCTTCACAGCTGATGCAGAGATAGAGAAGGAGGCTGAATAATCTTAAGGGTTACCTAGCAGAATATAGAAGACAGTAAAGAGCAATATCATTCTGATAGATAGGAAATATTTAATTGCATCTGTGAGACTTTGAGTTTATTCAAAGTAAATTGTAATATCTTTGTGCAAATGGTAGACTTAAGTTTACAGTAGCCTATATTACTACAGTACAGTAATATTCAATATAGAGTGATAAATGCTATGGAAATAGAACATTTTAAATTAATAACCAGCTTCTTTGTTTAATTGTCAGATTACTCCAGCTGCGAACAAGAGAATTCTGATAACAATAGCCCATGTTACAGATGAGCAATTGATGTGTTTTGTACAATTGTGAATTGTGTAATTCTAATAGCCTCTCACAGTAGAATTTATTAGCTGTATTTTGAAAACATAAACTTTTTGGTTTTGTTATGATTTGGCCATAATTACTTCCTTGTTGTCACAGCATAGAAAAAAACATAATTTTTTTCTAGTTATACTATATATGACTATAAGTGACTATGTCATATTGCATTAATATAGCACTAAATCCAAGTTGAGCTTATATATACAAGGCCAGAAACAAGCCTAGTAACTAAAACCATAAGTAAGGTATAAGAACTAAGGTCAATATACAGTGCTGTGCAAAAGTTTAGGCAAGTGTGGAAAATTTGCTACAACGAAATAATTTATTAAAAAATAGAAGTGTTATTAGATTATTTTGTATCAATTAGCAAAATTCAAAGTGAATTAACAAAAGAGTTATCTAAATCAAAACAATATTTGGTGTTACTGCTCTTTGCCTTCAGCATCAAAGCATCAAATCTTCTAGGTATACTTGTACACACCTTTTGAAGGAACTCTGCTGTGATGTTGATTAAAACATTTTGGAGAAATAATCACAGATCTTTGGTTGTTGTATGCTCACACAGATCCTTCTGTCTCTTTGTGTAATCCTATACAGACTCTATAATGTTAAGATCAGGGTTCTGTATGGGCCATATATTTACTTACAGAACTTTTTGGTCTTCTTTATGCTGAAGCTAGTTAATGACGTTAGCTGTCTGTTTGGGACCTTTTTCCTGAGGCAGAATAAATTTAGTGCCAGTTGCCTCACTGATGATATTGCATGATGGATTCAGAGCTGGGCTGATGGTACAAATGAGCTAATGGCATCTGCCCGTATTTCTCACCATTGATGATACCAAGAAATAGGCAATGTTGAGGACTGTTGATGCAGTGGATAGCCAAGAAAACTTAGTGCAGCAGATGAAAAACATAATGTTTACTTCCGTTCAAAATTAGAAGATGTCTATCTATGCCATCAGCTCAGAAATGGCAGCAACCAGTGGGACCCAAATATACCCATCTACTGTTTAGAGACCTAGAGATGCAACTAAAAATACAGTTCAGATAAGTACTGCTATTTTCTGTGATATTTTTTGGATTTATTGTCTTTCTCAGTGAATTGCTTTTAATTTTAGTGTAAGGATTGACAAGACAATGAAGACCTCATATATTGTTTCATGTTCTGTAAATTGCAGTCAAGCCCTATAGTGTTAGTGGGGATAAATGGGGTGCCAGATCTTGTGAAATGCACTTACAATGCACTGGACAGCCAGCTAATCTAATAGTATTTTTGCGATTAATAGGCTTTAAGTTGGCATGGTGCACCACACATATCTGTGTGACTGGCACCCTAGACCAGCCTTATCCATGTGCATTTAGAATATTAGGCAACACCTCCTCATGATGGGTAAATGTGTAGGTTCATCTGTATTTTTTACCTGTGCTGCAACCGCTTGTTATCATGGAGGCCGGCTGTGTCCTGTAATACATAAGTATTGTGAACAGGTATTGATAAGCATGGCTGCTGTTTTCTGTGATATTTTTTGGATTTATTGTCCTTTTCAGTGAATTGCTTTTAATTTTAGTGTAGGGATTCACAAGACAATGAGGACTTGATGTATTTTTTCTTCTTTTTCAGGGTGCAGACAAGCCCTATAGTGTTAGTGGGGGAAATTTGGGTGTCTGGTCCATTGAAATGCACTTACTGCATATAGTGCTGGACAGGCAGCCTGATCTAATAGTATGGTTGTGACCAATAGGCTATTAGCTGGCATGGAAGCACAACACCTACCTGTGTGACTGGCACACTAGACCATCCTTGTCTGTGTGGATTTTGAATATTGGGAACCCCCTCCTCATGATTTGTAGACGCGCAGGTGGTTGTTCAAATCACCACTATCTTGTAGCTGTGTTGCATCCGCCTGTTATCTTGGAGGCCTGCTTTGCCCTGCAGTGTATTAGTATTATGACCAGGTATTGGTAAATATGGCTGCTGATTTTAGTGATATTTTTGGATTTGATGTCCTTTTCAGTGAAATGCTTTTAACAGAAGAAAAACAGACATCAATCCAAGGAGGGAAAAGGAAGCAAAGTCCGAATATGCAGAGTAGAACCAGGAACCAAAATGTCATGGAAAGGCAAAGCTAAATGCTGTGACACAAATTAAAACTCTGGCCAACAAGATAACTCAGCTGACAAGTGTGAGAAGCAGGGAACTTATAGCCAGAGGCAGAAATAACTTGCAACTTGGTGGATTTTTGGCACTACAATGATAGATTATTAAAGTAAAACATGGCATGACATAGCATGATTCTACATTCACAAGTGAACAAATGAGGTATAATCTTTTGATTTTACCATACCTATTTTATCCATTTACATTTTTTGGTTTGCCAAACTATTCTGCATTTTAAATAATAATTTTATATAGAACTAATATATTATATAGCAATGTGCACTGACACTCTTTTTTTAAATTTACATAAACTTTAAAGGGAAACTATCATGTAAAATTACTATATTAACCTGTAGATATGGGGTTAATCTGCAGGTTAATAAAGTTCTGACTCCTTGTGGTGCTAGGAACCCTCTGCCGATTGGCTTCGAGTCATCCTGTCACGTGGGGCGTGGGAAAGACTTAGTGCAACACAGAGGGAAGAGGGAAAGGGATCTCAGACACTAGGGAAAGGAGTCTAGTGTCACTAGTCTGGTCTAGTGTCGCCCTGTCTCAACTACCGTCCCTATATTGGCTCTTCACTAATCGCCACACGCGTGCCTCACCCTGACTTTCCCTGGCGTATGGTTAAGGTTAGGGAAGGGAGGAGATGAGCACTAGTCGATCTCCACTAAACTCTATAGACAGCAAGGGTAGACAAACAGGGGGGATTGCTTAGCTTTAGATGACTCCAGACAAATGAGCACACGGCCTCAAGCTCCAGAGAGGGCGAAGTACTGCTCTTGCTAAAGCCTCACAAGTAGTAATGAATATTGCCAGCACCTCCCTCTCAGACACACCAGGTATTTATACACTCAGGCCAGGAAGCTAATTAGCCAGAGGGAGGTAGCCGCTGGGTCCTAGAGACAGCCAGCCTCTAAGAAGATGTCTGTAATGCCAAATGTAGAGATCTCCTGCAACCAACCGCAGGGAACTGTCTGTCGCCTCTGACACACCCGTGACACATCCGCTCTGTGTATATTATATGTTACCACACCTCTGACAATGACTGACAGCCTACCATGATGCTGATCCTGCTGTTAGTCAGTGCTGGGATGTGGTAATAGTCACCTCTATCTATGCATAGATAAGTGGCGGCACCACCTCTATGACAGAAAGCCGAACGCTGCCAGGCAAAATAAAGTTAATTTTCTCCCGGCAGTGGGGCTCTCAATGCCTGTGCCACACGATGTCAGAACGCTATTAACCTGCAGACTAACCCCATATCTGTAGGTTAATAGCGTTTTACATGACAGATTTCCTTTAAGAAACTTTCATTGCAAAAGTGGAAGAACTGATTTATTGTGATATTGCAAATTATAGGACCTGTGCATAAGATATGCATGCCCTTTCCAGAATTCTTTATATCCTTGTGTTATGCCTTGCATCTTCATACTCTGTGCTGGGCATAACATCAG
Source organism: Phyllobates terribilis (assembly GCF_046119375.1). Taxonomy (NCBI): domain Eukaryota; kingdom Metazoa; phylum Chordata; class Amphibia; order Anura; family Dendrobatidae; genus Phyllobates; species Phyllobates terribilis. Next base: position 846,717,594 of record NW_027362761.1, read on the forward strand.
TTTTGTATGAAGTTTAACTTTAAACTGCTTTGTCTGAAAAAGAACAATCACAATCTTCATAGTCATCTATCTACTCATTAAATCCTTTGTGGCAGCAATATAATTTAAACTGCTGGTGGCCATTCCGTTGTGCAGAAGCTTTTGTGCGAGAATCAGACTCTTTATTTTCCTACCAATAATGGTCTCACGATTTGATAATAATACATGGAATGTGAAATGCTTGTTGTCAGAATAAAAACTCTGAATATAATAACACTATATCTACGCTCTAGATGCTACAAAATGTTATGCTTTGCAAAAGTGTCTAATAACTGTATTCCAATTTTATCACATTTCATATGTTTAGAATGAGTCTGAACATTTTGTACAGTACATATTATGTGAGACATCATTGCAGTTTTTAAAGGCTTTTAACTATTTCTATTCTAAGGATAAAGATTGTCTCCAATAGCCATTTACTTGTGAATGTAAGCCATTTGAGTGACAGCTTTTTTAATTCATAACTGATCACAGTTTTGGTTGATAAATCCCTACATCTACTGAGAATTATTTTACATAATGAAACTTTGGTATTGCAATAACTTCCTTTAAACATAAAGGTCAAATTTAATTAACTGATATTTTAACACATTTTCTATGTCTGATTTTAAATCTCTACTTTTTACAGTATTTGCCAAGGATTGATGATTAAAGAATGTAATCTTTTTACTTCACAGTTATAATTATCAAAATTGCAAAATATCTGCAGTTTGAGCTTTGTATGCTTCTATTTGTGCTGCTATAGTAAGAAAAAGCATATACCAAGAGTGCCTATAATGTAGACAACATTTGTTCTTCATTAGCTTCTAATGGCTGATTTCAAAGTAACCCAAGCTCCCGTTTGCCTGCTGAATGATATAATCCATCATCACTTTATAAAATAATATATAATATAAATGCTTCAACATATGCAGCCTTTGATTTCAGCAGGATGTAACGTTGCAAACCAAACCAAGTGGTGCTCAGGCAAACCATTCTGTTTTTGCAAAGTCTTGTGGGTGTGTTTCGTCATGTGAAATGGTTGAAATGACCAGACACTTTATTGTCCATTTCCATAATAATAATAATAATAATAATAATAATTTTATTTATATTGTACAAAATAGCCTCTGCCAGTGGCACAGGTAAAGAGTATCTTCTTAAGGAAGATAAGTGAATATCCTCCTCTTTTAAAATACTATTTCATTGGCAGGTATTACGGATGGATGGAGACATTGGTGATTTGATCGGTCCTCGTCCTCTTATCACATTTAAGAGAGGCCGATCAGTTGGTGACAGGCTCGTGCACAGCCACTTTATACCTCCCAAAGATCCCACTTGGTTAACATCAAACATCAAGGGGTGCTACAAATGCAGCTGTTGCATTGCTTGTCATGTGATGACATCAGGGAAAACATTTACCAGTAAGGTGATGGGCAAGGAGTACGTGATTCGGTTCTTTATCAACTGCTGCACCAAGGGGGTCATCTATAAAGCTACATGTAAATGTGGCTTAGAATATGTAGGGAAGACAACCCAAGAACTACGAAGACAATTTGATGAACACTTGATGGACATTGAGAATAAAAGGGACACCTCCCTGACCAAACATATAAACATCACACATGGTGGGGTTATCTCACAATTATCGTTTATGGGAATTGATAAAGTTAACATTCCTAAACAAGGTGGCAATGGGGACTAACAAGTCCTACAATGTGAAACCAAGTGTAGGATTTACTGTCTGAAGACCTAGTCTCCATTCGGGTTCAATGAATCTCTTACTTTCAGATGTTTCCTTTTAATTTAGGGTATAGCAAGTATAATAAGGGTCAGTCGTCGTGGAGCGAGGGTGTCATTCTCGTTTTTCTCTAGGGTGCCAACCTCCGCTGCTAAGTAGGTTTTTGAGAATAGTCACCTTAGGGACAACTAGGGCACTCCCCCACACTCTTTCCCTATTTTTCTTTTTCACATCTCCTCTATCCATTTACCTGCCTTCTGCTCTACTGTTATGTCGTTAACTTAGGCCCCTTAGCCCAGCCAGTACTAACACAAAAAAATGTATTATCCTCTCCCCATGTATCACTAGAACGGGGGTTGTAAGATATATATTTTCTGGTCTTTTCTGTGGGAATAGCATTTTTTGTTTTGCCTTCCCTCCCAGTCTTTAAAATGTCAAAAATTGTTTGATACAATAATGTTTCATTGGTTTATTTGCTAATTTGTGCCATTTATTATTTTTTACCATGAACTTACCTTTCTGGCTCATTTACAGATATCATATGTGCCTGTACTGGGCATAACATAGGAATGGACTTCTTTAAGTGTGTTTCTTATTCTGGATATACCCCCTTTTCTTATGCCCTTCCATCTGTAATTATGCTGTGCTCTATGTGTTATGCATACAAAATATCTGCAGTTTGAGTTTTGTATGCTTCTATTTGTTCTGCTATAGTAAGAAAAAGCATATACCAAGAGTGCCTATAATGTAGACAACATTACCTCTATAGATAACGGTATTTTCTTAATGATCCATTTTTTGCCTCTTTAACAAGTGGATCTGTTGTAGTCTGGAGCACAAGGTAAGGGTAGGGTCACACAAATGATTGTCTCTCCTCTGAGAAAATTTGTCTGATTATGCTAATCATACTCTGATCAGAGTATGATGCAATTTTCTCGAATGTGAAAAAAATGGTTTCTCCATTCACTCATCCGAGTGCGGTCTGTTTTTTTTTCATGGACCCGTAGACTTGAATGTCAGAGTGTGAACCAATAATCGTATGCAAACCGTGCATGCTACAATTTTTCGCTCAGACCACTCGGTCCAAGGAAGAAATCAGATATGTGAAAAGCCTCATTGATAACTTGGGGACAAGTGCTATCCATCAAAATGACAGATAGTACTCATCCGATTTTTACGGCTATGTGCACACGGAGGAGAAATTGAAGTCAGTAAGATAATTATTAGAAATAGACTGTGCCACTTCCATGTGAACCATGGGCATTCACATACTATCTAAAATCCTCATAATCAGGTCTCCATACGCAAAATACCATAGTTTTAAAGGGGTTGTCCACTACTATTGATAGTGCCCCAATGTATTTTTATGGTTAAAAGAAGTTTCTTTGTAAATACCTGGCACTGCTGTTCTTTCCTGTGAGCGGCGCTATTGCTGGCCGCTCACAGGCATCACGTGACCCCGGCTGCAGCCGGCTCAGACATCCACTGATGTCACGTCATGTTCCGGATGCAGCCGGGGGTGACTCACTTCTGCATTCCACGGTGGATGCTGGACTGTGGGCAGTGTTAACCCGTGAGTCATACCCAGCATCCACCGCGCGCTTTCCCTTTCCTCATTCATCGGGAAAGCGTGGGGTGGATGCTGGGTGTGACTCACGGGTTAACCCTGCCCATAGCCAAGCAGCCACCATGGGGACCGCGTCACTGATGTTATGCCTCACTTGATGCGACATCAGTGCGGGGTCATTTGATGCCTGTGAACGGCCAGCTATAGCGCTGCTTACAGGCAGAAACAGCAGCACAATGTACAGTATTTACAAAGATACTTCCTTTCACCATAAAAATACATTGGGGCATTATCAATAGTACTGGGCAACCCATTTAAGTTTAATCATATACAGTACAGACCAAAAGTTTGGACACACCTTCTCATTTAAAGATTTTTCTGTATTTTCATGAGTATGAAAATTGTACATTCACACTGAAGGCATCAAAACTATGAATTAACACATGTGGAATTATATACTTAACAAAAAAGTGTGAAACAACTGAAAATATGTCTTATATTCTAGGTTCTTCAAAGTAGCCACCTTTTGCTTTGATGACTGCTTTGCACACTCTTGGCATTCTCTTGATGAGCTTCAAGAGATAGTCACCGGAAATGGTCTTCCAACAATCTTGAAGGAGTTCCCAGAGATGCTTAGCACTTGTTTGCCCTTTTGCCTTCACTCTGCGGTCCAGCTCACCCCAAACCATCTCGATTGGTTTCAAGTCTGGTGACTGTGGAGGCCAGGTCATCTGGCGTAGCACCCCATCACTCTCCTTCTTGGTCAAATAGCCCTTACACAGCCTGGAGGTGTGTTTGGGGCCATTGTCCTGTTGAAAAATAAATGATGGTCCAACTACACGCAAACCGGATGGAATAGCATGCCGCTGCAAGATGCTGTGGTAGCCATGCTGGTTCAGTATGCCTTCAATTTTGAATAAATCCCCAACAGTGTCACCAGCAAAGCACCCCCACACCATCACACCTCCTCCTCCATGCTTCACGGTGGGAACCAGGCATGTAGAGTCCATCCGTTCACCTTTTCTGCGTTGCACAAAGACACGGTGGTTGGCACCAAAGATCTCAAATTTTTACTCCTCAGACCAAAGCACAGATTTCCACTGGTTTAATGTCTATTCCTTGTGTTCTTTAGCCCAAACAAGTCTCTTCTGCTTGTTGTATGTCCTTAGCAGTGGTTTCCTAGCAGCTATTTTACCATGAAGGCCTGCTGCACAAAGTCTCCTCTTAATAGTTGTTGAAGAGATGTGTCTGCTGCTAGAACTCTGTGTGGCATTGACCTGGTCTCTAATCTGAGCTGCTGTTAACCTGCGATTTCTGAGGCTGGTGACTCGGATAAACTTATCCTCAGAAGCAGAGGTGACTCTTGGTCTTCCTTTCCTGGGGCGGTCCTCATGTGAGCCAGTTTCTTTGTAGCGCTTGATGGTTTTTGCAACTGCACTTGGGGACACTTTCAAAGTTTTCCCACTTTTTCGCACTGACTGACCTTCATTTCTTAAAGTAATGATGGCCACTCATTTTTCTTTACTTAGTTGCTTTTTTCTTGCCATAATGCAAATTTTAACAGTCTATTCAGTAGGACTATCAGCAGTGTATCCACCTGACTTCTGCATAACACAACTGATGGTCCCAACCCCATTTATAAGGAAAGAAATCCCACTTTCTAAACCTGACAGGGCACACCTGTGAAGTGAAAACCATTTCCGGTGACTACCTCTTGAAGCTCATCAAGAGAATGCCAAGAGTGTGCAAAGCAGTCATCAAAGCAAAAGTTGGCTACTTTGAAGAACCTAGAAGACATATTTTCAGTTGTTTCACACTTTTTTGTTAAGTATATAATTCCACATGTGTTAATTCATAGTTTTGATGCCTTCAGTGTGAATGTACAATTTTCATAGTCATGAAAATACAGAAAAATCTTTAAATGAGAAGGTGTGTCCAAACTTTTGGTCTGTACTGTACATAGAGCACAAAGATGTAACATTAATCAGTCTTCAAAAATATACCTACCCCTGCTTTAGAAAAATACCTTAAGAAAATTCTATTCAAGACAGTCATAAATCCCCTCTAACAGACCTGCCTCTAACAGCCATGGGCGTAACAGAGCTCTGCCCTCCACTGTTATCCTGTTAAATGTCGCTGTCAATTATGACAGAGACTTTAACAGCGTGCCGGCATCAGGACACATAATTCTATGTGTCCATTGGTGCTCACGTGATGAGATCATGGGGCATCCATAGGTTGATATCACAGGCGTGAGTCTATTGAACTTTGTGTTTGTCTACATAGAACTCCTTTGAAACCCAGTCCGTGGCCGGGTGTTAAAGGAGACTATGATTTTTACTAGATACAGAAATACTGTGGTTTTGTTGTATATAGAATAAGAAATCAGATGAACACAGGTTCAAGTTCCCGAAAGGAATAATAAATACAGTGAAAATTGAAAAAAACGTAAAAAAACCAACATAAACGTTCAAATCCCTCTCTTTTCCCCCATTAAAAAAGATAATTAAAAATACACATATTGTCTGTGGAATCACAGCATCCGTTAAAGTCCAACATATCAAAATATAAAAATAATTAACCGGATTGATAAACACTTTAAACAGAAAAAAATGTAAAATGCCCAATTTTTTTTTGCATTTTTTTTGGTCCTCTCCATACTGCAAAAAAATAATGCAAGAAGTAATGATGAGCGAACACACTCGCCACTACTCGGTACTCGCCCGAGCATCATGGTGCTCGTGATGCTCGTCGAGTATTTCCAGGTTGCTCGGGCGGGAACTCGGGTCCCCTCCCTGCATGTTTAGAGAGCCAATGAACATGCAGGGATTGCCTGCCATGCACGGTAATGCCGTAGCCATGTTGGTTGTGGGCATTACAGTGATTGGCTGGCCGCACAGCATCATCAGGTCTAATAAGACCTGGCACCTCCATGCTCGTCACAGTCACTCCAGATCAGACAGTGTAGGGAGCGCTGCTGCTGTGTCAGGGAGAGATTTAATCGTGTATTTTGTAGTGTAGGGAGAAAAACCGTACATTACACATATCCATCTTAACAAACAGTCCTTTTGAGGGCTAATCCATCTGCAGAGATATCAGGCAGGCAGTGTATATAGGCATGCATGGTATATAACAGACTGCAGTGCACATAGGACAAGAGGCTCCATTCCAGTTCTGCCTTCTGCTGCTGTTATATTTCTAGAAATAGGCCCAGGTCTCTGGGGCCAAGAATATTTTTTTTGCATCTTAATCCTCATAATTTGCAATCCAGAGAACACCGTTTTTCTGCGCCATTTGCTTGTTGGCACTACAGAATACAGCCCGGTCCTTTCCATATTACAGCGCTAAAAATCCTGCTATTTAAAACTGTGTTTTCTCCGTCACACGGCTCACATATACATTGTCAGAAAATACTGCCATTTCTGGCCTCCATTAAAAATTTCTTTCAGTGTGTCAGCAAAGTTTTTGACACTGGTTAGCTGTTCAAAACAGTTACCTACAGGCCAGGTATTTAAAACTGTGTTTTCTGCGTCACAAGGATCACATATACGTTGTCAGAAAATACTGCCATTTCTGGCCTCTATTAAAAAATGTTTTCAATGTGTAAGTGAAGCAATTCACAGCAGTTTGCTGTTCAAACTACTCACCTACAGGCCAGGTATTTAAAACTGTGTTTTCTCCGTCAAACGGCTCACATATAAGTTCGCTCCAAACTCAGTCACTTGTAGTGAGCATGGAAGATACTGTACTCCATTTAAAATGGGAAAGGCACATGGCAAGGGACGGGGAACTGGATGTGATGGTAATGGTGCATGCAGTGGCCGAGGACAGAGTCAAAAGGTTGTTGGTTGGATAGCAGATAATGCTTCCAGTCCCTTAGCTACCACCACCACCCTGTCTTCCACATGGTCAAGACTCAGTAGCCATGAGTCTGGACCGCATATTCCTCACCCTGATCCTCCTTCCTCCTACCATGCCGAGTACCCAGAGACAACTGATCCCACACTTGGACACTCTGAAGAGCTGTTCACTTTTCCATTTATAGATTCGGGCCTCTCGCCCGGTCCACTTGAAGCGGGGCAAGAGGAGATTGCGTGTAGCGATGCCTAAATATTTGTGCAGCCACGGTCACACGAAGGCGATGGTGAGAAAGTGTCACAAGAGGTGGACGATGATGAAACACAATTGCCAGAAAGTCAGGAGGAGAACCAGGGTGCGGAAGTGGAAGACGAGTTGGTGGACGATATAGTAACTGACCCAACCTTGCAGGAGGACATGCAGAGCGAGGACAGCAGCACACTGGGGGAGGGAGGCAGAGCACCTCAACAGGCAGGAAGAAGCAGTGTGGTGGCCGCACACAGAAGGCAGGCAACTGTTCCCTGTAACACCAACACGAAGGAAGTTGCCAGAACAACTGTTAGGTCTTCCCGAGTCTGGTTGTTTTTTAAAGACTCTGCCGATAACCCCAAAAAGGCCATTTGCACCACCTGCCAGGTCATCATCAGCAGGGGTGTCAAAAAGACCAGCCTGACCACCACCAGCATGATCAGGCACATGGCAGCAAAGCACCCGACTTTGAGGGCCGAACTCCAGGGTCCAGGAACAGTGTCTGCGGGTGGCACCATTGCTTCTTCCACTGTTGTGGATGCAAGCCAATCCCCTGTCTATGGTGGATGCGAACATGCCACCTGTCATTGCACACTCTCAAGAAGCAGCAGCAGGAAGCACGTCAATGTCCTTGTCCCAGCGCAGCGTTAAGTTGTCCATACCCCAGTCCTTGGAACGCAAATATGCAGCCAACGCCCCACAGGCCACACTACTAAATTCTCACATTTCACGACTGCTTGCGCTCGAAATGTTGCCTTTTAGGCTCGTGGAGACGGAAGCATTCCACAACCTGATGGCAGCGGCCGTCCCTCGGTACTCGTCCCCAGCCGCCACTGTTTCTCCCGGTGTGCCGTCCCTGCATTACACAAGCACGTGTCCCAAAACATTAGCTGTGCTCTCAACAACGCAGTTACCGGTAAAGTCCACCTAACCACGGACATGTGGACAAGTGCTTGTGGGCAGGGACGGTACATCTTGCTGACGGCACACTGAGTTAACATAATGGAAGCTGGGACCTAGTCAGATCTTGGGACGGTACACGTCCTCCTGACGCCAAGGATTGTGGGCCATAGATCAATCAGGGTTGCCCCCAAGGTCTACAGCTCCTGCACCTCATCCTCCTCAGCCTTCTCCTCCTCTTCAGCCTCCATCTCTGAAATTACAACATCAGTCACAAGCTGGAAGCACTGCAGCACTGCCTCGGCCAAATGGCAACAGGCTGTGCGGAAGCTAATATGCTGAGGTGAAAAACCGCACAATGCTGAAGAGTTGTGGACAGCTCTGAAAGAGCAGACAGATCGGTGGCTCACACCGCTGAACCTACCGCCAGGCATGGTCGTGTGAGACAATGGCCGGAACCTGGTGGCGGCTCTGAGGCGAGGCAAGCTCACACACATACCATGCCTGGCCCATGTGCTAAACCTCGTGGTTCAGCGGTTTCTGAAATCCTACCCAGAGCTGCCCGATCTGCTTGTTAAAGTACGCCGCCTGTGTGCCCATTTTAGAATGTCAGATAGAGCTTCCGCCGCCCTTGAAATGTTTCAGCAGCATTTGCAGCTTCCGGCTCACAGACTGGTGTGTGATGTCCCCACACGTTGGAACTCTACACTGCAGATGTTGGGAAGGATTTGAGAGCAGAAGAGGGCAGTTGTTGAGTACCAGCATCAACACGGCCATCGGTATTCAGTTCAGCCTCCACACATAAAACCTCAGGAGTGGACATGGATGTCAGACATACAGTACAGACCAAAAGTTTGGACACACCGTCTCATTTAAAGATTTTTCTGTATTTTCATGACTATTCACACTGAAGGCATCAAATCTATGAATTAACACATGTGGAATTATATACTTAACAAAAAAGTGTGAAACAACTGAAAATATGTCTTATAGACTGTTAGAATTTGTATTATGGCAAGAAAAAAGCAGCTAAGAAAAACGAGTGGCCATCATTACTTTAAGAAATAAAGGTCGGTCAGTCCGAAAAATTGGGAAAACTTTGAAAGTGTCCCCAAGTGCAGTTGCAAAAACCATCAAGCGCTACAAAGAAACTGGCTCACATGAGGACCGCCCCAGGAAAGGAAGACCAAGAGTCACCTCTGCTTCTGAGGATAAGTTTATCTGAATCACCAGCCTCAGAAATCGCAGGTTAACAGCATCTCAGATTAGAGACCAGGTCAATGCCACACAGAGTTCTAGCAGCAGGCACATCTCTTCAACAACTGTTAAGAGGAGACTTTGTGCAGCAGGCCTTCATGGTAAAATAGCTGCTAGGAAACCACTGCTAAGGACAGGCAACAAGCAGAAGAGACTTGTTTCGGCTAAAGAACACAAGGAATGGACATTAGACCAGTGGAAATCTGTGCTTTGGTCTGATGAGTCCAAATTTGAGATCTTTGGTTCCAACCACCGTGTCTTTGTGCGACGCAGAAAAGGTGAACGGATGGATTCTACATGCCTGGTTCCCACCGTGAAGCATGGAGGAGGAGGTGTGATGGTGTGGGGGTGCTTTGCTGGTGACACTGTTGGTGATTTATTCAAAATTGAAGGCATACTGAACCAGAATGGCTACCACAGCATCTTGCAGTGGCATGCTATTCCATCCAATTTGTGTAAAGGCTATTTGACCAAGAAGGAGAGTGATGGGGTGCTACCCCAGATGACCTGGCCTCCACAGTCACCAGACCTGAACCCAATCGAGATGGTTTGGGGTGAGCAGGACCGCAGGGTGATGGCAAAAGGGCCAAAAAGTGCTAAGCATCTCTGGGAACTCCTTCAAGATTGTTGGAAGACCATTTCCGGTGACTACCACTTGAAGCTCATCAAGAGAATTCCAAGAGTGTGCAAAGCATTCATCAAAGCAAAAGGTGGCTACTTTGAAGAACCTAGAATATAAGACATATTTTCAGTTGTTTCACACTTTTTTGTTAACTATATAATTCCACATGTGTTAATTCATAGTTTTGATGCCTTCAGTGTCATTGTACAATTTTCATAGTCATGAAAATACAGTAAAATCTTTAAATGAGAAGGTGTGTCCAAACTTTTGGTCTGTACTGTATTACCATCCTCCAAAACTTTGAGGAATCCACCAAGATGGTGAGCGGCGATGACACCATAATTAACGTCACCATCCCGCTTCTCTGTCTTCTGAAACGCTCTCTGCTCACAATCAAAGAGGATGCATTGCAGGCGGAGCACGATATGATGGAGCAAGGAGCAATACAGGGTGATTACACACAGCCAAGCCTCATCTCATCCCAACGTGGATTGGGTGACAATGAGGAAGAGGAGGATGAGGAAGGACAGGAGCTAGTTTCATGCACTATAGACGGTACCTGCACAGCTGTCATACCAACTGTTCAGCGTGGATGGCCAGAGGACAGAGAGGAGGAGGAGGAGAGCATGGCCAGTCATCCTCTTGGTGAGGACATGGAAGTCTTGCCTGTTAGTAGTCTGGCACGCATGGCTGAGTTTATGTTATACTGCCTTTCCCATGACCCTCGCGTTCTCAAAATTTTGGGTGACAGCCATTACTGGTTGGTGACACTTCTAGACCCACGCTACAAGGAGAACTTTATATCTCGTATTCATGAGACGGACAGGTCTACAAAAATAGGGCTGTACCAGAAGGCCCTTGTTGTGGAAAAATTAAAAAAATTTCCATCTGAAAACACTGGCGGAAGAGGGCATACTTCGTTGGACAACCAAGGAGTACAGGCGAGAGAGACACAACTTCAATCCAGCAGAGGCAAGGGAACACTGTCAAAGTTCTGGGAGAGTTTTCTGAGACACTCCCTTCGGACAGGCCCTGAGGCGTGGGGTACTATCACAAGGAGTGAAAAGTTTGAGAAGATGCTGAGGGAGTACCTTTCCGACCGTACCAACGTCCTCCGTGATTCCGCTGTGCCTTATATTATTGGGTATCCAAGCTGGATACGTGGAATGAACTGGCTCTCTATGCCTTGGAGGTCCTGGCCTGCCCTGCCGCCAGAGTTTTATCAGAGCGGGTTTTTAGTGCCGCAGGTGGAATTATAACTGATAAGCGCATCCGCCTGTCAACTGAAAATGCTGACAGGCTGACTCTTATAAAAATGAACAAGGGCTGGATTGGGCCAGACTTCTCAACACCACCGAATGATAGCAGCGTAACATAAACTCCAATCCAGTGTCTTTTCTTGAGAGGTGTATTCCCATGCACCTTTTCACACCCACACATGGGTATACGCTTCCTGATTTTGGCTATTTGCTCTTGTCCTCCACCACAATATCACCAGGGTGATGGTGGTCCATGATGCAACACCCACCTAATTTTTTAAAGGGTGTTTATGATGCCCGTAAAAAAAATTTTGATACAGTATGTTCATGTATACCCCCCAGGGGTAAATGTTTGTCTGCCCATACACTTAGTGCATGGGCATTACAAGTATAGGAGGCCCGCTAATTTCTAATGGGAACATTTTTTTATGAGGCCCTTCTCCACATCTCTTCCAAGGGGCATTGAAGTGCCTCCAAATTTTTGGCAGCCCTTGCATTCACTGCATAGGCCAACACTATGGGAGACACTATCCTTTCTAATGGGAACATGTCGTACTTGTTACTGTGGCCCTGCTCCATGTGTCTTTAAATTCTTAGTGGGGTTTTTCCTAAAAGTGTCAGCCGTTGGACTCACTGCATACCCTATAACTGTATAGAAGACTCTCTTCTTTCTAATGGGAACATGTCGTACCTTGTTACTGTGGCCCTGCTCTGTGTGTCTTTAAATTCTTAGTGGGTTTTTCCTAAAATTGTCAGCCATTGGACTCACTGCATACCCTATAACAGTATAACAGACTCTCTCCTTTCTAATGGGAGCATGTCGTACCTTGTTACTGTTGCCCTGCTCTATGTGTCTTTAAATTCTTAGTGGGGTTTTTCCAAAATTTTGGCAGCCCTTGCAGTCACAGCATGGGCATTACCACTTATAGGAGACCCGCTCCTTTAATGGGAACATTTTTTTTACAGAGACCCTCCTCTATGTCTCTTCAAAGGGGTATTGGGTTGCATCCAAATTTTTGGCAGCCCTTGCAGTCACTGGATATGCAATAACAGTATAGCAGACCCACTTGTTAATAATGGGAACAACAAAGCATAGCCGGCTGGTAGCTCCCCTAACAATAGCTAGGGCCGACTGCTGGCCTTTTAAGAATAGTAAGGGCCGTCTGATGTCCCTATAAAAATAGGCTTTATGACTTTCAGAGTCCCTCTATCATAAATAAAACAGGAAGTGTCTGATGATGTGTCACACACCACATTGCCAGATAAGGTTGTAAAATGTTAAAATGACATTTCCCGGGGAATGCATTTGTCTTAAATAAAAACGTAAAAAAAAAAAAAACAATAGGATCTTTCTTTAGTATAAAAAACAGTGTCATCAATTTAACAACAATGTAATCACATTATTCAGCTCATGCACCTCCTCCTCCATCTTCGAAATGACCACATCAGTCACAAGCTGAAAGCACTGCAGCACTGCCTTGGCCAAGCGGCAACAGGCTGTGCTGAAGATAACAAGCTTAATGCTTAATTGACAAACCGCCCAGCGCTGCAGAGTTGTTGAAAGCTGTAACACAGCAGCCTGATCTGTGGCTCTCACCGCTGAACATACAGCCAGGCATGGTAGATATGGTTTCCCTCTATGCCAGTCCTTTCACCGAGCTAAAGAATATGGCTGTGGTGAAATACAACTCCCACTGAGAAGCTGTTTCAGATTAAAAAACATTGTGCCCACCAGAGGATTTGATTCTGAGGGTTAACCTTTCTCTCCCGCTCAAGAGCCCCATAGCAGCTGTAAAGTTAGCGCTATCATGAACTTTCCTGAGGTAGAAACCAAGGCACACCAGAGGATTCTCTGGTGGGACCGTCCAACCCTGCCGAGAAGCAGTCCTGGCAAAGAAAAGTGTGTGGAAAGGTTCCCGGACACTTTATGGCTGCTTTTTTAATGAGGATCGGCCATGCTTATGCATGTTATGTCTCAAAACGCATTACAGATCAGGCCATTGTCCAACTCTATATTCAAGAAATTAAATGCGCAAAGAAAGATGTGTGTGTGTGTCAAAGCACCACCGACAAGGGCGAGTTGATGTTGGATGGGCTGCCATTGCTTCTGCAACAAGCTGCATTACAGGACTTCCTGTGAGAAATGAGATGCAGGATAGATAGGGTTTCCCTCTATGCCAGGCCTTTCACCGAGCTAAATACAACTGTCAGCAAAAAAAAGTTGTGGACTGGCTCTGTACTGTCCCTGGCCACATTCACCTGTCCACGTGTTTTTGGTTAGGCGGTCCTTCCCAGTAAGTGCACTGGGGAGGGCACGGGTAATGTTGTGGGACCCGTGCTTGTGGAAGGCGGAGGCGATACCAGGAAATATAGTGGCGGCTGGGGACCGAGTATGGACACCCGGCCGCCGCCGGCATGAGGTTGTGAAAAGCTTCCACCTCCACGAGCTTAAAAGGCCATATTTCAAGCGCAAAAAGCTGCCTAGAAATCTGGCAGCTTAGTGTTGCAGCCTGTGGGTGGGTGGGTGGCTGGCTGCATACTTGCACTTGCATTCCAAGTAACAGAAAACTAAGCAGATGGTGGCCTCTATCATCATCATGGCCTCACCTCGGCACTATGAACTCTCCTGAAGGAGAAGCCAGGGCCCGCCCGAGGAGTCTCCGGTTCTCTGGTGGGCCCGTCCAACCCTGCAGAAAAGCAGCCCTGGCTAAGAAAAGTGAGGGGGAAGGTTCCCGGACACTCTATGGCTGCTTTTTTAATGTGGATCGGCCATGATTATGCATGTTATTTCTCAAACCGCATTACAGATCAGGCCATTGTCCAACTCTGTATTCAAGAAATTAAATGCGCAAAGAAAGATGTGTGTGTCATTGCACCTCCGACAAGGGCGAGTTGATGCTGGACGGACTGCCATTGCTTCTGCAACAAGCTGCATTACAGGACTTCCTGTGAGAAATGAGATGCAGGGTAGATAGGGTTTCCCTCTATGCCAGTCCTTTCACCGAGCTAAATACAACTGTCAGCAAAAAAAAGTTGTGGACTGGCTCCATACCGTCTCTGGCCACATTCACCTGTCCACGTGTTTGTGGTTAGGCGGTCCTTCCCAGTAAGTGCACTGGGGAGGGCACGGGTAATATTGTGGGACCTGTGCTTGTGGAAGGCGGAGGCGATGTCAGGTAATATAGTGGCGGCTGGGGATCGAGTATGGACACCCGGCCGCCGCTGACATGAGTTTGTGAAAAGCTTCCACCTCCACGAGCTTAATAGGCCACATTTCAAGTGCAAGCAGCTGTCAAAAATTTGGCAGTATAGTATTGCAGCCTGTGAGTGGGTGGATGGCTGGCTGCCTGCATACTTGCGCTTGCATTCCAAGGAATGGGGTAGGGACAACTGAATGCTGCAGTGGGACAAGGACGTGGGCGGTGATTGTTGCATGTCTGCAACGACATGTGCATGGCGGGAGGCATCTTCGCATGCGCCAAGGATCACTTATGATGGGCACACTTTTAGGCAGTGACCTGGAAGTTAGTGATGCTTCCAGAGGTCTTCCCCATGCTGTTCCCATGTCTTTTCAGCACTTTATGCATGTGTCTGATGATGTGTCACACACCACATGGCCAGATAAGGTTGTAAAATGTTAAAATGACATTTCCTGCTGAATGCATTTGTCTTGGTTGAAAGCAATGCAAAAGTGCAAAAACGCATCAAAAACGCAAGGTGTGAACATAGCCCAAGGTGTGGAGGAGTATTTTTGGTTTTGGTTATTTATTTTTCCTTCAAAACAAGTCATTACCCTGAAAAGGATGTTCCTTAACATATTTCCCAGGAAAATCCATTTTGGTTTCTTTTTTGTATGTTTTATTGTTAGTCTGTAAAAGTGGCGTAATACTCTGACAACGTTGTTAACAGCAGTGACCTGGGAATCAGAAATGCTTCCAGGGGTCTTCCCCATGCTGTTCCCATGTCATTTGAGCACTGTTCCCATCGATTAGGGCAATTTTTAGGCCCTCTGCAGACCGCCGGGGGGGAGCAGCCTGAAAAATGCTCGAGTTTCCAATAGACTTACATTGGGCTCGTTGCTCGGGTCGAGCACCCGAGTATTCCAATTTGCTCGACCCGAGCAACGAGTATCCGAGCATTTTAGTGCTCGCACATCACTAGTAAGAAGAGATTCAAATGTCATATATATTGACACCACTGATTTACTGATATACCTCGATGGTGTAACACTGGACAAGGACGTGTTATTGGCCTCAACTGATGTGGAAGATCTGTACAATTCCAATCCACACAAGTTCGACCTACATGCGGTTGACTACTATCTTAGCATGAGCATATTACCATGGCGAAATCATAGAAAATTGATACTTAATCTTTTAGACTGCCTACTTACCCTCAATTACTTTATTTTCAATAGAAAATACTACCACCAGCTCAGGGCCACATCTATGGCGACCCCATGTGCCCCTTCATATGCCACCTTGTTTCTGGACTGGTGGAAGGACACTATGATATTTCAAGAACCCCTGTTTCAATGAAGTTTATTTGGTTGCCTGATTTTAATTTTAAGAATTTAATTTATGTGAACCTTTCCAAGCAGAAAACCTGCTTAATGAAAGCATATTTCTCCCCTTTGTGTCTTGTATTACAGTAATACAATATATTTTAAAATATGATGGGAGCAGTCATCACAATGGAAGATCACCGCAAATGTATGTATGAAGCACTCATTATGCTAAATAACGGGGCTTCTTAAGGAACAAAAAAATATGGTAACTTTCTTCTCAAAACAGTGTCACTGAAACAATTCACTTCAGAGGTGCAATGCTTATAATAGCAGAAATAACAGAAATGGTGTTGTTTTTGAAAAAAAATATATAAATAAATAGACAGTCATGCTTCTCTATTCCTGGAAAAGCCCTTTAAATCATTATGAATACACTCCTCATACTGCAATTGCCACACTAAGATGAAAATGCAGAATTATGAAAACAGCAAAATCGATTGACGTGTTAAAGATATAAAAATGATGAAAAAATGGAAACAAAATTTTCACAACATTTCAATTTATTCAGTATCAAGTATGAACGCCAAGCACAGAAGTATAGGATATGTATTTACACATCTTGGCATACTAATGAGATTTTTTAATGGTTGTCTTTGAAATGTTCTACCATGCTAATTGCACTTGGGCATGGAAATCCTAAGTCTCTGTTACTGACTGCTGTCTTTACAATTGATGATGTCCCAGATGTGCTAAATCAAGTTTAGAGATGCTACAAGCCATGATTGCAGATTTAGATCACACAGGTTGATCACAGTAGAATGACAAAAATGAAGCCTGGTGTTGTGGTGTTGAAAAATGGCTACTGGGATTCTTTGTAGACATTTCAAAACCTCTAGTTCCACCACCAAATCAATGTAACGTTGTAACATCGCGCTGATAGCTTACCTGGAATCAAAATTAGAGCATTTACTGTACAGTATGCCTCCCTTCACCAAATTCTCAGTAGTAGGACCAGTATGATATTCCTTCATGAAGGCCTCTTCATAGGTGGCAATATGGTATTATCAGTTTCGAAGAATGGTGCATAGTGATCCATTCTGTACTGAAAGTGAAATTAGATGTCACATAGCAAGCCTAAGGCAACAAACAATTTCTAATAGCAACCATTCTGTTGGACTAATCAAATTTTGCGCTATTTAAACTATATAATATATTGCCTTTTATAGCCTCAATTTTTTTAAAAATGGGATGCTGTGTAAAATGTAAAAAAACAAAAACAGCAATGATGTGAAATTATGTTATAGCCCTATTATATTGACAACAGAAAACAGAACACATATCAAAAGTTGAAAGCTAGACATTTTTCCATTTGAAAAAAATTAACTTATTAAGAAACTTATGGTAGCAAAATACTTTAGCTTAGTTTACAAAAAAGATAAGTGGCACGAATGAAAAACACCAATCTGTGAACGACTTCATGGGACAATGTCAGAAATATGCTCCTGAACATAAAATTGCTAATACTTTGAATATCTCAGCCTTTACAGTACAAATTGTCATCAAAAGATTCAGATGGTTAATATGAGATATTAATGATCTTAAGGCTCTCAGGCGGCATTGCATTAAAAACAGGCATAATTTAGTTATGGCATCAAAGAATACTTTTAGACATCATTGTCTGTGAACACAGGCCATGGTGCAATCCACAAATACAAGTTAAAGCTCCCATTATGCAAAGAACAATCCACAAATAAAGACAGTTTAGAAACACTGCCATCTTTTCTGAGCTAAAGATCATTTAAAGTGACTGAGTCAAAATGGAAAACTTTTCTGTAGTGAAATGAATCACATTTTGAAATTCTTTATGGAAACCACAGATGCAAAAAATCCAGCAAAAGAAAATCCATGACTATTGGGACCCTAGAATCCTACATCATACAAAAATGGGACAACATTTATCTCCTAAAATTTCAGCAATTGGACTCACCCCTTCCCAGACATTTACAGACCATAGTAAGAAGAGAAAATGCTGCACAATTGTAGGAATGGCCTGTTCAACTTTTTTTTAGATGTATTTCTGTCATCCATTTCTAAAATAATTAATTTTTTTCAAAGGAAATTGAAAAAATGTCTAACTTTTAACTTCTGATTTGTATTTTATGTTCTCTTGTAAATAAAATATGGCTATGAGAGATTTCAGAAACATTGCATTCTAGTTTTCTTTACATTTTACACAGTGTCCCAACTTTTTTGGAATTGGGTTTGTAGGCCTTTAAAATAAATTAACATTTTCCTACAAAACACATTTACAGCACTGGGAGAATTTTTTTCTCACACAGTGGCAATAAAGGGTCGGTTAGGATAAAATGACTGTTCAAACCAAGCACAGGTCCTTGTTGCATCCTTGACATGGCCAAACAGTTCAGTGCATCTTCCCACCTACTTGTTTTCCATCTGTCTCCATCCATACTCCTTTTCATTGACTGACAGCTTTGGTTTAAATATACCGCTTGTACTGAACCGATTAACCACACCAAGCATGGACTGGCCACATGTGCTTGGGTTGAACCATCATTTTGTGCATCGCGGGGATCAGATTGAGTTGTGCTATTAGTAACTATCAGTTGCATGAGACACAACTTTGATTTTAGTTGTTTATCCCTTAGCATGTCAATATTGATTGTGGCAGTTTTATAGAGGGAGAGGGGCATGTTGCTTGACCAAGAGATCAAGATGGTTTGTAAACATAGACAATTTTGTTAAAATTTCAGATTCCATGGTCAGTAATTGACGCTGTATGCTTGCAAACTAGCAAATACTAGCAAATACATCAAAAGTTTACATTGGGCAATGTCCTTGATTTACAGCATGACTCAGATGTTATGTGAACAGAGCCTAAATTAGGCACATAAGGAGATCAAACACTTCTAATCATGTCATATTAGATAGCCAAATCAAATATTGATAAATCAAGTAAGAAAGTGACAACTGTTTTTCAAAATCCCATCACTTTTTGTTTCATGTGGCATTTGTCTTTTTGTGATCACTACATGATAAACACTGTTCAAACCTGATATTTCACGGATTAAAAGATGAAAAGTTGCCGCCGTTTTTAATATTTAATATAAAAACAGAATTCTCCTGGGTATATCATATCTCAGAAATTTCTGTCACAGTTTTCTGTCAGTATTTTAGAGATGACTGTTTTATCATATTTTTTCCCCTATTAACAATGTTAAATATGATAGGAGCCAGTGTGCTAACATTTCTTATGGAAAAAGGAACTAATACAATGAAAATAGAAGTTAAACATGAAAGTAAATACATTCTTTAAATATCATGTTGGGACTGTTTAATTTTGACCTTCTAATGCATACATGTCAAACTCTGGCCCATGGGACAAATCTGGCCCACAGGGTGATTATATTTGGCCTGCGACACCAGAACCACCACCTCTATGTGGGGCCATTATTCTAAATGGAGGACTTTGTGAAGCCCATTATAATAATAAAAATATTAATAATAATAATAATCTTTATTTATCTAGCCCCAACATATTCCCCAGCGCTTTACAGTTCAGAGGTTCATATACAACAGTCATAAGCAACATAGCTAAAGATAATACAATAATTATTAAAGCAAAAATAATGACGACCCTGCTCGTAAGAGCTTACAATCTACAATGAGGTGGAGGTGACACAAAGTACTGGGGCTTATTTACAATGATGGTCCAGCCATCTTGAGGGGATGAGGGATAGATAAAGGCTGCATGAGCTCGTCACCAGCCAATATTTGTAGTGCTTTTGGGTGTGGTGGAGTTTGATGGAGAACTATGTTTGGCGAAATAATGAATGAGCTATAAATATATAAAAGGACTTCGATTAGGGAACGTGATAGGCCACCCTAAACAGATGTGTTTTTAGGGAGCGCCTAAAACTGTGTAAGCTGCGGTTTGTCCTAATTTCTTGGGGTAAAGTATTCCAAAGAATATGTGCAGCTTGGTAGAAGTCTTGGAGTCGGGAGTGGGAGGTATGGATTAGTGCGGATGTTAGTCGAAAGTCGCTTGCGGAGCGTAGAGAACGGGTAGGCCGAAAAACAGAAATGAGGGAGGAGATGTAGGGGGGTGCCGCACTATGGAGAGCTTTGTGGGTGAGAGCAAGCAATTTAAATTGGATCCTATAATGTATGGGCAGCCAGTGCAATGACTGGCATAGAGCGAAAGCGTCCAAGTAATGATTAGACAGATAGATGACCCTGGCTTCAGCATTAAGGATGGACTGGAGAGGGGAAAGTCAAGTGAGGGGGAGGCCAATTAATAGGGAGTTACAGTAGTCAAGGTGGGAGTGGATCAGGGCAACAGATTCTAGAGATGTTCTTCAGGTGCAAGTAACAAGAGCGGCAAGAGATTGTATATGGAAGGTGAAGGAAAGATTGTCAAACATAACACCCAGACAGCTGTTTAGAAGGCAATGTGGGGCCCATAACACTATAAGGAGGACTACGTGGGGCCCATTATACTGTATGGAAGGCTATGTAGGGCCCATAATACTGTTTGGAGGACTACATGGGGCCCATTATTCTGTATGTAGTACTGTGATGGGCCCATTATACTGTTTGGCCTGCGACTTTGTCCAAGTTTTTGTTTTGGCCCTTTGTGTGTTTGAGTTTGACATCCCTGCTCTAAAGCATACATGTCAAACTTAGTCCCACGGGCCAAATCTGGTCTGCAGTGTGATTATATTTCGCCAACAAGAAAATACCAAATGTCTACTGGAGTTGGCCCACTGATAGACAGCGTATGCACTGCTAATACTACAAATTCTGGATAGACAGCGCATGCACTGCTAATTAGTGTTGAGCCACCCCCGTAGTGTTCGAGTTCGGTTCGGTTCGTCGAACACCCGTGTGTTCGCCGAACTGTTCGTCGAACTGTTCGTCGAACACCTTTGAACACCGTTAAAACCAATGGCAGGCAAACAAAAACACATAGAAACACATAGAAAACACCTTCAAAGGTGTCCAAAAGCTGACAAACTGCTCAGAAGACACAACTAACACATGGAAAAGTGACAAGTACATATAGTCATGCGAAAAGAAAAGAGGTGGAGGAGTAAAAGGAGGGGGAGACACAGATATAGGCATGTCATGCCCTTCTAAAATCCAAAAAGTGAGAAGCCGACACGTTCAGTCCGCTCCTGCCCGTGCCACCTCCGCGTCGCCGGGTTTGTGCCAGAGCCGCGGTGAACCCTGACGGCCAGCCCCCCTCTCCCAATACTGGTGCCTGTCCGCTGGTGGGTCGAGCGAGCCCCCCTGTGGTGGAGGCAGCTCTAAGCTTTTCAATTTAAATTGTCTCTCTAATTTGAATGAATACACTTTAAAACCATTTACAAGGATCTATTGGAGGGCAAGTCTCATGCCAGCAGCCGCGTAATTCCAGCTCCAGTAGTGTCCACTAAAGCTGCTGCAGTTAAAAAGCTTTTATAAGGATCGAGCTCGGCTGTCCACCGCAAGGTATCCTACTGCCAGTCCCAGCCCCTATGCCTTGGGGTGCTTCCTGATGCTCTTCACTGAGTATCCCGTGGTCCCGAAGCATTTCCTTTGAAAAAATTAAGTGTCCAAACTACAGGTGGTGTAGCTTGCTTAACAGCCGGAATAATCCGCTGACTAGCAGACACTGCTACTAGGCACAAAGTATTTCCTGGGCTAGATGCAGTTAAAAATTTGTAATTAGATACTCTCGTTGGATGCTGAGAAAGCATTCCATAGAGTCTCCTGGCACGCCATATATGATTCTCTTAAAAAGCTTGGGGTAGGGGTCTAGGGGACCCTTTTATAGCCAAAATCACAGCCCTGTATCGCAATACGTCACCTAGGCTGAAGATAAATGGAACTGTAGCACCCTGAGGGCTCGGTTGCTACAGAGGTATTGCACCTCACCCAGAGGTGTGATATCTCACTCTCAGGTAAGGATGTAGTGTGGATCAGGACCCGACACCTGCATGCATTACACCACATTGCCGTGGGGCAGGGCGACCAATATGCCCCTGAGATGGGCACGACAGTCCCCGTCCATGGCTGGAGTGGGGGGAGGGAACACTGAGGAAGGGGAACCCTGTAGTGCAGGAGCAGGGAGGAAGCAGTTCCTGGGTGCATTGAGAAGGGAGTATAAAAGGTGGGCACCATCTTAGTTCAGTGCAGAGAAGTCTGAGCAGAAGTGGAAGGGAGCAGGGGCTCTGCATGAGCTCTGCTCCGGAGGCGGGCCTAGTAACAGAGGCCCAGGCCTGGAAGAGGGAGAAGGAAGGAAGAGGAGCGGAGAAGGCTCCAGGAACGAGGAACGAAGGGATCCCAGGGGTGCAGACGGGCGAGTCGCCACCGCACGCCCGAATCCACCTGCGTGGAGGGGTCAGGCCAAAGGGGGAGACCGGTCCCCGAAACTAGTGGAGGCAGGAAACGACCCTCAGCTAGAAACAAGAGGCTGTGACATTTTATGTGGCGCAGCCCCTCGCTACACCCGCTAGGAAGGCACCACATAGGGTCAGGGAAACTGGCGCCAAGTTTACCAAGAGGAGGCCCGAGGCAGCCGGACAGAAGGGTTGGTAAGAAAGGCCAGACAAAGGACACACAAAGGGGGTTCTGTGAAGCGCTCCAAAGTTATCTGGGAGTTGTCTGAGCCCCTCACCTGGTGAGCACAGTACGACGTGGGCAGCCGTTACCTGCAGATGTGGTCTGGATAATAAGAACTGTGAGTAAAGGCCCTGGACTGCATCACTGACTCCGTGTCGTTACTGCTGCTGCCCTGCACCATCACCCCCATCCTCCGCATACACTGCCCTGAGGCTATACTCCTCCCGTGGGGAGTTATGCTACGCTCTGCTGCACCCACAACACCAGCCTCAGCGGTCTGCCCTGGAGCGGCGGTTCACTCTGACCGCAATCCACGGGTGGCGTAGTCGGACAATTAAACATCAAAACCACATAAATAGTTCCGCCACTGGTTTGACCGCCCTGAGCCACGGAACCGGGTCGCCGCCACGGAGACTACAACCACCAGCATCCACCAAAAAGGGTCCGGCTCCGGGTGTCCCAAGGCCCAGGGGGCGCGTCAGAACATTTTCATCACCTTTCACAATCACCAATGGGACAAGGCAGGGATGTTCTCTGTCCCCTCTCTTATACATCCTAGTGACGGAGCACCTGCTCTCATCAATTCGCCATAACCCCAATATTAGGTGGATTGAGGTGGGAGGCACCGAGTACAAGTGCTCTCTATTTGCTGATGGTGTCCTAGTATATATCACTCAATCACATATATCCATCCATGCTGTTATGGCTGAAATAGATCACTTTGTTACATGGTCAAATTTTAAAATCAATGCAGCGAAGTCTGAGGCCCTCGATGTCTCCCTCCCCAAATCCATATAGGATTCCATCCAGTCCAACTTTCCCTTTGCCTGGCCCTCACAGGGTATCAAATACTTAAGAATTCCTATTCATAGAGACCTCTCCCATCTATGTTATCTTAATTTTGGGCCCTTTATTGAACAACTCCATACAGACCACGGTTGGCAAGTTAGAACTGTAAGATTCACTACGTGAACCACTGGTGTTTTGTGGAAAAGCACATGTACACTGTGTTCCAAATTATTATGCAAAAAGTGTTTAGGAGTGATAAGGGAAGAATTTGTTTGTTTGTCAGTTAAACTCGTTGATGGTGATGTGTGTCAGGGCTCTTTATATCACTGTAAGCAATTGCAGACACCTGTGCAAATTAGTTTGGCAGGTGTGTCCAACGAAAGGCAAGACTGCTTAAGAAGGCTGTCTCACATTATTAAGCAGCCTACATTTTCTGCCAAAATGGGAAAGAAAAAGGATGTGTCGGCTGCTGAGAAGCAACAAATTGTGGAGTGTTTAGGTCAAGGCATGACTACAATCAACATTGCGCGATGATCAGGATGAAGTGTCTTGGCAATCAAGAAGTATGTAGCTGATTCACAGTACACACGTGTGTGTGCTGATAAGGGCAAATTGAGGACTCTTTCCTACAGGCAATTACGTCAGGTTGAAAGAGCAGCGGCAAAAAAGCCTTGTCATAGCAGCAGACAAGTTTTTGAAGCTGCTGGTGCCTCCAACGTCCCCCGAACAACAAGATGCAGGGTCCTTCAGAGGTTTGCAGCTGTGCATACGCCATCCTGTCGACCTCCTCTATCCACTTCACACAAGCAGAAACGGCTCCAGTGGGCCAAACATTACATGAAGACTGATTTCAAAACTGTTTTGTTCACGGATGAGTGCCGTGCAGCGCTCGATGGTCCAGATGGATGGAGTGGAGGATGGCTGGTTGATGGACACCCCACGCAAACACGGCTACAGCGCCAACAAGGAGGAGGTGGAGTAATGTTTTGGGCTGGAATCATGGGGAGAGAGATTGTCGGCCCCTTTAGGATCCCTGAAGGCGCTAAAGATGAACTCCATAATGTATGTGGATTTTCTCAAACAGCACTTCCTGCCATGTTTCAAGAAGAAGAACCGTGTATTTCACAGCAAGATCATTTTTTTGCATGATAATGCACCATCTCATGCTGCACATAAAACATCTGCATCTCTGGCTGATATGGGCATAAAAGGGGACAAACTTATGGTGTGACCCCCATGCTCCCCTGACCTCTACCCCATTCAGAACCTTTGGAGCATCATTAAAAGGAGTGTCTATGATGGCGGGAGGCAGTTCACATCTAAGCAACAGCTCTGGGAGGGTATTCTGTCCTCATGCAAAACAATTGAAGCAGAAACCATCCAAAACCTGACAAATTCAATGGACGAGAGAGTTCAGAAGCTCCTTTCGAACAAGGGGTCCTATGTGAAAATGTAACATCACCTAGAATAAAGTTTTGAGTTGAAAACTGTTTGATTTCAGTTTCTAACAACCTGCTAATGCTTATAGTTTCAAAAATGACCATTTTTTTGGTCTTTATTAAAATGAAAAGGTTGATCGAAAAGTTTGGGGGATCTAAGAGTGTGACAACCCAGTAGTCATGATTACTTCGAATTCTGACAATATGAGGGTCATGCTGCAGGTAGTGCAGCAAGAAGGCACTTATGTGTCTTGCGCATCTCGGAGCCCCAAAATTATTTTCCGGGCTAGATGCAGCTAAAAATTATTATTAATTTTAAATCTGGTGAAGCTTTAGTATAGATGGCCTAATAGGATCAGTGCTGCACACTGCTACAAAGCCCAAATTATTTTCCAGTCAAGATACAGATAAACATGATTAGTAATTTTAAATCTGGTGGAGCTTATTATAGATGGCCTAATAGAATCAGTGCTGCACACTGCTACAAAGCCCAAATTATTTTCCTGCCAAGATACAGATAAACATGATTAGTAATTTGAAAACTTAAAACGGTTGGTAGAGTGATTTTAACCAATCATCAAGCTTTTACTCTCCCCAGGATGACACAGGGGTAGAAAAGTCGTTTCGGATCCATGATTTGTTCATCTTTATGAACGTGAGTCTGTCTACATTATCAGTGGAGAGCCACGTGCGCTTATCTGTCAGCACACCACCAGCAGCGCTGAACACACGTTCAGACAGAACGCTGGCTGCGGGGCATGACAAGATCTCCAAGGCGTAAGTGGCTAGCTCTGGCCATTTATCCACATTGGAAGCCCAAAAAGAGCAAGGGTCCAGTGACACAGTCATGGCTTCAATGTTTACTTGGAGATACTCCTGTACCATCGTCTCTAGGCGTTGACTATGTGTCAGACTTCTTGTCTCCTGTGGCCTTGCAAAGGATGGGCTAAAAAAGTGGTGAAATGATTCCGCAAAATTGATGTTACCAGCAGATACTGTGGTTCTGTTATGGTTTGAGTGCTGAACACTTGACGGTCCCACGGTTGGCAAGTTGGAACTGTGAGATTCACTACGTGCACCACTGGTATTTTGTGGAAAAGCACATGTAAGATTCTGCAACAGTCTCTGCTGATACTCCTGCATGCGTGCATCCCTTTCTATGGCAGGAATAATTTCTGCAAATTTACTTTTGTACCGGGGATCTAACAGTGTGGCAACCCAGTAGTCAGGATTATTTCTAATTCTCACAATTCGAGGGTCATGTTGCAGGTAGTGCAGCAAGAAGGTACTCATGTGTGTTGCGCATCCAGGAGCACCAAGTCCCTGTTGTGTTGGTGGCGAGGTAACAATCATGCTTCCTTCCTCTGTCCTCTCCCCCCAACCTCGCACAACAGAAATGTGATCAAGGTCTCCCTCATCTGATGAGTCTTCCATCAGTTCGTCCTCCACTTCTTCCTGGGCTCCTGCACCTTCCTCACTAGTTTGGCTGCTACCATGCGCCCTGGTAAAACCATCTCCCCCACCCTCACATGCCTGCCGCCTTGGTGCTGCCGACCGTCTGGACCTTGCAGATGTTAGCCCTTCCGCATACAACTCCTCCTCCTCTACTTCCTCCACCTCCTCTTGTGCCACCACCTGACTCCGAATTCTGTTTAACATGTGCTCCAGCATGTAAATCACCGGAATAGTCATGCTGATAATGGCATCGTCAGCACTAAACATCTTCGTCGCCATTTCAAAACTGTGCAGAAGGGTGCATAGGTCCCTGATCTGAGACCACTCCAGCGTGATTTGTCCCACCTCTGGATCTCGTTGGCCCAGGCTATACGTCAGAACATATTGCACCAGGGCTTGTCGGTGCTGCCACAGTCGCTGCAACATGTGCAGAGTTGAATTCCACCGGGTAGGCACATCGCATTTTAGCCGGTGAAGTGGCAGGCCCAACGACTTCTGTAGAGATGTAAGTCGCTGAGCTGCGGGATGCGAACGGCGGAAGTGAGCACACAGCGACCGTGCCCTCTGCAGAATGCCATCTAGTCTGGGATAGTGGGCTAAAAATTGCTGGACAACCAGGTTCAACACGTGAGCCATACAAGGCACGTGTGTGACATTGCCCCGGCGAAGGGCCGCACCCAGGTTTGCAGCATTGTCGCACACGGCCTTCCCTGGTTTCAGGTCCAGTGGAGACAACCATTCATGAAATTGGTTCTCCAGAGCTGACCACAACTCCTCAGCTGTGTGACTCACATTTCCCAGACATTTCAATGTAAAAACCGCCTGATGACGTTGAGCCCTACTGCCAGCATAGTAAGGAGGTGTGCAGGATCCCTTCTGCGCAGTTAGAAAGCTTGTGGCATGACCAGACAGGCTTTGGGTGCAGGTGGAAGACCGAGAGGAGGTTGAGGAGGCAGAAGCAGTGGAGGAACTTTGACATAAAGAGGATTGACGCACAACTCGTGGGGACGGCAAGACTTGGACAGCAGCCCCTTGTCCTGCTGTCACCATAGTTAACCAGTGCCCAGTCAGCGACATGTAACGCCCCTGTCTATGCCTACTCGTCCAAGTGTCTGTGGTGAAATGCACCCTGTCACACACAGAGTTTCTCAAAGAAGCAGTGATGTTGTGTGCGACATGCTGGTGGAGCGCAGGCACACCTTTCTTTGAGAAGTAGTGCCGACTGGGCATCTGGTACTGGGGCACTGCGATGGACATAAGGTCTCGAAAATCCTCTGTGTCCACCAGGCGGAAAGGCAGCATTTCTGTAGCCAAGAGCTTGCAGATGGTGAAATTCGACCTCTTAGCTTTCTCATGGCTAGGAGGAAATGGTCTTTTACTTGTCCCCATCTGAGGGACCGAGGGCTGGCTATTGTGATAAGGGGTTGATAAGGGTGTCCCCGGCAAACTGTCGGTCTGTGAGGAAGATGCAGGCGGACATGTTAGGTTGCCTTGATCCAAAGGTGGTGCTATCGATGTCGGACAGCGCTCAACACCAGCTGGTGTTACTACCTCCAAAGAAAATGATGACCTGCCAATCACGCTGGCTGTTGCGGGTAAAGAGGTGGCAGGTCTGCGCCCCAAAACAGGTGTGACTGCTGTCCCCCCAGTCACAGAGGATGAAGAGGCAGCGGATGCACAAGATATGACAGACGGAGGTTGGCACGGCCGGCTAGGCCGCATTGTAGCACACTGAGCTTCCCACTGCAACTTATGCTTCATGTCCATGTGCCGGTTCATGCATGAAGTACTCAAACTATGTATTTTTTGGCCTCTACTTAGCTTTTGCTGACAAATGTTACAGATAACACGAGTTGGGTCATCTTTATCGATCTGAAAAAATGCCCAGGCTATGCAAGGCTTAGCACCCATGCGACCTGAAGAGCCACCACGACTTGTGGTGAGAGGCAGAGTTGTGTTTGAGGATGCAGTTGTTGACGTGCTTCCAGTACTACGTCTCTGTCCAGGAAGGCGCAACCTGACCTCGTCGTCACTAGCATCTTCCTCCACCTCCTCTGCTGACCTCATCTCTTGGCTGACTGTGGGTTGACAGTAAGTGGGATCTCCAACCTCATCATCATCACCCTGTGCGTTATCACACCCGTCGTCCTCAGAGCCAACCTGTTCCTGCCCTGACAAAAAACTAAAGTTGTCGCTCCAATCAGGTATTTGAGTCTTATCATTGTCTTCCTCATTGTCTCCACCAACAGGAGTTACAGTTTGGGAATGAGGGTCTACATTATGGTCAGAACCTTCTGCGTCTGGTCCTGGATCTGACTCATAAAGATTCTGGGCATCAGTGCAGATCATTTCCTCGTCTGGATTCACAGAAGCGCTGGAGTCGACCTCTGATTCCCAGGCTATAGTATGAGTAAACAGCTCTGCAGACTCAACCATCTGTTCTACCTCATACTCAGACGGGCAGCTGGAGATTTGGGAGCTGTGAGGAAGCAAGTGCGATTGGGGTGACACCTTTGAGGACTGGAGTATTTGTGATGTTGAAGTTGATGTGGAGGAGAGCCCACTTAAAGGAGCACTTGAAATCCGTTGAAGCACCTGCTGTTTTTGTGCCTCATCTGGAATTTGTAGCGATTGGCGTGGCCGTAAGAAAGGGATCTTATCACATTGTCCGCTAAAAGAAGTAGACATTTTAGTTTGGCTGGAAGATGGTCTTTCTTCTGCAGATGTTACTGTTGCTTTAACACCTACCCCACGGACACAACCTTTTTTCCCCTTCCCAACACGCCTATTCCCCTTTCCACCAGCAGCAGGCCTTTTTCCACTCATTTTGGTGGTTAACTAATTCACAACTCTGGAGTTGTTTGCACAAAAAAACAATGGATGGTAACCGAGCAGAGCTGAGTGGCCAAACTGTGGTATTAGGCCAAAACTATTGGCTGGGTTAGATGCAGAAAAAAATTATATTCAATTTGCAACCTGATGGAGGTCAGTATAGATGGACTAATAGAACAAGTCCCACACACAGCTAGAAGCCCAAATATTTTTTCAGAGGTAGATGCAGAAATTTTTTTCATTCAGTTTGCAACCTGATGGAGGTCTGTATAGATGGATTAATAGAACAAGTCCCACACACAGCTACAAGCCCAATATTTTTTCAGAGGTAGATGCAGAAAAAAAATATATTCAGTTTGCAACCTGATGGAGGTCAGTATAGATGGACTAATAGAGAAAGTCCCACACACTGCTAGAAGGCCAAATATTTTTTCAGAGCTAGATGCAGACAAAAAATTATTTTGAATTTGCAACCTGATGGAGGTCAGTATAGGTGGACTAATAGAACAAGTCCCACACACTGCTAGAAGGCCAAATATTTTTTCAGAGCTAGATGCAGAAAAAAATTATATTCAGTTTGCAACCTGATGGAGGTCTGTATAGATGGATTAATAGAACAAGTCCCACACACAGCTAGAAGCCCAAATATTTTTTCAGAGGTAGATGCAGATAAAAATTATTTTTAATTTGCAACCTGATGGAGGTCAGTATAGATGGACTAATAGAGAAAGTCCCACACACTGCTAGAAGCCCAAATATTTTTTCAGAGCTAGATGCAGATAAAAATTATTTTTAATTTGCAACCTGATGGAGGTCAGTATAGATGGACTAATAGAGAAAATCCCACACACTGCTAGAAGGCCAAATATTTTTTCAGAGCTAGATGCAGATAAAAATTATATTCAATTTGCAACCTGATGGAGGTCAGTATAGATGGACTAATAGAACAAGTCCCACACACAGCTAGAAGCCCAAATATTTTTTCAGAGGTTCTGTAGATGCAGATAAAAATTATTTTTAATTTGCAACCTGATGGAGGTCAGTATAGATGGACTAATACAACAAGTCCCACACACAGCTAGAAGCCCAATATTTTTTCAGAGGTAGATGCAGAAAAAAATATATTCAGTTTGCAACCTGATGGAGGTCAGTATACATGGAGTAATAGAACAAGTCCCACACACAGCTAGAAGCCCAAATATTTTTTCAGAGGTAGATGCAGATAAAAATTATTTTTACTTTGCAACCTGATGGAGGTCAGTATAGATGGACTAATATAGAAAGTCCCACACACTGCTAGAAGGTCAAATATTTTTTCAGAGCTAGATGCAGATAAAAATTATATTCAATTTGCAACCTGATGGAGGTCAGTATAGATGGACTAATAGAGAAAGTCCCACACACTGCTAGAAGGCCAAATATTTTTTCAGAGCTAGATGCAGATAAAAATTATATTCAATTTGCAACCTGATGGAGGTCAGTATAGATGGACTAATAGAACAAGTCCCACACACAGCTAGAAGCCCAAATATTTTTTCAGAGGTACTGTAGATGCAGATAAAAATTATTTTTAATTTGCAACCTGATGGAGGTCAGTATAGATGGACTAATAGAGAAAGTCCCACACACTGCTAGAAGGCCAAATATTTTTTCAGAGCTAGATGCAGAAAAAAATTATATTCAGTTTGCAACCTGATGGAGGTCAGTATAGATGGACTAATAGAGAAAGTCCCACAAACTGCTAGAAGGCCACATATTTTTTCAGAGGTAGATGCAGAAAAAAATATATTCAGTTTGCAACCTGATGGAGGTCTGTATAGATGGATTAATAGAACAAGTCCCACACACAGCTAGAAGCCCAATATTTTTTCAGAGATAGATGCAGAAAAAAATATATTCAGTTTGCAACCTGATGGAGGTCAGTATAGATGGACTAATACAACAAGTCCCACACACAGCTAGAAGCCCAATATTTTTTCAGAGGTAGATGCAGAAAAAAATATATTCAGTTTGCAACCTGATGGAGGTCTGTATAGATAGATTAATAGAACAAGTCCCACACACAGCTAGAAGCCCAATATTTTTTCAGAGCTAGATGCAGAAAAAAATTATATTCAATTTGCATCCTGATGGAGGTCAGTATAGATGGACTAATAGAATGATGCTATGCCCAAAAGATTTTACTTCACTAGGTGCAGTAAAAAAATTGGTATTCTATACACAGGTGGTATATCTTGCAACACAGATAGGCTACTCCACTGACTAACACACTCTGCAATAGGCCAAAAAGGATTAGCTTTGCTAGATTCAGCCAAATGCTGTGAAAAAAACTTGCACAGCACTGGCACAGACCTGCCTGGCAAAAACTGATAGGAACTGATGTAACCTAGTCCTGAAAAGGACTCCAATTACAATTAGTCTTTACTCCCACAATCTATCTATTTAAGAGCACAGACCTGCCTGATAAAAGTCGTAGGAAATGCTGTAACCTAGTCCTTAAAAGGACTGCAATCACAACTATTCCCTACTCCCAAGCTATATGTAGATTTGTGCGAAAATTGGCTTGAAATTAACAAGGTATAGCGCACACAGCAACAGCGGTGCCGTCTAACACGCAGCTGCAGCAGTGAGAAAATGGTGGCGACGGGGAAAATGGCTTGGTCTTATAGGGCAAGGACATGTGACATACACTGCCAATCACACATGCCCTTGCTTGTGTGAAAAAAAGCACTTCGCTCCATGTGTGCGCTGCTGATAGGCTGACAGATTGCACCTCCCCACTGTAAATGCGGGAAAGAGAAAAAAAAAATGGAGATCTTCATTGTTCCTGCAGAGATCCATCCCCTGCCCCTCCCCCCACCCCGCTGTACACTCAAACTGCGTATTAACATTAGTTTTCATCATTACTGAGAAAAAATCCAGTTATGAATTTGGTGCACGAACAGTTATCGAACATAACCTCGAACAGCCGAATTTTTCTCAAATTGTTCGTGTTCGCCGAACGGCTCGAACACCGCCCAAAACAGCTCGAATTTGAGATTGGCGAGCAGTTCGAGTAGAACAACGCTCATCTCTACTGCTAATACTACAAATTCCTCATTTCTGGTCTGGTACGCCACCTGGTTACTACTAGACTGTTTACAACAGGCCCGTAGTAACACGCTCCCCTAATATGACGCATTTGCTGACGGACACTCACCTGATTCGGATGTTCCCTTCACTTCTCAGTACTCGCCTTGTGCTCTCCCATACATCTAAGCAGGCATAGCGCCTACTACCCTCTATCTCCTCCACAAGCTGGGAACAGTTATGCTACTGAGCCGGTGCACGCATGCCATGATTTATTTTATATGTTTTCTCGGTTCTGTTTTTTTGTACATTGTTATCCTTTCCGTGTGTATTAAGATGTTACCTTTTTTTCATTTCCTACCATCTTGACTCTGCGAATAATGTTGTTTCAGTGTTGTCTATGTAATTCTGATGTTCTCTACTACCCTATATTTCCTTCTATCTACCATCCCCACAACCTTACCTTCTCCTGCAGTATTCGGGTTCTTCCTACGCTAGGCAGATTTCCCCAACCTATTTCCCCCTCCTTCCTTTTTTTTTGCTGCAATTAATATTATAAATATCAAGGTTTATCTTTGACTTTGTCCAAGTTTTTAATTTTGGCCCACTGTGTATTTGAGTTTAACATTCCTGCTCTAGTTCATGACTATATTTAAAAAATAACATAGTCCTTTGTGAGTCTCTGCATGATTTTCTAAAGTGGTTATGATGCTGATGACTTTTTGGATATGTCATTAATAACAGATTGATGAGGGTCTGCTAATTGGCAACAGCACCAATAAGCTGCCAGCAGCTCCAGCGATGACCAGATGTTAGCACACAGCCAAAATGAGCATCTTCCCAGGTAAAAGTTCCAATGCATAATAACAGGTAACATACATGGAATGTTACTTTCCTAGCCAGCCTAAACATAGGACTAATCACCCAGGTTCTATCATCTACATGAAATTTATTACACTTTTTTTGGAGGCAGGCAAGATTTCATGGAAGCATCACTTCTCATTGCCTAATAAGTAGTGATTATGGTACCTGCATCAGTGTATAGGGACACTAAAATCAAACATTAGTTTCAACCCATTGTTTTAGTAGAGGTAAGCTTCTCATGAAACTACAAATCAGCCACTTTAATTCATAAAAATCTGCAATAAGAGGCAAAACAAATGGAAAGATGTGATGCTGTTTTAAAATATCAGCAGGTATGTTTTTCTTTTCATGAACAATTCCTTTAATGAAATTTGTCAGCACCGTATTTTGAACTTACTGTAAAAAATATGCCATAAAAAAGGTGAATATTCCCCTTAAGACCCCTCTATTTCATATATACATACGTTCATGACTGAATCCAAAATAGATCAATAAACATTGCACTTCTATTATATAACTCAACTATCTAAACCCAATGTTATCTTTAAAGAAGCTGGAAAAAGTGAAAGAATGATTTATGAAGCTTAGCTATGCATGGTCAGATAAGAAAGCTTTAACTGATGCTTGCTGAATTCGATTTAATGAAGTACAAGTTGCCAAGATAAGTTTAGGTAAATGAAGACTCTGTCACAATATGTTATAGATCCAGAAATGCCAGACAACGCACAGCAGATGGAGGTTATTACAGAACTGTGTGTCAAGCAATGTAGTCTCGGTAACTGAACAAAGAATGAGCAGATGCATTAGTGTTATTATTATTCTAAACAATTTCATAATGCCAACACACACTTATGAAATCAACTCAAATTAAGCAGAACGGCTTCTTTGTTTTTCTTGTCACTTAGTCCTCAATGAAACATTTCTGTGCCACCAGTCTCTGTTGAGAAAATGTCTTTTTTTAGTTGAAAGCGTAAAGTGTATACTAGTGGCAAGCTCAGAAACTTGCAAAGTTATCTTATTATTTAGCTTATCATTTTGTTTGTTCACAGTGAACTTTTCTTTAATACAAAGAACTCCTATTTTTTTAAATTCAACAAATTAAAGCAACATGCTAAAAAAAAACTTGACTGGTTGCAAACCACATCACAACTACTGGGTGGCCACTGATAACCACTTATAACAGACATCTCACGAATGAAAATCACAAAATTTTATACACTGTATATACATTTATGTACAATATATTTTATATATATATACTGTACAGACGAAAAGTTTGGACACACCTTCTCATTTAAAGATTTTTCTGTATTTTCATGACTTTGAAAATTGTTCATTCACACTGAAGGCATCAAAACTATGAATTAACACATGTGGAATTATATCCTTAACAAAAACATGTGAAACAACTGAAAATATGTCTTAGATTCTTGGTTTTTCAAAGTAGCCACCTTTTGCTTTGAAGCCTGTGATGTGGAGCCCGGACAGCAGGTTCCAGCAACATTAGGTTGCTGCAATGCTTTTAAAAGGGGGCGAATTTATGGGTCCAGGTTGCAGGAGCTTCTTGAAGAGCTGGGTGGGACTGGCTGCTCCCACATCTCCAATCAAGGATACTCAGCCCATTTTAAAGGCAACTGATCTGTCTCAGAGGTTGTCTAGGAGTGAAAGTGAAAGACTTGTATGTTGGTCAGATTCTGCTAGAGACTGGCTAAGAGTGGACTGCACGCTAAATTGTTGAGCCTGTATCATCTGAAAGAACTGTTATGTTTTTTGTTATATTTTTTTGCCAAAAAAAGGGAATTTGTTTTCCTTTATGCTGAAGGCTTATAGACTTTAATAAACCTTCAGATCTGAGCAACACATTGCTTGCCTGTGTGAGAGATACTGACTACCAGAGTGACTGAACCCCTACAACATATATGTTTTTTTTAAAACCTGGCAGTCTCATGATGGCACATATCAGGATATAGGGGGAAGCATGATTGCTCAGTGGTTAGCACTGTTGCATTGCAAGGTATTTGTATATTCTCCTCATGTTGCGTGTTTTGCCTCAGGTACACTGGTTTCCTCCCACACTCCAAAGAGATACTAATATGTAATTTAGATTGTGAGTCCCAATGGAAACAGTGATGATGATAATGTCTGTAAAGCACTGTTGTTAGAACTCTCCTGTTAGGTTTTTTTTAGTTTGCTGGTCACATGACCATTTTTGCCTATTTAATCCGGCTCCGCCCTCCTGACCTTGCTGGACTTCATTGTAT
This sequence comes from Phyllobates terribilis, assembly GCF_046119375.1. Taxonomy (NCBI): domain Eukaryota; kingdom Metazoa; phylum Chordata; class Amphibia; order Anura; family Dendrobatidae; genus Phyllobates; species Phyllobates terribilis. The sequence continues at coordinate 846,752,905 of NW_027362761.1, forward strand.
TTACTACTCTTGAGCTAGCTTGGTGCTCTGTTGCCGTTCTCTGTTAGTTTTGCTAGGTCTTCTGACCTCTATGCTTTTTGTTGTGTGTTTGTCTTTGACTGCTACTATTTCTGCTAGGAGGTGTCCAACTTATCCCAGTCCCTAGTTCTTGTAGGGATCCCTCCCTCACTTCTATATTTCTTCGTACAGACTAGCCAAGGACTTTAGCGGGTCTGATCGCAGGATCAGGTTCCCCGTTGCATCGTAGGGATCTAGTTTAGTTCTATTGTAGGGACAGATCTCCTGTCTTTCCTTAGTCCCTGTAGCAGATCATAACAGTAAGTCCAGCCCTAAAAGAAAAAAAAAAAAAAAATTTTCTCTAAGGAAAGACCTCCAGTTTTCCTTCATGGTCTCGGTTCAAGATTTGGCTCAACGCTTGCAGGGACTCTCTCTGGAGGTGGCCAAGCTCCAACAACACGTGAGTAGCTGTTCTGGAGCACATTTTGTGGAACCAAAGGTACGTCTGCCTGATTTATTTTTTGGCGAACAACAAGATTTTTTTTCTTTTAAAAATGCTTGTTTATTGTATTTTCATTTGAGACCCGGATCCTCTGGTGATGAATCACAGCGCATAGGGTTCATAATGCCACTTTTGCGCAAAGATCCTCAGGGATGGGCCTTCTCTCTCCAACCTAGTGATCCGTGCTTTAGATCAGTGGATAGTTTTTTTTCTGCTTTGGGTTTGTTGTACGATGATCCTGATCGTGTCTCATCTGCTGAGTCTGAATTGAGACGTTTGAGGCAGGGATCAGGTAATGTGGAAAAATATTGTTCTCACTTCCGTCGGTGGTCTGCCCAGGTGGGGTGGAACGATTCAGCTTTGAAAAGCTTGTTTCTTGCAGGGCTAGGTGAAAGGGTTAAGGATTTACTGATTGCTTATCCCACACCTGGAAACTTGCAGGAGGCAATGCAATTAGCTATACGGGTGGACAGGAGACTGCGTGCAAGGGTTAATGAGAGCAAATCCTCTGCTATGTCAGCTCCGAGTCCTGAGAGGGTCTGTGCTGACAATGGAGAGCCGATGGAGATTGGGGCGATGGCACCCCGCTCTCAGGAAAAAGACCGCAGGCTTTCTGAAGGCTTGTGCTTCTATTGCGGAAATTCTGGTCATTTTATTAAGAACAGTGTGCTTCGTATGAAGAAAGAAAAAAAAATGGTCAGTCATGCACGTATTGCCTGTTTAAATTCTAAGGGAGTATTCCTATCTGCTACTACCGCTGCTCAGGATGAATTAATTGAATTTCAGATACTTGTGGATTGTGGTTCAACTCTGAATGTGATTGATGGGGGATTCTGGGAAAAACTTAGATTAGAACCTAAAACTTTGTCATCCCCTATTGCTGTGCTTTCTGTTGATGGCTCTCCCTTGAAGAGTGTTACTCATAAGGTCTGTGAATTTCCCCTCACTATTAATGGTATTCATCAAGAGAATTTGGATTTGGTGGTATTGGATAATTTGCCTTCTCCAGTTATATTGGGGTTACCCTGGTTAAAATTGCACAATACTGTACTGGATTGGTCTACCAATGAAATTAAGTCCTGGAGCCCTAAGTGTTATGACAAGTGTTGTAACGGACGTATTGCTGCGGTGGAAAAAGGGGAGTTACCTTTACCTATTCAGGATTTTTGGAGAGTTTTTTCTGAGGAGGAGTCACAAATTTTGCCTCCCCATAGAGACTATGATTGTACCATTGAATTTGTCCCTGGAGCGACTCTTCCTAAAAGTCATTTATTTAATCTTACTATTCCTGAGAGAAAGGCTTTGGAGGAATACATACAGACAAGCTTGGCCGCCGGTCACATTAGGCCTTCCAAGTCTCCTGTGGCTGTTGGATTTTTTTTTGTAAAAAAAAAAGATGGCGGTTTACGTCCTTGTCTGGACTTTCGTGAGATTAATAAAATTACTGTACGCAATCCTTACCCACTGCCATTGATTCCTGATTTATTTAACCAGTTAGTGGGGGCCAAGTGGTTCTCTAAAATTGATCTCCGGGGGGCATACAATTTGTTGCGCATGAAGGAGGGTGATGAATGGAAGACTGCTTTTAACACTCCTGTGGGTCATTTTGAGAATCTGGTGATGCCTTTTGGTCTTACCAATGCTCCAGCATTTTTTCAGAATCTTATTAATGACATCCTTAGACCTTTAATCGGCAAAAATGTGGTTGTGTATTTGGATGACAATCTGATTTATTCGCCTGATCTGGAGTCTCATTGGCGGAGCGTACGTGAGGTATTACAGTTATTAATGGACAATTCGCTTTTTGCTAAGCTGGAGAAATGTGAGTTCGCTGTACAGAGAATTAGTTTTTTGGGCTACATTATCTCCAGTGAAGGTTTTGAGATGGACCCGGTTAAAGTTCAAGCTGTGCAGGAATGGCCTAGGCCTATTGGTTTGAAATCGATACAGAGGTTTTTGGGTTTCGCCAATTATTACAGAAAATTCATAATTTTTTTTTCTATTATTGTCAAACCGCTGACCAATCTCACCAGGAAAGGTGCTAATGCGGTTCAGTGGACTTCTGAGGCCATTGAAGCTTTTGTGTTTCTAAAGGAGAGGTTCACCTCTGCTCCCATCCTTATGCAGCCTGATGTGACTAAGCCGTTTTTGGTTGAGGTTGATGCTTCTTCGGTGGGGGTCGGTGCGGTGTTGTCTCAGGAAAACAAGGATGGAGTACATCCCTGTGCCTTTTTTTCAAAAAAATTTCTGAGACTGAACTTAATTACGATATTGGTAATCGGGAATTGCTGGCGATTAAACTCGCATTTGAACACTGGCGTCACCTCTTGGAAGGTGCTGAATTTCCCATTCAGGTTTTCACTGATCATAAAAATCTGATCTATCTTGATGCTGCCAAGCGCTTGATGCCCGTCAGGCTAGGTGGGCACTTTTTTTCTCGCGGTTTAATTTTTCCGTTACTTACATCCCGGGTACCAAGAATGTTAAAGCGGATGCTTTGTCTCGCAGCTTTTCTCCCATGGTCGGTGTTGAGGAGGAAGAGGAGAGCATTTTACAAGAAGGTGTTGTGATTGCTGCTTTGGACTCCGTTTTGGAGGATGAGATTCTTAAAGCTCAGGAGAATGCCCCATCTAACACTCCCCATGGGAGGTTGTTTGTGCCTAGGACCTTTAGGAGAGATTTGTTTGTTGAGTGTCATGAGTCTCGGTTGGCAGGTCATCCAGGAATTTCTGAGACCAAGAGACTTGTGGGTCGCAGTTTTTGGTGGCCTGGATGGCAGAAGGAAGTCATTAAGTGGGTGCGCCAATGTACTGTGTGTGCTAGATCCAAGTCTTCGCATGCTCCTGCTGCGGGGTTGCTTTGCCCTCTGGAGGTTCCTAGTGCACCTTGGACACATCTGGCTATGGACTTTATTACTGACCTTCCCCCCTCTGAAGGTTTCACGGTCATCTGGGTGGTCGTGGACCATTTTAGCAAGATGTGTCACTTGGTTCCCTTCATCAAACTGCCTTGCGCTAAGACACTCGCTAAGGCCTCTGTCAAGGAAATTGTCAGACTACATGGTGTTCCTACTGACATTGTTTCTGATAGGGGACCTCAGTTCGTGGCTCGTTTTTGGCGTGCCTTTTGTGACAGGTTGGCAGTTCATTTGTCGTTTTCATCCGGATATCATCCTGAGTCTAATGGCCCGACAGAAAGGAAGAACCAGGATGTTGAGCAGTTCTTGCATTGTTTTGTGGCAGACAATCAAGAGGGGTGGTCTGAGTTTCTGCCACTTGCTGAATTTGCTCTTAACAACCATACATCCTCTTCTGCTGGGTGTTCGCCTTTTTTTTGTTGTTCTGGGAGACATCCGTCTTTTGAGTCATTCTCCAAATTGGTTTCGGCTGTGCCTGAGGAGGAGAGTTTTTCCGGTGATTTGGAGAGAGTTTGGACGGATGTGCGTGGTAATCTTCAGGAGGCTAACAAAAAATCTAAGAGGTACTTTGATAGGAAACGGCAAGAGGTTTTGTTTGCTGTTGGTGACATGGTTTGGTTGTCCTCTAAGAATCTGCGATTGAGGATTCCTTCTAAAAAATTGGGTCCCAAGTTCGTAGGGCCCTTTAAGGTGCTTCAGATAGTTAACCAATCTGCTGTTATGTTGGAGGTTCCTACGTCCTGGAAGATTAACCCGGTGTTTCATGTTTCTCTGTTGAAAAAAGCTGATGTGTCGGATGGTGACGCCTCTGCCACTGTTCCTCTGGTGGTGGAGGATGGGGAATATGAAATTTCCCACATCCTAAATTCTAGACGATATAGAGGGAGTTTGCAGTATCTCGTCGCTTGGAAGGGTTTCGGACCTGAGGATAACTCATGGGTGAGGGAGGATGATGTTTCTGCTTCCAGACTTGTCAGAGCTTTTCACAGGAGGTTTCCTGGTAAGCCCGGGCCTAGGGGATCCGGAGGATCCTCTTAGAAGAGGGGGTACTGTTAGAACTCTCCTGTTAGTTTTTTTTTAGTTTGCTGGTCACATGACCATTTTTGCCTATTTAATCCGGCTCCGCCCTCCTGGCCTTGCTGGACTTCATTGTATTTACTACTCTTGAGCTAGCTTGGTGCTCTGTTGCCGTTCTCTGTTAGTTTTGCTAGGTCTTCTGACCTCTATGCTTTTTGTTGTGTGTTTGTCTTTGACTGCTACTATTTCTGCTAGGAGGTGTCCAACTTATCCCAGTCCCTAGTTCTTGTAGGGATCCCTCCCTCACTTCTATAGGTCTTCGTACAGACTAGCCGAGGACTTTAGCGGGTCTGATCGCAGGATCAGGTTCCCCGTTACATCGTAGGGATCTAGTTTAGTTCTATTGTAGGGACAGATCTCCCGTCTTTCCTTAGTCCCTGTAGCAGATCATAACAACTGTAGAATTAAAGGCACTATATAAGTGAGTAAAATAAATAAATAAAATAAATAAATATGTGAGCCAAGACGAGGGGTAAGAAACGACCCATCAGTATATGAAATAAGTGTCCGTAAAAAACAATGCGTCACAAAGCATTAAAAAGAACACTTTAGGAACAACTGGCACTTTACATCAATCAAAGTTATGTACTACCTAACCCATATAGGCTCTGCATTATGTTAATACTTTACTAGCTATTGAACCCGTTCTACGCCTGGGTGGTGAGCATTTTTATTGGTATATGGTCTCTCATGCTGCCCACTCCTGCTATGTGCTGCCCCCATCCTGTTTTGTGCTGCCCCCTCAATGTACCCCCATACTGGAATTTGTGCTGCCCCCATCCTGGTATTTGTGACACCCTCATTCAGGTATTTGTGCTCCCCAATCCTGTGCTCCCATCTATTTATGTGCTGCTCCCATCCTATCCCGGTATGCATGGCACCCCATCCCTCATCCTGGTATGCATGGTACCCCTCATTCCTATCCTGATATGTATGGCACCACTCACCCCTATCCTGGTATGCATGGCACCCCTCATCACTATCCTGGTATGCATGGCACCCCTCATCCCAATCCTGGTATGCATGGTACCCCTCATCCCTATCCTGGTATGCATGGCACCCCTCATCACTATCCTGGTATGCATGGCATCCTTCAACCCCAATACTGGTATGCATGGAACCCCTCATCTCCATCCTGGTATGCATTGCACCCTTCACCCCAATCCTGGTATGCATGGCACCCTTCAACCCCAATCCTGTTATGCATGGCACCCCTCACCCCCAATCCTGGTATGCATGGCACCCCTCACTCCCAATCCTGGTACGCATGGCGCCCCTCACCCCCAAACCTGGTATGCATGGCGCCCCTCATCCCTTATGCTGGTATGCATGGTACCATCAGCCTTATCCTGGTATGCATGGGTCCCTCTCCCCCATCCTGGTATGCATGGTACCCTTCATCCTGCTATGCATAATACCCCTCATCCCTACCCTTTTATGCATGGCACCCCATCCCTCATCCTGGTATGCATTGTACCCCTCATCCCTATCATGGTATACATGGTACCCCTAATCCCTATCCTGATATGTTTGGCCCCTCATCCAAATCCTGATATGCATGCCCCCCCACATTCCTATCCTGGTATGCATGGCACCCCATACCTCATCCTGGTATGCATGGTACCCCTAATTCCTATCCTTGTATGCCTGGCACCACTCACCCCTATCCTGATATGCATGGTAACCCTCATCACTATCCTGGTATGCATGCCACCCTTCAACCCCAATCCTGGTATGCATGGAACCCCTCATCCCAATCCTGGTATGCATTGCACCCTTTACCCCCAATCCTGGAACGCATGGCACCCTTCAACCCCAATCCTGGTATGCATGGCACCCCTCATCCCCATCCTAACACACATAGTAACATAGTAACATAGTTTTTAAGGTTGAAGGAAGTCCATCTAGTTCAACCCATAGCCTAACATGTTGATCCAGAGGAAGGCAAAAAAAACCCATGTGGCAAACACTAAGCTCCACATTGGGGAAAAAAATTCCTTCCCGACTGCATACGACAATCAGACTAGTTCCCTGGATCAACGCCCTATCAAGGAATCTAGTATTTATTACCTGTAATATTATACTTTTCAAGAAAGGCATCCATGCCCTTCTTAAATTTTAACAGTGAATCACTCATTACAACATCATGCGGCAGAGAGTTCCATAGTCTCACTGCTCTTACAGTAAAGAATCCCCGTCTGTGATTATGATTAAACCTTCTTTCCTCCAGACGTAGAAGATGCCCCCTTGTCCCCGTCTCAGGCCTCAGAGTAAAAAGATCAGTAGAAAGGTCTTTGTACTGTCCCCTCATATACTTGTACATAGTAATAAGATCACCCCTAAGCCGTCCTTTTTCCACAGTAAATAACCCCAAGTGTAATAACCTGTCTTGGTATTGCAGACCCCGCAGTCCTCTAATAACCTTGGTCGCTCTTCTCTGCACCCGCTATAGTTCAGCTATGTCTTTCTTATACACCGGAGACCAGAACTGTACACAGTATTCTAAGTGTGGTCGCACTAATGACTTGTATAGAGGTAAAATTATGTTCTCCTCATGAGCATCTATGCCTCTTTTAATGCATCCCATTATTTTATTTGCCTTTGCAGCAGCTGCCTGACACTGGCCACTAAACGTGAGCTTGGCGTCCACCAATACACCCAGGTCTTTTTCAGTTACAGTTTTGCCCAGTGTTTTATAATTAAGCATATCATTATACATTTTATTTCCTCTGCCCAAGTGCATTACCTTACATTTATCACCATTAAAGCTCATTTGCCATTTATCAGCCCAAGCTTCTAGTTTACATAGTTCCTCCTGTAATATAAGATTGTCCTCCTCTGTATTGATTACCCTGCAGAGTTTAGTGTCATCTGCAAATATTGAAATATTACTCTGTATGCCCCCTACAAGGTCATTAATAAATATGTTAAAAAGAAGGGGGCCCAATACTGACCTCTGTGGTACCCCACTGTTAACTGAGACCCAGTCTGAGTGTTTTCCATTAATAACCACCCTTTGTTTCCTATCACTGAGCCAATTCTTAACCCACATACATATATTTTCCCCTATCCCCATTGTTCTCATTTTATGTATCAACCTTTTGTGTGGAACCGTATCAAAAGCTTTTGAAAAGTCCATATACACAACATCCACTGCATTTCCTTGGTCCAGTCCCGAACTTGCCTCCTCATAAAAACTGATCAGATTAGTTTGACAGGAACGGTCACTCGTAAACCCATGTTGATATTGGGTCATGAGGTTATTCTTCTTCAGATTCTCTATTATAGCATCTCTTAGGAAACCCTCCAGGATTTTACTCACAGTAGAGGTTAAGCTTACCGGCCTATAATTTCCAATTTCAGTTTTTGTCCCCTTTTTGTATATTGGCACCACATTTGCTATACGCAAGTCCTGTGGTACAGACCCTGTTATTATTGAATCTTTAAAGATTAAAAATAATGGTCTATCTATGACGTTACTTAATTCCTGCAGTACTCGCGGGTGTATCCCATCTGGGCCCGGGGATTTGTCAACTTTAGTGATTTTTAGACGCCGCCGTACTTCCTGCTGGGTTAAGCAAGTGACATTTAATGGAGAATTTTTGTTATCACTAATCATGTTTTCTGTCATGCGATTTTCTTGTGTAAATACGGTTGAAAAAAAATCATTTAGCATATTGGCTTTTTCCTCATCCTCATCCACCATTTCACCCAGACTATTTTTAAGGGGGCCAACACTATCATTTTTTAGTTTTTTACTATTTATGTAGCTAAAGAATATTTTGGGGTTATTTTTACTTTCTCTAGCAATGATTCTCTCTGCCTCAATCTTTGCTGCCTTGATTTGTTTTTACATAATTTATTTAATTTTCTATATTTATTTAATGCCTCATCACTAACTACTTGCTTTAGTTCTCTAAATGCTTTCTTTTTGTCACTTATTGCGCCCCTTACAGCTCTATTTAGCCATAGTGGTTTCCTCCTATTTCTAGCATGTTTATTCCCAAAGGGTATATGTTGTGCACAGGTACTATTCAGGATGTTAATACATGTCTCCCATTTGCTTTGTGTAGCTTTATGTGTCAAGATATCGTCCCAGTTTATTGCACTAAGATCATCTCTCAACCGTTGGAAATTAGCCTTCCTGAAGTTTAGTATCCTTGTAACCCCTCTACTACACATCTTATTAAAGGTTACATGAAAACGTATTATTTTGTGATCACTATTACCCAAGTGACCCCCAACTCGTATATTTGATATGCGGTCTGGCCTATTGGTTAATATTAGGTCTAGCAGTGCCCCCCTTCTTGTTGGGTCCTGAACCAGTTGTGAAAGGTAATTGTCTCTCATAGTTGTCAAAAACCTATTACCTTTGCTTGAACTACATGTTTCTATCCCCAAATGTATTTCAGGGTAGTTGAAGTCTCCCATAATAATGACTTCTCCTTGAGTCGCTGCTTCATCTATTTGCTTTACGAGGATATTCTCCGCTACTTCCATTATTTTTGGAGACTTATAACAAACCCCTATCAGTAATTTATTATTTTTCCCCCTCCCCTTATCTCCACCCACAGGGACTCTACATTTTCATTAGATTCTCATATATCCTCCCGCAAGGCAGGTTTTAAGGATGATTTTACATATAAACACCCCCCCCTCGCTTGTTTGTATGGTCATTTCTGAACAGACTATAGCCCTCTAAATTAACTGCCCAGTCATGGCTCTCGTCCAGCCACGTCTCAGATATCCCTACCATGTCATAATTATATTCCAGCAACATTAATTCTAATTCCTCCATTTTGTTGGTGAGGCTTCTGGCATTAGTGTACATGCATTTTATGTATCTCTCTGTACCTCTATTCCTTCTTACTTTATTGACTGTTCTAACCCCACCCCCAATTTCTTTATTTGTGCCCACGGTACTATCTACACTATCTTCCCCACCTATAAAATGAATACCCTCCCCCCAATCCCTAGTTTAAACACTCCTCCAACCTTCTAGCCATTTTCTCCCCCTGCACAGCTGCACCCTCCCCATTAAGGTGCAGTCGGTCCCTAGCGTAGAGTCAGTAGCCAACTGAGAAGTCGGCCCAGTTCTCCAGGAACCCAAATCCCTCACCATCCCCTCCCAGTAATCTGTCAACCCGATCAGCGATGTGCTGGACTCGAGCACCAGGTAGGCAGCACACTGTTCGACGATCCCTGTCTTTGTGACAGATTGCCCTATCTGTTCCCCTAATAATTGAGTCCCCCACTACCAGCACCTGCCTGGCCTGCCCTACTCTCCTATTTCCCTCTTTACTGGAGCTGACACTCCTCCGGCTTTCAGGGGACATGCCTTGCTGCTGCAGTGCTACCCCTGTACCGTCACTCCCCTCATCTGCCAACTTTGCAAACTTATTGGGGTGTGCCAGATCAGAACTAGCCTCCCTGGCACTCTTCCCTCTACCCCCCCTTCTAACTGTCACCCAACTAACGGCCTCACTGTCCTGCAGCTCCCTACTACCACCCTCCCCCACATCTACACCAGTGAGCTGCTGCTCAGTGAGCAGCAGACTCCTTTCCATGTTGTCCTGGTATGCATTGCACCCTTCACACCCAATCCTGGTACGCATGGCACCCTTCAACCCCAATCCTGGAATGCATTTCACTCCTCATCCCCAATTCTGGTATGCATGGCACCCCTCATCCCCAATCCTGGTACGCATGGCACCCCTCATCCCCAATCCCCAATCCAATGGAGAAAGTGATGATGATAATGTCTGTAAAGCACCGTAGAATTAATGGCACTATATAAGTGAGTTAAATAAATAAATAAAATAAATAAATATGTGAGCCAAGACGAGGTGTAAGAAACGACCCATCAGTATATGAAATAATTGTAAGTAAAAAACAATGTGTCACATAGCATTAAAAAGAACACTTTAGAAATAACTGGTACTTTACTTCATATCAAAGTGATGTTATACCTAACCCATACAGGCCCTGCATTATGTTTATACTTTACTAGCTATTAAACCCGTTCTACGCCCGGGTGGCAAGCATTTTTATTGGTATATGGTCTCTCATGCTGGTATGTGCTGCCCTGCTCCTGTTATGTGCTGCTCACTCCTGCTATGTGCTGCCCCCATCCTGTTTTGTGCTGCCCCCATACTGTGCCCCCATACTGGTATTTGCGCTGCCCCTATCCTGGCATTTGTGCTGCCCCCATCCTGGTATTTGTGCTGCCCCCATCCTGGCATTTTTGCTCATCTTTTGTGCTGCCCCCATACTGGTATTTTCGTTGCCCCTATCCTGGCATTTGTGCTGCTCCCATCCTGGTACTTGTGCTGCCCCCATCATACTATTCGTGCTCCCCAATCCTGTTCCCCCATCCTATTTTGTGCTGCCCCCATCATATCCTGGTATGCATGGCACCCCTCATCCCTATCCTGGTATGAATGGCACTCCTCATCCCCAATCCTGCTTTGCATTGCACCCCTCATCCCCAATCCTGGTATGCATGGTACCCCTCATCCCCAATCCTGGAATGCATGGCACCCCTCATCCCCAATCCTGGTACACATGGAAGCCCTCATCCCCAATCCTGGAACGCATGGCACCCTTAATCCCCAATCCTGGTACGCATGGCAACCTCATTCCAAATCTGGTATACATGGCACCCCTAATCCCAATACTGGTATCCATGGCACTCCATCCCTCATCCTGGTATGCATAACCACCTCATCCCCAATCCTGGAATGCATGGCACCCCTCATCCCCAATCCTGGTAAAAAGAACACTTTAGAAACAACTGGTACTTTACATCAATCAAAGTGATGTACTACCTAACCCATACAGGCCCTGCATTATGTTTATGCTTTAAGAGCTATTGAACCCGTTCTACGCCTGGGTGGCAAGCATTTTTATTGGTATATGGTCTCTCATGCTGTTATTTGTTGCCTTCCTCCTGTTATGTGCTGCCCCATCCTGCTATGTGCTGCCCCCATCCTGTTTTGTGTTGCCCCCATACTGTGCCACCATACTGGTATTTGTGCTGCCCCTATCCTGTCATTTGTGCTGCCCCCATCCTGGTATTTGTGCTGCCCCCATCCTGGTATTTGTGCTCCCCAATCCAGTTCCCCCATCCTGTTTTGTGCTGCCCCCATACCGTGCCCCCATATTGGTATTTGCGCTGCCCCTATCCTGGCATTTGTGCTGCTCCCATCCTGGTATTTGTGCTGCCCCATCATGGTATTTGTGCTGCCCAATCCTGTTCCCCCATCCTAATTTGTGCTTCCCCCATCCTATCCTGGTATGCATGGCACCCCTCATCACTATCCTGGTATGCATGGCACTCCTCATCCCCAATCCTGGTATGCATGGCACCCCTCATCCCCAATCCTGGTATGCATGGCACCCCTCATCCCCAATCCTGGTATGCATGGCACCCCTCATCCCCAATCCTGGTACACATGGCACCCCTCATCCCCAATCCTGGTACGCATGGCACCCTTAATCCCCAATTCTGGTACGGATGGCAACCTCATTCCAAATTTGGTATACATGGCACCCCCTATCCCAATACTGGTATTCATGGCACTCCATCCCTCATCCTGGTATGGATAACCACCCCATCCCTCATCCAGGTATGCATGGCACCCCTCATCCCCAATCCTGGTATGCATGGAACCCCTCATCTTCAATCCTGGTATGCATGGCACCCCTCATCCTCAACCCTGGTATGCATGGCACTCCTCATCCCCAATCCTAGTATGCATGGCACCCCTCATCCATAATCCTGGTATGCATGTCACCCCTCATCACTATCCTGGTATGCATGGCACTCCTCATTACTATCCTGGTATGCATGGAACGCACCATCCCCATCCTGGTATGCATGGCACCCTTCACCCCCAATCCTGGTATGCATGGCATCCCTGACCCCCAATCCTGGTATGCATGGCATCTCTCGCCCCCAATCATGGTATGCATGGCACCCCTCAACCCCAATACTGGTATGCATAGCACCCCTCACCCCCAATCCTAGTAGGCATGGCTCCCCTCACCCCCAATCCTGGTATACATGGCATCTTCACCCTCAATCCTGGTATGCATGGCACCTCTCACCCTCAATCCTGGTATGCATGGCACTCCTCAGCCGCAATCCTAGTATGCATGGCTCCCCTCATCCCCAATCCTGGTATGCATGGCTACCTCATACCCAATCCTGGTATGCATGGCCCCCTCAGCCTTATCCTGGAAAGCATGGGCCCCTCACATCCATCCTGGTATGCATGGCACTCCTCATCCCTATCCTGGAATGTATTGAACCCAATTCCTCATCCCTCATCCTGATATGTATGGTACCCCTCATGCTGCTATGCATGGTACCCCTCACCCCTATCCTGGTATGCATGCCACCTCATCCCTCATCCTGGTATGCCTGGTACCCCTCATCCCTATCCTGGTATACATGTTATTTCTCATCCCTATCCTGGTATGCATGGTCCATCATCCAAATCCTGTCATGCATGCCCCCCCCCACATACCCAATACTGGTATGCATGGCACCACTCTTCCCCAATCCTGGTACGCATTGCACCCCTCATCCCCAATCCTGGTATGCATGGCACCCCTCACCCCCAATCCTGGTATGCATGGCACCCCTCATTCCAAATCTGGTATACATGGCAACCCTGATCACAATCCTGGTATGCATGGCACTCCATCCCTCATTCTTGTATGCATGGCCCCCTCATCCCCAATCTTGATATGCATGACACCCCTCAGCCCCAATCCTGGTATGCATAAAACCCCTCACCCCCATTCCAGGCATAGATGGCACCCATTATCCCAATTCTGGTATGTATGTCACCCCTCATCGCCCAATCTTGGTAAAGTATGGCCTCCTCATCCGCCAATCCTTGTATGCATGGCACCCCATCCCTCATCCTGGTACGCATGGTACCCCTCATTCCTATCCTGATATGCATGGCACCCCTCATCCATAATCCTGGCAGGCATGAAAGCCCTCATCCTCATTCTGGTATACATGGCACCCATCATCCCAATTCTTGTATGTATGGCACCATTCATCCCCCAATCCTGCTATGTATGGCCTCCACATCACCCAATCCTAGTATGCATGGCACCCCATCCCCAATCCTGGTACGCATGGCACCCCGCAATCTAAATCTGGTATACATGTCACCACTCATCCCTCATCCTGGTGTGCATTTCCCCCTAATCCCCAATCCTGGTACGCATGGCACCCCTCCTCCACAATCCTGGTATGCATGGCATCCCTCATCCCCAATCCTGGTACACATGGCACCCCTCATTCCAAATCTGGTATACATGGCACCCCTCATCCCCAATCCTTGTATGCATGGCACCCCTCACACCCAATCCTGGTATGCATGGCACCCCTCATTCCAAATCTGGTATAAATGGCAACCCTCATTCCAATCCTGGTATGCACGGCACTCCATCCCACATCCTGGTATGCATGGCCCCCTCATCCTCAATCCTGGTATGCATGGCACCCCTCATCCCCAATCCTAGTATGCATGGCACCCCTCATCCCCAATCCTGGTATGCATGAAACCCCTCATCCCCATTCATGGTATACATGGCACCCATCATCCCAATTCAGGTATGCATGGCACCCCTCATCCCCCAATCCTGGTATGTATGGCCTTCTCATCCCCCAATCCTAGTATGCCTGGCACCCCATCCCTCATCCTGGTATACATGGTACCCTGCATTCCGATCCTGGTATGCATGACACCCCTCTTCCCCAATCCTGGTATGCATGGAACCCTTCATCCCTAATCCTGGTATGCATGGCACCCTTCATCCCCAGTCCTGGTATGCATGGAACCCTTCATCCCCAATCCTTGTATGCATGACACCCCTCATCTCCAATCCTGGTATGCATGGCCCCCACATCCCAAATTTTGTATACATGGCACTCCTCATCCCCATCCTGGTATGCATGGCTTCCTCATCCCCCAAGCCTGGTATGCAAGGCACTCAATCCTTCATCCTGGTATGCATGGCTTCCTCATCCCCCAATCCTGGTATGCATGTCACCCCATCCCTCATCTTGGTATGCATGGAACCCCATCCCTCATTCTGGTATGCATGGCACCTACTCATCCCTATCCTGGTATGTATGGTACCTCTCATCCTGGTATGTATGGCCCGCCATCTCTCATCCTGGTATGCATGGTACCCCGCATCACTATTCTGGTATGCATGGTACCCCTCATCCTGGTATACATGGCACCCCTCATCCCAATTCTGGTATGTAAGGCACCCCTCATCCCCCAATCCTGGTATGTATGACCTCCTCATCCACCAATCCTAGTATGCATGGCACCCCATCCCTCATCTTGGTATGCATGGTACCCTGCATTCCTATCCTGGTATGCATAGCACCCCTCCTCCACAATCCTGGAATGCATGGCACCCCTCATCCACAATCCTGGTATGCATGAAACCCCTCATCCCAATTCTGGTATGTATGGCACACCTCATCCCCCATTCCTGGTATGTATGGCCTCCTCATCCCCCAATCCTAGTATGCATGGCACCCTATACCCAATCCTGGTACGCATGGCACCAATCATTCCAAATCTGGTATACATGGCACCCCTCATCCCAATCCTGATATGCACTGCACCCCATGCCTCATACTGGTGTGCATTTCCCCCTCTTCCCCAATCCTGTTATGCATGGCACCCCACATCCCTATCCTGGTATGCATAGTACCCCACATCCCTATCCTGGTATGCATAACACCCCTCATCGCTATTCCTGGTATGCATGGCACCTCTCATCCACAATCCTGGTACGCATGGCACCCCTTATCCCCAATCCTGGTACGCATGGCACCCCTCATCCACAATCCTGGTACGCATGTCATCCCGCATCCCCAATCCTTGTACACATGTCACCCCTCATTCCAAATCTGGTATACATGGCACCCCTCATCCCAATCCTGGTATGCATGGCACTCCATCCCTCATCCTGGTATGCATGGCTCCCTCATCCCCAATCCTGGTATGCATGGCACCCTTCATCCCCAATCCTGGTTTGCATGGCACCCCTCATCCCCAATCCTGGTATGTATGGCACCCATCATCCCAATTCTGGTATGTATGGCACCCCTCATCCCCCAATCCTGGTATGTATGGCCTCCTCTACCCTAATCCTAGTATGCATGGCACCCCATCCCTCATCCTGGTATGCATAGTATCACGCATTCCCATCATGGTATGCATGGCACCCCTCATTCACAATCCTGGTATGCATGGCACCCCTCATTCCCAATCCTGGTATGCATGAAAAACCTCATCCCCATTCCTGGTATACATGGCACCATCATCCCAAATCTGGTATGTATGGCACCCCTCACCCCCCAATCCTGGTATGAATGGCCTCCTCATCCCTCAATCCTAGTATGCATGGCACCCCATCCTCAATCCTGGTATGCATGGCACCCCTCATTACAAATCTGGTATATGTGGCATCCCTCATCCCAATCCTGGTATGCATTGCACTCCATCCCTCATCCTGGTATGCATTTCTCCCTCATCCCCAATCCTGGTATGCAGGGTGCCCCACATCCCTATCCTGGTATGCATGGTACCCCTCATCCCTATCCTGGTATGCATGGCACCGCTCATCGCCAATCCTGGTATGCATGGAAACACTCATCCCCAATCCTGGTACGCATGGCACCCCTCATCCCTATTCCTGGTACACATGGCATCCTTCATCCCCAATCCTGGTACACATTGCACCCCTCATTCCAAATCTGGTATACATGGCAACCCTTATCCCAATCCTGGTATGCATGGCACTCTATCCCTCATCCTGGTATGCATGGCCCCCTCATCCCCAATCCTGGTATGCATGGCACCCCTCATCCCAAATCCTGGTACACATGGCACCCCTCATCCCCAATCCTGGTATGCATGGCACCCCTCATCCCCAATCCTTGTCAGCATGAAACCCCTCATCCCCATTCCTGGTATACATGGCACCCATCATCCCAATTCTGGTATGTATGGCACCCCTCCTCCCCCAATCTTGATATTTATGGCCTCCTCATCCCTCAAACCTAGTATGCATGGCACCCCATCCCTCATCCTGGTATGCATGGTACCCCGCTTTCCTATCCTGGTATGCATGGCACCCCTCATACACAATCCTGGTATGCATTGCACCCCTCATCCCCAATCCTGGTATGCATGAAACCCCTCACCCCAATCCTGGTATGCATGGCACCCCTCTTTCCAAATCTGGTATACATGGCAACCCTCATTCCAATCCTGGAATATATGGCCTCCTCATCCCCAAATCCTAGTATGCATGGCACCCCATCCCCAATCCTGGTACGCATGGCACCCCTCTTTCCAAATCTATTTTGCATTGCACTAAATCCCTCATCCTGGTATGCATTTCCCCCTCATCCCCAATCCTGGTATGCATGGCTCCCCACATCCCTCTCCTGGTATCCCTCATCCCTATCCTGGTGTGCATGGCAACCCTCATTGCCAGTCCTGGTATGCATGTCACCCCTCATCCCCATTCCTGGTACGCATGGCACCTCTCTTCCCCAATCCTGGTACGCATGGCACCCCTCATCCACAATCCTGGTACACATGGCATCCCTCATCCCCAATCCTGGTACACATGGCACCCCTCTTTCCAAATCTGGTACACATGGCACCCCTCTTCCCAATCCTGGTATGCTTGCCACACCCCATTCCCAATCCTGGTATGCATGGCACTCTACTCATCCCCAATCCAGGTATGCATGGCACCCCTCATCTCCAATCCTGGTATGCATGGCACCACTCATCCCCAATCCTGGTATGCATGACACCCCTCATTCCAAATCTGGTATACATGGCATCCCTCATCCCAATCCTGGTATGCATGACACCCCATCTCTCATCCTGGTATGCATGGCCCCCACATCCCAAATTTTTGATACATGGCACCCCTCATCCCCAATCCTGGTATGCATGGCACCCCTCATCCCCAATCCTGGTGTGCATTGCTTCCTCATCCTCAATCCTGGTATACATGGCACCCCATCCCTCATCTTGGTATGCATGGTACTCCATCCCTCATCATGGTATGCATGGCCCCCTCATCCCCAAACCTGGTATGCATGGCACCCCTCACCCAGAATCCTGGTGTGCATGGCACCCCTCATCCCCAATCCTGGTATGCATGGCACCCTTCATCCCCAATCCTGGTATGCATGGAACCCTTCAACCCCAATCCTGGTATGCATGGCACCACTCTTCCCCAATCCTGGTATTAATGACACCCCTCATTCCAAATCTGGTATACATGTCACCCCTCATCCCAATCCTGGTATGCATGGCACCCCATCTCTCATCCTGGTATGCATGGCCCCCACATCCCAAATTTTTTATACATGGCTTCCTCATCCCCATCCTGGTATGCATGGCTTCCTCATCCCCCAATCCTAGTATGCATTTCACCCAATCCCTCATCCTGATATGCATGGCTTCCTCATCCCCAATCCTGATATGCATGGCACTTCTCATCCCCCAATCCTGGTATGCATGGCACCCCACCCTTCATCTTGGTATGCATGGCACTCCAACCCTCATTCTGGTATGCATGGCCCCCTCATCCCCAAGCCTGATATGCATGGCACCCCTCATCCACAATCCTGGTGTGCATGGCACCCCTCATTGCAAATCTGGTATACATGGCACCCCTCATCCCAATCCTGGTATGCATAACCCCCACATCCCAAATTTTGTATACATGGCACCCCTAATCCCCATCCGTGTATGCTTGGCATCCTCATCCCCCAATCCAGGTATGCATGGCACCCAATCCCTCATCCTGGTATGCATGGCTTCCTCATCCCTAATCCTGGTATGCATGGCACTTCTCATCCCTCAATCCTGGTATGCATGTCACCCAATCCCTCATCTTGGTATGCATGGAACCGCATCTCTCATCCTGGTATGTATTGTACCCCTCATCCCTATCCTGGTATGTATGATACCTCTGATCCTGGTATGTATGGCAACCCATCTCTCAACCTGGAATGCATGGTACCCTGCATCCCTATCTGGTATGAATGGTACCCCTCATCCTGGTATACATGGCACCCCTCATCCCAATTCTGGTATGTATGGCACCCCTTATCCCCCAACTCTGGTATGCATGACCTCCTCATCCCCTAATCCTGGTATGCATGGCACCCCATCCCTCATCTTGGTATGCATGGTACCCCGCATTCCTATCCTGGTATGCATGGTACCCCTCATCCCTATTCTGGTATGCATGTTACCCCCTCATCCCTATCCTGGTATGCATGGTCTCCTCACCCCCCAAACCTGGTATGCATGGTTCCCCTCATCCCCAATGCTGGTATACATGGTCCCCTCACCCCCAATCCTGGTATGAATGGTCCCCTCACCCCCTATCCTGATATGCATTGTCCTCTCACCCCCAATCCTGGTATGTATGGCACCCCTCACCCCCGAATCCTGGTATGCATGGTCCCCTCACCCCCCAATCCTGATATGTATGGCACCCCTCACCCCTAAATCCTGGTATTTATGGCACCCCTCATCCCTATCACACTGGATACATACAAAAAAATAAACACTTATACTCACCTTTCTTTCCTGTGCCCCAGCGCTGTGTCCCATTCTGCCGGAGGCTGGGGGAGGAGTGTGGCGCTGAAGTACACACATGCCCATACCGCGCTGTCCGGTGCCATTATGCTGAAGACACACTGCAAATGTGTCTTCAGTAAAATGACACCGGATAGTGCAATGAGCATGCGTCGATTCTGACGCCTGACTCCTGACCAGATCTCCGGCGAGAAGAGAGGCGCCGCGGCAATGCTCCTCCCGGTCAGGTAAGTATGTAAGTATGGCACCGGAGATCACGGTATGCCTTCAGTGTCTACGCATACCTTGTTCTCCGACTCCATACACACCCCGCTTACCTGTAACGGCTCCATGCGTTCTTCTGTCTGGAGCCAGACTGCGCAGGCGTGTCGCTCTTGCGCAGTCTATAAAGGCTTCAGACAGAGGGACGCATCTCTGATCATATTATAGAAATAGGAAATATATACAGTACAGTGACGACCAAAAGTCTTGAATTTTTTTT
The DNA here is from genome assembly GCF_046119375.1 of Phyllobates terribilis. Lineage (NCBI taxonomy): Eukaryota > Metazoa > Chordata > Amphibia > Anura > Dendrobatidae > Phyllobates > Phyllobates terribilis. Next base: position 846,772,566 of record NW_027362761.1, read on the forward strand.
AAAAGTGTGACTAACTCTGTCTAGTTGTTGTGAAGCCATTTCCCTGGTGATGAATTAAATGTACATGAAATTGTCATCATGCAAGACCTTAATTTTAACCAAAATGCTTTTGAATAGAGGTATGGTCATTTAATTAAAGAAAACTGACTGCAAAAAGTTGTTCATATACTATTTATTAATCACAAACACATAGAGTAATTTATTGCTTACAATACCATAACTTAATATTTTGTAGCATAACCTCTTGCTTTAATTACTGCATTACACCGACAGGGCATTGAAGGTACTGGGGTGTTCAAGACATCTTGAGGGATTTTGCTCCATTCCATTTGCATATCTGAAAACAATTCATCTTTAATGCTATTGGTTCGGGCCCCAACTCATCACCATACTCATTCCAAAGGTGCTCTATAGGGTTTAAATCATGTGATTGGCTTGCCCATTGCAACAGGCGAACATTTTTGTTTGCTAACCAATTTGTTACTAAATTGGATGTGTGCTTATGACCAATGTCTTGCTGGAATTTCCATCCCCTGCCTACTTTGGTTTTACCATGTGGCAGCAATACATTCTCCGGTATATCCTTGTTCATGGTAGCATTCATATTTCCATCAATTCTATGCAGAGGGCCAATGGCAGGTGCAGAAAAGCAGCCACAAACCATGACATTGCAACCACCATGTTTAATTGTAGGTGTTTGGTACCTTACATCATTACGTTTTCAATCGGGCGGTATATATAGTGCTTGCCATCACTACCAAACAGATTGAACTTGGATTCATTCAACCACAACACATTAGACCAATCTGTCTCTTTCCATTGCCTGTGTTCTTTGGCAAACTCAAGTCTGACCTTCCGGTTCTTTGCAGAGATGAAGGGCTTCTTGACTGAAACTCGTGCATTCAACACTACTGCACTTCGCCATCGCACCCCAGTTTGGCGACTCACTTTGACCGCATATTCTTCGTTCATTTCGTGTGAAATCGGTACAGCACTTTTATGGACATCAGACACTGACTTTTTCTTAATAATGTGATCAGCTTTGGGGAAGTTTTCCGTGGTCATCTATTTCTAGGTTTGCAGCTGCTCCATAACCTTCTTTTTCTTTCTTTAACACACGTGACCCTTGACTCTGAGAACAGTTGAACAGTTGAATTCCATAGCTACCTCTTTTTGGCTTTTGCCTGACTTCTCTCTCAGAAAAAGAAGCTTCCTGACAACTGGTGTTAAATTTGGCTTTGTCTTTGCCATGTTTTAACCTAAAAACACACATAAAAAATAATAAATAAATAAATTTTTTAGGCAAAATTTGACTACCCATGACAAAATTTGCAAAACATGTGGCCCAGTATGTGCTGAAAACTAACACATAAAGGGATAAAAATGTAAAACACAATGTTCGTCCTTATAGCTGACAACCATTTGCTTCCGGTTTACTAAAGTCACCTGGAAAATGGCATCACAGCAACTAGACAGAAGTAATCACTAGTGATGGGCGAGCACTAGAATGCTTGGGTGCTCATTGCTCGGGTCGAGCACATTGCAATACTCGGGTGCATGACCCCGAGCAACGAGCCCAATGTAAGTCTATGGGAAACTCGAGCATTTTTCCGGCGGTCTGCAGAGGCACAGGAAATTGCAGAAATCAATGGGAACAGTGCTCACATGACATGAGAACAGCTTGGGGAAGACCCCTGGAAGCATTTCTGACTCCCAGGTCAATGCTGTGAACAATTTTGTCAGAGGTATTATGCCACTTTTAAGGACTCACAATAAAACAAACTAAAACAAAACCAAAATTAATTTTCCTTGGAAATATGTTAAGGAGCATCCTTTGCAGGCTAATGACTTGTACATTGAAAACAAAAAAATCCTGAACAAGCCAAATCATTATTGATCACAAGGACTCACAATTATTTAACCCTACAAAGCACCATTTTGAGTCATACGGGACCAGAAAATAACTCATAACAATCTGATAGTCATCATTTTATTAAATAACACACTTACACTGATAGACATACATTTAAAAATTCGCCATGCTCATTAGCATTAGCATATAAGGAAAATTCCTTCTTATTTATATAGAGGTATCAGCAACGGTTCACAAGAACAAAAGTACATGGATAATGAAGCAAAGCACCTAAAGTGATTTCTAGGACCCTATTCTGGTGCAACTTGCCATACAGAGTATTTGTCAAAGTTCCACATGTGATCACTGTATCTATTGTCAGAGATCAAATGATCTCAATAATTGAGACTACCAGTCTCCTGTGAATAAATATGTTGCTTGGAGCACAGTGTGAAAGATGGTCCATCAGTCAACTAGTCATAGCCAACAGTTAAATGCTACAAGTACTAGTGACTGTATGACATACCCCACAAAGTGTGTCAAGGTTCCATGTATGATCCCTACATCTATTGTCATTGATCAATTGATCACAGTATTTGAGACTAGAGGTCTCCTGTGAGGAGATAAAGATGCTTGGAGCATAACATGAAAGCTGATCCAGCAGTCAACTGGTCAAAACCAGTGGTTTAGCACTACAGCAAGTAATAGTAACGCATTGTGTACTTAAAGGATAGTTAGCAGTTGCACCACATCACTATAATTGTTACCTTATCGGTGTGCTTCCCTGTACAATTCAGTGCCCCTACGCACGTTTCGGTGCCTCCTGCACCTTTTTCAAGGGGAGAGTCTTGTCTAGAGTACTGAGTGTTTTGGCTCCATTTCTATAGTGTGCACAGTTTCCAAGCGTTGGATTGATTGGCACATGCGCTCCAGTCTCAGACGCCGTATCGCACACAGCATCCGGGTCTCAGCGATTACTCGCTCGGGTCAGGAGGTGCACTTCCCATGACCCTCGTGCGCACGCCCCGTGAGGACCACGAAGACTGTGCGGCGGCTTTAGTCATGGAGCGCACGTGCACATCCAACGCCATATTGTAGAAGTCTCTGAGTGCCGCCATTATGTCATCTATACATCTCATAGGGACATCATGATCCCTGCAAGTAAGTCCCCCACTAAATGTCTCATCATTGTTTAGGTGAAAAATGGGGGGGGGGGATAAATAGAGAGGTATACATCAATCAATTCCCCCGGCAGGTAAGTGCTAGCAAATAAAGTTAACATATATAATCGTCTGCAACACTAGCACTAGAGAATAACAAAATCCTCAAAATCATATTGCACAAACAAATTTATAGATATATCTATTGCACCAAGTCCCATAAATATCAATTATCATAATTATCAGAGTAATTTAAATTCATGTTAACACACTTTGTCCGAAGCAGATAATACAATACATGGCTCAAACAAAAATGGCCCACCCCTCCTTAGAGGAAATTTTACTGTTATTTATCCTAATATAATAAACAGTCTGACTATCAAATCCTAAGGGACTACATGTGTTCAAATTCCAAGGCCATGCAAATATCATCTGACACGGGACAATGTCTGTACAACAAAATGGAAATAATTACATCATTTCATCATAGAAAAATAGTGCCAATAATAATTAATAGCACCAATTGGTTCAGATAGAACTGGTCCCTTAATCTCATAAATGAATATCCTGATAGGATGTATCACATGCATGGATCACCATGATTAGAGCGATAAGATGATTAGGTTGCAGAAAATTATGTTGATAGATGAGACGACGGGATGGTAAGTATCACTGGTACATAGTCGTGATAAGCAGCACTATTGTACACTATAGAGAGACAATCTTTAAAATACAAGCAGAAAAACACAGACAATTAAAATCATGTAAAAGAAAAAATAATGATAAAAAGTGTGGAAGGAGAGACCCTATATGAAGGAGGAAAAGCTCAATTTCTCATTCAGTCCATTCGGTGTCATTGAGTCCAAAGTCACAATCCAGTGACATTCCATTTGGGCTAAAAGGCATTGTAAATCGCCTCCCCTGATGTCACAGCGTAACTTATCTATGCCCCGTATCTTAAATGACGATGGATCACAGCCATGGACTAATCTAAAATGCCTCGGTATTGTTTTTAACTCAGTGGGGTCCAAAATTTCCCTAGCCGCTAAGATGTCTCGTACGTGTTCCCTTCTTAGGACTCTTAGTTCGCGAGAGTTACGGCCTACATAGATTCGATTGCAAGCGCAGGTGGCATAATAGATTACATGCTTAGAGCTGAAGGAAATATGGTGGGTGATTTGAAATTGCTGTGTACCATCAGAGGACCGAAAATCAAAGGCCCTTACCAAATTCCTGCACGCCTCGTATATACTGTATAAGGCAAAATAAATAACCAAAACCAAAAATACTCCTCCATACCTTGGGCAATGTTCACACGTAGCGTTTTTGATGCATTTTTGCACGTTTGCATTGCTTTCAACTGTGACAAATGCATTCACCGGGAAATGTCATTTTAACATTTTACAACCTTTTCTGGCCATTTATGAAGGAGGGACTCTGAAAGTCACAAAGCCTATTTTTATAGGGCTATCAGGTGGCCTTTACTATTCTTAAAGGGCCAGCAGTCAGCCCTCACTATTCTTAGAGAACCATCAGCAGGCTATGCTTTGTTGTTCCCATTACTAAAGAGTGGGTCTACTATACTGTTATTGCGTATGCTGTGAGTGGCAGGGCTGCCCAAAATTTGGACACACCCCAATACCCCTTTAAAAAATTTGGACACACCCCAATACCGCTTTGAAGAGACTTAGGGGAGGGCCCCTGAAAACAATGTTCCCATTATTAGGAAGTGGGTCTCCCATACTATTTGCCTATGCAGTGAATGCAAGGGCTGCCAAAAATTTGGACCTACTCCAATGCCCATTGGAAAAGATGTAGAGGAGGGCCTCCTGAAAATTTTTTTTTCCATTATTAGGAAGTGGGTCTTCCATTGTGTTTGCCTGTGCAGTGAATGCAAGGGTTGCCAAAAATTTGGAGGCACTCCAATGCCCCTTGCAAGAGACGTAGAGAATGGAGGGCATCCTGAAAATAATGTTTCCAATATTTGGAAGTGGGTCTCCCACAGTGTTGACCTATGCAGTGAATGCAAGGGCTGCAAAAAATTGGGAGGCACTCCAATGCCCCTTGGAAAAGACATAGAGGGCCTCATGAAAAATTGTTCCCATTATTAGGAAGTGGGTTTCCCATAGTGTTGGCCTATGCAGTGAATGCAAGGGCTGCCAAAAATTTCAATGCACCTTGGAAAAGACGTGGTGGATGGCCTCATAAAAAAATGTTCCCATTAGAAAGGAGCGGGTCTCCTATACTTGTAATGCCCATTCACTAAGTGTATGGTCTGACAAACATTTACTCCTGGGGGATATACATGAACATACTGAATAACAATTTTTTTTATGGGCATCATAAACACCCTTTAAAAAAATTATGTGGGAGTTTCATCATGGACCACGGTCACCCTGGTGATATGGTGGTAGAGGATGAGGATGAGGAGAAGGAGGAGAACAAGAGCAAATAGCCAAAATCAGGAAGCATGTACCCATGTGTGGGTGTGAAGAGGTGCATGGAAATACACCTCAAGAAAAGACACTGTATTTGAGTTTATGTTACGCTGCTTTCATTCGGTGCTGTAGTGAAGTCGGGCCCAATCCAGCCCTTGTTCATTTTTATAAGAGTCAGCCTGTCAGCATTTTCAGTTGCCAAGCGGATGCGCTTATCAGTTTTAATTCCACCAGCGGCACTAAAAACCCACTCTGACAAAATGCTAGAGGCAGGGCAGGCCAGGACCTCCAAGGAATATAGAGCCAGTTCATGCCATGTGTCCAGCTTGAATTTGCAAAAATTTTAAGTCACAGAGGATTCACGGAGGACGTTGGTACGGTCGGCAATGTACTCCCTCAGCATCTTCCCAAACTTTGCACTCCTTGTGAGAGTACCCCGCGCCTCAGGGTCTGTGCGATGGGAGGGGCTGAGAAAACTCTCCCAGAACTTTGACAGTGTTCCCCTGCCTCTGCTGGGTTGGAGTTGTGTCTCTCTCGCCTCTCGCCTGTACTCCTTGGTTGTCCAACAAACTGTGACCTCTGCCGCCAGCATTTTCAGATGGAAAATTTATTAATAGTTCTGCAACAAGGGCTTTCTGGTACTGCCCCATTTTTGTAGACCTGTCCGCCTCAGGAATAAGAGATATAAAGTTCTCCTTATAGCATGGGTCTAGAAGTGTTACCAATCAGTAATGACTGTCATCCAAAATTTTGAGAACGCGAGGGTCATGGGAAAAGAAGCGTAACATAAACTCAGCCATGTGCGCCAGACTGCTAACAGGCAATACTTCCGTGTCCTCACCAAGAGGACGAGTGACCATGCTCTCCTCATCCTCCTCCTCCCTGTCCTCAGGCCATCCACGCTGAACAGACGGTATGACAGTTTTGCAGGTTGTATAGCATGATAAAAACTCCTGTTTCCATCTTCACGAGCCTAAAAGGCAACATTTCGAGCGCAAGCAGTCGCAAAATGCGGGAATTTAGTAGTGTGGCCTGTGGGGCGTTGGCTGCATATTTGCACTTGCGTTCCAAGGACTGGTGTATGGACAACTCAATGCTGTGCTGGGACAAGGATGTGCTTGCTGAAGGTGCTAGTTGAGAGTGTGCAACAATACATGCAGGGCAGGAAGCATCTTCACATGCACTATGGACAAGGGAATGGCTTGCAAGCACAACAGCGGAAGAAGCAGTGGTATCACCCGCAGACACTGTTCCTGTACTCTGGGTTTCGGCCCACAAAGTCGGGTGCTTTTCTGCCATGTGCCTGATCATGCTGGTGGTGGTCAAGCTGGTAGTTTTGCTACCCCTCCTGACTTTCTAGCAATTGTGTCTCATCATCGTCCACCTCTTGTGACACTCTCCCACAGTCACCTTCGTATTTCCGTGGCTGCTCAAATATTTTGGCATCGCTAAATGTGATCTCCTTTTGCCCTGCTTCAAGTAGACCAGGTGAGAGGCCCGAATCTATAAATGGATAAGTGAACAGCTCTTCAGAGTGTCCAAACAGAGGAATGGAAGCATGTGACCCACAGAAGCAGGAGGATCGAGAGGCAGTCAGCACCCATACTGCTCAGGAACCAGTACCAGGCTCTCACGCAGGAGAACCATGAAGAAATACAGCAAAATAAGACTTTGCCAGCAATGAATAACCTTGTAAGCCCTCAAAATCCTCCTGGATGGAGAAAGAAGAATGTTGTGAAGAAAAAACGGAGAGTGGTGGTCATGGGGGATTCCCTGTTAAGAGGAACAGAGGCCGCTATCTGCAGACCAGACATAACCTCAAGAGAAATGTGCTGTCTTCCAGGAGCAAAAATTAAAGATGTGTCTGACAGGATATCAAGACTCTTCAGACCTACAGATCACTACCCATTCCTGCTAATACATGTGGGGACAAATGACACCGTAAGAAAGGACCTGGAAACCATCTGCAGTGACTTTGAAGACTTAGGCAAAAAAGTGAAAGAATTGGGAGCGCAGGTGGTCTTCTCATCCATCCTCCCAGTGGATGGCCATGGAACAATGAGGTGGAATAAGATTCTACAGGTGAACAACTGGCTACGTCGATGGTGCCGTCAACAAGGATTTGGATTTCTGGATCACGGAATGAATTACCTATACGATGGACTACTTGCTAGAGATGGGGTGCACCTTACGAAGACTGGAAAACATGTATTTGGAAGTCGCCTTGCTACACTCATCAGAAGAGCTTTAAACTAGAACAATGTGGGAAGGGAAGCAAAAGGCCAGAAAAAGCCATACAACTGACAAATACTATTGAGATCTCTGCTACTGGAAGTGGAAAGGAAGAACAAAGACAAAACAATTTAAATAATAAAAATATGGGAGGAAGAGAAACCAATCACAAACTAAAATGTTTTTATACAAATGCACAAAGCATGGGCAACAAACAAGGAGAATTGGAACTACTAATGCAGGAAAAGGAATATGATGTCATTGGAATCACTGAAACTTGGTGGGACGATACACATGATTTGAATAAAAGGCTAAAAGGATACAACTTATTTGCAAGAAACAGACTTGATAAACGAGGAGGAGGTGTTGCATTGTATGTTAGAAAAGCGTATATCTGCACAGAGATTGAAGCTTCAGAGACTGGGAGTTCTGTGGAAACTGTTTGGGTAAGAATACAAGGAGAGAACAACGGAAAGGACACCATTGTAGGCATTTACTACAGGCCACATGGGCAAGCTGAAGATATGGATGAACTCTTTATGTATCAAATGACCAAGTTCTCCAAAAAATATGACGTAGTGGTCATGGGAGATTTCAACTATCCAGACATTTGTTGGGAATCTCTCTCAAGTAAAACTAACAGGTCAAGCAAATTCTTATCCTCTCTTGCTGACAACTTTATCTTCCAAAAGGTAGGGGAGAAAACAAGGGGATCTGCTACTTTGGATCTAATCCTTATAAACAGGGAGGAAATGGTTGAGGAGGTAAAGGTGGCTGGGACCCTAGGAGGCAGCGATCATGCTATTATAGAATTTTGGATAACTAGAGGAGGAAGACATGTGAAGACTCAAACTTCAAGGTTAGATTTTAGAAAGGCAGATTTTAAGAGACTCAGAAAGAGAATAGGAGGGATCCAATGGCTGGATGTCCTTAAGGACAAAAATGTCCAGGAAGGATGGGAAATTTTTAAAAATGAGATTCTCAAAGCACAATCGTTAACAATTCCGAAAAGTAGGAAGAATGGGAAGCATTTAAGGAAACCAGGATGGATGAACACAGAACTTAAACACATGCTAAAAAGAAAGAAAGAAATGTTTATTAAATGGAAAGAGGGAGGCATATCTAAAGAAGATTATAATGCAGTCTGCAGATCCTGCAGGGCACGTATCAGGTTAGCTAAAGCTGACAATGAATTAAGGCTTGCAAGAGATGTCAAAAGCAATAAAAAAGGATTTTGGGGGTATGTCAAAAGTAAAAGAAAAGTCAAAGATGCTATAGGATTTTTACAGGATGAAAATGGAGAAATGGTAAGAGAGGATGTTGAGAAGGCCGAACTTTTTAATTCCTATTTTGCATCTGTTTTCTCTCAGAAACAAAATGTAACATCAACTGATCTTCACTGTCCTTTTAAAGGAATAGAGGAATCCAAGTTATCTGTAAACAGAAAGATTGTGAGGGAATTTTTAGCTAACATAAATGAGTTCAAGTCTCCAGGTCCAGATGAATTACACCCCAGAGTACTGAAGGAGATCGTAGAAGAAATTTTAGAACCACTCTCCATAATCTTTGAAAATTCTTGGAGAACAGGAGAAGTCCCAGAAGACTGGAGAAGAGCAAATGTTGTTCCTATCTTCAAAAAGGGGAAGAAGGTGGACCCAGGGAACTATAGGCCGGTGAGTCTGACTTCTATACCAGGAAAGATCTTTGAAGAAATTATTAAACAACATGTATGTAAGTACATGGATAAGAATGAAGTGATTAACCAGAGTCAGCATGGGTTTGTAACTAACAAGTCATGTCAGACTAACTTAATTTCCTTCTATGACAGAATCACTGACTGGGTGGATCAGGGAAATGCTGTAGATATAGTATATCTTGACTTCAGCAAAGCATTTGACAAAGTATCTCACACCATCCTTATTGAAAAAATGACCAAGTATGCAATGGACCAGGCAACTGTTAGGTGGATTCATAACTGGCTTAGTGATCGGACTCAAAGGGTGGTTGTAAATGGCTTCACATCCAGCTGGATGAATGTCTCAAGTGGGGTACCACAGGGCTCCGTCCTGGGACCTGTATTGTTCAACATCTTTATCAATGATTTAGATGAAGGAATTGAGGGTAAACTGATTAAATTTGCTGATGACACAAAGCTAGGAGGGATAGCTAATACTAGAGAAGAGAGAGAGAGGATTCAAAAAGACCTAAATAAACTGGAGCAGTGGGCAGCAACCAACAGAATGGTTTTTAACAGGGAAAAATGCAAAGTACTACATCTGGGCAATAAAAATGAAAAAAGCATATACAGAATGGGAGGAATAGAGCTAAGCAACAGTACATGTGAAAAAGACTTAGGTATACTAATAGATCATAGACTGAACATGAGTCAACAGTGTGATGCAGCAGCAAAAAAGGCAAATACAATTCTGGGATGTATTAACAGAAGCATACAGTCTAGATCACGTGAAGTCATTATCGGTCTTTACTCCTCTTTGGTCAGACCTCATCTGGAATACTGTGTACAGTTTTGGGCACCACATTTTAAAAAAGACATAGACAAACTGGAGCAAGTTCAGAGAAGAGTGACCAGAATGGTGACTGGTCTGCAAACCATGTCCTATGAGGAACGGTTGCAGGATTTGGGAATGTTTAGCTTGCAAAAAAGAAGACTGAGAGGAGACTTAATAGCTGTCTACAAATATGTCAAGGGCTGTCACATTGTAGAAGGATCATCTTTATTCTCATTTGCACAAGGAAAGACTAGAAGCAATGGGATGAAACTAAATGGGAGGAGACACAGATTAGATATTAGAAAAAACTTTTTGACAGTTAGGGTGATTAATGAGTGGAACAGGCTGCCACGAGAGGTGGTGAGTTCCCCTTCAATGGATGTCTTCAAACAGAGGCTGGACAGACATCTGTCTGAGATGATCTAGTGAATCCTGCATTGAGCAGGGGGTTGGACCAGATGACCCAGGAGGTCCCTTCCAACTCTACCATTCTATGATTCTATGATTCTAAGTGTGGGATCAGTTGTCTCCGGGCACTCGGCATGGTGGGAGGAAGGAGGATCAGGGTGAGGAATATGCGGTCCAGACTCACGGCTACTGAGACTAGACCGTGTGGAAGACAGGGTGGTGGTAGTGGTAGCAAAGTTACTGGAAGCATTATCCGCTATCCAACCAACAACATTTTGACACTGCTCTGGGTTCAATAGTGGTGTCCTCTGGTCCCATAGTAATTGGGACAGGAAGGTCGGGCGAGAAGATGTGGGTTTTTGTTTTGGTACAATTTCAGCTTGCCCACGGCCTCGGCCTCTGCATGCACAACCACCATCACGTCCGGTTCCCCGACCCTTGCCACGCCCTTGCCCATTTTAAAAGAAGGACAAGATATTCCATGCTCACTACAAATGGCTGACTTTGGAGCGAAGTTATATATGATCCATGTGATGGACAAACCACAGTTTTAAATACCTGGCCTGTAGGAAACTATTTTAACTGCAAACTGGTGTCAATAACTTTGCTGACACACTGAAACAAAATTTGAATGGAGGCGAGAAATGGCAGAATTTTCAGCGAACTTATATGTGATCCATGTGACGGACAAACCACAGTTTTAAATAGCTGGCCTGTAGGTGACTATTTTTTACAGTGACCTCGTGTCAATAACTTTGCTGACACACTGAAACAAAATTTCAATGGATGCCATAAATGGCAATATTTTCAGCGCAATCATATGTGATCCATGTGACGGACACACCACAGTTTTAAATAGCTGGATTTTTAGCGCTGTAATATGGAAAGGACCTGGCTGTATTCTGCAGTGCCAACAAGCAAATGGCGCTGAAAAGTGGTGTTCTCTGGATTGCTTTTTAAGCAAATAATCAGGATTAAGATAAAAAAAAATATTCCTTGCCTCTGATACCTGAGGCTATTTCTAGAAATATCTGTAAACGCACCAGCAGACAGAACTGGAAGGACCGTCTTGCTATATTAACTGCAGTCTGCTATATACCCTGCCTGCCTGCCTAGCACTGATATCTCTGCAGCTGGATTAGTCCTCAGAAGGACTGTTTGTTGAGATGGATATGTAGGGAATCTTGTGGAATACCTACACTAACTAAAAAACAACCAAATCTCTCCCTAGCTCAGCAGCACCTCTCCCTACACTGCCTGATTGTGGAGTAGACTGTGACGAGCATGGCGGCGCCAGGTCTGATATAGACCTGATGACGCTGTGCGGCCAGCCAATCACTGTAATGCCACAACCAACATGGCTGCGTCATTACAGTGTGTGGCAGACAATCCCTGCATGTTGATTGGCTCTATAAAGAGTGTCAAACATGCAGTACAGAGATGCTCAGGTGACTACCAAGTACTTGCGAGTATGCTCGCTCATCACTAGAAATCACACTTTAAAAAAAACTGCAAAATTTTCGGTCCCCACTGTATATATAGTTCTCAGCATAAGTTAATACACCCCCTTTGAATGATTTTAATCAATATCTCACGAAACAATTTCTAAAATTTTGACGAGACTTGAAAGTAAGGTTGATAATATCACTTTAATTGCAAAATCTTCTGTTTTACTAAAACTAATTGATGCAAAAATGAATACACCCCACATCAAAATTTACTATGTCTAGCATTTTGTATGATATTCATGATTTTTAAAGAAATTCTTCCATCATTTTTTTTCTTTTAATACATTGCAATCATCGTATTATATAACACTGTATATTTACAATTGCTCATTTGCCTTATTACCCAGCTAATTCTTCTCTTTTCCATTAGGTCTATGACAGCACATGATTAAAAACTGACTACCTGAATCCTTCTAAGCTCTATGTAGAAACAGGAAGTCAATTTTCCTTATGTGACTCATCAGTCACTGCAAAATTCCCTGGCAGAGGGGAGGAGCAGAGCTGCTGGGTCAGGTGTTGAAGAGAGGATGATAAATGTAGGAAAAACAGACTTCCTGTTTCTACATAGAGCAGAGAGAAGAGAAGAATTAGCTGGATAGAAGAGCAAAATGAACAATTGTAAATACAGAGTGCTATATATTATGATGATAGCAATATATTTAAAGGGTAAAAACTTGGATTATAGTGTGTCTTTAAGGACAGCAACAAGTATTCTAGGCATGAAAGGAACAAGTTGGCAACATAGTGTAACATCTAGTTTTTTTTCCATTCTTTAAGAATGACCTCTTTAACCCCTTTCTGGCCCAGGGCGTACTAATACGTATCTGTGCCTGGCCTTATGGGCCTGATATGTATTAGTACGCCCTGGCGATTTTGCTCGCACACAAACGGTGCAGGCGAGATTGCCGCCGGGTGTCAGCTGATTGTTACAGCTGACACCCGGTACTATGTGCAGGGAGCGGTCCCGCACCGTTCCCGGCACATTTACCCCCGAAATTCTGCGATCAAAATCGATTGCATCATTCCAGTGGCAAGAGGAGGTAAGCGCTATACTTACCTTCTCTGCCGGTGTCCCGCGTTGTCTGAGTCCGGTTCCTGATGTTTCCATGGTGACCAGGAGGCAGGAAGTTGCTTTGGTCATGCTCAGTGCACAACCAAAGTAACTTCTCCCTGTGCAGCGCTGACAGGGATGGTTCTGCATTCCTGTGCTACACAGCCGATCAGGCTGCAAAAAGTGAAAGTCCCATAGTGGGACATAGTGTAAAAGTAATAAAAATGTCCGAAAGTGAAAAAAAAAATTTAAAAAAATTTGTAAAAATATAAAAAAAAAATGAAAATATCATAATACAAAAAATATATATATATTGTACCCATAAATAAATAATCTTCTGAAAAAAAAAATAAACCAATAAAAGTACACATATTTGGTATCGCCGCATCCGGAACGACCTGACCTATAAAACTGTCCAACTAGTTAACCCTTTTAGTGAACATGAAAAAATAAATAAATAAACAGAAAATGATGTTTTATCATCATACCGCCAAACAAAAAATGGAATAAAATGCGATCAAAAAGACGAATGTAAATAAAAATGGTACCGCTGAAAACGTCATCTTGTCCTGCAATAAAAAAGCCACCATACAGCTCCAACAAAAGAAAATTAAAAAAGTTATAGCTCTCAGAATAAAGCGATGCAAAAACAATTATTTTTTCTATAAAATAGTTTTTATTGTGTAAAAGCGCCAAAATATAAAAAAATATATAAATGCGGTACCGCTGTAAACATACTGACCTGAATAATAAAGCTGCCTTATCAATTTTACCACATGCAGAACGGCATGAAAAAAAAACAAAAAAACAATTCCTGAATTGTTGGTTTTTGGTTATTCTACCTTCTAAAAATCAGAATAGAAAGCGATGAAAAAATGGCACGTGCCCGAAAATGATACCAATAGAAACATCAACTCGTCCCGCAAAAATCAAAACTTCACATGACTACGTCGGCCTAAATATGGAAAAATTATAGCTCTCAAAATATGGCGATGCAAAAACTAGAATTTGCAAAAAAATGCATCTTTTAGTATGTGACAGCTGTCAATCATAAAAACCCGATATGAATCTGGCATCGCTGTAATTGCACCGACCCGAAGAATAAAGACATCTAATCACTTATACCATACGAGGAACAGCGTAAAAAATAAACTTTAGGATTAGAGTTGTGGTAGGGTTAGGATTGTGGTAGGGTTAGGGTTGTGGTAGGGTAAGGGTTGTGATTAGAGATGAGCGTTGTTCTACTCGAACTGTTCGCCAATCTCAAATTCGAGCTGTTTTGGGCGGTGTTCGAGCCGTTCGGCGAACACGAACAATTTGAGAAAAATTCGGCTGTTCGAGGTTATGTTCGATAACTGTTCGTGCACCAAAATCATAACTGGATTTTTTCTCAGTAATGATGAAAATTAATGTTAATACGCAGTTTGAGTGTACAGCGGGGTGGGGGGAGGGGCAGGGGATGGATCTCTGCAGGAACAATGAAGATCTCCATTTTTTTTTCTCTTTCCCGCATTTACAGTGGGGAGGTGCAATCTGTCAGCCTATCAGCAGCGCACACACGGAGCGAAGTGCTTTTTTTCACACAAGCAAGGGCATGTGTCATTGGCAGTGTATGTCACATGTCCATGCCCTATAAGACCAAGCCATTTTCCCCGTCGCCACCATTTTCTCACTGCTGCAGCTGCGTGTTAGACGGCACCGCTGTTGCTGTGTGCGCTATACCTTGTTAATTTCAAGCCAATTTTCGCACAAATATACAGATAGCTTGGGAGTAGGGAATAGTTGTGATTGCAGTCCTTTTAAGGACTAGGTTACAGCATTTCCTACGACTTTTATCAGGGAGGTCTGTGCTCTTAAATAGATCGGTTGTGGGAGTAAAGACTAATTGTAATTGCAGTCCTTTTCAGGACTAGGTTACATGAGTTCCTATCAGTTTTTGCCAGGCAGGTCTGTGCCAGTGCTGTGCAAGTTTTTTTCACAGCATTTGGCTGAATCTAGCAAAGCTAATCCTTTTTGGCCTATTGCAGAGTGTGTTAGTCAGTGGAGTAGCCTATCTGTGTTGCAAGATATACCACCTGTGTATAGAATACCAATTTTTTTACTGCACCTAGTGAAGTAAAATCTTTTGGGCATAGCATCATTCTATTAGTCCATCTATACTGACCTCCATCAGGTTGCAAATTAAAACTAATTTTTATCTGCATCTACAGTACCTCTGAAAAAATATTTGGGCTTCTAGCAGTGTGTGGGACTTGTTCTATTAGTCCATCTATACTGACCTCCATCAGGTTGCAAACTGAATATATTTTTTTCTGCATCTACCTCTGAAAAAATATTGGGCTTCTAGCTGTGTGTGGGTCTTGTTCTATTAATCCATCTATACTGACCTCCATCAGGTTGCAAACTGAATATATTTTTTTCTGCATCTACCTCTGAAAAAATATTTCGCCTTCTATTAGTGTGTCAGACTTTCTCTATTAGTCCATCTAAACTGACCTCCATCAGGTTGCAAATTAAAACTAATTTTTATCTGCATCTACAGTACCTATGAAAAAATATTTGGGCTTCTAGCAGTGTGTGGGACTTGTTCTATTAGTCCATCTATACTGACCTCCATCAGGTTGCAAACTGAATATATTTTTTTCTGCATCTACCTCTGAAAAAATATTGGGCTTCTAGCTGTGTGTGGGTCTTGTTCTATTAATCCATCTATACTGACCTCCATCAGGTTGCAAACTGAATATATTTTTTTCTGCATCTACCTCTGAAAAAATATTTGGCCTTCTAGTAGTGTGTCGGACTTTCTCTATTAGTCCATCTATACTGACCTCCATCAGGTTGCAAATTAAAACTAATTTTTATCTGCATCTACAGTACCTCTGAAAAAATATTTGGGCTTCTAGCAGTGTGTGGGACTTGTTCTATTAATCCATCTATACTGACCTCCATCAGGTTGCAAACTGAATATAGTTTTTTCTGCATCTACCTCTGAAAAAATATTGGGCTTCTAGCTGTGTGTGGGTCTTGTTCTATTAATCCATCTATACTGACCTCCATCAGGTTGCAAACTGAATATATTTTTTTCTGCATCTACCTCTGAAAAAATATTTGGCCTTCTAGTAGTGTGTCGGACTTTCTCTATTAGTCCATCTATACTGACCTCCATCAGGTTGCAAACTGAATATAATTTTTTTCTGCATCTAGCTCTGAAAAAATATTTGGCCTTCTAGTAGTGTGTCGGACTTTCTCTATTAGTCCATCTATACTGACCTCCATCAGGTTGCAAATTAAAACTAATTTTTATCTCCATCTATAGTACCTCTGAAAAAATATTTGGGCTTCTAGCAGTGTGTGGGACTTGTTCTATTAGTCCATCTATACTGACCTCCATCAGGTTGCAAACTGAATATAGTTTTTTCTGCATCTACCTCTGAAAAAATATTGGGCTTCTAGCTGTGTGTGGGTCTTGTTCTATTAATCCATCTATACTGACCTCCATCAGGTTGCAAACTGAATATATTTTTTTCTGCATCTACCTCTGAAAAAATATTTGGCCTTCTAGTAGTGTGTCTGACTTTCTCTATTAGTCTATCTATACTGACCTCCATCAGGTTGCAAACTGAATATAATTTTTTTCTGCATCTAGCTCTGAAAAAATATTTGGCCTTCTAGTAGTGTGTCGGACTTTCTCTATTAGTCCATCTATACTGACCTCCATCAGGTTGCAAATTAAAACTAATTTTTATCTGCATCTACAGTGCCTCTGAAAAAATATTTGGGCTTCTAGCAGTGTGTGGGACTTGTTCTATTAGTCCATCTATACTGACCTCCATCAGGTTGCAAACTGAATATAGTTTTTACTGCATCTACCTCTGAAAAAATATTGGGATTCTAGCTGTGTGTGGGTCTTGTTCTATTAATCCATCTATACTGACCTCCATCAGGTTGCAAACTGAATATATTTTTTTCTGCATCTACATCTGAAAAAATATTTGGCCTTCTAGTAGTGTGTCTGACTTTCTCTATTAGTCCATCTATACTGACCTCCATCAGGTTGCAAACTGAATATAATTTTTTTCTGCATCTAGCTCTGGAAAAATATTTGGCCTTCTAGTAGTGTGTCGGACTTTCTCTATTAGTCCATCTATACTGACCTCCATCAGGTTGCAAATTAAAACTAATTTTTATCTGCATCTACAGTACCTCTGAAAAAATATTTGGGCTTCTAGCTGTGTGTGGGACTTGTTGTATTAGTCCATCTATACTGACCTCCATCAGGTTGCAAACTGAATATATTTTTTTCTGCATCTCCCTCTGAAAAAATATTTGGCCTTCTAGTAGTGTGTCGGACTTTCTCTATTAGTCCATCTATACTGAACTCCATCAGGTTGCAAATTAAAAATAATTTTTATCTGCATCTACAGTACCTCTGAAAAAATATTTGGGCTTCTAGCTGTGTGCGGGACTTGTTGTATTAGTCCATCTATACTGACCTCCATCAGGTTGCAAACTGAATATATTTTTTTCTGCATCTACCTCTGAAAAAATATTTGGCCTTCTAGTAGTGTGTCGGACTTTCTCTATTAGTCCATCTATACTGACCTCCATCAGGTTGCAAACTGAATATAATTTTTTTCTGCATCTAGCTCTGAAAAAATATTTGGCCTTCTAGTAGTGTGTCGGACTTTCTCTATTAGTCCATCTATACTGACCTCCATCAGGTTGCAAATTAAAACTAATTTTTATCTGCATCTACAGTACCTCTGAAAAAATATTTGGGCTTCTAGCAGTGTGTGGGACTTGTTTATTAGTCCATCTATACTGACCTCCATCAGGTTGCAAACTGAATATATTTTTTTCTGCATCTACCTCTGAAAAAATATTGGGTTTCTAGCTGTGTGTGGGTCTTGTTCTATTAATCCATCTATACTGACCTCCATCAGGTTGCAAACTGAATATAATTTTTTTCTGCATCTAGCTCTGAAAAAATATTTGGCCTTCTAGTAGTGTGTCGGACTTTCTCTATTAGTCCATCTATACTGACCTCCATCAGGTTGCAAATTAAAACTAATTTTTATCTGCATCTACAGTACCTCTGAAAAAATATTTGGGCTTCTAGCTGTGTGCGGGACTTGTTGTATTAGTCCATCTATACTGACCTCCATCAGGTTGCAAACTGAATATATTTTTTTCTGCATCTACCTCTGAAAAAATATTTGGCCTTCTAGTAGTGTGTCGGACTTTCTCTATTAGTCCAACTATACTGACCTCCATCAGGTTGCAAATTCAAAATAATTTTTTTCTGCATCTAACCCAGCCAATAGTTTTGGCCTAATACCACAGTTTGGCCACTCAGCTCTGCTCGGTTACCATCCATTGTTTTTTTGTGCAAACAACTCCAGAGTTGTGAATTAGTTAACCACCAAAATGAGTGGAAAAAGGCCTGCTGCTGGTGGAAAGGGGAATAGGCGTGTTGTGAAGGGGAAAAAAGGTTGTGTCCGTGGGGTAGGTGTTAAAGCAACAGTAACATCTGCAGAAGAAAGACCATCTTCCAGCCAAACTAAAATGTCTACTTCTTTTAGCGGACAATGTGATAAGATCCCTTTCTTACGGCCACGCCAATCGCTACAAATTCCAGATGAGGCACAAAAACAGCAGGTGCTTCAACGGATATCAAGTGTTCCTTTAAGTGGGCTCTCCTCCACATCAACTTCAACATCACAAATACTCCAGTCCTCAAAGGTGTCACCCAAATCGCACTTGCTTCCTCACAGCTCCCAAATCTCCAGCTGCCCGTCTGAGTATGAGGTAGAGCAGATGGTTGAGTCTGCAGAGCTGTTTACTCATACTATAGCCTGGGAATCAGAGGTCGACTCCAGCGCTTCTGTGAATCCAGACGAGGAAATGATCTGCACTGATGCCCAGAATCTTTATGAGTCGGATCCAGGACCAGACGCAGAAGGTTCTGACCATAATGTAGACCCTCATTCCCAAACTGTAACTCCTGTTGGTGGAGACAATGAGGAAGACGATGATAAGACTCAAATACCTGATTGGAGCGACAACTTTAGTTTTTTTTCAGGGCAGGAACAGGTTGGCTCTGAGGACGACGGGTGTGATAACGCACAGGGTGATGATGATGAGGTCGGAGATCCCACTTACTGTCAACCCACAGTCAGCCAAGAGATGAGGTCAGCAGAGGAGGTGGAGGAAGATGCTAGTGACGACGAGGTCAGGTTGCGCCTTCCTGGACAGAGACGTAGTACTGGAAGCACGTCAACAACTGCATCCTCAAACACAACTCTGCCTCTCACCACAAGTCATGGTGGCTCTTCAGGTCGCATGGGTGCTAAGCCTTGCATAGCCTGGGCATTTTTTCAGATCGATAAAGATGACCCAACTTGTGTTATCTGTAACATTTGTCAGCAAAAGCTAAGTAGAGGCCAAAAAATACATAGTTTGAGTACTTCATGCATGAACCGGCACATGGATATGAAGCATAAGTTGCAGTGGGAAGCTCAGTGTGCTACAATGCGGCCTAGCCGGCCGTGCCAACCACCGTCTGCCATATCTTGTGCATCCGCGGCCTCTTCATCCTCTGTGACTGGGGGGACAGCAGTCACACCTGTTTTGGGGTGCAGACCTGCCACCTCTTTACCCGCAACAGCCAGCGTGATTGGCAGGTCATCATTTTCTTTGGAGGTGGTAACACCAGCTGGTGTTGAGCGCTGTCCGACATCGATAGCACCACCTTTGGATGAAGGCAACCTAACATGTCCGCCTGCATCTTCCTCACAGACCGGCAGTTTGCCGGGGACACCCTTATCAACCCCATCTAAGCACAATAGCCAGCCCTCGGTCCCTCAGATGTGGACAAGTAAAAGACCATTTCCTCCTAGCCATGAGAAAGCTAAGAGGTTGAATTTCACCATCTGCAAGCTCTTTGCTACAGAAATGCTGCCTTTCCGCCTGGTGGACACAGAGGATTTTCGAGACCTTATGTCCGTCGCAGTGCCCCAGTACCAGATGCCCAGTCGGCACTACTTCTCAAAGAAAGGTGTGCCTGCCCTCCACCAGCATGTCGCACACAACATCACCGCTTCTTTGAGAAACTCTGTGTGTGACAGGGTGCATTTCACCACAGACACTTGGACGAGTAGGCATGGACAGGGGCGTTACATGTCGCTGACTGGGCACTGGGTAACTATGGTGACAGCAGGACAAGGGGCTGCTGTCCAAGTCTTGCCGTCCCCACGAGTTGTGCGTCAATCCTCTTTATGTCAAAGTTCCTCCACTGCTTCTGCCTCCTCAACCTCCTCTCGGTCTTCCACCTGCACCCAAAGCCTGTCTGGTCATGCCACAAGCTTTCTAACTGCGCAGAAGGGATCCTGCACACCTCCTTACTATGCTGGCAGTAGGGCTCAACGTCATCAGGCGGTTTTTACATTGAAATGTCTGGGAAATGTGAGTCACACAGCTGAGGAGTTGTGGTCAGCTCTGGAGAACCAATTTCATGAATGGTTGTCTCCACTGGACCTGAAACCAGGGAAGGCCGTGTGCGACAATGCTGCAAACCTGGGTGCGGCCCTTCGCCGGGGCAATGTCACACACGTGTCTTGTATGGCTCACGTGTTGAACCTGGTTGTCCAGCAATTTTTAGCCCACTATCCCAGACTAGATGGCCTTCTGCAGAGGGCACGGTCGCTGTGTGCTCACTTCCGCCGTTCGCATCCCGCAGCTCAGCGACTTACATCTCTACAGAAGTCGTTGGGCCTGCCACTTCACCGGCTAAAATGCGATGTGCCTACCCGGTGGAATTCAACTCTGCACATGTTGCAGCGACTGTGGCAGCACCGACAAGCCCTGGTGCAATACGTTCTGACGTATAGCCTGGGCCAACGAGATTCAGAGGTGGGGCAAATCACGCTGGAGGAGTGGTCTCAGATCAGGGACCTATGCACCCTTCTGCACAGTTTTGAAATGGCGACGAAGATGTTTAGTGCTGACGATGCCATTATCAGCATGACTATTCCGGTGATTTACATGCTGGAGCACATGTTAAACAGAATTCGGAGTCAGGTGGTGGCACAAGAGGAGGTGGAGGAAGTAGAGGAGGAGGAGTTGTATGCGGAAGGGCTAACATCTGCAAGGTCCAGAAGGTCGGCAGCACCAAGGCGGCAGGCATGTGAGGGTGGGGGAGATGGTTTTACCAGGGCGCATGGTAGCAGCCAAACTAGTGAGGAAGGTGCAGGAGCCCAGGAAGAAGTGGAGGACGAACTGATGGAAGACTCATCAGATGAGGGAGACCTTGATCACATTTCTGTTGTGCGAGGTTGGGGGGAGAGGACAGAGGAAGGAAGCAAGATTGTTACCTCGCCACCAACACAACAGGGACTTGGTGCTCCTGGATGCGCAACACACATGAGTGCCTTCTTGCTGCACTACCTGCAACATGACCCTCGAATTGTGAGAATTAGAAATAATCCTGACTACTGGGTTGCCACACTGTTAGATCCCCGGTACAAAAGTAAATTTGCAGAAATTATTCCTGCCATAGAAAGGGATGCACGCATGCAGGAGTATCAGCAGAGACTGTTGCAGAATCTTACATGTGCTTTTCCACAAAATACCAGTGGTGCACGTAGTGAATCTCACAGTTCCAACTTGCCAACCGTGGGACCGTCAAGTGTTCAGCACTCAAACCGTAACAGAACCACAGTATCTGCTGGTAACATCAATTTTGCGGAATCATTTCACCACTTTTTTAGCCCATCCTTTGCAAGGCCACAGGAGACAAGAAATCTGACACATAGTCAACGCCTAGAGACGATGGTACAGGAGTATCTCCAAGTAAACATTGAAGCCACGACTGTGTCACTGGACCCTTGCTCTTTTTGGGCTTCCAATCTGGATAAATGGCCGGAGCTAGCCACTTACGCCTTGGAGATCTTGTCATGCCCCGCAGCCAGCGTTCTGTCTGAACGTGTGTTCAGCGCTGCTGGTGGTGTGCTGACAGATAAGCGCACGCGGCTCTCCACTGATAATGTAGACAGACTCACGTTCATAAAGATGAACAAATCATGGATCCGAAACGACTTTTCTACCCCTGTGTCATCCTAGGGAGAGTAAAAGCTTGATGATTGGTTAAAATCACCCTACCAAACGTTTTAAGCTTTCAAATTACTAATCATGTTTATCTGTATCTTGACTGGAAAATAATTTGGGCTTTGTAGCAGTGTGCAGCACTGATCCTATTAGGCCATCTATAATAAGCTCCACCAGATTTAAAATTAAAAATAATTTTTAGCTGCATCTAGCCCGGAAAATAATTTTGGGGCTCCGAGATGCGCAAGACACATAAGTGCCTTCTTGCTGCACTACCTGCAGCATGACCCTCATATTGTCAGAATTCGAAGTAATCATGACTACTGGGTTGCCACACTCTTAGATCCCCCAAACTTTTCGATCAACCTTTTCATTTTAATAAAGACCAAAAAAATGGTCATTTTTGAAATTATAAGCATTAACAGGTTGTTAGAAACTGAAATCAAACAGTTTTCAACTCAAAACTTTATTCTAGGTGATGTTACATTTTCACATAGGACCCCTTGTTCAAAAGGAGCTTCTGAACTCTCTCGTCCATTGAATTTGTCAGGTTTTGGATGGTTTCTGCTTCAATTGTTTTGCATGAGGACAGAATACCCTCCCAGAGCTGTTGCTTAGATGTGAACTGCCTCCCGCCATCATAGACACTCCTTTTAATGATGCTCCAAAGGTTCTGAATGGGGTAGAGGTCAGGGGAGCATGGGGGTCACACCATAAGTTTGTCCCCTTTTATGCCCATATCAGCCAGAGATGCAGATGTTTTATGTGCAGCATGAGATGGTGCATTATCATGCAGAAAAATGATCTTGCTGTGAAATACACGGTTCTTCTTCTTGAACCATGGCAGGAAGTGCTGTTTGAGAAAATCCACATACATTATGGAGTTCATCTTTAGCGCCTTCAGGGATCCTAAAGGGGCCGACAATCTCTCTCCCCATGATTCCAGCCCAAAACATTACTCCACCTCCTCCTTGTTGGCGCTGTAGCCGTGTTTGCGTGCGGTGTCCATCAACCAGCCATCCTCCACTCCATCCATCTGGACCATCAAGCGCTGCACGGCACTCATCCATGAACAAAACAGTTTTGAAATCAGTCTTCATGTAATGTTTGGCCCACTGGAGCCGTTTCTGCTTGTGTGAAGTGGATAGAGGAGGTCGACAGGATGGCGTATGCACAGCTGCAAACCTCTGAAGGACCCTGCATCTTGTTGTTCGGGGGACGTTGGAGGCACAAGCAGCTTCAAAAACTTGTCTGCTGCTATGACAAGGCTTTTTTGCCGCTGCTCTTTCAACCTGACGTAATTGCCTGTAGGAAAGAGTCCTCAATTTGCCCTTATCAGCACGCACACGTGTGTACTGTGAATCAGCTACATACTTCTTGATTGCCAAGACACTTCATCCTGATTATCGCACAATGTTGATTGTAGTCATGCCTTGACCTAAACACTCCACAATTTGTTGCTTCTCAGCAGCCGACACATCCTTTTTCTTTCCCATTTTGGCAGAAAATGTAGGCTGCTTAATAATGTGAGAGAGCCTTCTTAAGTAGTCTTGCCTTTCATTGGACACACCTGCCAAACTAATTAGCACAGGTGTCTGCAATTGCTTACAGTGATATAAAGAGCCCTGACACACATCACCATCAATGAGTTTAACTGACAAACAAACAAATTCTTCCCTTATCACTCCTAAACACTTTTTGCATAATAATTTGGAACGCGGTGTACATGTGCTTTTCCACAAAACACCAGCGGTTCACGTAGTGAATCTTACAGTTCTAACTTGCCAACCGTGGTCTGTATGGAATTGTTCAATAAAGGGCCCAAAATTAAGATAACATAGATGGGAGAGGTCTCTATGAATAGGAATTCCTAAGTATTTGATACCCTGTGAGGGCCAGGCAAAGGGAAAGTTGGACTGGATGGAATCCTATATGGATTTGGGGAGGGAGACATCGAGGGCCTCAGACTTCGCTGCATTGATT
The DNA here is from genome assembly GCF_046119375.1 of Phyllobates terribilis. Taxonomy (NCBI): domain Eukaryota; kingdom Metazoa; phylum Chordata; class Amphibia; order Anura; family Dendrobatidae; genus Phyllobates; species Phyllobates terribilis. Next base: position 846,796,813 of record NW_027362761.1, read on the forward strand.
TTAAAATTTTACCATGTAACAAAGTGATCTATTTCAGCCATAACAGCATGGATGGATATATGTGATTGAGTGATATATACTAGGACATCATCAGCAAATAGAGAGCACTTGTACTCGGTGCCTCCCACCTCAATCCACCTAATATTGGGGTTATGGCGAATTGATGAGAGCAGGTGCTCCGTCACTAGGATGTATAAGTGAGGGGACAGAGGACATCCCTGCCTTGTCCCATTGGTGATTGTGAAAGGTGATGAAAATGTTCTGACGCACCCCCTGGGCCTTGGGACACCCGGAGCCGGACCCTTTTTGGTGGATGCTGGTGGTTGTAGTCTTCGTGGCGGCGACCCGGTTCCGTGGCTCAGGGCGGTCAAACCAGTGGCGGAACTATTTATGTGGTTTTGATGTTTAAATGTCCGACTACGCCACCCGTGGATTGCGGTCAGAATGAACCGCCGCTACAGGGCAGACCGCTGAGGCTGGTGTTGTGGGTGCAGCAGAGCGTAGCATAACTCCCCACGGGAGGAGTATAGCCTCAGGGCAGTGTATGCGGAGGATGGGGGTGATGGTGCAGGGCAGCAGCAGTAACGACACGGAGTCAGTGATGCAGTCCAGGGCCTTTACTCACAGTTCTTACTATCCAGACCACGTCTGCAGGTAACGGCTGCCCACGTCGTACTGTGCGCACCAGGTGAGGGGCTCAGACAACTCCCAGATAACTTTGGAGCACTTCACAGGACCCCCTTTGTGTGTCCTTTGTCTGGCCTTTCTTACCAACACTTCTGTCCGGCTGCCTCGGGCCTCCTCTTGGTAAACTTGGCGCCAGTTTCCCTGACCCTATGTGGTGCCTTCCTAGCGGGTGTAGCGAGGGGCTGCGCCACATAAAATGTCAGAGCCTCCGGTTTCTAGCTGAGGGTCGTTTCCTGCCTCCACTAGTTCGGGGACCGGTCTCCCCCTTTGGCCTGACCCCTCCACGCAGGTGGATTCGGGCGTGCGGTGGCGACTCGCCCGTCCGCACCCCTGGGATCCCTTCATTCCTCGTTCCTGGAGCCTTCTCCGCTCCTCTTCCTTCCTTCTCCCTCTTCCAGGCCTGGGCCTCTGTTACTAGGCCTGCCTCCGGAGCAGAGCTCATGCAGAGCCCCTGCTCCCTGCCACTTCTGCTCAGACTTCTCTGCACTGAACTAAGATGGTGCCCACCTTTTATACTCCCTTCTCAATGCACCCAGGAACTGCTTCCTCCCTGCTCCTGCACTACAGGGTTCCCCTTCCTCAGTGTTCCCTCCCCCCACTCCAGCCAGGGACAGGGACTGTCGTGCCCATCTCAGGGGCATATTGGTCGCCCTGCCCCACGGCAATGTGGTGTAATGCATGCAGGTGTCGGGTCCTGATCCACACTCCATCCTTACCTGAGAGTGAGATATCACACCTCTGGGTGCGGTGCAATACGTCTGTAGCAACCGAGCCCTCAGGGTGCTACAGTTCCATCTATCTTCAGCCTAGGTGACGTATTGCGATACAGGGCCGTGATTTTGGCTATAAAAGGGTCCCCTAGACCCCTACCCCAAGCTTTTTAAGAGAATCATATATGGCGTGCCAGGAGACTCTATGGAATGCTTTCTCAGCATCCAACGAGAGTATCTAATTACAAATTTTTAACTGCATCTAGCCCAGGAAATACTTTGTGCCTAGTAGCAGTGTCTGCTAGTCAGCGGATTGTCCCGGCTGTTAAGCAAGCTACACCACCTGTAGTTTAGACACTTAATTTTTTCAAAGGAAATGCTTCGGGACCATGGGATACTCAGTGAAGAGCATCAGGAGGCACCCCAAGGCATAGGGGCTGGGACTGGCAGTAGGATTCCTTACGGTGGACAGCCGAGCTCAATCCTTATAAAAGCTTTTTAACTGCAGCAGCTTTAGTGGACGCTACTGGAGCTGGAATTACGCGGCTGCTGGCATGAGACTTGCCCTCCAATAGATCCTTGTAAATGGATTTAAAGTGTATTCATTCAAATTAGAGAGACAATTTAAATTAAAAAGCTTAGAGCTGCCTCCACCACAGGGGGGCTCGCTCGACCCACCAGCGGACAGGCACCAGTATTGGGAGAGGGGGGCTGGCCATCAGGGTTCACCGCGGCTCTGGCACAAACCCGGCGACACGGAGGTGGCACGGGCAGGAGCGGACTGGCCGTGTCGGCTTCTCACTTTTTGGATTTTAGAAGGGCATGACATGCCTATATCTGTGTCTCCCCCTCCTTTTACTCCTCCACCTCTTTTATTTTCGCATGATTATATGTACTTGTCACTTTTCCATGTGTCAGTTGTGTCTTCTGAGCAGTTTGTCAGCTTTTGGACACCTTTGAAGGTGTTTTCTATGTGTTTCTATGTGTTTTTGTTTGCCTGCCATTGGTTTTAACGGTGTTCGAAGGTGTTCGACGAACAGTTCGACGAACCGAACTCGAACACTACGGGGGTGGCTCAACACTAGTTGTGATAGGGTTTGGGTTAGGGTTGGGCTAGGGTTAGGGTTGTGCTACAGTTAGGGTTAGGGTTGTGCTAGGATTAGGGTTGGGCTAGGGTTAGGGTTGGGCTAGCGTTAGGGTTGAGCTAGGGTTAGGGTTGTGCTAGGGTTAGGGTTGTGCTAGGGTTAGGGTTGTGCTAGGGTTAGGCTAGGGTTAGGGTTAGGCTAAGGTTAGGGTTAGGTTAGGGTTAGGTTAGGGTTAGGCTAGGGTTAGGATAGGGTTAGAGTTGGGCAAGGGTTGGGCTAAGGTTAGGGTTGGGCTAAGGTTAGGGTTGGGATTTTTTTCAGAAGTAAAGAAAAAAAATTATGACAATATGCTGACTAATGTTGAGTGCAAGTGCTCGCTACTTGAGTTTGCATTGGGTGCCCGGGTATGCACCGAGTATAGCGGGTGCTCAAGTGACATGCTCGAGTCTCCGCCCCAAATGTCTTGCAGCTGTTATGCAGCCAAGAAAACCTTGCAGTGATTGCCTGCCATGCACAAGAGATCCCCGTATGTTTTTTTCGGATGTCTAATAACCGTGAAACATGCGGGGCAGGGACTCGAGCATGTCACTTGATAACCCGCGATACTTGGTGCATGCCTGAGCATGCCTGAGCACCCGATGCAAACTCAAACAGAGAGCACTTGCACTCACGACTAATGACAACTTATTCAATATGATGACCTAATATTATCAAATTCTGTGTCGCACCTCTGGGTTCAAAATGTTCACTATACCCCTTGATAAAAATCCTGGAGGGATGTAGTTTCCAAAATGGAGTCATTGGGTGGAGAAGGGGTGGTTTCCACTATTTAGGCACATCAGAGACTCCCTAAACGCAACATGGCGTCCGCTAATTATTCAAGCCAATTTTAGATTCAAAAAGTCAAATGGCGCTCCTTCCCTTCCGAACCCTGCCGTGTGCCAAAACAGTGGTTTTCCCCAACATATGGGGTATAGGCTTACTCAGGAGAAATTGCACAACAAATTTCATGGTGCAATTTCTCCTGTTACCCTTATGATAATGCAAAATTGGGGGCTGAAATGCATTTTTGTTGAAAAAATTTGAAAATTGTAATTTTACGGTTCAATGTTATAAACTTCTGTGAAGCACCTGGGGGTTCAGGGTGCTCACCACACATTTAGATACGTTTCTTAAGGTGTCTAGTTTCCAAAATGGGGTCATTTGTGGGGGTTTCCACTGTTTAGGCACATCAGGGGCTCCCCAAACGCAACATGGCGTCAGCTAATTATTCAAGCCAATTTTAGTTTCAAAAAGTCAAATGGCGCTCATTCCCTTCCGAACCCTACCGTGCGCCCAAACAGTGGTTTTCCCCCTCATATCGGGTATTGGCTTACTCAGGAGAAATTTCTCAACAAATTTCATGGTGCAATTTCTCATGTTACCCTTATGAAAATGCTAAATTGGGGGCTGAAAAACATTTTTGTTGAAAAAAATGTGAAAATTTTATTTTTACGGTTCAATGTTATAAACTTCTGTGACGCACCTGGGGGTTCAAGGTGCTCACCACACATCTAGATAAGTTCCCTGGGGTGTCTAGTTTCCAAAATGGGGTCACTTGTGGGGGGTTTCCACTGTTTAGGCACATCAGAGGCTCCCCAAACGCAACATGGTGTCTGCTAATTATTCAAGCAAATTTTACATTTAAAAAGTGAAGAGGCGCTCCTTCCCTTCCAAGCCATGCTGTGCGCCCAAACAGTGGTTTTTCCTCACATATGGGGTATCTGCGTTCTCAGGGGAAATTGCACAACCAATTTTGTGGTCCATTTTTTCCTGTTACCCCTACAAAATAAAAAAAATTTGGGTCCAAAATATTCCAAAAATTCCTGTGAAGCACCTGAAGGGTTAATAAACTTCTTGAATGTGGTTTTGAGCACCTTGAGGGGTGCAGTTATTAGAATGGTGTCACTTTTGGGTATTTTCGGTCATAAAGGCCCCTCAAAGTCACGTCAAATGTGATGTGGTCTCTAAAAAAATGGTTTTGTAAATTTTGTTGTAAAATTCGCTGGTCAAGACTTTTAACCCTTATAGCTCCTTACTAAAAAAAAATTTTGGTTACAAAATTGTGCTGATGTAAAGTAGACATGTGGGAAATGTTATATATTAACTATTTTGTGTAACATATCTCTCTGATTGAAGGGCATAAAAACAAAAATTTTGAAAATTGCGACATTTTCAACATTTTCGCCAAATTTCAGATTTTTTCACAAATAAATGCAAGTGATATCAAAGAAATTTTACCACTATCATGAAGTACAATATGTCACGAAAAAAACAATTTTAGAATCAGCGGGATCCATTGAAGCGTTCCAGAGCAATTACCTCATAAAGTGACAGTGATAAGAATTGTAAAAATTGGCCTGGTCATTAACGTGCAAACCACCGTTGGGGGTAAAAGGGTTAAAGCCTGGATGCTAGATGGAGAGTGATGCTGGATAGTCGTCCTTAAATCATGATGTTATCCCGGGAGGGAAAGAGCAGAGGCAACGCGTCAGACATATAATCAGATAATGACTTTCTGCAACAAAAAACTACCTGTTCCATGCTGCCCTTCTAAAGCCTCCCAACATTACTACCCCCTCTCTAAATTCTTTTTCCACAGCACAGATGCACAAACTACTATGGAGGTTATGTAGGAAGTCTCTAGAGATGGAGGGTGGCTGCGAGAAGTGTTGAGGGGAGGAAGTGATGGTGGAAGACTGTGTAAGAGGAGGAAGGCAACAGAGAGCAAGCATGTCAGTGCTGTCTGTTTTTTTTTTAGATCATTTAGTAGGCTCAAGAAGATAGTTTGTTAGTGCAGTGGGCAGGCCCGAGATTTACTACCTACTAGATGCAGTGGGTGGGCAGTGAAGGTGAGAGGTGGGGATGTGCATGGTGCAATGAACCAGGGTAAATGTACTGATAATGCAACCCTTCTGTAGCTATATTGGCGTGTGTGGGGGAAGGTACTTCCCACAGGCACCAGAAAGTGCCGACTCATAATACACATATTCAATGAGAAAAAAGGAGTTTTAATGGCATAAAAAATGTAAATTTTATTACATCATTAATCAATATAAAAATATACAAACAGTGGTAGAGATAAAGTGCATAGGGATAGCAGCATTAACCACCGGTGTAAATAATCCTATGTATAGATAGAGCTCATATATTCCACAAAAAATGGGTAAAAAAGAGTATAGCCTAGCCACATTAAATAACAGATATTTGGGTCAGTCTTGGACTCAATCTATAGATTACTGATATAGTTAAAATAAGTGAATTAGAATTAAGACTAATGAATTACCCATGTGCTATACGAGTATTAATAAAAAGCAAGAAAGAGATATCTATTACGAATTAATTACCTATGTGCTACACAAACATTAGTACATAGCACAAGAGAGGTATCTATAACGAGTTAGGCTATTCATCGTTGGTCTTACCAGGTGAGCGGTCAATTAGGCACCAGCGGTTGTGAAAGCACAATGGCGTGCCACGACGCGCGTTTCGCGGTCATCAGGCGTCGCTTCCTCAAGGGGAATAAAAAGAGACGGGGGAACGGATCTATTAAATCCCATGGTGTCGGTCACGTGTGGCCTCACGTGATAGATCACATGGGGTGTATCAAGGCGGGGTCTGATGCTAGTACATGGCGCATGCGCCGCCGCACGTGCCCCAGCCACCCGCCCAGGCCGTCAGGAGCCAGTGCAAACGCGCGGGCTCGGCACAAATAGTGCCTGAGCACCCGCGCACGCACCAGCCCTGCAAAGACAGCCGGGCGCGCGCACCATCAGCAGAGGTAGCGGCGCACGCGCACCGCATCACTATGAGCCAACATACCAGTGAGTGGAGAACAGTTGTGAGGCATATTGAAAACAGCTAATTAATAAATACTAGTGTTGAGCGAGCATGCTCGACACTGCTCGGTACTCGCCCGAGCATCACGCTACTTGGGATGTTCGGCGAGCACCGAGCATTTCTGGGTTACTCATGCGGGAGCTCGGATCTCCGTCCTGCATGTTTGGCGCTCTTTACAGAGCCAATAAACATGCAGGGATTGCCAGCCAGTCACTGTAATGCCGCAGCCATGTTGTTTGTGGGCATTACAGTGATTGGCTGGCCGCACAGCGTCACCTCGAGTATTTAAAACCGGGCGCCGCCATTTTGGACACAGTCACTCCGGATCAGACAGTGTAGGGACAGCGCTACTAATTTAGGGAGAGATATATCCTGCGAAATAGTTAGTGTAGGGTCTGTAAAGGCTGCCAGATCAAACAAACAGTCCTTCTCAGGACTAATATACATCCCAGATATCAGGCAGGCAGGCAGGCTGCATAGGAGATGCAGTGGTTGTACCAGCAAACGCTGCATTAAAGTCCTGTGTGCTCCTGTTTCTGGACTTAGCTCCAGGTCTCGGGGGCCAGGAAAAATCCTTTTTTTCATCTAAATCCTCTTTTTTTTTTCCTCCTTCAGCCTGTACAAATACCCGTCTTATTAACCATTTGGTGCCCCCCCCCCCAAAAAAATAGAGTGTAATTTGTATGGGCCATTTGTATCTAAAAAAAACAGTTTGAGTGTGTCGCTCACTGTTCAGCCACAAATATATATATTTAAAAAAGTCTGGTATACACCACTAATACCAGTAAATTATAGCTGTGGTTTTGCTGTTCCACGGTAAAAAAATATCTATTATCCTGTTTTTGGCATTTTTTGCCGTAAAAAAAAAATCATAGTGTCTCCCTGATTTTTCAGACACAAATATATCTGTTGAAAATAGTCTGGTGTAGGTCAGAGAGACAGAAGTGTGCTTTTGCTGTTCCACGGTAAAAAATCTCTATTATCCTGCTTTTGGCATTTTTTGCTGTAAAAAAAAAAATAATAGTGTCTCCCTGATTTTTCAGACACAGATATATATGTTGAAAATAGTCTGGTGTAGGCCAGAGAGACAGAAGTGTGCTTTTGCTGTTCCACGGTAAAAAATCTCTATTATCCTGCTTTTGGCATTTTTTGCCGTAAAAAAAAAATAATAGTGTCTCCCTGATTTTTCAGACACAAATATATCTGTTGAAAATAGTCTGGTGTAGGCCAGAGAGACAGAAGTGTGCTTTTGCTGTTCCACGGTAAAAAATCTCTATTATCCTGCTTTTGCCATTTTTTGCCGTAAAAAAAAAAATAAGAGTGTCTCCCTGATTTTTCAGACACAAATATACCTGTTGAAAGTACTCTGGTGTAGGCCCGAGAGATACAAATGTGGTTTTGCAGTTCCACGGGTCAAATCTCTGTATTATCCTGCTTTTGGGCCATTTGTATCTAAAAAAAACAGTTTGAGTGTGTGGCTCACTGTTCACCCACAAATATATATATTTAAAAAAAAGTCTTGTATACACCAGTCAATTATAAATGTGGTTTTGCTGTTCCACGGTAAAAAATCTCTATTATCCTGCTTTTGGCGTTTTTTGCCGTAAAAAATTAATAATAGTGTCTCCTGATTGTTCAGACACAAATATATCTGTTGAAAATAGTCTGGTGTAGGCCCGAGAAATACAAGTGTGGTTTTGCAGTTCCATTGGTCAAATCTCTGTATTATCCTGCTTTTGGCATTTTTTGCCGTAAAAAATTAATAATAGTGTCTCCTGATTGTTCAGACACAAATATATCTGTTGATAATAGTCTGGTGTAGGCCCGAGAAATACAAGTGTGGTTTTGCAGTTCCATGGGTCAAATCTCTGTATTATCCTGCTTTTGGCATTTTTTGCTGTAAAAAATAAATACTAGTGTCTCCTGATTGTTCAGACACAAATATATCTGTTGAAAATAGTCTGGTGTAGGCCCGAGAAATACAAGTGTGGTTTTGCAGTTCCACGGTTCAAACCTCTGTATTATCCACTTTTGGTCCATTTGTGTAAAAAAAAAACATTTTGAGTGTGTCGCTCACTGTTCAGCCGCAAATTTATATATTTAAAAAAGTCTTGTATGCACCAGTAAATTATAACTGTGGTTTTGCTGTTCCACGGTAAGAAATCTCTATTATTCAGCTTTTGGTATTTTTTCCATAAAGAAAAACAGTAATAGTTTCTCCCTGATTGTTCAGATTGTTTAAAAGAGTCGGGTGTAGGCCAGAGAAATAGAACTGTGGTTTTCCTCTTCCACGGTTCTAATCTACTTTTTATTACCCTTTTTCCATTGATAGTGCGAGTGTAAGCTATTTTACTTCCTTTACAATGGGCAAGGCGCGTGGCAAGGGACGTGGAACTGGACGTTCTGGTGATGGTGCGTGCAGAGGACGGGGCCGTGCCAAGATGAAAATGTGCCACAACCAACAGCCACATCTTCTCGCTCCCACTTCTTGACCGAATTACTAGGGAAGCACAGAACAACACCAGCATTGCGAACTGATCAGTGTGAACAGGTTATTAATTGGATAGCAGATAATACTTCCAGTTACCTGGGCACCACCACCTCCAGCCTGTCTTCCACATGGCCGACTCTTAGTAGCCGTGAGTCTCGACCACATACTCCTCCTCACCCTGATGCTCCTTCCTCCCACCATGCAGAGTGTCGTCAGACAGCAACTGATCCCACACTTGAACACTCTGAAGCGCTGTTCACTGGTCCATTTCCAGATTTGTGCCCCTCGCCTGCTCCGCTTGAAGTGGTGGAAGAGGAGATCCCATGTAGCGTTGCCAAAATATTTGAACAGCCACGGCCACAGGAAGTCGACACTGGCAATTTGTCACAAGAGGTGGACGATGACGAGACATAATTGCCAGGAAGTGAGGAGGAGGATCGTGGTGCGCAAGTGGAAGAGGAGGAGGTGGTGGATGATCTAGTAACTGACCCAATGTGGCAGGAGGACATGCAGAGTGAGGCCAGCAGCACACAGGGGGAGGGAGGCAGAGTACCCCAACAGGCAGGAAGAAGTAGTGTGGTGGCCGCAGACAGAAGGCGGGCAACCGTTCCCGTAAGACCAACACGAGGGACATTGCCAGTACAACTGATAGGTCTTCCAGAGTCTGGAATTTTTTTAAAGACTCTGCTGATAACCCCAAAAAGGCCATTTGTACCACCTGCCATGCCAGCTTCAGCAGGGGTGACAAAACTACCAGCCTGACCACCACCAGCATGATCAGGCACATGGCAGCAAAGCACCCGACTTTGTGGGGCAAACCCCAGGGTCCACGACCAGTGTCAGCGGGTGTCACCACTGCTTCTTCCACTGTTGTGAATGCAATAGGACCCCCTGTTGTGTGTGCAAGGCAATCCCCTGTCTATACTGCATGCAAAGATGCCCCCTCCTCTCAGTCTTCACTTGTTATGGCAGTTTCTCAAGAAACAGCACCAACGTCCATGTCCCACTGCAGCGTTCAATTGTCCATATCCCAGACCTTTGAACGAAAGCGGAAATTCACAGCTAACGCCTCACACACCTCAGTCCTAAAATTCGCACATTTCACGACTGCTTGCGTTTGAAATGCTGCCTTTTAGGCTGGTGGAGACGGAATCCTTCAGCAACCTTATGGCAGTGGCCGTCGCTCGGTACTCGGTCCCCAGTCAAAACTATTTTGCCCGGTGTGCCATCCCCGCACTACACAAGCATGTGTGCCAAAACATCTGCCGTGCCCTCAACAACACAGTTACAGGGAGAATCCACCTTACAACGGACACGTGGACAAGTGCTTGTGGCCAGGGATGGTACATCTCCCTGACGGCACACTGGGTAAACATAGTGGAAGCCGGGACCAGTAGGAACCTTGGGATGGAACACATCCTCCCCACACCGAGGATTGCGGGCCCTATGTCAGTCAGAGTTGCCCCACAGTGTACAGCTCCTGCGCATCATCCTCCTCCTCCTCATGTTCAGCCTCCATCTCAGATATCAACACATCAGTTACAAGCTGGAAGCACTGCAGTACTGCCTCCGCAAAGCGGCAACAGGATGTGCTGAAACTCATAAGCTTAGGTAAGAAACCTCACACTGCTTGTGAGTTGTGGACAGCTGTGAAAGAGCAGGCTGATCTGTGGCTGAGACCGCAGAACCTACATCCAGGCATGGTCGTGTGTGACAATGGCCGTAACCTGGTGGCGGCTCTGAGGTGAGGCGAGATCATACACGTACCATGCCTGGCTCATGTGCTTAACCTCGTGGTTCAGCAGTTTCTTAAATCGTACCCCGAGTTGCCAGATCTGCTCTTCAAAGTACGCAGCCTGTCAGCTCATTTTCGCAAGTCGGCTACAGCTTCTGCCGCCCTTGCTGTGTTGCAGCAGTGTTTGCAGCTTCCTTCACACCGACTGGTGTGTGATGTCCCCACACATTGGAATTCTACCCTCCACATGTTGAAAAGGATTTGTGAGCAGAAGACAGCAGTTGTGGAGTAACAGCTGCAACAAGGCCGTCGATAATCAGGTCAGACTCCACACATAAGACCTCAGGAGTGGACCTGGATTTCTGACATCTGTACCATCTTGACAAACTTTGAGGAGTCCACCCAGATGGTGAGTGGCGAAGGCGCCATCAATAGCGTCAGCATTCCACTTGTCTGTCTTTTGCTACGCTCTCTGTAGAGAATTAAAGAGAAGGCATTGCAGCCAGAATATTATGAGATGGATCAAGAAGCCTTAGCGGTTTATTACACACAGCCCAGCCTCATCTCATCTCAACGTGCATTGGGGGACAATGAGGGAGAGGAGGAAGAACTGGAGCTTGTATCATGCTCTGTAGACGGTAGTACCTGTACAACTGTCATACCGTCGGTTCAGCGTGGGTGACTTGAGGACAGGGGGGAGGAGGAGGAGGAGAGCATGGTCAGTCGTCATCTTGGTGAGGACACGGAAGTCTTGCCCGTTACCAGTCTGGCACGCATGGCTGACTTTATGTTACGCTGCCTTAACCGTGACCCTCGCGTTGTCAAAATGTTGGGTGACAGTCATTACTGGTTGGTGACACTTTTAGACCCCCGCTTCAAGGAGAATTTTCACTCTCTTATTCCTGAGGTGGAGAGGTCTACAAAAATGGGGCAGTACCAGAAGGCCCTTGCTGCAGAACTGTTAAAAAAGTTCCCATCTAAATACACTAGCGGCAGAAGTCACAGTTCGTTGACCAAACAAGGTGTACAAGCGAGAGAGAGGCAACTCCAATCCAGCAGAGGCAGGGGAACACTGTCAACGTTCTGGGACAGTTTTCTGAGACCCGCCCAGCTTACAGGCCCTGAGGCGTGGGGTACTCTCACAAGGAGTGAAAAGTTTCAAAAGATGGTGAGGGAGTACCTTGCCGACCGTAGCAGCGTCCTCCGTGATTCCTCTGTGCCTTTTAATTATTGGGTATCCAAGCTGGACACTTGGATTGAACGCGCTCTATATGCCTTGGAGGTCCTGGCCTGCGCTGCTGCTAGCGTGTTATCGGAGCGTGTTTTTAGTGCCGCTGGGGGAATTTTAACTGATAAGCGCACTCACCTGTCAACTGACAATGCTGACAAGCTGACCCTTATCAAAATGAACAAGGGCTGTATTGGGCCACACTTCTCATCACCACCAAATGACAGCAGAGTAACATAAAGTCAAGTCCACTGTGTTTTTTCAGGAGGTGTATTCTCATGCATCGCTTCACACCCACACATGGGTATACGCTTCCTCATTTCGGCTGTTTTATGTTTTTCTCCTTATCCTCAGTCTCCACCACCACTATACCACCGTGGTTCGTGTTGCCATTATTGAAAGTTCCTACGTCCTTATTTTTGTCAGCTTTTGCTTGGAAGGCATAAGCAAAGACTGTGGGAGACAAACTCCCCAATTATGGGAATTAATATTTTTAAGATGCTGTACTCTATGGGTCTTGTTAGGGGCCTTGCAAGTTCCTCCATCCTAATTTTTGGCAGCTTTTTCTTGGAAGGCATAAGCAAATACTATGGGAGACCCACTCCCCAATCATGGGAATAATGTTTGTAATATGCTGTACTGTATGACTCTTGTAAGGGGCATTAAAAGCATCTTGTTAAGCTACTGTGACCTCAACCAATTTTCCGAGGGTCATTAAAAGCATCTTGTTATGCTACTGGGACCTCCACCACTTTTCCGAGGGGCATTAAAAGCGTCTTGTTAAGGTACTGGGACATCCACGTCTCTTCTGAGGGGTATTAAAAGTGTCTTGGTAAGCTACTGGGACCTCCACGTCTCTTCTGAGGGGCATTAAAAGCATCTTGTTAAGCTACTGGGACCTCAACCACTTTTCCGAGGGGCATTAAAAGCGTCTTGTTAAGCTACTGGGACCTCCACGTCTCTTCTGAGGGGCATTAAAAGCATCTTGTTAAGCTACTGTGACCCTCACGTCTCTTCTGAGGGGCATTAAAAGTGTCTTGTTAAGCTACTGGGACCTCCACGTCTCTTCTGAGGGGCATTAAAAGCATCTTGTTAAGCTACTGGGACCTCCACCTCTTTTCCGAGGGGCATTAAAACCGTCTTGTTAAGCTACTGGGATTCCACGTCTCTTCTGAGGGGCATTAAAAGCATCTTGCTAAACCACTCTGTACTCCACAGCTCTTGCAAGGGGCATTGAAATGTTGCTATTAATTAACTCTAACCTCCATGACTCTTCGAATGGGCATTGCATTTCCTCCTAATTTTTGGCAGCTTTTGCTTGGAAGGCATAAGCAAAGACTATGGGAGACCCACTCCCCAATAATAGGAATAATGTTTGTAATATGCTGTACTGCATGGCTCTTGTAAGTGGCATTGCAAGTTCCTCCGTCCTAATTTTTGGCAGTTTTTGCTTGGAAGGCATAAGCAAAGACTATGGGAGACACACTCACCAATAATTGGAATAATGTTTGTAATATGCTGTACTGTATGGCTCTTGTAAGGGGCATTAAAACCATCTTGTTAAGCTTCTGCGACCTCCACCACTTATCCAAGGGGCATTAAAACCGTCTTGTTAAGCTGCTGTAACCTCCCAATCTCTTCCAATGGGCATTCAAACCGTCTTGTTAAGCTACTGTGACCTCCATGTCTTTTCCGAGGGCCATTAAAACCATCTTGTTAATCTACTGTGACCTCCACGTCTCTTCAAAGGGGCATTAAAAGCCTCTTCTTAAGCCACTCTGAACTCCACAGCTCTTCCAAGGGGCATTGAAATGTTGTTTTTAATTACCTCTAACCTCCACGACTCTTCCAACGGGCATTGCATTTCCTCCTAATTTTAGTCAGCTTCTGCTTTTCAATGAAAAGGCGAAAAATAAGGGAGACCCACTCCCCAATAATGGGTAGAAGGTTTTTAGTACGCTCTAATCCACGTCTGTTTCAAGGAGCATTGCAGTTCCTCATAATTTTTGGAAAGTCTTCCATTCACTGCTTAGGCCAACAGTGTACAAGTAGAGATGAGCGTTGTTCTACTCGAACTGTTCGCCAATCTCAAATTCGAGCTGTTTTGGGCGGTGTTCGAGCCGTTCGGCGAACACGAACAATTTGAGAAAAATTCGGCTGTTCGAGGTTATGTTCGATAACTGTTCGTGCACCAAAATCATAACTGGATTTTTTCTCAGTAATGATGAAAATTAATGTTAATATGCAGTTTGAGTGTACAGCGGGGTGGGGGGAGGGGCAGGGGATGGATCTCTGCAGGAACAATGAAGATCTCCATTTTTTTTTCTCTTTCCCGCATTTACAGTGGGGAGGTGCAATCTGTCAGCCTATCAGCAGCGCACACACGGAGCGAAGTGCTTTTTTTCACACAAGCAAGGGCATGTGTCATTGGCAGTGTATGTCACATGTCCTTGCCCTATAAGACCAAGCCATTTTCCCCGTCGCCACCATTTTCTCACTGCTGCAGCTGCGTGTTAGACGGCACCGCTGTTGCTGTGTGCGCTATACCTTGTTAATTTCAAGCCAATTTTCGCACAAATCTACAGATAGCTTGGGAGTAGGGAATAGTTGTGATTGCAGTCCTTTTAAGGACTAGGTTACAGCATTTCCTACGACTTTTATCAGGCAGGTCTGTGCTCTTAAATAGATAGATTGTGGGAGTAAAGACTAATTGTAATTGGAGTCCTTTTCAGGACTATGTTACATCAGTTCCTATCAGTTTTTGCCAGGCAGGTCTGTGCCAGTGCTGTGCAAGTTTTTTTCACAGCATTTGGCTGAATCTAGAAAAGCTAATCCGTTTTGGCCTATTGCAGAGTGTGTTAGTCAGTGGAGTAGCCTATCTGTGTTGCAAGATATACCACCTGTGTATAGAATACCAATTTTTTTACTGCACCTAGTGAAGTAAAATCTTTTGGGCATAGCATCATTCTATTAGTCCATCTATACTGACCTCCATCAGGTTGCAAATTGAATATAATTTTTTTCTGCATCTAGCTCTGAAAAAATATTGGGCTTCTAGCTGTGTGTGGGACTTGTTGTATTAGTCCATCTATACTGACCTCCATCAGGTTGCAAACTGAATATATTTTTTTCTGCATCTACCTCTGAAAAAATATTGGGCTTCTAGCTGTGTGTGGGACTTGTTCTATTAATCCATCTATACAGACCTCCATCAGGTTGAAAACTGAATATATTTTTTTCTGCATCTACCTCTGAAAAAATATTGGGCTTCTAGCAGTGTGTGGGACTTTCTCTATTAGTCCATCTATACTGACCTCCATCAGGTTGCAAACTGAATATAATTTTTTTCTGCATCTACCTCTAAAAAAATATTGGACTTGTAGCTGTGTGTGGGACTTGTTCTATTAATCCATCTATACAGACCTCCATCAGGTTGCAAACTGAATAAAAAATTTTTCTGCATCTACCTCTGAAAAAATATTTGGGCTTCTAGCTGTGTGTGGGACTTGTTCTATTAGTCCATCTATACTGACCTCCATCAGGTTGCAAATTGAATATAATTTTTTTCTGCATCTAACCCAGCCAATAGTTTTGGCCTAATACCACAGTTTGGCCACTCAGCTCTGCTCGGTTCCCATCCATTGTTTTTTTGTGCAAACAACTCCAGAGTTGTGAATTAGTTAACCACCAAAATGAGTGGAAAAAGGCCTGCTGCTGGTGGAAAGGGGAATAGGCGTGTTGGGAAGGGGAAAAAAGGTTGTGTCCGTGGGGTAGGTGTTAAAGCAACAGTAACATCTGCAGAAGAAAGACCATCTTCCAGCCAAACTAAAATATCTACTTCTTTTAGCGGACAATGTGATAAGATCCCTTTCTTACGGCCACGCCAATCGCTACAAATTCCAGATGAGGCACAAAAACAGCAGGTGCTTCAACGGATATCAAGTGCTCCTTTAAGTGGGCTCTCCTCCACATCAACTTCAACATCACAAATACTCCAGTCCTCAAAGGTGTCACCCCAATCGCACTTGCTTCCTCACAGCTCCCAAATCTCCAGCTGACCGTCTGAGTATGAGGTAGAACAGATGGTTGAGTCTGCAGAGCTGTTTACTCATACTATAGCCTGGGAATCAGAGGTCGACTCCAGCGCTTCTGTGAATCCAGACGATTAAATGATCTGCACTGATGCCCAGAATCTTTATGAGTCGGATCCAGGACCAGACGCAGAAGGTTCTGACCATAATGTAGACCCTCATTCCCAAACTGTAACTCCTGTTGGTGGAGACAATGAGGAAGACGATGATGAGACTCAAATACCTGATTGGAGCGACAACTTTAGTTTTTTGTCAGGGCAGGAACAGGTTGGCTCTGAGGACGACGGGTGTGATAACGCACAGGGTGATGATGATGAGGTTGGAGATCCCACTTACTGTCAACCCACAGTCAGCCAAGAGATGAGGTCAGCAGAGGAGGTGGAGGAAGATGCTAGTGACGACGAGGTCAGGTTGCGCCTTCCTGGACAGAGACGTAGTACTGGAAGCACGTCAACAACTGCATCCTCAAACACAACTCTGCCTCTCACCACAAGTCGTGGTGGCTCTTCAGGTCGCATGGGTGCTAAGCCTTGCATAGCCTGGGCATTTTTTCAGATCGATAAAGATGACTTAACTCGTGTTATCTGTAACATTTGTCAGCAAAAGCTAAGTAGAGGCCAAAAAATACATAGTTTGAGTACTTCATGCATGAACCGGCACATGGACATGAAGCATAAGTTGCAGTGGGAAGCTCAGTGTGCTACAATGCGGCCTAGCCGGCCGGGCCAACCACCGTCTGCCATATCTTGTGCATCCGCGGCCTCTTCATCCTCTGTGACTAGGGGGACATCAGTCACACCTGTTTTGGGGCGCAGACCTGCCACCTCTTTACCCGCAACAGCCAGCGTGATTGGCAGGTCATCATTTTCTTTGGAGGTGATAACACCAGCTGGTGTTGAGCGCTGTCCGACATCGATAGCACCACCTTTGGATCAAGGCAACCTAACATGTCCGCCTGCATCTTCCTCACAGACCGGCAGTTTGCCGGGGACACCCTTATCAACCCCGTCTAAGCACAATAGCCAGCCCTCGGTCCCTCAGATGTGGACAAGTAAAAGACCATTTCCTCCTAGCCATGAGAAAGCTAAGAGGTTGAATTTCACCATCTGCAAGCTCTTGGCTACAGAAATGCTGCCTTTCCGCCTGGTGGACACAGAGGATTTTCGAGACCTTATGTCTGTTGCAGTGCCCCAGTACCAGATGCCCAGTCGGCACTACTTCTCAAAGAAAGGTGTGCCTGCGCTCCACCAGCATGTCGCACACAACATCACCGCTTCTTTGAGAAACTCTGTGTGTGACAGGGTGCATTTCACCACAGACACTTGGACGAGTAGGCATGGACAGGGGCGTTACATGTCGCTGACTGGGCACTGGGTAACTATGGTGACAGCAGGACAAGGGGCTGCTGTCCAAGTCTTGCCGTCCCCACGAGTTGTGCGTCAATCCTCTTTATGTCAAAGTTCCTCCACTGCTTCTGCCTCCTCAACCTCCTCTCGGTCTTCCACCTGCACCCAAAGCCTGTCTGGTCATGCCACAAGCTTTCTAGCTGCGCAGAAGGGATCCTTCACACCTCCTTACTATGCTGGCAGTAGGGCTCAACGTCATCAGGCGGTTTTTACATTGAAATGTCTGGGAAATGTGAGTCACACAGCTGAGGAGTTGTGGTCAGCTCTGGAGAACCAATTTCATGAATGGTTGTCTCCACTGGACCTGAAACCAGGGAAGGCCGTGTGCGACAATGCTGCAAACCTGGGTGCGGCCCTTCGCCGGGGCAATGTCACACACGTGCCTTGTATGGCTCACGTGTTGAACCTGGTTGTCCAGCAATTTTTAGCCCACTATCCCAGACTAGATGGCCTTCTGCAGAGGGCATGGTCGCTGTGTGCTCACTTCCGCCGTTCGCATCCCGCAGCTCAGCGACTTACATCTCTACAGAAGTCGTTGGGCCTGCCACTTCACCGGCTAAAATGCGATGTGCCTACCCGGTGGAATTCAACTCTGCACATGTTGCAGCAACTGTGGCAGCACCGACAAGCCCTGGTGCAATACGTTCTGACGTATAGCCTGGGCCAACGAGATCCAGAGGTGGGGCAAATCACGCTGGAGGAGTGGTCTCAGATCAGGGACCTATGCACCCTTCTGCACAGTTTTGAAATGGCGACGAAGATGTTTAGTGCTGACGATGCCATTATCAGCATGACTATTCCGGTGATTTACATGCTGGAGCATATGTTAAACAGAATTCGGAGTCAGGTGGTGGCACAAGAGGAGGTGGAGGAAGTAGAGGAGGAGGAGTTGTATGCGGAAGGGCTAATATCTGCAAGGTCCAGACGGTCGGCAGCACCAAGGCGGCAGGCATGTGAGGGTGGGGGAGATGGTTTTACCAGGGCGCATGGTAGCAGCCAAACTAGTGAGGAAGGTGCAGGAGCCCAGGAAGAAGTGGAGGACGAACTGATGGAAGACTCATCAGATGAGGGAGACCTTGATCACATTTCTGTTGTGCGAGGTTGGGGGGAGAGAACAGAGGAAGGAAGCATGATTGTTACCTCGCCACCAACACAACAGGGACTTGGTGCTCCTGGATGCGCAACACACATGAGTGCCTTCTTGCTGCACTACCTGCAACATGACCCTCGAATTGTGAGAATTAGAAATAATCCTGACTACTGGGTTGCCACACTGTTAGATCCCCGGTACAAAAGTAAATTTGCAGAAATTATTCCTGCCATAGAAAGGGATACATGCATGCAGGAGTATCAGCAGAGACTGTTGCAGAATCTTACATGTGCTTTTCCACAAAATACCAGTGGTGCACATAGTGAATCTCACAGTTCCAACTTGCCAACCATGGGACCGTCAAGTGTTCAGCACTCAAACCGTAACAGAACCACAATATCTGCTGGTAACATCAATTTTGCGGAATCATTTCACCACTTTTTTAGCCCATCCTTTGCAAGGCCACAGGAGACAAGAAGTCTGACACATAGTCAACGCCTAGAGACGATGGTACAGGAGTATCTCCAAGTAAACATTGAAGCCATGACTGTGTCACTGGACCCTTGCTCTTTTTGGGCTTCCTATCTGGATAAATGGCCTGAGCTAGCCACTTACGCCTTGGAGATCTTGTCATGCCCCGCAGCCAGCGTTCTGTCTGAACGTGTGTTCAGCGCTGCTGGTGGTGTGCTGACAGATAGGCGCACGCGGCTCTCCACTGATAATGTAGACAGACTCACGTTCATAAAGATGAACAAATCATGGATCCGAAATGACTTTTCTACCCCTGTGTCATCCTGGGGAGAGTAAAAGCTTGATGATTGGTTAAAATCACCCTACCAACCGTTTTAAGCTTTCAAATTACTAATCATGTTTATCTGTATATTGGCTGGAAAATAATTTGGGCTTTGTAGCAGTGTGCAGCACTGATTCTATTAGGCCATCTATAATAAGCTCCACCAGATTTAAAATTACTAATCATGTTTATCTGTATCTTGACTGGAAAATAATTTGGGCTTTGTAGCAGTGTGCAGCACTGATCCTATTAGGCCATCTATACTAAAGCTTCACCAGATTTAAAATTAATAATAATTTTTAGCTGCATCTAGCCCGGAAAATAATTTTGGGGCTCCGAGATTCGCAAGACACATAAGTGCCTTCTTGCTGCACTACCTGCAGCATGACCCTCATATTGTCAGAATTCGAAGTAATCATGACTACTGGGTTGCCACACTCTTAGATCCCCCAAACTTTTCGATCAACCTTTTCATTTTAATAAAGACCAAAAAAATGGTCATTTTTGAAATTATAAGCATTAGCAGGTTGTTAGAAACTGAAATCAAACAGTTTTCAACTCAAAACTTTATTCTAGGTGATGTTACATTTTCACATAGGACCCCTTGTTCGAAAGGAGCTTCTGAACTCTCTCGTCCATTGAATTTGTCAGGTTTTGGATGGTTTCTGCTTCAATTGTTTTGCATGAGGACAGAATACCCTCCCAGAGCTGTTGCTTAGATGTGAACTGCCTCCCGCCATCATAGACACTCCTTTTAATGATGCTCCAAAGGTTCTGAATGGGGTAGAGGTCAGGGAAGCATGGGGGTCACACCATAAGTTTGTCCCCTTTTATGCCCATATCAGCCAGAGATGCAGATGTTTTATGTGCAGCATGAGATGGTGCATTATCATGCAAAAAAATGATCTTGCTGTGAAATACACGGTTCTTCTTCTTGAACCATGGCAGGAAGTGCTGTTTGAGAAAATCCACATACAATATGGAGTTCATCTTTAGCGCCTTCAGGGATCCTAAAGGGGCCGACAATCTCTCTCCCCATGATTCCAGCCCAAAACATTACTCCACCTCCTCCTTGTTGGCGCTGTAGCCGTGTTTGCGTGGGGTGCCCATCAACCAGCCATCCTCCACTCCATCCATCTGGACCATCGAGCGCTGCATGGCACTCATCCGTGAACAAAACAGTTTTGAAATCAGTCTTCATGTAATGTTTGGCCCACTGGAGCCGTTTCTGCTTGTGTGAAGTGGATAGAGGAGGTCGACAGGATGGCGTATGCACAGCTGCAAACCTCTGAAGGACCCTGCATCTTGTTGTTCGGGGGACGTTGGAGGCACCAGCAGCTTCAAAAACTTGTCTGCTGCTATGACAAGGCTTTTTTGCCGCTGCTCTTTCAACCTGACGTAATTGCCTGTAGGAAAGAGTCCTCAATTT
Source organism: Phyllobates terribilis (assembly GCF_046119375.1). Taxonomy (NCBI): domain Eukaryota; kingdom Metazoa; phylum Chordata; class Amphibia; order Anura; family Dendrobatidae; genus Phyllobates; species Phyllobates terribilis. Next base: position 846,817,437 of record NW_027362761.1, read on the forward strand.
GCCCTTATCAGCACGCACACGTGTGTACTGTGAATCAGCTACATACTTCTTGATTGCCAAGACACTTCATCCTGATCATCGCACAATGTTGATTGTAGTCATGCCTTGACCTAAACACTCCACAATTTGTTGCTTCTCAGCAGCCGACACATCCTTTTTCTTTCCCATTTTGGCAGAAAATGTAGGCTGCTTAATAATGTGAGACAGCCTTCTTAAGTAGTATTGCCTTTCATTGGACACACCTGCCAAACTAATTAGCACAGGTGTCTGCAATTGCTTACAGTGATATAAAGAGCCCTGACACACATCACCATCAATGAGTTTAACTGACAAACAAACAAATTCTTCCCTTATCACTCCTAAACACTTTTTGCATAATAATTTGGAACACAGTGTACATGTGCTTTTCCACAAAACACCAGTGGTTCACGTAGTGAATCTTACAGTTCTAACTTGCCAACCGTGGTCTGTATGGAGTTGTTCAATAAAGGGCCCAAAATTAAGATAACATAGATGGGAGAGGTCTCTATGAATAGGAATTCCTAAGTATTTGATACCCTGTGAGGGCCAGGCAAAGGGAAAGTTGGACTGGATGGAATCCTATATGGATTTGGGGAGGGAGACATCGAGGGCCTCAGACTTCGCTGCATTGATTTTAAAATTTGACCATGTAACAAAGTGATCTATTTCAGCCATAACAGCATGGATGGATATATGTGATTGAGTGATATATACTAGGACATCATCAGCAAATAGAGAGCACTTGTACTCGGTGCCTCCCACCTCAATGCACCTAATATTGGGGTTATGGCGAATTGATGAGAGCAGGTGCTCCATCACTAGGATGTATAAGAGAGGGGACAGAGAACATCCCTGCCTTGTCCCATTGGTGATTGTGAAAGGTGATGAAAATGTTCTGACGCGCCCCCTGGGCCTTGGGACATCCAGAGCCGGACCCTTTTTGGTGGATGCTGGTGGTTATAGTCTCCTTGGCGGCGACCCGGTTCCGTGGCTCAGGGCGGTCAAACCAGTGGCGGAACTATTTATGTGGTTTTGATGTTTAAATGTCCGACTACGCCACCCGTGGATTGCGGTCAGAGTGAACCGCCGCTCCAGGGCAGACCGCTGAGGCTGGTGTTGTGGGTGCAGTAGAGCGTAGCATAACTCCCCACGGGAGGAGTTTAGCCTCAGGGCAGTGTATGCGGAGGATGGGGGTGATGGTGCAGGGCAGCAGCAGTAACGACACGGAGTCAGTGATGCAGTCCAGGGCCTTTACTCACAGTTCTTATTATCCAGACCACGTCTGCAGGTAACGGCTGCCCACGTCGTACTGTGCTCACCAGGTGAGGGGCTCAGACAACTCCCAGATAACTTTGGAGCGCTTCACAGGACCCCCTTTGTGTGTCCTTTGTCTGGCCTTTCTTACCAACCCTTCTGTCCGGCTGCCTCGGGCCTCCTCTTGGTAAACTTGGCGCCAGTTTCCCTGACCCTATGTGGTGCCTTCCTAGCGGGTGTAGCGAGGGGCTGCGCCACATAAAATGTCACAACCTCCTGTTTCTAGCTGAGGGTCGTTTCCTGCCTCCACTAGTTTCGGGGACCGGTCTCCCCCTTTGGCCTGACCCCTCCACGCAGGTGGATTCGGGCGTGCGGTGGCGACTCGCCCGTCCGCACCCCTGGGATCCCTTCGTTCCTCGTTCCTGGAGCCTTCTCCGCTCCTCTTCCTTCCTTCTCCCTCTTCCATGCCTGGGCCTCTGTTACTAGGCCCGCCTCCGGAGCAGAGCTCATGCAGAGCCCCTGCTCCCTGCCACTTCTGCTCAGACTTCTCTGCACTGAACTAAGATGGTGCCCACCTTTTATACTCCCTTCTCAATGCACCCAGGAACTGCTTCCTCCCTGCTCCTGCACTACAGGGTTCCCCTTCCTCAGTGTTCCCTCCCCCCACTCCAGCCAGGGACAGGGACTGTCGTGCCCATCTCAGGGGCATATTGGTCGCCCTGCCCCACGGCAATGTGGTGTAATGCATGCAGGTGTCGGGTCCTGATCCACACTACATCCTTACCTGAGAGTGAGATATCACACCTCTGGGTGAGGTGAAATACCTCTGTAGCAACCGAGCCCTCAGGGTGCTACAGTTCCATTTATCTTCAGCCTAGGTGACGTATTGCGATACAGAGCCGTGATTTTGGCTATAAAAGGGTCCCCTAGACCCCTACCGCAAGCTTTTTAAGAGAATCATATATGGCGTGCCAGGAGACTCTATGGAATGCTTTCTCAGCATCCAACGAGAGTATCTAATTACAAATTTTTAACTGCATCTAGCCCAGGAAATACTTTGTGCCTAGTAGCAGTGTCTGCTAGTCAGCGGATTATCCCGGCTGTTAAGCAAGCTACACCACCTGTAGTTTGGACACTTAATTTTTTCAAAGGAAATGCTTCGGGACCACGGGATACTCAGTGAAGAGCATCAGGAGGCACCCCAAGGCATAGGGGCTGGGACTGGCAGTAGGATGCCTTGCGGTGGACAGCCGAGCTCGATCCTTATAAAAGCTTTTTAACTGCAGCAGCTTTAGTGGACGCTACTGGAGCTGGAATTACGCGGCTGCTGGCATGAGACTTGCCCTCCAATAGATCCTTGTAAATGGATTTAAAGTGTATTCATTCAAATTAGAGAGACAATTTAAATTAAAAAGCTTAGAGCTGCCTCCACCACAGGGGGGCTCGCTCGACCCACCAGCGGACAGGCACCAGTATTGGGAGAGGGGGGCTGGCCGTCAGGGTTCACCGCGGCTCTGGCACAAACCCGGCGACGCGGAGGTGGCACGGGCAGGAGCGGACTGAACGTGTCGGCTTCTCACTTTTTGGATTTTAGAAGGGCATGACATGCCTATATCTGTGTCTCCCCCTCCTTTTACTCCTCCACCTCTTTTCTTTTCGCATGACTATATGTACTTGTCACTTTTCCATGTGTTAGTTGTGTCTTCTGAGCAGTTTGCAAGCTTTTGGACACCTTTGAAGGTGTTTTCTATGTGTTTCTATGTGTTTTTGTTTGCCTGTCATTGGTTTTAATGGTGTTCGAAGGTGTTCGACGAACAGTTCGACGAACAGTTCGGCGAACACACGGGTGTTCGACGAACCGAACCGAACTCGAACACTACGGGGGTGGCTCAACACTATGTACAAGAGACCCAGTTGCTATAAATGAAAAAAACGGTTTAGTTAAGGGCCTCTACCTCCATGTCATTTCCAAGGGGCATTGGAGTGTCTCAAAATTTTTGGTAGTCATTGCACTCACTGTATGCCCTATAACTGTATAGCCGAACCGCTCCTTTTGTTACAGAAATATATCCTACAAGACATGTGTGGTTGACTGGCCTGATATTGATGTGAATGGTCCCTGTTCCTCCTGCTCTTTCTCCTTTACCACTACCTCATCCATCATTTATCATCTGAAGCTTTGTTTTAACGGGAGTCATAGAACTGGGATAGTAGCAGGAAAACATGCAGCAATCCTCGGAGGAGGTAGGATATGCGCCAAAACGCTGACCACCTCCAGCCTAGCCGCTACTACATACATGTGCTTGCATTCCAAGAAAACAAAGCAGATGATAACTTCTATCATCATCATCACCTTGGCACTTTCAATTCCCCTAATGGAGAAGCCAGGGCCCACCGGAGGAGTCAGGTTCTCTGCTGGGCTCGTCCAATGCTGCCCTAAAGCAGGCCGGGCTAAGAAAAGTGTGTGGGGGGATGTTCCAAGGAGAAATAGGGGCGGCAGGGGACCGTTTATGGACACCCGGCTGCCCCCAGGCGTCTGGGGACAATGTGTGGACACCCAGCCTCGGGGCGGCTGGGGACCGAGTATGAACACCCGGCCGCCCCCTGGTGGCTGGGGACCGAGTGTGGACACCCGGCCGCCGGGCAGCTGGGGACTGAGTATGGATACCAGGCCACCAACGCAGCCATGACGTGGTGGCCAGATTCCGCCTCCACATGCCTAAAAGGCCCAATTTCAAGGGCAAGCAAGCAAGCAGTATGGTATTGCAGTCTGGGGGTGGGTAGGTGGCAGGCTGCATACTTGCGCTTGCATTTCAAGGATTGGGGGAGGTACAATTGAACACTGCCCTGGGACAAGAACTTGCACGGGGATAGTTTCAAGTCTGCATCTTCTGATGTGGCAAGGATGACTTCTGATTGGCACACTTTTAGGCAGTGACCTGGGAGTCAGAGATGCTTCAAGGGATCTTCCCCATGCTGTTCCCATTTCTTTTCAGCACTGTATGCATGTGTCACACAGAACATGGCCAGATAAGGTTGTAAAATGTTAAAATGACATTTCCCGGTGTATGCATTTGTCACGGTTGAAAGCAATACAAAAGTGCAAAAATGCATGAAAAATGCTACTTGTGAACAAGGCGTGGAGGAGTATTTTTTGGAGGGGTTATTTATTTTACCTTATACACAAGTCTTTACCCTAGAAAGGAACTTCCTTAACATATTTCACAGGAAAGCAGTTTCAGTTTCATTTTTGAACGTTTTATTGTGAGTCCTTAAAAGTGGCTTAATACCTCTGACCACGTTGTTGACAGCAGTGACCTGGGGGTCAGAAATGGTTCCTGGGGTGATCCCCATGCTGTCCCCATGTCATTTGAGCACTGTCACTATCGTTTTGGGCACTTGTTAGGCTTTTAAAAGCCTACCGGGGATGCCGCCGCAAAAATGCTCGGGTCTCCCATAGACTAACATAGGGCTCGTTGCTCGGGTCGAGCACCCGAGTATCACAGCGAGCTTGGCCCAAGCTTCGAGCACCCGAGCATTTTAGTGCTCGCTCAACACTAATAAATACGTATGAAAAAAGGACCTGTTGTAACAACGTACAGTATGTGGTCATCAAGTCTTGCCCAATGTTATATTTCTGTTTTGCCCCACAGATGGTCAGTCCTCCGTCATTCAAAGAAATTCTTGTTTTAGCCAGGTCAATTAAAGGCACATACAGACAGGATGGCAGCGGTCCAGTCTTCATGTACTAAAAACTGAAAAAAGTGCAATGAATAAAAACAATAGGGAGAAAATCCCAAAGTACAGGTTAAAACAAAGAAACGCCAAAGCAATAGAAAATTGAGGAAGAGGGGGGGGAGGAGAAAGGAGGGGGAGGAAGATTTTTTCTTTTTTGGAGAAGCCCATATTGATAATCACTCGAATAGGATAGAATCACAGGAAAGAAGAGAATGATAAGGATTCATTTAAGCCTTCTGGTGATAAGGTACCCAGCGTAACGATCCACATGGCCTCTACTTGGGCCAAGATTTTCCTTACATTGCCCCCCCCCGGGCACTCATATGAATTACATCAATTCCACAAATTTTTAGGCCCCCAGGATCGCAATTGTGAACCATCCTGAAGTGCCTAGGGATAGTCTTAAGTTCTGCAACTTCGGCCACCGTCCTGGCCACACCAATGTCCCGCACATGCTCACGCACACGTACCCGGAGTTCTCGAGATGTAAGTCCAATGTAGATCAATGAGCAATCACATGTTGCATAGTAGATTACATTGCTGGTACTGCAGGAGATGTGGTGGCTAATATTGAATTCTCTTTTGGTGTCCGAGGACGTAAACGTGGTGCAGCATAGGACATTGGTGCAGGCACGACAGTGGCCGCAAGGGAACATCCCCAATGTGGGGCCATGGGAGCCGAAGGGATTGGATTTCGCTGGAATATAGTGGCTGGAGACCAAGATATCCTTTAAATTATTGGATCGTCTGGGGGTCATAAGGCGATAGTTCCCAAGAATTGGTCCCAGGGAGGTGTCGGTCGTCAAGATGTCCCAATGTTTGATCATTATTTTTCTCATGTTCTCCCACTCATGGTTATAGGTAGATATATAGCATATCTTCTTCTGCCCAAAATAAAAATTATTTTGTTTATTAGGGTATAATATATGGTTTCTTGGGGTTCGTCTTGCTCGGTCATAGCCCTGCTTTATGCATCTTTTGCTATAACCACGTGATTCAAATCAGTTCCTCAGGTCAGTGGCGTGCTGTTCAAATTTAACGTCTGAAGAACAGATCCGTCTCCATGATAAATGTAGTCTGGATGGTCCAATGGATTTAGGTCCAGATGTCCTAAACATAAACAATAACAAACTGCACAGATGACTGTAGATGTTGAAAGGGAGTTCGAAATGTAAAATAAAGATAACAGGGGAAAGATTGATGTGATCATTATAAGGACAGCAAAACATTATTCTTGTAGACATGCTTTTCCATGGTCAAAAAACTTCCTTTATGATTTCTAATATTCTTATCCTTCAAAGTGATATTTACAATATACCATATTTAATCTCAGTTATTGAACTATGTTTTAGATGTTACTTTACAATTTAGTATATGAAAATATCATGTTTCATGTGCGAAGTGTCCAGGATTTATTTTCAATTTGAGACATTTTGGCTATGTAATTAGAATAGCATGCTGATTTTCACTTGGGATTGTTTGTCAGTTATACATATTTAATAATACAGTGTCTAGGTAACTCATGGAAATCTTTCACTCAGCACTAGTAATGTCAAAATGATTTCTACTTTTCTAGATGCAATATTAGCTCTTCTTAAATAATAGACCATGTCTGCTACTTTCTGGTTCTCTGGACTCCAGAGGATATGGATGCAGGAAATTTAATTGGCCAGTCTTTCTGTACCATGTAACTTTATTAGGGTAAGAAAGTTTGCAGATCTTTTTAGCCAGAAATACTAAAGGAGTGCATTTCACATTAAAGAAAACATATGAGGCATATATTTGTTATGATGATTAAAAAAGTTCCAGCACAATGTGCAAAACACATCGTGAATTTGCCTTAAAGAAGACCTCTCATCAGGTCAAAATTGGTCAGCTTTTTACTTCTTGTTTAGTGCTAATTTGTATAGTCTTTACAAAGGGGACATTGCTCATAGAGTAATAATTATTATAATCACAGCAGTCTAAAGTCATAGTCCCAAAGAGTCCTGTAAGCAACGCCCTTTTTATAAAGATCCTAAAAATTAGCACTACATAAAATGGCCCATATCTCTGGAATTGGTGGATTTAAAAAAAAAAAAAAAAAAAATGATCAGGAAAGCTCTAAAAATATAATAAGAATAAGTACTCTTGATTTGGTATCAGGTCTACTTGAAATAACCACCTTATTTATTTAGAATTGAATTAGTGTGTATTGTGTATGAAAGTGTATATTCTGTTGATTTTATAAACACCCCAATTTCTCACAGATTTTTTTTACTAAAATTCTGCTGTAAAAAGTATTGAAAAATAGCAAAATTTTTGTCATTTTGTCCCCATTTTTACACATGTCCGACTAAGTGAATGGAGTTGGTGCAGGACAGGTTTGACAATCCCTGCTCATCAAATGCTTGCAGAGTGGCGGTGTTTGCTATGCTACAAATTTTACTCCAGATCTATTTACTTACTACTTACTGCAAATCTACTTACTGAAATAAGATCGTGGCAAAGCACCTTTGTGCAGCACCAAGCATCTTTGTGCCTCACCTATTTTTAAGAAGCACGCACCTCTTAATGAACATGAAGCTTTGCACTCCATCCCGACCCCTCATCAAGACAAGAATGAAAAATAGAGATATTAATGGGTCATGGCTACAAAGTGATTTTTCCAACTCATCAAGTTATCACCTATCTCTAGGTGATAACTTGCTAACCTATGAGGATTTGACAACTGGGATGATGAAGCTTTAAAATGTCATATCAAGATGGAGCACTAGCTGCATTTTAAATCCTTGTTCTTAGGATCGTTGGGTGGTCCCAGTAGTTGGACCCTCAGCACCTAGAAAGTGTCATCTATCCAATGGAATTTCATAACTGGAGTTGGGAATTCTGTTGGGGTGTGTCTGGTATTAACTGCATTCTCTTGCATTTTAGTAAGATGCATTTGCACACACACAACCTATTGACATAATGCCCCTATTTCTGGAATAAATCAGCCATGCTTTTTTAATCTCAAATAACATCTTTAAAGAAGCACTCTAAGTTAAAATGTCATTCCCTAAATCCCTATTTATCTAGTCTAGTGTGATATGAAAGTGTTGGAAAACTTACCAGTTACCCTTGTACTCTCGCTATTTTCAGCCACGTGGTTCACAAGGGGATAGGAATGTCACTAGTAAATAAAGACCATAATCGATAAGTAATTAACCCTAGAACGCATACCTGGGGCCTCGCAGGCCCGCCCTGTTAATTGTTTTCTATTTTCTGCAAGATTACTTTAGTTAGAATTTTGAAACTCTAGGTATTCCTCAGGTATATAGTTGTTTGTCATTTCCAGTTGTTCATTTATTTTTATGCTACAGGCATTTCGGTATAACAACTCTTTTTTGTGAATACCCCATATTCACATACCTGGGGCCTTTTAGGCCCTTACTAGGTTTACATGTGATCCTAAGTCTTTTTGTCTTCACTGTGGCTGGGGAAGACTTTGACTCAGTCTTTATGACTCTGCTGTTGCTATGAAGAGTGTGAATTCTGCCTGACTACATGGTCATGTGATCTTGGGAAGGAGGCTCCCTCACAACGTCATGCGTCTCTGACATCATCATAGGTCCTGAACACTGTTCATTGTGTGCTACTTGCTGAAGAGACTTTGGAGGAAGGAGTCAGCTTTCTTGTTTCCTGAAAAAGAAACTTTCTGAGTTCCAAAAATCCAAAAGCTTCTACTGCACCTAAAAGAAAGTGGTGACCTGCTGAAGGTGAGAGGAGGGGGGCTGCACTTTACCCTTAGCACACACACTAACAAAGAGTGTACAACCCTGATTGTAATCTTTTTTTATTTTCATTTTAGTTTACTGACTTCTATGGTTACAATGGCACAGTCTACATCCAGGGGTTTAACTGACCAAGAAATCAAAGCAATACTTTTTGATAATGATGAAGATAGTGAACTTTCTTTGTCTGCTGTCAAGTACTTGCCACCAGCTAATGTCTCTACTTCATCGTCCAGTGATTCTTCAGATGATGAAGAAGTAATGGATCCAGCAGAACGTACAAATAGAACATCCAAAAGGAATGTTTTTTGGAACAGTACTGCTGAGGTTCTTGGACGAACCCCATCACATAATATTGTAAGAGTTGCTCAAGGAACTGTAGGAATTCCACAATTCTTGTCCAAAAGAGATATGTTCTGTAAATTTTTTTCAGATGATATTGTAGATGAGGTAGTTTTGTGTACTAACTTAGAAGGAAAACGTATCGCTTCAGGAAGAAAAAAAACATGGAAAAATATAACAAAAGAGGAACTGTATGCTTATATTGGCCTTACTCTTCTGGCAGGGAGTACAAAATCATACGATGTTCCTCTCAGAGAACTCTTTATGAACCCTTTTTCAGATCCACAAAGCTACAATGTCAGTCAAGAGATATTTGATGACAAGAGAACTCGTCCTGTCAGGTTGGAAACAGATAAATTAGCCCCCATTAGCTACATCTGGAATCTTTTTATCAAGAACTGTACTAAGCATTACCATTCTAGTGACAATGTGACAGTGGATGAGCAACTTCTTGCATTTAGGGGACATTGCAATTTCATTCAGTATATGCCCAGCAAACCTGCTAAATATGGTATTAAAATTTTCTGGATGTCTGATTCTACAAGCTATTATGGAATGAATGGTCTGATTTACTGTGGCAAAGATGTTGACGCTCCAGTCCAGAAAGACCTATGTTCTGACGTAGTAAAAACACTTGCGAAATCAATTTTCCATTCTGGAAAAAATATAACAATGGACAACTACTTCACCAATCTTGAACTGGGCAATTTTTTGCTTCAGAAACAACTTATACTTTTTGGTACAATGAAGCAAAACCGCAGAGAAATTCCGCCAATCATGAAGCACAATCAACATCGACAACTTTATGATAGTGTATTTGGTTTCTGCAATGAAGCGACAATGGTGTCTTATAAAGCTAAGAAATAAAAATCTGTGATATTACTGAGTACAATGCACCGTGATGGAAGTATAGACACCAATAACAGGAAACAGAAACCCGAAATCATCTTGCATTATAATAAAACCAAGGGAGGAGTGGACAAGATGGACGAAATGATTGGAGAGTATACGTGCAAGAGGCAGACAAAACGTTGGCCTGTAGTTCTTTTTATAATATGCTAGATGTGTCAGCCCTCAATACCTATATTGTTTATAGTGAGACTCATCCAGAATTCCATGCCAACAGAAAGGACAAGAGACGTCTATACTTGACAGAACTTTGCTATGAACTTTTAATGCCTAACATGATGGAGAGAAGCAGAACAAAATGCTTACAAAAGCAAACAACAGAAGCTATGATCTGATGTGGTATACGTTTTCAGGAACATCCAGAGCCAAGAGATAAAAAAAGAAAGCGATGTTATATTTGTCCAGCAAAGAAGGACAGGAAATCCGAGCGTGTCTGTACTACTTGTGGACAAAATGTCTGCAAGGAGCATTCTTCCAAACAGATAAAGTGTGAAAGATGTTGCGGTCATTAGTAAAGCAGAAAAGGAACCTTTGAAAAGAGATATTCCTGCAGCATGTTTACTGGAACTTTTATATAAAAAACTTTTAGACAAAAAAACATTATTATAAAGAGTTATATCGAATGCGTATATTGGGCGTTTTAAGCCCGTTCAGTTACTTTTTTTTTTTGCACATAATAATGTTTTGAATTATTCACATCTTAGGCTGCATTCCCACTGGTGCTGGGGTCTGCCAGGAGGTGATCCGTAATGGATCTGATCTCTTGGTAACTCCAGTTAAGGCTGCTGGAATGCCGGGATTCCGCCAGCCTTAGCTGGGGTCACCAGGAGGTCAGATCCATTACAGATCTCCTCCTGGCAGACACCAGCGGTAGTGGGAATGCATCCTTACTTTGCACTTTTCAAATAAACTTTGAAAATTATTTTTGTTTGAGTTATTCCATGTTATTTGCACACGGGCCTAAAAGGCCCCAGGTATGTGAAAGTGTAGATTTTTATGGTCATGCGTTCTAGGGTTAAACACATCCACACTATGCTACATAAATATTGTTAGTAGACTAAGGATTATATATTTTTACTAGGAATGCTTCTATAAAAAGAGAGGTTTAAGAAAAAAATGTTGAAAACCAAGATGTTAAAAGAGGGAAGTACCCAAAGGTGGTCAATATGGATAATCAGAGGAGGGTGGTTGCTTAGATATTCAATTATTCATAGAAAAGTCTTCTTCAGGTATAATGTTTCCAGTGATATCAACACTATGTACTGTATCTGTGAGGCACAGTATCTATGACACAGCATTGATGGCACAGAATATATCTCTGGAGAATAGTATGTATTGGTAGCAGGTACTATATAGGAAGTATTCTTAGAGGAAGTTTTATTGCTATGCAGATTGTGGATCTTATGGAAAAGTGAGGATGTCTCGATGGTAAACTCTGCAATGATGAATTATGTCAGTGGTCTGTGGTCTCTGTAAGGAAAACAATAAAAGTAAAGAAAAGAGAAGTTCCCCTAGACACTGATCTAATTGTTTATTCTGTTTCTGCCTGCATCCGATAAATATTGTATTTAATTGTTGGGTGTGCAGTGTGATCACGTGTGATGGTGGCATTTCAGTTTGTGAGACATCAAACCTTCTTATAGCTTACAGCATATTACTTGAGATAAGATGAGATACTATAAGCACTCTATAATAATTCCAACAAAGAAAAATCTATTCCTTCATAATTACATGCCTTAAAATTTGCTTAATCTTCTGCGTGTATGATAAATTTAACATCCGTATATAGATGGATTGTTATCCACAAAGCACACTGTCTTTGCAAGCCACATTAAAACCCCTTATTAAAAGTATGAGAACGTAGATGATATTCATCTGACATCAGGCACCGGCCAGGGGAATGCTTTGTGCACTAACCTGCCGTCATGAGAGCACATGCACAGAACCTATATACAGTTAATTAAATAATAAAAGAAAAAGAGATTTTTTTTTTCCCATATTTTTTAAATATATTCTGTTATTTTGGTACCCTTAACCCCGAAGCCTGTTTCACCTTACTGACCAGGCCAATTTTTTCAATTCTGACCAGCGTCACTGGTCGGAAGTAACTCTGGAATGCTTAACTATATTCCAGTGATTCTGAGACTGTTTTTTTTGAGACATGTTGTAATTCATGCTAATAGTAAATTTAAGTTGTTATGATTTGTGTTTATTTCAGAAAATATCAAAAGTCAAGAGTGGGGGCTTGTTTTTTGAGGGATAAGATTACGTTTTCAGCTATGCCATTTTATTTACATACTACTTTTTGATTGTGTTTCATCCCACCTATATTTTCACATTTTTTTTTTAGCTTTTTAACTTAGTCCACCTATGGGACTTTATTTTTTATTGCTTTTATCACTAGTATAATGCATTGCAATGCATTACACATGTCAGTGTTACACTGACAAACGCCTTTTAGACCATGCTCTTGGCATGGTTTAACAAGCCACCATAGTTGACATAGTTGATTATTTGACCTCCGGCAACCATTGCTCCCCTCGATCATGTTGTGTGGGTGATGATCAGGTGGGAGAGGGAGCCCCCTGCCTATTCTAACAGTCTAAATGCTGCAATAGCTATTGATAGCAGCATTTAAAGAGTTAAACAACTGGGGGAAGTACTGGCACCACCCCTGACTGTGACAGCCAGCGCTCAGCTATCACTTAAAAAAGCTATCCATTTCCCTAACTCATTTTATTTTTTATTCATTAATCTTGCTATTATGTAAATGCATCTATACTCTTATAGTAATTTATACCTTTGTCATGCAGATAGAATCACTTGGTGTCTGCCAGCTGCAGCTCTAATGTTTACATCAATCATTTGCTGTCCCCAGGCTTACTGTGCTCTAATACTACAAGATCCATCATGCATTGTATTGGCATGTGAGCCAGCACTTATCACGCCTCCTCCATTCTCCACCCACACTGCTCCCTCCATGCCTCCTTTTACTCTGATTACATGCACCCCATTGTGTTTGTTATGCAAATTTTGCATCTTTTCAGGTAAAGGTGTCCATGCCAGTATTCTAAATCAATAGCCTTTCACAGAGATTAGATTGCATAACCCCTTTGCTTTTGAAATGCAGATTGCAGCATTTCACTAGCAAAGGTGTTGGCCCCGGTCATCTGCTGAATCACACTGTCTGCTCAGCTTGCTGGAGGCAGACTAATTGTGTTTTCAGGACACATGCTCAGGTAAGCTATCATTCAATGCAAAGCATCTACACCCACCACCAGGAGCACAGTAACAACTTCCTTTCATTTGGTAGGACCCCTGTGTCGGAAAAGGGAAGAAGTATCAGACAAAACAGAGGAGGAAGAAGAATCTCCATAACAATCCAGTGCCATGTGATCCCTGCTGAGATGCTCTTATAGAAGCTATATATGTAATACAAGTATATTACAAAATATATTGTTTTGAAGAGCTATGATATATAACAGGGGGGTAAAAAAGTAGTGGAAAACCCCTTTAAGCTGAGCTACCGGCAGCAATCATGTGGGCACTTCTCCTTAGCCCGCATGATCGCTGTGATGTACCAGTACATCATATGTCAACAAGTCAATGCTAAATATGATGTCATATGTCGGGAAGGGGTTAAAGAGACCATTACTTGAACTTTTTTTTCCCTAAATCTTGGTATATGTGTATATAGTTTACTATGGGAGTCTTATTATACTCACCAACCACCTTTATTCAGCACCATTCCGCTCCTCTTCTCAGTGTTGTCTCTGCTCTTCAGACTAACTAGCTCACTCTATGCTCTATGTGTGAGCCAGTAGTCTCTTTTACAATGCAATCCTGTGGAGGATCATTCTGACTTTTCTTAGACTTGCATTGAAAAAGCTACTTCATGGTCACACAGAGTACAGTGTGACTCAGAATGTAAAAAGAGAGATGACATCACTGAGAAAACCAGCGTAACGGCGCTGGATTCCTGAGAAAACAGGGTGGGCGAGTATATTAACACACTGACCCTGCAGTACATATACATAAACACAGGTGAAAAAAAGTTCATGAGAGGGATTCTTTAAAGTCGTTTCTGAACCCTGAACAAAAATATTTTTGACCAAAACATTCTAAAGGTGAAATTTTGCTCTGAACATTCAGATAACAGAAAGCCTTGGTAATGAAAGTGTTCACTTGCGCTCCCACAAAACCTTTTGGTAATGCAAAATGGATAATGATTACAAACCTAATCTGGATATTACTATTCATCATAGGTAATAAGAGTATATAAAATACCCAGAAAGTCTGTGCAATATTAACATAGAATAATCTAAACTTTATCTTCAAAGTACAGTTTGGATGTGCTAAAAAACACTGCTTAGAATAACTCAAAAACCTGAGCAATACTATTGAACGTTTCTTCTAATTATTTCAAGCATGTGGTACCCTGGAGCATGAACACAGTGTTGTCTTACTGATTTGTTATTCTCCTTGTACTAACTTAGCATGTGCTTAAATAAGTAGCTCATATAATAGAATCAAATTTGTATGTCTTGTGGTTTTTATTAACAGTTTGGCAGCAATGCCTCTCTTTTCCCACATGGCTTCTTCCTATACTGCTGTGTTTTCTAAAAACATGATGGAAATTCAGTTTAAATTGGACTTGAAACACTCATCCTACCTGTAATAATAATAACATTAATAAGATATGTGATTTTTTACAAATGATTTATGTATGTACAGTACTGTGCAAAAGCTTTAGAAGATCGTGGAAAAAAAGATGTTGCAAAGCAACAAATCTTTCAAAAATAGGAATTGCTATAGTTTGTCTATATTAGAGATGAACGAACCCCTGTAGGTTCGGATTCGGCGGTTTCAGCCGAAACAGCTATTAAATGTTCAAGATCGGGTACCCGAACCCGAATTGGGGGACCCGAACATCCATGGTTTCCCATGCTGTCATCTTCGTGACAGAGAGAGAAATAGCGCACTGATTGGTGGTAACATCATTACCGCCAGTCAGAGCACAGCAGGATCAAACTGTCAGATGTCAACGTGATCCTGCAGCTGTGACTGTGACCCGTGGTAAAAAGCTTACCACGGGTCACAGGCATCGGCTAATGAGACTTCTACTCCCATCAGCCGACGCCTGCTGTCACTGTAAACAGCGAGTGCAGGCACCACTGATGGGAGTATTCATCAGCCGATGCCTGTGCTCAAAGAAAAAAAAGTTAAAATTAATAAAATAAATATTCCAATTAAAATAAAAAACACCATATTTACTCACCTTAACACCTAATCCCCAATGCCCATGTCACCTGTAAAAAAGAAAAAATAATAAACCACCATAATGCTCACCTATCTGCCATAATTCAGGTATTCCATACTGTCCCATGCCAATCTTACTTGTAGAACAGTCAATTCAGCTACAGGCTACACACTGACAGGAGCGCGATCGCTCAAGCAGTGTATAGTGCTGAGCTGCCATGAGAAATGTCACAGGAGTTCATGAGCTGATGAGTTCTGATGATCTCACTGCACCACGGCTGTGGGAGAAAATTCTCATGCAGCTGTGGTGTTGTTAGTAGTGTTGAGCCACCCCCGTAGTGTTCGAGTTCGGTTCGGTTCGTCGAACACCCGTGTGTTCGCCGAACTGTTCGTCGAACTGTTCGTCGAACACCTTCGAACACCGTTAAAACCAATGGCAGGCAAACAAAAACACATAGAAACACATAGAAAACACCTTCAAAGGTGTCCAAAAGCTGACAAACTGCTCAGAAGACACAACTAACACATGGAAAAGTGACAAGTACATATAGTCATGCGAAAATAAAAGAGGTGGAGGAGTAAAAGGAGTGGGAGACACAGATATAGGCATGTCATGCTCTTCTAAAATCCAAAAAGTGAGAAGCCGACACGGCCAGTCCGCTCCTGCCCGTGCCACCTCCGTGTCGCCAGGTTTGTGCCAGAGCCGCGGTGAACCCTGATGGCCAGCCCCCCTCTCCCAATACTGGTGCCTGTCCGCTGGTGGGTCGAGCGAGCCCCCCTGTGGTGGAGGCAGCTCTAAGCTTTTTAATTTAAATTGTCTCTCTAATTTGAATGAATACACTTTAAATCCATTTACAAGGATCTATTGGAGGGCAAGTCTCATGCCAGCAGCCGCGTAATTCCAGCTCCAGTAGCGTCCACTAAAGCTGCTGCAGTTAAAAAGCTTTTATAAGGATCGAGCTCGGCTGTCCACCGCAAGGCATCCTACTGCCAGTCCCAGCCCCTATGCCTTGGGGTGCCTCCTGATGCTCTTCACTGAGTATCCCATGGTCCCGAAGCATTTCCTTTGAAAAAATTAAGTGTCTAAACTACAGGCAGTGTAGCTTGCTTAACAGCCGGGATAATCCGCTGACTAGCAGACACTGCTACTAGGCACAAAGTATTTCCTGGGCTAGATGCAGTTAAAAATTTGTAATTAGATACTCTCGTTGGATGCTGAGAAAGCATTCCATAGAGTCTCCTGGCACGCCATATATGATTCTCTTAAAAAGCTTGGGGTAGGGGTCTAGGGGACCCTTTTATAGCCAAAATCACGGCCCTGTATCGCAATACGTCACCTAGGCTGAAGATAAATGGAACTGTAGCACCCTGAGGGCTCGGTTGCTACAGACGTATTGCACCTCACCCAGAGTTGTGATATCTCACTCTCAGGTAAGGATGGAGTGTGGATCAGGACCCGACACCTGCATGCATTACACCACATTGCCGTGGGGCAGGGCGACCAATATGCCCCTGAGATGGGCACGACAGTCCCTGTCCCTGGCTGGAGTGGGGGGAGGGAACACTGAGGAAGGGGAACCCTGTAGTGCAGGAGCAGGGAGGAAGCAGTTCCTGGGTTCATTGAGAAGGGAGTATAAAAGGTGGGCACCATCTTAGTTCAGTGCAGAGAAGTCTGAGCAGAAGTGGCAGGGAGCAGGGGATCTGCATGAACTCTGCTCCGGAGGCGGGCCTAGTAACAGAGGCCCAGGCCTGGAAGAGGGAGAAGGAAGGAAGAGGAGCGGAGAAGGCTCCAGGAACTAGGAATGAAGGGATCCCAGGGGTGCGGACGGGCGAGTCGCCACCGCACGCCCGAATCCAACTGCGTGGAGGGGTCAGGCCAAAGGGGGAGACCGGTCCCCGAACTAGTGGAGGCAGGAAACGACCCTCAGCTAGAAACCGGAGGCTCTGACATTTTATGTGGTACAGCCCCTCGCTACACCCGCTAGGAAGGCACCACATAGGGTCAGGGAAACTGGCGCCAAGTTTACCAAGAGGAGGCCCGAGGCAGCCAGACAGAAGTGTTGGTAAGAAAGGCCAGACAAAGGACACACAAAGGGGGTCCTGTGAAGTGCTCCAAAGTTATCTGGGAGTTGTCTGAGCCCCTCACCTGGTGAGCACAGTACGACGTGGGCAGCCGTTACCTGCAGACGTGGTCTGGATAATAAGAACTGTGAGTAAAGGCCCTGGACTGCATCACTGACTCCGTGTCGTTACTGCTGCTGCCCTGCACCATCACCCCCATCCTCCGCATACACTGCCCTGAGGCTATACTCCTCCCGTGGGGAGTTATGCTACGCTCTGCTGCACCCACAACACCAGCCTCAGCGGTCTGCCCTGTAGCGGCGGTTCACTCTGACCGCAATCCACGGGTGGCGTAGTCGGACATTTAAACATCAAAACCACATAAATAGTTCCGCCACTGGTTTGACCGCCCTGAGCCACGGAACCGGGTCGCCGCCACGAAGACTACAACCACCAGCATCCACCAAAAAGGATCCGGCTCCGGGTGTCTCAAGGCCCAGGGGGTGCGTCAGAACATTTTCATCACCTTTCACAATCACCAATGGGACAAGGCAGGGATGTCCTCTGTCCCCTCTCTTATACATCCTAGTGACGGAGCACCTGCTCTCATCAATTCGCCATAACCCCAATATGGTGGATTGAGGTGGGAGGCACCGAGTACAAGTGCTCTCTATTTGCTGATGATGTCCTAGTATATATCACTCAATCACATATATCCATCCATGCTGTTATGGCTGAAATAGATCACTTTGTTACATGGTAAAATTTTAAAATCAATGCAGCGAAGTCTGAGGCCCTCGATGTCTCCCTCCCTAAATCCATATAGGATTCCATCCAGTCCAACTTTCCCTTTGCCTGGCCCTCACAGGGTATCAAATACTTAGGAATTCCTATTCATAGAGACCTCTCCCATCTATGTTATCTTAATTTTGGGCCCTTTATTGAACAATTCCATACAGACCACGGTTGGCAAGTTAGAACTGTAAGATTCACTACGTGAACCGCTGGTGTTTTGTGGAAAAGCACATGTACACCGCGTTCCAAATTATTATGCAAAAAGTGTTTAGGAGTGATAAGGGAAGAATTTGCTTGTTTGTCAGTTAAACTCATTGATGGTGATGTGTGTCAGGGCTCTTTATATCACTGTAAGCAATTGCAGACACCTGTGCTAATTAGTTTGGCAGGTGTGTCCAATGAAAGGCAACACTACTTAAGAAGGCTCTCTCACATTATTAAGCAGCCTACATTTTCTGCCAAAATGGGAAAGAAAAAGGATGTGTCGGCTGCTGAGAAGCAACAAATTGTGGAGTGTTTAGGTCAAGGCATGACTACAATCAACATTGTGCGATGATCAGGATGAAGTGTCTTGGCAATCAAGAAGTATGTAGCTGATTCACAGTACACACGTGTGCGTGCTGATAAGGGCAAATTGAGGACTCTTTCCTACAGGCAATTACGTCAGGTTGAAAGAGCAGCGGCAAAAAAGCCTTGTCATAGCAGCAGACAAGTTTTTGAAGCTGCTTGTGCCTCCAACGTCCCCCGAACAACAAGATGCAGGGTCCTTCAGAGGTTTGCAGCTGTGCATACGCCATCCTGTCGACCTCCTCTATCCACTTCACACAAGCAGAAACGGCTCCAGTGGGCCAAACATTACATGAAGACTGATTTCAAAACTGTTTTGTTCACGGATGAGTGCCGTGCAGCGCTCGATGGTCCAGATGGATGGAGTGGAGGATGGCTGGTTGATGGACACCCCACGCAAACACGGCTACAGCGCCAACAAGGAGGAGGTGGAGTAATGTTTTGGGCTGGAATCATGGGGAGAGAGATTGTCGGCCCCTTTAGGATCCCTGAAGGCGCTAAAGATGAACTCCATAATGTATGTGGATTTTCTCAAACAGCACTTCCTGCCATGGTTCAAGAAGAAGAACCGTGTATTTCACAGCAAGATCATTTTTCTGCATGATAATGCACCATCTCATGCTGCACATAAAACATCTGCATCTCTGGCTGATATGGGCATAAAAGGGGACAAACTTATGGTGTGACCCCAATGCTCCCCTGAACTCTACCCCATTCAGAACCTTTGGAGCATCATTAAAAGGAGTGTCTATGATGGCGGGAGGCAGTTCACATCTAAGCAACAGCTCTGGGAGGGTATTCTGTCCTCATGCAAAACAATTGAAGCAGAAACCATCCAAAACCTGACAAAATCAATGGACGAGAGAGTTCAGAAGCTCCTTTCGAACAAGGGGTCCTATGTGAAAATGTAACATCACCTAGAATAAAGTTTTGAGTTGAAAACTGTTTGATTTCAGTTTCTAACAACCTGCTAATGCTTATAATTTCAAAAATGACCATTCTTTATTAAAATGAAAAGGTTGATCGAAAAGTTTGGGGGATCTAAGAGTGTGGCAACCCAGTAGTCATGATTACTTCGAATTCTGACAATATGAGGGTCATGCTGCAGGTAGTGCAGCAAGAAGGCACTTATGTGTCTTGCGCATCTCGGAGCCCCAAAATTATTTTCCGGGCTAGATGCAGCTAAAAATTATTTTTAATTTTAAATCTGGTGGAGCTTATTATAGATGGCCTAATAGGATCAGTGCTGCACACTGCTACAAAGCCCAAATTATTTTCCAGTCAAGATACAGATAAACATGATTAGTAATTTGAAAGCTTAAAACGTTTGGTAGGGTGATTTTAACCAATCATCAAGCTTTTACTCTCCCCAGGATGACACAGGGGTAGAAAAGTCGTTTCGGATCCATGATTTGTTCATCTTTATGAACGTGAGTCTGTCTACATTATCAGTGGAGAGCCGCGTGCGCTTATCTGTCAGCACACCACCAGCAGCGCTGAACACACATTCAGACAGAACGCTGGCTGCGGGGCATGACAAGATCTCCAAGGCGTAAGTGGCTAGCTCCGGCCATTTATCCAGATTGGAATCCCAAAAAGAGCAAGGGTCCAGTGACACAGTCGTGGCTTCAATGTTTACTTGGAGATACTCCTGTACCATCGTCTCTAGGCGTTGACTATGTGTCAGCCTTCTTGTCTCCTGTGGCCTTGCAAAGGATGGGCTAAAAATGTGGTGAAATGATTCCGCAAAATTGATGTTACCAGCAGATACTGTGCTTCTGTTACGGTTTGAGTGCTGAACACTTGACGGTCCCACGGTTGGCAAGTTGGAACTGTGAGATTCACTACGTGCACCACTGGTATTTTGTGGAAAAGCACATGTAAGATTCTGCAACAGTCTCTGCTGATACTCCTGCATGCGTGCATCCCTTTCTATGGCAGGAATAATTTCTGCAAATTTACTTTTGTACCGGGGATCTAACAGTGTGGCAACCCAGTAGTCAGGATTATTTCTAATTCTCACAATTCGAGGGTCATGTTGCAGGTAGTGCAGCAAGAAGGCACTCATGTGTGTTGCGCATCCAGGAGCACCAAGTCCCTGTTGTGTTGGTGGCGAGGTAACAATCATGCTTCCTTCCTCTGTCCTCTCCCCCCAACCTCGCACAACAGAAATGTGATCAAGGTCTCCCTCATCTGATGAGTCTTCCATCAGTTCGTCCTCCACTTCTTCCTGGGCTCCTGCACCTTCCTCACTAGTTTGGCTGCTACCATGCGCCCTGGTAAAACCATCTCCCCCACCCTCACATGCCTGCCGCCTTGGTGCTGCCGACCTTCTGGACCTTGCAGATGTTAGCCCTTCCGCATACAACTCCTCCTCCTCTACTTCCTCCACCTCCTCTTGTGCCACCACCTGACTCCGAATTCTGTTTAACATGTGCTCCAGCATGTATATCACCGGAATAGTCATGCTGATAATGGCATCGTCAGCACTAAACATCTTCGTCGCCATTTCAAAACTGTGCAGAAGGGTGCATAGGTCCCTGATCTGAGACCACTCCTCCAGCGTGATTTGCCCCACCTCTGAATCTCGTTGGCCCAGGCTATATGTCAGAACGTATTGCACCAGGGCTTGTCGGTGCTGCCACAGTCGCTGCAACATGTGCAGAGTTGAATTCCACCGGGTAGGCACATCGCATTTTAGCCGGTGAAGTGGCAGGCCCAACGACTTCTGTAGAGATGTAAGTCGCTGAGCTGCGGGATGCGAACGGCGGAAGTGAGCACACAGCGACCGTGCCCTCTGCAGAAGGCCATCTAGTCTGGGATAGTGGGCTAAAAATTGCTGGACAACCAGGTTCAACACGTGAGCCATACAAGGCACGTGTGTGACATTGCCCCGGCGAAGGGCCGCACCCAGGTTTGCAGCATTGTCGCACACGGCCTTCCCTGGTTTCAGGTCCAGTGGAGACAACCATTCATGAAATTGGTTCTCCAGAGCTGACCACAACTCCTCAGCTGTGTGACTCACATTTCCCAGACATTTCAATGTAAAAACCGCCTGATGACGTTGAGCCCTACTGCCAGCATAGTAAGGAGGTGTGCAGGATCCCTTCTGCACAGTTAGAAAGCTTGTGGCATGACCAGACAGGCTTTGGGTGCAGGTGGAAGACCGAGAGGAGGTTGAGGAGGCAGAAGCAGTGGAGGAACTTTGACATAAAGAGGATTGACGCACAACTCGTGGGGACGGCAAGACTTGGACAGCAGCCCCTTGTCCTGCTGTCACCATAGTTACCCAGTGCCCAGTCTGCGACATGTAACGCCCCTGTCCATGCCTACTCGTCCAAGTGTCTGTGGTGAAATGCACCCTGTCACACACAGAGTTTCTCAAAGAAGCGGTGATGTTGTGTGCGACATGCTGGTGGAGCGCAGGCACACCTTTCTTTGAGAAGTAGTGCCGACTGGGCATCTGGTACTGGGGCACTGTGACGGACATAAGGTCTCGAAAATCCTCTGTGTCCACCAGGCGGAAAGGCAGCATTTCTGTAGCCAAGAGCTTGCAGATGGTGAAATTCAACCTCTTAGCTTTCTCATGGCTAGGAGGAAATGGTCTTTTACTTGTCCACATCTGAGGGACCGAGGGCTGGCTATTGTGCTTAGACGGGGTTGATAAGGGTGTCCCCGGCAAACTGCCGGTCTGTGAGGAAGATGCAGGCGGACATGTTAGGTTGCCTTGATCCAAAGGTGGTGCTATCGATGTCGGACAGCGCTCAACACCAGCTGGTGTTACCACCTCCAAAGAAAATGATGACCTGCCAATCACGCTGGCTGTTGCGGGTAAAGAGGTGGCAGGTCTGCGCCCCAAAACAGGTGTGACTGCTGTCCCCCCAGTCACAGAGGATGAAGAGGCCGCGGATGCACAAGATATGGCAGACGGTGGTGGGCCCGGCCGGCTAGGCCGCATTGTAGCACACTGAGCTTCCCACTGCAACTTATGCTTCATGTCCATGTGCCGGTTCATGCATGAAGTACTCAAACTATGTATTTTTTGGCCTCTACTTAGCTTTTGCTGACAAATGTTACAGATAACACGAGTTGGGTCATCTTTATCGATCTGAAAAAATGCCCAGGCTATGCAAGGCTTAGCACCCATGCGACCTGAAGAGCCACCACGACTTGTGGTGAGAGGCAGAGTTGTGTTTGAGGATGCAGTTGTTGACGTGCTTCCAGTACTACATCTCTGTCCAGGAAGGCGCAACCTGACCTCGTCGTCACTAGCATCTTCCTCCACCTCCTCTGCTGACCTCATCTCTTGGCTGACTGTGGGTTGACAGTAAGTGGGATCTCCGACCTCATCATCATCACCCTGTGCGTTATCACACCCGTCGTCCTCAGAGCCATCCTGTTCCTGCCCTGACAAAAAACTAAATTTGTCCCTCCAATCAGGTATTTGAGTCTTATCATCGTCTTCCTCATTGTCTCCACCAACAGGAGTTACAGTTTGGGAATGAGGGTCTAAATTATGGTCAGAACCTTCTGCGTCTGGTCCTGGATCCGACTCATAAAGATTCTGGGCATCAGTGCAGATCATTTCCTCGTCTGGATTCACAGAAGCGCTGGAGTCGACCTCTGATTCCCAGGCTATAGTATGAGTAAACAGCTCTGCAGACTCAACCATCTGTTCTACCTCATACTCAGACGGGCAGCTGGAGATTTGGGAGCTGTGAGGAAGCAAGTGCGATTTGGGTGACACCTTTGAGGACTGGAGTATTTGTGATGTTGAAGTTGATGTGGAGGAGAGCCCACTTAAAGGAGCACTTGATATCCGTTGAAGCACCTGCTGTTTTTGTGCCTCATCTGGAATTTGTAGCGATTGGCGTGGCCGTAAGAAAGGGATCTTATCACATTGTCCGCTAAAAGAAGTAGACATTTTAGTTTGGCTGGAAGATGGTCTTTCTTCTGCAGATGTTACTGTTGCTTTAACACCTACCCCACGGACACAACCTTTTTTCCCCTTCCCAACACGACTATTCCCCTTTCCACCAGCAGCAGGCCTTTTTCCACTCATTTTGGTGCTTAACTAATTCACAACTCTGGAGTTGTTTGCACAAAAAAACAATGGATGGTAACCGAGCAGAGCTGAGTGGCCAAACTGTGGTATTAGGCCAAAACTATTGGCTGGGTTAGATGCAGAAAAAAATTATTTTGAATTTGCAACCTGATGGAGGTCAGTATAGATGGACTAATAGAGAAAGTCCGACATACTACTAGAAGGCCAAATATTTTTTCAGAGGTAGATGCAGAAAAAAATATATTCAGTTTGCAACCTGATGGAGGTCAGTATAGATGGATTACTAGAACAAGACCCACACACAGCTAGAAGCCCAATATTTTTTCAGAGGTAGATGCAGAAAAAACTATATTCAGTTTGCAACCTGATGAAGGTCAGTATAGATGGACTAATAGAACAAGTCCCACACACTGCTAGAAGCCCAAATATTTTTTTCAGAGGTACTGTAGATGCAGATAAAAATTAGTTTTAATTTGCAACTTGATGGAGGTCAGTATAGATGGACTAATAGAGAAAGTCCGACACACTACTAGAAGGCCTAATATTTTTTCAGAGGTAGATGCAGAAAAAAATATATTCAGTTTGCAACCTGATGGAGGTCAGTATAGATGGATTAATAGAACAAGACCCACACACAGCTAGAAGCCCAATATTTTTTAAGAGGTAGATGCAGAAAAAAATATATTCAGTTTGCAACCTGATGGAGGTCAGTATAGATGGACTAATAGAACAAGTCCCACACACTGCTAGAAGCCCAAATATTTTTTCAGAGGTACTGTAGATGAGGATAAAAATTAGTTTTAATTTGCAACCTGATGGAGGTCAGTATAGATGGACTAATAGAGAAAGTCCGACACACTACTAGAAGGCCAAATATTTTTTCAGAGGTAGATGCAGAAAAAAATATATTCAGTTTGCAACCTGATGGAGGTCAGTATAGATGGACTAATACAACAAGTCCCACACACTGCTAGAAGCCCAAATATTTTTTCAGAGGTACTGTAGATGCAGATAAAAATTAGTTTTAATTTGCAACCTGATGGAGGTCAGTATAGATGGACTAATAGAGAAAGTCCGACACACTACTAGAAGGCCAAATATTTTTTCAGAGGTAGATGCAGAAAAAAATATATTCAGTTTGCATCCTGATGGAGGTCAGTATAGATGGATTAATAGAACAAGACCAACACACAGCTAGAAGCCCAATATTTTTTCAGAGGTAGATGCAGAAAAAAATATATTCAGTTTGCAACCTGATGGAGGTCAGTATAGATGGACTAATAGAACAAGTCCCACACACTGCTAGAAGCCCAAATATTTTTTCAGAGGTACTGTAGATGCAGATAAAAATTAGTTTTAATTTGCAACCTGATGGAGGTCAGTATAGATGGACTAATAGAATGATGCTATGCCCAAAAGATTTTACTTCACTAGGTGCCGTAAAAAAATTGGTATTCTATACACAGGTGGTATATCTTGCAACACAGATAGGCTACTCCACTGACTAACACACTCTGCAATAGGCCAAAAAGGATTAGCTTTGCTAGATTCAGCCAAATGCTGTGAAAATAACTTGCACAGCACTGGCACAGACCTGCCTGGCAAAAACTGATAGGAACTCATGTAACCTAGTTCTGAAAAGGACTGCAATTACAATTAGTCTTTACTCCCACAACCGATCTATTTAAGAGCACAGACCTCCCTGATAAAAGTCGTAGGAAATGCTGTAACCTAGTCCTTAAAAGGACTGCAATCACAACTATTCCCTACTCCCAAGCTATCTGTATATTTGTGCGAAAATTGGCTTGAAATTAACAAGGTATAGCGCACACAGCAACAGCGGTGCCGTCTAACACGCAGCTGCAGCAGTGAGAAAATGGTGGCGACGGGGAAAATGGCTTGGTCTTATAGGGCAAGGACATGTGACATACACTGCCAATGACACATGCCCTTGCTTGTGTGAAAAAAAGCACTTCGCTCCGTGTGTGCGCTGCTGATAGGCTGACAGATTGCACCTCCCCACTGTAAATGCGGGAAAGAGAAAAAAAAATGGAGATCTTCATTGTTCCTGCAGAGATCCATCCCCTGCCCCTCCCCCCACCCCGCTGTACACTCAAACTGCGTATTAACATTAATTTTCATCATTACTGAGAAAAAATCCAGTTATGATTTTGGTGCACGAACAGTTATCGAACATAACCTTGAACAGCCGAATTTTTCTCAAATTGTTCGTGTTCGCCGAACGGCTCGAACACCGCCCAAAACAGCTCGAATTTGAGATTGGCGAACAGTTCGAGTAGAACAACGCTCATCTCTAGTTGTTAGTGAGATCACCAGCTGAGCTTTCACCAGCTGAGATCATCAGATGATGAACTCCTGTGACCTCTCTCATGGCAGCTCTGCGCTACACACTGTCTGTGTCAGTGTGTATCTGGTTGTCCTGTAGAGCAGTCACATCTGCTAATGTGACTGTTCTACAAGTGAGATCTGCGTGAGACAATATGGATTATTTCATCATGACGGACAGGTGAGGGTTGTTGTTGCTTTTTTTTTTTTTTTACAGATGACAATGGCTTCAAATGAATTAGGCATTAGGTGAGTATAACTGTGTTTTTTTATTTTAAATAAATATGTAAAAAATGGTGTGGATTTTTCTTTAAAATAAAGAATTTTATTCTTGCTGTGTCTTTATTTAAAAACTTTTACTATGGGGTTAGTAATAAAGGCGTCTTATAGATGCCCTCCATTAATAAACTGGGCTTCATGTCTGCTGCCAATACAAGGCTGACATGAACCCAAACCCTATTACCCCACTTGTCACCGCAACAGGTCAAGTGGGAAGAGAGGAGGCTAGGTGCTAGATTTGGTGCATATTATTGATGCGCCATTTCTGGGGAGCCTGAGGACTGATGTTATTAGCCTCGGAGGCAGATAGTATCCATGGCCCCTTCCTTGGCTATTATTATCAGGCCACAGCTGTCTGTTTAGCCTTTGCTGGTTAGAATTTATTGGTGCACCCAATGTCAATTTTTTTTCTAGGCTCCCCCTGTAAACTAGCCAGTAAACGCTAATCAAACAGCTGTGAGCTGATATTTATAGCAAGGGAACATTTTGGGTTAATGCCCCTTTTCCTGCCTTGCAATATGAGCCCTCAGTGGGTGGCTTTCCCTCTGCTGGTTATGAATAATCGGCTGGAGCCCACACTGTTTTTTTATCTAATTCTTTATTTTACACCTAATGTACACTGTAGGTGCTGACTACAACTCTAATCGTTGTCACCTGGTCGCGCTGATCTCATGGAGACCAGGTGACACTCATGTGAGCTGCACTCAGTACCCGGCACATGAAATTCTGGCATTCAACAGTCCGGCATTAGAGCTACCGTGAAATCCGGTGGCTTGAACTCAGGTAACCTTTCAGATTAATGAACAGAGCAAAAAGAGATTTGTATATAACCTAATCTGAATAATAATCCAAGGTATAGCAAAAATTGGGCTACAATTTAAAAATTTACTTTTAATTTAATAAGATTAAAATGATAAAGTGCAAAACGTGCAACATATAGTGCCAAGCATAGACAGACAGGCAGACAGGTAGTGAGATACACTGGGGAAAAAAATATTTAGTCAGCCACCAATTGTTCAAGTTCTCCCACTTAAAAAGATGAGAGAGGACTGTAATTGACATCATAGATTGACCTCAAATATGAGATACAAAATGAGAAAACAAATCCTGAAAATCATATTGTCTGATTTGGAAAGAATTTTTTTTCAAATTTTGGTGGAAAATAAGTATTTGGTCAATTACAAAAGTTCATCACAATACTTTGCTATATATCCTTGGTTGGCAATGACAGAGGTCAAACACTTTCTGTAAGTTTTCACAAGGTTGGCACACACTGTTGCTGGTATGTTGGCCCATTCCTCCATGCAGATCTCCTCTAGAGCTGTGATGTTTTGGGGCTGTCGCTTGGCAACACGGACTTTCAACTCCCTCCAAAGGTTTTTTATACGGTTTAGATCTGGAGACTGGCTACGCCACTCCAGGACCTTGAAATGCTTCTTACCAAGAAACTCCTTCGTTGCCCTGGTGGTGTGCTTGGGATCATTGAAATGCTGAAAGACCCAGCCACATTTCATCTTCAATACCCTTGCTGATGGAAGGAGGTTTGAACACAAAATCTCACAATACATGGCCCCATTCATTATTTTATGTACACGGATCAGCCGTTCTGGTCCCTTGGCAGAGAAACAGCCCCACAGCATGATGTTGCCACCCCCATTTTCACAGTAGGTATGGTGTTCTTTGGATGCAGCTCAGCATTCTTTCTCCTGCAAACACGCCGAGTTGTGTTTCTACCGAACAGTTCTACTTTGGTTTCATCTGACCGTGTGACATTCTCTCAATACTCTTCAGGATCATCCAAATGCTCTCTAGCAAACTTCAGACGGGCCCGGACATGTAATGGCTTAAGCAGAGGGACAAGTCTGGCACTGCAGGATCTGAGTCACTGATGGCCTAGTGTGTTACTGATGATAGCCTGTGTACCGTTGGTCCCAGCTCTCTGCAGGTCATGCATGTCATTCACTAGGTTCCCCCGTGTGGTTCTGGGATTTTTGCTCACCGTTCTTGAGATCATTTTGACCCCACAGGGTGAGATTTTGTGTGGAGCCCCAGATCAAGGGAGATTATCAATGGTCTTGTATGTCTTCAATTTTCTAATTATTGCTCCCACAGTTGATTTCTTCACACCAAGATGTTTGCCTATTGCAGACTCAGTCTTCCAAGTCTGGTGCAGAGCTACAATTTTTTTTCTGGTGTCCTTCGACAGCTCTTAGGTCTTCACTAGTGTTGAGCGAGCATGCTAGACACTGCTCGGTACTCGCCCGAGCATCTCACTACTCGGGATGTTCGGCGCGCACCGAGCATTTCCAGTTTACTCGGGCGGGAGCTCGGGTCTCCGCCCTGCATGGTTGGCGCTCTTTACAGAGCTAATGAACATGCAGGGATTGCCAGCCAGTCACTGTAATGCCGCACCCATGTTGTTTGTGGGCATTACAGTGATTGGCTGGCCGCACAGCGTCACCTCGAGTATTTAAAACCGTTCGCCGCCATCTTGGACACAGTCTCTCCGGATCAGACAGTGTAGGGAGAGTGCTGCTGAGCTAGGGAGAGATTTATACTGCTAAATAGGTAATGTAGGGTCTTTAAAGCCAGCAAAATCAAACAAACAGTCTTTCTGAGGACTAATATCCATCCCAGATATCAGGCAGGCAGGCAGGCTGTATAGGAGATGCAGTGGTTATGCCAACAAACACTGCATTACAGTCCTGTGTGCTGCTGCTGCTTAAATTGCTAGACTTAGCCCTAGGTCTCAGGGGCCAGGAAAAATCCTTTTTTTTTCATCTAAATCCTCTTTTTTTTTTCCTCAGTCAGACTGTACAACCTTATTAACCTTTTGGTATTTCCCCCCCCCCAAAAAAAAATTGAGTGTGTCTGTGAGTGTTCAGACACAAATATATCTGTTTAAAAGAGTCTGGTTTCGGCCAGATAACTAGAGCTGTGGTTTTGCAGTTCCAGGGTTCAAATCTCTGTATTGTTCACTTTGCCTTTTTTCCATAAAAAAAAACAGTTTGAGTATCTCTCTGACTGTTCAGACACAAATATATCTGTTTAAAAGATTCTGGTGTAGGCCAGAGAACTAGAACTGTTTTTTTCCTCTTCCACGGTTCAAATCTGGGTGTAATCCACCTTCTTGCCTTTTTTACATAAAAAAAAAAACAGTTTGAATGTCTCGCTGACAGTTCAGACACAAATATATCTGTTTAATAGTTTCTGGTGTAGGCCAGAGAAATAGAACTGTAGTTTTCCTCTTCCACGGTTCTAATCTCCTTTTTATTACCCTTTTGCCATTGATAGTGCGAGTGTAAACTATTTTACTTCATTTACAATGGGCAAGACACGT
Organism: Phyllobates terribilis; assembly: GCF_046119375.1. NCBI lineage: Eukaryota > Metazoa > Chordata > Amphibia > Anura > Dendrobatidae > Phyllobates > Phyllobates terribilis. Next base: position 846,847,165 of record NW_027362761.1, read on the forward strand.
GGCAAGGGACGTCATCTGGACGTTCTGGTGATGGTGCGTGCAGAGGATGGGGCCGTGGCCAAGGTGAAAATGTGCCACAACCAACAGCCACATCTTCTCGCTTCCAGTTCTTGACCGAATTACTAGGGAAGCACACAACAACACCACTATTGCGAACTGATCAGTGTGAACAGGTTATTAATTGGATAGCAGATAATACTTCCAGTCACCTGGGCACCAGCACCTCCAGTCTGTCTTCCACACGGTCAAATCTTAGTAGCCGTGAGTCTCGACCGCATACTCCTCCTCACCCCGATGCTCCTTCCTCCAACCATGCCGAGTGTCGTCAGACAGCAACTGATCCCACAGTTGGACACTCTGAAGTGATGTTCACTGGTCCATTTCCATATTTGTGCCCCTCGCCTGCTCCGCTTGAAGTGGTGGAAGAGGAGATCCCATGTAGCAATGCCCAAATATTTGAACAGCCACGGCCACAGGAAGGCTAGCAATTTGTCACAAGAGGTGGACGATGATGAGACACAATTGCCACGAAGTGAGGAGGAGGACCGTGGTGCGGAAGTGGAAGAGGAGGAGGTGGTGAATGATCTATTAACTGACCCAACGTGGCAGGAGGACACACAGAGCAAGGCCAGCAGCACACAGAGGGAGGGAGGCAGAGTACCCAAACAGGCAGGAAGAAGCAGTGTGGTGGCGGCAGACAGAAGGCGGGCAACCGTTCCCCGTAACACCAACACGAGGGACGCTGCCAGGACAACAGATAGGTCTTCCAGAGTCTCAAATTTTTTTAAAGAGTCTGCTGATAACCCCAAAAAGTCCATTTGTACCACCTGCCAGGCCAGCATCAGCAGGGGTGACAAAACTACCAGCCTGACCACCACCAGCATGATCAGGCACATGTCAGCAAAGCACCCGACTTTGTGGGGCGAACCCCAGGGTCAACGACCAGTGTCAGCGGGTGTCACCACTGCTTCTTACGCTGTTGTGCGTGTAAGAGAATCCCCTGTTGTACGTGCAAGGCAATCCCTGTCCATACTGCATGCAAAGATGCCCCCTCCTCTCAGTCTTCACTTGTTATGGCAGTTTCTCAAGAAACAGCATCAACGTCCACGTCCACGTCCCACCGCAGCGTTCAATTGTCCATATCCCAGAGCTTTGAACAAAAGCGCAAATTTGCAGCCAACGCCCCACAGGCCACAGTCCTAAGTTCGCACATTTCACGACTGCTTGCGTTGGAAATGCTGCCTTTAGGCTTGTGGAGACAGAATCCCTCCGCAACCTTATGGCGGTAGCCGTCCCTCGGTACTCGGTCCCCAGCCAACACTATTTTGCCCGGTGCGCCATTCCCACACTACACAAGCACGTGTCCCAAAACATCTGCCGTGCCCTCAACAACGCAGTTACTGGGAGAGACCACCTGACAATGGAAACGTGGACAAGTGATTGTAGCCAGGGACGGTACATCTCCCTGACGGCACACTGGGTAAGCATAGTGGAAGCCGGTACCCAGTCAGACATTGGCACGGAACACATCCTCCCCACACCGAGGATTGCGGGCCCTATGTCAATCAGAGTTGCCCCAACAGTGTACAGCTCCTGTGCATCCTCCTCCTCCTCCTCCTCCTCATGTTCAGCCTCCATCTCAGATATCACCACATCAGTTACAAGCTGGAAGCACTTCAGTACTGCCTCAGCCAAGCGGCAACAGGCAGTTCTGAAACTCATAAGCTTACGTGATAAAACTCACACTGCTTGTGAGTTGTGGACAGCTGTGAAAGAGCAGGCAGATCTGTGGCTGATACCGCTGAACCTACATCCAGGCATGGTCGTGTGTGACAATGGTCGTAACCTGGTGGCGGCTCTGAGGCGAGGCGAGATCACACACGTACCATGCCTGGCTCATGTGCTTAACCTCGTGGTTCAGCAGTTTCTTATATCGTACGCCGAGTTGCCAGATCTGCTGGTCAAAGTACGCTGCCTGTCAGCTCATTTTCGCAAGTCGGCTACAGCTTTTGCCGCCCTTGCTGTGTTGCAGCAGCATTTACAGCTTCCGGCACACCGACTGGTGTGTGATGTCCCCACACGTTGGAACTCTACCCTCCACATGTTGCAAAGGATTTGTGAGTAGTAGAGAACAGTTGTGGAGTACCAGCTGCAACAAGGCCGTCGATATTCAGGTCAGACTCCACAAATAAGACCTCAGGAGTGGACCTGGATGTCTGACATATGTACCATCCTGACAAACTTTGAGGAGTCCACCAAGATGGTGAGTGGCGATGACGCCATCATTAGCGTCAGCATTCCACTTGTCTGTCTTTTGCAACGCTCTCTGCAGAGAATTAAAGAGGAGGCATTGCAGCCAGAGTATGATGAGATGGATCAAGAAGCCGTAGCGGGCGATTACACACTGCCCAGCCTCATCTCATCCCAGCGTGCATTGGGTGACAATGAGGGAGAGGAGGAACAACAGGAGCTGGTATCATGCGCTGTAGACGGTAGTACCTGTACAACTGTCATACCGTCGGTTCAGCGTGGGTGTCCTGAGGACAGGGGGGAGGAGGAGGAGGAGGAGAGCATGGTCAGTAGAGATGAGCGTTGTTCGACTCGAACTGTTCGCCAATCTCAAATTCGAGCTGTTTTGGGCGGTGTTCGAGCCGTTCGGCGAACACGAACGATTTGAGAAAAATTCAGCTGTTCGAGGTTATGTTCGATAACTGTTCGTGCACCAAAATCATAACTGGATTTTTTCTCAGTAATGATGAAAATTAATGTTAATACGCAGTTTGAGTGTACAGTGTGGTGGGGGGAGGGGCAGGGGATGGATCTCTGCAGGAATAATATAGATCTCCATTTTTTATCTCTTTCCCGCATTTACAGTGGGGAGGTGCAATCTGTCAGCCTATCAGCAGCGCACACACGGAGCGAAGTGCTTTTTTTCACACAAGCAAGGGCATGTGTCATTGGCAGTGTATGTCACATGTCCTTGCCCTATAAGACCAAGCCATTTTCCCCGTCGCCACCATTTTCTCACTGCTGCAGCTGCGTGTTAGACGGCACCGCTGTTGCTGTGTGCGCTATACCTTGTTAATTTCAAGCCAATTTTCGCACAAATCTACAGATAGCTTGGGAGTAGGGAATAGTTGTGATTGCAGTCCTTTTAAGGACCAGGTTACAGCATTTCCTACGACTTTTATCAGGCAGGTCTGTGCTCTTAAATAGATAGATTGTGGGAGTAAAGACTAATTGTAATTGCAGTCCTTTTCAGGACTAGGTTACATCAGTTCCTATCAGTTTTTGCCAGGCAGGTCTGTGCCAGTGCTGTGCAAGTTTTTTTCACAGCATTTGGCTGAATCTAGCAAAGCTAATCCTTTTTGGCCTATTGCAGAGTGTGTTAGTCAGTGGAGTAGCCTATCTGTGTTGCAAGATATACCACCTGTGTATAGAATACCAATTTTTTTACTGCACCTAGTGAAGTAAAATCTTTTGGGCATAGCATCATTCTATTAGTCCATCTATACTGACCTCCATCAGGTTGCAAATTGAATATAATTTTTTACTGCATCTAGCTCTGAAAAAATATTTGGGCTTCTAGCAGTGTGTGGGACTTGTTCTATTAGTCCATCTATACTGACCTCCATCAGGTTGCAAACTGAATAGAATTTTTTTCTGCATCCAGCTCTGAAAAAATATTTGGCCTTCTAGCAGTGTGTGGGACTTGTTCTATTAGTCCATCTATACTGACCTCCATCACGCTGCAAATTCAAAATAATTTTTTGTCTGCATCTAGCTCTGAAAAAATATTTGGCCTTCTAGCAGTGTGTGGGACTTTCTCTCTTAGTCCATCTATACTGACCTCCATCAGGTTGCAAATTAAAAATAATTTTTATCTGCATCTACCTCTGAAAAAATATTTGGGCTTCTAGCTGTGTGTGGGACTTGTTCTTTTAGTCCATCTATACTGACCTCCATCAGGTTGCAAATTAAAAATAATTTTTTGTCTGCATCTAGCTCTGAAAAAATATTTGGCCTTCTAGCAGTGTGTAGGACTTTCTCTATTAGTCCATCTATACTGACCTCCATCAGGTTGCAAATTCAAAATAATTTTTTGTCTGCATCTAGCTCTGAAAAAATATTTGGCCTTCTAGCAGTGTGTGGGACTTTCTCTATTAGTCCATCTATACTGACCTCCATCAGCCTGTAAATTAAAAATAATTTTTATCTGCATCTACCTCTGAAAAAATATTTGGCCTTCTAGCTGTGTGTGGGACTTGTTCTATTAGTCCATCTATACTGACCTCCATCAGGTTGCAAACTGAATATAATTTTTTTCTGCATCTAGCTCTGAAAAAATATTTGGCCTTCTAGCAGAGTGTGGGACTTTCTCTATTAGTCCATCTATACTGACCTCCATCAGGTTGCAAATTAAAAATAATTTATATCTGCATCTAGCTATGAAAAAATATTTGGCCTTCTAGAAGTGTGTGGGACTTTCTCTATTAGTCCATCTATACTGACCTCCATCAGGTTGCAAATTAAAAATAATTTTTTGTCTGCATCTAGCTCTGAAATAATATTTGGCCTTCTAGCAGTGTGTGGGACTTTCTCTATTAGTCCATCTATACTGACCTCCATCAGGTTGCAAATTAAAACTAATTTTTATCTGCATCTATCTCTGAAAAAATATTTGGCCTTTTAGCAGTGTGTGGGACTTTCTCTATTAGTCCATCTATACTGACCTCCATCAGGTTGCAAATTAAAAATAATTTTTTGTCTGCATCTAGCTCTGAAAAAATATTTGGCCTTCTAGCAGTATGTGGGACTTTCTCTATTAGTCCATCTATACTGACCTCCATCAGGTTGCAAATTCAAAATAATTTTTTGTCTGCATCTAGCTCTGAAAAAATATTTGGCCTTCTAGCAGTGTGTGGGACTTTCTCTATTAGTCCATCTATACTGACCTCCATCAGGCTGCAAATTAAAAATAATTTTTATCTGCATCTACCTCTGAAAAAATATTTGGCCTTCTAGCTGTGTGTGGGACTTGTTCTATTAGTCCCTCTATACTGACCTCCATCAGGTTGCAAACTGAATATAATTTTTTTCTGCATCTAGCTCTGAAAAAATATTTGGCCTTCTAGCAGAGTGTGGGACTTTCTCTATTAGTCCATCTATACTGACCTCCATCAGGTTGCAAAATTAAAAATAATTTATATCTGCATCTAGCTATGAAAAAATATTTGGCCTTCTAGAAGTCTGTGGGACTTTCTCTATTAGTCCATCTATACTGACCTCCATCAGGTTGCAAATTAAAAATAATTTTTTGTCTGCATCTAGCTCTGAAAAAATATTTGGCCTTCTAGCAGTGTGTGGGACTTTCTCTATTAGTCCATCTATACTGACCTCCATCAGGCTGCAAATTAAAAATAATTTTTATCTGCATCTACCTCTGAAAAAATATTTGGCCTTCTAGCTGTGTGTGGGACTTGTTCTATTAGTCTATCTATACTGACCTCCATCAGGTTGCAAACTGAATATAATTTTTTTCTGCATCTAGCTCTGAAAAAATATTTGGCCTTCTAGCAGAGTGTGGGACTTTCTCTATTAGTCCATCTATACTGACCTCCATCAGGTTGCAAATTAAAAATAATTTATATCTGCATCTAGCTATGAAAAAATATTTGGCCTTCTAGAAGTGTGTGGGACTTTCTGTATTAGTCCATCTATACTGACCTCCATCAGGTTGCAAATTAAAAATAATTTTTTGTCTGTATCTAGCTCTGAAAAAATATTTGGCCTTCTACTAGTGTGTGGGACTTTCTCTATTAGTCCATCTATACTGACCTCCATCAGGTTGCAAATTAAAAATAATTTTTATCTGCATCTAGCTCTGAAAAAATATTTGGCCTTCTAGCAGTGTGTGGGACTTTCTCTATTAGTCCATCTATACTGACCTCCATCAGGTTGCAAATTAAAAATAATTTTTTGTCTGCATCTAGCTATGAAAAAATATTTGGCCTTCTAGCAGTATGTGGGACTTTCTCTATTAGTCCATCTATACTGACCTCCATCAGGTTGCAAATTCAAAATAATTTTTTGTCTGCATCTAGCTCTGAAAAAATATTTGGCCTTCTAGCAGTGTGTGAGACTTTCTCTATTAGTCCATCTATACTGACCTCCATCAGGCTGCAAATTAAAAATAATTTTTATCTGCATCTACCTCTGAAAAAATATTTGGCCTTCTAGCTGTGTGTGGGACTTGTTCTATTAGTCCATCTATACTGACCTCCATCAGGTTGCAAACTGAATATAATTTTTTTCTGCATATAGCTCTGAAAAAATATTTGGCCTTCTAGCAGTGTGTGGGACTTTCTCTATTAGTCCATCTATTCTGACCTTCATCAGGTTGCAAATTAAAAATAATTTTTTGTCTGCATCTAGCTCTGAAAAAATATTTGGCCTTCTAGCAGTGTGTGGGACTTTCTCTATTAGTCCATCTATACTGACCTCCATCAGGTTGCAAACTGAATATATTTTTTTTCTGCATCTACCTCTTAAAAAATATTTGGGCTTCTAGCTGTGTGTAGGACTTGTTCTATTAGTCCATCTATACTGACCTCCATCAGGTTGCAAACTGAATACAATTTTTTTCTGCATCTACCTCTGAAAAAATATTTGGGCTTCTAGCTGTTTGTGGGACTTGTTCTATTAGTCCATCTATACTGACCTCCATCAGGTTGCAAATTGAATATAATTTTTTTCTGCATCTAACCCAGCCAATAGTTTTGGCCTAATACCACAGTTTGGCCACTCAGCTCTGCTCGGTTCCCATCCATTGTTTTTTTGTGCAAACAACTCCAGAGTTGTGAATTAGTTAACCACCAAAATGAGTGGAAAAAGGCCTGCTGCTGGTGGAAAGGGGAATAGACGTGTTGGGAAGGGGAAAAAAGGTTGTGTCCGTTTGGTAGGTGTTAAAGCAACAGTAACATCTGCAGAAGAAAGACCATCTTCCAGCCAAACTAAAATGTCTACTTCTTTTAGCGGACAATGTGATAAGATCCCTTTCTTACGGCCACGCCAATCGCTACAAATTCCAGATGAGGCACAAAAACAGCAGGTGCTTCAACGGATATCAAGTGCTCCTTTAAGTGGGCTCTCCTCCACATCAACTTCAACATCACAAATACTCCAGTCCTCAAAGGTGTCACCCCAATCGCACTTGCTTCCTCACAGCTCCCAAATCTCCAGCTGCCCGTCTGAGTATGAGGTAGAACAGATGGTTGAGTCTGCAGAGCTGTTTACTCATACTATAGCCTGGGAATCAGAGGTCGACTCCAGCGCTTCTGTGAATCCAAACGAGGAAATGATCTGCACTGATGCCCAGAATCTTTATGAGTCGGATCCAGGACCAGACGCAGAAGGTTCTGACCATAATGTAGACCCTCATTCCTAAACTGTAACTCCTGTTGGTGGAGACAATGAGGAAGACGATGATGAGACTCAAATACCTGATTGGAGCAACAACTTTAGTTTTTTGTCAGGGCAGGAACAGGTTGGCTCTGAGGACGACGGGTGTGATAACGCACAGGGTGATGATGATGAGGTTGGAGATCCCACTTACTGTCAACCCACAGCCAGCCAAGAGATGAGGTCAGCAGAGGAGGTGGAGGAAGATGCTAGTGATGACGAGGTCAGGTTGCGCCTTCCTGGACAGAGACGTAGTACTGGAAGCACGTCAACAACTGCATCCGCAAACACAACTCTGCCTCTCACCACAAGTCTTGGTGGCTCTTCAGGTCGCATGGGTGCTAAGCCTTGCATAGCCTGGGCATTTTTTCAGATCGATAAAGATGACCCAACTCGTGTTATCTGTAACATTTGTCAGCAAAAGCTAAGTAAAGGCCAAAAAATACATAGTTTGAGTACTTCATGCATGAACCGGCACATGGACATGAAGCATAAGTTGCAGTGGGAAGCTCAGTGTGCTACAATGCGGCCTAGCCGGCCGGGCCAACCATATCTTGTGCATCCGCGGCCTCTTCATCCTCTGTGACTGGGGGGACAGCAGTCACACCTGTTTTGGGGCGCAGACCTGGCACCTCTTTACCCGCAACAGCCAGCGTGATTGTCAGGTCATCATTTTCTTTGGAGGTGGTAACACCAGCTGGTGTTGAGCGCTGTCCGACATCGATAGCACCACCTTTGGATCAAGGCAACCTAACATGTCCGCCTGCATCTTCATCACAGACTGGCAGTTTGCCGGGGACACCCTTATCAACCCCGTCTAAGCACAATAGCCAGCCCTCGGTCCCTCAGATGTGGACAAGTAAAAGACCATTTCCTCCTAGCCATGAGAAAGCTAAGAGGTTTAATTTCACCATCTGCAAGCTCTTGGCTACAGAAATGCTGCCTTTCCGCCTGGTGGACACAGAGGATTTTCGAGACCTTATGTCCGTCGCAGTGCCCCAGTACCAGATGCCCAGTCGGCACTACTTCTCAAAGAAATGTGTGCCTGTGCTCCACCAGCATGTCGCACACAACATCACCACTTCTTTGAGAAACTCTGTGTGTGACAGGGTGCATTTCACCACAGACACTTGGACGAGTAGGCATGGACAGGGGCGTTACATGTCGCTGACTGGGCACTGGGTAACTATGGTGACAGCAGGACAAGGGGCTGCTGTCCAAGTCTTGCCGTCCCCACGAGTTGTGGGTCAATCCTCTTTATGTCAAAGTTCCTCCACTGCTTCTGCTTCCTCAACCTCCTCTCGGTCTTCCACCTGCACACACGAACTGATGGAAGACTCATCAGATGAGGGAGACCTTGATCACATTTCTGTTGTGCAAGGTTGGGGGGAGAGGACAGAGGAAGGAAGCATGATTGTTACCTCGCCACTAACACAACAGGGACTTGGTGCTCCTGGATGCGCAACACACATGAGTGCCTTCTTGCTGCACTACCTGCAACATGACCCTCGAATTGTGAGAATTAGAAATAATCCTGACTACTGGGTTGCCACACTGTTAGATCCCCGGTACAAAAGTAAATTTGCAGAAATTATTCCTGCCATAGAAAGGGATGCACGCATGCAGGAGTAGCAGCAGTGACTGTTGCAGAATCTTACATGTGCTTTTCCACAAAACACCAGTGGTGCACGTAGTGAATCTCACAGTTCCAACTTGCCAACCGTGGGACCATCAAGTGTTCAGCACTCAAACCGTAACAGAAGCACAGTATCTGCTGGTAACATCAATTTTGCGGAATCATTTCACCACATTTTTAGCCCATCCTTTGCAAGGCCACAGGAGACAAGAAGGCTGACACATAGTCAACGCCTAGAGACGATGGTACAGGAGTATCTCCAAGTAAACATTGAAGCCATGACTGTGTCACTGGACCCTTGCTCTTTTTGGGCTTCCAATCTGGATAAATGGCCGGAGCTAGCCACTTACGCCTTGGAGATCTTGTCATGCCCCGCAGCCAGCGTTCTGTCTGAACATGTGTTCAGCGCTGCTGGTGGTGTGCTGACAGATAAGCGCACGCGGCTCTCCACTGATAATGTAGACAGACTCACGTTCATAAAGATGAGCAAATCATGGATCCGAAACAACTTTTCTACCCCTGTGTCATCCTGGGGAGAGTAAAAGCTTGATGATTGGTTAAAATCACCCTACCAACCGTTTTAAGCTTTCAAATTACTAATCATGTTTATCTGTATCTTGGCTGGAAAATAATTTGGGCTTTGTAGCAGTGTGCAGCACTGATTCTATTAGGCCATCTATAATAAGCTCCACCAGATTTAAAATTACTTATCATGTTTATCTGTATCTTGACTGGAAAATAATTTGGGCTTTGTAGCAGTGTGCAGCACTGATCCTATTAGGCCATCTATACTAAGCTCCACCATATTCAAAATTAATAATAATTTTTAGCTGCATCTAGCCCGGAAAATAATTTTGGGGCTCCGAGATGCGCAAGACACATAAGTGCCTTCTTGCTGCACTACCTGCAACATGACCCTCATATTGTCAGAATTCGAAGTAATCATGACTACTGGGTTGCCACACTCTTAGATCCCCCAAACTTTTCGATCAACCTTTTCATTTTAATAAAGACCAAAAAAATGGTCATTTTTGAAATTATAAGCATTAGCAGGTTATTAGAAACTGAAATCAAACAGTTTTCAACTCAAAACTTTATTCTAGGTGATGTTACATTTTCACATAGGACCCCTTGTTCGAAAGGAGCTTCTGAACTCTCTCGTCCATTGAATTTGTCAGGTTTTGGATGGTTTCTGCTTCAATTGTTTTGCATGAGGACAGAATACCCTCCCAGAGCTGTTGCTTAGATGTGAACTGCCTCCCGCCATCATAGACACTCCTTTTGATGATGCTCCAGAGGTTCTGAATGGGGTAGAGGTCAGGGGAGCATGGGGGTCACACCATAAGTTTGTCCCCTTTTATGCCCATATCAGCCAGAGATGCAGATGTTTTATGTGCAGCATGAGATGGTACATTATCATGCAAAAAAATGATCTTGCTGTGAAATACACGGTTCTTCTTCTTGAACCATGGCAGGAAGTGCTGTTTGAGAAAATCCACATACAATATGGAGTTCATCTTTAGCGCCTTCAGGGATCCTAAAGGGGCCGACAATCTCTCTCCCCATGATTCCAGCCCAAAACATTACTCCACCTCCTCCTTGTTGGCGCTGTAGCCGTGTTTGCGTGGGGTGTCCATCAACCAGCCATCCTCCACTCCATCCATCTGGACCATCGAGCGCTGCACGGCACTCATCCGTGAACAAAACAGTTTTGAAATCAGTCTTCATGTAATGTTTGGCCCACTGGAGCCGTTTCTGCTTGTGTGAAGTGGATAGAGGAGGTCGACAGGATGGCGTATGCACAGCTGCAAACCTCTGAAGGACCCTGCATCTTGTTGTTCGGGGGACGTTGGAGGCACAAGCAGCTTCAAAAACTTGTCTGCTGCTATGACAAGGCTTTTTTGCCAGTGCTCTTTTAACCTGACGTAATTGCCTGTAGGAAAGAGTCCTCAATTTGCCCTTATCAGCACGCACACGTGTGTACTGTGAATCAGCTACATACTTCTTGATTGCCAAGACACTTCATCCTGATCATCGCACAATGTTGATTGTAGTCATGCCTTGACCTAAACACTCCACAATTTGTTGCTTCTCAGCAGCCGACACATCCTTTTTCTTTCCCATTTTGGCAGAAAATGTAGGCTGCTTAATAATGTGAGACAGCCTTCTTAAGTAGTCTTGCCTTTCATTGGACACACCTGCCAAACTAATTAGCACAGGTGTCTGCAATTGCTTACAGTGATATAAAGAGCCCTGACACACATTACCATCAATGAGTTTAACTGACAAACAAACAAATTCTTCCCTTATCACTCCTAAACACTTTTTGCATAATAATTTGGAACACAGTGTACATGTGCTTTTCCACAAAACACCAGTGGTTCACGTAGTGAATCTTACAGTTCTAACTTGCCAACCGTGGTCTGTATGGAGTTGTTCAATAAAGGGCCCAAAATTAAGATAACATAGATGGGAGAGGTCTCTATGAATAGGAATTCCTAAGTATTTGATACCCTGTGAGGGCCAGGCAAAGGGAAAGTTGGACTGGATGGAATCCTATATGGATTTGGGGAGGGAGACATCGAGGGCCTCAGACTTCACTGCATTGATTTTAAAATTTGACCATGTAACAAAGTGATCTATTTCAGCCATAACAGCATGGATAGATATATGTGATTGAGTGATATATACTAGGACATCATCAGCAAATAGAGAGCACTTGTACTCGGTGCCTCCCACCTCAATCCACCTAATATTGGGGTTATGGCGAACTGATGAGAGCAGGTGCTCCGTCACTAGGATGTATAAGAGAGGGGACAGAGGACATCCCTGCCTTGTCCCATTGGTGATTGTGAAAGGTGATGAAAATGTTCTGATGCACCCCCTGGGCCTTGGGACACCCGGAGCCGGACCCTTATTGGTGGATGCTGGTGGTTGTAGTCTTCGTGGCGGCGACCCGGTTCCGTGGCTCAGGGTGGTCAAACCAGTGGCGGAACTATTTATGTGGTTTTGATGTTTAAATGTCCGACTATGCCACCCGTGGATTGCGGTCAGAGTGAACCGCCGCTGCAGGGCAGACCGCTGAGGCTGGTGTTGTGGGTGCAGCAGAGCGTAGCATAACTCCCCACGGGAGGAGTATAGCCTCAGGGCAGTGTATGCGGAGGATGGGGGTGATGGTGCAGGGCAGCAGCAGTAACGACACGGAGTCAGTGATGCAGTCCAGGGCCTTTACTCACAGTTCTTATTATCCAGACCACGTCTGCAGGTAACGGCTGCCCACGTCGTACTGTGCTCACCAGGTGAGGGGCTCAGACAACTCCCAGATAACTTTGGAGCGCTTCACAGGACCCCCTTTGTGTGTCCTTTGTCTGGCCTTTCTTACCAACCCTTCTGTCCGGCTGCCTCGGGCCTCCTCTTGGTAAACTTGGCGCCAGTTTCCCTGACCCTATGTGGTGCCTTCCTAGCGGGTGTAGCGAGGGGCTGCGCCACATAAAATGTCACAGCCTCCGGTTTCTAGCTGAGGGTCGTTTCCTGCCTCCACTAGTTTCGGGGACCGGTCTCCCCCTTTGGCCTGACCCCTCCACGCAGGTGGATTCGGGCGTGCGGTGGCGACTCGCCCGTCCGCACCCCTGGGATCCCTTCATTCCTCGTTCCTGGAGCCTTCTCCGCTCCTCTTCCTTCCTTCTCCCTCTTCCAGGCCTGGGCCTCTGTTACTAGGCCCACCTCCGGAGCAGAGCTCATGCAGAGCCCCTGCTCCCTGCCACTTCTGCTCAGACTTCTCTGCACTGAACTAAGATGGTGCCCACCTTTTATACTCCCTTCTCAATGCACCCAGGAACTGCTTCCTCCCTGCTCCTGCACTACAGGGTTCCCCTTCCTCAGTGTTCCCTCCCCCCACTCCAGCCAGGGACAGGGACTGTCGTGCTCATCTCAGAGGCATATTGGTCGCCCTGCCCCATGGCAATGTGGTGTAATGCATGCAGGTGTCGGGGTCCTGATCCACACTCCATCCTTACCTGAGAGTGAGATATCACACCTCTGGGTGAGGTGCAATACCTCTGTAGCAACCGAGCCCTCAGGGTGCTACAGTTCCATTTATCTTCAGCCTAGGTGACGTATTGTGATACAGGGCGGTGATTTTGGCTATAAAAGGGTCCCCTAGACCCCTACCCCAAGCTTTTTAAGAGAATCATATATGGCGTGCCAGGAGACTCTATGGAATGCTTTCTCAGCATCCAACGAGAGTATCTAATTACAAATTTTTAACTGCATCTAGCCCAGGAAATACTTTGTGCCTAGTAGCAGTGTCTGCTAGTCAGCGGATTATCCCGGCTGTTAAGCAAGCTATACCACCTGTAGTTTGGACACTTAATTTTTTCAAAGGAAATGCTTCGGGACCACGGGATACTCAGTGAAGAGCATCAGGAGGCACCCCAAGGCATAGGGGCTGGACTGGCAGTAGGATGCCTTGCGGTGGACAGCCGAGCTCGATCCTTATAAAAGCTTTTTAACTGCAGCAGCTTTAGTGGACGCTACTGGAGCTGGAATTACGCGGCTGCTGGCATGAGACTTGCCCTCCAATAGATCCTTGTAAATGGATTTAAAGTGTATTCATTCAAATTAGAGAGACAATTTAAATTAAAAAGCTTAGAGCTGCCTCCACCACAGGGGGCTCGCTCGACCCACCAGCGGACAGGCACCAGTATTGGGAGAGGGGGGCTGGCCGTCAGGGTTCACCGCGGCTCTGGCACAAACCCGGCGACACGGAGGTGGCACGGGCAGGAGCGGACTGAACGTGTCAGTTTCTCACTTTTTGGATTTTAGAAGGGCATGACATGCCTATATCTGTGTCTCCCCCTCCTTTTACTCCTCCACCTCTTTTCTTTTCGCATGACTATATGTACTTGTCAATTTCCATGTGTTAGTTGTGTCTTCTGAGCAGTTTGTCAGCTTTTGGACACCTTTGAAGGTGTTTTCTATGTGTTTCTATGCGTTTTTGTTTGCCTGCAATTGGTTTTTACGGTGTTCGAAGGTGTTCGATGAACAGTTCGACGAACAGTTTGGCGAACACACGGGTGTTCGACGAACCGAACTGAACTCGAACACTACGAGGTTGGCTCAACACTAATGGTCAGTCATTATCTTGGTGAGGACATGGACGTCTTGCCCGTTACCAGTCTGGCACTCATGGCTGACTTTATGTTACACTGCCTTAACTGTGACCCTCGCGTTGTCAAAATGTTGGGTGACAGTCATTACTGGTTGGTGACACTTTTAGACCCCCGCTACAAGGAGAGCTTTCACTCTCTTATTCCTGAGGAAGAGAGGTCTACAAAAATTGGGCCGTACCAGAAGGCCCTTGCTGCAGAACTGTTAAAAAAATTCCCATTTGAACACGCTAGCGGCAGAGGTCACAGTTCATTGCCCAACCAAGGCGTACAGGCGAGAGAGACGCAACTCCAATCCAGCAGAGGCAGGGGAACACTGTCAACATTCTGTGACAGTTTTCTGAGACCCGCCCAGCTTACAGGCCCTGAGGCGCGGGGTACTCTCATAAGGAGTGGAAAGTTTCCAAAGATGGTGAGGGAGTACCTTGCCGACCGTACCAGCGTCCTCCGTGATTCCTCTGTGCCTTTTAATCATTGGGTATCCAAGCTGGACACTTGGAATGAACTCGCTCTGTAGGCCTTGGAGGTCCTGGCCTGCCCTGCCTCTAGCGTGCTATCAGAGCGTGTTTTTAGTGCTGCTGGGGGAATTATAACTGATAAGCGCACTCGCCTGTCAACTGACAATGCTGACAAGCTGACCCTTATCAAAATGAAAAAGGGCTGGATTGGGCCAGACTTCTCATTACCACCAAATGACAGCAGAGTAACATAAAGTCACATCCACTGTGTTATTTCGGGAGATGTATTCCCATGCAACGCTTCACACCCATTCATGGGTATACGCTTCCTCATTTCGGCTTTTTTTTGCTCTTCTCCTTATCGTCAGCCTCCACCACCACTATACCACCAGGGTGACCGTGGTCCATGTTGCCAGCATTGCAAGATTCTCCGTCCTAATTTTTGGCAGCTTTTGCTTTGAAGGCATGGGCAAAGACTATGGGAGACCCACTCCCCAATAATGGGAATAATGTTTTTAATATGCTGTACTGCATGGCTCTTGTAAGGGGCATTGAAAGTTCCTCTGTCCTAATTTTTGGCAGCTTTTGCTTGGAAGGCATAAGCAAAGACTATGGGAGACCCACTCCCCAATAATGGGAATAAAGTTTTTATTATGCTGTACTGCATCGCTCTTGTAAGGGGCATTGCAAGTTCCTCTGTCCTAATTTTTTTCAGCTTTTGCTTGGAAGGCATAGGCAAAGACTATGGGAGACCCACTCCCTAATAATGGGAATAATGTTTTTAATATGCTGTACTGCATGGCTCTTGTAAGGGTCATTAAAATCGTCTTGTTAAACTACTGTGACCTCCACGTCTCTTCCAAGGGTCATTGATATTGTCTTTTTGTTCCACTGGGACCTCCACCACTCTTCCAAGGGGCATTGATATTGTCTTTTTATTCCACTTTGACCTCCATATCTCTTCCAAGGGGCACTAAAACCATCTTGTTAAACTACTGTGACCTCCACGTCTCTTTCAAGGGGCATTAAAACCGTCTTGTTAAACTACTCTGAACTCCACGTCTCTTCCAAGGGGCATTAACCTCATCTAGTTAAGCTACTGTGACCTCCAGTTCTCTTTCAATGGTCATTAATATTGTGTTTTTAGTCCACTGGGACCTCCACCACTCTTCCAAGGGGCATTGATATTGTCTTTTTATTCCACTGCGACCTCCACCACTCTTCCAAGGGGCATTGATATTGTCTTTTTATTCCACTGGTACCTCCACCTCTCCTCCAAGGGTCATTGATATTATCTTTTTACTCCACTGGGACCTCCACGTATCTTCCAAGGGGCATTAAAACTGTCTTGTTAAACCACTTTGAACTCCATATCTCTTCCAAGGGGCATTAAAACCATTTTGTTAAGCTACTGTGACCTTCATATCTCTTACAAGGGGCATTGATATTGTCTTTTTTAAGGAGATGGATGGCCTCATGATCATGAATAATTCACTTGTTGTGTAGGAGGCCGACCACTGCTGCTGCCTACCTTCTGAACTTTGTGTTGAAGCCTGATTGACCCAGGACCCGCAATCCTCTATGTCTGGAGGATGTGTTGCATCCCAGTGTCCAACTGTGTCCCGGCTTCCACAATATTAACCCAGTGTGAAGGCGTCAGTGAGATGGACCATCCTTGGCCACATTCACTTGTCCACGTGTTTGTGGTTAGGCTGTCCTTCCCACTAATGCAGGAGGGCACAGGTAATGTTTTGGTATGCGCGCTTGTGTATAAGGCGCACCGGGACAAATAAGGGCGGCTGGGGACCGTTTATGGACACCCGACTGCCCCCAGGCGGCTGGTGACCGGGTGTGGGCACCCGGCCGCGGGGCGTCTGGGGACCGAGTATGGACACTCGGCTGCCGGGTGGCTGGGGACTGAGTATGGACACCAGGCCGCCGACTGAGCCATGACGTGGTGGCCAGATTCCGCCTCCACATGCCTAAAAGGCCCAATTTCAAGTGCAAGCAAGCAAGCAGTATGGTATTGCAGCCGGGGGTTGGTGGGTAGCAGGCTGCATACTTGCGCTTGCATTGCAAGAAATGGGGGAGGTACAATTGAACACTACCCTGGGACAAGGACTTGAACGGGGATAGTTGCAAGTCTGTAATGACAGGTGCAGGGTGGGAGGCATCTTCGCATGTGCCATGAACAGGGGGTGGCGTGCACACACTACAGCGGAATAGGCTGTCCTTCCCACTAAATGCACTGGGGAGGGCACAGGTAATGTTTTGGTATGCGCGCTTGTATATAAGGCATTACCGGGACAAATAGGGGTGGCTGGGGACCGTGTATGGACACCCGGCCACCCCCTGGCGACTGGGGACCGGGTGTGGACCCCCGGCCACCGGGCGGCTGGGGACTGAGTATGGATACCAGGCCGCCGACGCAGCCATGACATGGTGGCCGGCGTCTGCTCCACAAGTCTAAAAGGTCTCATTTCAAGTGCAAGCAAGCTAGCAGTATGATATTGCAGCCTGGAGGTGGGTGGGTGGCAGGCTACACACTAACGCTTGCATTCCATGAAAACAAAGCAGATGCTAACTTCTATCATCATCATCATGCTCCTCACCTTGGCACTCTCAACTCCCTGATGGAGAATCCAGGGCCCACCAGAGGATTCTGGTTGTCTGGTGGGCTCGTCCAATGCTGCCCTAAACCAGGCCAGGCTAAGAAATGTGTGGGGAAGGTTACAAATAGTGGCGGCTGGGGATTGAGTATGGAGACCTCGCTGCCGAAGCAGTCATGATGTAGTGGCCAGCTTCAGCCTCCTCCAAACGAAAAGGCCCCATTTCAAGTGCAAGCTAGCAGTATAGTATTGCAGCCTGCAGGTTGGTGGGTAGTTGGCTGCATATTTGCACTTGCATTGCATGGAATGGGGGAGGTACAATTGAACACTGCCCTGGGACAAGGACTTGCACGGGGATAGTTGCAAGTCTGCATCTTCTGATGCGGCAAGGATCACTTCTGATGGGCACACTTTTAGGCAGTGACCTGGGTGTCAGAGATGTTTCCAGGGGTCTTCCCCATGCTGTTCCCATGTCTTTTCAGCACTGCATGTATGTGTCACACAGCACATGGCCAGATAAGGTTGTAAAATGTTAAAATGACATTTCCCGGTGAATGCTTTTGTCATGGTTGAAAGCAATACAAAAGTGCAAAAACGCATAAAAAATGCTACTTGTGATCATAGCCCAAGGTGTGGAGGAGTATTTTTGTTTTTGGTTATTTATTTTACCTTATACACAAGTCTTTACCCTGGAAAGAATGTTCCTTAACATATTTCACAGGAAAACAGTTTCAGTTTAGTTTTTGATTGTTTTATTGTGAGTCCGTAAAAGTGGCTTAATACCTCTGACCACGTTGTTGACAGCAGTGACCTGGGGGGTCAGAAATGCTTCATATGGTGATCCCCATGCTGTCCTCATGTTATTTGAGCACTGTCACTATCGTATTGGGCACTTTTTAGGCTTTCTACATACTGCCGGGGGTGCCGCCGCAAAAATGCTCGGGTCTCCCATAGACTAACATTGGGCTCGTTGCTCGGGTCAAGCATCCGAGTATCACGGTGAGCTCGGCCCGAGCTTTGAGCACACGAGCATTTTAGTGCTCGCTCAACACTAGTCTTCACCATAGTGGAGTTTGGAGTGTCACTGTTTGAGTTTGCGGACAGGTGTCTTTTATTCTGATAACAAGTTCAAACAGGTGCCAGTACTACAGGTAATGAGTGGAGGACAGAGGAGCCTCTTAAGGAAGAAGTTACAGGTCTGTGAGAGCCAGAAATCTTGCTTGTTTGTAATTGACTAAATACTTATTTTCCACCAAAATTTGAAAAAAAATTCTTTCCAAATCAGACAATGCAATTTTTATGATTTGTTTTCTCATTTTGTCTCTCATAATTGACGTCCACCTATGATGTCAATTACAGGCCTCTTTCATCTTTTAAGTGGGAGAACTTGCACAATTGGTGGCTGACTAAATACGTTTTTTCCCACTGTATATGCATCTGAACTAACAGTCCTTCTGAGGACTAATCCAGCTGCATATATTCAGTGGTGATAGCAGGAGTTAGGCAGGCAGTCAGTGTATGTGGCAGACTGCAGTGCATGATACAGCACAGAGGTCCATTGAACATCCTTACATATATTATATTATAGATATATACAGTACAGACCAAAAGTTTGGACACACCTTCTCATTTAAAGATTTTTCTGTATTTTCATGACTATGAAAATTGTACATTCACACTGAAGGCATCAAACCTATGAATTAACACATGTGGAATTATATACTTAACAAAAAAGTGTGAAACAACTGAAAATATGTCTTATATTCTAGGTTCTTCAAAGTAACCACCTTTTGCTTTGATGACTGCTTTGCACACTCTTGGCATTCTCTTGATGAGCTTCAAGAGGTAGTCACCGGAAATGGTTTTCACTTCACAGGTGTGCCCTGTCAGGTTTAATAAGTGGGATTTCTTGCCTTATAAATGGGGTTGGGACCATCAGTTGTGTTGTGCAGAAGTCTGGTGGATACACAGCTGATAGTCCTACTGAATAGACTGTTAGAATTTGTATTATGGCAAGAAAAAAGCAGCTAAGTAAAGAAAAATGAGTGGCCAGCATTACTTTAAGAAATGAAGGCAGTCAGTGCAAAAAATTGGGAAAACTTTGAAAGTGTCCCCAAGTGCAGTTGCAAAAACCATCTAGCGCTACAAAGAAACTGGCTCACATGAGGACCGCCCCAGGAAAGGAAGACCAAGAGTCACCTCTACTTCTGAGGATAAGTTTATCCGAGTCACCAGCCTCAGAAATCGCAGGTTAACAGCAGCTCAGATTAGAGACCAGGTCAATGCCACACAGAGTTCTAGCAGCAGACACATCTCTTCAACAACTGTTAAGAGGAGACTTTGTGTAGCAGGCCTTCATGGTAAAATAGCTGCTAGGAAACCACTGCTAAGGACAGGCAACAAGCAGAAGAGACTTGTTTGGGCTAAAGAACACAAGGAATGGACAATAGACCAGTGGAAATCTGTGCTTTGGTCTGATGAGTCCAACTTTGAGATCTTTGGTTCCAACCACCGTGTCTTTGTGTGACACAGAAAAGGTGAACGGATGGACTCTACATGCCTGGTTCCCACCGTGAAGCATGAAGGAGGAGGTGTGATGGTGTGGGGGTGCTTTGCTGGTGACACTGTTGGGGATTTATTCAAAATTGAAGGCATACTGAACCAGCATGGCTAACACAGCATCCTGTAGCGGCATGCTATTCCATCCGATTTGCGTTTACTTGGACCATTATTTATTTTTCAACAGGACAATGACCCCAAACACACCTCCAGGCTGTGTAAGGGCTATTTGACCAAGAGAGAGTGATGGGGTGCTACGCCAGATGATCTGGCCTCCACAGTCACCAGACCTGAACGCAATCGAGATGGTTTGGGGTGAGCTGGACCGCAGAGTGAAGGCAAAAGGGCCAACAAGTGCTAAGCATCTCTGGGAACTCCTTCAAGATTGTTGAAAGACCATTTCCAGTAACTACCTCTTGAAGCTCATCAAGAGAATGCCAAGAGTGTGCAAAGCAGTCATCAAAGCAAAAGGTGGCTACTTTGAAGAACCTAGAATATAAGACATATTTTCAGTTGTTTCACACTTTTTTGTTAAGTATATAATTCCACATGTGTTAATTCATAGTTTTGATGCCTTCAGTGTGAATATACAATTTTCATAGTCATGAAAATACAGAAAAATCTTTAAATGAGACGGTGTGTCCAAACTTTTGGTCTCTACTGTATATATCCATCTGAATTAACAGCCCTTCTGAAGACTAATCCAGTGCTAGGCAGGAGTTAGGCAGATAGGCAATGTATGTGGCAGACTGCAGTGCATATAGCGCAAGGGGGTCCAATGAATGTCCTGTCTGCTGCTGCTGTAATAATTACAGATATTTGTAGACATAGCCCCATATATCAGTGGCCAGGGCAAATTTTTTTTTTTATCTTAATCCTGGATACTTGCTTAAAAAGTAATCCAGAGTACGCCATTTTTCTGCTCCATTTGCTTTTTAGCACTGCAGAATACAGCCAGATCTGTTACATATTTCAGCAATAAAAATCCACAAATTTGAACTGAACCTGGAAAATATTGGCCTCCTTTTGCAGTGTGTGTCTGTCAAGCTATTCACACTAGGTGTCTGTGAAGAATAGTATTAGTAAATTACAGGCCTGCTATTTAAAACCATGGTTCTCTGTCAGACATATCACCTATAAGACTGCTTCAAAATCAGAAATGTCTTCCTTTTCCATTCTGATGCAGTGTGTTGGTCAAACTATTCACACTAAGTCTCTGCGTAGAATAGTATTAGGAAATTACAGGCTTGCTATTTAAAACCGTGGTTCTCTGTCAGACATATCACATATAACAGTGTTCCAAAATCAGCCATTTCTGGCTTCCATTTAATTTCAGTGAGGAACCAGGAAGATCCAGCTGAACAAATCTTCTAAAATCCATATTTTATTGGGTCATGTAAAAAATATTAAAAGTCCACCTTGGAGAGGAACAGCAAACGCGTTTCGAACTATAAGTTCTTAATCATTCGATGCACTGGACCCCCTTGCACTATATGCACTGCAGTCTGCAACATACATTGCCTACCTGCCTAACTCCTGCCTAGCATTGAATTAGTCTTCAGAAGGACTGTTAGTTCAGATGGATATATAAATCTATAATATAGCCAGGGATGAGTCCTTTCGTCCGAAGCCTCTATAGACTGCGCAAGCGTGACATGCCTGGAAACAGGATGTGTCTGATGATGTCTCACACACCAAATGGCCAGATAAGGTAGTAACATGTTAAAATGACACTGTTCCTATTGATTTGGGCAATTTTTAGGTCCTCTGCAGACCGCCGGGGGAGGGGCTCCGGAAAAATGCTCAAGTTTCCCATAGACTTACCTTGGGCTCGTTACTCTGACCGAGCACTCGAGCGCCCCAATTTACTCGACCCAAGCAGCGAGTACTCAAGTATTTTAGTGATCGCTCATTACTACTAATGATCCATCCAGGATTTAGCAGTCCAGTGTATCCACACCTAGCCACTGCTCCATTGTATCCAATCTTAACAGTAAGGATCTTATGCACCAAGCTGCTAGTCCCAACAGGGCATTCAGTTTTAATACAGCAAAAACATTTTTTACATGAGACAGTAATGAACTGTGCTATTTTATCACTTTAAAGCACGGTGCATGTAAAGTTCAAGCTATTTTAGCCTCTACTGATACCATACTGTGCAAAGCATATGGATATCACTCTTCATAAACATCTGCTTATCCTACAGAGAGGACAGATTTCACCCAAGTATCCAGACATTCTTTTTAAGAGTAATATAGATGTGACTCATTCCTCACTGGAAAGGGGATACCATCATCAGACCTTCTCCTGATGCGTTTCCTCAAAAAACAATGATTCATCAGGGGATCTTTTCAGATTAGTCAGTCAACCAGTCAAAGACCCACCATGTTATACAGTATTCAGAAACCTCAAGTGTGATGTAGAAATGTATTCACTAACCTGATTTTCTTTTAATGACCGCGCCATGATGTCTACGCCCATGCAGACAGCATACATTTCCTGTAGTTCTTGACCAAGTTTGCAAACACTGCAGCCAGGATTTTGGCCTACTCCTCTATACAGATATTCTCCAGATCAATCAGGTTTCGGGGCTGTTGCTGGGCAACATTGAGCTTCAGCTCCCTCCAAAGATTTTGTATTGGGTTCGGTTCTGGAGACTGGCTAGGTCACTCCAGGACCTTGAAATTCTTCTTACTGAGCCGCTCATTAGTTGACCTGTCTGTGTGTTTTGGGTCATTGTCATGCTTGAAGACCCAGCCATCTTCAATGCTCTTATTGAGGGTAGAAGGTTGTTGGCCAAAATCTTGTGATAAATGACCTCATCCATTCTCCCTTCAATACAGTGTAGCCATCCTATCCCCTTTGCAGAAAATCCCCCCCAAAGTTTGATGTTTCCCACACCATGCTCATGGTTGGGACGGTGTTCTTGGGGTTGTACTCAACCTTCTTCTTCCTCCAGATACGGCGAATGAAGTTGATACCAAAAAGTTCTATTTTGGTCTTATCTGTTCACATGTCCTCCCCTTCCTCATCTGGATCATCCAGATGGTCATTGGCAAACTTCAAACGGGCCTGGACATGTGCTGACGTGAGCAGGGGGACCTTCTGTGCAACGCAGGATTTTAATCCATGATGGCGTAGTGTGTTACTAATAGTAATGTTTGAGACTGTGATCCCAGCTCTCTTCCGGTAATTGACCAGGTCCTCCCATGTAGTTCTAAACTGATTCCTGACCTTTCTCAGAATCATCCTTAGCCCAGAAGGCGAGATCTTGCAAAGGAGCTCCAGGCCGAGGAAGATTGACAGTCATCTTGTGTTTCTTCCATTTTCTAATAACTGTGCCAATAGTTGTTGTCTCACCAAGCTGCTTGCCTATTGTCCTGTATCCCATCCCATCCTTGTGCAGGTCTACAATTTTGTCCCTGGTGTCCTTAGACAGCTCTTTGTTCTTGGCCATGGTGGAGAGGTTGGAGTGTGATTGATTGAGTGTGGGGACTGGTGTTTTTTATACCTGTAATGAGTTCAAACAGGTGCAATTAACACAGGTAATGAGTGCAAAGTAGGAGGGCTTCTTAAACAAAAACTAACATGTCTGTGAAAGCCAAAATTCTTGCTTGTTGGTAGGTGATCAAATACTTATTCCATGCAATAAAATTCAATTTAATTATTTAAAAATCATACAATGTAATTTTCTGGTTTTTAATTTTAGATTTTGTTATAGCCTAGGAAGAGGGAAATGCCCATGGATCTTTCCAGGCTATTAATACCAGCTCACAGCTGTATACTTAGTCTTTACTGGTTACTAAAAGGGGGGACCCCCCAAAAAAATGATGTTGGGCCCCTCTATAATTAATAACCAGCAAAGGCTAGGCAGACAGCTGCGGGCTTTTAATAATAGCCTAGGAAGGGGCCATGTATATTGGCCCCCTCCCAGACTAAAAATATCAGCTTCAAGCCGCCCCAGAAAAGGTTCATCCATAAGATGCGCCAATTCTGGCGCTTAGCCTCCGTTCTTCCCACTTGCCCTAGTGCGGTGGTAAGTTGGGTAATAGAGTTGGGGTTGATGTCAGCTTTGTATTGACAGCTGATATGAAGCTCAGGGGTTTGTAATGAAGCGGTGTCTATAAGACGCCCCAATTACTAACGCTATAGTAAAATTTGTGAAATAAAGACACAGTCAGAAAAAAATCTTTTATGTGAAATAAAAAAACCACACCTTTTTATTTAAAAATAATAAACACAGTTTCGATGAGTCGGCATAGGGGGCTCTGTATGGCAATGAGACAGTGTAGGGGAACTCTGTATGGAGATGGGGCAGAATGGGGATTCAATATAGAAATGAAGTATTATAGGTGGGCCCTGAATGGAGATGTGGCAGTATTGGGGGGCTCTGTATATAGATGGGGAAGCATAGGATGGCTCTATATAAAGATGGGGCAGTGTTAGGGTCTCTATCTGGAAATTAGGCAGAATGGAAATACTGTCTGTGGAGATGTGGCAGAATAGGGGAACTCCACATCGAGAAGGGCCCGCATAGAGGGCTTTATATGGATATATGGACATGGAGCAGTGTTGGGGTCTTTGTTAGGAGATGGAGCAGTATGATGGGACTAGATGCAGTATGGGGCAGTATGGAGGGGCTCTATATCAACATGAGTCTGTGAATGGATAAGGGCAGTATGGGGACTGTCTATGAAGAAGGTGCAACATGGGAAGGACAGTATGAAGAGAGGGTTCAGTATGAAGTAGAGACACATTTTGAACAGGGAGTTCAATATGAAGTGAAGGCATAGTGGGTGGCAGCATGGGGATAACTATGTGGAGGTCATAGTTCATAAAGGAGGACAGAGTGGTGGTTATAACTGATAAGGTAGGACATTGTGGCAGTTGTTTTTCACCAGGGCATACAGTATGGTGGTGGTCACAGTATAAAGGCGGAGGGGGCGATGAGGTGATTTTCCATCAAAATTTAAAAAAAATTTCTTTCCAAATCAGACAATGTGATTTTCAGGATTTGTTTTCTCATTTTGTCTCTCATAATTGAGGTCTACCTATGATGTCAATTACTGGCCTCTCTCATCTTTTTAACTGGGAGAACTTGCACAATTGGTGGCTGACTAAATACTTTTTTTCCCCACTGTATGTATGTATGTTCATTCTTTTCAGAATTTATTAAACTTTTTTTTCAAGCATCTTGCAGAGAGGAATCACCTGAAAAAAACGCTGTGTGCACACACCCTTAGTATGGCTTACCAGTAGGGGGCATGGCTCCCTAAAGTGCCTAGGGAAGTATAAATGCCAAATACAGCCCGGTACAGTAGCTTAACTTAACAATGAAAAGACTTTACTCTTTACTATTTTTGTACACTTTCAATATTCTAATACAGAGAGCAGGTTTTTTTTTCAACAAAAATGTAACGGTCAAGTAAGCTTTTCCCGCAAGAGAAAAAAATGTGAAATTTGTATTTCAAAACAAATTATCATAAAAAAAAGAAGAAACATTTTATTCAACTTAAATTGATGTTTTTCCAGCATCATCATTAACATTGTCCTATTAATATTTTACATGGGAGTCAGCAATTTTTAAAGTGTAACTCCAGTATTCAACATTTTGGAATTATATCCGTACCAGCTAATCATAAATTCCCATTTAATTTCTTATAGCATTTGTGTGAAAGTGCAGAATGCAACTCGATCAGCACAGAAAAAGGAGTCGAGTGTAAAAGAGCAAATAAAATACAGGTGGGGGATGCAGGTGCAGATTCTTTTTCATTCTTTATTGAAACAGCATGAAGGTAAGGAAGAAGTTGGATTAGCAGAGATCTAACATCACACTAGAAAAGGCCATACTTTCTGAAAAAAATGAAGAGACAAATTAATGTTTAGAAAAACCATTAGCAGTGAAGAAAACATTTGCAGGTTACATACAATATTTTTGCCTGTACTACATCTTATATGCATCTATTGATGCCTAAGGTTGAAGAAGGGATATGTGGTTCTATCTCATAAACAAAGCTACAGTGTCTATGAAGATATACTGCATTATGAAATAAACATAAACTGTTGCCATAGTCTTTAATCCATTAATGACCACCGATACATTATATATGTCGTTATTGGGTTATTAGGGTTGTTTATATCACCTTTTATGGTGCTGAATAATTAGTAAATAGCTTCTACCAATGAACAAAAATGCAATGGCTTTCAGTTGTATATTGTAGCAGACAACTTGCTGCATCAGTCCGCCTTCAATTTTAATACCAGCCAGCTTCATTACCCACCTAGATGCCACTGTCAATTGTGACAGAGGCATATAAATGTTTAACAGAGCTCCCTCTTTTACCCTATTGGGATCCTGCAATCATAGTTATGGATCCAAACTTTGCCAAGGCAACCCAAGGCCAAGAAATAGTACTAAGGTATTGCGGTCTGTTAGTTCACACCATATTCAGAGTTTAACAGGCTGTCAGTGCAAAGCTGACAGGTCTCATGTACAAAAAGTAATTTCAGTGTATGAGACTAGTGATTAAAATGTAATCTATTAAAGTCTAATAGTGGAAAAAGAAAAAATGTAAAAAAAGGTCAATTAAAAATGTAAAAATGTATGAACACACAAAAAAGCACAAAAAATATGAAAAATTGTTTATAAAAAGACAAATAAGTTCAAATAATTGGAATTGACATATCAGGATTGACCTAATTTATAAAACTGCCACATTATGTATGCAGTACTATAAACATTGTAGTGTAAAATCTTTATTACTGTCATGCAAAAAATTGGAATAAAAAAGTGATAAAAAAAAGTTGTATTAAAATGAAAGATATCACTGAAAACTACATCTTGTCAACAGAAAAATAAAAGTTACAGGTCTCAGAATATGATGATGTAAAACAATTAATATTTTGTGAAATATTAGCTTTACAGTGTAAAAGGAGCAAAGCATAAAAAAATCAGCTCCTGAATAAAGTTCCTGAAAAAGTTTTGTTCATTCTGAATTGAAAAAATCTGAATTAAAAGCAATCAAAAGATATTAAACACTCTGCAATGCTGCCAATAAAAACTTAAACTTTTTTCGCAAAAAACAAGCATCGCTTACAGCTTTTTTAGATCAAAAATTGAAAAGTTATAGATCTCAGAATATGCTGGCAAAAAAACTTTTTTTTTTATAGAAGTTTTCATGTCTAGTGTACAAAAGCAAGAATACATTTACTAATGCAAGTCTATGGATCCATTAAATATGTTTTTTCCCAGACTGTTTGATAGGAGAAGCTGAAAAACTATCAGTTTTATTTTTCATCCAAGAAAAACTGATGCACTGATGAACTCTGACTAAACTCTGATGGTAAAACTAACACACTGACTAAACTCTAATGATACTCTGATAAAAATCAATGATGAAACTCAGACAGTTTTACATATGAGAAATATCACTGATGTCTAAATGAATCCTAAGGCTATGCTCACATTTATCCAGTGCTCTATGTTGAGCACTCACCTCGGAGTTTCTAGCAAAATCTTCAAATGAAACCCCCTATGGAACTATTCACTGTAATGATGCAGATGGAGACACATTGGACTTCATAAGACCTTTGTTCCTGTGGTATTCATTTTTTTTTAGGCATCTTTGTGTTGTCAACCCCAGTTGATTGAATAGCTTCAAATGCAAGACACCACTGTAACAGAGGCCAGACAGAGTCCAAAATGTCACCATCTGGGTTTGTTTTCATGAGGAATTTCATGTCAATCTCCTATTTTGTGGGTTTAGTCAGCAACCATGATGTGAGTGGTCCAGGATAAATCTGAAACTAGCCTTAAAGATGATAAAAATGTTATACACTCCAAAATGCTCCCAATATAAAAATGTAACTTATCCCACAAAAAACAACCCCAACTTAGTTCCATCATCTGTCAATGGAAAAATAGTGGGTTTCCCCAACGGAAGAAAAAGTCACATGGCTCCCTCCCAAGTAAATTCCAGTGAAATGTGTAAGAGTGAGAAGGAAGAAAAAAACACCTTCCCTGAAGAAATTACATGTGTTTATTAATAAAATAAAAATAATGTATGATTTTACTTGTTTTGGTGCATATCTCCAACAAGGGTTGTAACAGGCTGGATAGTTGGGGATGATAGGATTAATATTTGGACAGTTAAGATGAAGGGAGCAGTTGAAAGGGGATGAGGGGAATTTAATTCCTTGATTTAGTGCATATAGGATAGTGGGAGAAAACAGTAATCACAGAATGTGCAGAAAATATTTAGGGTAGCAAGTCTCAACAGGAAACAAGAATTAGAGAGTGGCAAAAAACTTACAGACAGCTGAAAATACCTGGAACAGAAGTGTGAAAGAAGGAGAAAGCAACTTCAGTTATATTGAGCAGAAGTTGTGCAAAAATTTTATCCAGAAAAAAAGAAAAGTTTGACCTATTTTCCTAAAATGGATTGTGTGCTTCCTGTCTAGCATATGGGGTCCCTGGCTACAGAGCGGCAGCTGTAACTGCTCCCCTGACCCTGACTGACAGTTGGCCCAAATGCAGAGGGAGTGTCAGTCAGGGTTGGGGGGGGTGTTACAACCCCCGGTGACTGAACTAGCGGAGACCCCGTACTTGTGACAGAAACCAAAATGCCGGCTGGGGGGATAAAGTTCATTTTCTCCCCGCTGCATTTGGCTGCATACAGGCATCGGGCAACATAATAACCTGCAAGTTAACCGCATATCTGCAGGTTAATAGCATTATTTCTGGTGACAGGTTCCTTTTAGATACACAGCAGCCGTGGCTGCACACTGGCGCCATTACACAGCAGTGTTCCATGGTACCACTGTGCTGCATCATTATTTTTGATGTCTACCGCTTCAACTAAACCATGGTAAGACTATTTGCTGCATTTCCTTACTGATAATACACATTGAACGCTTGTCTCTGCCTTTATTCTTAGTGTTTATCAGTCTACTCTACTTACTGCTCCGCTCTGTTCGGTGTGACCATTATTTCCCTATTTCCTTTTTTTTTTCAAATACATCACATTGGGTTTGTTCATTAGTCATACACTGGATCACACCTGTGGTTATCATCTTTGTAGATTTGTACTATACTTATATCCATGAAAATATTCATAATTGGATTATAAGAATATATCAACAATTTGTGTATATATGTACTGTATATATATCGTTTTTTCTCTACACAATGAATCTGATGAAGGTCCATAGGACTGAAACGTTATGCATATTCAATGAGAGGATCTTTTTTTAAACAAATCACCAGCATTTCTTCTCTTACTATGAGTGTCATGTTCTATGTCTACTTTATCACAAAAGGCTGCCTTAGAAATATTGAGGTGCATTTTATTTTTTAAAAAATACTCATGGTCTGGCATTTTCTCTGAAAATGTTAACACACTTTGCTAGTCAAGCACCCTAAAAAGGATGTATTTCTCTCTGTAAATTTAGTGCTTATATTAAATGGGCCAATTCATCAAGGCTATCGTTTTGTACACGAGTCTTGATGAAGAATTCACTGGAGTAATATGTGCCATGTGCGCCTCTTAATGAATTTTGCACCACTCCCAGCTGCCTGTGCTCAGAAATACACTCCAGTCATATATTTTGTAATTTACACCAATTTATGTCAAATGTGTAGGAATTGGAAATGCTCTTCCTCACTAAGCTACATCACTAGAAAGTACAGAGCCAGTGGGATCACTAGATTGTTTTTATACCTGCTGTATAGGTCTGTACATGTTAGCCTTTCACAAATGTTGGGGAGATGTAGAAAACAAAAAAAGTTGGAAAAAAGTTTGCTTAGCTAATATTTTTTATACCATTTAGGATTTTTCAGAAGATTTGTTCTCTGGAAAGAAATGTTTTGAAAAATGTAGGTGGAGCTGGTGCAAACTCTGAATTGACTCTTAAATGTCAAGCCAAATTAAGCAATGGTAAATGATTTTTGGAATACCTGTCATATACATAAATATGCTGCAGAAAAAAAAATTAAACCACTAAATCAAGAAATAGATACATACATAAATATATATATACAAATACATAAATAAAAGCAGTACTTAAAATAAGCAAATATATTTTCTGTCAGATTTATGTGGAATTCAACTAAAGCAAAAACTCATATGTGTTTCTATATAAAATTGAGGATCTCTATAGATGCACAATCACGGCCCTGAAAAAAAGCCGAAACTTGCAAATCGAGTCTGGCTGCTGAAGATATGCTGGTAAGTACAAATACAGTAAATCTTGTCCTCTTACTTTTCACTACTGTGGATCCCACTTTGCATTTATCCTATTTTCCAGAGCTCCAGTAGAACTAAAAAACCTCGAATCTATATGAGAGAGACTGATTTGATTTGGCGAAAAATGCCGGCGT
Organism: Phyllobates terribilis; assembly: GCF_046119375.1. Taxonomy (NCBI): domain Eukaryota; kingdom Metazoa; phylum Chordata; class Amphibia; order Anura; family Dendrobatidae; genus Phyllobates; species Phyllobates terribilis. The sequence continues at coordinate 846,877,434 of NW_027362761.1, forward strand.
ATTAACACGTACCGTAACTGTTACGTCTTAGAAAAGTTCTAAATTTGCACAGAATTTTATATATATTCACTGCTCTATGAGACAGAACAAGATGTGGTCACTTTCATGAGACCTTACCTCAGCATTGAACATGATTTATCCTTCAAATAAGATGCTTGCCTCTGTCTAGGCTGACTGACCTGACTTCCATATCAACTTTATTGGCTTCAAGTTCCTGCAATCAGCATCTCTAAATAATTAGTCTATTCTGCACTATACCAATTAATTTTTCCACTTTAAGGCTACAATCAGAGGCACAAGTATAGTGAGTGTAGAAGTCGTAGTCACACTGGATACTGGGGGGAAGGGGAGAAGATCCAAAAGATTTTTTTGGCTTGTTGAATATTGTGCATTGGGGTCCATAAACTCCAAATAACTGACTACAATCTATATTTGTAATAATAATTTTGCTACAAATTTGTTGTATTTAATAACTTTCTAGTGGTATCATTGCATTTTTTTCCATTTTAGAATGTGCCTTAATATTTTCGAATTGCTTTGCTTTTTTCTTTAGAAAATATAGAGTCGGTGGGTTCACTACAATGTTTTTATGCCTGCTGTATAGGTCTGTACATGATAGCCTTTCACAAATATTGGGGAGATGTAGAAAACTAAAAAAAAAGTTGGAAAAAAGTTTGCTTAGCTAATATTTTTTTATACCATTTAGGATTTTTCAGCAGATTTGTTCTCTGGAAAGAAAAGTTTTACTTCATTTGAAGATATTGCTACCTGCTGTAGCTAAGTTCAGTATGTGACATTTCTTTGAGTCAGTTTAGCCTGCCTGTTATAAAAGAGAAATAGCTGATGAGAGGAATTTTCAACTTTTTTACGTGTTTTATTGTACAGCTCTTTAATTTTTTGATCCGGAAACACTAAAGCTATACAATTTAATGAGCTAGCATAATAGGTGAAAAACCTACCTGGCCTCTATCATTGTCAGGGGATCACGATTGCAATAAAGATATTGTAGATGAGACCTTCAGCACGTACAGAGAGCTTAATAAATTCCATGTATGAACAATTCTTACAGTAAGGATGAATATTAAAAATATCCACATTGCTTCAAAGATTTCATTTTTCCTGTATACATTAATATGACAAATTGTAATTCACTGTCCATCATCAATTTCTTATTGGTATCAAGATTATTCAATCAAAGCTGTGAATGTTATTGGTAAAATGCTTTTTTTATATGACCTGTATAGAACGTTTATTGGTAAATGCATTAATTTGCTTATTCACGCTTAGTAGAAATGTGATTTTGTATGTCTTGCAACTGATTTTCGTTTGCATTGTAAATATTACCCCCAATTAAAATGAATTTTTCACCTAAATACCTATGTTATTTTTATTTTATCCGCATCATTAGATGAACTATGCCAACCAGAAAACAATATACAACTCATGTAACAATAGCAAGTAATTGATGTTTTTTTTTTCCAGTTTTGTGTTTGCAGACCTAAATGTCTCCATGGTAACAGACAAGATTACACAAATTGTGTAGTGTATCATTTGCTGTATTTTTGAAGTATGTTTTGCTTAAGTTAGAGTTGCCATTATTTGTGACAAGTTTAACAGAAAGATGCATAGATTTGATGCAGTAAATAAGTCGCATATTTATATATCTCTCGAGATTTTTCATCAACTTTTACATCACCTATTGAAGTGAGATTGTGCAAAAGTTTTGCAACATTTAAAAAAATGCATTTTAAAACAGTTGCAAATCCATTCTAAATCCTGGTTAAGCAACAAGTCACAGAACTTCTTTACACAGGTTTACATACTGACGTGCATGGTTGAAATTGCTCTGAATTCTAAGGCAAAATTCTCATTCACCAAGTTATTTTGAAGAAGCATCCAAAACCAGGAAAATCTGTTCATTAAAGTGGGTTATAGTCTTTTCCAACTGTCCCTTACTTTTTTACTGGCAATTTTTCAAGGGTAGACAAAATAGTGGCATAGCAAACCTGGGTTATGCCAGTTGGCTCAATGTAAAAATGTTTTGCAGAGTTTAACAATGTAGCGAGCCCAGAAATTTGGTAGAGTTTAGTAGGCCAGGAAACTCAGTGTGATGATGCAATCAAACCAAGCCATGTAACAGAATAGAGTTGACCAGAAACTCCCTTTGACAATGAAACAGAGTTCAGCATTATGTCAGTGTAGAAACAGTGAGGAGACTTACTGTTAGGCATTGGGCTGTTGTTGGATTTGAAATGGGTGCAGAAACTTCTGTGGTCTCCCATTTTGGTCCAGCTGGGGCTGATGCTGCTCAGCATCTTCATCAGCCCCAATGCCTAGCTGGACCATGAGATGTACAGATTGTCTTTTGGGTATTTGTGACCAGCAATGTTAAGCATAGGTTGCTGAGGGAGACAGGGCTGTTGGAGCCTAAGTCAAGGATTCTCTGCACTGAGCATGTCCGTGACCTGGCAGATCGTGTTTGGTGGCTTTGCAGCAACCACCTGATCCTGTGACCTGGCACCGCCTGATTGGTCACGGGTGACGCCACCAATAGTGCGAAGGTGGGCAGGGCTTAGTCTTTAAAAGACTCGCCCACAAACATGGCGGCGCCCTCTTATCATTGAGCAAGTGATGCTGTTGTGTGGACGACTGTGTTCCATGTTGTTTCTATAGGCTGGCTAGTTGAAATAGGCAGGCTAGTGGAAACAGGCAGGTAGCTTCGCCTAGCAGTCTGGCTCAGCCAAAGGGGTTGCCTAACACCCCGAGCAACCTGCAGGCGTCCTATCCACGGCTATCGCCTGTCAGCCACGTGGAGTAGTACCCTTCAGTCCGGTAGCATGCCGGTTGGAGGCACGTGTACCCATCGGCACAGTCACACATGCATCCTAGCGCCGCCAGTGTAGTCCCTGTGTAGTTAACAGGGCTACAGCTACTTCCCCGGTGGCGCATCTCCCGTGTAGTTAACGGAAATAGAGAGAACTGTTATACCCATTCCTGTGTGAAGTAACACAGAGGGGTTATCATTTAAGTTGGTTTCTTTCCTTTCCACCCGGAAAGTGTTCGGCAGCAGTCCACCAGGCTGCATCGTGGACCCCGGGGTCGGTTGCGTTCCATTATAATAAAGTTGTCTGCAACCGCCCTCCTAACAGTATCAAAACGCCAGGGTCTTGCCGAACATGGCCGAAAACCAGCAACTGCTGCAATATATACAGCGAATTGAGGCCAGACTTAAATCTCTTGAACAAGCTGTCCCAGTTGCTAATATCACTGCAGTAGCTACCCAGGCGGCTTCTCTAGCAGCCAATATTATTAACTCGGCTGCAGTGAATAATGCGACCACTGCAAGTGCTCCATTACTTCGTTTTGCTCTCCCGGAAAAATTTTCTGGGGACGGTAAATTTTGCAGGGGTTTTATTAATTTATGCTCCATTCACTTGGAGATGATGGAGGCACGGTTCCCCTCCGAAAGAGCCAAAGTGGGTTATGTCATCTCAATACTCTCCCACAGGGCTCTGGAGTGGGCTACTCCTCTATGGTAGCGGAATGATCCGGTAGTAGCAAATGCGGGTCTTTTCCTTAAGACTCTAAAAAGTATATTCCTTGGTCCTCAGGACACGCATGATACGGCTCTTAAGCTTCTTGCGTTAATCCAGGGTTCGGCCACCGCCAGCCACTATGCCATCCAGTTTAGAACCCTAGCGGCAGAAGTGGATTGGTCTGAGCGGTCGCTTATCCCGGTGTTCTGGAAGGGTCTGGCTGGTCATGTTAAAAATGTTCTATCTACCAGAGAGATTCCAACCTCCTTGGAGGAGTTAATATCTCTCGCAAACTGAATTGATTTGAGTTATGCAGAACACAGGTTAGAGCTGGAGGTCGCCAAACCTCAGTATCGATCTGCACCATCCTTCTCTAGACCCATTTCCGATCTCGCGACTCCCGACCAGGAGCCTGAGGCTATGGATATATCCTGGACTAAGTCTAGTCCCTCTCGTTCCCGACCTGCACATCTCTTCGAGTACCCCGTAAATAAGGGTTCCAAGCAGTCGGGAAAACGAGTAGGTCTTACCACCGTTGGAGGAGGTGTAGTAGATTCTGGGACTTCTTTTTCCAAATTATTATATAATGTGACATTGTCCTTTGGTACATCTGCAGTTACTGCCAAGGCGTGGGTGGACTCTGGTGCTGATGGCAATTTTTTGTCATCTACGTTTGCCCAGAGGTACGCCATTCCTATAGAGTTACTGTCAAGACCAATGAACATCAGTGTAGGCAATGGTTCACTCCTGGACACTCAAATCACCCACCAGTCGATTTCCCTCACCATGTCATTTCCTCAGGGCCACCGGGAGGTCATCTCCTTTCTTATTATTCCCGGTGGATTAGACGAGGTGTTATTGGGTCTCCCCTGGCTACGTTGTCATACTCCACACATTGACTGGAATGCGGGGAGTATTTCTTCCTGGAGTGAGAATTGTGCGTCTCAGTGTATGGTCACAGTCACCCGGAGGGTAGTCTCTGATCCCTCCACCATTGTGGCTTCCGGTACAGATTATTTGTCTGTCCCCAGGACCCGGGTCTTGTCAGACTATGTCAAAAAGAACTCTCAGGTAGAGAGGGTGGCTGCACTGTCCTCTAACCAGGTTCTGTCGGGGAGGACGTTTGTTTCCCCTAATCTACAAAATATGGTGCTCTCCTGGGCTCATGCCCCTAAGATCGAAGCTCATCTGGGGGTCAAACATACCACTAAGTCCCTTCAACGGTCGTATTGGTGGCCCCGGTGGCGCCAGGATGTCAAGGACTTTGTTCTCGCGTGTTCCGTCTGTGCGAGAGATAAATCTTTCTGTCAAAGTCTGGCTGGTCTTCTCCATCTGTCACCCGTGACGGACTCTACACATAGAGAGTCAGTTGTCACTTCTCGTTGCCCTGCCCCCGTATTCTATCCGGATGACAGAGTGCGGCTCATGGCTCGCAATACTAAAGTACATGGGGAGTCTGCTAAGTTTGCCCCCCGCTTTAAAAAAGGGTACCCTGTACACCGGAGGGGTCACAGTTCTGAGGATCTTCTCTGTGACCCAGTGGACCACATTCATGCTCCCCTGCTTGTTGAGGAAAATGAGCATCAAGAGGAGGGGGGTGTTAGAAGGGCGGATAATGTTAGGCATCGGGCTGTTGCTGGATTTGAAATGGGTCCAGGACCTTCTGTGGTCTCCCATTTTGATCCAGCCAGGGCTGATGCTGCTCAGCATCATCATCAGCCCCAATGCCTAGCTGGTCCACGAGATGTACAGATTGTCTCTTGGGTATTTGTGACCAGCAATGTTAAGCATAGGTTGCTGAGGGAGACAGGGCTGTTGGAGCCTAAGTACAGGATTCCCCCCACTGAGCATGTCCGTGACCTGGCGGATCGTGATTGGTAGTTTGTCAACCACCTGGTCCGGTGACCTGGCACCGCCTGATTGGTCGCAGGTGACGCCAGCAATAGTGTGAAGATGGGCAGGGCTTAGTCTTTAAAAGACCCGCCCACAAACATGGCAGCGAGCTCTGATCATTGAGCAAGTGATGCTGTTGTGTGGACGACTGTGTTCCACATAGTTTCTATAGGCAGGCTAGTTGAAATAGGCAGGTAGCTTCGCCTAGCAGTCTAGCTCAGCCAAAGGGGTCGCCTAACACCCCGAGCAGCCTGCAGGCATCCTATCCACGGCTATCGCCTGTCAGCCACGTGGAGTAGTACCTTTCAGTCCGGTAGCACGCTGGCTGGAGGCACGTGTACCCGTCGGCGTAGTCACACACGTATCCTAGCGCCGCCAGTGTAGTCCCTGTGTAGTTAACAGTGCTACAGCTACTTTCCCGGTCGCGCATCTCCCGTGTAGTTAATAGAGATAGAGTGAACCGTTATACCCGTTCCTGTGTGCAGTAACATGGAAGAGTTATCATTTAAGGTGGTTTCTTTCCTTTACACCCGGAAAGTGTTCAACAGCAGTCCACCAGGCTGCATCGTGGACCCCGGGGTCGGTTGTGTTCCATTATAATAAAGTTGTCTGCAACCGCCTCCTAACAGTATCAGAGCGCCAGGGTCTTGCCGAACATGTCCGAAAACCAGCAACTGCTGCAATATATACAGCGAATTGAGGCCAGACTTAAATCTCTTGAACAAGCTGTCCCGGTCGCTGATATCACTGCAGTAGCTACCCAGGCGGCTTCTCTAGCAGCCAATACAATATTATTAACTCGGCTGTGGTGAATAATGCGACCACTGCAAGTGCTCCATTACTTCGCTTTGCTCTCCCGGAAAAATTTTCTGGGGACGGTAAATTTTGCAGGGGTTTTATTAATTTATGCTCCATTTACTATTGGGATGTATCAAAGCCCAGAGTTATGGCAGAGTTGAGTAGGTCAGGAGACTCACTATGGAGATGCAGAAATGTACATTAGCCCAGCATTATGGCAGAATAGAGTTTGTCAGGTGAAATGTCATGGTTATATGGCAGCATTGCAGAGTGACAAAAATGGCAAGATGCAAAAAAACTATCTAACTGAATTTTTAGGCAGCATATTGCCAGCCAAACCAGACAAAATGACCACCTGAAATGTCATCACAGCAGCACATTACAACCCAGAACAAAGTGGATCAGAGGGGACCAGTGGCTTCTGAACTAACTAGGACAATGAACTTAGCTATGGATCCAGCAGAGGTGAATAATAGTTACTTACTTGGTTTGTAAGGTTATTATATTGAACTTAAAGGCATCATCCGACACCTAAAATGCTGTGGAAGATGTGAGTGCAGGGCTGGAACTCTGCATCTATCTCTGCAGTTGTAGTTCCTTTGAAGAAAGACTATGTCAGGCAGTGAAGATACACCAGTGCCGCCCCCTGATGACGATTAATTTGAGGCGGGTTGTAGAAGCTGTGGAGTGGCACTGGTGTCACTGACTGCTTCTAACTCTGCAGAGTTAGAAGCAGAGTGTGGCCACTAACATCTCCCACAGGGTCTACCGCCCAGTATTCAGGATGTCTTAAGAGGGGACGGTGATGCAAGAAACTAGTGAGTGAATGCAGTGCTGTTCACAGATGATGTCCTGTTCAAGGAGGGGCAATGGACGTTACAGGAAATGAGTTCAGCCTCCTGTGAGAATCCTCGCAAACAAAATGTTACAGCAAATACAGTAAAGATAACACTTCGGCAGTAGCTAGATAGTTGAGAAGTGTAGGGTATTGTGTAATAAAGCAAATTACAAAAGTGGTTAGTGTGTAAGGATAGATATTTAAAAAAATATTTTAGGTGCCAGACCACCCCTTTAACAGAATAAGGTGATAACTTTTTAAACTCACTAATATTGTTTCTTGAGAAGGCAAATACATTCGTAAAATGACAGACCATGCCTTTTGGAAACAAATTCTTCCTGACCTTTATTTCCAATCAGATAGATCTCTGTATCAACATTATATTTGAATATTCTATGTAGCATTTTACATGTTTTTCAATAATTATTGATTGAGCAGCCTACTAGTTTACAGCACATGCAGTGGGAACTGCAGACTACTGGTGCAATTATCAAGTAAAACTGCAGTATAGCTGTTCTTGATGATATACTGTATTGTTTGGAATTTTAATGAGCACATTCAAGAAATAATATTACTTGAAATTTATACTTTTAGTTGACACTGATAAAAGTAAATTTTTATTGATAGATGAAAGTTGAAAGGTATTTTCTGCCCAAATAGGGAATCTGTAAATATTCTACACTGTTATTACTGTTATGTCATCTTCAAATACTGAGGAAACATTGAGAAGCACAACTTATTTATAAACAGGTTAAACCAAAATGGTCCCAGTATGAATTAGGCAATTTTTTTTAATCAGAAGTTTATTTATTAAAGTCATGTTAGAAATTACATACAATAAAAGTTGCTAAAAGGGTGACAATGTATAACATTCGTTAAATCAGGGTTCCCCAACTCCAGTCCTCAAGGCCCACCAACAGGTCATGTTTTCAGGATTTCCTTAGTATTGCACAGGTGATGGAATTATTGCCTGTGCGGGTGATGCAATTATCACCTGTGTAATACTAAGGAAATCCTGAAAACATGACCTGTTGGTGGGCCTTGAGGACTGGAGTTGGGGAACCCTGCGTTAAATCACATAGTATTAAAATATTTCAGGAATAAACTTATAAACAATTAGATGGTAATTGAGTGAGATTAAGGAATCTACCTGTATAGCTCATAAAGTATATGGATAATCACATGCAACATATAGAGGAACAGGTGAAAAAAGAAGAAAGAAGGGTAATGTACGGGTTAAATCAAACTAAGAGTAATTGAGAGAGGAGTTGGATAAGTAGAGAGTGTAAGAGAGAGAGGGTGAGCATTGGTTTCTCTTCCTGTAAGTATTATCATTATATATCGTGACGACGGGTCATAACCATATAGTACCACAGTAAGATAGATGTGGTTTGTTTTAAAAATATAAATATAGGTGCTAATTGTTGAAAGCTAATGCTGCTAATTATTAGGCCATTACAATTTAACCAGGTGTTCAGTTTGGGAGTTTCTCTGAACACAATCCAGGGCGTCAAGGTGTTATATACCTTGTCTGAATTCCCGGAGTTTTGGTCTATTAGTTGTTCCATTCTGAGGATATTATTAAGTTCGGATACAAAATCAGAGCGTGATAGAGAGTTTGTCTGTTTCCAGTAGCGGGGGGATTCGATTTCTGATAGCTGTGAGAAAGTGTCTAAGTGGGTCTTACTTAAATCTGGAGATGGTAATGTCACATAAAGATAGTAAGGTTAATTCCAGAGTGGGCTGGATCTTGTATAGAGACAATTTGTTGTACACATCAAATATTGCTATCCATAGACTTTTAATTGGTGGACATGACCACCAAATGTGTGAGTACGAGCCCTTGTCTTCCCAACATCTCCAACATGTGTCTGCAGTTGTAGGGAACATGGAATGAATAGTGGTTGGACATCTATACCACCGAGATAGTATCTTGCAGCTTCTCTCTTGCAACACTGAACAGAGCGAGGATCTGAATGTGAATAGGAGAATTTTAGAGCGGTCTTCAGGTGATAGGGGTTCTCCCAATTCACTCTAACATTTTGAGAAGAATAAAGGTGAATCATGTGATGTCGTTTGACTCTCTTGGTATATCGTGTATAGTAGAGAGATGGTATGGTCTGGTGGGTTCCTCGTCAGGCACTGAGATTCAAAAGGAGTGAGAGGCCTAAAAATATTGGCATGTTTAGATATTGTGTTGATAAAACTTTTAAGTTGTTCATAGAAGAACCATGAACCTACTGGGGGTTCGATTCCAGAGAATATAACTTGTAATTTTTAATTTTGGAATGGTCTATGTAGTCATAAACAATAGGATATTTGTCTTTATGTTTGTTAAGAAAGATTTTTTTATTTATATCTGCAGGAAAAGCTGGGCTATCGAAATGGACCAGGTGTGGATGAAATATGAAGTGTTCTGATGCCAAGTCTGATATATAAGACCAGATTCCTAGTGAGAAAAGGGAGTGTACCACTATGATCATCTGCTTTTCTTACTGACCACAAAGTCGCCAAAGGGTTTATAGTGGGAGAGTGCCACCTCCACGTCAACCCATTTCTTGCTATTTTTATGGTGAAATAAGTCTAGAGTACAGGTTCCTAGCAAAGCATAATTATAGAGAGAAAAATCCAGAAGGCCCAACCCACCAGCCTGTTTAGATCTGCTTAATAGAAAATATGATATGCGTGGGTGTTTGTTGATCCATATCAATCTTGTTATTGCCTTCTTGAGTCTGGAGAAAAAGGAAGCTGGAAGGAAGAGGGGGATTACTTGGAAGAAATATAAGAGGCGTGGCAGAGGGTTCATTTTAATTGCATTAATCCTACCAAGCCAAGATAGTTGCAATATATTCCATCTCTCCAGATCAAGTTCTGTGTTATGTAAAGTGGTATAATTAGCATCATATAATTGTGATGTTTTTGTGGTTAATTTTATGCCTAAGTAAGTGAGGAAATCAGAGCGCCATTTAAACGGAAAAGAGGAGCATAACAGGGATACCAAAGTTGGTTGTAACAATATATTCAACATCTCAGATTTCTGGGAGTTTATCTTGAAATTACTAAGGGAGCCGAATGTGTGCAATTCCGATATAATATTAGGTAAACTAGTGATGCAGGATGTGACATACACGAGTATGTCATCTGCGAAGAGCACTAATTTGTGTTCCTCTGATTGGATCTTCGATCCCCTTGTCGATGGGTTGTTGCGTATTGCTACTGACAAATGTTCCATGGTTAGCACATACAGTAAAGGCGACAAAGGACAGCCCTGTCTTGTGCCGTTACGTATATGGAACGGGCATGAGAGGGATCCATTAAGTTTGACCTGAGCGGTGGGGGAAGCATAGAGCGCCACAATTCTCCACAACATATTTTCTCGAAACCCAATGCCTTCAAGCATCTGTAACATAAATTTCAATGTACCCTATCAAACGCTTTTTCAGCGTCAATTGACAGGACACACATGGGGTCGCCCACTGTTCCTGCTCTGTCTATCAATGATATAGATCTTATGGTATTATCTCTTTCTTCTCGCCCGGGTATAAAGCCTACCTGATGCTGGTTTATCAAATTCGGCAGAAGGTAACCCAGTCTCCTCAAAATCATTTTCGCGTAAATTTTAATGTGTATATTTATTATAGAAATGGGAAGGTAATTGCTACATAAAGATAGATCATTTCCTGTATTGGGAATCACCATTATGTGAGCAATTAGAGCTTGTTGTGGGTAGGAGTCTCCTGATGAAACAAAATTACATGTTGATAAGAATAATGGGCATAATAAGTCAGTGAACTGTTTGTAAAAAGCGGCAGTATACCCATCTGGATCTGGGCTCTTTCAAAGTTTTAATTCTTTAACTACAGAGGTGACCTCATCTAAGGTAAAATCTTTTTCCAAACCTATTAATGTTTCCTCAGGTATTGCAGGCAATTTGTTCAGTTGTAAATATGATTTGATTTTGTCTTGGAGTGAATGTGTGGGAAGATCTTTGAAGTGTCCAGCTATGTTGTATAGAGATTGATAGTAGTCGCTAAAACCCGAGAGTATGCCTGTGGTACTATGGACCTTCTTCCCCTTGGTATTTTTTATGAATGGGATAAAAGTATGTGGATTATGTGGATGTAAGGCTCTCACCAATAATTTACCACTTTTGTCACCCAGTTGATAGAAACTACTTCTGACCCGTTCTCTCAGGCAACGTGTTTTCTGATCTAAGATAGTAGGTAGTTTTTTGTCTGGTTGTGGAGAGTTGTGTTATTGTGAGTGGTGATAAGTCTTGTTTATGTTGAGTCTCAAGCTTGAGGATCTGCGAAGAGAGGCTAACTATTTCAGCAATGCTTTCTTTTTTAAGGCGAGGACCGTGTGATATGAATACTCCTCTCAGAACGTATTTTAAAGCCTCCCATTTAATTGAAGGAGACGTGGGGTCCACATCATGATCTGCCATGAAGTTTTCAATGGTTTGTTTCACTTCAGAATTACATACAGGATCCTGTATTAGGTTTTCATTTAAGCGTCAAGTAAAGTTGCATCTTAGTTGTGAATCCAGTTGCATCGAGAAGTAGATAGGCTCATGATCGGACAACAATATGGACCCCACATCCACCCCCACTCTGAGATCCAGAAAACTATGTGAAATAAAAAAGTAGTCGACTCCGCTCTATGTCGAATGTACCTGCGAGTAGAAGCTTTAGTCTTTCGTGTTGGGATGAAGAACCCTCCAGACATCCACCAATCTTAGACCATGCATCTGTTTCTTTACCTGATGTATAGTGGATAAAGGATATGAGGACTTACCGTAGGAGACATCTATTGTGGGATTCATTGGGAGGTTGAAATCACCTCAGCCGCAAACTCTTCCAAAAGTCTCCTGCATTCTGATCCGAATTTCTGTTGACCCTGGTTTGGGAAGTACACGTAAGCAATGATAAATTTACGTGACATCCATGCTATTCTTAAGAAGATGTACCTCCATGCTGTGTCAATAACAGAATCAAGGACTTCCGGCATAAAAGATTTATGAAAGGCGACTGAGACTACTTTAGATTTGGGTTTGAGCTATGGAACTACTTTGGATAATAGTATGACAAACAGTTCAGAATTTAAGTATTGAAGAGTATCTCTTGAAGCATTAGTATAGATACATGTTGTTTATGGTTCGAGTATAAGACCTGTTTCCATTTTTTTGGGATATTTAGCCCCTTAACATTAAAGGAGCAACATTTTATTTTACCCATATTGTTTGTGTTGTTCAGAAACTTGGTTATATGGATGTGGTGACCAGACCCAGGAAGAGATCAAATAGAATTTGGTTGGATAAGAAAGAGGGCATATAGACGGGGAAAGAGAAAAAAAAAAAAAAATGCGAAAGATGAAGTAGATAAAGAGTATAAGAAGGTCTGTTGTATGAACTCCAGATGTTGTGAGCCGTGGTGCAATGGTTTGGTAATACTTACTACCTTTCAAACTGGAAAGGGTGAGAGAAAGCTGAGGATGAGTCATCACTCCCAATCTACTCCCCCACAACCTAAATAACATAAATCTGAAATAAACTCAAAATAACTGTTGTGTTATCTGGATTATAAACATATTCAAATCTAAATAAGAGGTAAATGATTGATTTGTTGGATAATAATTAGTGTTGAGCGAGCATGCTCGACACTGCTCGTTACTCGCCCGAGCATCTCACTACTCGGGCTGTTCAGCGAGCACCGAGCATTTCCGGGTTACTCGGGTGGGAACTCGGGTCTCCGCCCTGCACGTTAGGCGCTCTCTACAGAGCCAATGAACATACAGGGATTGACAGCCAGTCACTGTAATGCCGCAGCCAAGTTGTTTGTGGGCATTACAGTGATTGGCTGGCCGCACAGTGTCACCTCGAGTATTTAAAACCAGGCGCTGCCATCTTGGACACAGTCACTCTGGATCAGACAGTGTAGAGAGGGGGCTGCTGAGTTAGGGACAGATATATAGTGCGAAATAGGTAGTGTAGGGACTCTAAAGCCTGCCAAATCAAACAAACAGTCCTTCTCAGGACTAATATCCATCCCAGATATCAGGCAGGCAGGCTGTATAGGAGACGCAGTAGTTATACCAGCAAACGCTGCATTACAGTCCTGTGTGCTCATGTGGGTCAAATTGCTAGACTTACCCCCCGGTCTCAGGGGCCAGGAAAAATCCTTTTTCTTTTCAACTAAATCCTGTATTTTTTTTTTCCCTCAGTCAGACTGTACAAATACGCGTCTTATTAACCTTTTGGTATTTTCTTCCCCCCCAAAAAAATTGAGTGTGTCTGTGAATGCTCAGACACCAATATATCTGTTTAAAAGAGTCTGGTGTAGGCCAGAAAAAGAGAACTGTGGTTTTGCAGTTAAACGAGTCAAATCTCTGTATTATCCTGCTTTTGGAATTTTTTGCCGTAAAAAAAAAACAGTAATAGTGTCTCCCTGATTTTTCAGACACAAATATATCAGTTTGAAAGATTCTGGTGTAAGCTACATAACTATAACTGTGGTTTTGCAGTTCAGTGGGTCAAATCTCTGTATTATCCTGTTTGTGGCATTTTTTGCCGTAAAAAAAAATGTAATAGTGTCTCCCTGACTGTTCAGACACCAATATATCTGTTTAAAAGAGTATGGTGTAGGCCAGAGAAATAGAACTGTGGTTTTGCAGTTCCACGGGTCAAATCCCTGTATTATTCTGCATTTGGCATTTTTTTTGCCATAAAAAAAAAAAGGAATTGTGTCTCCCTGACTTTTCAGACACAACTATATATCCGTTTGAAAGATTCTGGTGTATGCCACATAACTATATCTGTGGTTTTGCAGTTCCACGGGTCAAATCTCTGTATTATCCTACTTTTGGTATTTTTTACACTGAAAAAACTGTAATAGTGTCTCTCTGACTGTTCAGACACAAATATATCTGTATGAAAGATTCTGGTGTATGCAACATAACTATTAATGTGGTTTTGCAGTTCCACGGGTCAAATCTCTGTATTGTCCTGCTTTTGGCATTTTTTTTGCCATAAAAAAAATTGTAATAGTGTCTCCCTGACTGTTCAGACACAAATATATCTATTTGAAAAATACTGGTGTACGCCACAAAACTATAACTGTGGTTTTGCAGGTCCACGGTTCAAATCTCTGTATTATCCTGCTTTTGGATTGTTTTGCCGTAAAAAAAAAAACAATAACAGTGTCTCCCTGACATTTCAGACAAAAATATATCTATTTGAAAAATACTGGTGTAGGCCATAAAAATAGAACTGAGGTTTTTCAGTTCCACGAGACAAATCTCTGTATTATCCTGCTTTTGGAATTTTTTGCCATAAAAAACAAACAAACAGTAATAGTGTCTCCCTGACTTTTCAGACACAAATATATCGGTTTGAAAGATTCTGGTGTAAGCTACATAACTATAACTGTGGTTTTGCAATTCCACGGGTCAAATCTCTGTATTATCCTGCTTTTGGCATTTTTTGTCGTAAAAAAAAAACTGTAATAGTGTCTCCCTGACTGTTCAGACACCAATATATCTGTTTGAAAGATTCTGGTGTACGCCACAAAACTATAGCTGTGGTTTTGCAGTTCCACGGGTCAAATCTCTGTTTAAACCTGCTTTTGGCATTTTTTGCCATAAAAAAAAACTGTAATAGTGTCTCCCTGACTGTTCAGACAGAAAGATATCTGTTTGAAAGATTCTGGTGTACGCCACAAAACTATAATTGTGGTTTTCAAGTTCCACGGGTCAAATCTCAGTATTATTCTGCTTTTGGCATTTTTTGCCATAAAAAAAAACTGTAGTAGTGTCTCCCTGACTGTCCAGACACCAATATATATGTTTAAAAGAGTCTGGTGCAGGCCAGAAAAATAGGACTGTGGTTTTGCAGTTCCACGGGTCAAATCTCTGTATTATCCTGCTTTTGGCATTTTTTGCCATAAAAAAAAACTGTAATAGTGTCTCCCTGACTGTTTAGGCACAAATATATCTGTTTGAAAGATTCTGATGTACGCCACAAAACTATAATTGTGGTTTTGCAGTTCCTTGGGTCAAATCTCTGTATTATCCTGCATTTGGCATTTTTTACTATAAAAAAAACTGTAATCGTTTCTCCCTGACTGTTCAGACACAAATATTTCCATTTGAATGATACTGGTGTTCGCCGCATATCTATAACACGGGTCAAATCTCTGTATTATCCTGATTTTGTCATTTTTTCCGTAAAAAAAAAACTGTAATAGTGTCTCCCTGACTGTACAGACACAAATATATCTGTTTGAAATATTCTGATGTACGCCACATAACTATAACTGTGGTTTTGCAGTTCCACGGGTCAAATCTCTGTATTATCCTTTTTTGTGCATTTTTTGCCGTAAAAAAAACTGTAATAGTGTCTCCCTGACTGTTCAGACACCAATATATCTGTTTTAAAGAGTCTGGTGTAGGCCAGAAAAATAGAACTGAGGTTTTGCAGTTCCAATGCTCAAATCTCTGTATTATCCTGCTTTTGGCATTTTTTGCCATAAAAAAAAACTGTAATAGTATCTCCCTGACTGTTCAGACACCAATATATCTGTTTGAAAGATTCTGGTGTACGCCACATAACTATAACTGTGGTTTTGCAGTTCCACGGGTCAAATCTCTGTATTATCCTGCTTTTGGAATTTTTTGCCGTAAAAAATACTGTAACAGTGTCTTCCTGACTGTTCAGAGACCACTATATCTGTTTGAAAAATTCTGGTGTATGCCACATAACTATAACTGTGGTTTTGCAGTTCCATGGGTCAAATCTCTGTATTATTCTGCTTTTGGCATTTTTTGCTATAAAAAAAACTGTAATAGTGTCACACTGACTGTTCAGACACCAGTATATCTGGTTAAAAGAGTCTGGTGTAGGCCAGAAAAATAGAACTGTGGTTTTGCAGTGCCATGGGTCAAATCTCTGTATTATCCTGCTTTTGGCATTTTTTGCCATAAAAAAAACAGTAATACTGTCTCTCTGACTGTTCAGACACAAATATATCTCTTTGAAAGATTCTGGTGTATGCCACCTAACTATAACTGTGGTTTTGCAGTTCCACGGGCCAAATCTCTGTATTGTCCTGCTTTTGGCATATTTTGCCGTAAAAAAAACCTGTAGTAGTGTCTCCCTGACAGTTCAGACACTAATATATATGTTTAAAAGAGTCTGGTGTAGGCCAGAAAAATAGGACTGTGGTTTTGCAGTTCCACGGGTCAAATCTCTGTATTATCCTGATTTTGGCATTTTTTGCCGACAAAACAAACTGTAATAGTGTCTCTCTGACTGTACAGACACAAATATCTCTGAAAGATTCTGATGTACGCCACATAACTATAACTGTGGTTTTGCAGTTCCACGGGTCAAATCTCTGTATTATCCTGCATTTGCCATTTTTCACCATAAAAAAAAACTGAAATAGTTTCTCCCTGACTGTTCAGACACAAATATATCCATTTGAAAGAAACTGATGTACGCCACATAACTATAACTGTGGTTATGCAGTTCCACGGGTCAAATCTTTGTAGTATCCTGATTTTGGCATTTTTTACTTAAAAAAAAACCTGTAATAGTGGCTCCCTGACTGTACAGACACAAATATATCTGTTTGAAAGATTCTGATGTACGCCACATAACTATAACTGTGGTTTTGCAGTTCCATGGGTCAAATCTCTGTATTATCCTGTTTTTGGCATTTTTTCCATAAAAAAAAACTGTAATAGTGTCTCCCTGACTGTTCAGACATCAATATATCTGTTCAAAAGAGTCTGGTGTAGGCCAGAAAAATGGAAATGTGGTTTTGCAGTTCCACTTGTCAAATCTCTGTATTATCCTGCTTTTGGCATTTTTTGCCATAAAAAAAAACTGTAATAGTGTCTCCCTGACTGTTCAGAGACCACTATATCTGTTTGAAAAATTCTGGTGTATGCCACATAACTATAACTGTGGTTTTGCAGTTCCACGGGTCAAATCTCTGTTTTATTCTAATTTTGGCATTTTTTGCCGTAAAAAAAACTGTAATAGTGTCTCCCTGACTGTTCAGACACCAGTATATCTGGTTAAAAGAGTCTGGTGTAGGCCAGAAAAATAGAACTGTGGTTTTGCAGTGCCATGGGTCAATTCTCTGTATTATCCTGCTTTTGGCATTGTTTGCCGTAAAAAAAAAACTGTAATAGTGTCTCCCTGACTGTTCAGATACAAATATATCTGCTTGAAAGATTCTGGTGTACGCCACAAAACTATAATTGTGGTTTTGCAGTTCCACGGGTCAAATCTCTGTATTATCCTGCTTTTTGCATTTTTTACCATAAAAAAAACTGAAATAGTTTCTCCCTGACTGTTCAGACACAAATATATCCATTTGAAAGAAACTGATGTACGCCACATAACTATAACTGTGGTTTTGCAGTTCCACGGGTCAAATCTCTGTATTATCCCGCTTTTGGCATTTTTTCCGTAAAAAAAACTGTAATAGTGTCTTCCTGACTGTTCAGAGACCGCTATATCTGTTTGAAAGATTCTGATGTATGCCACATAACTATAACTGTGGTTTTGCAGTTCCATGGGTCAAATCTCTGTATTATCCTGCTTTTGGCATTTTTTGCCGTAAAAAAAAACTGTAGTAGTTTCTCCCTGACAGTTCAGACAGCAATATATATGTTTAAAAGAGTCTGGTGTAGGCCAGAAAAATAGGACTGTGGTTTTGCAGTTCCACGGGTCAAATCTCTGTATTATCCTGCATTTGGCATTTTTTACCATAAAAAAAATCTGAAATAGTTTCTCCCTGACTGTTCAGACACAAATATATCCATTTGAATGATGCTGGTGTTTGCCGCATTTCAATAACTGTGGTTTTGCAGTTCCACGGGTCAAATCTCTGTATTATCCTGATTTTGGCATTTTTTCCGTAAAAAAAAACCTGTAATAGTTAGTGTTGAGCCACCCCCGTAGTGTTCGAGTTCGGTTCGGTTCGTCGAACACCCGTGTGTTCGCCGAACTGTTCGTCGAACTGTTCGTCGAACACCTTCGAACACCGTTAAAACCAATGGCAGGCAAACAAAAACACATAGAAACACATAGAAAACACCTTCAAAGGTGTCCAAAAGCTGACAAACTGCTCAGAAGACACAACTAACACATGGAAAAGTGACAAGTACATATAGTCATGCGAAAAGAAAAGAGGTGGAGGAGTAAAAGGAGGGGGAGACACAGATATAGGCATGTCATGCCCTTCTAAAATCCAAAAAGTGAGAAGCCGACACGTTCAGTCCGCTCCTGCCCGTGCCACCTCCGCGTCGCCGGGTTTGTGCCAGAGCCGCGGTGAACCCTGACGGCCAGCCCCCCTCTCCTAATACTGGTGCCTGTCCGCTGGTGGGTCGAGCGAGCCCCCCTGTGGTGGAGGCAGCTCTAAGCTTTTTAATTTAAATTGTCTCTCTAATTTGAATGAATACACTTTAAATCCATTTACAAGGATCTATTGGAGGGCAAGTCTCATGCCAGCAGCCGCATAATTCCAGCTCCAGTAGCGTCCACTAAAGCTGCTGCAGTTAAAAAGCTTTTATAAGGATCGAGCTCGGCTGTCCACCGCAAGGCATCCTACTGCCAGTCCCAGCCCCTATGCCTTGGGGTGCCTCCTGATGCTCTTCACTGAGTATCCCGTGGTCTCGAAGCATTTCCTTTGAAAAAATTAAGTGTCCAAACTACAGGTGGTGTAGCTTGCTTAACAGCCGGGATAATCCGCTGACTAGCAGACACTGCTACTAGGCACAAAGTATTTCCTGGGCTAGATGCAGTTAAAAATTTGTAATTAGATACTCTCGTTGGATGCTGAGAAAGCATTCCATAGAGTCTCCTGGCACGCCATATATGATTCTCTTAAAAAGCTTGGGGTAGGGGTCTAGGGGACCCTTTTATAGCCAAAATCACGGCCCTGTATCGCAATACGTCACCTAGGCTGAAGATAAATGGAACTGTAGCACCCTGAGGGCTCGGTTGCTACAGAGGTATTGCACCTCACCCAGAGGTGTGATATCTCACTCTCAGGTAAGGATGTAGTGTGGATCAGGACCCAACACCTGCATGCATTACACCACAATTCCGTGGGGCAGGGCGACCAATATGCCCCTGAGATGGGAACGACAGTCCCTGTCCCTGGCTGGAGTGGGGGGAGGGAACACTGAGGAAGGGGAACCCTGTAGTGCAGGAGCAGGGAGGAAGCAGTTCCTGGGTGCATTGAGAAGGGAGTATAAAAGGTGGGCACCATCTTAGTTCAGTGCAGAGAAGTCTGAGCAGAAGTGGCAGGGAGCAGGGGCTCTGCATGAGCTCTGCTCTGGAGGCGGGCCTAGTAACAGAGGCCCAGGCCTGGAAGAGGGAGAAGGAAGGAAGAGGAGTGGAGAAGGCTCCAGGAACGAGGAACGAAGGGATCCCAGGGGTGCGGATGGGCGAGTCGCCACCGCACGCCCGAATCCACCTGCGTGGAGGGGTCAGGCCAAAGGGGGAGACCGGTCCCCGAAACTAGTGGAGGCAGGAAACGACCCTCAGCTAGAAACAGGAAGCTGTGACATTTTATGTGGCGCAGCCCCTCGCTACACCCGCTAGGAAGGCACCACATAGGATCAGGGAAACTGGCGCCAAGTTTACCAAGAGGAGGCCCGAGGCAGCCGGACAGAAGGGTTGGTAAGAAAGGCCAGACAAAGGACACACAAAGGGGGTCCTGTGAAGCGCTCCAAAGTTATCTGGGAGTTGTCTGAGCCCCTCACCTGGTGAGCACAGTACGACGTGGGCAGCCGTTACCTGCAGACGTGGTCTGGATAATAAGAACTGTGAGTAAAGGCCCTGGACTGCATCACTGACTCCGTGTCGTTACTGCTGCTGCCCTGCACCATCACCCCCATCCTCCGCATACACTGCCCTGAGGCTATACTCCTCCCGTGGGAAGTTATGCTACGCTCTGCTGCACCCACAACACCAGCCTCAGTGGGCTGCCCTGGAGCGGCGGTTCACTCTGACCGCAATCCACGGGTGGCGTAGTCGGACATTTAAACATCAAAACCACATAAATAGTTCCGCCACTGGTTTGACCGCCCTGAGCCACGGAACCGGGTCGCCGCCACGGAGACTACAACCACCAGCATCCACCAAAAAGGGTCCGGCTTTGGGTGTCCCAAGGCCCAGGGGGCGCGTCAGAACATTTTCATCACCTTTCACAATCACCAATGGGACAAGGCAGGGATGTTCTCTGTCCCCTCTCTTATACATCCTAGTGACGGAGCACCTGCTCTCATCAATTCGCCATAACCCCAATATTAGGTGGATTGAGGTGGGAGGCACCGAGTACAAGTGCTCTCTATTTGATGATGATGTCCTAGTATATATCACTCAATCACATATATCCTTCCATGCTGTTATGGCTGAAATAGATCACTTTGTTACATGGTCAAATTTTAAAATCAATGCAGCGAAGTCTGAGGCCCTCGATGTCTCCCTCCCCAAATCCATATAGGATTCCATCCAGTCCAACTTTCCCTTTGCCTGGCCCTCACAGGGTATCAAATACTTAGGAATTCCTATTCATAGAGACCTCTCCCATCTATGTTATCTTAATTTTGGGCCCTTTATTGAACAACTCCATACAGACCACGGTTGGCAAGTTAGAACTGTAAGATTCACTACGTGAACCACTGGTGTTTTGTGGAAGAGCACATGTACACTGTGTTCCAAATTATTATGCAAAAAGTGTTTAGGAGTGATAAGGGAAGAATTTGTTTGTTTGTCAGTTAAACTCATTGATGGTGATGTGTGTCAGGGCTCTTT
This sequence comes from Phyllobates terribilis, assembly GCF_046119375.1. Classification (NCBI taxonomy): domain Eukaryota; kingdom Metazoa; phylum Chordata; class Amphibia; order Anura; family Dendrobatidae; genus Phyllobates; species Phyllobates terribilis. The sequence goes on from NW_027362761.1 coordinate 846,898,333, forward strand.
ATATCACTGTAAGCAATTGCAGACACCTGTGCTAATTAGTTTGGCAGGTGTGTCCAATGAAAGACAACACTACTTAAGAAGGCAGTCCCACATTATTAAGCAGCCTACATTTTCTGCCAAAATGGGAAAGAAAAAGGATGTGTCGGCTGCTGAGAAGCAACAAATTGTGGAGTGTTTAGGTCAAGGCATGACCACAATCAACATTGTGCGATGATCAGGATGAAGTGTCTTGGCAATCAAGAAGTATGTAGCTGATTCACAGTACACACGTGTGCGTGCTGATAAGGGCAAATTGAGGACTCTTTCCTACAGGCAATTACGTCAGGTTGAAAGAGCAGCGGCAAAAAAGCCTTGTCATAGCAGCAGACAAGTTTTTGAAGCTGCTGGTGCCTCCAACGTCCCCCGAACAACAAGATGCAGGGTCCTTCAGAGGTTTGCAGCTGTGCATACGCCATCCTGTCGACCTCCTCTATCCACTTCACACAAGCAGAAACGGCTCCAGTGGGCCAAACATTACATGAAGACTGATTTCAAAACTGTTTTGTTCACGGATGAGTGCCGTGCAGCGCTCGATGGTCCAGATGGATGGAGTGGAGGATGGCTGGTTGATGGACACCCCACGCAAACACGGCTACAGCGCCAACAAGGAGGAGGTGGAGTAATGTTTTGGGCTGGAATCATGGGGAGAGAGATTGTCGGCCCCTTTAGGATCCCTGAAGGCGCTAAAGATGAACTCCATAATGTATGTGGATTTTCTCAAACAGCACTTCCTGCCATGGTTCAAGAAGAAGAACCGTGTATTTCACAGCAAGATCATTTTTTTGCATGATAATGCACCATCTCATGCTGCACATAAAACATCTGCATCTCTGGCTGATATGGGCATAAAAGGGGACAAACTTATGGTGTGACCCCCATGCTCCCCTGACTTGTACCCCATTCAGAACCTTTGGAGCATCATTTAAAGAAGTGTCTATGATGGCGGTAGGCAGTTCACATCTAAGCAACAGCTCTGGGAGGGTATTCTGTCCTCATGCAAAACAATTGAAGCAGAAACCATCCAAAACCTGACAAATTCAATGGACGAGAGAGTTCAGAAGCTCCTTTCGAACAAGGGGTCCTATGTGAAAATGTAACATCACCTAGAATAAAGTTTTGAGTTGAAAACTGTTTGATTTCAGTTTCTAACAACCTGCTAATGCTTATAATTTCAAAAATGACCATTTTTTTGGTCTTTATTAAAATGAAAAGGTTGATCGAAAACTTTGGGGGATCTAAGAGTGTGGCAACCCAGTAGTCATGATTACTTCGAATTCTGACAATATGAGGGTCATGCTGCAGGTAGTGCAGCAAGAAGGCACTTATGTGTCTTGCGCATCTCGGATCCCCAAAATTATTTTCCGGGCTAGATGCAGCTAAAAATTATTATTAATTTTAAATCTGGTGAAGCTTTAGTATAGATGGCCTAATAGGATCAGTGCTGCACACTGCTACAAAGCCCAAATTATTTTCCAGTCAAGATACAGATAAACATGATTAGTAATTTTAAATCTGGTGGAGCTTATTATAGATGGCCTAATAGAATCAGTGCTGCACACTGCTACAAAGCCCAAATTATTTTCCAGCTAAGATACAGATAAATATGATTAGTAATTTGAAAGCTTAAAACGGTTGGTAGGGTGATTTTAACCAATCATCAAGCTTTTACTCTCCCCAGGATGACACAGGGGTAGAAAAGTCGTTTCGGATCCATGTAAGATTCTGCAACAGTCTCTGCTGATACTCCTGCATGCGTGCATCCCTTTCTATGGCAGGAATAATTTATGTAAATTTACTTTTGTACCGGGGATCTAACAGTGTGGCAACCCAGTAGTCAGGATTATTTCTAATTCTCACAATTCGAAGGTCATGTTGCAGGTAGTGCAGCAGGAAGGCACTCATGTGTGTTGCGCATCCAGGAGCACCAAGTCCCTGTTGTGTTGGTGGCGAGGTAACAATCATGCTTCCTTCCTCTGTCCTCTCCCCCCAACCTCCCACAACAGAAATGTGATCAAGGTCTCCCTCATCTGATGAGTCTTCCATCAGTTCGTCCTCCACTTCTTCCTGGGCTCCTGCACCTTCCTCACTAGTTTGGCTGCTACCATGCGCCCTGGTAAAACCATCTCCCCCACCCTCACATGCCTGCCGCCTTGGTGCTGCCAACCGTCTGGACCTTGCAGATGTTAGCCCTTCCGCATACAACTCCTCCTCCTCTACTTCCTCCACCTCCTCTTGTGCCACCACCTGACTCCGAATTCTGTTTAACATGTGCTCCAGCATGTAAATCACCGGAATAGTCATGCTGATAATGGCATCGTCAGCACTAAACATCTTCGTCGCCATTTCAAAACTGTGCAGAAGGGTGCATAAGTCCCTGATCTGAGACCACTCCTCCAGCGTGATTTGCCCCACCTCTGGATCTCGTTGGCCCAGGCTATACGTCAGAACGTATTGCACCAGGGCTTGTCGGTGCTGCCACAGTTGCTGCAACATGTGCAGAGTTGAATTCCACCGGGTAGGCACATCGCATTTTAGCCGGTGAAGTGGCAGGCCCAACGACTTCTGTAGAGATGTAAGTCGCTGAGCTGCGGGATGCGAACGGCGGAAGTGAGCACACAGCGACTGTGCCCTCTGCAGAAGGCCATCTAGTCTGGGATAGTGGGCTAAAAATTGCTGGACAACCAGGTTCAACACGTGAGCCATACAAGGCACGTGTGTGACATTGCCCCGGCGAAGGGCCGTACCCAGGTTTGCAGCATTGTCGCACACGGCCTTCCCTGGTTTCAGGTCTAGTGGAGACAACAATTCATGAAATTGGTTCTCCAGAGCTGACCACAACTCCTCAGCTGTGTGACTCACATTTCCCAGACATTTCAATGTAAAAACCACCTGATGACGTTGAGCACTACTGCCAGCATAGTAAGGAGGTGTGCAGGATCCCTTCTGCGCAGTTAGAAAGCTTGTGGCTTGACCAGACAGGCTTTGGGTGCAGGTGGAAGACCGAGAGGAGGTTGAGGAGGCAGAAGCAGTGGAGGAACTTTGACATAAAGAGGATTGACGCACAACTCGTGGGGACGGCAAGACTTGGACAGCAGCCCCTTGTCCTGCTGTCACCATAGTTACCCAGTGCCCAGTCAGCGACATGTAACGCCCCTGTCCATGCCTACTCGTCCAAGTGTCTGTGGTGAAATGCACCCTGTCACACACAGAGTTTCTCAAAGAAGCGGTGATGTTGTGTGCGACATGCTGGTGGAGCGCAGGCACACCTTTCTTTGAGAAGTAGTGCCGACTGGGCATCTGGTACTGGGGCACTGCGACGGACATAAGGTCTCGAAAATCCTCTGTGTCCACCAGGCGGAAAGACAGCATTTCTGTAGCCAAGAGCTTGCAGATGGTGAAATTCAACCTCTTAGCTTTCTCATGGCTAGGAGGAAATGGTCTTTTACTTGTCCACATCTGAGGGACCGAGGGCTGGCTATTGTGCTTAGACGGGGTTGATAAGGGTGTCCCCGGCAAACTGCCGGTCTGTGAGGAAGATGCAGGCAGACATGTTAGGTTGCCTTGATCCAAAGGTGGTGCTATCGATGTCGGACAGCGCTCAACACCAGCTGGTGTTACCACCTCCAAAGAAAATGATGACCTGCCAATCACGCTGGCTGTTGCGGGTAAAGAGGTGGCAGGTCTGCGCCCCAAAACAGGTGTGACTGCTGTCCCCCCAGTCACAGAGGATGAAGAGGCCGCGGATGCACAAGATATGGCAGACGGTGGTTGGCCCGGCCGGCTAGGCCGCATTGTAGCACACTGAGCTTCCCACTGCAACTTATGCTTCATGTCCATGTGCCGGTTCATGCATGAAGTACTCAAACTATGCATTTTTTGGCCTCTACTTAGCTTTTGCTGACAAATGTTACAGATAACACGAGTTGGGTCATCTTTATCGATCTGAAAAAATTCCCAGGCTATGCAAGGCTTAGCACCCATGCGACCTGAAGAGCCACCACGACTTGTGGTGAGAGGCAGAGTTGTGTTTGAGGATGCAGTTGTTGACGTGATTCCAGTACTACGTCTCTGTCCAGGAAGGCGCAACCTGACCTCGTCGTCACTAGCATCTTCCTCCACCTCCTCTGCTGACCTCATCTCTTGGCTGACTGTGGGTTGACAGTAAGTGGGATCTCCAACCTCATCATCATCACCCTGTGCGTTATCACACCCGTCGTCCTCAGAGCCAACCTGTTCCTGCCCTGACAAAAAACTAAAGTTGTCGCTCCAATCAGGTATTTGAGTCTTATCATCGTCTTCCTCATTGTCTCCACCAACAGGAGTTACAGTTTGGGAATGAGGGTCTACATTATGGTCAGAACCTTCTGCGTCTGGTCCTGGATCCGACTCATAAAGATTCTGGGCATCACTGCAGATCATTTCCTCGTCTAGATTCACAGAAGCGCTGGAGTCGACCTCTGATTCCCAGGCTATAGTATGAGTAAACAGCTCTGCAGACTCAACCATCTGTTCTACCTCATACTCAGACGGGCAGCTGGAGATTTGGGAGCTGTGAGGAAGCAAGTGCGATTGGGGTGACACCTTTGAGGACTGGAGTATTTGTGATGTTGAAGTTGATGTGGAGGAGAGCCCACTTAAAGGAGCACTTGATATCCGTTGAAGCACCTGCTGTTTTTGTGCCTCATCTGGAATTTGTAGCGATTGGCGTGGCCGTAAGAAAGGGATCTTATCACACTGTCCGCTAAAAGAAGTAGAAATTTTAGTTTGGCTGTAAGATGGTCTTTCTTCTGCAGATGTTACTGTTGCTTTAACACCTACCCCACGGACACAACCTTTTTTCCCCTTCCCAACACGCCTATTCCCCTTTCCACCAGCAGCAGGCCTTTTTCCACTCATTTTGGTGGTTAACTAATTCACAACTCTGGAGTTGCTTGCACAAAAAGACAATGGATGGGAACCGAGCAGAGCTGAGTGGCCAAACTGTGGTATTAGGCCAAAACTATTGGCTGGGTTAGATGCAGAAAAAAATTATATTCAATTTGCAACCTGATGGAGGTCAGTATAGATGGACTAATAGAACAAGTCCCACACACAGCTAGAAGCCCAAATATTTTTTCAGAGGTAGATGCAGAAAATGTTTTTATTCAGTTTGCAACCTGATGGAGGTCTGTATAGATGGATTAATAGAAGAAGTCCCACACACAGCTACAAGCCCAATATTTTTTCAGAGGTAGATGCAGAAAAAAAATATATTCAGTTTGCAACCTGATGAAAGTCAGTATAGATGGACTAATAGAGAAAGTCCCACACACTGCTAGAAGGCCAAATATTTTTTCAGAGCTAGATGCAGACAAAAAATTATTTTGAATTTGCAACCTGATGGAGGTCAGTATAGGTGGACTAATAGAACAAGTCCCACACACTGCTAGAAGGCCAAATATTTTTTCAGAGCTAGATGCAGAAAAAAATTATATTCAATTTGCAACCTGATGGAGGTCAGTATAGAAGGACTAATAGAGAAAGTCCCACACACTGCTAGAAGGCCAAATATTTTTTCAGAGCTAGATGCAGATAAAAATTATATTCAATTTGCAACCTGATGGAGGTGAGTATAGATGGACTAATAGAACAAGTCCCACACACAGCTAGAAGCCCAAATATTTTTTCAGAGGTACTGTAGATGCAGATAAAAATTATTTTTAATTTGCAACCTGATGGAGGTCAGTATAGATGGACTAATAGAGAAAGTCCCACACACTGCTAGAAGGCCAAATATTTTTTCAGAGCTAGATGCAGATAAAAATTATTTTTAATTTGCAACCTGATGGAGGTCCGTATAGATGGACTAATAGAGAAAGTCCCACACACTGCTAGAAGGCCAAATATTTTTTCAGAGCTAGATGCAGATAAAAATTATATTCAATTTGCAACCTGATGGAGGTCAGTATAGATGGACTAATAGAACAAGTCCCACACACAGTTAGAAGCCCAAATATTTTTTCAGAGGTACTGTAGATGCAGATAAAAATTATTTTTAATTTGCAACCTGATGGAGGTCAGTATAGATAGACTAATACAACAAATCCCACACACAGCTAGAAGCCCAATATTTTTTCAGAGGTAGATGCAGAAAAAAATATATTCAGTTTGCAACCTGATGGAGGTCAGTATAGATGGAGTAATAGAACAAGTCCCACACACAGCTAAAAGCCCAAATATTTTTTCAGAGGTAGATGCAGATAAAAATTATTTTTAATTTGCAACCTGATGGAGGTCAGTATAGATGGACTAATAGAGAAAGTCCCACACACTGCAAGAAGGCCAAATATTTTTTCAGAGCTAGATGCAGATTAAAATTATATTCAATTTGCAACCTGATGGAGGTCAGTATAGATGGACTAATAGAGAAAGTCCCACACACTGCTAAAAGGCCAAATATTTTTTCAGAGCTAGATGCAGATGAAAATTATATTCAATTTGCAACCTGATGGAGGTCAGTATAGATGGACTAATAGAACAAGTCCCACACACAGCTAGAAGCCCAAATATTTTTTCAGAGGTACTGTAGATGCAGATAAAAATTATTTTTAATTTGCAACCTGATGGAGGTCAGTATAGATGGACTAATAGAGAAAGTCCCACACACTGCTAGAAGGCCAAATATTTTTTCAGAGCTAGATGCAGAAAAAAATTATATTCAGTTTGCAACCTGATGGAGGTCAGTATAGATGGACTAATAGAGAAAGTCCCACACACTGCTAGAAGGCCACATATTTTTTCAGAGGTAGATGCAGAAAAAAATATATTCAGTTTGCAAACTGATGGAGGTCTGTATAGATGGATTAATAGAACAAGTCCCACACACAGCTAGAAGCCCAATATTTTTTCAGAGGTAGATGCAGAAAAAAATATATTCAGTTTGCAACCTGATGGAGGTCAGTATAGATGGACTAATACAACAAGTCCCACACACAGCTAGAAGCCCAATATTTTTTCAGAGGTAGATGCAGAAAAAAATATATTCAGTTTGCAACCTGATGGAGGTCTGTATAGATGGATTAATAGAACAAGTCCCACACACAGCTAGAAGCCCAATATTTTTTCAGAGGTAGATGCAGAAAAAAATATATTCAGTTTGCAACCTGATTGAGGTCAGTAAAAATGGACTAATACAACAAGTCCCACACACAGCTAGAAGCCCAATATTTTTTCAGAGGTAGATGCAGAAAAAAATATATTCAGTTTGCAACCTGATGGAGGTCTGTATAGATGGATTAATAGAACAAGTCCCACACACAGCTAGAAGCCCAATATTTTTTCAGAGGTAGATGCAGAAAAAAATATATTCAGTTTGCAACCTGATGGAGGTCAGTATAGATGGACTAATACAACAAGTCCCACACACAGCTAGAAGCCCAAAATTTTTTCAGAGCTAGATGCAGAAAAAAATGATATTCAATTTGCAACCTGATGGAGGTCAGTATAGATGGACTAATAGAATGATGCTATGCCCAAAAGATTTTACTTCACTAGGTGCAGTAAAAAAATTGGTATTCTATACACAGGTGGTATATCTTGCAACACAGATAGGCTACTCCACTGACTAACACACTCTGCAATAGGCCAAAAAGGATTAGCTTTGCTAGATTCAGCCAAATACTGTGAAAAAAACTTGCACAGTGTAACATACCTGGCGGCGTCCTTGCATGGTGGTCCATCTCTCACTGTGCAAGAGCGCGCACTTTATCTCCAGTCCAGAATATCTCTCTGGCTTCCCTCCTTGCTGTCTGTTTGTCTGTTTTGGCTGCATAGGGTGACGCCCGCTGAACTTCCTGTTTCTTGTACCTGTTGCGGACAAGCCCCTGTTGCACCTTCAGCCTATTGCTGTCCATCTTTGGGTATTTATACCACCTTCTTCCTCAAGATGGCGCCTGAGCATTGTGTCCTGTCAGTCGGCTTTTTGCCTCTGACGTGCCAGGTCCTATCCTATTTTCCTGCCTGTTCTCCAGTTCTGTGTCTGAACTGTGGTCTGTTCTTGTGAACACGCTTCTAGCCTGTTCTTTCGCCTTCTAGGGGCTGTATTCCTAGATCTGCCTGTCTGTGCCTTGCGGTATCTGTTCCCGTCTGAACAGAGTCCTGTTTGTGTCCCAGCCTTGCTGTATTTGTTCCCGTTTCTCTGTTTCCCGTTGTCTGTGCCTTGCGGTATCTGTTCCCGTCTGAACAGAGTCCTGTTTGTGTCCCAGCCTTGCTGTATTTGTTCCCGTTCCTCGGTTCCTAGTTGTCTGTGCCTCGTTTCTACTTTTGCCTTTTCTCCCTTTTCCCTCTTTGTCTGTTTTCTGCGTCTTTCTGCACAGTCTGAACTTGCTCCTAAATTCCTTCTCGTCGTCTCTGTACCTCTGTTGTGAATTTAGTGTACGCTCGCTACTTCTTTGTAAGTACTGTGTGTGCTTCTGGTTCTGCCTTTCCTTCTCCGTCTGTTCTTTGTGAACAGAGTCCTATCCCCCTGCCTTGTTTACCGCTCTGCGGTTTCCGCTCTGCTCCTGCCTTGTTTACCGCTCTGCGGTTTCCGCTCGGCTCCTGCCTTGTTTACCGCTCTGCGGTTTCCGCTCTGCTCCTGCCTTGTCTGCCGCTCTGCGGTTTCCGCTCTGCTCCTGCCTTGTCTGCTGCTCTGCGGTTTCCGCTCTGCTCCTGCCTTGTTCGCCGCTCTGCCGTTTCCGCTCTGCTCCTGCCTTGTTTACCGCTCTGCGGTTTCCGCTCTGCTCCTGCCTTGTTTACCGCTCTGCGGTTTCCGCTCTGCTCCTGCCTTGTTTACCGCTCTGCTGTTTCCGCTCAACTCCTGCCTTGTTTACTGCTCTGCAGTTTCCGATCTGCTCCTGCCTTGTTTACCGCTCTGCAGTTTCCGCTCTGCTCCTGCCTTGTTTGCCGCTCTGCGGTTTCCGCTCTGCTGCGGCCTTCTTAGCCGCTCTGCGGTTTCCGCTCTGCTCCTGCCTTGTTTACCGCTCTTGCGGTTTCCGCTCTGCTCCTGCCTTGTTTGCCGCTCTGCGGTTTCCGCTCTGCTGCGGCCTTCTTAGCCGCTCTGTGGTTTCCGCTCTGCTTCTGCCTTGTTTACCGCTCTTGCGGTTTCCACTCTGCTCTTGCCTTGCTTGCCGCTCCTGTGGTTTCTGCTCTGCATCTGCTCGCTGCTCCGGCAGTCCTGTCCTGCTCTGCTTCTGCCCGCTGCTCCGGCAGCCCCGTCCTGCTCTGCATCTGCTCGCTGTTCCGGCAGTCCTGTCCTGCTCTGCTTGTGCTCGCTGCTCCGGAAGTCCCGTCCTGCTCTGCTCTTGCCCACCGCTTCGGGCGTTCCCTCTCTGCTGTGTTTGGCTACCGCATCTGCGGTTCTCTTTTTGTGACCCAGTCTGTACTGGGTCTTGTCCTCTCTGTGCTCCAGCCCGTCCTTTCGGCCAGTACCTCCCTGCCTGCATATTCGCCTGTATCCACCCGTCTGCATACCTGCCGTGTTCGCTTATATCCACCAGTCTGTGCCAGCCTAACCTGCCTGTTCCAGTAATCCCTGTGTGGGTCAACCCCCGTGTCCGGAGTTTGACCTGGAGTAGCACCTGGTCCCTCTGCCCGGTTTCTCCCTGGTGCACTGGCGTCGTATGCCGTCGTGCCATCTTGGTCGGATCGGCCAGATACTTAGTCACGCCCCTCCAGGCACTCTCCGGTTCATGGTCCAGTGGAACCACTTCTCCCGCACACGCCAGTCAGTCAGGGCATGTGCATAGCACACAGCACTGGCACAGACCTGCCTGGCAAAAACTGATAGGAACTGATGTAACCTAGTCCTGAAAAGGACTCCAATTACAATTAGTCTTTACTCCCACAATCTATCTATTTAAGAGCACAGACCTGCCTGATAAAAGTCGTAGGAAATGCTGTAACCTAGTCCTAAAAAGGACTGCAATCACAACTATTCCCTACTCCCAAGCTATCTGTAGATTTGTGCGAGAATTGGCTTGAAATTAACAAGGTATAGCGCACACAGCAACAGCGGTGCCGTCTAACACGCAGCTGCAGCAGTGAGAAAATGGTGGCGACGGGGAAAATGGCTTGGTCTTATAGGGCAAGGACATGTGACATACACTGCCAATGACACATGCCCTTGCTTGTGTGAAAAAAAGCACTTCGCTCCGTGTGTGCGCTGCTGATAGGCTGACAGATTGCACCTCCTCACTGTAAATGCGGGAAAGAGAAAAAAAAAATGGAGATCTTCATTGTTCCTGCAGAGATCCATCCCCTGCCCCTCCCCCCACCCCGCTGTACACTCAAACTGCGTATTAACATTAATTTTCATCATTACTGAGAAAAAATCCAGTTATGATTTTGGTGCACGAACAGTTATCGAACATAACCTCGAACAGCCGAATTTTTCTCAAATTGTTCATGTTCGCCGAACGGCTCGAACACCGCCCAAAACAGCTCGAATTTGAGATTGGCGAACAGTTCGAGTAGAACAACGCTCATCTCTAGTAATAGTGTCTTCCTGACTGTTCAGAGACCACTATATCTGTTTGAAAGATTGAGGTGTATGCCACATAACTATAACTGTGGTTTTGCAGTTCCATGGGTCAAATCTCTGTATTATTCTGCTTTTGGCATTTTTTGCTGTAAAAAAAAAAACTGTAATAGTGTCTCCCTGACTGTTCAGACACCAGTATATCCATTTGAAAGATACTGGTGTACGCCACATAACTATAACTGTGGTTTTGCAGTTCCACGGGTCAAATCTCTGTATTATCCTGATTTTGGCATTTTTTCCGTAAAAAAAACTGTAATAGTGTCTCCCTGACTGTACAGACACCAATATATCTGTTTTAAAGAGTCTGGTATAGGGCAGAAAAATAGAACTGTGGTTTTGCAGTGCCATGGGCCAAATCTCTGTATTATCCTGCTTTTGGCATTGTTTGCCGTAAAAAAAAACTGTAATAGTGTCTCCCTGACTGTTCAGACACAAATATATCTGTTTGAAAGATTCTGGTGTACGCCACAAAACTATAATTGTGGTTTTGCAGTTCCACGGGTCAAATCTCTGTATTATCCTGCATTTCGCATTTTTTACCATAAAAAAAACTGAAATAGTGTCTCCCTGACTGTACAGACACAAATATATCTGTTTGAAAGATTCTGATGTACGCCACATAACTATAACTGTGGTTTTGCAGTTCCATGGATCAAATCTCTGTATTATCCTGTTTTGGGCATTTTTTGCCGTAAAAAAAACTGTAATAGTGTCTCCCTGACTGTTCAGACACCAATATATCTGTTTTAAAGAGTCTGGTATAGGGCAGAAAAATAGAACTGTGGTTTTGCAGTTCCACTGGTCAAATCTTTGTATTATCCTGCTTTTGGCATTTTTTGCCATAAAAAAAAACTGTAATAGTGTCTCCCTGACTGTTCAGACACCAATATATCTGTTTGAAAGATTCTGGTGTACGCCACATAACTATAACTGTGGTTTTGCATTTCCACGGGTCAAATCTCTGTATTATCCTGCTTTTGGCATTTTTTGCCGTAAAAAAAAACTGTAGTCGTTTCTCCCTGACAGTTCAGACACCAATACATATGTTTAAAAGAGTCTGGTGTAGGCCAGAAAAATAGGACTGTGGTTTTGCAGTTCCACTTGTCAAATCTCTGTATTATCCTGCTTTTGGCATTTTTAGCCGTAAAAAAAAAACTGTAATACTGTCTCCCTGACTGTTCGAGCACAAATATATCTGTTTGAAAGATTCTGGTGTACGCCACAAAACTATAATTGTGGTTTTGCAGCTCCACGGGTCAAATCTTTGTATTATCCTGCATTTGGCATTTTTTACCATAAAAAAAATCTGAAATAGATTCTCCCTGACTGTTCAGACACAAATATATCCATGTGAATGATTCTGGTGTTCGCCGCATATCTATAACTATGGTTTTGCAGTTCCACGGGTCAAATCTCAGTATTATCCTGATTTTGGCATTTTTTCCGTAAAAAAAAACCTGTTATAGTGTCTTCCTGACAGTTCAGAGACCACTATATCTGTTTGAAAGATTCAGGTGTATGCCACATAACTATTACTGTGGTTTTGCAGTTCCATGGGTCAAATCTCTGTATTATTCTGCTTTTGGCATTTTTTGCTGTAAAAAAAAACTGTAATAGTGTCTCCCTGACTGTTCAGACACCAGTATATCTGGTTAAAAGAGTCTGGTGTATGCCAGAAGAATAGAACTGTGGTTTTGCAGTGCCATGGGTCAAATCTCTGTATTATCCTGCTTTTGGCATTTTTTTGCGTAAAAAAAACAGTAATACTGTCTCTCTGACTGTTCAGACACAAATATATCTGTTTGAAAGATTCTGGTGTTTGCCCCATAACTATAACTGTGGTTTTGCAGTTCCACGGGTCAAATCTCTGTATTATCCTGCTTTTGGCATTTTTTTGCGTAAAAAAAACAGTAATACTGTCTCTCTGACTGTTCAGACACAAATATATCTGTTTGAAAGATTCTGGTGTTTGCCCCATAACTATAACTGTGGTTTTGCAGTTCCACGGGTCAAATCTCTGTATTATCCTGCTTTTGGCATTTTTTGACGTAAAAAAAAACTGTAATAGTGTCTCCCTGACTGTTCAGACACAAATATATCTCTTTGAAAGATTCTAGTGTACGCCACAAAACTATAATTGTGGTTTTGCAGCTCCACGAGTCAAATCTCTGTATTATCCTGATTTTGGCATTTTTTACCATAAAAAAATCTGAAATAGTTTCTCCCTGACTGTTCAGACACAAATATATCCATTTGAAAGATACTGGTGTATGCCACATATCTATAACTGTGGTTTTGTAGTTCCACGGGTGAAATCTCTGTAGTATCCTGATTTTGGCATTTTTTGCCGTAAAAAAACTGTAATAGTGTCTCCCTGACTGTTCAGACACCAATATATCTGTTCAAAAGAGTCTGATGTAGGCCAGAAAAATAGAACTGTGGTTTTGCAGTTCCACTTGTCAAATCCCAGTATTATCCTGCTTTTGGCATTTTTTGCCGTAAAAAAAACTGTAATAGTGTCTCCCTGACTGTTCAGACACCAATATATCTATTTAAAAGAATCTGGTGTAGGCCAGAAAATTAGAACTGTGGTTTTGCATTGCAACAAGTCAAATCTCTGTATTATCCTGCTTTTCGCATTTTTTGCCATAAAAAAAAACTGTAACACTGTCTCACTGACTGTTCAGACACAAATATATCTGTTTGAAAGATTCTGGTGTATGCCACATAACTATAACTGTGGTTTTGCATTTCCACGGGTAAAATCTCTGTATTATCCTGCATTTGGCATTTTTTACCATAAGAAAAACTGAAATAGTTTCTCCCTGACTGTTCAGACACAAATATATCAATTTGAAAGATACTTGTGTACGCCACATAACTATAACTGTGGTTTTGCAGTTCCACTTGTCAAATCTCAGTATTATCCTGATTTTGTCATTTTTTCTATAAAAAAAAACTGTAATAGTGTCTCCCTGACTGTACAGACACAAATATATCTGTTTGAAAGTATCTGATGTACGCCACTTAACTATAACTGTGGTTTTGCAGTTCCACGGGTCAAATCTCTGTATTATTCTGCTTTTGACATTTTTTGCTGTAATAAAAACTGTAATAGTGTCTCCCTGACTGTTCAGAGACCACTATATCTGTTTGAATGATTCTGGTGTACGCCACTTAACTATAACTGTGGTTTTGCAGTTCTACAGGCCAAATCTCTGTAATATTCTGCTTTTGCCATTTTTTGCCATAAAAAAAACTGTAATAGTGTCTCCCTGACTGTTCAGAGACCACTATATCTGTTTGAAAGATTCTGGTGTATGGCACACAGCTATAACTGTGGTTTTGCAGGTCCACAGGTCAAATCTCTGTATTATTCTGCTTTTGGCATTTTTTCCTGTAAAAAAAACTGTAATAGTGTCTCCCTGACGGTTCAGACACCAGTATATCTGGTTAAAAGAGTCTGGTGTAGGCCAGAAAAATAGAACTGTGGTTTTGCAGTTCCACGGGTCAAATCTCTGTATTATCCAGCTTTTGCATTTTTTGCCGTAAAAAAAAACAGTAATACTGTCTCCCTGACTGTTCAGACACAAATATATCTGTTTGATAGATTCTGGTGTATGCCACATAACTATAACTGTGGTTTTGCAGTTCCACGGGTCAAGTCTCTGTATTGTCCTGCTTTTGGCATATTTTGCCGTAAAAAAAACTGTAATAGTGTCTCCCTGACTGTTCAGACACCAATATATCTGTTCAAAAGAGTCTGGTGTATGCCACATAACTATAACTGTGGTTTTGCAGTTCCACGGGTCAAATCTCTGTATTATCCTGCTTTTGGCATTTTTTTCCGTTAAAAAAAACTGTAGTAGTGTCTCCCTGACTGCTCAGACCCCAATATATATGTTTAAAAGAGTCTGGTGTAGGTCAGAAAAATAGAACTGTGGTTTTGCATTTCCATGGGTCAAATCTCTGTATTATCCTGCTTTTGGCATTTTTTGACGTCAAAAAAAACTTTAATAGTGTCTCCCTGACTGTTCAGACACAAATATATCTGTTTGAAAGATTCTGGTGTACGCCACAAAACTATAATTGTGGTTTTTCAGTTCCATAGGTCAAATCTCTTTATTATCCTGCATTTGGCATTTTTACCATAAAAGAAACTGAAATAGTTTCTCCCTGACTGTACAGACACAAATATATCTGTTTGAAATATTCTGATGTATGCCACATAACTATAACTGTGGTTTTGCAGTTCCATGGGTCAAATCTCTGTATTATCCTGTTTTTGGCATTTTTTGCCGTAAAAAAAAACAGTAATACTGTCTCTCTGACTGTTCAGACAAATATATATCTGTTTGAAAGATTCTTGTGTATGCCACATAACTGTAACTGTGGTTTTGCAGTTCCACGGGTCAAATCTCTGCATTATTCTGCTTTTCGCATTTTTTGCCATAAAAAAAAATCGTAGTAGTGTCTCCCTGACTGTTCAGACACCAATATATATGTTTAAAAGAGTCTGGTGTAGGCCAGAAAAATAGGACTGTGGTTTCGCAGTTCCACGGGTCAAATCTCTGTATTATCTTGAATTTAGCATTTTTTCCATAAAAAATCTGTAATAGTGTCTCCCTGACTGTACAGACAAATATATCTGTTTGAAAGATTCTGGTGTACGCCACATAACTATACCTGTGGTTTTGCAGTTCCACGGGTCAAATCTCTGCATTATTCTGCTTTTGGCATTTTTTTGCCGTAAAAAAAAACTGTAATAGTGTCTCCCTGACTGTTCAGAGTACACTATATCTGTTTGAAAGATTCTGGTGAATGCAACATAGCTATAACTGTGGTTTTGCAGTTCCACAGGTCAAATCTCTGTAATATTCTGCTTTTGGCATTTTTTGCTGTAAAAAAAAACTGTAATAGTGTCTCCCTGACTGTTCAGACACCAGTATATCTGGTTAAAAGAGTCTGGTGTAGGCCAGAAAAATAGAACTGTGGTTTTGAATTGCAAAGGGTCAAATCTCTGTGTTATCCTGCTTTTGGCATTTTTTGCCATAAAAAAAAACTGTAATACTGTCTCCCTGACTGTTCAGACACAAATATATCTGTTTGAAAGATTCTGGTGTCTGCCACATAACTATAACTGTGGTTTTGCATTTCCACATGTCAAATCTCTGTATTATCCTGCTTTTGGCATTTTTTGCCGTCAAAAAAAATTTAATAGTGTCTCCCTGACTGTTCAGACACAAATATATCTGTTTGAAAGATTCTGGTGTACGCAACAAAACTATAATTGTGGTTTTTCAGATCCATAGGTCAAATCTCTTTATTATCCTGCATTTGTCATTTTTTACCATAAAAAAACTGAAATAGTTTCTCCCTGACTGTTCAGACACAAATATATCCATTTGAAAGATACTGGTGTACGCCACAAAACTATAACTGTGGTTTTGCAGTTCCACTTGTCAAATCTCTGTATTATCCTGATTTTGGCATTTTTTCTGAAAAAAAAAACTGTAATAGTGTCTCCCTGACTGTACAGACACAAATATATCTGTTTTAAAGTATCTGATGTACGCCACTTAACTATAACTGTGGTTTTGCAGTTCCACGGGTCAAATCTCTGTATTATTCTGCTTTTGCCATTTTTTGCCGTAAAAAAAACTGTAATAGTGTCTCCCTGACTGTTCAGAGACCACTATATCTGTTTGAAAGATTCTGGTGTATGCCACATAACTATAACTGTGGTTTTGCAGTTCCACGGTTCAAATCTCTGTATTCTTCTGCTTTTGGCATTTTTTGCTGTAAAAAAAACTGTAATAGTGTCTCCCTGACTGTTCAAACACCAGTATATCTGGTTAAAAGAGTCTGGTGTATGCCAGAAAAATAGAACTGTGATTTTGCAGTGCCATGGGTCAAATCTCTGTATTATCCTGGTTTTGGTATTTTTTGCCGTAAAAAAACCCAGTAATACTGTCTCTCTGACTGTTCAGACACAAATATATCTGTTTGAAAGATTCTGGTGTATGACACATAACTTTAACTGTGGTTTTTCAGTTCCATGGGTAAAATCTCTGTATTATCCTGCTTTTGGGATTTTTTACCGCAAAAAAAAACTGTAGTAGTGTCTCCCTGACTGTTCAGACACCAATATATATGTTTAAAAGAGTCTGGTGTAGGCCAGAAAAATAGGACTGTGGTTTTGCAGTTCCACGGGTCAAATCTCTGTATTATCTTGATTTTAGCATTTTTTCCGTAAAAAAAAACTGTAATAGTGTCTCCCTGACTGTACAGACACAAATATATCTGTTTGAAAGATTCTGATGTACGCCACATAACTATAACTGTGGTTTTGCAGTTCCATGGGTCAAATATCTGTATTATCCTGCATTTGGCATTTTTTACCATAAAAAAAATCTGAAATAGTTTCTCCCTGACTGTTCAGACACAAATATATCCATGTGAGTGATACTGGTGTTCGCCGCATATATATAACTGTGGTTTTGCAGTTCCACGGGTCAAATCTCAGTATTATCCTGATTTTGGCATTTTTTCTGTGAAAAAAAAAACTAATAGTGTCTTCCTGACTGTTCAGAGACCACTATATCTGTTTGAAAGATTCTGATGTATGCCACATAACTATAATTGTGGTTTTGCAGTTCCATGGGTCAAATCTCTGTATTATTCTGCTTTTGGCATTTTTTGCTGTAAAAAAAAACTGTAATAGTGTCTCCCTGACTGTTCAGACACCAGTATATCTGGTTAAAAGAGTCTGGTGTATGCCAGAAAAATAGAACTGTGGTTTTGCAGTGCCATGGGCCAAATCCCTGTATTATCCTGCTTTTGGCATTTTTTGCCGTAAAAAAAAACATTAATACTGTCTCTCTGACTGTTCAGACACAAATATATCTGTTTGAAAGATTCTTGTGTATGCCACATAACTATAACTGTGGTTTTGCAGTTCCACGGGTCAAATCTCTGTATTATCCTGCTTTTGGCATTTTTTGCCGTAAAAAAAAATCATAGTAGTGTCTACCTGACTGTTCAGACACCAGTATATCTGGTTAAAAGAGTCTGGTGTAGGCCAGAAAAATAGGACTGTGGTTTTGCAGTTTCACGGGTCAAATCTCTGTATTATCTTGAATTTAGCATTTTTTCCATAAAAAAAACTGTAATAGTGTCTCCCTGACTGTACAGACAAATATATCTGTTTGAAAGATTCTGGTGTACGCCACATAACTATACCAGTGGTTTTGCAGTTCCACGGATCAAATCTCTGCATTATTCTGCTTTTGGCATTTTTTTGCTGTAAAAAAAAACTGTAATAGTGTCTCCCTGATTGTTCAGACACCAGTATATCTGGTTAAAAGAGTCTGGTGTAGGCCAGAAAAATAGAACTGTGGTTTTGCAGTGCCATGGGTCAAATATCTGAATTATCCTGCTTTTGGCATTTATTGCCATAAAAAAAAAACTGTAATAGTGTCTCCCTTACTGTTCAGACACAAATATATCTGTTTGAAAGATTCTGGTGTACGCCACAAAGCTATAATTGTGGTTTTGCAGTTCCACGGGTCAAATCTCTGTATTATCCTGCATTTGGCATTTTTTACCATAAAAAAAACTGAAATAGTTTCTCCCTGACTGTTCAGAACCAAATATATCCATTTGAAAGATACTGGTGTACGCCACATATCTATAACTGTGGTTTTGCAGTTCCACGGGTCAAATCTCTGTAGTATCCTGATTTTGGCATTTTTTCCGTAAAAAAAAAACTGTAATAGTGTCTCCCTGACTGTACAGACACATATATATCTGTTTGAAATATTCTGATGTACGCCACATAACTATAACTGTGGTTTTGCAGTTCCATGGGTCAAATCTCTGTATTATCCTGTTTTTGGCATTTTTTGCCGTAAAAAAAACTGTAATAGTGTCTTCCTGACTGTTCAGACACCAATATATCTGTTCAAAAGAGTCTGGTGTAGGCCAGAAAAATAGAACTGTGGTTTCGCAGTTCCACTTGTCAAATCTCTGTATTATCCTGCTTTTGGCATTTTTTGCCGTTAAAAAAAACTGTAGTAGTGTCTCCCTGACTGTTCAGACCCCAATGTATATGTTTAAAAGAGTCTGATGTAGGCCAGAAAAATAGAACTGTGGTTTTGCATTGCAACGGGTCAAATCTCTGTATTATCCTGCTTTTGGAATTTTTTGCCATAAAAAAAAACTGTAATACTGTCTCCCTGACTGTTCAGACACAAATATATCTGTTTGAAAGATTCTGGTGTCTGCCACACAACTATAACTGTCGTTTTCCAGTTCCACTTGTCAAATCTCTGAATTATCCTGATTTTGGCATTTTTTCTGTAAAAAAAAACTGTAATAGTGTCTTCCTGACTGTTCAGACACCAATATATCTGTTTGAATGATTCTGGTGTACGCTACTTAACTATAACTGTGGTTTTGCAGTTCCACAGGTCAAATCTCTGTAATATTCTGCTTTTGCCATTTTTTGCCGTAAAATAAAAATGTAATAGTGTCTCCCTGACTGTTCAGAGATCAATATATATGTTTTAAAGATTCTGGTGTATGCCACACAACTATAACTGTGGTTTTGCAGGTCCACAGGTCAAATCTATGTAATATTCTGCTTTTGCCATTTTTTGCCATAAAAAAAACTGTAATAGTGTCTCCCTGACTGTTCAGACACCAATATATTTGTTTAAAAGAGTCTGGTGTAGGCCATAAAAATAGAACTGTGGTTTTGCAGTTCCACTGGTCAAATCTCTGTATTATCCAGCTTTTGGCATTTTTTGCCGTAAAAACAAACAGTAATACTGTCTACCCGACTGTTCAGACACAAATATATCTGTTTGAAAGATTGTGGTGTATGCCACATAGCTATAACTTTGGTTTTGCAGTTCCACAGGTCAAATCTCTGAATTAACCTCTTTTTGGCATTTTTTGCCGTAAAAAAAACTGTAATAGTGTCTCCCTGACTGTTCAGACACCAATATAACTGTTTGAATGATTCTGGTGTATGCCACATAACTATAACTGTGGTTTTGAAGTTCCACGGGACAAATGTCTGTATTATCCTGATTTTACATTTTTTGCATTAAAAAAAAACAGTAATACTGTCTCCCTGACTGTTCAGACACAAATATATCTGTTTGAAAGATTCTGGTGTAAGCCACATAACTATAACTGTGGTTTTGCAGTTCCACGGGTCAAATCTCTGTATTATCCTGATTTTGACATTTTTTCCGTAAAAAAAACCCTGTAATAGTGTCTTCCTGACTGTTCAGAGACCACTATATCTGTTTGAAAGATTCAGGTGTATGCCACATAACTATAACTGTGGTTTTGCAGTTCCATGGGTCAAATCTCTGTATTATTCTGCTTTTGGCATCTTTTGCTGTAAAAAAAACTGTAATAGTGTCTCCCTGACTGTTCAGACACCAGTATATCTGGTTAAAAGAGTCTGGTGTATGCCAGAAAAATAGAACTGTGGTTTTGCAGTGCCATGGGTCAAATCTCTGTATTATCCTGGTTTTGGTATTTTTTGCTGTAAAAAAAACAGTAATACTGTCTCTCTGACTGTTCAGACACAAATATATCTGTTTGAAAGATTCTGGTGTATGACACATAACTTTAACTGTGGTTTTTCAGTTCCATGGGTAAAATCTCTGTATTATCCTGCTTTTGGGATTTTTTACCGTAAAAAAAAAACTGTAGTAGTGTCTCCCTGACTGTTCAGACACCAATATATATGTTTAAAAGAGTCTGGTGTAGGCCAGAAAAATAGAACTGTGGTTTTGCAGTGCCATGGGTCAAATCTCTGTATTATCCTGGTTTTGGTATTTTTTGCCGTAAAAAAAACTGTAATAGTGTCTCCCTGACTGTACAGACACAAATATATCTGTTTGAAAGATTCTGATGTACGCCACATAACTATAACTGTGGTTTTGCAGTTCCATGGGTCAAATCTCTGTATTATCCTGCATTTGGCATTTTTTACCATAAAAAAAAACTGAAATAGTTTCTCCCTGACTGTTCAGACACAAATATATCCAATTGAAAGATACTGGTGTACGCCACATAACTATAACTGTGGTTTTGCAGTTCCACGGTTCAAATCTCTGTATTATCCTGTTTTTGGCATTTTTTGCCGTAAAAAAGCTGTAATAGTGTCTCCCTGACTGTTCAGACACCAATATATCTGTTTAAAAGAGTCTGGTGTAGGCTAGAAAAATAGAACTGTAGTTTTGCAGTTCCACTGGTCAAATCTCTGTATTATCCTCCTTTTGGCATTTTTTGCCGTAAAAAAAACTGTAATAGTGTCTCCCTGAGTGTTCAGACACCAAAATAACTGTTTGAATGATTCTGGTGTATGCCACATAACTATAACTGTGGTTTTGCAGTTCCACAGGTCAAATCTCTGTATAATCTTGATTTTGCCATTTTTTGCCTTAAAAAAAAACTGTAATAGTGTCTCCCTAACTGTTCAGAGACCACTATATCTGTATGAAATATTCTGGTGTTTGCCTCATAACTATAACTGTGGTTTTGCAGTTCCATGGGTCAAATCTATGTATTATCCTGCTTTTGGCATTTTTTGCCATAAAAAAAAACTGTAATACTGTCTCCCTGACTGTTCAGACACAAATATATCTGTTTGAAAGATTCTGGAGCACGCCACAAAGCTATAATTGTGGTTTTGCAGTTCCACGGGTCAAATCTCTGTATTATCCTGCATTTGGCATTTTTTACCATAAAAAAAACTGAAATAGTTTCTCCCTGACTGTTCAGACACAAATATATCCATTTGAAAGATACTGGTGTACGCCACATATCTATAACTGTGGTTTTGCAGTTCCACGGGTCAAATCTCTGTATTATCCTGATTTTGGCATTTTTTGCCATAAAAAAAACTGTAATAGTGTCTCCCTGACTGTTCAGACATAAATATATCTGTTTGAAAGATTCTGGTGTACGCCACATAGCTATAATTGTGGTTTTGCAGTTCCACGGGTCAAATCTCTGTATTATCCTGCATTTTGCATTTTTTACCATAAAAAAAACTGAAATAGTTTCTCCCTGACTGTTCAGACACAAATATATCCATTTGAAAGATACTAGTGTACGCCACATAACTATAACTGTGGTTTTGCAGTTCCATGTGTCAAATCTCTGTATTATCCTGTTTTTGGCATTTTTTTGCCGTAAAAAAAACTGTAATAGTGTCTCCCTGACTGTTCAGAGACCACTATATCTGTTTGAAAGATTCTGGTGTACGCCAAAAAGCTATAATTGTGGTTTTTGCAGTTCCACGGGTCAAATCTCTGTATTATTCTGCTTTTGGCATTTTTTGCTGTAAAAAAAATTGTAATAGTGTCTCCCTGAATGTTCAGACACCAGTATATCTGGTTAAAAGAGTCTGGTGTAGGCCAGAAAAATAGAACTGTGGTTTTGCAGTGCCATGGGTCAAATATCTGTATTATCCTGCTTTTGGCATTTTTTGCCATAAAAAAAAACTGTAATAGTGTCTCCCTGACTGTTCAGAACCAAATATATCCATTTGAAAGATACTGGTGTACGCCACATATCTATAACTGTGGTTTTGCAGTTCCACGGGTCAAATCTCTGTAGTATCCTGATTTTGGCATTTTTTCCGTAAAAAAAAAACTGTAATAGTGTCTCCCTGACTGTACAGACACATATATATCTGTTTGAAATATTCTGATGTACGCCACATAACTATAACTGTGGTTTTGCAGTTCCATGGGTCAAATCTCTGTATTATCCTGTTTTTGGCATTTTTTGCCGTAAAAAAAACTGTAATAGTGTCTTCCTGACTGTTCAGACACCAATATATCTGTTCAAAAGAGTCTGGTGTAGGCCAGAAAAATAGAACTGTGGTTTCGCAGTTCCACTTGTCAAATCTCTGTATTATCCTGCTTTTGGCATTTTTTGCCGTTAAAAAAAACTGTAGTAGTGTCTCCCTGACTGTTCAGACCCCAATGTATATGTTTAAAAGAGTCTGATGTAGGCCAGAAAAATAGAACTGTGGTTTTGCATTGCAACGGGTCAAATCTCTGTATTATCCTGCTTTTGGAATTTTTTGCCATAAAAAAAAACTGTAATACTGTCTCCCTGACTGTTCAGACACAAATATATCTGTTTGAAAGATTCTGGTGTCTGCCACACAACTATAACTGTCGTTTTCCAGTTCCACTTGTCAAATCTCTGAATTATCCTGATTTTGGCATTTTTTCTGTAAAAAAAAACTGTAATAGTGTCTTCCTGACTGTTCAGACACCAATATATCTGTTTGAATGATTCTGGTGTACGCTACTTAACTATAACTGTGGTTTTGCAGTTCCACAGGTCAAATCTCTGTAATATTCTGCTTTTGCCATTTTTTGCCGTAAAATAAAAATGTAATAGTGTCTCCCTGACTGTTCAGAGATCAATATATATGTTTTAAAGATTCTGGTGTATGCCACACAACTATAACTGTGGTTTTGCAGGTCCACAGGTCAAATCTATGTAATATTCTGCTTTTGCCATTTTTTGCCATAAAAAAAACTGTAATAGTGTCTCCCTGACTGTTCAGACACCAATATATTTGTTTAAAAGAGTCTGGTGTAGGCCATAAAAATAGAACTGTGGTTTTGCAGTTCCACTGGTCAAATCTCTGTATTATCCAGCTTTTGGCATTTTTTGCCGTAAAAACAAACAGTAATACTGTCTCCCCGACTGTTCAGACACAAATATATCTGTTTGAAAGATTGTGGTGTATGCCACATAGCTATAACTTTGGTTTTGCAGTTCCACAGGTCAAATCTCTGAATTAACCTCTTTTTGGCATTTTTTGCCGTAAAAAAAACTGTAATAGTGTCTCCCTGACTGTTCAGACACCAATATAACTGTTTGAATGATTCTGGTGTATGCCACATAACTATAACTGTGGTTTTGAAGTTCCACGGGACAAATGTCTGTATTATCCTGATTTTACATTTTTTGCATTAAAAAAAAACAGTAATACTGTCTCCCTGACTGTTCAGACACAAATATATCTGTTTGAAAGATTCTGGTGTAAGCCACATAACTATAACTGTGGTTTTGCAGTTCCACGGGTCAAATCTCTGTATTATCCTGATTTTGACATTTTTTCCGTAAAAAAAACCCTGTAATAGTGTCTTCCTGACTGTTCAGAGACCACTATATCTGTTTGAAAGATTCAGGTGTATGCCACATAACTATAACTGTGGTTTTGCAGTTCCATGGGTCAAATCTCTGTATTATTCTGCTTTTGGCATCTTTTGCTGTAAAAAAAACTGTAATAGTGTCTCCCTGACTGTTCAGACACCAGTATATCTGGTTAAAAGAGTCTGGTGTATGCCAGAAAAATAGAACTGTGGTTTTGCAGTGCCATGGGTCAAATCTCTGTATTATCCTGGTTTTGGTATTTTTTGCTGTAAAAAAAACAGTAATACTGTCTCTCTGACTGTTCAGACACAAATATATCTGTTTGAAAGATTCTGGTGTATGACACATAACTTTAACTGTGGTTTTTCAGTTCCATGGGTAAAATCTCTGTATTATCCTGCTTTTGGGATTTTTTACCGTAAAAAAAAAACTGTAGTAGTGTCTCCCTGACTGTTCAGACACCAATATATATGTTTAAAAGAGTCTGGTGTAGGCCAGAAAAATAGAACTGTGGTTTTGCAGTGCCATGGGTCAAATCTCTGTATTATCCTGGTTTTGGTATTTTTTGCCGTAAAAAAAACTGTAATAGTGTCTCCCTGACTGTACAGACACAAATATATCTGTTTGAAAGATTCTGATGTACGCCACATAACTATAACTGTGGTTTTGCAGTTCCATGGGTCAAATCTCTGTATTATCCTGCATTTGGCATTTTTTACCATAAAAAAAAACTGAAATAGTTTCTCCCTGACTGTTCAGACACAAATATATCCAATTGAAAGATACTGGTGTACGCCACATAACTATAACTGTGGTTTTGCAGTTCCACGGTTCAAATCTCTGTATTATCCTGTTTTTGGCATTTTTTGCCGTAAAAAAGCTGTAATAGTGTCTCCCTGACTGTTCAGACACCAATATATCTGTTTAAAAGAGTCTGGTGTAGGCTAGAAAAATAGAACTGTAGTTTTGCAGTTCCACTGGTCAAATCTCTGTATTATCCTCCTTTTGGCATTTTTTGCCGTAAAAAAAACTGTAATAGTGTCTCCCTGAGTGTTCAGACACCAAAATAACTGTTTGAATGATTCTGGTGTATGCCACATAACTATAACTGTGGTTTTGCAGTTCCACAGGTCAAATCTCTGTATAATCTTGATTTTGCCATTTTTTGCCTTAAAAAAAAACTGTAATAGTGTCTCCCTAACTGTTCAGAGACCACTATATCTGTATGAAATATTCTGGTGTTTGCCTCATAACTATAACTGTGGTTTTGCAGTTCCATGGGTCAAATCTATGTATTATCCTGCTTTTGGCATTTTTTGCCATAAAAAAAAACTGTAATACTGTCTCCCTGACTGTTCAGACACAAATATATCTGTTTGAAAGATTCTGGAGCACGCCACAAAGCTATAATTGTGGTTTTGCAGTTCCACGGGTCAAATCTCTGTATTATCCTGCATTTGGCATTTTTTACCATAAAAAAAACTGAAATAGTTTCTCCCTGACTGTTCAGACACAAATATATCCATTTGAAAGATACTGGTGTACGCCACATATCTATAACTGTGGTTTTGCAGTTCCACGGGTCAAATCTCTGTATTATCCTGATTTTGGCATTTTTTGCCATAAAAAAAACTGTAATAGTGTCTCCCTGACTGTTCAGACATAAATATATCTGTTTGAAAGATTCTGGTGTACGCCACATAGCTATAATTGTGGTTTTGCAGTTCCACGGGTCAAATCTCTGTATTATCCTGCATTTTGCATTTTTTACCATAAAAAAAACTGAAATAGTTTCTCCCTGACTGTTCAGAACCAAATATATCCATTTGAAAGATACTGGTGTACGCCACATATCTATAACTGTGGTTTTGCAGTTCCATGTGTCAAATCTCTGTATTATCCTGTTTTTGGCATTTTTTTGCCGTAAAAAAAACTGTAATAGTGTCTCCCTGACTGTTCAGAGACCACTATATCTGTTTGAAAGATTCTGGTGTACGCCAAAAAGCTATAATTGTGGTTTTTGCAGTTCCACGGGTCAAATCTCTGTATTATTCTGCTTTTGGCATTTTTTGCTGTAAAAAAAATTGTAATAGTGTCTCCCTGAATGTTCAGACACCAGTATATCTGGTTAAAAGAGTCTGGTGTAGGCCAGAAAAATAGAACTGTGGTTTTGCAGTGCCATGGGTCAAATATCTGTATTATCCTGCTTTTGGCATTTTTTGCCATAAAAAAAAACTGTAATAGTGTCTCCCTGACGGTTCAGACACAAATATATCTGTTTGAAAGATTCTGGTGTACGCCACAAAGCTATAATTGTGGTTTTGCAGTTCCACGGGTCAAATCTCTGTATTGTCCTGCATTTGGCATTTTTTACCATAAAAAAAACTGAAATAGTTTCTCCCTGACTGTTCAGACACAAATATATCCATTTGAAAGATACTGGTGTATGCCACATATCTATAACTGAGGTTTTGCAGTTCCACGGGTCAAATCTCTGTAGTATCCTGATTTTGGCATTTTTTCCGTAAAAAAAAAACTGTAATAGTGTCTCCCTGACTGTTCAGAGACCACTATATCTGTTTGAAAGAGTCTGGTGTATGCCAGAAAAATAGAACTGTGGTTTTGCATTGCAACGGGCCAAATCTCTGTATTATCCTGCTTTTGGCATTTTTTGCCATAAAAAACAAAACTGTAATACTGTCTCCCTGACTGTTCAGACACAAATATATCTGTTTGAAAGATTCTGGTGTATGCCACATAACTATAACTGTGGTTTTGCAGTTCCACGGGTCAAATCTCTGTATTATTCTGCTTTTGGCATTTTTTGCTGTAAAAAAAACTGTAATAGTGTCTCCCTGACTGTTCAGAGACCACTATATCTGTTTGAAAGAGTCTGGTGTATGCCATAAAAATAGAACTGTGGTTTTGCATTGCAACGGGCCAAATCTCTGTATTATCCTGCTTTTGGCATTTTTTGCCATAAAAAAAAAAACTGTAATACTGTCTCCCTGACTGTTCAGACACAAATATATCTGTTTGAAAGATTCTGGTGTATGCCACATAACTATAACTGTGGTTTTGCAGTTCCACGGGTCAAATCTCTGTATTATTCTGCTTTTGGCATTTTTTGCTGTAAAAAAAACTGTAATAGTGTCTCCCTGACTGTTCAGAGACCACTATATCTGTTTGAAAGAGTCTGGTGTATGCCACACAACTATAACTGTGGTTTTGCAGGTCCACTGGTCAAATCTCTGTATTATCCTGTTTTTGGCATTTTTTGCCGTAAAAAAAACTGTAATAGTGTCTCCCTGACTGTTCAGACACAAATATATATGTTTGAAAGTTTCTGGTGTATGCCACATAATTATAACTGTGGTTTTGCAGTTCCACTGGTCGAATCTCTGAATTAACCTCTTTTTGGCATTTTTTGCCGTAAAAAAAACTGTAATAGTGTCTCCCTGACTGTTCAGACACCAATATATCTGTTTAAAAGAGTCTGGTGTAGGCTAGAAAAATAGAACTGTGGTTTTGCAGGTCCACTGGTCAAATCTCTGTATTATCCTGCTTTTGGCATTTTTTGCCGTAAAAAAAAAACTGTAATAGTGTCTCCCTGTCTGCTCAGACACCAATATAACTGTTTGAATGATTCTGGTGTACGCCACATAACTATAACTGTGGTTTTGCAGTTCCACGGGTCAAATCTCTGTATTATCCTGCCTTTGCCATTTTTTGCCGTAAAAAAAAACAGTAATACTGTCTCCCTGACTGTTCAGACACAAATATATCTGTTTGAAAGATTCTGGTTTAAGCCACATAACTATAACTGTGGTTTTGCAGTTCCACGGGTCAAATCTCTGTATTATCCTGCATTTGGCATTTTTTGCATTAAAAAAAATACAGTAATACCGTCTCCCTGACTGTTCAGACACAAATATATCTGTTTGAAAGATTCTGGTGTAAGCCACATAACTATAACTGTGGTTTTGCAGTTCCACGGGTCAAATCTCTGTATTATCCTGCTTTTGGCATTTTTTGCTGTAAAAAAACACTGTAGTGGTGTCTCCCAAACTGTTCAGACACCAATATATATGTTTAAAAGAGTCTGGTGTAGGCCAGAAAAATAGGACTGTGGTTTTGCAGTTTCACGGGTCAAATCTCTGTATTATCCTGCATTTGGCATTTTTTGCCATAAAAAAAAACTGAAATAGTTTCTCCCTGACTGTTCGGACACAAATATATCCATTTGAAAGATACTGGTGTACGCCACATAACTATAACTGTGGTTTTGCAGTTCCACGGTTCAAATCTCTGTATTATCTTGATTTTGCCATTTTTTGCCTTAAAAATAACTGTAATAGTGTCTCCCTGACTGTTCAGAGACCACTATATCTGTGTGAAATATTCTGG
The DNA here is from genome assembly GCF_046119375.1 of Phyllobates terribilis. Lineage (NCBI taxonomy): Eukaryota > Metazoa > Chordata > Amphibia > Anura > Dendrobatidae > Phyllobates > Phyllobates terribilis. The sequence continues at coordinate 846,926,546 of NW_027362761.1, forward strand.
TGTTTGCCTCATAACTATAACTGTGGTTTTGCAGTTCCACGGGTCAAATCTCTGTATTATTCTGCTTTTGGCATTTTTTTCTGTAAAAAAAACTGTAATAGTGTCTCCCTGACTGTTCAGACACCAGTATATCTGGTTAAAAGAGTCTGGTGTAGGCCAGAAAAATAGAACTGTGGTTTTGCAGTTCCACGGGTCAAATCTCTGTATTATCCTGCTTTTGGCATTTTTTTGCCGTAAGAAAAACAGTAATACTGTCTCCCTGACTGTTCAGACACAAATATATCTGTTTGAAAGATTCTGGTGTAAGCTACATAACTATAACTGTGGTTTTGCAGTTCCACCGGTCAAATCTCTGTATTATCCTGCTTTTGGCATTTTTTGCTGTAAAAAAACACTGTAGTGGTGTCTCCCTGACTGTTCAGACACCAATATATATGTTTAAAAGAGTCTGGTGTAGGCCAGAAAAATAGGACTGTGGTTTTGAAGTTCCACGGTTCAAATCTCTGTATTATCCTGCTTTTGGCATTTTTTACCATAAAAAAAACTGTAATAGTGTCTCCCTGACTGATCAGACACAAATACATCTGTTTGAAAGATACTGGTGTATGTCACATATCTATAACTGAGATTTTGCAGTTCCACGGGTCAAATCTCTGTAGTATCCTGATTTTGGCATTTTTTCCGTAAAAAAAAAACTGTAATAGTGTCTCCCTGACTGTTCAGAGACCACTATATCTGTTTGAAAGAGTCTGGTGTATGCCAGAAAAATAGAACTGTGGTTTTGCATTGCAAGGGGCCAAATCTCTGTATTATCCTGCTTTTGGCATTTTTTGCCATAAATAAAAAACTGTAATACTGTCTCCCTGACTGTTCAGACACAAATATATCTGTTTGAAAGATTCTGGTGTATGCCACATAACTATAACTGTGGTTTTGCAGTTCCACGGGTCAAATCTCTGTATTATTCTGCTTTTGGCATTTTTTGCTGTAAAAAAAACTGTAATAGTGTCTCCCTGACTGTTCAGAGACCACTATATCTGTTTGAAAGAGTCTGGTGTATGCCACACAACTATAACTGTGGTTTTGCAGGTCCACTGGTCAAATCTCTGTATTATCCTGTTTTTGGCATTTTTTGCCGTAAAAAAAACTGTAATAGTGTCTCCCTGACTGTTCAGACACCAATATATCTGTTTAAAAGAGTCTGGTGTAGGCCAGAAAAATAGAACTGTGGTTTTGGAGTTCCACTGGTCAAATCTCTGTATTATCCAGCTTTTGCCATTTTTTGCCGTAAAAAAAAACAGTAATACTGTCTCCCTGACTGTTCAGACACAAATATATATGTTTGAAAGTTTCTGGTGTATGCCACATAATTATAACTGTGGTTTTGCAGTTCCACTGGTCGAATCTCTGAATTAACCTCTTTTTGGCATTTTTTGCCATAAAAAAAAACTGTAATAGTGTCTCCCTGACTGTTCAGACACCAATATATCTGTTTAAAAGAGTCTGGTGTAGGCTAGAAAAATAGAACTGTGGTTTTGCAGGTCCACTGGTCAAATCTCTGTATTATCCTGCTTTTGGCATTTTTTGCCGTAAAAAAAAACTGTAATAGTGTCTCCCTGACTGCTCAGACACCAATATAACTGTTTGAATGATTCTGGTGTACGCCACATAACTATAACTGTGGTTTTGCAGTTCCACGGGTCAAATCTCTGTATTATCCTGCTTTTACCATTTTTTGCCGTAAAAAAAAACAGTAATACTGTCTCCCTGACTGTTCAGACACAAATATATCTGTTTGAAAGATTCTGGTTTAAGCCACATAACTATAACTGTGGTTTTGCAGTACCACGGGTCAAATCTCTGTATTATCCTGCTTTTGGCATTTTTTGCATTCAAAAAAATACAGTAATACCATCTCCCTGACTGTTCAGACACAAATATATCTGTTTGAAAGATTCTGGTGTAAGCCACATAACTATAACTGTGGTTTTGCAGTTCCACGGGTCAAATCTCTGTATTATTCTGCTTTTGGCATTTTTTGCTGTAAAAAAACACTGTAGTGGTGTCTCCCATACTGTTCAGACTCCAATATAGATGTTTAAAAGAGTCTGGTGTAGGCCAGAAAAATAGGACTGTGGTTTTGCAGTTTCACGGGTCAAATCTCTGTATTATCCTGCATTTGGCATTTTTTGCCATAAAAAAAAAACTGAAATAGTTTCTCCCTGACTGTTCAGACACAAATATATCCATTTGAAAGATACTGGTGTACGCCACATAACTATAACTGTGGTTTTGCAGTTCCACGGTTCAAATCTCTGTATTATCTTGATTTTGCCATTTTTTGCCTTAAAAAAAAACTGTAATAGTGTCTCCCTGACTGTTCAGAGACCACTATATCTGTGTGAAATATTCTGGTGTTTGCCTCATAACTATAACTGTGGTTTTGCAGTTCCACGGGTCAAATCTCTGTATTATTCTGCTATTGGCATTTTATTCTGTAAAAAAAACTGTAATAGTGTCTCCCTGACTGTTCAGACACCAGTATATCTGGTTAAAAGAGTCTGGTGTAGGCCAGAAAAATAGAACTGTGGTTTTGAAGTTCCACGGGTCAAATCTCTGTATTATCCTGCTTTTGGCATTTTTTACCATAAAAAAACTGTAATAGTGTCTCCCTGACTGATCAGACACAAATACATCTGTTTGAAAGATTCTGGTGTACGCCACAAAACTATAATTGTGGTTCTGCAGTTCCACTGGTCAAATCTCTGTATTATCCTGCTTTTGGCATTTTTTGCATTAAAAAAAAACAATAATACTGTCTCCCTGACTGTTCAGAAACAAATATATATGTTTAAAAGAGTCTGGTGTACGCCACAAAACTATAATTGTGGTTTTGCAGATAAATGGGTCAAATCTCTGTATTATCCTGCATTTGGCATTTTTTGCCATAAAAAAACTGTAATAGTGTCTCCCTGACTGTTCAGACACCAATATATCTGTTTAAAAGAGTTTGGTGTAGGCTAGAAAAATAGAACTGTGGTTTTGCAGTTCCACAGGTCAAATCTCTGTATTATCCTGCTTTTGGCATTTTTTGCCATAAAAAAAAACTGTAATAGTGTCTCCCTGACTGTTCAGACACCAATATAACTGTTTGAATGATTCTGGTGTACGCCACATAACTATAACTGTGGTTTTGCAGTTCCACGGGTCAAATCTCTGTATGATTCTGCTTTTGGCATTTTTTGCTGTAAAAAAACTGTAATAGTGTTTACTTGACTGTTCAGACACCAGTATATCTGGTTAAAAGAGTCTGGTGTAGGCCAGAAAAATAGAACTGTGGTTTTGCAGTTCCACAGGTCAAATCTCTGTATTATCCTGCTTTTGGCATTTTTTGCCATAAAAAAAAACAGTAATACTGTCTTCCTGACTGTTCAGACACAAATATATCTGTTTGAAAGATTCTGGTGTATGCCACATAACTATAACTGTGGTTTTGCAGTTCCACGGGTCAAATCTCTGTATTATCCTGCTTTTGGCATTTTTTGCATTAAAAAAAAAACAGTAATACTGTCTCCCTGACCGTTCAAACACAAATATATCTGTTTGAAAGAATCTGGTGTAAGCCACATAACTATAACTGTGGTTTTGCAGTTCCACGGGTCAAATCTCTGTATTATCCTGCTTTTGGCATTTTTTTGCTGTAAAAAAACACTGTAGTGGTGTCTCCCTGACTGTTCAGACACCAATATATATGTTTAAAAGAGTCTGGTGTAGGCCAGAAAAATAGGACTGTGGTTTTGCAGTTTCACGGGTCAAATATCTGTATTATCCTGCTTTTGGCATTTTTTGCCGTAAAAAAAAACTGTAATAGTGTCTCCCTTACTGTTCAGACACAAATATATCGGTTTGAAAGTTTCTGGTGTACGCCACAAAACTATAATTGTGGTTTTGCAGTTCCATGGGTCAAATCTCTGTATTATCCTGCATTTGGCATTTTTTGCCATAAAAAAAACTGAAATAGTTTCTCCCTGACTGTTTAGACACAAATATATCCATTTGAAAGATACTGGTGTACGCCACATAACTATAACTGTGGTTTTGCAGTTCCACGGTTCAAATCTCTGTATTATCCTGTTTTTGGCATTTTTTGCCGTAAAAAAGCTGTAATAGTGTCTCCCTGACTGTTCAGACACCAATATATCTGTTTAAAAGAGTCTGGTGTAGGCTAGAAAATTAGAACTGTGGTTTTGCAGTTCCACGGGTCAAATCTCTGTATTATCCTGCTTTTGACATTTTTTGCCGTAAAAAAAAAAACTGTAATAGTGTCTCCCTGACTGTTCAGATACCAATATAACTGTTTGAATGATTCTGGTGTACGCCACATAACTATAATTGTGGTTTTGCAGTTCCACGGGTCAAATCTCTGTATTATCTTGATTTTGCCATTTTTTGCCTTAAAAAAAAACTGTAATAGTGTCTCCCTGACTGTTCAGAGACCACTATATCTGTATGAAATATTCTGGTGTTTGCCTCATAACTATAACTGTGGTTTTGCAGTTCCACGGGACAAATCTCTGTATTATTCTGCTTTTGGCATTTTTTGCTGTAAAAAAACTGTAATAGTGTTTACTTGACTGTTCAGACACCAGTATATCTGGTTAAAAGAGTCTGGTGTAGGCCAGAAAAATAGAACTGTGGTTTTGCAGTTCCACGGGTCAAATCTCTGTATTATCCTGCTTTTGACATTTTTTGCTGTAAAAAAAAACAGTAATACTGTCTCCCTGACTGTTCAGACACAAATATATCTGTTTGAAAGATTCTGGTGTATGCCACATAACTATAACTGTGGTTTTGCAGTTCCATGGGTCAAATCTCTGTATTATCCTGCTTTTGGCATTTTTTGCATTAAAAAAACCCAGTAATACTATCTCCCTGACTGTTCAGACACAAATATATCTGTTTGAAAGATTCTGGTGTAAGCCACATAACTATAACTGTGGTTTTGCAGTTTCTCGGGTCAAATCTCTATATTATCCTGCTTTTGGCATTTTTTGCTGTAAAAAAACACTGTAGTGGTGTCTCCCTGACTGTTCAGACAACAATATATATGTTTAAAAGAGTCTGGTGTAGGCCAGAAAAATAGGACTGTGGTTTTGCAGTTTCATGGGTCAAATATCTGTATTATCCTGCTTTTGGCATTTTTTGCCGTAAAAAAAACTGTAATAGTGTCTCCCTGACTGTTCAGACACAAATATATCTGTTTGAAAGTTTCTGGTGTACGCCACAAAGCTATAATTGTGGTTTTGCAGTTCCATGGGTCAAATCTCTGTATTATCCTGCATTTGGCTTTTTTTGCCGTAAAAAAAACTGTAATAGTGTCTCCCTGACTGTTCAGACACAAATATATCCATTTGAAAGATACTGGTGTACGCCACATAACTATAACTGTGGTTTTGCAGTTCCACGGTTCAAATCTCTGTACTATCCTGTTTTTGGCATTTTTTGCAGTAAAAAAACTGTAATAGTGTCTCCCTGACTGTTCAGACACCAATATAACTGTTTGAATGATTCTGGTGTACGCCACATAACTATAACTGTGGTTTTGCAGTTCCACGGGTCAAATCTCTGTATTATCTTGATTTTGCAATTTTTTGCCTTAAAAAAAAACTGTAATAGTGTCTCCCTGACTGTTGAGAGACTACTATATCTGTATGAAATATTCTGGTGTTTGACTCATAACTATAACTGTGGTTTTGCAGTTCCACGGGTCAAATCTCTGTATTATTCTGCTTTTGGCATTTTTTGCTGTAAAAAAAACTGTAATAGTGTTTACTTGACTGTTCAGACACCAGTATATCTGGTTAAAAGAGTCTGGTGTAGGCCATAAAAATAGAACTGTGGTTTTGCAGTTCCAATGGTCAAATCTCTGTTTTATCCTGCTTTTGGCATTTTTTGCCGTTAAAAAAAAACAGTAATACTGTCTCCCTGAGTGTTCAGATACAAATATATCTGTTTGAAAGATTCTGGTGTATGCCACATAACTATAACTGTGGTTTTGCAGTTCCACTGGTCAAATCTCTATTATCCTGCTTTTGGCATTTTTTGACTTACAAAACACTGTAATAGTGTCTCCCTGATTGTTCAGACACAAATATATCTGTTTGAAAGATTCTGGTGTACGCCACATAACTATAACTGTGGTTTTGCAGTTCCTCGGGTCAAATCTCTGTATTATCCTGCTTTTGGCATTCTTTGCCTTAAAAAAAACTGTAATAGTGTCTCCCTGACTGTTCAGATACAAATATATCTGTTTAAAATATTCTGGTGTAGGCCAGATAACTAGAAGTTTGGTTTTGCAGTTCCATGGGTCAAATCTCTGTATTATCCTGCTTTTGGCATTTTTTGCCGTAAAAAAAACTGTAATAGTGTCTCCCTGACTGTTCAGACACAAATATATCTGCTTGAAAGATTCTGTTGTATGCCACATAACTATAAATGTGGTTTTGCAGTTCCACGGGTCAAATCTCTGTATTATCCACTTTTGGGTCATTTTTACATAAAAAAAAAGTTTCAGTGTGTCGCTGACTGTTCAGCCTCAAATATATCTATTTAAAAAATTCTGGTATACGCCAGTAAATTAGATCTGTGGTTTTGCAGTTCCACGGTTCAAATCTGGGTATTATCCAGCTTTTGGCCTTTTATACGTAAATAAAAACAGTAATACTGTCTCCCTGTCTGTTCAGTCACAAATATATCTGTTTAAAAGATTATGGTGTAGGCCAGAAAAATAGGACTGTGGTTTTGCAGTTCCACGGGTCAAATCTCTGTATTATCCTGCTTTTGGCAATTTTTGCAATAAAAAAAAACTGTAATAGTGTCTCCCTGACTGTTCAGACACAAATATATCTGTTTGAAAGATTCTGGTGTACGCCACAAAACTATAACTGTGGTTTTGCATTTCCACGGGTCAAATCTCTGTATTATCCTGCATTTGGCATTTTTTGCCATAAAAAAAACTGTAATAGTGTCTCTCTGACTGTTCAGACACAAATATATCCATTTGAAAGATACTGGTGTACGCCACATAACTATAACTGTCGTTTTGCAGTTCCACTGGTCAAATCGCTGTATTATCCTGATTTTGGCATTTTTTCCGTAAAAAAACTGTAATAGTGTCTCCCTGACTGTTCAGACACCAATAAATCTGTTTAAAATAGTCTGGTGTAGGACAGAAAAATAAAACTGTGGTTTTGCAGTTCCACTTGTAAAATCTCTCTATTATCCTGCTTTTGGCATTTTTTGCCGTAAAAAAAAACTGTAATAGTGTCTCCCTGACTGTTCAGACACAAATATATCTGTTTGAAAGATTCTGGTGTTCGCCACAAAACTATAACTGTGGTTTTGCATTTCCACGGTTCAAATCTCTGTATTATGCTGTTTTTGGCATTTTTTGCAGTAAAAAAACTGTAATATTGTCTCCCTGACTGTTCAGACACCAATATATCTGTTTAAAAGAGTCTGGTGTAGGCTAGAAAAATAGAACTGTGGTTTTGCAGTTCCACTGGTCAAATCTCTGTATTATCCTGCTTTTGGCATTTTTTGCCGTAAAAAAAAACCTGTAATAGTGTCTCCCTGACTGTTCAGACACCAATATAACTGTTTGAATGATTCTGGTGTACGCCAAATAACTATAACTGTGGTTTTGCAGTTCCACGGGTCAAATCTCTGTATTAACTTGATTTTGCCATTTTTTGCCTTAAAAAAAAACTGTAATAGTGTCTCCCTGACTGTTGAGAGACCACTATATCTGTATGAAATATTCTGGTGTTTGACTCATAACTATAACTGTGGTTTTGCAGTTCCATGGGTCAAATCTCTGTATTATTCTGCTTTTGGCATTTTTTGCTGTAAAAAAAACTGTAATAGTGTTTACTTGACTGTTCAGACACCATTATATCTGGTTAAAAGAGTCTGGTGTAGGCCAGAAAAATAGAACTGTGGTTTTGCAGTTCCACGGGTCAAATCTCTGGATTATCCTGCTTTTGGCATTTTTTGCCGTAAGAAAAAACAGTAGTACTGTCTCCCTGACTGTTCAGACTCAAATATATCTGTTTGAAAGATTCTGGTTTATGCCACTTAACTATAACTGTGGTTTTGCAGTTCCACGGGTCAAATCTCTATTATACTGCTTTTGGCCTTTTTTGACTTACAAAACACTGTAATAGTGTCTCCCTGATTGTTCAGACACAAATATATCTGTTTAAAAGATTATGGTGTAGGCCAGAAAAATAGGACTGTGGTTTTGCAGTTCCACGTGTCAAATCTCTGTATTATCCTGCTTTTGGCACTTTTTGCCGTAAAAAAAAAACTGTAATAGTGTCTCCCTGACTGTTCAGACACAAATATATCTGTTTGAAAGATTCTGGTGTATGCAATATAACTATAACTGTGGTTTTGCATTTCCACGGGTCAAATCTCTGTATTATCCTGCTTTTGGCATTTTTTGCCTTAAAAAAACTGTAATAGTGTCTCCCTGACTGTTCAGATACAAATATATCTGTTTGAAAGATTCTGGTGTACGCCACATAACAATAACTGTGGTTTTGCAGTTCCATGGGTCAAATCTCTGTATTATCCACTTTTGGGTCATTTTTACGTAACAAAAACAGTTTGTGTGTGTCGCTGACTGTTCAGCCCCGAATATATCTATTTAAAAAAGTCTGGTATATGCCAGTAAATTAAAACTGTGATTTTGGAGTTCCACGGATCAAATCTCTGTATTATCCAGCTTTTATCCTATTTTACGTAAAAAAAAAAAACAGTAATAGTGTCTCCCTGTCTGTTCAGTCACAAATATAGCTGTTTAAAAGATTCTGGTGTAGGCCACACAAATATAACTGTGATTTTCCTCTTCCACGGTTCTAATCTCCTTTTTATTACCCTTTTTCCATTGATAGTGCGAGTGTAAGCTATTTTACATCATTTACAATGGGCAAGGCGCTTGGCGAGGGACGTGGAACTGGACGTTCTGGTGATGGTGCGTGTAGAGGATGGGCCCGTGGCCAAGGTGAAAATGTGCCACAACCAACTGCCACATCTTCTCTCTCCCACTTCTTGACCAAATTACTAGGGAAGCAAACTATAACACCAGTATTGCGAACTGATCAGTGTGAACAGGTTATTAATTGGATAGCAGATAATACTTCCAGTTACCTGGGCACCACAATTTCCGGTCTGTCTTCCACACGGTTCAGTTTTAGTAGCCGTGAGTCTCGACCACATACTCCCCCTCACCCTGATGCTCCTTACTCCCACCATGACGGGTGTCGTCAGACAGCAACTGATCCCACACTTGGACACTCCGAAGAGCTGTTCACTGGTCCATTTCCCGATTTGTGCCCCTCACCTGCTCCGCTTGAAGTGGTGGAAGAGGAGATCCCATGTAGCGATGCCCAAATATTTGAACAGCCACGGCCACAGGAACTTGACGCTAGCAATTTGTCACAAGAGGTCGACGATGACGAGACACAATTGCCAGGAAGTGAGGAGGAGGATCGTGGTGCGCAAGTGGAAGAGGAGGAGGTGGTGGATGATCTAGTAACTGACTCAACGTGGCAGGAGGACACGCAGAGCGAGGCCAGCAGCACACAGGGGGAGGGAGGCAGAGTACCCAAACAGGCAGGAAGAAGCAGTGTGGTGGCCTCACACAGAAGTCCAGCAACAGTTCCCCATAACACCAACACGAGGGATGTTGCCAGTACAGCCGGTAGGTCTTCCAGAGTCTGGAATTTTTTTAAAGACTCTGCTGATAACCCCAAAAAGGCCATTTGTACCACCTGCCATGCCAGCATCAGCAGGGGTGACAAAACTACCAACCTGACCACCACCAGCATGATCAGGCACATGGCAGCAAAGCACCAGACTTTGTGTGGTGAACCCCAGGGTCCACGACCAGTATCAGCGGGTGTCACCACTGCTTCTTCCGCTGTTGTGCGTGTAATAGAACATCTTGTCCATACTGCATGCAAAGAAGCCCCCTCCTCTCAGTCTTCACTTGTTATGGCAGTTTCTCAAGAAACAGCATCAACGTCCACGTCCACGTCCCACCGCAGCGTTCAATTGTCCATATCCCAGAGCTTTGAACGAAAGTGCAAATTCGCAGCCAACGCCCCACAGGCCACAGTCCTAAATTTGCACATTTCACGACTGCTTGCGTTGAAAATGTTGCCTTTTAGTCTGGTGGAGATGGAATCCTTCCGCAACATTATGGCGGTGGCTGTTTCTCAGTAATCGGTCCCGAGCCGACACTATTTTGCCCGGTGTGCCATCCCAGAGCTACACAAGCACATGTCCCAAAACTTCTGCCGTGCCCTCAACAACGCAGTTACTGAGAGAGTCCACCTGACAATGGACACGTGGACAAGTGCTTGTGGCCAGGGACGGTACATCTCCCTGACGGCACACTGGGCAAACATAGTGGAAGCCGGAACCCAGTCGGAAGTTGGGACGGAACACATCCTCCCCACACCGAGGATTGCGGGCCCTATGTCAGTCAGAGTTGCCCCCACTGTGCACAGTTCCTGCGCATCAACCTCCTCCTCCTCCTCATGTTCAGCCTCCAGCTCAGATATCACCACATCAGTTACAATCTGGAAGCACTGCAGTACTGCCTCAGCCAAGCGGCAACAGGCTGTGCTGAAACTCAGAAGCTTAGGTGATAAACCTCACACTGCTTGTGAGTTGGTGGACAGCAGTGAAAGAGCAGGCAGGTCTATGGCTGAGACCGCTGAACCTACATCCAGGCATGGTCGTGTGTGACAATAGCCGTAAGCTGGTGGCGGCTCTGAGGCGAAGCGAGATCACACACGTACCATGCCTGGCCCATGTGCTTAACATCGTGGTTCAGTGGTTTCTTAAATCGTACCCCGAGTTGCCAGATCTGCTTGTCAAAGTACGACACCTGTCAGCTCATTTTCAAAAGTCGGCTACAGCTTCCGCCGCCCTTGCTGTGTTGCAGCAGCATTTGCAGCTTCTGGCACACTGACTGGTGTGTGATGTCCCCACACGTTGGAACTCTACCCTCCACATGTTGCAAAGGATTTGTGAGCAGAAGAGAGCAGTTGTGGAGTACCAGCTGCAACAAGGCCATCGATATTCTGGTTAGACTCCACATATAAGACCTCAGGAGTGGACCTGGTTGTCTGACATATGTACCATCCTGACAAACTTTGAGGAGTCCACCAAGATGTTGAGTGGCGATGACGCATCCCACTTGTCTTTCTTTTGCAACGCTCTCTGCAGAGAATTAAAGAGGAGGCATTGCAGCCAGAGTATGATGAGATGGATCAAGAACCCGTAATGAGCGATTACACACAGCCCAGCCTCATCTCATCCCAACGTGCATTGGGGGACAATGAGGGAGAGGAGGGGGACAATGAGGGAGAGGAGGAGGAAGAACAGGAGCTGGTATTATGCGCTGTAGACTGTAGTACCTGTACAACTGTCATACAGTCGGTTCAGCGTGGGTGGCCTGAGGACAGGGGGGAGAAGGAGGAGGAGGAGAGCATGGTCAGTTGTCATCTTGGTGAGGACACGGAAGTCTTGTCCGTTACCAGTCTGGCACGCATGGCTGACTTTATGTTACGCTGGCTTAACCGTGACCCTCGCATTGTCAAAATGTTGGGCGACAGTCATTATTGGTTGGTGACACTTTTAGACCCCCGCTACAAGAGAACGTTCACTCTCTTATTCCTGAGGTGGAGAGGTCTACAAAAACGGGGCAGTACCAGAAGGCCCTTGCTGCAGAACTGTTAAAAAAATTCCCATCTGAACACGCTAGCGGCACAGGTCACAGTTCGTTGACCAACCAAGGCGTAGAGGCGAGAGAGACACAACTTCAATCCAGCAGAGACAGAGGAACACTGTCATCGTTCTGGGACAGTTTTCTGAGACCCGTCCAGCTTACAGGCCCTGAGGCGTGGGGTACTCTCACAAGGAGTGGAAATTTTCAAAAGATGGTGAGGGAGTACCTTGCTGACCGTACCAGCATCCTCTGTGATTCCTCTGTGCCTTTTAATTATTAGGTATCCAAGCTGGACACTTGGAATGAACTCGCTCTCTACGCCTTGGAGGTCCTGGCCTGCCTTGCTGCTAGCGTGTTATCGGAGCGTGTTTTTAGTGCCGCTGGGGGAATTATAACTGATAAGCTCACTCGCCTGTCAACTGACAATGCTGACAAGCTGACCCTTATCAAAATGAACAAGGGCTGGATTGGGCCAGACTTCTCATCACAACCAAATAACAGCAGAGTAACATAAAGTCAAATCCACTGTGTTATTTCGGGAGGTGTATTCCCATGCACCGCTTCACACCCACACATGGGTATACACTTCCTCATTTTGGCTGTATTTTGTTCTTCTCTTTATCCTCAGTCTCCACCACCACTATACCACCAGGGTGACTGTGGTCCGTGTTACCAGCATTGCAAGTTCCTCCGTTGTAATTTTTGGCAGCTTTTGTTTGGAAGGTATAGGCAAAGACTATGGGAGACCCACTCCCCAAAAATGGGAATAATGTTTTTAATATGCTGCACTGCATTGCTCTTGTAAGGGGCATGAAAACCATCTTGTTAAGCTACTGCGTCCTCTACATCTCTTCCAAGGGGCATTAAAACCGTCTTGTTAAGCTACTGCTACCTCCACCACTTTTCCAATGGGCATTGATATTGTCTTTTTATTCAACTGCGACCTCCACCATTCTTCCAAGGGGCATTAAAACCGTCTTGTTAAGCTACTGTGACCTCCACGACTTTTCCAAGGGGCATTGATAGTCTTTTTATTACACTATGACCTCCACGTCTCTTCCAAGGGGCATTAAAGCCGTCTTGTTAAGCTACTGCGACCTCCACGTCTCTTCCAAGGGGCATTAAAACCATCTTGTTAAGCTATTGTGACCTCCACAACTTTTCCAAGGGGCATTGATATTGTCTTTTTATTCCACTGCGACCTCCACGTCTCTTCCAAGGGGCATTAAAACCGTCTTGTTAAGCTACTGCGACCTCCACATCTTTTCCAAGGGGGGATTGATATTGTCTTTTTATTCCACTGCGACCTCCACCATTCTTCAAAGGGGCATTAAAACCGTCTTGTTAAGCTACTGCGACCTTAACCACTTTTCCAAGGGGCATTGATATTGTCTTTTTATTCCACTGCGACCTCCACCATTCTTCCAACGGGCATTGCATTTCCTCCTAAATTTAGTCAGCTTTTGCTTTTCAATGCATAGGCGAACACTAAGGGAGACCCACTCCCCAATAATGGGTAGAAGGTTTTTAGTTTGCTGTAATCCACGTCTGTTTCAAGTGGCATTGCATTTCCTCATAATTTTTGGAAAGCCTTCCATTTACAGCTTAGGCCATGTGCACAGGAGATCCAGTTGTTATAAATAAAAAAATGGTTTAGTTAAGGCCCTCTGACCTCCATGCCACTTCCAAGGGGCATTGGAGTGCCTCGCAATTTTTGGTAGGCATTGCTCTCACTGCATGCCCTATAACTGTGTAGCCGAACCGCTCGTTTTAGTACAGAAACATATCCTACAAGACATGTGTGGTTGACTGGCCTGATATTGATGTGAATAGTCCCTGTTCCTCCTGCTCTTTCTCCTTTTCCACCAGGTCATCCATAATTCAGCACCTGAAGCTTTGTTTTAACGGGAGTCATAGAACTGGGATAGTAGCAGGAAAACATCCAGCAATCCTCGGAGGAGGTAGGATATGCGCAAAAACGCTGACCACCTCAGGCCTAGCCGCTACTACATACATGCTCTTTAGTGTTGAGCGAGCACTAAAATGCTTGGGTGCTCGAAGCTTGGGCTCAGCTCACCGTGATACTTGGGTGCTCGACCCGAGCAACGAGCCCCATGTTAGTCTATGGGAGACCCGAGCATTTTTGCGGCGGCACCCCTGGCAGTCTGTAGAAAGCCTAAAAAGTGCCCAAAACAATAGTGACAGTGCTCAAAAGACATGGGGGCAGCATGGGGATCGCCCCTGGAAGCATTTCTGACCCCCAGGTCACTGCTGTCAACAACGTGGTCAGAGGTATTAAGCCACTTTTACGGGTTCACAATAAAACATTCAAAAACTAAACTGAAACGGTTTTCCTGTGAAATATGTTAAGGAATTTCCTTTCCAGGGTAAAGACCTGTGTATAAGGTAAAATAAATAACGAAAAACAAAAATACTCCTCCACACCTTGGGCTATGTTCACAAGTAGGATGTTTCAAGCGTTTTTGCACTTTGGTATTGCTTTCAACCGTGCCAATTACATTCACCGGGAAATGTCATTTTAACACTTTACAACCTTATCTGGCCGTGTGCTGTGTGACACATGCATACAGTGCTGAAAAGACATGGGAACAGCATGGGGAAGAACCCTGGAAGCATCTCTGACTCCCAGGTCACTGCCTAAAAGTATGCCCGTCAGAAGTGATCCTAGCCGCATCAGAAGATGCAGACTTGCAAATATCCCCATGAAAGTCCTTGTCCCAGGGCAGTAATCATTTGTACCTCCCCCATTCCTTGCAATGCAAGCGCACATATGCAGCCAACCACCCACCCACCCGTAAGCTGCAATACCATACTGCTAGTTTTCACTTGAAATGGGGCCTTTTAGTTTGGAGGAGGCCGAAGCTGGCCACTACCTCATGGCTGCTACGGCAGCAAGTTATCCATACTCAGTCCCCAGCCGCCGGGCGGCCGGGTGTCCACGCTTGGTCCCCAGCCGCCAGGGGGCGGCCGGGTGTCCATACTCGGTCCCCAGCTGCCCCGCGGCCGGGTGTCCACACACTGTCCCCAGCCACCTGGGGGCGGCCGGGTGTCCGTAAACGGTCCCCAGCCGCCCCTATTTCTCCTGTCACCTTCCCACACACTTTTCTTAGCCAAGCCCGCTTTAGGGCATCATTGGACGAGCCCACCAGAGAACCAGACTCCTCTGGGGGGCGCTGGCTTTTCCATCAGGAGAGTTGAGAGTGCCAAGGTGAGGAGCATGATGATGATGAAATAAGATAGCATCTGCTTTGTTTTCTTTTAATGCAAGCATAAGTGTGCAGCCTGCCACCCACCCACCCCCAGGCTGCAATGCCATACTGCTAGATTGCACTTGAAATGGGGCCTTTTAGTTTGGAGTAGGGTGAAGCTGGCCACTACCTCATGGCTGCTTCGGCGGCCTGGTATCCATACTCGGTCCCGAGCTTCACCGCGGCCGGGTGTCAACACTAGTGTTGAGCCACCCCCGTAGTGTTCGAGTTCGGTTCGGTTCGCCGAACACCCGTGTGTTCGCCGAACTGTTCGTCGAACTGTTCGTCGAACACCTTCGAACACCGTTAAAACCAATGGCAGGCAAACAAAAACACATAGAAACACATAGAAAACACCTTAAAAGGTGTCCAAAAGCTGACAAACTGCTCAGAAGACACAACTAACACATGGAAAAGTGACAAGTACATATAGTCATGCGAAAAGAAAAGAGGTGGAGGAGTAAAAGGAGGGGGAGACACAGATATAGGCATGTCATGCCCTTCTAAAATCCAAAAAGTGAGAAGCCGAGACGGCCAGTCCGCTCCTGCCCGTGCCACCTCCGTGTCGCCGGGTTTGTGCCAGAGCCGCGGTGAACCCTGACAGCCAGCCCCCCTCTCCCAATACTGGTGCCTGTCCGCTGGTGGGTCGAGAGAGTCCCCCTGTGGTGGAGGCAGCTCTAAGCTTTTTAATTTAAATTGTCCCTCTAATTTGAATGAATACACTTTAAATCCATTTACAAGGATCTATTGGAGGGCAAGGCTCTTGCCAGCAGCCACGTAATTCCAGCTCCAGTAGCGTCCACTAAAGCTGCTGCAGTTAAAAAGCTTTTATAAGGATCGAGCTCGGCTGTCCACCGCAAGGCATCCTAGTGCCAGTCCCAGCCCCTATGCCTTGGGGTGCCTCCTGATGCTCTTCACTAAGTATCCCGTGGTCCCGAAGCATTTCCTTTGAAAAAATTAAGTGTCCAAACTACAGGTGGTGTAGCTTGCTTAACAGCCGGGATAATCCGCTGACTAGCAGACACTGCTACTAGGCACAAAGTATTTCCTGGGCTAGATGCAGTTAAAAATTTGTAAGTAGATACTCTCGTTGGATGCTGAGAAAGCATTCCATAGAGTCTCCTGGCACGCCATATATGATTCTCTTAAAAAGCTTGGGGTAGGGGTCTAGGGGACCCTTTTATAGCCAAAATCACGGCCCTGTATCACAATACGTCACCTAGGCTGAAGATAAATGGAACTGTAGCACCGAGGGCTCGGTTGCTACAGACGTATTGCACCTCACCCAGAGGTGTGATATCTCACTCTCAGATAAGGATGGAGTGTGGATCAGGACCCGACACCTGCATGCATTACACCACATTGCCGTGGGGCAGGGCGACCAATATGCCCCTGAGATGGGCACGACAGTCCCTGTCCCTGGCTGGAGTGGGGGGAGGGAACACTGAGGAAGGGGAACCCTGCAGTGCAGGAGCAGGGAGGAAGCAGTTCCTGGGTGCATTGAGAAGGGAGTATAAAAGGTGGGCACCATCTTAGTTCAGTGCAGAGAAGTCTGAGCAGAAGTGGCAGGGAGCAGGGGCTCTGCATGAGCTCTGCTCCGGAGGTGGGCCTAGTAACAGAGGCCCAGGCCTGCAAGAGGGAGAAGGAAGGAAGAGGAGCGGAGAAGGCTCCAGGAACGAGGAATGAAGGGATCCCAGGGGTGCGGACGGGCGAGTCGCCACCGCACGCCCGAATCCACCTGCGTGGAGGGGTCAGGCCAAAGGGGGAGACCGGTCCCCGAACTAGTGGAGGCAGGAAACGACCCTCAGCTAGAAACCGGAGGCTCTGACATTTTATGTGGCGCAGCCCCTTGCTCCACCCGCTAGGAAGGCACCACATAGGGTCAGGGAAACTGGCGCCAAGTTTACCAAGAGGAGGCCCGAGGCAGCCGGACAGAAGTGTTGGTAAGAAAGGCCAGACAAAGGACACACAAAGGGGGTCCTGTGAAGCGCTCCAAAGTTATCTGGGAGTTGTCTGAGCCCCTCACCTGGTGAGCACAGTACGACGTGGGCAGCCGTTACCTGCAGACGTGGTCTGGATAATAAGAACTGTGAGTAAAGGCCCTGAACTGCATCACTGACTCCGTGTCGTTACTGCTGCTGCCCTGCACCATCACCCCCATCCTCCGCATACACTGCCCTGAGGCTATACTCCTCCCGCGGGGAGTTATGCTACGCTCTGCTGCACCCACAACACCAGCCTTAGCGGTCTGCCCTGTAGCGGCGGTTCACTCTGACCGCAATCCACGGGTGGCGTAGTCGGACATTTAAACATCAAAACCACATAAATAGTTCCGCCACTGGTTTGACCGCCCTGAGCCACGAAACCGGATCGCCGCCACGAAGACTACAACCACCAGCATCCACCAAAAAGGGTCCGGCTCCGGGTGTCCCAAGGCCCAGGGGGTGCGTCAGAACATTTTCATCACCTTTCACAATCACCAATGGGACAAGGTAGGGATGTCCTCTGTCCCCTCTCTTATACATCCTAGTGACGGAGCACCTGCTCTCATCAATTCGCCATAACCCCAATATTAGGTGGATTGAGGTGGGAGGCACCGAGTACAAGTGCTCTCTATTTGCTGATGATGTCCTAGTATATATCACTCAATCACATATATCCATCCCTGCTGTTATGGCTGAAAAAGATCACTTTGTTACATGGTAAAATTTTAAAATCAATGCAGCGAAGTCTGAGGCCCTCGATGTCTCCCTCCCTAAATCCATATAGGATTCCATCCAGTCCAACTTTCCCTTTGCCTGGCCCTCACAGGGTATCAAATACTTAGGAATTCCTATTCATAGAGACCTCTCCCATCTATGTTATCTTAATTTTGGGCCCTTTATTGAACAATTCCATACAGACCACGGTTGGCATGTTAGAACTGTAAGATTCACTACGTGAACCACTGGTGTTTTGTGGAAAAGCACATGTACACCGCGTTCCAAATTATTATGCAAAAAGTGTTTAGGAGTGATAAGGGAAGAATTTGTTTGTTTGTCAGTTAAACTCATTGATGGTGATGTGTGTCAGGGCTCTTTATATCACTGTAAGCAATTGCAGACACCTGTGCTAATTAGTTTGGCAGGTGTGTCCAATGAAAGGCAAGACTACTTAAGAAGGCTCTCTCACATTATTAAGCAGCCTACATTTTCTGCCAAAATGGGAAAGAAAAAGGATGTGTCGGCTGCTGAGAAGCAAC
This sequence comes from Phyllobates terribilis, assembly GCF_046119375.1. NCBI lineage: Eukaryota > Metazoa > Chordata > Amphibia > Anura > Dendrobatidae > Phyllobates > Phyllobates terribilis. Next base: position 846,944,859 of record NW_027362761.1, read on the forward strand.
AAATTGTGGAGTGTTTAGGTCAAGGCATGACTACAATCAACATTGTGTGATGATCAGGATGAAGTGTCTTGGCAATCAAGAAGTATGTAGCTGATTCACAGTACACACGTGTGCGTGCTGATAAGGGCAAATTGAGGACTCTTTCCTACAGGCAATTACGTCAGGTTGAAACAGCAGCGGCAAAAAAGCCTTGTCATAGCAGCAGACAAGTTTTTGAAGCTGCTTGTGCCTCCAACGTCCCCCGAACAACAAGATGCAGTGTCCTTCAGAGGTTTGCAGCTGTGCATATGCCATCCTGTCGACCTCCTCTATCCACTTCACACAAGCAGAAACGGCTCCAGTGGGCCAAACATTACATGAAGACTGATTTCAAAACTGTTTTGTTCACGGATGAGTGCCGTGCAGCGCTCGATGGTCCAGATGAATGGAGTGGAGGATGGCTGGTTGATGGACACCCCACGCAAACACGGCTACAGCGCCAACAAGGAGGAGGTGGAGTAATGTTTTGGGCTGGAATCATGGGGAGAGAGATTGTCGGCCCCTTTAGGATCCCTGAAGGCGCTAAAGATGAACTCCATAATGTATGTGGATTTTCTCAAACAGCACTTCCTGCCATGGTTCAAGAAGAAGAACCGTGTATTTCACAGCAAGATCATTTTTCTGCATGATAATGCACCATCTCATGCTGCACATAAAACATCTGCATCTCTGGCTGATATGGGCATAAAAGGGGACAAACTTATGGTGTGACCCCCATGCTCCCCTGACCTCTACCCCATTCAGAACCTTTGGAGCATCATTAAAAGGAGTGTCTATGATGGCGGGAGGCAGTTCACATCTAAGCAACAGCTCTGGGAGGGTATTCTGTCCTCATGCAAAACAATTGAAGCAGAAACCATCCAAAACCTGACAAATTCAATGGACGAGAGAGTTCAGAAGCTCCTTTCGAACAAGGGGTCCTATGTGAAAATGTAACATCACCTAGAATAAAGTTTTGAGTTGAAAACTGTTTGATTTCAGTTTCTAACAACCTGCTAATGCTTATAATTTCAAAAATGACCATTTTTTTGGTCTTTATTAAAATGAAAAGGTTGATCGAAAAGTTTGGGGGATCTAAGAGTGTGGCAACCCAGTAGTCATGATTACTTCGAATTCTGACAATATGAGGGTCATGCTGCAGGTAGTGCAGCAAGAAGGCACTTATGTGTCTTGCGCATCTCGGAGCCCCAAAATTATTTTCCGGGCTAGATGCAGCTAAAAATTATTTTTAATTTTAAATCTGGTGAAGCTTATTATAGATGGCCTAATAGGATCAGTGCTGCACACTGCTACAAAGCCCAAATTATTTTCCAGTCAAGATACAGATAAACATGATTAGTAATTTGAAAGCTTAAAACGGTTGGTAGGGTGATTTTAACCAATCATCAAGCTTTTACTCTCCCCAGGATGACACAGGGGTAGAAAAGTCGTTTCGGATCCATGATTTGTTCATCTTTATGAACGTGAGTCTGTCTACATTATCAATGGAGAGCCGCGTGCGCTTATCTGTCAGCACACCACCAGCAGCGCTGAACACACGTTCAGACAGAACGCTGGCTGCGGGGCATGACAAGATCTCCAAGGCGTAAGTGGCTAGCTCCGGCCATTTATCCAGATTGGAAGCCCAAAAAGAGCAAGGGTCCAGTGACACAGTCGTGGCTTCAATGTTTACTTGGAGATACTCCTGTACCATCGTCTCTAGGCGTTGACTATGTGTCAGACTTCTTGTCTCCTGTGGCCTTGCAAAGGATGGGCTAAAAAAGTGGTGAAATGATTCCGCAAAATTGATGTTACCAGCAGATACTGTGGTTCTGTTACGGTTTGAGTGCTGAACACTTGACGGTCCCACGGTTGGCAAGTTGGAACTGTGAGATTCACTACGTGCACCACTGGTATTTTGTGGAAAAGCACATGTAAGATTCTGCAACAGTCTCTGCTGATACTCCTGCATGCGTGCATCCCTTTCTATGGCAGGAATAATTTCTGCAAATTTACTTTTGTACCGGGGATCTAACAGTGTGGCAACCCAGTAGTCAGGATTATTTCTAATTCTCACAATTCGAGGGTCATGTTGCAGGTAGTGCAGCAAGAAGGCACTCATGTGTGTTGCGCATCCAGGAGCACCAAGTCCCTGTTGTGTTGGTGGCGAGGTAACAATCATGCTTCCTTCCTCTGTCCTCTCCCCCCAACCTCGCACAACAGAAATGTGATCAAGGCCTCCCTCATCTGATGAGTCTTCCATCAGTTCGTCCTCCACTTCATCCTGGGCTCCTGCACCTTCCTCACTAGTTTGGCTGCTACCATGCGCCCTGGTAAAACCATCTCCCCCACCCTCACATGCCTGCCGCCTTGGTGCTGCCGACCGTCTGGACCTTGCAGATGTTAGCCCTTCCGCATACAACTCCTCCTCCTCTACTTCCTCCACCTCCTCTTGTGCTACCACCTGACTCCGAATTCTGTTTAACATGTGCTCCAGCATGTAAATCACCGGAATAGTCATGCTGATAATGGCATCGTCAGCACTAAACATCTTCGTCGCCATTTCAAAACTGTGCAGAAGGGTGCATAGGTTCCTGATCTGAGACCACTCCTCCAGCGTGATTTGCCCCACCTCTGAATCTCGTTGGCCCAGGCTATACGTCAGAACGTATTGCACCAGGGCTTGTCGGTGCTGCCACAGTCGCTGCAACATGTGCAGAGTTGAATTCCACCGGGTAGGCACATCGCATTTTAGCCGGTGAAGTGGCAGGCCCAACGACTTCTGTAGAGATGTAAGTCGCTGAGCTGCGGGATGCGAACGGCGGAAGTGAGCACACAGCGACCGTGCCCTCTGCAGAAGGCCATCTAGTCTGGGATAGTGGGCTAAAAATTGCTGGACAACCAGGTTCAACACGTGAGCCATACAAGGCACGTGTGTGACATTGCCCCGGCGAAGGGCCGCACCCAGGTTTGCAGCATTGTCGCACACGGCCTTCCCTGGTTTCAGGTCCAGTGGAGACAACCATTCATGAAATTGGTTCTCCAGAGCTGACCACAACTCCTCAGCTGTGTGACTCACATTTCCCAGACATTTCAATGTAAAAACCGCCTAATGACGTTGAGCCCTACTGCCAGCATAGTAAGGAGGTGTGCAGGATCCCTTCTGCGCAGTTAGAAAGCTTGTGGCATGACCAGACAGGCTTTGGGTGCAGGTGGAAGACCGAGAGGAGGTTGAGGAGGCAGAAGCAGTGGAGGAACTTTGACATAAAGAGGATTGACGCACAACTCGTGGGGACGGCAAGACTTGGACAGCAGCCCCTTGTCCTGCTGTCACCATAGTTACCCAGTGCCCAGTCAGCGACATGTAACGCCCCTGTCCATGCCTACTCGTCCAAGTGTCTGTGGTGAAATGCACCCTGTCACACACAGAGTTTCTCAAAGAAGCGGTGATGTTGTGTGCGACATGCTGGTGGAGCGCAGGCACACCTTTCTTTGAGAAGTAGTGCCGACTGGGCATCTGGTACTGGGGCACTGCGACGGACATAAGGTCTCGAAAATCCTCTGTGTCCACCAGGCGGAAAGGCAGCATTTCTGTAGCCAAGAGCTTGCAGATGGTGAAATTCAACCTCTTAGCTTTCTCATGGCTAGGAGGAAATGGTCTTTTACTTGTCCACATCTGAGGGACCGAGGGCTGGCTATTGTGCTTAGACGGGGTTGATAAGTGTGTCCCCGGCAAACTGCCGGTCTGTGAGGAAGATGCAGGCGGACATGTTAGGTTGCCTTGATCCAAAGGTGGTGCTATCGATGTCGGACAGCGCTCAACACCAGCTGGTATTACCACCTCCAAAGAAAATGATGACCTGCCAATCACACTGGCTGTTGCGGGTAAAGAGGTGGCAGGTCTGCGCCCCAAAACAGGTGTGACTGCTGTCCCCCCAGTCACAGAGGATGAAGAGGCCGCGGATGCACAAGATATGGCAGACGGTGATTGGCCCGGCCGGCTAGGCCGCATTGTAGCACACTGAGCTTCCCACTGCAACTTATGCTTCATGTCCATGTGCCGGTTCATGCATGAAGTACTCAAACTATGTATTTTTTGGCCTCTACTTAGCTTTTGCTGACAAATGTTACAGATAACACGAGTTGGGTCATCTTTATCGATCTGAAAAAATGCCCAGGCTATGCAAGGCTTAGCACCCATGCGACCTGAAGAGCCACCACGACTTGTGGTGAGAGGCAGAGTTGTGTTTGAGGATGCAGTTGTTGACGTGCTTCCAGTACTACGTCTCTGTCCAGGAAGGCGCAACCTGACCTCGTCGTCACTAGCATCTTCCTCCACCTCCTCTGCTGACCTCATCTCTTGGCTGACTGTGGGTTGACAGTAAGTGGGATCTCCGACCTCATCATCATCACCCTGTGCGTTATCACACCCGTCGTCCTCAGAGCCAACCTGTTCCTGTCCTGACAAAAAACTAAAGTTGTCGCTCCAATCAGGTATTTGAGTCTTATCATCGTCTTCCTCATTGTCTCCACCAACAGGAGTTACAGTTTGGGAATGAGGGTCTACATTATGGTCAGAACCTTCTGCGTCTGGTCCTGGATCCGACTCATAAAGATTCTGGGCATCAGTGCAGATCATTTCCTCGTCTGGATTCACAGAAGCGCTGGAGTCGACCTCTGATTCCCAGGCTATAGTATGAGTAAACAGCTCTGCAGACTCAACCATCTGTTCTACCTCATACTCAGACGGGCAGCTGGAGATTTGGGAGCTGTGAGGAAGCAAGTGCGATTTGGGTGACACCTTTGAGGACTGGAGTATTTGTGATGTTGAAGTTGATGTGGAGGAGAGCCCACTTAAAGGAGCACTTGATATCCGTTGAAGCACCTGCTGTTTTTGTGCCTCATCTGGAATTTGTAGCGATTGGCGTGGCCGTAAGAAAGGGATCTTATCACATTGTCCGCTAAAAGAAGTAGACATTTTAGTTTGGCTGGAAGATGGTCTTTCTTCTGCACCTACCCCACGGACACAACCTTTTTTCCCCTTCCCAACACGCCTATTCCCCTTTCCACCAGCAGCAGGCCTTTTTCCACTCATTTTGGTGGTTAACTAATTCACAACTCTGGAGTTGTTTGCACAAAAAAACAATGGATGGTAACCGAGCAGAGCTGAGTGGCCAAACTGTGGTATTAGGCCAAAACTATTGGCTGGGCTAGATGCAGAAAAAAATTATTTTTAATTTGCAACCTGATGGAGGTCAGTATAGATGGACTAATAGAACAAGTCCCACACGCTGCTAGAAGCCCAAATATTTTTTCAGAGATAAATGAAGAAAAAAATTATTTTTAATTTGCAACCTGATGGAGGTCAGTATAGATGGACTAATAGACCAAGTCCCACACACTGCTAGAAGCCCAAATATTTTTTCAGAGCTAGATGCAGAAAAAAATTATTTTTAATTTGCAACCTGATGGAGGTCAGTATAGATGGACTAATAGAACAAGTCCCACACGCTGCTAGAAGCCCAAATATTTTTTCAGAGTTAGATGCAGAAAAAAATTATTTTTAATTTGCAACCTGATGGAGGTCAGTATAGATGGACTAATAGACCAAGTCCCACACACCGCTAGAAGCCCAAATATTTTTTCAGAGCTAGATGCAGAAAAAAATTATTTTTAATTTGCAACCTGATGGAGGTCAGTATAGATGGACTAATAGACCAAGTCCCACACACCGCTAGAAGCCCAAATATTTTTTCAGAGCTAGATGCAGAAAAAAATTATATTCAGTTTGCAACCTGATGGAGGTCAGTATAGATGGACTAATAGAATGATGCTATGCCCAAAAGATTTTACTTCACTAGGTGCAGTAAAAAAATTGGTATTCTATACACAGGTGGTATATCTTGCAACACAGATAGGCTACTCCACTGACTAACACACTCTGCAATAGGCCAAAAAGGATTAGCTTTGCTAGATTCAGCCAAATGCTGTGAAAAAAACTTGCACAGCACTGGCACAGACCTGCCTGGCAAAAACTGATAGGAACTGATGTAACCTAGTCAATTACAATTAGTCTTTACTCCCACAATCTATCTATTTAAGAGCACAGACCTGCCTGATAAAAGTCGTAGGAAATGCTGTAACCTAGTCCTTAAAAGGACTGCAATCACAACTATTCCCTACTCCCAAGCTATCTGTATATTTGTGCGAAAATTGGCTTGAAATTAACAAGGTATAGCGCACACAGCAACAGCGGTGCCGTCTAACACGCAGCTGCAACAGTGAGAAAATGGTGGCGACGGGGAAAATGGCTTGGTCTTATAGGGCAAGGACATGTGACATACACTGCCAATCACACATGCCCTTGCTTGTGTGAAAAAAAGCACTTTGCTCCGTGTGTGCGCTGCTGATAGGCTGACAGATTGCACCTCCCCACTGCAAATGCGGGAAAGAGAAAAAAAAATGGAGATCTTCATTGTTCCTGCAGAGATCCATCCCCTGCCCCTCCCCCCGCCCCGCTGTACACTCAAACTGCGTATTAACATTAATTTTCATCATTACTGAGAAAAAATCCAGTTATGATTTTGGTGCACGAACAGTTATCGAACATAACCTCGAACAGCCGAATTTTTCTCAAATTGTTCGTGTTCGCCGACCGGCTCGAACACCGCCCAAAACAGCTCGAATTTGAGATTGGCGAACAGTTCGAGTAGAACAACGCTCATCTCTAGTCAACACACTGTTCCCAGCCACCTGGGGGCGGCCGGGTGTCCATAAACGGTCCCCAGCCGCCCCTATTTCTCCTGTAACCTTCTCACACACTTTTCTTAGCCTGGCCTGCTTTAGGGCAGCATTGGACGAGCCCACCAGAAAACCAGACTCCTCCGGTGGGCCCTGGCTTCTTCATCAGGGGAGTTGAGAGTGCCAAGGTGAGGTGCATGATGATGATGATATTAGTTAGCATCTTCTTTGTTTTCTTTTAATGCAAGCATAAGTGTACAGCCTGCCACCCACCCAACCCAAGGCTGCAATGCCATATTGCTAGCTTGCACTTGAAATGGGGCCTTTTAGTTTGGAGTAGGCCGAAGCTGGCCACTACTTCATGGCTGCTTCCGCGGCCTGGTATCCATACTCAGTCCCCAGCTACCCGGCGGCCGGGTGTCCATAAACGGTCCCCAGCCGCCCCTATTTCTCCTGTCACCTTCCCCTACACTTTTCTTAGCCTGGCCTGCTTTAGTGCAGCATTGAACGAGCCCACCAAAGAACCAGACTCCTCCAGTGGGCCCTGGCTTCTCCATCAGGGGAGTTGAGAGTGCCAAGGTGAGGAGCATGATGATGATGATAGAAGTTAGCATCTGCTTTGTTTTCTTGGAATGCAAGCGCATGTATGTAGTAGAAGCTAGGCCTGAGGTGGTCAGCGTTTTGGCGCTTATTCTACCTCCTCCGAGGATTGCTGGATATTTTCCTGCTACTATCCCAGTTCTATTACTCTCGATAAAACACAGCTTCAGGTGATAAATGATTTATGAGGTGGTGGCAATGGAGAAAGAGCAGGAGGAACAGGGACCATTCACATCAATATCAGGCCAGTCAACTACACATGTCTTGTAGGAAATGTTTCTGTACCAAAATGAGCGGTTCGGCTGCACAGTTATAGGGCGTACAGTGAGTGCAATGCCTACCAAAAATTTAGAGGCACTCCAATGCCCCTTGGAAGTGACATGGAGGTCAGAGGTCCTTAACTAAACCATTTTTTCCATTTATAGCAACTGGGTCTCCTGTGCACTGTTGGCCTAAGCAGTGAATGGAAGGCTTTCCAAAAATTAAGAGGAACTGCAATGCCCCTTGAAACAGACGTGGATTACAGCGTACTAAAAACCTTCTACACATTATTGGGGAGTGGGTCTCCCTTAGTGTCCGCCTATGCATTGAAAAGCAAAAGCTGACTAAAATTAGGAGGAAATGCAATGCCGGTTGGAAGAGTCGTGGAGGTCGCGGTGGCTTAACAAGACGGTTTTAATGGCCCTTGGAAAAGTGGTGGAGGTCACAGTAGCTTAACAAGACGATTTGAATGCCCCTTGGAAAAGTGGTGGAGGTCACAGTAGCTTAACAAGATGGTTTTAATGCCCCTCCGAAGAGACGTGGAGGTCGCAGTAGCTTATCAAGACGGTTTTAATGCCCCTTGGAAAATTGTTGGAGTTGACAGTAGCTTAACAAGACAGTTTTAATGACCCTTGGAAAAGTGGTGGAGGTCGCAGTAGCCTAGCAAGACACTTTTAATGCCCCTCGGAAGAGACGTGGAGGTCCCAGTAGCTTAACAAGACGCTTTTAATGCCCCTCGGAAGAGACGTGGAGGTCCCAGTAGCTTAACAAGATGGTTTTAATGCCCCTTGGAAGAGACGTGGAGAACCCACTAGATTAACAAGACGGTTTTAATGCCCCTCTCAAGAGACGTGGAGGTCGCAGTAGCTTAACATGATGGTTTTAATGCCCTTTTGAAAAGTGGTGGAGGTCACAGTAGCTTAACAAGACGGTTTGAATGGCCCTTGGAAAAATGGTGGAGGTCGCAGTAGCTTAACAAGACGGTTTTAAAGCCCCTTGGAAAAGTGGTAGAGGTCACAGTAGCTTAACAAGATGGTTTGAAAGCCCCTTTGAAAAGTGGTTGAGGTCGCAGTAGCTTAACAAGATGGTTTTAATGCCCCTTACAAGAGCCATACAGTACAGCATCTTAAAAACATTATTCCCATTATTGGGGAGTGGGTCTTCCATAGTCTTTGCTTATGCCTTCCAAGCAAAAGCTGCCAAAAATTAGGATGGAGAAACTTGCAATGCCCCTTACAAGAGCCATGCAGTACAGCATATTTCAAACAATATTCCCATTATTGGGGAGTGGGTCTCCTATAGTTTTTGCTTACGCCTTCCAAGCAAAAGCTGCCAAAAATTAGGATGCAGATACTTGCAATGCCCCATACAAGAGCCATGCAGTACAGCATATTGCAAACATTATTCCCATTATTGGGGATTGGGTCTCCCATAGTTTTTGCTTATGCCTTCCAAGCAAACACTGCCAAAAATTAGGAGGAAGTGCAATGCCCGCTCAAAGAGTCGTGGAGGTTAGAGTAAATTAAAAACAACATTAAAATGCCCCCCTTGGAAGAGCTGTGGAGTTCAGAGTGGTTTAACAAGACGCTTTTAATGCCCCTGGGAAGAGACGTGGAGGTCCCAGTAGCTTAACAAGACGGTTTTAATGCCCCTTGGAAGAGACGTGGAGGTCCCAGTAGCTTAACCAGATGCTTTGAGTGCCCCTCGAAGAGGCGTGGAGGTCGCAGTAGCTTAACAAAATGGTTTTAATGCCCCTTGTAAAAGTGGTGGAGGTCACAGTAGCTTAACAAGACAGTTTGAATGCCCGTTGGAAAAGTAGTGGAGGTCGCAGTAGCTTAACAAGAATGTTTTAATGCCCCTTGGAAAAGTGGTGGAGGTCACAGTAGCTTAACAATACGGTTTGAATGCCCCTTGGAAAAGTGGTGGAGGTCGCAGTAGCTTAACAAGACGGTTTTAATGCCCCTTACAAGAGCCATACAGTACACCATAGTCTTTGCTTATGCCTTCCAAGCAAAAGCTGCCAAAAATTAGGACGGAGAAACTTGCAATTAGAGATGAGCGGTGTTCGACTAGAACTGTTCGCCAATCTCAAATTCGAGCTGTTTTGGGCGGTGTTCGAGTCGTTCGACGAACGCGAACGATTTGCAAACAATTCGGCTGTTCGAGATTATGTTCGATATCTGTTCGTGCACCAAAAGCGTGTCCTGCATGTCTGGCGATATTTAGAGCACCAATCATGCAGGGATTGTCTGCCACTCACTGTAATGCCACAGCCATGGTGGTTGTGGCATTACAGTGGTTGCCCAAATCGATGGGAACAGTGTTCACAGTGAAACATGAAAATCCGGCAATTCAGCAGGGGTATACACCAGTACCCGAAAATTTAGAACAGAAAGTATAGAGTATCACACATAGATTAGATAGATAGAAACATGCCAGTCACATATATAAGAAGTACAGTGACAGTGTTGGTTACTGTACTTGTCATTTAGTGTTAAAGGATTTATTAAAAAAAATAATAGTGTTTTCATGCACTGTCTCTTTAAAAAAGCCGGCCGGCAATTCAGCATCGGTAGCCGTCAATTTATAACAGAAAGAATAGAGCATCACACATAGATTAGATAGATAGAAACATGTCAGTCACATATATAAGAAGTACAGTGATAGTGTTGATTACTGTACTTGTCATTTAGTGTTAAAATAAAGGATTTATTAAAAAAAAAATTGGCATGGGGTTCCCCGTAATTTTAGTCTCTAGCGGAGGTTAAGCAGACGGCTGGGGCAGATGTTTGAAGCTTGGGAAGGGGATAATACCCATGGAGCTTCCCAGGCTACTAATATCAGTCCCCGGCTGAATACCTAGCCTTTACTAGCTATTAAAATGAGGGACCCCCAAAAAAATGCAATAAAAGTAAAATAATAAAGCAACATCATCCTTACCTTTCCATGGTTCCCACGACAGCTTCAGCTCTGCTACATTCACATGACAGGCTGGATCGCAGCCGAAAGCTGCCATCCAGCTTGCCATGCCGCAGACACAGAGAAGCTCATCAGTGTCTCGCTGTGACGGCATAAAGATGAGCCGAGGTCATGTCCAATGAACTCAGCTCACCTCATGCACGTCACTGACAGCGTGGGAAAATTCTCCTGCGCTTGCAGTCAGCGTGAGAGAATTCTCCTGCAGCGTGAGAATTTTCCCACGCTGTCAGTGACGTGCATGAGGTGAGCTCATGGCCAATGAACTCAGCTCACCTCATGCACGTCACTGACAGCGTGGGAGAATTCTCCTGCGCTCAGCGCTTGAGCAGGAGAATTCTCCCACGCTGGGATGGCATTGAAATGACAGGCTGGATCACAACTGAGCGCAGGTACAGCAGGCAGGAACGGGCTGCCCCCAACCACCAGCTGCCTATTTGTACCTGGCCGGACACAACAATATAGGGAAGCCCTTTTTTTTTTTTAAATTATTTAATGAATTTCATGAAATGATTAAAAAAAAAAATACGTTGGGCTTCGTCCTATTTTTGTTTCCAGCCAGGTACATCTGGGAAGCTGGGGGCTTTGATCCGCAGCGCAGGGAGACCCAAGCTTTCTGGCCCCCCCCGCTGCAAATTGCAGTCCGCAGCCACCCAAGAAAATGGCGCGTTCATAGAAGCGCCATCTTCTGGTGCTGTACTCAACTCATCCAGGGTCCTGGTGCGGTGGCTCACTGGGTAATAAAGGGGTTAGGGCCAGCTAGGCATTATCAACTGGCCCTAAGCCCGAAATTCATGGGGTCACGCCAGTATTAGACATGATCGCCATGAATTGCTAGTAAAGTATTTAAAAAAACACAACACCCAGAATAAAGTCCTTTAATTGAAATAAACACACAATTTTTTAATGTTCTAAATTAAACCATACTTACCATCACGCCCATTCCAGCTGAAGCCAACGATCTCCTGCAATAAAAGTAAAATAATAAAACAACCTCATCCTTACCTTTCCATGGTTCCCACGACAGCTTCAACTCTGCTACACTGACATCACAGGCTGAATCGCAGCTGAAAGCTGCCATCCAGCTTGCCACGCCACAGACACTGAGAAGTGCAGGCATGCTTGCGGTCCTCAGTGTCTCGCTGTGACGGCATCCAGATGAGCCGAGGTCATGTCCAATGAACTCGGCTCACCTCATGCACGTCACTGACAGCGTGGGAAAATTCTCCTGCGCTTAGCACTTGAGCAGGAGAATACTCCCATGCTGGGATGGCATTGAGATGACAGGCTGCATGGCAGCTGAGCGCTGCCATCCAGCATGCCATCCTTCATAGACACTGCAGAGCGCAGGCATGCATGCACTCTGCAGTGTCTCTGAAGGATGACAAGCTGGATGGCAGCGCTCATCTGTGTTCCAGCCTGTCATTTCAATGCCATCCCAGCGCGGGAGTATTCTCCTGCTCAAGCGCTGAGCGTAGGAGAATTCTCCCACGCTGTCAGTGACGTGCATGAGGTGAGCTGAGTTCATTGGATATGAGCTCACCTCATGCACGTCACTGACAGCATGGGAAAATTCTCCTGCGCTCAGCGCTTCAGCAGGAGAATTCTCTCACGCTGACTGCAAGCCCAGGAGAATCTTCCCACGCTGTCAGTGAGGTGCATGAGGTGAGCTGAGTTCATTCGACATGGCCTCGGCTCATCTTTATGCGGTCACAGCGAGACAATGAGGAGCACAAGCATGACTGCACTTCTCAGTGTCTGCGGCGTGGCAAGCGGGATGGCAGCTTTCGGCTGCGATCCAGCCTGTCATGTGAATGTAGCAGAGCTGGAGCCATCCTGGGAACCATGGAAAGGTAAGGATGATGTTGCTTTAATATTTTACATTTATTGCAGAAGACATTGGCTTCAGCTGGAATGGGCGTGATGGTAAGTATGGTTTAATTTAGAACAATAAAGAATTGTGTGTTTATTTCAATTAAAGGACGTTATTCTGGGTGTTTGTGTTTTTTTTTAACTTAGACTATGGGTTTAGTAATGGGGGTGTCTTATAGGCGCCTCTCCATTACTAACCTGGGCTTGATGTCAGCTGGCATTATAAGCTGACATCAACCCCAGCCCTATTACTCCACTGCCACCGCTACAGGGCAGTGGGAAGAGCGAGGCTAAGTGCCAGAATTTGCGCATCCTGTGGATGCGCCATTTCTGGGGCGGCTGTCGGCTGGTGTTTCTAGCCTGGGAGGGGGCCAATATTCATGGCACCCTTCCTGGGCTATTAATATCAGCCCCCAGCTGTCTGCCTAGCCTTTGCTAGCTATTAAAATAGGGGGCACCCCACGTCATTTCTTTTGGGGTCCCCAATTTTAATAGCTAGTAATTGCTAGGTATTCAGCTGGGGCTTGAGATTAGTAGCCTGGGAAGCTCCGTGGGTATTACCCCCTTCCCAGGCTTCAAACATCTGCCCCAGCCGTCTGCTTAACCTCCGCTAGAGACTAAAATTACGGGGAACCCCACGCCAATTTTTTTTTTAATAAATCCTTTATTTTAACACTAAATGACAAGTACAGTAATCAACACTATCACTGTACTTCTTATATATGTGACTGACATGTTTCTATCTATCTAATCTATGTGTGATGCTCTATTCTTTCTGTTCTAAATTGTCGAGTACCGATTCTGAATTGCCGGCCGGCATTATTTTTTTTAATAAATCCTTTAACACTAAATGACAAGTACAGTAAGCAACACTGTCACTGTACTTCTTATATATGTGACTGACATGTTTCTATCTATCTAATCTATGTGTGATGCTTTATTCTTTCTGTTCTAAATTGTCGGGAACCGGTGTATGCCGCTGCTGAATTGCCGGCCGGCTTTTTTAAAGAGAGTGTCTTCTGAGCAGTTTGTCAGCTTCTGGACACCTTTTAAGGTGTTTTCTATGTGTTTCTATTTGCCTGCAATTGGTTTTAATGGTGTTCGATGGTGTTCGACGGTGTTCGACGGTGTTCTAAGGTGTTCGACGAACAGTTCCACGAACATCCCAGTGTTCGACGAACCGAACCGAACCCGAATACTACGAGGGTGGCTCAACAATACTTACAATGCCCCTTACAAGAGCCATGCAGTACAGCATATTACAAACATTATTCCCATTATTGGGAAGTGGGTCTCCCATAGTCTTTGCTTAGGCCTTCCAAGCAAAAGCAGCCAAAAATTTGGAGGAAATGCAATGCCCGTTCGAAGAGTCATGGAAGAAAGAGTTAATTTAAAACAACATTTCAATGCCCCTTGGAAGAGCTGTGGAGTTCAGAGTGGTTTAACAAGATGCTTTTAATTCCCCTCGGAAGAGACATGGAGGTCCCAGTAGCTTAACAAGACGGTTTTAATGCCCCTCGGAATAGACGTGGAGGTCGCAGTAGCTTAACAAGACGGTTTTAATGCCCTTTGGAAAAGTGGTGGAGGTCACAGTAGCTTAACAAGATGGTTTGCATGCCCCTTGGTAAAGTGGTGGAGGTCGCAGTTGCTTAACAAGACGGTTTTAATGCCCCTTGGAAAAGTGGTGGAGGTCACAGTAGCTTAACAAGACGGTTTTAATGCCCCTCGGAAGAGACATGGAGGTCGCAGTAGCTTAACAAGACGGTTTTAATGCCCCTTGGAGGTCACAGTAGCTTAACAAGATGGTTTGAATGCCCCTTGGAAAAGTGGTGAAGGTCGCAGTAGATTAACAAGACGGATGTAATGCCCCTTACAAGAGCCGTACAGTACAGCATCTTAAAAACATTATTCTCATTATTGGGGAGTGGGTCTCCCATAGTCTTTGCTTATGCCTTCCAAGCAAAAGCTGCCAAAAATTCGGAGGAAATGCAATGCCCGTTCGAAGAGTCGTGGAGGTTAGAGTTGATTAAAAACAACATTTCAATGCCTCTTGGAAGAGCTGTGGAGTTCAGAGTTGTTTAACAAGACGCTTTTAATGCCCCTCGGAAGAGACGTGGAGGTCCCAGTAGCTTAACAAGACGGTTTTAATGCCCCTTGGAAAAGTGGTGGAGGTCACAGTAGCTTAACAAGACGGTTTGAATGCCCTTTGGAAAAGTGGTGGAGGTCGCAGTAGCTTGACAAGATGGTTTTAATGCCCCTGGGAAGAGACGTGGGGGTCGCAGTAGCTTAACAAGATGGTTTTAATACCCCTTGGAAATGTGGTGGAGGTTACAGTAGGTTAACAAGACGGTTTGAATGCCTCTTGGAAAAGTGGTGGAGGTCGCAGTAGCTTAACAAGACTGTTTTAATGCCCCTTACAAGAGCCATACAATACAGCATCTTAAAAACATTATTCCCATTATTGGGGAGTGGGTCTCCCATAGTCTTTGCTTATGCCTTCCAAGCAAAAGCTGCCAAAAATTAGGACAGAGAAACTTGCAATGCCCCTTACAAGAGCCATGCAGTACAACATATTACAAACATTATTCCCATTATTGGGAAGTGGGTCTCCCATAGTCTTTGCTTATGCCTTCCAAGCAAAAACTGCCAAAATTAGGATGGAGGAAATTGCAATGCCCCTTACAAGTAGAGATGAGCGTTGTTCTACTCGAACTGTTCGCCAATCTCAAATTCGAGCTGTTTTGGGCGGTGTTCGAGCCGTTTGGCGAACACGAACGATTTGAGAAAAATTCGGCTGTTCGAGGTTATATTCGCTAACTGTTCGTGCACCAAAATCATAACTGGATTTTTTCTCAGTAATGATGAAAATTAATGTTAATACGCAGTTTGAGTGTACAGCGGGGTGGGGGGAGGGGCAGGGGATGGATCTCTGCAGGAATAATGAATATCTCCATTTTTTTTTCTCTTTCCCGCATTTACAGTGGGGAGGTGCAATCTGTCAGCCTATCAGCAGCGCACACACGGAGCGAAGTGCTTTTTTTCACACAAGCAAGGGCATGTGTCATTGGCAGTGTATGTCACATGTCCTTGCCCTATAAGACCAAGCCATTTTCCCCGTCGCCACCATTTTCTCACTGCTGCAGCTGCGTGTTAGACGGCACCGCTGTTGCTGTGTGCGCTATACCTTCTTAATTTCAAGCCAATTTTCGCACAAATCTACAGATAGCTTGGGAGTAGGGAATAGTTGTGATTGCAGTCCTTTTAAGGACTAGGTTACAGCATTTCCTACGACTTTTATCAGGCAGGTCTGTGCTCTTAAATAGATAGGTTGTGAGAGTAGAGACTAATTGTAATTGGAGTCCTTTTCAGGACTAGGTTACATAAGTTCCTATCAGTTTTTGCCAGGCAGGTCTGTGCCAGTGCTGTGCAAGTTTTTTTCACAGCATTTGGCTGAATCTAGCAAAGCTAATCCTTTTTGGCCTATTGCAGAGTGTGTTAGTCAGTGGAGTAGCCTATCTGTGTTGCAAGATATACCACCTGTGTATAGAATACCAATTATTTTACTGCACCTAGTGAAGTAAAATCTTTTGGGCATAGCATCATTCTATTAGTCCATCTATACTGACCTCCATCAGGTTGCAAACTGAATATATTTTTTTCTGCATCTACCTCTGAAAAAATATTGGGCTTGTAGCTGTGTGTGGGACTTGTTCTATTAATCCATCTATACAGACCTCCATCAGGTTGCAAACTGAATATATTTTTTTCTGCATCTAGCTCTGAAAAAATATTTGGCCTTCTAGCAGTGTGTGGGACTTTCTCTATTAGTCCATCTATAATGACCTCCATCAGGTTGCAAACTGAATATAATTTTTTTCTGCATCTAGCTCTGAAAAAATATTTGGCCTTCTAGCAGTGTGTGGGACTTTCTCTATTAGTCCATCTATACTGACCTCCATCAGGTTGCAAACTGAATATAATTTTTTTCTGCATCTAGCTCTGAAATAATATTTGGCCTTCTAGCAGTGTGTGGGACTTTCTCTATTAGTCCATCTATACTGACCTCCATCAGGTTGCAAATTAAAAATAATTTTTATCTGCATCTAGCTCTGAAAAAATATTTGGGCTTCTAGCTGTGTGAGGGACTTGTTCTATTACTCCATCTATACTGACCTCCAGCAGGTTGCAAATTGAATATAATTTTTTTCTGCATCTAGCTCTGAAAAAATATTTTGCTTCTAGCTGTGTGTGGGACTTGTTGTATTAGTCCATCTATACTGACCTCCATCAGGTTGCAAACTGAATATATTTTTTTCTGCATCTACCTCTGAAAAAATATTGGGCTTCTAGCTGTGTGTGGGACTTGTTCTATTAATCCATCTATACAGACCTCCATCAGGTTGCAAACTGAATATAATTTTTTTCTGCATCTAGCTCTGAAAAAATATTTGGCCTTCTAGCAGTGTGTGGGACTTTCTCTATTAGTCCATCTATACTGACCTCCATCAGGTTGCAAACTGAATATAATTTTTTTCTGCATCTAGCTCTGAAAAAATATTTGGCCTTCTAGCAGTGTGTGGGACTTGTTCTATTAGTCCACCTATACTGACCTCCATCAGGTTGCAAATTCAAAATAATTTTTTGTCTGCATCTAGCTTTGAAAAAATATTTGGCCTTCTAGCAGTGTGTGGGACTTTCTCTATTAGTCCATCTATACTGACCTCCATCAGGTTGCAAACTGAATATTTTTTTTCTGCATCTACCTCTGAAAAAATATTTGGGCTTCTAGCTGTCTGTGGGACTTGTTCTATTAGTCCATCTATACTGACCTCCATCAGGTTGCAAATTGAATATAATTTTTTTCTGCATCTAACCCAGCCAATAGTTTTGGCCTAATACCACAGTTTGGCCACTCAGCTCTGCTCGGTTCCCATCCATTGTTTTTTTGTGCAAACAACTCCAGAGTTGTGAATTAGTTAACCACCAAAATGAGTGGAAAAAGGCCTGCTGTTGGTGGAAAGGGGTATAGGCGTGTTGGGAAGGGGAAAAAAAGGTTGTGTCCGTGGAGTAGGTGTTAAAGCAACAGTAACATCTGCAGAAGAAAGACCAACTTCCAGCCAAACTAAAATGTCTACTTCTTTTAGCGGACAATGTGATAAGATCCCTTTCTTACGGCCACGCCAATCGCTACAAATTCCAGATGAGGCACAAAAACAGCAGGTGCCTCAACGGATATCAAGTGCTCCTTTAAGTGGGCTCTCCTCCACATCAACTTCAACATCACAAATACTCCAGTCCTCAAAGGTGTCACCCCAATCGTACTTGCTTCCTCACAGCTCCCAAATCTCCAGCTGCCCGTCTGAGTATGAGGTAGAACAGATGGTTGAGTCTGCAGAGCTGTTTACTCATACTATAGCCTGGGAATCAGAGGTCGACTCCAGCGCTTCTGTGAATCCAGACGAGGAAATGATCTGCACTGATGCCCAGAATCTTTATGAGTCGGATCCAGGACCAGACGCAGAAGGTTCTGACCATAATGTAGACCCTCATTCCCAAACTGTAACTCCTGTTGGAGGAGAAAATGAGGAAGACGATGATGAGACTCAAATACCTGATTGGAGCAACAACTTTAGTTTTTTGTCAGGGCAGGAACAGGTTGGCTCTGAGGACGACGGGTGTGATAACGCACAGGGTGATGATGATGAGGTTGGAGATCCCACTTACTGTCAACCCACAGTCAGCCAAGAGATGAGGTCAGCAGAGGAGGTGGAGGAAGATGCTAGTGACAACGAGGTCAGGTTGCGCCTTCCTGGACAGAGACGTAGTACTGGAAGAAAGTCAACAACTGCATCCTCAAACACAACTCTGCCTCTCACCACAAGTCTTGGTGGCTCTTCAGGTCGCATGGGTGCTAAGCCTTGCATAGCCTGGGCATTTTTTCAGATCGATAAAGATGACCCAACTCGTGTTATCTGTAACATTTGTCAGCAAAAGCTAAGAAGAGGCCAAAAAATACATAGTTTGAGTACTTCATGCATGAACCGGCACATGGACATGAAGCATAAGTTGCAGTGGGAAGCTCAGTGTGCTACAATGCGGCCTAGCCGGCCGGGCCAACCACCGTCTGCCATATCTTGTGCATCCGCGGCCTCTTCATCCTCTGTGACTGGGGGGACAGCAGTCACACCTGTTTTGGGGCGCAGACCTGCCACCTCTTTACAAGCAACAGTCAGCGTGTTTGGCAGGTCATCATTTTCTTTGGAGGTGGTAACACCAGCTGGTGTTGAGCGCTGTCCGACATCGATAGCACCACCTTTGGATCAAGGCAACCTAACATGTCCGCCTGCATCTTCCTCACAGACCGGCAGTTTGCCGGGACCACCCTTATCAACCCCGTCTAAGCACAATAGCCAGCCCTCGGTCCCTCAGATGTGGACAAGTAAAAGACCATTTCCTCCTAGCCATGAGAAAGCTAAGAGGTTGAATTTCACCATCTGCAAGCTCTTGGCTACAGAAATGCTGCCTTTCCACCTGGTGGACACAGAGGATTTTCGAGACCTTATGTCCGTCGCAGTGCCCCAGTACCAGATGCCCAGTCGTCACTACTTCTCAAAGAAAGGTGTGCCTGCGCTCCACCAGCATGTCGCACACAACATCACCGCTTCTTTGAGAAACTCTGTGTGTGACAGGGTGCATTTCACCACAGACACTTGGACGAGTAGGCATGGACAGGGGCGTTACATGTCGCTGACTGGGCACTGGGTAACTATGGTGACAGCAGGACAAGGGGCTGCTGTCCAAGTCTTGCCGTCCCCACGAGTTGTGCGTTAATCCTCTTTATGTCAAAGTTCCTCCACTGCTTCTGCCTCCTCAACCTCCTCTCGGTCTTTCACCTGCACCCAAAGCCTGTCTGTTCATGCCACAAGCTTTCTAACTGCGCAGAAGGGATCCTGCACACCTCCTTACTATGCTGGCAGTAGGGCTCAACGTCATCAGGTGGTTTTTACTTTGAAATGTCTGGGAAATGTGAGTCACACAGCTGAGGAGTTGTGGTCAGCTCTGGAGAACCAATTTCATGAATGGTTGTCTCCACTGGACCTGAAACCAGGGAAGGCCGTGTGCGACAATGCTGCAAACCTGGGTGCGGCCCTTCGCCGGGGCAATGTCACACACGTGCCTTGTATGGCTCACGTGTAGAACCTGGTTGTCCAGCAATTTTTAGCCAACTATCCCAGACTAGATGGCCTTCTGCAGAGGGCACGGTCGCTGTGTGCTCACTTCCGCCGTTCGCATCCCGCAGCTCAGCGACTTACATCTCTACAGAAGTCGTTAGGCCTGCCACTTCACCGGCTAAAATGCGATGTGCCTACCCGGTGGAATTCAACTCTGCACATGTTGCAGCGAATGTGGCAGCACCGACAAGCCCTGGTGCAATACGTTCTGACGTATAGCCTGGGCCAACGAGATCCAGACGTGGGGCAAATCACGCTGGAGGAGTGGTCTCAGATCAGGGACCTATGCACCCTTCTGCACAGTTTTGAAATGGCGACGAAGATGTTTAGTGCTGACGATGCCATTATCAGCATGACTATTCCGGTGATTTACATGCTGGAGCACATGTTAAACAGAATTCGGAGTCAGGTGGTGGCACAAGAGGAGGTGGAGGAAGTAGAGGAGGAGGAGTTGTATGCGGAAGGGTTAACATCTGCAAGGTCCAGACGGTCGGCAGCACCAAGGCGGCAGGCATGTGAGGGTGGGGGAGATGGTTTTACCAGGGCGCATGGTAGCAGCCAAACTAGTGAGGAAGGTGCAGGAGCCCAGGAAGAAGTGGAGGACGAACTGATGGAAGACTCATCAGATGAGGGAGACCTTGATCACATTTCTGTTGTGCGAGGTTGGGGGGAGAGGACAGAGGAAGGAAGCATGATTGTTACCTCGCCACCAACACAGCAGGGACTTGGTGCTCCTGGATGCGCAACACACATGAGTGCCTTCTTGCTGCACTACCTGCAACATGACCCTCGAATTGGGAGAATTAGAAATAATCCTGACTACTGGGTTGCCACACTGTTAGATCCCCGGTACAAAAGTAAATTTGCAGAAATTATTCCTGCCATAGAAAGGGATGCACGCATGCAGGAGTATAAGCAGAGACTGTTGCAGAATCTTACATGTGCTTTTCCACAAAACACCAGTGGTGCACGTAGTGAATCTCACAGTTCCAACTTGCCAACCGTGGGACTGTCAAGTGTTCAGCACTCAAACCATAACAGAACCACAGTATCTGCTGATAACATCAATTTTGCGCAATCATTTCACCACTTTTTTAGCCCATCCTTTGCAAGGCCACAGGAGACAAGAAGTCTGACACATAGTCAACGCCTAGAGACGATGGTACAGGAGTATCTCCAAGTAAACATTGAAGCCATGACGGTGTCACTGGACCCTTGCTCTTTTTGGGCTTCCAATCTGGATAAATGGCCGGAGCTAGCCACTTACGCCTTGGAGATCTTGTCATGCCCCGCAGCCAGCGTTCTGTCTGAACGTGGGTTCAGCGCTGCTGGTGGTGTGCTGACAGATAAGCGCACGCGGCTCTCCACTGATAATGTAGACAGACTCACGTTCATAAAGATGAACAAATCATGGATCCGAAATGACTTTTCTACCCCTGTGTCATCCTGGGGAGAGTAAAAGATGGATGATTGGTTAAAATCACCCTACCAACCGTTTTAAGCTTTCAAATTACTAATCATGTTTATCTGTATCTTGGCTGGAAAATAATTTGGGCTTTGTAGCAGTGTGCAGCACTGATTCTATTAGGCCATCTATAATAAGCTCCACCCGATTTAAAATTACTAATCATGTTTATCTGTATCTTGGCTGGAAAATAATTTGGGCTTTGTAGCAGTGTGCAGCACTGATCCTATTAGGCCATCTATACTAATCTCCACCAGATTTAAAATTAATAATAATTTTTAGCTGCATCTAGCCCGGAAAATAATTTTGGGGCTCCGAGATGCGCAAGACACATAAGTGCCTTCTTGCTGCACTACCTGCGACATGACCCTCATATTGTCAGAATTCGAAGTAATCATGACTACTGGGTTGCCACACTCTTAGATCCGCCAAACTTTTCGATCAACCTTTTCATTTTAATAAAGACCAAAAAAATGGTCAATTTTGAAATTATAAGCATTAGCAGGTTATTAGAAACTGAAATCAAACAGTTTTCAACTCAAAACTTTATTCTAGGTGATGTTACATTTTCACATAGGACCCCTAGTTCGAAAGTAGCTTCTGAACTCTCTCGTCCATTGAATTTGTCAGGTTTTGGATGGTTTCTGCTTCAATTGTTTTGCATGAGGACAGAATACCCTCCCAGAGCTGTTGCTTAGATGTGAACTGCCTCCCGCCATCATAGACACTCCTTTTGATGATGCTCCAGAGGTTCTGAATGGGGTAGAGGTCAGGGGAGCATGGGGGTCACACCATAAGTTTGTCCCCTTTTATGCCCATATCAGCCAGAGATGCAGATGTTTTATGTGCAGCATGAGATGGTGCATTATCATGCAGAAAAATGATCTTGCTGTGAAATACACGGTTCTTCTTTTTGAACCATGGCAGGAAGTGCTGTTTGAGAAAATCCACATACATTATGGAGTTCATCTTTAGCGCCTTCAGTGATCCTAAAGGGGCCGACAATCTCTCTCCCCATGATTCCAGCCCAAAGCATTACTCCACCTCCTCCTTGTTGGTGCTGTAGCCGTGTTTGCGTGGGGTGTCCATCAACCAGCCATCCTCCACTCCATCCATCTGGACCATCGAGCGCTGCACGGCACTCATCCGTGAACAAAACAGTTTTGAAATCAGTCTTCATGTAATGTTTGGCCCAGTGGAGCCGTTTCTGCTTGTGTGAAGTGGATAGAGGAGGTCGACAGGATGGCGTATGCACAGCTGCAAACCTCTGAAGGACCCTGCATCTTGTTCGGGCGACGTTGGAGGCACCAGCAGCTTCAAAAACTTGTCTGCTGCTATGACAAGGCTTTTTTGCCGCTGCTCTTTTAACCTGACGTAATTGCTTGTAGGAAAGAGTCCTCAATTTGCCATTATCAGCACGCACACGTGTGTACTGTGAATCAGCTACATACTTCTTGATTGCCAAGAGACTTCATCCTGATCATCGCACAATGTTGATTGTAGTCATGCCTTGACCTAAACACTCCACAAATTTGTTGCTTCTCAGCAGCCGACACATCCTTTTTCTTTCCCATTTTGGCAGAAAATGTAGGCTGCTTAATAATGTGAGACAGCCTTCTTAAGTAGTCTTGCGTTTCATTGGACACACCTGCCAAACTAATTAGCACAGGTGTCTGCAATTGCTTACAGTGATATAAAGAGCCCTGACACACATCACCATCAATGAGTTTAACTGACAAACAAACAAATTCTTCCCTTATCACTCCTAAACACTTTTTGCATAATAATTTGGAACACAGTGTACATGTGCTTTTCCACAAAACACCAGTGGTTCACGTAGTGAATCTTACAGTTCTAACTTGCCAACCGTGGTCTGTATGGAGTTGTTCAATAAAGGGCCCAAAATTAAGATAACATAGATGGGAGAGGTCTCTATGAATTTGATACCCTGTGAGGGCCAGGCAAAGGGAAAGTTGGACTGGATGGAATCCTATATGGATTTGGGGAGGGAGACATCGAGGGCCTCAGACTTCGCTGCATTGATTTTAAAATTTGACCATGTAACAAAGTGATCTATTTCAGCCATAACAGCATGGATGGATATATGTGATTGAGTGATATATACTAGGACATCATCAGCAAATAGAGAGCACTTGTACTCGGTGCCTCCCACCTCAATCCACCTAATATTGGGGTTATGGCGAATTGATGAGAGCAGGTGCTCCGTCACTAGGATGTATAAGAGAGGGGACAGAGAACATCCCTGCCTTGTCCCATTGGTGATTGTGAAAGGTGACGAAAATGTTCTGACGCGCCCCCTGGGCCTTGGGACACCCGGAGCCGGACCCTTTTTGGTGGATGCTGGTGGTTGTAGTCTCCGTGGCGGCTACCCGGTTCAGTGGCTCAGGGTGGTCAAACCAGTGGCGGAACTATTTATGTGATTTTGATGTTTAAATGTCCGACTACGCCACCCGTGGATTGCGGTCAGAGTGAACCGCCGCTCCAGGGCAGACCGCTGAGGCTTGTGTTGTGGGTGCAGCAGAGCGTAGCATAACTCCCCACGGGAGGAGTATAGCCTCAGGGCAGTGTATGCAGAGGATGGGGGTGATGGTGCAGGGCAGCAGCAGTAACGACACGGAGTCAGTGATGCAGTCCAGGGCCTTTACTCACAGTTCTTATTATCCAGACCACGTCTGCAGGTAACGGCTGCCCATGTCGTACTGTGCTCACCAGGTGAGGGGCTCAGACAACTCCCAGATAACTTTGGAGCGCTTCACAGGACCCCCTTTGTGTGTCCTTTGTCTGGCCTTTCTTACCAACCCTTCTGTCCGGCTGCCTCGGGCCTCCTCTTGGTAAACTTGGCGCCAGTTTCCCTGACCATATGTGGTGCCTTCCTAGCGGGTGTAGCGAGGGGCTGCGCCACATAAAATGTCACAGCCTCCGGTTTCTAGCTGAGGGTCGTTTCCTGCCTCCACTAGTTTTGGGGACCGGTCTCCAACTTTGGCCTGACCCCTCCACGCAGGTGGATTCGGGCGTGCTGTGGCGACTCGCCCGTCCGCACCCCTGGGATCCCTTCATTCCTCGTTCCTGGAGCCTTCTCCACTCCTCTTCCTTCCTTCTCCCTCTTCCAGGCCTGGGCCTCTGTTACTAGGCCCGCCTCCGGAGCAGAGCTCATGCAGAGCCCCTGCTCCCTGCCACTTCTGCTCAGACTTCTCTGCACTGAACTAAGATGGTGCCCACCTTTTATACTCCCTTCTCAATGCACCCAGGAACTGCTTCCTCCCTGCTCCTGCACTACAGGGTTCCCCTTCCTCAGTGTTCCCTCCCCCCACTCCAGCCAGGGAAAGGGACTGTCGTGCCCATCTCAGGGGCATATTGGTCGCCCTGCCCCATGGCAATGTGGTGTAATGCATGCAGGTGTCGGGTCCTGATCCACACTCCATCCTTACCTGAGAGTGAGATATCACACCTCTGGGTGAGGTGCAATACCTCTGTAGCAACCGAGCCCTCAGGGTAATGCAGTTCAATTTATCTTCAGCCTAGGTGACGTATTGCGACACAGGGCCGTGATTTTGGCTATAAAAGGGTCCCCTAGACCCCTACCCCAAGCTTTTTAAGAGAATCATATATGGCGTGCCAGGAGACTCTATGGAATGCTTTCTCAGCATCCAACGAGAGTATCTAATTACAAATTTTTAACTGCATCTAGCCCAGGAAATACTTTGTGCCTAGTAGCAGTGTCTGCTAGTCAGCGGATTATCCCGGCTGTTAAGCAAGATACACCACCTGTAGTTTTGACACTTAATTTTTTCAAAGGAAATGCTTCGGGACCACGGGATACTCAGTGAAGAGCATCAGGAGGCACCCCAAGGCACAGGGGCTGGGACTGGCAGTAGGATGCCTTGCGGTGGACAGCCGAGCTCGATCCTTATAAAAGCTTTTTAACTGCAGCAGCTTTAGTGGACGCTACTGGAGCTGGAATTACGCGGCTGCTGGCATGAGACTTGCCCTCCAATAGATCCTTGTAAATGGATTTAAAGTGTATTCATTCAAATTAGAGAGACAATTTAAATTAAAAAGCTTAGAGCTGCCTCCACCACAGGGGGGCTCGCTCGACCCACCAGCGGACAGGCACCAGTATTGGGAGAGTGGGGCTGGCCGTCAGGGTTCACCGCGGCTCTGGCACAAACCCGGCGACACGGAGGTGGCACGGGCAGGAGCGGACTGAACGTGTCGGCTTCTCACTTTTTGGATTTTAGAAGGGCATGACATGCCTATATCTGTGTCTCCCCCTCCTTTTACTCCTCCACCTCTTTTCTTTTCGCATGACTATATGTACTTGTCACTTTTCCATGTGTTAGTTGTGTCTTCAGAGCAGTTTGTCAGCTTTTGGACATCTTTGAAGGTGTTTTCTATGTGTTTCTATGTGTTTTTGTTTGCCTGCCATTGGTTTTAACGGTGTTCGAAGGTGTTCGACGAACAGTTCGACGAACAGTTCGTCGAACTGTTCGTCGAACTGTTCGGCGAACACACGGGTGTTCGACGAACCGAACCGAACTCGAACACTCGGGGGTGGCTCAACACTGCTTACAAAAGCCATGCAGTACAGCATATTACAAACATTATTCCCATTATTGGCGAGTGGGTCTCCCATAGTCTTTGCTTATGCCTTCCAAGCAAAAGCTGCCAAAAATTAGGACAGAGAAACTTGCAATGCCCCTTACAAGAGCCATGCAGTACAGCATATTACAAACATTATTCCCATTATTGGGGAGTGGGTCTCCCATAGTCTTTGCTTATGCCTTCCAAGCAAAAACTGCCAAAAATTAGGATGGAGGAAATTGCAATGCCCCTTACATGAGTCATGCAGTACAGCATATTACAAACATTATTCCCATTATTGGGGAGTGGGTCTCCCATAGTCTTTGCTTATGCCTTCCAAGCAAAAGCTGCCAAAAATTAGGAGAAAATGCAATGCCCGTTCGAAGAGTCGGAGGTTAGAGTTAATAAAAAAGAACATTTCAATACCCCTTGGAAGAGCTGTGGAGTTCAGAGTGGTTTAACAAGACACTTCTAATGCAACTCGGAAGAGACGTGGAGGTACCAGTAGCTTAACAAGACGGTTTTAATGCCCCTCGGAAGAGACGTGGAGGACGCAGTAGCTTAAAAAGACGGTTTTATTGCCCCTTGGAAAAGTGGTGGAGGTCCCAGTAGCTTAAAAAATGCTTTTAATGCCCCTCGGAAGAGACTTGAAGGTCGCAGTAGCTTAACAAGACAGTTTTAATGCCCCTTGCAAAAGTGGTGAAGGTCACAGTAGGTTGACAAGACCGTTTTAATGCCCCTTACAAGAGCCATACAGTACAGCATCTTAAAAATATTATTATCATTATTGGGGAGTGGGTCTCCTACAGTCTTTTCTTATGCCTTCCAAGCAAAAGCTGACAAAAATAATGACGGAGGAACTTGCAATAATGGCAACACGGACCACGGTCACTGGTGGTATAGTGGTGGTTGAGGCTGAGGATAAGAAGAAGAACATAAAACAGCTGAAATGAGAAAGCGTATACCCATTTTTGGGTGTGAAGCGGTGCATGTGAATACTCCTCCCGAAATAACACAGTGGATGTTACTCTGCTGTCATTTGCTGGTGATGAGAAATCTGGCCCAATCCAGCCCTTGTTCATTTTGATAAGGGTCAGCTTGTCAGCATTGTCAGTTGACAGGCGAGTGCGCTCATCAGTTATAATTCCCCCAGCGGCACTAAAAACACGCTCCGATGACTCGCTAGCGGCAGGGGAGGCCAGTACCTCCAAGTCGTAAAGAGCGAGTTCATTCCAAGTGTCCAGCTTGGATACCCAATAATTAAAAGGCACAGAGGAATCACAGAGGACGCTGGTACGGTCGGCAAGGTACTCCCTCACCATCTTTTGAAACTTTCCACTCCTTGTGAGAGTACCCCGCGCCTCAGGGTATGTCCGAAGGGAGGGTCTGAGAAAACTGTCCCAGAACATTGACAGTGTTCCCCTGCCTCTGCTGGATTGGAGTTGCGTCTCTCTCGCATGTACGCCTTGGTTGGGCAACGAACAGTGAGCTCTGCCGCTAGCGTGTTCAGATGGGAATTTTTTTAACAGTTCTACAGCAAGGGCCTTCTGGTACTGCCCCATTTTTGTAGACCTCTCCACCTCAGGAATAAGAGGGTGAAAATTCTCCTTGTAGCGGGGGTCTAAAAGTGTCACCAACCAGTAATGACTGTCACTCAACATTTTGACAACGCGAGGGTCATGGTTAAGGCAGCGTAACATAAAGTCAGCCATGCGTGCCAGACTGGTAACGGGCAAGACTTCCGTGTCCTCACCAAGATGACGACTGACCATGCTCTCCTCCTCCTCTTCCTCCCCCCTTTCCTCAGGCCACCCACGCTGAACCGACAGTATGACAGTTGTACAGGTACTACCGTCTACAGCGCATGATACAAGCTCCTATTCTTCCTTCTCCTCCTCTCCCTCATTGTCCCCCAATGCACGTTGGGATGAGATGAGGCTGGGCTTTATGTAATCGACCGCTACGGCTTCTTGATCCATCTCATCATACTCTGGCTGCAATGCCTCCTCTTTAATTCTCTGCAGAGAGCGTTGCAAAAGACAGACAAGTGGAATGCTGACGCTAATGATGGCATCATCGCCACTCACCATCTGGGTGGACTCCTCAAAGTTTGTCAAGATGGTACATATGTCAGACATCCAGGTCCACTCCTGAGGTCTTATGTGAGAAGTCTGACCTGAATATCGACGAACTTGTTGCAGATGGTGCTCCACAACTGCTCTCTTCTGCTCACAAAGCCTTTGCAACATGTGGAGGGTAGAGTTCCAACGTGTGGGGACATCACACACAAGTCGGTGTGCCGGAAGCTGCAATCGCTGCTGCAACACAGCAAGAGCGGCGGAAGCTGTAGGTGTCTTGCGAAAATGAGCTGACAGGTTGCGTACTTTGACAAGCAGATCTGGCAACTCGGGGTATGATTTAAGAAACCACTGAACCATGAGGTTAAGCACATGAGCCAGGCATGGTACGTGTGTGATCTCGCCTTGCCTCAGAGCCGCCACCAGGTTACGGCCATTGTCACACACGACCATGCCTGGATGTAGGTTCAGCTGTCTCAGCTACAGATCTGCCTGCTCTTTCACTGCTGTCCACAACTCACAAGCAGTGTGAGGTTTCTCACCTAAGCTTATGAGTTTCAGCTCAGCCTGTTGCCGCTTAGCTGAGGTAGTACTGCAGTGCTTCCAGCTTGTAACTGATGTGGTGATATCTGAGATGGAGGCTGAACATGAGGAGGAGGAGGATGATGCACAGGAGCTGTACACTGTGGGGGCAACTCTGACTGACATAGGGCCCGCAATCCTCGGAGTGGGGAGGATGTTGTCCGTCCCAAGGTCCAACTGGGTCCCGGCTTCCACTATGTTTACCCAGTGTGCCGTCAGGGAGATGTACCGTCCCTGGCCACAAGCACTTGTCCACGTGTCCGTTGTCAGATGGACTCTCCCAGTAACTGCGTTGTTGAGGGCACGGCAGATGTTTTGGGACACGTGCTTGTGTAGTGCGGGGATGGCACACCGGGCAAAATAGTGTCGGCTGGGGACCGAGTACCGAGGGACGGCCACCGCCATAAAGTTGCAGAAGGATTCCGTCTCCAGCAGCCTAAAAGGCAGCATTTCCAACTCATGCAGTTGTGAAATGTGTGAATTTAGGACTGTGGACTGTGGGGCGTTGGCTGCGAATTTGCGCTTTCGTTCAAAGCTCTGGGAAATGGACAATTGAACGCTGCGGTGGGACGTGGACATTGATACTGTTTCTTGAGAAACTGCCATAACAAGTGAAGACTAAGAGGAGTGGGCATCTTTGCATGCAGTATGGACAGGGGATTGCCTTGCATGCACAACAGGGGGTTCTATTACATTCACAACAGTGGAAGAAGCAGTGGTGATACCCGCTGACACTGGTCGTGGACCCTGGGGTTCGCCCCATAAAGTCGGGTGCTTTGCTGCCATGTGCCTGATCATGCTGGTGGTGGTCAGGCTGGTAGTTTGGTCACCCCTGCTGATGCTGGCATGGCAGGTGGTACAAATGGCCTTTTTGGGGTTATCAGCAGAGTCTTTAAAAAAATTCCAGACTCTGGAAGACCTACCGGTTGTACTGGCAACGTCCCTCGTGTTGGTGTTATGGGGAACTGTTGCCCGCCTTCTGTGTGAGGCCACCACACTGCTTCTTCCTGCCTGTTGGGGTACTCTGCCTCACTCACCCTGTGTGCTGCAGGCCTCACTCTGCATGCCCTCCTGCCACGTTGAGTCAGTTACTAGATCATCCACCACCTCCTCCTCTTTCACTTGCGCACCACGATCCTCCTCCTCACTTCCTGACAATTGTGTCTCGTCATCGTCCACCTCTTGTGACAAGCGTCGACTTCCTGTGGCCTTGTCTGTTCAAATATTTGGGCATCGCTACATGGGATCTCCTCTTCCACCACTTCAAGCGGAGCAGGCGAGGGGCACAAATCTAGAAATGGACCAGTGAACAGCTCTTCAGATTGTCCAAGTGTGGGATCAGTTGCTGTCTGACGACACTCGGCATGGTGGGAGGGAGGAGCATCAGGTTGAGGAGGAGTATGCGGTCGAGACTCATGGCTACTAAGATTTGACCGTGTGGAAGACAGACCGGAGGTGGTGGTGCCCAGGTAACTGGAAGTATTATCTGCTTTCCAATTAATAACCTGTTCACACTGATCAATTCGCAATACTGGTGTTGTTATGTGCTTCCCTAGTAATTTGGTCAAGAAGTGGGAGTGAGAAGATGTGGCTGTTGGCTGTGGCACATTTTCACCTTGGCCATTTTCACCTTGGCCTCTGGATGCTCCATCACCAGAATGTCCAGCTCCACGTCCCTTGCCACGCGCCTTGCCATGCGCCTTGCCCATTGTAAAGGAAGTAAAATCGCTTACTCTCGCACTATCAATGGAAAAAGGGTAAAAAAAAGTAAATTAGAACTGTGGAAGAGGAAAACCACTGTTCTATTTCTCTGGCCTACACCCGACTCTTTTAGACAATCTGAACAATCAGGGAGAAACTGTTACTGTTTTTATTTACGGCAAAAAATGCCAAAAGCAGGATAATAGAGATTTTTTACAGTGGAACGGCAAAACCACAGTTATAATTTACTGGTGTATACCAGACTCTTAAACAGATATATTTGTGTCTGAACAATCAGGAGACACTATTACTGTTTTTCTTTATGGCAAAAAATGCCAAAAGTAGGATAATGCAGAGATTTGACCCGTGGAACTGCAAAACCGCAGTTCTTTTTCTCAGGCCTACACCAGACTCTGTTCAGACACAAATATATCTGTTTAAAAGAGTCTGGTGTAGGCCTGAGAAAAAGAACTGCGGTTTTGCAGTTCCACGGGTCAAATCTCTGCATTATCCTACTTTTGGCATTTTTTGCCATAAAGAAAAACAGTAATAGTGTATCCTGATTGTTCAGACACAAATATATCTGTTTAAAAATCAGGATACACTATTACTGTTTTTCTTTACGGAAAAAATACCAAAAGCTGGATAATAGAGATTTTTTACCGTGGAACTGCAAAACCACAGTTATAATTTACTGGTGCATACCAGACTTTTTTAAATAGAGAAATTTGTGGCTGAACAGTGAGCGACACACTCAATCTGTTTTTTTTAGGTTAAAATGGCCCAAAAGTGGAAAATACAGAGGTTTGAACCGTTGAACTGCAACACAATTCTATTTCTCTGGCTTACACCAGACTATTTTCAACAAATATATTTGTGTCTGAAAAATCAGGAGACACTATTACAGTTTTTTTTACGGCAAAAAATGCCAAAAGCATGATAATAGAGATTTTTTACCGTGGAACAGCAAAACCACAGTTATAATTTACTGGTGTATACCAGACTCTTTTAAACAGATATATTGGTGTCTGAGCAATCAGGAGACACTATTACTGTTTTTCTTTATGGAAAAAATACCAAAAGCTGGATAATAGAGATTTTTTACCGTGGGACGGCAAAACCACAGTTAAAAGTTACTGATGTATACCAGACTCTTTTTAACAGATCTATTTGTGTCTGAACAATCAGGAGACACTATTACTGTTTTTCTTTAAGGCAAAAATTGCCAAAAGCAGGATAATACAGAGATTTGACTCGTGGAACTGCAAAACCACAGTTCTATTTCTTGGGCCTACACCAGACTATTTTCAACAGATATATTTGTGTCTGAACACTCAGGAGACACTATTACTGTTTTTCTTTACTGAAAAAATACCAAAAACTGGATAATAGAGATTTTTTACTGTGGAACTGCAAAACCACAGTTATAATTTAATGCTGTATACCAGACTCTTTTAAACAGATTTATTGGTGTCTGAGCAATCAGGAGACACTATTACTGTTTTTCTTTACAGAAAAAATACCAAAAGCTGGGTAATAGAGATTTTTTAACCATGGAAAGGCAAAACCACAGTTATAATTTACTGGTTATTACCAGACTATTTTAAATAGATATATTTGCGGCTGAACAGTGAGCGACACACTCAAACTGTTTTTTTTAGGTAAAAATGGCCCAAAAGTGGATAATACAGAGGTCTGAACCGTGGAACTGCAAAATCACACTTCTATTTCTCTGGCCTACACCAGACTATTTTCAACAAATATATTTATGTCTGAACAATCAGGGAGACACTATTACAGTTTTTTTTTTTAACGGTAAAAAATACCAAAAGCAGGATAATAGAGATTTTTTACCGTGAAACAGCAAAACCACAGTTATAATTTACTGGTGTATACCAGACTTTTTTAAATATATATATTTGCCGCTGAACAGTGAGCGACACACTCAAACTGTTTTTTTTTAGGTAAAAATGGCCCAAAAGTGGATAATACAGAGGTTTGAACCGTGGAACTGCAAAACCACACTTCTATATTTCTGGCCTACACCAGACTCTTTTAAAAAATATATATTTGTGTCTGAACTGTCACAGACACACTTTTTTTTTTTTTTGTGGGGGGGGGTGGACACCAAAGGGTTAATAAGATGGGTATTTGTACAATGTGAAGGAGGAAAAATAAAAAAGAGGATTTAAATGAAAAAAAAGGATTTTTCCTGGCCCCTGAGACCTGGAGCTAAGTCCAGCAATTTCAGCAACAGGAGCACACAGGACTGTAATGCAGTGTTTGCTGGTATATGCACTACGTCTCCTATACTGCCTGCCTGTCTGCCTGCCTGATATCTGGGATGGATATTAGTCCTGAGAAGGACTGCATGTTTGATCTGGCAGCCTTTACAGACCCTACACTAACTATTTTGCAGTATATATCTCTCCCTAAAGCAGCAGCGCTGTCCCTACACTGTCTGATCCCAGCCGTCTGTGTCCAAGATGGCGGCGCCCGGTTTTAAATACTCGAGGTGACGCTGTGCGGCCAGGCAATCAATGTAATGCCCACAACCAACATGGCTGCGGAATTACAGTGACTGGCTGGCAATCCCTGCATGTTCATTGGCTCTGTAAAGAGCGCCAAACATGCAGGGAGGAGACCCGAGTTCCCGCCCGAGTAACCCGGAAATGCTCGGTGCTCGCCGAACCTCCCGAGTAGCGTGATACTCGGGCTAGTACCGAGCAGTGTCGAGCATGTTCGCTCAACACTAATGCGCTTGCATTCCAAGAAAACAAAGCAGACGCTAACTTCTATCATCATCATCATGCTCCTCACCCTGGCATTCTCAACTCCCCTGATGGAGAAGCCAGGGCCCACTGGAGGAGTCTGGTTCTCTGATGGGCTCGTCCAATGCTGCCCTAAAGCAGGCCAGGCTAAGAAAAGTGTGGGGGAACTTCCAAGGAGAAATAGGGGCGGCTGGGGACCATTTATGGACACCCGGCCGCCCCTAGGCGGCTGGGAACCGTGTGTGCACACCCGGCCGCGGGGTGGATGGGGACCGAGTATGGACAACTGGCCGTCCCCTGGCGGCTGGGGACCAAGCTTGGACACCCGGCCGCCGGGCGGCTGGGGACTGA
The DNA here is from genome assembly GCF_046119375.1 of Phyllobates terribilis. Taxonomy (NCBI): domain Eukaryota; kingdom Metazoa; phylum Chordata; class Amphibia; order Anura; family Dendrobatidae; genus Phyllobates; species Phyllobates terribilis. The sequence goes on from NW_027362761.1 coordinate 846,978,109, forward strand.
GTATGGATACCTCGCTGCCGAAGCAGCCATGAGGTAGTGGCCAGCTTCGGCCTCCTCCAAACTAAAAGGCCCCATTTCAAATCCAAGCTAGCAGTATGGTATTGCAGCCTGGGGGTGGGTGGGTGGTAGGCTGCATACTTGCGCTTGTATTGCAAGGAATGGGGGAGGTACAATTGAACACTGCCCTGGGACAAGGACTTTCACGGGGATATTTTCAAGTCTGCATCTTCTGATGCGGAAAGGATCACTTCTGATGGGCACACTCTTAGGCAGTGACCTGGGTGTTAGAGATGCTTCCAAGGGTCTTCCCCATGCTGTTCCCATGTCTTTTCAGCACTGTATGCATGTGTCACACAGCATATGGCCAGATAAGATTGTATAATGTTAAAATGACATTTCCCGGTGAATGCATTTGTCAGGGTTGAAAGCAATACAAAAGTGCAAAAACGCATAAAAAATGCTACTTGTGAACATAGCCCTAGGTGTGGAGGAGTATTTTTGTTTTTGGTTATTTATTTTACCTTATACACAAGTATTTACCCTGTAAAGGAAGTTCCTTAACATATTTCACAGGAAAACCGTTTCAGTTTAGTTTTTGAACGTTTTATTGTGAGCCCGTAAAAGTGGCTTAATACCTCTGACCACGTTGTTGACAGCGATGACCTGGGGCTCAGAAATGCTTCCTGGGGCGATGCCCATGCTGTCCCCATGTCTTTTGAGCACTGTCACTATCGTTTTGGGCACTTTTTAGTCTTTCTACAGAGTGCCGGGGGTGCCGCCGCAAAAATGCTCGGGTCTCCCATAGACTAACATTGGGCTCGTTGCTCGAGCACCCGAGTATCATGGTGAGCTCGGCCCGAGCTTCGAGCACCCGAGCATTTTAGTGCTCGCTCAACACTAATATTAATCTAATTACATAACCCATTTAGATCTATTCAGCTATCCTCTCAAAATGAAATCTCAGGATATTTTACATTAGAAGACATTAGTGAGATAATATCTAAAAGATATTTTGTCATATATAATCTCTTATTATTGGTATAAAAACAGATAACAGTGTTTAACTTAACTAGAGCTATGTAGATTCCACATAGCAACACATGAGCAAACATTAATAAAAAAAATACTAGAGATTCAAGTGAGTCTGTTGGATTACGTACGCATCCAAATGGTGTACGTGAGATATGGTAATTAGCTTACAAAAGAAAGTATATCTCCTCAGTTGACATTGGAGGGGGATCCATGCCTTTTTTGCTTTTTGGCGTGTTGAATATTGTGCCGTCTTGGTGGGATATCTGGGATTTGGGGGGCCTGTGGCAATTCAGGAAGGTCAATTAGTCGAAGTTCAAAAGTTCCCAAAAAGTTGGCCAAGTCACCAAGATTGCGGAATATAGTTGTTTTTCCTCGTTTAAAGGCAATCAGTTGGAATGGGAATCCCCACTTGTATGCAATGTCTCTTTCTTTAAGGAGCGATAGAAAAGGTCCTAATGCTCTTCTTAGCTGTAGCGTGCATCTGGATAAGTCCGAGAGCAACATAATCTGGGTTCCAGAGCAATTAATGGAGCTTTTCTGTCTTGCTGCAAAAATAATAGTTTCTTTGACTTTATAATAATGCACTGTACATATGCGATCAAATTCAATTGAACTTGCTTCTTTATCACCTAATATGTCCAGGAACAGTTTTTGTACTGTGTGTCCTAGTTCAGATGGGCATATGGATTCTGGAAGACCACCTATTCTGATGTTGTTTTGTCTATTGCGATTATCTAAGTCTTCCATTCCTGTAGCCATTTCCTCCAATTTCAGAGTGTGGCTCTTAATGATATCCCTATGAGTTCGTTGCTCTTGTAGAATATCTTCCTGGGACTTCTCCACCTCCTCTATCCGTGATGTGAAGTCTGTTTTTAGGGCATGGAGTTCTTTTTTGTATGAGTTTTCTAGTCAGCAAGCAAATTCTTCCAGGTCTTTTTTTGGTGGGAAGAGCTGTAATGTTCTTGCTAAGTTCATTTATATTCATGTTGTCTGCAGCTTCATTGTCTTCTTCACAGTCATCTGTTATTCTTTGGGGGGAGCAGTGAGAACTCAGAGAGTCACGTAATGATGAGCTTTCTCAGGGTGTCTTGGATGTCATTTTAGACCTTGCATTTCTGTTTTGAGTGTTTGAGTTCAAAAAGCGGTCCATGTTATCAGGGATGCACTCTGGGTCTGTGGTCTGCCTTCTGAGCCTTCTGGGTTTGCCCATATGAGCCAGTGGACCTTAATTGCTTTTAGACGGCTGTGAGGGAGCAACTATTCCATTTGCTCTACTCCTCCATCAGCAAGCGCACCCCTTCAATTTAGGGGTTTTAGTCTCTAGTAGGGATGTGGCCAGTGACCATGCAGGGTCTGGGTAAACTATTCTCCTTCTTTTCAGAGATTACAGTGAAATCTTTTATTTCTCTTCTTTTCAGTTGTATTTTATTGTCAGTTCACTGTATGTTACAATAAGCTTTGTTCAGTAGTGAAGAAAGGAGGGGGGGGTCTTTGGTGATTGTAGATCAGATTATAAGTGCTGACTAGTGTTGAGCGAGCACTAAAATGCTCGGGTGCTCGAAGCTCGGGCCGAGCTCACCGTGATACTCGGGTGCTCGACCTGAGCAGCGAGCCCAATGTTAGTCTATGGGAGCTTTTTTGCGGCGGCACCCCCGGCAGTCTGTAGAAAGCCTAAAAAGTGCCCAAAACGATAGTGACAGGGCTCAAAAGATATGGGGACAGCATAGGCGTCGCCCCAGGAAGAATTTCTGACCCCCAGGTCACTACTGTCAACAATGTGGTCAGAGGTATTAAGCCACTTTTACGGGCTCACAATAAAACTTTCAAAAACTAAACTGAAACGGTTTTCCTATGAAATATGTTAAGGAACTTCCTTTCCAGGATAAAGACTTGTGTATAAGGTAAAATAAATAACCAAAAACAAAAATACTCCTCCACACCTTGGGCTATGTTCACAAGTAGCATTTTTATGCGTTTTTGCACTTTTGTATTGCTTTCAACAGCGACAAACGCATTCACCGAGAAATGTCATTTTAACATTTTACAATCTTATCTGGCCATGTGCTGTGTGACACATGCACACAGTGCTGAAAAGACATGGGAACAGCTTGGGGAAGACCCCTGGAAGCATCTCTGACACCCAGGTCACTGCCTAAAAGTGTGCCCATCAGAAGTGATCCTTTCCGCATCAGAAGATGCAGACTTGCAACTATCCCCGTGCAAGTTCTTGTCCCAGGTCAGTGTTTAATTGCAATGCAAGCACAAGTATGCAACCTGCCACCCACCCACCCCCAGGCTGCAATACCATACTGCTAGCTTGTACTTGAAATGGGGCCTTTTAGTTTGGAGGAGGCCGAAGCTGGCCACTACCTCATGGCTGCTTTGGCAGTGAGGTATCCATACTCAGTCCCCAGCCGCCCAGTGGATGGGTGTCCACGCTCGGTCCCCAGCTGCCAGGGGGCGGCCGGTTGTCCATACTCGGTCCCCAGCCGCCCCATGGCCGGGTGTCCACACACAGTCCCCAGCTGCCCCTATTTCACCTTGGAACTTCCCCCCACACTTTTCTTAGCCTGGCTTGCTTTAGGGCAGCATTCGACGACCCCACCAGAGAACCAGACTCCTCCGGTTTCTCCATCAGGGGAGTTGAGAGTGCCAATTGTGAGGAGCATGATCATGATGATAGAAGTTAGCATCTGCTTTGTTTTCTTGGAATGCAAGCAAAAGTGTGCAACCTGCCACCCACCCACCCCCAGGCTGCAATACCATACTGCTAGCTTGCTTGCACTTGAAATTGGGCCTTTTAGGCATGTGGAGGCAGACGCCGGCCACCATGTCATGGCTGCGTCGGCGGCCTGGTATCCATACTCAGTACCCAGCCACCCGGCAGCCGGGTGTCCACGCTCGGTCCCCAGCCACCAGGGGGCGGCCGGGTGTCCATACTCGGTCCCCAGACGCCCCACGGCCCGTCTTCAGCAGCCTGGGAGTGGCCGGGTGTCCATAAACGGTACCCAGCCACCCCTATTTCTCCTTGGAACTTCCCCCCACACTTTTCTTAGCACGGACTGCTTTAGAGCAGCATTGGAAGAGCCCACCAGACAACCAGACTCCTCCGGTGGGCCCTGGCTTCTCCATCAGGGGAGTTGAGAGTGCCAAGGTGAGGAGCATGATGATGACGATAGAAGTTAGCATCTGCTTTGTTTTCTTGGAATGCAAGCACATGTATGTAGTAGCAGCTAGGCCTGAGGTGGTCAGCATTTGGCGCATATCCTACCTCCTCCGAGGATTGCTGGATGTTTTCCTGCTACTATCCCAGTTGTATGACTCCCATTAAAACAAAGCTTCAGGTAATGAATGATGGATGAATTGGTGGCAAAGGAGAAAGAGCAGGAGGAACAGGGACCATTCACATCAATATCAGGCCAGTCAACCACACATGTCTTGTAGGAAATGTTTCTGCACCAAAAGGAGCGGTTCGGCTACACAGTTATAGGGCATGAAGAGAGTGCAATGCCTACCAAAAAATTCGAGGCACTCCAATGCCCCTTGGAAGTGACATGTAGGTCAGAGGGCCTTAACTAAACCATTTTTTTTATTTATAGCAACTGGGTCTGCTTTGCACTTTTGGCCTTAGCATTGAATGGAAGGCTTTCCAAAAATTATGAGGAACTGCAATGGCCCTTGAAACAGATGTGGATTACAGCATACTAAAAACCTTCTACCCATTATTGAGGAGTGGGTCTCCCTTAGTGTTCGCCTATGCATTGAAAAGGAAAAGCTGACTAAAATTAGGAGGAAATGCAATGCCCGTTGGAAGAATGGTGGAGTTCACAGTGGAATAAAAAGACAATATTAATGCCCCTTGAAAAAGTGGTGTAGGTCGTAGTAGCTTAACAAGACGGTTTTAATGCCCCTTGGAAGAGACTTGGAGGTCGCAGTAGCTTAACAAGACGGTTTTAATGCCCCTTGGAAGGGACGTGGAGGTCGCAGTAGCTTAACAAGACGGTTTTAATGCCCCTGGGAAAAGTGGTGCAGGTCGCAGTAGCTTAACAGGATGGTTTTAATGCCCCTTGGATCAATGGTGGAGTTCGCAGTGGAATAAAAAGACAATATCAATGCCCCTTGAAAAAGTGGTGGAGGTCGCAGTAGCTTAACAAGATGGTTTTCATGCCCCTTGGAAGAGACGTGGAGGTCGCAGTAGCTTAAGAACACGGTTTTAATGCCCCGTTGAAGGGACGTGGAGGTCGCAGTAGCTTAACAAGATGGTTTTAATGCACCTGGGAAAAGTGGTGCAGGTCGCAGTGGCTTAACAGGATGGTTTTAATGCCCCTTGGAGGACTGGTTGAGTTCCCAGTGGAATATAAAGACAATATCAATGCCCCTTGAAAAAGTGGTGGAGGTCGCATTAGCTTAACAAGATGGTTTTAATGCCCCTTGGAAGAGACGTGGAAGTCACCGTAGAATAAAAAGACAATATCAATGCCCATGGGAAAAGTGGTGGAGGTCGCATTAGCTTAACAAGATGGTTTTAATGCCCCTTGGACGAGTGGTGGAGGTTGCAGTGGAATAAAAAGACAATATCAATGCCCATGGGAAAAGTGGTGGAGGTTGAAGTAGAATAACAAGACGGTTTTAATGCCCCATGGAAGAGACGTGGAAGTCGCAGTAGCTTAACAACACGGTTTTAATGGCCCTTGGAAGAGACGTGGAGGTCGCCGTAGCTTAACAAGACGGTTTAAATGCCCCTTGGAAGAGACGTGTAGGTCGCAGTAGCTTAACACGACGGTTTTAATGCCCCTTGGAAAAGTGGTGGAGGTCTCAGTAGCTTAACAAGATGGTTTTAATGCCCCTTGGAAGAGACGTGGAGGTCGCAGTTGCTTAACAAGACAGTTTTAATGCCCCTTGGAAGAGACGTGTAGGTCGCAGTAGCTTAACACGACAGTTTTAATGCCTCTTGTAAAAGTGGTGGAGGTCTCAGTAGCTTAAAAAGACGATTTTAATGCCCCTTGGAAGAGACGTGGAGGTCGCAGTAGCTTAACACGACAGTTTTAATGACCCTTGGAAATGTGGTGGAGGTCGCAGTAGCATAACAAGACGGTTTTAATGCCCCATGGAAGAGACGTGGAGGTCGCAGTGGAATAAAAAGACAATATCAATGCCCCTGGGAAAAGTGGTGGAGGTCGCAGTAGCTTAACAAAATGGCTTAATGCCCCTTGGAAGAGACGTCGAGGTCGCAGTATCTTAAAAAGACGGTTTTAATGCCCCTTGGAAGAGACGTGGAAGTCGCAGCAGCTTAACAAGATGGTTTTAATGGCCCTTCGAAGAGACGTGGAGGTCGCAGTGGCTTAACCAGATGGTTTTAATGCCCCTTGGAAGAGACGTGGAGGTCGCAGTAGCTTAACACGATGGTTTTAATGCCCCTTGGAAAAGTGGTGGAGGTCACAGTAGCTTAACAAGGCGGTTATAATGCCCCTTGGAAGAGACGTGGAGGTCGCAGTAGCTTAACAAGACGGTTTTAATGCCACTTGGAAGAGACGTGAAGGTAGCAGTAGCTTAACAAGACGGTTTTAATGCCCCTTGGAGGAATGGTGGAGGTCACAGTAGCTTAACAAGAAGGTTTTAATGCCCCTTGGAAGAAACGTGGAGGTCGCAGTAGCTTAACAAAATGGTTTTAATGCCCCTTGGAAGAGACGTGGAGGTCGCAGTGGAATAAAAAGACAATATCAATGCCCCTGGGAAAAGAGCTGGAGGTCGCAGTAGCTTAACAAGACGGTTTTAATGCCCCTTGGAATAGACGTGGAGGTCGCAGTGGAATAAAAAGACAATATCAATGCCCCTGGGGAAAGTGGTGGAGGTTGCAGTAGCTAAACAAGATGGTTTTCATGCACCTTACAAGCACCATGCAGTACAGCGTATTAAAAACATTATTCCCATTATTGGGGAGTGGGTCTTCCATAGTCTTTGCTTATGCCTTCCAAGCAAAAGCTGCCAAAAATTAGGACGGAGTAGCTTGCAATGCTGGCAACACGGACCACGGTCATCCTGGTGGTATAGTGGTGGTGGAGGCTGAGGATAAGGAGAAGAGCAAAATACAGCTGAAATGAGGAACCATATACCCATGTGTGGGTGTGAAGCGGTGCATGGGAATACACCTCCCAAAATAACACAGTGGATTTGACTTTATCTTACTCTGCTGTCATTTGGTGGTGATGAGAAGTCTGGCCCAATCCAGCCCTTGTTCATTTTGATTTGTGTTTTTGTTTGCCTGCCATTGGTTTTAACGGTGTTCGACGGTGCTCGACGGTGTTCTAAGGTGTTCGACAAACAGTTCACGAACATCCCGGTGTTCGACGAACCGAACCGAACCCGAACAATACGGGGGTGGCTCAACATTACTTGCAATGCCCCTTACATGAGCCATGCAGTACAGCATATTACAAACATTATTCCCATTATTGGGGAGTGGGTCTCCCATAGTCTTTGCTTATGCCTTCCAAGTAAAAGCTGCCAAAAATTAGGACGGAGGAACATGCAATGCCCCTTACAAGAGCCATGCAGTACAGCATATTACAAACATTATTCCCATTATTGGGGAGTGGGTCTCCCATAGTCTTTGCTTATGCCTTCCAAGCAAACGCTGCCAAAAATTAGGAGGAAATGCAATGCCCGTTCGAAGAGTCGTGGAAGAAAGAGTTAATTAAAAACAACATTTCAATGCCCCTTGGAAGAGCTGTGGAGTTCAGAGTGGTTTAACAAGATGCTTTTAATGCCCCTCGGAAGAGACATGGAGGTCGCAGTAGCTTAACAAGATGGTTTGAATGCCCCTTGGAAAAGTTGTGGAGGTCGCAGTTGCTTAACAAGATGGTTATAATGACCCTTGGAAAAGTGGTGGAGGTCACAGTAGCTTAACAAGATGATTATAATGCCCCTTGGAAGAGACGTGGAGGTCGCAGTAGCTTTACAAGACGGTTTTAATGCCACTTGGAAGAGACGTGAAGGTCGCAGTAGCTTAACAAGACGGTTTTAATGCCCCTTGGAAGAATGGTGGAGGTCACAGTAGCTTAACAAGAAGGTTTTAATGCCCCTTGGAAGAGACGTGGAGGTCGCAGTAGCTTAATAAGACGGTTTTAATGCCCCTTGGAAGAGACGTGGAGGTCGCAGTCTAATAAAAAGACAATATCAATGCCCCTGGGAAAAGAGGTGGTGGTCGCAGTAGCTTAACAAGACGGTTTTAATGCCACTTGGAATAGACGTGGAGGTCGCAGTGGAATAAAAAGACAATATCAATGCCCCTGGGGAAAGTGGTGGAGGTTGCAGTAGCTTAACAAGATGATTTTCATGCTCCTTACAAGCACCATGCAGTACAGCATATTACAAACATTATTCCCATTATTGGGGAGTGGGTCTTAATTAAAAAGAACATTTCAATGCCCCTTGGAAGAGCTGTGGAGTTCAGAGTGGTTTAACAAGACACTTCTAATGCCCCTCGGAAGAGACATGGAGGTATCAGTAGCTTAACAAGACGGTTTTAATGCCCCTCGGAAGAGACGTGGAGGACACAGTAGCTTAAAAAGATGGTTTTATTGCCCCTTGGAAAAGTGGTGGAGGTCACAGTAGGTTAACAAGACGGTTTTAATGCCCCTTGGAAGAGACGTGGAGATCACAGTAGCTTAAAAAGATGCTTTTAATGCCCCTCGGAAGAGACTTGGAGGTCGCAGTAGCTTAACAAGAAGGTTTTAATGCCCCTTGGAAAAGTGGTGGAGGTCGCAGGAGGTTGACAAGATGGTTTTAATGCCCCTTACAAGAGCCATACAGTACAGCATCATAAAAATATTATCATTATTGGGGAGTGGGTCTCCCACAGTCTTTGCTTATGCCTTCCAAGCAAAAGCTGACAAAAATAAGGACGGAGGAACTTGCAATAATGGCAACACGGACCACGGTCACTGGTGGTATAGTGGTGGTGGAGGCTGAGGATGAGAAGAAGAACATAAAACAGCCGAAATGAGGAAGCATATACCCATTTGTGGGTGTGAAGCGGTGCATGTGAATACACCTCCTGAAATAACACAGTGGATTTGACTTTATGTTACTCTGCTGTCATTTGGTGGTGATGAGAAGTCTGGCCCAATCCAGCCCTTGTTCATTTTGATAAGGGTCAGCTTGTCAGCATTATCAGTTGAAAGGCGAGTGCTCTCATCAGTTATAATTCCCCCAGCGGCACTAAAAACACGCTCCGATAACTCGCTAGCGGCAGGGGAGGCCAGGAACTCCAAAGCATACAGAGCGAGTTCATTCCAAATGTCCAGCTTGGATACCCAATAATTAAAAGGCACAGAGGAATCACAGAGGACACTGGTACGGTCGGCAAGGTACTCCCTCACCATCTTTTGAAACTTTCCACTCCTTGTGAAATTACCCCGCGCCTCAGGGCCTGTAAGCTGGGCATGTCTCAGAAAACTGCCCCAGAATCTTGATAGTGTTCCCCTGCCTCTGCTGGATTGGAGTTGCGTCTCTCTCGCCTTTACGCCTTGGTTGGTCAACGAACTGTGACCTCTACCGCTAGCGTGTTCAGATAGGAATTTTTTTAACAGTTCTGCAGCAAGGGCCTTCTGGTACTGCCCCATTTTTGTAGACCTCTCCACCTCAGAAATAAGAAAGTGAAAGTTCTCCTTGTAGCGGGGGTCTAAAAGTGTCACCAACCAGTAATGACTGTCACCCAACATTTTGACAACGCGAGGGTCACGGTTAAGGCAGCATAACATAAAGTCAGCCATGCGTGCCAGACTTGTAACGGGCAAGACTTCCGTGTCCTCACCAAGATGATGACTGACCATGGTCTCCTCCTCCTCCTTCTCTTCCTCCTCCCCCCTCCTCCCCCCTGTCCTCAGGCCACCCCGCTGAACCGACTGTATGACAGTTGTACAGGTACTACCGTCTACAGCGCATAATACCAGCTCCTGTTCTTCCTCCTCCTCCTTCTCCTCTGCCTCATTGTCCCCCAATGCACATTGGGATGAGATGAGGCTGGGCTTTGTGTAATCGCCCATTACGGGTTCTTGATCCATCTCATCATACTCTGGCTGCAATGCCTCCTCTTTTATTCTCTGCAGAGAGCGTTGCAAAAGACAGACAAGTGGGATGCTGACGCTAATGATGGCGTCATCGCCACTCACCATCTTGGTGGACTCCTCAAAGTTTGTCAGGATGGTACATATGTCAGACATCCAGGTCCACTCCTGTGGTCTTATGTGTGGAGTCTGACCTGAATATCGATGGCCTTGTTGCAGCTGGTACTCCACAACTGCTCTCTTCTGCTCACAAATCCTTTGCAACATGTCGAGGGTAGAGTTCCAATGTGTGGGGACATCACACACCAGTAAGTGTGCCGGAAGCTGCAAACCCTGCTACAACACAGCAAGGACGGAGGAAGCTGTAGCCGACTTCTGAAAATTAGCTGACAGGCGGCGTACTTTGACGAGCATATCTGGCAACTCAGGGTATGATTTAAGAAACCGCTGAACCACGAGGTTAAGCACATGAGCCAGGCATGGTACGTGTGTGATCTCGCCTCGCCTCAGAGCTGCCACCAGGTTACGGCCATTGTCACACACGACCATGCCTGGATGTAGGTTCAGCGGTCTCAGCCACAGATCTGTCTGCTCTTTCACAGCTGTCCACAACTCACAAGCAGTGTGAGGTTTCTCACCTAAGCTTATGAGTTACAGCACAGCCTGTTGCCGCTTAGCTGAGGCAGTACTGCAGTGCTTCCAGCTTGTAACTGATGTGGTGATATCTGAGATGGAGGCTGAACATGAGGAGGAGGAGGATGATGCACAGGAGCTGTACACTGTGGGGGCAACTCTGACTGACATAGGGCCCGCAATCCTCGGAGTGGGGAGGATGTGGTCCGTCCCAAAATCCGACTGGGTCCCGGCTTCCACTATGTTTACCCAGTGTGCCGTCAGGGAGATGTACCGTCCCTGGCCACAAGCACTTGTCCACGTGTCCGTTGTCAGATGGACTCTCCCAGTAACTGCATTGTTGAGGGCACGGCAGATGTTTTGGGACACGTTCTTGTGTAGTGCGGGGATGGCATACCGGGCAAAATAGTGTCGGCTGGGGACCGAGTACCGAGGGACCGCCACCGCCATAAGGTTGCAGAAGGATTCCGTCTCCAGCAGCCTAAAATTCAGCATTTCCAACGCAAGCAGCTGTGAAATGTGCGAATTTAGGACTGTGGCCTGTGGGGCGTTGGCTGCGAATTTGCACTTTCATTCAAAGCTCTGGGATATGGACAATTGAACGCTGCGGTGGGACGTGGAGGTGGACGTTGATGCTGTTTCTTGAGAAACTGCCATAACAAGTGAAGACTGAGAGGAGGGGGCATCTTTGCATGGAGTATGGACAGAGGATTGCCTTACACGCACAACAGGGTATTCTATTACAAGCACAACAGTGGAAGAAGCAGTGGTGACACCCGCTGACACTGGTCGTGGACCCTGGGGTTCGCCCCATAAAGTCGGGTGCTTTGCTGCCATGTGCCTGATCATGCTGGTGGTGGTAAGGCTGGTAGTTTTGTCACCCCTGCTGATGCTGTCATGGCAGGTGGTACAAATGGCCTTTTTGAGGTTATCAGCAGAGTCTTTAAAAAAATTCCAGACTCTGGAAGACCTACCGGTTGTACTGGCAACGTCCCTCGTGTTGGTGTTACGGGGAACTGTTGCCCGCCTTCTGTGTGCGGCCACCACGCTGCTTCTTCCTGCCTGTTGGTGTACTCTGCCTCCCTCCCCCTGTGTGCTGCTGGCCTCTCTCTGCGTGTCCTCCTGCCACGTTGGGTCAGTTACTCGATCATCCACCACCTCCTCCTCTTCCACTTGCGCACCACGAACCTCCTTCTCACTTCTAGGCAATTGTGTCTCGTCATCGTCCACCTCTTGTGACAAATTCAAATTGCCAGCGTCAACTTCCTGTGGCCGTGGCTGTTCAAATATTTGGGCATCGCTACATGGGATCTCCTCTTCCACCACTTCAAGCAGAGCAGGCGAGGGGCACAAATATGGAAATGGACCAGTGAACAGCTCTTCAGAGTGTCCAAGTGTGGGATCAGTTGCTGTCTGACGACACTCGGCATGGTGGGAGGAAGGAGCATCAGGGTGAGGAGGACTATGCAGTCGAGACTCATGGCTACTAAAGCTTGACTGTGTGGAAGACAGACCGGAGGTGGTGGTGCCCAGGTAACTGGAAGTATTATCTGCTATTCAATGGATAACCTGTTCACGCTGATCAGTTCGCAATACTGGTGTTGTAGTGTGCTTCCCTAGTAATTCGGTCAAGAAGTGGGAGCGAGAAGATGTGGCTGTTGGTTGTGGCACATTTTCACCTTGGCCACTGTCCCATCCTCTACACACACCATCACCAGAACGTCCAGTTCCACATCCCTTGCCATGCGCCTTGCCCATTGTAAATGAAGTAAAATAGCTTACACTCGCACTATCAATGGAAAAAGGGTAATAAAAAGGAGATTAGAACTGTAGAAGAGGAAAACCATAGTTCTATTCCTCTGGCCTACACCAGACTATTTTAAACAGATATATTGGTGTCTGACCTATCACGGAGACACTATTACAGTTTTTTTTATGGCAAAAAATACCAAAAACAGGATAATACAGAGATTTGACCCGTGGAAATGCAAAACCACAGTTCTATTTCTCTGGCCTACACCAGACTCTTTTAAACAGATATATTTGTGTCTGACCAGTCAGGGTGACACTATTACACTTTTTTTACGGCAAAAAAAGCCAAAAGTAGGATAATACAGAGATTTGACCCCTGGAACTGCAAAAGCACAGTCCTATTTCTCTGGCCTACACCAGACTCTTTTAAAGAGATATATTGGTGTCTGACCAGTCAGGGAGACACTATTACAGTTTTTTTTACGGCAAAAAATGCCAAAAGCAGGATAATACAGAGATTTGACCCGAAGAACTGCAAAACCACAGTTATAGTTATGTTGCATACAGCAGAATCTTTTAAACAGATATATTGGTGTCGGACCAGTCAGGGAGACACTATTACAGTTTTTTTTACGGCAAAAAAATGCCAAAAGAAGGATAATACAGAGATTTGACCCGTGGAACTGCAAAACCATAGTTATAGTTATGTGGCGTACACCAGACTCTTTTAAAAAGATATATTGGTGTCTGACCAGTCAGGGAGACACTATTACAGTTTTTTTACGGCAAAAAATGCCAAAAGCAGGATAATACAGAGATTTGACCCGTGGATCTGCAAAACCACAGTTCGATTTCTCTGGCCTACACCAGACTCTTTTAAACAGATATATTGGTGTCTGACCAGTCAGCGAGACACTATTACAGTTATTTTTACAGCAAAAATGCCAAAAACAGGATAACACAGAGATTTGACCCGTGGAACTGCAAAACCAAAGTTCTATTTCTCTGGCCTACACCAGAAACTTTTAAACAGATATATTGGTGTCTGACCAGTCAGGAGACACTATTACAGTTTTTTTTACAGCAAAAAATGCCAAAAACAGGATAATACAGAGATTTGACCCATGGAACTGCAAAACCACAGTTATAGTTATGTGGCGTACACCAGAATCTTTTAAACAGATATATTGGTGTCTGACCAGTCAGGGAGACACTATTACAGATTTTTTTACGGCAAAAAATGCCCAAAGCAGGAAAATACAGAGATTTGACCCGTGGAAAAGCAAAACCCCAGTTATAGTTATGTGGCGTACACCAGAATCTTTTAAACAGATATATTGGTGTCTGACCAGTTAGGGAGACATTATTACAGTTTTTTTTTACGGCAAAAAATGGCAAATACATAGTTCTTTTTTTCTAGTCTACACCAGACTCTTTTAAACAGATATATTGCTGTCTGGCCAGTCAGGGAGACACTATTACAGTTTTTTCTTTACGGCAAAAAATGCCAAAAGCAGGATATTACAGAGATTTGACCCGTGGAACTGCAAAACCACAGTTCTATTTTTCTGGCCTACATCAGACTCTTTTAAACAGATATATTGGTGTCTGAACAGACACAGACACACTCAATTTTTTTTGAGGGGGAAAAAATACCAAAAGGTTAATAAGACACGTATTTGTACAGTCTGACTGTGGAAAAAAAAAATACAGGATTTAGATGAAAAAAAAAAAAAAAATTCCTGGCCCCTGAAACCGGTGTGATAAGTCTAGCAATTTGACCAACAGGAGCATACAGGACTGTAATGCAGTGTTTGCTGGTATAACCACTGCGTCTCCTATACAGCCTGCCTGCCTGCCTGATATCTGGGATGGATATTAGTCCTGAGAAGGACTGTTTGTTTGATTTGGCAGGCTTTAGAGACCCTACACTACCTAATTTGCACTATATATCTCTCCCTAACAAAGCAGCACCCTCTCTACACTGTCTGATTCGTAGCGACTGTGTCCAAGATGGCGGCGCCAGTTTTAAATACTCAAGGTGATGCTGTGCGGCCAGCCAATCACTGTAATGCCCACAAACAACATGGCTACTGCATTACAGTGACTGGCTGGCAATCCCTGCATGTTCATTGGCTCTGTAAAGAGCGCCAAACGTGCAGGGCGAAGACCCGAGCTCCCGCCCTAGTAACCTGGAAATGCTTGGTTCTTGCCGAACATCCCGAGTAGTGAGATGCTCGGGCGAGTAACAAGCAGTGTCGAGGATGCTCACTCAACACTAGTGCTGACTGTATTTCTTTTATTTTGTTTTTTGTTTTTTTTATTCACTCTGATTCTTTAAGAGGAGTGTTTGTAAAGAAATATCCAGGCACCAGCTGTTTCTCTTCCTCCCTATGATGGCGGTTTTGGTGCCAAAAGAGAGCTCAGGGTTGCTATTGTGCCTTCACCCAAAAGAAGTCCCCAAGACACCTTCTATCCAGGTATGAAGCGGGGAGGGGCAATATGGTAGGCCTTATGGGGGCAAGAGAAGGAAGGGAGGAGGGGAGGCACGGCAGATGACCCAAGCCGCGTACCGCTGTGAATCACTGCCGCTCGGATGTCCTGGAGCCTCTTCTCCATAAGGCAAGATAGCCACTGCGGCCACGATTAGATCCCTCTCCCCGGGCGGACTGGTGCTCCCTCACTCACGGGACCCCCTCTGCTCGGCTCCCAGGCTTTCTCTTGGACGTCGCCTGTCCGCGCCGCCTCCGCAGCCTGCTCCTCTTTGGTGGTGAGATGCCAGGCAATTTTTTTTTCATTATTAATTTTATTATTGAATAACTATAGTGTTGTCGGTCATCCTAAATTATTAAAAAACCTGAAATCTAAATATTTAAGAAACTAAGTTAGGTTTTTTCATTCCTATGAGACTACTTGTGTGTATAATTATTGGCAACTATTAGCGCACAGTTATTTTGGAACTAAAATGTGAACATTCTATTCCCAATTGTTTATTTTCATCTGTTAAAGTGAGAATAATAACCCAACCACTCACAAAGTACAAAAATACATATCTGACATTAAAAAACAAAAATACATCAGTGACCAACAAAGCCACCAATTTTTGCAATAACAGTCATCCTTCCATTCATGGAGTCTATCAGTTTATTAATCTCTTGACGATCAAAGTTTTGGGCAATTACAGCCTTCCAGATACTGTACAGAGAGGTGTACTGTTTTCCTTCACCATAAATCTCCCATTTAAGAAGGACCCACAAGTTCTCAATAGAGTTTAGGTCAGGTAAGGAAGAGCGCCATGTCGCTATTCTTTCATCTGTATGGCTTTTACTAGCTAGCCAAGCAGTTGAGAACTTCACTGCATGCAATGCTGCATTGTCCTGTATAAAAATCATTGGTGTCATGAAATATGAATGCTTTTTCCTATGTCACTGCTTGAAGAAAGTGTCTTCCAAAAACTGGCAGTAAGTTTTGAGTTGAATTTGAGTCCATCTTCAACTCCAACTAGCTAATCTTTAATAATACTAGCTCATAGCAGTACCCCATCTCCACCTTGCTGGCAATTCAGTCGAAGTGGAAGTCGGGGCTCTTTACTGATCCAGCCATGGATCCATCCATCTGGTCAATATATCCTTTGAAAAATCTGTCTTTAAGACTTTTAACAATTTTGAAATGTTAAGAATCATTTAAATCTTTTTATGGGCCTTCTTGGCTTAGAAAAACAAGCTGCCCAATAATTCTGTACACTTTGATAAAGGGTGTTGTATCCTTAGGCCTTACCATCCCTCATTACACAAATACACCTCACCTGGTCTGCTTCATCCAATAAGTATTAAAATTTATACAGCTTGGAGTTGTATAATATCCATAAAAATCATGATATGTTCAAAATATTCACTTGCCTACTAAACACTCACTTGCTAAACTTGCCTGTAATAACTTTTTGTATATGATCTTTCCACCAATATTGTATCATTTATGAAAAATACAAGTTTATTACCTGCTGCTTTATACCAGTTGTGCTAGTTTCTGGTGACTATATGATTATCTAAAGCTTATGGTTTGATTAACAATGCTAAAAGCAGAAAATGTGCAAAGTAGGAATTCAACAAAAAGTCTTTGTGGTCCTGCTTTAGCCAATAATTGCCCAACATCAAACGATGAGTCAAGCTGTAAAAAAAATAAAAAAAAGAGATAGCACATTCTTATGTAAAGTAATATAGAATAAAAAAAAGCATCCTTCTGTGCCCCTAATGAAAGGTACTATAATTTTTAGTTACTTAAGGATACAACAAATTAAAGACGTACATGTGCAGGTCTATTTGTGGAGCTGCAGCCCATGTAATTCAGTGTCAATGTGTTGCCCAAGCATGAAGAGAAGAAATACAAGATTATTGTTCGCCATGAAAAATCTCAATCACCAAATGTTGAATGTGTAATAGCAACAGGTATTCTTTATTGACATTTGCATAATGCATTTTGGGGTACTGAGAACTTCTTCAGATGCAAAATGACATTAATGTTGATATAATACATTCAATATTTGGTGTTTGGGGAAGACATAGTATCCTGGGAGATTTTTTTATCATAACCATTAAGTGAGGTCAGAGATGAGTTGTATTTATGCCCATTTCTGCTGTACTGCCCAGTAGCATGTAGTCATTTTATTTTTTCTTGGAACCTATAATGTATAAGGCTTGTTGGAAAAGAACAATACCAGTATTTTCAATGGTCCTGGCAGATCAGTTTTACTTATCATGAAAATTTACTCTAAGAGCCATTTAAGATGCGTATAAATTTTATACATTCATAATATTTCTGGTTTGGCCTGAAAAAATTTAAAATAATGCCCTTTATTAACCTTGCCTAAAGCATATGGGGATTCTGTTCCTTTTGTGTCGTGTCAATAGCTTTACAAGTTGTGTGGCATAGATCACTCATTGAAAAAACACCACTTGATCATTTTTATAGTGCTGTGCAACATAGCTCTTCATATCAATCCAACACTACTCAAATAGTATATTATCATTATTACTATTGATTTTCATATCACAATGTGACAAATGTCACTGAGTAACATTAATCTATTTTATACTCAACTCAGCCAATGCATTTCAAAAAGGAAAAGCCTGTTTTGTTTCTTCTTGTGGTTATTTAACACCCAATCCACACATGAATGGCACTAAACTGCAAACATTTAGTAGTAAAATAATATACACAGTAAACTTTTATGATGTAATAAGCCATTCAGCACTAAAAATAAACCTAGATGAAATTTTTGTTGATTTCTCTTAATACCTAAGATAAAATTACAAAGACATCTTTCAGGAAATATTTCCTCTTCAATTGGCTATTGTTCTTATGATTAAATAATATAAATATTTCTACCCTTGTTAAATAATCTATCTTTTATGATAATTATACTGAAGTATCAGATGTTAGCATTTGTAAAAGTTCTATATGTAGCTTTTAAAATATAAATAAAAATGAGATAACAAAAGAGGTAATAGATGCACCCAATCAGTCTATATCAGGCTTGGTACATATACAGTATATCTTTCAAGCCATATGTTTAGCACACAATTTTAACCCCTTAGTGACCGGACCAATTTTTTGAAATCTGACCAGTTTCACTTTATAACTCTGGAATGCTTCAACATATCCCATTTGATTTTGAGGTATTTTTTTTTGTTACACATGATACTTTATAATAATGGTAAATTTAGGTTGATTTGTTTTGCGTTTATTTATAAAAATATCCGCAATTTTACAAAAATGTTTTAAAAATAGCAATTTTGAAACTTTGAATGATTATCCCTTTAATCCCATAGTCACACCACACAAAACCATTAATAAATAACATTTCCCTCATGTCAGCTTTACATCTTCACCATTTGTAAAATGTTCTTTTATTTTGTTAGCATTTTAGAAGGTTTAAAAATGTACCAGTAATTTTTCATTTTTTCAAGGAAATTTACAAAATGTATTTTTATAGTGACCTGTTCAGTTTTGCAATGACTTTGGTGCTTCTATATGTTGGAAACCACCCAAATGTGATACCATTTTACAAACTGCACCCATCAACGTTTTTAAATCTGTTTTCAGGTAGTTCATTATCCCTTAAGGTGCTTTTCAGGAAGTAATGGGAAGTGGCATGACAAGAATGTAAAAGTTTATTTTTACTACCTAAATTTTGATAACTTCTGTACAGGCCGCTATAGCCAGCAGACTCTAAGGCCGTTATTTGGCCATAAATTGCCAAGGCAAACATCAGGACCAAACAATCAAGATC
This sequence comes from Phyllobates terribilis, assembly GCF_046119375.1. Lineage (NCBI taxonomy): Eukaryota > Metazoa > Chordata > Amphibia > Anura > Dendrobatidae > Phyllobates > Phyllobates terribilis. Next base: position 846,996,883 of record NW_027362761.1, read on the forward strand.
TCAGGGTGCCGATGAGGTTAAAGAGGAAGTCCCCACACTCTATTAACTATTTAAATTCTGTAGTCACTATTGACAGCAGAATCTAAGGGGTTAAACGTCCATAGTCGGTGTCAACACTGATCATGGCTGATGCAGCAAGTTGTCAGCTATAGTGTGCAGGTGACAGCTACAGGATTATCACCTGTCAGGGAATGCTAGTCTCTTATGTCGCAGGTCAGTAAAAAGACGTCTATTGGTCACTAAGGGGTTAAACATTGTTGCTAAATGTATACACCCCATGTACATGCAACTGACGTCCATAGAAAAAAAACAACAAAACATAACATATACCAAGAGGTAGACATTTTCTTAACAAGTATCTTTAAGGTCACTTTGAATTCATACTTATTCAATATTTCCTAAATCCTTATTCATTTTCCACATGTATAGTTCAAACATAGAACCTTATTTTAAATTAATTTAGTCACAATCTATTTATAAAGAAGATGTTAAAATGCATCTTAAGGTCACATATTTCATGGTTTTGAGTTAGTAAGAAGACACAAGTTCATTGAGTTCAACATATAACTTAACAGGTTCTGGATGTAAAAGCGGTTTGGGTAATGTTCACATCACACTATGTTCCTCTGCTCAGTTTATATGTAAAGTGCCAGATGGTGGTAGCCATGGACGAGCTGCTGGTTCATAACTCCCTGGCACTTTGCAGGAAAATCGTGTCTCAGTCCCAATGTGCTGTAAGGTGTTGGGTGTATCACACTCATTTGTAGGCCTTAGACCTTCGCTGTCTCAAGGCCTCCATCTTCCGGAGTCACCACACATAACTCAAGGGACACCCAGTTCATATAAACACACAGAAGTTTACTGGACAGTTGAATTCATCAGGTTGTAACACGCAGTATCAGGTTCATCTCAATTCTTGTTTCCTTTATATAGCACATTTTTAAGCATTACTATCCATTCCTCCTGGACTATCCCTACGTTTACTTGCTCTGTCAGTACCATGTATTTCCTGTCCAGTTCCACAGTATACCTGGGATCCATTACCTTTCCTTCACACAGTTTCATACCCATCTTCCTCTGTATGCCAGTGTATAAGGCACTCTTCGTAGTACCTGTATCAAGCCTTGAGCTGTTGCAGGAATGTCCGCAAGGGATCCCAGTAAGGCCTGCCACTGCACCGAACAATAGATTCTTGCGTTCACTATCAGCCCACTGCAACTTGAACTTGACATTGGTTAACAAACTTCCCTAGCTGACTGCCTATCGGGAATCAGTCCCTTTTTACTGGGGCTTTCCCTTTTTACTATGGGCTAGTCCTGAACTTTATCTATGTCTGTCCTTACGTCTGTAGCTGACAGATACTGTATACTTTTACAAATATTACGCATTGCATTTACATACATTAAACATATTACACTAATAATGCTAACCAAAGTCTATCTTACCCAATAGCCACTATCTTATGTCCTAAAACCTAGCCTATGTCTTACTCAATACTTTATACTTTACCATATCTTAGTCTATATCACAATACACACTAAAAATCGCAGGAAATAGTTTTCACTTCACATGACACAAAATATGTATAAAAATGTCAATTAGTGTCCGTTCACCCAACAGGGGCCAAAAAAAAATAATGTTGACCTTCTTCAGGACAGTATTCCACTATAATGACTATGTATACATATAATGAAATGTATACAGTAAAAAAACTCCATGGTATATGTTTGTTACAATTTTATACTATTTGCATCATATACTCTTATATGCATAGAACTTTTGAAGTTACAGATTTCCAACAGAAATATATCTTAAAGGGGTTGTCCGGTACTTTTTTTAAGTTGCCCAATGTATTCAGCATGTGGGCATAAGTATCTCTGTAAATACCTTGTGTTGCAGATAATGCATGTGAGCGGCGCTATCACTGGCCGCTCACAGGCAGCATGTGACCCCACGGTGCAGCTGGCGCTGACATCCGCTGATGTCACGACAAGTCCAGGCTGCAGCCGGGGGTCCCACAACCCGTGGCTGCTGGGTTGTGGGTGCGGTTATTCCCCTGCGTCACACCCTGCATCCACCGGTCGCTCTCCTTCTCCCCATTCATTGGGAAAGCGCACAGTGGATGATGGATGTGACGTGGGGAATAACCCACAACCAAGCAGCCACCGCGGGAACCCCAGCACTGAGTTACGCCTCACTTGTCGTGATGTCAGCGAGGGGTCACGTGTAGCCTGTGAGTGGCTACCGATAGCGCCGCTCACAGGCATTATCAGCAACACAATGTATTTACAAATATACTTATGCCCACATGCTGAATACATTGGGCAATTTAAAAAAAGTACCGGACAACTTCTTCAAGAGCCTTTTCTGACCTATAGATCAAATAGAGTTCAACAGAGTCATGTAAACAGGATCTGTGAAACTGAAGCAGAACTATGTTTATAACCTGTATATTTTTTGTTAGTATGGCTTAGGAGAAATAAGACTTTACATTATAGCAGGTGCAGTTGATCATATATTCTCTCATTTGAGAGAACTGGGTCAATTATGCAAATGACACTCTGATCAAACTCTGATTAGAGTTTGATCAGAGTGTGAGCAAGCTGTTCTCCAATTTTCACGGATTAGAAGAAGATGGAGAAAAAATGACTCCAACTTCTCCATTGTGTGAGTGTGTGGAAATTGGACTTCACTCAGATGTTATATGAGTGCAGTCAAATGGTTTCCACGGACTCATTGACTTGCATGGCCGAGTGAAATCTGAATATTGGATGCAAATCGAGGATGCTGCAATTTTTTCCCTAGACAGTCTATGTCCGAGGAAAAATTGGACTTGTGCATGGTCCCATAGCATATCATTGTTCCGAGTGCGATCCGTCAGATCACACTCAGACTGAAAATACGCTCTTTTGCGCCTACCCTAATATTGTATTATTTTCTTACTAGTATCATGAAAGCAGCAGGGAGATTATTTTTTTGTATGTTAATAATCGTTACATTTATTCAACTGTGGCTAATATTTATAAATGCAGTATTTCCAGTATGACATATTTATCTTGAAAGTGTTGGTGTATACAACTCTATATATTTTTGGGCATACCAAAAACAGTACCAACAAATATCAGTTAACGTTGCATTTTTTAAATTTTTTTAATGTATACTATAAATTCAACATGATGAATAACAAAATGATTTATTTGATTAAAATTAAATTTGAAACTCATACATGTATATAAAAATGATTACGTTTAGTTGATGACTGAAATAGATTTGGTTGTTTCAAAAGTAATAATATCCACAGAGCCTTGGTAGTTCATCAAGCATAAAAGCATGTCAAAAAACAAAAAGAGGATGAAAGAATTATAATGGCATTTGTCTATAATGTGTCGGATCTGTAAAGGATGTGCAGATGGATATGCAGATGTGTGAAGATAGAAAATTGCCTTTCATTCATCTACAGAATTCTCCAGAGTAACTAGTAATTTCTGAGGGCGAGAAGAGTGGCAGAAGAAGAAACAGCATCAGCTTGTCCTTTCCATGCTACTTGTACTGGAGCAGTGAAAAGAAATCAAATATTTCAATAGACTCTGCTCACCTTTGAAGCAAGTAACATTAATAATAATGCAATGTAAACAATTTAATTAGTGGACAAAAATTGTCACAATTTTTCTTGTCAAGATGTTTAGCTGTTTGGACCTAGCACAGGATAAGAGATAGACAAAGCAAGAGGTTACTTAGACCATTGATCCATATTTTGCTTTAACCGGTTCCCGACTGCCCACTGTAGATAAACGTCGGCACTTGCTGGGCTCTGTGCAGCGCTGACGTTTAAAAACGGTGGGTGGTCTCGCAGCGCTCAGGACCCCCAGGGTCCTCCTTGAGCTGCGATTCCGGTGCAGAGCGTTAGCTCTGACAGGGAACATCATCGGGACCTGATTAGATCAGGTCCCAGTGATGTTAACCCTTAGCTGTCTTCTATATGCTGCGATCTATAGTGATCGCGGCATATAGGAGACAGCAGGAGGAGAGGGGGTCGTCAACTTACCTCTCCGAAGACCTCCGAGTCCTTCCAGGACCTGGGGTTGCTATGGCAGCTGGAGGTCACATGACCGCCTCCAGCTCTGCCATATATGGTGTCCTGTCTGGCTCAGTTGCAGCTGTAGCCTGACAGGAGACTCTGACTGAAACAGTCAGGGAAGATCTCAGGTAATGTAATGTAATACATGTCTATTACATTACATGAGATCAGTGATCAGAAAAATAAAATTAATGTCCCATACAGGTACTAAGAAAAAATGTAAAAAAAAGTAAAAAAAAAGTTTTTAAACTATTAAAAAAAAAATCGCAAAATAAATAAAAATAAATAAATAAAATATTAAACCAATAAATCCGTATATTTCTACAAAACCAAAAAAAGTACACATATTTGGTATCGCCGCGTCCGAAACAACCCGAGCTATAAAACTGTCACACTAATTAACTCCTTCTGTGCACACCGTAATAAAAATAAATAAAAAACGGAGCAAAAAAATATGCTTTTTCATCATATCGCCAAACAAAAAGTGGAAAAAAATGCGATCAAAAAACAAAATAGAAATAAAAATGGTACCACTGAAAACGTCATCTTTTTACGCAAAAAAAAAGCCGCCATACAGCTCCATCAGCCGAAAAATAAAAAAGTTATAGCGCTCCGAATAAAGCAATGCAAAAAAAATATTTTTTTCTATAAAATTGTTTTATTGTGTAAAAGCGCCAAAACATAAAAAAAGTACAGTAAGTGTAGTATCGCTGTAAACGTACTGACCCGAAGAATAATGCTGCCTGATCACTTTTACCACACGCAGAACGGCATAAAAAAAAACCTCAAAAAACAATTCCTGAATTGTTTGTTTTTGTTAATTTAACCTCCCAAAAAACAGAATAGAAAGCGATCAAAAAATGTCACGTACCCAAAAATGGTACCAATAAAAATGTCAACTCGTCCCGCAAAAAACAAGCTGTCACATGACTCTGTTGGCTGAAATATGGAAAAATTATAGCTCTCAAAATATGGTGATGCAAAAAAAGCGTCTTTTAGTGTGTGACAGCTGTCAGTCATAAAAACCCGATATAAATCTGGTATCTCTGTAATCACACCAACACGAAGAATAAAGTAATCTAATCAGTTATATCACACTAGGAACGGCGTAAAAAATAAATAAAACCAATTCTTCACCTGCTACTGATTTGTTTATTATGTCCCCAAAGATCCCAGTAAGGCTCTGCCCACATTTATCCTGTGCTCTGCGCTGAGCACTTACACCAGAGTTTCCGTGTAAATCTCTGAAATACATGATTCAGCCGGAACCCATGACGGAAGATTCCCTGTAATGAGGCAGATATAGGCCACTGTGGACGCCGTCTTGCCTGGGATCCCACGGTGTCATTTGTTTTAGGCGTGCATAAAAGTGCGGTTGGCCACAGTTTTGTGCACTTCTGAAAAAAAGGACACCGCTAAACAGAGGCCAGACGGTGTCCAGAGTAACTCTGCTGCCTCATTACAGTGAATGGATCCTGCAGGGGTTTCATCTAAATTACATCACTTGGAAATTTAGATGGAAACCCCGATGTAAATGCTCAGCCTAGAGCGCCGGATAAATGTTAAGTAAAATGTTCCCAATAAAAGCTTCAACTCAGTCCTCAAAAAAGCTAGTCCCCACTCAGGTCCGTCATCTGTTAAAAATATAAGGGACTTCCAAGTTACTGGTAGCAGAAAGGCTCTGGAAAAGCAAAATGACCCTTGCCCCCCAAAAGAAATTCAGAAAATTTTGTGCTCCCAAATCCAAATGCCTATTCTACAATAATTTGTTCTCCAATTGTCAAATAGCACTCCGTCCCCCCCAGATCTCACCGTATGGCTAAGCGGTACGATACAGCCACATATGGGGTATTGACACTTTTAGAAGAAATTGTGTGACACATTTCGGCACTATTTTTACCCATTGCCCTGTGTGAAAATGTAAAATCTGAGGGTAAAACATTTTTTTGTGGTAAAAATATAATTATGCTTTTTTCACTGCCCAATGGTATAAATTTAAAAATTAAAAAATACTCACTACTTCCCTAGATGAATTCCTTGAGAGGTGTAGTTTACAAAATGGGGTCACTTGTGGGGGTTTCTGCTGTTTTGGCATGTCAGCGACTCTTCAAATGTGACATGGTGTCTGCTGCCTATCCCAGCCAACATAGCGCTCCTTTCTCTTCCGAACCCTGCCGTACACCAAAGCAGTGGTTTTCCCCCACATATGGGGTATCGGCGTACTCAGGAGAAATTGTACAAAAAATTTCATGGTGCAATTTATCCTGTTACCCTTATGATAATGCAAAATTAGGGAATGAAAAACATTTTTTATGGGAAAAATGTGAAAATTTTATTTTCACGGCTCAATATTATAAACTTCTGTGAAGCAGCTGGGGGTGCAAGGTGCTCACCACACATCTAGATAAGTTCCCTAAGGGGTCTAGTTTCCAAAATGGTGGCACTTGTGGGGGGTTTCCACTGTTTAGGCACATTAGGGGCTCCCCAAATGTGACATGGCATCCGCTAATTATTCAAACAAATTTTACATTCAAAAAGTCAAATGGAACTCCTTCCCTTTCAAACCCTGCCATGTGCCCAAACAGTAATTTGCCTCCACATATGGGGTATCGGCGTGTTCAGGAGAAATTGCACAACAAATTTCATGGTGCAATTTCTCCTGTTATCCTTATGATAATACAAAATTAGGGAATGAAAACATTTTTTGTGGGAAAAATGTGAAAATTTTAATTTTACGGCTCAATATTATAAACTTCTGTGAAGCAGCTGGGGGTGCAAGGTGCTCACCACACATCTAGATAAGTTCCCTAAGGGGTCTAGTTTCCAAAATGGTGTCACTTGTGGGGGGTTTCCACTGTTTAGGCACATCAGGAGCTCTCCAAACGCAACATGGCGTCTGCTAATTATTCAGACAAATTTTACATTCAAAAAGTCTAATGGCGCTCCTTCCCTTCCGAACCCTGCAGTGCGCCTAAACAGTGTTTTTCCCTCACATATGGGGTATCAGCACGCTCAAGTGAAATTGCACAAAAAAATTTGTGGTCCATTTTTTCCTGTTACCCCTGTGAAAATAAAAAAAATTGGGTCTAAAGTAACATTTTTGTGAAAAAAGTTAAATGTTAATTTTTTTCTTCCACATTCCAAAAATTCCTGTGAAGCACCTGAAGGGTTAATAAAGTTCTTGAATGTGGTTTTGAACACCTTGAGGGGTGCAGTTTTTAGAATGGTGTCACTTTTGGGTATTTTCTGTCATAAAGACCCCTCAAAGTGACTTCAAATATGATGTGGTCCCTAAAAAAATGTTTTTGTAAATTTTGTAGGAAAAATGAGAAATCGCTGGTCAACTTTTAACCCTTATAGCTTCCTAACAAAAAAAAATTTTGGTTACAAAATTGTGCTGATGTAAAGTAGACATGTGGGAAATATTATTTATTAACTATTTTGTGTGACATATCTCTCTGATTTAAGGGCATGAAAATTCAAAGTTTGAAAATTGCTAAATTTTCAACATTTTCGCCAAATTTCAGATTTTTTCACAAATAAACACAAGTTATATCGAAGAAATTTTACCACTATCATAAAGTACAATATGTCATGAAAAAACAGTCTCAGAATCAGGGGAATACGTTGAAGCATTCCAGTGTAATTACCTCATAAAGTGACAGTGGTCAGAATTGAAAAAATTGGCCCGGTCACGAAGGCAAAAACAGGCTCTGGCGCGAAGTGGTTAAAAAAAAAGAGTACTCAAAAGGAGTTATCTTCTATAAGTAAATTACTATAAAAAATGGGTAAAAATGCTTGGTGTGGAATTCCAGAAATCAATGCTCTATTTTCATATTTTTTCTGTAAGGTACAGGTCCGGATGTGCATCATGGACCTGAAGACCATCTGAGCCAGTTATGTAGGAGGGCCACCATATGTGGACTAACAGAGCAGAGTATGCGGGATTGCACCCTGGATGTGGAACAGCAGAACTGAATATGCAAGATGGCATCTCAGATATGGAGTATTAGAGATGAGCAAGTACATTTTAGTGGAATTGAGTAGTGTTGAGCCACCCCCGTAGTGTTCGGGTTCGGTTCGGTTCGTCGAACACCGGGATGTTCGAGGAACTGTTCGTCGAACTGTTCGTCGAACACCTTAGAACACCGTCGAACACCGTTAAAACCAATGGCAGGCAAACAAAAACACATAGAAACACATAGAAAACACCTGCAAAGGTGTCCAAAAGCTGACAAACTGCTCAGAAGACACTCTCTTTAAAAAAGCCGGCCGGCAAATTCAGCAGCGGCATACACCGGTACCCGACAATTTAGACAAGAAGGAATAGAGCATCACACATAGATTAGATAGATAGAAACATGTCAGTCACACATATAAGAAGCACAGTGACAGTGTTGGTTACTGCACTTGTCATTTAGTGTAAAGGATTTATTAAAAAAAATATTAGTGTTTTCATGCACCGTCTCTTTAAAAAAGCCGGCCGGCAATTCAGCATCTGTACCCGACAATTTAGAACAGAAAGAATAGAGCTTCACACATAGATTAGATAGATAGAAACATGTCAGTCACATATATAATAAGTACAGTGACAGTGTTGCTTACTGTACTTGTCATTTAGTGTAAAGGATTTATTTAAAAAAATAATAGTGTTTTCATGCACTGTCTCTTTAAAAAAGCCGGCCGGCAATTCAGCAGCGGTACCCGACAATTTAGAACAGAAAGATAGAGCATCACACATAGATTAGATAGATAGAAACATGTCAGTCACATATATATGAAGTACAGTGATAGTGTTGGTTACTGTACTTGTCATTTAGTATTAAAATAAAGGATTTATTATTAAAAAAATTGGCGTGGGGTTCCCCTTAATTTTAGGCTCTAGCGGAGGTTAAGCAGACGGCTGGGGCAGATCTTTGAAGCCTGGGAAGGGGGTAATACCCACGGAGCTTCCCAGGCTACTAATATCAGCCCCCAGCTGAATACATAGCCTTTACTAGCTATTAAAATGGGGGACCCCCCAAAAAAAATGACGTGGGGTCCCCCCTAATTTAATAGCTAGCAAAGGCTAGGCAGACAGCTGGGGGCTGATATTAATAGCCCAGGAAGGGAGCCATGAATATTGGCCCCCTCCCAGGCTAGAAACACCAGCCGTCAGCCGCCCCAGAAATGGCGCATTCATAGGATGCGCCAATTCTGGCACTTAGCCTCGCTCTTCCACGCTGCCCTGGTGCGGTGGCAGGGGGTAATAGGGTTGGGGTTGATGTCAGCTTATAATGCCAGCTGACATCAAGCCCAGGTTAGTAATGGAGAGGCGTCTATAAGACACCCCCATTACTAACCCCATAGTCAAAGTTAAAAAAAACACAAACACCCAGAATAAAGTCCTTTAATTGAAATAAAGACACAGTCCTTTATTGTTCTAAATTAAACCATACTTACCATCACGCCCATTCCAGCTGAAGCCAACGATCTCCTGCAATAAAAGAAAAATAATAAAGCAACCTCATCCTTACCTTTCCATGGTTCCCACGACAGCTTCAGCTCTGCTACATCGAGATGACAGGCTGGACCGCAGCAGAACGCTGCCATCCAGCCTGTCATCCCGCAGACACTGAGAAGCGCAGGCTTGCTTGCGCTGCTCAGCGTCTCTCTGTGACGACATCCAGATGAGCCGAATTCATGTCCAATGAACTCGGCTCACCTCATTCACGTCACTGACAGCGTGGGAAAATTCTCACGCTGAAGCGCTGATTGCAGGAGAATTTTCCCACGCTGTCAGTGACGTGCAGGAGGTGAGCTGAGTTCATTGGACATGAGCTCACCTCATGCACATCACTGACAGCGTGGGAGAATTCTCCTGCACTCAGCACTTCAGCGTGAGAATTTTCCCACGCTGTCAGTGACGTGCATGAGGTGAGCCGAGTTCATTGGACATGACCTCGGCTCATCTGGATGCCGTCACAGCGAGACAGTGAGGAGCGCAAGCATGCCTACGCTTCTCAGTGTCTGCGGGATGACAGACTGGATGGCAGCGTTCTGCTGCGGTCCAGCCAGTCATCTCGATGTAGCAGAGCTGAAGCTGTCGTGGGAACCATGGAAAGGTAAGGATGAGGTTGGTTTATTATTTTTCTTTTATTGCAGGAGATCGTTGGCTTCAGCTGGAATGGGTGTGATGGTAAGTATGGTTTAATTTAGAACAATAAAGAATTGTGTCTTTATTTCAATTAAAGGACTTTATTCTGGGTGTTGTGTTTTTTTTAAATACTTTACTAGAAATTCATGGCGGTCATGTCTAATACTGGCATGACCCCATGAATTTTGGGCTTGGGGCCAGCTGATAATACCAAGCTGGCCCTAACCCCTTTATTACCCAGTGAGCCACCGCACCAGGGCCCTGGATGAGTTGGGTACAGCGCCAGAAGATGGCGCTTCTATGAACGCGCCATTTTCCGGGGTGGCTGCGGACTGCAATTTGTAGCGGGGGGGGGCCCAGAAAGCTTGGGCCTCCCTGCGCTGCAGATTCCAGCCCCCAGCTGCCTAGTTGTACCTGGCTGGACACAAAAATAGGGCGAAGCCCCACGTACTTTTTTTTTAATTATTTCATGAAATTCATGAAATAATTAAGAAAAAAAGGCCTTCCCTATATTGTTGTGTCCGGCCAGGTACAAATAGGCAGCTGGTGGTTGGGGGCAGCCCGTTCCTGCCTGCTGTACCTGGCTGGACACAAATATTGTGCGAAGCCCCACTTCAATTTTTTTTAATTATTTCATGAAATTCATGAAATAATTAAGAAAAAAAGGGCTTCCCTATATTGTTGTGTCCGGCCAGGTACAAATAGGCAGCTGGTGGATGGGGGCAGCCCGTTCCTGCCTGCTGTACCTGGCTGGACACAAATATAGTGCGAAGCCCCACTTAAATTTTTTTAAATTATTTCAGGAAATTCATGAAATAATTTAAAAAAAATTGATGTGGGGCTTCGCACTATATTTGTGTCCAGCCAGGTACAGCAGGCAGGAACGGGCTGCCCCCAACCACCAGCTGCCTATTTGTACCTGGCCGGACACAACAATATAGGGAAGCCCTTTTTTCTTAATTATTTCATGAAATAATTTAAAGAAAATTGACGTGGGGCTTCGCCCTGTTTTTGTGTCCAGCCAGGTACAACTAGGCAGCTGGGGGCTGGAATCTGCAGCGCAGGGAGGCCCAAGCTTTCTGGGCCACCCCCGCTGCAAATTGCAGTCCGCAGCCACCCCGGAAAATGGCGCGTTCATAGAAGCGCCATCTTCTGGCGCTGTACCCAACTCATCCAGGGCCCTGATGCGGTGGCTCACTGGGTAATAAAGGGGTTAGGGCCAGCTTGGCATTATCAGCTGGCCCTAAGCCCGAAATTCATGGGGTCACGCCAATATTAGACATGACCACCATGAATTTCTAGTAAAGAATTTAAAAAAAACACAACACCCAGAAAAAAGTACTTTAATTGAAATAAACACACAATTCTTTATTGTTCTAAATTAAACCATACTTACCATCACGCCCATTCCAGCTGAAGCCAACGATCTCCTGAAATAAAAGAAAAATAATAAAGCAACATCATCCTTACCTTTCCATGGTTCCCATGACAGCTTCAGCTCTGCTACATCGAGATGACAGGCTGGACCGCAGCAGAACGCTGCCATCCAGTCTGTCATCCCGCAGACACTGAGAAGCGCAGGCTTGCTTGCGCTCCACAGTGTCTCTCTGTGAGGGCATCCAGATGAGCCGAGTTAATGTCCAATGAACTCGGCTCACCTCATGCACGTCACTGACAGCGTGGGAAAATTCTCCTGCACTCAGCGCTTCAGCGTGGGAGAATTCTCACACTGAAGCGCTGAGTGCAGGAGAATTCTCCCACGCTGTCAGTGACGTGCATGAGGTGAGCTGAGTTCATTGGACATGAGCTCACCTTATGCACGTCACTGACAGCGTGGGAAAATTCTCCTGCACTCAGCGCTTCAGCTTGAGAATTTTCCCACGCTGTCAGTGACGTGCATGAGGTGAGCCGAGTTCATTGGACATGAACTCGGCTCATCTGGATGTCGTCACAGAGAGACGCTGAGCAGCGCAAGCAAGCCTGCGCTTCTCAGTGTCTGCGGGATGAGAGGCTGGATGGCAGCGTTCTGCTGCGGTCCAGCCTGTCATCTCGATGTAGCAGAGCTGAAGCTGTCGTGGGAACCATGGAAAGGTAAGGATGAGGTTGCTTTATTATTTTTCTTTTATTGCAGGAGATCGTTGGCTTCAGCTGGAATGGTCGTGACGGTAAGTATGGTTTAATTTAGAACAATAAAGGACTGTGTCTTTATTTCAATTAAAGGACTTTATTCTGGGTGTTTGTGTTTTTTTTAACTTTGACTATGGGGTTAGTAATGGGGGTGTCTTATAGACGCCTCTCCATTACTAACCTGGGCTTGATGTCAGCTGGCATTATAAGCTGACATCAACCCCAACCCTATTACCCCCTGCCACCGCACCAGGGCAGCGTGGAAGAGCGAGGCTAAGTGCCAGAATTGGCGCATCCTATGAATGCGCCATTTCTGGGGCGGCTGACGGCTGGTGTTTCTAGCCTGGGAGGGGGCCAATATTCATGGCTCCCTTCCTGGGCTATTAATATCAGCCCCCAGCTGTCTGCCTAGCCTTTGCTAGCTATTAAATTAGGGGGGACCCCACGTCATTTTTTTTGGGGGGTCCCCCATTTTAATAGCTAGTAAAGGCTATGTATTCAGCTGGGGGCTGATATTAGTAGCCTGGGAAGCTCCGTGGGTATTACCCCCTTCCCAGGCTTCAAACATCTGCCCCAGCCGTCTGCTTAACCTCCGCTAGAGCCTAAAATTAAGGGGAACCCCACGCCAATTTTTTTAATAATAAATCCTTTATTTTAATACTAAATGACAAGTACAGTAACCAACACTATCACTGTACTTCATATATATGTGACTGACATGTTTCTATCTATCTAATCTATGTGTGAAGCTCTATTCTGTCTGTTATAAATTGTCGGGTACCGCTGCTGAATTGCCGGCCGGCTTTTTTAAAGAGACGGTGCATGAAAACACTATTATTTTTTTTGATAAATCCTTTACGCTAAATGACAAGTACAGTAAGCAGCACTTTCACTGTACTTCGTATATATGTGGCTGACATGTTTATATCTATCTAATCTATGTGTGAAGCTCTATTCTTTCGGTTCTAAATTGTCGGGTACAGGTGTATGCCGCTGCTGAATTGCCGGCTTTTCATGTTTCACTGTTGGCACTGTTCCCATCGATTTGGGCAATCACTGTAATGCCACAACCACCATGGCTGTGGCATTACAGTGAGTGGCAGACAATCCATGCAGGACACGCTTTTGGTGTACGAACAGTTATCGAACATAACCTCGAACAGCCGAATTTTTTGCAAATCGTTCGGGTTCGTCGAACAACTCGAACACCGCCCAAAACAGCTCGAATTTGAGATTGGCGAACAGTTCTAGTCGAACACCGCTCATCTCTAGAATTGAGTTCTACTGGAATTTCACAAAAATATGCATTCCCCAAAATGCTGATTTTTTGTAATTAATTTCTGCAAAGAGCCAGCAAAATTGCAACTAGCTGATATTTTTCTGGACTGCAAAATGCCATTAAAAGGTTAACAAAAAAAATAAAAACTTAAACTCACCACATCGCTAACCTCCTTAGCCACTCTGCTACTCTCCATCACTCATACAGTTCTCATTACATATTCTGATTCATAATGCTCATGCTGAAATCCCAAGGCCTTTCACACTATCGTAATGTTGTGACCTTGCACATGCTTGCACAGAATCCTTCTGAGCTTCATCAGAGCCAGAAGTAACTGCTCACTAACTAGATGGGATCAGAAGATTAGACAAGGATTGAATGTGTAATGGTGAAAAGTGGAAAGGTCAAATAGGTGAACAGTGAGCTTAAAAATTGTGTTTATTTTTGCATATTAATTTCACTATGCTTTGGCATCTGAAGAGACCTCAGAGCATAATAGAGGACATTAAATTTGTAAAGAATAACTTGGAAAATCCGCTTGAACTGGGAAAGTCCGCTTGAACATGTAAATTCAAATTTTGCCTGATTCGATCATTTCTACTGAGTATGCAAGATGGCACCTTAGATGTGGAATGGCAGAGATGAGCAAGCAAGCATGAACCTTTGGAACAATAGAGCCATGTATGCAGAAAGGCACCTTAGTATAGTAGTGCCAAGTATGTAGGTTTCTTGGAGAAGAACAACTGAGTATGTGTATTAGAATGGAGTTTGTCTGGAGGTTCAAAATGGCAGATCAGCTGATCTGAATATAACAAGGTGCTCAGCTGGTAAAGTCAGCAATATGGTAACTGTGTGGACTAACTATAAGAATACTTATACAGTAGGCCACCTGACCTGTAAAAAAGCCTAGGCTTATGACATCTGAGGAGTGCACAGGGTTACCATTGTAAGCCGATGTGCATGGGAGCAAAAGAAGCCAACCATCTGGAAAGGTGGTCTCAGCGCCCAGTGCTGGCACCAGGACACCAGAATAACACTTTCAGACTATTGAGAAAATGTGCTTAAGGTATTTAAAAAAAAACCTGTTGTCCATCTGATGGCTGCAGTAAGACTGAAGGTGATGGGACTTTCTGCAAAGTCACTGCTTTGGGCATGAAGAGTATTTCATCTACCATTAATTCAAATCAAGTGCCACAAATATGATAAAAGTTATAGTGACATGGTAATATTTTTGCCTGACCTGTTGTATTTCGTAGAGTAAAAACTTTACAGATGAGTGAATCTTTTGAAATTCAAATTCACCAGCTTCGCTGAATTTTCCTAAAAAATGTGATCTGCTGTGAATTAATTTTGTGTAAATCTCAATATTGCAAAGCTTATAATTACTCAGAAAATACATATGAGGGAGACGAAAGAGAAAGAGGATCCTGCTGACTATAAGAGCTTACACACTACAGGAGAGAATGACATGACCCCACTGATCATAAAAACTTACACTCTACAGGAAGGAAAGAGAGAGAGAGGACTCCAATGTTCATAAGAGTTTACACTCTACAGAAGAGAGAGACTTACCCAGTGACTCTGGAGATAGAAAACGACTCTGGTGTACAAATTACACTCTACTGGGAATCGCTGATCTGATTTTGAGATTGTTCTTTCGTGACACATTATATTTTATGATAATTGTAAATTTAGGTTGATATGTTTTGTGTTTATTTATAAAAATATCAGAAATGTGACAAAAAAAAGTAAAAAAATATGCAATTTTCAAACTTTGAATGATTATCCCTTTAATCCAGATAGTCATACCATACAAAAACAATAATAAATAACATTTCCCTCATATCTACTTTACATCAGAACCATTTGTAAAATGTTGTTTTATTTTGTTAACATTTTAGAAGATTTAAAAATGTTTTTTTTAAAGGAAATTTACAAAACATATTTTTTAGGGACTTATTCAGTTCTGAAATTACTTTGGGGGTCCTATATATTGGAAACCCACAAAAGTGATGCCATTTTAAAAACAGCACCCCTAAACGTATTGAAAATTACTTTCAGGTAGTTTATTAACCTTTTAAGTGCTTTTCAGGAATTTATGCAATGTGACATGACAGGAATATAAAAATGTATTTTTACCACCTAAATGTTTCTAACTTCTGAACTGGCCACTATAGATAGAACACTTTAAGGCCATTATTTGGCTATGAATTGCCATGGCAACATCAGGACCTCATGATCAAGATCTCAGGGTGCCAATGAGGTTAAAGAGAGAGCCCCCACACTCTGTTAACCATGTAGATGCTGTAGTCACTATTGCCAGCAGTATTTAAGGAGTTAAACGGCCATGGTCTGTGTCAACACTGATTGTGACTGCTGCAGCAAGTTGTCAGCTATAGTGTACAGCTGATAGCTGCTGGATTGTGACCCAACAGAGGATGCTAGTCTCATATCGCAGGTCAGTTTTAAGTCGTATTGGCGGTCATTAAGGGGTTAAAGAAACTGAACCACAATAGAAGTAAATGGAAATGGAAATCTGGCAAATTTTAACTTAAGAGAGCTTACCCAGAATTAAAAAGTTCAGGTTAATTAAAAAAATATATATTATTTCTCACCTGTACTAGCCTCTCATCTGTCCTTATAACATCTCTGCAGCTCTCCTCCGACACAGAGGCGACACATATCATTGACGTAAATGAGAAGCATCACTCCTCACTTGACTATCTGAAGCCAGTCACTGGTCTAATTGTTAAAAGGGAGCATTCAAAGAATGTAGACTAGGGATCTTGTGCAGAGTCTGTATTAGAAAAGGTGAGGGCATAGAACAGATAAGCAAATTATTTTTTATTAATTTTTAACTCATTTTTTTCTCCCCCATTTATTATGCATTGGTGTCTGAAGAGACCTTACTGTATAATAAATGTCTTTCATGGCAATTATAGCATTTTTGACTTGTACTGAGTTAATCAGTTTAAATCTGACAGCTGTGGGGGATTAGAAAGGGCTGAGAGCAGGGCAGAGATGAGTGACAGACATGTAATGACAGACAGCCTGCTCTCCTCACTGGTATCACTGCAGAGCTGTGTGTGATTAGAAAGTGCCAGAAGCAGAGCAGAGATGTATGTGATTACTAACACTTCTTTAGCTTTCATACTATGGCAGCTAGTGTAGGAGATGGGCAAAACAGATTAACTGACAGCACTGTGAGAGGAGAGCTGCTAGAAGTGACACAAAGCTCAGCTGTACTGTTCCTCCCCTCACACTGGCTGCCATGAGATGAAAGCTGAAGAAGTGTTAATAATCATATTAATCTCTGCTCTGCTACCGACAGTTTGCAATCACACAGCTCTGCAGTGAGACCAGTGAGGAGAGTAAATTGTCTATCATTGCATGTCTCACACAGGAGAAAGCCCGTTCTAAACTTTTATGGAGGGTGTTTTTTCCCTTGCATAAGGCTTGATGCTTATGATTGGACAGTACACATGACCAGACAAATATCTCTAGTAATGCCCAACTGGGCTTATCGTAAATTATAAACTAAGCACTATAGGCTAATATTTCCGCAATAGAGAGGAGAAATTAAAATATAAAAAACTATGTTTTATTAACCCCTTTACAACCCAAGGTGGTTTGCACGTTAATGACTAGGCCAATTTTTACAATTCCGAACACTGTCATTTTATGAGGTAATTACTCTGGAACGCTTCAACGAATCCCCCTGATTCCGAGCTTGTTGTTTTCATGACATATTGTACTTCATGATTGTGGTAAAATTTCTTCGATATCACTTGCATTTATTTGTGAAAAAAATGGAAATTTGGCGAAAATTTTGCAATTTTCAAAATATTAATTTTTACGCCTTTACATCAGAGAGATATGTCACATAAAACAGTTAATAAATAACATTTCAAACATGTCTACTTTGCATCAGCACAATTTTGGAACCGACATTTTTTTTCTTAGGGAGCTATAGGGGTTAAAAGTTGACCGGTGATTTCTCATTTTTTCAACAAAATTTGCAAAACCATTTTTATAAGGGCCACATCACATTTGAAGTCACTTTGAGGGGTCTTTATGACAGAAAATACCCAAAAGTGACACCATTCTAAAAACTACACCCCTTAAGTGTTCAAAACCACATTCAAGAACTTTTTTAACCCTTCAGGTGCTTCACAGTAATTTTTGGAAAGTGGAAGAAAAAAATTAACATTTAACTTTTTTCACAAAAATGTTAATTTAGACCCAATTGTTTTATTTTCACAGGGGTAACAGAAAAAAATGGAACCAAAAGTTTGTTGTGCAATTTCCCCTGAGCATGCAGATACCCCATATGTGGGGAAAAAATACTGTTTGGGTGCACAGCATGTGTGGTGAGCAGAAGTTTATAACATAAAAATGTTTTTCAGCCCCCCCATTTTGCATTTTCATAAGGGTAACAGGAGAAATTGCACCATGAAGTTTGCTGTGCAATTTCTCCTGAGGAAGCAGATACCCCATATGTGGGGGAAAACCACTATTTGGGCACACGGCAGGGTTCGGAAGGGAAGGAGCGCCGTTTGAAATTTTGAATGTAATATTTTCTTGAATAATTAGCGGACGCCATGTTGAGTTTGGAGAGCCCCTGATGTGCCTAAACAGTGGAAACCCCCCACAAGTTACACCATTTTGAAAACTAGACCCCTCAGGGATCTTATCTAGTTGTGTGATGAGCACCTTAAACCCCAGGTGCTTCACAGAAGTTTATAACAAGGAGCCGTGAAAATAAAAGTTTCACATTTTTTCCCACAAAAATGTTTTTCAGCCCCCAGTTTTGCATTTTCATAAGGGTAACTGGAGAAATTGTTGAGCAAACTTTCCTGAGTAAGGCAATACCCCATATGTGGGGAAAAACCACTTCTTGGGCATACGGCAGGGTTCGGAAGGGAAGGAGCAGCATTTGACTTTTTGAATGTAAAATTTGCGTGAATTGTTAGCGGATGTGCCCCTGATGTGCCTAAACAGTGGAAAACCCCCACAACTGACACTATTTTGGAAGCTATACCCCTCAGAGAACTTATCTAGATGTGTGGTGAGCACCCTGAACCCCCAAGTGCTTTACAGAAGTTTATAACATGGAGCCGTGAAAATAAAAAAATCAAACTTTTTCCACCAAAATGATGTTTTAGCCCCAATTTTTTTATTTTCACAAGGGTAAGAGGAGAAAATGGACCCCAAAAACTTTTGTGCAATTTCTCCTGAGAACGCTAATACCCCATATGTGGGGAAAATACAGTGTTTGGGCGCACAGCAGAGTTCAGAAGGAAAGGAGCACTGTGTGACTTTTTGAATACAAAATTGGCTGGAATTGAGAGCGGATGCAATATCGCGTTTGGAGAGCCCCTGATGTGTCTAAATAGTGGAAACCCCCCTCAAGTGAACCCATTTTGGAAACTACACCCCTCAAGGATTTAATCAAGGGGCATAGGGAACATTTTGAACCCAGAGGTACGACACAGAATTTTATGACATTAGGTCATCATATTGAATAAGTTGTCATTAGTCTTGCGCGCAAGTGCTCGCTACTTGAGTTTGCATCGGGTACTCGGGTATGCACCATGTATCGTGTGTGCTCGAGTGACATGCTCGTGTCCCCGTCCGCATGTTTCACTGGTATTAGACAGCCCAAAAAAACATGTGGGGATTGCTCGTGCATGGCAGGCAATCCCCCGAGGTTTTTTTTGCCACGAAGCATATGGGGTGGAAACTTGAGCATGTCACTCGAGCACCCGCGATACCCAGTGCATACCTGAGCACCCGATGCAAACTCAAGTAGCGAGCACTTGCGCTCAACACTAGTCACCATATCGTCATCTTTTTTTTTTTACTTTTGAAAAACATCCCAACCCTAACCCCAACCCTAATACAACCCCATCCCTAACCTTAGCCCAACCCTAACCGCAACCCAAACCTTAACCCTAATCCTAGAGTTTATTTTTTTACGCCGTTCCTCGTGTGGTATAAGTAATTAGACTACTTTATTCTTCGGGTCGGTGCGATTACAGCGATACCAGAATCATATCGGGTTTTTATGATTGACAGCTACCACACACTAAAAGACGCTTTTTTTGTAAAATGTAGTTTTTGCATCGCCATATTTTGAGAGCTATCATTTTTCCATATTTTGGCCGACAGAGTCATGTGACTGTGTTTTTTGCGGGACAAGTTGACGTTTTTTTTGGTACCATTTTCAGGCACGTGACATTTTTTGATCGCTTTCTATTCCAATTTTTGGGAGGCAGAATAAACAAAAAAAACAATTGTTTGTTTTTTTTTTATGCTGTTTCGTGTGTGTTAAAATTGATAAGGTAGCTTTATTCTTCGGGTCAGTACATTTACAGCGGTACCACATTTATATTGTTTTTCTATATTTTGGCGCTTTTACACAATAAAAGATATTTTATAGAAAAAAAAATGTTTGCATCGCTTTATTCTGAGAGCTATAACTTTTTTATTTTTCGGCTGATGGAGCTGTATGGCAACTTGTTTTTTGTGGGACAAGCTTACGTTTTCAGCAGTACCATTTTTATTTATATTTGTCTTTTTGATCGAATTGTGTTATTCCATTATTCCATTTTTGTTTGGCGGTATGATGATAAAGCATTGTTTTTTGCTTCCTTTTTTTTTTTTTTTTTTTACCGTGTTCACTAAAGGGGTTAACTAGCAGACAGTTTTATAGGTCAGGTCATTTCGGACGCGGCGATACCAGATATGTGTACTTTTATTGTTTTGTTTTTCTCATAATAATATTTATTGATGGGTACATTATATTTTTATTTTTGGTAGATTATTATTTTTTTATTATTATTATTTTTTTACAATTTTTTTTATTTTTCTATTCATTTTTTAACACTTTTTTTTACTTTTATGCTTTGTCCCACTATAGGACTTTCACTTTTTTTTACTCTGATCACCTGTATAGCATAGGGATGGTGCACCATCCCTGTGCTATACAGGCTGTCAGCACTGAAGATGCAGAAGATACTTTGGTCATGCACTGCGCATGACCAATGTATCTTCCTGCTGTCTGGTGACCCGGATGTTGTCATGACGACATTGGGTCATCGTGGCAACATCCGGGAAGCCGAGGCAGACAGTGTTGGAAGCCAGCAGGAGAGGTGAGTATCGCGATCACCTCCCCTTGCCCCCGCAATGCTGCAATCGACTTATATCGCAGCATTGCAGAGGTTAATGTTCTGCGAGCAGTGCAGGACCACTCCCTGCACATAGCACCGGGTGTCAGCAGTAACGGTCCGCTGACACCCGGCGGCGATCGCGCCCGCACAGCCTTTGTGCGGGTGAAATCAACAGGACGTTATACTACGTAACTGGCTCTTAAAGCCCAGGGCGCAGGTACATATTAGTACGCCTTGGGCTTTTAAGGGGTTAAGCACCACAGCCACTATTCTGAGAAGTGGCAAAGTTTAACAAGCTCAAGCTGCTGAAAGGTCCTCGGCTTGACATCGCCCCATGCTCCACAGATAATAACTGTGACTCACAGCCAGGACCTGCCGATAACAGCCACTGGTGGAACAGAACTCTGCTCATAACTGTTAACCTGTTAAATGCCACTATCAAACTCAGACAGCGGCATTAACATTGGCATGGGGGCATGCCATTCACCGATGAGTGAATAAATGACGCTATTACAGCCAAAGGTCTGTTGAAGACCTCCTTGCTTGTCCTCATGCAACCTCTTTGAAACCCCCATTAAAAATAAAGATAATAAAAAAATATATGTACAGTATGTGGCATCGCTGCATTCAGAAAAAAATAAATCCTTACGCAGGTCCATCAGCCGAAAAATGAGAACATTTCAGGTCTTGTAAAATGAAGACATGATCAAATTTTTTTTTTTTACAAATTTCTGATTTTAGAGATAATTATCCTGTATCATCATAATTTAACAATATTTCTAGCTTTTTGAGTTTTCTTTTTACTATTACTACCATCTTGATATATTTTAAGTTTTTCTTTTTATTGGTCCTTCATATTTACTTAGTTCATTTTAAAATGCAGAGTATTTAAGATTGTCTCCATGTTTTATTTTATGGAAAGTTCACATAAAGGTTGGGCACAGCAGGTATTGAAAAGCATCAGCAACATTATAATATTTTTATGTATTTCATTAAAGTTTTTAATGCTTCAATTCTTTCTTATGGTTTATTTAGCGAGTAATTATGTGGAGTAGTTACTGCGAATGAGTAGGCCACATCAGGATTTTCCAACTTTCAGTTTGCCATATTCTTCAGGACTCATCTACTCTAACTTAATTTTATCCTGATATAGTTTTTTATGACTCTACATATTTATTTCCCAACATTTAAAGAAATAAAGAAAAAACTTACATAAAAAAACTTTACTTCCTTATCCATCTTTTTCACACTCTATTCCTCTTGATACATATTTCATTGTCTGTATACTAGAGATGAGCAAAAGCATTTGAGTGTAATGGAATTCTACTCGAATTTGAGAAAAATCTGCATGCGCCAAAATGCATACTTTTTGTCATTTGCTTCCATGCTGATTCAGCAAATTGGCATCTGACATTTTTCTGACGCATAAAAGGCCATGAAAATTTTAAAAAAATAAAGAGAACCCAAATTTACTCACCTCTCCAGCCCCTCTGCTTTGTTTTTATAAACTATTTACACAATGTGAATGATCTATGTTACCTTTTGACATAATATGGACATAATCTTTTTCACATTGAGTGATACAGCTTGTACATCACTTTCATTTGAACAGGTCAGTTGACTTGTATTTGTTTGCCACTGGTTTATCGTATCTTGCATGGGGACAGAGTCCTGTTCACACTGTGTGTTTAGTTATTTTCAGGGTTTTTATGGCATTATCTATTACAAATTGTTATGCGATATACTTGTTAGATGTACACCGTATGGCCATATTATGAAGCACCCGGCATTTAAGTGGATAGAGCCTTGTTCACTCTGTGTGATATACATTTTCCTAGTTTCCTGAACAATATCATCTTGAGAAAGATAAGTTTTTGGAGTTATCCACTATACACACACTGTGGAACATGCAATGATCTATCCAATTTTTTATTCAATGTGGACAGCCTTTTTTACATTGAGTGATATTTCTTATACGGCACTCTCATTGGAGCAGGATATTTATTTGCCTTGCATTTATTGTGAAGTAGAGGTACATACATTTTCACTATGATATGTTACATGTGGAAAGAGTCCTATTCACACTCTGCTGTGTTTATTTTTATATCATCAGTGTTTGGTGTACAGGTATCATATATTGTATATTATGTCTATGCTATCCTAGTTATGTAGCACAATACATTTTAAAACAAGAGTGTTTTCCATTCTTAGGCTACGGCCCCACTGTTAGTATTTTTCCTCAGTATTTTTTAGCCAAAACCAGGAGTGGGTCAAAAGTGCAGAATTGGTGAGTTGTTTCTATTATTCCTTTTCTCTGATTGTCTCTCACCTGGTTTTAGCTTACAAACACTGAGTAAAAATACTGACCAAATACTGATATTGGGGCATAGCCTATAGTGGAGTCTTCCACTATAAGGAATGTGCACTTCACTGTGTGCATGAGGCCTTTTTAGAAGGAATTGCATCATCTGCATCTGCATCATAGCTTCCTGAAAGATAACTCGTGTCTAACCAACATGTTGGGGTTTTGTAAGGAGGTAAGTGCAAATCTGCATGTTGGCTATTGGACTGATGTGATTTATCTGGACTTTGCAAAGGCATTTGATACTGTACCACATAACAGCCTTATACTGAGGCTACAGCAGCAAGGACTTGGGGAACTATATGTAGATGGGTAAAGCCCCCGTCTCATATGGCGAGATCGCTAGCGAGATCGCTGCTAAGTCATGGTTTTGGTGACGCAACAGCGACCTCACCAGCGATGTTGTTATGTGTGACACTTTGCAGCGATTAGGCCCCTGTTGTGAGGTCGCTGATCGCTGCAAAGTGTCCTAGACCAGTTTTTGGTCCTTGCCCTCCCGCTGGTCAGCATACATTGCTGTGTGTGACCAGCGGGACCAGCGATCAAGCTGGTAACCATAATAAACAGCGTGTTACTAGGGGCACACGTGCACTTAGTAACCCGCTGTTTATCATGGTTACCACTGTGCCACGGTGAGCGGTAACCTCTCGCTCACCGTAGCAGAGTGGTAACCATTAAAAGCAGCGGGTTACTAAGTGCGCCTGTGCCCCTAGTAACCCGATGTTTATCATGGTCACCAGCCTGCTCCTGCTTCAGCAGGCTGGTAACCAGGAGCAGGACATCGTGAAAAGATTCTTTCCACGATGTCGCTGCTCCCCTGATCGCTAGTGAGCCTGCCTGTTTGACAGCTCACCAGCGATCACTTAGCGACGCACCAGTGATATCGGCCAGGTCACATCGCTGTTGGGATCGCTGGTGCGTCGTTATGTGAGACGGTACCTTAAGGAATTGGCTAAATTATAGGAAACAATGGGTCATCATAAATGGTACGTTCTCTAAATGGTACATAGTCAGTCAGTGGGGTGCCACAGGGACCTGTACTAGGACTGATTCTTTTTAACCTCTTTATTAATGACCTTGGGGGTGGAATTGAGAGTAAAGTGTCAGTCTTTGCTGATGAAACCAAACTATGTAGGATATTAAAATACAATCTTGACGTTACAATATTGCAGAATGATCTGGATAAGATGACTGAATGGGCAGACACTTGGCAGATGAGGTTTAACATTGACAAATGTAGAGTAGTGCACCTAAGATGGATTAATCCTATTGCTGCATGTACATTAAATGGGAGTATACTCGGGACTACAGAACAGGAGAAGGATTTAGGTATTCTGGTTACAAGTAAGCTGAGCATCAGTACTCAATGTCAAGCAGCAACCGCTAAAGCAAACACGATTTTAGGATTTTAGAGAGGTAAAATTCTGTGATCCCAACGTATTGTTTCCCCTCTAGAAATCACTTGTGAGGCCACATCTAAAATAGGGGATCCAGTTTTGGGCTCTAAGTTTAAAAAAAGGATATTCAGAAGTTAGAGTCAGTTCCAAGGCGAGCAAATAGATTATTACATGGGATGTTAATCCTCTTATATAATGAGAGCTTGGAAAAGTTGAGCTTGTTTAGCTTAGAAAAGAGATGACTCAGAGGAGATCTCATTTTTATGTATAAATATACTGTGTGTGTGGTCAATGCAAAGCACTGGCACACGACTTATTCCTTCCAAAGACTATAGTAGGGGCCAGGGGCCGCTCATTACAGGTAGAAGAAAGGTGATTCGGGCAGCTAAATAGGAAAGATCTCATTACAATTAGAGCAGTCAGACTGTGGAATGCCCTACCACAAGAAGTAGTAATGGCAGGCATAACAGCTTTTAAAATAGGGCTGGATGATTTCCTCAGTACACATAACATTGTGGGTTATAGATAATTTAGTAACAAAATGTACAATTGGTCGAGGAAGGTTGAACTTGATGGACCTAGGTCATTTTTCAACCTATGTAACTATGTGACTAGTTAACAATATTGTAGAAAGGATCATAACTTTTGTATACATCGATTTGTAAAGGGTATTCTTATTATTAGCACTGGCATGGTGCAGACACATTCACACATATGTTAAAGGGCAGCTGCAGATGAGTATATGAAAAATCATCAAAGTTTCATACAGAATTTTTTTTTCTAATTTTCATCCATGTGCCATCTGTTTCTCCCTTTTTCATGTCTGTGTGACACCTGTGTCATATCCATGTGCTATCCGTATGTAATTCGTTTTCATTCAACTCTATTAAAAATGTATATGTACAGTTCTCTAAGTTTATAATAGAAAAGTATCTGTAAAAATCAGATACCACTCAGATAGTCACTGTGGGCTCCGTTTATTTTCACGCACCAATAGACTTGGATTTGAGAGTCTTATCCGAGACTCTTAAGAAGGCCACGTTCACATGTTCAGTATTTGATCAGTATTAAAATCTAAAATCATGCAAAAATCATGAGTGGAACAATCAGAAGAAAAGTGTAAAGGCTTGCTCAAGCGAGCAATGATTCTCTTTTCTGAGAGAATGCTGCTGATTATGCTAATGACACTCAACTTAAACTCTGATCAGAGCTTGAGCTGAGTGTCAGTTTACTGTGATCCGATTCTGTCTCATGAGAGAATTATATCTCAGGTGCGGAGAAGATGGAGAACTTAAATTTTCCATTTTCTCCTTTGTCTGAGTCCATGTAAACTGTGCTGCACTCGGATGACATCTGATGCGCCCCCTGGGGCCGTGGAGTACTCGGCGCCGGGCTGGTAGGTTCTTTTAGGATAGTCAAAGTGGCGTGACCCAGTCCGTGGCCCCGGGCGGTCAATAACAGAGGAAAATAAAGTTTTGGGGATAAAGTTTCGTGACACCACCCGTGGTATGCGGCTATAGGTGGCCGTTGCTGCTGTCCAGATCCACTGGGGCCGTTGGTGACTCAACAGAGATGGTTTTGCACTCCACGGGTAGAGCGCGGCCTCAGGCAGTTAAAGAGGTAGCTTTGTTGATGGTGTAGTGCAAGGCAGGTGACCCAGCAATTTAGTCAAGGACACAGCGAGGTGCAGTCTTCAAGTTTTTACTCACAGTTCTTATTATGTTCCAGGTTACAACTGCCAGCAGGTTATAACAGCCCACCGAGTACTGTGTCCTCCGGGGAAGTGATCCAGCCAACTCTCTGATAACTTGGGTGCACTTGATCGGGACCCCCTTCTTGTGTACCTTTCCTGGGTCGTCTCTCCTTGTGCTGGCTCTCGCCCTCCTGCCCTGCACCTCACACACAGTGTTCCGAGCCAGTGGCCATGGGCCTTGTCAGGTGACGTCCTCTCTGTCCCCTTTGTCCTATATGGCCACCTTTTCAGCAAATGTGTGTGGTTTTGGCTACGGCACTTAGAGATACCGCAGCCTCCAGTTTGCTAGCTGAGTCTTGCAGTCCTCCACTAGTCTGGGGCCGGTCCCCTACTGCTACCTGATCCCTTCTCCCGACTACGGTCGGCGTGAATTCGGGCGAACGGGTAGACTCCGCACTTCCCATGACCCTAAGATCCCTTCTCTGTTTCTGGAGCCCTTCTCTGACTCCCTCGTTCTCTCTCCTACTGGGCCCCTCTGACTGGGCCCTCGCTCTCTGGACCCTACTCCTCAACGGTCCTCACTCACTGAGCCTTTCTAGATGTTTCTACCTGTCTTTTTATACTGTCACTCTACGTGGTCCCCTCTACCTTCAGTCCATCCTTGTGTGCTCCCCTAAACTACTTCCTTCACCCACCTCCTCTATCTAGTTCACTCCTCCAGACAAGGACAGGGACTGTGCTCTCCCTCAGGACCAATCTCACCCTTCCCTACTGGAGTGATGCGGTGTTGTATGTGGGTGTGTGGGTCCCGGGTAGTGCTCCCTCCTTATCCAAGAGTGGGGTACCACACCTCTGGCTGAGATGCAGAACCTCTGTTGCGACTGGACCCGCAGGGGCACCACACATCCAAGAGCAGTCCGATGCTTTGTGCCCACCCATATACTTGCATGTGTGTGCATGATCCAATCGGATGCACTTGCAGCATGCTCCAATTTTTTTCATGACAAAATTGGCATAAGAAAAAAATGCAGATCGCCACTGCCCCATAAGATAATATTGGTCCAAGTGCTATCCGATAAAACATCGGCTAGCACTCATCCGATAAATACGCTTGTGCTAGCGAGCCCTAATAGAAACACGTGCAACACTTCTGCATTTTTCACCCACTCCTGGTTTTGCCTTACAAATACTGATGTAAAATACTGAACAAATACTGAAAGTGTGAACATGGCCGAAAGCATTGCATGCTGCGATTTTTTTTTCTCATTCGCTCTCTGATCAAGAAAAAATCATTAATTTGAAAAGCACTATTGAATAACAAGGATCAGTGTGCTGTAAATGTGCAATCCGATCAAAAATCTGATAGTACATGTCTGATTTATACACTCATCTAAATGAGCCCTAAATTGCAGTTCCTTGCCTACGAAGTATACACAATTCTTTTGTTTCCCTTCTTGTTTTAGTAAATGTTATTAAATTTAATAACAAAACAAAAACATATATGTATCCAGAATATTCAAGCAGAAAGTTGCATTTTACCCTTCAGTGAGCACCTCTAGTTAGTATTACATCGTCTTTTTTTTTACAAAATAGTAAGTACATGAATTGCTTAAGGGAATTGTGAATGTAATTTGAAAACAGAAATAAATGCACTTGAAAACATTTCTCCTTTCAAAACAAATATATAAACACATATTAGCCTTTCTAATGTTGAATACAAAGTTCAGACTGTGAGTGTCTCCAAAGAAGTAGCCCTGTGGCATAAACTTTCATTTGACATATACTCACTAGAAATAATGAGAAAACTCCTGACAGTTTTTATTTTTCATATCTCTTTTGTTTAAACAGTGTGAACCATGAGGCTGAAAGCACATTTCACTTTTGATTCATGTTTTAGTACACTTCACAAAGCTGTTTCTGAAATGTAAGTGCCCTGTGGATGGCATGGGAAAAGGGGCAGTATATGATTCTATTTATGCCACCCACCTGTTAAATATTTGTATGGAGAATGAGTGACATCTGTAGCTTCCAACTAGTAGCCTACTAAGGAAACGTTCACACGTTCAGTATTTGGTCAGTATTTCACATCAGTATTTGTAAGCCAAAATCAGGAGTGGAAGAATCAGAGGAAAAGTATAATAGAAACACGTCACCACTGCTGTATTTATCACCCACTCCTGGTTTTGGCTTACAAATACTGATGCAAAATACTGTTAAAATACTGAACATGTGAACGTGGCCTAAAAGTGTCACTCAGTAAAAGAGGGATGAATTTGTAAAGTATTTACTGCAATGAGCTGGAAGCACTTACTGGATGAGCACACCATATAGAAGGTACACCTGTCCATTCCCATAGTGTTGCTAAAACCCTACAAAATGTTTAGCTACATCTACAAGCATCAGTAGATTTTCAGGGTCTAAACAGTTGACAGACTCCCTTTAAGAGCTTGTTCACAAGACCGTATTTTTGATACGAGTGCTGCCCATGAAAAAGATGGGCAGCACAAGAATCAGTGTTATTCAATGGGGCAGTGCAGTTAAGCAATTTTTTTCCCTGACCGAATCTGTGTGTTAGCCCATATTCACATGCTTAGTATTTGGTCAGTATTTTACATTAATATTTGTAATGCAAAATCAGGAGTGACTCTGATGTCATACGGAGCCACAGTACATCATTCACTTTTTATGGATGCATTGAAATTCAGTAACATAGTAAACTGTAAGTGGTCTTGTAAATTATTAATATATGCAGCTCTAAAAATCAGATTGCATACAGATTGCACACGGACGACAAGTGGAAATAAATGGTCCCAGTTTTCTGGATGAAGCTGAATTTTTTTTATACACTCGTAGGAATCTTCTCCATAGGTTGGTTCACATGAGCGTACAAAAAATCCTTCAGAATTTCATCTTGAAAAAAACGACGATTTTTTCTATGCCATCCATATGCAATCTGTATGTGCGATTGAATCATCCGCATCCCATCTGCTTTTCTTGTCCATTTTTTTTACAATTTAGTATTAATTTTAGTGCCTCTATAAGCCACAAAAGCAACCCCACTAGGGTCATATGACTGGACCACAACCATTTTGTGGGTAATAAGCCAAACAAAAGTATACTTGTTCTAAGTTCTTGATAAAACTCTCAACATGTGAAATTGACTTTTGATTCCTGCTCCTGCTGAGTCATTTTGTCCTTGGAGGTCTCCAGGCGATTTAATGAGCAGCACATATTTATACTGAATCTGATGAGATGTGCTAAATTATGAGTATATCCTCTAGTGAATTAACATGCCTGTAAAAGACACTCCCAACGCCAGTATGAGGAATTACACCAGTACATTGAAAATGTTTTTCCTTTTTGCCACATGAGAATTGCGACAATAGATAGGCTGCTGGAGGAGCTGTGTCCTGGCCTTACATTTCAAAATAGAAAAAATGAGACAGTGTTTTTCAGCTGAAGAACGACTTAATGTCACATAATGTCATGTCAACATGTCAAATAATATTTCACATTTCTCCTTTTAGACTGTTCTTTTAATAGTTTAACCCTTTTCATGACCGGTTTCATTAATTAGAACTGTCTGTAATGTTTTGTATTCTGGTGGGGCACATTTTAAAACAGAGGTGCTGTAGGGCTTCCTTTAAGAAGTACTATAGCTTCATTAAAAGCTTGTCTATGCCTGTTTGCATCTATTTCCTCTAACAAAACAAAGTGTGGTGAACAATCAGCTGTGCTTGACCCTTAAATTTAAGGAGAATGGTGTGCTTTCACTTCTGTTTCTATCAGATTGTTTCCAGTGCCAATGTGTGTTTGTGGCTATATACATTTGTAACCTTTGTTATGTAAGTTGGCACATTCATGCATGGCTTTCCCCTCTCCTACCTCTCCTACATGATATCTTGAGGTTACCGGGCCCTGACTTATTCCCATGTGTGCGCATATCATTTGCTGTCTTTCTCATCTTTGCATTTGGATTTCTTGTCGGGGAAGTCGACAATTTATCCAATTGTTAGGTCCTCCTGTGATGTCATCTGGGAGAAATTGCAACAATCAGTGATGCCGGAGCCTACACCACAACATTGGCTGCAGAGTGATTTGTATAAGTATTGTCAGTTTCCAAACTGTATTGGGGACTTGGATGGCAAACACATTGATGTTAAAAAGCCACCGCACTCAAGGGTATCCAGGGCCTGTAGATTGGTTCAATTCACATTTGGAATATTGTAGGCAAAATGGAGAGTACTCGTGATTGCTATTCAAATGAGTGAGGCAAATGTCAACTATGTAGTTAAAGCTTGTGTAATTCTCCACAACTTCACATGCATTCATGATACACCAGTGGACGTGGAAGATGTTGTAGATGTGTTCTAAACTGTATCAGGAAGTTCCTCCCAGCTCACCTTTGCCTGAGCTTATCTTCCAGTTTGCTTTTAGCATCTAGTTCCCAGGCAAGGTGTTTTGTTGAATATCCCTCCCGTTACTCATGTGACATGCAGAAGTAGTGCGGTTGCTTCCTAAGCATCGAGAAACTGTTACAAATAACACAAACACAGGAGACAGGAATGTAATGTAAAACTATTACACCATAAAGTGAAAGAGTATTTACAAGATCTAATCAACAGAGATTGGGTCCAAAAGTCGAAGTCATCTTATTCCTCTCCTATTGTTTGTGTTATGAAGAAGGACGGTACATTGAGACTCTGCTGTGATTATCGGGAACTAAACAAAAAGTCAGTACCTGATCGACACCCGATACCAAAGATTCAAGATATGCTGGATAGCCTATCAGGAAGTACCTTGTTCTCTGTCCTCGATCAGGGTAAAGCATACCATCAAGGATATGTTGAAGAGTACAGTAGACCCTTGACAGCATTCATCACACCGTGGGGGTTACATGAGTCGAGCCGCATACCGTTTGGGCTCAGTTCAGCTCCAGCAGAGGGGCATGGAGACCTGTTTGGAAGGATTGAGGGATGATATCTGCCAGCCGTACTTGGATGACAATGTGGTACACAGGAAAACTTTCCGGGAGCATGTTGAACATGTGAGGACCGTACTACAGTGGTATCAACAACACGGAGTTAAGTTGACCCCAAAGAAGTGTGAACTGTTCAAAAGGCAAGTCCAATTTCTAGGGAAAATTGTGTCTGGAGAAGGATATACCATGGACCCAGCAGAAATCGCTCCAGTACTGGCCTTAAAAGACAAGTGGCCCTCTACTATTGGGGAGGTGAGGCAGATCTTAGGATTCCTCTCCTACTATCATACTTACGTTTGGAACTTCTCCAGGATTTCCGCCCCACTATACCTCCTCTTGGGGGGAGGACAGAGTCAACAACACCCATGGAGAAAAAAAAGAACGCGGGTAGGACCGGGCTTAAAAGAAACAATGCCGTTTCATCCCAACAGCCCATTCTCTGGACAGCAGACCACTAGAAAGTATTGGAACAACTAGTAGACTGCATGGTAAAACCACCCATCTTGGGATATCTTGATTTCAACTTACCATTTGTTCTTCATTGTGACTCTTCTCAAGTTGGACTGGGAGCTGCCCTGTATCAGCATCAAGATGGAAAATTGAGAGTCATCGGTTATGGTTCTAGAACATTGACAGACACCGAGAAGAATTACCATCTACATTCCGGAAAATTGGAGTTCAAGGCATTGAAATAGGCTATCTGTGAACAATTTAGAGATTATCTCTACTACAGCAAAGAGTTTGAGGTATACACTGACAACAATCCTTTGACCTATGTCCTCACTACAGCCATACTGAATACAACGGGTCAGAGATGGGTCGCTGAACTAACTGACTTCAATTTCAGCATCAAGTACAGGCCAGGAATATGCAATGCAAATGCTGATGGATTGTCGAGAATGCCACTAGAGCCTGAGGAGTTCATGCAAGAATGCTCAGAGGAAGTCAGTCTGGAAGCAATTGAGAGCACTACCCAAGCAGTGCAAGCTTATTAAGAGAAAGACACAACCTTGTGGTGTCCGTTGACGGTGGAAACCACCATAAAAGCAAGAGAACAAGATCACCCCCTGTCCATTCAACATCTACCAAAAGGAAAAATCCATAGAGCACAACGGGAAGGTCAGATAATTGGTAGAATACTACTTTATGTGGACCAAAATCGGTTTCCAAGTAAACGGGAGAAAGATTATGAGTCAACAGCAGTATCTGTTTTGGTTAAAGAATGGACGAAGCTCTATCTCAGTGAAGACGGTATCCTGTTTTGTAAAGGAGGACAAAACCAGCAGTTGGTACTACCCAGAGTATTCCGTAGGTTGGTCTTCAAAGGACTCCATGAAAACATGGGACACCTGGGAGTGAAAAGGACAACCAGTTTGATCCATGAACGTTTCTTCTGGCCGTACATGCAGGGAGATATTGAGAGGTACATGACCAGGAAGTGTGGGTGTCTGAAACATAAACGTCCCAACACATCAACCTGGGCACCTATGGGCAACATCCAAATTACGTATCCGTTTGAGATGGTCTCAATAGACTTTCTACATCTCGAGACGTGCAATGGTGGTTAAGAGAACATATTGGTGGTGATGGACCATTTTACTCGATTTGCCCAAACCTTTGCTACCACCAATAAAGCTGGTCGAACAGCAGCAGAGAGAATCTTCAATGATTTTGCTTTGAGGTTTAAGTTCCCTACGAGATTACACCACGACCAAGGAAGAGAATTTGAGAACCAGCTCTTTGCCAAGCTAGGAAAGTAGTGTAGAATTCAAAGATCCCACACCCAGAGGATAATGGACAAGTGGAGCGTTTTAACCGGACACTATTGTCGATGTTGCGCACTTTAACAGCTGACGAGAAGAAAGACTGGAAGACTGGAAATCTCTGCCTCTGTTTAAAGTGGTACATGCCTATAACTGTACAAAGAGTGATGCGACGGGTTACTCACCCTTCTTCCTATTGTATGGACGATCATCAAGACTGCCAATCGACATCATGTTTGATACTCCGGTGTTAGGAGGGCGTTTGCAGACAACTTTATTTTAATGGAACGCAACCGAACCCGGGGTCCACGATGCAGCCTGAGAGGCTGCTGCCGAACACTTTCCGGGTGGAAAGGCAAACGACAACTTAAATGCTAAACCCTTCCGTGTTAATTCACACAGGAATGGGTAAAGCGGTACGCTCTATCTCCGTTAACTGCACGGAGGGAGAGAGCGACCGGCGACGCACCTAACAAATATCTTAACCCTTCGTGTTAAGGCACACGGAAGGGTAAGACGGTTCGCACAATCTCCAAGAACCGCAGGGAGACGTGCAACCGTGGGAACAGCAATAGCCCTGCCTTTGATACAGGCACTACGCTATGGGGATTGGCGCTAAAGCGGTTCACACAATCTCCATGAACCGCAGGGAGACGTGTGACCGGACTAGGAGCAGTAGCCCTGTCTTCTATACAGGTGCTACGCTATAGGAGAAGGCGCTAGCGTGCGGGTGTGATTCCCGCCGGGTATTGGAGCACTCAGCCGGCGAGCTACCGAACTGAGCCAACCCGCTCTATATAGCTCACAGGCGGCTCGGGGTGTAAGGCGAAATCCCTGGTCAGAACCAGTCTGCAAGGTGAAACTACCTGCCTATTTAATCTGACCTGCCTAACTAAAGCTAAGGCTCTTCAAGGAGCCCAGAGAAAGCGTGCACACCACAAACAGCTAGCTCAAATGATCTGAGCGCGTCGCCATATTTGTGGGCAGGCCTTTTAAAGACTAAGCCCTGCCCACCGACGTGCTCTTGGTAACGTTACCCGTGAATCAATCATGCGGTGCCAGGTCACCGGGTCAGGTGGGTGCCAACCCACCAATCATGATCCGCTAGGTCACGGACATGCTCAGTGCGGCAAAACCTGGACTTAGTTTCCACAAGCCCTGTCACACTCTGCAACCCAGGCTTAACATTGCTAGGCACAACTACCTGGGAGACAAACAGTGCTCCAGGACCAGCTAGGCGTTGGGGCTGATGGCGATGCTGAGCAGCATCAGCCCTGGCTGGACTGAAATGTGAGACCACAGAAGGTCCTGGACCCATTTCGAATCCAGCACCAGGCCGACGCCTAACACTCCGGTGTCAAAGACTTACAGAACATATCCGGAGTACGTTCGGAAATAGAAGGAACAGATGACAGAGACATACAACATAGCATCCAAAGTGGTTACGCAAGGACAGAGCAAGAGTGAGGAGTACTATGATTGAAAATGTTATGGAGAAGTGGTCCAGGAAAACTTCATTCGTACTGGGAAGACAAGGTGTATGTGGTCGTAAAGAGGAAAGCCAATGACAGTCCAGTGTATGAAATCCAATTGGAAAGAGGGGCACAAGAAAACCAGAATAGTCCATCGGAATTTATTACTACCCTGTGATTATCTCCCACCACAACAAGACTTCCAAGAAGCAGACCGAGATCGACTAAGGACGTACCATCCTCAAGAGAGCGAACTAAGTCTCGAGGCTGCAGAGTTTGTACCAAGTAGTACAGATGAAGTCCAATTCAGATCTGATGATCGAACACCGGTCACTGAAGAGACGAATTGACACTTAAAAGTAGCAGAATTACACCAGTGGATGTGGAAGATGGTGGAAACGGACGATTCAAGAGAAGCACAGGAATTTACAGAGACAGTTCCAATATCATCTGAGGAAGTACGAGAAATAAGTGCGGCAGAAGAAACTCCTGTAACTGAAGAATCCGTGGTATTTGAGGAACAACCCACTAGGAGGATGTCGAGGTGAGGAGGCCCATGATGCTGACGTTCGAGACACTTGGAGAACCGAGTCAAGTGCCAAGGACTGTCGACTGGAAACAGGTATCTCTGCCTACGGACCAGGTATGCCCATTTGAGTGGTATTCACCACTGAAAGACAGTATGGACAATGTTACCTGGTGGAAAGACTTGTTTTGGCCTAGTGAGAGAGAGCTGGTTGAAGACGTTTGAAAATCTCCAGCGAAAGAGATGCTGATTGTTTTAATCATGTTAATTGTTTATTTCTTACAGGAGTCCTACAAGAAAAAGGTTGTAAGAATAGGTTGCTATCAATGTTTATCAATATAAATCCTGCAGGAATTTAACCCTGCTGTGTCCTGCAGGATTTGGATACCCCAGCCAATCACTAACTAGCTATTACAGGCAGTTCCTCCATCCTCAACTTTGCCTGAGCTTAGCTTCCAGTTTGCTGTTAGCAAGGCAAGGTGTTGTTTTGATTATCAATCCTGTTACTGACCCAGCTTGTCTTCTCTTCCTGTCTCATCTCTCCTGACCTCGTCTACATATCCTGAACCTATGCTGCCTGCCCTGACCCCAGACCATCTGACTACGCTTCTGTCTTGCCCCTCTGTACCTTGCATACCTGCTCTGATCTGTGGGTCAGCAGCTGCAGGTACGTACACTTTCCTGGAGTGGCACCTAGTGGCTATCCTGTGACCCAAGCCTATCCTCACCAACAAAGGCGCTAGTGAAGACCAGGTAGCCACTTAGTTATGCCCCTTAAGGTTAAGCCCGGCCAATGACGGAGTAGGTTAACACCCACCAGCGTTACAGTAAGCTCAGGCAATGGACCCCTCTGACAAGATGGTATTTAGAGACTTTAAGTCTCTTGTGCAAGTCCTGTATGAGGAAGTCCATTTGCAACGTGAATGTCAAGACCAGCTGATGCATGCAATTAATGTGATGGCAACCTCTATGTCCACCCTGGCTCAGAAGAGAGTTCAGGGGAGTATGCCAAGAACATCTGTGCCGTTGCCATTCTTGAGAAGAGTCTCTGTTGGTCTGACCATAAATGGGGGAGGTGTAAGGGTGGGGGACTGTTACTGCGGTAACTCTCATGCGTTCCCACTGCCATGCTACTCACTGCATTCGTCGCTCTGCATATCCTCATGTCTGGCTGCCGTGCTGAGTCCATGCAGCACTTCCAACTCTGCTGCATAGCCCTGATTTCTCCACATGGCTATAAGGGGGTTTAGCCAAATCCTGCAGGAATTTAACCCTGCTGTGTCCTGCAGGATTTGGATACCCCAGCCAATCACTAACTAGCTATTTCAGGCAGATCCTCCTTCATCAACTTTGCCTGAGCTTAGGTTCCAGTTTGCTGCTAGCCATGGTGTTTTTTATTTATCAATCCTGTTACTGACCCAGCTTGTCTGCTCTTCCTGTCTCATCTCTCCGCTCCTGACCTCAGCTACATATCCTGAACCTATGCTGCCTGCCCCGACCACAGACCATCTGACTATGCTTCTGTCTTGCCCCTCTGTACCTCGCACACCTGATCTGAACTGTGGGTCAGCTGCTCCATGTCCGGACACTTCCCTGGAGTGGTACCAGGTGGCTATCCTGTGGCCCAAGCCTATCCTCACCATCAGAGGTGCTAGTGAAGACTAGGTAGCTATTTAGTTATTTCCTTCCAGGGTAAGACCGACCAGTGGGTCCAGACCCACTAGCATTTGTTAAGAGGACGGTTGCAAACAACTTTATTAAATAATGGAACGCAACCGAATCCGGGGTCCGCGATGCAGCCTAGAGGACTACGGCCGAACACCTTCCAGGTAAGAAGGTAAAACAACCAACAGAAATAACAATCCCCTCCGTGTTACTGCACACTGGAACGGGAATAGGAATTTGCACTATCTATCTTCACGAGAGATGTGCAATAAATAATGTATCTGTAGCCCTGTTTACAGCACAGGGACAACACAGCAAGCGCTAGGATGTGTGTGATACACGCCAGCTCCCAGCCGGCGTGCCACGGGAATGAGGAGTATCTCTCCACGTGGCTTACAGGCGGTGCCGGGAATGCGACGTCTGCAGACTGCTAGGGGTGTATGGCGACCCCTTTGTCGGAGCCAGACTGCCAGATGAAGCTACCTGCCTCCCTCCATCTAAGGCTGCCTATCCCCCGCTAAACCTGCCTGACAGAAGCTAAAGCACACGTGGAGCCCAAACGACCAAGCGTCCACACAACAACACCATCACAGCTCAATGATCAGAGCGCGCCGCCCTGTTTGTGGGCGGGCTATATAAAGATTAAGCCCT
The DNA here is from genome assembly GCF_046119375.1 of Phyllobates terribilis. Lineage (NCBI taxonomy): Eukaryota > Metazoa > Chordata > Amphibia > Anura > Dendrobatidae > Phyllobates > Phyllobates terribilis. The sequence goes on from NW_027362761.1 coordinate 847,034,185, forward strand.
GCCCACCGTCGCACTATTGGTGACGTCACCCGATACCAATCAGGCGGCGCCAGGTCACCGGATCAGCTGACACCCAAAACACCAATCACGATTCGCCATCTCACGGGCATGCTCAGTGCAGTGAATACTGGACTTAGGCTGTAGCAGCCCTGTTTCCCTCCGCAACCTATGCTTAATGTTGCTAGGAACAGAGACAACTTGTCCATCTTGTGCACCAGCTAGGTGTTGGGACTGACGACGATGCTGATGCATCAGCCCTGGCTAGACTGGAATGGGAGACCAAAGAATCCACTGATGGTTCTGAACCCATTTCAAATTCAGCATTACGTTATTTCAGTCATTACATTCAAGCCTTGACTATTCTGTATAATGATTTTAGACACACATTGGTAGAGATTGTAACATAGTTTTGTATTTGATGTTGTACATATAATTACAACAATTTTAATGTTCCCCCCAAAAAAACTCTTCTTTTGGGGCTAAAAAGCAGATGGGTCACCATTCACCAATGTCTTTGAAACAGAAAAGAGATTTTAAATTATAAAAAGAACCAGGAGATCTAGGAGGAAGAGGTACATGGCTTTGAGATCCAAACATTTTTGATGTCAGATATGGTAGCTGCAAGTTGGCTGAATAAGGAGGAAAAGTGTTGTATGAGGTTATATTGTGTCTGGATAAAGAGTAGCATATGAATGTTCTAGATGGGAAGGGGGCAAGACTTGTTCTGGCTAGTTATCCTACAGAAATGTCTGGAAACATAAAATTAAAGGTCTCCTTTTTAGCTATCACTAGCTCTGTAATGCTGACATGGGCTTGAATAGGCCATTTAAGAATAGGCAGGAGCAGGTGGTGGTTGAAAAGGATCAGGAGGTGGAAAAGGGGTATTAAGCCTTATGTGCCCAGTCTCATGCCAGCGATCCAATACAGTGAATAATTCCAAGAACTCATTAGGTGGGATCGCAACCTGAAATACTATACAGTGGTTGCCAAAAGTATTGGCACCCCTGCAATTCTGTCAGATAATACTCAGTTTCTTCCTTAAAATGATTGCAATCACAAATTCTTTGGTATTATTATCTTCATTTAATTTGTCTTCAATGAAAAAACACAAAAAGAATTGTCCTAAAGCCAAATTGGATATAATTCCACACCAAACCTAAAAAAGGGGGTTTACAAAAGTATTGGCCCTGTTTGAAAAATCATGTGAATCTTCTCTAATTCGTGTTATTAACAGCACCTGTAACTTACCTGTGGCACCGAACAGGTGTTGGCAATAACTAAATCACACTTGCAGCCAGTTAACATGGATTAAAGTTGACTCAACCTCTGTCCTGTGTCCTTGTGTGTACCACATTGAGCATGGAGAAAAGAAAGAAGACCAAAGAACTGACTGAGAACTTGAGAAACCAAATTGTGAGGAAGCATGAGCAATCTCAAGGCTACAAGTCCATCTCCAAAGACCTGAATATTCCTGTGTCTTCCGTGCGCAGTGTCATCAAGAAGTTTAAAACCCATGGCACTGTGGCTAACCTCCCTAGATGTGGACGGAAAAGAAAAATTGACGAGAGATTTCAACGCAAGATTGTGCGGCTGGTGGACAAAGAACCTCGACTAACATCCAAACAAGTTCAAGCTGCCCTGCAGTCCGAGGGTACAATAGTGTCAACCCGTACTATCCGTCGGCGTCTGAATGAAAAGGGACTGTATGGTAGGATACCCAGGAAGACCCCATTTCTTACCCCGAGACATAAAAAAGCCAGGCTGGAGTTTGCCAAAACTTACCTGAGAAAGCCTAAAACGTTTTGGAAGAATGTTCTCTGGTCAGATGAGACAAAAGTAGAGCTTTTTGGGAAAAAGCATCAACATAGAGTGTACAGGAAAAAAAAGAGGCATTCAAAGAAAAGAACACGGTCCCTACAGTCAAACATGGCAGAGGTTTCCTGATGTTTTGGGGTTGCTTTGCTGCCTCTGGCACTGGACTGCTTGACCGTGTGCATGTCATTATGAAGTCTGAAGACTACCAACAAATTTTGCAGCATAATGTAGGTCCCAGTGTGAGAAAGCTTGGTCTCCCTCAGAGGTCATGGGTCTTCCAGCAGGACAATGACCCAAAACACACTTCAAAAAGCACTATAAAATGGTTTGAGACAAAGCACTGGAGACTTCAAAGGTGGCCAGTAGTGTTGAGCCACCACCGTAGTGTTCGAGTTCGGTTCGGTTCGTCGAACACCCGTGTGTTCGCCGAACTGTTCGTCGAACTGTTCGTCGAACACCTTCGAACACAGTTAAAACCAATGGCAGGCAAACAAAAACACATAGAAACACATAGAAAACACCTTCAAAGGTGTCCAAAAGCTGACAAACTGCTCAGAAGACACAACTAACACATGGAAAAGTGACAAGTACATATAGTCATGCGAAAATAAAAGAGGTGGAGGAGTAAAAGGAGGGGGAGACACAGATATAGGCATGTCATGCCCTTCTAAAATCCAAAAAGTGAGAAGCCGACACGGCCAGTCCGCTCCTGCCCGTGCCACCTCCGTGCTGCCGGGTTTGTGCCAGAGCCGCGGTGAACCCTGATGGCCAGCCCCCCTCTCCCAATACTGGTGCCTGTCCGCTGGTGGGTCGAGCGAGCCCCCCTGTGGTGGAGGCAGCTCTAAGCTTTTTAATTTAAATTGTCTCTCTAATTTGAATGAATACACTTTAAATCCATTTACAAGGATCTATTGGAGGGCAAGTCTCATGCCAGCAGCCGCGTAATTCCAGCTCCAGTAGCGTCCACTAAAGCTGCTGCAGTTAAAAAGCTTTTATAAGGATCAAGCTCGGCTGTCCACCGCAAGGCATCCTACTGCCAGTCCCAGCCCCTATGCCTTGGGGTGCCTCCTGATGCTCTTCACTGAGTATTCCATGGTCCCGAAGCATTTCCTTTGAAAAAATTAAGTGTCTAAACTACAGGTGGTGTAGCTTGCTTAACAGCCGGGATAATCCGCTGACTAGCAGACACTGTTACTAGGCACAAAGTATTTCCTGGGCTAGATGCAGTTAAAAATTTGTAATTAGATACTCTCGTTGGATGCTGAGAAAGCATTCCATAGAGTCTCCTGGCACGCCATATATGATTCTCTTAAAAAGCTTGGGGTAGGGGTCTAGGGGACCCTTTTATAGCCAAAATCACGGCCCTGTATCACAATACGTCACCTAGGCTGAAGATAAATGGAACTGTAGCACCCTGAGGGCTCGGTTGCTACAGAGGTATTGCACCTCACCCAGAGGTGTGATATCTCACTCTCAGGTAAGGATGGAGTGTGGATCAGGACCCGACACCTGCATGCATTACACCACATTGCCGTGGGGCAGGGCGACCAATATGCCTCTGAGATGGGCACGACAGTCCCTGTCCCTGGCTGGAGTGGGGGGAGGGAACACTCAGGAAGGGGAACCCTGTAGTGCAGGAGCAGGGAGGAAGCAGTTCCTGGGTGCATTGAGAAGGGAGTATAAAAGGTGGGCACCATCTTAGTTCAGTGCAGAGAAGTCTGAGCAGAAGTAGCAGGGAGCAGGGGCTCTGCATGAGCTCTGCTCCGGAGGCGGGCCTAGTAACAGAGGCCCAGGCCTGGAAGAGGGAGAAGGAAGGAAGAGGAGCGGAGAAGGCTCCAGGAACGAGGAATGAAGGGATCCCAGGGGTGCGGACGGGCGAGTCGCCACCGCACGCCCGAATCCACCTGCGTGGAGGGGTCAGGCCAAAGGGGGAGACCGGTCCCCGAAACTAGTGGAGGCAGGAAACGACCCTCAGCTAGAACCCGGAGGCTGTGACATTTTATGTGGCGCAGCCCCTCGCTACACCCGCTAGGAAGGCACCACATAGGGTCAGGGAAACTGGCGCCAAGTTTACCAAGAGGAGGCCCGAGGCAGCCGGACAGAAGGGTTGGTAAGAAAGGCCAGACAAAGGACACACAAAGGGGGTCCTGTGAAGCGCTCCAAAGTTATCTGGGAGTTGTCTGAGCCCCTCACCTGGTGAGCACAGTACGACGTGGGCAGCCATTACCTGAAGACGTGGTCTGGATAATAAGAACTGTGAGTAAAGGCCCTGGACTGCATCACTGACTCCGTGTCGTTACTGCTGCTGCCCTGCACCATCACCCCCATCCTCCGCATACACTGCCCTGAGGCTATACTCCTCCCGTGGGGAGTTATGCTACGCTCTGCTGCACCCACAACACCAGCCTCAGCGGTCTGCCCTGCAGCGGCGGTTCACTCTGACCGCAATCCACGGGTGGCGTTGTCGGACATTTAAACATCAAAACCACATAAATAGTTCCGCCACTGGTTTGACCACCCTGAGCCACGGAACCGGGTCGCCGCCACGAAGTCTACAACCACCAGCATCCACCAAAAAGGGTCCGGCTCCGGGTGTCCCAAGGCCCAGGGGGTGCATCAGAACATTTTCATCACCTTTCACAATCACCAATGGGACAAGGCAGGGATGTCCTCTGTCCCCTCTCTTATACATCCTAGTGACGGAGCACCTGCTCTCATCAATTCGCCCTAACCCCAATATTAGGTGGATTGAGGTGGGAGGCACCGAGTACAAGTGCTCTCTATTTGCTGATGATGTCCTAGTATATATCACTCAATCACATATATCCATCCATGCTGTTATGGCTGAAATAGATCACTTTGTTACATGGTCAAATTTTAAAATCAATGCAGCGAAGTCTGAGGCCCTCGATGTCTCCCTCCCCAAATCCATATAGGATTCCATCCAGTCCAACTTTCCCTTTGCCTGGCCCTCACAGGGTATCAAATACTTAGGAATTCCTATTCATAGAGACCTCTCCCATCTATGTTATCTTAATTTTTGGCCCTTTATTGAACAACTCCATACAGACCACGGTTGGCAAGTTAGAACTGTAAGATTCACTACGTGAACCACTGGTGTTTTGTGGAAAAGCACATGTACACTGCGTTCCAAATTATTATGCAAAAAGTGTTTAGGAGTGATAAGGGAAGAATTTGTTTGTTTGTCAGTTAAACTCATTGATGGTGATGTGTGTCAGGGCTCTTTATATCACTGTAAGCAATTGCAGACACCTGTGCTAATTAGTTTGGCAGGTGTGTCCAATGAAAGGCAAGACTACTTAAGAAGGCTGTCTCACATTATTAAGCAGCCTACATTTTCTGCCAAAATGGGAAAGAAAAAGGATGTGTCGGCTGCTGAGAAGCAACAAATTGTGGAGTGTTTAGGTCAAGGCATGACTACAATCAACATTGTGCGATGATCAGGATGAAGTGTCTTGGCAATCAAGAAGTATGTAGCTGATTCACAGTACACACGTGTGCGTGCTGATAAGGGCAAATTGAGGACTCTTTCCTTCAGGCAATAACGTCAGGTTGAAAGAGCAGCGGCAAAAAAGCCTTGTCATAGCAGCAGACAAGTTTTTGAAGCTGCTTGTGCCTCCAACGTCCCCCGAACAACAAGATGCAGGGTCCTTCAGAGGTTTGCAGCTGTGCATACGCCATCCTGTCGACCTCCTCTATCCACTTCACACAAGCAGAAACGGCTCCACTGGGCCAAACATTACATGAAGACTGATTTCAAATCTGTTTTGTTCACGGATGAGTGCCGTGCAGCGCTCGATGGTCCAGATGGATGGAGTGGAGGATGGCTGGTTGATGGACACCCCATGCAAACACGACTACAGCGCCAACAAGGAGGAGGTGGAGTAATGTTTTGGGCTGGAATCATGGGGAGAGAGATTGTCGGCCCCTTTAGGATCCCTGAAGGCGCTAAAGATGAACTCCATAATGTATGTGGATTTTCTCAAACAGCACTTCCTGCCATGGTTCAAGAAGAAGAACCGTGTATTTCACAGCAAGATCATTTTTCTGCATGATAATGCACCATCTCATGCTGCACATAAAACATCTGCATCTCTGGCTGATATGGGCATAAAAGGGGACAAACTTATGGTGTGACCCCCATGCTCCCCTGACCTGTACCCCATTCAGAACCTTTGGAGCATCGTTAAAAGGAGTGTCTATGATGGCGGGAGGCAGTTCACATTTAAGCAACAGCTATGGGAGGGTATTCTGTCCTCATGCAAAACAATTGAAGCAGAAACCATCCAAAACCTGACAAATTCAATGGACGAGAGAGTTCAGAAGCTCCTTTCGAACAAGGGGTCCTATGTGAAAATGTAACATCACCTAGAATAAAGTTTTGAGTTGAAAACTGTTTGATTTCAGTTTCTAACAACCTGCTAATGCTTATAATTTCAAAAATGACAATTTTTTTGGTCTTTATTAAAATGAAAAGGTTGATCGAAAAGTTTTGGGGATCTAAGAGTGTGGCAACCCAGTAGTCATGATTACTTCGAATTCTGACAATATGAGGGTCATGCTGCAGGTAGTGCAGCAAGAAGGCACTTATGTGTCTTGCGCATCTCGGAGCCCCAAAATTATTTTCCGGGCTAGATGCAGCTAAAAATTATTATTAATTTTAAATCTGGTGAAGCTTTAGTATAGATGGCCTAATAGGATCAGTGCTGCACACTGCTACAAAGCCCAAATTATTTTCCAGTCAAGATACAGATAAACATAATTAGTAATTTTAAATCTGGTGGAGCTTATTATAGATGGCCTAATAGAATCAGTGCTGCACACTGCTACAAAGCCCAAATTATTTTCCAGCCAAGATACAGATAAACATGATTAGTAATTTGAAAGCTTAAAACGGTTGGTAGGGTGATTTTAACCAATCATCAAGCTTTTACTCTCCCCAGGATGACACAGGGGTAGAAAAGTCGTTTCGGATCCATGATTTGTTCATCTTTATGAACGTGAGTCTGTCTACATTATCAGTGGAGAGCCGCGTGCGCTTATCTGTCAGCACACCACCAGCAGCGCTGAACACACGTTCAGACAGAACGCTGGCTGCGGGGCATGACAAGATCTCCAAGGCGTAAGTGGCTAGCTCCTGCCATTTATCCAGATTGGAAGCCCAAAAAGAGCAAGGGTCCAGTGACACAGTCGTGGCTTCAATGTTTACTTGGAGATACTCCTGTACCATCGTCTCTAGGCGTTGACTATTTGTCAGACTTCTTGTCTCCTGTGGCCTTGCAAAGGATGGGCTAAAAAAGTGGTGAAATGATTCCGCAAAATTGATGTTACCAGCAGATACTGTGGTTCTGTTACGGTTTGAGTGCTGAACACTTGACGGTCCCACGGTTGGCAAGTTGGAACTGTGAGATTCACTACGTGCACCACTGGTATTTTGTGGAAAAGCACATGTAAGACTCTGCAACAGTCTCTGCTGATACTCCTGCATGCGTGCATCCCTTTCTATGGCAGGAATAATTTCTGCAAATTTACTTTTGTACCGGGGATCTAACAGTGTGGCAACCCAGTAGTCAGGATTATTTCTAATTCTCACAATTCGAGGGTCATGTTGCAGGTAGTGCAGCAAGAAGGCACTCATGTGTGTTGCGCATCCAGGAGCACCAAGTCCCTGTTGTGTTGGTGGCGAGGTAACAATCATGCTTCCTTCCTCTGTCCTCTCCCCCCAACCTCGCACAACAGAAATGTGATCAAGGTCTCCCTCATCTGATGAGTCTTCCATCAGTTCGTCCTCCACTTCTTCCTGGGCTCCTGCACCTTCCTCACTAGTTTGGCTGCTACCATGCGCCCTGGTAAAACCATCTCCCCCACCCTCACATGCCTGACGCCTTGGTGCTGCCGACCGTCTGGACCTTGCAGATGTTAGCCCTTCCGCATACAACTCCTCCTCCTCTACTTCCTCCACCTCCTCTTGTGCCACCACCTGACTCCGAATTCTGTTTAACATGTGCTCCAGCATGTAAATCACCGGAATAGTCATGCTGATAATGGCATCGTCAGCACTAAACATCTTCGTCGCCTTTTCAAAACTGTGCTGAAGGGTGCATAGGTCCCTGATCTGAGACCACTCCTCCAGCGTGATTTGCCCCACCTCTGAATCTCGTTGGCCCAGGCTATACGTCAGAACGTATTGCACCAGGGCTTGTCGGTGCTGCCACAGTCGCTGCAACATGTGCAGAGTTGAATTCCACCGGGTAGGCACATCTCATTTTAGCCGGTGAAGTGGCAGGCCCAACGACTTCTGTAGAGATGTAAGTCGCTGAGCTGCGGGATGCGAACGGCGGAAGTGAGCACACAGCGACCGTGCCCTCTGCAGAAGGCCATCTAGTCTGGGATAGTGGGCTAAAAATTGCTGGACAACCACGTTCAACACGTGAGCCATACAAGGCACGTGTGTGACATTGCCCCGGCGAAGGGCCGCACCCAGGTTTGCAGCATTGTCGCACATGGCCTTCCCTGGTTTCAGGTCCAGTGGAGACAACCATTCATGAAATTGGTTCTCCAGAGCTGACCACAACTCCTCAGCTGTGTGACTCACATTTCCCAGACATTTCAATGTAAAAACCGCCTGATGACGTTGAGCCCTACTACCAGCATAGTAAGGATGTGTGCAGGATCCCTTCTGCGCAGTTAGAAAGCTTGTGGCATGACCAGACAGGCTTTGGGTGCAGGTGGAAGACCGAGAGGAGGTTGAGGAGGCAGAAGCAGTGGAGGAACTTTGACATAAAGAGGATTGACGCACAACTCGTGGGGACGGCAAGACTTGGACAGCAGCCCCTTGTCCTGCTGTCACCATAGTTACCCAGTGCCCAGTCAGCGACATGTAATGCCCCTGTCCATGCCTACTCGTCCAAGTGTCTGTGGTGAAATGCACCCTGTCACACACAGAGTTTCTCAAAGAAGCGGTGATGTTGTGTGCGACATGCTGGTGGAGCGCAGGCACACCTTTCTTTGAGAAGTAGTGCCGACTGGGCATCTGGTACTGGGGCACTGCGACGGACATAAGGTCTCGAAAATCCTCTGTGTCCACCAGGCGGAAAGGCAGCATTTCTGTAGCCAAGAGCTTGCAGATGGTGAAATTCAACCTCTTAGCTTTCTCATGGCTAGGAGGAAATGGTCTTTTACTTGTCCACATCTGAGGGACCGAGGGCTGGCTATTGTGCTTAGACGGGGTTGATAAGGGTTGCCCCGGCAAACTGCCGGTCTGTGAGGAATATGCAGGCGGACATGTTAGGTTGCCTTGATCCAAAGGTGGTGCTATCGATGTTGGACAGCGCTCAACACCAGCTGGTGTTACCACCTCCAAAGAAAATGATGACCTGCCAATCACGCTGGCTGTTGCGGGTAAAGAGGTGGCAGGTCTGCGCCCCAAAACAGGTGTGACTGCTGTCCCCCCAGTCACAGAGGATGAAGAGGCCGCGGATGCACAAGATATGGCAGACGGTGGTTGGCCCGGCCGGCTAGGCCGCATTGTAGCACACTGAGCTTCCCACTGCAACTTATGCTTCATGTCCATGTGCCGGTTCATGCATGAAGTACTCAAACTATGTATTTTTTGGCCTCTACTAAGCTTTTGCTGACAAATGTTACAGATAACACGAGTTGGGTCATCTTTATCGATCTGAAAAAATGAACAGGCTATGCAAGGCTTAGCACCCATGCGATCTGAAGAGCCACCACGACTTGTGGTGAGAGGCAGAGTTGTGTTTGAGGATGCAGTTGTTGACGTGCTTCCAGTACTACGTCTCTGTCCAGGAAGGCGCAACCTGACCTCGTCGTCACTAGCATCTTCCTCCACCTCCTCTGCTGACCTCATCTCTTGGCTGACTGTGGGTTGACAGTAAGTGGGATCTCCAACCTCATCATCATCACCCTGTGCGTTATCACACCCGTCGTCCTCAGAGCCAACCTGTTCCTGCCCTGACAAAAAACTAAAGTTGTCGCTCCAATCAGGTATTTGAGTCTTATCATCGTCTTCCTCATTGTCTCCACCAACAGGAGTTACAGTTTGGGAATGAGGGTCTACATTATGGTCAGAACCTTCTGCGTCTGGTCCTGGATCCGACTCATAAAGATTCTGGGCATCAGTGCAGATCATTTCCTCGTCTGGATTCACCGAAGCGCTGGAGTCGACCTCTGATTCCCAGGCTATAGTATGAGTAAACAGCTCTGCAGACTCAACCATCTGTTCTACCTCATACTCAGACGGGCAGCTGGAGATTTGGGAGCTGTGAGTAAGCAAGTGCGATTGGGGTGACACCTTTGAGGACTGGAGTATTTGTGATGTTGAAGTTGATGTGGAGGAGAGCCCACTTAAAGGAGCACTTGATATCCGTTGAAGCACCTGCTGTTTTTGTGCCTCATCTGGAATTTGTAGCGATTGGTGTGGCCGTAAGAAAGGGATCTTATCACATTGTCCGCTAAAAGAAGTAGACATTTTAGTTTGGCTGGAAGATGGTCTTTCTTCTGCAGATGTTACTGTTGCTTTAACACCTACCCCACGGACACAACCTTTTTTCCCCTTCCCAACACGCCTATTCCCCTTTCCACCAGCAGCAGGCCTTTTTCCACTCATTTTGGTGGTTAACTAATTCACAACTCTGGAGTTGTTTGCACAAAAAAACAATGGATGGGAACCGAGCAGAGCTGAGTGGCCAAACTGTGGTATTAGGCCAAAACTATTGGCTGGGTTAGATGCAGAAAAAAATTATATTCAATTTGCAACCTGATGGAGGTCTGTATAGATGGATTAATAGAACAAGTCCCACACACAGCTAGAAGCCCAATATTTTTTCAGAGGTAGATGCAGAAAAAAATATATTCAGTTTGCAACCTGATGGAGGTCAGTATAGATGGACTAATACAACAAGTCCCACACACAGCTAGAAGCCCAATATTATTTCAGAGGTAGATGCAGAAAAAAAATTATTCAGTTTGCAACCTGATGGAGGTCAGTATAGATGGATTAAAAGAACAAGTCCCACACACAGCTAGAAGCCCAATATTTTTTCAGAGGTAGATGCAGAAAAAAATATATTCAGTTTGCAACCTGATGGAGGTCTGTATAGATGGATTAATAGAACAAGTCCCACACACAGCTAGAAGCCCAATATTTTTTCAGAGGTAGATGCAGAAAAAAATATATTCAGTTTGCAACCTGATGGAGGTCTGTATAGATGGATTAATAGAACAAGTCCCACACACAGCTAGAAGCCCAATATTTTTTCAGAGGTAGATGCAGAAAAAAATATATTCAGTTTGCAACCTGATGGAGGTCTGTATAGATGGATTAATAGAACAAGTCCCACACACAGCTAGAAGCCCAATATTTTTTCAGAGGTAGATGCAGAAAAAAATATATTCAGTTTGCAACCTGATGGAGGTCAGTATAGATGGACTAATACAACAAGTCCCACACACAGCTAGAAGCCCAATATTTTTTCAGAGGTAGATGCAGAAAAAAATATATTCAGTTTGCAACCTGATGGAGGTCAGTATAGATGGACTAATACAACAAGTCCCACACACAGCTAGAAGCCCAATATTTTTTCAGAGCTAGATGCAGAAAAAAATATATTCAGTTTGCAACCTGATGGAGGTCAGTATAGATGGACTAATACAACAAGTCCCACACACAGCTAGAAGCCCAATATTTTTTCAGAGGTAGATGCAGAAAAAAATATATTCAGTTTGCAACCTGATGGAGGTCTGTATAGATGGATTAATAGAACAAGTCCCACACACAGCTAGAAGCCCAATATTTTTTCAGAGGTAGATGCAGAAAAAAATATATTCAGTTTGCAACCTGATGGAGGTCTGTATAGATGGTTTAATAGAACAAGTCCCACACACAGCTAGAAGCCCAATATTTTTTCAGAGCTAGATGCAGAAAAAAATATATTCAGTTTGCAACCTGATGGAGGTCTGTATAGATGGATTAATAGAACAAGTCCCACACACAGCTAGAAGCCCAATATTTTTTCAGAGCTAGATGCAGAAAAAAATATATTCAGTTTGCAACCTGATGGAGGTCTGTATAGATGGATTAATAGAACAAGTCCCACACACAGCTAGAAGCCCAATATTTTTTCAGAGGTAGATGCAGAAAAAAATATATTCAGTTTGCAACCTGATGGAGGTCTGTATAGATGGATTAATAGAACAAGTCCCACACACAGCTAGAAGCCCAATATTTTTTCAGAGCTAGATGCAGAAAAAAATTATATTCAATTTGCAACCTGATGGAGGTCAGTATAGATGGACTAATAGAATGATGCTATGCCCAAAAGATTTTACTTCACTAGGTGCAGTAAAAAAATTGGTATTCTATACACAGGTGGTATATCTTGCAACACAGATAGGCTACTCCACTGACTAACACACTCTGCAATAGGCCAAAAAGGATTAGCTTTGCTAGATTCAGCCAAATGCTGTGAAAAAAACTTGCACAGCACTGGCACAGACCTGCCTGGCAAAAACTGATAGGAACTGATGTAACCTAGTCCTGAAAAGGACTCCAATTACAATTAGTCTTTACTCCCACAATCTATCTATTTAAGAGCACAGACCTGCCTGATAAAAGTTGTAGGAAATGCTGTAACCTAGTCCTTAAAAGGACTGCAATTACAACTATTCCCTACTCCCAAGCTATCTGTATATTTGTGCGAAAATTGGCTTGAAATTAACAAGGTATAGCGCACACAGCAACAGCGGTGCCGTCTAACACGCAGCTGCAGCAGTGAGAAAATGGTGGCGACGGGGAAAATGGCTTGGTCTTATAGGGCAAGGACATGTGACATACACTGCCAATGACACATGCCCTTGCTTGTGTGAAAAAAAGCACTTCGCTCCGTGTGTGTGCTGCTGATAGGCTGACAGATTGCACCTCCCCACTGCAAATGCGGGAAAGAGAAAAAAAAATGGAGATCTTCATTGTTCCTGCAGAGATCCATCCCCTGCCCCTCCCCCCACCCCGCTGTACACTCAAACTGCGTATTAACATTAATTTTCATCATTACTGAGAAAAAATCCAGTTATGATTTTGGTGCACGAACAGTTATCGAACATAACCTCGAACAGCCGAATTTTTCTCAAATTGTTCGTGTTCGCCGAACGGCTCGAACACCGCCCAAAACAGCTCGAATTTGAGATTGGCGAACAGTTCGAGTAGAACAACGCTCATCTCTAGTGGCCAGCAATGAGTCCAGACCTGAATCCCATAGAACACCTGTGGAGAGATCTCAAAATGGCAGTTTGGAAAAGGCACCCTTCAAATATCAGGGACCTGGAGCAGTTTGCCAAAGAAGAATGGTCTACAATTCCAGCAGAGCATTATAAGAAACTCATTGATGGTTACCGGAAGCGGTTGTTCGCAGTTATTTTGGCTAAAGGTTGTGCAACCAAGTATTAGGCTGAGGGTGCCAATACTTTTGTCTGGCCCATTTTTGGAGTTTTGTGTGAAATGATCAATGATTTGATTTTTGCTTCATTCTCTTTTGTGTTTTTTTCCTTGCAAGCCAATTAAATGAAGATAATAATACCAAAGAATTTGTCATTGCAATCATTTTCAGGAAGAAACTGAGTATTATCTGACAGAATTGCAGGGGTGCCAATACTTTTGGCCACCACTGTAGCACTTCAAACAATAACATAATCAACAGACTCTGCCTACCTTTCAAAGTGCAGAGTAAAAAGAGATCCATAAATATAAAATAGTAATTTTTATTAATTAATCAATAAAAACAGTACACAACCAATAAAAATTCATCATTAAAAAAACAGAGTGTCCAGTAAGAGGACAGACTCCTGAACAGTGGATCACCAATTTTTGAATAAGCTCAAAATTAGAATATAGCCTAGTGCCATATAGTTAGCAAGTATAGTAATCTCTTAATCATATATTCCCCAGATAGAGAGCATAAATGTTTATAGTCACAAAGTTATAGCCTATGTGGCCTAACGTGAGCTAACAACTGCTCCTACATAAAGACACCATACATAGTGCATGAAAACCTATAAAATCATAACTGTGGGGAAGTATAGGATAGATGGCAGTTACCTGAAGAAGATACAGATGATGTGGAAAATCGCATGAGCAGGAATAACCTAAGAATGATAGGAAATCCTAAGAAAACGGAATTGAATGCTGCAACTGAATTTATTGAAAACTGGCTTAAAATATGTTCGGATCTGATGTTTAGACACCTTTCTTTGCCGTAGAAAGAGCTCATTTGGTTCCTTCAAGACCCTTACTTCCAGGGCACCCTCCTGGTCCAGTGCTATCCAGAATTTTGCACTACAGAGACCATGATACTATTTCAAGAAGTGCCAGAGATATACAAGATTTCTCTATTAATGTGTGAAATGATCAATGATTTGATTTTTGCTTCATTCTCTTTTGTGTTTTTTCCTTGCAAGCAAATTAAATGAAGATAATAATACCAAAGAATTTGTGATTGCAATCATTTTCAGGAAGAAACTGAGTATTATCTGACAGATTTGCAGGGGTGCCAATACTTTTGGCCACCACTGTATGTAAAGAGACCCTGTTCCAAAGCCAAACCCATTATGGCAAATGCCACAAATAATGGGCCAATGTGCGTCAAAATGCATCCTCTCTATTAACATTAACAGTGTGGCTTAAATAACCAAGAACACTGTTAATAATCTCAGCTGCACTAGTAGTGGTCGACTCCTTACTCTTATAGAAGCTTCTTGAAGAACAGGAATGCATATTTGGTGGCTCTGGTGGCACTATGGAATAGATAGTGGCAACCAAGACCTCTTCAGTTTCCTCCAGGTCCACAAATTCTGTAATCACAGATATGTCTGAGGAGATAATCCCTTTTTCTTCTAAAGCTGCATACACATCTCATACGTTGCTTTCTTGCTTTCTCAGCTGAAATATGCAATAAATAATTACAACAATGCACACCTGTAAACATCATTTTGCCAATGAAGATACCAAATATTGCCCTTGCGCTCAATAATTGAAGATAGGAAACAAAGCTGCTGAAAATATATTTATGACTTGTTTTTTTTCTTTTGCTGTTAATCCACTTTTAGCATTTTGCATCATCTCCCTCTGGCACTCATCTCAGCAGCTTCCCCAGCGTCTAGTTATCTCATCAACTGTAAAGTAATCATTACATAGATGTTCTCAAAACTGGAAAAAAATGACTATTTTTTGTAACTAATGATATTGGAGCAGAATCACAGGTTTCTTTGTAGTTATGCTTCCTCCAAGAGCCATAAGTTAAAGTTTTGTTTCTAACAAAGTGGTAAGATTTGGTTTGTCTCTGGTTGCTGATATGATGTTGGCAGTTGGAAAAAGGTTGAGTTACATGAAGTTTGTCCGATAACCTCTGGAACATTTTTACTGTATAGACTAAAATATTAAAATACAAAAACACTATGTTAGGGTCAGAGATATGACCCAAAAATTTATGATAGGGATCATATCCTGTTTTTGCATATCACTGTACTAAATGGCGCTGGGGTTATTGCTAAATATATACGTATATTCATACAGTGGCATGTAAAAGTTTGGGCACCCCTGGTCAAAATTACAGTTATTGTGAACAGTTAAGCAAGTTGAAAATGAAATGATCTCTTAAAGGCCTAAATTAAAGATGACACATGCCCTTTGTATGTTAGGCAAAAAAAATATATTTAGGCAGATGCAACAGTTTTGGCACCTTGCATGGTCAGTACCTAGTAGTATCCCCTTTTGAAAGCATCAAAGCTTGTAAACAACGCTTTTTGTAACCAGACAAAAGTCTTTCAATTTTTGTTTGAGGGATTTTCATCCATTCTTCTTTGGAAAATTCTTCCAGTTCCTGGATCGTTTTGCAAGCACTGCTATTTTGAGATCTAGCTGCAGATTTTCAATGATGGTCAAATCAGGGGACTGTCAGGACAATTGTAAAACCTTCATCTTGTACCTTTTCTATTATGGATTTTGATGCATGATTAACCCCTTTACCCCCGA
Source organism: Phyllobates terribilis (assembly GCF_046119375.1). Taxonomy (NCBI): domain Eukaryota; kingdom Metazoa; phylum Chordata; class Amphibia; order Anura; family Dendrobatidae; genus Phyllobates; species Phyllobates terribilis. The sequence goes on from NW_027362761.1 coordinate 847,050,068, forward strand.
GGGTGGTTTGCATGTTAATGACCAGGCCAATTTTTACAATTCTGACCACTGTGACATTATTAGGTAATTACTCTCAAGGTGCTCAAAACCCCATTCAAGAAGTTTTTTAACCCTTCACGTGCTTCACACCAAATAATTGAATGTGAAAGAAAAATATGATCATTTTACTTTTTTTCACTAAAATTTAATTTTAGACCCCAATTTTTTATTTTTACAAGGGAACCAGGAGAAATTGGACCCCTAACGTTATTGTGCAATTTTTCCTGAGTACGCTGATACCTCAAATGTGGGGCAAATCTATTGTTTGGGTGCACGGCAGGGCTCGGAAGGGAAGGAGCGCCATTTGACGTTTTCAATGCCAAACTCGCTGAAAATTAACAGTGGACCCCATGTTGCGTTTAGAGAGCCCCTGATGTGCCTAAATAGTGGAAACCCCCCACAAGTGACCCCATTTTGGAAACTAGACCACTCAGGGAACTTATTTAGATGTGTGGTGAGCACTTTGAATCCCCAAGTGTTTTGCAAAAGTTTATGACGTAGAGCAAAAATCATTTTTTTCCACAAAAACGATCTTTTAGCCGCAATATTTTTATTTTCACGAGGGTACTAGGAGAAATTGGACAACAAAAGTTGTTGTGCAATTTCTCCTGAATACGCTGATACCTCATATGTGGGGGAAAGTCATTGTTTGGGCGCACGGCAGGGCTCGGAAGGGAAGGAGCGCCATTTGATGTTTTCAATGCAAAATTCGTTGGAATTCACAGCGGACCCCATGTTGCGTTTGGAGAGCCCCTGATGTGCCTAAACAGTGAAAACCCCCCACAAGTGACCGGATTTTGGAAACTAGACCCCTCAGGGAACTTATTTAGATGTGTGGTGAGCACTTTCAACCCCCAAGTGTTTTGCAAAGGTTTATGACGTAGAGCCGTGAAAAAAAAAATTATTTTTTTCCACAAAAACAATATTTTTGCCGCAATATTTTTATTTTTACGGGGGTACCAGGAGAAATTGGACCCCAAACTTGTTGTGTAATTTCTCCTGAGTATGCTGACACCTCAAATGTGGGGGAAAGCCATTGTTAGGGCGCACGGCAGCGCTCGGAAGGGAAGGAGCGTCATTTGACGTTTTCAATGCCGAACTCGCTGATATTGACAGCGGACCCCATGTCACGTTTGGAGAGCCCCTGATGTGCCTAAACAGTGGAAACCCCTCCCAAATGACCCCATTTTGGAAACTTGACCCCTTAAGTGTGTGGTGAACACTTTGAACCCCCAGGTGCCTCACAGAAAATTATAATGTTGACTTGTGAAAATAAAAAAAAAACATTTTTTCCACAAAAATGTTAGAAAAAAATATTTTCACAAGGGTAACAAGGGAAAGTAGACCTCAAAATCTGTTGTCCAGTTTCCCCTGAGAACACTGATACCCCATGTGCTGGAGAAAACTACTGTTTGGGCGCATGTCAGGGCTCAGAAGGGAAGGAGTGACGCTTTGGAATGCAGACTTTGATGGAATTGTCTGTGGGCGTCATGTCACATTCTCAGAACCCCTGATGGGCCTAAACAGTGGAAATGCCCAACAAGTGTCCCCTTTTTGGAAGTGATAGCTGATTTTTGAATTGTATAATGTAGTGTCATACGTCAGTTGTGTAGGATAACCTGACGAACACTACACAACTGACGTATGACAACCTGACGAATACTACGTCAGTTGTGTAGTGATCATCAGGTTGTCATACGTCATAAATTAATTTAGTAGTGCATGGAAGTATGGTACTTTTTGAAGCATTCTTTCATGCACAGGCCAGGTTTGTCGGGGCAGGTGTCACATTGATATATGGTTTGCTTGCGTATTCCCCTTTTATAACACACTCTGAACCTCTTTTGTGACTTACCTTTTTTACGACTTGAGGGATCTGCCCCAGGAAATGCTGGCCTGGTACAATTCTCGGTCCTTCAGTTCCAGAAGTATTGGGGCCCGCTCCGTCACCGCTGCAAAATATCAGGGCCTAGATAACTGTCTCCTGGAAGTTAAGATACGATGCAGAAGTCTGGCCTGCACATTGTGACAGAAGGTAAGCGTTGTGCATTGCCATCTGTACAAGGTGCACCGCCAACTTCTTATACCATACCTTGGCCTTTCTCAAAGCACTGTACGGCTGGAGGACTTGATCAGAGAGATCAACTTCCCCCAAGTACTTGTTGTACCCCACTACACAGTCTGGTTTGCCGATCTGTGTAGTGGAACCTCGTACAGTGCTGAGGGTTTAGCCATCACCATGTATGGTGGTCAAGAGAAGGACATCCCTCTTGTCCTTGTACTTGACCATCAGCAGGTGGTCGCTACATTGGGCTCTGCTCTTACCCCTTCTGAGCATCTGCCCAATTAGCGTCTTTGGGAGGCCTCTCTGATTTTTGCGGACAGTACCGCAGGCTGCGGTACGTCGCGCAGAGAGAGACTTGAAGAGAGGGACACTGGTATAAAAGTTATCCACGTACAGGTGATAACCTTTATCCAGCAGTGAGTGCACCAAGTCCCACACAATTTTCCCACTCACTGCCAGAACAGGGGGGCATTCAGGGGGTTCAATCTGGGAGTCCTTACCTTCGTAAACTCTAAACTTGTGAGTGTACCCTGAGGTCCGGGTCATGACCATTCAGAACACTGGAGTGCTATACAAAACGTCAACACTCCAGTATTGCCGAACTTCTGGCTTCTTCACGATCCCCATATGAAGGACCAATCCCCAAAACTATATCATTTCTACTGCATCTAGAGGAGACCAGTTAAAAAATGATGAAGAGGGGTTTTGTTCCAAAAACTGATGAGCGTACAAATTAGTTTGGCCCACCATGAGATTTATAAAATCCTCAGAGAAAAATACTTTGAAAAAGTCTATTTCTGTGAGGCCGGTGGTGTCAAACTTGATTCCTGATTCTGCCACAAAATCAGGAATCAGTAGCTCATAGTTTTCGGGGGGCGAGGTCCATATGGGGTCAGTAGTGGGGGGGCGCTGGTTCGTCTTCTCTCCTGGGACGACTGCGGGGTGGTCCAGCAGCACCTGAGGAGGAAGAAGAGGAGGAGGAAGAGGAGGAGGAAGAAGAAGAAGAAGAGGCGTTGGAAAAATAAAGAAATGTGGGATCCTCGCCCTTGCTGTCAGTGTCGGAGGCAAGAAGAGCATATGGCTCCTCCGCTGAATAGCGAGTTTTGGATGAGTGGGGCATTTTTTTTTTGTTATTTATGTAGTGTGTGTGTGTCAGTACTTTATTTAGAGTGTGTATGTGTCAGTGTGCTTGGTGTGGACTTGTTTTCTGAAAATAAATGGAAAAGGGACTACTGTATGTGGTGCAAACAGCGAGCACGAGTGTGGATCGGTGAACTATGTCACCGATCAATGCTCGGCAGCAGCTGGATGTGCGCATGGATATGTGGGAAGCGGGAAGAGGGGAATTGGGGTGGATGAGGGGAGATCAGAGATGACTTACCAAAGTCTCCTCTGTTCTTCTTCCAGCAGCAGGCTCTGGAGCAGGATCAACAGCAGGACCATCACAAAAGACCCAGGAGCAGAAGACCATGCCTGGAGCAGGAGACCATGCCCGGAGCAGGAGACCGTGCTCGGAGCAGGAGTCGGCACCCGGAGCAGGAGTCAGCGCCCGGAGCAGGAGTCGGAGCCCAGAGCAGGAAACGGTCCCCGGAGCAGGAAACGGTACCCAGAGAAGGAGACAGCCCCTGGAGCAGGAGACAGTCCCCAAAGCAGGAAATGGCCACCAGAGCAGAAGACGGTCCCCGGAGCAGGAGATGGCCCCCAGAGCAGGAGACTGCGCCCGGAGGAGAAGACGGTCCCTGGAGCAGGAGACGGCCTCCGGAGCAGAAGACGGTGCCCGGAGCAGGAGACGGTGCATGGAGCAGGAACTGGAGCCTGGAGCAGGAACTGGAGCCTGGAGCAGGAACCAGGACCAAAGCTGGAGCTGGAGACCAGAACCAAGAGAATTAACAAAAAAAAATCCTGAAAAGCAGCGAGCACGGACGTTGATCAGTGACGTAGCTACTGGTCAGTGCTCGGCCGCTGCAGGATGCATGAAAAAAAAAATGGTGGGAAGGGGGGTAAAAAGAGGGGGGAGGGGAAAGGGTGGGATTGGGGTGGATGAGGGGAGAAGTCTTCTCTGTTCTTTAGCAGGATCATCTGCAGGATCAGCAGCAGGCTCTGGAGCAGTATCTGGAGCAGGAACCACAGCAGGTCAGGAGCAGGAGACCCAAGACGCTGGAGCAGAAGATCCAGGAGACCAGAGCAGCAGCAGCATCTGGAGCAGGTGAGAAGACGTTCTTGTAGTGTCACAGAAGATTCTGTGGCACTACAAGGCCCAGCAACAGACAGATCAGATGTGATCGCTCTGTAGAAATCCTCACTATGTGTGAGGGTCTGCAGGGCGGTCACAGGGGGTTGATAGGGTGGTGACATGTGGAGGTCACCACCCAGCCACCTCCCGGTCAGGTAATCTGATTGGAGCGATCGATGATTACATTGATTGCTCCAATCAGAGTACCTGAATACAGGTGACCGGGCGGTCACAGGGAGGTGTCACCTCTCTGTGACCCCCTGTGGTGCATGCTGTGCCCCAGCCATCTGATTGGTGACATTGATTGCACCAGTCAGACATGTGACACCCCCCTGTGACCGCCCGGTCATCTGTACTCAGGTACTCTGATTGGAGCGATCGATGTCATCATCGATCGCTCCGATCAGAACAGTCTGGGGGCTTTCATCACATTACAGGGTGTCATGGGGCGGTGACAGGCAGGTTTCAAGCCGGTCACCACCCCATGACCGCCCTGTCACCGCGCGGTCCCGCTACGATCGGTGCGATCGATGTGATCATAGGAGCACCGATCATAGGCTTTTTCATCACTGTTTCTTGCAATTTTATTGCCGGAAACAGTGAGAATGCTGTGATTGGCTGTTCAGAATTGAACAGCCAATCACAGCGATCATGGGTGCAGGGGGGCTGCGACACCCCCGAGATCCCGGCGCCATCTACCCTGAGGTGAGAAGGCACCGGAAATTTAATGCGATCACCGCGACTTTAGTCGCGGGACCGCATTAATGACCATGACCTAATAGTATGTCATTGGTCCAATCGGCCCAGGTCACAATGACGTACTATTAGGTCACACGTCAGAAAGGGGTTAAGATAATTATCCATTTGTAGAAGCCATCCTCTTTTCAATTTTAGCTTTTTTACAGATGTGTTATGTTTGCATCAAGAATTTACTGAAATTTCATTGAATCCATTCTTCCTTCTACCTGTGAAATGTTCCCTGTGCCATTGGCTGCAACATAACCCCAAAGCATGATTGATTAACCCCCGTTTTTTTGTTTTTTGTTTGCTATATGCAGATAGAATTCAATCCCACTTGAATTTATTTGCTCATCTCTAATCCCTTGTATTTTGGCACTCTTCAGAAGTGTATTTGAATTGTATAATTATTTTTAATAATTCAAATGATAAATAAGTTTTTGTTTTATTAACAATAAAATAATTAAAAATTATTGAAAAGCAAAAAGAAAAGCCAAAAAACAATATCATATAAACAGCAAGAATTTGTTTTTTCAAAATTCATGTGTAGCTTTCATTTTAGCAGGCTGGGATAAAAGCCTAGTTGGCTTTCAGCATTGAAAATTTTATTAGTTGCAGGTTATTTTAAGTGTTTTAATTAACGTACAATAAAAATTGGGAGCATTATACAATATATGATATTCTCCATTGTTCTTTGGTTTCAGTTGAAGGTCATTCAATTTTTAAGCAAGTATATTGTGTAGTATTTTTGCCACTTCCATTTCAGAAATTGTCTAATAGCGGCATTGTCCAACTTAATTATATGGAGATAAAAGTCAGCAAAAGGTAAACCTTTTTACTGAACTAATTTTATAAATGACTTCATCCGTGACTTTATTTACCATGGAGTCACAAGCGTATACACATTTTCTCTCGAAAGGCTCAGCATCTGTATTTCTGACTTTAATATCAACATCCTTGAAATCTAGTGAATTTATATGTGGGTTATTAAATATTAAAAAATATACTTAGGTTGTTTTGTACATTTTTTAGAATGGCTCCATTCCAGTAAATTACTTTTGTGACCCTGAGTGATCAGCAATAATTTTGTGAAGGACCCTGATATCAGTACCCCAATTGGAATAAGGAGGCATTACCTAATTCTTCATGAAAGCAATTGGCTGCCTGTGCAATACTCTGTTGTTTTGGGTACTTGAGAGTCAGAATCACAAGAACCTTGCTTGCCTTCTTGACATTTAGATATATAGTAATTTGACAAAAACATGGCCAAAAAAAGCAGAGCAGCACTCAAAAAATGTAAAAGAAATAGGATACACTGGTTGGATCTCTGCTTTTTGGACATGGTGGCATGTGTCAGTGATATATCAATAATATTGTTAGGGAAGACAACCACTTTAAAGTGAAATCCTCACTGACTGTTCTTTTAACGTGTCTGTAGATAATATCAGTGTGGATTCATAAGATATCATATTTTTCTGACTATAAGATGCACTTTTTAACCCTCAAAAATGTTGTTAAAATTTCAGAGTATCTTATAGAGTTTTAGAGTAAAGTTGTCTTTTGAGAGAGTTCTTGCATCTCTGTCCTGCTTGGTCAGCTATGGTGTCTCTACTTTCATGTGCATTGTATTAATCAAGGTGGCTTGAGATTAAAGGAGTGGAAGTTTGGAAAGAGAGCAAAGTTATACACTTTACGAAACATGTCAATGAGAAGTCTCAAATACCACCAAGAAGACACCTGGGAGGTTTTTTTGAGCATTTTGTTTAAATTTGTGCTTGAAAAACTGTTAATGGTTTCTTCATTATTGATAGGAGGTAAAAACAATGTCTGGGAAATACTCAAATAAAGTACCAGTAGTCAAAAACAACGCAAAAAAATGCTAAAAAAGACATTCAGTCAAAAAATACCAGCATTTTCTAAAACATTTTCATATTTAAAATTTGGCAAGTTTGCTTGCTTGATAAAAAGAAAATATGCACATACCCTAACAAGTTGTATAATGTCTGCACAGTGCTCACAAAACAATATGATACCCCTACAGTGGCCCCCAGACAATATGGTATCCCTTCTGTTCCCCCACACATATTATGAGACCCATACAGTAATCCCCACCCCATAGTATGATAACCCACAGACCCTCGATTTACGAGCCTCATAACGGCTGCATTGTCTGCTGCTATTAGTTGTACACCAGTGATTAAAATTATAGAAAATGATGAACAAGCATTAGATGTTTGGCTGTCATCAATGGCAGTGGCAGCAACCACACGGTATAGCATATGATGGGACAAGCAAAGAGATATCTGCTTCTGTAGGGCCAGAAAGTCAAATAGAAGATAATTAGCCGCACTCACAGAAGATTTCAAATGATGCTTGTTTTTATTTCAATAAAAAATAGTAATTCATCACAGTGCAGGATATCATGACGAAAAGCAATAGGTTACGTTTAAACCCACCCTGGGTCTGTTGGACCAGCACTGGCAGCAGCAGCAAAATAGTATAAAACACCAATGACAGGCAGATGCTATGGCCTTCAGCTGCAGGTGAATAAAAATACACACTGATCCATGCCTGATTATTTTTGAGAAATGCAAGGTATTTCATACTTGTGGAACATAATCTGGTCTACTTGGGTGTGGCAAAGCTGCCTGCCCTGCTCCAAATCCCCTTTGACAGTACACAAGAAGCTCCAAGGCAGTGCGGCCATGGAAAACTGGGACTGTTCTTGTCACTGGCCCAATCTGCTGATCCAAAAGTCCATTTCCTTAGTTCTCAGGGTATCTACTGGAGAAAGAACACAGTCTAGGAATGACTGAACTTGGCTGATCAGCTGGTGCGCCTCTTTTTGCTGCGATGGCAAATAAAACATTTGATCTATCATGTCATATATACTGTAATTGCAGCTGTCTCACATGTTGTAACCATAGCACCGGCAAAGCAGGAATCATTGCTTATCCTGGTATTGCACCAAAAAAGCTTCCCCATTTTGCTTATATAGCAAGGGTCTAAAAGCATGGCTTTCAAATAGTCAGTCCTTTGCGTGATGCAAACAATACTCCTGTCATCCCAAAAGCAATCAAGCATGCAGCTTGTCATGCTTGTTAGCACAACAAAAGGCCCCTTTGATTCACTTTATGTACCCTGCTGCAACAGTTGGCCATCATAGCAAGCATCGTAGTCATTGTCATACTTAATTTCATAGCCTTTCGCAGTTCTACCAGAGTTGTATGGCTGATGCAATCTTCTGCAATATGTAGAGGCAGATAGCATTTTTTTTGTCATGTCATCCAAATTTAACTGCAAAGTATTTGTATTCAAATTGATTCACTCATCTCTAATTCCCAATAATCTGGTTACAAGCGTATATGGCAAAATATAACTAGAAATAGTTTTTTTATTGCATGAATATGTTGTTTGTATCACAATATGAAGAATCCACAGTGTAAAAAAAAAATAAGATGGAGATATTATAATATAATATATAAGCTTAAAATGTAATTGAGCTTCGATATGTTTCTTTTTTTCTCTTTCACCGAAAAACAACCTTGCAAAGCAAGCTTCTAATTGTGCACATTAGGAGAGGCCAGAAAGCTTTCTGACTTGGAAAACTAATTAGGCATGATCTAAAACCATCCTAATCAAATCTGAGTCCATATACGAGAACTTAATTTTTAAATAGCAGCTAACTGGACTCAACCATATAACTGCTAATTCATCAGTTAAAAAGAGGTGTCAGTCACTTTTCAGCCATCTTGTTTCATCAGCTAACAGCTTTACTGTATTTCCTGCCATTGAAGACTAGAAATCATGATAATGAACGAGGGAATATGATTTTTTTGTATTTTCTTAATAAAGTCTAAGATATTTTATGATGAATTCATTATTAATGAAACATTGTGAATAGTGATGAGTGAGTGTGCTCGTTTAACCCTTTAATCGAGCATGCTCATGTGCTCGCCAAGTATTTGTGGTGTGCCCTGCATCTATGTTTGAGCTGCCGCGGCTGCTAGTCAGGTGTGACACATGCAGGGATTGCCTGTTTGTTAGGCAATCTCTGCATATGTCACAGCTGTCTAACAGCCGTGACACATGTAGCCACCGCGGCTCAAACATAGCTGTCGAGCATGTCACAAATACTTGGCGAGCACTCGAGCGTGCTTGATTAATGAGTTAAATGAGCACGCTCGCTCATCACTAATTGGGAATCTATAAATCTAACAAAATTATACATTTCTTTGTATTGCGAAAAACATATCTAAATGTCAATAGAAACATAACTAATTAACTCCTAAAAGACAAACTGTAAAATGAACTTTTTCGCCAGTTACTATCCCAACATCTAAGTCAGGTTTTCACATTTCTAAAGGGATGCCCCAAGAGATGTCAGCAATTTGCAACCAAAGAGTTTTCAGCAAACAAAAGAACAGTTAAACCTACAATATTATGTATATTTGCAGACAGACCATGTTATGCACTTCATAGTAAAGATTGGCTGCTATGGATATATGATCTACGATGACACATTCTTGTGTTGAAACAACAAAAGAAAAAATAGTGACTTGTGTGTAGGATTACTGTTACATTTAATTGATAACATTTATATATTTGTTTTTTTGTTCAGATTTTAATAATGAGAGTTAGAAAACACAGACCACCAAACATATTTATTGTGAACAATGATTTATGCAATATAACTGCAAGAGTTTCCAGCATTGTAGCGAATATGGACTATAAAATGTGGATATTTGGCTGTGTAAAGCCAATCTTTGTTGCAATGACTTTATTTTTCAGGTATGACTTTGTATGTTTAAATTCATTTAAATCATCAGGTATTAGCCTCAATTGTTACTTATCTCAGTTATCAAAAAAATCTCATACTAGGTCTCCAATCCCAAAAGAATCCGATACTAGGTCTCCAATTCCAACGCGCCCCCTCCCCCCAAGAGGTTTTGGGATTCATCAATAGTCACTCACCATTTTTCTGTGGACATAGGAAGGTGCTACATTGCTGGCACATTTTCTGGATCCCCTGATTAACCCCAATACCTCTGGGGGGAAACGAGTCGAGATTGGAGACCTCGTATGAGATTCTTTTGATAACTAAGATAAGTAACAATTGATGCTAATACCTGATGATTGTGATTTATGTATAGATTTATTAGTTACAAAACATCTATTAATGTGAATTTATCTTTGTATCTTGAACAATAAGTGCATCAGACCTCCCCTTGTAGATGTTAGCTAATGGTGTAATTATACCTCTTAATTATCTATATAACAGTCTAGTGAGATATAGCACTTTACTGTGATTAATTATTGGATGGTCATTCATATGGATTTATGGTGATTTTTGGAGCTAACTGATCTTCAAAATCACATTGATATTACTTAGACTGCATCCTTTTTAGAATAGCTGTGTTAATATCTTTCTACTACCTCCATTGCACTTTAATTAACTACTATGGTCAATGATTGAGATGGACCAATGTGGGATATACTTGTGTTTCTTTTGAGCCGATTGGGGCTCTGAAGAATAGTCCTGCATTATAGATGCTTCATTATGTAATCTATTGCATATAGTTATATGCTAATTTGTTCAAGATGTATGCAGACTCCATACATCAGGAGGCATATATGTGATATCACCTGTGCTATACACTACACTTAATGCAAGGGGTGAATTAGGGTCCCGAGGGATAGCTGCCGAGAAGCAGGGGCACCAGTACACATTAGGGTGCTTAAAACTCCGCTGACAGGCAGGGTATTTTTTAGGGAGAATTAGGGTGATTTTGCTCCCTTTTAATACATCATAAATATTGGATGCCTTCGGTGACTTATTTTCTTTTTTTAATTCTGTTTTCTAAACTTTTACCTGGATCTAATATATAAATGAATTTATTGTTTAATATCATGATGAGGTATCTGTGAATTTCTGTACCTGGATTTATTACATATATATTTGAATGAATTTTGGATATTATGATAGGATATTGTGTATTTTTTTGTATATATTTAGTAGTATGTTCTTTAGAGCTCTAGTGTTTTTAACTTAAAAGTTATATTTTAGGGGTCTATTCTCTTCATGGTTATGTTTTAGTAGATTGAGGCCTTGTCTTGGATTTTTGTTTTGGTATGTTTATTCTCTTGAGTGGTCACCCTTGGGTCACAGCTTTGTGAAAAGCCATTGCAAGGCTTTTATGGTGCCCATTATTGGAGAGCGAACGTGCTCGGTGATACTCGGATATCACTCGAGTATCTGGATGCTCGTATGTGCTCTGCATTCGACAAGCATTATCTGATGCTCAGATGTAATGCTCAAGTCCTCGCCCTGCATGTTTGGCACCTGTTACACAGCAAATAAACATGCAGGGATTGCCGCAGCCATCGTATTACTCTGATTGGCTGGCCACAATACCTATGAAAGACGCTGCCATGCTTGGCACATTGATGCCATTACACAGCTCAGGGACAGTTGTGTTTGGAGGGAGAGAGTAGTTGTCCAGGCCTGTGTGCACAGTTTTAGGAATCAGAGTCCTCTAGTGGTGATACTGTTGCTGAACTGCCATACCAAAAGTCCTTTTAAGGGATTACCTTGTGCTGTTCCGTTTCTGCTCAATACATCCTGGAGCAGTGAGAGTGGCTGAATACAGCCTCTAGGCAAGGCTTAGGGCTTTGCAGTCTGTATTTAATATATAGCTTCTGCAGATGCCCACTTTTTTTTTTTTTATAAAAACTTGATTGTATTGTCATCCATAAAGTTTAACCTCTTTTGTGTTAAATTATGGTGGTTTTAAGCTAAAAAAAAACGCTTTGCCTACAGCAGGTGATCAAATATTTCTCAGTTGTAGTTGTTGATTTTGGCGACCATGAGCTGTTCATTGAAAACGGTTTGATTTCCTTTGGTACCAGACTTAGTTCTCAACCGTGGAGGTGTCATCATCTGGGCTGTTTGAGGTAGTGCACCGTTGTCATTCAAAATATTGGCTTAGTGTGCCACGAAAGACATGCTATCACTGACCATAATTGCTGCTGTGGTGTGGCATGTATTTACATCAAATTTGACTAATATAGCGGGTGGGCAAAAAAAAAAAACAGCACTTTCTAACATGCACATTTTGAAAGGCAAACAGTCGCACAGTTGTGATCACATATGAATGCATTTTTTACTTTCATTTTGTATTTTTTCCAACACAATAACCCCATTCACCACAAGGACTGAGAAATGCAGTGGAGAATGAGGGCAAGATGTAATTGAAATGCAACATGTCAGCATCACCGATCAGTCACTACCTGGTCTCCTCTCTGTCCCTATCAACAGAATCAAAATATTATTTTCTTTTTTTCACACAGCCCTCTTCTGCGCTGCTGCACTAACATACACACTATCTGTACATTTTGTTCGGAGTTTTATTGCTTCATTCACTATCTCTATGGCTAAAATTCAGCATACAGTGATCTCTACATTTCCAGTTTCTTGTATATTCATGTTATTTTAGTCCAATCTGATTGTCTTGGCTATTCCATATGATGTGATAGCTGCAAGTCGCTACAGTATTTGGAAGCTCATCAGCTTTGCTGGAGATCATGCTAGCCTTTCTGGCTAAAGCAACCTTATGCAAAGTGAAAAATGGAGATGGTGATTTGCACCTAGTAAATTGCAAATTTATAGTGTTCAGCAAATTTCTAACAAACTTACACAAATTCGATTTGCATCAAATTTATTTTCACGTCTCTATTAAAAAATTTTCAAAAATATGTACATGCACAAAATGCTGCTAATGGAAATTTGATCATGTCCCACACAAAACAAGCTTTCATTTAGTTCTGTCTGGGAAAAATAATAAATAGTAGTGAGCAAATTGATTATAAAAGAATCAATATTATTATAATATCCCTCCCCAAAAAATCAAATTGTAATGAATCCAAGTTTTGCAGAATTTGATTTCAAGCTAAATGGTGGCCAAAGAAGAAAAGGATACAATAAAAAAATAAACAGATTAGAGCTAAGGAGAGATGAAAATATTTTTATTGTTTTCATCTCAACACATTCAACCAGCATCGTATGTGTTCAGACAGAATAACATTTCTGGAGATTTGCTCAACTTTAACAGTAAAACATATTTTTTTTATTTGGCATCAGCATATTTGAATTCACTCAGAGAATAAAGTTGACATGTTATTTGGTGAGATTTCTCTGGGAAATTCAATTTGCAGGGAACTTATTTGCCATGTATTGAATATCCCCCTTTATGCTGTAGGGTCTCTCTAAACCCCAGTGCAAACTAATCACAAGATGTAAATAGCAAAAAAATCGAATACCTCACCACTCCGTTGCTCTTTGCCTGTCGTCTGGTATTAAGAGCATCTTCTTTCAGCCAGTGCATGCATCATCTGCCTGTTTTTATCTATAGGCTGGGATTTCCGGCTGCGAACCATCATAAGGGGTCACATCGCATTGTAAGGTGGTGGTGCACGTCAAGACATCACATTGTTACAGCCTTACAACAGCCAGAAGCTACCAATCTATTGAGAAGAATAGGCAGATGAGGAGGGCAACAGGTGAAAGAAGAGATTCTGAGAACCATACATTGGCTAGCAAGCAGTGGGTCCTCGGGTAAGGTGAGTGGTTAGGTGAGTATGAAGGTTTTTTATCCAATTGTTATGAATCACAAGTGTTCGAATTCCCATGGAACAGAAAATTTCAGGAAATTCGACTCAAATTCTATCCTTCGCAGATCAATTTGCTCATATCTAATTAATACCTACAGTATTTATGGTTATATATTTTTTTTACTTATTTACATTTGATGTGCAATTCGTTTTAGGTATTTAAAAATGATGCATTAAAGAATACTTGTCTTGCAAAACAAAGACCTCATAAAACTATGTCAATGAAAAACTGAAAATGTGTTTCTCTCTTTTTTTTTTTTTTTTTTTTCATAAGAAAAGTGTTTGTCTGTTTCTGGAAAAAATCTGATCTTTTTCTACTCCTGTACAATTTATATTGTTTATATTATTGGATTAAGTTTCACATGCTAGTAATGGTATTGAAAATCACAATACTCTAGACATCAATATTAACCCCTTTTTGACGTGAGGCATAATAATATCTCTGTGACCTGTGTCTTAATGACCAGGTACGTATTATTAAGCCTTGGCGATCGCGCCTGCACAGAGGCTGTGTGGCCATGATCGCCGCCGGGTGTCAGCTGATTCTGACAGCTGACATCCAGTACTCTGTGCGAGGAGTGGTACCACAATGCTCCCGGCACATTAACCCCCAAAATGCTTTTATCAAAGTCGATTGCTGCATTTCCGGAGCAGGCAGAGGTAAGTGAGACCCTCTTATCTTGATCGTTGCCATGGTGACCCGATGTCATCATGACGACATCTGGGTCACCAGGCAACAGCAAGTTAGTTAGATCATGCGCAGTGCATGATCTATCTAACTTTTGTCAGTGCAGAGTTGACAACCTGCATAGCATAGGGATGCTGCAGCATCCTTATGCTATACAAGCAATCAGCCTGCAAAAAATGAAAGTCCCATAGTGGGACAAAGTGTAAAAGTGTCAGACAGTGAAAAGAAAGTGAACATTATTTTTTATAAAAAGAAAAAATAATCCAAAAAAATAAAAAATTACTGTATCCATAAATAGATATTATTATGAAAAAGAAAAACAATAAAAGTACACATATTTGATATTGCCACGTCCAGAACGACCTGACATATAAAACTGTTCCACTAGTTAACCCCTTTAGTGAACATGGTAAAAAAAAAATAAAAAATACAAACCAAAAAACGATGCTTTATCATTATACCGCCAAACAAAAAATGGAATAAAATACGATCAAAAAGATGAATGTAAATAAAAATGGTACCGCTGAAAACGTCAACTTGTCACACAAAAAACAAGCTGCCATACAGTTCCATCAACCAAAAAATAAAAAAAGGTTATAGCTCTCAGAATGAAGCCATGCAAAAAAATAATTTTTTCCATAAAATAGTTTTTATTGTGTAAAAGCGCCAAAACATAAAAAAGATATAAATGTGCTTCCGCTGTAATCATACTTCCCCGAATAGAATAATAAATAATAAAGAATAAAGTTCCCTTCTCAATTTTACCACACGCGGAATGGTATAAAAAAAACATAAAAGCAATTCCTGAATAGGTAGTTTTTGTTTATTCTACCTCCCAAAAATCAGAATAGAAAGGGATCAAAAAATGATACCAATAAAAACGTCAACTTGTCCCGCCAAAAACAAGCCTTTACATGACTCTGCTGGCCAAAATATGTAAAAATTATAGCTATCAAAATATGGTGATGTGTGTGACAGCAGTCAAACATAAAAACCCGATATGAATCTGGTATCGCTGTAATCGCACCGACCTGAAGAATAAAGTTGTCTAATCACTTATACCTTACTCAGGAGAAATTGCACAACAAATGGTATGGTGCCATTTCTCCTGTTACCTTTATTAAAATGGGGGCTGAAAAACATTTTAGTGGGAAAAATATGAACATTTTATTTTTATGACTCAATGTTATAAACTTCTGTGAAGCACCTCAAGGTGCTCACCACACATCTATATAAGTTCCCTGAGTGGTCTAGTCTCCAAAATGGTATCACTTGTGGAGAGTTTCCACTGTTTAGGCACATCAGGGGCTCCCCAAATGCGACATGGCGTCCCCTAATTATTCAAGCAAATTTTACATTCAAAAAGTCAAATGGTGCTCCTTCCCTTCTGAGCCCTGCCATGTGCCCAAACAGTGGTTTTCCCCCACATATGGGATATCGGCGTGCTCAGGAGAAATTTCTCAGCAAATTTTGTGGTTCATTTTTTCCTGTTACCCTTGCAAGAAAAAAAAAATTGGGTCTAAAGTAACATTTTTGTGAAAAAAATGTAAATGTTCATTGTTTTCTTTCACATTCCAAAAATTTCTGTGAAGCACCTGAAGGGTTAAAAAACTTTCTAAATGTAGTTTTGAGCACCTTGAGGAGTGCAGTTTTTAGAATGGTGTCACTTTTGGGATTTTCTGTTGTAAAGGCCCCTCAAAGTCACTTCAAATGTGATGTGGTCCCTAAAAAAAATGGTTTTGTAAATTTTGTTGGAAAAATTAGAAATCGCTGGTCAACTTTTAACCCTTATAACTTCATAAAAAAAAAAATTTTGGTTCCAAAATTGTGCTGATGTAAAGTAGACATGTGGGAAATGTTATTTATTAACTCTTTTGTGTGACATATCTCTCTTATTTAAGGGCATGAAATTTCAAATTTTGAAAATTGCAAAATTTTCTACATTTTTGCCATATTTTGGATTTTTTTTACAAAGTAGCACAATTCATATCAATTAAATTTTACCACTATCCTGAAGGACAATATGTCATGAAAAAACACTCTCAGAATTAGTGGGGTCCAATGAAGCGTTCCATAGTTATTATCTTATAAAGTGACAGTGGTCAGAATTGTGCAAACCACCTTTGGGGTAAAGGGGTTAAAATCTAGAGGAATATAAAATAGGCCACTCTCATTTGTATATTTAGGCTACATAGAAGAACCATCAATGCAATTTCCAGTAAAGCAAAAAAAATAATAATTATCTCAAATTATATATATTTATTTAATAATCTGAAATACTGAAATTGCGAAATGAAAAATAAAGAACAGTGATTTCATATGAACAAATCATACATGAAGTCTATCGAAATTGTAGAAAAATAAATTACCTGGGAGTCATGATTATGTTAGTTAATGGCTTTTGGGATGACATTAAATCAGACAATATGGCCAAATGAAGACTCAATCTGTACTCTGGCTGTCAAGGGAAATAGTTTGACATCATTTCTTATCGCTTCTTATCACTTTCTAGGTCTCTGTGACAAAAAGACTGTTAGAAACTTCAATCTTGAAAATGAAGTTACTAATGAAGGGTAATAAGATGGGACTCTTGCTACTTACTTTATATCAGAGAATGTTTTTCTACTTTGAAGTCTTGTTCATAATTTGCACATTTGTCATTGTTAAGTAATAAAAAACATAGTGAACATAACATTTTATGAAGCAAGCTTTGAAAGGTGAAAAAATGAATAGACTACCTCTAATATAATTTCTAAAAGTAGTCATTGACAAGTTAACAGTTTCCTATAGATATATAATGTCAATGGTACTGATATTTTCAGAAAGGAAGAATTTTTTTTGTCATGCAAATTTTATTTCTAAATGTTTATGAATATATTTGTGGACTGATGTGCAAGAAAATTTTTAGTTTCCATTCAGAATCAAATTTTCTATGGGATGCCATGCTGCAAAATTCTTCTGAAAATTTAGACCATTGATTGCAAACAAAATTTTTTATTTTTCACACCCCAAAATTATTCATTCAAGACCTTTTTACAAAACTGAGTACACCCAAATGAAATTCATAGGAGCAAAGCTAAAGTTTAGACTACAAAATTCTAACTATTCTTGAAAGGAAACCTATCAGCTGGTACATGCTGCCCAAACCATAGGCAACATGTATCAGCCACTTGCTGTAGTATCCCAGCCTTGCATGTAAGTCTCTGAAATGCTGAGGCATTTCAGAGAAAAACATTCTTTTAATAGCCGTCTTCTCCCCACCCGCTGACAGTGATTGACAATCTCTGCCTATATCTATGTGTGCCTATAGGAAGAGACTTATCAGTCACTGTCATCAAGTGTGGAGAAGCCACCGGGACCCACCTTTACTACTAAACAATAACGCAGCTCAGTCCCCATCGGCTATTAAAAATATGTTTTTCTCTGAAACACTGCAGCATTTCAGAGACTTACACACAGGTGCATCTCACTAAATTAGAATATCATCAAAAATGTTAATTTATCTCAGATCTTCAAAACAAAAAGTGAAAGTCATATATTATATAGAGTCATTACAAACAGAGTGATCTATTTCAAGTGTTTATTTCTGTTAATGTTGATGATTATGGCTTACAGCCAATAAAAATACAAAAGTCATTATCTCAGTAAATTAGAATACTTTATAACAACAGATGGAAAAATGTTTTTAAAATCCGAAATGTTGGCCTACTGAAATGTATGTTCAGTAAATGCACTCAATACTTGGTCAGGGCTCCTTTTGCATCAATTACTGCATCAATGCGGAGCTGGAGCCAAGTGCCATTAGCATATCGTATCCGATGCTCTTGCATCGGATATGATACGCTGGTGGGACTCCGGCCTAACACTGAGCTTTTCGTGTACCTGGAATAAAGACTAGAAAGGTCCAGCTATTATACATTATTCCACCCCACTCCATATTCCCTGCAGTGTGGTTCCCCACATGAAGGCCTCATCGTTGCATTGCACACATGATTTCTAAACCAATCTCCATCTATTGTGGAGTCCAAGGCAAAAGTGGGACTTATCGCTGAAGAGAACCGACCTCCACTCTAGCTTCTGTTTTCCATTTTGAGACATCTTGTGGTTCGCAATTGATTGCAAAGTGAGCTGCCCAAAGTGGATCTTGATGATTTGCATACCCACATGCATTCAGCTTGGCAGAACATTATTCAAAAATCATTAGTAACCTCACTGCTAGCATGCCAGTATGTAAGTGTGTGTATTTCTTTCATGTGAAGCTCATGCTCAATACTGAATTTTTTTTTCTTTTGTATATCATTAACATGTCTATAAATATTGTGATTTCCATAATTCCACAACTTTAGCTTTTTGGTGTTGCAATTTTAACGTTCAGGAGTATATATTATATATAAAAAGAGCCTAACATTTTACATTTATGACATATTAAAGAAATATTAAAATACCCTCCAGTACTTTAAGAATATTGTTTACAACAAGTACATATTTATATATGGTTTTGGTGTAGATAATATTTGTACATTATGTGATAGAGACATAGAAAGAAATAATATTGGGGGTGGTTAGATGTTTGGATTTCCATGAGTATAGTAAAGGACTTTGGTATGTTATAAAAGTATTATAATTATTTTTGTACAAAATAATAATACTTCGTGAACTAATAGAAGCCAATACCCTTATTCAGATTTTTTTTTAAAGAAAACAATATTGTTTTTATATTATTATTATTATTTATTTTTACAGCATCATTGATTACATGGTGATGTACATGAGATATACAAAATACAAATAGAAATTACAGTGAACAAACTAACAATGACTGACTGGTAAAGAAAGGAGATGGTTCTGCCCTTCAGTCTACAGGATAATGGGGAAGGAGACAGCATGGTGAGGGTTGTGGCAGCTCTGCTGGTGGTGTGGTGGCAGGAGGTCATTGCAGGCCGTTAGCTTTCTTGAAGAAATGGTTTTTCAAACACGATGTGCAAGTTCCAAATGTAGTGGATAATAATTGGACATGTTGAGACACAGAATTCCAGAGGATTGGGGATACACGGGATAAGTTTTGGTGGCAATTAAGTGAGGAGAGAACATATAAAGAGCAGACAAGTTATGGATGGCTTTGTAGGTCAATGTCAGTAGTTTGAACTGGATACACTGGGAAATTGGGAGCCAATGAAGGGGTTTGCTGAGAAAAGAAGGGGAGAAGTGATGAAGAAAGAGGTTGATTAGTTTGGCAGCAAAGTTAAGGACGAACTGGAGAGGTGCAAAGCTGTTAGCAGGGGGGCCACAAAGAAGTATATTGCTGTAGTCGTGGCTGGAGATGATGAGGCCATTCACTAACATTTTAGTAGATTCAGGGTTGAGGAGAGAACGGATTCTGGAAATTTTTTTGAGTTGGAGGTCGCAGAAGGTGGTAACAGCTTGGATGTGCAGTTTCAAGGATAGGGCAGAGTGGAGGGTTACTTGCAGGCAGTGGATTTATTTGTACAGGACAAAGCATGATATTATTTACTGTGATAGATCGATCGCACAGGGGAGTTAGGAGAGATGGATGAAATATGGTGG
The DNA here is from genome assembly GCF_046119375.1 of Phyllobates terribilis. Lineage (NCBI taxonomy): Eukaryota > Metazoa > Chordata > Amphibia > Anura > Dendrobatidae > Phyllobates > Phyllobates terribilis. The sequence goes on from NW_027362761.1 coordinate 847,070,066, forward strand.
GTTTATTTTTGTTCATATTGAGCATTAGGAAGTGTAATGAGAAGAAATAGTATATGTCTGATAGACACTCTGGAATCCTGTAAAGCAGAGAGGCAACATCTGGGCCAGAGAGACAGATCTGAGTGTCAACAGTGTATAGGTGGTGCTGGATGCTATGGGACTTTATGAGTTGTCCCAGGCCAAAGGTATAGATGGACAAGAGTAGAGATCCCAAGACAGAGCCTTGAGGGACACCAACAGAGAGATGGTGGGATGAGGTCAGGACATCATATGAGAAAGGGAGACGCTAAATGTGCAGTTAGAAAGGTATAAGGAGATCCAGGAGAGGGCAAAGTCTTCAAGGCCAAGGGAAGAGAGAATCTGTAGTAGAACAGAGTGGTCAACTGTGTCGAAGACAGAAGACAGATCAAGAAGGAGGAGTTTAAAGAATTGTCCGTTAAGGACATCAGTGCACGTGTAAAAAACACATAGAAATATATACATACACCCTTGAAGAATCTGGGAAATAGAGAATCCTTGACTGCCCCGGTCTCCACGTCATCCTCGCCGACTGACTCTTTATGTGCCATGTGACGCCCGATCATGTGATTTCATCACGTGCTCTCAGCCTCACAGGTCACATGATGTGGTCGCCGTGGCTGCCTGGGAGCAACAGTGCTCGTTGTGTGTTAAGCCATGCCCCCAGCACGCATTGGCTGGAGAGGGACACACCTTCTTTTTCATTGGCTCAATGGGCCTTTTATACCCTAGGTTTACCTGAATGACCTCACCCCCTGACAAAAGAATGAAGCCGAAACGAACGTCGGGGTGGGAGCCATTAAGGGCGGAATCTGAACTTGGACTTTAACAGAGTATTGGAAATCTTAAAATGCTATAACCGTTAGAGCAAATTGGGTTGAAACATTTGGTACTCAAGCCCCAAAGAGACAAACCATTTACCACATTCGTGACAAATTCAATGCCACTGGCTCAATCCTAAATGCTCCAAAAACTGGTCTGTACAGAAGATAATAAACAACATGTTGCTGAAACATTTGTTCAGAGTCCAGAAAAGTCCACCAGAAGAGCCTCTTTGGAATTGGGAATTTCACAAGCTTCCATCATGCGAATCCGGAAATCTATTGGGTGGAAAGCTTATTGTCCACGTCTAATTCAAGATTTATTGGAGGATGATCCAGACGGGCGGCTGCAATTTAGTGAGATTATGCTTAACGAAATTGAAGAAAATCCAGTAATTTTAGATAACATTATGTGGAGTGATGAAGCTTCTTTCAAATTCTCCGGCCATATTAACAGACATAATTGTATTTAATGGTATAATGAGAACATGCATTTAACATTACAGCAACAACTAAATGAGCCTGGTGTCAATGTTTGGGGTGGTATTGCAAGTTTTGGTGTTTTAGGACTAATATTTTTTAATGGAACAGTCACAGGAGATAAATATCACAAAATTCTAATGAATCAAGTTGTTCCCCAGTTACAGCAACAGCCTAATTCAAATGTTTATTTTCTGTCCACCTACTTTTGGACCACCCTGTATACTTTTTGATTTCATTGGATATAGTTAAGAACATTTTTTGTGCAGCATGATTTCATGTCATCACATTCAGTTGGTAATAATTGATATAGGATCTACTTATATTGAATAGGCACTTGTACATTATTTAATCATCATAGGAGCACAATATATGAATTTTATATACAATGAATACAATCATGTCTAACTCTGTATATTAAGTTGTGCTGTTACAACCATTATCCATTTTCTCTATTTTTGTACTCCTTGCTTTGGTGCCCACATTTTCACATTGATTTTAAACATCCCCTTATTCTTGCAATTCTTGTTCACACCTGTATATTAATTAATTAAAAAAAAAATTTTCACTCATCTATTTGGACTCCTTTCGAAGTCTTTTCTTTCCCTTCCTTCTAGTTTCAATTACTGCAGGATCCCACCTTCCCACATAAATCTAGCATCAGAAAAAGAATTTCATATATAAACCAGATATAGCATTTCAAACAATAACATAATCAACAGACTCTGCATACCTTTCAAAGTGCAGAGTAAAAAGAGATCCATAAAAATAAAATAGTAATTTTTATTAATTAATCAATAAAAACAGTACACAACCAATAAAAATTCATCATTAAAAAACAGAGTGTAAGGGGACAGACTCCTGAACAGTGGATCACCAATGTTTGAATAAGCTCAAAATTAGAATATAGAAAGACAAAAAGAGACTGGAGCGCAATGTGAGGACACCTGAGATTAAATGAAAAGTAATTGGGGGCCAAAAGGCCACACACCCCGAAGGTTGCGCACCCTTGCACAACTGCGGTAAAAACCTGAATGCCGTGTTGTCTGGCTGGAGATGCAAAGGAGCCCAACCGATTGTTGTGCCGCTTCCCAAACACTTCCTGGTTTGTCACTTTATGGGTGCATTTGAATCTGTCTTCATTGCGCAGTCCCTCTTGAGTGGATCCCGCATTATTTTATATAGGCGTTACATAGATGACTTAATCTATTTATGGGATGGCACTGAGGATGAAGCACTCCGCTTTGTGGAAGAGCTCAATAAGAATCCTTGGGGTTTATCATTCACGGCCACCTTGTCTTTTTCAGCTATCCAATTTTTGGACCTGTTGGTGCGGTTCGATGACACGGGGGGACTGTTCACGTCAATATTTTTTAAGTCTGTTGATATGAACAGCTATTTGAGGTTTGACAGTGGACACCTCCCCGGTTGGATTCGAAACGTGCCATATGGCCAATATTGGAGAATTCGCAAAAATTGCAAACGAGATTCTGATTTTTTTTTAATGAATCTCACATTTTAAAAAAGCATTTTCTGGAAAAAGGTTACCAAAAGTGGCTTCTACAAGATGCATTTAATAAAACAAAAAGCCTCACACAAGAATTGTGTGTTGATAAGGTGCTGAATTCGAGATCTTCCATATGTACATCTAATGATATTTCGCGGAGGAGTTTGGTAACAACTTTTTGCCAACCCCGCAATACTGTATATAAACTATTACAGAAATATTGGTATATTTTAAGAGCTGATCCAATACTATCCAACACTTTCCCTGAGAAGCCAATGGTCATTTATAGGAAGAATAGGAGTCTACAAAATCTTGTGGCACCTAGTAACACGACTATTAAAACAGCTGCGGCACACAAATCTAATATTGGTAATATGGGCTGTTACCAATGTCGCAGCCCCAGATGTCTGTGTTGTCACGCTATTGTTGATGGAGCACTAAATTTTATATCTAGTACGACTTGGGAAAGTTTTTTGATCAAACATAGATTAACATGTCAATCCATGCGGTATATCTTTTAGAATGCACATGTGGCCTACAGTATGTGGGCCGCACTGTGCAAACTATGCATGCCGTTTGAATAAGCACAGGCAAAATATTCGGAATGGGTATCTAATGCATAGTCTTTCTAAACATTTTAATGCTGTACATCATAGAGATCCCAATAAGATGACCCTTAAAATTATTGACCAAATAGACAAAAAGGAATCACATTGCTTATCGAATCTTATCAAAAAAGAAAGTTTTTGGATTTTCAAATTGGGGACACTAGCACCCGAAGGCCACAATCTCACTGCTGAGAATGTGGCAAAATAAATTTTGATACATTTTATAAATTTTATAATGTTATAGTTTTTTAGGGTATTTATTGTCAACGGCCATTCTAAGCTGAATGTGCCTTCCCTCGTCAGATTGCAGCTTGTGGCTAGGCTAGTACTGGCATGGGAGACTGGCTGGGAATCCCCGGTTATGATAATAATTTTATTATTTACTAGTATTAAGCATTTTTTATATATATTCTTTGGGGTTTATTGTTTGTCTAATTATAAATTTGTGGTTATGTTTTAGGGTTATTTGATTATGTTGTTTAAATGTTGAAGTTTTTATCTGTTTCTAATCTTAATATAAGGGGTTAATTGTCCTGTTGTTATGTCATCAATTGATGGTCCAATCAGCATCTCTTGGACCCTTTTTAAACTTTCCAAGCCTACCCCCTTGTATCACCTGATGAAGACGGCATGCGTGCTGTCTAAACGCGTTGTGGATTATAAAAGGTTTTTTAATAAAAGGTCTCAATTGACCATCTACCCCTGTCTTATTCAGCAGTTTTTTATCCCCATCCATCACCCTAGCGCTTAACATCACTGGCATACTCGCATTACTTCCAAAATTAGAATATAGCCTAGTGCCATATAGTTAACAAGTATAGCAATCTCTTAATCATATATTCCCCAGATAGACAGCATAAATGGTTATAGTCACAAAGTTATTGTAACATCCCTGGCGGCGTGCTTGCATAGTGCACCACCTCTCACTGTGCAAGACCGCAATCTTACCTGTCAGTCGAGCCTGCAAACCTAGCTCCAGTTCATGCTGTGTGCATGTCTCTTGTCTGATTGCTTAGGGCGGCAGCCCAGTTACTCCCTGATTCTTATAGCTGCTGTGGGCGCGCTCATAATGCGTCCCCAGCCTATTGCTGTGAGTTACTGGATATTTAAACCCCCTCCACCCAGAAGGAGGTGCCTAAGCAACACTAACTATCAGTGTGCTCCTTGCCTCTGAGTTGCCAGGTCTTGTCCTGTATCTTGTCTGTTTCTGCCACCCTGGGGGCTGCATACCCAGGCCTGTTATCTCTGACTTCTAGTCTGTTTCCGCCACTCTGGGTGCTGTATACCCTGGCCTGTTATCTCTGACTTCTAGTCTGTTCCGCCACTCTGGGGGCTGTATACCCAGGCCTGTTATCTCTGACTTCAAGTCTGTTCCGCCACTCTGGGGGCTGTATACCCATGCCTGTTATCTCTTACTTCTAGTCTGTTTCCGCCACTCTGGGGGCTGTATACCCAGGCTCGTTCTTGTATCTCGTTGCAGTATCAGTTCCTGTCTTAACTGTCTCCTAGCCTGTTACCTGTTTGTCTCTATGTCCGTACCTTCCCTTTTCCTGCAGTGTCTGAACCTGCACCTAACTCCAACTCGTTGTGTCTGTACTTCTGTTGTTGAGTTTTGTGTCCACTTGCTACTTCATTGTAAGTACCTTGTGTCTATCTGGTTCTGCTTGTCCCTTTTCCCTTCCTCCGTATCTACCTCCTGTGTTCTAGCCTTCTTCCTGTATTTTCCAGTCTGTTACATGTGAACAGAGTCCTGTCCTCTCTGTCTGCACCTTCAGCCCTGTTCAGCTCTGCTTGCAGCGGTTTCTCTCTGCTCTGACTTGCCCACCACTCCGGCGGCTTCTCTCTGCTCTGCCTTGCCCACTGCTCCGGCGGTTCCGCTCTGCTCTGCCTTGTCCACCGCACCTGCGGTTTCGCTCTGCTCTGCCTTGCCCACCACTCCGGCGGTTCTGCCCTGCTCTGCCTTGTCCACCGCTCCGGCGGTTTCACTTTACTCTGCTTGTCTACCGCATCTGCGGCTCTGTTCCTGTCTCCCAGTCTGTACTGGACCCTATCCAGCCTGCTAGTACCTCCCTGTCTGCACTCCAGCCGTGCTTGCCAGTATCTCCCTGTCTGCACTCCAGCCGTGCTTGCCAGTACCCACCTGTCTGCATACCAGCCGTGCTTGCCAGTGCCCACCTGTGTGCATACCAGCCGTGCTTGCCAGTGCCCACCTGTCTGCATACCAGCTGTGCTTGCCAGTACCCACCTGTCTGCGTACCAGCCATGCCTGCCAATACCCACCTGCCTGTATGCCAGTCTAACCTGCCTTTTCCTGCATTCCCCGGTGTGTGTCAACAGCTGTGACCGGGGTCTGACCTGGAATAGCACCTGGTCCCTCTGCTCGGTTCCTCCTTGGTTCACGGAGTCGACTGAGCCGTCGTGCGACCTTTGTCGGATCGGGTTGAAACTTAGTTACGCCCCTCCAGGCACTCCTCGGTTCATGGTACAGTGGGATAACTAATCACGCTCACGCCAGTCAGTCCGGGCACGAGCGTAACAGTTATAGCCTATGTGGCCTAACGTGAGCTAACAACTACCATGTAGTTCTGGGCTAATTCCTGACCTTACTCAGAATCATCTTTACCCCATGAAGTGAGATCTTGCGTGGAGCTTCAGACCGAGGAAGATTGACGTCATATTTTGTTTCTCCCATGTTCTAAAAATTGTGCCAACAGTTGTGACCTTCTAACCAAGCTGCTTGCCTATTGTCCAGTAGCCCATCCCAACCTTGTGCAGATCTACAATTTTGTCTCTGGTGTCCTTAGACAGCATTTTTGTCTTGGCCACGGTGGAGAGGTTGGAGTGTGCTTGATTGAGTGTGGACAGGTGTCTTTTATACAGGTAACAAGTTCAAACAGGTGCAATTAATACAGGTAATGGGGAGCTGCTGCTGTCACAGAGAATTACAAGGTTTATAAAGGTCATAGACCTGCACTGGGCATCTCATCTTTATAGTTTATGAGGGCAGGGACAGTACAAATGTTTTTTATCTCCCTGGAGTACCCCTTTAATGTCTGCTGCAGTAGTTTCTGTACGCATAATTCTCATTGCAGGTATTTCACACCATTTGCAAGCAATTATAGTAATTTCAATATGTGCAAAGGAATATGCCACCTTCAAATATATACAGTGGTAATCTGCAGGCAAATAATGAAATAATGTTTAAGTCATCTTTGGTTGGCTTACTGGAAGTGAAGCTATAGGGAGAAAATGAAGTTGAAATCACCCTGCCGTTGCTCGTTTCCAGTCATCAGGGAGCTCAAGGAATTGTTACAGTCACTGTTCAGTAGACAGTGAGTAGACTCCACTGCACTTTGAATGACAACCAGCTCTGCATATACTGTATAGTGAGCAGTGACTGTAACAGCCCACTGCTCCACTCCAGTGATTGCAGCTGCAGAACGCAGAATGGAACCACACTTCCAGTATTTGAAAACAGAAATCCATAGGGGTCAATTTGAAGGCACCAGGTATAGGAATAATACACAAGAAATATACAGCAGCTTTTTAGTCTAAGGATGAAGGGTTGCTTAAGTGTATGTGCACATGTTGAGTATTTGCTGGGGAATTTTCTTCACCAAAAACCAGAGTATTGGAGCGAAAAATGCTACATACAATACGATGCATTTAGATGCATTTTTTCTGTGTTTTTAGATGTGTTTTTTTTCACAATTATTTGAATTGGGTATAAAACACTGCAAAACACTGCAGGAATTGATATGCTGAATTTAAAAAATCGATTCATTGTTAAAACTAAAATGAAAGAAATGAGCAGAATGTGCATGAGATTTTAGAAAATTGATTCATTTTGCTGATACTGTAAACTGGAGCAATTTTTAGCATTGAAAAACTTGTGGATTAAGATTAAGGAAAAAACTCAGTGTGTGTACAAATGTTTAATCTTCATTGTTTGCTCAAAAACTGCACTTCACTGTGCTTTAATAGATGCACTAATGGCTTGTCACTAATACTTTCATCGTCTTTCTCTGTGTACCATGTTGGAATGGTTTCCTTTTGTCATATATTTATACATCTTTTTTCTCATATTTTTAAATTTCAAGAAGTCCTTATATTGAACTCAGACTTTAATAAAATACAACAGTAAAGCATAATGGAGTTTATTTAAACTTTGTTTAAAAAAAAGTACAAAGGATTTCTTGAATTCAAATGCAATAAAAAGAATAAAAAAAATAAGATTTGTGCTAATTTCGAGTATAATACTGCATGATTTCATTATAATTGGACTATTGACTTTAAATGTACTTATGTAGATAAAACTGTATCATGTATAGGCATAATTACTGCTGTTCCTATTGACAGTTTATCTTTCTTGTATTAAACATGTTATATTTTAAGGCTGATGAGTATATTTGAAAGAAAAGAAAACTTTTGAACATTTTTGTCTCTAAGTGCTGGGAGGGAACTCTAAAAGCTTTTCACATGACTTTCAGCTAAGCACAATATATACTGTTTGAATCATTATTCTATCGGTATCACAGACTTTTTACATGTGCCGTAACATTTTCTTATGATAGATACAAATAACATGAAATAGACACTGACCGAACTCTGACCTGTAAATGTTTCTGGTTATTGTACATGACAGGAAGAGCTTTAAAGTACAAAGACTGAAGAAGTTATCTTAGAAATGTTAGTAGAGTTTGAAAAAGAACCATAAAAGGAGAATGTTATCTTAGAGCTATATTTCTAATGGTTAGGTGATAAGTGGAGCAATATGAGTTAGTCTAAAATGTTTATTTTTTTTCAACTTTTATCCTTATGTTTTTTATATTTACGACCATTACTTTGAAGTGAATGTCTATGATCTATGAAGTGAATTTGATGATTATAATGAGTTATACATGTGCTGTAATATATAAAGTATGCAAGAAAACTATTTCTATTTACTTTTACAGAGAGCTGCACCATTTTTATTACATTGTTTAAAATATTGGTAATATAGTTGAACAAATGTTTTGAAATTCAAATTCTCCCGATTAAAAATGTTTGTTTTAATTTGATTTACACTTAATTTGCTATGAATTGCAATATTACAATGCCTATTATTGCCCTGAAAAGACTTAAGTAATACTTTGAGATCTTCTAGGACTGTATCCAACCCCTTTCAAGCTTTTTGTCACAATCTCAGTCTTAACAATGGCAAAGTAACCTCACCATAGAAAAGGATGATAACTTGCAGGGCCGGCTCCAGGTTTTTGTGGGCCATGGGCGAAAAAGTCTCATTGGGCCCATTTAACACATACCACGAATCATGATGCACGGATACCGCCGAGAAATATAGATATCGTACAGTGCCAAAGATTTCACTTCTTACATTACATGAGTGATATCTATTGTAAATTATACAATAGCTCAGAAGCACAGCACACAGTGCAGACCGGACAATATAGTCCTCCATACAGTATTATGGGCACCACTAAGTCCTCCATACAGTATTATGGGCACTACTAAGTCCTCTATACAGTATTATGGGCCCCATATATTGCTCCATACAGAATAATGGACCCCATATAATGCTCCATACAGAATAATGGACCCCATATATTGCTCCAAACAGGATACTGACCCCAATAAAATGCTCCATGCAGAATACTGGCTCCCATGTAATGCTCCATACAGAATACTGGCCCCCATATAATGCTGTATACAGAATTCTGGCCACCATATAATGCTCCATACAGGATACTCGCCCCCATATAACGCTCCATACAGAATACTGGCCCCCATATAACGCTCCATACAGAATACTGGCCCCCTTATAATGCTCCATAAAGGATACTGGCCCCCATCTAATGCTCCATTCAGAATACTGGTCCCCATATAATGCTCCATACAGAATATTGGCCCCATATAATGCTCCATACAGAATACAGGCCCCCATATAATGCACCATGCAGGTTCCCCATATAATGCGCCATGCAGGTGCCCCATATAATGCCCCATGCCTCCATACATAAAAAAATAATAAAATAAAATACCTCTCATCTCCTCACCTGCTGCTCCGAACTCCTCAGCCGCGTTGCCGTCCTCCCACTCTGCACTGTGACTGCTCAGTAGAGGGCACGATGGAAAGACATCATCGCACCCTCTGACCTGAGACGTCACAGTGCAGCAGCCGCGGAAGATACAGAACATGCTGCGGAGGCATGGGGAGAGGTAAGTATTTTGCCGGGGCCCTGGGCAAGTGGGGGGGCCAGTGAGGGCGCTGGCACCGCTCTCCTCCACTCATGGGTCCCATAGAGTGCCGGGGTGCCCGACGGCGAGTGGGTCCCCGCCTGCTCAGGGCCCCGGCACTTGCCCGGGTGCTGATGCTGGTCCTGGTAACTCAGTAGTAAACAACAGCTCATTCAACAACACACTCACAGATTTTTCATGTTTTTCTTTTTTTTTAATTAAATAGTAGTCCAAAATGTATCCCTCTTAGCCATTTATGATCAAGCAGACAATTATTTGCAGAACACTAACTCAAACTGAGGGTGACCTGGAATTGGAGCAGGTTTGTTGCTACACTACTCCGGTCACAAGCGCTGCCATTTTCATGACCCTGGAGGTGGAGTTACTACGTATGCAGGGAAACTGTCCAAATCTTATGGAGCATCGCGTTCTGGTGCTGTGTGATGTGTGAGGAAGTGGGACACTGTGTCTCTCACTGATTTCTCTGCCTGAGGAAGATGGGATGCTGTCTTCCTTGGTTGCTAGGCAACACAGGGCCCTGTTTTGTCTAGCACTAAACAATGGTGGGATTTTGTCCAGTCCACTGTTGAAGCTTGCAGGGAGTGGCTTTCTGGGGATGATTGGGAGGTAATCAACACCAGATCATTAAGCGAGCTATATAATTCTGCTCCCTGCTCAGTTCTTTGCTGGTTATTGCAGTTCCCTATGTGATTGGTGGCGAGTGGGGCTAGCATTAGTCTTGCTCTCTTTTCAGGGTTATTTTCATTTTCTCTTCTGGTTAGACTTCCTGGGGTTCTTGCAGAGGTACTCACCTGGTTCTTGACTAGGCACCAGCCATGTTACCAGACACTAGCTGTTCAGCGACAGTGGACCTGGGAAGGGCTCTGTCGAAGTCTCCTTTTCATCTACTGGGAGCTGGGTGAAGGGTATTCCCTGCCCTCAAAACTTTCCTAGCTGGGCAGCTTGTGCTAAGTGCATCTGTGGCTGCACCTTTGCTGGTTTGGTGCCAGTCTTTCAAAGTTAACATCATCCTGCTGTGACAAAGACGAGTGATGTACTATTTATTCCAAAATGTTCTCTGCTTTTTCCTGACTTATACATTTGCAAGAGGCAAAGAAGGCCCATTATGAAATGCATTTGGTAGTACTACTGCTCAGACAACTGCTCTCAATGGTGGTGATGGTGCTTAGGCTGCTGTTAGTAACTCCCATATTCTCAGTCATTAGATGTTATGCTTTTATTTTCCTTTTACACTACCCCATCGATTTCCATTTTTTACAATACATTTTGTTCAGCAATATAATTAACTTATAACATGGATGAAATAAATACTGACTAGATTGATATACACACAGATAGCAAAATGTATAGTGTCGTATGTATGGTTTATCTATTAGATTTTTTCACTCACTCAATTCCACAGTGCCTTACAGACAACAGCATCGCTGTCCCCATTGGGGTCACAGTGGCAACCACTGAGCCAATGTGCTGCCTACACATATTATTACCACTTTTGCTAAAAGGATTGCACAAGAAATAAAAGCAAAACTCAGTACCATCGCTTGTGAGTAGCTATTTCTTACTGGCGATGATTTCAGATTTTTCTCTCCTATGACTTGCTGTTGCATTAAGAAATCAAAATAAATCTGTCATTGTAATTTAGATGCAGAAGGGCAAATGCCACTGATCACTAATAAATCACACTGGCACTGCTGCTAGCATCTCTGCTTTATTTTCCTCTCTTTTCAATTGAATCTCTGCATTCACAGACTTCTACACTCATCTTTTTTAGTGCTACAGTTGGACCGAGTAGTGTAAAAGAAAAAGCAAAAAACATACCATAGCTAAGTATGTGGGAACTCTTAGAAGTTTCAGAAGCACCAACTCTGGCACCAGATATCTGGGCAGTAGTACTATGAAAAACGGCCCATAATTTGCCTCATTTTCCTCCATCGAGCATATTACTTGATAATAAGCAGAAGGATAATTTTTTAATGTTTTTTTAAATAAAAAAACTTTGAAATCTTTTAGTGTGCTGTGTTATTTAATTTGATGTTGGTTACTACTAAGTTTCCATATGTTCCTATGGTGCAGTCACTTTAGCATTACTAAGGCCAAGTTTGTGTTATAGAACTTGAAAGGTGATTGGATACTATCTTAGAGAAAAATTGTAAAACCCATAAAGACATTTCTGGAGAGGGGACATATAACCCTCACATTGAACATATGGAATTAATTATAACTGGGGAAGTGAAAAAGAGCTGGCACTTCAACCTCCATTAAAGTATGACCCCCTGCCATGAACAGGTAATTACAGCAGAGATCTGCTAAGAGCTAGCGACCAAGTCTAAGATTCGTATACTTAGAGGCAGAGAAGTACAGAGGTTCCTGTGTTTGAAAGAATTATCTCAAACACTCTGGAGGCAGTGGTCAGTTTTTAATATTGGAGTTTGCATGAATCCAATATTTATGGAAGATATATTTTTAGCATCATAGTGAAGGGATGAACATAATGCGTTCATTCACATCACCATAAGGCCGGCTGAACACCTCAAACTTATTATCTTTCAAAAGGATGATCCTATCCATGCCATGTTTCATCTCTATAGAAAGGTAAAATTGTGATAGGAAACATGACAATATATTCCATCTGGGAACTCTAGAGGGGAAAATATCCTGAAAGTTGGGTATCTCATAATCTTCTAAAGACCTTATATATCCCTCGACCAGCCCCCATATGAGCTCACCAAAGGGAGGTATGTGAGTGTAACCTTTATCTAATAAATAATAATAATAGTTTGGATTTTGTCATTTGTCAGGCCTGGATGATATAGCTTGCTATGATTCTGTCCGTTTTCCTAAAAGGAGTGCTTCCCTATGCTAAGCTCTTATCCATTTATGTGACACAGGTTTAGTACTTTTTCTTTTGTGATCCTTTTTTCTCCATGTGATTGTACATACCATATTGTTTTGCTCCCATTCAGTAACATATTTGTATATTTTTTATAAACTCTGCCTACTTTTCCAGATTAAATATATAAAATGTAATAGCTCCATTCCTCTTGCTCTATAAACTGCACCCCTGATGTCATACGCTACCTGTAACAGTTGTCCAATCAGCCTGTATAAACAATTGGTGGGGAAGCTAGTAGTTCTGTTTGTTATTATGAAGTTGGAAGTGATCGTATCGGGTATATATTTCAGCAAAGCCAGGTAGGAAATGGTTAAACACAAACTTCACAGGGTTTCATTAAAGGCACCTGCATAGCTTTTTTACTTGAAGCAGTATGTAGGTTCTCTTGGTCTGCAGTGTGCTGGGGAATTGAGCAGTGCGTAGATTCTGCTGGGAGCTGCAGAGTACCTTTTGTTGCAGGCTAAACTGAGCCAGGTGAAGTGCCAGAATTGCCGCCCAGGTGAGAGACTGTGGTCTGTGTCTGGAAGAGAGGTGAAAATACCGCTTGGTGCTGTTGTCTCTGACAGAACTTTAGGGACAGGTGGACATTTATCTGAACAGGCGAGCCCGCATCTGCCTGCATATGTACTGTTTATTTTGCTTCTTTATGCCAGAGAAAGGCTGATTGTTTTCCGTTCTTCTGGAAGTTTATGCACTTCAATAAACCTCCCTGTTTGACCCCAAAATTATATGTCTGTGTGAATGCTACCATCTGCATAAAAGAGAGTAAATTCCTACAATAGGTGTTTGGATGCGAGCACTGAATCCCAAAAAGCATGGGTAATTGCAGGATAAAGTCTGTATTTCCTGGATAAAGGCAGCATCAGCATTGCGAACATGGTCAGAAACTATGGAGGACCTTGTGAAGCAATTATTCCAGGTAAAGCAGCATCAGCAACAGCAGATGCAGCAGTATCAGCAGCAGATACAGCAAATGCAGCAGCATCAGCAGCAAATGGCTGTATTGGCCAAAATGGTTCGGGTGCAGAGAGACTGCACTTTCCGCTAGCCAAAAAAACGGTATCCATGTAAGAAGAACGAAAGGCATATGAAATGCATTGTAGAAAATTACTCTGGAAGATGATGTTGAGGCTTACATGACAGTATTTGAAAGGGTGGCAGACAGGGAAAAACTGCTCCCGGTGCAATGGGTAAAGGTCCTGGAGCCGTATCTTACTGAGAAACCACAGAAGGCATATTATGACCTTGTCCTGCAGGATGCTAAAGAGTATGACAAGCTGAAGGCAGAGATTGTGGCACGTTTGGGCATAACTCTGGCAGTTGTGGTGCAATGTGTGCACCTCTGGTGCTACCAAAAGGACAAACCTCCCCAGTCTCAGATGATTGACCTGTTATACCTGGTGCAAAAATGGCTGCAGCCCAAGACCTGCTTTCCAGCACAGATGGTGGAAAGGGTGGTAGTGGACCAATTTATTCATTCACTGTTGAAATACGTGCAAAGCTCCAGGCTCCTCCCACCAGTTCCTGGATCACTTTGTCACTTGGCTTCCTCACTTTCTATCCTGTGACATTCCCGCCCTCATCATGGGAGACTTTAACATCCCCATCGATGATCCCCTCTCCCATTGTGCCTCTCATCTACTTTCTCTACCCTCCTCATTCGGCCTCTCACAGTTTACTAACTCTCCTACGCATGAAGACGTAAATACTCTGGACCTGGTCTTCTCCCATCTCTGCTCACTGCATGATTTTACTAACTCCCCTCTCCCACTCTCAGACCACAGTCTTCTTTCCTTCTCTGTCAAGAACTGTCTCCTCACCCGGGACACCCCCACTTACCACACTTAATACACGTACCATTAATACCAAGCAGCTTATGGACAATCTACACACATCTTTAGCTCTCATCTCCTCCATCTCCTGTACAGACTTAGCATTGTCACACTACAATAATACATTGAAGAGTGCCCTAGATGAAGCAGCACCTTCTATATGCAGAAAGACCCGACACAGTCATTGGCAGCCCTGGCACATGATACAAACACACTTTCTTCAGCGTTGCTCAAGGTGTGCTGAGCATCAGTGGAGAAAATCACTTTTAGCAGAAGACTTCATCCACTATAAATTCATGCTCAAAACCTATAACTTTGCCCTTCATCTGGCCAAACAATCCTACTTCACTACCCTCATCACTTCACTGTCAAACAATCCAAAATGACTTTTTAAACCTTAAACTCCCTCCTGAAACCTAAAGTACAGGCCCTCATCACAAACCTCAGCAGTGAGGATCTGGCTACTTATTTCCTAGAAAAAAATCAACCACATCCATCAAGACATCTCAGCCCAATCTCCCCAGTGCCTGGATCCCCTTCCCTGCGGCACTTCAAGCTCACTTGCCTTTTTTGAGCCTGTCACAGAATAAGAAGTTACCCAGCTTCTCGATTCTTCTTAGCCTACAACCTGCAACAGTGACCCCATTCCCTCACATCTCCTGCAGTCCCTCTCGCCAGTGGTCACCACTCACCTAACTAAAATATTTAACCTCTCTCTTTCTTCGGATATCTTTCTCTCCTCATTTAAACATGCCATCATAACCCCTTTACTTGAAAAGCCTTCCCTGGACCAGAACTGCACTGCTAACTACAGACCTGTCTCTAATCTGCTATTCATCTCTAAACTCCTGGAATGCTTGGTCCACTCCTGTCTAATCCGCTATCTCTCAGATAAATCTCTCCTCGACCCTCTACAGTCTGGTTTCCACTCTTTACACTCCACTGAAACTGCCCACACTAAAGTCTCTAATGATCTAATAACAGCTAAATCCAAAGGTCATTGCTCCCTGCTGATTCTCCTGGATCTCTCTGCCGCATTTTTCACTGTGTATCACCAGCTCCTCCTCCTCACTATGCTCTGTTCTATAGGCCTCAAGGACACCGTTCTCTCCTGGTTCTCCTTCTATCTCTCTTAACGCTCCTTCACTATATCTTTGCTGACTCCTCTTCCTCTCCTCGTCCCCTTACTATCGGGGTTCCGCAGGGCTCAGTCCTAGACCCCCTCTTCTTCTCTATATACACTGCCCCTATTGAACAAACAATCAGATTTGGGTTCCAGTACCATTCCTCTCCTGAAATCACCCCTACCCTAATACAAAATACCATGGATTGTCTGTCTGCTGTCTAACATCATGTCCTCATTCTATCTTAAACTGAATGTCTCCAAAAGTGAACTTCTTGTGTTTCTCCCCTCTACTAACCTAACTCTACCTAACATTGATATTACCTTGGAGGGTTCAACCATAACTCCCAAGCAGCATGTGTGGCACCCCAGAGGGTCTGGTTGCCACAGTGGTAGTAATACCATGTCTGGGAGCAAAACAGGAGTTTCCTCATGAGGAACACATTACATGCAGCACCTCCTGCCCCAGACCAGAAAGGGGAGGATCCTGCCCTATATAACTGGATCTGGAAGCGGGGTTAGTCAGTCTAAGTCAGTGTGTGGAGTCAAGTAGGACACGAAGGAGTAAAGAGCCAGGGACTGGAGCTGGAGTTAGCTCGTCCTGGATAGTTTCTACAGAGGACCAGACACCGGAGTCCGAGGCTGTGGGGATTGCATACCCAGCAGCAGGTACCGCAGGGCAGGGGATTGCAGGTCTCCTGGCCATCAGAAGCCCGGAGGCTCAGCCACACGAAAGGACCAGTACCGCCACAGAGGAGCGAGGAATTCACAAGGCCCGAATCGCCAGCCATTCGGGTGAGCGCAGCACGTTACACTCAGGGACGTGGGCTACAACACGACTATAAGCGGGATAGCCAAAGAGTATAGTCAGAATGGCAGGCCTACAACTTCACCTGGCCAGAAGGACTCTAGGATTGTTCCCAGACTGATCAGGCCCTCATCACTAGCCGGTACTCCCGTTGGGGCCCATATAATTGCCAACAGTAAAGACCCTGGGACTGCACTGCAAAGACTCCGTGTTGTCATTACTGATACCTTGCACTACCACCACCATCATCTATACACGCTGCCCTGGAGCTACACTCTTCCTGTGGGGAGTTACATCACCTTGCTGCACATACCACCAGCTTCAGCGGACTGCTCCGCAGCGGCGGTTCCCAATAACTGCATTCCACAGATGGCGTAGTCGGACTATATATAACCTATACAAATAGACTACCATGGTTTCACCACCCTGGGTCACGGACCGGGTTGCCGCCACGGTGACTACAGCCCCCAGCATCTACAGGCCCGGCTCCGGGTACCCCACGGCCCAGGGGGCACGTCACATGCCTGCTGCCTTGGGGCCATATTCAACACTAAACTTTCCTTTACTCCCTACATCCGATCACTCACCCGCTCTTGCCACCTGCATCTTAAAAACATCTCCAGAATTCAACCTTTTCTCACCTTTGAAACTACTAAAACTCTTACTGTCGCTTTTATTCACTCTCGTGTGGACTGCTGCAACTCTCTTCTGATCGGTCTCCCTCTCACCAAACTTTCTCCTCTCCAATCCATCTTGAATGCGGAAGCCAGGGTCGTATTTTTGTCCAGCCGCTTCACCGATGCCTCCATCTTGTGCCGGTCATTACACTGGTTACCCATTCGCTACAGGGTCCAATATAAACTCATTGCTCTCACCCTCAAAGCTCTCCACAGTTCTGCACCATCTTATATCTCCTTTATCATCTCTGTCTATCACCCTACACGTGCCCTCCATTCTACAAATGACCTAAGACTAACAACCCCCATAATCTGAACCTCGCACCTCTATCTCCAGGACTTCTCTCGTGCTGTGCCAGTTCTCTGGAATGCACTTCCCCAGATGATTTGACTGATGCCTATCCTTCACGTCTTCAAATGTGCTTTAAAAATGTACAGTACAGACCAAAAGTTTGGACACACCTTCTCATTTAAAGATTTTTCTGTATTTTCATGACTATGAAAATTGTACATTCACACTGAAGGCATCAAAACTATGAATTAACACATGTGCAATTATATACTTAACAAAAAAGTGTGAAACAACTGAAAATATGTCTTATATTCTAGGTTCTTCAAAGTAGCCACCTTTTGCTTTGATGACTGCTTTACACACTCTTGGCATTCTCTTGATGATCTTCAAGAGGTAGTCACCAGAAATGGTCTTCCAACAATCTTGAAGGAGTTCCCAGAGATGCTTAGCACTTGTTGGCCCTTTTGCCTTCACTTTGCGGTCCAGCTCACCCCAAACCATCTCGATTGGGTTCAGGTCTGGTGACTGTGGAGGCCAGGTCATCTGGCGTAGCACCTCATCACTCTCCCTCTTGGTCAAATAGCCCTTACACAGCCTGGAGGTGTGTTTGTGGTCATTGTCCTGTTGAAAAATAAATGATGGTCCAACTAAACGCAAACCGGACGGAATAGCATGCCGCTGCAAGATGCTGTGGTAGCCATGCTGGTTCAGTATGCCTTCAATTTTGAATAAATCCCCAACAGTGTCACCAGCAAAGCACCCCCACACCATCACACCTCCTCCTCCATGCTTCACGGTGGGAACCAGGCATGTAGAGTCCATTCGTTCACCTTTTCTGCGTTACACAAAGACACGGTGGTTGGAACCAAAGATCTCAAATTTGGACTCATCAGACCAAAGCACAGATTTCCACTGGTCTAATGTCAATTCCTTGTGTTCTTTGGCCCAAACAAGTCTCTTCTGCTTGTTGCCTGTCCTTAGCAGTGGTTTCCTAGCAACTATTTTACCATGAAGGACTGCTGCACAAAGTCTCCTCTTAACAGTTGTTGTAGAGATGTGTCTGCTGCTAGAACTCTGTGTGGTATTGACCTGCTCTCTAATCTGAGCTGCTGTTCACCTGCGATTTCTGAGGCTGGTGACTCGGATAAACGTATCCTCAGAAGCAGAGGTGACTCTTGGTCTTCCTTTCCTGGGGCGGTCCTCATGTGAGCCAGTTTCTTTGTAGCGCTTGATGGTTTTTGCAACTGCACTTGGGGACACTTTCAAAGTTTGCCCAATTTTTCGGACTGACTGACCTTCGTTTCTTAAAGTAATGACGGCCACTCGTTTTTCTTTACTTAGCTGCTTTTTTCTTGCCATAATACAAATTCTAACAGTCTATTCAGTAGGACTATCAGCTGTGTATTTACCTGACTTCTGCACAACACAACTGATGGTCCCAACCCCATTTATAAGGCAAGAAATCCCACTTATTAAACCTGACAGGGCACACCTGTGAAGTGAAAACCATTTCCAGTGACTACCTCTTGAACCTCATCAAGAGAATGCTAAGAGTGTGCAATGCAGTCATCAAAGCAATAGGTGGCTACTTTGAAGAACCTAGAATATAAGACATATTTTCAGTTGTTTCACACTTTTTTGTTAAGTATATAATTCCATATGTGTTAATTCATAGTTTTGATGCCTTCAGTGTGAATGTACAATTTTCAAAGTCATGAAAATACAGAAAAATCTTTAAATGAGAAGGTGTGTCCAAACTTTTGGTCTGTACTGTATCTCTTTAGACAAGCTTACACTTCAACTCAGTAAACTAACTTTCCCCTGTTCCCTCTTTCTAAATATTATTCAGAATCTATTCTCTACTATTTATCTGTCTCCACAACCTCCATGCACATGATAACTGCACTCGATACTTGATTATTGCACTTAAACATACTGGCTGATGTCCGGATCATGCACCCTTATATGAAAATCCCTATTTATTATAATTTCTAGACCTGAAATAACGAGCACTTTTCATCTATTGTGTCCCCCCATTTCCTTGCAGATTGTAAGCTTGAAAGCAGGGATCTGAATCCTAATGAAACTGTTTAATCTGTCTTACCTTGTATTGAATTTATTGTCTGTACATGTCCCAGCTTAATTGTAAAGTTCTGTGGAATATGTTGGCGCTATATAAATTTAATTTTTTTATTATTATTATTATTATAAATCTGGGTTGCCCAAAGAGGTCTCCAGAATGCAGATGACCTAGTGAGCCTGGTAGAAAGATACTTTGCTGTAGAGAACTCCCTGAGCAATCAAGGGAGCCAGAGTTCCCCTGCTAGGGATACTCAGAAGAAGGGGTCCAAAGCCACCTCTGAGGGGTGCACAAAGGTTGGTTCAAGGGGGTATACTGTACATCGTCACATTGTCTATTGGAGATGACATGATCCGAGTCATATATCATCCATTGTCCCTTGACCTCAGAGCCGATGGAATGCAGCATGGGCTGACTTTACTCCTACTTTGCCTACCTGGCCTGCAGAGCTGTTCCTCATCCTGGCAAGGGGCCTCCGGTGTGCTAAGTAACTTTAAATGGCTTGCAAGTGACTGGATTTTTGGAATCTGTGTCAGTTCCTTGGAAGGTGGTAGGGCCAGGTAAACGAGCACCTACTCAAGGCACGATCCAAGAGGTATAGTCCGGTGACTTGGGTGAAGCAATTTAAACCTGGGGATCAGGGGCGTATCTTAGTGCCTACAGTGGGGAACAAATTTCTTGCCAAGTGGCAAGGGCCCTATGAAGTGATAGAAAGGATTGGTGAGGGCCAATATAAAGTTTAACAACCAGTAGAAAGGAAGCCCAATGAGGTATGTCATATCAGCTTGATCAAGCCTTGGTAGGACAGGGTTTACTGTGGGTTGGCAGATGGTGCCCAGCCTTCAGCTTAGGGCAGAGGGGGAGGGTATGGAGCAAAGCCAGGTAGGACAGGGTTAAATTCAAATTATACAGGGTTTGATTAAAGGTACATGTATAGCTTTTTACTAGAAGGAGGAAGTAGGTTCACTTGGTGTGCTGTGTGCTGGGGAGCTGAGCAGTGTGTAAATTCAGCTGGGAGCTGCAGAGTACCTTTTGTTGCAGACTAAATGGAGGCAGTGAAGTGCCAGGATCTGATGTGATGTGGTCTGTGTCTGGAAGAGAGGTGAAAAGTCCAAATTCGAAAAAAGCAAGGAATAATAGAATTATCCAGATCAATTTTCAATTTATATATAGCAAAAATCTGGAATTATTAAAATATAACTTTTACTTCAAACTTTTAAAAA
This sequence comes from Phyllobates terribilis, assembly GCF_046119375.1. Classification (NCBI taxonomy): domain Eukaryota; kingdom Metazoa; phylum Chordata; class Amphibia; order Anura; family Dendrobatidae; genus Phyllobates; species Phyllobates terribilis. The sequence goes on from NW_027362761.1 coordinate 847,090,683, forward strand.
ATTATCAATAGATAAAAAGTGAACACACGATAGTGCTGAAACAAACAAATTTGTGACATTTATTGCACCACCCCCTATTCCAGACTTGACTTCTTATGAAAATAGCAGTCTTGATCAGGATTAGTTTTCCTTTAGCTAAGGTGCTCATACTATTTCTCATGTGCTTGTATGTCTCTATCACTTTTGTGCATACTCTCTGCGCCTCCCACTTATGTTCAAATAGAGCAATACTCATTTGACTACTGTAAGCCCTTCTTATTGCAGTGTGTCACAGAAAAGGCTAAATATCTTCTTTTTAGTTTTTAAGTACATGTGCCACTAGTTTTTAAATGGCAATTCTGGTTATCAGAAATTACCAGTCTATTTACGGGCTCCAACAAAGTCTAAGCATTCAGGGACACTTATCCCCAAATATCAGAACTACCTGTGCAAACAGAGGCTGTTTTCTGTCCAGCCCAACAATCTATGCAGCATAATGTCTCGGTATCTTAAATGTATGCAGAACACCTTGAGATGGTGGAGATTGTCCCCTAACAACACCCCCTCAAAATTTTGTCCTGAACCGACAATACCTCTGTATGCCTCTTTCACATACATATCCAGCTTTTAGCATTTATGAATAAAGCATTGGTCTCACCCATCAGCTGTTTTTTCAAGGCCCTTAATCCCAATTACTTTGCCTCCTTCCATACAGTGGTGTGTGACCCTTTACAGAAGGGAAGTTGGGGCCAGACTAAACCAAAGAGATGTTAATCTGTGCCTTTGTGGAGGATGATGCCAGGCACCTACATGATGTGGCACCAGAGCATGGGACCAGTGGAGCACCAGGATGCCCAGTAACTGTCCATCTTACAAAGGAGCCAGCAGCAGCCATGGCTCCCAGAGTGGAATAAACTTTTGCTTGCCACTCACATTGCTGCAAATGGGAGGATGTGACCCTCAAATGCAGATGCAGCTTGTGCTACAAGAACGGAGAGAAGAGCATGAGTTTCCAGAGTGACAGGTCCAGGCCAATCGAGAGGATGTAGCATGACACAACGAGCAAGAGGCAGCAGACAAGCCGAGTAAGAGGCTGCAGCATGAGAGTGACAGGCTAACAGAGAGCATCAACTGGTGTTAATTGAGAAGGAGCAATTTACAGTCAAAATGATATACAGTGGCTTGCTAAAGTATTCACCCCCTTGGCTTTTTACCTATTTTGTTACATTACAACCTGTTTTTACATATTATTGTAGTCAAATTTGTGTTTTATGCATCAGCACTAAATGGTCTAAGTTGGTGAAGTGAAGTGAGAAAAATGTAGACATAAATTAAATTTATGGTATCAAATAACAAAAAATTGGCATTTTAATATGTATTCACCCCTTTTGCTATGAATCTCCTAAAACATTCTGGTGCAAGCAATTATCTTCATAAGTCACATGCTTAATGAAAGGAAGTCTACCTGTGTGCAATCTAAGTGTCACATGGTCTGTCAGTCTATACACACCTCTTCTGAAAGGTCACAGAGGCTGTAGCACCAATAAGCAAGAGGCACCACTTTGCAAACAACACCATGAAGACCAAGGAGATCTCCAAACAAATCAGGTGCAAAGTTGTTGACAAGTACAAGTCAGGGTTGGGTAATAAAATAAATATTCCAGTCTCTCGTGATCCCCATAGCACCATCAAATCCATTATCATCAAATGCAAAGAAATTGGTACCACAACAAACTGCCAAGAGAGGTCCGCCCACCAAAACTGTCAGCAAGGAGGGCATTAATCAAAGAGGCAAAACAGAAACCAAAGGTAATTCTGAAGGTGCTGCAGAGTTCCCAAGCAGAGACTGGAATATCTGTCCATACAAACACAATAAGCCGTACACCCTATAGAGGCGGCCTTTATGAAAGACTGGGAAGAACAGAAAAAAGCCTTTACTTACACACAAAAATTGATAGGCTAAATTAGAGTTTGCCAAAATACATGTTGGAGGTGCTGTGGTGAGATGAGACCAAAATTGAACTTTTTGACCACCAAGGTAAATGCTATGTCTGGCGCCAAACCAACACAGCTCATTGCCCAAAGAACACCATCCCCTCAGTGAAACATGGGGATGGCAGCATCATACTGTGGGGATGTTTTTTGGCAGAAGGGACTGGGAAAATGGTCTGAGTTGAGGGGAAGATGGATGGTGAGAAATACCGGGATATTCTTGAGAAAAACCTGTTTCAGTCTGTTACTGATTTGAGACGGGGATGGAGGTTCACTTTCCAACAAGACAATTGCTCAATACATACTGCTAAAGCAACACTCAAGTAGTTTAAGGGGAAACATGTAAATATTTTGGATTGGCCTAGTCAAAGCCCAGACCTTAATCCAATTGAGAATCTGTGGTCAGACTTGAAGATTGCTGTTCACCAGAGAAAACCATTTAACTTGAAGGAGCTGGAGCAGTTTTGCCTTGAGGAATGGGCAAGATGTAGAAAGCTCATAGAGAATTATCCATAGCGACTTGCACCTGTAATTGATTCAAATGGAGGATCTACAAAGTACTGACTTATTGGGGTTAATAGTTATACACACTGAAGATTTCTGTAATTTTGTCCTATTTGTTGTTTACTTCGCAATGCAAAGAAAACCAAATATTCACAGATGTAGGCATGATCTTTACATAAACTGATGCAAACCCTTAAAAAAAAAACAGTAAAATTCCAGGTAGCAAAACATGAAAAATGCCTAAGGGGGTGAATACTTTCGTAAGCCACTGTATATGGGGACAGAATGATCTTTTAATGATCTTTCTATCTGCATGATTCTTTGTTAGCATTTATAAAGAGGCCAATAAACAAGCGCCAAATTACTTGAATATAGTCAAATGGTGTTACTTAAATGGTTTGAATTCAGCTTGTACCCTAAATGTTTCTGTCTGATGATATAAATGTGCTAGTATTTGTGGGCTCCACTTTTAATTTTTACAATTTTCATACTTTGTCTAAAACCTGCCGTGTTAACAATGTTTAGATTATAAAAATCTGTAATTTTTCCAATTTGAATAAGTGTCTGAAACATATTGAAATTATAGAAGTAGTCTCATTAAAAATGGATAGTTTAACTATATTCTTAATTTTTGAAACACTATCAATACATTACTCTATGTTTTCATTGTCATGTGTCACAATTTCTATTGTAATCTGCATGCACAATTTTCTTCTTGCAAACTTCACAACATACAAAGTGAAAATGATGATGAATTTTGACATTAAATAACAAAAAAGCAAGGCGTACGTGTTTGAGCAAACCCTCTAGAAGACCTATGTGGCTTGGCAGGACTAGACTAACAGGTGAATAAACACAGCAGTCTGTTTCCCAGCATTGGCTTCAGAACAGCAGCAGCAGCTAAGATTGTCAGAGCACTTGAGAAACTGAACATGTCATATGCCACTGGGAGCGTGGTGCATCCAACTGTATAAGTACAGTCTGGTCTCACAGATTTGGACCTTGATAGTTTATTGGATCAGGAAACAGGTTGGGAAGGGAATATGGAAAAACTATGATTAGTGTAATAACAATTATCACTTAATTCTAGTGAGAGACATATTTTCAACAGACAATTTAATCAAAAGCCTAATAAGAGAAAGGCAAATTTGTTTAAAGGCAGTTACTTATATCGTATGTAGAACATACTAAATTAAGCTGATGTGTACAATATCTTTTGCTTTTATTGCCTTCAGATTTAGTTACATAGATGCAGATTGACTATAATGGTAATTGTAAGTGAATTGATTGTTACTTTTGTGCCAATTGTCTGCATCATCTATTTCTGGAGGATTGAGAGATACTGCAGATGACATGTGTGATCCTCAAGCTGCGATACAAATGATTCTTTTGTTTTAGGGTAATGAAGAAAATCCTTATTCAGCTGCCATATGTAGCGTAGCTTTCTATCCACAATATGTCCTTTTATGTTTATCAATTTCAATTCTAATTCCAGTTAAACAAAATTAACGTCTGTTTAAAAAAATAAATAAAAATGTTACCATAAACATTTTAGAGAGCTTATTTTTTAATACAAAATTAAAGTAGAATTATTGGCAATTCAGTTAACATAGAATATATATATTTACAGAAGAGATTACTATTAAACAAACAACATATCACTGCCTTTGGAGGCAGCGCTTAAAGGGAATCCGTCAGCAGGTTTTTGCTATGTAATCTGAAGATTTGCTTGGAAGGCATAGGCAAAGACTATGGGAGACCCACTCCCCAATATTGGGAATAATGTTTTTATTATGCTGTACTGCATGGCTCTTGTAAGGGGCATTGCAAGTTCCTCCGTCCTAATTTTTGGGAGCTTTTGCTTGGAAGGCATAGGCAAAGACTATGGGAGACCCACTCCCCAATAATGGGAATAATGTTTTTAATATGCTGTACTCAATGGCTCTTGTAAGGGGCATTACAAGTTCCTCCATCCTAATTTTTGGCAGCTTTTGCTTGGAAGGCATAGGCAAAGACTATGGGAGACCCACTCCCCAATAATGGGAATAATGATTTTAATTTGCTGTACTGCATGGCTTTTGTAAGGGGCATTGCAAGTTCCTCCGTCCTAATTTTTGGCAGCTTTTGCCTGGAAGGCATAGTCAAAGACTATGGGAGACCCACTCCTCAATAATGGGAATAATGTTTTTAATATGCTGTGCTGCATGGCTCCTGTAAGGGGCATTAAAATCGTCTTGTTAAGCTACTGTGACCTCAACGTCTCTTCCAAGGGTCATTGATATTGTCTTTTTATTCCACTGGGACCTCCACGTGTTATGATCTGCAACATGTACTAAGGAAAGATGGGGGAAAGCTGTTCCTGCAGTAATAATAAGCTGAATCCCTACGATGTAGCGGGCTGCCTGTTCCTAGTGAACAGACTCGCCTAAGTCCTCTGCTAGTCTGAACAAAGACCTATAGTATAAGGGCAGGGGTCGCTAAAAGAACTAAGGACTGTGACAAAAATGGGACACCTCCTAAACAGAGAAGTTGTTGCAGAACACAAAAAGACAAACTGACAAAAATGTACTAGAGGTCCCAGAGGACCAAGCGAACTTGACAGAAAAAGGCACAGAAGCACCAGGCTTGAGAAACAGTCAAACACTGAAATCCAGCACAGCCACAAGGGCGGAGCTGGAATATAAAGGCTGATGGTCATGTGACCGCAAAACACAAGATGGAAAAAACAAACAGTAGGGTTCTAACTGTACCCCTTCTTTTATGAGGATCCTCCGGATCCTCCAGGCCCAGGCCTATCCAGAAACACCCTGTGGAAAGCTTTAACAAGCCTAGGAGCAGAGACATCATCTGTCCTTACCCAGGAGTTGTCTTTGGGACCCAAACCCTTCCAGGAAACAAGATACTGTAATCTCCCTCTATGCCATCTAGAATTCAAGATATGAGAAATTTCATATTCGCCGTCTTCCACAACAGGAGGAACTGTGACAGTGGCGTCCCTATCAGATACATCAGCCTTTTTCAACAAGGAAACATGAAACACAGGATTAATCTTCCAGGAAGTAGGGACATCCAACCTAACAGCAGACGGGTTAACAACCTGAAGCACTTTAAATGGACCCACAAACTTAGGATCCAGTTTTTTAGAGGGAATCCTCAACCGCAGGTTCTTCGAGGACAACCAAGCCATGTCACCCACAGTAAACAAAACCTCCTTATGTTTCCTGTCAAAATACTTCTTGGACTTCTTGTTAGCCTCTTGAAGGTTGCCACGTACATTAGTCCAAACTCTCTCCAAATCACCGGAAAAATTCTCCTCCTCCGGCACCGCCATCCCCAATTTGGAGAACAAACCAAAAGACGGATGTCTCCCACTACAACAAAAAAAAGGAGAACACCCAGCAGAGGAGGATGTATGATTGTTAAGAGCAAATTCTGCGAGAGGCAGAAACTCAGACCACACCTCTTGATTGTATGCCACAAAACAGTGCAAAAACTGTTCAACATCCTGGTTCTTTCTTTCAGTCTGTCCATTAGACTCAGGATGATAACCAGACGAAAATGACAAATGGACTCCCAACCTGTCACAAAAAGCACGCCAAAAGTGAGCCACAAACTGAGGTCCTCTATCAGAAACAATATCCGTGGGAACGCCATGGAGCTTGACAATCTCCTTAACAAACGCCTTAGCGAGTGTCTTGGCGCAGGGCAACTTAATGAATGGAACCAAATGACACATCTTACTAAAATGGTCCACGACCACCCAGATGACAGTAAAACCCTCGGACACAGGAAGATCAGTAATAAAATCCATTGTGAGATGCGTCCAAGGCGCACTAGGAACCTCCAGAGGGCAAAGCAACCCCGCAGCAGGAGTATGTGAAGCCTTTGACCTAGCACACACAGTGCACTGACGCACCCACTTGATGACTTCCTTCTGCCATCCAGGCCACCAAAAACTGCGACTGATAAGTCTCTTAGTTTCCGAAATTCCTGGATGACCAGCCAACCGAGACTCATGACACTCCAATAGCAAATCTCTCCTAAAGGCTCTAGGCAAGAACAACCTCCCATGGGGAGTGTGAGAGGGAGAATCATCTTGAGCTTCAGTATCCCATTCTCCAAAACGGAGTCCAATGCTGCCACCACAACTCCTTTCTGTAAAATGCTCTCCTCCCCCTCGGCACCGACCGTAGGAGAGAAGCTGCGAGATAAAGCATCGGCTTTAACATTCTTAGTACCAGGGATATAGGTAACAGAAAAATGAAACAGAGAAAAAATAAGTACCCACTTAGCATGATGGGCATTCAAGCGCTTGGCAGCATCCAGATAGATGAAATTCTTATGATCTGTGAAAACATGAATAGGAAATCTAGCGCCTTCCAAAAAATGCTGCCAATGTTCAAAAGCAAGTTTAATAGCCAGCAACTTCAGATTTCCAACATCATATTTCAGTTCGGTTTCAGAAATTTTTTTCGAAAAGAAGGCACAAGGATGTACTCCACCCTTGTTCTCCTGAGACAAAACTGCTCTGACCCCCACCGATGAAGCATCGACCTCAACCAAAAAAGGCTTGGTCTCATCAGGCTGCATAAGGATAGGGGCAGAACTGAACCTCTCTTTGAGATACTCAAACGCTTTAATGGCCTCAGTAGTCCACTGGGCCGTATTCACACCTTTCCTGTTGAGATCGGTTAGAGGTTTAACAATTAAAGGAAAATTCTTAATGAATTTCCTGTAATAATTGGCAAAACCCAAAAATCTCCGTATACATTTCAAACCAATAGGCCTAGGCCATTCCTGCATAGCCTGAACCTTCACAGGGTCCATCTCAAAGCCCTGGCTGGAGACAATGTTGTCCAAAAAACTAATTTTCTGCACAGCGAACTCACATTTCTCCAGCTTAGCAAAGAGTGAATTATCACTCAATAACTGCAAAACTTCACGTACACTCTGCCAATGGTACTCTAGATCTGGTGAGTAAATCAAAATGTCATCCAAATACACAACCACATTCTTACCAATCAAAGGTCTTAGGATGTCATTAATAAGGTTCTGAAAAAATGCAGGTGCATTGGTAAGACCAAAAGGCATCACCAGATTCTCAAAATGACCTACCGGAGTGTTAATAGCAGTTTTCCATTCATCACCCTCCTTCACTCGTAAAAAATTGTATGCCCCCTGGAGATCAATTTTGGAGAACCATTTGGCCCCCACTAACTGGTTAAACAAGTAAGGAATTAACGGCAATGGGTAGTAATTGCGTACGGTAATCTTATTAATTTCAGGAAAATCCAGACATGGAAGTAAACCGCCGTCCATTTTTTTTAACAAAGAAAAATCCAACTGCCGCAGGCGACTTAGAAGGTCTAATGTGACCAGCAGCCAGGCTAGTCTGAATGTACTCCTCCAAGGCCTTTCTTTCAGGGATAGTCAGATTAAACAAGCGACTCTTGGGAAGAGTAGCTCCCGGAACAAACTCAATGGCGCAATCATAATCCCTATGAGGAGGTAAAACTTGCGACTCCTCCAAAAAAACCCTCCAAAAATCTTGAATAGGTACTGGCAATTCCCCTTTTTCCACAGCCGCAATGCGACCATTGCAACATTTATCATATCACTTCGGACCCCAAGACTTAATCACATTAGTAGACCAGTCCAATAAAGGATTGTGCAGTTTTAACCAAGGCAGTCATAGAACAACTGGAGAGGGCAAATTATCTAAAACAACCTAGTCCAAAATTTCTTGGTGAACTCCATTGATAGTGAGGGGAAATGCAGCAGTCTTGTGAGTAATACATTTCAAAGGAGTGTTATCAATTGCAATCACAGAAATAGGTGATAACGAAGGTGTTACGGATCCGGGTGGTGGAACCTCTGTGCCGTGGTGCAAGGAGGGACCCAGAGGGGCGTAACTAAGTATCAACTCAGACCGACTCTGGTCGTACGGCGGCTAACGACTCCGTGACCAGGGAGGGACCGAGCAGAGGGACCAGGTGCTACTCTGGGGACAACCTTGTAAGAGAGCAGGTGGCTCCCACGATTCAGATGACTGGGACTGACCGGTATAGCAGATGGGCACAGCAAGCCTGCAAAAGTCTCTGGGTTAGCTGACAGGTGGTCACGGCACGTGACGGCACAGCAGGCTGAAGTCTCTAGGTTAGCAGACAGGTGGTCACGGCAAGTGATGGCAGGAGCTTCCAGGTAGGCTATCAGGTGGTCACAGCAAGTGACGGCCAAGCAGGCTGAAGTCTCTTGGTTAGCAGGCAGGTGGTCACGGCAAGTGACGGCAGAGCCTCCAGGTAGGCTAGCAGGTAACAAGCAGGTAACAGGCGAGTGCTCCCAGGTGAGCAGGCTAGCAGGCACGGCAGGTAGCAGGTAGGTAACTGGCAGGTGCTTCCTGGTAAGCAGGCGGGCTTGCCCATAGACAGACTGGCGGGTTGAACGGAAGACAGACTGTCGGGCTGGAGAGTAGTCAGGCTGGTGGACTGGAACAGTAGTCAGGCTGGCAACTGGACCTGAGGGCTGAAGCAGAGGTAAGAATACTTGTGCAACAACTATTGCTCGGGCACCTACATTTTGGAGGAGGTGCCTTATATATGGGAGGTCCTCCGGCTATTGGCCGGGTACTCCTTAGGACGGCGCGCGCGGCCCCTTTAAGAGAGAGGGAGCGCGCGCGCCCTAAGCACAGTGCCCAGGAAGCTGCACGCGCCGGCAGCAGCAGGAAGAGGAGCGCGGGAGGACGCTGCGCGGGGAGCGGGGAGGTGAGAGGGACGGCGTCTCTGCCTGGCAGGGGGCAGAGACGCCGATGCTATAGTACCCCCCCTTTACGCCCCCTCTTTTGTAGGCCAGACAAAATTTTTCTAGGAGAAGCAGGGCATGGATGTTCTCCCTGGGTTCCCAAGTTCTCTCCTCTGGGCCAAACCCCTTCCAATCCACCAGAAAAAAGGTTTTCCTTCTTACCCTTTTGGTGGCCAGAATATTCTCTACCTCAAAAATGTCATCAGCAGAAACCGGAGCAGGGGAGGAACCAGGATTGTTGGAAAAAGAATTAAAGACAACAGGTTTGAGGAGAGATACGTGGAAGGAGTTGGGAATTCGTAAGGTGGCAGGGAGATTTAGCTTGTAGGCCACTGGATTGATCTGTTTAAGGACCTCAAAAGGACCGATGAACCGAGGGCCCAACTTGTAGGAAAGTATTTTGAGCCAAACGTGTTTGGAGGAGAGCCAAACCTTGTCTCCCGGACGGAATTGAGGTGGATCCAGACGTCTCTTGTCAGCATGTCTCTTCATCCGCTCGGAGGACCGAAGAAGTGCGGACCTAGCACTCTCCCAAATGGTGGAAAACTTGCTGACTAGAGACTCCGCAGCAGGGTTGTCCTCAGAGGTGGAGACGGGAAACGGAATCCGGGGATGTTGACCATAGACTATAAAGAATGGAGACTTGGAAGATGATTCGCTCTCATGGTTATTGTAGGAGAACTCAGCCCATGGCAAGAGATCCACCCAATCAGTATGGTGAGCGTTAAAAAAGTGCCGGAGGTAGCTGGTAAGGATCTGGTTGATCCGCTCCACTTGACCGTTGGACTGTGGATGGTAAGCGGAGGAGAAATCCAGGGTGACATCCAGCAGCTTACACGTAGCTCTCCAGAAACGTGAGGTGAACTGAACCCCTCGTTCTGACACGATGTGCAGGGGTAGGCCATGGAGACGGAAGATGTGAAGGAAGAAGTCCTTAGCTAGCTCTGATGCAGACGGGAGACCAGGCAAAAGGATGAAGTGGGCCATTTTAGAAAAGCAGTCAGTGACCACCCAAATCACTGTACAACCGGCAGAGACAGGGAGATCCGTAATAAAGTCCATAGCAATGTGTTGCCATGGGGCATCAGGTACGGGAAGAGGCAAGAGATGACCAGCTGGTAGATGTCTGGGAACTTTGATGCGGGCACAGGATGAGCAGGCTGAGACGAAGTCTACCACATCCTTGCGCAGGGTAGGCCACCAGTAATGCCGGGTGATAAGCAGGAAGGACTTCTTTTGGCCAGTGTGGCCGGCTAGTTTAGATGAATGACCCCAGCGAAGAACCTTCTCGCGATCTGGTACTGCTACAAACGTCTTACCAGGTGGAAGATGAGTTAGATCCAAGGGAGCCACCTTCATCACCTTGGAGGGGTCGATGATGTGCATATGCTCCTCCTCTTGATCGGAGGACAGGAAGGATCAGGACAAGGCGTCGGCTTTGACATTCTTGTCCGCCGGGCGGAAATGCAGGACGAAGTCGAAGCGGGCGAAGAGCAAAGACCACCGGGCCTGACGCGGATTGAGTCTTTGAGCATTTTGGAGATATGCCAGATTTTTGTGATCCGTATAGATGATCACCGGGTATAGAGCCCCTTCCAAGAGGTAGTGACATTCCTCCAGTGCCAATTTAACGGCTAACAATTCTCAGTCTCGAATGGAGTAGTTGCGCTCAGACGCGGAGAAGAGTTTGGAGAAGAAGCCGCAGGTTACCATTCTCCCGGATGAAGACTTTTGGGTGAGCATCGCTCCGGCTGCGGAGGAGGAAGCATCAACCTCCAGGTAGAATTGTTTGTTGCAGTCCGGACGGTGCAGTACCGGGGCGGAGGAGAAGGCTTGCTTTAAGGAGAGGAAGGCCTCCTCAGCTTCGGGCGACCATACCTTAGGATTTGCTCCCTTACGGGTGAGCGCAGATATGGGAGCAGTCCGGGAAGAGAAGTGCGGAAGGAAGAGACGATAGTAGTTGGCGAAGCCCAGGAATCGCTGAATCGCCTTCAACCTGTCCAGACGGGGCCACTTTAGGACCGCAGAGAGCTTCTCAGGATCCATTCATAAGCCTGTCTGGGAGATAACGTAGCCTAGGAATGGAAGAGAGGTCTGCTCGAAGAGGCACTTCTCATATTTAGCATAGAGGTGGTTCTGCCTGAGCCTAAGCAGGACCTGACGAACATCCCTCCGGTGTGTGGGAAGATCCGGAGAGAAGACCAAGATATCGTCCAGGTATACCACCACACAGGAGTAAAGAAGATCACGGAAGATGTCATTGACCAATTCTTGGAAGACAGCGAGAGCATTGCAGAGACCGAAGGGCATCACACGGTATTCATAGTGACCGTCCCGGGTATTGAATACCGTCTTCCACTCATCTCCTTGACAGATTAGGACCAGGTAATACGCTCCACGTAGATCCAGCTTGGAAAAGATCCTGGCTCCCTTAAGGTGATCAAACAACTCGGAGATAAGCGGTAGTGGATATTTGTTTTTTACCGTGATCAGATTGAGTCTTCTATAATCAATACAGGGGCGTAGCGAGCCATCCTTCTTCTTGACAAAGAAGAATCCGGCTCCAGCCGGGGAGGTAGACTTCCGGATGAATCCCCTAGCCAGATTCTCCTCAATGTACTCAGACATGGCCCAGGTTTCGGCCGCCGACAATGGGTAAATATGCCAATGGGGTGGAGTGGCGCCAGGTACCAGGTCGATCGGGCAATCATATGGCCTATGAGGTGTCAATGTCTCTCCTTCCTTTTTACCGAAGACATCTGCGTAGGACCAGTAAGGAGCCGGTAGACCGGGTAAATTAGCTGGGATAGGCGATGGACGAGTCTAGCGAACTGGAACCAGGCAAGTCCTATGGCAGTCCTGACCCCACGGGAGTACTTCACCGGATTGCCAGTTCAGCACGGGTTCATGTATCTGGAGCCAGGGTAGACCTAGCAATAGGGAGTGAGAGAGTCCGGATAGCACATGGAAGGAAATTTTCTCAGAGTGCAGCATTCCCACCTGCAGGGTTATGGGTTCAGTGACGAGCAGGATGGTCACCGGAAGGAGTCTTCCATCCACGGAGGCGACTGACAATGGTTCAGCCAGAGGTTTGGTGGGAATTCGGTATCTCTGTACCAGGGACTGGGAAATGAGGTTTCCAGCAGCTCCAGAATCCAGGTGAGCGATTTCAAAATGACGGTTGTCTCCCCAGAAGATAGAGACAGACAAAGTCAGGGATGGAGAGGGCTTAATTTTGCCTAGGACGACCTCTCCGAGCGGTCCTAGACACTGGAGTTTCCCGGCTTCTCCGGGCAGGAACGGATCAGGTGCTCCTTACTGCCACAATAGAGACAGCTCCCCTCAGCTCGGGTTAACTCTTGGCGAGATTTGACCATCTTGGTCTTGTCGATCTGCATGGGTTCGGGCGAGTGCGCTCGGGGAGTGACTGGTTGAGAGGCAGGTCTCTGGAAAGTGGGAGCAAGGCGGGGAAACTTTCTTTCCCGGGTGGTCTCTTTGGTTCGTTCTTGGAACCGGATGTCAATCCAGGTAGCTAGTGACACCAGGTCATCCAGGGTGGTAGGAATGTCCCGACCAGCTAGCTCATCCTTTATCCGACCGGAAAGGCCCTCCCAGAAGATGGACACCTGGGCCTCGTTATCCCAGGCAAGCTCAGAAGCGAGGGTATGGAACCGTATGGCATATTGGCCCACAGTGAGATTCTCTTGGCGGAGACGTAGCAGAGAGGAGGCTGAAGAGGTTTTTCGTCCTGGTTCATCGAAGACTTTCCGGAAAGCAGCGAGGAAAGACGATAGGTCGGACACCTGGGGATCCCCTCTCTCCCACAGGAGATTTAGCCATGCCAGTGCCTCCCCAGTGAGATGGGGCATGATGAATGCCACTTTGGCCCGGTCGGAGATGAACTGATGTGCCAAGAGTTCAAAGTGCAGGGTGCACTGGTTTATGAAACCTCGAGCTAAGGCAGGGTTGCCACCAAAACGAGGAGGTGCAGAAAGCCGGGGACCGGGGCTGGATACTATGGTATTGGTTGGCAGCGGCGCTGCCGGAGCGGGAGTCATACGACTCAAGGTGGACGCAGGAGGAACAGGCAGTGTGTCCAGGCGGGAGTTGACACTCCGCAGTTAGTTCAGGATGGTTTCCTGTTGGGATCTCTGACGGGACACCTCCTGGTATTGGTCAGAGAGCGAGGGAGCTTGGGTGCCACCGGTTTCCATGGCCCGAGCAACCTGTTACGGATCCGGGTGGTGGAACCTCTGTGCCGTGGTGCAAGGAGGGACCCAGAGGGGCGTAACTAAGTATCAACTCAGACCGACCCTGGTCGTACGGCGGCTAACGACTCCGTGACCAGGGAGGGACCGAGCAGAGGGACCAGGTGCTACTCTGGGGACGACCTTGTAAGAGAGCAGGTGGCTCCTACGGGTCAGATGACTGGGACTGACCGGTATAGAGGATGGGCACAGCAAGCCTGCAGAAGTCTCTGGGTTAGCTGACAGGTGGTCACGGCACATGACGGCAGAGCAGGCTGAAGTCTCTAGGTTAGCAGACAGGTGGTCACGGCAAGTGATGGCAGGAGCCTCCAGGTAGGCTATCAGGTGGTCACAGCAAGTGACGGCCAAGCAGGCTGAAGTCTCTTGGTTAGCAGGCAGGTGGTCACAGCAAGTGATGGCAGAGCCTCCAGGTAGGCTAGCAGGTAACAGGCAGGTAACAGGCGAGTGCTCCCAGGTGAGCAGGCAAGCAGGCATGGCAGGTAGCATGCAGGTAACTGGCAGAGGCTTCCTGGTAAGCAGGCGGGCTTGCCCATAGACAGACTGGCGGGTTGAACGGAAGACAGACTGTCGGGCTGGAGAGTAGTCAGGCTGGCTGACTGGAACAGTAGTCAGGCTGGCAACTGGACCTGAGGGCTGAAGCAGAGGTAAGAATACTTGTGCAACAACTATTGCTCGGGCACCTCCATTTTGGTGGAGGTGCCTTATATATGGGAGGTCCTCCGGGGACTCCTTAGGACGGCGTGCGTGGCCCCTTTAAGAGAGAGGGAGAGCGCGCGCGCCCTAAGCACAGTGCCCGGGAAGCTGCACGCGCCGGCAGCAGCAGGAAGAGGAGCGCGGGAGGATGCCGCTCATTGAGCGGGGAGGTGACAGGGACGGCGTTTCTGCCTGGCAGGGGGCAGAGACGCCGATGCTACAGTAGGTTTGGATTTCAATTTAAGGTTTTCCAAAAACCCTTTATCAATCACATTAAGTGTTGAACCACAAGCCACAAATACCTGAAATTCAATCAAATCACCCTGCAAAGTAGTACTCCCAGAAAGAAATACTCCTGCAGAGCGTAAACAAGCTATACTGGCGTAACTGACCTTTTTTTTCTTTACTTAAACGACGCTCACAATACTTAATCACATCATCAGCTTTGCCACAATAAAGACACAATCCCTCGGTTAACCTCCGGTCTCTTTCCTGAGAGCGGAGTGACATTGCCTTAACCTCCATCTATTCTCCGCCGTCAGAGCAGATTTTCTGGGGACTAGGAACTGACATTACAGGAGTCTTTACATCATTGAGCCTGCACCGCAGTCTCCTGTCTATACGAACAGCTAACTGCATAACATCCTGCAGAGACTCAGGTGTAGGGAATGCAATTAGCAAATCCTTAACCCTTTCAATCAGACCAGTAAGAAATAAACATCTCAGCGCAGGATCATTCCACTTAACTTCTGAAGCCCATCTCCTGAAGTGTGTGCAATAATTTTCAACATCATCTGACCCCTGATTCAAACGCCTGAGTTCTGATTCAGCAGATGAGATGCGATCAGGATCGTCATATAATATCCCCATAGCAGAAAAAAATTCTTCAACAGGCCTTAAACACGGATCATTAGGCTGGAGAGAAAAGGCCCACCCCTGTGGTTCATTGCGCAAAAGTGACATAATAAAACCAATGTGCTGTGATTCATTCCCAGAGGACCTTGGTGTCAAACGAAAATATAACAAACAAGCATTTTTAAAAGAAAAAAAATCTTGCTGTTTACCATAAAAAACATCAGGGAGTCCTACCTTGGGTTCGGCAAAATGCGCTCCAGAACAGCTACTCACGTGTTGCTGAACCTCGGCCACCTCCAAAGACCATCCCTGCAGCCGTTGAGCCAAATCCTGGATGGAAACCATACTGATCCCTGGATTTCTTTCCTTTTAGTTTTTTGGGCTGGACTTACTGTTATGATCTGCAACGTGTACTAAGGAAGGATGGGGGAAAGCTGTCCCTACAGTAAGACTAAGCTGAATCCCTACGATGTAGCGGGCTGCATGTTCCTAGTGAACAGACCCGCCTTAGTCCTCGACTAGTTTGAACGAAGACCTATAGTATAAGGGCAGGGGTCGTTAAAAGAACTAAGGACTGGGACAAAAATGGAACACCTCCTAAACAGAGAAGTTGTTGCAGAACACAAAAAGACAAACTGACAAAAATGTACTAGAGGTCCCAGATGACCAAGCGAACTTGACAGAAAAAGGCACAGAAGCACCATGCTAGAGAAACAGTAAAACACTGAAGGCCAGCACAGCCACAGGGGCGGAGCTGGATTATAAAGGCAGATGGTCACGTGACCGCAAAACACAAGATGGAAAAAGCAAACAGGAGGGTTCTAACACTACGTCTCTTCCAAGGGGCATTGATATTGTCTTTTTATTCCACTGCGACCTCCACCACTATTCCAAGGGGAATTAAAACCGTTTTGTTAAGCTACTGTGACCTCCATGTCTGTTCCACGAGGCATTGATATTGTCTTTTTATTCCACTGTAACCTCCACCACTCTTCCAAGGGGCATTAAAACTGTCTTGTTAAGCTACTGTGACCTCCACGTCTCTTCCAAGGGGCATTAAAACCGTCTTGTTAAACCACTTTGAACTCCACAGCTCATCCAAGGGACATTGGAATAATGTTTTTAATTACCTCTAACCTCCACGACTCTTCCAACGGGCATTGCATTTCCTCCTAATTTTAGTCAGCTTTTGCTTTTCAATGCATAGGCGAACACTAAGGGAGACCCACTCCCCAATAATGGGTAGAAGGTTTATAGTACGCTGTAATCCACGTCTGTTTCAAGGGGCATTGCAGTTCCTCATAATTTTTGGAAAGCCGTCCATTTACTGCTTAGGCCAACAGTGTAGAGGAGACCCAGTTGCTATAAATGGAAAAAATGGTTTAGTTAAGGCCCTCTGACCTCCATGTCACTTCCAAGGGGCATTGGAGTGCCTCGAAATTTTTGGTAGGCATTGCACTCACTGTATGCCCTATAACTGTGTAGCCGAACCGCTCCTTTTGGTACAGAAACATATCCTACAAGACATGTGTGGTTGACTGGCCTGATATTGATGTGAATGGTCCCTGTTCCTCCTGCTCTTTCTCCTTGCCACCACCTCATCCATCATTCATCACCTGAAGCTTTGTTTTAACGGGAGTCATAGAACTGGGATAGTAGCAGGAAAGCATCCAGCAATCCTCGGAGGAGGTAGGATATGCACAAAAACGCTGACCACCTCAGGTCTAGCCGCTACTACATACATGCGCTTGCATTCCAAGGAACAGAAAGCTAAGGAGATGGATGGCCTCATGATCATGAATAATTTACTCGTTGTGTAGGTGGCCGACCACTGCTGCTGTCTACCTTCTGAACTTTGTGAAGCCTGATTGACCCAGGAACCGCAATCCTCTATGTCTGGAAGACGTGTTGCATACCAGTGTCCAACTGTGTCCCAGCTTCCACAATATTAACCCAGTGTGAAGGCGTCAGTGAGATGGACCATCCCTGGCCACATTGACTTGTCCACGTGTTTGTGGTTAGGCTGTCCTTCCCACTAAATGCACTGGGGAGGGCACAGGTAATGTTTTGGCTTGCACGCTTGTGTATTAGGAGCACTGGGACAAATAGGGGTGGCTGGGGACCATTTATGGACACCCGGCCGCCCCCAGGAGGCAGGGGACCGTATGTGGGCACCCGGTCGCGGGGTGGCTGGGGACCGAGTATGGACACCCGGCCACCCCCTGGTGGCTGGGGACCAAGCTTGGACACCCGGCCGCCGGGCGGCTGGGGACTGAGTATGGATACCAGGCCGCTGACGCAGCCATGATGTGGTGGCCAGATTCTGCCTCCACATGCCTAAAAGGCCCAATTTCAAGTGCAAGCATGCAAGCAGTATGGTATTGTAGCCTGGGGGTGGGTGGGTGGCAGGCTGCATACTTGCGCTTGCATTGCAAGGAATGGGGGAGGTACAATTGAACACTGCCCTGGGACAAGGACTTAAACGGGGATAGTTGCAAGTCTGCAACAACAGGTGCAGGGCGGGAGGCATCTTCGCATGTGCCATGAACAGGGGGTTCGCGTGCACACACTACAGTGGAATAGGCTGTCCTTCCCACTAAATGCACTGGGGAGGGCACAGGTAATGTTTTGGTATGCGCGCTTGTGTATAAGGTGCACCCGGACAAATAGTGGCAGCTGGGGACCGAGTATGTACACCCCGCCGGCCCCTGGCAGCTGGGGATCGAATGTGGACACCCGGCCACCGGACGGCTGGGGACTGAGTATGGATACCAGGCCGCCGACGCAGCCATGACATGGTGACCGGCGTCTGCCTCCACAAGCCTAAAAGGCCTCATTTAAAGTGCAAGCAAGCTAGCAGTATGGTATTGCAGCCTGGGGGTGGGTGGGTGGCAGGCTGCACACTTACACTTGCATTCCAAGAAAACAAAGCAGATGCTACCTTCTATGATCATCATCATGCTCCTCACCTTGGCACTCTCAACTCCCCTGATGGAGAAGCCAGGGCCCACTGGAGGAGTTTGGTTGTCTTGTAGGCTCGTCCAATGCTGCCCTAAAGCAGGCCAGGCTAAGAAAAGTGTGGGGAAGGTTACCGGGAGAAATAGTGGCGGCTGGGGACTGAGTATGGAGACCTCGCTGCCGAAGCAGCCATGAGGTAGTGGCCAGCTTCGGCCTCCTCCAAACTAAAAGGCCCCATTTCAAGTGCAAGCTAGCAGTATAGTATTGCAGCCTGCGGGTGGGTGGGTGGTTGGCTGCATATTTGCACTTGCATTGCAAGGAATGGGGGAGGTAAAATTGAACACTGGCCTGGACAAGGACTTGCACGGGGATAGTTGCAAGTCTGCATCTTCTGATGCGGCAAGGATCACTTCTGATGGTCACACTTTTACGCAGTGACCTGGGTGTCAGAGATGCTTCCAGGGGTCTTCCCCATGCTGTTCCCATGTCTTTTCAGCACTGTATGCATGTGGCCAGATAAGGTTGTAAAATGTTAAAATTACATTTCCCGGTGAATGCATTTGTCACGGTTGAAAGCAATACAAAAGTGCAAAAATGCATAAAAAATGCTACTTGTGAACATAGCCCAAGGTGTGGAGAAGTATTTTTGTTTTCAGTGATTTATTTTACCTTAAACACAAGTCTTTACCCTGGAAAGGATGTTCCTTAACATATTTCACAGGAAAACAGTTTCATTTTCTTTTTTGAACGTTTTATTGTGAGCCCGTAAAAGTGGCTTAATACCTCTGACCACGTTGATGACAGCAGTGACCTGGGGGTCAGAAATGCTTCCTGGGGCGATCCCCATGCTGTCCCCATGTCATCTGAGCACTGTCACTCTCGTTTTGGGTACTTTTTAGGCTTTCTTCAGACTGCCGGGGGTGCCGCTGCAAAAATGCTCCCATAGACTAACATTGGGCTCATTGCTCGAGTCGAGCACCCGAGTATCACAGTGAGCTCGGCCCGAGCTTCGAGCACCCGAGCATTTTAGTGCTCGCTCAACACTAAATAAAACTTACTTTTATTATAACAGTTGGATCATATGTTCCTTCAAATTCTCTGTAGGCTTATGTACTCCTTATGAAAGGATCCTTTTCTTAATTTTTTGAGAATTTATGTGTATTGTATATATGACTGTCATTTGTCTGTGATTGCAGATACCTCTAGTGATTACATGGAATTTAGACAAAGGGATAAAAACTTGGATTACCCAATTAGGGTCACTATTTGGAGAGATACCGGTGACAGATACGAAAACTAAAGATTTGAGGGACTTGAAGCTCAACAGTTAGTACCTTTTAAAAAAACAAACCAAACTATTGTAGAATCAGGTGGCATTAGAAAACTATCTACAAAAAAAAATATTACCAGGCAGTTGCAAATTCTGATTTTTCCCCCTATAGACAATACAGAGTCTATATTCACTAACAAATGGGAAGAGGCATTAACTAAATGCTTCCACACAGTTTTAGAGCTGCTAATTTGGATCTGCTCGAAAATACCTGGAAACGATTGAGGGAGAAATCGATTCTTTAAAAAACAAAAATACTGACTTTACTAACTCCAGGAAACTGTAGTAATTTTGATAAAGATCTAAATATAGATCTATCTAAGTGGGAAAAATAAATATAAGAGTTAAAGATCCACAAATATCAATGGGATCTACAAGATTACCAAAATAAGAGAATCTATAAGTGACATTATAAAAGATGCCATATGGGATCCTTATCACGTTCATCATCTTTACGTCGATACTGTGACAGAGTCACTTGCAGAATACTGGAGGGGATAAACGTGTCACTGAGACTTTTAGCATCAGTGATGTGAAAACATGGAAGTTTTCTTCTGCACATTAAGTGCAGAGAGGGTTAATAGCCAGGAGTTACAAGGGCATGCTTTACAGGTGGATGACTAAGTGCTGGGAGGGAGTGGTTAGTGGGCTATAAAGAGCCTGCCTTTGGACTCAGGAAGTGTTCGGTACCTGGAGATCAGCTCCAGAGTGAGGAGCTCATGTTTGGTTGTGCTAAACTGAACCGTGTGTTTTTTCTAATCCTGAGTGGCCGAACACCGGCCGATGCGAGGACTTTTGCAGGACATTTTCTTACTTTGTTTTGCCATTATGCCAGATTGGTTATGTTTGTTTTCATGAGCTTTGCATTGGTTTATGCCGCATAATAAACCAAGTGAAAATTTAAAGAGACAATGTTCCGCGTTTACCTTCATGTGCAGCCAAGTGAGCGGATCTACAACAATACCTTCTGAAAGATCCTGTGGTGAATGTTTTTTTAGGCAAACAGAGTGGCTTGGGAGATGGAAGTCATTTCGAACACATCATTCACAAATCCGTAACACCAATCCCCCACAAACATTCCACAAATTTGTCAAGAGCAACAAGAGACATTGTTAAACCTTACAGTTATTAATTTATCTAATACATGTCTTACCTCTGCACAATGTAAAGTCCTTGAAAAAGGACTTACATTTTCACCATCAGCTAGGTTTAACTATTTCTCTGCTGTCAAAGATTTAGAGCTGTTCGCATGCAAACTTGTTTTCAAAACTTACTTTGTTAATCAAACCAAGAGCATTTTTCTGACACACATTGAGCAACAGGCACTAGCAGACCTAGTATATCTGTTAGCTGAAGAAAATGACCAAGGTGAAACTCACTTATCTACATATCTTCATGGCCGCTCGCAACATTTCCCCCCTTCTGGGCTATGTCCTAATGTTGACATCTTTGTAAAACTTGTCAAAGAAGAATTATCTAACATCCCAGAGGACAGGGTCAAATTTAATCTAACATCTGGTGAAAATAGAGCCATTAGGGAACTTAAAAATATGAAACATTTGGTTATCAAACAAGCCGATAAGGGGGGGAGGGGAATGTTGTTCTGTAGCCTGTAGATATGTACGAGCGAGAAGCCTTTCGGCAATTGAATGTGACCAATTGTTACAAACGAATTGACAAAATTCCTTTGCAGCGCTTTAAATTTAAACTTTGCATGCAGGCTTTCAAAAATGTGTAATTACTGCGAAAACGATGGAGGGATTAACCACTGAGTTCACAGTCATCACAACATTTTATTTAATGCCCAAAATACACAAAAATGTTGATAATAACCTGCTTGAATGACTTATAGTGGCAGGTATTGGTGATTATGCGAAAGTGTATGTAGATTTATTGACTAATATCTTCAGCAATGTGTAGAGACCCTGCCGTCTTTCATTAGGGACACCATGAACATTCTCAAATGCCTTAATGAAGTGCAATTGGAGCATGAGATGTTCCTTGTTACATGTGTTGTATAATCACTCTATACGTCTACCCTGCATGACCATGGGGTCATGGCATTGAGATCCTTCTTAAATGTTACTAATTTAGATTATGACTTAATTGAATTTATTTTGAAATTATTCCAATTTTTGTTAGCACACAATTTTTTCATTTTCAAGGAACAATTTTTCCTACAACTCCAGGTAATGGCGATGGGGGCGATGTGTGTGCTCTCATACACCAATCTTTTCCTGGGGCTGTGGGAGAGAGAAGTGGTCTACAACATGTAGGACTTTGGTGCCGTGGTCTCACGGTCTCATTACACCGATGACATTTTGTTTATTTGGCAAGGGTCAGAAACACCTCTGAAAACCTTCCTTACTTGGCTCAATGATAACCAACGGAACATCAGATTGATGTGGAAATACAGTAAGAACAAAATGGATTTTCTTGAAGTCCTTGTTGAGAAAAATCGGGAGGGTTTCATCACAACTAATGTATGCGGTAAGTCTACTGCCACCAGTACATTACTCCACCCTACCTCCTCGCATTACCCCCAGATTAAGAGAGCAATACCATTAGGCCAATTTTTGCGCATGAGGAGGATTTGGTCAGAGGATTCTACATTTGAGCAACAAGCTAACATCCTTACTCAAAATGTAAAACAATGCGGCTATAATCGTAGAATGATAAAGGCAGGATATAGGACAGCCAAATTCTCTTCCAGGAATCATCTCCTTACTAGTACTAAAAAACAGGTCACTATCAAAGATCCAATGATTAGGTTTATTGACTCCTTCAGTTCAAGATGAACAGATGTTGTTACAGCCCTAAAGAAGCATTGGTCTGTACTCCTGACGGATGACGATCTAAAGCAACATCTTTCGAGTAATCCATCAGTGACATAGAGGAGATCAAAAATCTTAAAGATCTGATTATTCAAAGTCACTACATGGCCCTCACAAAATCATTTTTTTCTGACAGGAGAGGACCACGCTGGGGGTCCTCCAATTTGGAGACTGTTCAGCCTGTAAATACATGGACAGATCAAATACCTCTACCAAGTGATGGTACTAGATCATTCATAATTACACACCATATTACATGAAAATCAGAGATGGTTGTGTATTATGCATACTGTTCTTGCAACCTTATCTATGTTGGGATGACAACTCACCAACTTTGAGTTAGAACATTAGAACATGTGAGAGATATTAGGAATGTGTCTATCGCTACAAACTTGAATAACCTCAAAACTATTCCCAGGCATTTTAGAATGTATCACAATAGCAATCCTAAGCTACTCAAAGTAAAGGGAATTGACCTTGTCAATTTAGGAGATAGAGGAAGAAATTATAAAAAAGAATTGATGAAGAGAGAATCCAAGTGGATTTTCACTCTCAACACAATGGCACCAAAAGGCCTTAATGAAAGTTTGAGCTTCAAACCCTTTGTCTAAAGTGCGTTTTTTATCAGGTAAGTCTTGTCTATTGTTTCTGTCTTTTTCTTGTGTCTTATGTTATTGCTGTTATTATTTTAACCTGTACCCTTATCAAATAATTTCTGTACTTACCAGTGCGTTGTTTTGTAGTGACCCACTCTCATTTGATATTACACGGTCAACTATGTTCAGCATCCAAAACACTCTTTGGAATTAAGTGGATGATTTGATCTTTAAGAATATCTCTAGTATTCCCATGGAAAACAGTAACAAAGATATTCATCAACTACAGATATATCATTTAAAATAGTTTGTATTTTGTGATTTAATATATTTGCCAGTTCATGTGCCTATCTATTGTCTGACATACTCGCATTATGTCTCCGTGTGCCATTGGACACTTTATCATGAAGTAATTCCCCTGCCCCCACTCCATCCCTCTTCTTTTATACTATGACACCTTATCCTAGCCCCACACCCTTTTTTTGCCCTTGTGGTATACTCCCTATAATATATACCATCAAATACTGACATATGACCAGTAGGATCTGTCATTCTTGTGTCACTATATACAGGTGCATCTCACTAAATTATAATATCATCAAAAAGTTAATTTATTTCAGTTCTTCAATACAAAAAGTGAAAGTCATATATTATATAGAGTCATTACAAACAGAGTGATCGATTTTAAGTGTTTATAGGGCGCAATTCACTTTCACCTTAGGGGCTTTCCCCTATGTTATGCACTGATTGAGTGTCGGGCAGCCCTCCTAATCGAATAGTAGGAGCGTGTAATAGGTTGCTGGCTAGGCACAATGCTACATAAGTGTGAATTGCACACTATTGCAAGCTTCATCTGTGTGCAGTTTTAGTGATAGGCAATCACCTCCTCCGTGGAGTAAGAGGTTGAGAGTGGCTGTTCATCAGCATTCTGCACCTGTGTAACCTCCTTCTCACAAAAGGAGGCTTGCTGCATCCTGTTGTGCATTTTCCTTGAACATCTTTGCTGGTAACTACCATTGCCTTTTTGCTATTTTTTATTTGAATTTTGGAATTGTTTTAAAAAAAGATTCTGTCTATTGCTTTGGCTGTGCTGTTTGATTTTCTATGGTGTCTGTTGTAGTGCAGGAGATTGTATTTGGCCATACTGAGGTATTGTAATGAACCATTAATTTACATATTATTATAGTGTCATTTGCATTATCACTATTTATACTTATTATAATTAATTTGGTTTTTGGCATATTTTTCTTTTGCTCAAACATTTGGCTTACAATACACTATACAGCCTATCTCAATAGACCAACATGAATTGACCTTTAGGGCTACAGTTTCTGAGCTTTCTGTATTCTGACTATACATGTTTATTGATGACTGATGGTACTAATTAGTGTTGAGCGAGTATGTTCTGTCCGAGTATGCTCGGGCGAGCTCCGAGTATTTACAGCTGCTCGGTGATAAGGCTAAATCGCTCCTGTGTGCATGATTTGCAACTGTTTGACAGCTTTATTACATGTGAGGAATGTGTAAAAAATAGAAAATTCCAGATTTATGTATATTGTATTTATGCTCTCAGAAGGGGTAGCAAATACCTGCTGACAGCAGGTCTTTGCTATATATTCTGAGGACAGCATGAGGTAGTGGTTAAAAACAGATTTCAATGATGATTCACATGTCAGGCTGTGTGCTCTTATTTACTTACAATTAAGGTTTTACCACCTAGTGATAATAATTGCTTGGACTACAGCAGCTGCAGCAGGCAATGTATGCTACTCTGCCCCCTCCTGTGATAAGCAGATCACTATCTATAATGTAAATAGAGACCCTGATGTGCGCGGAGTCAGCTTTATCAGCTCTGCTGCATTGCTAAATCTAAAGTATAAACTCTGTTTGTGTCACAACTGCTGTACCCAGAAAACTAAGTGATACATCATTCTATTCAGTGTTTCCTACATCATGTAGCTCTCAGATGAGTCAGCAAAAACCTGCTGACAGATTCCCTTTAATGTATTTAAAATACTCATGTTATGCACCACATCAACGACAAGGAGGCATAATATAGTGTAGCTGCTTCATCAATACAAATTAATTCTTAGAAAGTCTAAGCTTAGTCTTAACAATCTTTGCTAAATATGGAGTATTTTTAGATGGAGTAGTCTACGTTTACAACTTCTTTTTAATTAGCTTACTTTGTGCCAGAAAAGGGTGCCACAACTATGGCACATTTTTGAAGCATGGTGTCACAAGTTAGGCCATGTCCCTTTTCTGGCAAGCTGCACCCTTTTTCAGAGAGGCCATGTTCCCTTGTTGGACAAGGAGCAATAAGTGCCTAATATATATTACAAATACGAGTCAAGAAAGTCAAATTTTTGGATCATGTTACACTAGAATTCTGTTGTTTTTTTCATGATAATTCTTCCCCATCGTCTGGATTTTCCTGCAAATGCTGCATGGTAATAAAACAGAAAATAACAAGGAGTTCCATAAGAACCTGCTGCTAAAACTGAAGAAAACCCAATATGAAGATATTTGACTCTATTAAATAAAATATCATGTGAAAGCATAGGAGAAATGAAAGAAATGAGGGTATTTTTAAAAAAAAATCTGGAGATGTTTAATACTAAAATGGAATTTGAGCTTGGCTACTTATGGTACTATGGCACTATTTTAAGATGCAAAGATATAATACATTAATTAACAAAAAGATTTACCACAGTAGCCAAGAAGATAGTAGATCAATTTGAGAAGAGGTCAAAACGTCATAAAGCAAAAATAGTATTTTTCTTTTTATAAATGAACTTGATTTTAATTATAATTTCAATAGCTACAATATTTTACTTAGGAATTACATTTTTGACTAATTAACTGGAAAGTTAGAGTTAAAGTGGAGGTTAGAAGTAGAATAATTAATTTACGTTTTAGAGTCTTTCAATATGTATTATAACTGCAGTTTTATATTAATCCTTTTCCACAATTTCTAGTTTTTTTCTGGCAAATTTGTATTTCAATTGTAGTTTATAAGGACAGATATAAAACAAGATATCCATGGTGCTAATGAAAAAAACAGACAGGTTTTTCCGCCCCTTGGAGAAAGCACTGGCGAAACAGCATCGTCGGGGGTCATCTCTCCACATGTGGACTCTAACCAGCATTAAATACAGTAGTAATTTCATCAGACCTTGGGCTATGCTCTAGATCAGGAGGTATATATATAAATGCCTTAGCAAAACCACACTAAACACTTTACATTAGGCTGCCTTCATCAGATCCATTTATACTTACATGGTTATTAACCATATATTGGCTTGTGAGGATGGATCAAGGTATATATACTTTATTCAACAATTGGAACAAAGGTTTACAAAAGCATTATGCACTTTATTTAGTTTATATTGACACTTTATTTAATATCAATATTCCATATTTGATTTGAAATATACTTCTTCTGATTGCACCTCATTTAGCCTATATTGTACTGTGTATATAACCTTTTTACCCCACCATCCCACACTCCACCTGATATTTATTGTATGTACATTAGAATTATACAAATCTTTACCTGTTTGGGAAAACCTATTGCCAATTTTTTATATTGCCCATAGTCTTTAGCTACAATATGTTTGGACTGCTTCACATGTGGTTCGTTGATACGGACTTTCCCTGCTATTTTATACAGCTGTGCTCAAAAATTTACATACCCCGGCAGAATTTTTCCTTTCTTGGCCTTGTTTCAGAGAATATAGATGATAACAAAAAAACTTTTTCTCCACTCATGGTTATTGGTTGGGTGAAGCCAATTATTGTGAAACTACTGTGTTTTCTTTTTTTAAATGTTAATGACAACCAAAAACATCCAAATGACCCTGATCGAAAGTTCACATATTCCAGTTCTTAAAACCATGTATTGCCCCCTCTAACATTAATGACAGCTTGAAGTCTTTTGTGGTACTTGTGGATGAGGTTCTTTATTTTCTCAGATGGTAAAACTGCCCATTCTTCTTGGCAAAAAGCCTCCAGTTCCTGTAAATTCCTGTGCTGTCTAGCATAAACTGCGCGCTTGAGATCTCCCCAGAGGCATTCCTCACATGTATTAAAACTGTCAGTCGCAAATCATGAGCACCGGAGTGACTAAAACATAACACCCGAGCACGCTGAAAATACTCATAAAACAACAGCGCATGCTCGTAAATCTCGACTAACGAGCATGCTTGCTTATCACTAGTGGTGAACCTACATGTGGGTACTTCTCAGCATAGCATTTGAAGGTAACATAATTATGTTACATTTTTTTTGGAAGGGATAATACAATAAAAAATAAAATGAAATGCAAAAAAAAGTTAAGGTTTTTCTATCGTATTAATACTCAAATTTCACAATCATAGATGCTACAACAATATGATTGGTTGTTACCACAAATAGCTTTTCGTGTTTGTACCTAACAAGGATAACCTAAGTATTCCTTGGACCCCAGTCAGAGGCCTGACATACAGCCAAATCAGATCTCATGCTTTGCAATGAGGACAAGCAACACCCCAAAAGACGGGTCTGCAAATTGAGAATCTGTCTCGGCTTTTATCCTAAGTCATGTGCAAGGTTCGTTATGCGGTCAATACTGATTTTTAGGATTGCTACTTCGAATACCTGGAACAAGAGTTCAAATACTCTTCCTCTCTGAAGAGAACATTGCATATTAAATTTCCCAGAAAAGCATTACATGACCTTTAAGGGTATGTGCACATGGTCGGTATTGGCAGCACTTTGAACACAGTATACTTTATGCTGCATCCAAAGCGCTGCATGCAGGTGAATCCGCATGTGTTCATTGAACCATGCAGATTCTCTGTATCCTATACATTGCACTGATAAAATTTCTCTTTCCGCAATATAAATTAACATGCTGCGGTCTGTAAAGATGCGCTGCATGTCCGTGTCCGCAGAAGCATGGAGCTTCATAGTGGGCATGGGATTTTGAAATCCCATCCACTATGCTGTAACATCTGGCCGCTGTGAATTGCATGCAGTGCAAGTGCAATCCGCAGCGATTACTGATCATGGGCACATACCCTTAGTCTTTTTACACTGGCATGTCAGTCATGTCACTTTTCACAAATAGAGATTTTATTCCTTAGAGCCCAGTCAAAGGTCTCTCATATAGGCAAATAAGATTTCATGCTTTGTACTGAAGAGGGGCAAAACCCCAAAACAAGTGTCTGCAAATTAAGATTCTAATTTGGCTTTTATCCTGTCATATGGAAAGGCTTTTTAAAGTTTAGGATTGCTGCTTCCAAAGAGTGGCGCTAAAGTTCAAGCCCTTTTCCTCTCTGAAGAGGCATTTTGCATATGTTTAGTGATGAGCGAGCACTAAGTTGCTCGGGTGCTCGAAGCTCGGGTCGAGCACATTGGAATACTCGGGTGCTCGACCCGAGCAATGAGCCCAATGTAAGTCTATGGGAAACTAGAGCATTTTTCTGGTGGTCCCCCCCGGCGGTCTGCAGAAGGTCAAAAATTGCCCAAATCGAAGGGAACGGTGCTCAATTAAACGTCAGGCAGGCAGAATATATAGGCAGACAGGCCGGCAGGGTATATAGGAGGGTGCATGTAAAACATAGCAGGGCATTTGGAACACACTAGTGCCCTCTGATTTTCATGCACCCGTCTCTTTAAAAAAGCCGGCCGGCAATTCATCAGCGGCATACACCGGTACCCGACAATTTAGAACAGAAAGAATAGAGCGTCACATATAGATTAGATAGATAGAAACATGTCAGTCACATATATAATAAGTACAGCGGCAGTGTTGGTTACTGTACTTGTTATTTAGTGCTAAAATAAAGGATTTAGTAAAAAAAAATATTAGTGTTTTTGTCTCTTTAAAAAAGCAGGCCGGCAATTCATCAGCAGCATACACCGGTACCAGACAATTTAGAACAGAAAGAATAGATTATCACACATAGATTAGATAGATAGAAACATGTCAGTCACATATATGATAAGTACAGTGATAGCGTTGATTACTGTACTTGTCATTTAGTGTTAAAATAAAGGATTAATTTAAAAAAAAATTGGCGTGGGGTTCCCCGTAATTTTAGTCTCTAGCAGAGGTTAAGCAGACGGCTGGGGCAGATGTTTGAAGCCTGGGAAGGGGGTAATAACCACGGAGCTTCCCAGGCTACTAATATCAGCCCCTAGCTGAATACCTAGCCTTTGCCAGCTATTAAAATGGTGGACCCCCAAAAAAATGACATGGGGTCCCCGCTATTTTAATAGTTAGCAAAGGCTAGGCAGACAGCTGGGGGCTGATATTAATAGCCCAGGAAGGGTGCCATGAATATTGGCCCCCTCCCAGGCTAGAAACACCAGCCGTCAGCCACCCCAGAAATGGCGCATCCACAGGATGCACCAAGTCTGGCACTTAGCCTCGCTCTTCCCACTGCCCTGTAGCGGTGGCAGTGGGGTAATAGGGTTGGGGTTGATGTCAGCTTATAATGCCAGGTGACATAAAGCCCAGGTTAGTAATGGAGAGGCGTCTGTAAGACACCCCCATTACTAACCCCATAGTCAAAGTTAAAAAAAAACACAAACACCCAGAAAAAGGCCTTTAATTGAAATAAACACACAATTCTTTAATGTTATAAATTAAACCATACTTACCATCACGCCCATTCCAGCTGAAGCCAATGATCTCCTGCAATAAAAATAAAATAATAAACCAACCTCATCCTTACCTTTCCATGGTTCCCAGGACGGCTCCAGCTCTTCTACATTCACATGACAGGCTGGATTGCAGCCGAAAGCTGCCATCCTGCTTGCCATGCTGCAGACACTGAGAAGCCCAGGCATGCTTGCGCTCCTCAGTGTCCGGCTGTGACGGAATCCAGATGAGCCGAGTTCATGTCCAATGAACTCAGCTCACCTCATGCACGTCACTGACAGCGTGGGAGAATTCTCCTGCGCTCAGCGCTTGAGCAAGAGAATTCTCCCATGCTGGGATGGCATTGAGATGACAGGCTGGATCGCAGCTGAGCGCTGCCATCCAGCATGGTGATAGAATGCGTGAACCTTCCAACCAACTTAGCATTCTGGGTTACATTTTTGGTCATTGGGGATAATAGTGTTTCAAAGTTTTACTAGTTTTTAAGGTTAAAAGTAAACTTAAGTCCATTGACTTCAACCTATAGCCTAACATGTTGATCCAAAGGAAGGCAAAAACACTATGGGGTAGATGCTAATAGCTCCATATTAGAGGAAATATTCCTTCCCGACTCCACATACGGCAATCAGGCTAATTCCTTGGATCAATGTTCTCTCACAGAATCTAGTGCCCATGACCTGTAATGTTATATTTTTTAAGAAAGATATCCATAACTCCCTTAAATTTTTATGTGAATCAACCATTACAACATCATGTGGCATGAAGTTCCATAATCACACTGCTCTTGCAGTAAAGAATAACTGTCTGTAATTATGATTAAACCTTCTTTCTTCTAGATGTAGAGGATAACCCCTTGTCACCGACACAGGCTGAGATGTAAAAAGATCATTAGAAAGATCATTAGAAAGATCTCTGTACCGTCCCTTCATATATTTGTACATTGTAATAATATCACTACTAAACTTTTGTCTTTCCAAACTGAATAATCAAGTTTCTTAACCTGTTTTTTTTATTATAGTCAATGAATTCCCTTATTAACCTTGTTCCCTCTTCTTTGCACTCGCTCAAGTTCTGCTATGTGCTTATACACCACAGTCCAAAATTGTACACATCATTCTAAGTGTGTCCGCACTAATGATTTGTATAGAGGCAAAAACTTTGTTTTTGTCATGAGCATCTATGTCTCATTTAATGCATCCCATTATTTTATTTGTTTTTGGCAGAAGCTACCTGACACTGGTCACCAAAGTTTAATTTGCTGTCCAGCCATACACCCAAGATTTTTCTGTCACAGTTTTACCCAGTGTTTTACAATTTATTACATAATGATACATTTCATTTCCTCTGTCCAAGAGCGCAATCTTACATTTATCTACATTAAACTTATATTGCAATTTCTCAGCCCAAGCCTTCAGATTACATACATTCCTCTGTATTATTAAAATATCCTTCTCTGTGTTGAGAACTTTGCAGAGTTTAGTATCATCTACAAATATTGACATTCTACTCTGTATTCTCTTTTCAAGGTCATTAGTAAATATGTTGCAAAGAACAGGAAACAATACTAACCTCTGTGGAACTCCAGTGCTAACTATGACCCAATCCAAGTGTATTCTATTAATCATCCTTTCTTTCCTATCACTGCACCAGTTGTTAACCCAGTTAAACATATTTTCCCCAAGTACCATTACTCTAATTTTATGTACCATCCTTTTGTGTGATGTCATATCAAACATCTTTTAACCCCTTTCTGCCCTTTCTGGCCCAAGGTGTACTAATACATATCTGTGCCCTGGGCCTTATGGGCCAGATATGTATTAGAACGCCCTGGCGATTTCACCCGCACACAGGCTGTGCGGGCGCGATAGCTGCCAGGTGTCAGCTGATTGTCAGCGGTCCCAGCACATTAACCCCCGAAATGCTGCAATCGAAGTCGATCGCAGTATTCCGGTGGCAAGAGGAGGTAAGCGCCGGTACTCACCTCCTCTACGGCGTCCCGCACTGTCTGAAGCTGGGTCCCGTGGTAGTCATGTGATCCGGGTGTCTTCATTATCACATCCGGATCACCAGACAGCAGGAAGAAACTTTGATCATGCTCAGTGCGTGACCAAAGTATCTTCTGCCTGTGCAGTGCTAACAGGCTGTATAGCACAGGGATGCTGCTGCATTCCTGTGCTATACAGGAGATCAAAATGTAAAAAGTGAAAGTCCCATAGTGGGACAAAGTGTAAAAGTAAGAAAAGTGTCAGAAAGTGAAAAAAAAATAAAAAAATAATTGTAAAAATATTTAAAAGAAAATGAAAAAATAATCCCCAAAAAATAAAAATATAATGTACCCATCAATAAATATTATTATGAAAAGAAAAAAAAGCAAAACAAAAAAAGTAAACATATTTGGTATCGCCATGTCCGGAACGTCCTGACCTATAAAACTGTCCCACTAGTTAACCCCTTTAGTGAACACGGTAAAAAAATAAAATAAAAAACAAGGCAAAAAACGATGCTTTATTATCATACCGCCAAGCAAAAAATGGAATAAAATGCGATCAAAAAGACGAATGTAAATATAAATGGTACCGCTGAAAACGTCATCTTGTCCTGCAAAAACAAGACACCATACAGCTCCATCAGCCAAAAAAGAAAAAAGTTATAGCTCTCAGAATAAAGCGATGCAAAAAAAATATTTTTTCTATAAAATATTTTTTATTGTGAAACAGCGCCAACATATAAAAAAAATATAAATGTGGTACCACTGTAAACATGCTGACCCGAAGAATAAAGTTACCTTATCAATTTTACCACTGGAAAGGCATAAAAAAAAAAATAAAAAATCCTGAGTTGATTTTTGTTTATTTTGCTTCCTAAAAATCAGAATAGAAAGCGATCAAAAAATGTCACGTGCCTGAAAATAGTACAAATAAAGACGTCAACTCGTCCTGCAAAAACCAAGCCTTCACATGACTCTATCGGCCGAAATATGGAAAAATTATAGCTCTCAAAATATGGCAATGCAAAAACTAGCCTTTGCAAAAAAAAGCGTCTTTTAGTGTGTGACAGCTGTCACTCATAAAAACCCAATATAATTCTGGCATCGCTGTAATCGCACTGACCCAATGAATAAAGTCATCTAATCACTTATACCGCACAAGGAAAGGCGTAAAAAATTAATTCTAGCTTTAGGGTTGTGCTAGGATTTAGGTTATGGTTGTGCTAGGGTTAGGGTTAGGGTTTTGCTAGGGTTAGGGTTGTGCTAGGGTTAGGGTTGTGCTAGGGTTAGGTTTAGCGTTGTGCTAGGGATAAGCTGGGGATGGGATTTTTTCAAAAGTAAAGAAAAAAAATGATGACGATATGGGGAATAGTCTCCGCCACATATGCTTCACGGCCAAAAAAAATTCGCAGAGTTAGCCTGCCATGCACGAGCGATCCCCGCATGTTTTGTTGTGGGTGTCTAACAACCGTGAAACATGCGGGGCAGGGACTCGAGCATATCACTCGAGCACCCCCGATACATGGTGCATACCTGAGTACCTGATGCAAACTCAAGTAGCGAGCACTTGCGCTCAAGACTAATGACAACTTATTCAATATGATGACCTAATGTTATCAATTTCTGTGTCGTATCCCTAGTTTTAAAATGTTCACTATACCCCTTGATAAAACCTTGAAGGGTCTAGTTTCCAAAATGGGGTCACTTGTGGGGGGTTTCCACTATTTAGGCACATCAGGGGGTTCTCCAAACGCGACATGGCGTCCGCTCTCAATTTCAGCAAATTTTTCATTCAAAAAGTCACACAGTGCTCCTTGCTACTTCCCTTCTGAACCCTGCCGTGCGCCCAAACAGTGTATTTTCTCTACATATGGGGTATCAGCTTACTTAGAAGAAATTGCACAAATGTTTTTGGGGTACATTTTCTCCTCTTACCATTGTTAAAATAAAAAATTTGGGGCTAAAACATCATTTTTATGTAAAAAGTTTGATTTTTTTTATTTTCACAGCTCCATGTTATAAACTTCTGTGAAGCACCCAGGGGTTAAGAGTGCTCATCACACATCTAGATAAGTTCCCTGAGGGGTATAGTTTCCAAATTGGTGTCACTTGTGGGGGGTTTCCACTGTTTAGGCACATCAGGGGCTCTCCAAATGCTACTTGGCGCCTGCTAATTATTCAAGCAAATTTTACATTAAAAAAGTCAAATGGCGCTCCTTCCTTTCCAAACCCTGCTGTGCGACCAAACAGTGGTTTTCTCCAACATATGGGGTATCAGCTTACTCAGGAGAAATTGCACAACAAATGTTATTGTGAAATTTCTCCTGTTACCCTTATGAAAATGCAAAATTTGGGGCTGAAAAACATTTTTGTGGGAAAAATTTGAAAATTTTATTTTTAAGATTCAATGTTATAAACTTCTGTGAAGAACCTGGGGGTTCAAGGTGCTCACCACACATCTGGATAAGTTCCCTGAGGGGTCTAGTTTCCAAAATGGTGTCACTTGTGGGGGGTTTCCACTGTTTAGGCACATCAGGGGCTCTTCAAACACAACATGGCATCCGCTAATTATTCAAGCAAATTTTGCATTCAAAAAGTCAATTGGCGCTCTTTCCCTTCCAAACACTGCGTGCTTCTAAACAGTGGTTTTCCCCCACATATGGGGTATTGGCATGCTCAGGAGAAATTGCACAATCATTTTTGGGGTCCATTTTTTTTGGTACCCTTGCAAAAATAAAAAAATTGGGGTCTAAAGTAACATTTTTGTGAAAAAAGTTAAATGTTCATTTTTTTCTTCCACTTTCCATAAATTCCTGTGAAGCACCTGAAGAGTTAATAAACTTCTTGAATGTGGTTTAGGAGAGCAGTTTTTAGAATAGTGTAATTTTTGGGTATTTTCTGTCATGAAGGACCCTCAAAGTCACTTCAAATTTGATGTGGTCCCTAAAAAAATGGTTTTGTAAATTTTGTTGGAAAAATGAGAAATTGCTGGTCAACTTTTAACCCTTATAACTTCCTTACCAATTTTTTTTTTTTCAAAAATTGTGCTGATGTAAAGTAGACATGTAGGAAATGTTATTTATTAACTATTTTGTGTGACATATCTCTCTAATTTAAGAGCATGAAAATTCCAAATTTCCATTTTTTTCACAAATAAATGCAAGTCATATCAAAGAAATTTTATCATTATCATGAAGTACAATATGTCATGAAAAAACAGTCTCAGAATCAGTGGGATCCGTTGAAGCATTCCAGAGTTATTACCTCATAAAGTGACAGTGGTCAGAATTGTAAAAATTGGCCTGGTCATTAACGTGCAAACCACCCTCGGGTGTAAAGAGGTTAAAAGTCTATATAGACAACATCCATGGCATTTCCCTGGTCCAGTCTGGAACTTATTTCCTCATAGAATCTGATCAGATTAGTTTTTCATGACTGATCCCTCATAAACCCATATTGATGCTGGGTCATGAGGTTATACTTATTGAGCTATTCCAGGATAGCATCTCTTAGAAAACACTTAAGAATTTTACCCACAGTAGAAGTTAAACTTTTTGTCCTATTTTTGAATAATGGCATCACATTTGCTATGCACACGTCCTATGGTACAGACTCTCTTAGTACGGAATCTTTGAATATTAAAAATCATAGTCAGTACATAATGGTGAATAATTCCTGCATTATTTGGGGGCATATGCCATCCTGGCATGGTGATTTGGCTATTTTAGTAATTTTGAGACAGTGCTGCACTTGCTTCTGGGTTGTGCAGTTGACATTTAATAAAAAAAATGTTCAGTGGGTGCGGAAAGTATTCAGACCCCTTTAATTTTTTCACTCTTTGTTTCATTGCAGCCATTTGGTAAATTTTAAAAAGTTCATTTTTTTTTCTCATTAATGTACCCTCTGCACCCCATCTTGACTGAAAAAAAAGAAATGTAGAAATTTTTGCAAATTTATTAAAAAAGAAAAACTGAAATACCACATGGTCATAAGTATTCAGACCCTTTGCTCAGACACTCATATTTAAGTCACATGCAGTCCCTTTCCTTGTGATTCTCCTTGAGATGGTTCTACTCCTTCATTGGAGTCCAGCTGTGTTTAATTAAACTGATAGGACTTGATTTGGAAAGGCACACACCTGTCAACTATCACTGCAGCCCTCCATCAGTGGGGCCTTTATGGCAGAGTGGCCCAAGGGAAACCTCTCCTCAGTGCAAGGCATAAGAAAGCCCGCATAGAGTTTGCTCAAAATGAAGGACTCCAAGACTATGAGAAATAAGATTCTCTGGTCTGATGAGACGAAGATAGAACTTTTTGGTAATAATTCTAAGTGGTATGTGTGGAGAAAACCAGGCACTGCTCATGACCTGCCCAATACAATCCCAACAGTGAAACATGGTGGTGGCAGCATCATGCTATGGGGGTGTTTTCCAGCTGCAGGGACAGGACGACTGGTTACAATTGAAGGAAACATGAATGCGGCCAAGTACAGAGATATCCTCTTCCAGAGTGCTCTGGACCTCAGAATTAGCCTAAGGTTCACCTTCCAACAAGACAATGACCCTAAGCAAGCAGCTAAAATAACAAAGGAGTGGCTTCAGAACAACTCAGTGACCATTCTTGACTGACCCAGCCAGAGCCCTGACCTAAACCCAATTAAGCATCTCTAGAGAGACCTGAAAATGGCTGTCCACCAACGTTCACCATCCAACCTGATGGAACTGGAGAGGATCTGCAAGGAAGAATGGCAGAGGATCCCCAAATCCAGGTGTGTAAAACTTGTTGCATGATTTCCAAGAAGACTCATGGCTGTACTTGCTCAAAAGGGTGCTTCTACTCAATACTGAGCAAAGGGTCTGAATACTTATGACCATGTGATAGTTCAGTTTTTCTTTTTTAATAAATTTGCAAAAATGTATACATTTCTGTTTTTTTAGTCAAGATGGGGTGCAGAGTGTACTTTAATGAGAAAACAAATGATCTTTTTAGAATTTACCAAAAGGCTGCACTGAAACAAAGAGTGAAAAATTTAAAGGGGTGTGAATACTTTCTGTACCCACTGTATGGTATCTCTGATCATGTCCTTTGTTATGGAATTTTCTTGTGTAAATATTGAAAGAAAAAGGCCTTAAGTAGATTGGCTGAAACCCTCATCTTCATCCACCATTTAACCCAGATTATTTTTGAGGGGGTAACACTATCATTTTATAATTTTTTATTGTTTATGTAGTTGAAGATTATTTTTGGATTCTTTGGCAATGAGCCTTTCTTTCTCAATCTTTCCTGCCTCAATTTGCTTTTTACACAGTTTATTTATTTTTCTATAATTATTTAATGCCTCATCACTACCTTCTTGCTTTAGTTCTCTAAATGCTTTCTTCTTTTAATTTATTGCTCCGCTCACAGCTCTATTTAGCCATAGTGATTTCCTCCTATTACTCACTTGTTTATTCTCATGGGGTATATATTTTTCACAGGTCATATTCAGGATTTTTACAAAAGTGTCCTATTTTCTTTGTGTACTTTATTATTTGGGACATTGTCTCAGTTTATGGCACTAAGATTATCACTTAATTGTTGGAAATTCGCCTTCTTGAAGTTTAGTGTCCTTTTACTCCCTCTACTATACAACTTATTAAAGGATACGTGAAACGTATTATTATGTAATCACTATTATCCTAGTGATTTCCAACCCATATACTTGATATTCTATCTGGCCCATTGGTTAAAATTAGGTCTAGAAGTGCCCCCTTCTTGTTGATTCCTGAAAGAGTTGTGAAAGATAATTGTCCTTCAATATTGTAAAATCCCTGCTTCCTTTGCGGAACCTGCAGGTTTCTGCTCCCCACTTTATATCAAGAGAGTAAAAGCTCCTCATAATAATTACTTCTCATTCGCTCGCTACCTCATCTATTTACTTTAAGAGGATATTTTCTGATTTTCTGCTCCTTCCATTATGTTTGGAGACTTATGACACACCGCTATTTGTATTTTATTATTCTTTCTCCCTCTCCTTATCTTATAGAGTCACAGAGACTCTACATTTTCATTTGCCTCATATATATTATCTTGTAGGATGAGTTTTAGTGTACCGTAGTTGTTCTCCTTCCCAATGCCTAGTTTAAACACTCTTCCAACCTTCTAGCCATTCTTTCCTCTATCACAGTTGTACCCTCTCCATTGATGTGCAGTCCATCCCTAGTGTGCAGCCCATAGCCAACAGAGAAGTCAGTTCAGTTCTCAATGAAACCAAAACCCCCCTTTCTGCAACAATATCTGAGCCACTTATTAAACTCCGTAATATCCTGCAGCCTCTCTGGTGTGGATTGTGGTACATGCAGGGTTTCTGAAAATGCTACCTTCAAAGTCATTGCTTTACGCTTACAGCCTAATTCCCTGAAATCATTTTTAAGAACCTTTCACCTACCTCTAACATTGTCATTGGTGCCAGAGTGCACCATGATCGCTAGTTCCTCATCTGCCCCTTCCAATAATCTGTCAACTCATTCAGCAATGAGCTGAAAAATACTGTTCAGCAATCCCTGTCTTTGTAACAGATTGCCCTGTCTGTTCCTCTAATAATGGAATCCCCCATTGAGAAGGATCCACACCTCACCACCCCGCCTGATGTGATACGGATCCACACTTTCCACCAACGTGGCGTTCCGGACCTCTTAAGGACATTTAAGGTCAGATTGGTACAGTGTTACACAGACACCCCCTTTTCTCATGGGCTCAGGAAGGTGCAGGGAGAGAGAAAAGGTGGTCCACTCACTCACTGATGTGGCCCCACACTTGCTCACACCCCTGACAAGGTAGCCCCTTTCAGAACC
This sequence comes from Phyllobates terribilis, assembly GCF_046119375.1. NCBI lineage: Eukaryota > Metazoa > Chordata > Amphibia > Anura > Dendrobatidae > Phyllobates > Phyllobates terribilis. The sequence continues at coordinate 847,128,959 of NW_027362761.1, forward strand.
TTATCAACCCGATAGAACTGCCTCCTGTCCTTTTTCGATATAAGCCCTGGTCCGTTAACAGGATTATATTGGGCCAGAGACCAGCCCCAGTAGGATAGGAAATTAAACCAAAAAACGGATATGTGGATTCGTGGATCGAGATAGGAGAGCAGCCCAAGGTTAAATTATACAGTTAATCGCCTTACGGGCTCACTAGACAATACACTATATACACAAGAGTTTTACATATATAATTGTCAGAGGTGCAAATGCAATAGTGGTAGGACAAAAGATATAAGCATATGAATCATGTTAATTACCTGTGACCTCTGACCAAGTGTGCGCTGGGCCTCATGGGGCCTGAGCTTCCAGCAGGTACCTTGATCTTTCGCAGCACATTATTCTACGTGAGTCCCCCTGTTCGAAGTGGCCACATGCATCAGAGAGACACTTGGCCTGGCACTAGCTTATATTTCCTATGAGTACTTCCCTTCCTGCCCTCTGGGCTAATCCTGAATCCCCTCCCCGTGGCCCTGACAGATAATAACTCCAAAATGTCTGATGGGTCATAACTCCTTTAGGACGGTCCTAAGGAGGCGGTTGTGGTGTCATCAGATCCAACCGGGCCCCTGCTACATGTGGAGACAAAATACATCTGTACTATCTGTTTCCTATTAGCTATTCTACATATCCCCACACCCTATGAGGCCAGAACGGATTGAGACACTGGACGGTATACGGCCCGGTTTGGGGATCTTGGACATGTACACGATGTGTGGCTAGGATGTACAATAAGTCCATTTTGTCCTTATAACATCACAGCTGACTCAGACTGCATTGTATCCACATGGCAAGCAAGTCCTTTGTTCTGAGCTGAGCTGGCTCAAGGTGTGATATCTGTCACTCCCCCTGCTGCTGCTAGATGTTCTGTTACAACAGCACTCTGAAGAGATGTTTATAACTCTATGCCAAATAGGATACAAATGATTGACATGGAATTATATCTCCAATATTTTTCACGATGATTCCTCACCTGCCCCTCCCAATAATCTGTCAACCCAGTCAGTCATGTGTTGACAAATACTGTTTGACGATCGATGTCTTTTTGAGTGATTGGCAATTCTGTTCCCCTAATGATCGAATCCCCCACTTTCAGCACCTTTCTGGCCTGCCCTGCACTCCTGTTTCTCCTTGTACTGCAGCAGTGCTACGCCTGGACTGACATCCCCCTCATCTGCCAACTTAGCAAACTTGTTGGGGTTTTCCAGATCAGGACTAACCTCCCTGGCACTATTCCCTCTACCCCACCTTCTATCTGTCACCCAGCTAGCTGCCTCATTGTCCTGCAGCTCTTTACTATGATCCTCCCCCATGTCAAATCCAGTGAGCACCTGTTCAATGAGCAGCAAACTCCTTTTCATATTGATCTCAGTATTGGCAGCTGTTAATTTAGATCCAATGCCTGGGCTTCCAAAAACAATGTGCACACAGCTTGCACAGCACTATCCACCTTCAAATGGCTGTTCAAGGATTTCATACATGTGACAAGATGTACAGTACACTGGATGGCATTGTCAATAATGGAGCACATTTTTCTAATTCGGGATTACACTAAAAAAAGGAATATAAATGGTAGATAAATAAGTAGGTACAAACAGTGAATTAATACAAGCTATTCCCTTCTATCACAAGTCACACAATTAAGCCAAATCACTTAGGAACAAATTGCTCACAAGTTCATTCACTCGTTATGAGATGATTTAAATACAGTTGCTTTTCCCTTAGTTGCAATAAAACTTGCAACTCACTACAATATCAGCAAAGGAAAATTTTCATTTTTTTTTAAACATAATACAAATTTTCCTTTTTGCATATCTGTTTTAATATTCCAATTTTTCCTGGCATTTATTGTTATGTAGTCCTTTCTGAGCATGCAAAATCTGCTTTAGTCCAAAATCTGCAAAAAAATATTAACAGTTAACCAGAACAATTAACTATGCAGGTCTGTTTAGGCATGTTTGTTTAAATTGTGAAATTTGAAACATAGACATGCCAAACCGAGATTATGGGCAGACTTGTGGTATTGGCCTTTCTGGCCATCAAGTAAACCCTGTCTAGCATTTCTGGCTGATTAAAAAAAAAATTCAGTTTGAATAAGTGTGGTAAAACAGTTTTGAAAGACTCTTGTATTTCCATCAAAATGGGCAGGAGTGGTAAGATGTGGAGATGTTCCCCAAGAAGAATGTCCTGGATAAGAGTGCAGGTATTGAGGATGACCTCCTGTTGACTAACAGCAAGTTGCATAATAACTGTGGATAAATTCTCTATATCCAATGACAGTAGTCCTGATGCCACTTGAAACCATGGCTTGATTATTCTGCTAAGGGCTCATCTGTAGATATGAGCGAACCTTTCAAGGTTTGGTTCATTTTGGATCGGTGAACTTCCCAATGTTCTCTGAACAATTCGCTGAACAGTTCGTCAAACATATCCGAATCCCATTGCATTTAATGGGAGGCAAAACCAAGCACATATGCAACACCTTCAAAGGGGCCCAAAGGCTGCCAAAATAGCTCAAATTGAGGGCAGACACCAGGAAAAGTGGCATCAATTGACCCACAGTACAAATTGTATAATTATTATTATTTATTATTATAGTGCCATTTATTCCATGGCCCTTTACATGTGAAAAATCATGACCGACTGGTATAGGAGGAGAGAGTATTCTGCCCGCAAGGGCTCACAAAACAATCTACAAGGGATGAGTGAGGATACAGTGAGTGAGGGTAGAGCTGGTAGTGCAGGTTGTACGCTTGTCAGAAGAGGTGGGTCTTCAGATTCCTTTTGAAGGTTTTCATGGTAGGAGAGTCTGATGTGTTGGGGAAGAGAGTTCCTGGGTATGGGAGATGCATGGGACAAATCTTGTATGCTAATGTGGGAAGAGGAGATAAGAGGGAAGTAGAGAAGGAGATCTTGTGAGGATCGGAGGTTGCGCCTAGGTAAGTACCGGGAAACTAGGTCACAGATTTATGGAGGAGACAGGTTTTGGATTGCTTTTGACAGGTGGATTAGTTGGCCAGCAGCGTTTAGGATAGATTGGAAGGGTGCGAGAGTGTTAGAAGGGAGGCCACAGAGTAGGAGGTTGCAGTAGTCAAGACGGGAGAGGATGAGGGCATGCACTAGTGTTTTTGCAGATTCATGGTTGAGGAATGGGCATATTCGGGAGATATTTTGGAGTTGGAGTGAGCAGAAAGTGGAAAGGGAGCTTGATCTCAGGTTTGAAGGAGAGACCAGTGTCAAGCTTGCGAGACTGTGGAGAGCGGGCCGCCATTGACTTTGATGGATAGGTCAGTTGGGGGGGGTTGAATGAGATGGTAGAAAGATGACTAATTTGGTGATACTGATGAGACTCAGATACCTGAGGTGCACGCGGACTGTACTGTGCTGTCAGGGCAGGAAGAGGAGAAGTGTGACTCTCAGGGTGGGGAGTGGGAGAAAAATAGGATGACAATGAGGTTGCAGATCCCACTTGGTGTGAACCCTGAGGCATGCAGCTGAATAGCTCAGCAGAGGAGGTGGAGGAGGAGAAAGACGAGGATGTTACATTGTGGCTTTCCGCACAGACACTGAGTGATGCAACCACAACAACCACTGCATCCACAGCCACAACTGTGGCTGTAGCCAGCAGCAATCGTGGGTCTGCAGTTCGCAGGGGCAGCAATAGTTGCCTAGCCTGGGTCTTTTTGGAGACTGCAAAGGATGACACAACTGAAGTTATCTGCCAACTTTGTTAAAACGACTAAGTAGAGGCAATAATTACAATAATTTGACTACTGCATGCATGAACTCACACATGCTCGATCAACATGAATTAAACTGGGAATCTCACTGCGCTAAAATGCAGACTAGTGGGCCTCGCCAACCACTGGCCACCCCATCAACTGCAACTGCTGTTTCTTCCTCCACCGCTACTGTGGCAAGTGTTCTCACACAGGTCTCCAGCCGCAGAACCTCCACTTGTTTACTCTCTACAGTCAAGGTGAGTGAGAGCCCATCAGCTATTACAGAAGTGGACATGTCTGCTGTTTTTGACTGATCTCAGACACCGAGCACACCACATCTTTCTCAATCCACCATAACATCTCCGCCTGCACCTCTCTCACAGTCCTGCAGTTTGTCGTGTTCACCCTACTCCACCCTCTCCCAGCCCAGAAGCTAGCATTTGGTCCCATAGTTGTGGTCACGTAAAAGATTGTTTCCTCCTACACATGCCAAAACAAAGTGCTTGAACTTCACCATCTCCAATCTGTTGGCCACGGAAATGCTGCCTTTCCGCCTAGTGGATACAGACAGTTTCCAAAAGCTTATGGCCGTCGCAGTCCCCCAGTACCAGTTGCCCAGTCACCATTACTTCTCTAAGAAAGATGTGCCTGCACCACACCAGCATGTTTCATACAACATCACCCGTTCTTGAAAAAATTTATGTCTGACATGGTGCATTTTACCACTGACACCTGGACAAGAAAACTTGGCTAGGGGCATTACATCTCGCTGACTGGGCACTGGGTGACTCTGGTAGCTGTGGGGCCAGACGGGCAACGGGCTTTTCCACAAGTCTTGGAATTGCCAAGGATTGCAGGGCACTTGGGGATGGCGAACTAAACAACTACCTTTAAGACTTGCAAAATTTTTGGAATGCATTCTCATAGCAGACAGTAAGTAGATAACTTTTCTTCCCTTTATGGGAGGCACATTTTCTTGAACGTTTCATAGAGCTACTTAATATATTATTCAATATAAAATCACTTTAAATAACTTTAACGGAGTACTACCCGAGACCCACACACCCACATCCAATACACTCCACTTCAGGAGGGAAGGGTGAGATTGTTCCTAAGGGAGAGCATAGTCCCTGGTCCCTAGCTGGAGGGTGGAACTAGGTAGAGAAGGTGGGTGGAGGAAGAAGTTCAGTGGAGCACAGACAAAAAGAGTATAATAGACAGATAGAAACATCTAGAAAGGGTTCTGAGGGGAGTCCTGCTCAGGATAGCAGTGCAGAAGGGTCCATTCTCCTGGCTCCAGTGCTTGGAGCAGGAGTTCAGTGGAGAGAGAGTAATCGGGCCTAGTGAGAGAGGCCCAGGAGGAGAGTGAGGAGAGAAGACGGGAGCAGTGTGAAAGGCTCCAGTGAGACAGAAGGGATCCCAGGGGCAAGGCGAGTGCAGGATGCCACCGGTGCACCAGAATTCACGCTGAAGTGAAGGGATCTGGCCGCAGAAGGGGACTGGCCCCAAACTAGTGGAGAACAACCAGGCTCAGCTAGCCAACTGGAGGCTGCAGCATTTTAAAGGTGTTGCAACCGAAATCCACAATTGCAGCACTGAAAAAGTGGCCACATAGGACCCAGGGGACTGAGAGTAATTCGCCCGACAAGGCCCGAGGCCACTGGCTTGGGACACTGATTGTGAGGCACAGGGCAGGAGGGTGAGAGCCAGCACAATGAGATGACCTGGAAAGGTACATAGAATGGGGTCCCATCCAAGTGCTCCTGAGATACCTGAGAGTTTGCTGGATCACTACCCCGGAGGACACAGGATGACTGTAACTTGGAGAACTTAAGAACTGCGAGTAAAGCCTGAAGACTGCACCCAGCTGTGTCCTCGGCTAATTACTGTGTCACCTGCCCTGCACTGCACTGCACCAACAACATCTACCTCCACAATTCTTCATATACTGCCCTGGAGCTTAGCTCTGCCTGTGGAGAGCTGAACCAACTCTGCTGCGTCACCATCAGATCCAGTGGATCTGCACCGCAGCGGCGGCCCCATATAGCCACATACCACAGGTGGCGTCACGAATATTATCTCTAAAAACTTTAATCCCCTTTTTACTTTTCCTTTAATTGACCGCCCTGGGTCACAGACCGGATCACTGCCACTGTGACATCCCCAGCACCGACCGGCCCGCCACCTAGTACCCCAGGGCCCCAGGGGGAGCGTCATGCTCTTCCCTACTGTGTTTATCTAAAAATCAAAGAGAGGGTTCACTACTCATTTTTTTTTCAGTTTCTTCCCAAGAAATACCTTAACGTAGGTCGGGAGAATTTCTTAGTAAGGGATTTTATTACCTGCAAAACTGGTTTTGTTGTTTATGTGATTCTTTGCCCATGCTCTCATTTTTATATTGGAAAAACAATTAGATCATTATATGTGTGTTTTAGGGAACATTGCGCTCTATTTATACAGTAAAAGTCTCTCCTATTTTAATCAACCATGCTCATGATCATCACAGAGCTAATTGTAAAAATTTATTCTTTGATGGGTGACAATTTAGCTGATGGCTTAGACAAACACAATACATTGTTACAGCTGAGGAGTAGAATTATTAATAGATGTAATTCATGTGGACTAGTGTTGAGCCATCCCCGTAGGGTTCGAGTTCGGTTCGGTTCGTCAAACACCCGTATGTTCGCCGAACTGTTCGTCGAACTGTTCGTCGAACACCTTCGAACACCGTTAAAACCAATGGCAGGCAAACAAAAACACATAGAAACACATAGAAAACACCTTCAAAGGTGTCCAAAGCATGACAAACTGCTCAGAAGACACAACTAACACATGGAAAAGTGACAAGTACATATAGTCATGCGAAAAGAAAAGAGGTGGAGGAGTAAAAGGAGGGGGAGACACAGATATAGGCATATCATGCCCTTCTAAAACCAAAAAAGTGCGAAGCCGACACGGCCAGTCCGCTCCTGCCGGTGCGACCTCCGTGTCGCTGGCTTTGTGCCAGAGACGCGGTGGACCCTGACGGCCAGCCCCCCTCTCCCAATACTGGTGCCTGTCCGCTGGTGGGTCAAGCGAGCCCCCCTGCGGTGGAGGCAGGTCTAATATTTTTAATTTAAATTGTCTCTCTAATTTGAATGAATACACTTTAAATCCTTTTACAAGGATCTATTGGAGGGCAAGTCTCATGCCAGCAGCCACGTAATTCCAGCTCTAGTAGCGTCCACTAAAGCTGCTGCAGTTAAAAAGCTTTTATAAGGATCGAGCTCGGCGGTCCACTACAAGGCGTCCTACCGCCAGTCCCAGCACCTATGCCTTGGGGTGCCTCCCCGATGCTCTTCACTGAGTGTCCCGGGGGCCCGAACCATTTCCTTTGAAAAAATTAAGTGTCCAAACTACAGGTGGTGTAGCTTGCTTAACAGCTGGGATAATCCGCTGACTAGCAGACACTGCTACTAGGCACAAAGTATTTCCTGGGCTAGATGCAGTTTAAAATTTGTAATTAGATACTCTCGTTGGATGCTGAGAAAGCATTCCATAGAGTCTCCTGGCACGCCATATATTATTCTCTTAAAAAGCTTGGGGTAGGGGTAGGGGTCTAGGGGACCCTTTTATAGGCAAAATCACGGCCCTGTATCGCAATACGTCACCTAGGCTGGAACATTTTCATCACCTTTCATAATCACCAATGGGACAAGGCAGAGATGTCCTCTGTCCCCTCTCTTATACATCTTAGTGACTGAGCACCTGCTCTCATCAATTCGCCATAACCCCAATATTAGGTGGATTGAGGTGGGAGGCACTGAGTACAAGTGCTCTGCATTTGCTCATGATGTCCTAGTATATATCACTCAATCACATATATCCATCCCTGCTGTTATGGCTGAAATAGATCACTTTGTTACATGGTCAAATTTTTAAATCAATGCAGCGAAGTCTGAGGCCCTCGATGTCTCCCTCCCTAAATCCATACAGGATTCCATCCAGTCCAACTTTCCCTTTGCCTGGCCCTCACAGGGTATCAAATAATTAGGAATTCCTATTCTTAGAGACCTCTCCCGTCTATGTTATCTTAATTTTGGGCCCTTTATTGAACAACTCCATACAGACCACGGTTGGCAAGTTAGAACTGTGAAATTCACTACGTGAACCACTGGTGTTTTGTGGAAAAGCACATGTACACTGTGTTCCAAATTATTATGCAAAAAGTGTTTAGGAGTGATAAGGGAAGAATTTTTTTGTTTGTCAGTTAAACTCATTGATGGTGATGTGTGTCAGGGCTCTTTTTATATCACTGTAAGCAATTGCAGACACCTGTGCTAATTAGTTTGGCAGGTGTGTCCAATGAAAGGCAAGACTACTTAAGAAGGCTGTCCCACATTATTAAGCAGCCTACATTTTCTGCCAAAATGGGAAAGAAAAAGGATGTGTTGGCTGCTGAGAAGCAACAAATTGTGGAGTGTTTAGGTCAAGGCATGACTACAATCAACATTGCCAAGACACTTCATCCTGATCATCGCACAATCAAGAAGTATGTAGTTGATTCACAGTACACACGTGTGCGCTGATAAGGGAAAATTGAGGACTCTTTCCTACAGGCAATTACGTCAGGTTAAAAGAGCAGCGGCAAAAAAGCCTTGTCATAGCAGCAGACAAGTTTTTGAAGCTGCTGGTGCCTCCAACGTCCCCCCAACAACAAGATGCAGAGTCCTTCAGAGGTTTGCAGCTGTGCGTAAGCCATCCTGTCGACCTCCTCTATCCATTGCACACAAGCAGAGACGGCTCCAGTGGGCCAAACAATACATGAAGACTGACTTCAAAACTGTTTTGTTCACCGATGAGTGCCGTGCAATGCTCGATGGTCCAGATGGATGGAGTGGAGGATGGCTAGTTGATGGACACCCCACGCAAACACGGCTATAGTGCCAACAAGGAGCAGGTGGAGTAATGTTTTGGGCTGTAATCATGGGGAGAGAGTTTGTTGGCCCCTTTAGGATCCCTGAAGGGGTAAAGATGAATTCCATAATGTATGTGGAGTTTCTCAAACAGCACTTCCTGCCATGGTTCAAGAAGAAGAACCGTGTATTCCGCAGCAAGATCATTTTCATGCATGATAATGCACCGTCTCATGCTGCACATAACACATCTGCATCTCTGGCTGATATGGGCATAAAAGGGGACAAACTTATGGTGTGACCCCCATTCTCCACTGACCTCAACCCCATTCAGAACCCCTGGAGCATCATCAAAAGGAGTGTCTATGATGGCGGGAGGCAGTTCCCATGTAAGCAACAGCTCTGGGAGGGTATTCTGTCCTCATGCAAAACAATTGAAGCAGAAACCATCCAAAACCTGACAAATTCAATGGACGAGAGAGTTCAGAAGCTCCTTTCGAACAAGGGGTCCTATGTGCAAATGTAACATCACCTAGAATAAAGTTTTGAGTTGAAAACTGTTTGATTTCAGTTTCTAATAACCTGCTAATGCTTATAATTTCAAAAATGAACATTTTTTTGTTCTTTATTAAAATGAAAAGGTTGATCGAAGAGTGTGGGGGATCTAAGAGTGTGGCTACCCTGTAGTTAGGATTACTTTGAATTCGGACAATCTGAGGGTCATGTTGCAGGTAGTGCAGCAAGAAGGCACTCATGTGTCTTGCACATCTAGGAGCCCCAAAATTATTGCTAGATGCATCTAAAAATTATTATTAATTTGAAAGCTGGTGGAGCTTAGTATAGATGGCCTATAAGAATCAGTACTGCAAACTGCTACAAAGACCAAATTATTTTCCAGCCAAGAAAAAGATAAACATGATTAGTAATTTTAAATCTGGTGGAGTTTAGTATAGATGGCCTAATAGAATCAGTACTGCACACTGCTACAAGGCCCAAATTATTTTCCAGCCAAGATACAGATAAACATGATTAGTAATTTTAAATCTGGTGGAGTTTAGTATAGATGGCATAATAGAATCAGTACTGCACACTGTTACAAGGCCAAAATTATTTTTTAGCCAAGATACAGATAAACATGATTAGTAATTTGAAAGCTTAAAACGGTTGGTGAGGTGATTTTAACAAATCATCAAGCTTTTACTCTCCCCACGATGACACAGGGGTAGAAAAGTCATTTCGGATCCGTGATTTGTTCATCTTTATGAACGTGAGTCTGTCTACATTACCAGTGGAGAGCCGCGTGCGCTTATCTGTCAGCACACCACCAGCAGCGCTGAACACATGTTCAGACAGAACGCTGGCTGCGGGACATGACAAGATCTCCAAGGCTTAAGTGGCGAGCTACGGCTATTTATCCAGATTGAAAGCCCAAAAAGAGCAAGGGTCCAGTGACACAGTCATGGTTTCAATGTTTACTTGGAGATACTCCTGTACCATCGTCTCTAGGCGTTGACTATGTGTCAGACTTCTTGTCTCCTGTGGCCTTGCAAAGGATGGGCTAAAAAAGTGGTGAAATGATTCTGCAAAATTGATGTTACCAGCAGATACTGTGTTTCTGTTATGTTTTGAGAGCTGAACACTCGACGGTCCCACGGATGGCAAGTTGGAACTGTGAGATTCACTACGTGCACCACTAGTGTTTTGGGGAAAAGCACATGTAAGATTCTGCAACAGTCTCTGCTGATACTCCTGCATGCATGCATCTCTTTCTATGGCAGGAATAATTTCTGCAAATTTACTTTTGTACCAGGGATCTAACAGTGTGGCAACCCAGTAGTCAGGATTATTTCTAATTCTCACAATTCGACGGTCATGTTGCAGGTAGTGCAGCAAGAAGGCACTCATGTGTCTTGCGCATCCAGGAGCACCAAGTCCCTGTTGTGTTGGTGGCAAGGTAACAATGATGCTTCCTTCATCTGCCCTCTCCCCCCAACCTCGCACAACAGAAATGTGATCAAGGTCTCCCTCATCTGATGAGCCTTCCATGAGTTCGTCATCTACTTCTTCCTGGGCTCCTGCACCTTCCTCACTAGTTTGGCTGCTACCATGCGCCCTGGTAAAACCATCTCCCCCACCCTCATATGCCTGGCGCCTTTGTGCTGCCGACCTTCTGGACCTTGCAGATGTTAGCCCTTCCACATACAACTCCTCCTCCTCTACTTCCTCCACCTCCTCTTGTGCCACCACCTGACTCCGAATTCTGTTTAACATGTGCTCCAGCATGTAAATCACCGGAATAGTCATGCTGATAATGGCATCGTCAGCACTAAACATCTTCGTCGCCATTTCAAAACTGTGCAGAAGGGTGCATAGGTCCCTGATCTGAGACCACACCTCCAGCGTGATTTGCCCCACCTCTGGATCTCGTTGGCCCAGGCAATACGTCACAACGTATTGCACCAGATCTTGTCGGTGCTGCCACAGTAGCTGCAACATGTGCAGAGCTGAATTCCACCGGGTAGGCACATCGCATTTTAGCCAGTGAATTTGCAGGCCCAACGACTTCTGTAGAGATGTAAGTCGCTGAGCTGCGGGATGCGAACGGCGGAAGTGAGCAAACAGCAACCGTGCCCTCTGCAGAAGGCCATCTAGTCTGGGATAGTGGGCTAAAAATTGCTGGACAACCAGGTTCAACATGTGAGCCATACAAGGCATGTGTGTGACATTGCCCAAGTGAAGGGCCGCACCGAGGTTTGCAGCATTGTCGCACACGGCCTTCCCTGGTTTCAGGTCCAGTGGAGACAACCATTCATGAAACTGGTTCTCCAGAGCTGACCACAACACTTCAGCTGTGTGACTCACATTTCCCAGACATTTCAAAGTAAAAACCGCCTGATGACGTTGAGCCCAGCTACCAGCATAGTAAGGAGGTGTGCAGGATCCATTCTGCGCAGTTAGAAAGCTTGTAGCATGACCAGACTGGTTTTGGGTGCAGGTGGAGGACCGAGAGGAGGTTGAGGAGGCAGAAGCAGTGGAAGAACTTTGAGATAAAGAGGATTCATGCACAACTCGTGGGGACGGCAAGACTTGGACAGCAGCCCCTTGTTCTGCTGTCACCATAGTTACCCAGTGCCCAGTCAGCGACATGTAACGCCCGTGTCCATGCCTACTCGTCCAAGTGTCTGTGGTGAAATGCACCCTGTCACACACAGAGTTTCTCAAAGAAGCGGTGATGTTGTGTGCGACATGATGGTGGAGCGCAGGCACACCTTTCTGTGAGAAGTAGTGCCGACTGGGCATCTGGTACTGGGGCACTGCGACGGACATAAGGTCTCGAAAATCCTCTGTGTCCACCAGGCGGAAAGGAAGCATTTCTGTAGCCAAGAGCTTGCAGATGGTGAAATTCAACCTCTTAGCTTTCTCATGGCTAGGAGGAAATGGTCTTTTACTTGTCCACATCTGAGGGACCGAGGGCAGGCTGTTGTGCTTAGACGGGGTTGAGAAGGGTGTCCCCGGCAAACTGCCGGTCTGTGAGGAAGATGCAGGTGGACATGTTAGGTTGCTTTGATCCAAAGGTGGTGCTATCGATGTTGGACAGCGCAGAACACCAGCTGGTGTTACCACCTCCAAAGAAAATGATGACCTGCCAATCAAGCTGTCTGTTGCGGGTAAAGAGTTGGCAGGTCTGCGTCCCAAAGCAGGTGTGACTGCTGTCCCCCCAGTCACAGAGGATGAAGAGGCTGCGGATGCACAAGATGTGGCAGACGGTGGTTGGCCCGGCCGGCTAGGCCGCATTGTAGCACAGTGAGCTTCCCACTGCAACTTATGCTTCATATCCATGTGCCGGTTCATGCATGAAGTACTCAAACTATGTATATTTTGGCCTCTACTTAGCTTTTGCTGACAAATGTTACAGATAACACGAGTTGGATCATCTTTATCGATCTGAAAAAATGCCCAGGCTATGCAAGGCTTAGCACCTATGCGACCTGAAGAGCCACCACGACTTGTGGTCAGAGGCAGAGTTGTGTTTGAGGATGCAGTTGTTGACGTGCTTCCTGTACTTCGTCTCTGTCCAGGAAGGTGCAACCTGACCTCGTCGTCACTAGCATCCTCCTCCACCTCCTCTGCTGACCTCATCTCTTGGCTGACTGTGGGTTGACAGTAAGTGGGATCTCCAACCTCGTCATCATCACCCTGTGTGTTATCACACCCGTCGTCCTCAGAGCCAACCTCTTCCTGCCCTGACAAAAAACTAAAGTTGTCGCTCCAATCAGGTATTTGAGTCTCATCATCATCTTCCTCATTGTCTCCACCAACAGGAGTTACAGTTTGGGAACGAGGGTCTACATTATGGTCAAAACCTTCTGCGTCTGGTCCTGGATCCGACTCATAAAGATTCTTGGCATCAGTGCAGATCATTTCCTCGTCTGGATTCACAGAAGCTCTGGAGCCAACCTCTGATTCCCAGGATATAGTATGAGTAAACAGCTCTGCAGTCTCAACCATCTGCTCTACCCCATACTCAGATGGGCAGCTGGAGACTTGGGAGCTGTGAGGAAGCAAGTGCGATTGAGGTGACACCTCTGAGGACTGGAGTATTTGTGATGTTGAAGTTGAGGTGGAGGAGAGCCCACTTAAAGGAGCACTTGATATCCGTTGAAGCACCTGCTGTTTTTGTGCCTCATCTGGAATTTGTAGCGATTGGCGTGGCCGTAAGAAAGGCATCTAATCACATTGTCCGCAAAAAGAAGTAGACATCTTAGTTTGGCTGGAAGATGGTCTTTCTTCTGCAGATGTTAATGTTGCTTAAACGTCTACCCCACGGAGACAACCTTCTTTTCCCTTCCCAACACGCCTATTCCCCTTTCCACCAGCAGCAGGCCTTTTTCCACTCATTTTGGTGGTTAGCTAATTGACAACTCTGGAGTTGTTTGCACAAAAATTAATGGATGGGAACCGAGCAGAGCTGAGTGGCCAAACTGTGGTATTAGCCCAAAAGTATTGGCTGGTTTAGATGCATATAAAAATGATATTGAATTTTCAACCTGGTGGAGGTTAGTATAGATGGACTAATAGAACAAGTCCCACACACTGCTACAAGCCGAAATATTTTTTCAGAGCTAGATGAAGAAAAAAATTATATTGAATTTGCAACCTGATGGAGGTTAGTATAGATGGACTAATAGAACAAGTCCCATACACTGCTACAAGCCGAAACATTTTTTCAGAGCTAGATGCAGATAAAAATTATTTTGAATTTGCAACCTGATGGAGGTTAGTATAGATGGACTAATAGAACAAGTCCCACACACTGCTACAAGCCGAAATATTTTTTCAGAGCTATATGCAGAAAAAAATTATATTGAATTTGCAACCTGATGGAGTTTAGTATAGATGGACTAATAGAACAAGTCCCACACACTGCTACAAGCCGAAGCCCAAATATTTTTTCAGAGCTATATGCGCAAAAAAATTATATTGAATTTGCAACCTGATGGAGGTTAGTATAGATGGACTAATAGAACAAGTCCCACACACTGCTACAAGCCGAAGCCCAAATATTTTTTCAGAGCTATATGCAGATAAAAATTATTTTGAATTTGCAACCTGGTGGAGGTTAGTATAGATGGACTAATAGAATGATGCTATGCCCAAAAGATTTTACTTCACTAGGTGCAGTAAATAAATTGTATTCTATACGCAGGTGGTGTATCTTGCAACACAGATAGGCTTCTCCACTGACTAACACACACTGCAAGAGGACAAAAAGGATTTGCTTTGCTAGATTTAGCCAAATGCTGTGAAAAAAACTTGCACAGCACTGGCACAGACCTGCCTGCCAAAAAGTGATAGTAACTGATGTAACCTAGCCCTGAAAAGCACTGCCATTACAATTAGTCTTTACTCCCACAACCTATCAATTTAAGAGCACAGACCTGCCTGATAAAAGTGGTAGGAAATGATGTAACCTAGTCCTTAAAAGGACTGAAATCACAAATATTCTTTACTCCCAAGCTATCTGTAGATTTGTGCGAAAATTGGCTTGAAATTAACAAAGTATAGTGCACACAGCAACAGCGGTGCCATCTAACACGCAGCTGCAGCAGTGAGAAAATGGTGGCGACGGGGAAAATGGCTGGGTCTTATAGGACAATGACATGTGACATACACTGCCAATGACACATGCCCTTGCTTGTGTGAAAAAATGCAGTTCGCTCCATGTGTGCTCTGCTGATAGGCTGACAGATTGCACCTCCCCACTGTAAATGCGGGAAAGAGAAAAAAAAATGGAGATCTTCATTATTTCTGCAGAGATCCATCCCTGCCCCTCCCCCCGCCCCGCTGTACACTCAAACTGCGTATTAACATTCATTTTGAGCATTACTGAGAAAAAATCTAGTTATGATTTTGGTGCACGAAAAGTTATCGAACATAACCTCGAACAGCCGGATTTTTTTCAAATCGTTCGTGTTCGCCGAACGGCTCCAACACCGCTCAAAACAGCTCGAATTTGAGATTGGCGAACAGTTCGAGTCGAACACCGCTCATCTCTAATGTGGACCTTTGGACTTTGAAAATAAATTATTTTGTGCTTCTATGAAAAGTATTTTGTTACTCCTTATTGGCATCTAAAAGGGTTTATAATTAAAGGTACCGTATTTTTCGGACCATAAGACGCACTTTTCTCACCCCAAATTTGGGAGGAAAATGGGGGGTGCGTCTTATGGTCCGAGCATAACTGACCGGTGGTGTGGTGGTGGTGGAGTGGGATCACAGGGCCCTCCGTTTCCTCCCACCACCAGGAAGGTGGCAGCAGCAGAAGAAGAGGTGAGGCGGGCCGGTATCTGGATGGGTGCCGGGACTGGGGCCTGGCCGGTGTCTGACTGTGAGGCAGAGCTGCGTGAGTGGAATTCCGGTGCCCATGGCCATCTTCCTGAAGCTGTGATCTACAGGAAAATGGCCGCCGGAGCCGACTCATGCGCTCTGCCATGCCGGAGGCCTTTTTCCTGTAGATCACAGTTTCAGGAAAATGGCCGTGGGCACCTGAAGCCGCTGGCGCCGCTCTGCCATGCCTCTCACAGCAAGACACCATCCCAATGCCAAGCACCAGGCCTCCAGAACCAGGCACCCAGCCCCAGACACCAGGCCTCCAGCCCCCAGCCAGGTCCCGGCTCAACAGCCAGGCACCTGCCCCGCAGCATCTCACCTCTTCTGCTGCAGCCCCCCAGTTCCTGAGGGAGGGAACTGAAGGCCCTGCTACCCTGCTTCACCACCACCGCAACTCCCCACTGCTTGAGCACCGGCTTCTCGCATCCAGGGTCCGCAGCATTCCTCCACTTCCGCCGGCTTCCCGAAGGATGAAGGACCCTGCCTCTGTGACCCCCCGCTCCTCCACCACCCCTGTAAAATACCTATTCAGACTATAAGACGGACCTCCATCTTATAAAAAAATTTTTTTTCCTACTTTCCACCCCAAAATTTGGGGTGCGCCTTATGATCCGGTGCTTCTTACAGTCCGAAAAATACAGTATGTTCTACATAAAAGCATTATTGCTATATACTTTCTTGTATTGTTTGTTTATTTGATCATTCTGATTTCACTTTACAGTTGTAAATGTTTTTTGATAATTTTTATAATTAAAAAATTATTACGATTATGGGAATGTCATGTGATATGTTTGCTTTTTATTGCCAAAGGGCCTTGAGAAAGCATGAGTTCACAAAAAACGGTGTTGGCTGATAGGGATGCTGTCTGCACTGTGTATTCATTTGTTATTAGTTTAAAATAAAAAAGTGCATGTTTCAAGAAGAGAATGGCACTAAATTTTTCTCCAAGTTAATGTATGTATATCAATCTTTGTGCTGAGCACCCTCACCTGTGTGCTGGATGCCCCATTGAGAAGTGTTTTTCATTATATTTTGCTGCATATGTCCTGTGGAATCACCAAAACATGATCTTTGCAAATTGTCTCTTCAGAGAGTAAGAGGGCTAGAACTCTAGTGCCACCTATAGGAAGTAGCAATCCTAAAAGTCAATATCGACTGTCTAACGATCTTTGCAATGACAGTGAGAAAAAACTCTAGCTTTTTATATTTCTGAAAGATAATTGGAGGAAACAGACTTGTGTAGATTCGTAAGATTACTTAAGTGATTTGAGAGTCAAATTCATCTAACTTTTGGTGGATTGACTGTTCGATTGAATAGACCATAGTAGCAATAAAGGCATATCAAGAAAAGATTTCTCAGAAAGAGGTAAGCAAGGATGGAATATCTAAAAGCTTGATTTCCAGCTTGCACCAGAGCACTTTCAGGTCTTCCAGGTGTTTGAAGGTGAATGTGCAGGCCTCTTTGGTTGTCAATGCTAAATTGATTTAGCAATCTGAATAGAAATTAATTTGTTGCAGAGAATGGTGATTAGTAGGCTTAGGATGCCCAGCTTTAAAAGGATGGAAGCTGCCATATCTTGGAATAGCAGAATCTTAAAGCACCCCTGCACGTGGGCCGTATGCAGCCCATGTTGGACTTTTCTGTGGACCCCGAGCAGTTTCTGAGCATGGCAATGTTCAGGCCTTTAGTTTTTTCTTGCACTGTTAGCACACCCGCATACAGGGTTCACTATTGAACGCTGCGGCACATGCAATGAAGAGTTACTTTTTGATTCTGGACGTACTTTCCAGCATCTGGACTTACCTTGTGTGAGGAGTTAACGCTCAATGTGCTCCCGTCATACAGACGAAGACTGCAGTCGTAGCCCCAGTGTCTCCTGAGATGTATGCACGAGCCCCAAAGCATCTCCTGTGATGTATGCTCCAGCTCCAAAGTGTCTCCTGTGATGTATGCTCAAGCCTCAAAGTGTTTCCAGTGATGTATGCACCAGCCATAGCATTTCCTATGTACAGTATATGCACCAGTCCCCGTGTCTCCTACAGTCTTGCTCATTGTTATTGGCACCAATGAAGTTTATGTACATAATGAGGAATATTTCCTGAAAAAATTGAATCAAGTGACACAGTTTTTTTGTATAGAGCACTCGTGTTAAATACAAAAGAATAGTGATGAGCGAGCACTAAAATGCTTGGGTACTCGTTGCTCGGGTCGAGAAAATTGGAATACTCGGGTGCTCGACCCAAGCAACGAGCCCAATGTAAGTCTATGGGAAACTCAAGCATTTTTCAGGCGGCTCCCCCCGGCGGTCTGCAGAGGGACTAAAAATTGCCCAAATAGATGGGAACAGTGCTCAAATGACATGGGAACAGCATGGGGAAGACCCCTGGAAGCATCTCTGACTCCCAGATCACTGGCGTCAGCAACGTGGTCAGAGTATTACGCCACTTTTACGGACTCACAATAAAACATACAAAAACGAAACCAAAATGGATTTTCCTGGGAAATATGTTAAGGAACATCCTTTCCAGGGTAATGACTTGTATATAAGGCAAAATAAATAACCTAAAAACAAAAATATTCCTTCACAACTTGGGCTATGTTCACACGTAGCGTTTTTGATGCGTTTTTGCACTTTTGCATTCCTTTCAACCAAGACAAATGCATTCACCAGGAAATGTAATTTTAACATTTTACAACCTTATCTGGCCATGTGGTGTGTGACACATCATCAGACACATGCATACAGTGCTGAAAAGACATGGGAACAGCATCTCTGACTCCCAGGTCACTGCCTAAAAGTGTGCCCATCATAAGTGATCCTTGGCACATGAGAAGATGCCTCCTGCCATGCACCTGTCATTGCAGACATGCAACAATCACCGTCCACGTCCTTGTCCCACTGCAGTGTTCAGTTATCCCTACCCCATTCCTTGGAATGCAAGCGCAAGTATGCAAGCAGCCACCCACCCACCCACAGGCTGCAATACAATACTTCCAAATTTTTGACAGCTGCTTGTACTTGAAATGTGGCCTTTTAGGCTCGTGGAGGCGGAAGCTTTTCATAACCTCATGCCGGTGGCGGCCGGGTGTCCATACTCGGTCCCCAGCCGCCACTATATTTCCAGGTATCGCTTCCATCTTCCACATGCACGGGTCCCACAACATTACCCGTGCCCTCCCCAGTGCACTTACTGGGAAGGAACGCCTAACCACAAACACGTGGACAGGTGAAAGTGGCCAGGGATGGTACGGAGCCAGTCCACAACTTTTTTTGCTGAGAGTTGTATTTAGCTCGGTGAAAGGACTGGCATAGAGGGAAACCGTATCTACCCTGCGTGTCATTTCTCCCAGGAAGTCCTCTAAAGCTGCTTGCACTTGAAATCTGGCCTGAACATTACTGCTGGTACTTTTCTGTGGGAATTTTCTTGCCTCCTACCAGCCTGGAATATGTCCAGCAAACTATGATACAACGCCATGGTATAAGCACTCCCCCAGTACCAGTAGCGAAGCCATCCCCAATTTCCTTCTCAGGAATTTTATTTGGGAGACTGAGTGGCTGCCCAAATACATTTTCTCACAAAGGAGCTGAAGATAGAGTGGCAGTAGGTGCAAGTTTCTCCAGCCTGTTAGATTTTAGAGGGTGAACGGCAGCACATTGGATCAGTGGTTAGCACTGAAGCCTTGCAGCGCTGGGATCCTGGGTTCAAATCCCAACAAGGACAACATCTGCAAGGACTTTGTATGTTCTCCCCATGTTTGCGTGTGTTTCCTCCTCAGCAAAAATAGAGTGTCCGGGAACCTTCCCACACACTTTTCTTAGCAAGGACTGCTTCTCGGCAGGATTGAACGGTCCCACCAGAGAATCCTCTGGTGTGCCTTGGCTTCTACCTCAGGAGAGTTCATGATAGCGCTAACTTTGCAGCTGCTATGGGGCTCTTGAGCGGGGAAGAAGGTTAGCCCTCAGAATCAAATCCTCTGGTGGGCACAATGTTTTTCAATCTGAAACAGCTTCTCAGTGGGAGTTGCATTTCACCACAGCCATATTCTTTAGCTCAGTGAAAAGACTGGCATAGAGGGAAATTCTATCTACCTTGGCTGTCATTTCTCCATCACCAGGTTCCGCCCATTGTCACACACGACCATGCCTGGCTGTATATTCAGCAGTGAGAGCCACAGATCAGGCTGCTGTGTTGCAGCGCTGGGCGGTTTGTCAATTAAGCATTAAGCATGTTATCTTCAGCACAGCATGTTGCCCCTTGGCCAAGGCAGTGCTGCAGTGCTGTCAGCCTGTGACTGATGTAGTCATTTCGGAGATGGAGGAGGAGGTGCATGAGCTGAACAATGTGATTACATCGAGGTTAAATAGGTGACGCTGTTTTTTATACTAAAGAAAGATCCAATTGTTTTGTTTTCTTTACGTTATTTTTTAAGACAAATGCATTCACCGGGAAATGTCATTTTAACATTTTACAACTTTATCTGGCAATGTGGTGTGTGACACATCATCAGACACATCCTGTTTTATTTATGATGGAGGGACTCTGAATGTCAAAAAGCCTATTTTTAAAGGGCCATCAGACGGCCCATACTATTCTTAAAAGACCAGCAGTCGGCCCTTGCTATTGTTAGAGAGCCATCAGTCGGCTATGCTTTGTTGTTCCCATTATTAACAAGTGGGTCTCCTATACTGTTATTGCGTATCCAGTGACTGCAAGGGCTGCCAAAAATTTGGACGCAACCCAATACCCCTTTGAAGAGACATAGAGGAGGGTCTCAGTAAAAAAAATGTTCCCATTATAAAGGAGTGGGTGGTAATGCCCATGCTGTGACTGCAAGGGCTGCCAAAATTTGGGAAAAAAACCCACTAAGAATTTAAAGACACAGAGCAGGGCCACAGTAACGACAAATTCCATTTAGAAAGGAGAGAGTCTGCTATACAGTTATAGAGTATGCAGTGAGTCCAACGGCTGACCAATTTTAGGAAAAACCCCACTAAGAATTTAAAGACACACAGAGCAGGGCCACAGTAACAAGCACAAAATGTTCCCATTAGAAAGGAGAGGGTCTGCTATACAGTTATAGGGTATACAGTGAGTCCAACGGCTTACCAAATTTAGGAAAAACCCTACTAAGAAATTAAAGACACATAGAGCAGGGCCACAGTAACGACAAATTCCCACTAGAAATGAGAGGTACTGCTATACAGTTATAGGGTATGCAGTGAGTCCAACGGCTGACCAATTTTAGGAAAAACCCCACTAAGAATTTAAAGACACACAGAGCAGGGCCACAGTAACAAGTGCGACATGTTTCCATTAGAAAGGATAGGGTCTGCTATACAGTTATAAGGTATGCAGTGAGTCCAACGACTGACCAATATTAGGAAAAACCCCACTAAGAATTTAAAGACACATGGAGCAGGGCCACAGTAACAAGGTACGACATGTTCCCATTAGAAAGGAGAGAGTCTGCTATACAGTTATAGGGTATGCAGTGAGTCCAACGGCTGACCACTTTTAGGAAAAACCCCACTAAGAATTTAAAGACACATAGAGCAGGGCCACAGTAACGACAAATTCCCATTAGAAAGGAGAGGGTCTGCTATACAGTTATAGGGTATGCAGTGAGTCCAACGGCTGACCAATTTTAGGAAAAACCCCACTAAGAATTTAATGACACATAGAGCAGGGCCACAGTAATGACAAATTCCCATTAGAAAGGAGAGAGTCTCCCACAGTGTTGGCCTATGCAGTGAATGCAAGTGCTGCCAAAAATTTGGAAGCACTTCAATGACCCTTGGAAGAGACGTGGCCTCATAAAAAAATGTTCCCATTAGAAAGGAGTGGGCAGCCTATACTTGTAATGCCCATGCACTAAGTGTATGGGCTGACAAACATTTACCCCTGGGGGGTATACATGAACATACTGTATAAAAATTTTTTTTTACAGGCATCATAAACACCCTTTAAAAAAATTATGTGGGTGTTGCATCATGGACCACGGTCACCCTGGTGATATGGTGGTGGAGGAAGCGGAGAAGGAGGAGGACAAGAGAAAATGGCCAAAATCAGGAAGCGTATACCCATGTGTGGGTGTGAAAAGGTGCATAGGAATACACCTCCCAAGAAAAGTCACTGGATTTGAGTTTATGTTATGCTGCTATCATTCGGTTGTGTTGAGAAGTCTGGCCCAATCCAGCCCTTGTTCATTTATTTCTGAGTCAGCCTGTCAGCATTTTCAGCTAACAGGCGGATGCGCTTATCAGTTATAATTCCACCAGCAGCACTAAAAACCCGCTCAGACAAAACGCTGGTGGCAGGGCAGGCCAGAACCTCCAATGCATAGAGAGCCAGTTCATTCCACATATCCAGCTTGGATACCCAATAATTATAAGGCACAGCGGAATCACGAAGGACGTTGGTACAGTCGGCAAGGTATTCCCACAGCATGTTCCTAAACTTTGCACTCCTTGTGAGAGTACCCCACGCCTCAGGGCCTGTGCGATGGGAGGATCTGAGAAAACTCTCCCAGAACTCTGACAGTGTTCCCCTGCCTCTGCTGGATTGTAGTTGTGTCTCACTCGCCTGTACTCCTTGGTTGTCCAACGAAGTGTGCCCTCTGCCACCATCGTTTTTAGATGGGAATTTCTTGAATAGTTCCGCAACAAGGGCCTTCTGGTACAGTCCCATTTTTGTAGACCTGTCCGCCTCAGGAATAAGAGATAGAAAGTTCTCCTTGTAGCGTTGGTCTAGAAGTGTCACCAGCCAGTAATGACTGTCACCCAAAATTTTAAGAACGCGAGGGTCATGGGAAAGGCAGCGTAACATAAACTCAGCCATCCGAAAACTGAGTCACACAAAACGATCAAAGTGCCATGTGTCTGCTTAGACAGCAAAAACCTATAATATGACACATGGACGTTTATATATAAAATGTAACATTTATTATTAATATATAAAAAAAAAAAATGAAAAATACATAAATATAATAAGGAAAGGGAAGCAACACAAACAAAGGTCGCCGGGATTGACAGCTATAGTGCATATAGGAATATTCACTAGTGAGTCAAATTTAGTCATGTGCTGCAAATGTATAAAAGATCCGCACTGCAATTGATCATGTAAGATTTACATAAGATACAAAGTGTAAGTAGATAGACTCACAGTGCAAAACAGTCAATGAAGCAGCAGAGCGTATAGTAAAACAGAGTATAGAGTAGGTACAAATAACAGACCTGTACTGACCCGTATGACCTGAATCCAAGCGCGTTTTGCCTGGGCTTTAACGAGGATATAAGGAGAGAGGGAGTGGAGAGGTATTTATTTAGGATCCAGCCAATGGCCGGGGCAAAAGCTGACTGATGCAGGTGTGTAGTGTAAATGCAATAACATGGCGCCATTTATAATATGCCGGACAGCGCTTCCCCATGCTGAGCTGCGACCCACACGGGCGCAGAACAGCTGGGGAAGTCAGAGGTCCGGCGTGCGTGTCAGTGTGAGACGCAGCACCGGAAATGACGCGGAACGCGTAATGCAGGAAGGTGTCATGCGTTCCACCTTGGAACGCAGAGAGGGAAACGACGCGAGCCGCGTCACATAGAAGGAAATTGTGCGTTTCACCGTTTCTGACATTGTAAGTGGAAATGAATCTTACCGAATCGTCTTGGTTTTTGGCTCTTGTGGAGTAGAGTAAGTCGTTTCTCTGAGAAAATTTCACCCTGCGGTAACCTTGATGGATGGTCCTGTGATTGTACCCATGATTAAGGAATCTGTTTTTTAAGATCTGAGCTTGTCTATCAAATTTGGATTCATTGGAGCAAATTCGATGCATCGTTAGAAACTGTCCAGTAGGAATGCTTCTAATAGAGATGAGCGTTGTTCTACTCGAACTGTTCGCCAATCTCAAATTCGAGCTGTTTTGGGCGGTGTTCGAGCCGTTCGGCGAACACGAACAATTTGAGAAAAATTCGGGTGTTCGAGGTTATGTTCGATAACTGTTCGTGCACCAAAATCATAACTGGATTTTTTCTCAGTAATGATGAAAATTAATGTTAATACGCAGTTTGAGTGTACAGCGGGGTGGGGGGAGGGGCAGGGGATGGATCTCTGCAGGAACAATGAAGATCTCCATTTTTTTTTTCTCTTTCCCGCATTTACAGTGGGGAGGTGCAATCTGTCAGCCTATCAGCAGCGCACACACGGAGCGAAGTGCTTTTTTTCACACAAGCAAGGGCATGTGTCATTGGCAGTGTATGTCACATGTCCTTGCCCTATAAGACCAAGCCATTTTCCCCGTCGCCACCATTTTCTCACTGCTGCAGCTGCGTGTTAGACGGCACCGCTGTTGCTGTGTGCGCTATACCTTGTTAATTTCAAGCCAATTTTCGCACAAATCTACAGATAGCTTGGGAGTAGGGAATAGTTGTGATTGCAGTCCTTTTAAGGACTAGGTTACAGCATTTCCTACGACTTTTATCAGGCAGGTCTGTGCTCTTAAATAGATAGATTGTGGGAGTAAAGACTAATTGTAATTGGAGTCCTTTTCAGGACTAGGTTACATCAGTTCCTATCAGTTTTTGCCAGGCAGGTCTGTGCCAGTGCTGTGCAAGTTTTTTTCACAGCATTTGGCTGAATCTAGCAAAGCTAATCCTTTTTGGCCTATTGCAGAGTGTGTTAGTCAGTGGTGTAGCCTATCTGTGTTGCAAGATATACCACCTGTGTATAGAATACCAATTTTTTTACTGCACCTAGTGAAGTAAAATCTTTTGGGCATAGCATCATTCTATTAGTCCATCTATACTGACCTCCATCAGGTTGCAAATTGAATATAATTTTTTTCTGCATCTAGCTCTGAAAAAATATTGGGCTTCTAGCTGTGTGTGGGACTTGTTGTATTAGTCCATCTATACTGACCTCCATCAGGTGGCAAACTGCTTATATTTTTTTCTTCATCTACCTCTGAAAAAATATTGGGCTTCTAGCTGTGTGTGGGACTGGTTCTATTAATCCATCTATACAGACCTCCATCAGGTTGCAAACTGAATATATTTTTTTCTGCATCTACCTCTGAAAAAATATTGGGCTTCTAGCTGTGTGTGGGACTTGTTCTATTAATCCATCTATACAGACCTCCATCAGGTTGCAAACTGAATATATTTTTTTCTGCATCTACCTCTGAAAAAATATTGGGCTTCTAGCTGTGTGTGGGACTTGTTGTATTAGTCCATCTATACTGACCTCCATCAGGTTGCAAACTGAATATATTTTTTTCTGCATCTACCTCTGAAAAAATATTGGGCTTCTAGCTGTGTGTGGGACTTGTTCTATTAATCCATCTATACAGACCTCCATCAGGTTGTAAACTGAATATATTTTTTTCTGCATCTACCTCTGAAAAAATATTTGGCCTTCTAGCAGTGTGTGGGACTTTCTCTATTAGTCCATCTATACTGACCTCCATCAGGTTGCAAATTAAAAATAATTTTTAACTGCATCTAGCTCTGAAAAAATATTTGGCCTTCTAGCAGTGTGTGGGACTTTCTCTATTAGTCCATCTATACTGACCTCCATCAGGTTGCAAATTGAATATAATTTTTTTCTGCATCTAACCCAGCCAATAGTTTTTGCCTAATACCACAGTTTGGCCACTCACCTCTGCTCGGTTCCCATCCATTGTTTTTTTGTGCAAACAAGTCCAGAGTTGTTAATTAGTTAACCACCAAAATGAGTGGAAAAAGGCCTGCTGCTGGTGGAAAGGGGAATAGGCGTGTTGGGAAGGGGAAAAAATGTTGTGTCCGTGGGGTAGGTGTTAAAGCAACAGTAACATCTGCAGAAGAAAGACCATCTTCCAGCCAAACTAAAATGTCTACTTCTTTTAGCGGACAATGTGATAAGATCCCTTTCTTACTGCCACGCCAATCGCTACAAATTCCAGATGAGGCACAAAAACAGCAGGTGCTTCAACGGATATCAAGTGCTCCTTTAAGTGGGCTCTCCTCCACATCAACTTCAACATCACAAATACTCCAGTCCTCAAAGGTGTCACCCCAATCGCACTTGTTTCCTCACAGCTCCCAAATCTCCAGCTGCCCTTCTGAGTATGAGGTAGAACAGATGGTTGAGTCTGCAGAGCTGTTTACTCATACTACAGCCTGGGAATCAGAGGTCGACTCCAGCGCTTCTGTGAATCCAGACGAGGAAATGATCTGCACTGATGCCCAGAATCTTTATGAGTCGGATCCAGGACCAGACGCAGAAGGTTCTGACCATAATGTAGACCCTCATTCCCAAACTGTAACTCCTGTTGGTGGAGACAATGAGGAAGACGATGATAAGACTCAAATACCTGATTGGAGCGACAACTTTAGTTTTTTGTCAGGGCAGGAACAGGTTGGCTCTGAGGACGACGGGTGTGATAACGCACAGGGTGATGATGATGAGGTTGGAGATCCCACTTACTGTCAACCCACAGTCAGCCAAGAGATGAGGTCAGCAGAGGAGGTGGAGGAAGATGCTAGTGACGACGAGGTCAGGTTGCGCCTTCCTGGACAGAGACGTAGTACTGGAAGCACGTCAACAACTGCATCCTCAAACACAACTCTGCCTCTCACCACAAGTCGTGGTGGCTCTTCAGGTCGCATGGGTGCTAAGCCTTGCATAGCCTGGGCATTTTTTCAGATCGATAAAAATGACCCAACTCGTGTTATCTGTAACATTTGTCAGCAAAAGCTTAGTAGAGGCCAAAAAATATATAGTTTGAGTACTTCATGCATGAACCGGCACATGGACATGAAGCATAAGTTGCAGTGGGAAGCTCAGTGTGCTACAATGCGACCTACCCGGCCGGGCCAACCACCGTCTGCCATATCTTGTGCATCCGCGGCCTCTTCATCCTCTGTGACTGGGGGGACAGCAGTCACACCTGTTTTGGGGCGCAGACCTGCCACCTCTTTACCCGCAACAGCCAGCGTGATTGGCAGGTCATCATTTTCTTTGGAGGTATTAACACCAGCTGGTGTTGAGCGCTGTCCGACATCGATAGCACCACCTTTGGATCAAGGCAACCTAACATGTCCGCCTGCATCTTCCTCACAGACCGGCAGTTTGCCGGGGACACCCTTATCAACCCCGTCTAAGCACAATAGCCAGCCCTCGGTCCCTCAGATGTGGACAAGTAAAAGACCATTTCCTCCTAGCCATGAGAAAGCTAAGAGGTTGAATTTCACCATCTGCAAGTTCTTGGCTACAGAAATGCTGCCTTTCCGCCTGGTGGACACAGAGGATTTTCGAGACCTTATGTCCGTCGCAGTGCCCCAGTACCAGATGCCCAGTCGGCACTACTTCTCAAAGAAAGGTGTGCCTGCGCTCCACCAGCATGTCGCACACAACATCACCGCTTCTTTGAGAAACTCTGTGTGTGACAGGGTGCCTTTCACCACAGACACTTGGACGAGTAGGCATGGACAGGGGCGTTACATGTCGCTGACTGGGCACTGGGTAATTATGGTGACAGCAGGACAAGGGGCTGCTGTCCAAGTCTTGCCGTCCCCACGAGTTGTGCGTCAATCGTCTTTATGTCAAAGTTCCTCCACTGCTTCTGCCTCCTCAACCTCCTCTCGGTCTTCCACCTGCACCCAAAGCCTGTCTGGTCATGCCACAAGCTTTCTAACTGCGCAGAAGGGATCCTGCACACCTCCTTACTATGCTGGCAGTATGGCTCAACGTCATCAGGCGGTTTTTACATTGAAATGTCTGGGAAATGTGAGTCACACAGCTGAGGAGTTGTGGTCAGCTCTGGAGAACCAATTTCATGAATGGTTGTCTCCACTGGACCTGAAACCAGGGAAGGCCGTGTGCGACAATGCTGCAAACCTGGGTGCGGCCCTTCGCCGGGGCAATGTCACACACGTGCCTTGTATGGCTCACGTGTTGAACCTGGTTGTCCAGCAATTTTTTGCCCACTATCCCAGACTAGATGGTCTTCTGCAGAGGGCACGGTCGCTGTGTGCTCACTTTCGCCGTTCGCATCCCGCAGCTCAGCGACTTACATCTCTACAGAAGTCGTTGGGCCTGCCACTTCACCGGCTAAAATGCGATGTGCCTACCCGGTGGAATTCAACTCTGCACATGTTGCAGCGACTGTGGCAGCACCGACAAGCCCTGGTGCAATACGTTCTGACGTATAGCCTGGGCCAACGAGATCCAGAGGTGGGGCAAATCACGCTGGAGGAGTGGTCTCAGATCAGGGACCTATGCACCCTTCTGCACAGTTTTGAAATGGCGACGAAGATGTTTAGTGCTGGCGATGCCATTATCAGCATGACTATTCCGTTGATTTACATGCTGGAGCACATGTTAAACAGAATTCGGAGTCAGGTGGTGGCACAAGAGGAGGTGGAGGAAGTAGAGGAGGAGGAGTTGTATGCGGAAGGGCTAACATCTGCAAGGTCCAGACGGTCGGCAGCACCAAGGCGGCAGGCATGTGAGGGTGGGGGAGATGGTTTTACCAGGGCGCATGGTAGCAGCCAAACTAGTGAGGAAGGTGCAGGAGCCCAGGAAGAAGTGGAGGACGAACTGATGGAAGACTCATCAGATGAGGGAGACCTTGATCACATTTCTGTTGTGCAAGGTTGGGGGGAGAGGACAGAGGAAGGAAGCATGATTATTACCTCGCCACCAACACAACAGGGACTTGGTGCTCCTGGAGGCGCAACACACATGAGTGCCTTCTTGCTGCACTACCTGCAACATGACCCTCGAATTGTGAGAATTAGAAATAATCCTGACTACTGGGTTGCCACACTGTTAGATCCCCGGTACAAAAGTAAATTTGCAGAAATTATTCCTGCCATAGAAAGGGATGCACGCATGCAGGAGTATCAGCAGAGACTGTTGCAGAATCTTACATGTGCTTTTCCACAAAATACCAGTGGTGCACGTAGTGAATCTCACAGTTCCAACTTGCCAACCGTGGGACCATCAAGTGTTCAGCACTCAAACCGTAACAGAACCACAGTATCTGCTGGTAACATCAATTTTGCGGAATCATTTCACCACTTTTTTAGCCCATCCTTTGCAAGGCCACAGGAGACAAGAAGTCTGACACATAGTCAACGCCTAGAGATGATGGTACAGGAGTATCTCCAAGTAAACATTGAAGCCACGACTGTGTCACTGGACCCTTGCTCTTTTTGGTCTTCCAATCTGGATAAATGGCCGGAGCTAGCCACTTACGCCTTGGAGATCTTGTCATGCCCCGCAGCCAGCGTTCTGTCTGAACGTGTGTTCAGCGCTGCTGGTGGTGTGCTGACAGATAAGCACACGCTGCTCTCCACTGATAATGTAGACAGACTCACGTTCATAAAGATGAACAAATCATGGATCCGAAACGACTTTTCTACCCCTGTGTCATCCTGGGGAGAGTAAAAGCTTGATGATTGGTTAAAATCACCCTACCAACCGTTTTAAGCTTTCAAATTACTAATCATGTTTATCTGTATCTTGGCTGGAAAATAATTTGGGCTTTGTAGCAGTGTGCAGCACTGATTCTATTAGGCCATCTATAATAAGCTCCACCAGATTTAAAATTACTAATCATGTTTATCTGTATCTTGACTGGAAAATAATTTGGGCTTTGTAGCAGTGTGCAGCACTGATCCTATTAGGCCATCTATACTAAAGCTTCACCAGATTTAAAATTAATAATAATTTTTAGCTGCATCTAGCCCGGAAAATAATTTTGGGGCTCCGAGATGCGCAAGACACATAAGTGCCTTCTTGCTGCACTACCTGCAGCATGACCCTCATATTGTCAGAATTCGAAGTAATCATGACTACTGGGTTGCCACACTCTTAGATCCCCCAAACTTTTCGATCAACCTTTTCATTTTAATAAAGACCAAAAAAATGGTCATTTTTGAAATTATAAGCATTAGCAGGTTGTTAGAAACTGAAATCAAACAGTTTTCAACTCAAAACTTTATTCTAGGTGATGTTACATTCTCACATAGGACCCCTTGTTCGAAAGGAGCTTCTGAACTCTCTCGTCCATTGAATTTGTCAGGTTTTGGATGGTTTCTGCTTCAATTGTTTTGCATGAGGACAGAATACCCTCCCAGAGCTGTTGCTTAGATGTGAACTGCCTCCCACTATCATAGACACTCCTTTTAATGATGCTCCAAAGGTTCTGAATGGGGTAGAGGTCAGGGGAGCATGGGGGTCACACCATAAGTTTGTCCCCTTTTATGCCCATATCAGCCAGAGATGCAGATGTTTTATGTGCAGCATGAGATGGTGCATTATCATGCAGAAAAATGATCTTGCTGTGAAATACATGGTTCTTCTTCTTGAACCATGGCAGGAAGTGCTGTTTGAGAAAATCCACATACATTATGGAGTTCATCTTTAGCGCCTTCAGGGATCCTAAAGGGGCCGACAATCTCTCTCCCCATGATTCCAGCCCAAAACATTACTCCACCTCCTCCTTGTTGGCGCTGTAGCCGTGTTTGCATGGGGTGTCCATCAACCAGCCATCCTCCACTCCATCCATCTGGACCATCGAGCGCTGCACGGCACTCATCCGTGAACAAAACAGTTTTGAAATCAGTCTTCATGTAATGTTTGGCCCACTGGAGCCATTTCTGCTTGTGTGAAGTGGATAGAGGAGGTCGACAGGATGGCATATGCACAGCTGCAAACCTCTGAAGGACCCTGCATCTTGTTGTTCGGGGGACGTTGGAGGCACAAGCAGCTTCAAAAACTTGTCTGCTGCTATGACAAGGCTTTTTTGCCGCTGCTCTTTCAACCTGACGTAATTGCCTGTAGGAAAGAGTCCTCAATTTGCCCTTATCAGCACGCACACGTGTGTACTGTGAATCAGCTACATACTTCTTGATTGCCAAGACACTTCATCCTGATCATCGCACAATGTTGATTGTAGTCATGCCTTGACCTAAACACTCCACAATTTGTTGCTTCTCAGCAGCCGACACATCCTTTTTCTTTCCCATTTTGGCAGAAAATGTAGGCTGCTTAATAATGTGAGACAGCCTTCTTAAGTAGTCTTGCCTTTCATTGGACACACCTGCCAAACTAATTAGCACAGGTGTCTGCAATTGCTTACAGTGATATAAAGAGCCCTGACACACATCACCATCAATGAGTTTAACTGACAAACAAACAAATTCTTCCCTTATCACTCCTAAACACTTTTTGCATAATAATTTGGAACACAGTGTACATGTGCTTTTCCACAAAACACCAGTGGTTCACGTAGTGAATCTTACAGTTCTAACTTGCCAACCGTGGTCTGTATGGAGTTGTTCAATAAAGGGCCCAAAATTAAGATAACATAGATGGGAGAGGTCTCTATGAATAGGAATTCCTAAGTATTTGATACCCTGTGAGGGCCAGGCAAATGGAAAGTTGGACTGGATGGAATCCTATATGGATTTGGGGAGGGAGACATCGAGGGCCTCAGACTTCGCTGCATTGATTTTAAAATTTGACCATGTAACAAAGTGATCTATTTCAGCCATAACAGCATGGATGGACATATGTGATTGAGTGATATATACTAGGACATCATCAGCAAATAGAGAGCACTTGTACTCGGTGCCTCCCACCTCAATCCACCTAATATTGGGGTTATGGCGAATTGATGAGAGCAGGTGCTCCGTCACTAGGATGTATAAGAGAGGGGACAGAGAACATCCCTGCCTTGTCCCATTGGTGATTGTGAAAGGTGATGAAAATGTTCTGACGCGCTCCCTGGGCCTTGGGACACCCGGAGCCGGACCCTTTTTGGTGGATGCTGCTGGTTGTAGTCTCCGTGGCGGCAACCCGGTTCCGTGGCTCAGGGCGATCAAACCAGTGGCGGAACTATTTATGTGGTTTTGATGTTTAAATGTCCGACTACGCCACCCGTGGATTGCGGTCAGAGTGAACCGCCTTTCCAGGGCAGACCGCTGAGGCTGGTCTTGTGGGTGCAGCAGAGCGTAGCATAACTCCCCACGGGAGGAGTATAGCCTCAGGGCAGTGTATGCGGAGGATGGGGGTGATGGTGCAGGGCAGCAGCAGTAATGACGCGGAGTCAGTGATGCAGTCCAGGGCCTTTACTCACAGTTCTTATTATCCAGACCACGTCTGCAGGTAACGGCTGCCCACGTCGTACTGTGCTCACCAGGTGAGGGGCTCAGACAACTCTCAGATAACTTTGGAGTGCTTCACAGGACCCCCTTTGTGTGTCCTTTGTCTGGCCTTTCTTACCAACCCTTCTGTCCGGCTGCCTCGGGCCTCTTCTTGGTAAACTTGGCGCCAGTTTCCCTGACCCTATGTGGTGCCTTCCTAGCGGGTGTAGCGAGGGGCTGCACCACATAAAATGTCACAGCCTCCTGTTTCTAGCTGAGGGACGTTTCCTGCCTCCACTAGTTTCGGGGACCGGTCTCCCCCTTTGGCCTGACCCCTCCACGCAGGTGGATTCGGGCGTGCGGTGGCGACTCGCCCGTCCGCACCCCTGAGATCCCTTTGTTCCTCGTTCCTGGAGCCTTCTCCGCTCCTCTTCCTTTCTTCTCCCTCTTCCAGGCCTTGGCCTCTGTTACTAGGCCCGCCTCCGGAGCAGAGCTCATGCAGAGCCCCTGCTCCCTGCCACTTCTGCTCAGACTTCTCTGCACTGAACTAAGATGGTGCCCACCTTTTATACTCCCTTCTCAATGCACCCAGGAACTGCTTCCTCCCTGGTCCTGCACTACAGGGTTCCCCTTCCTCATTGTTCCCTCCCCCCACTCCAGCCAGGGACAGGGACTGTCGTGCCCATCTCAGGGGCATATTGGTCGCCCTGCCCCACGGCAATGTGGTGTAATGCATGCAGGTGTCGGGTCCTGATCCACACTACATCCTTACGTGAGAGTGAGATATCACACCTCTGGGTGAGGTGCAATACCTCTGTAGCAACCGAGCCCTCAGGGTGCTACAGTTCCATTTATCTTCAGCCTAGGTGACGTATTGCGATACAGGGCCGTGATTTTGGCTATAAAAGGGTCCCCTAGACCCCTACCCCAAGCTTTTTAAGAGAATCATATATGGCGTGCCAGGAGACTCTATGGAATGCTTTCTCAGCATCCAACGAGAGTATCTAATTACAAATTTTTAACTGCATCTAGCCCAGGAAATACTTTGTGCCTAGTAGCAGGGTCTGCTAGTCAGCGGATTATCCCGGCTGTTAAGCAAGCTACACCACCTGTAGTTTGGACACTTCATTTTTTCAAAGGAAATGCTTCGGGACCACGGGATACTCAGTGAAGAGCATCAGGAGGCACCCCAAGGCATAGGGGCTGGGACTGGCAGTAGGATGCCTTGCGGTGGACAGCCGAGCTCGATCCTTATAAAAGCTTTTTAACTGCAGCAGCTTTAGTGGACGCTACTGGAGCTGGAATTACGCGGCTGCTGGCATGAGACTTGCCCTCCAATAGATCCTTGTAAATGGATTTAAAGTGTATTTATTCAAATTAGAGAGACAATTTAAATTAAAAAGCTTAGAGCTGCCTCCACCACAGGGGGTCTCGCTCGACCCACCAGCGGACAGGCACCAGTATTGGGAGAGGGGGGCTGGCCGTCAGGGTTCACCGCGGCTCTGGCACAAACCCGGCGACACGGAGGTGGCACGGGCAGGAGCGGACTGAGCGTGTCGGCTTCTCACTTTTTGGATTTTAGAAGGGCATGACATGTCTATATCTGTGTCTCCCCCTCCTTTTACTCCTCCACCTCTTTTCTTTTCGCATGACTATATGTACTTGTCACTTTTCCATGTGTTAGTTGTGTCTTCTGAGCAGTTTGTCAGCTTTTGGACACCTTTGAAGGTGTTTTCTATGTGTTTCTATGTGTTTTTGTTTGCCTGCCATTGGTTTTAACGGTGTTCGACGAACAGTTCGACGAACAGTTCGGCGAACACACGGGTGTTCGACGAACTGAACCGAACTCGAACACTACGGGGGTGGCTCAACACTAGCTTCTAATAAGATTTCCAGGATGTGAGGACTGTGCATGAAGCAGCGAATTGGCTGCGGTAGGTTTGCGGTGGACATTGGTTTGGATAGAGCCATTAGAGTCAATGTCCAATAGAACGTCCAAGAACACAACATTTTCTCTTCCCGTAGTGAAGGTTAACTTGATGTTTTGATCATTCCTATTAAGCAGATTGATGAAGAGCTTGACATCATCCAGAGGGCCCTGCCATAGAAAGAAGATGTCGTCTATATATCTCCCCCAATACAGAATGTTGCTTGGCAGAAGTGGAGGATTAGTTATAAGGAACTCCCTTTCCCACAGCCCCAGGAAAAGATTTGCATATGAGGGTGCACAATCAGCACCCATAGTTGTACCCCGAAGCTGCAGAAAAAAGGAGTCCTGGAAAAGAAAAAAATTGTGACTTAGGACAAATTCCAATAGTTGCAGAATTAGTTCTTAGACTACTAACAGGCAAGACTTCCGTGTCCTCACCAAGAGGATGACTGACCAAGCTTTCCTCCTCCTCCTCTCTGTCCTCTGGCCATTAACATTGAACTGACGGTATGACAGCTGTGCAGGTAGTACCGTCTATAGTGCATGAAACTAGCTCCTGTCCTTCCTCCTCCTCCTCTTCCTCATTGTCACCCAATCCACGTTGGGATGAGATGAGGCTTGGCTGTGTGTAATGACCCTGAATGGTTCCTTGCTCCATCTCATCGTGCTCCGCCTGCAATGCACCCTCTTTGATTGTGAGCAGAGAGCGTTTCAGAAGACAGAGAAGAAGGATGGTGATGCTAATTATGCCGTCATCGCCGCTCACCATCTTGGTGGAGTCCTCAAAGATTTGGAGGATGGTACATATGTCTGACATCCATGTCCACTCCTGAGCTCTTATGTGTGGAGTCTGAACTGAATACCGACGGTCTTGTTGATGCTGGTACTCAACAACTGCCCTCTTCTGCTCACAAATCCTTCCCAACATCTGCAGTGTAGAGTTCCAATGCGTGGGGACATCACACACCAGTCTGTGAGCCGGAAACTGCAAATGCTGCTGAAACACTGTAAGGGAGGCGGAAGCTGTTGCTGACTTTCTAAAATGGGCACACAGGCGGCATACTTTAACAAGCAGATCCCGCAGCTCCGGGTAGGATTTTAGAAACTGCTGAACCACGAGGTTAAGCACATGGGCCCGGCATGGTACGTGTGTGAGCTCGCCTCGCCTCAGAGCCGCCACCAGGTTCCGGCCATTGTCACACACGACCATGCCTGGCTTTAGGTTCAGCAGTGAGAGCCACAGATCTGCTTGCTCTTTCAGAGCTGTCCACAACTCTTCAGCATTGTGCGGTTTTTCAGCTAAGCATATTAGCTTCAGCACAGCCTGTTGCCGATTGGCCGAGGCAGTGCTGCAGTGCTTCCAGCTTGTGACTGATGTGGTCATTTTGGAGATGGAGGCTGAAGAGGAGGAGGAGGCTGAGGGGTATAAGGTGCAGGAGCTGTAGACCGTGGGGGCAACCCTTATTGACCTAGGGTCCACAATCCTTGGCGTCAGGAGGACGTGTTCCGTCCCAAGGTCCGACTGGGTCCCGGCTTCCACCATGTTAACCCAGTGTGCCGTCAGCGAGATGTACCGTCCCTGCCCACAAGCACTTGTCCACGTGTTCGTGGTTAGATGGACTTTACCCGTTACTGCGTTGCTGAGAGCACGGCTAATGTTTTGGGACACATGCTTGTGCAATGCGGGGACGGCACACCGGGAGAAATAGTGGTGGCTGGGGACCGAGTACCGAGGGACGGCCGCCGTCATCAGGTTGCGGAATGCTTCCATCTCCATGAGCCTAAAAGGCAACATTTCGAGCGCAAGCAGTCGTGAATGTGAGAATTTAGTAGTGTGGTCTGTGGGGCGTTGGCTGCATATTTGCGCTTGCGTTCCAAGGACTGGGGCATGCACAACTGAATGCTGCACTGGGACAAGAACATGGACGTGCTTCCTGATGCTGCTACTTGAGAGTGTGCAATGACAGGTGCAGGGCAGGAGGCGTCTTTGCATGCACCATGGACAGGGGATTGGCTTGCATGCACAACAGCGGAAGAAGCAATGGTGCCACCCGCAGACACTGTTCCTAGACCCTGGGGTTCGGCCCACAAAGTCGGGTGCTTTGCTGCCATGTGCCTGATCATGCTGGTGATCAGGCTGGTCGTTTTGCCACCCCTGATGATGCTGACCTGGCAGGTGGTGCAAATGGCCTTTTTGGGGTTATCGGCAGAGTCTTTAAAAAACAACCAAACTCGGGAAGACCTAACAGTTGTACTGGCAACTTCCTTCGTGTTGGTGTTATGGGGAATGGTTGCCAGCCTTCTGTCTGCGGCCACCGCACTGCTTCTTCCTGCCTGTTGGGGTGCTCTGCCTCCCTCCCCCTTTGTGCTGCGGTCCTTGCTCTGCATGTCCTCCTACCAGGTTGGGTCAGTTACTATATCATCCACCACCTCGTCTTCCACTTCCGCACCCTGGTCCTCCTCCTGACTTTCTGGCAATTGTGTCTCATCATCGTCCACCTCTTGTGACACTTTACCAACATCGCCTTTGTGTGACCCTGGCTGCTCAAATATTTGTTCATCGCTACACACGATCTCCTCTTGCCCTGCTTCAAGTGGACCGGGCGAGAAGCCCGAATCTATAAATGGAAAAGTGAACAGTTCTTCAGAGTGTCCATGTGTGGGATCAGTTGTCTCTGGGTACTCGGCATGGTGGGAGGAAGGAGGATCACTGTGAGGAATATGCGGTCCAGACTCACGGCTACTGAGACTTGACCGTGTGGAAGACAAGGTGGTGGTGGTGGTGGCTAAGTGACTGGAAGCATTATCCGCTATCCAACCAACAACCTTTTGACACTGCTCTGGCTTCAATAGTGATGTGCTGTGGTCCCCTAGAAATTGGGACAGGAAGGTCAGGCGAGAAGATGTGGGTGTTTGTTGTTGCACAATTTCTGCTTGCCCACGCCCTTGTCCTCGGCCTCTGCATTCACCATTACCATCAAATCCAGTTCCCCGTCCCTTGCCACGTGCCTTGCCCATTTTAAATGGAGGACAGTATTTTCCACGCTCACTACAAATGACTGAGTTTGGAGCAAACTTATATGTGATCCGTGTGATGGAGAAAACAGAGTTTTAAATACCTGGCCTGTAGGTAAGTAGTTTGACCAGCAAACTGCTGTGAATTGCTTCACTGACACACTGAAAGAATTTTTTAATGGAGGCCAGAAATGGCAATATTTTCTGACAACGTATATGTGAACCGTGTGGCGGAGAAAAAATATGTAAAATACCTGGCCTGTAGGTAAGTCGTTTGAACAGCAAACTGCGGTGAATTACTTCAATTACACACTAAAGGAAATTTTTAATGGAGGCCAGAAATGGCAGTATTTTCTGACAACGTATATGTGATCCGTTTGATGGAGAAAACACAGTTTTAAATAGCTGGATTTCTAGCGCTCTAATATGGAAAGGACCTGGCTGTATTCTGCAGTGCCAACAAGCAAATGGCGCAGAAAAAATTGTGTTCTTTGGATTGCTTTTTAAGCAAGTAATGAGGATTAAGATCCAAAGAAAAGTATTCCTGGCCCCTGAGACCTGGGCCTTTCTATAGAAATATCTAACAGCAGCAGAAGGCAGAATTGGAATGGAGCTTCTTGTGCTATATGCACTGCAGTCTGCTATATACACTGACTGCCTGTACACCCTACCTGCCTGATATCTCTGCAGATGGATTAGTCCTCAGAAGGACTGTTTGTTAAGATGGATATGTGTAATGTACGGTTTTTCTCCCTACACTACCTAATACGCAAGCAAATCTGTCCCTGATACAGCAGCTTCTCTCCCTACACAAGCAAATGGCGCAGAAAAACGGTGTTCTCTGGATTGCTTTTTAAGCAAATAATGAGGATTAAGATCCAAAGAAAAGTATTCTTGGCCCCTGAGACCTGAGCCTTTGTATAGAAATATTTAACAGCAGCAGAAGGCAGAATTGGAATGGAGCCTCTTGTGCTATATGCACTGCAGTCTGCTATATACACTGCCTGCCTATACACCCTGCCTGCCTGATATCTCTGCAGATGGATTAGTCCTCAGAAGGACTGTTTGTTAAGATGGATATGTGTAATGTACGCTTTTTCTCCCTATACTACTTAATACCCAATCAAATCTGTCCCTGACGCAGCAGCTTTCCCTGCACTGTCTGATCCGGAGTGACTGTGATGAGCACAGCGGCGTCAGGTCTGATATATACCTGATGACGCTGTGCGGCCAGCCAATCACTGTAATGCCCACAACCAACATGGCTACGGCATTATAGTGCATGGCACGCAATCCCTGTATGTTCATTGGCTCTCTAAAGAGAGGCAAACATGCAGGGAGGGGACCCGAGTTCCCGCCCGAGCAACCCGGAAATACTCGGCGAGCGCCGAACATCTTGAGCAGTGAGATGCTCGGGCGAGCACTGAGCTGTAGCGAGCATGTTCGCTCATCACTACAAAAGAGCAAATGCTAAACAATAATTGAAATCCAAAAACAATGGGAGGGAAAAATAGAAAAACCTAATGCTTGCTGTGTCACTAGTATCGACACCCTTTACATTAATTTAGTATGGAAACACATTTTCTCACCTGTTGTAAATCACAAAAGAGATTTACCTGTGATTAATTGTCGGTGTCCATGTGACATGAATTAGCCAATGAATGATGGTTTCAGTGTTCAAAAAGCCTCATGGTAGGCCTTGTTCCTTTGTCACAATAGCGAAGACAAAGGAACTGTCTGAGGACATTAGAACTGCTATTATTAGCAAACACAAGACTTCCAAAGGGCATAAGGTCATCTCCAAAGACCCTGGTATCCCAGTTTCAACCGTGCTCATTGTTATTAAGAAGTTTGCCAAGCATGGAACCGTCAAGAACCTCCCTGGACGTGGGGGAAAGAGGAAAATTGACAAGACATGTCTTCGAAGGTTGGTGTGAATAGTGGAAAAAATACCATGTCAAACTTCCAAAGACCTGAAGGCCAACCTGAAGCATTCTGGGGTTATGGTTTCAACATGTACCATATGCTGCACACTAAACCAAGCAGCGCTTTGTGGGCAAAGGCCAAGGAAGAAACCATTGCTTAAGAAAAGACATAAAAAGACATAAAAAGGAATGACTGATCTTTGCAAAGAGTACCTTGACAAACCACTATCCTTCTGGTAAAATCTTATGCAGACAGATGAAACAAAAATAGAGCTTTTTGGCTATGCAAACTAACAGTTTGTTTACGGATGGCGCAATGAAGCTTATAAAGAAAAGAACACCTTACCAACAGTTAAGCGTGGTGGAGGATCCATAATTCTATGGGGTTGCTTTGCTGCGCCTGATACTGGAGGCCTTCACCTTATTACAGGAATCATGAAATTAGAGAATTATCAAGAGATTTTAGATCAAAATGTTGTACCTAGTGTAAGAAAACTTAATTTGAGTGGAAGATCATGGGTCCTCCAGCAAGACAATGAATCAAAGCACACATTCAAAAGGACACAGAAAAGGTTGAAAAATAAAAAATGGACTGTTTTAAAATAGGCAGCAATGAGTCCTGACCTCAATGCCATTGAAAATCTTTGGGGTGAGCAGATATCTGCAATTGGGAAAAAGAACCCTGCAAACCATCAAGTGCTTGAACAAACTGCAAAGGAAGAGTGGGAGAAAATTCCAGCTGAGAAGTGCAAGAAGCTTATAGATGGCTACAGGAAATGTTTGGAGGCTGTCAGCAATGCCGAAGGGTGTTCAACCAAGTATTAATTAGGGATGCCTTTATTGCTGCACATGCTGTTTATTCTGTTTTTTCTATGAAACTGCAACATGAAAGTTAAAAAACAATGTTTTATTGTTGTATTATTTTGGACCACTAATTAAAAAAAAGGCAAACACATTTCCGGGATGTATTAAGAGAAGCATAGAGTCTAGATCACATGAAGTAATCTCCCTCTACTCCTTCTTGGTCAGGCCTCATCTGGAATACCGTGTCCAGTTCTGGCCATTACACTTTATAAAAGACATTGAAAAACTTGAGCAAGTTCAGAGAAGAGCTACCAGGATGGTGAGCGGACTGCAAAGTATGTCCCATGAGGAATGATTAAATCATCTTGGAATGTTTAGCTTGCATAAAAGAAGGCTAAGAGGAGACTTAATAGTTGTCTACAAATATCTGAAGGGATGTCACAGTGTAGAGGGATCATCCTTATTCTCATTTGTACATGGAAACATGAAACACAATGAAATGAAACTGAAAGGGAGAAAATACAGATTAGATATTAGAAAAAACTTTTTGAGAGTGAGAGTGATCAATGAGTGGAAAATGCTTCCACGAGAGGTGGAGAGTTCTCCTTCAATGGAATTTCAAACAGAGGCTGGACAGACATCTGTCTGAGACGGTTTAGTGAATCCTGCGTTCATTCAGCTTTTTTACAGATGTTGTTATTCTTGCATCAAGAATTTGTTAAAATGTCTTTGAATCCATTCTTCTGTCAACCAGTGAAATGTTCCCCTTACCATTGGCTGCAACACAACCCCAAAGTATGATTGATCCACCTGAAATACAAATGAAATTTGTCATCTTTAATTTAGGTCTTTTAGAGATCATTTCATCTTCAACTTGTCTAACTGTTCACAATAACAGTAATTTTGACCAGGGGTGCAGAAACTTTTACATGCCACTGTATAATCTATAGGAATAAACTAGCTAGAAAAAGTAGTAAACCACTATGGCTAAATAAACCTGTAAGGGGCGCAATAAATGACAAAAAGAAAGCATTTAGAAAGGAGGGTAGTGACAAGACATAAAATAATTATAGAAAATAAAATAAATTTTGAAAAAAGAAAATCAAGGCAGCAAAGATTGAGACAGAGAGACTCATTTCCACAGAAAACAAAAATAATCCAAAAACATTCTTCAACTACATACACAGTAAGAAACTCAAAAATGATAGTGTTGGCCCCCTCAAAAATATTCTGAATGAAATATTGGAATAGGATGAGGGAAAGGCCAATTTGCTAAACTTATTTTTCTCTACATTATTTATACAATAAAATCCCATGACAGATGAAATAATCAGAGATACTAGAAATTCTCCACTAAAT
This sequence comes from Phyllobates terribilis, assembly GCF_046119375.1. Lineage (NCBI taxonomy): Eukaryota > Metazoa > Chordata > Amphibia > Anura > Dendrobatidae > Phyllobates > Phyllobates terribilis. The sequence continues at coordinate 847,169,666 of NW_027362761.1, forward strand.
GTCACCTGTTTAACACAGCAGGAAGTATGGTGCCACCTCAAAATCACTAAAGTAGAAAAATCCCAGGCCCGGATGGTATACACCCCCGAGTATTGCAGGAACTAAGTACTGCGATAGGCAGACAGTTATTTTTAATATTCACACATTCCATAATAAAAGGGTCTGTACTACAGGACTGGACCGCATAACAAATGTGGTGCCAATATTCAAAAGATGACAAAATCTAATCCTGGAAAATATAGGCCTGTAAGTTTAACCTCTCCTGAGGGTAAGATCCTTCATTCAGAGTTTCCTAAGAGGTTCTCTAATGGAGATTCTCAATAAAAATAGCTTCAGGACCCTGTTTCAACATGGGTTTATTGGTCCTATCAAACTAATCTGATCAGCTTCTATGAGGAGGTAAGTTCCAGACTGGATGAGGGAAACACAGTGGATGTCGTCTATATGGAATTTTCAAAGGCGTTTTACACGGTGCCACACAAAAGGTTTGTACATAAAATGAGAATTTTGGTACTAGGGAGAATATGTGTAACTGGGTTAACAACTCACTTAGTGATAGTAAACAGAGGGTAGTTGGAATTGATCACTGTTAATAGTCGGGTACCATAAGGGTCAGTTTTGGGCGTTGTTCGCTTTAACATAATTATTAACCATTCATGGAGATTTTCCTTTATTTTCATTTTTGTTTTTTTCTCCACTTCTTCCAAGAGCCATACATTTTTTTTATACTTACATCTACATAGCTGTATGAAGGCTTGTTTTTTGCAGGACGAGTTGTTCTTTTGAGTGACACCATTCATTTTATTTTTGATGCACTAGAAAGTGGGAAGAAAATTCAATGTGCGCATAAATTGCAAAAAAAAGTGCAATTTCACAATAGTTTTTGTGTGAGGTTTTTTTTGAGCCCTTGGCAAATGTTTTTACTGATGCCATTTGGAGTAGATACAATGCTTTGATTGCCTTTTAGTGACATTTATTGCAATGTTGCGGAGGCCAAAAAACAGTAACTCTGGCGTTTAGATTTTGCTTCTCGTTACACCATTTACTGATCGGATTTTTATATTTCGACAGATCAGACTTTTATGAAAGCAATGATACCAAATATGTATTTTTTTAACTTGTGTTAAATTTTAATTGTGTTAAATTTTTTTCATATTTTATAAAACATTTTCTTTTCCCCTTTTACTGTATTTGTTAGTCTTGAAGCTGTGATCATCTCATCGTTTGTACTATACCTAGCAGTGCATTAGCACTGCTATGTATAGCAAAAATCACGATCTCCTATAAACGCCAGTTAAGCGCTGACTTTCACAGGAGATTTGTCATGATAAGTACGGAGATCTTCAGCAGACCCCTGGCTGCCATGGTAACCCATTGGCACCCCACGATCACGTCACAGGCTTGCTGATGGGCGCATAGAATGAAGCGCCCCCATGCTGGCACATCTTAAATGCCGCTGTCAGAGATTGATCACCAGTGGCTGTTAGAGACAAGACACATGACTTCTGATTAAATTAGCCATCATTTTCAGGGAAAGATGCGGATTTGGCATGCGAGCCTGCATTAAATTCAGGAATGTGAGACATGACATAACTGTACATTATATGTCGTGAAGGGGTTTATGATCTTTTTAGGGGGCATGCATAGTAGAATTTCAATATTTGCATATGATACTAAACTTTGCAGGGTAATCAAGACAGAGAAGGATAATTTAATATTACAGAAGGATTTATGTAAGTTGTAGGCTTGGCTGAAAAATGGCAATTGAAGTTTAATATAGAAAAATGTAAGAGCATGCACTTGGACAGAGGAAATAAAATCTATAATAATATACTAAATTATAAAACACTGGTCATAACGCACCACTGAAGAAGACTTGTTTGTATGGGTGGACGGCTAATTTAACTTTAGTGACCAGTGTCAGGCATATGCTTCCAAGGCTAATAAATTAATGGAATGCATTAATAGAGGCATAACTGATCATGATGAGAACATAGTTTTGCCTTTTTACAAGTGCAGCCACACTTAGAATACTGTGTACAGTTTTGGCCTCCGGTGTATAAGAAGGACATAGCTAAACTTGAGCGGGTGCAGAGAAATAGCAAGGTTATTAAGTGAATGGGTTGACTGCAATACCAAGACAGGTTATTATACTTGGGGTTATTCAGTTTGAATAAACGAAAGATTAGAGGTGTTCTTATTACAATGTACAATTATATGAGGGGACAGTACAGAGATCTTTCTAGTGATCTTTATATACCTAAGCCTGCAAAAAATATAATAGGGTATCCTTTATATCTAGAGGAAAGAAGGTTTAATCCTAATCACAGATGCAGATTCTTTACTGTAAGAGCAGTGAGACACTATGGAACTCTCTGCCGCATGATGTTGTAATGGTTAATTACTAAAATTCAAGATGCCTTTCTTAAAATATAATATTACAAGTTAAGGGCACTAAATACTGGGGGCATTGATCCAGGGGACTAGTCTGATTGCTGTATGTGGAGTTGGGAAGGAATTTTTTCCTTATTATGGAGCTATTAGTGTCTGGACAATGGGGTTTTGCCTTTCTCTGGATCAATGGATCAACATGTTAGGCTGTAGGTTTAACTTGATGGATTTAAGTCTACCTTCAACCTTAAAGATTATGAAACTTTGAATTAAGGTTTTATTTTGATGTAATTATTAGTTGAGTCATGTTTACAGTTAAGCAATAAGATTTTCCGGGTCCTGGTCCAACTGCCATGTCAAAAGCCTGTTGCTTCAAAAGACATGCAAACCTCCTTCTACTATTGGCATCCTGAGTATCTCTTCTGATTAGCAAGCCTGGCAGGACATCAATGCACATTTGAAATCAAAGTGATGATGGTGCCAGGCCAAGTTATCAGAAGAGGTATCAGAAATTATGGCAGGTAGAAGGAAGGGCGCAGGGCACTGGACTGGGATCCTGCTAATCTTTATACTTAACTTTAGTGGTGCTACATTTATGTTTTTATCTGATACTTCCTTTAATCTGCAAACTCATGGAGCAAATGAAATATTTTTCTCATTCTTCTATCATTTGGAAGATACTATAAAAAATCATTTAGATTTTAATTTCAAAGAAAATATTGCTTGTCATACAGCTTGCACAGCTTGATCAGTTTATGAGTAAGCTAGTAAAATACTGTCTTAATAATGCACTGTATGTATTGACACTGTTTATAACGCATTGCCAAGATAACCTGCTATTGAGAAGAATATTACACAGATGAAGATAAATTCGATATACTGTTGCCAAGCAACCTTATTCTTGTAGGTTTTAATACTTTTGTTTAGCTGTGTTCTTTTGCGTTGGTTATATGAGATATCTTTATATTAAAAATGTTGGTTAGACTTCTCAAAAAGCTATATATTTTTTTAAATGTCAACACTGTTTCATAATCATGAAGAATGTTATTTACAGAAACACAGATGTGGTTAGCAAAGCATTTTAGCAAGCAGTATGCATCAATTCTGAACATTTTACACAGCTCAGATAAAAATACAAAGTAGTTCAAAAGTACTTACGATAAAGTTTGGCTAATTAATCAGTTATGTAAATTATGTAAATCTTCACGTGTTTTATGAACAGCTTCATATCACTTTTCACTCTCATATATTTATATATCAAAAGAATTTGAAACAATTCAGAATTTACCTTTAAAAAACATATGCTGTAAGTTTACAATAATTTGTTTTAAAGTTTTTGCTCACTAGTGAATTTCGGAAGTTTAAACTTTGTGACCCATACTAAATGGAAAGGTAAGTGTCAGTAGTGCTAGGAAAATGCTTTTCCATTTTGCCTGCTGATGGCTCTGCTCATCCACTGGAACCACCATACCATGGAAGGAACCAAGTAGAGTTACTGACACTTTTCTATTCCAATGATTGATAAGAATCATCATGCCACTAATGTATATGGGGAGTCGATTTCTTTGATGATAAACATTCTACAAACAGGCATGTCTGGAAAACAAACTTGATACAGCACATATACAGTGAAGGAAATAATTATTTGATCCCTTCCTGTTTTTGTAAGTTTGCCCAATGACAAAGACATGAACAGTCTATAATTTTAAGGGTAGGTTAATTTTAACATTGAGAGATAGAATATGCAAAAAAAATCAAGAAAATCACATTGCATAAATTAGATAAATTTATTTGTATTTTGCATTGAGAAATAAGTACCGTATTTTTCGGACTATAAGGCGCACCGGACCATAAGACGCACCTAGGTTTTAGAGGAGGAAAATAAAAAAATAAAAATTTAAGCAAAAAATGTGTTCATGATGCACTTTTAAGGGGGAGGGGGTCTTCTGCTGACACTGGTATAGTGGTAATGTCCCCCAATTCTGACAATATCCCCCATCCTGGTATATATGCCGCCCCCCTTCCTTTTATACGTGGTCCCCATCCCCATCCTGGTATGCCTGGCATCCCTACATCCTGGTATGCATGGCACCCCTCATCCTTATCCTGGTATACATGGCACCTCTCATACCTATCCTGATATGCATGGCACCCCTCAGTCACTGTCCTATTATGCATGGTACCCCTCATCCGTGTCCTGGTATGCATGGCACCCCTAATCCCTATCCTGGTATGCATGGCACCCATAATCCCTGTCCTGGTATGCATGACATCCCTCATCCCTGTCCTGGTATGCATGGCACCCCTCATCCCTATCCTGGTATGCATGGCACCCCTAATCCCTATCCTGGTATGCATGGCACCCTAATCCCTGTCCTGGTATGCATGGTCCCCATAATCCCCATCATGCTACACATTAAAAAAAAATAAACACCCCCTACTCACCTTTCTTCTCTCCTCCAGCGCTGCGTCCTGTCTGCCTGCACTGATCTCTCCATGTGATGACACTACCATGCACGGCTCACATGGAGAGATCAGCTGCTGGAAGTCACTGCTCCCCATGCCGGGTCTGTGTGCGCGGGGAGCAGTGACTTCACTCTCCTTCATAGCCGGCACACAGCAGAGCCGTGCTGCGGCTGCTGCTGCCGGCTATCTCCTGTGCCCACTCATTAAAGGGCATGAATATTCACCCCCTCCCCACACCCATGGGCGTGGAGAGAGGTTGAATATTCATGCCCTTTAACAGTGGGCACAGGAGATAGCTGGCAGCAGCAGCAGCCGCAGCGCGGCTACACTGTATACCGCTATTAAGGAGCATGAATATTCACTGCTCCCCACGCCCCATGGGCGTGGGGAGCAGTGAATATTCATTTTCTTTAGCAGCGGGGACAGCGTTGGCTGCAGCGGGCGGCTGCTGCCTCCTGTGCACCGCTCCTCCACCGATACCGCTCCCCCCGCACCACACATAAATATACCCCCCCCAACATTCGGACTATAATATGCACCCCCCATTTTCCTCCAAAATTTTGGAGGAAAAATGTGCGTCTTATCGTCCGAAAAATACGGTATTTGATTCCTCTGGCAAACAACACTTAATACTTAGTGGCAAAAACCCTTGTTGGCAAGCACAGCAGTCAGACGTGGGCAAACTTACAAAAATAGCAAGGGATCAAATAATTATTTCCTTCACTGTAATAGAAAACAAAAGTATATTTAAATGAGAAGCCATATTTATTTTCTGTCATAACTACTCTCAGCCCACATTCAATATATGCAGTAATATTCACAATTACAAAAAAAGATAAACAGTTATTAGAGAGAAAAATGGATGATATCATAGAATCATAGAATCAAAGAATGGTAGAGTTGGAAGGGACCTCCTGGGTCATCTGGTCCAACCCCCTGCTCAAAGCAGAATTCACTAAATCATCTCAGACAGATGTCTGTCCAGCCTCTATTTGAAGACGTCCATTGAAGGGGAACTCACCACCTCTCGTGGGAGCCTGTTCCACTCATTGATCACCCTAACTGTCAAAATGTTTTTTCTAATATCTAATCTGTGTCTCCTCCCATTCAGTTTCATCCCATTGCTTCTAGTCTTTCCTTGTGCAAATGAGAATAAAGATGATCCTTCTACAATGTGACTGCCCTTGAGATATTTGTAGACAGCTATTAAGTCTCCTCTCAGTCTTCTTTTTTTGCAAGCTAAACATTCCCAAATCCTGTAACCATTCCTCATAGAACATAGCTTGCAGACCGGTCACCATTCTGGTCGCTCTTCTCTGTACTTGCTCCAGTTTGTCAATGTCTTTTGACATCAACGGGGTAGTTAAAAAACCAAAGTAATGGTGATAATAATTAGAATGGTGCAGTAGTGAGTAATAACAAACAATTTTTTTGTTTCAGTTAAAACAATTATAGATAAAAGATGGCATGCGGATAAGATCGGAGGATTTAAAAGATGAAAACCGTTGTAGGTGGGGATTTAGTATCTAGAATGGTCCTTAATTTTCCAATGGGCATAACATGACTTAGAATGCGGTCATCCCCTGGGGGAGAAAAGAGAAGAAAAGAGATAAGGACCTCAGGTGCACAAGTAATTGCCTGTGGACCTGTGGATGGAAAAACAATTACCTTCCTATGGGTAGAGGAGAGGTGCTATGCAGGGAGGATCTGGGTAGGAATCCGGGTATGAAACCTTCTCTTTGGTCTCAAGGAGAAATAAACAGGTAGGGTAAAAAGTGGTTAAGGCAATAGAAAATATGCTAGGATAGGATAAGTTACTTCTGAGTGGGAGTCAACGCAGCCCTTGTGGGTGGTACGTAGATGGGCTCTCAGAGGCTGAGAATAAGATGGCACAGTGTGACAGAGGTAATTAAGACTAAAATTGCCACTATGATGAAGCACCAGGTAGGACAATAAGGTTACCTGTTGAATCAATGGACGTAGTGTAACCTGAAGTGTCTTTTTGTGATAAGTGGCTAACTTTTCTGGCAGATATCCTTGGCTGTGACGGTTTACTGGACATTAACACGAACTGCTGAAGATGGAAACAATAAAAGAAAGTCAGCCCATGTTCTCTGTCAAGGGTGGTTAGCAGAGGAGACTTCACTGCTGTTTCAGCAATCCAGTACCCCCTTTGCGCTTGTGAGGGGGGTATTGAAAAGCAGTGTGGAGTCTCTATCTAAATGCGTCACATCATTATGATTGGTTGAATAGCAGCTGCTGCAGATGGATTGCAGCTGTCACTCGTTGAAGGCAAAGAGTTCGATCTCTGAGTTTAAGCCTTTTGGTTTCAGTGTGTCGAGGTAAAAAATCCATTTACTTTCTGTATGCGACATCAGTTTAATAAAGTCGCCGTGGCGCCATTGTCTGTACACCAGTTGTATGCTTGTCACTTGAATGTTTTGTAGAGAGCCCCCATGTTTTTCAGTCAAGTGTTTGAAAAGGGAATGACCATCAAACTTATTTTTTATGTTACATATATGCTCATTTATTCTGATGCAAATGGGACGTTTTGTTCTCCCTATATACAATTTTTGACATGGGCATTTGAGGCTATAGATAACCCCATTTGCTGGTACAGGTTATGAAGTCTGATATTTGGTATACCTTATCATCTTTTTCAATGTTTTTTTGTATTTTTGTGTGGATCTTTTTGCATACCTTACATTTTTTGCAATGAACCATTTTTATTTTTATTAGGTGGATTTTGAAGGGAGGGTGCTATCTGGTTACCCAGATTGAAGTTTTTTTAAAAAATGAACCTGGGGTTTTTTGGAAATCTTGTCCCCAATAATTTTATCTCCTTTCAGGAAATCCCAATGCTTATGTATAATTCTTTTTAGCAGATGGGTATTGGAGTTATAAGTTGTGATAATGGGAACATCAAAAACTGACGTGTTGTACTTCTCTTTGTTTTTATTCGGCGAGTTCTGTATTGTTTGCCTGGGTTTTTCCTTGACCTTATTTTTAGCAGTATTAAGAAGATGTGGTTCATACCCTTTTTCCATGATTTTTTTAGTAAGTGCAGCGGCTTCTTTTTCAAAATCTACAATATTGGAGTAATTGCGGTGAAGGCGCATGAATTGGCTACCTGGAATATTCAATAGCCAACTAGATAAATGGCAACTTTCTATGGAGATGAAGCTATCAGAATAGGTTTTGTATACGTCCGAGCTTGGATCTGGTTATTGTTTAAATAAATGTTTAAGTCAAGAAAATTAACTTGCTCTCTACTGGTAGTAGAGGTAAATTCTAGGAAGAAGTCATTGTTATTAATTTCTTTTATAAAATTATTGAGAGACTCTTGGTCGTCTGACCAAATGAATAAGACATCATCGATGAATCACAGCCAGAGGACCAAGTTCATCTGAAGGTGGCCTCCGGAGAAGATGGAATTTTCCTCCCATCCTCCCACATACAGGTTAGCATACCCCGGCACAAACCTGGTCCCCATGGTTGTGCCCCACTGCTGGGAGTAGTAATTCTCCTCATGTTTAGAAAAGTTGTGGGTGAAGATGAATTTCATGCATTCTTGAGTAAATAAAATCTGGTCCGTTGGTAATTTGTTTTGTTTTGTGAGGAAATGGGTAGCTGTATTGCACCCTTTCTCGTGTTGAATTACTGTATACAGTGATGATATGTCCAAGGTGCCTATGATAACGTGGCCTTGCCAGATAACTTGATTTAACAAGCGTACGATATGTTGACTATCTTTCAAATAAGCTGCGAGTGAGGGGACTAGGTCATGAAGATGAGTGTCAACAAATCTGAACAGATTTGAAGTAAGGCATTGGATACCGGAAATTATTGGTCTTTCTCATGGATTTGAAAGAGATTTATGGATTTTGGGTAGGTAATAGAAGATGGCTAGCCTTGGGTGGAGGATGTTGATGTAATCAAATTCTTGTTTGTTTACAAAAACAGAATCTAAGCCCTTTGTTGTAAGGTTTTTTCATTTCTTTTAGGTAAGCTTAAGTCGGATTTTCTTTCAAAATTTTGTAGGTACAGCCGTCACTCAGTAGTCTATTGGCTTCCTTTTGATATTTGTTATAGTCTAGTATGACTCCCCCTTTGCCGGCAATACTAATCACGATATTGTGATTGGTTTGTAATAATTAAATAGATTTACGTTCCTGGAATGTCAGGTTATATTTAAATTTCTCACATCTTTTGTCGTTGATTTTTGGATGTCCATGATGATATTTTTCTGAAAGCTTTGCAAATTGTCTCTTCAGAGAGGAATAGGACTAGAACTCTAGTGCCACCTACAGGAAGTAGCCATCCTAAAAGTCAATAGTGACTCTTTAATGAGCCTTATCACATGACTTAGGATAAAAGCCAAACCAGAAGCTCAATTGAGGTAAAATGAGGCTTTGAGGGACTTATTCATTGGAAAACTTCCAGAAGTGATACCATTTTAAAATTTGCACATCTCAAAGTATTCCAAACTCTTGTCAGGAAATTTTTTACCACTTCAAGTGCTACACAGGAATTAAGGCAAAGCATAATGAAAACAATAATTTTTTCAAGTAAAATATTCTTTTTTCAAGTTTTTCCTTTTCACAAGAAGCAATGTTAGAAAAGAGACCCTAAAATTGATCACACAATTTCTCTCAAATGTGGCAATCCCAGTGATAAGACAGATTTATTCTTTGGGCCAATGTAATAATAGAAATATTAGATCTTTATAGTTTGTTTGATACTTTGCTAATTTGAACACTAAAAACAGTATTTTATAAAATATATTTATTTTTGCATCACCATATTCTGAGAGCTTCAACTTTATTAATTTTTTGCTAAATAATCATATAGGAGTTTGATTTTTGAGGTACAAGTTGACATTTTCATTGATACCATTTTTTTTGCACATAGGACATTGTGATGGCTTTTTATTCCATTTTGTGTGTTTGTCAGTGTGATGAAAAAGCTACAGTTTTGATGTAATTTTTTTCATTTTGTTTACTTCTACATCGTTCTCAGTAATGTGACAGTTTTATAGTTCAGGTTGTTCCAGGCACTGCAATATCAATTATGTATATAATTATAATGTTTGTTTATTTTTATTGTTTAAAAGCTTATTTAGTGTCAAAACTGCTTTTCTTGAATTGTTTTTTTTTTTTTTTTTATTTTTACAAATTTTATGTAATTATCTTTTTTTACATATTCCCATTTAGAACATGAATATATTTTATTTTGATTATTGGTTTCATTTAATGCAAAGCTCATGTACAGTACTGCAATGCATGAGACGTGTCTGTGTTACACTGACAGCCTGTTAAGCCATACTAATAGGAAGACCTAAAAGACCATACCTGTAAGTCATTATATGACCTTTTGTTGCAATAGGATTAAAGACAGTGCCCTCTCCCTCTTTTAATCATCTAGACTATGGTGTCATGATTGACAGCAGCATCTAAATGGTTAAATGGCCAAGATTGGTTCGTAACCAATGCAACAGGGTTTCAGCATTCATATACAGCCACAACGATGGCATTTCCGACCATTGTGGGGTGCTATTCACTTAATACTCATGACCGTAAAAAAGTGGATTAAAATCCCTCAATAACCATTGTTAAAAGGCAAATCGGTGGTCCTTACTGGGCAAAAAGTGTTTTTGCCTTAAATTTTTTTTTACAAATTTGTTTTGAATAATATGATGTAGACAGAATGAAATGCTGAGCGTAGTAATTGGCTGTAGTGCTGATGCGACATTACTGCTTCAGCCTGTACACAATCACTGGAGCAATAATATGTAGAGATGCAGTGTTGAACCTCCAAAGGGTAATATGATGAATATAATTTTATTATTTTTTCATGACTACCATGAATTAGTAAAATAAAAAAGTTGAATGGGGAAAACCCTTTTTTAACACTAGGTTGTTCTAGACTTATCCAGCAACATTCTAGTAGAAACATATATTTTTATGTGGAAAAGGCTCAGTAAAGCATCCCCTGGCACTCTGGAGAGACCATCTGTGATGCTGAGTCACAAATATGATGCTGAGTCACCACTCTTGGACAAGTCATAAGACAGAGTAGTCAAGAGGTCCAGGATCAGAAACCAAGAGAGCTTGTCATAAACAGAGGGGTAAGACAAAGGCGTAGTCAGGTCACAGTCCAAGGTCAGAATTCCAGGAAGGTAATGGATAAAGACAAAGGAGCTACGCAAACAGATGGTCAAATGCAAGGTCCAAGGTCGGACAGCCAAAGATCAGAAACATAACACTGGAAAACAAGGCACACAAACGCCACCGATCTAAAGCTATGTGTTAGGGGGACGGTTGCAAACACTTTATTAAATAGGAACGCAACCGACCCCGGGGTCCGCGATGCAGCCTGGTGGACTGCTGCCGAACTCTTCCCGGGTGAGAAGGGAAGACTACCAACTAAAGATAACCCTTCCATGTTAACTTCACACTGGACAGGGTATAGCGGTAGAAGACCAGCCGGCTTCTGACGGGATGGTTTATTTCTCGCACAGGAGACACATTCTTGGACATACTCCTTAACGTCCTGGGGTAACCGAGGCCACCAATATGAGCGTTGGAGAAGCTCTGTGGTACGCTTGACCCCAAAATGACCTCCGATCTTAGAGGCATGTGCCCAGGACAGTACCTCGTTCTGTAACTTTGGTGGAACAAACGTCCTCCCTGGAGGAACCTGATTTAGAGACACTGGAGCCAGCATCCGCATACACTCAGGCGGAACAATGAGCCTTGGCTCGTCCTCATCCTCAGCCATATTCATGGACCGGGACAAAGCGTCCGCCCAAGGGTTCTTCTCTCCTTTTAAGAAGTGAATGGAGAAATTGAACCGAGAAAAAGAAAAGAGACCACCTGGCCAGCCTCCGGTTAAGACGCTGCGCCGTCTGTAGGTATAACAGATTTTTGTGATTGGAATATACCACGAATGGATGCTTAGCTCCCTCCAAGAGGTTCCTCCATTCTGAAAAAGCCATTTTAATGGCCAGCAATTCTTTGTCACCAATAGTATAATTCCTCTCTGCTGGAGAGAAGGTCTTGGAGAAGAAAAGACATGGTCTTGTCCGACCCTGTTCATTCTTTTGGGAGAGAACCGCTCCTGCTCCGACAAAAGAGGCATCAACCTCCAGGAAGAACGGCTTGTCCAAATCCGGGCGATGGAGAATGGGAGCTCTAGCAAAGTAGGATTTAATCTCCCGGAATGCCTCGGATGTCTCCTGAGACCAGTCCTTGGGATTGGCACCCTTTCGGGTTAAAGCGGCTAAGGGAGCCACCAGGGTGGAAAAATGTGGTATGAACTGCTGGTAGTAGATAATAAAGCCCATGAAGCGTTGTACCGCTTTAAGAGAATGGGGCTCCTGCCAGTTCTGTACCGCCACCAACTTTTGTGGATCCATAGCCAATCCCTTACTGGAAATGATGTAGCCTTGGAACGGTAACGACTCTCGTTCAAATTGACACTTCTCCAGCTTACAGTACAAGGAATTTGCTCGCAATCGCTCAAAAACCCTGAGAACATCCTCTCGGTGTGTGGAGAGGTCCGGGGAAAAAATGAGAATATCATCAAGATAGACTACCACGGAAGATAGCAGCAAATCCCGAAAGATATCGTTGACGAAATCTTGAAAAACCGCGGGGGGCATTGCATAATGCGAAAGGCATGACGAGATACTCGTAATGGCCATCACGAGTGTTAAAGGCTGTTTTCCACTCGTCGCCCTCACGGATTCGGACCGGATTATATGCCCCTCACAGGTCCAGTTTAGTGAAAATATGAGCCCCTCGCAACCTGTCAAACAGCTCAGAAATAAGGGGCAGAGGATATTTATTCTTGATGGTGATGGCATTTAATTCTCTGTAATCAATGCAGGGACGCAAACGCCCCCTTTTTTTCTGAATGAAGAAAAACCCCGCTCCCGCAGGAGAGACCGATTTTCTGATAAACCCCCGAGCCAGATTCTCTTTGATATAATCAGACATGGCCTGGGTCTCGGGTACAGACAGAGGGTAGACCCTATCACGAGGAGGCTCAGTACCGGGGACCAGGTCAATAGGGCAGTCATACGGTCGGTGGGGAGGTAAAGTCTCAGCAGCCTTTTTAGAAAAGACATCCGCAAAGCTCCGGTATTGCACAGGCAGAGCGGACAAGTCGGAAGGAGGCTCAGAGACTGCTCCTCGGGCAGCTGTAACCATACACTTGAGCACACAGTCTTTACCCCAGGATGAAATTCTCCCTGTACACCAGTCAATGTGTGTAGAGTGATGGCGTAGCCAAGGAAGGCCCAATAACACCTCATCTAATCCCCCAGGGATAATAAGGAAGGAGATAACCTCCCGGTGACCCTGAGGAAACGACATGGTGAGAGGAACAGACTGGTGGGTAATTTGTGTATCCAGCAGGGACCCATTGACCACCCTGATGTTCATTGGCCTAGGCAATAAATCCATAGGAATGGCATGTCTCTGGGCAAATGCTGCAGACAAAAAGTTGCCATCATTTCCAGAATCCACCCACGCCTTGGCTGTGACCACGGTTGTTCTGAAGGACAACGTCACCTCATAAAGTAATTTTGAGGACAAGACCGATGAATCTAACACACCCCCTCCAACGGCGGTTAGACACTCTCATTTCCAGACTGCTTGGAGACCTTATTAACGGGGTACTCCAGGGGACGTGTAAGTCGGGAATGAGGGGACTTAGACTTAGTCCGGGATATGTCCATAGCCTCAGGCTCCGGATTGGACACCGCGGGTTTGGAGATAGGCCTAGAGAAAGTGGGTGCCAACTGAAACCGGGGTCTGGAAAGCTCCAGCTCTAAATTGCGTTCTGCATGACTCAGATCAATTCTGTTAGCAAGTGTAATTAACTCTTCCAGAGAGGTTGGAATCTCTCTGGTAGCTAGAGCATCTTTAATGCGCCCAGCCAGCCCCCTCCAAAACACCGGGATCAGCGACCGCTCCTGCCAATCCAGTTCAGTCGCGAAGGTTCTGAACTGAATGGCATAATGGCTGGCGGTGACCGAACCCTGGGTCAATGCAAGCATCTTAAGAGCCGTATCATGTGTGACCTGAGGCCCCAGAAAGATGCTTTTTAAGGTCCTAAGAAAAAGACCTGCATTAGCCACAACTGGGTCATTCCGCTCCAACAGTGGAGTAGCCCACTCCAGAGCCCTGTGGGAGAGCAACGAGATAACATAACCCACTTTGGCTCTCTTGGAAGGAAATCGTGCCTCCATCATCTCCAAGTGAATGGAGCATAAATTTATAAAACCCCTGCAAAGTTTACTGTCCCCAGAAAATTTCTCCGGGAGAGCAAAGCGGGGTAAAGGAGCACTTGCAGCTGTGGCAGCCGAGTTTATCATGCTGGCTGCTAGAGAAGCCGCCTGGGTAGCTACTGCAGTGGTATCAGCAACGGGGACCGTTTGTTCCAGAGACCTGAGTCTGGTCTCCAGTTGCTGTATATGACGCTGCAGCAGCTGGTTGTCGGCCATGTTCGGCAAGACTCAGGCGCTCAGATACTGTTAGGGGGACGGTTGCAAACACTTTATTAAATAGGAACGCAACCGACCCTGGGGTCCGCGATGCAGCCTGGTGGACTGCTGCCGAACTCTTCCCGGATGAGAAGGGAAGACAACCAACTAAAGATAACCCTTCCATGTTAACTTCACACTGGACAGGGTATAGCGTTACGCTCTATCTCCGTTGACTGCACAGAGGGAGAGCGACCGGCGACGCACCTAACAAAACCTTATTCCTTCGTGTTAAAGCACACGGAAGGGTAAGACGGTTCGCACAATCTCCAAGAACTGCAGGGAGACGTGCGACCGTGGGAACAGCAGTAGCCCTGTCTTTGATACAGGCGCTACGCTATGGGGATTGGCGCTAAAGCGGTTCACACTATTCTCCAAGAACCGCAAGGAGACATGTGACCGGACTATGAGCAGTAGCCCTGTCTATGGTGCTAGCGTGCGGGTGATTCCCGCCAGGTATTCGAGCACTCAGCCGGCGTGCTACCGGACTGAGCAAACCCGCTCTATTTAGCTCACAGGCGGCTCAGGGTGTAAGGCGAACCCCCTGGTTAGAGCCAGTCAGCGAGGCGAAGCTACCTGCCTAGCTAAAGCTATGGCTCTTAGAGCCCGGAGTAAGCGTGCACACACCACAAAGAGCTAGCTCAAATGATCTGAGCGTGCCGCCATGTTTGTGGGCGGGCCTTTTAAAGATTAAGCCCTGCCCCACTGTCGCACCATTGGTGACGACACCCGTGACCAATCAGGCGGTGCCAGGTCACCGGGTCAGGTGGGTGCCAAACCACCAATCACGATCCGCCAGGTCACGGACATGCTCAGTGCGATGTATTTTAGACTTAGGCTGCAGTGGCCTAGTCTCTCTCCGCAACCTGTGCTTCATGTTGCTAGGCACAAATACACGAGATACCACTTTTACCTCTCGTGCATTGGCTAGTCGTTGGGACCGACGGCGATGCTGTGCTGCATCAGCCCCGGCTGAACCAGAATGGGAGACCACAGAATCCACTGATGATTCAGAACCCATTTCTGATCCAGCAAGCGCCCGGCGTCTAACACTTAATAGCCAAAGGATCACCCAGAAAAATAAATTTTTGAACAAATCAAGCCAGACATGTCACTCAAAGCTAGAATCACCAAGCTATAATTTGTCTACTTTTAACACATCATACGGTGAGAGCAATCACTGGAGAAGGACATCATGATCTGAAGAATAGAAGGAACAAGGCAAAGAGGAAGACCAGGAACCCGATGGCTTGATAAAACCAAGATGACGGCGCAGAAGACCCTGGTGTACCTATGTAGGCTTGCACAAAATCGATCTTCCTACAGAGTGTTCTTCCATCAAGTCACCATGGCTCGAGATTGAGCTGAAGGCCGTTAATAATAAAATAATAATAATAATCAGATATAATGTTAAGTGGAATTCCATGCAATCTCACAACATGACTGAGCTAAAGAAATGACTCGCCATAATCAGCCAGCTAAATAGCCAGGTAATCACCCAGAATGGGAGACACCTGGAAGAAACTCAGCATGCCCCTACATTAATTGGCGACTGGACGGTCACTCACAATACTGATGATAGCTCAGCATGCCCCTTCCTTAGATTGGACAGCTGAGCTGTCACACAATACTGACAGCTCAGCATGACCCTGTTTCTATAGGGCAGCTGAACTATAACTCACTGCAGCCAGGACACAGTGAGTGATGAAATCTTGACATTGTCCAATCACAACGTCCAATCTCAACTGAAGCATTATAGGAAGAACTTTTATGAAAGTTTTAGAAAACACAGGTGTAACAACCACTTAGTTTGCAGCTTCAAGTTAATGCAAGGACAATGGAAAAATAAGACTTGGCAAATTGGGATATGTTAGAGTTAGCTGTAAGCAACTATTTGTATTTCTCTTGCACCAGTTTGGTAAATCTACATTATTATATTTTATTTGGGGCAAATGACTTAATAACTTGTATACTGATGCAAGCAGACTTCTAATGCATACTTTCAAGCTAGATATGTAATTCAGGCACAGATACAAATGATGCAAAGAATATTTTCTAATGTGAATAATTATAGATAAAGCAATCAATTAAACCTCTGCAATATTTATTGATAAAAACTCACATCTATTTAGTTGAAGTAATGGAGCTTGTAGACAACATTCGGTAGTTTTGTAGAAGCATTTTCTTTGTAGCTCCTTATTATCTCTGGAATATGATGTCTTTCATTTTCATTATGTAGTTTTGCAACTCATAAAGAGGAAACTAGTTTTTAACCCATTGAATATTGTTAATATGTATGAAAACATTTCTACTCGAACTGTAAAAATATATATGACCTCCGTACAACGCCAGGGCATGCTCCTGAGGGGGCGGCGGATGTTCTCCTGAGGTATCTCCTCCCAGACCTGTATTAAAGCATCAGTCAACTCCTGTACAGCCTGTGGTGTAATGTGGCGATGGTGGATGGAACAAGACATGATGTCCCAGATGTTCTCGATTGGATCCAGGTCTGGGAACAGCCAGGCAGGCCAGTCCAGAGCATAAATGTCTTCATCATGCAGGAACTGCTGACACACTTCAGCCACATGAAACCAGCATTGTCATGCATCAGAAGGAACACAGGGCCCACTGCACCTGCACATCATCTAATAATGGGTCTGAGGATTTCATCCCGGTAACTAACGGCAGTCAGAGTACCTCTGGCTAGCACATGGAGGGTTGTGCAGCCCTCCAAAGAAATGCCTTCCCAGAACTTTACTGACACACTGCCAAATTGGTCATGCTGGAGGGTGTTGCAGGCAGCAGAACATTCTCCACAGCGTCTCCAGACTCTGTCACGTCTGTCACATGTGCTCACTGTGAACCTGCTCTCATCCGTGAAGAGCACAGGGCGCTAATATTGAATCTGCCAATCTCGCCCTGCACGGTGTTGGGCTGTAAGCATAACATCCACTTGTGGACGTCTGGCCCTCATACCACCCTCATGAAGTCTGTTTCTGACAGTTTGAGCAGACACATGGATGTTAGTGGCCTGCTAGAGGTTATTTTGCAGGGCTCTGGCACTGCTCCTCCTGTTCCCCCTTGCACAAAGTAGGAGGTAGCGGTCCAGCTGCTGGGTTGTTGCCCACCTCTGGCCCCCTACACTTCTCCTGGTGTACTGGCCTGTCTCCTGGTGTCTGATCCATGCTCTGGACACTGTGCTGACAGACACAGCTACCCTTCATGCCACAGTTCGCATTGATGTGCCATCAGGGATGAGCAGCACTACCTGAGCAACTTCTGTGGGTTGTACTGTAGACACTGCCTCATGTTACTGTACCTCTATGGGTGAGAGCACTGACAAAATGCAAAAGTGATCAAAAGAACAGCCAAAAAGGATGATAACAGAGACATGGTCTCTGGTCCCCACCGGCTGAACCACTCCTTTATTGGGATTGTCTTGCTAATTGCCTATCATTTCTACCTGTTGTCTGTTCCATTTGCACAAAAGCAGGAGAAATTAATTCACAATCAGTGTTGCTTCATAACTGGACAGGTTGATTTCACAGAAGTGTGATTGATTTGGAGTTACATTGTGTTGTTTAATTTTATTTTATACTCAATATTATATAAATTTGTTCAGGTTGTCTTGGACAAAGAAAAACAGAAATATTAGGCTTTACTACTTCTTTACCCTCCAGCCAAGTGTGTTTGTGTGAATTTGTATGTGTCAGTGTATAGATCTTGTAGTTTTTTTTCTGTGGATGTGTGTGTTAATCTTAGTAATTTTGTTTTCTGAAATGATGCATAATTTTCAATGACGGTGAATTAGACCTGCTCACATATGGCCTTTAAGCCATAATAACAACATTAGTGGTAGCCAAGCAACACGATTTTAAAACACAATTTCACCTAATTAGAAATGGAAAGTACAGGTATGGTACAATAAAATGAATCACAGACGTAGTGCTTATATTGATGTAAAAAAATTATTAATACTCCTAACTATTTAAATTGGATTATCCCTGTGCATTTTCTTTGTAACTGGATGTGTTGGCAAGATGTGAAGCAGTGAAATTGTTTATTAAAGCCACAATGAAATTCTGGCTGAAATGTAAAGGTCAAACTCATTATATATATTTATTTTTTTAATGTTGACTTTTTAACTGTAGCATACAAATGTTCCACCATAGAGCCTCTTAAGTTAATTGCAAATATAGTTGTTTCAACAATTATTGAAAATGATTGGTCCTGGTATGACATTAAGTACTGTTATTAAAAAGGTATTTTTTCCTTAGACATTTTTTTTTTATTAACCCTGGTTTATGGGTGGAAATAACAATAGTCCGAGGAAAGAAAGTCTCACAAATGTCTTATTAAATCATTGAATGAAAATTAACACTTTTCATTTAGGAAACTTGTGTTGCTGCTTTCATTATATGTGATAATCAGTATGAGAACTGTTACATTTAATAGACACAGTTAACGAACATTTAGTGCAATCATTGCTGAAATGTAAAAATTGGATATTACTGTGCAGTGTGCATGTATTCAAGAATCTCCTTGTATACTGATTTGCGTTTTCAAGCTTTTCTAACCAACTAGTCATCACTGTAAAAGTTTAAGAGATAGTTTAAATAAGAGGTGTGAAAAAACAACTTTTTTTTACTTTTATCCTTAAGGCCCCATCACACTTAGCGACGCTGCAACGATCCCGACAACGATACGACCTGTCAGGGATCGTTGCTGCGTCGCTATGTGGTCGCTGGTGAGCTGTCAAACAGGCAGGCTCACCAACGATCAGGGGAGCAGCGACATCTTGGAAAGAATCTTTCCACGATGTCCTGCTCCTGGTTACCAGCCTGCTGAAGCAGGAGCAGGCTGGTAACCATGATAAACATCGGGTTACTAGGGGCACACACGCGCACCTAGTAACCTGTTGTTTATCATGGTTACCACTCTGCTACGGTGAGCGGGAGGTTACCGATCACTTTAGCAGGCTCGTAACCATGATAAACAGTGGGTTACTAAGTGCGCATGTGCCCCTAGTAACCCGATGTTTATCATGGTTACCAGCCTGATCGCAGCTCCCGCTGGTCACACACAGCGATGTGTGCTGACCAGCGGGAGGGCAACGACCAAAAAATGGTCCAGGACACTTTGCAGCGATCAGCGACCTCACAGCAGGGGCCTGATCGCTGCAAAGTGTCACACATAGCGACATCGCTGGTGAGGTCGCTGTTGCGTCACCAAAACCGTGACACAGCAGCGATCTCGCTAGCGATCTCGCTATGTGAGACGGGGGCTTTATTCTTTATTACATTTTTCCAGTTTTTACAACATCAAACATTAAATACATCACCCTTTAGTATACATAGAATATAAAACATAAACATACAATTACACTTCCTTTTTCAAAGAAAAAACTGTTCAATATTTCAAAATCATAAAAGGAGTGCAACATTTAACACAACATATAACATTAAAAGACAGCATTAATTTACCTAAATCATCATGTATTAATAGGAATGGCCCACGGGGAGTCCACAATTTCCATCTATCCATAATTTTCTTTATATTTTGTTGCGAGAATGCTAGCATATATTCATAATGATAATAGGAGTTAATTTTCCCAATCAAATCTTCCATCATGGGAATGAGAGGAGATTTCCATTTCAGGGCTATACATTGTCTGACTGAAATCAAAACATGTATTACCATCCATCTGAACGTATGTGAAATTGTATTTATTCCAATATTCAACACTGCTAGAGCTAGATTCGGTGATAGTTGGATCCCTTATTATACCAGAGATCAACCCCAAAACCAAAGACCAAAAGGGTCTTAGGACAAAACCACCATACATGATGTAATGTACCGACTTGCAGACACTCCTTCCAACATTTATCCGAATAACTCAGACTACAATGTGCTAATTTAGACGGAAAGAGATACCATCTCATATGGATCTTCTTCAGTTGTTCAAGATGATTAATACATATTGATTTTCTTTGTACTTAAGCTATTGCATTATGCCAATTCTGAATTGGTACTGATATATTTAGATCCGTTTCCCACTTAAGCATGTACCGCAATTTCTCCTCCTCTAGGGGACGATTTAAGATTTCATAGATTAAAGACATTCCTTTAGTCGTGGAGTTAACATTATTTAAAAAATTTTGAAGCGGACCTCTAGTATGTCCTTTATTTAGGAAACATGATGCTAGGAAATCTCTAATTTGAAAACATTGATAAAAACAACTTTTGCTCAAATGATTCTTATTTTTTAATAACATCATATGGCATAAGAACTGAGCTGTCAAATATATCAGCTAAAGTATTAATTCCACTCTTATGTCATAATGCTAGATTTAGATATGGGATATGGAATTCTATAGCCCTAATGGAAATATTTGCCAATGAAATAAACAGATTCCTTCTAGCCCAGTTGTTCCAAGCATATGTAGTTGTCACCATAGTTGGTAAGCAAGGAGAAAAAACAGTTGGCTTTAGATATTCAATTTCAAGAGTTCTCCTTGTAGAACCACTGTTAGAATAAAAAGGTTCAATTTGCATCCATCTATGAGAACCTTCTTCCAACCACCAATCCTTCATTGATTCAAGAATAGCAGCTTTATGATATGCCAAAACATGCGGAACTTCCATACCCCCAAAACTTAAAGGATAGGAAATAATTTTTTTTGAGACTCTTGTTTTTTTCCCCACCCATATGAATTTCCCAAAAATACTTATTATGCAAATTGCCTCTTCAGAGTAAAAGAGGACTTGAACTCTTTAGCGCCACCTATTGGAAGCAGCAAATTAATACTTTAAATTTGTTAATCACCTAATGGGAACTTTTTATGGAATACATCTAAATAAATATAACAATTTGAGAAGTAAGGTCATTTTAAAAGCATTTATCCTGGCTATCCATGATAGGGCGTTCTTCGAGTATCTTTCCAGTTCCATTTTAAGTGAGCTATATATGGTGTCAAAATTCTCCCTTACCAATAGATGTGTAGATGTAAGAAATATACCTAGATGTGAAATTTCCTTTTCAGACCACTTAATGGGGAATAAAGTCTCTTTCTTACTTTTATTTTGATAGGGAATATGAATAAGAAAAATGAATGACTTAGACCCATTACGTTTATAGTACGAAACAGCGGAAAAATTCACCAAGTTTCTATTGATGGCCTGGAAGGATTTTTCCACATTTGTGCACATTAAAATAACATTGTTTGCATAAAGTCCGATTATATGATCCAAATCACCTACTTTTATTCCTGAAATATCTGGATTAACACATATGGACTCTGCCAAGGGTTCCATAGCCAATGTAAAAATAATTTTCAATAATGGAAACCCCTGGCAGGTTTCATTAGTGATATTAAACTTAGAGGACAAAAAACTCGAAGCTAAATCCACTGCCCTAGAACTGGAATACAAGGATCTAATTGAAGATATAATAAAATCTATCAGACCAAATTTTGTGAGAACTTCCTCCAGATATTCCCAGTGCACCCGGTTTAAGGCCTTCTCGGCATCCAAGGACAAGAGTGCACTTGGAATATTGGACATCACAGTTCCGAAGAGAAATGGATCTATTGTTCTCCAGTGGCCTCGGGCATTTTCCTGGTTTCTAGCCTCAAGGTTTTCTGGAGTTATCGATTCTGCACTCTGCCAATAATTAAATGTCCTAAGTAAATATGGGGATAAATTCTCAATAAATTGATGATACTATTCATTTGCAGCCCATCTGGGACAGGCGATTAATTATTTTTAGAAGTTTTTAGAATTATTTTGGATTTCCTGTACGGAAAAAGGTGGGTTAAGACACCATAATCGTTCTGCAGAGATTTGAGGAAGGTTCAATTTCCTAAGATATAACTATATTGCTAGCACCACGCCGGAGCCCTGCTCCGACAGGCAGGGTCTCCGGCGTGTCCCTTCACTCACCCGCTCTGCGGTTGGTGCTTCCCTTCCCCATGCTCTGCCTGTTTCTAGCAGGGCCTCCAGCCATGTCCTTAGGGCACGCACGAGCGCGCTCCCGCCCTCTTAAAGGGTCGGTACGTGCACTTGCTATTTCCTCCCCAGCCAATAGCTGAGGGGCATTATATGTATACTAGTTATTGAGCCCGATCTACGCCCGGTTGGCAAGCATTTTTATTGGTATATGGTCTCCCATACTGGCAAGTGCTGCCCCCATCCTGGTATTTGTGCTGCCCCCATCCTGGTATTTGTGCTCCCCAATCCTGTTCCCCCATACTGTTATGTGCTGCCCTCATCCCTATCCTGGTATGCATGGCACGCCTCACCCTCAATCTTGGTATGCATAGCACCCCTCACCCTCAATCCTGGTATGCATGGCACCCCTCACCTCCAATCCTGATATGCATGGCACCTCTCACCACTAATTCTGGCATGCATGGCATGCCTCATCTCTATCCTGGTATGCATGGCATGCCTCACTCTTATCCTGGTATGCATGGCACCCCTCACCTCCAATCCTGGTATGCATGGCACGCCTCACCCCCAAACCTGTATGCATGGCACCCCTCACCCACAATCCCGGTATGCATGGCACCCCTCATCCCAAATCCTGGTATGCATGGCACCCATCATCCACAATCCTGGCATGCATGGCACCACTCATCTCCAATCCTGGCATACATGGCGCCCCTCATCCTGGTATGCATGGCTCCCTGATCCTGGTATGCATTGCACCCCTCATACCCAATCCTGGTATGCATGGCACCATTCATCCCCAATCCTGGCATGCATGGCACCCCTTATCCCCAATCCTGGCCTGCATGACGCCCCTCATCTTGGTATGCATGGCTCCCTCATCCTGATATGCATGGCACCCCTCATCCCCCAATCCTGGCATGCATGGTGCCTCTCATCCTGATATGCATGGCTCCCTCATCCCTTATCCTGGTATGCATTGTACCTCTCATCCCTATCCTGGTATACATGGTACCCCTCATCCCTATCCTGGTATGCATGGCCCCTCATACAGATCCTGGTATGCATGGTGCCCCTCATCCCCCAATCCTGGTATGCATGGTACCCCTCACCCCTCAATCCTGGTATGCAGGGCACCCCTCTTACCCCAATCCTGGTATGCATGGCACCCCTCATCCCCAATCCTCGTATGCATGGCACCCCCCATCCCCTATCCTGGAATGTATGGCACTCCTCATCCCCCAATCCTGGGGGAATATAAATATGGGGATAAATTCTCATTAAATTGATGATACTATTCATTTGCAGCCCATGTGGGACAGCCGATTAATTATTTTTAGAAGTTTTTAGAATTATTTTGGATTTCCTGTATGGAAACAGGTGTATTAAGACACCCTAATCATTCTGCAGAGATATGAGGAAGGTTGAATTTCCCAAGATATAACTATATTGTTAGCACCACGCCGGAACCCTGCTCCGACAGGCAGGGTCTCCGGCGTTTCACTTAACTCACCCGCGCTGCGGTTGGTGCTTCCCTTCCCCATGCTCTGCCTGTTTCTAGCAGGGCCTCCAGCCATGTCCTTAGGGCACACGCGAGCGTGCTCTCGCCCTCTTAAAGGGCCAGTGCGTGCACTTGCTATTTCCTCCCCAGCCAATAGCTGAGCGTCATTATATATGTATTAGTTATTGAGCCCATTCTACGCCCGGGAGGCAAGCATTTTTATTGGTATATGGTCTCCCATACTGGCATGTGCTGCCCTCATCCTGGTATTTGTGCTGCCCCCATCCTGGTATTTGTGCTCCCCAATCCTGTTTCCCCATACTGTTATGTGCTGCGCTCATCCCTATCCTGGTATGCATGGCACACCTCACCCCCAATCTTGGTATGCATGGCACCCATCACCCTCAATCCTAGTATGCATGGCACCCCTCACCTCCAATCCTGATATGCATGGCACCTCTCAACACTAATTCTGGTATGCATGGCATGCCTCATCTCTATCCTGGTATGCATGGCACGCCTCATTCCTATCCTGGTATGCATGGCACCCCTCACCTCCAATCCTGGTATGCATGGCACGCCTCACCCCCAAACCTGTATGCATGGCACCCCTCACCCACAATCCCGGTATTCATGGCACCCCTCATCCCAAATCCTGGTATGCATGGCACCCCTCATCCCCAATCCTGGCATGCATGGCACTCCTCATCTCCAATCCTGGCATACATGGCGCCCCCCATCCTGGTATGCATGGCTCCCTGATCCTGGTATGCATTGCACCCCTCATACCCAATCCTGGTATGCATGGCACGATTCATCCCCAATCCTGGCATGCATGACACCTCTTATCCCCAATCCTGGCCTGCATGGTGCCCTCATCTTGGTATGCATGGCTCGCTCATCCTGATATGCATGGCACCCCTCGTCCCCCAATCCTGGCATGCATGGTGCCCCTCATTAGGATATGCATGGCACCCTCATCCCTTATCCTGGTATGCATGGTACCTCTCATCCCTATTCTGGTATGTATGGCCCCTCATACAGATCCTGGTATGCATGGTGCCCCTCATCCCCCAATCCTGGTATGCATGGTACCCCTCACCCCTCAATCCTGGTATGCATAGCACCCCTCTTCCCCCAATCCTGGTATGCATGGCACCCCCCATCCCCTATCCTGGTATGCATGGCACTCCTCATCCCCCAATCCTGGGGGAATATAAATATGGGGATAAATTCTCATTAAATTGATGATACTATTTATTTGCAGCCCATCTGGGACTGGCGATTAATTATTTTTAGAAGTTTTTAGAATTATTTTGGATTTCCTGTACGGAAAAAGGTGGATTAAGACACCCTAATCGCTCTGCAGAGATTTGAGGAAGGTTGAATTTCCCAAGATATAACTATATTGTTAGCACCACGCCGGAACCCTGCTCCGACAGGCAGGGTCTCCGGCGTGTCACTTCACTCACCCGCGCTGCGGTTGGTGCTTCCTTCCCCATGCTTTGCCTGTTTCTAGCAGGGCCTTCAGCCATGTCCTTAGGGCACGCGCGAGCGCGCTCTCGCCCTCTTAAAGGGCCAGTGCGTGCACTTGCTATTTCCTCCCCAGCCAATAGCTGAGGGGCATTATATATATACTAGTTATTGAGCCCGTTCTACACCCGGGTGGCAAGCATTTTTATTGGTATATGGTCTCCCATACTGTCATGTGCTGCCCTCATCCTGGTATTTGTGCTGCCCCCATCCTGGTATTTGTGCTCCCCAATCCTGTTTCCCCATACTGTGCTGCCCTCATCCCTATCCTGGTATGCATGGCACGCCTCACCCCCAATCTTGGTATGCATGGCACCAATCATCCTCAATCCTGGTATGCATGGCACCCCTCACCTCCAATCCTGATATGCATGGCACCTCTCAACACTAATTCTGGTATGCATGGCATGCCTCATCTCTATCCTGGTATACATGGCATGCCTCATTCCTATCCTGGTATGCATGGCACCCCTCACCTCCAATCCTGGTATGCATGGCACCCCTCACCCCCAATCCTGTATGCATGGCACCCCTCACCCACAATCCCGGTATTCATGGCACCCCTCATCCCAAATCCTGGTATGCATGGCACCCCTCATCCCCAATCCTGGCATGTATTGCACCCCTCATCCCCAATCCTGGCATACATGGCGCCCCTCATCCTGGTGTTCATGGCTCCCTGAACCTGGTATGCATTGCACCCCTCATCCCCAATCCTGGTATGCATGGCACCCCTCACCCACAATCCCAGTATGCATGGCACCCCTCATCCCAAATCCTGGTATGCATGGCACCCCTCATCCACAATCCTGGCATGCATGGCACCACTCATCCGCAATTCTGGCATACATGGCGCCCCTCATCCTGGTATGCATGGCTCCCTGATCCTGGTATGCATGGCACTCCTCATCCCCAATCCTGGTATGCATGGCACCCCTCATCCCCAATCCTGGCATGCATGACACCCCTTATCCCCAATCCTGGCATGCATGGCGCCCCTCATCTTGGTATGCATGGCTCCCTCATCCTGATATGCATGGCACCCCTCATCCCCCAATCCTGGCATGCATGGTGCCCCTCATCCTGATATGCATGGCTCCCTCATCCCTTATCCTGCTATACATGGTACCTCTCATCCCTATCCTGGTATGCATGGCCCCTCATACAAATCCTAGTATGCATGGTGCCCCTCATCCCCCAATCCTGGTATGCATGGTACCCCTCACTCCTCAATCCTGGTATGCATGGCACCCCTCTTCCCCCAATCCTGGTATGCATGGCAACCCTCTTCCCCCAATCCTGGTATGCATGGCACCCCTCATCCCCAATCTTCGCATGCATGGCACCCCCCATCCCTTATCCTGGTATGCATGGCACTCCTCATCCCCCAATCCTGGTATGCATTGTACTCCTCATCCCCCAATCCTTGTATGCATGGTACCCCTCATCCCCCAATCCTGGTATGCATGGTACCCCTCATTCCCCAATCCTGGTATGCATGGTACCCCTCATCCCCCAATCCTGGTATGTGTGGCCCGCCTCATCCCCCAATCCTGGAATGCATAGTCCCCTCATCCCCCCAACCCTGCTTGTGTGCCCCCCTCATCCCTCAATCCTGGTATGTGTGGCCCACTCATCTCCCAATCCTGGTATGTGTGGCCCCCTTATCACCAAATTCTGGTATGCATGGTACCCCTCATCCCCCAATCCTGGTATGCATGGTACCCCCACCCCAATTCTGGTATGCATGATCCCCTCACTCCCAATCCTGGTATGCATGGTCCTCTCATCCCCCAATCCTGGTATGCATGGTCCCCCTCATACACCAATCCTGGTATGTATGTCCCCCTCACTCGCCAATCCTGATATGCATGGCACCCCTCACCCCCAATCCTGTATGCATGGCACCCCTCACCCACAATCCCGATATTCATGGCACCCCTCATCCCAAATCCTGGTATGCATGGCACCCCTCATCCCCAATCCTGGCATGCATGGCACCCCTCATCCGCAATCCTGGCATACATGGCGCCCCTCATCCTGGTATGCATGGCTCCCTCATCCTGGTATGCATGGCACCCCTCATCCCCAATCCTGGCATGCATGGCACCCCTTATCCCCAATCCTGGCATGCATGGCGCCCCTCATCTTGGTATGCATGGCTCCCTCATCCTGATATGCATGGCACCCCTCATCCCCCAATCCTGGCATGCATGGCGCCCCTCATCCTAATATGCATGGCTCCCTCATCCCTTATCCTGGTATGCATGGTACCTCTCATCCCTATCCTGGTATGCATGGCCCCTCATACAAATCCTAATATGCATGGTGCCCCTCATCCCCCAATCCTGGTATGCATGGTACCCCTCACTCCTCAATCCTGGTATGCATGGCACCACTCTTCCCCCAATCCTGGTGTGCATGGCTCCCCTCTTCCCCCAATCCTGGTATGCATGGCACCCCTCATCCCCAATCTTCGTATGCATGGCACCCCCCCCATCCCCTATCCTGGTATGCATGGCTCTCCTCATCCCCCAATCCTGGTATGCATTGTACTCCTCATCCCCCAATCCTTGTTTGCATGGTACCCCTCATCCCCCAATCCTGGTATGCATGGTACCCCTCATTCCCCAATCCTGGTATTCATGGTACCCCTCATCCCCCAATCCTGGTATGTGTGGCCCCCCTCATCCCCCAATCCTGGTATGCATAGTCCCCTCATCCGCCCAATCCTGCTATGTGTGGCCCCCTCATCCCTCAATCCTGGTATGTGTGGCCCACTCATCCCCCAATCCTGGTATGTGTTGCCCACTCATCACCAAATTCTGGTATGCGTGGTACCCCTCATCCCCCAATCCTGGTATGTATGGTACCCCCACCCCCAATTCTGGTATGCATGGTCCCCTCACCCCCAATCCTGGTATGCATGGTCCTCTCATCCCCCTATCCTGGAATGCATGGTCCCCCTCATCCCCCAATCCAGGTATGTATGTCCCCCTCACTCCCCAATCCTGGTATGCATGGTACCCCTCATCCCCCTAATCTTGGTATGCATGGTATCCTCTGCACACATACAAAAAAAATAAACACTTATATTTAGAGATGAGTGGTGTTCGACTCGAACTGTTCGCCAATCTCAAATTCGAGCTGTTTTGGGTGGTGTTCAAGCCATTCGGCGAACACGAACGATTTGAAAAAAATTCGGCTGTTCGAGGTTATGTTCGATAACTGTTTGTGCACCAAAATCATAACTGGATTTTTTCTCAGTAATGCTGAAAATTAATGTTAATACGCAGTTTGAGTGTACAGCGGGGCGGGGGGAGGGGCAGGGGATGGATCTCTGTAGGAATAATGAAGATCTCCATTTTTTTTTCTCTTTCCCGCATTTACAGTGGGGAGGTGCAGTCTGTCAGCCTATCAGCAGCGCACACACTTAGCGAACTGCTTTTTTTCACACAAGCAAGGGCATGTGTCATTGGCAGTGTATGTCACATGTCCTTGCCCTATAAGACCCTGTCATTTTCCCCTTCGCCACCATTTTCTCACTGCTGCAGCTGCGTGTTAGATGGCACCGCTGTTGCTGTGTGCGCTAAACTTTGTTAATTTCAAGCCAATTTTCGCACAAATCTACAGATAGCTTGGGAGTAGGGAAGAGTTGTGATTGCAGTCCTTTTAAGGACTAGGTTACATAATTTCCTATGACTTTTATCAGGCAGGTCTGTGCTCTTAAATAGATAGGTTGAGGGAGTAAAGACTAATTGTAATTGCAGTCCTTTTCAGGGCTAGGTTACATCAGTTCCTATCACTTTTATCAGGCAGGTCTGTGCCAGTGCTGTGCAAGTTTTTTTCACAGCATTTGGCTAAATCTAGCAAAGCAAATCCTTTTTGGCCTATTGCAGAGTGTGTTAGTCAGTGGAGTAGCCTATCTATGATGCAAGCTACACCACCTGTGTATAGAATACAATTTTTTTTACTGCACCTAGTGAAGTAAAACCTTTTGGGCATAGCATCATTCTATTAGTCCATCTATACTAACCTCCACCAGGTTGCAAATTCAATATAATATTTTTCTGCATCGAGCACTGAAAAAAATATTTAGGCTTCTAGCAGTGTGTGGGACTTGTTCTATTAGTCCATCTATACTAACCTCCATCAGGTTGCAAATTCAATATATTTTTTTCTGCATCTAGCTCTGAATAAATATTTCAGCTTCTAGCAGTGTGTGGGACTTGTTCTATTAGTCCATCTATACTGACCTCCATCAGGTTGCAAATTCAATATAATTTTTTTCTCCATCTAGCTCTGAAAAAATATTTCGGCTTCTAGCAGTGTGTGGGACTTGGTCTATTAGTCCATCTATACTAACCTCCATCAGGTTGCAAATTCAATATAATTTTATTCTTCCTCTAGCTCTGAAAAAATATTTAGGCTTCTAGCAGTGTATGGGACTTGGTCTATTAGTCCATCTATACTAACCTCCACCAGGTTGAAAATTCAATATAATTTTTTTCTGCATCTAGCTCTGAAAAAATATTTAGGCTTCTATCAGTGTGTGGGACTTGGTCTATTAGTCCATCTAAACTAACCTCCACCAGGTTGCAAATTAAAAATAATTTTAATCTGCACCTATCTCTGAAAAAATATTTAGGCTTCTAGCAGTGTGTGGAACTTGATCTATTAGTCCATCTATACTGACCTCCATCAGGTTGCAAAATCAATATTATTTTTTTCTGCATCTAGCTCTGAAAAAATATTTCAGATTGTAGCAGTGTGTGGGACTTGTTCTATTAGTCCATCTATGCTGACCTCCATCAGGTTGCAAATTCAATATAATTTTCATCTACATCTAACCCAGCCAATACTTTTGGCCTAATACCACAGTTTGGCCACTCAGCTCTGCTCGGTTCCCATCCATTGTTTTTTTGTGAAAACAACTCCAGAGTTGTGAATTAGTTAACCACCAAAATGAGTGGAAAAAGGCCTCCTGCTGGTGGAAAGGGGAATAGGCGTGTTGGGAAGGGGAAAAAAGGTTGTGTACATGGGGTAGGTGTTAAAGCAACAGTAACATCTGCAGAAGAAAGACCATCTTCCAGCCAAACTAAAATGTCTACTTCTTTTAGCGGACAATGTGATAAGATCCCTTTCTTACGGCCACGCCAATCGCTACAAATTCCAGATGAGGCACAAAAACAGCAGGTGCTTCAACGGATATCAAGTGCTCCTTTAAGTGGGCTCTCCTCCACCTCAACTTCAACATCACAAATACTCCAGTCCTCAGAGGTGTCACCCCAATTGCACTTGCTTCCTCACAGCTCCCAAGTCTCCTGCTGCCCGTCTGAGTATGGGGTAGAACAGATGGTTGAGTCTGCAGAGCTGTTTACTCATACTATAGCCTGGGAATCAGAGGTCGGCTCCAGAGCTTCTGTGAATCCAGACGAGGAAATGATCTGCACTGATGCCCAGAATCTTTATGAGTCGGATCCAGGACCAGACGCAGAAGGTTCTGACCATAATGTAGACCCTCGTTCCCAAACTGTAACTCCTGTTGGTGGAGACAATGAGGAAGACGATGATGAGACTCAAATACCTGAATGGAGCGACAACTTTAATTTTTTGGCAGGGAAGGAACAGGTTGGCTCTGAGGACGATGGGTGTGATAACGCACAGGGTGATGATGATGAGGTTAGAGATCCCACTTACTGTCAAGCCACAGTCAGCCAAGAGATGAGGTCAGCAGAGGAGGTGGAGGAGGATGCTAGTGACGACGAGGTCAGGTTGCACCTTCCTGGACAGAGACGTAGTACTGGAAGCACGTCAACAACTGCATCCTCAAATACAACTCTGCCTCTGACCACAAGTCGTGGTGGCTCTTCAGGTCGCATGGGTGCTAAGCCTTGCATAGCCTGGGCATTTTTTCAGATCGATAAAGATGACCCAACTCATGTTATCTGTAACATTTGTCAGCAAAAGCTAAGTAGAGGCCAAAAAATACATAGTTTGAGTACTTCATTAGAGATGAGCGTTGTTTGACTCGAATTGTTCGCCAATCTCAAATTCGAGCTGTTTTGGGCGGTGATCGAGCCGTTCGGCGAACACGAACGATTTGAAAAAAATTCGGCTGTTCGAGGTTATGTTCGATAACTGTTCATGCACCAAAATCATAACTGGATTTTTTCTCAGTAATGCTGAAAATTAATGTTAATACGCAGTTTGAGTGTTCAGCGGGGCGGGGGGAGGGGCAGGGGATGGATCTCTGCAGGAATAATGAAGATCTCCACTTTTTTATCTCTTTCCCGCATTTACAGTGGGGAGGTGCAATCTGTCAGCCTATCAGCAGAGCACACACGGAGCGAACTGCTTTTTTTCACACAAGCAAGGGAATGTGTCATTGGCAGTGTATGTCACATGTCCTTGCCCTATAAGACCCAGCCATTTTCCCCGTCGCCACCATTTTCTCACTGCTGCAGCTGCGTGTTAGACGGCACCGCTATTTCTGTGTGCGCTATACCTTGTTAATTTCAAGCCAATTTTCGCACAAATCTACAGATAGCTTGGGAGTAGGGAATAGTTGTGATTGCAGTCCTTTTAAGGACTAGGTACCAGCATTTCCTACGACTTTTTTCAGGCATGTCTGTGCTCTTAAATAGATAGGTTGGGAGTAAAGACTAATTGTAATTGCAGTCCTTTTCAGGACTAAGTTACATCAGTTCCTATCAGTTTTTGCCAGGCAGGTCTGTGCCAGTGCTGAGCAAGTTTTTTTCACAGCATTTGGCTAAATCTAGCAAAGCTAATCCTTTTTGGCCTATTGCAGAGTGTGTTAGTCAGTGGAGTGGCCTATCTGTGTTGCAAGCTACACCACCTGTGTTTAGAATACCAATTTTTTTACTGCACCTAGTGAAGTAAAACCTTTTGGGCATAGCATCATTCTATTAGTCCATCTATACTGACCTCCATAAGGTTGCAAATTGAATATAATTTTTTTCTGCATCTAGCTCTGAAAAAATATTTGGGCTTCTAGCAGTGTGTGGGACTTGTTCTATTAGTCCATCTATACTGACCTCCATCAGGTTGCAAATTGAATATAATTTTTTTCTGCATCTAGCTCTGAAAAAATATTTGGGCTTCTAGCAGTGTGTGGGACTTGGTCTATTAATCCATCTATACTGACCTCCATCAGGTTGCAAATTAAAAATAATTTTTATCTGCATCTTGCTCTGAAAAAATATTTGGGCTTCTAGCAGTGTGTGGGACTTGTTCTATTAGTCCATCTATACTGACCTCCATCAGGTTGCAAATTGAATATAATTTTTTTCTGCATCTAGCTCTGAAAAAATATTTGGGCTTCTAGCATTGTGTGGGACTTGTTCTATTAGTCCATCTATACTGACCTCCATCAGGTTGCAAATTAAAAATAATTTTTATCTGCATCTAGCTCTGAAAAAATATTTGGGCTCCTAGCAGTGTGTGGGACTTGGTCTATTAGTCCATCTATACTGACCTCCATCAGGATGCAAATTGAATATAATTTTTTTCTGCATCTAGCTCTGAAAAAATATTTGGGCTTCTAGCAGTGTGTGGGACTTCTTCTATTAGTCCATCTATACTGAGCTCCATCAGGTTGCAAATTGAATATAATTTTTTTCTGCATCTAACCCAGACAATAGTTTTGGCCTAATACCACAGTTTGGCCACTCAGCTCTGCTCGGTTCCCATCCATTGTTTTTTTGTGCAAACAACTCCAGAGTTGTGAATTAGTTAACCACCAAAATGAGTGGAAAAAGGCCTGCTGCTGGTGGAAAGGGGAATAGGCGTGTGGGGAAGGGGAAAAAGGTTGTGTCCGTGGGGTAGGTGTTAAAGCAACAGTAACATCTGCAGAAGAAAGACCATCTTCCAGCCAAACTAAAATGTCTACTTCTTTTAGCGGACAATGTGATAAGATCCCTGTCTTACGGCCACGCCAATCGCTACAAATTCCAGATGAGGCACAAAAACAGCAGGTGCTTTAACGGATATCAAGTGCTCCTTTAAGTGGGCTCTCCTCCACATCAACTTCAAAATCACAAATACTCCAGTCCTCAGAGGTGTCACCCCAATCGCACTTGCTTCCTCACAGCTCCCAAATCTCCAGCTGCCCGTCTGAGTATGAGGTAGAACAGATGGTTGAGTCTGCAGAGCTGTTTTCTCATACTATAGCCTGGGAATCAGAGGTCGGCTCCAGCTCTTCTGTGAATCCAGATGAGGAAATGATCTGCACTGATGCCCAGAATCTTTATGAGTCGGATCCAGGACCAGACGCAGAAGGTTCTGACCATAATGTAGACCCTCATTCCCAAACTGTAACTCCTGTTGGTGGAGACAATGAGGAAGACGATGATGAGACTCAAATACCTGATTGGAGCGACAACTTTAGTTTTTTGTCAGTGCAGGAACAGGTTGGCTCTGAGGACGACGGGTGTGATAACACACAGGGTGATGATGATGAGGTTGGAGATCCCACTTACTGTCAACCCACAGTCAGCCAAGAGATGAGGTCAGCAGAGGAGGTGGAGGAGGATGCTAGTGATGACGAGGTCAGGTTGCGCCTTCCTGGACAGAGATGTAGTACTGGAAGCACGTCAACAACTGCATCCTCAAATACAACTCTGCCTCTGACCACAATTCGTGGTGGCTCTTCAGGTCGCATGGGTGCTAATCTTTGCATAGCCTGGGCATTTTTTCAGATCGATAAAGATGACCCAACTCGTTTTATCTGTAACATTTGTCAACAAAAGCTAAGTAAAGGCCAAAAAATGCATAGTTTGAGTACTTCATGCATGAACCGGCACATGGACATGAAGCATAAGTTGCAGTGAGAAGCCTAGCCGGCTGGGCCAACCACCGTCTGCCCCATCTTGTGCATCTGCGGCCTCTTCATCCTCTGTGACTGGGGGGACAGCAGTCACACCTGTTTTGGGACGCAGACCTGCCACCTCTTTACCCGCAACAGCCAGCGTGATTAGCTGGTCATCATTTTCTTTGGAGATGGTAACACCAGCTGGTGTTGAGCGCTGTCCGACATCGATAGCACCACCTTTGGATCAAGGCAACCTAACATGTCCGCCTACATCTTCCTCACAGACCGTCAGTTTGCCGGGGACACCCTTCTCAACCCCGTCTAAGCATAACAGTTAGCCCTCGGTCCCTCAGATGTGACAAGTAAAAAACCATTTCCTCCTAGCCATGAGAAAGCTAAGAGGTTGAATTTCACCATCTGCTAGCTCTTGGCTACAAAAATGCTTCCTTTCCGCCTGATGGACACAGAGGATTTTCGAGACCTTATGTCCGTCGCAGTGCCCCAGTACCAGATGCCCAGTCGGCACTACTTCTCAAAGAAAGGTGTGCCTGCGCTCCACCAGCATGTCGCACACAACATCACCGCTTCTTTGAGAAACTCTGTGTGTGACAGGGTGCATTTCACCACAGACACTTGGACGAGTAGGCATGGACAGGGGAGTTACATGTCGCTGACTGGGCGCTGGGTAACTATGGTGACAGCAGGACAAGGGGCTGCTGTCTAAGTCTTGCCATCCCCACGAGTTGTGCGTCAATCCTCTTTATCTCAAAGTTCCTCCACTGCTTCTGCCTCCTCAACCTCCTCTCGGTCCTCCACCTGCACCCAATGCCTGTCTGGTCATGCCACAAGCTTTCTAACTGCACAGAAGGGATCTGGCACACCTCCTTACTATGCTGGCAGCAGTGCTCAACGTCATCATGCAGTTTTTACTTTGAAATGTCTGGGAAATGTGAGTCACACAGCTGAGGAGTTGTGGTCAGCTCTGGAGAACCAGTTTCATGGATGATTGTCTCCACTGGACCTGAAACCAGGGAAGGCCGTGTGTGACAATGCTGCAAACCTGGGTGCGGCCCTTCGCCGGGGCAATATCACACACGTGCCTTGTATGGCTCACGTGTTGAACCTGGTAGTCCAGCAATTTTTAGCCCACTATCCCGGACTAGATGGCCTTCTGCAGAGGGCACGGTCGCTGTGTGCTCACTTCCGCCGTTCGCATCCCGCAGCTCAGCGACTTACATCTCTACAGAAGTCGTTGGGCCTGCCACTTCACCGGCTAAAATGCAATGTGCCTACCCGGTGGAATTCAACTCTGCACATATTGCAGCGACTGTGGCAGCACCGAAAAGCCCTGGTGCAATACGTTCTGATGTATAGCCTGGGCCAACGAGATCCAGAGATGGGGCAAATCACGCTGGAGGAGTGGTCTCAGATCAGGGACCTATGCAACCTTCTGCACAGTTTTTAAATGGCGACGAAGATGTTTAGTACTGACGATGCCATTATCAGCATGACTATTCCGTTGATTTACATGCTGGAGCACATGTTAAACAGAATTCGGAGTCAGGTGGTGGCACAAGAGGAGGTGGAGGAAGTAGAGGAGGTGTAGTTGTATGTGGAAGGGCTAACATCTGCAAGGTCCAGACGGTCGGCAGCACCAAGGCGGCAGGCATGTGAGGGTGGGGGAGATGGTTTTACCAGGGCGCATGATAGCAGCCAAACTAGTGAGTAGTGTTGAGCCACCCCCGTAGTGTTCGAGTTCGGTTCGGTTCGTTGAACACCCATGTGTTCGCCGAACTGTTCGTCGAACTGTTCATCGAACACCTTCGAACACCGTTAAAACCAATGGCAGGCAAACAAAAACACATAGAAACACATAGAAAACACCTTCAAAGGTGTCCAAAAGCTGACAAACTGCTCAGAAGACACAACTAACACATGGAAAAGTGACAAGTACATATAG
This sequence comes from Phyllobates terribilis, assembly GCF_046119375.1. Lineage (NCBI taxonomy): Eukaryota > Metazoa > Chordata > Amphibia > Anura > Dendrobatidae > Phyllobates > Phyllobates terribilis. Next base: position 847,205,850 of record NW_027362761.1, read on the forward strand.
TCATGCGAAAAGAAAAGAGGTGGAGGAGTAAAAGGAGGGGGAGACACAGATATAGGCATGTCATGCCTTTCTAAAATCCAAAAAGTGAGAAGCCGACACGTTCAGTCCGCTCCTGCCCGTGCCACCTCCGTGTCGCGGGTTTGTGCCAGAGCCGCTGTGAACCCTGACGGCCAGCCCCTCTCTCCCAATACTGGTGCCTGTCTGCTGGTGGGTCGAGCGAGCCCCCCTGTGGTGAAGGCAGCTCTAAGCTTTTTAATTTAAATTGTCTCTCTAATTTGAATGAATACACTTTAAATCCATTTACAAGGATCTATTGGAGGGCAAGTCTCATGCCAGCAGCCGCATAATTCCAGCTCCAGTAGCGTCCACTAAAGCTGCTGCAGTTAAAAAGCTTTTATAAGGATCGAGCTTGGCTGTCCACCGCAAGGCATCCTACTACCAGTCCCAACCCCTATGCCTTGGGGTGCCTCCTGATGCTCTTCACTGAGTATCCCGTGGTCCCGAAGCATTTCCTTTGAAAAAATTATGTGTCCAAACTACAGGTGGTGTAGCTTGCTTAACAGCCGGGATAATCTGCTGACTAGCAGACACTGCTACTAGGCACAAAGTATTTCCTGGGCTAGATGCAGTTAAAAATTTGTAATTAGATACTCTCATTGGATGCTGAGAAAGCATTCCACAGAGTCTCCTGGCACGCCATATATGATTCTCTTAAAAAGCTTGGGATAGGGGTCTAGGGGACCCTTTTATAGCCAAAATCACGGCCCTGTATCACAATACGTCACCTAGGCTGAAGATAAATGGAACTGTAGCACCCTGAGGGCTCGGTTGCTACAGAGGTATTGCACCTCACCCAGAGGTGTGATATCTCACTCTCAGGTAAGGATGGAGTGTGGATCAGGACCCGACACCTGCATGCATTACACCACATTGCCGTGGGGCAGGGCGACCAATATGCCTCTGAGATGGGCACGGCAGTCCCTGTCCCTGGCTGGAGTGGGGGGAGGTAACACCGAGGAAGGGGAACCCTGTAGTGCAGGAGCAGGGAGGAAGCAGTTCCTGGGTGCATTGAGAAGGGAGTATAAAAGGTGGGCAAAATCTTAGTTCAGTGCAGAGAAGTCTGAGCAGAAGTGGCAGCGAGCAGGGGCTCTGCATGGGCTCTGCTCCGGAGGCGGGCCTAGTAACAGAGGCCAAGGCCTGGAAGAGGGAGAAGGAAGGAAGAGGAGCGAAGAAGGCTCCAGGAACGAGGAATGAAGGGATCCCAGGGGTGCGGACGGGTGAGTCGCCACCGCACGCCCGAATCCACCTGCGTGGAGGGGTCAGGCCAAAGGGGGAGACCGGTCCCCGAAACTAGTGGAGGCAGGAAATGACCCTCAGCTAGAAACCGGAGGCTGTGACATTTTATGTGGTGCAGCCACTCGCTACACCCGCTAGGAAGGCACCACATAGGGTCAGGGAAACTGGCGCCAAGTTTACCAAGAGGAGGCCCGAGGCAGCCGGACAGAAGTGTTGGTAAGAAAGGCCAGACAAAGGACACACAAAGGGGGTCCTGTGAAGTGCTCCAAAGTTATCTGGGAGTTGTCTGAGCCCCTCACCTGGTGAGCACAGTACGACGTGGGCAGCCGTTACCTGCAGACGTGGTCTGGATAATAAGAACTGTGAGTAAAGGCCCTGGACTGCATCACTGACTCCGTGTCGTTACTGCTGCTGCCCTGCACCATCACCCCCATCCTCCGCATACACTGCCCTGAGGCTATACTCCTCCCGTGGGGAGTTATGCTACGCTTTGCTGCACCCACAACAGTAGACTCAGCGGTCTGCCCTGTAGCGGCGGTTCACTCTGACCGCAATCCACGGGTGGCGTAGTCGGACATTTAAACATCAAAACCACATAAATAGTTCCGCCACTGGTTTGACCGCCCTGAGCCACGGAACCGGGTCGCCGCCACGAAGACTACAACCACCAGCATCCACCAAAAAGGGTCCGGCTCCGGGTGTCCCAAGGCCCAGGGGGTGCGTCAGAACATTTTCATCACCTTTCACAATCACCAATGGGACAAGGCAGGGATGTCCTCTGTCCCCTCTCTTATACATCCTAGTGACGGAGCACCTGCTCTCATCAATTCGCCATAACCCCAATATTAGGTGGATTGAGGTGGGAGGCACCGAGTACAAGTGCTCTCTATTTGCTGATGATGTCCTAGTATATATCACTCAATCACATATATCCATCCATGCTGTTATGGCTGAAATAGATCACTTTGTTACATGGTAAAATTTTAAAATCAATGCAGCGAAGTCTGAGGCCCTCGATGTCTCCCTCCCCAAATCCATATAGGATTCCATCCAGTCCAACTTTCCCTTTGCCTGGCCCTCACAGGGTATCAAATACTTAGGAATTCCTATTCATAGAGACCTCTCCCATCTATGTTATCTTAATTTTGGGCCCTTTATTGAACAATTCCCTACAGACCACGGTTGGCAAGTTAGAACTGTAAGATTCACTACGTGAACCGCTGGTGTTTTGTGGAAAAGCACATGTACACCGCGTTCCAAATTATTATGCAAAAAGTGTTTAGGAGTGATAAGGGAAGAATTTGTTTGTTTGTCAGTTAAACTCATTGATGGTGATGTGTGTCAGGGCTCTTTATATCACTGTAAGCAATTGCAGACACCTGTGCTAATTAGTTTGGCAGGTGTGTCCAATGAAAGGCAAGACTACTTAAGAAGGCTCTCTCACATTATTAAGCAGCCTACATTTTCTGCCAAAATGGGAAAGAAAAAGGATGTGTCGGCTGCTGAGAAGCAACAAATTGTGGAGTGTTTAGGTCAAGGCATGACTACAATCAACATTGTGCGATGATCAGGATGAAGTGTCTTGGCAATCAAGAAGTATGTAGCTGATTCACAGTACACACGTGTGCGTGCTGATAAGTTCAAATTGAGGACTCTTTCCTACAGGCAATTACGTCAGGTTGAAAGAGCAGCGGCAAAAAAGCCTTATCATAGCAGCAGACAAGTTTTTGAAGCTGCTTGTGCCTCCAACGTCCCCCGAACAACAAGATGCAGGGTCCTTCAGAGGTTTGCAGCTGTGCATACGCCATCCTGTCGACCTCCTCTATCCACTTCACACAAGCAGAAACGGCTCCAGTGGGCCAAACATTACATGAAGACTGATTTCAAAACTGTTTTGTTCACGGATGAGTGCCGTGCAGCGCTCGATGGTCCAGATGGATGGAGTGGAGGATGGCTGGTTGATGGACACCCCACGCAAACACGGCTACAGCGCCAACAAGGAGGAGGTGGAGTAATGTTTTGGGCTGGAATCATGGGGAGAGAGATTGTCGGCCCCTTTAGGATCCCTGAAGGCGCTAAAGATGAACTCCATAATGTATGTGGATTTTCTCAAACAGCACTTCCTGCCATGGTTCAAGAAGAAGAACCGTGTATTTCACAGCAAGATCATTTTTCTGCATGATAATGCACCATCTCATGCTGCACATAAAACATCTGCATCTCTGGCTGATATGGGCATAAAAGGGGACAAACTTATGGTGTGACCCCCATGCTCCCCTGACCTCTACCCCATTCAGAACCTTTGGAGCATCATTAAAAGGAGTGTCTATGATGGCGGGAGGCAGTTCACATCTAAGCAACAGCTCTGGGAGGGTATTCTGTCCTCATGCAAAACAATTGAAGCAGAAACCATCCAAAACCTGACAAATTCAATGGACGAGAGAGTTCAGAAGCTCCTTTCGAACAAGGGGTCCTATGTGAAAATGTAACATCACCTAGAATAAAGTTTTGAGTTGAAAACTGTTTGATTTCAGTTTCTAACAACCTGCTAATGCTTATAATTTCAAAAATGACCATTTTTTTGGTCTTTATTAAAATGAAAAGGTTGATCGAAAAGTTTGGGGGATCTAAGAGTGTGGCAACCCAGTAGTCATGATTACTTCGAATTCTGACAATATGAGGGTCATGCTGCAGGTAGTGCAGCAAGAAGGCACTTATGTATCTTGCGCATCTCGGAGCCCCAAAATTATTTTCCGGGCTAGATGCAGCTAAAAATTATTTTTAATTTTAAATCTGGTGGAGCTTATTATAGATGGCCTAATAGGATCAGTGCTGCACACTGCTACAAAGCCCAAATTATTTTGCAGTCAAGATACAGATAAACATGATTAGTAATTTGAAAGCTTAAAACGTTTGGTAGGGTGATTTTAACCAATCATCAAGCTTTTACTCTCCCCAGGATGACACAGGGGTAGAAAAGTCATTTCGGATCCATGATTTGTTCATCTTTATGAACGTGAGTCTGTCTACATTATCAGTGGAGAGCCGCGTGCGCTTATCTGTCAGCACACCACCAGCAGCGCTGAACACACGTTCAGACAGAACGCTGGCTGCGGGGCATGACAAGATCTCCAAGGCGTAAGTGGCTAGCTCCGGCCATTTATCAAGATTGGAAGCCCAAAAAGAGCAAGGGTCCAGTGACACAGTCGTGGCTTCAATGTTTACTTGGAGATATTCCTGTACCATCGTCTCTAGGCGTTGACTATGTGTCAGACTTCTTGTCTCCTGTGGCCTTGCAAAGGATGGGCTAAAAAAGTGGTGAAATGATTCCGCAAAATTGATGTTACCAGCAGATACTGTGGTTCTGTTACGGTTTGAGTGCTGAACACTTGACGGTCCCACGGTTGGCAAGTTGGAACTGTGAGATTCACTACGTGCACCACTGGTATTTTGTGGAAAAGCACATGTAAGATTCTGCAACAGTCTCTGCTGATACTCCTGCATGCGTGCATCCCTTTCTATGGCAGGAATAATTTCGGCAAATTTACTTTTGTACCGGGGATCTAACAGTGTGGCAACCCAGTAGTCAGGATTATTTCTAATTCTCACAATTCGAGGGTCATGTTGCAGGTAGTGCAGCAAGAAGGCACTCATGTGTGTTGCGCATCCAGGAGCACCAAGTCCCTGTTGTGTTGGTGGCGAGGTAACAATCATACTTCCTTCCTCTGTCCTCTCCCCCCAACCTCGCACAACAGAAATGTGATCAAGGTCTCCCTCATCTGATGAGTCTTCCATCAGTTCGTCCTCCACTTCTTCCTGGGCTCCTGCACCTTCCTCACTAGTTTGGCTGCTATCATGCGCCCTGGTAAAACCATCTCCCCCACCCTCACATGCCTGCCGCCTTGGTGCTGCCGACCTTCTGGACCTTGCAGATGTTAGCCCTTCCGCATACAACTCCTCCTCCTCTACTTCCTCCACCTCCTCTTGTGCCACCACCTGACTCCGAATTCTGTTTAACATGTGCTCCAGCATGTAAATCACCGGAATAGTCATGCTGATAATGGCATCGTCAGCACTAAACATCTTCGTCGCCATTTCAAAACTGTGCAGAAGGGTGCATAGGTCCCTGATCTGAGACCACTCCTCCAGCGTGATTTGCCCCACCTCTGAATCTCGTTGGCCCAGGCTATACGTCAGAACGTATTGCACCAGGGCTTGTCGGTGCTGCCACAGTCGCTGCAACATGTGCAGAGTTGAATTCCACCGGGTAGGCACATCGCATTTTAGCCGGTGAAGTGGCAGGCCCAACGACTTCTGTAGAGATGTAAGTCGCTGAGCTGAGGGATGCGAACGGCGGAAGTGAGCACACAGCGACCGTGCCCTCTGCAGAAGGCCATCTAGTCTGGGATAGTGGGCTAAAAATTGCTGGACAACCAGGTTCAACACGTGAGCCATACAAGGCACGTGTGTGACATTGCCCCGGCGAAGGGCCGCACCCAGGTTTGCAGCATTGTCGCACACGGCCTTCCCTGGTTTCAGGTCCAGTGGAGACAACCATTCATGAAATTGGTTCTCCAGAGCTGACCACAACTCCTCAGCTGTGTGACTCACATTTCCCAGACATTTCAATGTAAAAACCGCCTGATGACGTTGAGCCCTACAGCCAGCATAGTAAGGAGGTGTGCAGGATCCCTTCTGCGCAGTTAGAAAGCTTGTGGCATGACCAGACAGGCTTTGGGTGCAGGTGGAAGACCGAGAGGAGGTTGAGGAGGCAGAAGCAGTGGAGGAACTTTGACATAAAGAGGATTGACGCACAACTCGTGGGGACGGCAAGACTTGGACAGCAGCCCCTTGTCCTGCTGTCACCATAGTTACCCAGTGCCCAGTCAGCGACATGTAACGCCCCTGTCCATGCCTACTCGTCCAAGTGTCTGTGGTGAAATGCACCCTGTCACACACAGAGTTTCTCAAAGAAGCGGTGATGTTGTGTGCGACATGCTGGTGGAGCGCAGGCACACCTTTCTTTGAGAAGTAGTGCTGACTGGGCATCTGGTACTGGTGCACTGCGACGGACATAAGGTCTCGAAAATCCTCTGTGTCCACCAGGCGGAAAGGCAGCATTTCTGTAGCCAAGAGCTTGCAGATGGTGAAATTCAACCTCTTAGCTTTCTCATGGCTAGGAGGAAATGGTGATTTACTTGTCCACATCTGAGGGACCGAGGGCTGGCTATTGTGCTTAGACGGGGTTGATAAGGGTGTCCCCGGCAAACTGCCGGTCTGTGAGGAAGATGCAGGCGGACATGTTAGGTTGCCTTCATCCAAAGGTGGTGCTATCGATGTCGGACAGCGCTCAACACCAGCTGGTGTTACCACCTCCAAAGAAAATGATGACCTGCCAATCACGCTGGCTGTTGCGGGTAAAGAGGTGGCAGGTCTGCGCCCCAAAACAGGTGTGACTGCTGTCCCCCCAGTCACAGAGGATGAAGAGGCCGCGGATGCACAAGATATGGCAGACGGTGGTTGGCCCGGCCGGCTAGGCCGCATTGTATCACACTGAGCTTCCCACTGCAACTTATGCTTCATGTCCATGTGCCGGTTCATGCATGAAGTACTCAAACTATGTATTTTTTGGCCTCTACTTAGCTTTTGCTGACAAATGTTACAGATAACACGAGTTGGGTCATCTTTATCGATCTGAAAAAATGCCCAGGCTATGCAAGGCTTAGCACCCATGCGACCTGAAGAGCCACCACGACTTGTGGTGAGAGGCAGAGTTGTGTTTGAGGATGCAGTTGTTGACGTGCTTCCAGTACTACGTCTCTGTCCAGGAAGGCGCAACCTGACCTCGTCGTCACTAGCATCTTCCTCCACCTCCTCTGCTGACCTCATCTCTTGGCTGACTGTGGGTTGACAGTAAGTGGGATCTCCGACCTCATCATCATCACCCTGTGCGTTATCACACCCGTCGTCCTCAGAGCCAACCTGTTCCTGCCCTGACAAAAAACTAAAGTTGTCGCTCCAATCAGGTATTTGAGTCTTATCATCGTCTTCCTCATTGTCTCCACCAACAGGAGTTACAGTTTGGGAATGAGGGTCTACATTATGGTCAGAACCTTCTGCGTCTGGTCCTGGATCCGACTCATAAAGATTCTGGGCATCAGTGCAGATCATTTCCTCGTCTGGATTCACAGAAGCGCTGGAGTCGACCTCTGATTCCCAGGCTATAGTATGAGTAAACAGCTCTGCAGACTCAACCATCTGTTCTACCTCATACTCAGACGGGCAGCTGTAGATTTGGGAGCTGTGAGGAAGCAAGTGCGATTTGGGTGACACCTTTGAGGACTGGAGTATTTGTGATGTTGAAGTTGATGTGGAGGAGAGCCCACTTAAAGGAGCACTTGATATCCGTTGAAGCACCTGCTGTTTTTGTGCCTCATCTGGAATTTGTAGCGATTGGCGTGGCCGTAAGAAAGGGATCTTATCACATTGTCCGCTAAAAGAAGTAGACATTTTAGTTTGGCTGGAAGATGGTCTTTCTTCTGCAGATGTTACTGTTGCTTTAACACCTACCCCACGGACACAACCTTTTTTCCCCTTCCCAACACGCCTATTCCCCTTTCCACCAGCAGCAGGCCTTTTTCCACTCATTTTGGTGGTTAACTAATTCACAACTCTGGAGTTGTTTGCACAAAAAAACAATGGATGGTAACCGAGCAGAGCTGAGTGGCCAAACTATGGTATTAGGCCAAAACTATTGGCTGGGTTAGATGCAGAAAAAAACTATTTTGAATTTGCAACCTGATGGAGGTCAGTATAGATGGACTAATAGAGAAAGTCCGACACACTACTAGAAGGCCAAATATTTTTTCAGAGGTAGATGCAGAAAAAAATATATTCAGTTTGCAACCTGATGGAGGTCAGTATAGATGGATTAATAGAACAAGACCCACACACAGCTAGAAGCCCAATATTTTTTCAGAGGTAGATGCAGAAAAAACTATATTCAGTTTGCAACCTGATGGAGGTCAGTATAGATGGACTAATAGAACAAGTCCCACACACTGCTAGAAGCCCAAATATTTTTTCAGAGGTACTGTAGATGCAGATAAAAATTAGTTTTAATTTGCAACCTGATGGAGGTCAGTATAGATGGACTAATAGAGAAAGTCCGACACACTACTAGAAGGCCAAATATTTTTTCAGAGGTAGATGCAGAAAAAAATATATTCAGTTTGCAACCTGATGGAGGTCAGTATAGATGGATTAATAGAACAAGACCCACACACAGCTAGAAGCCCAATATTTTTTCAGAGGTAGATGCAGAAAAAACTATATTCAGTTTGCAACCTGATGGAGGTCAGTATAGATGGACTAATAGAACAAGTCACACACACTGCTAGAAGCCCAAATATTTTTTCAGAGGTACTGTAGATGCAGATAAAAATTAGTTTTAATTTGCAACCTGATGGAGGTCAGTATAGATGGACTAATAGAGAAAGTCCGACACACTACTAGAAGGCCAAATATTTTTTCAGAGGTAGATGCAGAAAAAAATATATTCAGTTTGCATCCTGATGGAGGTCAGTATAGATGGATTAATAGAACAAGACCCACACACAGCTAGAAGCCCAATATTTTTTCAGAGGTAGATGCAGAAAAAACTATATTCAGTTTGCAACCTGATGGAGGTCAGTATAGATGGACTAATAGAACAAGTCCCACACACTGCTAGAAGCCCAAATATTTTTTCAGAGGTACTGTAGATGCAGATAAAAATTAGTTTTAATTTGCAACCTGATGGAGGTCAGTATAGATGGACTAATAGAGAAAGTCCGACACACTACTAGAAGGCCAAATTTTTTTTCAGAGGTAGATGCAGAAAAAAATATATTCAGTTTGCAACCTGATGGAGGTCAGTATAGATGGACTAATACAACAAGTCCTGCACACAGCTAGAAGCCCAAATATTTTTTCAGAGGTACTGTAGATGCAGATAAAAATTATTTTTAATTTGCAACCTGATGGAGGTCAGTATAGATGGACTAATAGAGAAAGTCCGACACACTACTAGAAGGCCAAATATTTTTTCAGAGGTAGATGCAGAAAAAAATATATTCAGTTTGCAACCTGATGGAGGTCAGTATAGATGGACTAATACAACAAGTCCCACACACAGCTAGAAGCCCAAATATTTTTTCAGAGGTACTGTAGATGCAGACAAAAATTAGTTTTAATTTGCAACCTGATGGAGGTCAGTATAGATGGACTAATAGAGAAAGTCCGACACACTACTAGAAGGCCAAATATTTTTTCAGAGCTAGATGGAGAAAAAAATTATATTCAGTTTGCAACCTGATGGAGGTCAGTATAGATGGATTAATAGAACAAGACCCACACACAGCTAGAAGCCCAATATTTTTTCAGAGGTAGATGCAGAAAAAAATATATTCAGTTTGCAACCTGATGGAGGTCAGTATAGATGGAATAATAGAACAAGTCCCACACACTGCTAGAAGCCCAAATATTTTTTCAGAGGTACTGTAGATGCAGATAAAAATTATTTTTAATTTGCAACCTGATGGAGGTCAGTATAGATGGACTAATAGAGAAAGTCCGACACACTACTAGAAGGCCAAATATTTTTTCAGAGCTAGATGCAGAAAAAAATTATATTCAGTTTGCAACCTGATGGAGGTCAGTATAGATGGACTAAGAGAGAAAGTCCGACACACTACTAGAAGGCCAAATATTTTTTCAGAGGTAGATGCAGAAAAAAATATATTCAGTTTGCAACCTGATGGAGGTCAGTATAGATGGATTAATAGAACAAGACCCACACACAGCTAGAAGCCCAATATTTTTTCAGAGGTAGATGCTGAAAAAAATATATTCAGTTTGCAACCTGATGGAGGTCAGTATAGATGGACTAATAGAACAAGTCCCACACACTGCTAGAAGCCCAAATATTTTTTCAGAGGTACTGTAGATGCAGATAAAAATTAGTTTTAATTTGCAACCTGATGGAGGTCAGTATAGATGGACTAATAGAGAAAGTCCGACACACTACTAGAAGGCCAAATATTTTTTCAGAGGTAGATGCAGAAAAAAATATATTCAGTTTGCAACCTGATGGAGGTCAGTATAGATGGATTAATAGAACAAGACCCACACACAGCTAGAAGCCCAATATTTTTTCAGAGGTAGATGCAGAAAAAAATATATTCAGTTTGCAACCTGATGGAGGTCAGTATAGATGGACTAATAGAACAAGTCCCACACACTGCTAGAAGCCCAAATATTTTTTCAGAGGTACTGTAGATGCAGATAAAAATTAGTTTTAATTTGCAACCTGATGGAGGTCAGTATAGATGGACTAATAGAATGATGCTATGCCCAAAAGATTTTACTTCACTAGGTGCAGTAAAAAAATTGGTATTCTATACACCGGTGGTATATCTTGCAACACAGATAGGCTACTCCACTGACTAACACACTCTGCAATAGGCCAAAAAGGATTAGCTTTGCTAGATTCAGCCAAATGCTGTGAAAAAAACTTGCACAGCACTGGCACAGACCTGCCTGGCAAAAACTGATAGGAACTCATGTAACCTAGTCCTGAAAAGGACTGCAATTACAATTAGTCTTTACTCCCACAACCGATCCATTTAAGAGCACAGACCTCCCTGATAAAAGTCGTAGGAAATGCTGTAACCTAGTCCTTAAAAGGACTGCAATCACAACTATTCCCTACTCCCAAGCTATCTGTATATTTGTGCGAAAATTGGCTTGAAATTAACAAGGTATAGCGCACACAGCAACAGCGGTGCCGTCTAACACGCAGCTGCAGCAGTGAGAAAATGGTGGCGACGGGGAAAATGGCTTGGTCTTATAGGGCAAGGACATGTGACATACACTGCCAATGACACATGCCCTTGCTTGTGTGAAAAAAAGCACTTCGCTCCGTGTGTGCGCTGCTGATAGGCTGACAGATTGCACCTCCCCACTGTAAATGCGGGAAAGAGAAAAAAAAATGGAGATCTTCATTGTTCCTGCAGAGATCCATCCCCTGCCCCTCCCCCCACCCCACTGTACACTCAAACTGCGTATTAACATTAATTTTCATCATTACTGAGAAAAAATCCAGTTATGATTTTGGTGCACGAACAGTTATCGAACATAACCTCGAACAGCCGAATTTTTCTCAAATTGTTCGTGTTCGCCGAACGGCTCGAACACCGCCCAAAACAGCTCGAATTTGAGATTGGCGAACAGTTCGAGTAGAACAACGCTCATTTCTACTGGTGAGCACAGTACGACGTGGGCAGCCGTTACCTGCAGACGTGGTCGGGATAATAAGAACTGTGAGTAAAGGCCCTGGACTGCATCACTGACTCCTTGTCGTTACTGCTGCTGCCCTGCACCATCACCCCCATCCTCCGCATACACTGCCGTGAGGCTATACTCCTCCCGTGGGGAGTTATGCTACGCTCTGCTGCACCCACAACACCAGCCTCAGCGGTCTGCCCTGCAGCGGCGGTTCACTCTGACCGCAATCCACGGGTGGCGTAGTCAGACATTTAAACATCAAAACCACATAAATAGTTCCGCCACTGGTTTGACCACCCTGAGCCACAGAACCGGGTCGCCGCCACGAAGACTACAACCACCAGCATCCACCAAAAAGGGTCCGGCTCCGGGTGTCCCAAGGCCCAGGGGGTGCATCAGAACATTTTCATCACCTTTCACAATCACCAATGGGGCAAGGCAGGGATGTCCTCTGTCCCCTCTCTTATACATCCTAGTGACGGAGCACCTGCTCTCATCAATTCGCCATAACCCCAATATTAGGTGGATTGAGGTGGGAGGCACCGAGTACAAGTGCTCTCTATTTGCTGATGATGTCCTAGTATATATCACTCAATCACATATATCCATCCCTGCTGTTATGGCTGAAATAGATCACTTTGTTACATGGTCAAATTTTAAAATCAATGCAGCGAAGTCTGAGGCCCTCGATGTCTCCCTCCCCAAATCCATATAGGATTCCATCCAGTCCAACTTTCCCTTTGCCTGGCCCTCACAGGGTATCAAATACTTAGGAATTCCTATTCATAGAGACCTCTCCCATCTATGTTATCTTAATTTTGGGTCCTTTATTGAACAACTCCATACAGACCACGGTTGGCAAGTTAGAACTGTAAGATTCACTACGTGAACCACTGGTGTTTTGTGGAAAAGCACATGTACACTGTGTTCCAAATTATTATGCAAAAAGTGTTTAGGAGTGATAAGGGAAGAATTTGTTTGTTTGTCAGTTAAACTCATTGATGGTGATGTGTGTCAGGGCTCTTTATATCACTGTAAGCAATTGAAGACACCTGTGCTAATTAGTTTGGCAGGTGTGTCCAATGAAAGGCAAGACTACTTAAGAAGGCTGTCTCACATTATTAAGCAGCCTACATTTTCTGCCAATATGGGAAAGAAAAAGGATGCGTCGGCTGCTGAGAAGCAACAAATTGTGGAGTGTTTAGGTCAAGGCATGACTACAATCAACATTGTGCCATGATCAGGATGAAGTGTCTTGGCAATCAAGAAGTATGTAGCTGTTTCACAGTACACACGTGTGCGTGCTGATAAGGGCAAATTGAGGACTCTTTCCTACAGGCAATTACATCAGGTTAAAAGAGCAGCGGCAAAAAAGCCTTGGCATAGCAGCAGACAAGTTTTTGAAGCTGCTGGTGCCTCCAACGTCCCCCTAACAACAAGATTCAGGGTCCTTCAGAGGTTTGCAGCTGTGCATACGCCATCCTGTCGACCTCCTCTATCCACTTCACACAAGCAGAAACGGCTCCAGTGGGCTAAACATTACATGAAGACTGATTTCAAAACTGTTTTGTTCACGGATGAGTGCCGTGCAATGCTCGATGGTCCAGATGGATGGAGTGGAGGATGGCTGGTTGATGGACACCCCACGCAAACACGGCTACAGCGCCAACAAGGAGGAGGTGGAGTAATGTTTTGGGCTGGAATCATGGGGAGAGAGATTGTCGGCCCCTTTAGCATCCCTGAAGGCGCTAAAGATGAACTCCATAATGTATGTGGATTTTCTCAAACAGCACTTCCTGCCATGGTTCAAGAAGAAGAACCGTGTATTTCACAGCAAGATCACTTTTTTGCATGATAATGCACCATCTCATGCTGCACATAAGACATCTGCATCTCTGGCTGATATGGGCATAAAAGGGGACAAACTTATGGTGTGACCCCCATGCTCCCCTGACCTCTACCCCATTCAGAACCTCTGGAGCATCATCAAAAGGAGTGTCTATGATGGCGGGAGGCAGTTCACATCTAAGCAACAGCTCTGGGAGGGTATTCTGTCCTCATGCAAAGCAATTGAAGCAGAAACCATCCAAAACCTGACAAATTCAATGGACGAGAGAGTTCAGAAGCTCCTTTCGAACAAGGGGTCCTATGTGAAAATGTAACATCACCTAGAATAAAGTTTTGAGTTGAAAACTGTTTGATTTCAGTTTCTAATAACCTGCTAATGCTTATAATTTCAAAAATGACAATTTTTTTGGTCTTTATTAAAATGAAAAGGTTGATCGAAAAGTTTGTGGGGATCTAAGAGTGTGGCAACCCAGTAGTCATGATTACTTCGAATTCTGACAATATGAGGGTCATGTTGCAGGTAGTGCAGCAAGAAGGCACTTATGTGTCTTGCGCATCTCGGAGCCCCAAAATTATTTTCCGGGCTAGATGCAGCTAAAAATTAATATTAATTTAAAATCTGGTGGAGCTTAGTATAGATGGCCTAATAGGATCAGTGCTGCACACTGCTACAAAGCCCAAATTATTTTCCAGCCAAGATACAGATAAACATGATTAGTAATTTTAAATCTGGTGGAGCTTATTATAGATGGCCTAATAGAATCAGTGCTGCACACTGCTACAAAGCCCAAATTTTTTTCCAGCTAAGATACAGATAAACATGATTAGTAATTTGAAAGCTTAAAACGGTTGGTAGGGTGATTTTAACCAATGATCAAGCTTTTACTCTCCCCAGGATGACACAGGGGTAGAAAAGTCGTTTCGGATCCATGATTTGTTCATCTTTATGAACGTGAGTCTGTCTACATTATCAGTGGAGAGCCGCGTGCGCTTATCTGTCAGCACACCACCAGCAGCGCTGAACACACGTTCAGACAGAACGCTGGCTGCGGGGCATGACAAGATCTCCAAGGCGTAAGTGGCTAGCTCCGGCCATTTATCCAGATTGGAAGCCCAAAAAGAGCAAGGATCCAGTGACACAGTCATGGCTTCAATGTTTACTTGGAGATACTCCTGTACCATCGTCTCTAGGCGTTGACTATGTGTCAGACTTCTTGTCTCCTGTGGCCTTGCAAAGGATGGGCTAAAAAAGTGGTGAAATGATTCCGCAAAATTGATGTTACCAGCAGATACTGTGGTTCTGTTACGGTTTGAGTGCTGAACACTTGACGGTCCCACGGTTGGCAAGTTGGAACTGTGAGATTCACTACGTGCACCATTGGTGTTTTGTGGAAAAGCACATGTAAGATTCTGCAACAGTCTCTGCTGATACTCCTGCATGCGTGCATCCCTTTCTATGGCAGGAATAATTTCGGCAAATTTACTTTTGTACCGGGGATCTAACAGTGTGGCAACCCAGTAGTCAGGATTATTTCTAATTCTCACAATTCGAGGGTCATGTTGCAGGTAGTGCAGCAAGAAGGCACTCATGTGTGTTGCGC
The DNA here is from genome assembly GCF_046119375.1 of Phyllobates terribilis. NCBI lineage: Eukaryota > Metazoa > Chordata > Amphibia > Anura > Dendrobatidae > Phyllobates > Phyllobates terribilis. Next base: position 847,220,921 of record NW_027362761.1, read on the forward strand.
ATCCAGGAGCACCAAGTCCCTGTTGTGTTGTTGGCGAGGTAACAATCATGCTTCCGTCCTCTGTCCTCTCCCCCCAACCTCGCACAACAGAAATGTGATCAAGGTCTCCCTCATCTCATGAGTCTTCCAATCAGTTCGTCCTCCACTTCTTCCTGGGCTCCTGCACCTTCCTCACTAGTTTGGCTGCTACCATGCACCTTGGTAAAACCATCTCCCCCACCCTCACATGCCTGCCGCCTTGGTGCTGCCGACCGTCTGGACCTTGCAGATGTTAGCCCTTCCGCATACAACTCCTCCTCCTCTACTTCCTCCACCTCCTCTTGTGCCACCACCTGACTCCGAATTCTGTATAACATGTGCTCCAGCATGTAAATCACCGGAATAGTCATGCTGATAATGGCATCGTCAGCATTAAACATCTTCGTCGCCATTTCAAAACTGTGCAGAAGGGTGCATAGGTCCCTGATCTGAGACCACTCCTCCAGCGTGATTTGCCCCACCTCTGGATATCGTTGGCCCAGGCTATACGTCAGAACGTATTGCACCAGGGCTTGTCGGTGCTACCACAGTCGCTGCAACATGTGCAGAGTTGAATTCCACCGGGTAGGCACATCGCATTTTAGCCGGTGAAGTGGCAGGCCCAACGACTTCTGTAGAGATGTAAGTCACTGAGCTGCGGGATCCGAACGGCGGAAGTGAGCACACAGCGACCGTGCCCTCTGCAGAAGGCCATCTAGTCTGGGATAGTGGGCTAAAAATTGCTGGACAACCAGGTTCAACACGTGAGCCATACAAGGCACGTGTGTGACATTGCCCCGGCGAAGGGCCGCACCCAGGTTTGCAGCATTGTCGCACACGGCCTTCCCTGGTTTCAGGTCCAGTGGAGACAACCATTCATGAAATTGGTTCTCCAGAGCTGACCACAACTCCTCAGCTGTGTGACTCACATTTCCCAGACATTTCAAAGTAAAAACCACCTGATGACGTTGAGCCCTACTGCCAGCATAGTAAGGAGGTGTGCAGGATCCCTTCTGCGCAGTTAGAAAGCTTGTGGCATGACCAGACAGGCTTTGGGTGCAGGTGGAAGACCGAGAGGAGGTTGAGGAGACAGAAGCAGTGGAGGAACTTTGACATAAAGAGGATTGACGCACAACTCGTGGGGACGGCAAGACTTGGACAGCAGCCCCTTGTCCTGCTGTCACCATAGTTACCCAGTGCCCAGTCAGTGACATGTAACGCCCCTGTCCATGCCTACTCGTCCAAGTGTCTGTGGTGAAATGCACCCTGTCACACACAGAGTTTCTCAAAGAAGCGGTGATGTTGTGTGCGACATGCTGGTGGAGCGCAGGCACACCTTTCTTTGAGAAGTAGTGCCGACTGGGCATCTGGTACTGGGGCACTGCGACGGACATAAGGTCTCGAAAATCCTCTGTGTCCACCAGGCGGAAAGGCAGCATTTCTGTAGCCAAGAGCTTGCAGATGGTGAAATTCAACCTCTTAGCTTTCTCATGGCTAGGAGGAAATGGTCTTTTACTTGTCCACATCTGAGGGACCGAGGGCTGGCTATTGTGCTTAGACGGGGTTGATAAGGGTGTCCCCGGCAAACTGCCGGTCTGTGAGGAAGATGCAGGCGGACATGTTAGGTTGCCTTGATCCAAAGGTGGTGCTATCGATGTCGGACAGCGTTCAACACCAGCTGGTGTTACCACCTCCAAAGAAAATGATGACCTGCCAATCACGCTGGCTGTTGCGGGTAAAGAGGTGGCAGGTCTGCGCCCCAAAACAGGTGTGACTGCTGTCCCCCCAGTCACAGAGGATGAAGAGGCCGCGGATGCACAAGATATGGCAGACGGCGGTTGGCCCGGCCGGCTAGGCCGCATTGTAGCACACTGAGCTTCCCACTGCAACTTATGCTTCATGTCCATGTGCCGGTTCATGCATGAAGTACTCAAACTATGTATTTTTTGGCCTCTACTTAGCTTTTGCTGACAAATGTTACAGATAACACGAGTTGGGTCATCTTTATCGATCTGAAAAAATGCCCAGGCTATGCAAGGCTTAGCACCCATGCGACCTGAAGAGCCACCACGACTTGTGGTGAGAGGCAGAGTTGTGTTTGAGGATGCAGTTGTTGACGTGCTTCCAGTACTACGTCTCTGTCCAGGAAGGCGCAACCTGACCTCGTCGTCACTAGCATCTTCCTCCACCTCCTCTGCTGACCTCATCTCTTGGCTGACTGTGGGTTGACAGTAAGTGGGATCTCCAACCTCATCATCATCACCCTGTGCGTTATCACACCCGTCGTCCTCAGAGCCAACCTGTTCCTGCCCTGACAAAAAACTAGAGTTGTCGCTCCAATCAGGTATTTGAGTCTCATCATCGTCTTCCTCATTGTCTCCACCAACAGGAGTTACAGTTTGGGAATGAGGGTCTACATTATGGTCAGAACCTTCTGCGTCTGGTCCTGGATCCGACTCATAAAGATTCTGGGCATCAGTGCAGATCATTTCCTCGTCTGGATTCACAGAAGCGCTGGAGTCGACCTCTGATTCCCAGGCTATAGTATGAGTAAACAGCTCTGCAGATTCAACCATCTGTTCCACCTCATACTCAGACGGGCAGCTGGAGATTTGGGAGCTGTGAGGAAGCAAGTGCGATTGGGGTGACACCTTTGAGGACTGGAGTATTTGTGATGTTGAAGTTGCTGTGGAGGAGAGCCCACTTAAAGGAGCACTTGATATCCGTTGAAGCACCTGCTGTTTTTGTGCCTCATCTGGAATTTGTAGCGATTGGCGTGGCCGTAAGAAAGGGATCTTATCACATTGTCCGCTAAAAGAAGTAGACATTTTAGTTTGGCTGGAAGATGGTCTTTCTTCTGCAGATGTTACTGTTGCTTTAACACCTACCCCACGGACACAACCTTTTTTCCCCTTCCCAACACGCCTATTCCCCTTTCCACCAGCAGCAGGTCTTTTTCCACTCATTTTGGTGATTACCTAATTCACAACTCTGGAGTTGTTTGCACAAAAAAACAATGGATGGGAACCGAGCAGAGCTGAGTGGCCAAACTGTGGTATTAGGCCAAAACTATTGTCTGGGTTAGATGCAGAAAAAAATTATATTCTATTTGCAACCTGATGGAGGTCAGTATAGATGGACTAATAGAACAAGTCCCACACACAGCTAGAAGCCCAAATATTTTTTCAGAGGTAGATGCAGAAAAAAATATATATTCAGTTTGCAACCTGATGGAGGTCAGTATAGATGGACTAATAGAGAAAGTCCCACACACTGCTAGAAGGCCAAATATTTTTTCAGAGCTAGATGCAGAAAAAAATTATATTCAGTTTGCAACCTGATGGAGGTCAGTATAGATGGACTAATAGAACAAGTCCCACACACAGCTAGAAGCCCAAATCTTTTTTCAGAGGTAGATGCAGAAAAAAAAATATTTTTAATTTGCAACCTGATGCAGGTCAGTATAGATGGACTAATAGAGAAAGTCCCACACACTGCTAGAAGGCCAAATATTTTTTCAGAGCTAGATGCAGATAAAAATTATTTTTAATTTGCAACCTGATGGAGGTCAGTATAGATGGACTAATAGAGAAAGTCCCACACACTGCTAGAAGGCCAAATATTTTTTCAGAGCTAGATGCAGATAAAAATTATTTTTAATTTGCAACCTGATTGAGGTCAGTATAGATGGACTAATAGAGAAAGTCCCACACACTGCTAGAAGGCCAAATAATTTTTCAGAGCTAGATGCAGAAAAAAATTATATTCAGTTTGCAACCTGATGGAGGTCAGTATAGATGGACTAATAGAACAAGTCCCACACACAGCTAGAAGCCCAAATATTTTTTCAGAGCTAGATGCAGATAAAAAATATTTTTAATTTGCAACCTGATGGAGGTCAGTATAGATGGACTAATAGAGAAAGTCCCACACACTGCTAGAAGGCCAAATATTTTTTCAGAGCTAGATGCAGATAAAAATTATTTTTAATTTGCAACCTGATGGAGGTCAGTATAGATGGACTAATAAAGAAAGTCCCACACACTGCTAGAAGGCCAAATATTTTTTCAGAGCTAGATGCAGAAAAAAGTTATATTCAGTTTGCAACCTGATGGAGGTCTGTATAGATGGATTAATAGAACAAGTAGTGTTGAGCCACCCCCGTAGTGTTCGAGTTCGGTTCGGTTCGTCGAACACCCGTGTGTTCGCCGAACTGTTCGTCGAACTGTTCGTCGAACACCTTTGAACACCGTTAAAACCAATGGCAGGCAAACAAAAACACATAGAAACACATAGAAAACACCTTCAAAGGTGTCCAAAAGCTGACAAACTGCTCAGAAGACACAACTAACACATGGAAAAGTGACAAGTACATATAGTCATGCGAAAATAAAAGAGGTGGAGGAGTAAAAGGAGGGGGAGACACAGATATAGGCATGTCATGCCCTTCTAAAATCCAAAAAGTGAGAAGCCGACACGGCCAGTCCGCTCCTGCCCGTGCCACCTCCGTGTCGCCGGGTTTGTGCCAGAGCCGCGGTGAACCCTGATGGCCAGCCCCCCTCTCCCAATACTGGTGCCTGTCCGCTGGTGGGTCGAGCGAGCCCCCCTGTGGTGGAGGCAGCTCTAAGCTTTTTAATTTAAATTGTCTCTCTAATTTGAATGAATACACTTTAAATCCATTTACAAGGATCTATTGGAGGGCAAGTCTCATGCCAGCAGCCGCGTTATTCCAGCTCCAGTAGCGTCCACTAAAGCTGCTGCAGTTAAAAAGCTTTTATAAGGATCGAGCTCGGCTGTCCACCGCAAGGCATCCTACTGCCAGTCCCAGCCCCTATGCCTTGGGGTGCCTCCTGATGCTCTTCACTGAGTATCCCATGGTCCCGAAGCATTTCCTTTGAAAAAATTAAGTGTCTAAACTACAGGTGGTGTAGCTTGCTTAACAGCCGGGATAATCCGCTGACTAGCAGACACTGCTACTAGGCACAAAGTATTTCCTGGGCTAGATGCAGTTAAAAATTTGTAATTAGATACTCTCGTTGGATGCAGAGAAAGCATTCCATAGAGTCTCCTGGCACGCCATATATGATTCTCTTAAAAAGCTTGGGGTAGGGGTCTAGGGGACCCTTTTATAGCCAAAATCACGGCCCTGTATCGCAATACGTCACCTAGGCTGAAGATAAATGGAACTGTAGCACCCTGAGGGCTCGGTTGCTACAGACGTATTGCACCTCACCCAGAGGTGTGATATCTCACTCTCAGGTAAGGATGGAGTGTGGATCAGGACCCGACACCTGCATGCATTACACCACATTGCCGTGGGGCAGGGCGACCAATATGCCCCTGAGATGGGCACGACAGTCCCTGTCCCTGGCTGGAGTGGGGGGAGGGAACACTGAGGAAGGGGAACCCTGTAGTGCAGGAGCAGGGAGGAAGCAGTTCCTGGGTGCATTGAGAAGGGAGTATAAAAGGTGGGCACCATCTTAGTTCAGTGCAGAGAAGTCTGAGCAGAAGTGGCAGGGAGCAGGGGCTCTGCATGAGCTCTGCTCCGGAGGCGGGCCTAGTAACAGAGGCCCAGGCCTGGAAGAGGGAGAAGGAAGGAAGAGGAGCGGAGAAGGCTCCAGGAACGAGGAATGAAGGGATCCCAGGGGTGCGGACGGGCGAGTCGCCACCGCACGCCCGAATCCACCTGCGTGGAGGGGTCAGGCCAAAGGGGGAGACCGGTCCCCGAACTAGTGGAGGCAGGAAACGACCCTCAGCTAGAAACCGGAGGCTCTGACATTTTATGTGGCGCAGCCCCTCGCTACACCCGCTAGGAAGGCACCACATAGGGTCAGGGAAACTGGCGCCAAGTTTACCAAGAGGAGGCCCGAGGCAGCCGGACAGAAGTGTTGGTAAGAAAGGCCAGACAAAGGACACACAAAGGGGGTCCTGTGAAGTGCTCCAAAGTTATCTGGGAGTTGTCTGAGCCCCTCACCTGGTGAGCACAGTACGACGTGGGCAGCCGTGGACTGCATCACTGACTCCGTGTCGTTACTGCTGCTGCCCTGCACCATCACCCCCATCCTCCGCATACACTGCCCTGAGGCTATACTCCTCCCGTGGGGAGTTATGCTACGCTCTGCTGCACCCACAACACCAGCCTCAGCGGTCTGCCCTGTAGCGGCGGTTCACTCTGACCGCAATCCACGGGTGGTGTAGTCGGACATTTAAACATCAAAACCACATAAATAGTTCCGCCACTGGTTTGACCGCCCTGAGCCACGGAACCGGGTCGCCGCCACGAAGACTACAACCAGCAGCATCCACCAAAAAGGGTCCGGCTCCGGGTGTCCCAAGGCCCAGGGGGTGCGTCAGAACATTTTCATCACCTTTCACAATCACCAATGGCACAAGGCAGGGATGTCCTCTGTCCCCTCTCTTATACATCCTAGTGACGGAGCACCTGCTCTCATCAATTTGCCATAACCCCAATATTAGGTGGATTGAGGTGGGAGGCACCAAGTACAAGTGCTCTCTATTTGCTGATGATGTCCTAGTATATATCACTCAATCACATATATCCATCCCTGCTGTTATGGCTGAAATAGATCACTTTGTTACATGGTCAAATTTTAAAATCAATGCAGCGAAGTCTGAGGCCCTCGATGTCTCCCTCCCCAAATCCATATAGGATTCCATCCAGTCCAACTTTCCCTTTGCCTGGCCCTCACAGGGTATCAAATACTTAGGAATTCCTATTCATAGAGACCTCTCCCATCTATGTTATCTTAATTTTGGGCCCTTTATTGAACAACTCCATACAGACCACGGTTGGCAAGTTAGAACTGTAAGATTCACTACGTGAACCACTGGTGTTTTGTGGAAAAGCACATGTACACTGTGTTCCAAATTATTATGCAAAAAGTGTTTAGGAGTGATAAGGGAAGAATTTGTTTGTTTGTCAGTTAAACTCATTGATGGTGATGTGTGTCAGGGCTCTTTATATCACTGTAAGCAATTGAAGACACCTGTGCTAATTAGTTTGGCAGGTGTGTCCAATGAAAGGCAAGACTACTTAAGAAGGCTGTCTCACATTATTAAGCAGCCTACATTTTCTGCCAAAATGGGAAAGAAAAAGGATGCGTCGGCTGCTGAGAAGCAACAAATTGTGGAGTGTTTAGGTCAAGGCATGACTACAATCACCATTGTGCCATGATCAGGATGAAGTGTCTTGGCAATCAAGAAGTATGTAGCTGTTTCACAGTACACACGTGTGCGTGCTGATAAGGGCAAATTGAGGACTCTTTCCTACAGGCAATTACGTCAGGTTAAAAGAGCAGCGGCAAAAAAGCCTTGGCATAGCAGCAGACAAGTTTTTGAAGCTGCTGGTGCCTCCAACGTCCCCCTAACAACAAGATTCAGGGTCCTTCAGAGGTTTGCAGCTGTGCATACGCCATCCTGTCGACCTCCTCTATCCACTTCACACAAGCAGAAACGGCTCCAGTGGGCTAAACATTACATGAAGACTGATTTCAAAACTGTTTTGTTCACGGATGAGTGCCGTGCAATGCTCGATGGTCCAGATGGATGGAGTGGAGGATGGCTGGTTGATGGACACCCCACGCAAACACGGCTACAGCGCCAACAAGGAGGAGGTGGAGTAATGTTTTGGGCTGGAATCATGGGGAGAGAGATTGTCGGCCCCTTTAGCATCCCTGAAGGCGCTAAAGATGAACTCCATAATGTATGTGGATTTTCTCAAACAGCACTTCCTGCCATGGTTCAAGAAGAAGAACCGTGTATTTCACAGCAAGATCACTTTTTTGCATGATAATGCACCATCTCATGCTGCACATAAGACATCTGCATCTCTGGCTGATATGGGCATAAAAGGGGACAAACTTATGGTGTGACCCCCATGCTCCCCTGACCTCTACCCCATTCAGAACCTCTGGAGCATCATCAAAAGGAGTGTCTATGATGGCGGGAGGCAGTTCACATCTAAGCAACAGCTCTGGGAGGGTATTCTGTCCTCATGCAAAGCAATTGAAGCAGAAACCATCCAAAACCTGACAAATTCAATGGACGAGAGAGTTCAGAAGCTCCTTTCGAACAAGGGGTCCTATGTGAAAATGTAACATCACCTAGAATAAAGTTTTGAGTTGAAAACTGTTTGATTTCAGTTTCTAATAACCTGCTAATGCTTATAATTTCAAAAATGACAATTTTTTTGGTCTTTATTAAAATGAAAAGGTTGATCGAAAAGTTTGTGGGGATCTAAGAGTGTGGCAACCCAGTAGTCATGATTACTTCGAATTCTGACAATATGAGGGTCATGTTGCAGGTAGTGCAGCAAGAAGGCACTTATGTGTCTTGCGCATCTCGGAGCCCCAAAATTATTTTCCGGGCTAGATGCAGCTAAAAATTAATATTAATTTAAAATCTGGTGGAGCTTAGTATAGATGGCCTAATAGGATCAGTGCTGCACACTGCTACAAAGCCCAAATTATTTTCCAGCCAAGACACAGATAAACATGATTAGTAATTTTAAATCTGGTGGAGCTTATTATAGATGGCCTAATAGAATCAGTGCTGCACACTGCTACAAAGCCCAAATTTTTTTCCAGCTAAGATACAGATAAACATGATTAGTAATTTGAAAGCTTAAAACGGTTGGTAGGGTGATTTTAACCAATGATCAAGCTTTTACTCTCCCCAGGATGACACAGGGGTAGAAAAGTCGTTTCGGATCCATGATTTGTTCATCTTTATGAACGTGAGTCTGTCTTCATTATCAGTGGAGAGCCGCGTGCGCTTATCTGTCAGCACACCACCAGCAGCGCTGAACACACGTTCAGACAGAACGCTGGCTGCGGGGCATGACAAGATCTCCAAGGCGTAAGTGGCTAGCTCCGGCCATTTATCCAGATTGGAAGCCCAAAAAGAGCAAGGATCCAGTGACACAGTCATGGCTTCAATGTTTACTTGGAGATACTCCTGTACCATCGTCTCTAGGCGTTGACTATGTGTCAGACTTCTTGTCTCCTGTGGCCTTGCAAAGGATGGGCTAAAAAAGTGGTGAAATGATTCCGCAAAATTGATGTTACCAGCAGATACTGTGGTTCTGTTACGGTTTGAGTGCTGAACACTTGATGGTCCCACGGTTGGCAAGTTGGAACTGTGAGATTCACTACGTGCACCACTGGTGTTTTGTGGAAAAGCACATGTAAGATTCTGCAACAGTCTCTGCTGATACTCCTGCATGCGTGCATCCCTTTCTATGGCAGGAATAATTTCGGCAAATTTACTTTTGTACCGGGGATCTAACAGTGTGGCAACCCAATAGTCAGGATTATTTCTAATTCTCACAATTCGAGGGTCATGTTGCAGGTAGTGCAGCAAGAAAGCACTCATGTGTGTTGCGCATCCAGGAGCACCAAGTCCCTGTTGTGTTGGTGGCGAGGTAACAATCATGCTTCCTTCCTCTGTCCTCTCCCCCCAACCTCGCACAACAGAAATGTGATCAAGGTCTCCCTCATCTCATGAGTCTTCCATCAGTTCGTCCTCCACTTCTTCCTGGGCTCCTGCACCTTCCTCACTAGTTTGGCTGCTACCATGCACCTTGGTAAAACCATCTCCCCCACCCTCACATGCCTGCCGCCTTGGTGCTGCCGACCGTCTGGACCTTGCAGAGGTTAGCCCTTCCGCATACAACTCCTCCTCCTCTACTTCCTCCACCTCCTCTTGTGCCACCACCTGACTCCGAATTCTGTTTAACATGTGCTCCAGCATGTAAATCACCGGAATAGTCATGCTGATAATGGCATCGTCAGCATTAAACATCTTCATCGCCATTTCAAAACTGTGCAGAAGGGTGCATAGGTCCCTGATCTGAGACCACTCCTCCAGCGTGATTTGCCCCACCTCTGGATATCGTTGGCCCAGGCAATACGTCAGAACGTATTGCACCAGGGCTTGTCGGTGCTACCACAGTCGCTGCAACATGTGCAGAGTTGAATTCCACCGGGTAGGCACATCGCATTTTAGCCGGTGAAGTGGCAGGCCCAACGACTTCTGTAGAGATGTAAGTCACTGATCTGCGGGATCCGAACGGCGGAAGTGAGCACACAGCGACCGTGCCCTCTGCAGAAGGCCATCTAGTCTGGGATAGTGGGCTAAAAATTGCTGGACAACCAGGTTCAACACGTGAGCCATACAAGGCACGTGTGTGACATTGCCCCGGCGAAGGGCCGCACCCAGGTTTGCAGCATTGTCGCACACGGCCTTCCCTGGTTTCAGGTCCAGTGGAGACAACCATTCATGAAATTGGTTCTCCAGAGCTGACCACAACTCCTCAGCTGTGTGACTCACATTTCCCAGACATTTCAAAGTAAAAACCGCCTGATGACGTTGAGCCCTACTGCCAGCATAGTAAGGAGGTGTGCAGGATCCCTTCTGCGCAGTTAGAAAGCTTGTGGCATGACCAGACAGGCTTTGGGTGCAGGTGGAAGACCGAGAGGAGGTTGAGGAGACAGAAGCAGTGGAGGAACTTTGACATAAAGAGGATTGATGCACAACTCGTGGGGACGGCAAGACTTGGACAGCAGCCCCTTGTCCTGCTGTCACCATAGTTACCCAGTGCCCAGTCAGTGACATGTAACGCCCCTGTCCATGCCTACTCGTCCAAGTGTCTGTGGTGAAATGCACCCTGTCACACACAGAGTTTCTCAAAGAAGCGGTGATGTTGTGTGCGACATGCTGGTGGAGCGCAGGCACACCTTTCTTTGAGAAGTAGTGCCGACTGGGCATCTGGTACTGGGGCACTGCGACGGACATAAGGTCTCGAAAATCCTCTGTGTCCACCAGGTGGAAAGGCAGCATTTCTGTAGCCAAGAGCTTGCAGATGGTGAAATTCAACCTCTTAGCTTTCTCATGGCTAGGAGGAAATGGTCTTTTACTTGTCCACATCTGAGGGACCGAGGGCTGGCTATTGTGCTTAGACGGGGTTGATAAGGGTGTCCCCGGCAAACTGACGGTCTGTGAGGAAGATGCAGGCGGACATGTTAGGTTGCCTTGATCCAAAGGTGGTGCTATCGATGTCGGACAGCGTTCAACACCAGCTGGTGTTACCACCTCCAAAGAAAATGATGACCTGCCAATCACGCTGGCTGTTGCGGGTAAAGAGGTGGCAGGTCTGCGCCCCAAAACAGGTGTGACTGCTGTCCCCCCAGTCACAGAGGATGAAGAGGCCGCGGATGCACAAGATATGGCAGACGGTGGTTGGCCCGGCCGGCTAGGCCGCATTGTAGCACACTGAGCTTCCCACTGCAACTTATGCTTCATGTCCATGTGCCGGTTCATGCATGAAGTACTCAAACTATGTATTTTTTGGCCTCTACTTAGCTTTTGCTGACAAATGTTACAGATAACACGAGTTGGGTCATCTTTATCGATCTGAAAAAATGCCCAGGCTATGCAAGGCTTAGCACCCATGCGACCTGAAGAGCCACCACGACTTGTGGTGAGAGGCAGAGTTGTGTTTGAGGATGCAGTTGTTGACGTGCTTCCAGTACTACGTCTCTGTCCAGGAAGGCGCAACCTGACCTCGTCGTCACTAGCATCTTCCTCCACCTCCTCTGCTGACCTCATCTCTTGGCTGACTGTGGGTTGACAGTAAGTGGGATCTCCAACCTCATCATCATCACCCTGTGCGTTATCACACCCGTCGTCCTCAGAGCCAACCTGTTCCTGCCCTGACAAAAAACTAGAGTTGTCGCTCCAATCAGGTATTTGAGTCTCATCATCGTCTTCCTCATTGTCTCCACCAACAGGAGTTACAGTTTGGGAATGAGGGTCTACATTATGGTCAGAACCTTCTGCGTCTGGTCCTGGATCCGACTCATGAAGATTCTGGGCATCAGTGCAGATCATTTCCTCGTCTGGATTCACAGAAGCGCTGGAGTCGACCTCTGATTCCCAGGCTATAGTATGAGTAAACAGCTCTGCAGACTCAACCATCTGTTCCACCTCATACTCAGACGGGCAGCTGGAGATTTGGGAGCTGTGAGGAAGCAAGTGCGATTGGGGTGACACCTTTGAGGACTGGAGTATTTGTGATGTTGAAGTTGCTGTGGAGGAGAGCCCACTTAAAGGAGCACTTGATATCCGTTGAAGCACCTGCTGTTTTTGTGCCTCATCTGGAATTTGTAGCGATTGGAGTGGCCGTAAGAAAGGGATCTTATCACATTGTCCGCTAAATGAAGTAGACATTTTAGTTTGGCTGGAAGATGGTCTTTCTTCTGCAGATGTTACTGTTGCTTTAACACCTACCCCACGAACACAACCTTTTTTCCCCTTCCCAACACGCCTATTCCCCTTTCCACCAGCAGCAGGCCTTTTTCCACTCATTTTGGTGGTTACCTAATTCACAACTCTGGAGTTGTTTGCACAAAAAAACAATGGATGGGAACCGAGCAGAGCTGAGTGGCCAAACTGTGGTATTAGGCCAAAACTATTGTCTGGGTTAGATGCAGAAAAAAATTATATTCGATTTGCAACCTGAAGGAGGTCAGTATAGATGGACTAATAGAACAAGTCCCACACACAGCTAGAAGCCCAAATATTTTTTCAGAGGTAGATGCAGAAAAAAATATATATTCAGTTTGCAACCTGATGGAGGTCAGTATAGATGGACTAATAGAGAAAGTCCCACACACTGCTATAAGGCCAAATATTTTTTCAGAGCTAGATGCAGAAAAAAATTATATTCAGTTTGCAACCTGATGGAGGTCAGTATAGATGGACTAATAGAACAAGTCCCACACACAGCTAGAAGCCCAAATATTTTTTCAGAGGTAGATGCAGAAAAAAAATTATTTTTAATTTGCAACCTGATGGAGGTCAGTATAGATGGACTAATAGAGAAAGTCCCACACACTGCTAGAAGGCCAAATATTTTTTCAGAGCTAGATGCAGATAAAAATTATTTTTAATTTGCAACCTGATGGAGGTCAGTATAGATGGACTAATAGAGAAAGTCCCACACACTGCTAGAAGGCCAAATATTTTTTCAGAGCTAGATGCAGATAAAAATTATTTTTAATTTGCAACCTGATGGAGGTCAGTATAGATGGACTAATAGAGAAAGTCCCACACACTGCTAGAAGGCCAAATAATTTTTCAGAGCTAGATGCAGAAAAAAATTATATTCAGTTTGCAACCTGATGGAGGTCAGTATAGATGGACTAATAGAACAAGTCCCACACACAGCTAGAAGCCCAAATATTTTTTCAGAGCTAGATGCAGATAAAAATTATTTTTAATTTGCAACCTGATGGAGGTCAGTATAGATGGACTAATAGAGAAAGTCCCACACACTGCTAGAAGGCCAAATATTTTTTCAGAGCTAGATGCAGATAAAAATTATTTTTAATTTGCAACCTGATGGAGGTCAGTATAGATGGACTAATAGAGAAAGTCCCACACACTGCTAGAAGGCCAAATATTTTTTCAGAGCTAGATGCAGAAAAAAGTTATATTCAGTTTGCAACCTGATGGAGGTCTGTATAGATGGATTAATAGAACAAGTAGTGTTGAGCCACCCCCGTAGTGTTCGAGTTCGGTTCGGTTCGTCGAACACCCGTGTGTTCGCCGAACTGTTCGTCGAACTGTTCGTCGAACACCTTCGAACACCGTTAAAACCAATGGCAGGCAAACAAAAACACATAGAAACACATAGAAAACACCTTCAAAGGTGTCCAAAAGCTGACAAACTGCTCAGAAGACACAACTAACACATGGAAAAGTGACAAGTACATATAGTCATGCGAAAATAAAAGAGGTGGAGGAGTAAAAGGAGGGGGAGACACAGATATAGGCATGTCATGCCCTTCTAAAATCCAAAAAGTGAGAAGCCGACACGGCCAGTCCGCTCCTGCCCGTGCCACCTCCGTGTCGCCGGGTTTGTGCCAGAGCCGCGGTGAACCCTGATGGCCAGCCCCCCTCTCCCAATACTGGTGCCTGTCCGCTGGTGGGTCGAGCGAGCCCCCCTGTGGTGGAGGCAGCTCTAAGCTTTTTAATTTAAATTGTCTCTCTAATTTGAATGAATACACTTTAAATCCATTTACAAGGATCTATTGGAGGGCAAGTCTCATGCCAGCAGCCGCGTAATTCCAGCTCCAGTAGCGTCCACTAAAGCTGCTGCAGTTAAAAAGCTTTTATAAGGATCGAGCTCGGCTGTCCACCGCAAGGCATCCTACTGCCAGTCCCAGCCCCTATGCCTTGGGGTGCCTCCTGATGCTCTTCACTGAGTATCCCATGGTCCCGAAGCATTTCCTTTGAAAAAATTAAGTGTCCAAACTACAGGTGGTGTAGCTTGCTTAACAGCCGGGATAATCCGCTGACTAGCAGACACTGCTACTAGGCACAAAGTATTTCCTGGGCTAGATGCAGTTAAAAATTTGTAATTAGATACTCTCGTTGGATGCTGAGAAAGCATTCCATAGAGTCTCCTGGCACGCCATATATGATTCTCTTAAAAAGCTTGGGGTAGGGGTCTAGGGGACCCTTTTATAGCCAAAATCACGGCCCTGTATCGCAATACGTCACCTAGGCTGAAGATAAATGGAACTGTAGCACCCTGAGGGCTCGGTTGCTACAGACGTATTGCACCTCACCCAGAGGTGTGATATCTCACTCTCAGGTAAGGATGGAGTGTGGATCAGGACCCGACACCTGCATGCATTACACCACATTGCCGTGGGGCAGGGCGACCAATATGCCCCTGAGATGGGCACGACAGTCCCTGTCCCTGGCTGGAGTGGGGGGAGGGAACACTGAGGAAGGGGAACCCTGTAGTGCAGGAGCAGGGAGGAAGCAGTTCCTGGGTGCATTGAGAAGGGAGTATAAAAGGTGGGCACCATCTTAGTTCAGTGCAGAGAAGTCTGAGCAGAAGTGGCAGGGAGCAGGGGCTCTGCATGAGCTCTGCTCCGGAGGCGGGCCTAGTAACAGAGGCCCAGGCCTGGAAGAGGGAGAAGGAAGGAAGAGGAGCGGAGAAGGCTCCAGGAACGAGGAATGAAGGGATCCCAGGGGTGCGGACGGGCGAGTCGCCACCGCACGCCCGAATCCACCTGCGTGGAGGGGTCAGGCCAAAGGGGGAGACCGGTCCCCGAACTAGTGGAGGCAGGAAACGACCCTCAGCTAGAAACCGGAGGCTCTGACATTTTATGTGGCGCAGCCCCTCGCTACACCCGCTAGGAAGGCACCACATAGGGTCAGGGAAACTGGCGCCAAGTTTACCAAGAGGAGGCCCGAGGCAGCCGGACAGAAGTGTTGGTAAGAAAGGCCAGACAAAGGACACACAAAGGGGGTCCTGTGAAGTGCTCCAAAGTTATCTGGGAGTTGTCTGAGCCCCTCACCTGGTGAGCACAGTACGACGTGGGCAGCCGTTACCTGCAGACGTGGTCTGGATAATAAGAACTGTGAGTAAAGGCCCTGGACTGCATCACTGACTCCGTGTCGTTACTGCTGCTGCCCTGCACCATCACCCCCATCCTCCGCATACACTGCCCTGAGGCTATACTCCTCCCGTGGGGAGTTATGCTACGCTCTGCTGCACCCACAACACCAGCCTCAGCGGTCTGCCCTGTAGCGGCGGTTCACTCTGACCGCAATCCACGGGTGGCGTAGTCGGACATTTAAACATCAAAACCACATAAATAGTTCCGCCACTGGTTTGACCGCCCTGAGCCACGGAACCGGGTCGCCGCCACGAAGACTACAACCACCAGCATCCACCAAAAAGGGTCCGGCTCCGGGTGTCCCAAGGCCCAGGGGGTGCGTCAGAACATTTTCATCACCTTTCACAATCACCAGTGGCACAAGGCAGGGATGTCCTCTGTCCCCTCTCTTATACATCCTAGTGACGGAGCACCTGCTCTCATCAATTCGCCATAACCCCAATATTAGGTGGATTGAGGTGGGAGGCACCGAGTACAAGTGCTCTCTATTTGCTGATGATGTCCTAGTATATATCACTCAATCACATATATCCATCCATGCTGTTATGGCTGAAATAGATCACTTTGTTACATGGTAAAATTTTAAAATCAATGCAGCGAAGTCTGAGGCCCTCGATGTCTCCCTCCCCAAATCCATATAGGATTCCATCCAGTCCAACTTTCCCTTTGCCTGGCCCTCACAGGGTATCAAATACTTAGGAATTCCTATTCATAGAGACCTCTCCCATCTATGTTATCTTAATTTTGGGCCCTTTATTGAACAATTCCATACAGACCACGGTTGGCAAGTTAGAACTGTAAGATTCACTACGTGAACCGCTGGTGTTTTGTGGAAAAGCACATGTACACCGCGTTCCAAATTATTATGCAAAAAGTGTTTAGGAGTGATAAGGGAAGAATTTGTTTGTTTGTCAGTTAAACTCATTGATGGTGATGTGTGTCAGGGCTCTTTATATCACTGTAAGCAATTGCAGACACCTGTGCTAATTAGTTTGGCAGGTGTGTCCAATGAAAGGCAAGACTACTTAAGAAGGCTCTCTCACATTATTAAGCAGCCTACATTTTCTGCCAAAATGGGAAAGAAAAAGGATGTGTCGGCTGCTGAGAAGCAACAAATTGTGGAGTGTTTAGGTCAAGGCATGACTACAATCAACATTGTGCGATGATCAGGATGAAGTGTCTTGGCAATCAAGAAGTATGTAGCTGATTCACAGTACACACGTGTGCGTGCTGATAAGGGCAAATTGAGGACTCTTTCCTACAGGCAATTACGTCAGGTTGAAAGAGCAGCGGCAAAAAAGCCTTGTCATAGCAGCAGACAAGTTTTTGAAGCTGCTTGTGCCTCCAACGTCCCCCGAATAACAAGATGCAGGGTCCTTCAGAGGTTTGCAGCTGTGCATACGCCATCCTGTCGACCTCCTCTATCCACTTCACACAAGCAGAAACGGCTCCAGTGGGCCAAACATTACATGAAGACTGATTTCAAAACTGTTTTGTTCACGGATGAGTGCCGTGCAGCGCTCGATGGTCCAGATGGATGGAGTGGAGGATGGCTGGTTGATGGACACCCCACGCAAACACGGCTACAGCGCCAACAAGGAGGAGGTGGAGTACTGTTTTGGGCTGGAATCATGGGGAGAGAGATTGTCGGCCCCTTTATGATCCCTGAAGGCGCTAAAGATGAACTCCATAATGTATGTGGATTTTCTCAAACAGCACTTCCTGCCATGGTTCAAGAAGAAGAACCGTGTATTTCACAGCAAGATCATTTTTCTGCATGATAATGCACCATCTCATGCTGCACATAAAACATCTGCATCTCTGGCTGATATGGGCATAAAAGGGGACAAACTTATGGTGTGACCCCCATGCTCCCCTCACCTCTACCCCATTCAGAACCTTTGGAGCATCATTAAAAGGAGTGTCTATGATGGCGGGAGGCAGTTCACATCTAAGCAACAGCTCTGGGAGGGTATTCTGTCCTCATGCAAAACAAGTGAAGCAGAAACCATCCAAAACCTGACAAATTCAATGGACGAGAGAGTTCAGAAGCTCCTTTCGAACAAGGGGTCCTATGTGAAAATGTAACATCACCTAGAATAAAGTTTTTAGTTGAAAACTGTTTGATTTCAGTTTCTAACAACCTGCTAATGCTTATAATTTCAAAAATGACCATTTTTTTGGTCTTTATTAAAATGAAAAGGTTGATCGAAAAGTTTGGGGGATCTAAGAGTGTGGCAACCCAGTAGTCATGATTACTTCGAATTCTGACAATATGAGGGTCATGCTGCAGGTAGTGCAGCAAGAAGGCACTTATGTGTCTTGCGCATCTCGGAGCCCCAAAATTATTTTCCGGGCTAGATGCAGCTAAAAATAATTTTTAATTTTAAATCTGGTGGAGCTTATTATAGATGGCCTAATAGGATCAGTGCTGCACACTGCTACAAAGCCCAAATTATTTTCCAGTCAAGATACAGATAAACATGATTAGTAATTTGAAAGCTTAAAACGTTTGGTAGGGTGATTTTAACCAATCATCAAGCTTTTACTCTCCTCAGGATGACACAGGGGTAGAAAAGTCGTTTCGGATCCATGATTTGTTCATCTTTATGAACGTGAGTCTGTCTACATTATCAGTGGAGAGCCGCGTGCGCTTATCTGTCAGCACACCACCAGCAGCGCTGAACACACGTTCAGACAGAACGCTGGCTGCGGGGCATGACAAGATCTCCAAGGCGTAAGTGGCTAGCTCCGGCCATTTATCCAGATTGGAAGCCCAAAAAGAGCAAGGGTCCAGTGACACAGTCGTGGCTTCAATGTTTACTTGGAGATACTCCTGTACCATCGTCTCTAGGCGTTGATTATGTGTCAGACTTCTTGTCTCCTGTGGCCTTGCAAAGGATGGGCTAAAAAAGTGGTGAAATGATTCCGCAAAATTGATGTTACCAGCAGATACTGTGGTTCTGTTACGGTTTGAGTGCTGAACACTTGACGGTCCCACGGTTGGGAAGTTGGAACTGTGAGATTCACTACGTGCACCACTGGTATTTTGTGGAAAAGCACATGTAAGATTCTGCAACAGTCTCTGCTGATACTCCTGCATGCGTGCATCCCTTTCTATGGCAGGAATAATTTCTGCAAATTTACTTTTGTACCGGGGATCTAACAGTGTGGCAACCCAGTAGTCAGGATTATTTCTAATTCTCACAATTCGAGGGTCATGTTGCAGGTAGTGCAGCAAGAAGGCACTCATGTGTGTTGCGCATCCAGGAGCACCAAGTCCCTGTTGTGTTGGTGGCGAGGTAACAATCATGCTTCCTTCCTCTGTCCTCTCCCCCCAACCTCGCACAACAGAAATGTGATCAAGGTCTCCCTCATCTGATGAGTCTTCCATCAGTTCGTCCTCCACTTCTTCCTGGGCTCCTGCACCTTCCTCACTAGTTTGGCTGCTACCATGCGCCCTGGTAAAACCATCTCCCCCACCCTCACATGCCTGCCGCCTTGGTGCTGCCGACCTTCTGGACCTTGCAGATGTTAGCCCTTCTGCATACAACTCCTCCTCCTCTACTTCCTCCACCTCCTCTTGTGCCACCACCTGACTCCGAATTCTGTATAACATGTGCTCCAGCATGTAAATCACCGGAATAGTCATGCTGATAATGGCATCGTCAGCACTAAACATCTTCGTCGCCATTTCAAAACTGTGCAGAAGGGTGCATAGGTCCCTGATCTGAGACCACTCCTCCAGCGTGATTTGCCCCACCTCTGAATCTCGTTGGCCCAGGCTATACGTCAGAACGTATTGCACCAGGGCTTGTCGGTGCTGCCACAGTCGCTGCAACATGTGCAGAGTTGAATTCCACCGGGTAGGCACATCGCATTTTAGCCGGTGAAGAGGCAGGCCCAACGACTTCTGTAGAGATGTAAGTCGCTGTGCTGCGGGATGCGAACGGCGGAAGTGAGCACACAGCGACCGTGCCCTCTGCAGAAGGCCATCTAGTCTGGGATAGTGGGCTAAAAATTGCTGGACAACCAGGTTCAACACGTGAGCCATACAAGGCACGTGTGTGACATTGCCCCGGCGAAGGGCCGCACCCAGGTTTGCAGCATTGTCGCACACGGCCTTCCCTGGTTTCAGGTCCAGTGGAGACAACCATTCATGAAATTGGTTCTCCAGAGCTGACCACAACTCCTCAGCTGTGTGACTCACATTTCCCAGACATTTCAATGTAAAAACCGCCTGATGACGTTGAGCCCTACTGCCAGCATAGTAAGGAGGTGTGCAGGATCCCTTCTGCGCAGTTAGAAAGCTTGTGGCATGACCAGACAGGCTTTGGGTGCAGGTGGAAGACCGAGAGGAGGTTGAGGAGGCAGAAGCAGTGGAGGAACTTTGACATAAAGAGGATTGACGCACAACTCGTGGGGACGGCAAGACTTGGACAGCAGCCCCTTGTCCTGCTGTCACCATAGTTACCCAGTGCCCAGTCAGCGACATGTAACGCCCCTGTCCATGCCTACTCGTCCAAGTGTCTGTGGTGAAATGCACCCTGTCACACACAGAGTTTCTCAAAGAAGCGGTGATGTTGTGTGCGACATGCTGGTGGAGCGCAGGCACACCTTTCTTTGAGAAGTAGTGCCGACTGGGCATCTGGTACTGGGGCACTGCGACGGACATAAGGTCTCGAAAATCCTCTGTGTCCACCAGGCGGAAAGGCAGCATTTCTGTAGCCAAGAGCTTGCAGATGGTGAAATTCAACCTCTTAGCTTTCTCATGGCTAGGAGGAAATGGTCTTTTACTTGTCCACATCTGAGGGACCGAGGGCTGGCTATTGTGCTTAGACGGGGTTGATAAGGGTGTCCCCGGCAAACTGCCGGTCTGTGAGGAAGATGCAGGCGGACATGTTAGGTTGCCTTCATCCAAAGGTGGTGCTATCGATGTCGGACAGCGCTCAACACCAGCTGGTGTTACCGCCTCCAAAGAAAATGATGACCTGCCAATCACGCTGGCTGTTGCGGGTAAAGAGGTGGCAGGTCTGCGCCCCAAAACAGGTGTGACTGCTGTCCCCCCAGTCACAGAGGATGAAGAGGCCGCGGATGCACAAGATATGGCAGACGGTGGTTGGCCCGGCCGGCTAGGCCGCATTGTATCACACTGAGCTTCCCACTGCAACTTATGCTTCATGTCCATGTGCCGGTTCATGCATGAAGTACTCAAACTATGTATTTTTTGGCCTCTACTTAGCTTTTGCTGACAAATATTACAGATAACACGAGTTGGGTCATCTTTATCGATCTGAAAAAATGCCCAGGCTATGCAAGGCTTAGCACCCATGCGACCTGAAGAGCCACCACGACTTGTGGTGAGAGGCAGAGTTGTGTTTGAGGATGCAGTTGTTGACGTGCTTCCAGTACTACGTCTCTGTCCAGGAAGGCGCAACCTGACCTCGTCGTCACTAGCATCTTCCTCCACCTCCTCTGCTGACCTCATCTCTTGGCTGACTGTGGGTTGACAGTAAGTGGGATCTCCGACCTCATCATCATCACCCTGTGCGTTATCACACCCGTCGTCCTCAGAGCCAACCTGTTCCTGCCCTGACAAAAAACTAAAGTTGTCGCTCCAATCAGGTATTTGAGTCTTATCAACGTCTTCCTCATTGTCTCCACCAACAGGAGTTACAGTTTGGGAATGAGGGTCTACATTATGGTCAGAACCTTCTGAGTCTGGTCCTGGATCCGACTCATAAAGATTCTGGGCATCAGTGCAGATCATTTCCTCGTCTGGATTCACAGAAGCGCTGGAGTCGACCTCTGATTCCCAGGCTATAGTATGAGTAAACAGCTCTGCAGACTCAACCATCTGTTCTACCTCATACTCACACGGGCAGCTGGAGATTTGGGAGCTGTGAGGAAGCAAGTGCGATTTGGGTGACACCTTTGAGGACTGGAGTATTTGTGATGTTGAAGTTGATGTGGAGGAGAGCCCACTTAAAGGAGCACTTGATATCCGTTGAAGCACCTGCTGTTTTTGTGCCTCATCTGGAATTTGTAGCGATTGGCGTGGCCATAAGAAAGGGATCTTATCACATTGTCCGCTAAATGAAGTAGACATTTTAGTTTGGCTGGAAGATGGTCTTTCTTCTGCAGATGTTACTGTTGCTTTAACACCTACCCCACGGACACAACCTTTTTTCCCCTTCCCAACACGCCTATACCCCTTTCCACCAGCAGCAGGCCTTTTTCCACTCATTTTGGTGGTTAACTAATTCACAACTCTGGAGTTGTTTGCACAAAAAAACAATGGATGGTAACCGAGCAGAGCTGAGTGGCCAAACTGTGGTATTAGGCCAAAACTATTGGCTGGGTTAGATGCAGAAAAAAATTATTTTGAATTTGCAACCTGATGGAGGTCAGTATAGATGGACTAATAGAGAAAGTCCGACACACTACTAGAAGGCCAAATATTTTTTCAGAGGTAGATGCAGAAAAAAATATATTCAGTTTGCAACCTGATGGAGGTCAGTATAGATGGACTAATACAACAAGTCCCGCACACAGCTAGAAGCCCAAATATTTTTTCAGAGGTACTGTAGATGCAGATAAAAATTATTTTTAATTTGCAACCTGATGGAGGTCAGTATAGATGGACTAATAGAGAAAGTCCGACACACTACTAGAAGGCCAAATATTTTTTCAGAGGTAGATGCAGAAAAAAATATATTCAGTTTGCAACCTGATGGAGGTCAGTATAGATGGACTAATACAACAAGTCCCACACACAGCTAGAAGCCCAAATATTTTTTCAGAGGTACTGTAGATGCAGATAAAAATTAATTTTAATTTGCAACCTGATGGAGGTCAGTATAGATGGACTAATAGAGAAAGTCCGACACACTACTAGAAGGCCAAATATTTTTTCAGAGCTAGATGCAGAAAAAAATTATATTCAGTTTGCAACCTGATGGAGGTCAGTATAGATGGACTAATAGAGAAAGTCCGACACACTACTAGAAGGCCAAATATTTTTTCAGAGGTAGATGCAGAAAAAAATATATTCAGTTTGCAACCTGATGGAGGTCAGTATAGATGGATTAATAGAACAAGACCCACACACAGCTAGAAGCCCAATATTTTTTCAGAGGTAGATGCAGAAAAAAATATATTCAGTTTGCAACCTGATGGAGGTCAGTATAGATGGACTAATAGAACAAGTCCCACACACTGCTAGAAGCCCAAATATTTTTTCAGAGGTACTGTAGATGCAGATAAAAATTAGTTTTAATTTGCAACCTGATGGAGGTCAGTATAGATGGACTAATAGAGAAAGTGCGACACACTACTAGAAGGCCAAATATTTTTTCAGAGCTAGATGCAGAAAAAAATTATATTCAGTTTGCAACCTGATGGAGGTCAGTATAGATGGACTAATAGAGAAAGTCCGACACACTACTAGAAGGCCAAATATTTTTTCAGAGGTAGATGCAGAAAAAAATATATTCAGTTTGCAACCTGATGGAGGTCAGTATAGATGGATAAATAGAACAAGACCCACACACAGCTAGAAGCCCAATATTTTTTCAGAGGTAGATGCAGAAAAAACTATATTCAGTTTGCAACCTGATGGAGGTCAGTATAGATGGACTAATAGAACAAGTCCCACACACTGCTAGAAGCCCAAATATTTTTTCAGAGGTACTGTAGATGCAGATAAAAATTAGTTTTAATTTGCAACCTGATGGAGGTCAGTATAGATGGACTAATAGAGAAAGTCCGACACACTACTAGAAGGCCAAATATTTTTTCAGAGGTAGATGCAGAAAAAAATATATTCAGTTTGCAACCTGATGGAGGTCAGTATAGATGGATTAATAGAACAAGACCCACACACAGCTAGAAGCCCAATATTTTTTCAGAGGTAGATGCAGAAAAAAATATATTCAGTTTGCAACCTGATGGAGGTCAGTATAGATGGACTAATAGAACAAGTCCCACACACTGCTAGAAGCCCAAATATTTTTTTAGAGGTACTGTAGATGCAGATAAAAATTAGTTTTAATTTGCAACCTGATGGAGGTCAGTATAGATGGACTAATAGAGAAAGTCCGACACACTACTAGAAGGCCAAATATTTTTTCAGAGGTAGATGCAGAAAAAAATATATTCAGTTTGCAACCTGATGGAGGTCAGTATAGATGGACTAATAGAACAAGTCCCACACACTGCTAGAAGCCCAAATATTTTTCAGAGGTACTGTAGATGCAGATAAAAATTAGTTTTAATTTGCAACCTGATGGAGGTCAGTATAGATGGACTAATAGAGAAAGTCCGACACACTACTAGAAGGACAAATATTTTTTCAGAGGTAGATGCAGAAAAAAATATATTCAGTTTGCAACCTGATGGAGGTCAGTATAGATGGATTAATAGAACAAGACCCACACAGAGCTAGAAGCCCAATATTTTTTCAGAGGTAGATGCAGAAAAAACTATATTCAGTTTGCAACCTGATGGAGGTCAGTATAGATGGACTAATAGAACAAGTCCCACACACTGCTAGAAGCCCAAATATTTTTTGAGAGGTACTGTAGATGCAGATAAAAATTAGTTTTAATTTGCAACCTGATGGAGGTCAGTATAGATGGACTAATAGAGAAAGTCCGACACACTACTAGAAGGCCAAATATTTTTTCAGAGGTAGATGCAGAAAAAAATATATTCAGTTTGCAACCTGATGGAGGTCAGTATAGATGGATTAATAGAACAAGACCCACACACAGCTAGAAGCCCAATATTTTTTCAGAGGTAGACGAAGAAAAAAATATATTCAGTTTGCAACCTGATGGAGGTCAGTATAGATGGACTAATAGAACAAGTCCCACACACTGCTAGAAGCCCAAATATTTTTTCAGAGGTACTGTAGATGCAGATAAAAATTAGTTTTAATTTGCAACCTGATGGAGGTCAGTATAGATGGACTAATAGAGAAAGTCCGACACACTACTAGAAGGCCAAATATTTTTTCAGAGCTAGATGCAGAAAAAAATTATATTCAGTTTGCAACCTGATGGAGGTCAGTATAGATGGACTAATAGAGAAAGTCCGACACACTACTAGAAGGCCAAATATTTTTTCAGAGGTAGATGCAGAAAAAAATATATTCAGTTTGCAACCTGATGGAGGTCAGTATAGATGGATAAATAGAACAAGACCCACACACAGCTAGAAGCCCAATATTTTTTCAGAGGTAGATGCAGAAAAAACTATATTCAGTTTGCAACCTGATGGAGGTCAGTATAGATGGACTAATAGAACAAGTCCCACACACTGCTAGAAGCCCAAATTTTTTTTCAGAGGTACTGTAGATGCAGATAAAAATTAGATTTAATTTGCAACCTGATGGAGGTCAGTATAGATGGACTAATAGAGAAAGTCCGACACACTACTAGAAGGCCAAATATTTTTTCAGAGGTAGATGCAGAAAAAAATATATTCAGTTTGCAACCTGATGGAGGTCAGTATAGATGGATTAATAGAACAAGACCCACACACAGCTAGAAGCCCAATATTTTTTCAGAGGTAGATGCAGAAAAAAATATATTCAGTTTGCAACCTGATGGAGGTCAGTATAGATGGACTAATAGAACAAGTCCCACACACTGCTAGAAGCCCAAATATTTTTTCAGAGGTACTGTAGATGCAGATAAAAATTAGTTTTAATTTGCAACCTGATGGAGGTCAGTATAGATGGACTAATAGAGAAAGTCCGACACACTACTAGAAGGCCAAATATTTTTTCAGAGGTAGATGCAGAAAAAAATATATTCAGTTTGCAACCTGATGGAGGTCAGTATAGATGGATTAATAGAAAAAGACCCACACACAGCTAGAAGCCCAATATTTTTTCAGAGGTAGATGCAGAAAAAAATATATTCAGTTTGCAACCTGATGGAGGTCAGTATAGATGGACTAATAGAACAAGTCCCACACACTGCTAGAAGCCCAAATATTTTTTCAGAGGTACTGTAGATGCAGATAAAAATTAGTTTTAATTTGCAACCTGATGGAGGTCAGTATAGATGGACTAATAGAGAAAGTCCGACACACTACTAGAAGGCCAAATATTTTTTCAGAGGTAGATGCAGAAAAAAATATATTCAGTTTGCAACCTGATGGAGGTCAGTATAGATGGATTAATAGAACAAGACCCACACACAGCTAGAAGCCCAATATTTTTTCAGAGGTAGATGCAGAAAAAAATATATTCAGTTTGCAACCTGATGGAGGTCAGTATAGATGGACTAAGAGAACAAGTCCCACATACTGCTAGAAGCCCAAATATTTTTTCAGAGGTACTGTAGATGCAGATAAAAATTAGTTTTAATTTGCAACCTGATGGAGGTCAGTATAGATGGACTAATAGAGAAAGTCCGACACACTACTAGAAGGCCAAATATTTTTTCAGAGGTAGATGCAGAAAAAAATATATTCAGTTTGCAACCTGATGGAGGTCAGTATAGATGGACTAATACAACAAGTCCCGCACACAGCTAGAAGCCCAAATATTTTTTCAGAGGTACTGTAGATGCAGATAAAAATTATTTTTAATTTGCATCCTGATGGAGGTCAGTATATATGGACTAATAGAGAAAGTCCGACACACTACTAGAAGGCCAAATATTTTTTCAGAGGTAGATGCAGAAAAAAATATATTCAGTTTGCAACCTGATGGAGGTCATTATAGATGGACTAATACAACAAGTCCCACACACAGCTAGAAGCCCAAATATTTTTTCAGAGGTACTGTAGATGCAGATAAAAATTAGTTTTAATTTGCAACCTGATGGAGGTCAGTATAGATGGACTAATAGAGAAAGTCCGACACACTACTAGAAGGCCAAATATTTTTTCAGAGGTAGATGCAGAAAAAAATATATTCAGTTTGCAACCTGATGGAGGTCAGTATAGATGGATAAATAGAACAAACCCACACACAGCTAGAAGCCCAATATTTTTTCAGAGGTAGATGCAGAAAAAACTATATTCAGTTTGCAACCTGATGGAGGTCAGTATAGATGGACTAATAGAACAAGTCCCACACACTGCTAGAAGCCCAAATATTTTTTCAGAGGTACTGTAGATGCAGATAAAAATTAGATTTAATTTGCAACCTGATGGAGGTCAGTATAGATGGACTAATAGAGAAAGTCCGACACACTACTAGAAGGCCAAATATTTTTTCAGAGGTAGATGCAGAAAAAAATATATTCAGTTTGCAACCTGATGGAGGTCAGTATAGATGGATTAATAGAACAAGACCCACACACGGCTAGAAGCCCAATATTTTTTCAGAGGTAGATGCAGAAAAAAATATATTCAGTTTGCAACCTGATGGAGGTCAGTATAGATGGACTAATAGAACAAGTCCCACACACTGCTAGAAGCCCAAATATTTTTTCAGAGGTACTGTAGATGCAGATAAAAATTAGTTTTAATTTGCAACCTGATGGAGGTCAGTATAGATGGACTAATAGAGAAAGTCCGACACACTACTAGAAGGCCAAATATTTTTTCAGAGGTAGATGCAGAAAAAAATATATTCAGTTTGCAACCTGATGGAGGTCAGTATAGATGGACTATTAGAACAAGTCCCACACACTGCTAGAAGCCCAAATATTTTTCAGAGGTACTGTAGATGCAGATAAAAATTAGTTTTAATTTGCAACCTGATGGAGGTCAGTATAGATGGACTAATAGAGAAAGTCCGACACACTACTTGAAGGACAAATATTTTTTCAGAGGTAGATGCAGAAAAAAATATATTCAGTTTGCAACCTGATGGAGGTCAGTATAGATGGATTAATAGAACAAGACCCACACACAGCTAGAAGCCCAATATTTTTTCAGAGGTAGATGCAGAAAAAACTATATTCAGTTTGCAACCTGATGGAGGTCAGTATAGATGGACTAATAGAACAAGTCCCACACACTGCTAGAAGCCCAAATATTTTTTCAGAGGTACTGTAGATGCAGATAAAAATTAGTTTTAATTTGCAACCTGATGGAGGTCAGTATAGATGGACTAATAGAGAAAGTCCGACACACTACTAGAAGGCCAAATATTTTTTCAGAGATAGATGCAGAAAAAAAATATATTCAGTTTGCAACCTGATGGAGGTCAGTATAGATGGACTAATAGAACAAGTCCCACACACAGCTAGAAGCCCAAATATTTTTTCAGAGGTAGATGCAGAAAAAAATTATATTCAGTTTGCAACCTGATGGAGGTCTGTATAGATGGATTAATAGAACAAGTCCCACACACAGCTAGAAGCCCAATATTTTTTCAGAGGTAGATGCAGATAAAAAATATATTCAGTTTGCAACCTGATGGAGGTCAGTATAGATGGACTAATAGAGAAAGTCCCACACACTGCTAGAAGGCCAAATATTTTTTCAGAGCTAGATGCAGAAAAAAATTATATTCAGTTTGCAACCTGATGGAGGTCAGTATAGATGGACTAATACAACAAGTCCCGCACACAGCTAGAAGCCCAAATATTTTTTCAGAGGTACTGTAGATGCAGATAAAAATTATTTTTAATTTGCAACCTGATGGAGGTCAGTATATATGGACTAATAGAGAAAGTCCGACACACTACTAGAGGGCCAAATATTTTTTCAGAGGTAGATGCAGAAAAAAATATATTCAGTTTGCAACCTGATGGAGGTCAGTATAGATGGACTAATACAACAAGTCCCACACACAGCTAGAAGCCCAAATATTTTTTCAGAGGTACTGTAGATGCAGATAAAAATTAGTTTTAATTTGCAACCTGATGGAGGTCAGTATAGATGGACTAATAGAGAAAGTCCGACACACTACTAGAAGGCCAAATATTTTTTCAGAGCTAGATGCAGAAAAAAATTATATTCAGTTTGCAACCTGATGGAGGTCAGTATAGATGGATTAATAGAACAAGACCCACACACAGCTAGAAGCCCAATATTTTTTCAGAGGTAGATGCAGAAAAAAATATATTCAGTTTGCAACCTGATGGAGGTCAGTATAGATGGACTAATAGAACAAGTCCCACACACTGCTAGAAGCCCAAATATTTTTTCAGAGGTACTGTAGATGCAGATAAAAATTAGTTTTAATTTGCAACCTGATGGAGGTCAGTATAGATGGACTAATAGAATGATGCTATGCCCAAAAGATTTTACTTCACTAGGTGCAGTAAAAAAATTGGTATTCTATACACAGGTGGTATATCTTGCAACACAGATAGGCTACTCCACTGACTAACACACTCTGCAATAGGCCAAAAAGGATTAGCTTTGCTAGATTCAGCCAAATGCTGTGAAAAAAACTTGCACAGCACTGGCACAGACCTGCCTGGCAAAAACTGATAGGAACTGATGTAACCTATTCCTGAAAAGGACTGCAATTACAATTAGTCTTTACTCCCACAATCTATCTATTTAAGAGCACAGACCTGCCTGATAAAAGTCGTAGGAAATGCTGTAACCTAGTCCTTAAAAGGACTGCAATCACAACTATTCCCTACTCCCAAGTAGAGATGAGCGGTGTTCGACTAGAACTGTTCGCCAATCTCAAATTCGAGCTGTTTTGGGCGGTGTTCGAGTTGTTCGACGAACCCGAACGATTTGCAAAAAATTCGGCTGTTCGAGGTTATGTTCGATAACTGTTCGTGCACCAAAAGCGTGTCCTGCATGTCTGGCGCTATTTAGAGCACCAATCATGCAGGGATTGTCTGCCACTCACTGTAATGCCACAGCCATGGTGGTTGTGGCATTACAGTGATTGCCCAAATCGATGGGAACAGTGCCAACAGTGAAACATGAAAAGCCGGCAATTCAGCAGCGGCATACACCTGTACCCGACAATTTAGAACCGAAAGAATAGAGCTTCACACATAGATTAGATAGATATAAACATGTCAGCCACATATATACGAAGTACAGTGAAAATGCTGCTTACTGTACTTGTCATTTAGCGTAAAGGATTTATCAAAAAAAATAATAGTGTTTTCATGCACCGTCTCTTTAAAAAAGCCGGCCGGCAATTCAGTAGCGGTACCCGACAATTTATAACAGACAGAATAGAGCTTCACACATAGATTAGATAGATAGAAACATGTCAGCCACATATATACGAAGTACAGTGACAGTGTTGCTTACTGTACTTGTCATTTAGCGTAAAGGATTTATCAAAAAAAATAATAGTGTTTTCATGCACTGTCTCTTTAAAAAAGCTGGCCGGCAATTCAGCAGCGGTACCCGACAATTTATAACAGACAGAATAGAGCTTCACACATAGATTAGATAGATAGAAACATGTCAGTCACATATATATGAAGTACAGTGATAGTGTTGGTTACTGTACTTGTCATTTAGTATTAAAATAAAGGATTTATTATTAAAAAAATTGGCGTGGGGTTCCCCTTAATTTTAGGCTCTAGCGGAGGTTAAGCAGACGGCTGGGGCAGATGTTTGAAGCCTGGGAAGGGGGTAATACCCACGGAGCTTCCCAGGCTACTAATATCAGCCCCCAGCTGAATACATAGCCTTTACTAGCTATTAAAATGGGGGACCCCCCAAAAAAATTGACGTGGGGTCCCCCCTAATTTAATAGCTAGCAAAGGCTAGGCAGACAGCTGGGGGCTGATATTAATAGCCCAGGAAGGGAGCCATGAATATTGGCCCCCTCCCAGGCTAGAAACACCAGCCGTCAACCGCCCCAGAAATGGCGCATTCATAGGATGCGCCAATTCTGGCACTTAGCCTTGCTCTTCCACGCTGCCCTGGTGCGGTGGCAGGGGGTAATAGGGTTGGGGTTGATGTCAGCTTATAATGCCAGCTGACATCAAGCCCAGGTTAGTAATGGAGAGGCGTCTATAAGACACCCCCATTACTAACCCCATTGTCAAAGTTAAAAAAAACACAAACACCCAGAATAAAGTCCTTTAATTGAAATAAAGACACAATCCTTTATTGTTCTAAATTAAACCATACTTACCGTCACGCCCATTCCAGCTGAAGCCAACGATCTCCTGCAATAAAAGAAAAATAATAAAGCAACCTCATCCTTACCTTTCCATGGTTCCCACGACAGCTTCAGCTCTGCTACATCGAGATGACAGGCTGGACCGCAGCAGAACGCTGCCATCCAGCCTGTCATCCCGCAGACACTGAGAAGCGCAGGCTTGCTTGCGCTGCTCAGCGTCTCTCTGTGACGACATCCAGATGAGCCGAGTTCATGTCCAATGAACTCGGCTCACCTCATGCACGTCACTGACAGCGTGGGAAAATTCTCACGCTGAAGCGGTGAGTGCAGGAGAATTCTCCCACGCTGTCAGTGACGTGCATAAGGTGAGCTCATGTCCAATGAACTCAGCTCACCTCCTGCACGTCACTGACAGCGTGGGAGAATTCTCCTGCACTCAGCGCTTCAGCGTGAGAATTCTCCCACGCTGAAGCGCTGAGTGCAGGAGAATTTTCCCACGCTGTCAGTGACGTGCATAAGGTGAGCTCATGTCCAATGAACTCAGCTCACCTCCTGCACGTCACTGACAGCGTGGGAGAATTCTCCTGCACTCAGCGCTTCAGTGTGAGAATTCTCCCACGCTGAAGCGCTGAGTGCAGGAGAATTTTCCCACGCTGTCAGTGACGTGCATGAGGTGAGCCGAGTTCATTGGACATTAACTCGGCTCATCTGGATGCCCTCACAGAGAGACACTGTGGAGCGCAAGCAAGCCTGCGCTTCTCAGTGTCTGCGGGATGACAGGCTGGATGGCAGCGTTCTGCTGCGGTCCAGCCTGTCATCTCGATGTAGCAGAGCTGAAGCTGTCATGGGAACCATGGAAAGGTAAGGATGATGTTGCTTTATTATTTTTCTTTTATTTCAGGAGATCGTTGGCTTCAGCTGGAATGGGCGTGATGGTAAGTATGGTTTAATTTAGAACAATAAAGAATTGTGTGTTTATTTCAATTAAAGCACTTTTTTCTGGGTGTTGTGTTTTTTTTAAATACTTTACTAGAAATTCATGGTGGTCATGTCTTATATTGGCGTGACCCCATGAATTTCGGGCTTAGGGCCAGCTGATAATGCCAAGCTGGCCCTAACCCCTTTATTACCCAGTGAGCCACCGCATCAGGGCCCTGGATGAGTTGGGTACAGCGCCAGAAGATGGCGCTTCTATGAACGCGCCATTTTCCGGGGTGGCTGCGGACTGCAATTTGCAGCGGGGGTAGCCCAGAAAGCTTGGGCCTCCCTGCGCTGCGGATTCCAGCCCCCAGCTGCCTAGTTGTACCTGGCTGGACACAAAAACAGGGCGAAGCCCCACGTCAATTTTCTTTAAATTATTTCATGAAATAATTAAGAAAAAAAGGGCTTCCCTATATTGTTGTGTCCGGCCAGGTACAAATAGGCAGCTGGTGGTTGGGGCAGCCCGTTCCTGCCTGCTGTACCTGGCTGGACACAAATATAGTGCGAAGCCCCACGTCAATTTTTTTTAAATTATTTCATGAATTTCCTGAAATAATTTAAAAAAATTGAAGTGGGGCTTCGCACTATATTTGTGTCCAGCCAGGTACAGCAGGCAGGAACGGGCTGCCCCCATCCACCAGCTGCCTATTTGTACCTGGCCGGACACAACAATATAGGGAAGCCCTTTTTTTCTTAATTATTTCATGATTTTCATGAAATAATTAAAAAAAAAGTACGTGGGGCTTCGCCCTATTTTTGTGTCCAGCCAGGTACAACTAGGCAGCTGGGGGCTAGAATCTGCAGCGCAGGGAGGCCCAAGCTTTCTGGGCCCCCCCCCGCTACAAATTGCAGTCCGCAGCCACCCCGGAAAATGGCGCGTTCATAGAAGCGCCATCTTCTGGCGCTGTACCCAACTCATCCAGGGCCCTGGTGCGGTGGCTCACTGGGTAATAAAGGGGTTAGGGCCAGCTTGGTATTATCAGCTGGCCCCAAGCCCAAAATTCATGGGGTCACGCCAGTATTAGACATGACCGCCATGAATTTCTAGTAAAGTATTTAAAAAAAACACAACACCCAGAATAAAGTCCTTTAATTGAAATAAAGACACAATTCTTTATTGTTCTAAATTAAACCATACTTACCATCACACCCATTCCAGCTGAAGCCAACGATCTCCTGCAATAAAAGAAAAATAATAAACCAACCTCATCCTTACCTTTCCATGGTTCCCACGACAGCTTCAGCTCTGCTACATCGAGATGACTGGCTGGACCGCAGCAGAACGCTGCCATCCAGTCTGTCATCCCGCAGACACTGAGAAGCGCAGGCATGCTTGCGCTCCTCACTGTCTCGCTGTGACGGCATCCAGATGAGCCGAGGTCATGTCCAATGAACTCGGCTCACCTCATGTACGTCACTGACAGCGTGGGAAAATTCTCACGCTGAAGTGCTGAGTGCAGGAGAATTCTCCCACGCTGTCAGTGATGTGCATGAGGTGAGCTCATGTCCAATGAACTCAGCTCACCTCCTGCACGTCACTGACAGCGTGGGAAAATTCTCCTGCAATCAGCGCTTTAGCGTGAGAATTTTCCCACGCTGTCAGTGACGTGCATGAGGTGAGCCGAGTTCATTGGACATGAACTCGGCTCATCTGGATGTCGTCACAGAGAGACGCTGAGCAGCGCAAGCAAGCCTGCGCTTCTCAGTGTCTGCGGGATGACAGGCTGGATGGCAGCGTTCTGCTGCGGTCCAGCCTGTCATCTCGATGTAGCAGAGCTGAAGCTGTCGTGGGAACCATGGAAAGGTAAGGATGAGGTTGCTTTATTATTTTTCTTTTATTGCAGGAGATCGTTGGCTTCAGCTGGAATGGGCGTTATGGTAAGTATGGTTTAATTTAGAACAATAAAGGATTGTGTCTTTATTTCAATGAAAGGACTTTATTCTGGGTGTTTGTGTTTTTTTTAACTTTGACTATGGGGTTAGTAATGGGGGTGTCTTATAGACGCCTCTCCATTACTAACCTGGGCTTGATGTCAGCTGGCATTATAAGCTGACATCAACCCCAACCCTATTACCCCCTGCCACCGCTACAGGGCAGCGTGGAAGAGCGAGGCTAAGTGCCAGAATTGGCGCATCCTATGAATGCGCCATTTCTGGGGCGGCTGACGGCTGGTGTTTCTAGCCTGGGAGGGGGCCAATATTCATGGCTCCCTTCCTGGGCTATTAATATCAGCCCCCAGCTGTCTGCCTAGCCTTTGCTAGCTATTAAATTAGGGGGGACCCCACGTCATTTTTTTTGGGGGGTCCCCCATTTTAATAGCTAGTAAAGGCTATGTATTCAGCTGGGGGCTGATATTAGTAGCCTGGGAAGCTCCGTGGGTATTACCCCCTTCCCAGGCTTCAAACATCTGCCCCAGCCGTCTGCTTAACCTCCGCTAGAGCCTAAAATTAAGGGGAACCCCACGCCAATTTTTTTAATAATAAATCCTTTATTTTTATACTAAATGACAAGTACAGTAACCAACACTATCACTGTACTTCATATATATGTGACTGACATGTTTCTATCTATCTAATCTATGTGTGATGCTCTATCTTTCTGTTCTAAATTGTCGGGTACCGCTGCTGAATTGCCGGCCGGCTTTTTTAAAGAGACAGTGCATGAAAACACTATTATTTTTTTAAATAAATCCTTTACACTAAATGACAAGTACAGTTATCAACACTATCACTGTACTTATTATATATGTGACTGACATGTTTCTATCTATCTAATCTATGTGTGAAGCTCTATTCTTTCTGTTCTAAATTGTCGGGTACAGATGCTGAATTGCCGGCCGGCTTTTTAAAAGAGACGGTGCATGAAAACACTAATATTTTTTTTAATAAATCCTTTACACTAAATGACAAGTGCAGTAACCAACACTGTCACTGTGCTTCTTATATGTGTGACTGACATGTTTCTATCTATCTAATCTATGTGTGATGCTCTATTCCTTCTTGTCTAAATTGTCGGGTACCGGTGTATGCCGCTGCTGAATTTGCCGGCCGGCTTTTTTAAAGAGAGTGTCTTCTGAGCAGTTTGTCAGCTTTTGGACACCTTTGCAGGTGTTTTCTATGTGTTTCTATGTGTTTTTGTTTGCCTGCCATTGGTTTTAACGGTGTTCGACGGTGTTCTAAGGTGTTCGACGAACAGTTCGACGAACAGTTCCTCGAACATCCCGGTGTTCGACAAACCGAACCGAACCCGAACACTACGGGGGTGGCTCAACACTAATCCCAAGCTATCTGTAGATTTGTGTGAAAATTGGATTGAAATTAACAAGGTATAGCGCACACAGCAACAGCGGTGCCGTCTAACACGCAGCTGCAGCAGTGAGAAAATGGTGGCGACGGGGAAAATGGCTTGGTCTTATAGGGCAAGGACATGTGACATACACTGCCAATGACACATGCCCTTGCTTGTGTGAAAAACAGCAGTTCGCTCCGTGTGTGCGCTGCTGATAGGCTGACAGACTGCACCTCCCCACTGCAAATGCGGGAAAGAGAAAAAAAAATGGAGATCTTCATTATTCCTGCAGAGATCCATCCCCTGCCCCTCCCCCCACCCCACTATACACTCAAACTGCGTATTAACATTAATTTTCATCATTACTGAGAAAAAATCCAGTTATGATTTTGGTGCACGAACAGTTATCGAACATAACCTCGAACAGCCGAATTTTTCTCAAATCGTTCGTGTTCGCCGAACGACTCGAACACCGCCCAAAACAGCTCGAATTTGAGATTGGCGAACAGTTCGAGTAGAACAACGCTCATCTCTACTAGTGAGGAAGGTGCAGGAGCCCAGGAAGAAGTGGAGGACAAACTGATGGAAGACTCATCAGATGAGGGAGACCTTGATCACATTTCTGTTGTGCAAGGTTGGGGGGAGAGGACAGAGGAAGGAAGCATGATTGTTACCTCGCCACCAACACAACAGGGACTTGGTGCTCCTGGATGCGCAAGACACATGAGTGCCTTCTTGCTGCACTACCTGCAACATGACCCTCGAATTGTGAGAATTAGAAATAATCCTGACTACTGGGTTGCCACACTGTTAGATCCCCGGTACAAAAGTAAATTTGCAGAATTTTTTCCTGCCATAGAAAGGGATGCACGCATGCAGGAGTATCAGCAGAGACTGCTGCAGAATCTTACAAGTGCTTTTCCACAAAACACCAGTGGTGCACGTAGTGAATCTCACAGTTCCAACTTGCCAACCGTGGGACCGTCGAGTGTTCATCACTCAAACCGTAACAGAAACACAGTATCTGCAAGTAACATCAATTTGCGGAATCATTTCACCACTTTTTTAGCCCATCCTTTGCAAGGCCACAGGAGACAAGAAGTCTGACACATAGTCAACGCCTAGAGATGATGGTACAGGAGTATCTCCAAGTAAACATTGAAGCCATGACTGTGTCACTGGACCCTTGCTCTTTTTGGGCTTCCAATCTGGATAAATGATCGGAGCTCGCCACTTACGCCTTGGAGATTTTGTCATGCCCTGCAGCCAGCATTCTGTCTGAACGTGTGTTCAGCGCTGCTGGTGGTGTGCTGACAGATAAGCGCACGCGGCTCTCCACTGATAATGTAGACAGGCTCACGTTCATAAAGATGAACAAATCATGGATCTGAAACGACTTTTCTACCCCTGTGTCATCCTGGGGAGAGTAAAAGCTTGATGATTTGTTAAAATCACCTCACCAACCGTTTTAAGCTTTCAAATTACTAATCATGTTTATCTGTATCTTGGCTGGAAAATAATTTGGGCTTTGTAGTAGTGTGCAGTACTGATTCTATTAGGCCATCTATACTAAGCGCCACCAGATTTAAAATTACTAATCATGTTTATCTGTATCTTGGCTGGAAAATAATTTGGGCTTTGTAGCAGTGTGCAGTACTGATTCTTTTAGGCCATCTATACTAAGCCCCACCAGATTTAAAATTACTAATCATGTTTATCTGTATCTTGGCAGGAAAATAATTTGGGTTTTGTAGCAGTGTGCAGTACTGATTCTATTAGGCCATCTATACTAAGCTCCACCAGATTTAAAATTACTAATCATGTTTATCTGTATCTTGGCTGGAAAATAATTTGGGCTTTGTAGCAGTGTGCAGTACTGATTTTATTAGGCCATCTATGTTAAGCTCCACCGGATTTAAAATGACTAATCATGTTCATCTGTATCTTGGCTGGAAAATAATTTGGGCTTTGTAGCAGTGTGCAGTACTGATTCTATTAGGCATCTATACTAAGCTCCACCAGCTTTCAAATTAATAATAATTTTTAGCTGCATCTAGCCCGGAAAATAATTTTGGGTCTCCTAGATGCGCAAGACACATGAGTGCCTTATTGCTGCACTACCTGCAACATGACACTCAAATTGTCAGAATTCGAAGTAATCCTGACTACTGTGTTGCCACACTCTTAGATCCCCCACACTCTTCAATCAACCTTTTCATTTTAATAAAGAACAAAAAAATGGTCATGTTTGAAATTATAAGCATTAGCAGGTTATTAGAAACTGAAATCAAACAGTTTTCAACTCAAAACTTTATTCTAGGTGATGTTACATATGCACATAGGACCCCTTGTTCGAAAGGAGCTTCTGAACTGTCTCGTCCATTGAATTTGTCAGGTTTTGGATGGTTTCTGCTTCAATTGTTTTGCATGAGGACAGAATACCCTCCCAGAGCTGTTGCTTAGATGTGAACTGCCTCCCGCCATCATAGACACTCCTTTTGATGATGCTCCAGGGGTTCTGAATGGGGTTGAGGTCAGTGGAGAATGGGGGTCACACCATAAGTTGTGCAGCATGAGACGGTGCATTATCATGCATGAAAATAATCTTGCTCTGGAATACACGGTTCTTCTTCTTGAACCATGGCAGGAAGTGCTGTTTGAGAAACTCCACATACATTATGGAGTTGATCTTTACCCATTCAGTGATCCTAAAGGGGCAGACAATCTCTCTCCCCATGATTCCAGCCCAAAACATTACTCCACCTCCTCCTTGTTGGCGCTGTAGCTGTGTTTGCGTGGGGTGTCCATCAACCTGCCATCCTCCACTCCATCCATCTGGACCATCGAGTGTTGCACGGCACTCATCGGTGAACAAAACAGTTTTGAAGTCAGTCTTCATGTATTGCTTGGCCAACTGGAGCCATTTCTGCTTGTGTGCAGTGGATAGAGGAGGTCAACAGGATGGCGTACGCACAGCTGCAAACCTCTGAAGGACTCTGCATCTTGTTGTTCGTGTGACGTTGGAGGCACCATCAGCTTCAAAAACTTGTCTGCTGCTATGACAGGCTTTTTTGCCGCTGCTCTTTTAACCTGACATAATTTCCTGTAGGAAAGAGTCCTCAATTTGCCCTTATCAGCACGCACACGTGTGTACTGTGAATCAGCTGCATACTTCTTGATTGTGCGATGATCAGGATGAAGTGTCTTGGCAATGTTGATTATAGTCATGCCTTGACCTAAACACTCCACAATTTGTTGCTTCTCAGCAGTCGACACATCCTTTTTCTCTCCCATTTTGGCAGAAAATGTAGGCTGCTTAATAATGTGGGACAGCCTTCTTAAGTAGACTTGCCTTTCATTGGAAACACCTGCCAAACTAATTAGCACAGGTGTCTGCAATTGCTTACAGTGATTTAAAAAGCCCTCACACACATCACCATCAATGAGTTTAACTGACAAACAAATTCTTCCCTTATCACTCCTAAACACTTTTTGCATAATAATTTGGAACACAGTGTACATGTGCTTTTCCACAAAACATCAGTGGTTCACGTAGTGAATCTTACAGTTCTAACTTGCCAACCGTGGTCTGCATGGAGTTGTTCAATAAAGGGCCCAAAATTAAGATAACATAGACGGGAGAGGTCTCTATGAATAGGAATTCCTAAGTATTTGAAACCCTGTGAGGGCCAGGCAAAGGGAAAGTTGGACTGGATAGAATCCTGTATGGATTTGGGGAGGTAGACATCGAGGGCCTCAGACTTCGCAGCATTGATTTTAAAATTTGACCATGTAACAAAGTGATCTATTTCAGCCATAACAGCAGGGATGGATATTTGCGATTGAGTGATATATACTAGGACATCATCAGCAAATGCAGAGCACTTGTACTCAGTGCCTCCCTCCTCAATCAACCTAATATTGGGGTTATGGCGAATTGATGAGAGCAGGTGCTCCGTCACTAGGATGTATAAGAGAGGGGACAGAGGACATCCCTGCCTTGTCCCATTGGTGATTATGAAAAGTGATGAAAAAGTTCTGATGCACCCCCTGGGCCTTGGGACACCCGGAGCCGGACCCTTTTTGGTGGATGCTGGTGGTTGTAGTCTCCGTGGCGGCGACCCGGTTCCGTGGCTCAGGGCGGTCAAACCAGTGGCGGAACTATTTATGTGGTTTTGATGTTTAAATATCCAACTACGCCACCCGTGGATTGCGGTCAGAGTGAACCGCCGCTGCAGGGCAGACCGCTGAGGCTGGTGTTGTGGGTGCAGCAGAGCGTAGTATAACTCCC
Source organism: Phyllobates terribilis (assembly GCF_046119375.1). Classification (NCBI taxonomy): domain Eukaryota; kingdom Metazoa; phylum Chordata; class Amphibia; order Anura; family Dendrobatidae; genus Phyllobates; species Phyllobates terribilis. The sequence continues at coordinate 847,260,022 of NW_027362761.1, forward strand.
AACGGGAGGAGTATAGCCTCAGGGCAGTGTATGCGGAGGATGGGGGTGATGGTGCAGGGCAGCAGCAGTAATGACACGGAGTCAGTGATGCAGTCCAGGGCCTTTACTCACAGTTCTTATTATCCAGACCACTTCTGCAGGTAACGGCTGCCCACGTTGTACTGTGCTCACCAGGTGAGGGGCTCAGACAACTCCCAGATAACTTTGGAGCACTTCACAGGACTCCCTTTGTGTGTCCTTTGTCTGGCCTTTCTTACCAAAGCTTCTGTCCGGCTGCCTCGGGCCTCCTCTTGGTAAACTTGGCGCCAGTTTCCCTGACCCTATGTGGTGCCTTCCTAGCGGGTGTAGCGAGGGGCAGAGCCACATAAAATGTCACAGCCTCCGGTTTCTAGCTGAGAGTCGTTTCCCGCCTCTACTAGTTTCGGGGACCGGTCTCGCCCTTTGGCCTGACCCCTCCACGCAGGTGGATTCGGGCGTGCGGTGGAGACTCGCCCATCCTCACCCCTGGGATCCCTTCGTTCCTCATTCCTGGAGCCTTCTCCTCTCCTCTTCCTTCCTTCTCCCTCTTCCAGGCCTGGGCCTCTGTTACTAGGCCCGCCTCCGGAGCAGAGCTCATGCAGAGCCCCTGCTCCCTGTCACTTCTGCTCAGACTTCTCTGCACTGAACTAAGATGGTGCCCACCTTTTATACTCCCTTCTCAATGCACCCAGGAACTGCTTCCTCCCTGCTCCTGCACTGCAGGGTTCCTCTTCCTCGGTGTTCCCTCCCCCCACTCCAGCCAGGGACAGGGGCATATTGGTCGCCCTGCCCCACGGCAATGTGGTGAAATGCATGCAGGTGTCGGGGTACTGATCCACACTCTATCCTTACCTGAGAGTGAGATATCACACCTCTGGGTGAGGTGCAATACCTCTGTAGCAACTGAGCCCTCAGGGTGCTACAGTTCCATTTATCTTCAGCCTAGGTGACGTATTGCGATACAGGGCCGTGATTTTGGCTAGAAAAGGGTCCCCTAGACCCCTACCCGAAGCTTTTTAAGAGAATAATATATGGCATGCCAGGAGACTCTATGGATTGCTTTCTCTACATCCAACGAGAGTATCCAATTACAAATTTTTAACTGCATCTAGCCCAGGAAATACTTTGTGCCTAGTAGCAGTGGCTGCTAGTCAGCGGATTATCCCAGCTGTTAAGCAAGCTACAACACCTGTAGTTTGGACACTTAATTTTTTCAAAGGAAATGCTTCGGGACCCTGGGATACTCAGTGAAGAACATCAGGAGGCAACCCAAGGCATAGGGGCTGGGACTGGCGGTAGGACGCCTTGTGGTGGACCGCCGAGCTCGATCCTTATAAAAGCTTTTTAACTGCAGGAGCTTTAGTGGACACTACTGGAGCTGGATTTACGCGGCTGCTGGCATGAGACTTGCCCTCCAATAGATCCTTGTAAAAGGATTTAAAGTGTATTCATTCAAATTAGAGAGACAATTTAAATTAAAAAGCTTAGACCTGCCTCCTCCGCAGGGGGGCTCGCTCGACCCACCAGCGGACAGGCACCAGTATTGGGAGAGGGGGGCTGGCCGTCAGGATCCACTGAGCTCTGGCACAAACCCGGCGACATGGAGGTCGCACGGGCAGGAACGGACTGACCGTGTCGGCTTCGCCCTTTTTTGGTTTTAGAAGGGCATGACATGCCTATATCTGTGTCTCCCCCTCCTTTTACTCCTCCACCTCTTTTCTTTTCGCATGACTATATGTACTTGTCACTTTTCCATGTGTTAGTTGTGTCTTCTGAGCAGTTTGTCAGCTTTTGGACACCTTTGAAGGTGTTTTCTATGTGTTTCTATGTGTTTTTGTTTTCCTGCCATTGGTTTTAATGGTATTCGAAGGTGTTTGACGAACAGTTCGACGAACAGTTCGGCGAACATACGGGTGTTCGATGAACCGAACCAAACTCGAACACTACGGGGGTGGCTCAACTATTCTTCTGCTGTGTCCTCTTCTGCCAGAGGCCGGGGGAGGAGTGCGGCGCCGAAGCACCGCGCTGTCCGGCGCCATTTTTCTTAACACACACTGTAAAAGTGTCTTCAGTAAAATGGCGCCGGATAGGGCTATACGCATGAGCTGATTCCGACGCCTTCACTCCGCCCCCGGTCTCCGGACAGAAGAGAGCCGCCGCGGCAATGCTCCTCCCAGTCAGGTAAGTATGTAAGTATGTCACGGGATATCGCGGTTTGCGTTCAGTGCATATGCATACCGCGATCTCCGGCGCCATACACTCCTCTTACCTGCATGCGCAGTCTATAGAGGCTTCAGACAGAGGGACGCTTGGCCGGTTATATTATAGATTGCTTCCTCTCCACTAGGGAGGTGCCTGAGCAACCTTCCTGTTCTGCAGTCTAAGTTGTATAAGGTTGCGTTCCAGTCCTTGCTGCACTCTTGTGCAGATCCTGCCTGCCTGCAGCACTCTGGTGCAGATCCTGACTGCTGCACTCTGATACAAACTATGCCTGCTGCACTCTGATACAGACTCTGCCTGCTGCACTCTCTAGTCTGTCCTACTGGGTCCAGCTGCTGCACATCCATTTGTCTGTCCTGGAGTAGCACCTGTCCTGGAGTAGCACCTGGCGTTAATCGGGAGCTAAGTCTAACCTCACCATCAGAGGCTCTAATGATCAGTCCGGTGCTCACTTAGTCACACCCCTCCAGGTTCTCCGCGGTGCGTGGCATAGTGGTTCCACAAACCATGTCCGTGACATATACTGTATACTCTCCTTATTTGGTTTACAGTAACAAGATCTTCTTTTAAGTTGTAGAGTTTATAATAATAGTCCGTAAATTTCTTCGCTATTTTAAACGGATTTCATGTAACTGATTTTTTTGAGACTTCTAGAAACTCTAGTTTTGCTTTAGCTTCTTTCTTTATTATTCTTTTACCCAATAAAGCTCCTGCTCTATCCCCCAAGTCATAAAATCTAGATTTAGATTTCCGTAAGTTGTTCTCATATAAAAATAATAATCAAGATCAAAGTTGGAATCTGAGTTTTGATAAATTATCCAGAATTTGTTTAGAAGGAGAGACTTTATTTTTTTTTCAGTTGTTGAATTTTGGAAATTAAATAATTTAAAGCTTTTTTTTTTTATGAAGGAGGCACATTTGATAAAAATTTCCCTAATGACCGTCTTATGTGCCAACCATATACTTTCATCTGACACCAATCAGGAAGAAAGGATACAGCTTCGGAAGTCCATAAAATAACAAGGTTCATTGAAAAAACAGATTAAAAAGATAACATAGAGCATATGAATCACGGCCCCCATGGAAAGGAGGAGAAAAGCCGACGCGTTTCAGACTCTCTGGTCTTTAATCATTGCTATCAGTAAGAGCTCACAGGTCATTGTTATATAGTGTTTCCTGTTATAGTCATCTGACACTTCTGTGCCAATCAAAATGCCACATAGAAAATAACATCTAAAAATTCATGAATATGATTAAAATGATTCAATGGCAAGATTGCGGGTTCTCCTTTTCGGAATCGTGCCCCTCACTGCGGCGCAACACACTGCTATGTGGCGTGGAATGACTACCAGCGTCCGGGGACCACCAGGTGCTGCACGATTTTCAAAGCGGAACTCTATGGTGCCACTCACAGTGTACAATCCACTTGTTGTGCATAGTTTTTGAGAAGAGGCTTAGAAGAGGCATAATCATGTGCGGCAGAGCGGGATCACTATACAGCACTGTGCACTAGGAAGGAGATCACATTTTGGGTAAAACCAAAGGCTCAAGCTGCTTCAGAGTTCATAGATGCTGGGCTCCTGCTACGTTCAGGCAGCTGACACAACCAGCATGTCAGCCACAACCCCCCCCCAAAAAAAAAACAAAACTACATTTATTGAGCTCTTTTTTCATTCTGGTATTTTCTATGCTCGTCTCGTGGTGAACCTATATATGCAGAAACAATAATATTGATAAGTCTTTAAAACATACAAAAAATGTGTTTTACTATTTAGACCTCATCCAGACATTATTATTTTCTTATTCATGAGAAAATACATGCCAATTTTCATCAGTTTGCTGAATGAGATTTTCATCAGTATTTGGTCAATATATCAATGCTCAATCATACGGATAAAAATAACCACTTTTGGAGCCTCAAAAAGACCTCTTCGAATCAGAGCTACCATCATAGAGCAATTGAAAAACAGATTTTAAGAGCTGTCAGAATTTACAAGGAATTATCTCCTGCATTACAAATCCAAAGAAGAAAGCAATCCCAACAGTGAAACATGGCGATGGCAGCATCATGCTATGAGTGTGTTTTTCAGCAGCAGGGACAGTACGACTGGTTGCAATTGAAGGAAACATGAATGCGGCCACGTACAGAGTTATCCTGGATAAAAACCTCTTACAGAGTGCTCTGGACCTCAGACTTGGCCGAAAGTTCACCTTCCAAAAAGACAATGACCCTAAGCACACAGCTAAAATAACAAAGGAGTGGCTTCAGAACAACTCTGTGACCATTCTTGATTGGCTCAGCCAGGGCCCTGACTTAAACCCAATTGAGCATCTCTGGAGAGACCTGAAAATGGCTGTCCACCAACGTTCACCATCCAACCGGCGAAACTGGAGAGGATCTACAAGGAAGAATGGTAGAGGATCCCCAAATCAATGTGTGAAAAACTTGTATCATTCCCAAGAAGACTCATGGCTGTACTAGCTCAAAAGGGTGCTTCTACTTAATACTGAGGAAAGGGTCTGAATACTTATGACCATGTGATATTTCAGTTTTTCATTTTTAATAAATTTGCAAAAATTTCTACATTTCTGTTTTTTTCAGTCAAGATGGGGTGCAGAGTGTACTTTAATGAAAAAAAAAATGAACTTTTTAGAATTTATCAAATGTCTGCAATGAAACAAAGAGTGAAAAATGTAAAGGGGTCTGAATACTTTCCGTACCCACCGTATATCATAATATTGATACATGTATATACAGTTGAAACCAGAAGTTTAGTATATAAAAAGACACATATGCATGTTTTTCTCAATATCTGACATGAAATCAAAATAAACCTTTTACCTTTTAGGTCAATTAGGATTACCATAATTTTTAATATTTGCCAAATGCCAGAATAATGAGAGAGAAAAAATGTTTTAATGCATTTTCATTACTTATTGCAAAGTCAAAAGTTTAGATACATTTCATTAGTGTTTGCTTCCATTGCCCTTAAACTGAATAACTTTGGTCAAACGTTTGGGATATCCTTCCACAAGCTTCTCACAATAGTTGGTTGGAATTTGGACCCATCCTCCTGAGAAAACTGATGTAACTGATCTAGGTTTGTAGGTCGCCTTGCTCGCACCTGCATTTTCAGCTTTGCACTTACATTTTCAATACTATTGCGATCAGGGCTTTGTGATTGCCATACCAAAACATTGACTTTGTTATCCTTAAGCCACTTTGTTACCATTTTGGCAGTATGCTTTGGATCATTGTCCATTTGGAAGACCCATTTCCACCCAAGCTTTAACTTCCTGGCTGATGTCTTGAGATGTTGCTTCAGTATTGCCACATAATCTTCTTTTCTCAGGATGCCATCTATTTTGTGAAGTGCACCAGTCCCTCCTGCAGCAAAACAACCCCACAAAATGATGCTGGCAGCCCTGTGTTTCACAGTTGGGATGATGTTTTAGGCTTCCAAGTTTCTCCCTTTTTCCTCCAAACGTAACGATGGTCATTATGTCCAAAAGGTTCAATTTTAGTTTCATCAGACCACAGGATATGTGTCCAAAAATGAAAGGTCTTTGTTCCTGTGTGTATGTACAGACATTAATCTGGCTTTATTATGTTTGTTTTGGAGTAATGGCTTCTTCCTGGCAGAGTGGCCTTTCAGCCCATGTTGATACAGTACTCGTTTCACTTTCGATAGTGACACAAACTGACTAACTTCCGCCATCATCTTCACAAGGTCTTTTGCTTTTGTCCATGGGTTTATATGGACATGTTGGACCAAAGCACATTCATTTCTGGGACACAGAACCCATCTCCTTCCTGAGCGATATGATCCTTGGATAATACCATCTTGTTTGTACTTGCATATAATTGTTTGTATAGATGAACGAGGCACCTTCAGGTATCTTGAAATTGTACCCAAGAATGAGCCAGACTTGCAAGTCCACAATTCTCTTCTTGATATTTTTGCTGATTTCTTTAGACTTTCCCATGATGCTACACAAAGAAGCAGTGTGTTTCAGGTGTGCATTAAAATACATCCACAGGTATGTCTTTAATTAACTCAGATGTTGCCAAGAAAACTATCAGAAGCATCCAACACATGACATCATCATATGGGCAGTCCAGAATTGTTTAAAGGCAAAGTAATCTTAGCGTATGTAAACTTTTGACTTTGCAGTAAGTAATAAAAATGTCTTAAAAATTCTTTCTCTCATTATTCTGGAATTTGGCAAATATTCAACATTATGGTAATCCTAATTGATCTAAAACGGGAAACGTTTTTTTGATTTCATGTCAGATATTGAGAAAAACATGCATATGTGTCTTTTGTACAGTGTATGTAAACTATTTTATACAGTGGATAATTAGCAAACTCAAAACTTCCAAAGGGTATAAGGCCATCTCCAAAGACCTTAGTATCCCAGTTTCAACAGTGTGCAATGTTATTAAGAAGTTTGTCAAGCATGGAACCATCAAGAACCTCCCTGGACTTGGGGGAAAGAGAAAAATTGACAAGAGATGTCTTTGAAGGTTGGTGCGAATGGTGGAATAAACACCACGTCAAACATCCAAAGACATGAAGGTCAACCTGGAATAGTCTGGGGTCATGGTTTCAACAAGTACCATATGCCGCACACTAAACCAAGCAGAGCTTTATGGGCTAAGGCCAAGGAAGAAACTATTGCTGAAGAAAAGAATTAAAAAGGAACAACTGATTTTTGCCAAAGAGCACCTTGAAAAACCACAATCCTTCTGGGAAATTGTTTTGTAGACAGATGAAACAAAAATCGATTTTTTTGCCAATGAAAAACAACAGTTTGTTTACAGATGGCGCAATGAAGCTTATAAGGAAAAGCTCACCTTTCCAACAGTTAAGCATGGTGGAGGATCCTTAATGCTATAGGGTTCCCAATAAAAAGAAGTGGGTCTCATATAGTGGTGATGGCCATGCAGTGACTGCAAGGGCTGCTTAAATTTGTGAAATAATCCAATACCAATTTGAAGACACATAGAGGTGGGCCTCAGTAACGACATGTTCCCATTAGAAAGGAGCGGTTCTGCTACACAATTATTGCGCATGCAGTGACTACAGCGGCTGCCTAAATTTGTTAAAAACCCCAATACCAATTTAAGGACACATAGAGGAGGGCCTCCGTAACAACATGTTACTATTAGAAAGGAGCAGTTCTGTAATAATCCAAAAGGGGCCTTTACAAACGTTTCTGCATTCATAGGGGTCTGTGGAATCATTTATGCTTTGATGTATTACCTGGTGTCATTCTGAATAAAATAAATGTAAATTGTTGCTCTGTAATACCACTGGAGACCAGCAGGTGGTGGTACAAGGGTCGTCAATGGACTGTATTGGAGGATGTCTTATCAACATCCTCTATAGTCTGGTCACTATGGTGACAATGGGGAATTGGCAGTTGGCAGTTAGAGAGTGTCAAGCCTGTGTAGAGGTGAGGCGTAGGGTACAAGGGCTGCTAGGATTAAGTATCTTGCCAGAAAATCTTTTTAGAGCCCATCGCAGCAAGGCCAAACGTTTTCCCATTTCAGAGTATCAGTCCAGTTGCCATCAAGCTGGCGCCTGTATGGAAAACCAATACTGCAGCTAATTGCTAAAGAACCTGCAGTTGAAAATTGTATTGCTGAAGAATCTGCAGTGGGGAATTGTATTGCTGAAGAATCTGCAGTGGAGAATTACATTTTTGAAGCAGAGGAACCTCCAGTGGATAATTGCATTGTTGATGCAGAAGAACCTGCAGTGGAGAACTACAATGTTGAAGCTGAAGAATCTACAATGGAAAATTGCAATGTTGAGCCGGAAGAATTTACAATGGAGAATTGTGCAGTAGTAGCAGAAGAAACTATAATTGAGGATTGCGATGTAATATCAGAAGAGAAGAAACTATAATACATACAGTACAGACCAAAAGTTTGGACACACCGTCTCATTTAAAGATTTTTCTGTATTTTCATGACTATGAAAATTGTACATTCACACTGAAAGCATCAAAACTATGAATTAACACATGTGGAATTATATACTTAACAAAAAAGTGTGAAACAACTGAAAATATGTCTTATATTCTAGGTTCTTCAAAGTAGCCACCTTTTGCTTTTATGACTGCTTCGCACACTCTTGGCATGCTCTTGGTGAGCTTCAAGAGGTAGTCACCGAAAATGGTCTTCCATCAATCTTGATGGAGTTCTCAGAGATGCTTAGCACTTGCTGGCCCTTTTGCCTTCACTCTGCGGTCCAGCTCACCCCAAACCATTTCGATTGGGTTCAGGTCTGGTGACTGTGGAGGCCAGGTCATCTGGCATAGTACCCCATCACTCTCCTTCTTCGTCAAATAGCCCTTACACAGCCTGGAGGTGTGTTTGGGGTCAATGTCCTGTTGAAAAATAAATGATGGTCCAACTTAACGCAAACCGGATGGAATAGCATGCCGCTGCAAGATGCTGTGGTAGCCATGCTGGTTCAGTATGCCTTCAATTTTGAATAAATCCCCAACAGTGTCACCAGCAAAGCACCCCCACACCATCACACCTCCTTCTCCATGCTTCACGGTGGGAACCAGGCATGTAGAGTCCATCCGTTCACCTTTTCTGCGTCGCACAAAGACACTGTGGTTGGAACCAAAGATCTCAAATTTGGACTCATCAGACCATAGCACAGATTTCCACTGGTCTAATGTCCATTCCTTGTGTTCTTTAGCCCAAACAAGTCTCTTCTGCTTGTTGTCTGTCCTTAGCAGTGGTTTCCTATCAGCTATTTTACCATGAAGGCCTGCTGCACAAAGTTGTTGAAGAAATGTGTCTGCTGCTAGAACTCTGTGTGGCATTGACCTGGTCTCTAATCTGAGCTGTTGTTAACCTGCGATTTCTGAGGCTGGTGACTCGGATAAACTTATCCTCAGAAGCAGAGGTGACTCTTGGTCTTCCTTTCCTGGGGCGGTCCTCATGTGAGCCCGTTTCTTTGTAGCACTTGATGGTTTTTGCAACTGCACTTGGGGACACTTTCAAAGTTTTCCCAAATTTTTGCACTGACTGAACTTCATTTCTTAAAGTAATGATGGCCACTCCTTTTTCTTTACTTAGCTGCTTTTTTCTTGCCATAATACAAATTCTAACAGTCTATTCAGTAGGACTATCAGCTGTGTATCCAACAGACTTCTGCACAACACAACTGATGGTCCCAACCCCATTTATAAGGCAAGAAATCCCACTTATTAAACCTGACAGGGCACACCTGTGAAGTGAAAACCATTTCCGGTGACTACCTCTTGAAGCTCACCAAGAGAATGCCAAGAGTGTGCAAAGCAGTCATCAAAGCAAAAGGTGGCCACTTTGAAGAACCTAGAATATAAGACATATTTTCAGTTGTTTCACACTTTTTTGTTAAGTATATACTTCCACATGTGTTAATTCATAGTTTTGATGCCTTCAGTGTGAATGTACAATTTTCATAGTCCTGAAAATACAGAAAAATCTTTAAATGAGAAGGTGTGTCCAAACTTTTGTTCTGTACTGTAGTTCATCATCATGAGAAGAAGAATTGATAAATTAAAACATTATTGAGCCAGAGATCTTTGAAGAAATGATGCCTCCTCAAGATAACCGCTTAATATCACCGTATTTTGAAAATGTATCTGACAGCATTGAGAAGAATGCATCTCCAAAGCTTAAATAGAACAGTATGATCGCTTGTCTGAAACTTTTGATGACAATATTGAATATATACAGTACAGACCAAAAGTTTGGACACACCTTCTCATTTAAAGATTTTTCTGTATTTTCATGACTATGAAAATTGTACATTCACACTGAAGGCATCAAAACTATGAATTAACACATGTGGAATTATATACTTAACAAAAAAGTGTGAAACAACAGAAAATATGTCTTATATTCTAGGTTCTTCAAAGTAGCCACCTTTTGCTTTGATGACTGCTTTGCACACTCTTGGCATTCTCTTGATGAGCTTCAAGAGGTAGTCACTGGAAATGGTCTTCCAACAATCTTGAAGGAGTTCCCAGAGATGCTTAACACTTGTTGGCCCTTTTGCCTTCACTCTGCGGTCCAGCTCACCCCAAACCATCTCGATTAGGTTCAGGTCTGGTGACTGTGGAGGCCAGGTCATCTGGCGTAGTACCCTATCACTCTCCTTCTTGGTCAAATAGCCCTTACACAGCCTGGAGGTGTGTTTGGGTTCATGGTCCTGTTGAAAAATAAATGATGGTCCAACTAAACGCAAACAGGATGGAATAGCATGCCGCTGCAAGATGCTGTGGTAGCCATGCTGGTTCATTATGCCTTCAATTTTGAATAAATCCCAAACAGTGTCACCAGCAAAGCACCCCCACACCATCACAACTCCTCCTCCATGCTTCTCGGTGGGAACCAGGCATGTAGAGTTCACCCGTTCACCTTTTCTGCGTCGCACAAAGACACGGTGGCTGGAACCAAAGATCTCAAATTTGGACTCATCAGACCAAAGCACAGATTTCCACTGATCTAATGTCCATTCCTTGTGTTCTTTAGCCCAAACAAGTCTCTTCTGCTTGTTGCCTGTCCTTAGCAGTGGTTTTCTAGCAGCTATTTTACCATGAAGGCTGCTGCACAAAGTCTCCTCTTAACAGTTGTTGGTGACTCGGATAAACTTATCCTCAGAAGCAGAGGTGACTCTTGGTCTTTCTTTCCTGGGGCGATCCTCATGTGAGCCAGTTTCTTTGTAGCGCTTGATGGTTTTTGCAACTACACTTGGGGACACTTTCAAAGTTTGCCCAATTTTTCACACTGACTGACCTTTATTTCTTACAGTAATGATGGCCACTCGTTTTTCTTTACTTAGCTGCTTTTTTCTTGCCATAATACAAATTCTAACAGTCTATTCAGTAGGACTATCAACTGTGTATCCACCTGACTTCTGCACAACACAACTGATGGTCCCAACCCCATTTATAAGGCAAAAAATCTCACTTATTAAACCTGACAGGGCACACCTGTGAAGTGAAAACCATTTCCGGTGACTACCTCTTGAAGCTCATCAAAAGAATGCCAAGAGTGTGCAAAGCAGTCATCAAAGTAAAAGGTGGCTACTTTGAAGAACCTAGAATATAAGACATATTTTCAGTTGTTTCACACTTTTTTGTTAAGTATATAACTCCACGTGTGTTAATTCATAGTTTTGATGCCTTCAGTGTGAATGTACAATTTTCAAAGTCATGAAAATACAGAAAAATCTTTAAATGAGAAGGTGTGTCCAAAATTTTGGTCTGTACTGTACGTACGTTCATATACAGAACCACTCTCACATCAAAAAGATTTCCAGAAAGATATTCCTGAGCCGCCCAGATTATTTATTACCCGAGGAAGTGAAACATCTTCAGGAACTGACTCCCACAAATAGGGCCAAAAAATCCTTTAGAAATCACTCTGGTTCAAATAGTGGTCTGTATAAAGCTGATGAAAATATCTTATGGCATCTAAAGGATCTTGAATACAATAGTGATGAGCGAGCATGCTCGCTACTGCTTGGTGCTCACCCGAACATGTCACTGCTCGAGATGCTTGGAGCTCGATAAGTATTTCCGGGGTTACTCAGCGGGAGCTCGGGTCCCCTCCCTGCATGTTTGGCACTCTTTACAGAGCCAATGAACATGCAGGGATTGTCTGCCTCTCACTGTAATGTCGCAGCCATGTTGGTTGTGGCATTACAGTGATTGGCTGGCCGCACAGCATCATCAGGTCTGTATCAGACCTGGCGCCACCATGCTCGTCACAGTCATTCCGGAATCAGACAATGTAGGGAGAGGTGCTGCTGAGCTAGGGAGAGATTTGCTTATTTCTAGTTAGTGTAGGTGTACCAAACTATATTAGAGACACATATCCATCTCAACAAACAGTCCTTCTGAGGACTAATCCATCTGCAGAGATGTCAGGCAGGCAGAGTATATAGGCAGGCAGGGTATATAGCAGACTGCAGTGCACATAGCACAAGAGGCTCCATTCCAACTTTGTCTGCTGCTGCTGCTGTTAGATATTTCTAGAAAAAGGCCCAGGTCTCAGGGGCCAGGAATAATTTTTTTGGGATCATAATCCTCATTATTTGCTTAAAAAGCAATCCAGAGAACACCGTTTTTCTGCCCCATTTGCTTGTTGGCACTGCAGAATACAGCCAGGTCCTTTCCGTTTTGCAGCGCTAAAAATCCAGCTATTTAAAACTGTGGTTAGTCCATCACACGGATCACATGTAATTGCTCTGAAAACACTGCCATTTCTCCATTAAAAAAATGTTTCAGTGTGTAAGCGAAGCAATTGACACCAGTTTGCTGTTCAAAATAGTTACCTACAGGCCAGTTATTTAAAACTGTGGTTTCTCCATCACATGGATCACATATACGTTTTCAGAAAATGCTGCGATTTCTGGCCTCCATTAAAAATTAGTTTCAGTGTGTCAGTGAAGCAATTGACACCAGTTTGCTGTTCAAAATAGTAACCTACAGGCCAGGTATTTAAAACTGTGGTTTGTCCGTCACACGAATCACATATAAGTTCGATCCAAATTCAGTCATTTGTAGTGAGCGCGGAAGATATTGTCCCTCATTTAAAATGGGCAAGGCACGTGGCAAGGGACAGGGAACTGAACGTGATGTTGATGGTGCATGCAGAGGCCAAGGGCAAGCTGAAATTGTACAACAACAAACACCCACATCTTATCGCTCAACCTTCCTGTCCCAATTAATAGGGGACTGCAGAACACCACTATTGAACCCAGAGCAGTGTGAAAAAGTTATTGGTTGGATAGCAGGTAATGCTTCCAGTCACAGAACCACCACCACACCACCTTGTCTTCCACACGGTCAAGTCTCAGTAGCCATGAGTCTGGACCGCATATTCCTCACCCTGAACCTCCTTCCTGCCACCATGTCAAGTGCCTAGAGACAACTGGTCCCACACTTGGTCAATCCGAAGAGCTGTTATCTTTTCCATTTAGAGATTCGGGCCTCTCACCCGGTCCACTTGAAGCAGGGCAAGAGGAGATCGAATGTAGGGATGCCAAAATATTTGAGCAGCCACGGACACACAAAGGTGACGGTGGGAAAGTGTCAGAAAGTGTCACCAGACGTGGACGATGATGAGACACAATTGCTAGAAAGTCAATAGGAGGACCAGAGTGCGGAAGTGGAAGACGAGGTGGTGTATGATATAGTAACTGACCCAACCAGGCAGGAGGCCATGCAGTTAGGAGAGCAGCACACAGTGGGAGGAGGCAGAGCACCCCAACAGGCAGGAAGAAGCAGTGTGGTGGCCGCAGAGAGAAGACAGGAAACCGTTCCCTGTAACACCAACATGAAGGAAGTTGCCAGTACAACTGTTAGGTCATCCCGAGTCAGGTTGTTTTTTAAAGACTCTGCTGATAACCCCAAAAAGGCCATTTGCACCACCTGCCAGGCCAGCATCAGCATGGGTGGCAAAACGAGCAGCCTGACCACCACCAGCATAATTAGGCACATGGAAGCAAAGCACCCGACTTTTGTGGACCGAACCCCATGGTCCAGGAACAGTGTCTGCAGGTTGCACCACTGCTTCTTCCGCTGTTGTGCATGCAAGCTAATCCCCTGTCCATGGTGCATGCGAAGATGCCTCCTGCCCTTCACCTGTCATTGCACACTCTAAAGTAGCAGCATCATTAACCATGTCCACGTCCTTGTCCCAGCACAGCGTTCAGTTGTTCATACCCCAGTCCTAAGAACGCAAGTGCAAATACGCAGCCAACGCCCCACAGGCCACACTACTAAATTCCCACATTTCACGACTGCTTGCGCTCAAAATGTTGTCTTTAAGGCTCGTGGGAACGGAAGCATTCCGCAACCTGATGGCGGTACTCGGGCCCAGCCGCCACTATTTCTCCCTGTGTGCCATCCATGCATTACATTAAAACATTAGCCGTGCCCTCAACAATGCAGTTACCGGGAAAGTCCAACTAACCACGGACACGTGGACATATGCTTGTAGGCAGCGATGGTACATCGTGTTGACGGAGCAATGGGATAACATAGTGGAAGTCGCGACCCAGTTGGACCTTGGGACGGAACACGTCCTCACGACCCCAAGGATCGCAGGCCCTAGGTCAATCAGGGTTGCCCCCACAGCCTACAACTCCTGCAACTCATCCTCCTCAGCCTCCTCCTCTTCAGTCTCTATCTCCGAAATGACCACATCAGTCACAAGCTGGAAGAACTGCATCACTGCCTCGGTCAAGCGGTAACAGGCTGTGTTGAAGCTAATATGCTTCGGTGATAAACCGCACAGTGCTGAAGAGTTGTGGACAGCTCTGAAAGAGCAGTCAAATCTGTGGCTCACACCACTAAACCTACAGCCAGGCATGATCATGCGTGACAATGGCCTGAACCTGATGGTGGCTCTGAGGTGAGGCGAGCTCAAACACATACCATGCCTGGCCCATGTGCTTAACCTCGTGGTTCAGCAATTTCTCAAATCCTACCCGGAGCTGCTGGATCTGCTTGTTAAAGTACGCAGCCTGTGTGCCCATTTTAGAAAGTCAGCTACAGTTTCCGCCGCCCTTGCCATTTTTCAGCAGCGTTTGCAGCTTCCGGCACACAGAATGGTGTGTGATGTCCTCACGCATTGGAACTCTACACTGCAGATGTTGGGAAAGATTTGTGAGCAGAAGATGGCAGTTTTTAAGTACCAGCATCAACAAGGCCGTCGGTATTTAGTTCAGACTCCATACATAAGACCTCAGGAGTGGACATGGATGTCAGATATATGTACCCTCCTCCAAAACTTTGAGACTCCACCAAGGTGGTGAGCGGCGATGATGCCATAATTAGCGTCACCATCCCGCTTCTCTGTCTTCTGAAATGCTCTCTGCTCACAATCAAAGAGGATGCATTGCAGGCGGAGCACGATGAGATAGAGCAGGGAAACATACAGGGTGATTACACACAGCCCAGCCTCATCTCATCCCAACGTGGATTGGGTGACAATGAGAAAGAGGAAGAGGAGGAAGAACAGGAGCTAGTTTCATGCGCTATAGATGCTACTACCTTTACAACTGTTATACCGTCTGTTCAGCGTGGATGGCCTGAGAACAAAGAGGAGGAGAAGGAGAGCATGGACACTCATCCTCTTATTGAGGACATGCAAATTTTGCTTGTTAGAAGTCTGGCACGCATGACTGAGTTTATGTTACGCTGCCTTTCCCATGACCCTCGCATTCTCAAAATTTTGGGTGACAGTCATTACTGGTTGGTGACATTTCTAGACCCACGCTACAAGGAGAACTTTATATCTCTTATTCCTGAGGCGGACAGGTCTACAAAAATGGGGCAGTACCAGAAGGCCGTTGTTCAGAACTGTTAAAAAAATTCCCATCTGAAAACGCTTGTGGCAGAGGTTACAGTTCATTGGAGAACGAAGGCTACAGGCAAGAGAGACACAACTCCAATCCAGCAGAGACAGGGGAACACTGTCAACTTTCTGGGAGAATTTTCTCAGACACTCCCATCGCACAGGCCCTGAGGAGCGGGGTACTCTCACAAGGAGTTCAAAGTTTGGGAAGATGCTGAGGGAGTATCTTGCCAACCGTACCAACGTCCTCCATGATTCCTCTGAGCCTTATAATTATTGGGTATCCAAGCTGGATATGTGGAATGAACTGGCTTTCTACGCCTTGGAGGTCCTGGCCTGCCCTGCCGCTAGCGTTTTATCAGAGCGGGTTTTTAGTGCCGCTGGTGGAATTATAACTGATAAGCACATCCGACTGTCAACTGAAAATGCTGACAGGCTGACTCTTATAAAAATGAACAAGGGTTGGATTAGGCCAGACTTCTCAACACCACCGAATGATAGCAGCGTAACGTAAACTCAAATCCAGTGTCTTTTTTTGGGAGGTGTATTCCCATGCACCTTTTCTCACACACACATGGGTATACGCTTCCTGATTTTGGCTATTTGCTCTTGTCCTCCTCCTTCTCTTCATCCTCCACAACCATATCACCAGGGTGACAGTGGTCCGTGATGCAACACCCACATAATTTTTTTAAAGGATATTTATGATGCCCGTAAAAAAAACATTTTATACAGTATGTTCATGTATACCCCCCAGGGGTAAATGTTTGTCAGCCCATACACTTAATGCATGGGCATTACCAGTATAGGAGAACCGCTCCTTTCTAATGGGAACATTTTTTCATTAGGCCCTCCTCTACGTCTCTTCCAAGGGGCATTGGAGTTCCTCCAAATTTTTGGCAGCCGCTGCATCACTGCATAGGCAAACAGTATAGGAGACCCTCTCCTTTCTAATGGGAATTTGTCGTTACTGTTCTATGTGTCTTTAAATTCTTAGTGGGATTTTTCCAAAATTTTGTCAGCCGTTGGACTCACTGCATATTCTATAACTGTATAGCAGACCCTCTCCTTTCTAATGGGAATATGTCTTACTTGTTACTGTGGCCCTGCTCTATGTGTCTTTAAATTGTTATTGGGGTTTTTCCCAAAGTTTGACAGGCCTTGCAGTCACAGCATGGACATTTACCACTATAGGAAACCGGCTCATTTATAATGGGAACATTTTTTTTACTGAGACCCTCCTTTATGTCTCTTCAAAGGGGTATTAGGTTGCGTCTGAATTTTTGGCAGCCCTTGCAGTCACTGCATATGCAAAAACAATATTGGAGACCCACTCGTTAATAATGGGAGCAACAAAGCATATCCACCTTATGGCACTCTAACAATAGAGAGGGCCAACTGCTGGCCTTTTAAGAAGAGTAATGGCTGCCTGACGGCCCGATAAAAATAGGCTTTATGACTTTCAGAGTTCCTCCATCATAAATGAAACAGGATTTGTCTGATGATGTTTCACACACCACATGGCCAGATAAGGTTGTAAAATGTTAAAATGACATATCCCGGTAAATGCATTTGTCTTAAAAAATAACGGAAAAAAAAAAAAAACAGAAGGATCTTTCTTTAGTATAAAAAACAGAGTCGCCAATTTAATCACTATGTTCAACTCCTGCACCTCCTCCTCCATCTCCAAAATGACCACATCAGTTTCAAGCTGAAAGCACTGCAGCACTGCCTTGGCGAAGTGGCAACAGGCTGTGCTGAAGATAACATGCTTGATCCTTAGGTGACAAACCGCCCAGCGCTGCAGTTGGTGAAAGCTGTAACACAGCAGCCTGATCTGTGGCTCTCACCGCTGAATATACAGCCAGGCATGGTCGTGTGTGACAATGGGAGGAACCTGGTGACGGAGAAATGACAGCCGGAGTAGATATGGTTTCCCTCTATGCCAGTCCTTTCACCGAGCTAAAGAATATGGCTGTGGTGAAATACAACTCCCACTGAGAAGCTGTTTCAGATTGAAAAACATTGTGCCCACCAGAAGATTTGATTCTGAGTGCTCACTTTTCTCCCCCACTCAAGAGCCCCATAGCAGCTGCAAAGTTAGCGCTATATTGAACTCTCCTGAGGTAGAAGCCAGGGTACACAAGAGGATTCTCTGGTGGCACCCTCCAACCCTGGCGAGAAGCAATCCTGGCTAAGAAAAGTGTGTGGGAAGGTTCCCGGACACTTTATGGCTGCTTTTTTACTAACTCACGCAAACACAGGGAGAACATACAAAGTCCTTGCAGATGTTGTCTTTGCTGGGATTTGAACACAGGATCCCAGTGCTGCAAGGCTTAAGTGCTAACCACTAATCCAATGTGCTGCCGTTCACCCTCTGATATCTAACAGGCTGGAGAAACTTGCACCTACTGCCACTCTATCTTCAGCTCCTTTGTGAGAAACTAATGTATTTGGGCAGCCACTCAGTCTAGCAAATAAAATTCCTGAGAAGGAAATTGGGGATGGCTTCGCTACTGGGGGCAGTGCTAATACCATGGCGCTGTACCATAGTTTACTGGAGATATTCCAGGCTTGCAGGAGTCAAGCAGATTCCAACAGAAAAGTACCAGCAGTAATGTTCAGAGACCCGCGCTTGTAGAAGGCGGAGACAATACCGGGAGAAATAGTGGCTGCTGGGGACTGAGTATGGACACCCGGCCGCCGTCGGCATGAGGTTGTGAAAAGCTTCCGCCTCCACGAGTCTAAAAGGCCACATTTCAAGTGCAAGCAGCTTTCGAGGATTTCCTGGGAGAAATGACACCTGGAGTAGATATGGTTTCCCAAGTCCATTCACCAAGCTAAAGAATATGGCTGTGGTGAAATTCAACTCTCAGCAAAAAAAGCTGTGGACTGGCTCCGTAGCATCCCTGGCCACATTCGCCTGTTCACGTGGGGAGGGCACGGGTAATGTTGTGGGACCCGTGCTTGTGGAAGGAGGAGACAATACCGGGACAAATAGTGGCGGCTGGGGACCGAGTATGGATACCTGGTCGCCGCCGCCGTAAGGTTGTGGACAGCTTCCGCTTCCACGAGCCTAAAAGGCCACATTTCAAGAGCAAGTAGCTGTCAAAAATTTTGCAGCATAGTATTGCAGCCTGTGAGTGGGTGGCTGGCTGCATACTTGCGCTTGCATTCCAAGGAATGGGGTAGGGACAACTGAACTCTGCACTGGAACAAGGACATGAACGGTGATTGTTGAAACTCTGCAATGACAGGTGCATGGCGGCAGGCATCTTTGCATGCGCCAAGGATCACTTATGATGGTCAGTGACTTGGGAGTCAGAGATGCTTCCAGGGGTCTTCCACATGCTGTCCCCATGTCTTTTCAGCACTGTATGCATGTATCTGATGATTTGTCACACACCACATGGCCAGATAAGGTTGTAAAATGTTAAAATGACATTTCCCAGTGAATGCATTTGTCTTGGTTGAAAGCAATGCAAAAGTTCAAAAACGCATCAAAAACGCTACGTTTGAACATAGCCCAAGGTGTGGAGAAGTATTTCTGGTTTTGGTTATTTATTGTGCCTTATATACAAGTCATTACCCTGGAAAGGATGTTCCTTAACATATTTCCCAGGAAAATCCATTTTGGTTTTGTTTTTGTATGTTTTAATGTGAGTCTGTAAAAGTGGCGTATTACCCCTGACAACGTTGTTGACAGCAGTGACCTGGGAGTCAGAAATGTTTCCAGGGGTCTGCCCCATGCTGTTCCCATGTCATTTGAGCACTGTTCCCATCGATTTGGGCAATCTTTAGGCCCTCTGCAGACCGCCGGGGGGGAGCCGCCTGAAAAATGCTTGAGTTTCCCATAGACTTACATTGGGCTCATTGCTCGGGTCAAGCACGCGAGCATTCCAATTTGCTCGACCCGAGCATTTTAGTGCTCACCCATCACTAGAATACAACTGTAGTAGAGGGCAATGAACCATCAGGAGAATTCTTGAAGGATGTGCCAGAGATGAGGAAAAATTGACATCTGCTGGCCAGGCGAAATCAAGCGAAAACAAGTTGTGCTACAAGAGTTGAAGGGGGAGCAAATTCAGATGCCAGACCTGATCAGTTGACCCCCAGGAAATATTTCCTGGATATAAAAGTCCAGCACGCCAAGACACAGGCAAATTTGGCGCCAGGCAGCAGAGTGGAGCAGACGTGCTCCAGAGGGACCGCAGAGAACAGCGCGACAGGCCTCTGTCGGAGGCATGCACTGCACCAGAGTCAGACACCACCCGAGAGGCTCCCGACTCCCCACAGAAGAGCACTGTGCATGTTGGTCAGAGTCAGGACCTGTGCCCCACACTGAGTAAGTTCCCGGGACCAAACGCCGCCTGTCAAGAGCCGAGGTTTGGATCCCCTTACCCCAAGAGTGAGAGACTACCATCGACGGTCAAGCTGAGAAGAGCTGAGAGAGGACTGTGACAGGAGAGATGACAGCCACAGTGGAGGAATTTCGCAATTGAAGAGGGCCGTCACTTTCAACTCTCACCTACGATACCAGGGATTAGGATTTTGGTTGGGTGGGGGCCGATTGGTGCATGGGAGGCTAAACAGAAACTGATAGATTTTATCTGAAAGAGACTTGCAGCCTAGCAGGAAGAACCGGTGACCGACCCCTGCTAGGGCCATACAAAGAGAACTCACGTGATGACTCTCACGACTGGGTAAATCACACTTTTGCAAAGAACTTTACCGTTATTCACTGAAACTATTTCTTATTGTTATTCTAAGTTTCTGTTTATTATCCCTGTTACTAAACCCATTGTTTAATAGTTGTTATACATAAAAAGTGATTTTATCAATCCCTGACTGTTCCCACCTTGTATCTCTGTGCATTGCTTTCCCCACCTGTGTTACACAACAACAAGACAAATCATTGTAATGTTACTGTATTGAATAAAGTTGGTTGAATATGGTTGAATATAGCCATTAGTTGATTTGTAATTTAAAGGAGAATTTAAAGGAGAATTTCCGAAAGTCGTTGAAAGAAAAGTACATATTTGGTTCTCGTTTTCAGACTATGTTCGACTCAAGGAGGATTCCTAGCAGTTCACATTTTACAATGAAGTGTAGAAATCACTGTGCATTGTCCATACCGCAGGACAGACTTTAGGAGACCAGACAGCAGACACTCAAGCACATACAATACTTCACCCTACTATGAGGATGAATTATGGGATGAACCGGTTACCTATTCAAGGATTATAAGAGAAGTCAGAAATCGAAGATATTCTCCCTTTCACTTCAGTCGATTAAGGTATGAAATGCCATTGAATAATTCAAATTCTGACATCTCCATCATACTTAATGAGTGTGTATAATCCAATCACTTAAAGTTGAGTAGTGTTGACTTGGGTAACACTGCAGTAGATAGAACTTCAGCCAGTCAGCTAGCAGAGTAGGGTGGCCAGCATGCAAGACATCTGTACCAGTTTCCTACAAGTCCCAATCTTTTAAGAACATTATATCAGATCTGTGTACGAGTCTGCACTCAAGTATACAGAATACAGTATACAGCAAAAAATGTCTCTTTACATATACAGTTATTGCGTATGCAGTGACTGCAACGGCATTTACAGGAAATGTAGGAAATACACCAATAACAATTTAAAGACACAGAGAGGAGGGCCTCCTTAACAACATGTTCACATTAGAAAGGAGCGGTTCTGCTATACAGTTATTGTGTATGCAGTGACTACAACGGCTGCCTAAATTTTGGAAATACCTCATTACCAATTTAAAGATACATAGAGGTGGGTCTCAGTAATAAAATGTTCCCATTATAAAGGAGCGAGTCTCCCATACTGTTCTTGCGTAAGCAGTGACTGCAACGGCTGCCAAAAATTTGGATGCACTCCATTGCCCCTTGGAAGAAACGTAGAGGAGGGCCTTATTGAAAAATGTTTTCCATTATTAGGAAGTGGGTTTCCCATACTTTTATTGCCTATGCAATGAATTCAAGGGCTGACAAAAATTTGGAGGCACTCCAATGGCCCTTGCAAGAGATGTAGAAGAGGGCCTCATGAAAACTTTTTTCCCTTTATTAGGAAGTGGGTCTCCCATACTGTTATTGCCTGTGCAGTGAATGCAAGGGCTGCCAAAAATTTGGAGGCACTCCAATGCCCCTTGCAAGAGACGTAGATATGATGATATAGCAGATATGGTGGTGATTTTGTGGTGGAGGATGAGGATGAGGAAAAGGTGGAGCACAACAGTAAATAGACAAAATCAGGAAGCGTATACCCATGTCTGGGTGTGAAGATGTGAATCGGAATAGACCTCCCAAAAAAAGACATTGGATTTGAGCTTATGTTACACTGCTATCATTCGGTGGTGTTGAGAAGACTGGCCCAATCCAGCCTTTGTTCATTTGTATAGGATCAGCCTGTCAGTATTATCAGTTGATAGGCAGATGCGCCTATCAGTTATAATTCCCCCGGTGGCACTAAAAACCTGCTCTGACAATATGCTAGAGGAAGGGCAGGCCAGGACCTCCAAGGCATAGAGAGCCAGTTCATGCCACGTGTCCAGCTTGGATACCCAATAATTATAAGGCACAAAAGAATCATGGAGGACGTTGGCACAGTCGGCAAGGTACTCCTTCAGCATCTTCGTAAAATTATCCCTTCATGTGAGAGTACCCCATGCATCAGGGCCTGTGCAATGGGAGGGTTTTGAGAAACCGCTGAACCATGAGGTTAAGCACATGGGTCAGGCATGGTACGTATGTGAGCCCGCCTCGCTTCAGAGCTGCCAACAGGTTCCGGCCATTGTCACATATGAAAATGCCTGGCTATAGGTTCAGCGGTGACAGCCACAGCTCTGCCTGCTCTTTCAGAGCTGTCCACAACTCTTCAGCATTGTGCGGTTTCTCACCTAAGCATATTAGCTTCAGCACAGCCTGTTGCCACTTGGCCAAGGCAGTGCTGCAGTGCTTACAGCTTCTGACTGATGTGGTCATTTCGGAGATGGAGGCTGAAGAGGAACTGCAGGAGCTGTAGAATGTGGGGGCAAATCTGATTGACCCAGGGCCCGCAATCCTCAGCATCGTGAGAAAGTGTTCCGTCCCAAGGTCTGACTGGGTTCCAGCTTCCACTATATTAACCCAGTGTGCCATCAGCATGATGCTCCCTGCTCACAAGCACTTGTCCACGTGTCCATGGTTAGGTGGACCTTCCCAGTAACTGTGTTGTTGAGGGCACAGCTAATATTCTGTGACAAGTGCTTGTGTAATGCGAGGACAGCACTCAGGGAGAAATAGTGGCAGTTGTTGACAGAGTACTGAGGGACGGCTGCCGCCATCAGGTTGCGGAAAGCTTCCATCTCCACGAGCCTAAAAGGCAAAATTTCGAGCACAAGCATTTGAGAAATGTGTGAATTTAGTCATGTGGCCTGTGGGGCGTTGGCTGTGTATTTGCGCTTGCGTTCCAAGGACTGGGGTATGGACAACTGAACACTGTTCTCTGACAATGATGTGGACATAGTTGCTGATGGTGATAGTTGAGAGTGTGCAACAACAGGTGCAGGGCGGGAGACATCTTCGCATGCGCCATGTGCCATGGACAAGGGACTGGCATGCAACAGTGGAATAAGCAGTGGTGTCACCCGCAGGCACTGTTTCGGGACCCTGGGGTTTGCCCCACTTAGTCAGGTGCTTTGCTGTCTTGTGCTTGATCATGCTGGTGGTGGTCAGATTGCTAGTTTTGCTATTCCTGCTGATGCTGGCCTGGCAGATGTCAAAAAGGCAATTTGGGTTTAATAAAGAACCAGACTCGGGAAGACCTAACAGTTGTACTGGCAACTTCCGTCGTGTTGGTGTACCGGGGAATGGTTGCCCGTCTTGTGTCTGTGGAGACCACACTGCTTCTTCCTGCCTTTTGTGGTGCTACGCCTCCCTCCCCCTGTGTGCTGCTGTTCTCGTTCTGCATGTCGATGTCACCTTGCCAGGTTGGGTTAGTGACTTCATCGTCCACCACCTTGTCTTCAACTTCCGCACACTGGTCATCATCCTGACTTTCTGACAATTGTGTTTCATCATCATCATCCACCTTTTGCGACAGTATTTGCACTTTATTACCATCGCCTTCATGTTACCGTGTTTGCTCAAATATTTGGGCATTGCTACACGCGTTCTTCTCTTTCCCCACTTGAAGCTGGCCGGGCGAGTGACCCGAATCTACAAATAGAAAAGTGAACAGCTCTTCAGAGTGTCCAAGTGTGGGATCAGTTGCCTCAGGGCTCTCGGCATAGTGGGAGGAAGGAGGATCAGGGTGAGGAATATGCGGTCCAGACTCATGGCTACTGAAACTTGACAGTGTGGAAGAAAGGGTAGTGGTGGTAGTGGCAAAGTGACAGGAAGTATTATATGCTATCCAATCAACAACCTTTTGACACTGCTCTTGGTTCAATAGTGGAGTGCTGCAGTCCCCTAGGAATTGGGACAGGAAGGTCAGGTGACAAGATGTGGGTGTTTGTTGTGGCACAATTTAAGCTTGCCCACGGCTTCGGCATCGGCATCACGTCCACATCCCCGTCCCTTCCCAAGCGCCATGCCTATTTTAAATGGAAGACATTATTTTCCACGGTCGCCACAAATGGCTGGATTTGTACCGCAGTTATATGTGATATGTCTGACGGACGCCCACGGTTTTAAATAGCGGGCTTGTAGTTTCCTATTATTCACAGTGACCACGTGTGAATAGATTCAGTGACACACTGCTATAAACTGTAAATGGAAGACAATATTTTCCACCATTGCTACAAATGGCATCAGGTCTTATATAGACCTGATGACGCTATGTGGCCAGCCAATCACTGAAATGCCACAAGCAACATGGCTATGGCATTACAGTGCATGGCAAGCAATCTCTGCATGTTCATTAGCTCTCTAAAGTGCACCAAACATGCAGGGTGGGGACCTGAGCTCCCGCCTGAGCAATCCAGAAATACTCGCCGAGTGCCGAGCATGTCGAGCAGGGTGATGCCCGGTTGAGTTCCAAGTAGTGGCAAGCACGCTCTCTCATCACTAGTCCTGACCTCAATCCCACTGAAAATCTTTTGGGTTCGCTAAAATCTGCCATTGAGAAAAAGAACCCTGCAAACATTCAAGAGCTTGAACAAACTGCAAAAGAAGAGTGGGAGAAAATTCTAGTTGAGAAGTACTAGAAGATTATAGATGGCTACAAGAAATGATTGGAGGCTGTCATCAATGACAAAGGGTTTGCAACCAAGTATTAATTAGGGGTTCCATTATTGCTGCACATGCTGCTTATTCTGTTTCTTCTTTGAAATTGCAACATGGAAGTTGAAAAACAATGATTCATTGTTTCATTACTTTGGACCACTAATTACAAAAGCCTGATGATATAACTTTGGTACATTTCCATGAATTTCTGAAGATAATGTACAGTCTATGAAAAAAATTAAGGGGTGCCAATAATGGTGACCAGCACAGTACTGCTGAAGACTGCAGCAGCTAGAGAGTGGGCAAAAGGTGCCAGGCACCACCATGTGGGCTTCACAATAATGCCTTTCAGCCATCACATGACACTACCCAGTGCAACCCATAAGGGGGGGCTGCAGAGATTACAAAAGATGAGGGTAGTGCAAACAGTGACCAAATGTTACAGCCAAGAGATTGGAGATCAGAGCACACATAGCTCATTACAAATTGAGGAAGGAAAAGATCAAAATCTGATTGTGGATTGTGTACTACATTGCTGAAGCAGAGTGAAAATGGAAGTGGAAGTTTCTGCCTGTAAAAAAATAAATAATGCAAAGATTCATATGACAGGGAGGTTGTTGGCCTGTGTAGTCAGTGTGGCTGTGAGTTTCTTGATCTTGGATATACTACAGTAATAGCACCTTAAGAACAGCATTTCTTTATTCTTCACACAATGGGATCAAAAAGGGCAGTTTATTACCCTTCTGTCCTAATTTTGCTATTAAAGACAAATACTGAAACCAATGCTTATGTGTCAGAGAAAATTCCTTTTTAGGTTTGCCAACTAGCAATTTTGAGGCAGAAATGCATCATAAATAAAAGTGGCATGACCATTATTTCCACCAAAATGCATCTACAGTGGCTTGTGAAAGTATTCACCCCCTTTGGCATTTTTGGGGTTTTGCTACCTCGCAACCTGGAATTTCACTGTTTTTTGAGGGTTTGCCTCAATTCATGTGAAGAACACTGTGAACATTTGTTTTTCTTTTTATTGCGAGGCAAACAACAAATAGGACAAAATTACTGAAACTTCCAGTGTGCATAACTATTCATCCTATTAAAGTCAGTACTTTGTGGAGCCTCCTTTTGTGGCAATTATAGCTGAAAGTCTATTTGGATAAGTGCCTATGAGCTTTCCACATCTTGCCATTGGAATTTTTGCCAATTCCTAAAGGCAAAATTGCTCCAGCGCCTTCAAGTTAAAATGGTTTCCACTGATGAACAGCAATCTTCAATTGGATTAAGGTCTGGGCTTTGACTAGGCCATTCCAACCACTTACATGTCTCCCCTTATACCACTTCAGTGTTGCTTTAGCAGTATGCTTTGGATCATTGTCTTGTGAGAAGGTGAACCTCCGTCCCAGTCTCAATTCACTGACAGACTGAAACAGGTTGTGCTCAAGAAAATCAATGTATTTCGCACCATCCATCTTCCCTCTCGACTTGGACCATTTTTCCTGTGCTTGCTGCTGATGTTCTTAGGGTGATTAGCTGTGTTGGTTTGGCGTCAGACAAAGCTTTTACCTTGGTGGCCAAAACTTCAATTTTTGTCTCATCTGACCACAAAACCTTCCTTCAAACTTTTGAGGAGTTTCCTTCTTGTATTTTGGAAAACTCAAAATAAGCCTTACAATTTTGTGTGTAGGTAAAGGCTTTTTTTCTGCCCTCTATTCCATAAAGGCCTTCTGCTTTGTTACTCTACAGCTTCTTCATGTTTACCTTTGGTCTCTATGCTGCCTCTCTGATTAATGCTCTCCTTGCCAAGGATGAGAGTTTTGGTGGGTGGCCCTCTCTTGGCAGGTTTGTTGTGGCATCATGTTCTTTCCATTTGCTGAAAATGGATTTGATGGTGCTCCAGGGGATCATCAGAGATTGGGATTTTTTTTATATGAAGAAAGAAAAAAGACAGCTTACCCACACTCCCCGGCATCCTGGAGCACGGAATCTCAAGGGACCGCTTGCAAACAGAGGATTAAGAATGCATTCCAGCTTCCATCGTGGATAAAAAATGATTTTATCGATAGAACGGCAATTCCATATAAAAAGAGGTAGCCATAGCAACGTGTTTCAAACGCAATATGCGTCCTTTGTCAAAAATATGTGACTACTGAACAGACATGATTAAATACAAAGATACACCAATATGAGTGAAGATAAAAATCACATTATTTAAGCACCAATCAAAAAATAGGCGGAATAAATATCACATGATTCAAATATGCAATATACCGTGATTAGCAATAAATAGGAAGAAATGTTCGATATAAAACTAAATAAATACCACTGACAACCCTTTTTTTGGATTATACTCAATGGTATGCCAGATTAAGTACTTATTTCTGGAACTAACTAAAAGCTATAGAGATAATATAAAATCTTGGTGGGAGACGCAGTGTCTCGAGAATTATATCAAGAGTAAAATCATACCGAGAGGCCTGAGGATAAATTTAGCACCAGCAGCAAGAACCAGATCCCTTGAACTCCTCCAGAAGAGGAGAGATGAACTGATTGAGAGTTTGTTCAGATTTATGCAGATATTGCTCACTGAGGAAAGAAATACCTTAGAAAAAACGAGTAAGAAGCTATCAGACTCTATAGAAAACATATTAAAATTTAAAGGTGATCCAGATTTTTCTAGGAGGGAGTCTACTCTGCAAACTAATATTGAAAAGTTCCGATTTGAGATCAAAGAAAGGAAACAGAAACAATTCAATCGAGACAGCTGTGATTTCAGAGATAAGAAAGTCTTTGGATTTCTGGCTAAACCTCAATTACCTAATTGTACTGTTAGTGTAACTGACATTTCTTCTTTGGATATTGAAGCCTCAGACAGTGATGCGGGGAATAGAGGTGGTATTTTTTATCATAATAACTTTGTGAGAAATAGAAGATCACGAAAAGAAAAATGGGGAAAATTTGGGAAAAAGAGACCAATGTCACTTCAAACAAACACAGGGTTTCTTTCACAGACCCCCATATCAGTATCTGGCCAATCCTCTGGTGCTTTTTCATCACCTCCAGTTTTTTTAGAGAGGAGAGGATCAGAACTCCCATACCATCTAAGGGAACGAACAGGCAACCCTCGTTATTATACTGTATGAAGTAGGAGAACAGGAAAGGAATAAGATTATTAACCTATCCTCCTATACTTTAAATGAATGAGAATTAACTGTTTTACGAAAGGGTTTGTCGCTTGTACCCACAAGTAGATAAAATGAGTTCGATTGGGTTAAGGACATCAACTTGTTCTCTAGAAAACTGAAATGGAGGAGATTTTTTAAAACCCAAAATAGACACGAGTGTGAGGCTCTAGGCATCGATGAAACTGTGCGCTTAATGGCTGTTGTGATGTCACACAGATACTAAGCGCTCACATCCTTGATCATCAGCTGTCCTGCAGGTGTGACCGGCCGGCACACCTACCAGGCTGTCTGCATTCCTTTTCACCCATGATCTTCATCCCTGTATCCACCTAGTGCAATGGCTGCATGTACCTGAAAGCCTGAATCTCTGAGAGTCTCTGCAGCCCTCTATCCCCTCTAATATGCTGTTTGAACCCATTTTCTGCAACACTCATGGCTTGTTCTACTGACTCTGGCACGTGTCTATCACCTCTAGTTGCAGTTGTGACTTCTTCAAAGGACCCCTGGAAGCTGCACGCGTATATCTTCATTTGAATTTGTAATGAAATTGCTGAGTTTTCTTTTGACACACAATTAATTTATGTTGGATAGCAAATTTTTACACCAGCTCAGGGGCACCACCATGGGGAGCACTTGCGCCCCCACGTACACTAACCTGCTCCTGGGCTGGTGGGAAGATAAAATAGTTTTTGGAGATGAAGAGATATCATGGTGGTGCCCTCAGATATTGTCCTGGGGATGCATCATTGATGATGTGCTCATACTCTAGGATGGTGACTCATTATCTTTTAGCAGATTCTTGGAGAAATTAAATAACAATGATATTGGCCTATGGTTCACGTCAGAGATATGTACATCCCACATCAATTAATTTTTTGGACGTTAATATTGAAAAGGATGGCGTTGGCCATTTTCAAACTAAAATATTTCGTAAACCAACTGCCACCAATAATTTGCTGAGGTGGTACAGTCATCATCCACTGGCACTCAGGAGAGGGATCCCAATGGTCAGTATCTAAGAGTAAGAAGAAATTGTTCATCATCACATCTGTTTCATACACAGTCTAAACATCTGAGGAACAGATTTATTGATAGGGGTTACCCCTTGAAAATACTCAATGATGCCTTTAGGCATGCAGCATCAGCAAATAGATCTGACCTACTAAGACCACGTTATGATCAAGATGGGGACCCTCCTCTGAGGATTATAGGTAATTTTGATGACTGTTCCACCGAAGTAAGGAACATATTGAAGAAACACTGAGGAGTCCTTACAGCGGACATTGAGATCGCTGAGTTCCTCCCTGAGAGACCAGCCATCACATATAGAAGGGGGAGATCCATTAAAGATCAGTTGGTACAGTACAGACCAAAAGTTTGAACACACCTTCTCATTTAAAGATTTTTCTGCATTTTCATGACTATGAAAATTGTACTTTCACACTGAAGGCATCAAAACTATGAACTAACACACGTGGAATTATATACTTAACAAAAAAGTGAGAAACAACAGAAAATATGTCTTATATTCTAGGTTCTTCAAAGTAGCCGCCTTTTGCTTTGATGACTGCTTTGCACACTCCTGGCATTCTCTTGATGAGCTTCAAGAGGTAGTCACCGGAAATGGTTTTCACTTCACAGGTGTCCCCTGTCAGGTTTAAGAAGTGGGATTTCTTGCCTTACAAATGGGGTTGGGACCATCAGTTGTGTTGTGCAGAAGTCTGGTGGATACACAGCTGATAGTCCTACTGAATAGACTGTTAGAATTTGTATTATGGCAAGAAAAAAGCAGCTAAGTAAAGAAAAACGAGTGGCCATCATTACTTTAAGAAATGAAAGTCAGTCAGTGTGAAAAATTGGGAAAACTTTGAAAGTGTCCCCAAGTGCAGTTGCAAAAACCATCAAGTGTTACAAAGAAACTGGCTCACATGAGGACCGCCCCAGGAAAGGAAGACCAAGAGTCACCTCTACTTCTGAAGATAAGTTTATCCGAGTCACCAGCCTCAGAAATCGCAGGTTAACAGCAGCTCAGATTACAGACCAGGTCATTACCACACAGAGTTCTAGCAGCAGACACATCTCTTCAACAACTGTTAAGAGGAGACATTGTGCAGCAGGCCTTCATGGTAAAATAGCTGCTAGGAAACCACTGCTAAGGACAGGAAACAAGCAGAAGAGACATGTTTGGGCTAAAGAACACAAGGAATGGACATTAGACCAGTGGAAATCTGTGCTTTGGTCTGATGAGTCCAAATTTGAGATCTTTGGTTCCAACCACCGTGTCTTTGTGCGACGCAGAAAAGGTGAACGGATGGACTCTACATGCCTGGTTCCCACCGTGAAGCATGGAGGAGGAGGTGTGATGGTGTGGGGGAGCTTTGCTGGTTACACTGTTGGGGATTTATTCAAAATTGAAGGCATACTGAACCAGTATGGCTACCACAGCATCTTGCAGCGGCATGCTATTCCATCCGGTTTGCGTTTAATTGGACCATCATTTATTTTTCAACAGGATTATGACCCCAAACACACCTCCAGGCTGTGTAAGGGCTATTTGGCCAAGAAGAAGTGTCATGCGGTGCTACGCCAGATGACCTGGCCTCCACAGTCACCAGACCTGAACCCAATCGAGATGGTTTGGGGTGAGCTGGACCGCAGAGTGAAGGCAAAAGGGCCAACAAGTGCTAAGCATCTCTGGGAACTCCTTCAAGATTGTTGGAAGACCATTTCCGGTGACTACCCCTTGAAGCTCATCAAGAGAATGCCAAGAGTGTGCAAAGCAGTCATCAAAGCAAAAGGTGGCTACTTTGAAGAACCTAGAATATAAGACATATTTTCAGTTGTTTCACTCTTTTTTGTTAAGTATATAATTCCACATGTGTTAATTCATAGTTTTGATGCTTTCAGTGTGAATGTACAATTTTCATAGTCATGAAAATGCAGAAAAATCTTTAAATGAGAAGGTGTGTCCAAACTTTTGGTCTGTACTGTACATAGTACCTATGTTCCATTAAAGAAAAATGGCACTTGGCTTGATAACAGAAACCTGGGCACTTTTAGATGTGGTCGCTGTAATTTTTGTAGGTTTATTAGAGTGGGAGACCACTTTGAGAGTGTCACAACAGGAATAAACTATAAAAATAAACATTTTGCTAATTGCAAAACAGTGGGGGTTATATACAGTGCCTTGTTAAAGTATTTGGCCCCCTTGAACTATTCTACCTTTTGCCACATTCTGGCTTCAAACATAAAGATATAAAATTCTAATTTTTGGGGGAAGAATCAACAACAAGTAGGACACAATGGTGAAGTGGAACAAAATTTATTGGATATTTTAAACTTTTAAAAAAATTAAAAACTGAAAAGTGGAGCGTGCAATATTATTCAGCCACCTTGAGTTAATACTTTGTAGCGCCACCTTTTGATGCAATTACAGCTGAAAGTTGCTTGCGGTATATCTCTATCAGTTTTGCACATCGAGAGGCTGAAATTCTTGCCCATTCTTCCTTGCAAACCAGCTCGAGCTCAGTGAGGTTGGATGGAGAGCGTTTGTGAACAGCAGTTTTCAGCTCTTTCCACAGATTCTCGATTGAATTCAGGTCTGGACTTTGACTTGGCCATTCTAACACCTGGATACTTTTATTTTTGAACCATTCCATTGTAGATTTTACTATATGTTTGAGATCATTGTCTTGTTGGAAGATAAATCTCCGTCCCAGTCTCAGGTCTTTTGCAGACTCCAACAGGTTTTCTTCCAGAATGGTCCTGTATTTGGCTCCGTCCATCTTCCCATCAATTTTAACCATCTTCCCTGTCCCTGCTGAAGAAAATCAGGCCCAAACCATGATGCTGCCACCACCATGTTTGGGGATGGTGTTTTGAGGGTGATGAGCTGTGTTGCTTTTACGCGAAACATATCGTTTTGCATTGTGGCCAAAATGTTTGATTTTGGTTTCATCTGACCAGAGCACCTTATTCCACATGTTTGGTGTGTCTCCCAGGTGGATTGTGGCAAACTTCAAATGAGACTTTTTATGGATATCTTTGAGAAATGGCTTTCTTCTTGCCAATCTTCCACAACGGACAGATTTGTGCAGTGTACGACTGATTGTTGTCCTATGGACAGACTCTCCCACCTCAGCTGTAGATCTCTGCAGTTCATACAGAGTGATCATGGGCCTTTTGGCTGCATCTCTGATCAGTCTTCTTGTTCGAGATGAAACTTTAGAGGGACGGCCGGGTCTTGGTAGATTTGCAGTTGTCTGATACTCCTTCCATTTCAATATGATTGCTTGCACAGTGCTCCTTGAGATGTTTAAAACTTGGGAAATCTTTTTGTATCCAAATCCGGCTTTAAACTTCGCCACAACAGTATCTCGGTCCTGCCTGGTGTTTTCCTTGGTCTTCATATTGCTCTCTGCACTTGAAACAGAACCCTGAGACTATCACAGAGCAGGTGCATTTATACAGAGACTTTATTACACAGGTGGTTTCTATTTATCATTACTAGTCATTTAGGACAACATTGGATCATTCAGAGATCCTCACTGAACTTCTGGAGTGAGTTTGCTGCACTGAAAGTAAAGGGGCCGAATAATATTGCACGCCCCACTTTTCAGTTTTTAATTTGTTAAAAAAGTTTAAAATATCCAATAAATTTTGTTCAACTTCACGATTGTGTCTCACTTGTTGTTGATTGTTCACAAAAAAATTAGAATTTTATATCTTTATGTTTGAAGCCAGAAATGTGGCAAAATGTGGAAAAATTACAGGGGACCAAATACTTTCACAAGGCACGGTATCTCTTTCAGTGTTCATGCCCACTCAATTATATTGGTAAAACAAAACGGGAATTGAGAGAAAGAATAGGAGAACATATAGGAGACATCAATCATGACAGGGATACACCAATCTCAAGACATATTATGGAGACACATAGGGGGGATTTGAGCTCCTTCTCATTCTCAGTCATAGAAGTAATAACACCGGCAGTTAGGAAAGGAAATTGGGATAAAAAGATCTTGCAAAAGGAACCTAAATGGATATACAGATTTAAGTCTGTTCAACTGAATAGCTTAAAAGAACAGCTGAATTTTGGCTGTTATATATGAAAGATCAAGTTGGTGTCTGGTATGAATCATGATTTTGATATGACAAAAAAAACTGCTATATCTCACCATTAGTGATGAGTGAGCATGCTCGCCCTTGCTCGGTACTCGCCCGAGCTTCTCAGTACTCGAGATGCTCGGAGCTCGCCGAGTACTTTCAAGATGCTCGGGCGGGACCTTGGGTCCCCGTCCTGCATGTTTGGCACTATTTAGAGCACCAATCATGCAGGGATTGTCTTCCACTCACTGTAATATCACAGACATGGTGGTTGTGGCATTACAGTGGTTTCCCAAATCGATGGGAACAGTGCTCACAGTGAAAAACATGAAAAGCCGGCAACTCATCTGCGGCATACACCGGTACCCGATAATTTAGAACAGGAAGAATAGAGCATCACACATAGATTAGATAGATAGAAACATGTCAGTCACATATATAATAAGTACAGTGACAATGTTGGTTACTGTACTTGTCATTTAGTGTTAAAATAAAGGATTTATTAAAAAAAAAATCTAACAGTGTTTTCATGCACCCGTCTCTTTAAAAAAGCCGCCGGCAATTCATCAGCGGCATACACCAGTACCCGACAATTTAGAACAGAAGGAATAGAACATCACACATAGATTAGATAGACAGAAACATGTCAGTCACATATATAATAAGTACAGTGATAGTGTTGGTTATTGTACTTGTTATTTAGTGTTAAAATAAAGGATTTATTAAAAAAAAAAATTGGCGTAGGGTTCCCGCATAATTTTAGTCTCTAGCGGAGGTTAAGCAGACGGCTGGGGCAGACGTTTGAAGCCTGGGAAGGGGGTAATACCCTTGGAGCATCCCAGGCTACTATTATCAGCCCCCAGCTGAATACCTAGCCTTTACCAGCTATTAAAATGGGGGACCCAAAAAAAAATGACGTAGGGTCCCCCCTATTTTAATAGCTAGCAAAGGCTAGGCAGACAGCTGGGGGCTGATATTAATAGCCCAGGAAGGGTGCCATGAATATTGGCCCCCTCCCAGGCTAGAAACACCAGCCGTCAGCCGCCCTAGAAATGGCGCATCCATAGGATGCACCAATTCTGGCCCTTAGCCTCGCTCTTCCCACTGCCCTGTAGCGGTGGCAGCGGGGTAATAGGGCTGGAGTTGATGTCAGCTTATAATGCCTGCTGACATCAAGCCCAGGTTAGTAATGGAGAGGCATCTATAAGACACTCCCATTACTAACCCCATAGTCAAAGTTAAAAAAAAACACAAACACCCAGAATAAAGTCCTTTAATTGAAATAAGCACACAATTCTTTAATGTTCTAAATTAAACCATACTTACCAACACGCCCATTCCAGCTGAAGCCAATGTCTTCTGCAATAAAAGTAAAATAATAAAGCAACATCATCGTTACATTTCCATGGTTTCCATGACGGCTCCAGCTCTGCTACATTCACATGACAGGCTGGATCGCAGCCGAAAGCTGCCATCCAGCTTGCCATGCCGCAGACACTGAGAAGTGCAGGCATGCTTGCGCTCCTCAGTGTCTGACAGTGACGGCATGCAGATGAGCCGAGTTCATGTCCAATGAACTCCGCTTACCTCATGCACGTCATTGACAGCGTGGGAGACTTCTACTGCGCATGCGGTGAGCGTGAGAGAATTCTCCTGCGCATGCGGTGAGCGCAGGAGAATTCTCCCACGCTGTTGTGGCACCCCAGAGGGTCTGGTTGCCACAGTGGTATTGCTTCACTCAAAAGAGGTAATGCCATGTCTGGAGGCAAGCAGGGGTTTCCTGGTCAGGAACATAATACATGCAATACTTCCTGGCTCCAGGCCAGCAAGGGGAGTACTTCCCTTTGGCACCTGGATCTGGAGGTGGGGTTAGTTTAGTTTAGTGCAAGGAGTTGAGTTCAGGACACTGAAGAGAGAGGAGCTAGGGACTGGAGCTGGAGATAGCTCATCTTAGCTGGACTACACAAGGAACCGGACACCGGAGTCCGAGGCTGTGGAACCCTTCAGGACCAGCAGCAGATACCACAGGGCAGGAGATTGCAGGTCTCCTGGCCCCATCAGACGCCCGGAGGCTCAGCAGCACCGAGGGACCAGTACCGCCAAAGAGGAGCAAGGCATCCACAAGGCCCAAGCTGCCAGCCATACGGGTGAGCACAGCACGTTACACTCAGGGACGTGGGCTACAACACAGCTACAAGCAGAATAGCCAAAGAGAGTAGTGAGCACGGCAGGCCTACAACTCCACCTGCCCAGGAGGACTCTATGCTTGCTCCCAGACTGACCAGACTCTTATCTCTAGCCAGTACTCCAGTCCAGGCCTGTCTAATTGTTGCTACCAGTAAAACCCTGGGACTGCACTGCACGGACTCTGTGGTTATTTCTACACTGCGACACCCTGCACTACAACCACCATCATCCACACACACTGCCCTGAAGCTACACTCTTCCTGTGGGGAGTTATACCACCTATGCTGCCAAACCATCAGCTTCAGAGGACTGTTCCGCAGCGGCGGCTTCATTAGCCGCACTCCACAGGTGGCGGAGTCGGACATTATATAACCTATATACATCTATTACCCTTGGATTTACCACCAGGGTCACGGACCGGGTCACCGCCATGGTGACTACAACCCCCAGCATCTACAGGCCCGGCTCCGGGTACCCCATGGCCCAGGGGGCGTGTCAACTTTGGTGTAGTCGGCAGGATTTCATGCCCGTTACCACCGGGTACTGTGCGCCTTCACGAACTGTGTCGCATACCGTGGTGAAGTTTTCCCGCCAATTACTGCTGTTTCCCGCCATTGGCCGCCATTTCCGGGTCGCCGCGCTGGAAGAAGAGGGGCGTAACCGCAGGTAGCGCGCAAAGCCCAAGCCCCACCTCACGCACTGATGCAGCGCCAGGTCCTGGAAGGAGCTCCAGCAAGCACTGACGTCAGAAGCAAGCAACGCCAGGTCCTCAAAGGAGACCATCGCCTGCGGAACTGCGGCCTACGGAAGCAAAGTGAAAGAAGGTAGTCCACGGTTCACTAGGGGGGAGGAAGACGCCCAATATGGAGGGAACTTCAGACGCAGGCGCGGCCGCTGCCGCAGTAATGCCATTCTCCATGCCATATATACCTGGGGCGGCGTGGTTGCCCCAGTACTCAGGAGAGTCACACACCCTGAGTGACTTTAAAGAAAGACTGAGGAGCTTATTTAAAGTGTATCCCCTGTCCGAGGAGCAGAAAGTGAGCATCCTCATATGTCAGTTGATTGGTGCAGCCCAGAGAGAAGTGAAGTCCTGGTCAGCCAGAGACAAAGGGACTGTGAAAGAGATACTGGCCCACCTAAAGGATTCCTTTGATACCCGTACTACAGCTGAGATAAAAATGAAGTTTTATGGGTGCAAACAACGGGCGCAGGACAGTGTAGGGGACTATGCTTTAAACCTGCAGG
Organism: Phyllobates terribilis; assembly: GCF_046119375.1. Classification (NCBI taxonomy): domain Eukaryota; kingdom Metazoa; phylum Chordata; class Amphibia; order Anura; family Dendrobatidae; genus Phyllobates; species Phyllobates terribilis. The sequence continues at coordinate 847,296,590 of NW_027362761.1, forward strand.
AGGCGCTGAGGGCCATCAAACAGGTAGACCCCGACAGTGTGCATGATGAGAACAGACTGTTAACTGAGCAGTTTATTGAGGGTCTACTGTCCAGCGCTCACTGGACACAGCTGCGCATAATTGCTCTGCAAAACTCCGATCTGTACTTTGCACAATTCAAATACAGAGCCATCCGGGTGCTGCGAGAACCAACACCAGGTGGCGCTACATCTCACCAGTGCCCAGTTATCACCTACCACCAGGAGGTGGCACCCTTTTCCCCAGAGCCTGTGGGAGCTGATGCACAGACTCTGGACAATGATCCGTCTACAGACCTGCACCTTCAGGTCCAAGAGCTGATTAAAAGTGTAGCTGCACTAACCAAAACTGTGCAGTACTTGCAGGTGTCCCCCAAAGGGAAGATCCAGTCCGGAGGACGTCCCATGGCGACAACAGAAGAGGATTCCACCAATCAGAGGGAGGAACAGTGACCGCTACGACCAGGACGGACAACCCATCTGCCGCTGCTGTCACAAGCCAGGACATTATGCAAGGTACTGTCATTTAAACGAGCAAAACCTGGGGCAGAGGGCCAACCCCCAGGCGTAAGACCACCAGGCCCACACAACTGGCGAGACAAGTATGTGGGGGGACGATCGGTCCTACCTGTCGTGCTTGACGGCATCCCGATGAGCGCATTGCTGGACACTGGATCCCAGGTGACCACTATCCCCTACATCCTTTACAAGCGGTACTGGACTTTTTCGGACATTACCCGCCATCCAGAAGAACATTTAAGCATCTAAGCCAGCAATGGTCAGCCCGTACCTCAAGTGGGGTTTAAAGAAGTAACCATAAAGGTTGGCAAAGTGGAATTGGCGGCGCAAGGAATGATAATTGTTGACATTGATCACCGAGAAAGTCATCCCATGATAACCTTAGGCACTAATGTCATTGAAAATTGTCTTTCAGAAATTATTGTCTTGTTACAGCAGGTTGCGGAGACCGCCAGTTCCACTCAGCAGCGGGTTCTGCAGAGAGAAATCAGAGCCCTGATGAGAAGACAACAGGTAGAACTGTCTGGTGGTGAAATTGGCAGAGTCAGGATGAGTGACCCGTTCCCCATTGCCATGCCCCCAAGAAGTGATATGTTGATATGGTGCCGGGCAGCAATCGGTCTCAGGGGTAGGGATTACCAGGCCCTGGTAGAGCCCGTATACTCTGACTGTAGGCTCACCATCTTGACAGCCAAGGGGGTGGTTTATGTCCACCATGGGATAGTGCCAGTCCGCATCCAAAATATTGGGGAGAAAGAAGTCCATTTGCTCCATGTCATGAAAGTCAGCCGCCATCTTAGGTATGATACGTCATACCTGAGGATATTGGCATGTCACATCCTGCAGCCTTTGTAAACAGAGCAATTCGCCCCCACCTCTGGAGAGCAGTGTCCAGAAACGTCTTTGATATGGTAAACAGATGGGCCAGTTTTTGCTGTGTCCAAGCTAGGCCCCAGGGGGTTAATTAACACCTGATGTAACTTGAAGCCAGCCTGCAAAGCTCTCCATTGTCTTGTTCAAGTCTGAAAACCATGTGCTTCCTTTGTGAAAAATGGCCACCAAAAGCTACAAGATACACTATCAATTCCTAACCACACGTTACAAGTTAGGGAACCAAATAAAATGTATCATGTGAGGACGGTTCCCGCGGACACAATCATGGGACTTATAAATCCATGAGTGGCCTGGAATGCTAGCTATTTAGGAGAACCATATACAAGGTCCCAGGGGAGGCATGTTTAGAGTCAATGGCTTCTGCACAAAAGGAGGATCACGACTAGACCTCTGGTGATACGATGAGATCACGCCAGGGAAAGTTATGAGTACTTTTCTTAAATGGAGTTAAAACTGGCATTGGTAAGGGGGGCGGGGCTTAGTATACTGACATCACCAAGAGTGGGCGTGACAGGACTTTAGTGTAGCCGACAGTGAGAAACCCCCCTCAGTTTTGACCCAGGAGATGATGTGAACAGCTCCTAACGTCGGGTCCTGGTCTTGGAGTGGGAGGAGCACCTTTGCCATGTGCTACTGAGGCCTGGACGACTGCAACTAAGCTTGGACCTATGGGACAGCAATTCCTCCCTTGCGCCACATGAACGGTAACTGATTTATCGTTGTTATTCCTGTGTTTTATATGTCTAATTGTTATATTTCTTATTCTGACCAAAATACCATTGTATAGTTAATTGTATAGCCTGTAATCTAGTGTATTCTTATAATCGATTAAATCATAAATTAACCGTGGGCTGTATCCTTTACTCTGCATATACGAATCCATTGGTCCGGAAATGCTTGGCTGAAACTCTACTGGGTTGGTTCCTGACCCGATACAAGTCTATTAACGGACCGGGCTTGTATCAAACGAGAACTGGTGGCAGCAGACCATCTGGGGGATTTGGGAAAGGCTGGGAGTGACGGTTGGAGGTGTAGATATATATTACTGGCGCAGCCAGGGAAATATATATACCGCCCTCACTGCAGAGGGCCTCAAATACCCAGAGGGCTACAGGACGGCCTCTCCGGCGACCACTCACTCTAGGTGCAGTACCTTGATTGACCTGAGAGGTGAGGGGGCGCCAGAGAGTTGTGCCTGTATTGTGGCGTCACGGATTGGTGACGTGTAAGGAACAACACACCACCGTGTTGTCCCCCGCTGGTAGCTGCTTCCTGGCACTACTTACTCTAGGTGCAGTACCTTGACTCACCTGAGAGGTAAGGGGGCGCTAGAGAGCTGCACCCGCCGGCAGGCTTTCATCACATTGGTGGCAGAGCAGTGGGATTGCAGAGTATAGTGTACGTGGGATCCCTACTCCCAGACACTAAAGACTGACAGTGGTAATTTCCACTGCTGGAGTCTTAAGGTCAGCCCAACACTAGACGGTCGGAGTAAAATTATAACAAGGTGTGTGCAAACTCAGGGTTGCAGCGGTGTCAGTGACCCAAGGTTACCAAGATGGCGGAAGGCACTAGGAACAAGGTGAAGGAGAAGACCAATGCTTTGGTCGATGAGCAGGTTGGGGAGGACAATGTTACTCAATGCGGGGAGGAGCTCAGCTCGGGCACCTCAAGGAGCCAGACCCCAGTACTCGGTCCCGCAGTGGACGGCCCACCAGCTGCCCACCACAGCCTGTCCAGCCTGGATGCCCTCCTCCAAATTCACCGTCTTCACGATAATAACCCGCTGACGCACCTGGACACTGCGAAACTTGGTGCCCTGGAACAAAGATGGATGGCTCGACTGTCTAATTATGAGTTCACCATCAAGTACCAGGCTGGGCGCAAGAATGCAAACGCCGATGCGCTGTCCAGGATGCCTAACTTGCCAGATGGGGGAGAAAACCCGGAAGAGCTGGAGGAGATAGAGATCCCCGCTTTCCACCATCATGGGGTAACCCAGTGCTCCCATTGTGTGAAGAACAGGTGCTACGTCAACAGAGAGTCCACGTTCAATCCATTGCCCCACCATGGATGGGCAGAGACACAAGATAGTGACCCGGCTGTCCGCCTAGTCAAGGAGTTGCTGACACGAGCTGACTCGTACCCTGATTCAGATGCTCCAGAGGAGACCAAACAGCTGTGGAAGGAGAAGGGCAAGCTATTCATCTATGATTGGAAGCTGTGTCGAAGAGCCATCAACTCCCGGACGCATGAATTGGTCTGGCAGGTGGTAGTCCAGAGGCAGGATGCGTCAATGGTCTTGGAAGCATACCACGATGGAGGGGGACACTTTGGCTTGAAGAAGTTGGAAGTCCTGCTATGTGAACAGTTCTACTGGGCTGGCATGAGGAAAGCAATCGAGAGGTGGTGTCGAGAATGCGGACCATGCAACCTGAGGTGAAAAGACCGTGACAGCAAAAGGGCTCCCCTGCAGCCCATCATCACCAAACAGCCACTTGAACTGGTAGCCTTGGACCACGTGAAGCTAGCCCCAAGCAGGTCAGTCTATGTCTACGCTCTCACCATCCTAGACCACTACTCCCGGTTCCTGGTAGTAGTGCCAGTATAGGACCAGATGGCTCAGACAGCAGCCAAAAGCATTCCAGCAGCACTTCTGTCGCCCGCACGGTTACCCAGAACGTGTGCTTACTGACCAAGGTCCAGCCTTCGAAGCGGAGGTGTTCCAGGAATTCTGCAACCTGTACGGCTGCAAGAAAATCAGGACAATGCCGTATCACCCCCAAACCAACGGGTTGTGTGAGAAGATGAACCAGGTGGTGATAGACCTGCTGAAGACATTGCCTCTTGAGGAACGCAGCCTGTGGCCAGAAAAGCTACCAGATCTGGTGGACCTATACAGCCATATCCCAGTGAACTCTACCAACTGCACACCTGCTTACCTGATGAGAGCAAGACCTGGTAAGCTGCCCATCGACCTGGACATAGGAGTCCTAACACCAGAGATGGCCTCACCAGATGCAGATTGGGACTCTGAGCGGCAACAACAATACCGCAAAGTGCAAGAGAGTGCTGAAAGAAGTCTGTCCCAAACAAGACAAAGACAAGAGAAGACTTACAATCAACATGCACCTGCTGTTCCATTGTCACCTGGAGAACAGATCCTTAAGAGAAAGAGGCGACTCCACAAATTGGATGACCAGTGGGAGGTAGAGCCGTACACCATCCTACCCTCGAGTCATGATAACACCAAGGTGTGCCTCATTAGTAAGGATGGAGGAGAAACATCAGCAACAGTTTCAAGAGACAATTTGAAGAAATGTCTCGAGCAACTGCAATACCCTAAAGAAGACCAAGATAGCCCTCAACCCACAGAGGAAGTGGAAGAAATGGTCAAAACAGTACTCGGAGAATTTCCCCAGTCGTGGACACAAGTGAACAATGCAATGTTGTGTCAGTCCTTACCTTTCTCCAACCAGCCCCTCAGGAAGCTGTAGACGTCCCAGAAGAGTTGGAAGAACAGTTGGCCCTGGAGGCAGAAGTTTCATCGACAGGAGATCAGGAGAATCTACCCTCTGCTAATAGTGACCCTGTCGTACCCACGGTGAGCCAAAGAATCGGTAGGAAGTTGCCCAACCTACCAGTGTCACCTCAAAATACTAGTAATGCAGTTCACACTGAACCCACCACACCAGGGGTAGACACAAGGGACCAGGGTAGAGCACTGACAGATAGTGTACTCCGTAGATCTACAAGAGCTACAAAAGTTCAGCCCCCTGCCCGTTGGAGAATTTAAAATGCAAAGTATGCTGTATATAGTTACCTGTAAGGGTATGCCAGAGACATTGCAAATTTGAAATGTTTAATATGTGTGCATTTAAACTGTTATCCCGTTACCCGAAAAGGGTCCAAAGGCTTTTAGGTTATGGACGGTCAATAACCAAGGAACTTTCCCTTGTAAATAGTTGCACTTGTAAAAGTGCCCCCTTGTGACAGAACACTGAACAAAAATCCGTTGGAGGTGGCCGAAGACGTGGTCCAACACTTGGATCATCAATGCCCTGCAGCCACCCCAGGGCCTCCGTGGAGGGTTTTGGACGGGTCCCTCAAATTACACCTTGCTCAGTGGAATGGACAGCTGGTTGCAGATTATACTGTAACCTATCAAGGACTATAATGCTTGTAAATATTCTAATGTGCATGTTATTGTTATTGCTATTGTTATTTGTTACCTGTTATCTTACAAAATACTCTCAGTCCCGGAGGACTGAAATTAACTAGGGGGGAATGTGGCACCCCAGAGGGTCTGGTTGCCACAGTGGTATTGCTTCCCTCAAAAGAGGTAATGCCTTGTCTGGAGGCAAGCAGGGGTTTCCAGGTCAGGAACATAATACATGCAACACTTCTGGGCTCCAGGCCAGCAAGGGGAGTATCTCCCTTTGGCAACTGGATCTGGAGGCGGGGTTTGTTTAGTTTAGTGCAAGGAGTAGAGATGAGCGTTGTTCTACTCGAACTGTTCGCCAATCTCAAATTCGAGCTGTTTTGGGCGGTGTTCGAGCGGTTCGGCGAACACGAACAATTTGAGAAAAATTCGGCTGTTCGAGGTTATGTTCGATAACTGTTCGTGCACCAAAATCATAACTGGATTTTTTCTCAGTAATGATGAAAATTAATGTTAATACGCAGTTTGAATGTACAGCGGGGTGGGTGGAGGGGCAGGGGATGGATCTCTGCAGGAACAATGAAGATCTAAATTTTTTTTTCTCTTTCCCGCATTTACAGTGGGGAGGTGCAATCTGTCAGCCTATCAGCAGCGCACACACGGAGCGAAGTGCTTTTTATAACACAAGCAAGGGCATGTGTCATTGGCAGTATATGTCACATGTCCTTGCCCTATAAGACCAAGCCATTTTCCCCGTCGCCACCATTTTCTCACTGCTGCAGCTGCGTGTTAGACGGCACCGCTGTTGCTGTGTGCGCTATACCTTGTTAATTTCAAGCCAATTTTCGCACAAATCTACAGATAGCTTGGGAGTAGGGAATAGTTGTGATTGCAGTCCTTTTAAGGACTAGGTTACAGCATTTCCTACGACTTTTATCAGGCAGGTCTGTGCTCTTAAATAGATAGATTGTGGGAGTAAAGACTAATTGTAATTGGAGTCCTTTTCAGGACTAGGTTACATCAGTTCCTATCAGTTTTTGCCAGGCAGGTCTGTGCCAGTGCTGTGCAAGTTTTTTTCACAGCATTTGGCTGAATCTAGCAAAGCTAATCCTTTTTGGCCTATTGCAGAGTGTGTTAGTCAGTGGAGTAGCCTATCTGTGTTGCAAGATATACCACCTGTGTATAGAATACCAATTTTTTTACTGCACCTAGTGAAGTAAAATCTTTTGGGCATAGCATCATTCTATTAGTCCATCTATACTGACCTCCATCAGGTTGAAAATTGAATATAACTTTTTTCTGCATCTAGCTCTGAAAAAATATTGGGCTTCTAGCTGTGTGTGGGACTTGTTGTATTAGTCCATCTATACTGACCTCCATCAGGTTGCAAACTGCATATATTTTTTTCTTCATCTACCTCTGAAAAAATATTGGGCTTCTAGCTGTGTGCGGGACTTGATCTAGTAATCCATCTATACAGACCTCCATCAGGTTGCAAACTGAATATATTTTTTTCTGCATCTACCTCTGAAAAAATATTGGGCTTCTAGCTGTGTGTGGGACTTGTTGTATTAGTCCATCTATACTGACCTCCATCAGGTTGCAAACTGAATATATTTTTTTCTGCATCTACCTCTGAAAAAATATTGGGCTTCTAGCTGTGTGTGGGACTTGTTGTATTAGTCCATCTATACAGACCTCCATCAGGTTGCAAACTGAATATATTTTTTTCTGCATCTACCTCTGAAAAAATATTGGGCTTCTAGCTGTGTGTGGGACTTGTTGTATTAGTCCATCTATACTGACCTCCATCAGGTTGCAAACTGAATATATTTTTTTCTGCATCTACCTCTGAAAAAATATTGGGCTTCTAGCTGTGTGTGGGACTTGTTCTATTAATCCATCTATACAGACCTCCATCAGGTTGAAAACTGAATATATTTTTTTCTGCATCTACCTCTGAAAAAATATTGGGCTTCTAGCTGTGTGTGGGACTTGTTGTATTCGTCCATCTATACTGACCTCCATCAGGTTGCAAACTGAATATATTTTTTTCTGCATCTACCTCTGAAAAAATATTGGGCTTCTAGCTGTGTGTGGGACTTGTTCTATTAATCCATCTATACAGACCTCCATCAGGTTGCAAACTGAATATATTTTTTTCTGCATCTACCTCTGAAAAAATATTGGGCTTCTAGCTGTGTGTGGGACTTGTTGTATTAGTCCATCTATACTGACCTCCATCAGGTTGCAAACTGAATATATTTTTTTCTGCATCTACCTCTGAAAAAATATTGGGCTTCTAGCTGTGTGTGGGACTTGTTCTATTAATCCATCTATACAGACCTCCATCAGGTTGCAAGCTGAATATATTTTTTTCTGCATCTACCTCTGAAAAAATATTGGGCTTCTAGCTGTGTGTGGGACTTGTTGTATTAGTCCATCTATACTGACCTCCATCAGGTTGCAAACTGAATATATTTTTTTCTGCATCTACCTCTGAAAAAATATTGGGCTTCTAGCTGTGTGTGGGACTTGTTCTATTAATCCATCTATACAGACCTCCATCAGGTTGCAAACTGAATATATTTTTTTCTGCATCTACCTCTGAAAAAATATTGGGCTTCTAGCTGTGTGTGGGACTTGTTGTATTAGTCCATCTATACTGACCTCCATCAGGTTGCAAACTGAATATATTTTTTTCTGCTTCTACCTCTGAAAAAATATTGGGCTTCTAGCTGTGTGTGGGACTTGTTCTATTAATCCATCTATACAGACCTCCATCAGGTTGCAAACTGAATAAATTTTTTTCTGCATCTACCTCTGAAAAAATTTTTGGCCTTCTAGCAGTGTGTGGGACTTTCTCTATTAGTCCATCTATACTGACCTCCATCAGGTTGCAAATTAAAAATAATTTTTATCTGCATCTAGCTCTGAAAAAATATTTGGCCTTCTAGCAGTGTGTGGGACTTTCTCTATTAGTCCATCTATACTGACCTCCATCAGGTTGCAAATTAAAAATAATTTTTATCTGCATCTAGCTCTGAAAAAATATTTGGCCTTCTAGCAGTGTGTGGGACTTTCTCTATTAGTCCATCTATACTGACCTCCATCAGGTTGCAAATTGAATATAATTTTTGTCTTCATCTAACCCAGCCAATAGTTTTGGCCTAATACCACAGTTTGGCCACTCAGCTCTGCTCGGTTCCCATCCATTGTTTTTTTGTGCAAACAACTCCAGAGTTGTTAATTAGTTAACCATCAAAATGAGTGGAAAAAGGCCTGCTGCTGGTGGAAAGGGGAATAGGCGTGTTGGGAAGGGGAAAAAAGGTTGTGTCCGTGGGGTAGGTGTTAAAGCAACAGTAACATCTGCAGAAGAAAGACCATCTTCCAGCCAAACTAAAATGTCTACTTCTTTTAGCGGACAATGTGATAAGATCCCTTTCTTACGGCCACGCCAATCGCTACAAATTCCAGATGAGGCACAAAAACAGCATGTGCTTCAACGGATATCAAGTGCTCCTTTAAGTGGGCTCTCCTCCACATCAACTTCAACATCACAAATACTCCAGTCCTCAAAGGTGTCACCCCAATCGCACTTGCTTCCTCACAGCTCCCAAATCTCCAGCTGCCCGTCTGAGTATGAGGTAGAACAGATGGTTGAGTCTGCAGAGCTGTTTACTCATACTATAGCCTGGGAATCAGAGGTCGACTCCAGCGCTTCTGTGAATCCAGATGAGGAAATGATCTGCACTGATGCCCAGAATCTTTATGAGTCGGATCCAGGACCAGACGCAGAAGGTTCTGACCATAATGTAGACCCTCATTCCCAAACTGTAACTCCTGTTGGTGGAGACAATGAGGAAGACGATGATAAGACTCAAATACCTGATTGGAGAGACAACTTAAGTTTTTTGTCAGGGCAGGAACAGGTTGGCTCTGAGGACGACGGGTGTGATAACGCACAGGGTGATGATGATGAGGTTCGAGATCCCACTTACTGTCAACCCACAGTCAGCCAAGAGATGAGGTCAGCAGAGGAGGTGGAGGAAGATGCTAGTGACGACGAGGTCAGGTTGCGCCTTCCTGGACAGAGACGTAGTATTGGAAGCACGTCAACAACTGCATCCTCAAACACAACTCTGCCTCTCACCACAAGTCGTGGTGGCTCTTCAGGTCGCATGGGTGCTAAGCCTTGCATAGCCTGGGCATTTTTTCAGATGGATAAAGATGACCCAACTCGTGTTATCTGTAACATTTGTCAGCAAAAGCTAAGTAGAGGCCAAAAAATACATAGTTTGAGTACTTCATGCATGAACCGGCACATGGACATGAAGCATAAGTTGCAGTGGGAAGCTCAGTTTGCTACAATGCGGCCTAGCCGGCCGGGCCAGCCACCGTCTGCCATATCTTGTGCATCCGCGGCCTCTTCATCCTCTGTGACTGGGGGGACAGCAGTCACACCTGTTTTGGGGCGCAGACCTGCCACCTCTTTACCCGCAACAGCCAGCGTGATTGGCAGGTCATCATTTTCTTTGGAGGTGGTAACACCAGCTGGTGTTGAGCGCTGTCCGACATCGATAGCACCACCTTTGGATCAAGGCAACCTAACATGTCCGCCTGCATCTTCCTCACAGACCGGCAGTTTGCCAGGGACACCCTTATCAACCCCGTCTAAGCACAATAGCCAGCCCTCGGTCCCTCAGATGTGGACAAGTAAAAGACCATTTCCTCCTAGCCATGAGAAAGCTAAGAGGTTGAATTTCACCATCTGCAAGCTCTTGGCTACAGAAATGCTGCCTTTCCGCCTGGTGGACACAGAGGATTGTCGAGACCTTATGTCCGTCGCAGTGCCCCAGTACCAGATGCCCAGTCGGCACTACTTCTCAAAGAAAGGTGTGCCTGCGCTCCACCAGCATGTCGCACACAACATCACCGCTTCTTTGAGAAACTCTGTGTGTGACAGGGTGCATTTCACCACAGACACTTGGACGAGTAGGCATGGACAGGGGCGTTACATGTCGCTGACTGGGCACTGGGTAACTATGGTGACAGCAGGACAAGGGGCTGCTGTCCAAGTCTTGCCGTCCCCACGAGTTGTGCGTCAATCCTCTTTATGTCAAAGTTCCTCCACTGCTTCTGCCTCCTCAACCTCCTCTCGGTCTTCCACCTGCACCCAAAGCCTGTCTGGTCATGCCACAAGCTTTCTAACTGCGCAGAAGCTGTCCTGCACACCTCCTTACTATGCTGGCAGTAGGGCTCAACGTCATCAGGCGGTTTTTACATTGAAATGTCTCGGAAATGTGAGTCACACAGCTGAGGAGTTGTGGTCAGCTCTGGAGAACCAATTTCATGAATGGTTGTCTCCACTGGACCTGAAACCAGGGAAGGCCGTGTGCGACAATGCTGCAAACCTGGGTGCGGCCCTTCGCCGGGGCAATGTCACACATGAGCCTTGTATGGCTCACGTGTTGAACCTGGTTGTCCAGCAATTTTTAGCCCACTATTCCAGACTAGATGGCCTTCTGCAGAGGGCACGGTCGCTGTGTGCTCACTTTCGCCGTTCGCATCCCGCAGCTCGGCGACTTACATCTCTACAGAAGTCGTTGGGCCTGCCACTTCACCGGCTAAAATGCGATGTGCCTACCCGGTGGAATTCAACTCTGCACATGTTGCAGCGACTGTGGCAGCACCGACAAGCCCTGGTGCAATACGTTCTGAGGTATAGCCTGGGCCAACGAGATCCAGAGGTGGGGCAAATCACGCTGGAGGAGTGGTCTCAGATCAGGGACCTATGCACCCTTCTGCACAGTTTTGAAATGGCGACGAAGATGTTTAGTGCTGACGATGCCATTATCAGCATGACTATTCCGGTGATTTACATGCTGGAGCACATGTTAAACAGAATTCGGAGTCAGGTGGTGGCACAAGAGGAGGTGGAGGAAGTAGAGGAGGAGGAGTTGTATGCGGAAGGGCTAACATCTGCAAGGTCCAGACGGTCGGCAGCACCAAGGCGGCAGGCATGTGAGGGTGGGGGAGATGGTTTTACCAGGGCGCATGGTAGCAGCCAAACTAGTGAGGAAGGTGCAGGAGCCCAGGAAGAAGTGGAGGACGAACTGATGGAAGACTCATCAGATGAGGGAGACCTTGATCACATTTCTGTTGTGCGAGGTTGGGGGGAGAGGACAGAGGAAGGAAGCATGATTGTTACCTCGCCACCAACTCAACAGGGACTTGGTGCTCCTGGATGCGCAACACACATGAGTGCCTTCTTGCTGCACTACCTGCAACATGACCCTCGAATTGTGAGAATTAGAAATAATCCTGACTACTGGGTTGCCACACTGTTAGATCCCCGGTACAAAAGTAAATTTGCAGAAATTATTCCTGCCATAGAAAGGGATGCACGCATGCAGGAGTATCAGCAGAGACTGTTGCAGAATCTTACATGTGCTTTTCCACAAAACACCAGTGGTGCACGTAGTGAATCTCACAGTTCCAACTTGCCAACCGTGGGACCGTCAAGTGTTCAGCACTCAAACCGTAACAGAACCACAGTATCTGCTGGTAACATCAATTTTGCGGAATCATTTCACCACTTTTTTAGCCCATCCTTTGCAAGGCCACAGGAGACAAGAAGTCTGACACATAGTCAACGCCTAGAGACGATGGTACAGGAGTATCTCCAAGTAAACATTGAAGCCACGACTGTGTCACTGGACCCTTGCTCTTTTTGGGCTTCCAATCTGGATAAATGGCCTGAGGTAGCCACTTACGCCTTGGAGATCTTGTCATGCCCCGCAGCCAGCGTTCTGTCTGAACGTGTGTTCAGCGCTGCTGGTGGTGTGCTGACAGATAAGAGCACGCGGCTCTCCACTGATAATGTAGACAGACTCACGTTCATAAAGATGAACAAATCATGGATCCGAAACGACTTTTCTACCCCTGTGTCATCCTGGGGAGAGTAAAAGCTTGATGATTGGTTAAAATCACCCTACCAACCGTTTTAAGCTTTCAAATTACTAATCATGTTTATCTGTATCTTGGCTGGAAAATAATTTGGGCTTTGTAGCAGTGTGCAGCCCTGATTCTATTAGGCCATCTATAATAAGCTCCACCAGATTTAAAATTACTAATCATGTTTATCTGTATCTTGACTGGAAAATAATTTGGGCTTTGTAGCAGTGTGCAGCACTGATCCTATTAGGCCATCTATACTAAAGCTTCACTAGATTTAAAATTAATAATAATTTTTAGCTGCATCTAGCCCGGAAAATAATTTTGGGGCTCCGAGATGCGCAAGACACATAAGTGCCTTCTTGCTGCACTACCTGCAGCATGACCCTCATATTGTCAGAATTCGAAGTAATCATGACTACTGGGTTGCCACACTCTTAGTTCCCCCAAACTTTTCGATCAACCTTTTCATTTTAATAAAGACCAAAAAAATGGTCATTTTTGAAATTATAAGCATTAGCAGGTTGTTAGAAACTGAAATCAAACAGTTTTCAACTCAAAACTTTATTCTAGGTGATGTTACATTTTCACATAGGACCCCTTGTTCGAAAGGAGCTTCTGAACTCTCTCGTCCATTGAATTTGTCAGGTTTTGGATGGTTTCTGCTTCAATTGTTTTGCATGAGGACAGAATACCCTCCCAGAGCTGTTGCTTAGATGTGAACTGCCTCCCTCCATCATAGACACTCCTTTTAATGATGCTCCAAAGGTTCTGAATGGGATAGAGGTCAGGGGAGCATGGGGGTCACTCCATAAGTTTGTCCCCTTTTATGCCCATATCAGCCAGAGATGCAGATGTTTTATGTGCAGCATGAGATGGTGCATTATCATGCAGAAAAATGATCTTGCTGTGAAATACGCGGTTCTTCTTCTTGAACCATGGCAGGAAGTGCTGTTTGAGAAAATCCACATACATTATGGAGTTCATATTTAGCGCCTGCAGGGATCCTAAAGGGGCCGACAATCTCTCTCCCCATGATTCCAGCCCAAAACATTACTCCACCTCCTCCTTGTTGGCGCTGTAGCCGTGTTTGCGTGGGGTGTCCATCAACCAGCCATCCTCCACTCCATCCATCTGGACCATCGAGCGCTGCACGGCACTCATCCGTGAACAAAACAGTCTTGAAATCAGTCTTCATGTAATGTTTGGCCCACTGGAGCCGTTTCTGCTTGTGTGAAGTGGATAGAGGAGGTCGACAGGATGGCGTATGCACAGCTGCAAACCTCTGAAGGACCCTGCATCTTGTTGTTCGGGGGACGTTGGAGGCACAAGCAGCTTCAAAAACTTGTCTGCTGCTATGACAAGGCTTTTTTGCCACTGCTCTTTCAACCTGACGTAATTGCCTGTAGGAAAGAGTCCTCAATTTGCCCTTATCAGCACGCACACGTGTGTACTGTGAATCAGCTACATACTTCTTGATTGCCAAGACACTTCATCCTGATCATCGCACAATGTTGATTGTAGTCATGCCTTGACCTAAACACTCCACAATTTGTTGCTTCTCAGCAGCCGACACATCCTTTTTCTTTCCCATTTTGGCAGAAAATGTAGGCTGCTTAATAATGTGAGACAGCCTTCTTAAGTAGTCTTGCCTTTCATTGGACACACCTGCCAAACTAATTAGCACAGGTGTCTGCAATTGCTTACAGTGATATAAAGAGCCCTGACACACATCACCATCAATGAGTTTAACTGACAAACAAACAAATTCTTCCCTTATCACTCCTAAACTCTTTTTGCATAATAATTTGGAACACAGTGTACATGTGCTTTTCCACAAAACACCAGTGGTTCACGTAGTGAATCTTACAGTTCTAACTTGCCAACCGTGGTCTGTATGGAGTTGTTCAATAAAGGGCCCAAAATTAAGATAACATAGATGGGAGAGGTCTCTATGAATAGGAATTCCTAAGTATTTGATACCCTGTGAGGGCCAGGCAAAGGGAAAGTTGGACTGGATAGAATCCTATATGGATTTGGGGAGGGAGACATCGAGGGCCTCAGACTTCGCTGCATTGATTTTAAAATTTGACCATGTAACAAAGTGATCTATTTCAGCCATAACAGCATGGATGGATATATGTGATTGAGTGATATATACTAGGACATCATCAGCAAATAGAGAGCACTTGTACTCGGTGCCTCCCACCTCAATCCACCTAATATTGGGGTTATGGCGAATTGATGAGAGCAGGTGCTCAATCACTAGGATGTATAAGAGAGGGGACAGAGAACATCCCTGCGTTGTCCCATTGGTGATTGTGAAAGGTGATGAAAATGTTCTGACGCGCCCCCTGGGCCTTGGGACACCCGGAGCCGGACCCTTTTTGGTGGATGCTGGTGGTTGTAGTCTCCGTGGCGGCAACCCGGTACCGTGGCTCAGGGCGGTCAAACCAGTGGCGGAACTATTTATGTGGTTTTGATGTTTAAATGTCCGACTACGCCACCCGTGGATTGCGGTCAGAGTGAACCGCCGCTCCAGGGCAGACCGCTGAGGCTGGTGTTGTGGGTGCAGCAGAGCGTAGCATAACTCCCCACGGGAGGAGTATAGCCTCAGGGCAGTGTATGCGGAGGATGGGGGTGATGGTGCAGGGCAGCAGCAGTAATGACACGGAGTCAGTGATGCAGTCCAGGGCCTTTACTCACAGTTCTTATTATCCAGACCACGTCTGCAGGTAATGGCTGCCCACGTCGTACTGTGCTCACCAGGTGAGGGGCTCAGACAACTCCCAGATAACTTTGGAGTGCTTCACAGGACCCCCTTTGTGTGTCCTTTGTCTGGCCTTTCTTACCAACCCTTCTGTCCGGCTGCCTCGGGCCTCCTCTTGGTAAACTTGGCGCCAGTTTCCCTGACCCTATGTGGTGCCTTCCAAGCGGGTGTAGCGAGGGGCTGCGCCACATAAAATGTCACAGCCTCCTGTTTCTAGCTGAGGGTCGTTTCCTGCCTCCACTAGTTTCAGGGACCGTTCTCCCCCTTTGGCCTGACCCCTCCACGCAGGTGGATTCGGGCGTGCGGTGGCGACTCGCCCGTCCGCACCCCTGAGGTCCCTTCGTTCCTCGTTCCTGGAGCCTTCTCCGCTCCTCTTCCTTCCTTCTCCCTCTTCCAGGCCTGGGCCTCTGTTACTAGGCCCGCCTCCGGAGCAGAGCTCATGCAGAGCCCCTGCTCCCTGCCACTTCTGCTCAGACTTCTCTGCACTGAACTAAGACGGTGCCCACCTTTTATACTCCCTTCTCAATGCACCCAGGAACTGCTTCCTCCCTGCTCCTGCACTACAGGGTTCCCCTTCCTCAGTGTTCCCTCCCCCCACTCCAGCCAGGGACAGGGACTGTCATGCCAATCTCAGGGGCATATTGGTCGCCCTGCCCCACGGCAATGTGGTGTAATGCATGCAGGTGTCGGGTCCTGATCCACACTACATCCTTACCTGAGAGTGAGATATCACACCTCTGGGTGAGGTGCAATACCTCTGTAGCAACCGAGCCCTCAGGGTGCTACAGTTCCATTTATCTTCAGCCTAGGTGACGTATTGCGATACAGGGCCGTGATTTTGGCTATAAAAGGGTCCCCTAGACCCCTACCCCAAGCTTTTTAAGAGAATCATATATGGCGTGCCAGGAGACTCTATGGAATGCTTTCTCAGCATCCAACGAGAGTATCTAATTACAAATTTTTAACTGCATCTAGCCCAGGAAATACTTTGTGCCTAGTAGCAGTGTCTGCTAGTCAGCGGATTATCCCGGCTGTTAAGCAAGCTACACCACCTGTAGTTTGGACACTTCATTTTTTCAAAGGAAATGCTTCGGGACCACGGGATACTCAGTGAAGAGCATCAGGAGGCACCCCAAGGCATAGGGGCTCGGACTGGCAGTAGGATGCCTTGCGGTGGACAGCCGAGCTCGATCCTTATAAAAGCTTTTTAACTGCAGCAGCTTTAGTGGACGCTACTGGAGCTGGAATTACGCGGCTGCTGGCATGAGACTTGCCCTCCAATAGATCCTTGTAAATGGATTTAAAGTGTATTTATTCAAATTAGAGAGACAATTTAAATTAAAAAGCTTAGAGCTGCCTCCACCACAGGGGGGCTCGCTCGACCCACCAGCGGACAGGCACCAGTATTGGGAGAGGGGGGCTGGCCGTCAGGGTTCACCGCGGCTCTGGCACAAACCCGGCGACACGGAGGTGGCAAGGGCAGGAGCGGACTGAACGTGTGGGCTTCTCACTTTTTGGATTTTAGAAGGGCATGACATGCCTATATATGTGTCTCCCCCTCCTTTTACTCCTCCACCTCTTTTCTTTTCGCATGACTATATGTACTTGTCACTTTTCCATGTGTTAGTTGTGTCTTCTGAGCAGTTTGTCAGCTTTTGGACACCTTTGAAGGTGTTTTCTATGTGTTTCTATGTGTTTTTGTTTGCCTGCCATTGGTTTTAACGGTGTTCGAAGGTGTTCGACGAACAGTTCGACGAACAGTTCGGCGAACACACGGGTGTTCGACGAACCGAACCGAACTCGAACACTACGGGGGTGGCTCAACAATAGCAAGGAGTTGAGTTCAATACACTGAAGAGAGAGGAGCTAGGGACTGGAGCTGGAGATAGCTCATCCTAGCTGGACTACACAAGGAACCGGACACCAGAGTCTGAGGCTGTGGGACCCTTCAGGACCAGCAGCAGATACCACAGGGCAGGAGATTGCAGGTCTCCTGGCCCCATCAGACGCCCGGAAGCTCAGCAGCACCGTGGGACCAGTACCGCCAAAGAGGAGCGAGGCATCCACAAAGTCCGAGCTGCAAGCCATACGGGTGAGCACAGCGCATTACATTCAGGGACGTGGGCTACAACACAGCTACAAGCAGAATAGCCAAAGAGAGTAGTGAGCACGGCAGGCATACAACTCCACCTGCCCAGGAGAACTCTATGCTTGCTCCCAGACTGACCAGACTCTTATCTCTAGCAAGTACTCCAGTCCATGCCTATCTAATTGCTACCAGTAAAGACCCTGGGACTGCACTGCACGGACTCTGTGGTTATTTCTGCACCACGACACCCTGCACTACAACCACCATCATCCACACACACTACCCTGAAGCTACACTCTTCCTGTGGGGAGTTATACCACCCGTGCTGCCAAACCATCAGCTTCAGAGGACTGTTCTGCAGCCGCGGCTTCATTAGCCACACTCCACAGGTGGCGTAGTCGGACATTATATAACCTATATACATCTACTACCCTTGGATTGACCACCTGAGTCTCGGACCGGGTCACCGCCACGGTGACTACATCCCCCAGCATCTACAGGCCCGGCTCCAGGTACCCCAAGGCCCAGGGGGCGCGTCACTGTTAGTGACGTGCATGAGGTGAGCTCATGTCCAATGAACTCAGCTCACCTCATGCACGTCATTGACAGCGTGGGAGAATTCTCCTGTGCTCAGCGCTTGAGCAGTAGAATTCTCCCACGCTGGGATGGCATTGAGATGACAGGCTGGATCACAGCTGAGCGCTGCCATCCAGCATGCCATCCTTCATAGACACTGCAGAGCGCAGGCATGCTTGCGCTCTGCAGTGTTTCTTAAGGATGACAAGCTGGATGGCAGCGCTCAGCTGCGATCCAGCCTGTCATCTCAATGCCATCCAGCATGGGAGAACTCTCCTTCTCAAGCGCTGAGCGCAGGAGAATTCTCCCATGCTGTCAGTGATGTGCATGAGGTGAGCTGACTTCATTGGACATGAACTCGGCTTATCTGGATGCCGTCACAGCCAGACACTGAGAAGCTTCTCAGTGTCTGCGGCATGGCAGGCTGGATGGCAACTTTCGGCTACGATCCTGCCTGTCATGTGAATGTAGCAGAGCTGGAGCCGTCCTGTGAACCATGGAAAGGTAAGGATGAGGTTGGTTTAATATTTTATTTTTAGTGCAGGAGATCGTTGGCTTCAGCTGGAATGGGCGTGATGGTAAGTATGGTTTAATTTAGAACATTAAAGAATTGTGTGTTTATTTCAATTAAAGGACTTTATTCTGGGTGTTTGTGTGTTTTTTTAACTTTGACTATGGGGTTAGTAATGGGGGTGTCTTATAGACGCCTCTCCATTACTAACCTGGGCTTGATGTCAGCTGGCATTATAAGCTGACATCAACCCCAGCCCTATTACCCCACTGCGACCGCTACAGGGCAGTGGGAAGAGCGAGGCTAAGTGCCAGAATTGGCGCATCCTATGGATGGCTAATTTCTGGGGCGGCTGACGGCTGGTTTTTCTAGCCTGGGAGGGGGCCAATATTCATGGCACCCTTCCTGGGCTATTAATATCAGCCCCCAGCTGTCTGCCTAGCCTTTGCTAGCTATTAAAATAGGGGGGACCCCACATCATTTTTTTTGGGTCCCCCATTTTAATAGCTAGTAAAGGCTAGGTATTCAGCTGGGGGCTGATATTAGTAGCCTGGGAAGCTCGGTGGGTATTACTCCCTTCCCAGGCTTCAAGCATCTTAACCTCCACTAGAGACTAAAATTACGGGGAACCCCACGCCAATTTTTTTTTTAATAAATCCTTTATTTTAGCACTAAATGACAAGTACAGTAACCAACACTATCACTGTACTTATTATATATGTGACTGACATGTTTCTAACTATCTAATCTATGTGTGATGCTCTATTCTTTCTGTTCTAAATTGTCGAGTACCGTCGTATGCCACTGAGGAATTGCCGGCCGGCTTTCTTAAAGAGACGGGTGCATGAAAATCGGAAGGCACTAGTGTGTTCCGATTGCCTGCTATGGTTTTCATGCACCCTCCTATATACCCTGCCTGCCTGTCTGCCTATATATTCTGCCTGCCTGACATTTAATTGAGCACCGTTCCCATCAATTTGGGCAATTTTTGACCTTCTGCAGACCGCCGGAGGGGACCACCAGAAAAATGCTCGAGTTTCCCATAGACTTACATTGGTCTCATTGCTCGGGTCGAGCAGCCCAGTATTCCAATGTGCTCGACCCGAGCTTCAGATTTCATATCTTGGGGTGGGGGGGTCCCACATCCAAGAGGGAGACATCATCTTGACCGTCACCAATATTCATGAAGATAGATATTAAATATGAAACCTCTATGACGCTCAGAAGCTCAGAATCCATTATCTCAGTTCCCGGTCATTCCTCAGTTATGCAAGTTATACTATTGTAATGGGAAAAAGGTAAGCATTCAAAAAAAGTGGTTCCGATGTTTCTGTCAGACCTGTGCGTGATTAAAATTGGCATAAAACGTTTGTACAATTAAACAATGGGATTTTTTGGAGGGATTTTCCGGTTTGTACCAGTGCTTGCCCTGGACTGAGGTTTTATGGCGGGTCATAAAGATTCCTGGTTTGGGGAAAAGCAAAAGTGAGTTCTATGTCTTGTCTTACAAACGGATAGGGGTGGGGGTTTTCCTTTTTTAAAACATCTCTTATTTTTAAAACTCGGGCAAAAATACCTTTTGCCTGACACCTCCCCCTTTTAGACTGCGCTATGGAGGTAGGACCTTCTGGTACTCCTCCAAGCGTATGTCTGGAGGCTCCCCTCGCCGTGACAACCCATCGGCATTGCCATGCTCGCTGCCCTTGCGGTGTTGAACGGTAAAGTCGTACTGCTGGAGGGTGAGGCTCCAGCGTAACAACCTTCCGTTGGCACTGGACATGGTGTGGAGCCAACTGAGGGGGTTGTGGTCAGTCACAACAGTGAAGGGGCGCCCGTACAAGTAAGGCTGTAAGCGGTTGAGGGCCCATACAATGGCCAGGCACTCCTTCTCTATGGTGGAATAGGCCACTTCCCTCGGCAGCAGTTTCCGGCTTAGGTACAACACGGGGTGTTCTTGGTTCCCCGAGTCGACCTGGCTGAGTACAGCACCGAGGCCAAACTCACTGGCGTCTGTCTGTACTAAGAGTGGCCGTGTGCCGTCGACCGCCTTTAGTACAGGAGAGCTGCTCAGGGCAGTCTTCAAAGCCCTAAAGGCCACCTCGCATTCATCCGTCCATTTGACGGAATGGGGTAGGCTCTTCCTGGTGAGGTCTGTCAAGGGCTTCGCAAGGCTTCTATAGTCCTGTACAAAGCGTCTATAGTACCCTGCGGTGCCCAAGAAGGACTGCACCTGCTTCTTGGTCCTGGGGGTGGGCCAGGACACGATAGCGTCCACCTTCCCAGGCTCTGGCTTCAGAGTACCCCCACCTACCCGGTGCCCCAGGTAGTGGACCTCGTTCATGCCCATCTGGCACTTTCCCGGCTTGATGGTCAAGCCCGCCTGGTGAATGTGCCTGAGCACCTGCTGCAGATGCTCGAGGTGATCCTCCCAGGTGGGACTGAAGATGGCAATGTCATCCAGGTACGCCACTGCGTACCTCTCCAGTTCCTGGAGCAGGTGGTTGACCATTCGCTGGAATGTGGCAGGGGCATTTTTCGTGCCGATGGGCATGACCGTGGATTCATACAATCTGAAGGGGGTGATAAAGGCGGACTTCTCCTGGGCCCCGGGGCTCAAGGGAATCTGCCAATATCCCCGACTCAAATCCATAATGGAGAGATAGCTCGCCCTGGCTAACCGCTCCAGCAGCTCCTCAATGCGTGGCATTGGTTGTGCGTCAGAGGCGGTGATAGCGTTGAGCCCCCTGTAGTCCACACAGAACCGGGTGGTCCGGTCCTTCTTAGGCACCAGGACTACAGGTGAGGCCCACGTACTCTTGGACCGCTTAATCACCCCCAGCTTCAGCATCTCCTCGACCTCCTGGCGCATGACATGCTGCACCTCGTCGGAGATTCGATAGGCTGTCCGCCGGAGTGGGGCATGATTCCCGGTGTCCACTTCATGGACCGCCGCCTCAGTCCTGCCAGGCATGTTGGTGAACACTGCTTGGAAGGGTTTAAGCACTGCTCGCATCTGAGACCTCTGGTCTGCGGATAGCAAGTCGCTTATCTCTACTTCCTCTAGGGACCCGCTGGCCTTCGCTTGGGCGAGCATGTCCAAGAGGGGGTCATCCTCCCCATCCTCGGGGAGGTTGCAGACCGGTAGGACGCAGGTTCCACGTTCTTGATGAGCCTTCATCATATTAACGTGAAACGCCTTCCGCCTACCCCGCTCGTGGTCAAGTGTGATCACGTAGGTGACCGGGTTGAGCTGTTGGTGAATGACGTATGGGCCTTCCCAGGCCGCCTGAAGCTTGTCCTTTGGTATGGGGACCAGCACCCGCACCTTCTCACCCACCTGGTAGGTCCGTTCTCGGGTGTTCTGGTCGTACCAATGCTTCTGGTCAGCCTGGGCTTGCGCCATGTTGCCATGCACCAACTGCGTCAAGGTCTGCATCTTGTCACAGAAGCGCATTACATACTCCACGATGGACACTCCTGGGGGGCTCGGCTCTTCTTCCCAGAATTCCCTTATCAACCCAAGGGGTCCTTGGACACACCTGCCATACAGGAGCTCAAAGGGGGAGAACCCCGTCGAGGCCTGTGGAACCTCTCTGTAAGCAAATAGCAGGTGTGGGAGGTAACGCTCCCAGTCTCGACCCTGGGTCTCAACCAGCATTTTTAACATCTGTTTGAGGGTACCGTTGAATCGCTCACACAAACCATTGGTCTGTGGGTGATACGCGCTCGATACCAAATGCTGCACCTGCATTTTCTTACATAGAGCCTCCATTAAGCGTGACATGAACTGGGTCCCCTGGTCGGTAAGCATCTCCCTGGGAAATCCTACTCGCGAAAAGATGGCCAAGAGGGCGTCCGCCACCTTATCCGCCCTAATTGAGGACAGGGCTACTGCCTCCGGATACCGAGTAGCATAGTCTACCACGGTAAGGATGAAACGTTTTCCAGAGCTGCTGGGTGTGGCCAGTGGTCCCACAATGTCCACAGCAATCCTCTGGAAAGGCTCCTCTATCACTGGCAAAGAGATCAGGGGGGCTTTGGGGGCTGGCCCTGACTTTCCCACTCTTTGACACGTGGTACAGGAGCGACAGTAGTTCACCACATCTGTCCTCATTTTGGGCCAATAAAAGTGATGAGACAGCCGGGCCTTGGTTTTGCTAACCCCCAAGTGTCCAGCGAGTGGAATTTCATGGGCGATCCGCAACAACTCGTCCCTGAATTGGTAGGGGACGACCAGCTGTCTTTCCCTCAGCCACTCCTGTTGGGGTGTACAGGGAACTGTCTCCCGGTACAACCTCCCTTGGTCCCAGAATACCCTCTCCTTATCAGACTCGGAGGTGGGCTTCTCAGCGAGGCTCCTTAACGTCTCCAGGCTAGCATCTGAGTGCAGAGCTGCCTGAAACTCCTGGCTGGAGGAAGCCAGAAGTGAGGTTAAGGCCACGTCCTCACTAGGACCCTCTGGGACCCGCTCTGGGTCCATACCTGATCCTGTTATTCCTCTGTCCGAGGAGGGTCCAGAAGGCAGGGCGTTACTTGCATTCTGGGCACTCTGACTGCGGGTAACAGCGGCTATATAGGCCGTCTCCCCGGGGAATAACACCGTCTCATTAGCCTGAGAGGCAATGAGAACTACTTCTCCATCATCCTCCATTACCTCAGGCACAGTGCTACGTATGGGCATTTACCATCAGCCAGGTCTCCATCTGTTGTGACACTGGTCACTGGCACAGCACCACCTGCTTCATGGTCCTCGTGCCTCTCCCCATTACCCTTGGCACTGACCTTTGCTCCTGCTAGGGGATCCTCAGCAATATCACCCCGCAGAGTGACATGGCTGAGTTCTCCTGCACCTTCCAAGACAACAACATCATCATCATGATCATCATGATCATCATCATCATGATCAGGTAAAGCATTGACATTCACAGTATCAGTATTAACCTTACCAACCGTATCAGATCGGGGAGGGGTGTTAGGGACATAATAAGCAAGCATCCTCCCCAAATCAGTTCCCAACAAAACATTTGCAGGTAGGTTTTTGGATACTCCCACTTCCTTCACCCCACTCCCCGCACCCCAATCAATAAAAACTCGGGCCATGGGCAAGGGGCATCGGACGCCCCCAATCCCGGTGACAGTCAGGGTCTTTCCTGGAATAAGCGCTTCAGGGGACACCAGTTCAGGTCGGATGAGGGTTCGTTCAGCCCCAGTGTCCTTGAGGCCTACAGTGAGAGTGTCCCCCACCCTGACAGACTGAAAGTTTTCACAGGCCCTCCCAACCGGCCCACCCACCAAAAGAACTGAGGCATTGGGCCCTGGGGCCTTGGATGGGGGGTTCTTCCTCTGCTTCTCTGGGCAAGTGGCGCTGATATGACCAGTCTGGTTGCAGAAATAACACCTGCGGGCATCAGATGCAGGCCGGGCATTGGTAACGGGAAAAAGGCCTCCGGAAGGTCGGCTGGCAGGGGCAGGGATGGTGGTTGACGGCTTACCCCCTTTCCAGCTGGTGACGACCGGCTTCCGCACCTCTGGTCTCCGGTTAGCCTCGTAGGTGTCTGCGATCTGCGCTGCTTTATTGGCATCAGGTGGCTCCCGATCCATCACGAACTGCCGTACCTCAGTCGGACACAGATGCAGGAACTGGTCTTTCACCATCAGGTCCTTTAGCTGCTCAAAGGTGGTCGCTGACAGTCCTTGGATCCACTGCTCAAAGTTGGTTCTGAGCCCGTCTACCACATCGCTGTAGGTGTCATGTGGTCCACGTTGGAGGGTTCTGAACTTTTTCCGGTAAACCTCCGGAGTCAGCTGGTACTTTTTTATCAGGGCCTGCTTGACGGCCTCATAGTCTCCATCTTGTTCTCGAGGGAGGGAAGCGAACACCTCCAAGGCTTTTCCTCGGAGCCCTGGAGTTAAATATCTTGCCCATTGGTCGGTGGGCAGCTGATACTGCCTGCAGGCCTTTTCAAAGCCTCGCAGAAATGTGTCCAAGTCCCCATCCTTTTCCATCACAGGGAAGTGCTCAGGACGAGGTTTAAAGCAGCTGGCACTGTTGGACTCACGGGTCTGCGTAGAGGGCGACTCCTTCTGAATCCGGGCTAGCTCCAGCTGGTGTTGTCGGTCAGCTTGGGCTTGTCGCTCAGCAGCCTCTCGGTCAGCTTGGGCCTGTTGCTCTGCTCGCTCCTGGAATTTCAGGATCAGCTGCAGTCGTCCTTCACGATCGTCTGTGGCGAGCTCCTCCAAGGCCATCTGCAGGTGGGGGTCCACACTACCCTGGTTGCGGGTATGGCTGGCAATCACAGGTGGCACCCCTGCAGCAGCGCCATCCGGGCCTTGGCTGGCCGCCCCCTCATCAGGGCTCTGCTGTCGGACGGGCTCTGCAGCATCTTGTAACAGTTCAGCAATCATTTGTTCTCTGCTTTTGCCGTGGGGGTCAATGCCTTTGATTATACATATTCCAATAAGAGTGTCCTTTTTCTGCTGGTGATACCAGGACTCCCCAACTACGACCATGATCACCAAAATAAAAATAGAAAAGAAAAACGAAGAAGGGTAGGGGTAACTGCTACACATACAGTATTGTCTCAGATCTAATAAACACTGAGTTCGATCTTCAAAACTTTTGTGCAAGTTTTTAGTGAGAGGAATGATTGCTCCAACCAGATCACTAATGTCCTATGATCCCACCGCTTGCCACCAATTTGTCATGAAAACAACACCCACTTGGGTCAGACCTTGCAGCTCTCTGGCGCCCCCTTATCCTGCTGGTCAAACACGGTATTGACCGAGGATAAGCACGGGTGCAGCTGCTCTAATTTATGTCGACTATTGCGGCACGTGATGTGACAGGACGTATATATACCACCAGTTCCTTCCAGGAACGTATATATACCTCCGACCAGCCACCCTCAAACCACAATATCACATAAATA
The DNA here is from genome assembly GCF_046119375.1 of Phyllobates terribilis. Lineage (NCBI taxonomy): Eukaryota > Metazoa > Chordata > Amphibia > Anura > Dendrobatidae > Phyllobates > Phyllobates terribilis. The sequence continues at coordinate 847,322,014 of NW_027362761.1, forward strand.
CTGGTATACTGCCACCACCGATCGCTTAACAGGTGGATCGGGTACCTGGTAGGTAACGTGAATTAACGGGTGAGGAACGTGTTTGCTCGACATAGGACAAGAAGGACGGAACTGGTAAATAATTAATGATTTACTCCCAAAAGGGGGCAGTGTTTACAAAATATATACAAGATATTATAAAGGAGACAATTTACATGTATGCATAAACAGTTATTAAAATAAAAGGGATAAGTAATAGCAAAACCTGCTTCACAAGGTGATGGTCTCAGATTCTGTGGGGGAAACGGCTCCCCGGAAATTAGAGGTGATTCTTCTTACGCCACGTGATGTGCGTGCGTTCGACGTTCCTGAGAAGAATGGCTTGAAAAATGGCCGATCTGGTTTTTAGCAAGCAGCCAAAACTCTGGGAGACACCCCTTATTTACCTTACAAGGGGGCTTGGCTTTGCGAGCCCACCCAGCTGCAGAAGACCTAAAAAATCCTTCAGATTTCATATCTTGGTGTGGGGGGGGGTCCCACATCCAAGAGGGAGACATCATCTTGACCGTCACCAAGATTCATGAAGATAGATATTAAATATGAAACCTCTATGACGCTCAGAAGCTCAGAATCCATTATCTCAGTTCCCGGTCATTCCTCAGTTATGCAAGTTATACTATTGTAATGGGAAAAAGGTAAGCATTCAAAAAAAGTGGTTCCGATGTTTCTGTCAGACCTGTGCGTGATTAAAATTGGCATAAAACGTTTGTGCAATTAAACAATGGGATTTTTTGGAGGGATTTTCCGGTTTGTACCAGTGCTTGCCCTGGACTGAGGTTTTATGGCGGGTCAAAAAAGTGAGTTCTATGTCTTCTCTTACAAACGGATAGGGGGTGGGGGTTTTCCGTTTTTAAAACATCTCTTATTTTTAAAACTCGGGCAAAAATACCTTTTGCCTGACAACCCGTATCAGGGGCTGTTTGTATCATTATATATCACATGCTTTTTCCAATATATGATTTTACTTTTTTCCCCTCTGATATATGTCTGTATATGATTATTGAATATGTGAGATGCCCAATGTTAACTTATTTATTGGACATTAAAAATGCCATTAATCTGATTATGGTTACACTCTGGCCTTTTGGCACTCTATAGATCGAATATGCAATATCTAACCAATATCTATTCATTATTTTCAGTAGATTGTAAACGGATTGGCACAGATTGCGTGCGCTGTGAGATTTTTAGGTCGAATATAGAATGTCTTTGCGGTAGATTGTAAACAGACTGGTGTTGACTGAGTACGCTGTGAGTCAGAGTTGAGATGCATATTTGTTTGGTACGCAGTGGCCTTCCGGTTGTGCGATCTGTATATGGAGCGCACTTGGTGGACCGCATGTTCCACTTCCAGTCATGTGACCATCCTTATGAGGTAACATCCGGTCACATGGTGTGCGATGTGATGGCGATGTCTGCTGAAACGCACCCTGTGAACCGCATCACATGTGATTTGGAACATTTGAATGATGTAACATCCGGTCACATGGGGCACACGATTATGGTGCAGTTTGTGAATGTGAGAGGCTTATAAAAGGAAGGGGATGGAGCGCTACAACTTTCCTTCATCTGCCCATTTGGAACACGGGGGATTTGCCTCATACTCCTAAAAAGCCCTATTAAGGAACGGAGATTAAGGCATATTTGGTCCATAACAAAAATGAAAGATAAGTGGTCTTTTTATTATGTAAAAATCAACTCTGCCTGATTAATTACTCCTGATGAACCTTGTGAAAGGAGAAATGCGTCGAGTTGAATTTGAATTGATTGGGCTACATTCTAAAAAAATGTAAAAAGGCTAATATCCATCATTTAATGTATACAGTAGAAGATATTTTTTGTTTACATATACCAGGTGATTGACTGGTTATTTTCTATGTATCATTGACTGTGTCTTTATGTATCAAAAAAAGCAATTTCTATATATAGGCTGACACTATATGTTTCCCATTTTTTCTGCAGCTAAATTGAATTGATCAAGGCTGCTGGTATTCATGTATGCTTTTTCTACCAATTAATACATTCCTAAATTTTTGGTATTTGAGGTTCTCTTTGCCATTATAGGGTGAATTAGGGTGAGAAGGGCTAGCCAACGTTGAGCGGAGGTGCCATTGCGCAGGGGTATCTGGTTGCCAACCTCTTTGGCAAGGTAGGGAAAGATTAGTGTCATTATGGGGTCAGGCACACTCCCCTCATTTTCTATTGTGCACGGATAATGTGGTTTGTTGATTTAATATTATGAACACCTAATTAGTATTTTTAAGAGAATATATATTAAAGGTTAAATTTTATAACTATCTAAAAAAGGTACTTTGCTCTGTGAACTCCTGTCTGAAGAGTACTAAGAGTTTCAGTTTTTTTCTGTGATTCCTACCAGTAGAGGAAATGATTAGAATAAAACGCAATTGCAGTGAATCAAAAAATTTAAATAGAGTGGACCCTTAATAGAGCACATAAGATTGTGGAGGGTAAAAATAGATATGACCTGTTAGAAGAAAAAAAGGAATGTAACAAAAATAAAGATAACAAACTTTACAATAATAAACAAATTACGCTATCTCTTCAATACAGTCCTCAGTTTCGAAGTATGAAAAATATAGTATTAAAATTATTACCTATACTATATGATGATTCAACATTAACTGAAATTCTATCTCCAGGTATCAGAGTGGTGGCTAAAAGAGCGCACAGACTAGGGAATATCCTTTCCCCTTCAATGATAAATCCACTTCATAAACGACACACCTGGCTTGATTCGCAAGGATTTTATAGATGCGGACAAAACAAGTGCAATCTTTGTCAATATGTAAAGGTCACAAAATTGTTTTCTAATGCAGACAAATCACAATCATTCCATATACATCATTTTATTAACTGCCACAGTGACCATGTAATATATGTAATTTATTGTAATTCATGTGATAAAATGTATGTGGGTTGCACCATTAGAAAACTGAAAAAAAGAATTTCTGAACACATTTCTGATATAATTAACATTTCTGCAAAAAATCTTAATATGTATTATGCTTCTAATACAGCACCATGGCAGAAATCTATCTTCCTTCCAGGTCATGGGTTTTGAGAGAGTTGTTTCGAATCCCAGAGGAGGAAATTTAAAGAACATCTACAAAACCGCGAGGCTTATTGGATTATGAAACTTGACACCTGCAGTCCTACAGGCCTCAAAATGCGGCGTGAAATTATGTATCACTACTAATATCATACTATACCTTTTCATTTGCTTGCATGTATTATGTACTATTCATATTTATTTATTTTTATATGGAACATTTCTTCCTATTTATTGCTAATCGCTGTATATTGCACATTTGAATCATGTGATGTTTATTCAGCCTGTTTTTTGATTGGTGCTTAAATCTTGTGATTTTTAACTTTACTCGAATTGGTGTATCTTTGTATTTAATCATGTCTGTTCAGAAGTCACATAGCTTTAACAAAGGATGCATATTGAATTTGTAACGCGTTGCTATGGCTACCTCTTTTTATATGGAATTGCCATTCTATCAATAAAATAATTTTTTATCCACGATGGAAGCTGGAACACATTCTTAATCCTATATTTTTTTTTCACCCAACCCTTTTACTTCTCAACATCTTTGTCCATAACTTGCTTGGAGATCTCCTTGGTCTTCATGGTGTTGTTTGGTTAGTGGTGCCTCTTGCTGAATGGTATTGCAGCCTCTGTGGCCTTTCATAAAAGGTGTGTATATACTGACAGACCATGTGACACTTAGATTGAACACAGGTGGACTGCCTTTCACTAACATGTGACTTATGAATGGAATTACTTGCACCAGAATTTTTTTAGGATCTTCATAGCAAAAGGAGTGAATACATATTAACATGCCAACTTTTAGTTATTTGATCCCATAAATGTAACTTATGCCTATATTTTTCTCACTTCACTTCACCAACTTAGACTATTTAGTGCTGATGCATCACACACAACTCGGATTACAAAAATATTTAAACATAGGTTGTAATACAACAAAATAATTAAAAAGCCAAGGGGGTGAATACTTTTGCAAGCCACTATATATGATGTATATGATGTGGACAAAATGAGAGTCAGTCTATCCTAAATTCAACCAATGGTTTGATAGCAAACAATTGGAAAAGAGGGATGTTCAGCACTCCTGCGGATAAAATCCAAAAGCTTTATTGGATCATCTTAAAAGGATTAAAAAACAGTCTGACGCGTTTCTGGCACTAGTGCTGCGCCCTTAGTCATAGAGTGGTTTGATAGTTTGATTTAGGCAACCCCGCTAGATTTATAATTTATATAATGTCACAACTGGAATTGTTTGCACTTGTTTTGCTGTTGGAAGATTCATTTCAGTGGAATTATTGCAGAAATGTTGCAATTTCCACATGGGTAGGACCCTTTAGAATGGATACACCTGCCAATGTCAGTGCTAGGGCATGAGTAATGACTCCTCAATATGTGGTCAATCGGATTCTGTGATCTTCTAGCAATCGATTCAGGTTTTTTTTCAGGAATAAATCTAGTAGTATGTGAGCATAGTATATAGCAATAGTATGTGAGTAGTATGTTCAGAATTTCCCATTGGAAATGGAGGATCATATATTCATCAGACCATAGATTGTTGAAGGTAGTAGTCAATCCTCTCTTTGCGATCCAAGGAATATTCTGGTCAGTGTAAGAGGTTGGAGAGGTCACTGTCACAAGCTTGTCTAAAAGCTTTAGATATATTACCCTTAGGCATTTAGTTAGAACCAGCTCCACAATCATTTCATCTTTTGGATTTGCGCTGACTCATCTAAGTCTAAAATATTTTTAGCTTTTTTTATATAGGGTGGAGGGCATATGGTGGAATTGATGTTACCTTTCTGAAGTAGTATGTGTGTAATTTACCATTTCACACTATAAGTAGAAAAAATTTCACAGATCTTGGAGAAATGTTGAGGATCAAATACTTATTCCAAGAATTCACATTCAGTTCCATCAAGAAACCCAAACAGGGCTCAACTGAACCAGACAAAAGTGTTACACACACGCCCGGGCAGACTGGCGTGAGCGTGATTTGTGATCCCGCTTTACCATGAACCGAGGAGTACCTGGAGGGGCGTAACAAAGTATCTACCCGATCCGACCAAGGTCACACGGTGGCTCAGTCGACTCCGTGAACCAGGGAGGAACCGAGCAGAGGGACCAGGTACTACTCCAGGTCAGACCCCGGTCACAGCTGTTGACCCACACCGGGAAATGCAGGAACAGGCAGGTTAAACTGCCATATTGCGTGGTGGGTACTGACAGGCACGGCTGGTATGCAGACAGGTGGATATTGACAGGCACAGCTGGTATGCAGACAGGTGGGCACTGGCAGGCACGGCTGGAATGCAGACAGATGGGCACAGGGAGGCACGGCTGACATGCAGAGAGGCAGGTACTGGCAAGTAGAAATGTAGGCAGGATAGGGGCCAGTACAGACTGGGATACAGGAACAGAGCCGCAGGTGTGGTAGACAAGCAGAGCGGAGCAAAACCCGCAGATGTGATGATCAAGCAAAGTAGAGCAAAACCGCAGATGCGGTGAACAAGCAAAGCAGGGAAAAACCCGCTGATGCGGTGAACAAGCAAAGCAGAGCAAAACCGCAGATGCGGTAAACAAGCAAAGCAGAGCAAAACCCGCAGATGCAGTGAACAAACAAAGTAGAGCAAAACCGCAGATGCGGTGAACTAGCAAAGCAGAGCAAAACCCGCAGATGCGTTGAACAAGCAAAGCAGAGCAAAACAGCAGATGCAGTGAACAAGCAAAGCAGAGCAAAACCGCAGATGCGGTGAACAAGCAAAGCAGAGCAAATCCCGCAGATGCGGTGATCAAGCAAAGCAGAGCAAAACCGCAGATGCGGTGAACCAGCAAAGCAGAGCAAAACCCGCAGATGCGGTGAGCAAGCAAAGCAGAGCAAAACCGCAGATGCGGTGAACTAGCAAAGCAGAGCAAAACCCGCAGATGCGGTGAACAAGCAAAACAGAGCAAAAACGCAGATGCGGTGAACAAGCAAAGCAGAGAAAAACCTGCAGATGCGGTGAACCAGCAAAGCAGAGCAAAACCGCAGGTGCGGTGAGCAAGCAGATCAAAATAAAACCCGCAGATGCGTTAGACAGGACAGTGCTCTGTTCACATGGAACAGTCTAGAAAACACAAGTAGATAGAAGGAACACAGGAGTTAGATACAGAGGGAGGGAAACAGAACGAGCAGAACCAGATACACACAAGGTACTTACAATGAAGTAGCGAGTGGACACAAGACTCACAAACAGAAGTACAGAGACAACGAGTTGGAGTTAGGTGCAGGTTCAGATACTGCAGGAAAGAGGGAAGATACAGACATAGAGACAAACAAGTAACGGACTAGGACACTGTTCAGACAGGATCTGAACCAGCAACAAGATACAGGAACGAGCCTGGGAACTCAGCCCCCAGGGTGGCAGAAACTGACTAGAAGTCACAGGTACAGGTAGAGGCCCTGGGTACTCAGCCCCCAGGGTGGCGGACAGACTAGAGTCAGGACAGGACCTGGCAACCCACAGTTGCACAGAACAGACTGTAAAAAAGTGTTGCTCAGGCCCCTCCTACTGGGTGGAGGGGGTTTAAGTATCCAGTGACTCACAGCAATAGGCTGCGGACGCATTAGCACTGCGCACACTGTAGCTTTAAGAGTCAGAAAGCAACAGCGCCGACGCCCTAAGCCAGCAGACAAGAGACATACAAACAGCAGGTACTGGAGCAAAAGTGTGCAGCCTGGCCTGAAACGTAAAATTGCGGTCTTGCATGGTGGGAGATGGTAAGCCTTGCAAGCACGCCGCCAGGGATGTTACAAAAAGAAAATAGATATAGTCGATATACTGGTACAACTTTATAATATTTCTTTTTTTCTGATGATGAGAGAAGAATTTGGTGATTACTTAGACCTTGTGCCCTAATTAAACAAGTAAAAATAGACACATACCATCGAAAATGTATCTAGAAGAGTTAGCCATGGTTAAAGCAAAAGAAGTATAAACAAAATTTGGCAAAAACGTATCTACCCACCATTCTGTTATAAGGGCCATACATGCCCTTTGCTTTTTGTTAACTCATAAGATTTATTTTTATCAGGAAACATAAAACATAAACTCATAGTATAATTTATGGATGGCAATATCTAGTAACAATAACACTAACAATAAAATCCGCAAAACATTTTTTTATGTTTTGAGAAAAAGTATCTACACACTACAATCTGCACTCTTTGATGCTTCAAAGATAAGATATAATTTATCAAGTGAATAGCTTCACTATTTTGTTCATCTATTTTGTGTAGTTATATTAAAGCTATCAATCCCTACTCCCTTTGTGACTATTTAGAAATCTGTCCCCTGAATATAAATTACAAATATTAAACTTCGGCATTTTGAGTACTATTTAAGCTTAACAAAACAATGCCTTATTCCTAAATATCTGAAACTTGTGTTTGGATAAAACAGTAGCAAAACTAAAATCTACATGAGTTTTTGCAAAAAGTATTCACAATTTTAAAATTTAAAAACTAGGTCATAATTTATGTACCCAAAAATAATAATAAATTAGTATGTAAATCTACAATTGGTCTTTAAAATCTTATAAGTATAAGAAGGATAATGTGAGGCATCACTTAATTTAATTAATTATTTATAGGGAATCTGTCAGCCCCCTGGGAGATATCAGACCACTACTATGGGCATACAGGCGATAGAAAAGTAAGCCTATACATACCTGTATGGCTCATAGTAGAGGTCTGATTGCAGAGAAATGTGCTTTTATAAATTCGGTTTTGCACATTCTTGGCATCCCCTGGACGCCAAGAAATCCCCGCCTAAGTGTTTATTATTCCCCAAAATCCCCGCCTATGTGCTTAATTATCATATTCCCCCCCTCCCCTGTACGTCACAGGGCCCTGTGACAAGCACTGTACTCCCTGACTCTCTGGCGCCTATGCAATAGAACCATGCAGAGCAGTGCACAGGCAGATGGGGCCGGGAGGGAACAAAGCGCGCTCTATGTGAGCGGCACTTTGCGCATGCCCGGTAAGTCAAGGAGCACAGTGCACGTCACGTACAGGGGAGGGGGAGACTATGGTAACTAAGCACATAGGTGGGGATTCCGGGGAATAATAAACACTTAGGTGTGGATTTCTTGGACTCCGGGGGACGCCAAGCATGTGGAAAACAGAGGTGATAAAAACACTTTTCTCTGCATCTACTATGGGCCATACAGGTATGTATAGATTTACTTTTCTATAACCTGTATGCCCATAGTATAGGTCTGATCTCTCCCAGGGGGTGACAGATTCCCGTTAATACATATGTGCAAAATTAAGTCAAACTTCACGCTTAGGTATCTTTTATACATCCTTTTTTTTGGTCAGTATGATGTACATGTTCACAATGAACAAAACTCTGATAAATAATAATCTAAATTTCAAGTGTACCAAAAATAATTGTCACTTGGACCATCAAAAAAAATCACAGCATACACTATTCTGGTCTATTTTATACTGCCCATGGACAAAATTGGTGCAATTTTAAAAAAACAATTCTATCCCCATATTATATTAGAGATTAACTGTTGCAAAAATGAACAAACGGATTATTGAATTCAGCATAAACTAGTTTCTTTTTTAGAATTTTGTTCTGGGTTATGTCAAAAGGTGTGCACCTCAGCTTCATTTGACCATTGTTCTGCTGCTCTTCCTTTTCCACAAAATAGTAATATACTAAAGTGTAAGCCCATGAGGGCCGGGTCCTCTTCCCCTCTGCACCAGTGGGTCGATGTTAGTTTGTTCACTGTATTTTATGTATGCATTTTGTATGTATGTCCCTCTTCACATGTACAGTAAAGACCAAAAGTTTGGACACACCTTCTCATTTAAAGATTCCTCGTCTCTCAGTTCTCCTGAGCCATGGAGGTTAGGGGCCTATATTGAAGCACTTTGCACTTTTACTTAGTCCTTGAATGACTACATGCTGCTAGGTAGTACCAACACGATGGCTCTATTTGTATCCATGTACTTATTTTTGATTTTTTACTGCTGTTTTGAGATATACAGTACAGACCAAAAGTTTGGACACACCTTCTCATTTAATGATTTTTCCGTATTTTCATGACTATGAAAATTGTACATTCACACTGAAGGCATCAAAACTATGAATTAACACATGTGGAATTATATACTTAACAAAAAAGTGTGAAACAACTGAAAATATGTCTTATATTCTAGGTTCTTCAAAGTAGCCACCTTTTGCTTTGATGACTGCTTTGCACACTCTTGGCATTCTCTTGATGAGCTTCAAGAGGTAGTCACCGGAAATGGTCTTCCAACAATCTTGAAGGAGTTCCCAGAGATGCTTAGCACTTGTTGGCCCTTTTGCCTTCACTCTGCGGTCCAGCTCACCCCAAACCATCTCGATTGGGTTCAGGTCTGGTGACTGTGGAGGCCAGGTCATCTGGCGCAGCACTCCATCACTCTCCTTCTTGGTCAAATAGCCCTTACACGGCCTGGAGGTGTTTGGGGTCATTGTCCTGTTGAAAAATAAATGATAGTCCAACTAAACGCAAACCGGATGGAATAGCATGCCGCTGCAAGATGCTGTGGTAGCCATGCTGGTTCAGTATGCCTTCAATTTTGAATAAATCCCCAACAGTGTCACTAGCAAAGCACCCCCACAACATCACACCTCCTCCTCCATGCTTCACGGTGGGAACCAGTCATGTAGAGTCCATCTGTTCACCTTTTCTGTGTCGCACAAAGACACGGTGGTTGGAACCAAAGATCTCAAATTTGGACTCATCAGACCAAAGCACAGATTTCCACTGGTCTAATGTCCATTCCTTGTGTTCTTTAGCCCAAACAAGTCTCTTCTGCTTGCTGCCTGTCCTTAGCAGTGGTTTCCTAGAAGCTATTTTACCATGAAGGCCTGCTGCACAAAGTCTCCTCTTAACAGTTGTTGTAGAGATGTGTCTGCTGCTAGAACTCTGTGTGGCATTGACCTGGTCTCTAATCTGAGCTGCTGTTAACCTGCGATTTCTGAGGCTTGTGACTCGGATAAACTTATCCTCAGAAGCAGAGGTGACTCTTGGTCTTCATTTCCAGGGGCGGTCCTCATGTGAGCCAGTTTCTTTGTTGCGCTTGATGGTTTTTGCAACTGCACTTGGGGACACTTTCAAAGTTTTCCCAATTTTTTGCACTGGCTTACCTTCATTTCTTAAAGTAATGATGGCCACTCGTTTTTCTTTACTTAGCTGCTTTTTTCTTGCCATAATGCAAATTCTAATAGTCTATTCAGTAGGACTATTAGCTGTGTATCCACCAGACTTCTGCACAACACAACTGATGGTCCCAACCCCATTTATAAGGCAAGAAATCCCACTTATTAAACCTGACAGGGCAAACCTGTGAAGTGAAAACCATTTCCGGTGACTACCTCTTGAAGCTCATCAAGAGAATGCCAAGAGTGTGCAAAGCAGTCATCAAAGCAAAAGGTGGCTACTTTGAAGAACCTAGAATATAAGACATATTTTCAGTTGTTTCACACTTTTTTGTTAAGTATATAATTCCACATGTGTTAATTCATAGTTTTGATGCCTTCAGTGTGAATGTAGAATTTTCATAGTAATGAAAATACAGAAAAATATTTAAATGAGAAGGTGTGTCCAAACTTTTGGTCTGTACTGTATACAGTACAGACCAAAAGTTTGGACATACCTTCTCATTTAATGATTTTTCTGTATTTTCATGACTATGAAAATTGTACATTCACACTGAAGGCATCAAAACTATGAATTAACACATGTGGAATTATATACTTAACAAAAAAGTGTGAAACAGTTGAAAATATGTCTTATATTCTAGGTTCCTCAAAGTAGCCACCTTTTGCTTTGATGACTGCTTTGCACACTCTTGGCATTCTCTTGATGATCTTCAAGAGGTAGTCACCGGAACTGGTTTTTACTTCACAGGTGTCCCCTGTCAGGTTTAATAAGTGGGATTTCTTGCCTTATAAATGGGGTTGGGACCATCAGTTGTGTTGTGCAGAAGTCTGGTAGATACACAGCTGATAGTCCTACTGAATAGACTGTTAGAACTTGTATTATGGAAAGATAAAAAGCAGCTAAGTAAAGAAAAACGAGTGGCCATCGACAAATTAGGAAAACTTTGAAAGTGCCCCCAAGTGCAGTTGCAAAAGCCATCAAGCGCTACAAAGAAACTGGCTCACATGAGGACCGCCCCAGGAAAGGAAGACCAAGAGTCACCTCTGCTTCTGAGGATAAGTTTATCTGAGTCACCAGCCTCAGAAATCGCAGGTTAACAGCAGCTCAGATTAGAGACAAGGTCAATGCCACACAGAATTCTAGCAGCAGACACATCTCTTCAACAACTGTTAAGAGGAGACTTTGTGCAGCAGGCCTTCATGGTAAAATAGCTGCTAGGAAACCAATGCTAAGGGCAGGCAACAAGCAGAAGAGACTTGTTTGGGCTAAAGAACACAAGGAATGGACATTAGACCAGTGGAAATTTGTGCTTTGGTCTGATGAGTCCAAATTTGAGATCTTTGATTGAAACCAAACGGATGGACTCTATATGCCTGGTTCCCACCATGAAGCATGGAGGAGGAGGTGTGATGGTGTGGGGGTGCTTTTCTGGTGACACTGTTGGGGATTTATTCAAAATTGAAGGCATACTGAACCAGCATGGCTACCACAGCATCTTGCAATGGCATGCTATTCCATCCGGTTTGCGTTTAGTTGGACCATCATTTTTTTTTTCAACAGGACAATGACCCCAAACACACCTCCAGGCTGTGTAAGGGCTATTTGACCAAGAAGGAGAGTGATGGGGTGCTACGCCAGATGACCTGGCCTCCACAGTCTCGAGACCTGAACCCAATCGAGATGGTTTGGGGTGAGCTGGACCGCAGAGTGAAGGCAAAAGGGCCAACAAGTGCTAAGCATCTCTGGGAACTCCTTCAAGATTGTTGGAAAACCATTTCCAGTGACTACCTCTTGAAGCTCATCAAGAGAATGCCAAGAGTGTGAAAAGCAGTCATCAAAGCAATAAGTGGCTACTTTGAAGAACCTAGAATGTAAGACATATTTTCAGTTGTTTCACACTTTTTTGTTAAGTATATAATTCCACATGGGTTAATTCATAGTTTTGATGCCTTCAGTGTGAATGTACAATTTTCATAGTCATGAAAATACAGAAAAACCTTTAAATGAGAAGGTGTGCCTAAACTTTTGGTCTGTACTGTACATCACCCTGGAATTAGTGTTACTATATTGTTTGTGGCATTAGTAACAGTGGAGGATAGTGTAAACTCGTATGTTTGTCCTAGTGGTGAACAGTAAATGTGAGAATGCAATATTTTATGCACAATACCTATAAACATAATATCTATGAACATGGCTGCATTAGTATATAGATGAATACTCTACTTTTAAAGAAAAAAAATATAAACAATGCTGATAAAATGCTCTTTCTAGGGGTAAATCCTATTGTCAAGTTCAGCCTTCGAGTCTAGCACAATACAAGTAGAGCACCAACTAACTTTAAAGGAAATCTGTCAGTAGGAGCAACTTTCCTTAGTCATCTATATACGAATTGTAGGTCTTAGAAAGTTGAATAAAATACAGCTTGATATCTGCAATCTAAGGTTTTATTACCAAGTAATTCACATCTTTCTTAATATGAAATTAGCTGTTAAAATCTGTAGGTGGGGCATAGGTCTCACTGAGAATCTGCCTCCTAAGCTTATTATACATAAATGAAAAGGAGCATTACCAGTGTGAGATATGTAATAACTGACAGTCTGCTCTTCTGATCTACATGTCTCAGATTGGTAACGACTAGTGATGAGCGAACATGTTCGCCACTGCTCGGCACTCACCCGAGCATCACGGTACTCGACAAGCTCGGTGTTCGGCGAGTATTTCCGGGTTACTCGGGTGGGAGCTCAGGTCCCAGCCCTGAATGTTTGGCACTCTTTAGATAGCCATTGAACATGCAGGGATTGCTTGTCATGCACTGTAATGCTGTATCCATGTTTGCAGTGGGCATTACAGTGATTGGCTGGCCACACAGCATCATCAGGTCTATATAAGACCTGGCGCCGCTTTTCTTGTCACAGTCTTCCCCGGAAACAGGCAGAGTAGGGAGAGCTGCTGCTGAGTCAGGGAGAGATTTAGTTGTTTACAGTTAGTATAGATATTCCACAACATACAGTATATATATATATATATATATATATATATATATATATATATCCATCTGAAGTAACAGTCCTTCTGAGGACTAATCCAGCTGCATTTATTCAGTGGTGATAGCAGGAGTTAGGATGGCAGGCAGTATATGTGGCAGACTGCAGTGCATATAGTACAAGAGGGTCCACAGCACGTTCCTGCTGCTGGTGTTCTTACAGATATTTGTAAACATAGCCACAGGTATCAGGGGCCAGGGCAATTTTTTTTTTATCTTAATCCTAGCTATGTGCTTAAAAAACATGGCAGGCAGGGTATGTGACAGACTGCAGTGCATGATACAGCACAAGAGGGTCCATTGCATGTTCAACTTCTGAGTGATCCTGCTGTGACAAATATTTGCAGACATAGCCTAAAGTATCAGGGGCCAGGGCAAATTTTTCTTTGATCCTAATTCTGGTTATTTGCTTAAAAAGCAATCCAGAGAAGAACATTTTTCTGCTCCATTTGCTTGTTAGCACTGCAGAATACAGCCAGATCTTTTCCATATTACAGCGATAAAAATCCAGAAATTTGAACTGAACGTGGAAAATATTGGCCTCCTTTTCCATTTTGGTGCAGTGTGTCGGTCAGGCTATTCACACTAAGTCTCTGTGAAGAATAGTATTAGTAAACTAAAGGCCTGCTATTTAAAACAGTAGTTCTCTGTCAGACGTATCACATATTACAGCATTCCAAAATCAGCCATTTCTGCCTTCCATTTCATTGCAGTGTGTCGGTCAAGCTATTCACAATAGGTCTCTGTGAAGAATAGTAGTAGTTAACTACAGGCCCGCTATTTAAAACTGTGGTTCTCTGTCAGACATATCACATATATCAGCGTTCCAAAATCAGCCATTTCTAGTGAACGTGGAAAATATTGTCCACCATTTAAAATGGACAAGGTGCTTGCCAAGAGACTGGGAAGTCGGCGTGATGGTTATGGTGCATGCAGAGGCCGAGAATGTGGCCATGGGCAAGCTGAAATTGTGCCACAACAAACACCCACATCTTGTCGCTCGACCTTCCTGTCCCAATTACTAGGGGACCGTAGCACACCACTATTGAACCCAGAGCAGTGTCAAAAGGTTGCTGGTTGAATAGCAGATAATGCTTCCTGGTGTTATAATCTGTAACAAGCACTAAGGAAAGATAGGGGAAAGCTGTCCCTACAGTAAGACTAAGCTGAATCCCTAAGATGTAGTGGGCTGCCTGTTCCTAGCGAACAGACCCGCCTTAGTCCTCAGCTAGTCTGAATGAAGACCTATAGCATAAGGGGAGGTGTCCCTAAAAGAACTAAGGACTGGGACAAAAATGGGACACCTCCTAAACAGAGAAGTTGCAGAACACAAAAAGACAGAAAGGTACTAGAGGTCCCAGAAAGACCAAGTGAACTGACAGAGAAAGGCACAGAAGCACCTGGCTAGAGAAACAGTCAAACGCTGAAGTCCAGCACAGCCAAAAGGGCGGAGCTGGAATATAAAGGCAGATGGTCACGTGACCGCAAAACACAAGGTGGAAAAAAACAAACAGGAGGGTTCTAACACCAGGCACTTTGCCACCACCACCACCCTGTCTTCCACACTGTTAAGTCTTAGTAGCTGTGAGTCTGGACCGCATATTCTTCACCTGGATTCTCTATCCTCCCACCATGCTGAGTCCCCGTTGGCAACTGATCCCACACTTGGACATTCAGAAGAGCTGTTCACTTTTCCATTTGTAGATTCGGGCCTTTCGCCCAGTCAGCTTCAAGAGAGTCAAGAGGAGAACAGCTCATGTAGTGATGCCCAAATATTTGAGCAGCCATAGTTACACAAATGCAACAGTGGTAAAGTGCAATTACTGTCACAAGAGGTGGATGTTGATGATGAGTCACAATTGCCAGAAAGTCAGAAGGACGACCAGGGTGCGGAAGTGGAAGACAAGGTGGTGGATGATATAGCAACTGACCCAACCTGGCAGGGGGTCAAGCAGAGTGAGGACAGCAGCACACGAGGGGGGGGGATAGCACCACAACATGTAGGAAGAAGCAGCGTGGTGGCCACAGACAAAAGGCGGGAAAGCGTTCCCCATAACACCAACAAGATGGAAGTTGCCAGTACAACTGTTAGGTCTTCCCGAGTCTGGTTGTTTTTTAAAGACTCTGCCAATAACTCCAAAAAGACCATTTGCACCACCTGCCAGGCCAGCCTCAGCAGGGGTAGCAAAACAACCACCAGAATGATCAGGCACATGGCAACAATGCACCCGTCTAAGTGGGCCAAACCCCAGGGGGCAGAAACAGTGTCTGTGGGTGACACCACTGCTTTTTCCACTGTTGTGCATGCACGGCAATCCACTGTCCATGGCGCATTCGAAGATGCCTCCCACCCTGCACGTGTCATTGCACATTCTCAACTAACACTATCAGCAAGCAAGTCCATGTCCTTGTCCCAGCGTAGCGATCAGTTGTCCCTACCCCAGTCCTTGGAAAACAAGCGCAAATACTCAGCCAAAGCCACACAGGCCACACTTTAAATTCAAACATTTCGAGAATGCTTGAGCTCAAAATGTTGCCTTTAAGGCTCGTGGAGAAGGAAGCTTTCTGCAACGAGAAGGCGGTGGCCGTCGATCGGTATTCATTCCGCCAATATTTCTCCCAGTGTGCCATCCCCGCATTACACGAGCATGTGTCCCACAACATTTGTCATGCCATCAGCAACGCAGTTACCGGGAAAGTCCACCTAACCATGGAAACGTGGACAAGTGCTTGTGGGTATTGACGGTACATTTCGCTGACGGCACACTGGGTTAATATAGTGGAAGCCAGGTCCCAGTCGGACCTTGGGACAGAACATGACCTCCCGATGCCGAGGATTGCGGGCCCTAGGTAAATCATCGTTCCCCCACATTCTACAACTCCTGCACCTCCTCCTTCTCATCCTCCTCTTCAGCCTCCATCTCCAAAATTACCACATCAGTCACAAGCTGGAAGCACGGCAGCACTGCCTTGGCCAAGCGGCAACAGGCTGTGCTGAAGCTAATATGCTTAGGAGACAAATCGCACAACGCTGAAGAGTTGTGGACAGCTCTAAAAGATCAGGCAGAGCTGTGGCTGACACTGCTGACCCTACAGCTAGGCATGGTCATGCGTGACAATGGCCAGAACCTGGTGGTGGCTCTGAGGCGAGGTGAGCGCACACCACTAGAGATGAGCGTTGTTCTACTCGAACTGTTCGCCAATCTCAAATTCGAGCTGTTTTGGGCGGTGTTCGAGCCGGTCGGCGAACACGAACAATTTGAGAAAAATTCGGCTGTTCGAGGTTATGTTCGATAACTGTTCGTGCACCAAAATCATAACTGGATTTTTTCTCAGTAATGATGAAAATTAATGTTAATACGCAGTTTGAGTGTACAGCGGGGCGGGGGGAGGGGCAGGGGATGGATCTCTGCAGGAACAATGAAGATCTCCATTTTTTTTTCTCTTTCCCGCATTTGCAGTGGGGAGGTGCAATCTGTCAGCCTATCAGCAGCGCACACAAGGAGCGAAGTGCTTTTTTTCACACAAGCAAGGGCATGTGTGATTGGCAGTGTATGTCACATGTCCTTGCCCTATAAGACCAAGCCATTTTCCCCGTCGCCACCATTTTCTCACTGCTGCAGCTGCGTGTTAGACGGCACCGCTGTTGCTGTGTGCGCTATACCTTGTTAATTTCAAGCCAATTTTCGCACAAATATACAGATAGCTTGGGAGTAGGGAATAGTTGTGATTGCAGTCCTTTTAAGGACTAGGTTACAGCATTTCCTACGACTTTTATCAAGCAGGTCTGTGCTCTTAAATAGATAGATTGTGGGAGTAAAGACTAATTGTAATTGGAGTCCTTTTCAGGACTAGGTTACATCAGTTCCTATCAGTTTTTGCCAGGCAGGTCTGTGCCAGTGCTGTGCAAGTTTTTTTCACAGCATTTGGCTGAATCTAGCAAAGCTAATCCTTTTTGGCCTATTGCAGAGTGTGTTAGTCAGTGGAGTAGCCTATCTGTGTTGCAAGATATACCACCTGTGTATAGAATACCAATTTTTTTACTGCACCTAGTGAAGTAAAATCTTTTGGGCATAGCATCATTCTATTAGTCCATCTATACTGACCTCCATCAGGTTGCAAATTAAAAATAATTTTTTTCTGCATCTAGCTCTGAAAAAATATTTGGGCTTCTAGCAGTGTGTGGGACTTGGTCTATTAGTCCATCTATACTGACCTCCATCAGGTTGCAAATTAAAAATAATTTTTTTCTTCATTTATCTCTGAAAAAATATTTGGGCTTCTAGCAGCGTGTGGGACTTGTTCTATTAGTCCATCTATACTGACCTCCATCAGGTTGCAAATTAAAAATAATTTTTTTCTGCATCTAGCTCTGAAAAAATATTTGGGCTTCTAGCAGTGTGTGGGACTTGGTCTATTAGTCCATCTACACTGACCTCCATCAGGTTGCAAATTAAAAATAATTTTTTTCTGCATCTAGCTCTGAAAAAATATTTGGGCTTCTAGCAGTGTGTGGGACTTGGTCTATTAGTCCATCTATACTGACCTCCATCAGGTTGCAAATTGAATAAAAAAATTTTCTGCATCTAGCTCTGAAAAAATATTTGGGCTTCTAGCGGTGTGTGGGACTTGGTCTATTAGTCCATCTATACTGACCTCCATCAGGTTGCAAATTAAAAATAATTTTTTTCTGCATCTAGCTCTGAAAAAATATTTGGGCTTCTAGCAGTGTGTGGGACTTGGTCTATTAGTCCATCTATACTGACCTCCATCAGGTTGCAAATTAAAAATAATTTTTTTCTTCATTTATCTCTGAAAAAATATTTGGGCTTCTAGCAGCGTGTGGGACTTGTTCTATTAGTCCATCTATACTGACCTCCATCAGGTTGCAAATTAAAAATAATTTTTTTCTGCATCTAGCTCTGAAAAAATATTTGGGCTTCTAGCAGTGTGTGGGACTTGGTCTATTAGTCCATCTATACTGACCTCCATCAGGTTGCAAATTAAAAATAATTTTTTTCTTCATTTATCTCTGAAAAAATATTTGGGCTTCTAGCAGCGTGTGGGACTTGTTCTATTAGTCCATCTATACTGACCTCCATCAGGTTGCAAATTAAAAATAATTTTTTTCTGCATCTAGCTCTGAAAAAATATTTGGGCTTCTAGCGGTGTGTGGGACTTGGTCTATTAGTCCATCTATACTGACCTCCATCAGGTTGCAAATTAAAAATAATTTTTTTCTGCATCTAGCTCTGAAAAAATATTTGGGCTTCTAGCAGTGTGTGGGACTTGGTCTATTAGTCCATCTATACTGACCTCCATCAGGTTGCAAATTGAATAAAAAAATTTTCTGCATCTAGCTCTGAAAAAATATTTGGGCTTCTAGCGGTGTGTGGGACTTGGTCTATTAGTCCATCTATACTGACCTCCATCAGGTTGCAAATTAAAAATAATTTTTTTCTGCATCTAACCCAGCCAATAGTTTTGGCCTAATACCACAGTTTGGCCACTCAGCTCTGCTCGGTTACCATCCATTGTTTTTTTGTGCAAACAACTCCAGAGTTGTGAATTAGTTAACCACCAAAATGAGTGGAAAAAGGCCTGCTGCTGGTGGAAAGGGGAATAGGCGTGTTGGGAAGGGGAAAAAAGGTTGTGTCCGTGGGGTAGGTGCAGAAGAAAGACCATCTTCCAGCCAAACTAAAATGTCTACTTCTTTTAGCGGACAATGTGATAAGATCCCTTTCTTACGGCCACGCCAATCGCTACAAATTCCAGATGAGGCACAAAAACAGCAGGTGCTTCAACGGATATCAAGTGCTCCTTTAAGTGGGCTCTCCTCCACATCAACTTCAACATCACAAATACTCCAGTCCTCAAAGGTGTCACCCAAATCGCACTTGCTTCCTCACAGCTCCCAAATCTCCAGCTGCCCGTCTGAGTATGAGGTAGAACAGATGGTTGAGTCTGCAGAGCTGTTTACTCATACTATAGCCTGGGAATCAGAGGTCGACTCCAGCGCTTCTGTGAATCCAGACGAGGAAATGATCTGCACTGATGCCCAGAATCTTTATGAGTCGGATCCAGGACCAGACGCAGAAGGTTCTGACCATAATGTAGACCCTCATTCCCAAACTGTAACTCCTGTTGGTGGAGACAATGAGGAAGACGATGATAAGACTCAAATACCTGATTGGAGCGACAACTTTAGTTTTTTGTCAGGGCAGGAACAGGTTGGCTCTGAGGACGACGGGTGTGATAACGCACAGGGTGATGATGATGAGGTCGGAGATCCCACTTACTGTCAACCCACAGTCAGCCAAGAGATGAGGTCAGCAGAGGAGGTGGAGGAAGATGCTAGTGACGACGAGGTCAGGTTGCGCCTTCCTGGACAGAGACGTAGTACTGGAAGCACGTCAACAACTGCATCCTCAAACACAACTCTGCCTCTCACCACAAGTCGTGGTGGCTCTTCAGGTCGCATGGGTGCTAAGCCTTGCATAGCCTGGGCATTTTTTCAGATCGATAAAGATGACCCAACTCGTGTTATCTGTAACATTTGTCAGCAAAAGCTAAGTAGAGGCCAAAAAATACATAGTTTGAGTACTTCATGCATGAACCGGCACATGGACATGAAGCATAAGTTGCAGTGGGAAGCTCAGTGTGCTACAATGCGGCCTAGCCGGCCGGGCCAACCACCGTCTGCCATATCTTGTGCATCCGCGGCCTCTTCATCCTCTGTGACTGGGGGGACAGCAGTCACACCTGTTTTGGGGCGCAGACCTGCCACCTCTTTACCCGCAACAGCCAGCGTGATTGGCAGGTCATCATTTTCTTTGGAGGTGGTAACACCAGCTGGTCTTGAGCGCTGTCCGACATCGATAGCACCACCTTTGGATCAAGGCAACCTAACATGTCCGCCTGCATCTTCCTCACAGACCGGCAGTTTGCCGGGGACACCCTTATCAACCCCGTCTAAGCACAATAGCCAGCCCTCGGTCCCTCAGATGTGGACAAGTAAAAGACCATTTCCTCCTAGCCATGAGAAAGCTAAGAGGTTGAATTTCACCATCTGCAAGCTCTTGGCTACAGAAATGCTGCCTTTCCGCCTGGTGGACACAGAGGATTTTCGAGACCTTATGTCCGTCGCAGTGCCCCAGTACCAGATGCCCAGTCGGCACTACTTCTCAAAGAAAGGTGTGCCTGCGCTCCACCAGCATGTCGCACACAACATCACAGCTTCTTTGAGAAACTCTGTGTGTGACAGGGTGCATTTCACCACAGACACTTGGACGAGTAGGCATGGACAGGGGCGTTACATGTCGCTGACTGGGCACTGGGTAACTATGGTGACAGCAGGACAAGGGGCTGCTGTCCAAGTCTTGCCGTCCCCACGAGTTGTGCGTCAATCCTCTTTATGTCAAAGTTCCTCCACTGCTTCTGCCTCCTCAACCTCCTCTCGGTCTTCCACCTGCACCCAAATCCTGTCTGGTCATGCCACAAGCTTTCTAACTGCGCAGAAGGGATCCTGCACACCTCCTTACTATGCTGGCAGTAGGGCTCAACGTCATCAGGCGGTTTTTACATTGAAATGTCTGGGAAATGTGAGTCACACAGCTGAGGAGTTGTGGTCAGCTCTGGAGAACCAATTTCATGAATGGTTGTCTCCACTGGACCTGAAACCAGGGAAGGCCGTGTGCGACAATGCTGCAAACCTGGGTGCGGCCCTTCGCCGGGGCAATGTCACACACGTGCCTTGTATGGCTCACGTGTTGAACCTGGTTGTCCTGCAATTTTTAGCCCACTATCCCAGACTAGATGGCCTTCTGCAGAGGGCACAGTCGCTGTGTGCTCACTTCCGCCGTTCGCATCCCGCAGCTCAGCGACTTACATCTCTACAGAAGTCATTGGGCCTGCCACTTCACCGGCTAAAATGCGATGTGCCTACCCGGTGGAATTCAACTCTGCACATGTTGCAGCGACTGTGGCAGCACCGACAAGCCCTGGTGCAATACGTTCTGACGTATAGCCTGGGCCAACGAGATTCAGAGGTGGGGCAAATCACGCTGGAGGAGTGGTCTCAGATCAGGGACCTATGCACCCTTCTGCACAGTTTTGAAATGGCGACGAAGATGTTTAGTGCTGACGATGCCATTATCAGCATGACTATTCCGGTGATTTACATGCTGGAGCACATGTTAAACAGAATTCGGAGTCAGGTGGTGGCACAAGAGGAGGTGGAGGAAGTAGAGGAGGAGGAGTTGTATGCGGAAGGGCTAACATCTGCAAGGTCCAGACGGTCGGCAGCACCAAGGCGGCAGGCATGTGAGGGTGGGGGAGATGATTTTACCAGGGCGCATGGTAGCAGCCAAACTAGTGAGGAAGGTGCAGGAGCCCAGGAAGAAGTGGAGGACGAACTGATGGAAGACTCATCAGATGAGGGAGACCTTGATCACATTTCTGTTGTGCGAGGTTGGGGGGAGAGGACAGAGGAAGGAAGCATGATTGTTACCTCGCCACCAACACAACAGGGACTTGGTGCTCCTGGATGCGCAACACACATGAGTGCCTTCTTGCTGCACTACCTGCAACATGACCCTCGAATTGTGAGAATTAGAAATAATCCTGACTACTGGGTTGCCACACTGTTAGATCCCCGGTACAAAAGTAAATTTGCAGAAATTATTCCTGCCATAGAAAGGGATGCACGCATGCAGGAGTGTCAGCAGAGACTGTTGCAGAATCTTACATGTGCTTTTCCACAAAATACCAGTGGTGCACGTAGTGAATCTCACAGTTCCAACTTGCCAACCGTGGGACCGTCAAGTGTTCAGCACTCAAACCGTAACAGAACCACAGTATCTGCTGGTAACATCAATTTTGCGGAATCATTTCACCACTTTTTTAGCCCATCCTTTGCAAGGCCACAGGAGACAAGAAGTCTGACACATAGTCAACGCCTAGAGACGATGGTACAGGAGTATCTCCAAGTAAACATTGAAGCCACGACTGTGTCACTGGACCCTTGCTCTTTTTGGGCTTCCAATCTGGATAAATGGCCGGAGCTAGCCACTTACGCCTTGGAGATCTTGTCATGCCCCGCAGCCAGCGTTCTGTCTGAACGTGTGTTCAGTGCTGCTGGTGGTGTGCTGACAGATAAGCGCACGCGGCTCTCCACTGATAATGTAGACAGACTCACGTTCATAAAGATGAACAAATCATGGATCCGAAACGACTTTTCTACCCCTGTGTCATCCTGGGGAGAGTAAAAGCTTGATGATTGGTTAAAATCACCCTACCAACCGTTTTAAGCTTTCAAATTACTAATCATGTTTATCTGTATCTTGACTGGAAAATAATTTGGGCTTTGTAGCAGTGTGCAGCACTGATCCTATTAGGCCATCTATAATAAGCTTCACCAGATTTAAAATTAAAAATAATTTTTAGCTGCATCTAGCCCGGAAAATAATTTTGGGGCTCCGAGATGCGCAAGACACATAAGTGCCTTCTTGCTGCACTACCTGCAGCATGACCCTCATATTGTCAGAATTCGAAGTAATCATGACTACTGGGTTGCCACACTCTTAGATCCCCCAAACTTTTCGATCAACCTTTTCATTTTAATAAAGACCAAAAAAATGGTCATTTTTGAAATTATAAGCATTAGCAGGTTGTTAGAAACTGAAATCAAACAGTTTTCAACTCAAAACTTTATTCTAGGTGATGTTACATTTTCACATAGGACCCCTTGTTCGAAAGGAGCTTCTGAACTCTCTCGTCCATTGAATTTGTCAGGTTTTGGATGGTTTCTGCTTCAATTGTTTTGCATGAGGACAGAATACCCTCCCAGAGCTGTTGCTTAGATGTGAACTGCCTCCCGCCATCATAGACACTCCTTTTAATGATGTTCCAAAGGTTCTGAATGGAGTAGAGGTCAGGGGAGCATGGGGGTCACACCATAAGTTTGTCCCCTTTTATGCCCATATCAGCCAGAGATGCAGATGTTTTATGTGCAGCATGAGATGGTGCATTATCATGCAGAAAAATGATCTTGCTGTGAAATACACGGTTCTTCTTCTTGAACCATGGCAGGAAGTGCTGTTTGAGAAAATCCACATACATTATGGAATTCATCTTTAGCGCCTTCAGGGATCCTAAAGGGGCCGACAATCTCTCTCCCCATGATTCCAGCCCAAAACATTACTCCACCTCCTCCTTGTTGGCGCTGTAGCCGTGTTTGCGTGGGGTGTCCATCAACCAGCCATCCTCCACTCCATTCATCTGGACCATCGAGCGCTGCACGGCACTCAACCGTGAACAAAACAGTTTTGAAATCAGTCTTCATGTAATGTTTGGCCCACTGGAGCCGTTTCTGCTTGTGTGAAGTGGATAGAGGAGGTCGACAGGATGGCGTATGCACAGCTGCAAACCTCTGAAGGACCCTGCATCTTGTTGTTCGGGGGACGTTGGAGGCACAAGCAGCTTCAAAAACTTGTCTGCTGCTATGACAAGGCTTTTTTGCCGCTGCTCTTTCAACCTGACGTAATTGCCTGTAGGAAAGAGTCCTCAATTTGCCCTTATCAGCACGCACACGTGTGTACTGTGAATCAGCTACATACTTCTTGATTGCCAAGACACTTCATCCTGATCATCGCACAATGTTGATTGTAGTCATGCCTTGACCTAAACACTCCACAATTTGTTGCTTCTCAGCAGCCGACACATCCTTTTTCTTTCCCATTTTGGCAGAAAATGTAGGCTGCTTAATAATGTGAGAGAGCCTTCTTAAGTAGTCTTGCCTTTCATTGGACACACCTGCCAAACTAATTAGCACAGGTGTCTGCAATTGCTTACAGTGATATAAAGAGCCCTGACACACATCACCATCAATGAGTTTAACTGACAAACAAACAAATTCTTCCCTTATCACTCCTAAACACTTTTTGCATAATAATTTGGAACGCGGTGTACATGTGCTTTTCCACAAAACACCAGTGGTTCACGTAGTGAATCTTACAGTTCTAACTTGCCAACCGTGGTCTGTATGGAATTGTTCAATAAAGGGCCCAAAATTAAGATAACATAGATGGGAGAGGTCTCTATGAATAGGAATTCCTAAGTATTTGATACCCTGTGAGGGCCAGGCAAAGGGAAAGTTGGACTGGATGGAATCCTATATGGATTTAGGGAGGGAGACATCGAGGGCCTCAGACTTCGCTGCATTGATTTTAAAATTTTACCATGTAACAAAGTGATCTATTTCAGCCATAACAGCAGGGATGGATATATGTGATTGAGTGATATATACTAGGACATCATCAGCAAATAGAGAGCACTTGTACTCGGTGCCTCCCACCTCAATCCACCTAATATTGGGGTTATGGCGAATTGATGAGAGCAGGTGCTCCGTCACTAGGATGTATAAGAGAGGGGACAGAGGACATCCCTGCCTTGTCCCATTGGTGATTGTGAAAGGTGATGAAAATGTTCTGACGCATCCCCTGGGCCTTGGGACACCCGGAGCCGGACCCTTTTTGGTGGATGCTGGTGGTTGTAGTCTTCGTGGCGGCGATCCGGTTCCGTGGCACAGGGCGGTCAAACCAGTGGCGGAACTATTTATGTGGTTTTGATGTTTAAATGTCCGACTACGCCACCCGTGGATTGCGGTCAGAGTGAACCGCCGCTACAGGGCAGACCGCTAAGGCTGGTGTTGTGGGTGCAGCAGAGCGTAGCATAACTCCCCACGGGAGGAGTATAGCCTCAGGGCAGTGTATGCGGAGGATGGGGGTGATGGTGCAGGGCAGCAGCAGTAACGACACGGAGTCAGTGATGCAGTTCAGGGCCTTTACTCACAGTTCTTAATATCCAGACCACGTCTGCAGGTAACGGCTGCCCACGTCGTACTGTGCTCACCAGGTGAGGGGCTCAGACAACTCCCAGATAACTTTGGAGCGCTTCACAGGACCCCCTTTGTGTGTCCTTTGTCTGGCCTTTCTTACCAACACTTCTGTCCGGCTGCCTCGGGCCTCCTCTTGGTAAACTTGGCGCCAGTTTCCCTAACCCTATGTGGTGCCTTCCTAGCGGGTGGAGCAAGGGGCTGCGCCACATAAAATGTCAGAGCCTCCGGTTTCTAGCTGAGGGTCGTTTCCTGCCTCCACTAGTTCGGGGACCGGTCTCCCCCTTTGGCCTGACCCCTCCACGCAGGTGGATTCGGGCGTGCGGTGGCGACTCGCCCGTCCGCACCCCTGGGATCCCTTCATTCCTCGTTCCTGGAGCCTTCTCCACTCCACTTCCTTCCTTCTCCCTCTTGCAGGCCTGGGCCTCTGTTACTAGGCCCGCCTCCGGAGCAGAGCTCATGCAGAGCCCCTGCTCCCTGCCACTTCTGCTCAGACTTCTCTGCACTGAACTAAGATGGTGCCCACCTTTTATACTCCCTTCTCAATGCACCCAGGAACTGCTTCCTCCCTGCTCCTGCACTGCAGGGTTCCCCTTCCTCAGTGTTCCCTCCCCCCACTCCAGCCAGGGACAGGGACTGTCGTGCCCATCTCAGGGGCATATTGGTCGCCCTGCCCCACGGCAATGTGGTGTAATGCATGCAGGTGTCGGGTCCTGATTAGTGTTGAGCCACCCCCGTTGTGTTAGAGTTCGGTTCGGTTCGTCGAACACCCGTGTGTTCGCCGAACTGTTCGTCGAACACCTTCGAACACCGTTAAAACCAATGGCAGGCAAACAAAAACACATAGAAACACATAGAAAACACCTTCAAAGGTGTCCAAAAGCTGACAAACTGCTCAGAAGACACAACTAACACATAGAAAAGTGACAAGTACATATAGTCATGCGAAAAGAAAAGAGGTGGAGGAGTAAAAGGAGGGGGAGACACAGATATAGGCATGTCATGCCCTTCTAAAATCCAAAAAGTGAGAAGCCGAGACGGCCAGTCCGCTCCTGCCCGTGCCACCTCCGTGTCGCCGGGTTTGTGCCAGAGCCGCGGTGAACCCTGACGGCCAGCCCCCCTCTCCCAATACTGGTGCCTGTCCGCTGGTGGGTCGAGAGAGCCCCCCTGTGGTGGAGGCAGCTCTAAGCTTTTTAATTTAAATTGTCCCTCTAATTTGAATGAATACACTTTAAATCCATTTACAAGGATCTATTGGAGGGCAAGTCTCATGCCAGCAGCCGCGTAATTCCAGCTCCAGTAGCGTCCACTAAAGCTGCTGCAGTTAAAAAGCTTTTATAAGGATCGAGCTCGGCTGTCCACCGCAAGGCATCCTAGTGCCAGTCCCAGCCCCTATGCCTTGGGGTGCCTCCTGATGCTCTTCACTGAGTATCCCGTGGTCCCGAAGCATTTCCTTTGAAAAAATTAAGTGTCCAAACTACAGGTGGTGTAGCTTGCTTAACAGCCGGGATAATCCGCTGACTAGCAGACACTGCTACTAGGCACAAAGTATTTCCTGGGCTAGATGCAGTTAAAAATTTGTAAGTAGATACTCTCGTTGGATGCTGAGAAAGCATTCCATAGAGTCTCCTGGCACGCCATATATGATTCTCTTAAAAAGCTTGGGGTAGGGGTCTAGGGGACCCTTTTATAGCCAAAATCACGGCCCTGTATCACAATACGTCACCTAGGCTGAAGATAAATGGAACTGTAGCACCGAGGGCTCGGTTGCTACAGACGTATTGCACCTCACCCAGAGGTGTGATATCTCACTCTCAGATAAGGATGGAGTGTGGATCAGGACCCGACACCTGCATGCATTACACCACATTGCCGTGGGGCAGGGCGACCAATATGCCCCTGAGATGGGCACGACAGTCCCTGTCCCTGGCTGGAGTGGGGGGAAGGAACACTGAGGAAGGGGAACCCTGCAGTGCAGGAGCAGGGAGGAAGCAGTTCCTGGGTGCATTGAGAAGGGAGTATAAAAGGTGGGCACCATCTTAGTTCAGTGCAGAGAAGTCTGAGCAGAAGTGGCAGGGAGCAGGGGCTCTGCATGAGCTCTGCTCCGGAGGCGGGCCTAGTAACAGAGGCCCAGGCCTGCAAGAGGGAGAAGGAAGGAAGAGGAGCGGAGAAGGCTCCAGGAACGAGGAATGAAGGGATCCCAGGGGTGCGGACGGGCGAGTCGCCACCGCACGCCCGAATCCACCTGCGTGGAGGGGTCAGGCCAAAGGGGGAGACCGGTCCCCGAACTAGTGGAGGCAGGAAACGACCCTCAGCTAGAAAGCGGAGGCTCTGACATTTTATGTGGCGCAGCCCCTTGCTCCACCCACTAGGAAGGCACCACATAGGGTCAGGGAAACTGGCGCCAAGTTTACCAAGAGGAGGCCCGAGGCAGCCGGACAGGAGTGTTGGTAAGAAAGGCCAGACAAAGGACACACAAAGGGGGTCCTGTGAAGCGCTCCAAAGTTATCTGGGAGTTGTCTGAGCCCCTCACCTGGTGAGCACAGTACGACGTGGGCAGCCGTTACCTGCAGACGTGGTCTGGATAATAAGAACTGTGAGTAAAGGCCCTGAACTGCATCACTGACTCCGTGTCGTTACTGCTGCTGCCCTGCACCATCACCCCCATCCTCCGCATACACTGCCCTGAGGCTATACTCCTCCCGTGGGGAGTTATGCTACGCTCTGCTGCACCCACAACACCAGCCTTAGCGGTCTGCCCTGTAGCGGCGGTTCACTCTGACCGCAATCCACGGGTGGCGTAGTCGGACATTTAAACATCAAAACCACATAAATAGTTCCGCCACTGGTTTGACCGCCCTGAGCCACGGAACCGGATCGCCGCCACGAAGACTACAACCACCAGCATCCACCAAAAAGGGTCCGGCTCCGGGTGTCCCAAGGCCCAGGGGGTGCGTCAGAACATTTTCATCACCTTTCACAATCACCAATGGGACAAGGCAGGGATGTCCTCTGTCCCCTCTCTTATACATCCTAGTGACGGAGCACCTGCTCTCATCAATTCGCCATAACCCCAATATTAGGTGGATTGAGGTGGGAGGCACCGAGTACAAGTGCTCTCTATTTGCTGATGATGTCCTAGTATATATCACTCAATCACATATATCCATCCCTGCTGTTATGGCTGAAATAGATCACTTTGTTACATGGTAAAATTTTAAAATCAATGCAGCGAAGTCTGAGGCCCTCGATGTCTCCCTCCCTAAATCCATATAGGATTCCATCCAGTCCAACTTTCCCTTTGCCTGGCCCTCACAGGGTATCAAATACTTAGGAATTCCTATTCATAGAGACCTCTCCCATCTATGTTATCTTAATTTTGGGCCCTTTATTGAACAATTCCATACAGACCACGGTTGGCAAGTTAGAACTGTAAGATTCACTACGTGAACCACTGGTGTTTTGTGGAAAAGCACATGTACACCGCGTTCCAAATTATTATGCAAAAAGTGTTTAGGAGTGATAAGGGAAGAATTTGTTTGTCAGTTAAACTCATTGATGGTGATGTGTGTCAGGGCTCTTTATATCACTGTAAGCAATTGCAGACACCTGTGCTAATTAGTTTGGCAGGTGTGTCCAATGAAAGGCAAGACTACTTAAGAAGGCTCTCTCACATTATTAAGCAGCCTACATTTTCTGCCAAAATGGGAAAGAAAAAGGATGTGTCGGCTGCTGAGAAGCAACAAATTGTGGAGTGTTTAGGTCAAGGCATGACTACAATCAACATTGTGCGATGATCAGGATGAAGTGTCTTGGCAATCAAGAAGTATGTAGCTGATTCACAGTACACACGTGTGCGTGCTGATAAGGGCAAATTGAGGACTCTTTCCTACAGGCAATTACGTCAGGTTGAAAGAGCAGCGGCAAAAAAGCCTTGTCATAGCAGCAGACAAGTTTTTGAAGCTGCTTGTGCCTCCAACGTCCCCCGAACAACAAGATGCAGGGTCCTTCAGAGGTTTGCAGCTGTGCATACGCCATCCTGTCGACCTCCTCTATCCACTTCACACAAGCAGAAACGGCTCCAGTGGGCCAAACATTACATGAAGACTGATTTCAAAACTGTTTTGTTCACGGATGAGTGCCGTGCAGCGCTCGATGGTCCAGATGAATGGAGTGGAGGATGGCTAGTTGATGGACACCCCACGCAAACACGGCTACAGCGCCAACAAGGAGGAGGTGGAGTAATGTTTTGGGCTGGAATCATGGGGAGAGAGATTGTCGGCCCCTTTAGGATCCCTGAAGGCGCTAAAGATGAACTCCATAATGTATGTGGATTTTCTCAAACAGCACTTCCTGCCATGGTTCAAGAAGAAGAACCGTGCATTTCACAGCAAGATCATTTTTCTGCATGATAATGCACCATCTCATGCTGCACATAAAACATCTGCATCTCTGGCTGATATGGGCATAAAAGGGGACAAACTTATGGTGTGACCCCCATGCTCCCCTGACCTCTACCCCATTCAGAACCTTTGGAGCATCATTAAAAGGAGTGTCTATGATGGCGGGAGGCAGTTCACATCTAAGCAACAGATCTGGGAGGGTATTCTGTCCTCATGCAAAACAATTGAAGCAGAAACCATCCAAAACCTGACAAATTCAATGGACGAGAGAGTTCAGAAGCTCCTTTCGAACAAGGGGTCCTATGTGAAAATGTAACATCACCTAGAATAAAGTTTTGAGTTGAAAACTGTTTGATTTCAGTTTCTAACAACCTGCTAATGCTTATAATTTCAAAAATGACCATTTTTTTGGTCTTTATTAAAATGAAAAGGTTGATCGAAAAGTTTGGGGGATCTAAGAGTGTGGCAACCCAGTAGTCATGATTACTTCGAATTCTGACAATATGAGGGTCATGCTGCAGGTAGTGCAGCAAGAAGGCACTTATGTGTCTTGCGCATCTCGGAGCCCCAAAATTATTTTCCGGGCTAGATGCAGCTAAAAATTATTTTTAATTTTAAATCTGGTGAAGCTTATTATAGATGGCCTAATAGGATCAGTGCTGCACACTGCTACAAAGCCCAAATTATTTTCCAGTCAAGATACAGATAAACATGATTAGTAATTTGAAAGCTTAAAACGGTTGGTAGGGTGATTTTAACCAATCATCAAGCTTTTACTCTCCCCAGGATGACACAGGGGTAGAAAAGTCGTTTCGGATCCATGATTTGTTCATCTTTATGAACGTGAGTCTGTCTACATTATCAGTGGAGAGCCGCGTGCGCTTATCTGTCAGCACACCACCAGCAGCGCTGAACACACGTTCAGACAGAACGCTGGCTGCGGGGCATGACAAGATCTCCAAGGCGTAAGTGGCTAGCTCCGGCCATTTATCCAGATTGGAAGCCCAAAAAGAGCAAGGGTCCAGTGACACAGTCGTGGCTTCAATGTTTACTTGGAGATACTCCTGTACCATCGTCTCTAGGCGTTGACTATGTGTCAGACTTCTTGTCTCCTGTGGCCTTGCAAAGGATGGGCTAAAAAAGTGGTGAAATGATTCCGCAAAATTGATGTTACCAGCAGATACTGTGGATCTGTTACGGTTTGAGTGCTGAACACTTGACGGTCCCACGGTTGGCAAGTTGGAACTGTGAGATTCACTACGTGCACCACTGGTATTTTGTGGAAAAGCACATGTAAGATTCTGCAACAGTCTCTGCTGATACTCCTGCATGCGTGCATCCCTTTCTATGGCAGGAATAATTTCTGCAAATTTACTTTTGTACCGGGGATCTAACAGTGTGGCAACCCAGTAGTCAGGATTATTTCTAATTCTCACAATTCGAGGGTCATGTTGCAGGTAGTGCAGCAAGAAGGCACTCATGTGTGTTGCGCATCCAGGAGCACCAAGTCCCTGTTGTGTTGGTGGCGAGGTAACAATCATGCTTCCTTCCTCTGTCCTCTCCCCCCAACCTCGCACAACAGAAATGTGATCAAGGTCTCCCTCATCTGATGAGTCTTCCATCAGTTCGTCCTCCACTTCTTCCTGGGCTCCTGCACCTTCCTCACTAGTTTGGCTGCTACCATGCGCCCTGGTAAAATCATCTCCCCCACCCTCACATGCCTGCCGCCTTGGTGCTGCCGACCGTCTGGACCTTGCAGATGTTAGCCCTTCCGCATACAACTCCTCCTCCTCTACTTCCTCCACCTCCTCTTGTGCCACCACCTGACTCCGAATTCTGTTTAACATGTGCTCCAGCATGTAAATCACCGGAATAGTCATGCTGATAATGGCATCGTCAGCACTAAACATCTTCGTCACCATTTCAAAACTGTGCAGAAGGGTGCATAGGTCCCTGATCTGAGACCACTCCTCCAGCGTGATTTGCCCCACCTCTGAATCTCGTTGGAACAGGCTATACGTCAGAACGTATTGCACCAGGGCTTGTCGGTGCTGCCACAGTCGCTGCAACATGTGCAGAGTTGAATTCCACCGGGTAGGCACATCGCATTTTAGCCGGTGAAGTGGCAGGCCCAACGACTTCTGTAGAGATGTAAGTCGCTGAGCTGCGGGATCCGAACGGCGGAAGTGAGCACACAGCGACCGTGCCCTCTGCAGAAGGCCATCTAGTCTGGGATAGTGGGCTAAAAATTGCTGGACAACCAGGTTCAACACGTGAGCCATACAAGGCACGTGTGTGACATTGCCCCGGCGAAGGGCCGCACCCAGGTTTGCAGCATTGTCGCACACGGCCTTCCCTGGTTTCAGGTCCAGTGGAGACAACCATTCATGAAATTGGTTCTCCAGAGCTGACCACAACTCCTCAGCTGTGTGACTCACATTTCCCAGACATTTCAATGTAAAAACCGCCTGATGACGTTGAGCCCTACTGCCAGCATAGTAAGGAGGTGTGCAGGATCCCTTCTGCGCAGTTAGAAAGCTTGTGGCATGACCAGACAGGCTTTGGGTGCAGGTGGAAGACCGAGAGGAGGTTGAGGAGGCAGAAGCAGTGGAGGAACTTTGACATAAAGAGGATTGACGCACAACTCGTGGGGACGGCAAGACTTGGACAGCAGCCCCTTGTCCTGCTGTCACCATAGTTACCCAGTGCCCAGTCAGCGACATGTAACGCCCCTGTCCATGCCTACTCGTCCAAGTGTCTGTGGTGAAATGCACCCTGTCACACACAGAGTTTCTCAAAGAAGCGGTGATGTTGTGTGCGACATGCTGGTGGAGCGCAGGCACACCTTTCTTTGAGAAGTAGTGCCGACTGGGCATCTGGTACTGGGGCACTGCGACGGACATAAGGTCTCGAAAATCCTCTGTGTCCACCAGGCGGAAAGGCAGCATTTCTGTAGCCAAGAGCTTGCAGATGGTGAAATTCAACCTCTTAGCTTTCTCATGGCTAGGAGGAAATGGTCTTTTACTTGTCCACATCTGAGGGACCGAGGGCTGGCTATTGTGCTTAGACGGGGTTGATAAGGGTGTCCCCGGCAAACTGCCGGTCTGTGAGGAAGATGCAGGCGGACATGTTAGGTTGCCTTGATCCAAAGGTGGTGCTATCGATGTCGGACAGCGCTCAAGACCAGCTGGTGTTACCACCTCCAAAGAAAATGATGACCTGCCAATCACGCTGGCTGTTGCGGGTAAAGAGGTGGCAGGTCTGCGCCCCAAAACAGGTGTGACTGCTGTCCCCCCAGTCACAGAGGATGAAGAGGCCGCGGATGCACAAGATATGGCAGACGGTGGTTGGCCCGGCCGGCTAGGCCGCATTGTAGCACACTGAGCTTCCCACTGCAACTTATGCTTCATGTCCATGTGCCGGTTCATGCATGAAGTACTCAAACTATGTATTTTTTGGCCTCTACTTAGCTTTTGCTGACAAATGTTACAGATAACACGAGTTGGGTCATCTTTATCGATCTGAAAAAATGCCCAGGCTATGCAAGGCTTAGCACCCATGCGACCTGAAGAGCCACCACGACTTGTGGTGAGAGGCAGAGTTGTGTTTGAGGATGCAGTTGTTGACGTGCTTCCAGTACTACGTCTCTGTCCAGGAAGGCGCAACCTGACCTCGTCGTCACTAGCATCTTCCTCCACCTCCTATGCTGACCTCATCTCTTGGCTGACTATGGGTTGACAGTAAGTGGGATCTCCGACCTCATCATCATCACCCTGTGCGTTATCACACCCGTCGTCCTCAGAGCCAACCTGTTCCTGCCCTGACAAAAAACTAAAGTTGTCGCTCCAATCAGGTATTTGAGTCTTATCATCGTCTTCCTCATTGTCTCCACCAACAGGAGTTACAGTTTGGGAATGAGGGTCTACATTATGGTCAGAACCTTCTGCGTCTGGTCCTGGATCCGACTCATAAAGATTCTGGGCATCAGTGCAGATCATTTCCTCGTCTGGATTCACAGAAGCGCTGGAGTCGACCTCTGATTCCCAGGCTATAGTATGAGTAAACAGCTCTGCAGACTCAACCATCTGTTCTACCTCATACTCAGACGGGCAGCTGGAGATTTGGGAGCTGTGAGGAAGCAAGTGCGATTTGGGTGACACCTTTGAGGACTGGAGTATTTGTGATGTTGAAGTTGATGTGGAGGAGAGCCCACTTAAAGAAGCACTTGATATCCGTTGAAGCACCTGCTGTTTTTGTGCCTCATCTGGAATTTGTAGCGATTGGCGTGGCCGTAAGAAATGGATCTTATCACATTGTCCGCTAAAAGAAGTAGACATTTTAGTTTGGCTGGAAGATGGTCTTTCTTCTGCACCTACCCCACGGACACAACCTTTTTTCCCCTTCCCAACACGCCTATTCCCCTTTCCACCAGCAGCAGGCCTTTTTCCACTCATTTTGGTGGTTAACTAATTCACAACTCTGGAGTTGTTTGCACAAAAAAACAATGGATGGTAACCGAGCAGAGCTGAGTGGCCAAACTGTGGTATTAGGCCAAAACTATTGGCTGGGTTAGATGCAGAAAAAAATTATTTTTAATTTGCAACCTGATGGAGGTCAGTATAGATGGACTAATAGACCAAGTCCCACACACCGCTAGAAGCCCAAATATTTTTTCAGAGCTAGATGCAGAAAATTTTTTTATTCAATTTGCAACCTGATGGAGGTCAGTATAGATGGACTAATAGACCAAGTCCCACACACTGCTAGAAGCCCAAATATTTTTTCAGAGCTAGATGCAGAAAAAAATTATTTTTAATTTGCAACCTGATGGAGGTCAGTATAGATGGACTAATAGACCAAGTCCCACACACCGCTAGAAGCCCAAATATTTTTTCAGAGCTAGATGCAGAAAAAAATTATATTCAATTTGAAACCTGCTGGAGGTCAGTATAGAAGGACTAATAGAACAAGTCCCACACACTGCTAGAAGCCCAAATATTTTTTCAGAGCTAAATGAAGAAAAAAATTATTTTTAATTTGCAACCTGATGGAGGTCAGTATAGATGGACTAATAGACCAAGTCCCACACACTGCTAGAAGCCCAAATATTTTTTCAGAGCTAGATGCAGAAAAAAATTATTTTTAATTTGCAACCTGATGGAGGTCAGTATAGATGGACTAATAGAACAAGTCCCACACGCTGCTAGAAGCCCAAATATTTTTTCAGAGATAAATGAAGAAAAAAATTATTTTTAATTTGCAACCTGATGGAGGTCAGTATAGATGGACTAATAGACCAAGTCCCACACACTGCTAGAAGCCCAAATATTTTTTCAGAGCTAGATGCAGAAAAAAATTATTTTTAATTTGCAACCTGATGGAGGTCAGTATAGATGGACTAATAGAACAAGTCCCACACACTGCTAGAAGCCCAAATATTTTTTCAGAGATAAATGAAGAAAAAAATTATTTTTAATTTGCAACCTGATGGAGGTCAGTATAGATGGACTAATAGACCAAGTCCCACACACTGCTAGAAGCCCAAATATTTTTTCAGAGCTAGATGCAGAAAAAAATTATTTTTAATTTGCAACCTGATGGAGGTCAGTATAGATGGACTAATAGACCAAGTCCCACACACCGCTAGAAGCCCAAATATTTTTTCAGAGCTAGATGCAGAAAAAAATTATATTCAATTTGCAACCTGCTGGAGGTCAGTATAGAAGGACTAATAGAACAAGTCCCACACACTGCTAGAAGCCCAAATATTTTTTCAGAGCTAAATGAAGAAAAAAATTATTTTTAATTTGCAACCTGATGGAGGTCAGTATAGATGGACTAATAGACCAAGTCCCACACACTGCTAGAAGCCCAAATATTTTTTCAGAGCTAGATGCAGAAAAAAATTATTTTTAATTTGCAACCTGATGGAGGTCAGTATAGATGGACTAATAGACCAAGTCCCACACACCGCTAGAAGCCCAAATATTTTTTCAGAGCTAGATGCAGAAAATTTTTTTATTCAATTTGCAACCTGATGGAGGTCAGTATAGATGGACTAATAGACCAAGTCCCACACACTGCTAGAAGCCCAAATATTTTTTCAGAGCTAGATGCAGAAAAAAAATATTTTTAATTTGCAACCTGATGGAGGTCAGTATAGATGGACTAATAGACCAAGTCCCACACACTGCTAGAAGCCCAAATATTTTTTCAGAGCTAGATGCAGAAAAAAATTATTTTTAATTTGCAACCTGATGGAGGTCAGTATAGATGGACTAATAGAACAAGTCCCACACGCTGCTAGAAGCCCAAATATTTTTTCAGAGATAAATGAAGAAAAAAATTATTTTTAATTTGCAACCTGATGGAGGTCAGTATAGATGGACTAATAGACCAAGTCCCACACACTGCTAGAAGCCCAAATATTTTTTCAGAGCTAGATGCAGAAAAAAATTATTTTTAATTTGCAACCTGATGGAGGTCAGTATAGATGGACTAATAGAATGATGCTATGCCCAAAAGATTTTACTTCACTAGGTGCAGTAAAAAAATTGGTATTCTATACACAGGTGGTATATCTTGCAACACAGATAGGCTACTCCACTGACTAACACACTCTGCAATAGGCCAAAAAGGATTAGCTTTGCTAGATTCAGCCAAATGCTGTGAAAAAAAACTTGCACAGCACTGGCACAGACCTGCCTGGCAAAAACTGATAGGAACTGATGTAACCTAGTCCTGAAAAGGACTCCAATTACAATTAGTCTTTACTCCCACAATCTATCTATTTAAGAGCACAGACCTGCTTGAAAAAAGTCGTAGGAAATGCTGTAACCTAGTCCTTAAAAGGACTGCAATCACAACTATTCCCTACTCCCAAGCTATCTGTATATTTGTGCGAAAATTGGCTTGAAATTAACAAGGTATAGCGCACACAGCAACAGCGGTGCCGTCTAACACGCAGCTGCAGCAGTGAGAAAATGGTGGCGACGGGGAAAATGGCTTGGTCTTATAGGGCAAGGACATGTGACATACACTGCCAATCACACATGCCCTTGCTTGTGTGAAAAAAAGCACTTCGCTCCGTGTGTGCGCTGCTGATAGGCTGACAGATTGCACCTCCCCACTGCAAATGCGGGAAAGAGAAAAAAAAATGGATATCTTTATTGTTCCTGCAGAGATCCATCCCCTGCCCCTCCCCCCGCCCCGCTGTACACTCAAACTGCGTATTAACATTAATTTTCATCATTACTGAGAAAAAATCCAGTTATGATTTTGGTGCACGAACAGTTATCGAACATAACCTCGAACAGCCGAATTTTTCTCAAATTGTTCGTGTTCGCCGACCGGCTCGAACACCGCCCAAAACAGCTCGAATTTGAGATTGGCGAGCAGTTCGAGTAGAACAACGCTCATCTCTAGTCCTGATCCACACTCCATCCTTATCTGAGAGTGAGATATCACACCTCTGGGTGAGGTGCAATACGTCTGTAGCAACCGAGCCCTCGGTGCTACAGTTCCATTTATATTCAGCCTAGGTGACGTATTGTGATACAGGGCCGTGATTTTGGCTCTAAAAGGGTCCCCTAGACCCCTACCCCAAGCTTTTTAAGAGAATCATATATGGCGTGCCAGGAGACTCTATGGAATGCTTTCTCAGCATCCAACGAGAGTATCTACTTACAAATTTTTAACTGCATCTAGCCCAGGAAATACTTTGTGCCTAGTAGCAGTGTCTGCTAGTCAGCGGATTATCCCGGCTGTTAAGCAAGCTACACCACCTGTAGTTTGGACACTTAATTTTTTCAAAGGAAATGCTTCGGGACCACGGGATACTCAGTGAAGAGCATCAGGAGGCACCCCAAGGCATAGGGGCTGGGACTGGCACTAGGATGCCTTGCGGTGGACAGCCGAGCTCGATCCTTATAAAAGCTTTTTAACTGCAGCAGCTTTAGTGGACGCTACTGGAGCTGGAATTACGCGGCTGCTGGCATGAGACTTGCCCTCCAATAGATCCTTGTAAATGGATTTAAAGTGTATTCATTCAAATTAGAGGGACAATTTAAATTAAAAAGCTTAGAGCTGCCTCCACCACAGGGGGCTCTCTCGACCCACCAGCGGACAGGCACCAGTATTGGGAGAGGGGGGCTGGCCGTCAGGGTTCACCGCGGCTCTGGCACAAACCCGGCGACACGGAGGTGGCACGGGCAGGAGCGAACTGGCCGTCTCGGCTTCTCACTTTTTGGATTTTAGAAGGGCATGACATGCCTATATCTGTGTCTCCCCCTCCTTTTACTCCTCCACCTCTTTTCTTTTCGCATGACTATATGTACTTGTCACTTTTCCATGTGTTAGTTGTGTCTTCTGAGCAGTTTGTCAGCTTTTGGACACCTTTGAAGGTGTCTTCTATGTGTTTCTATGTGTTTTTGTTTGCCTGCCATTTTTTTTAACGGTGTTCGAAGGTGTTCGACGAACAGTTCGACGAACAGTTCGGCGAACACACGGGTGTTCGACGAACCGAACCGAACTCGAACACTACGGGGGTGGCTCAACACTACACACCACATACCATGCCTGGCCCATGTGCTTAATCTCGTGGTTCATCGGTTTCTCAAAACCTACCCGGATCTGCTAAATCTGCTTGTCCAAGTATGTCTCGTGTGTGCCTATTTTAGAAAGTTAGCTACAGCTTCTGCCGCCCTTGCCGTGCTTTAGCAGTGTTTGCAGCTTCCAGCTCACCGACTGGTGCGCGATGTCCCCACGTGTTGGAACTCTACATTACAGATATTGGGAAGGATTTGTGAGCAGAAGAGGGCAGTTGTTGACTACCATAATCAGCAAGGCCATCGGTATTCAGGTCAGACTCCACACATAAGACCTCAGGAGTAGACATGGATGTCAAACATCTGTACCATCCTCCAAAACATTGAGGACTCCACCAAGATTGTGAGCGGCTATGACGCCATAATTAGCATTACCATCCCACTTCTCTGTCTTCTGCAATTCTCTCTGCTCACAATCAAAGAGGATGCATTGCTGGTGGAGCATGATGAGATGGAGCAAGGAACCATACAGGGTCATTCCACACAGCCCAGCCTCATCTCGTCCCAACATGGATTGGGTGACAATGAGGAAGAGTAGGAGGAGGAAGAACAGGAGCTAGTTTCCTGCGCTATAGACGGTACTACCTGCACAACTGTCATACGGTCAATTCAGCATGGATGGCCTGAGGACATGGAGGAGGAGGAAGAGAAGGATGAGGAGAAGAGCATGGTCAGTCGTACTCTTGGTGAGAACACAGAAGTCTTGCCTGTTAGCAGTCTGGCACACATGGCTGTATTTAGGTTACGCTGCTTTTCCCGTGACCCTCGCGTTGTCCAAATTTTGGATGACAGTTATTACTCGTTGGTGACACTTCTAGACCCACGCCACAGTGAGAACTTTCTGTCTCTTATTTCCACGCCGGACAGGTCTAATAAAATCTCGCAGTACCAGAATGCCCTTGTTGCAGAATTATTTAAAAAATTCCCAACTGAAAATACTGGCGTCAGAGGTCTCACTTAGTTGGACAACCAAGGAATACAGGCGATAGAGACACAAATGCAATCTAGCAGAGGCAGGGGAATACTGTCAAAGTTCTGGGACAGTTTTCTCAGACCCTTCCATTGCACAGGCCCTGAGGCACGGGGTACTCTCACAAGGAGGGAAAATTTTCATAAGATGCAGAGGGAGTACCTTGCTGACGGTACCAACGTCCTCCATGATTCCTCTGTGCCTTATAATTATTGAGTATCCAAGCTGGACACGTGGCATGAACTGGCTCTCTATGCCTTGGAGGTCCTGGCCTGCCCTGCCGCTAACGTTTTATCAGACTGAGTTTTTAGTACCGCTGGTGGAATTATAAGCAATAAGCGTATCCGATTGTCAACTGAAAATGCTGACAGGCTGACTCTTATAAGAATGAACAAGAGCTGGATTAGATCAGATTTCTCAACACCACCGAATGATAGCAATGTAACATAAACTCAAATCCAGTGTCTTTTTTTGGGGGAGGTCTAACTCTATTCCCATGCACCTCTGTCTTCAAACCCAGACATGGGTATACACTTCCTGATTTTGTCTATTTGCTCTTGTCCTCCTCCTCCTCCTCATCCTCCACCACAATATTACCACAATATCCACCATATCACCATATCTACGTCTCTTGCAAGAGGCATTGCAGTTCCTCCAATTTTTTGGCAGCCATTGCATTCACTGCATAGGCAAACAGTATGTGAGACCAACTTCCTGATAATGGGAACATTGTTTTCAAGAGGCCCTCCAACCTCTACATCTCTTGAAAGGGACATTGGAGATCCTCCAAATTTTTGGCAGCTGTTGCATTTACTGCATAGGCAATAACAGTATGAGAGACCCACTTCCTAATAATGGGAACATTGTTTTCAGGATGCCCTCCGACCTCTATGTCTCCTGCAAGGGGCATTGGAGTTCCTCCAAATTTTTGACAGCCATTGCATTCACTGCATAGCCAAACAGTATGGGAGACCCACTTCTTATTAATGGGAACATTGTTTTGAGGAGGCACTCCGATCTTTACGTCTCTTGGAAGCGGCATTGGTGTTCCTCTATTTTTTGGCAGCTGTTGCATTCACTGCATAGGCAAACAGTATGGGAGACCCACTTCCTAATAATGGGAACATTGTTTTCAGGATGCCCTCCGACCTCTATGTCTCCTGCAAGGGGCATTGGAGTTCCTCCAAATTTTTGGCAGCCATTGCATTCACTGCATAGCCAAACAGTATGGGAGACCCACTTCATATTAATGGGAACATTGTTTTCAGGAGGCACTCCTACCTCTACGTCTCTTATCAAAGGCTTTGAAGTTCCTCTAAATTTTTGGCAGCCTTTGCAGTCACTGCATAAGCAATAATAGCATGGGAGACCCAGTCCTTTCTAATGGGAAAGGAGGCTTTTCCTAAATTATGTCAGCCGTTTGACTCACTGCATACCCTTTAACTGGATAGTAGACCCGCTCCTTTCTAATGGGAACATGTCATTACTGAGGCCCACCTCTATGTGTCTGTAAATTGCTATTGGGGTTTTTCCCAAATTTGGCAGCCCTTACAGTCACTGCATGGGCATTAGCACTATAGGAGACCAACACCTTTATAAAGGGAACATTTTATTTTACTGAGGCCCTCCTCTATGGCTCTTCAGGGGTATTGGGGTACATCCAAATTTTAGGCAGCCCTTGCGGCCACTGCATACCCAATAACAGTATAGGAGACCCACTCTTTAATAATGGGAACAACAAAGCATAGCCGACTGCTGGCCCTTAAAGAATAGTAAAGACCGCCTGATGGCCCTATAAAAATAGGCTTTGTGACTTTCAGAGTCCCTCCTTCATCAATTAAACAGGATATGACTGTTCATATCTCACACACCACATGGCAAGATAAGGTAGTAAAATGTTAAAATGACATTTCCCGGTGAATGTATTTTTCACCGTTGAAAGCAATGCAAAAGTGCAAAAACACATCAAAAACGCTATGTGTGAACATAGCAAAGGTGTGGAGGAGCATATTAGTTTTTGTGTATTTATTTTGCCTTATATACAAGTCATTACCCTGAAAAGGGTGTTCCATAACATATTTCCCAGGAAAATACATTTTGGTTTACTTTTTTTATGTTTTATTGTGAGTCCGTAAAAGTGGCGTAATACCTCTGACAACATTCTTGACAGCAGTGACCTGGGAGTCAGAGATGCTACCTGGGGGCTTCCCCATGCTGTTCCCATGTCATTTGTGCACTGTTTCCATCGGTTTGTGCAATTTTTAGGCCCTCTGTAGACCGCCAGGGGGGGCCGCCGGAAAATGCTCATGTTTCCCATAGATTTACATTGGGCTCGTTACTCAGACCGAGCACTCGATTATTCCAATTTGGTTGACTCGAGCAACAAATACCCGAGCATTTTAATGCTCACTCATCACTAGTAATGACCCCTTCCATTTAAAATACGATCTGAAGGAAGATTCTCAGGGAGAATGTTTCTATCCCATATACCTCAACAGCTCATTTACATATTAAGCCAAATGTGAATTACTTGGGAATAAGACGTCAGATTGCAGATATCTAAGTATCATTTTATTCATCTTCTATGATTTAGATGACACATAGACAGCTTAGGATTGTTGATCCTACTAATAGATTCTTTTCAAGTACATATACTTAAATTAGTTTTTGAAAAATCAGTTCAAATAAAAAAGATCGTAAAATAATTTGTTATAAATAACTGACAAACATATTTTAGCTAATGTGAAGGTACAAAAGCACTAGTGAAAAGTGGAGTATGAAAAACCTATTGCCTATTTTACAAACCTGTTTTTTTTTTGTAATAAGGTGATAAGCTCAAAGAATTTTCCTGTACGAGCAATGATAATTTGTAAAGTTTTGTTGTTCCACGTTCTTCTAAGACCCCAGTTGTCAACTGCCGACAGCGATTGAGGCAGAACCTACCAAGAGACATTGCTCTACACAACTACTTGTTACCATAGATGTCTGAAACACCTCCCTTATAGCAAAGATTGAAGAGCACATAGGCCTGATCTACCAAGACATGCATAATTTAAAGACCAGAATCGGTGAACTGGACAATAGTGTCTCTCTCGCATAAAGGACCAATTAAAACCTGTAACCTTTAAACTATCTGAAACATCTAAGAAAATACATGTTTGACAGCAAAAAATGGACGATCTTGAGAACTGTCTGAGACAAAATAACTTGTCCATTATTGGACTCCCTGAAAAATCACTGGCTCAGCATCGTGAATCCTTAACTGTACAGTGGATGCAATCCACTCTTTGGGACTCCGTCTTCTATAGCACTTTTGTAGAGGAGAGAGTGTATCGGGTCCCCGCCAAACCTTCTCCACCTGAAGCTTCTCCTCCTCTTGGCTTGCCTACTCAACTGCAAAGATCAAGATGGGGCATTAAGAGCTGAAAGCGTGAAAGGTCCGCTAACCTAAAACAACAGCTCAATTTCCATTTTTCCTAAGACAGATCCAATACTCCATGGCATATCCTACTCATCTGCGAATCATGGTAGATAATAAGTTAGCTGTCTTCACATCTCTTTTAAAGGCACAAGAATGGATTCATCTTCACCATCGTTGAGGTGTTTCCTCGGCCAATTCCCCTTTTCCTTGGCGGACATCTAATCTTCTCCAGGAACTGGGAACTGTGTCCTTCATGCAGCCGTCAGATATACAATGTGCCTTCATATATACTTTCTTTAACCCTCACTCTTCCTCTTTTTTTCCTTTCTCCCTTTCCTTTTTTCAAGGACCCACATCCATTTGGAAGGCTGCAAAGACTCTTAATACCTGGTATGATGTTACATTATTCAGGTATTCCCCCTGTTGATTCTCTTCTGCATTCTCGGGTTACGGAGGACTATTGAATGCCTATGTTGAGTTTATCTGGGTTTATATTGCTAACAACTCGCTCTATTATCCACACTACTGTAGTATCTCACCATTTTTAACTGGTATTCCCAGATGTTGTTTATTACTACATAACTGTGCATGTCTTTCTTTATTTTTTGTTTCTCTTATCATGTATCTCAATCTTTGCACTCATGTGTGATACAATAAAATATCTGTTTTGGAATGTTAACGGTCTTGGTATTTCCTATACGAGGTCAATGATATGTTCTCAAATCAGGTG
Source organism: Phyllobates terribilis (assembly GCF_046119375.1). Classification (NCBI taxonomy): domain Eukaryota; kingdom Metazoa; phylum Chordata; class Amphibia; order Anura; family Dendrobatidae; genus Phyllobates; species Phyllobates terribilis. The sequence continues at coordinate 847,365,395 of NW_027362761.1, forward strand.
ATCCAGTCCAAATATTTTCTGTCTTCAAGAAACACCTCTTACTATTGAAAAATTGGGATGTCTGTCTACATCTTAGACCCAATGGGCCTGTCACTCATATCATACTTCCTTTTCTGGAGGTATCTCACTATTAAGTCATAAATCTGATTGGTAGGACCCTGTACTAACTCAATGAGACACTGAGGGACACTTTATATTTGTCCATATGGAAATTTATACTAAGCCCTCTACTATTCTTTGTGTATATAATCCTCCATCTGCGGGAGTCTATGCACTCAAGAGACAATTAGTTTCACTCAATAATATCCCTTCCCATATGTTGTTTGCATGGGAAATTTCAATCAAACCATGCACCCAGTATTCACCTTGAAGTGTTCTGAATGATACTTCTTCCTAATTTAGCTAGCTGAAAGTGAGTGTGGTCCAGGTCGACCTCTGAAGACATGACCATCCTATGTTAAGAGAATTTACTTGCTATTCCTCAGGTAAAGTAATTATCAAGGACAGAGTACATATAAATTTTCTTTAAAGTCCCTTTTTTGTCACCTTTGTTTCACATGGACCTCATGGGATCTCTGATCATAGCCTGGTCATCCTGCTTGTAAAATTGTCTTCTCTGTCTAAAAAATGACACTGGAAAATTGACTCCTTTCGGCTTAAACTATTGAATGCTAATGATAGCATCCTGGATCCCCTTGCCTCCTTTCTTAAAGTTAATGACTGATGAAAATCACTCACTTCAGTGGGATATGCTTAAAACTCACAAGAAAGGATGTCTGAGATTCTTTATCTCCTTTATTAAGTGAGAAACAGTGCAAGAATAGCCATCTTTAGAGGTTTGGGTCAGGGAGGCTGATCAGCAATATATTCAGGACCCCTCTGACTCCAGTAGGCATGATTGGTTAAGTGCCCACAGGTTATACAGTCATGCACAGAATCTTAAATCCAAACGTAAACTTTTCTTTACTTTCATCATCTTCTGGCCCTTTGATTAGACAGAATAACTTTTCCAGCTCAGTCTTTAAAATACAAGACACAAATGATACAATAATTAAGGAAGCAGTAGATATCACTATCATGTTTAGAGAATATCATTTTTCACTATATAAATCTATTATTGAAAATTTTGTTGATGAAGTGCTAGAGTAGTTATCAGATATTAAATTCCCTACATTATCCCATCAAAATGTGGGCATGCTAGATTCTCCATTTATTATTAATGAGTTGAAATTAGCTATCACTGACATGGCATTAAATAAAGCATCTCGACCAGACGGGCTCCCAATTGAGATTTTAAAAAGGTACAATGAGATTTTACCCTGATTTTATTTGCTTGGACAATACTTTTGAGGCCAATCGACTCCCTGCTTCCTTTTATGAGGTGTCTATTTATTTTGGAAGCCAGATAAAAATCTGTTAAATTGCGCCTTGTATAGACCAATCTCCATGGCTAATGCAGACTATGAATCACTGACTAAAATTTAGGCAGCCCATCTTAATTGGGCAATCTTTTCTATAATCCATCTGGATCAGATGGTCTGTATGCCTGGGAAATCAACCACTATTAATATTAGATGACTACAGGCATTGATTCAGTAAGGCAGGGAGTGTTCCTGGGCTTTGAACTCACTAGATACAATGAAGGAGTTCGATTCACTGGAATGATGTAGTTGCTAGCCTGCTAAAATCTTTTGGTTTTGACCCTAAATTTATTAAATGGTTACAAATATTTCCTCATCCTCATATGCTAATGTGTGTGTTGAAGAAGCACTCCCATTAATTTTTTTTCATTAAATATGTGTATAGGTGTACAGTGATTAGACTGACTGCATTAATATACTCACTTACCGCCACTTTCTTCAGGAACCATGGCAGTTCTACTCCTCTTCTTAGTGACATCATTGCAATTCAGACTAGCCAGCTCACTTCATGCTATATGCGTGAGCAGGATGTGTGTTTTGCAATGTTAGCATATGGAGCCTCATTCTGACACTTCATAGGCATATATTGTAAAAGGCACTTCCCAGTCATGCTGAGCACAGCACGACATGGAGATTCTGCAGAGAAGTTACATTACTGAGTTTTACGCTCAAAGGTGGTGCCCATAGTTTGTGGACCCACTGTGCCACAGACAGGATTTACCCTAGAGGGGAATAACTAAACAGCTTCCTTGTATTTCACTGGAGCCTCTAGTGGTGAGGTCAGGCTTGTGTGGCAGATAGCTACCTGGTGCAACTCCAGGGCGGCGCCTGGCAGTAGTAGCTGACGCTAGGGTCAACAATGTTGATTCAGATTTCTATACTGGGTAGGATGGCAACTTGGGACAGGAATGGACTGTGCAGACAGGAAGGCCACTGGGATAGGTTTAGACTGTGCAGACAGGACGGCCACTGCGAAAACAGTTCTGGTACCACCAATGCGGACATGGCGTACAGATACCATAGAGGAGGTTTCAGGGTACTGAATAACCTAGATACAACTACAGGGACAGTACAGTAAAGGGAATCTCTATAATAGACCATGGGAACACAGGATACGGAAAGCTACTATAGACTAGGGATGGGAGACATGGCAACATGGAGTTGAACAACACGCCAAACCACATAACAGTAACTGTACAGGTTGCTCAGGCACCTCCCTATATGGGAGGGTGCCTTCTAAAAGACGCCTCCCAGATATTGGCTGAGAGACATCTTGCAGGGTTCACATTAACTAAATGCCTCCCAGGTGTCAGCTGGGGACATTTACCATGTTCACACCCCCCCCCTTAAAACATTAATAAACTGTTAGAGAACAAAACAATACAGCTTCCAACAAATGCAATGAAACATGGAACATGCAATGACTAAAGACCTCATTGTCTGAAATGCATCTGCCAGATCATAGACACCCTAGGGGTAGTGACTCTTATGCTTTCAAATATATCTTCGATTTTTTAATCATATTTAATTTTTGATTTTAGAAGATCTTGGAGGCCGGATTGTTTTGTTCACAATTAGTGTTCCTGCTGCTCGGCTGAGTCCGTGCTTTGGATAAGAGAGTGGGTGAGCTGACTTTCTGTTTACTATTTTGTATACATTCACTGTGATTTATCACATCTTTGGGAAGCTGAGTTCAATTTCCCTAGCCACACACAGTCCTGATTACTGCCACATCAGTTCTCAATCAAGACATCATTTAAATAGGACCTACCTGACAAAGTGAAGTAGACCAAAAGATCCTCAAAAGCTAGACATCATGCTACGATCCAAAGAAATTCAGAAGCAAATGAGAAACAAAGTAATTGAGATCTATCAGTCTGGAAAAGGTTATACAGCCATTGCTAAAGCACTGGGACTCCAGTGAAACCATAGTGACAACCATTATCCACAAATTGTGAAAACATGGAACAGTGGTGAACATTCCCAGGAGTGGCCAGCTGACCAAATTTACCCGAAGAGCACAGAGATGACTCCTCCAAGAGGTCACAAAAGATCCAACAACAATAGCCAAAGAATTGCAGTCCTCACTTGCCTCAGTTAAGGTGAATGTTCATGACTCCACCATAAGAAAGAGACTGGGCAAAAATGGCATCTATGGCAGAGTTCTAAGATGAAAACCACTGCTGAGCAAAACAAACATAAAGACTCATCTCAGTTTTGACAGAAAACATCTTGATGATCGCCAAGACTTTTGGGAGAGTACTCTGTGGACTGACAAGAAATAAGTTAAACTTTTTGGAAGGTGTATGTCCCATTACATCTGGCATAGAAGTAACACAGCATTTCAGAAAAGGTACATCATATTGTTGTGGTAAATACTTATACTTTGCCTTGATTACTATTTAGACAATTAAATATACAAATATATCTTTTATAATTTAGTATTTTAATACTAGCTTTATATATGTTATTCGTAAAAGCAAATAATAAGGCGTATCTAATAGAGCTTTCTTAGCATTAAAGCCTTCCTTTGTTCTGATAGTATAGTAAAGCTAGATATAGCCAGTTTCTAAGGAATTTTGACATAATTTACAACTTTGTTTTTCCCAACTTAAATATTCCTTTTTAGGTAATGAAATGTAAGCCATTCCCACTTTCCTTATCTTTGTGGATAGTAATAAAACATGTGACCAGGCATCTGAGAGTAGACAAGTCTGGGACACAGACATAATTGGTGTGTTTCTCTTGTCTCTTATCGATCAACTCCCTGATTTGATCAAAACTGGTAAACGTGTGAAACCTTTTGAGTTTCTCCTAAAACTTTCTATACAGGTTTCCACATCAATATTAACAGTAAAATATGGGGCTGTTTTGCTGGTTCAGGACCTGAAAGGCTTGCTGTGGTAAATGGAACCATGAATTCTGCTATTTCCCAAAAAATCCTGAAGGAGAATTTCCAGCCATCTGTTCATGACCTCAAGCTGAAGCGCACTTGGGTTATGCAGCAGGACAATGAACACACCAGCAAGTCCACCTCTGAATGGCTTAAGAAAAACAAAATGAAGTCTTTGGAGTGGCCTAGTCAAAGTCCTGAACTTAATCCAATTGAGATGCTGTGGCATGACCTTAAAAAAGAGGTACATGCAAAATATTGAATGCAGTTGTTGCTGCTAAGTGTGGCCCAATCAGTTATTAGGTTTAGGGGGCAATCACTTTTTCACACAGGACACTGTAGATTTGAATTTATTTTTCCCTTAATATTAAAGACCTTCATTTAAATACTGCATTTTTGTGTTTAATTATGTTATCTACAGTACAGACCAAAAGTTTGGACACACCTTCTCATTTAAATATTTTTCTGTATCTTCATGACTATGAAAATTGTACATTCACACTGAAGGCATCAAAACTATGAATTAACACATGTGGAATTATATACTTAACAAAAAAGTGTGAAACAACTGAAAATATGTCTCATATTCTAGGTTCTTCAAAGTAGCCACCTTTTGCTCTGATGACTTCTTTGCACACTCTTGGCATTCTCTTGATGAGCTTCAAGAGGTAGTCACCGTAAATGGTTTTTACTTCACAGGTGTGCCCTGTCAGGTTTAATAAGTGGGATTTCTTGCCTTATAAATGGGGTTGGGACCATCAGTTGTGTTGTGCAGAAGTCTGGTGGATACACAGCTGATAGTCCTGCTGAATATATACAACACACGTCCCCCGCTACAGGCAATAGTAGAGGGTATAATAGAGTATAGACAACATCAAACTATTCTAAAAATATTTTTTTATTATTTATTAATTCATTTAAAAAAAAATAAAAATTCACACAACAATAATTTAAAAGTTAAGCAGGAAAATCTTTAGCTATCCAGGATTATATACAGTACAGACCAAAAGTTTGGACACACCTTCTCATTTAAAGATTTTTCTGTATTTTCATGACTATGAAAATTGTACATTCACACTGAAGGCATCAAAACTATGAATTAACAATTGTGGAATTATATGCTTAACAAAAAAGTGTGAAACAACTGAAAATATGTCTAATATTCCAGGTTCTTCAAAGTAGCCACCTTTTGCTTTGATGACTGCTTTGCACACTCTTGCCATTCTCTTGATGAGCTTCAAGAGGTAGTCACCGGAAATGGTTTTCACTTCACAGGTGTGCCCTGTCAGGTTTAATAAGTGGGATTTCTTGCCTTATAAATGGGGTTGGGACCATCAGTTGTGTTGTGCAGAAGTCTGGTGCATGCACAGCTGATAGTCCTACTGAATAGACTGTTAGAATTTGTATTATTGCAAGAAAAAAGCAGCTAAGTAAGGCGCTACAAAGAAACTTGCTCACATGAGGACCGCCCCAGGAAAGGAAGACCAAGAGTCACCTCTGCTTCTGAGGATAAGTTTATACGAGTCACCAGCCTCAGAAATCGCAGGTTAACAGCAGCTCAGATTAGAGGCCAGGTCAATGCCACACAGAGTTCTAGCAGCAGACACATCTCTTCACCAACAGTTAGGAGGAGACTTTGTGCAGCAGGCCTTCATGGTAAAATAGCTGCTAGGAAACCACTGCTAAGGACAAACAACAAGCAGAAGAGACTTGTTTGGGCTAAAGAACACAAGGAATGGACGTTAGACCAGTGAAAATCTGTGCTTTGGTCTTATGAGTCCAAATTTGAGATCTTTGGTTCCAACCACCGTGTCTTTGTGCGACGCAGAAAAGGTGAACGGATGGACTCTACATGCTTGGTTCCCACCGTGAAGCATGGAGGAGGAGGTGTGTTGGTGTGGGGGTGCTTTGCTGGTGACACTGTTGGGGATTTATTCAAAATTGAAGGCATACTGAACCAGCATGGCTACCACAGCTTCTTGCAGCGGCATGCTATTCCATCCGTTTTGCGTTTAGTTGGACCATCATTTATTTTTCAACAGGACAATGACCCCAAACACACCTCCAGGCTGTGTAAGGGCTATTTGACGAAGAAGGAGAGTGATGGGGTGCTACGCCAGATGACCTGGCCTCCACAGTCACCAGACCTGAGTCCAATCGAGATTGTTTGGTGTGAGCTGGACCGCAGAGTGAATGCAAAAGGGCCAACAAGTGCTAAGCATCTCTGGTAACTGCTTCAAGATTGTTGGAAGACCATTTCCGGTGACTACCTCTTGAAGCTCATCAAGAGAATGCCAAGAGTGTGCAAAGCAGTCATCAAGCAAAACGTGGCTACTTTGAAGAACCTAGAATATAAGACATATTTTCAGTTGTTTCGCACTTTTTTTGTTAAGTATATAATTCCACAAGTGTTATTTCATAGTTTTGATGCCTTCAGTGTGAATGTACAATTTTCATAGTCATGAAAATACAGAAAAATCATTAAATGAGAAGGTGTGTCCAAACTTTTGGTCTTTACTGTATATATATATATATATATACATATATATATATATATATATATATATACATACAGTTAGGTCCATATATATTTGGACAGAGACAACGTTTTTCTAATTTTGGTTCTAGATGTTACCACAATGAATTTTAAACAAAACAATTCAGATGCAGTTGAAGTTCAGACTTTCAGCTTTCATTTGAGGGTTTCCACATTAAAACTGGATGAAGGGTTTAGGAGTTTCAGCTCCTTAACATGTGCCACCCTGTTTTTAAAGGGACCAAAAGTAATTGGACAGATTAAATAATTGAAAATAAAATGTTCATTTCTAGTACTTGGTTGAAAACCCTTTGTTGGCAATGACTGCCTGAAGTCTTGAACTCATGGACATCACCAGACGCTGTGTTTCCTCCTTTTTGATGCTCTGCCAGGCCTTCACTGCGGTGGTTTTCAGTTGCTGTTTGTTTGTGGGCCTTTCTGTCTGAAGTTTAGTCTTTAACAAGTGAAATGCTTGCTCAATTGGGTTGAGATCAGGTGACTGACTTGGCCATTCAAGAATATTCCATTTCTTTGTTTTAATAAACTCCTAGGTTGCTTTGGCTTTATGTTTTGGGTCATTGTCCATCTGTAGTATGAAACGACGACCAATCAGTTGGGCTGCATTTGGCTGGATCTGAGCACACAGTATGGCTCTGAATACATCAGAATTCATTCGGCTGCTTTTGTCCTGTGTCACATCATCAATAAACACTAGTGACCCAGTGCCACTTACAGCCATGCATGCCCAAGCCATCACACTGCCTCTGCCGTGTTTTACAGATGATGTGGTATGCTTTGGATCATGAGCTGTACCACGCCTTCACCATACTTTTCTCTTTCCATCATTCTGGTAGAGGTTAAACTTGGTTTCATCTGTCCAAAGAATGTTCTTCCAGAACTGTGCTGGCTTTTTTAGATGTTTTTTAGCAAAGTCCAGTCTAGCCTTTTTATTCTTGATGCTTATGAGTAGCTTGCACCGTGCAGTGAACCCTCTGTATTTACTTTCATGCAGTCTTCTCTTTATGGTAGATTTGGATATTGATATGCCTACCTCCTGGAGAGCCTTGTTCACTTGGTTGGCTGATGTGAAGGGGTTTCTCTTCACCATGGAGATTATTCTGCGATCATCCACCACTGTTGTCTTCCGTGGGCGCCCAGGTCTTTTTGCATTGATGAGTTCACCAGTGCTTTCTTTCTTTCTCAGGATGTACCAAACTGTAGATTTTGCCACTCCTAATATTGTAGGATGGGTTTTTTCTGTTTTTGCAGCTTAAGGGTGGCTTGTTTCACCTGCATGGAGAGCTCCTTTGACCGCATGTTTACTTCACAGCAAAACCTTCCAAATGCAAGCACCACACCTCAAATCAACTCCAGGCCTTTTATCTGCTTAATTGAGAATGACATACAGTTATATGAAAAAGTTTGGGCACCCCTATTAATCTTAAGCTTAATGTTTTATAAAAATTCGTGTTTTTGCAACAGATATTTCAGTTTGATATATGTAATAACTGTTGGACACAGTAATGTTTCTACCTTGAAATGAGGTTTATTGTACTAACAGAAAATGTGCAATCTGCATTCAAACAAAATTTGACAGGTGCATAAGTATGGGCACCCTTATCATTTTCTTGTTTTAAATACTCCTACCTACTTTTTACTGACTTACTAAAGCACTTTTTTTGGTTTTGTAACCTCATTGAGCTTTGAACTTCATAGCCAGGTGTATGCAATCATGAGAAAAGCTACTTAAAGTGGCCACTTGCAAGTTGTTCTCCTGTTTGAATCTCCTCTGAAGAGTGGCATCATGGGCTCCTCAAAACAACTGTCAAATGATCTGAAAACAAAGATTATTCAACATAGTTGTTCAGGGGAAGGATACAAAAAGCTGTCTCAGAGATTTAACCTGTCAGTTTCCACTGTGAGGAACATAGTAAGGAAATGGAAGAACACAGGGACAGTTCTTGTTAAGGCCAGAAGTGGCAGGCCAAGAAAAACATCAGAAAGGCAGAGAAGAAGAATGGTGAGATCAGTCAAGGACAATCCTCAGACCACCTCCAGAGAGCTGCAGTATCAACTTGCTGCAGATGGTGTCACTGTGCATCGGTCAACTATACAACGCACTTTGCACAAGGAGAAGCTGTATGGGAGAGTGATGCGAAAGAAGCCGTTTCTGCAAGCACGCCACAAATAGAGTCGGCTGAGGTATGCAAAAGCACATTTGGAGAAGCCAATTTATTTTTGGAAGAAGGTCCTGTGGACTGATGAAACCAAGATTGAGTTGTTTGGTCATACAAAAAGGCATTATGCATGGCGGCAAAAAAAACACAGCATTCCAAGAAAAACACTTGCTACCCACAGTAAAATTTGGTGGAGGTTCCATCATGCTTTGGGGCTGTGTGGCCAATGCCGGCACCGGGAATCTTGTTAAAATTGAGTGACGCATGGATTCCACTCAGTATCAGCAGATTCTTGACAATAATGTTCAAGAATCAGTGATAAAGTTGAAGTTACGCAGGGGATGGATCTTTCAGCAAGACATTGATCCAAAACACCGCTCCAAATCTAATCAGGCATTCATGCAGAGGAACAATTACAATGTTCTGGAATGGCCATCCCGGTCCCCAGACCTGAATATCATTGAACATCTGTGGGATCATTTGAAGAGGGCTGTCCATGCTCGGCGACCATCAAACTTAACTGAACTGGAATTGTTTTGTAAAGAGGAATGGTCAAAAATACCTTCATCCAGGATCCAGGAAATCATTAAAAGCTACAGGAAGCGACTACAGGCTGTTATTTTTGCAAAAGGAGGATCTACTAAATATTAATGTCACTTTTCTGGTGAGGTGCCCATACTTATGCACCTGTCAAATTTTGTTTGAATGCAGATTGCACATTTTCTGTTAGTACAATAAACCTCATTTCAAGGCAGAAACATTACTGTGTCCAACAGTTATTACATATATCAAACTGAAATAGCTGTTGCAAAAACACCAATTTTTATAAAACATTAAGCTTAAGATTAATAGGGGTGCCCAAACTTTTTCATATAACTGTAACGAAGGGATTGCCCACACGTGTCCATGAAATAGCCTTGGAGTCAATTGTCCAATTACTTTTGGTCCCTTTAAAAACAGGGTGGCACATGTTAAGGAGCTGAAACTCCTAAACCCTTCTTCCAATTTTAATGTGGATACCCTCAAATGAAAGCTGAAAGTCTGAACTTCGACTGTGTCTGAATTTTTTGTTTAAAATTCATTGTGGTAATGTCTAGAACCAAAATTAGAAAAATGCTGTCTCTGTCCAAATATATATGGACTTAACTGTATATATACATATTTTTTTTGTGATTGACTTTATTACCCTGTACCCCAAGTGCCCCTTTTTCATTGGATACCCCTATCCTTATTTTACATATGTATACTTTTATCTTGATTAAATAAAGATTATTATATTTTATTCTCAATATTTTAGTTGTTGTGTCCCCCTTTTGTAGGATCTTATTATGATAAGACACACAATGTACCAACATTTTTGGATTAATTTATTTGGTGCTAACCCTATACCAGTGGTTGAATATTTTCTATCTACAAGGATGGCTTAGTTTTTTGGAGAGACCTTCCGATACTAATAATAGTAAACTCTTACCTATTCATAAATTGGCTTTCCAGGTTTGGCAGGTGTCTAAAAAGCTACTGCAGTTTAATTTCTTTGCCTCTGACCATCCCCTTTGGCACAACCCTACTCTTCCATTAATAGTTACAAATCCTAATTTGTGGAATGACCGGAGTGGAGTTTGGGAAATGTGTACAATAATAATGTACTTTGTTCATTTGTACAGTTGCAGAAGTTCTTTGGTATCCTTTGCTCATACATGTTTAGGTACTTTCAACTGACATATGCTATGAATACACAATTCAATACACCCGCCATCTCTATCTCATTATATACCCTCATTGGTATTCTTAGATCCCATTGGCCTAAAGGGATAATCTATCCTCTTTTTACACATCTTTTGTCAGCCAAAGTGGATTCTTTCCCGATGCAAGCGGAGGCAAGAGACCTAATTTCTTCATTGGTGGAGGACTGGCAGGATGTTATTTATTTATGGCCTCGCCAGTGTTTAACAATAAGTTGATTCACCTTTATATTTTCTATCAAACCTATCTAACTCCTGTTCGTCTACACAAGATGGGAAGGACCCATTCTGCAGAATGCTCTTGTTGCCATTATATAAATGCCAACTTTTGGAACATGATATGGTCTTGTCTCCAAATATCCGCTTTACAAATTAATGTTTTTAGGTTGCTATCCTCACTATTGTCAATCCCTAAATTGTGTGAAACTAAATGGGTGTTATTTGGGTTGTTAGACTAACAACATTGGCAGCATCACACTCAAATTTTTCTCATGGAAACCTTACTCTTGGCTATAAAAACAATTACTTTCCACTCCTCAATTGGCAGATGGAAGGCCCTGGTTAACACTTCTATTTCATATGATAAAATTATCTTGCAGAATAGGGGATGCCAGGCTATATTTCAAAGCAAATGGGCACTTTGGGTAAATAGTCTCCTAACCCTTGAACCTCAAGTATCCCACTAGTTAATCTTCATTTTTGTTAACTTCCTTTTCTGTTACATGTGTTCTGCTTTTATCTTCCCTCATCCTGAAGTTTTGGGAACCTGATACTAGCAGTAGGCATTTTGCTCATGGCTTGGGTCTCTGATAGTGATGAGCGAGCACTAAAATGCTCGGATACTCATTGCTCGGGTCCAGCAAATTGGAATGTTCGAGTGCTCGGTCAGAGTAATGAGCCCAATGTAAGTCTATGGAAAACTCGAGCATTTTTCCGGCGCCCACACCCTCCCCCCGGCAGTCTGCAGAGGGCCTAAAAATTGCCCAAATCGATGGGAACAGTGCTCAAATGACATGGGAACAGCATGGGGAAGACCCCTGTGTAGCATTGGCGTCTCTGCCTTCTGCCTGGCAGAGACTCCGTCCCCCTTACCGCCGCGGTCCTGCTCCGGCGTCTTCTGGCCTCCCTGCAGCTGCTACTGGTGCACGCAGATTCCCTGGCCTTGTGCTTAGGACGCGTGCGTGCTCCCGCCCTCTTAAAGGGGTCGTGCGCGCCGTCCTAAGAAGTCACCGGTCAATGGCCGGAGGACTTCCCCTATAAAAGGCACCTCCTCCAATATGGAGGTGCCGTGCAAGGTTGTTGCTCTGTATGCTAAACTCTGCTTCAGCCCACAGGTCCCGCTGCCTGTCTGACTACCAGTCTAGTCTGTCTGACTATCAGTCCAGTCTGCCAGCCTGATTACCAGTCCAGCCCGACAGTCTGCTTACAGCCCAGTCTGCTAGTCTGTCTATGGGCTTGGCCAGTCCGCTTATCTGGAGCCTCCACCAGCTACCTGTCTCTGCCTGCCAGGGACATTCTCCAGCCCGATAGTCTGCCTCTGGTCAAACCCGCCAGTCTGTCTATGGGCTAGGCTAGCCTGCATACATGGAGAACTTGCCTGTTACCTGGAGGCTCCTGCTGGCACCTGCCATGTATACCTGGCAGCCTACCTAGAGGTTCCCACCCATCACTTGCCTTGACCAACTGACAGCCTACCTAGAGGCTCCTGCCCGTCACTTGCCGTGACCACCTGACAGCCTACCTAGAGGCTCCTGCCTGCACCTGCCGTGTATACCTGACAGCCTACCTAGAGGCTCCTGCTAGTTTCTTGCCGTGTCTGCCTGCCCGTCTGCCCGGATCCCTCATCAGCCTGCCTGCCGTGCTCATCTGCTGTACCGGTCAGTCTCTGCCTTCTGACCCGTGGGAGTCACCTGCTCTCATACAAGGTCGGTCCCCAGAGTAGCACCTGGTCCCTCTGCTCGGTCCTTCCCTGGTCACGGAGTCGATTGAGCCGCCGTACAGCCTTGGTTGGTCCGAGTTGATACCTAGTTACTCCCCTCTAGTCCCACCTTGCACCACAGCACAGAGGTTCCACCACCCGGATCCGTAACAGTTTGCATGGGCCATGGAACCTGATGGCCCCCTGGCCCCCAAGCCCCTTCGCTTGCTGACCTGTACCAGGAGGTTTCTCGTCAGAGATCCCAACAGGAAACCATCCTGACCTACCTGCGGTCTGTCAACACTCGCCTGGACACGCAGTCTGTACCACCTGTGTCCGCCCCAAGTCGAGCGACACCCACTCTGGCAGCGTCGCTACCTACCCGTATCACGGCATCCAGCCTAGGACACCGGCTTTCTGTGCCTCCTCGTTTTGGAGGTGACCCCGTCCTATGTCGGGGCTTTCAGAACCAGTGCACACTGCACTTTGAACTTCTGCCACATCAGTTTCCCTCCGACCGTGCCAAGGTGGCTTTCATCATGTCTCACCTCACCGGGGAAGCATTGGCATGGCTTAACCCTCTATGGGAAAGAGGGGATTCCCTGGTGTCTGATCTTCCGGCTTTCCTCACTGCTTCTGGAAGGTCTTCGATGAACCCAGACAAAGGAACTCTACTGCCTCCTCATTGCTCCGTCTCCACCAAGGGAGTCTCACTGTGGCCCAGTATGCCATACGGTTCAGTACCCTCGCTTCTGAGCTTGCCTGAAACAACGAGGCCCTGGTGTCCACCTTCTGGGAGGGCCTTTCCAGTCAGATTAAGGACGAGTTAGCTGGCCGGGACTTTCCTACCACCCTGGATGACCTGGTGTCACTTGCAACCCGGATAGACTTCCATTTCCTAGAACGTGGTAAGGAGACTACCCAGGAGAGAAGATTTCCTCATCTTGCTCCTACTTTCCAGAGACCCACCTCCCAACCTGCATTTCCCTGGGCATGCTCGCCCGAACCTATGCAGATAGACCAGACCAAGATGGTCAAATCTCGCCAAGAGTCACGCCGAGCTGAGGGGAGCTGTTTCTACTGTGGCAGTAAGGAGCACCTGATTCGTTCCTGCCCAGTGAAGCTGGGAAACTCCAGTGTCTAGGACCGCTCGGAGAGGTCGTCCTAGGCAAAAGTAAATCCTCTCCATTCTTGACTTTATCCGTCTTTATTTCCTGTGGAGAGAACCGCTTCTTTGAAACCGCACATCTGGATTCCAGAGCCGCTGGGAATCTCATATCCCAGTCCCTTGTAGAGAAGTATCAGATTCCTACCAAACCTCTGGCTGAACCATTGGCAGTCGCTTCCATGGATGGAAGACTCCTTCTGGTGACCATCTTGCTCGTCGCAGAGCCCGTAACCCTGCAGGTGGGAATGCTGCACTCTGAGAGGATTTCCTTCCATGTGCTTTCCGGACTCTCTCACCCCCTTTTGCTAGGTCTACCCTGGCTACAGAAACATGAACCCATTCTGAATTGGGAATCCGGTGAGGTGCTCCGTTGGGGGCAGGATTGCCATGAGACCTGCCTGGTTCCGGTTCGCCCGGCTCGACCCCAATCTTCTCCGACTAATTTACCCGGTCTACCGGCACCCTACTGGTCCTATGCTGATGTCTTCGACAAGAAGGAGGCAGAGACTCTGCCACCCCATAAGCCATATGATTGCCCTATCGACCGGATACCTGGTGCCACTCCACCCCGTATCCACCCGTTGTCATTGGCTGAAACCCGGGCCATGTCGGAGTACATCGAAGAAAATCTGGCTAGGGGATTCATTCGGAAATCTTCCTCCCCGGCTGGAGCCGGATTCTTCTTTGTTAAAAAGAAAGATGGTTCACTACGTTCATGTATCGATTATAGAGGACTCATCCAAATCACTGTCAAAAACAAATACCCCCTGCCGCTCATCTCTGAGCTGTTCAACCGCCTTAAAGGCGCGAAGATCTTCACCAAGTTCGATTTTCTTCGGGCGTGTAACCTGGTCCGGATCCGCCAAGGAGATGAGTGGAAGACGGCATTTAATACCCTGGACTGTCACTATGAATACCGTGTGATGACCTTCGGTCTCTGTAATGCTCCCACCGTCTTCCAAGAATTAGTTAATGACATCTTCCGTGACCTCTTATATTCTTGCGTGGTGGTGTACCTGGACGACATCTTGGTCTTCTCTCCGGATCTTCCCTCACATCGGAGGGATGTTCGTCAGGTCCTGCTTAGGCTCAGACAGAATCACCTTTATGCAAAATTTGAGAAATGCCTCTCCGAGCAGTCCTCCTTTCCGTTCCTGGGCTATATTATCTCTAAGACAGGTCTACGGATGGACCCCGAGAAGGTCTCTGCCATCTTAAAGTGGCCCGTCCGGAGGGGTTGAAGGCGATTCAGCGATTTCTGAGCTTCGCCAACTATTATCGTCTCTTAATCCCACATTTCTCTTCCCGGACTGCTCCCATCTCTGCGCTCACCAGAAAGGGAGCGAATCCTAAGGAATGGCCGTCCGAAGCGGAGGAGGCCTTCCTCTCCTTAAAACAAGCCTTCTCTTCTGCCCCTGTGCTGCACCGTCCGGATTGCAACAAACAGTTCTTTTTGGAGGTAGATGCTTCCTCTTCCGGAGCCGGAGCGGTGCTCATCCAGAAATCTCCAGCCGGGAGAATGGTAACCTGCGGCTTCTTCTCCAAGCTCTTCTCCTCATCTGAGCGCAACTACTCTATAAGAGACCGAGAACTGCTAGCCATCAAATTAGTGCTGGAGGATTGGCGTTACCTGCTCGAAGGGACTCTGCACCCGGTAGTCATCTATACTGACCACAAAAACCGGGCGTCAGGCCCGGTGGTCTTTGTCCTTCGCCCGCTTTAACTTTACCCTACATTACCGCCCGGCGGACAAGAACGTTAAAGCAGACGCCTTGTCCCGATCCTTTCTGTCTTTCGATCAAGAGGAGGAGCCTATGCATATCATTGATCCCTCCAAAGTGATGAATGTGGCCCCCTTGGATCTGTCTCGTCTCCCACCCGGTTAAGACGTTTGTAGCGGTTCCGGATCATAAGAAGGTTCTTCACTGGGGTCATTCATCCAAATTAGCCCGCCATGCTGGTCAGAAGAAGACCTTCCTGCTCATTACCCGGCATTACTGGTGACCTACCCTGTGCCAGGATGTGGTAGACTTCGTCACGGCCTGTTCGTCCTTTGCCCGCAACAAGGTTCCCAGACATCTTCCTGCCGGCCGTCTCCTGCCTTTTCCCGTACCTGCTGCCCCATTGCAACACATTGATATGGACTTTATTACGGATCTCCCTGTTTCTGCCGGTTGTACGGTCATTTGGTTGGTCGCTGACCGCTTTTCTAAAATGGGTCACTTTATCCCTCTGCCTGGTCTCCCGTATGCATCTGTGCTGGCTAAGGACTTCATCCATCACATCTTTGGTCTCCACGGCCTACCCCTCCACATTGTGTCTAATTGAGGGGTCCAGTTCACTTCGCGCTTCTGGAGAGCTACCTGTAAGCTTCTGGATGTCACCCTAAATTTCTCCTCCGCTTATCATCCACAGTCCAATGGCCAAGTGGAGCGTATCAACCAGATCCTTACCAGCTATCTCCGCACTTTGTCAACGCTCACCATACCGATTGGGTGGAGCTCCTACCTTGGGCCGAGTTTCCTACAACAACCATGAGAGCGAATATTCTTGCAAGTCTCTGTTCTTTGTGGTCTATGGTCAACATCCCCGGATTCCATTTCCCGTTTCCGCTTCTGTGGACAACCCGGCCGCGGAGTCTCTGGTCAGCGAATTTTCCATTATTTGGGAGGACACTAGATCTGCACTTCTTCAATCCTCCGAGCGGATGAAGAAGCATGCTGATAAGAGATGTCTGTATCCACCTCAATTCCGTCCGGGAGACAAGGTTTGGCTCTCCTCCAAACATGTTCGTCTCAAAATACCCTCATATAAGTTGGGCCCACGGTTCATCGGCCCATTTGAAGTCCTCAAGCAAATCAACCCAGTAGCCTACAAGTTAAAACTCCCGGCCACCTTACGGATTCCCAACTCCTTCCACGTATCTCTCCTCAAACCAGTTGTGCTTAATTCTTTTTCCAACAATCCAGGTACCTCCCCAGCTCCGGTCTCCGCTGAGGACGTCAATGAGGTAGAGAACATTCTGGCCACCAAGAGGGTATGAAGAAAGACCTTTTTTATGGTGGATTGGAAGGGGTTTGGCCCAGAGGAGAGAACTTGGGAACCCAGGGAGAACATCCACGCCCCGCTTCTCCTTAAAGAATTTCTTGCTGGCCTGAAAAATAGGGGGTGTAAAGGGGGGGTACTGTATCATCGGCGTCTTCTGGCCTCCGTGCAGCTGCTGCTGGTGCACGCAGCTTCCCTGGCCCTGTGCTTAGGGTGCACGCGCGCTCCCGCCCTCTTAAAGGGGCCGTGCGCGCCGTCATAAGAAGTCCCCGGCCGATGGCCGGAGGACTTCCCCTCTAAAAGGCACCTCCTCCAATATGGAGGTGCCCGTGCAAGGTTGTTGCTCTGTATGCTAAACTCGGCTTCAGCCCACAGGTCCCGCTGCCTGTCTGACTACCAGTCTAGTCCATCTTACTATCAGTCCAGTCTGCCAGCCCGACAATCTGCTTACAGCCCAGTCCGCTAGTCTGTCTATGGGCTTGGCCAGTCCGCTTATCCGGAACCTCCACCTGCTACCTGTCTCTGCCTGCCAAGGACACTCTCCAGCCTGACGGTCTGTCTCCGGTCAAACCCGCCAGTCTGTCTATGGGCTAGGCTAGCCTGCCTACTATGAGAACTTGCCTGTTACCTGGAGGCTCCTGCCTGCACCTGCCGTGCATGCCTGACAGCCTACCTAGAGGCTCCCACCCGTCACTTGCCGTGACCACCTGACAGCCTACCTAGAGGCTCCTGTCTGCACCTGCCATATATACCTGACAGCCTACCTAGAGGCTCCTGCTAGTTTCCTGCCGTGTCTGCCTGCCCGTCTGCCCGGATCTCTTAACAGCCTGCCTGCCGTGCTCATCTGCTGTACCAGTCAGTCTCTGCCTTCTGACCCATGGGAGTCACCTGCTCTCATACAAGGTCGGTCCCCAGAGTAGCACCTGGTCTCTCAGCTCGGTCATTCCCTGGTCACAGAGTAGATTGAGCCGCCGTACGGCCTTGGTTGGTCCGAGTTAATACCTAGTTACGCCCCTCTGGTCCCTCCTTGCACCGCAGCACAGAGGTTCCACCACCCGGATCCGTAACACCCTGGAAGCATTTCTGACTCCCAGGTTACTGCTGTCAACAATGTTGTCAAAGGTATTACGCCACTTTTACGGACTCACAATAAAACATACAAAAACTAAACCAAAATGGATTTTCCATGGAAATATGTTAAGGAACATCCTTTCCAGGGTAATGACTTGTATATAAGGCAAAATAAATAACCCAAAACAAAAATGCTCCTCCAAATCTTGGGCTATGTTCACAAGTAGCGATTTTGATGCATTTTTGCACTTTTGCATTGCATTGCTTTCAACGGTGACAAATGCATTCATCGGGAAATTTCATTTACATTTTACAACCTTTTACAACCTTACATTTTACAAACTTATCTAGCCATATGGTGTGTGGCATTGGATCAGCATGGGGAAGACCCCTGGAAACATCTCTGACTCCAAGGGTGTTGCCTAAAACTGTGGTAATCTCATCAGATATGATCCTATATTACTGCGATAATAATACAGACATTGTTGGCAATTTGATAAATCTTAAACTCCATTAAAAATGGCAAGGTGTGTGTCAAGGAACGGGGAAATGGACTTATGGTGATGGTGATAGTGCACGCAGAGTCTGTGGGCAAGATGAAACTGTGCCTGCTGAAAATGTTGTTGGTTGGATAGCAAATAAAGTTTCCAGTCAGTTTGCCACCACCACCACCCTGTCACTTGGTCGAGTCTCAGCAGATGTGAGTCTGGATAACATTATTATTATTACTTTATTACTTTACTGACATTTATTCCATGGCGCTTTACATGTAAAAAAGGGGTACAGTATACATCGCAAAAGCAATTATAATAATCGTGAACAAAAATGTGACAGCGACTGGTACAGGAGAGGAGAGGACCCTGCCCGCCAGGGCTCACAATCTACAAGGCATGAGTGAGGATACAGTAGATGAGGATAGAGCTGGTCTTGAAGCGGTATGGTTGAGCGAGGGTTACTGCAGGTTGTATGCATGTTGCAAGAGGTGGGTCTTCATGTGCTTTTGAAGGTTTCAATAGTAGGCGAGAGTCAGAAATGGTGGGGTAGAGAGTTTCAGAGAAGGGGGATGCACGGGAGAAATCTTGTATGCGATTTTTAGAAGAGGAGATAAGAGGGGAGTAGAGAAGGAGATCTTGTGAGGATCGGAGGTTGCATGCAGGTAATGACCGGGAGACTAGGTCACAGATGTATGGAGGAGACAGATTGTGGATAGCTTTGCATTCCAAGGTTAGGGTATTGAACTGGGTAATGGGAAGCCAGTGAAGGGATTGACAGAGAGGAGAGGCCAGGGAATAGCGAGGGGACAGGTGGACTAGTCAGGCAACAGAGTTTAGGATAGATTGGAGGAATGCGAGAGTGTTAGAAGGGAGGCCTCAGAGCAGGAGATTGTAGTCGTCGAGAAAAGAGGCGATGAGTGTGTGCACTAGTGTTTTGTAGATTCGTGGTTGAGGAGTTGGCATCTTCCTCACCCTGATCCTCCTTCCTCCCACCATTCCAAGTGACCTGAGACAACTGATCCCACACTTGGACACTTCGAAGAGCTGTTTTGCTCATCTTTCCATTTATAGTTTCTCTTGTTTGTTCCTTTTGGAAGTGGAAAGAGCTAGGATATGTGGTTTGAAGGAGAGATTAGAGTACAGTTACCCCAAGAACTGTTCACTTTTCCATAGATAGACTCTGGCCCCTCGACCGGCCAGCTTCAAACAGGGCAGCAGAAGATCACATGTAGCGATTTGAGCAGCCATGGTCACCCGAAGGTGACAGTGGAAAAGTGCAATTACTGTCGCAAGAGGTGGATAATTATGAGACACAATGGATAGAAAGTCAGGAGGAGGACCAGGGTGCAGAAGTGGAAGATGAAGAGGTGGATGATGAAGTCACTGAACCAACCAGGCAAGTGGACATGCAGAGAGAGGACAGCAGCACACAGGGGGGGAGGCATAGCACCACAACAGACAGGAACAAGCAGTGTGGTGGCCACAGACACAAGGCGGTCAACTGCTCCCCGGAACACCAACACAACGGAAGTTGCCAGTACAACTGTTAGATTTTCCTGACTCTGATTATTTTTTAATGACTGTTTAGATAAGCCCAGAAAGGCCATTTGCAACATCTGCCAGGCCAAAATCAGCAAGAGCACCAAATCTACCAGCCTGACCACCACCAGCATGCTCAGGCACATGACAGCAAAGCACCTAACTAGATCGGCCGAACACCAAGATTTAGAAACAGTGTCTGCAGGTGATGCTACTGCCTCTTCCGCTGTTTTGTGTGCATGCGAAGCCCCTGTCCATGGTGCATGCGAAGATGCCCCCCGCCCTGCACCTGTTATTGCAGACTTGCAACCATCATTGTCCATGTCTTTGTCCCTTTGAGGCTTTCAGTTGTCCCTACCACAGTCCTTGAAATGCATGCGCAAGCATGCAGCCAGCCACCCATACACCCACCCACAGGTCGCAATGCTAGACTTCCACATTTCTGGACTGCTTGCACTTGAAATGTTGCCTTTTAGGCTCATGGAGGCGGAAGCTTTCCACAATCTCATGACAGCGGCGGCCGGGTGTCCATACCCGGTCCCCAGCCGCCACTATTTCTCCCGGTATCGTCTCCACCTTCCTCAAGCGCGAGTCCCAGAACATTACCTGTGCCCTCTCCAGTGCACTTAAGTGGGAAGGACAGCCTAACCACAAACAAGTGGACAAGTGAATGTGGCCAGGGACGGTTTATCTCACTGACGCATTCCACTGGGTTAATATTGTGGAAGCCAGGACCCAGTGGGACCCTGGGATGGAGGATTGAAGGCCCTGGGTCAATCAGGGTTACCCCTACATTCTACAGCTCCTGCACCACCTCCTCCTCCTCCTCCTCTTCAGCCTCTATCTCCATCACTTGATTCATTTTTTCAGGACATATTCCAGATTATTTACTTAAACTTCGTATATGCCAATAACAATAAGCAAGACTGTATGCTTAGGCGACAAAACGCACACCGTTGCTGAGTTGTTGAAAGCTGTATCAGAGAACCTGGTGTCGGCTCTAACGCTGGGCAAGCTCGCACATGTATCATGCCTGGCCCATGTGCTCAACTTAGTGGTTCTGCAGTTTCTCAAAATCTACACGGATCTGCCAGAGCTGCTTGTGAAAGTACGCCGCGTGCCCATTTCAGAAAGTCAACTACAGCTTCCGCCACCCTGGCAGGGCTTCAACAGAATTTGCAGCTTCCAGCTCACTGACTGGTGTGCGATGTGACTATGCGTTGGAAATCAACGTTGCAGATGTTTGGAATGATTTTGAGCAGCAGAGAGCAGTTGTTGAGTAACAGTTTCAACACGTCCGTCGGCATTCAGGTCAGCCTCCACATATAAGAGCTGATGAGTGGGCATGGATGTCTGACATATGTGCCCTCCTACAAAACATTGAGGACTCCACCAAGATGGTGAGCGGTGATGATGCCATAAATAGCATCACCATCCCACTTCTCTGTCTACTGAAATGCTCGCTGCTCACAATTAAAGAGGAGGCTTTGTAAGTGGAGCAAGGAACTATACAGGGTGATGCAACCTAGCCCAGCCTCATCTTATCTCAATGCTGATTGGGTGATAATGAGGAGGAGGAGGAGGAGGAGGAAGAGAACAAAGACAGTCATACTCTTAGTCAGAACAGGGAAGTCTTGGCTGTTGGCAGTCTGGCACACAAGGCCGACTTTATGCTCCCCTGCCTTTATCGTGAGCATCACTTTTTATGCATTTTGGGTATTACAGAAAACTGGCACGGCACAAGAGAATTCTTGGAGATGGAGGTGTGAGATTGTGATTAAGTATGATGTCTGTCTTAGATCAGTTGCAGAACAGAGGGCATAGGAGAGGTGATACACAGAAATGAGGGAAGAGATATAGGCCGGTGCAGAAATGTGGGCGGTTTAGTGGGTGAGAGAGATGAGTTTGTATTGTATTCTGTATTGATTGTTTAACCTAACCCATGCAATGACTGGCGCAGGATAGAGGCGTCAGTGAAGCGGCTTGAAGTACGACCCTGGCTGCTGCATTCAGAAGGGATTGGAGAGGAGACAGTTTGTTTAGAGGGAGACCGATTAGAAGAGAGTTGCACTAGTGAATAACAGCAGTAAGTGTTTTTGCAGTATCAAAGGTGAGAAAAGGTCGACTTCTGGAGAAGTTTTTAAGGTGCAGGTGATATGAGCGAGTGAGTGATTTTCCAAGTTAAATAAAGGAAAGTTGTGTGTCAAATATGACTCTAATATAGCAGGCGTGCCGAGTGGGAGTTATGGTGGCAGCACATAAAGGAAATTGCAAAGTCAGGAATAGGTAGGTTAGTAGAAGGAGGAAACCGAAAGAGTTCATTTTTGGAGATATTAAGTTCAGGCTCTTGTTGAAGAATTATAACAAAAAAAATTCCATTCTGACAACGCTGGCGGCAGAGGTCACAGTCAGACAGTTCATTGGACAATCAAGGAGTACAAGCGAGGAAGACACAAACCAGATGCGGCAGAGGCAGGAGAACGATGTCAAAGGTCTGGGACAGTTTTCTCTGACCCTCCCAGTGCCCAGGCCCTGATACACGGGGTACTCTGACAAGGAGGGAAAAGTATTGGTAGATGCAAGCTGGACACGTGGCATCGACTGTCTTTCTATGCCTTGGCAGTCCTGGATGCTAGCATTTTGTCAGAGATTGTTTTATGTGCTGCCGGGGCATTATAACTGATAAAACTGATAGGTGCAGCCGCCTGTCAACTGAAAATGCTGAGGCATATATGCTCAGGCACATAACGGATAGGTGAGGCTAAAGTAGGTGAGGGTACAGCTGGTCATGCAGCAGTATGGTGGAGTGAGAGTTACTACAGGTTGAAGGCTTGTTGGAAGAGGTGTGTCTTCAGCTTCCTTTTAAAGTTTCAACAGTAGGCGAGAATCTGATATGTTGGAGTACACAGTTCAAGAGTAGAAGGAATGCACGGGAAAAATCTTGTATGCGATTGTGGGAAGAGGAGAGACAACGGCAGTAGAGAAGGAGATCTTGTGAGGATCGCAGGCTGCGTGCAGGTATGTACCGGGAGACTAGGTCACAGGTTTATGGAGCAGACAGGTTGTGGATGGCTTTGCTTCTCATGGTTACGGTTTTGAACTGGAGTCTCTGGCCAATGGGGAGCCAGTGAAGGGATCATAGATTGCAATCTTATAGATTGCTGGAGCCAGTCCAAAGTAAAAATGCAGCCATAGAGTGTCCAGGGACCTTCCCGCAGACTTTTATTAGCTAGGGCTGCTTCTCGGCAGGGTTGGACGGGCCCACCAGAGAACCGGAGACTCCTCCAGTGGGCCCTGGCTTCTCCTTCAGGAGAGTTCATAGTGCTGAGGTGAGGTTGTGATGATGATTGAGGCCACTATCTCCTTAGCTTGCTCCTGGTACTTTTCTATGGGAATCAGCTTTGCTCTAACCAGTCTGGAATATTTCCAGTGAACTATGGCACGACGCCATGGTATTAGCAGTGCCCCCAATACCAGTAGCGAAGCCATCCACAATTTCCTTTTCTTCTGCCCAAATACATTACAGTAATTTCTCAAAAAGGAGCTGAAGATACTGAGTGGCAGTAGGTGCAAGTTTCTCCATCGTGTTATATATCAGAGGGAAAACAGAGAGGGCAGCACAGTGGCTCAGTGGTTAGCACTGAAGCCTTGCAGCACTGGGGTTCTGGGTTCAAATCCCACCAAAGACAACATCTGCAAGAATTTTGTATGTTCTCCCCATATTTGCATGGGTTCCCCCTCAGTAAAAAAGCAGCTATTAAGTGTCCAGGAACCTTCCCACACTTTTCTTAGCCAGGGCTGCTTCACGGCAGGGTTTTACGGGCCCACCAGAGAATCCTCGGGTGGGCCCTGCCTTCTCCATCAGGAGACTTCATGATAGCGCGAAAGGTGGGCCCTCAGAATAAAATCCTCTTGTGGGCCCAATGTTTTTCTGTCTGACACTGCTTCTCGGTGAGACTTTTATTTCATCGCAGCCATATTCTTTAGCTCAGTGAAAGAACTGGCATAGAGGGAAACCGTATCTGCTCTTGCTGTCATTTCTCCACCAGGTTCTGCCCATTGCCACACACGACGATACCTGGCAGTATGTTCAGCGGTGAGAGTTACAGATCAGGCTGCTGTGTTACAGCTTTCAACAACTCTGCAGAGGTGGGCAGTTTGTCACCTAAGCATTAAACATGTTATCTTCAGCACAGCCTGTTGCCGGTTGGCCAAGGCAGTGCTGCAGTACTGTCAGGTTGTAACTGATGTGGTCATTTCGGAGATGGAGGCCAAACGGGAGGAGGAGGTGCAGGAGCTGAACAATATGATTATATTGAGGTTACATTGGCGAGTCTGGTTTTTATACTAAAGAAAGATCCTACTTAGTGATAAGCGAGTACCATAATATTCGTAATCGCTATAGTCGTAACGAGTACTTTGTAATAATAGCGTATTTGTTCCGAATAGCGAGTACAATGTAAGTTAATGTGAAATGCGAGTAATTTTCTGCAGGACCCTACAAAGGCATCTGGGGGCCTGAGGAAAAGGCTGAAATGGATGGGAAAGTGATGAAACAGAATGGGAAGAGCCTGGAAAATGTGCCTGCATACATTTCTGACTCACATATGGTTTCTGGGAATACGTTTGTCACAGTATTTTGCCACTTTTACAGACACACATGAACAACTACCAAACCTTACCTAAATTGCATTTAACAGGCCAAAAAGGTTAAGAAACAGTTTTTCCTGAATAAATATTTGTATATAAGGCTAAATAAAGCAGAGAAACCAAAAAAATATCGCTTTTAGCCTTTGTTCACACATACTGTTGTGGCTTTTTTACAATCGCCTTTTACAATTGGGAGGGCCCTGACTTAAACATTTTGTAGGTCCCTCTGTCATACATCATTTTTAGTTCGCTATTCCCCAGTACTTTACAAGCACAGCTAGAACACACCAGTAGGTATGTTGATCTTTGACCTGGGAGGCCACAGGTGGCTCTGTAACATGCGTTTTGGAGGGACAGCTGTTACTTAGACATTTGGGCGGTCCCTCCATCTTTGACACCCAGATAGTGGAATACATATTCCATAGCAGTTTACAATGTGCCCATTGTAGCGTTGGGCTTGACCCTCCTCTTCCTACACCACCATGTGATACTGCGGCCCTAAATTCAAATGTTCAGAGAGCCTGTAGTAGGCAGGAAAGCTGAGTTTTGTGAGAACCCCCGTGTGGCCCTGTAACATACATTTTGAAGTGCCCTCCTCTAGAAATTTTGGAGGTGCCTCTTGTGTACATTTGAGAGTGCCCTCATTTATTCATATTGTGGGGCCCTCACTATTATTTAACTCATTTAAGGGCAGAGACTACAGAGAAAATAGCCTAGAGACATGGAGTACTAGAAGGTAGCAATGAGTGCAGCCTACGATCTTCAGGTAAGGCTGGACTCTGTGAACCAGAAAAATAAAGCTGCACTAGTCAACTGGATGACAAGCTTAAATATATCACTTGTGCAAGTCAATGGACAAAGGATATATGGTGCCCCCCCTCCGGGATGGGTTGGAGAAGCAATCTCCAAATGGCTTAGAGATTTTGTTTGTCAATATTTCGCAGATTATATAGCAAGAAAAGACTTCTTGATACTGTACTACTTGGTCCAGTGCAGAATGTGTATCGTATTTCCAAAAATTACTCCTGGGGCTGGGGGCTGGGTCATAGGTGCAGGAAGATTCCATGACAAGGGCCTCCCTTGACAAACATTATCTACGATGGAGTACTGTAGTAGTTGTGGCTCAATTTAAGTTTTCAGAGGGCCATCAGTCGGTCATCACCAGTCAGTGTAAATTTCTATTGAATATATATCCCCTTTCTCAGTCACAATGTGGCACAACCTGTGACAAGGGCCTTCAATGACAAATATTAGTTTGGTAGGACTACTGTACATTCCAGATTTGTCCACTGCACAATGTGCATAGGGTTTGAGGAAATTAACCCTTTGGGCTGAGTCATGGTTGACACAGGAAGCCACCATCCCAAGGGCCTCCAATCACAAATAGTAGTTAGGCTGGAGTAGGAATACTGTCCTGGTTTGTCCACGGCACAATGTGCATAGGATTTGTAAAAATTAGCCTTATGGGCTGTGTCATGGTTGACTCACTATTTTGCCTGTGTCTGTGACAGCTATCTTGGCTTGTGCCATGAACATCTGAAAATCTGTCAACAAAACCCAAATGCCAAAAAAGCCTGTTGTTAAGGGACATGGACGTGGTGTTGTCAGTTGTGCGCGAGAAGGCACTCAGTCTGTGTCAGGTCAGAAGAAGCTTGATGCATCCACTATGTTCTTGGAAAAAGTCCCCGGTCTGGAACGTAAACGTGTGTGAAAGCAAGAAGAGTGAGAATGTATTCTGTCTTGGATAGCAGACAAGGCCTCTATGCATTTGTCAAGCAGCAACAAATCTTCCACGACCACACAGTCTACTGTGAATACACAGGAGGCTGGCCCTTCCAATCCTGAAGCTGTTTCTCCTTCCTCCCGCCATTATCAGTCACAAGAGACTTATGACCCCAAGGTTGGCCACTCCGAGGATCTGTTTGGTACTTATCCTTTGGTTGGCTCTGGCCTATCACCATACAGCATTGAAGAGGGACAAGAGGAGGTGGCGTGCATTGATGCTCAAGTATTTGAGGACCTGCGACCAGAAGAAAGCCACTTGGAGGAACGTCATTTACTGTCTCCATAGGTGGAGGCTGTTGATGATGAGACACAGTTGCCATCAGGTCATCCTACAATGTCAACTGTGATGGAGGATGAGATAGAAGATGAGGTGGTTGATGATGAGTCCACTGATCTGACCTAGACCGAGGCACGCATAGCCATGACAGCAACACAGAGGAAGATGGATATG
Source organism: Phyllobates terribilis (assembly GCF_046119375.1). Taxonomy (NCBI): domain Eukaryota; kingdom Metazoa; phylum Chordata; class Amphibia; order Anura; family Dendrobatidae; genus Phyllobates; species Phyllobates terribilis. The sequence goes on from NW_027362761.1 coordinate 847,392,285, forward strand.
TAGCACCAACATAGACACCAAGGGGTCATGGTTTGCCCAGAGTGAGAACTGGGTCAACTGTTCCCAAGAGCACTCCCGCTGTGCGCCAAGTCAGGGCTAGAGAGCGTTTAGCTGCTGTGTGGAATTTTTTTTTCTGAAAGTCCTTCAGAGAAAAATATTTTTGTTTGTAGCATCTGCCATACCAAGTTGAGCAGAGGCCAGGGCAAAGACAACCTGAGCACCACAAGTATGAGAAACCACATGGCAGCCAAGCACCCCAGTAGGTAGGCGGAACACCAGGGTATCAAATCTGCGTCTGCGGGTCAAACTAATAATAATAATAATAATCTTTATTTATATAGCACCAACCAATTCCGCAGCGCTTTAGAATTCAGAGGTTCTTACTGTATGCAACAGTCATATGTAACATAGCTAAAGGTAATACAATAATTAAAGCAAAAATAATGACGACCCTGCTTGTAAGAGCTTACGATCTACAATGAGGTGGGGGTGACACAATGGACAGGGGCTTATTTAAAATAATGGTCCAGCCATCTTGAGTGGATGAGGGATAAATAAAGGCTGCATGAGCTCATCACTAGCCAGCATCTGTAGTACTTTTTGGTTAGGTGGAGACTTATGCTATGTCACCTCGGCTATGTCTTTCAGAATCTGCTGTTCAAGAAGTAGGTGCTCATACCTCCTGCCCACAAGCTGCAGTTGCTCACACACAACAAACATCAACCAGATTCATTTCCTTGTGCCAGCAAAGCGTCCAATTATCTGTGCCTGAGAGCTTGGAAAGAAAGCGTAAATACCCAGACACACTCCCACAGGCACAAATACTAAACTTGCACATTGCCAAATTGCTAGCTGTGGAGATGTTGTCGTTTAGGCTTGTGGGAGCACAGTCTTCCGTGATCTCTTGGCTGTGGCTACCCCACGATACAAAGTTCCCAGCCGCCACTATTTTGCCCGGTGTGCCGTCCCTGCGTTACACAAGCACGTGTTAAAAAATCTGAACCGTGCTCTCACCAATGCTGTAACGTGGAAGGTCCACCTAACAACAGACACCTGGACAAATTGTTGTGTACAGGGACGATACATTTCTGTCATGGCACACTGGGGGAACCTGGTGGAGGGTGGGTCAAAGGTGCAAACTGGAACATCACACATCCCATCCACGCTAAGAATAGCAGGCCCAACTTCAGTCAGGGTTTCCACCTCTTCTTATTCCACTTACTCTCTCCCCTTCTCCTGCTCCTCATCCTCTGCTGAATTAACCTCCCCATCACTGCCAAGCTGGGACCTGTGCAGCAGCGCATCGGCAAAGTGGCAAGACGCTCGGCTGAAGCTGATGTGTTTAGGTCAGAAAGCACACACTGCAACAGAGCTGTGGCAAGCTTTAAAACAACAGATAAATCAGTGGCTCTCCCCGCTGCACCTCCAACCCGGTCTGGTTGTCTGCGATAATGGGTGTAACCTGGTGGCGGCTTTAAAGATCGGCAAGCTGGTACACATGCCATGCAAGGCTCACATGCTGAACCTAGTTGTTTGGAAATTTCTGAAAACTTTCCATGACTTGCCTTACCTACTTGAGAAGGTGCTCCATATTAGCGCCTATTTCCACCATTCCTCTACTGCTTTTGGTGCTTTTACAGCGCTGCAAAAGCGCTTGAATTTGCCAAGTCACCAACTCATTTGCGACCTGCCCACGTGGTGGAACTCCACCTATCATATGTTGGCGAGGATTAGTGAACAGCAGGGGGCAGTAGCTGAATACCAGCTTCAGCATGCTGGTCAGATTGAGGGTCAGCCATCACACATAATAACTGTAGAGTGGGTGTGGATCGCTGACATTTGTGAGGTTCTTGAGAACTTTGAGTACTGCACCAACCTTGTGAGAGTTGATCAGGCTATTATCAGTGTAACCATCCCGCTGCTGTGTCTCTTGAAACAATCACTGCATAATCTCAAAGAGGAATCTTTGAGTGCCCAGCATGTTGGTATGGAGCCAGATTTCCCAATGGGTGATACTACCCAGTCTAACCAATATTCTGAGGCAACATTGGGTGATGAGGAGGAAGTTGATGAGGGAGAGGACTTGTTTTTCTGTGCTACCGAGGGGACTCGTAATGCTACAGAGGGGACACCCAACCCAAGCTTCATGTCTGTCCAGCCTGGATGGGCTGGAGAGGAGGAGGCGGAGGAGGAGGCGAATCAGCATGAGGAGAGGATGGGTACTGTTTCTACTGTTGGGGACACAGAACATTTGCCTTTTTGCAGCTTGGCCCAGATGGCACCGTTCATGTGTAAGTGTCTGTGGCAAGACCCTCGCGTGATGTACATTTTATTCAACAGTAATAATAATAATTTTTATTTATATAGTGCCAACATATTCCGCAGCACTTTACAATTAAGCGGAGACATGTACATACAATAAATTCAGTTTAAACAGTTACATTAGGAGTGAGGTCCCTGCTCGCAAGCTAACATTCAACAAGGCAATGTGTGGACACAATAGGTGAAAAGTGCTTGTTATTTCAGGTCAGGCAATTATAATAAGTAGGGATTTTCATATCAGACTGCATGATCCAGTCATGAGCCAGTATGTTTCAGTGCAATAATCAAGTATCGAATATAGTTATCGTGTGCATGGAGGGTGTGGAGACAGATGAATAGTAGGGTGCAGATTCAGAATAATATTTAGAAGGAGGGAACAGGAGAAAGTTAGTTTACTGAGTAGTTGCGGTGGTAGGCTTGTTTAAAGAGATGTATTTTTATAGCGTGCTTGAAGACGTGGTGGCAGGGCATCAGTCGGATCGTCTGGGGTGGAGCATTCCAGAGAACTGGTGCAGCACGAGAGAAGTCTTGGAGATGGAGGTGCAAGGTTCGTATTATGGGGGATGTTAGTCTTAGGTCATTTCTAGAATGGAGGGCACATGTAGGGCGATAGACAGAGATGAGAGAGGAGATATAAGCAGTGCAGAACTGTGGAGAGCTTTGTGGGTGAGAGTGATGAGTTTATATTGGACCCAGTAGCAAATAGGCAACCAGTGTAATGACTTGCACAAGATAGAGGCATCGGTGAAGCGGCTGGACAGAAATACGACCCTGGATGCTGCATTCAGGACGGATTGAAGTGAAGAAAGTTTGGTAAGAGGGAGACCGATCAGAAGAGAGTTTCAGTAGTCCAGATGAGAGTGAATAAGACAGACAGTAAGAGTTTTAGCAATTTCAAAGGTGAGAAAAGGTCAGATTTTGGAGATATTTTTAAGGTGCAGGTGACAAGAGCGACCTATACGGTTTAGCCACCTTTCTCGATCCAGAGTACAAGGAGAAATTTTCTCTCCTTTTGGAGTCAACAAAGAGTTTTACAATTGAATTGTTCAAGAGGGCCATTGTAGATCTGTTGCTGAAAACATCACCCTCAGACAAAGCTTGTGCAGAGGTACCGCCTCTTTTCAGCACCAAAGGATAATGAGGAGAGACAAGAACACCAGCTCCAACAGAGGTGGGGGGAAAATGTGCACAAATTGGGCAATTTTCAACAGACCAGCACAACAGTAAAGGCTATCTGTGCCTGTAACAATGCCAAGGAGGGATAAGTTGCAGAACATGGTCAAGGGGTATTTAAGTGAACATATGAGCATCCTTTATGACGATTCAGTTCCCTTTAATTATTGAGTGTCTAAGCTGAACACTTGGCCTGACATCTCCTTACATGTGTGACGCCTCTACTCAGAAAGCCCGTGTTTTACCCTTGGTGTTGCGGGACTCGGTGTCGAGCCTTGTTGGAGAGATGAGATGCAGCCGTGGCCCGGGCCCGACCCGTGCTCAGGGCCGTCACATTAGAAAGAGATGGTGTGGGCTTGTCCGGGTTGAGTGGCTGATTAACGACTACGCCACTGGTGGTGTCTGGTGAAGGGTCACCAGCGCCGCTAGCAGTCCGCTGAGGCCCGATGTCATGGCGGCTAAAGTTATTACCGCTCCCCACAGGCAGAGCAAGGCCTCAGGGCAGTCAAACAGGACGAAGGGGGGTAGCAGTAGCGCGGGGAGTATGGGCACCGCGTCACGTGGTATGGCACGTAATAAACAGTCTGGAGGCCATAGGGATGAACTTCCAAGGCTTTACTCACTCAGAGATGTTAGCGGGAAGGCGACTCCCTGCTCCTCGCGGAGTCCTGCGGCCACCAGGACGGGGGTCCGACTACCTCCGAGGAAGTCCAGTGTTCGGTAGCGACCATTCACCAGAGTGTTCCTGCACTACGGACTTCACCCTTTCCAGTCTGTGCGTGTGTAGATAGGCCGGGTCTCCCTCTGAGCTCCTCTCAGGTGTAAGGGTCGGGTGGCAATTCCTCTCCATCCGACGCCCGGTGGGATCCTCAGGGCCTAAACGGGCTTTCCCGTCCTGGACATAAAGTACAAGGTCGGGTGTCGGGGGCCAGTACCCCTCTTGCAGCCGGAATCCCTCTGAATAGATCAGGTAGGCGAGGACAGGTGGCGTGTTCCGCTCCGTCTGCATCCTCCCCGGGACCCATTTGCTTGGGAGCCACACTCTAAAGCTCCGAGGCCTTCTTGATCCTGGTCCTCGGCCGGGATGAGACATTCCTTGTCTGCAACCTACCACTCATCCCAATATCAGGATACGAGGGCTGTGTGCCATACCGGTGCAGGCCCACACAGGATCTGCGCTCCCGGAGGGAAGTCACATTACACACAGCAGTTTGACAGCACAGAGACAGCCGACAGACTAGCAAAGGCTAGACTAAAGGCGGACCAAAGAGACAGAAAATGACCAAAAGACCAGAGAAGAACCAAGATCAAAGATGGCATTCTATTAAGTACTAGATTTGAAGTGTAACCAACTAGTTGTTCCTCCACCCACACCAACTAACTGGTTCCTACTACTTTGTGCTTCCCAGTCTCCCTGTAACCAGGGGAGTAGCACCTAGTGCATACTAGCTCCCTCTGGTGGAAATGTGGTGTTGGATACAAAAGGTTAGGTCACTACCATCACACCGGCCTTACCTCAGAGGAGGAACACCACATTCCATTGAAGAAGTGCAGCATTCCTGTGGCGGTCGAACCCTTGCGGGCGCCACACATGCCTTGGAGGTGCTGGCCTGCCCGACTGCTAGTGTGATGTCTGAGCGTGTTTTCAGTACCACTGGGGCAATTATCACTGATAGGCACACAAGCCTCTCCACGGAAAATGCAGACAGACTTACTCTGATTAAATTCAACAAGGACTGGATATCTCCACAGTTTGTAATCCCTCCAAATGAGAGCAAGCCAACCTAAATTCACCAAAAATGCAGATTCATTCTACTGCTGTTAACGTCACCCCCTTCCCATAATAACCCATTTACTTCATGCGTCAACCATGACTCAGCCTATAGGGCTAATTTTTAGAAACCATATGCACATTGTGCAGTGGAAAAAACAAGACAGTATTCCTACTCCTGCCTAACTACTATTTTTGATTGGAGGCCCTTGGTATGGTGGCTTCCTGCGTCAACCATGACTCAGCCCATAGAACTAATTTTTACAAACTTTATGCAGATTGTGCAGTGGACCAACCAGGACAGTATTCCTACTCTAGCATAACTACTATTTTTGATTGGAGGCCCTTGGGATGGTGGCTTCCTGCGTCAACCATGACTCAGTCCATAGGACTAATTTTTAAAAAACCCTACGCAGATTGTGCAGTGGACAAACCAGGAAAGTATTCCTACTCCAGCCTAACTACTATTTGTGATTAGTGGACCTTGGGATGGTGGCTTCCAAAATAGTGGATAAAATGGCCTGTTGTTTGCTTTGTAGCAGGCAGTAGGAAATGTTTGGACTACTGCTTTGTGCATGGCAATCAAAGATTTTTTGCATAGACTAATACGGACAGAAGGCAGGCTCTGACCTCTAAAACAGCAAGGAAAATAGACCAGTGCTAAAAAAAAATGGCAGCACACAATGCTAATTCTGTGTGTGCAGGAAAAATATTGCTTTGCCTCTTAAAAGAGCTGTTGATAGATGGGCACTGGAACAATACTTGATCCTCTCCCTAGCTAATACACAAGCTCTCCCCTGTACTCTGACTTTGTTGTGAGTCTTCAGCTCTGAAAAGAGCTATTTTTTGGTGGTATTATGTAGCTAGTGAGCGGCTCCTTTAAACACACAACTAGTACACACTGCAGGTGGCTCTTACAAGGGCTTTTGTTTGATCAAGAGGCCTAAACACTCTCCCTAGCAGCTCAGCGATCTCTCCCTATGCTTATAGAACGTAGACTCCAGACGCAATGTGCACAAAATGGCCGCTGGGCTTAAATAGACCCTATGACGCTTGGCGGCCAGCAAATCACAGTAATGCCAAAATCAAGATGTCTGCGGCATTACTTTGATTGGTTAAAAAGCCCAGCATTTTTAGGGGCTGCAAGGAGGCGCCAAGACTGCAGGGCGGGACATCCAAATATAGTGAGGCAAGTACACAAATACTCACCGAATAATGATTAACCCGAATACTGTGCTATTTGTGTGAATAGCGAATAGTAATGAATACACTCGCTCATCACTAATCCTACTTTTATGTTTTGTTTTTATTTTACTTTATTTTTTTTTCTTCATTATCTTCAAATGTGTATTGGAGTGTGTCCTAATTTTTGGCAGCCCTTGAAATTGTTGCATATGCAATAATGGTATAGGAAACACACTCCTTAATAATGGGAAGGACAATTCAAGTAGATTATATATTCTAGAATATTAACTGCCTTATCTGAAATTCTTTTATGGGTGAGGCATCACAGCATGGATAGCGTATTACATCGATCCAGCCAGGTATTTTTGCCTTATACTGCGTGCTGCTGGTACTGCCCAAAAAATTTAAAATCGATTCTATTCTTTATCAATAATGTTGTTAGATGCATTTACAATAGGAAAAGGTACTGCTGCTAGGTGGTATCATCAATAGCTACAGATGAGTGTTCATTCTGATCGCATAAATATCTTCCTCAGTCCATTAATAAGAATAAAACTAAAAAATTCTGGCTGTATTCTGTGAACAAGCCAATAGAGATGTAAAATGGTGTTCACTGACACACTGCTACAATCTAGAAATGGAGGACAATATTTTCCATGTTCACTACAAATGGCTGGATTTGAACCGCAGTTATATGTGATACTGTATGTCTGACAGAGAACCACGTTTTTAAGTATCAGGCCTGTAGTTTACTAATAATATTCTTCAGAGACCTAGTGTGAATAGCTTGACTGACACACTGCAATGAAATGGAAGGCAGAAATGGCTGATTTTGGAACGCAGTTATATATGATACGTCTGACAGAGAACCACTGTTTTAAATAGCAGGCCTGTAATTTACTAACATTATTCTACACAGAGACCTAGCGTGAATAGCTTAACCAACACACTGCAATGAATTGGAAGTCAAAAATGGCTGATTTTGGAACACTCTTATAGGTGATATGTCTGACAGAGAACCACGGTTTTAAATAGCAGGCCTGTAATTTACTAATATGATTCTTCACAAACACCTATTGTGAATAGCTTGACCGACACACTGCAACAGAGAGGAAAAAGAAGCCAATATTTTTCACGTTCAGTTAAAATTTCTGGATTTTTATAGCTGAAATATGGAACAGATCAGGCTGTATTCTACAGTGCTAACAAGCAAATGGAGCAGAAAATGGTGTACTCTGGATTGCTTTTTAAGCAAATAACCAGGATTAAGATAAAAAAAATTGCCTTGGCCCCTGATATCTGAGGCTATGTCTAACAATATATGTAATTATTACAGCAGCAGCAGACAGGACGTTCAATGGACCCTCTTGCGCTATATGCACTGCAGTCTGCTACATATACTGCCTGCCTGCCTAACTGCTGCCTAGCACTGATTATATGCAGCTGGATTAGTCCTCAGAAGGACTGTTAGTTCAGATGGATATATATATACAGTACAGACCAAAAGTTTGGACACACCTTCTCATTTAAAGATTTTTCTGTATTTTCATGACTTTGAAAATTGTACATTCACACCGAAGGCATCAAAACTATGAATTAACACATGTGGAATTATATATTTAACAAAAAAGTGTGAAACAACTGAAAATATGTTTTATATTCTAGGTTCTTCAAAGTAGCCACCTTTTGCTTTGATGACTGCTTTGCATACTCTTGGCATTCTCTTGATGAGCTTCAAGAGGTAGTCACCGTAAATGGTTTTCACTTCACAGGTGTGCCCAGTAAGGCTTAATAAGTGGGATTTCTTGCCTTATAAATGGGGTTGGGACCATCAGTTGTGTTGTGCAGAAGTCAGGTGGATACACAGCTGATAGTCCTACTGAATAGACTGTTAGAATTTGTATTATAGGAAGAAAAAAGCAGCTAAGTAAAGAAAAACGAGTGGCCATCATTACTTTAAGAAATGAAGGTCAGTCAGTCCGAAAAATTGGGCAAACTTTGAATGTGTCCCCAAGTGCAGTTGCAAAAACCATCCAGCGCTACAAAGAAACTGGCTCACATGAGGACCGCCCCAGGAATGGAAGACCAAGAGTCACCTCTGCTTCTGAGGATAAGTTTATCCGAGTCACCAGCCTCAGAAATCTCAGGTTAACAGCAGCTCAGATTAGAGACCAGGTCAATGCCACAGCAGCAGACACATCTCTTCAACAACTGTTAAGAGGAGACTTTGTGCAGCAGGCCTTCATGGTAAAATAGCTGCTAGGAAACCACTGCTAAGGACAGGAAACAAGCAGAAGAGACTTGTTTGGGCTAAAGAACTCAAGGAATGGACATTAGAACAGTGGAAATGTGTGCTTTGGTCTGATGAGTCCAAATTTGAGATCTTTGGTTCCAACCACCGTGTCTTTGTGCGACACAGAAAAGGTGAACGGATGGACTCTACATGCCTGGTTCCCACCGTGAAGCATGGAGGAGGACGTGTGATGGTGTGGGGGTGCTTTGCTTGTGACACTGTTGGGGATTTATTCAAAATTGAAGGCATACTGAACCAGCATGGCTACCACAGCATCTTGCAGCGGCATGCTATTCCATCCGGTTTGCGTTTAGTTGGACCATCATTTATTTTTCAACAGGACAATGACCCCAAACACACCTCTACGCCTCCAAGAAGGAGAGTGATGGGGTCCTACGCCAGATGACCTGGCCTCCACAGTCACCAGACCTGAACCCAAGCGAGATGGTTTGGGGTGAGCTGGACCAGGCAGACTTGGCTGGCAGACTGGCAGGCTGGCACGGCTGGTAGACTGGTTGGCGATCACGGCTGATAGATAAACTGGCAGGCGCAGCTGATGGACAGGCTGGCGGGCACGGTTGACAGACAGACTGGCGGGCACGGCTGAAAGACTGGCTTGTGGGCATGGTTGATAGACAAGCTGGCGGTCAAAGGCTGGGACCTGAGGGCTGGAGAGAGTGTAAGCCCACAAACAACAACTTTGCACAGGCACCTTCATTTTGGAGGAGGTGCCTAAAATAGTGGCAGTCCTCCGACCATTGGTCGGGCACTCTTTAGGATGGCATGCGTGGCCCCTTTAATTAAGAGGGAGCGCGTTCACCCTTAGTACAGTGCCTGGGGATCTGTGCGCGGTGCGCGCACCCCAGCCTGGCGCAGCAGGAATACCAGAGGAAGGAGCGGGGAATGCTGGACCGGAGCCGCAGCAGTGAGTGGATCGGCGTCTCTGCCGGGCAGAAGGCAGAGACATCGGCGCTACACTACCCCGCCTTTATGCCCCCTCTTCTTTAAGCCGCAAAAAACTTTTCTAGAAGAAGAGGAGCATATATGTTTTCCCTGGGCTCCCAAAACTTCATCCTCAGGACTAATCCCCTTTCAATCCACAAGAAAAAAAGTCTTTCCTCTTACCCTCTTGATGGCCAAAATGTTCTCTACCTCAAAGATGTCCTCAGCGGGAGACTGGAGCTGGAGTGGTATCTGGATCGTCAGAGAAAAGATTGAGGACAACAGGTTTGGCCATTGGCCGGGGACTCTTTAGGATGGCGCGCTTGGCCCATTTAATAGAGCGGGAGCGTGCGCACCCTTACTACAGTGCACGCGGATCTACGCATGATGTGCGCACTCCGGGCAGACACAGCGGGAAAACCAGAGGGGGAGTAGGGAACGCCAGACCATGGCAGCGGCAGTGAGTGGATCGGCATCTCTGCCGGGCAGGAGGCAGAGACGCCGACGCTACTAGAACGTCCTGTTAGTATAGGTATTCCACATCATATATATATATATATATATATATATATATATACAGTACAGACCTAAAGTTTGGACACACCTTCTCATTTAAAGATTTTTCTGTATTTTCATGACTTTGCAAATTGTACATTCACACTGAAGGCATCAAAACTATGAATTAACACATGTGGAATTATATCCTTAACAAAAAAGTGTGAAACAACTGAAAATATGTCTTATATTCTAGGTTCTTCAAAGTAGCCACTTTTTGCTTTGATGACTGCTTTGCAAACTCTTGGCATTCTCTTGATGAGCTTCAAGAGGTAGTCACCAGAAATGGTCTTCCAACAATCTTGAAGGAGTTCCCAGAGATGCTTAGCACTTGTTGGCCCTTTTGCCTTCACTCTGCGGTACAATTCATCTTTATTGCTATGGGTACGGGCCTCAACTCATCACCCTAACTCATCCTAAAGGTGCTCTGTAGGGTTTACATTAGGTGATTGGCTTGGCCATTGCAACAGGTGAGCATTTGTCTTTGCTAACCAATTTTTTACTAAATTGGATGTGTGCTTAGGATCATTGTCATGGCTGGAATTTCCATCCTCTGTCTACTTTGATTTTACCATGTGGCAGCATTACATTCTCCAGTATATCCTTGTACATAGTAGCATTCATACTTCCATCAATTCTATGCAGAGGGCCAATGGCAGATGCAGAAAAGCAGCCCCAAACCATGACATTGCCACCACTATGTTTTACTGTAGGTGTATGGTACCTTACATCATTATGTTTTCCATTTGGGCGGTATATATATAATGCTTGCCATCACTACCAAACAGATTAAACATGGATTCATCTGACCACAAAACCTTAGACCAATTTGTCTCTTTCTATTGGCTGTGTTCTTTGGCAAACTCAAGTCTGACTTTCCAGTTCTTTGCAGAGATGAAGGCCTTCTTGAACTTGTGCATTCAATCCTACTGCTCTTAGCAATCGCACCACAGATTGGCAACTCACGTTGACCCCATTTTCTTCCTTCATTTCGTGCAAAATCTGTACAGCACTTATGGACATCAGACACTGACTTTTTCTGATCAACCTTGGAGGAAGTTTTCCTTAGTCATTCACTTCTAGGATTATCAGCTGCTCCATAACCTTCTTTTTTTTCTTTAATATTTAACTCAAGAACAAAAATTTGACTCCCCATGACTAAATATACAAAACATTTGGCCTAGCAAATGTTGAAAACTGAGACATAAATGGATGAAACAATGTCAACACACAATTTTCTTCCTTATAGCTGACAACTTTTTGCTTCCATTTTACTAAAATCACCAGGAAAATGGCATCACAACAACCAGATAGAAGTAATCACGCTTTAAAAAAAATGCAAACTTTTGGTCGCCACTGTACATGTTGTCTGACACTTAGTTATGCGAGACTACAATTTCCAAGAAATTGGATGACTGAACGCCTATTTCTTGGCACAAAAAGGAGAACTGATAATGCAATGGTGGTAAAGTAAGAAGTATATGCAAAGCAGAAGGTGACTATGATGATGGGGTTAGTGATAATGACAATGCACTACTTATGAGCATAGCCTGGTTACCAGAAAGATTAACATGGGGAGAAGGACAGATTGAGTCTTTCTCATCTTGTTGGTCTGTTTTCTTTCCTCACATGAGCAGGTGATACCATTTAATATGCTGACAGAGTGATGTAGTTCCTAAACGATGTGTGCAGGATGTACCTGGTTTATTTTTCAAAAGCATAGTCTGCACACTACACTAGGTTTGTCCTTTAGCAATGAGAAAGAGATGATCACTCATAGGATTCACCACCACCACAACCACTAGAGGGTCTTACATCAATAACAGTCACAATTAGGGATGAGCTTATGTACAGTAGGTTCGAGCTCCAGCTGAATTTCCTGAAATCTGCAGTTTCACCTGAATTCTAATGCTTTGAGGCTCGATATGTGGTTTCTCACACTGCTGAAGCATCAGAGCAGGCAATGTCTTTTTGCATTGCTTCACAGACCTCCCCATAATTCCCTACACCTATGACATTTTTATGGATGACATCTATGACATTTTACAGATTATCATATCCAATACAGGGTGATCAGTACCTGGGCCATCACAGTTAAGTAGCTCCCAGTGGAACACAGTTTGTACGGCAGAGTCATTTTCCATTACCAGAGTAATTGGGTAAGTCTACGTCTCTGTCTTGTAAAATGTGTAAGATCTTTTGATCTCTTTCTCCCTCTCTCTCCTTCTCTGTCCCTCTCTCTCACTTTCTCTCTCCTATAGAGTGTAGGCTCTTATGGTCAGCAGAGTCCCTTCACTCCTGGGGAATGTGAGTTCTTGGGGTCAGCAGGGTCCTCTTTTGCTCTGACTGTAAAGTGTAAGCTATTATGGTCAGCTGGGTTCTCTATCTCCTCTCCCCAGCATGTATTTTCCGATAATAACAAGCTTTGCAGTATTGAGATTTTGCACAAATTTAATCGCCGCAAATTCAATTTTTGGGGAAATTCGGCAAGAAGTCAGCAAATATGAATTGGTAGTGATGGCAAGCACTATATATACTGCCCAATTGGAAAACATAATGATGTAAGGTACCAAACCCCTACAGTGAAACATGGTGGTGGCAAAGTCATGGTTTGGGGCTGCTTTTCTGCATCTGCCATTGGCCCTCTGCATAGAATTGATAGAAATATGAATGCTACCATCTACAAGGATATACTGGAGAATGTAATGCTGCCCCATGGTAAAACCAAAGTAGGCAAGGATGGAAATTCCAGCCATGACAATGATCCTAAGCACACATCCAATTTAGTCAAAAATTGGCTAGCAAAGAAAAATGTTCACCAGTTGCAATGGCCAAGCCAATTATCTGATTTAAACCCCATAGAGCACCTTTGGGATGAGTTAGGGTGCTGAGTTGGGGCACGTACCCATAGCAATAAAGATGAATTGTTTACAGATTTTCAAATGGAATGGAGCACTTTCAATTAATCACCAGGAAAATGGCATCACAACAGCCAGACAGAAGTAATCACACAAAAAATGCTAAACTTTTGGTTGCTACTGTATGTTCATCTTTATTGAAGACTGTATAAGTAGCAATGAATAATGTAAGTCAAGAAAATAAAGATTAAATAGAAATAAATTACTCAATGGAAAAATGACATTCTATGTGCACACAATAAATACATACTTATAGTTTGTCCAATTGTGTTTTAATACAAAACATCTGATATCAATTGAGTAATGACAAAGTCCATAATTTGCTCAGAGTACAAAAAAATCCTATCTAATCCTTACAATTTTCTTGAAGTGTGTGCAATTCTTAATGTTTAATTTGTTGGCATTGTTGCTTAAAATACTGCTTAGAATGCTGGACTTCATTGTTTTTTTCAAGGTAACTGTATTTCCTTTTTTATACATTAGTACAGATTCCTTGCTACCAAAATATTTTTTTTATATCTTCAATCATAATGTTTACACCTTGGAAGTAAGACTATATCTTAAAATATTAGATCAAAATTTAGATTAGATCAAAAGTATTCGCAACATTAGTCATTGAGAAGTTAAAAAATGGCTTTATTTATTACCGTAAACAATTTAAAATGCATAACAGAGCCTATGCGGAACAGTTATGTAAAACACTTGCAGCATAATATACATATTATACACATTATTGTCTATAGATAGACTAGTCATGCTTCCTACAAACCTGAAGTAGGGAATATACAAACAGAAGATAGTGTTTGAAAGAGAGAGATAAAAGTTGTTTTTGCTGCCAAAAATGCTAATATTTCCTGTATTTGTCATTTTAAAATGCTAAACTTAAGAGTTGCAAAGTCATAAATACATTACATGTGCAAAACATTTTACATTTTTGTATCTTGCATGGTTGATTGTTAAAATGAAGGTTCACATCTAGTCAATCTTAACCCGGTGTAAGGAAATTAATTACTGGTAAATCCCTGAAATGAGTTTAAAATGTGACATTCATCTTAAGTATACTTTAGCTCATGTTCACACAGGTGTATTTCAAACCTGGGCTGATGGATCCTATCCAAACGTAAGACTCATATGTGTTTATAGGGCAGTAAGTCAGCAGACCCCCAATCAATCCAGGTATTGTGGTCCATACATGTACCGTTAAGTATGGCCGACTTAACCTAACTAAAGACATACTATCTATTATAGTGCAAGTTCCGAACCTTTGGCCAATGGACTGATGAATATTTTATTTTCTAGCACCTTCTAAAATAGTTTTGAGTAAACAGAAGAGAATCTCCATTTACTAACCAAAGCAGATAGTGTCTGCTAAGAAATTATCTTTTTCTGGATGATACAACTCATCCGTGTATGACATTGACAGTCTACTGATTTCAATGAGGTATGAGTAATGCTGGATTTTTCCTGGGGTCACAGAAGCAGGATACTCTGTGATCAGCTTATCATCAGGGGACCTTTCTAAAGAAAAAGGATTGTGGAAAGCTGATAACTAATTTAAATCATGTTAAAGAATCTAAGTTTATTCTACTTGTCCTTACGTCCCTGTTTCAACACTTAGAACTTAACAATTAAATGAATGAGCAAGTGAATAATTAAAAACACAGAAATGCAGCTCTATGAATGAAACTGTTGTTACTTGTGCCTATATAAACAGTAATCAGAACACTTACTGAAGCACCCTGCTAATACACCATATGTCAATCAAATTCAAAGCTGTTACCAACCTCAAAAACGTTATACAGGGTGGGCCATTTATATGGATACACATAAATTAAATGGGAATGGTTGGCGATATCAACTTCCTGTTTGTGGCACATTAGTATATGGGAGGGGGGAAACTTTTCCAGATGGGTGGTGACCATGGTGGCCATTTTGAAGTCGGCCATTTTGGATCCAACTTTATTTTTTTCAATTGGAAGAGAGTCATGTGACACATCAAACTTATTGAGAATTTCATAAGATAAACAATGGTGTGCTTGGTTTTAATGTAACTTTATTCTTTCATGAGTTTTTTACAAGTTTATGACCACTTATAAAATGTGTTCAAAGTGCTGCCCATTGTGTTGGATTGTCAATGCAACCCTCTTCTCCCACTCTTGACACACTTATAGCAACACTGCTGAAGAAATGCTAGCACAGGCTTCCAGTATCTGTTGTTTTTTAATACAAAAATTAAAAAAATTGTTAAAGTATATTGGACCTCAAGACAAAACAGATTAAAAACATTTAAAACAGAAGCCGGTACTAATGTAGCCAAATTTAACTAATAAATAACACATTATCTTGATAACTTCTCTGAAAGTAATCCCATTTAAGTGGATTAACCCCTTAACGATTGTTGATACGTCTTTTCACGGCATCCGTAAAGGGTCCTTAATCCTCAGCGCCAATTTTTCACAGTGCTGGGGATTTAGTGTCTGGTACCTCCCAGGAGATGAAGAGTTGTATATAATAGCAGAAATTCTGCAACACCAGCCTCGACTGTTTTTATAACTGATTTGAGCTGATTAGCACATTGAATACTGTTGTCAATGTAATGCACCCCAAAATGTTATCAATAAAACCCCTAACTTATCCCGCACAAAACCACTCATGACCATCATCTCTCACTGGCAAAGCAGCATGACTCCTATGTTCTCAAACAAAATCCAGTGAAATCTGCGCTCCTAAATCCAAATGCCCCCTTCCTTCTGAGCTCCATTGTGCCTAATCTGCGTGATAAAGCGTCAGCCCTCTCATGGTTGGACTTTCTTGGACCCACGCCTGAGCATGAGAAAAAAATTTAAACTAGAGAAAAAAAACAGTTGTGACAAAGGACGCTGGAGTGTGTTTGAAGTGGGCAACTTTTTGTCTGTCATTGACATGATCTCCCCTGTCATGGAGTTACTATTTTAATTTAAAGTTTTCAATAAAGGCAATTTTTAACTGGATTCGGAGCTGGATATTCACCTTTTTGCTAAAAAATAGCCAACAGCTCTCCCTGAACACCCTAAACGTTTTTTTTCTCCCCTGAAAATTTGTCAGGAGGGGCCACTACTGGTTTTGGAGAGATCAACTGCAGGTCAGAAGGTACAGACATCATAGTTACTGCTGGCAGTGGAGAGGTTTGGGAAGAATTCTTCATGTATT
Organism: Phyllobates terribilis; assembly: GCF_046119375.1. Lineage (NCBI taxonomy): Eukaryota > Metazoa > Chordata > Amphibia > Anura > Dendrobatidae > Phyllobates > Phyllobates terribilis. The sequence continues at coordinate 847,408,633 of NW_027362761.1, forward strand.
ACAATAGGCTTATCTCACAGAGTTAAAAAGTCATCATTTTATTAATATCTTAAAAAAAACAGTCAAATTTCTGGTCATAGACAATAATAATATTAAGTATCAGATAATTATTAGTTAATTAATATTAAATATACTCCTATAGTTTGTAGAGTGATGCAGCCAGTTAAAATCCTGTTCACACATCCCAGAGATTTCATGTTAAGATATATAACAAAGGGGGATTATGTCTCCATAAGTTTCCCATGTGTTAGCATGGACTCCATAAAAATTGCCAACGCTAACCATTCCCCAGCTGTCTATGGGGTCACATGTGATTATCACAAAGCTTGATATCCCTGCTCCCTGCCTATATGTAGGTAAAGATTGGGCACAAAAAAAAATGCAACCAGGGCACTGCTATCTAAACTAATAGAAGTGCTGCAAATGTTTATTTCACTGCATATTACCCATATATTTGAAAATAAAAAAGGGAATGGGAGGAAGGGAGGTGCAAGGGAAAACGGAGAGGATTTAAACAGTGGTGCAAGTTTGGCTTAATGAATCACTGGCAAGATGTCAAAAGTTATTCATAGACATCTGTAGGATGTAATTTGCAAATGATTTCACTTCATTCTCCATTCCTAAGGATTAGAAAAGGAGTATTCAGAGCAATGGTGAAAAAAACGGGATATCCCATTCACGTCAATCCCATTGTCAACTAAATTGGGAATAGAGACAGATGGGTAAAGGTATCTAAGTCCACATTTTTATCTCAAAATTAGTTAAACATTTGAGAGAGGTCTCTATTAGGTTTAAGGTATGACCTGAAAGGAACACAATAGTTTCTACACACATAGTATGAAGAAATCCCCATAAGGGTTAAATAATAACTCAAAGCACCCGTTTCTTTGGGCTAATAATGGGCAGGTGTGATGACACAGTATTTCTTCTTAATTATGCCAGATGTAAATTCCATAGGCCCAGAATGATAGACTTTTGTCTAAATTATTGACTATTGAATTTATTTGAGTCTTTCTTCAGTTGGTAAAGACACATGGACTTTAGTCATGAGTCTGAATGTTGACTCTTCTTGTAGGTTGAGTTGATATTTGTCATTTGATGAATGGCTCTTATTTACCTCTGATATCAGCTCCTACAGTTTATCGTACTGTTATCTTTGCAAGACAGATACACAGGGTGACTGAACAATGATGTCTGCTAATATGTTAATTTCGTATTAGACCAGGCCACGCAGATTGTTGACTTGCATTGTTTGGGTATTTAGAGTTTATCCTTCAATGTTTGCAATTCAACATTGGGGGATGAATGGCAATGCTCAAGCAATGCAAGTTAATATTAGTGTTGAGCCACCCCCGTAGTGTTCGGGTTCGGTTCGGTTCGTCGAACACCGGGATGTTCGAGGAACTGTTCGTCGAACTGTTCGTCGAACACCTTAGAACACCGTCGAACACCGTTAAAACCAATGGCAGGCAAACAAAAACACATAGAAACACATAGAAAACACCTGCAAAGGTGTCCAAAAGCTGACAAACTGCTCAGAAGACACTCTCTTTAAAAAAGCCGGCCGGCAAATTCAGCAGCGGCATACACCGGTACCCGACAATTTAGACAAGAAGGAATAGAGCATCACACATAGATTAGATAGATAGAAACATGTCAGTCACACATATAAGAAGCACAGTGACAGTGTTGGTTACTGCACTTGTCATTTAGTGTAAAGGATTTATTAAAAAAAATATTAGTGTTTTCATGCACCGTCTCTTTAAAAAAGCCGGCCGGCAATTCAGCAGCGGTACCCGACAATTTAGAACAGAAAGAATAGAGCTTCACACATAGATTAGATAGATAGAAACATGTCAGTCACATATATAATAAGTACAGTGATAGTGTTGCTTACTGTACTTGTCATTTAGTGTAAAGGATTTATTTAAAAAAATAATAGTGTTTTCATGCACTGTCTCTTTAAAAAAGCCGGCCGGCAATTCAGCAGCGGTACCCGACAATTTAGAACAGAAAGATAGAGCATCACACATAGATTAGATAGATAGAAACATGTCAGTCACATATATATGAAGTACAGTGATAGTGTTGGTTACTGTACTTGTCATTTAGTATTAAAATAAAGGATTTATTATTAAAAAAATTGGCGTGGGGTTCCCCTTAATTTTAGGCTCTAGCGGAGGTTAAGCAGACGGCTGGGGCAGATGTTTGAAGCCTGGGAAGGGGGTAATACCCACGGAGCTTCCCAGGCTACTAATATCAGCCTCCAGCTGAATACATAGCCTTTACTAGCTATTAAATTGGGGGACCCCCCAAAAAAAATGACGTGGGGTCCCCCCTAATTTAATAGCTAGCAAAGGCTAGGCAGACAGCTGGGGGCTGATATTAATAGCCCAGGAAGGGAGCCATGAATATTGGCCCCCTCCCAGGCTAGAAATACCAGCCGTCAGCCGCCCCAGAAATGGCGCATTCATAGGATGCGCCAATTCTGGCACTTAGCCTCGCTCTTCCACGCTGCCCTGGTGCGGTGGCAGGGGGTAATAGGGTTGGGGTTGATGTCAGCTTATAATGCCAGCTGACATCAAGCCCAGGTTAGTAATGGAGAGGCGTCTATAAGACACCCCCATTACTAACCCCATAGTCAAAGTTAAAAAAAACACAAACACCCAGAATAAAGTCCTTTAATTGAAATAAAGACACAATCCTTTATTGTTCTAAATTAAACCATACTTACCATCACGCCCATTCCAGCTGAAGCCAACGATCTCCTGCAATAAAAGAAAAATAATAAAGCAACCTCATCCTTACCTTTCCATGGTTCCCACGACAGCTTCAGCTCTGCTACATCGAGATGACAGGCTGGACCGCAGCAGAACGCTGCCATCCAGCCTGTCATCCCGCAGACACTGAGAAGCGCAGGCTTGCTTGCGCTGCTCAGCGTCTCTCTGTGACGACATCCAGATGAGCCGAGTTCATGTCCAATGAACTCGGCTCACCTCATGCACGTCACTGACAGCGTGGGAAAATTCTCACGCTGAAGCGCTGATTGCAGGAGAATTTTCCCACGCTGTCAGTGACGTGCAGGAGGTGAGCTGAGTTCATTGGACATGAGCTCACCTCATGCACATCACTGACAGCGTGGGAGTATTCTCCTGCACTCAGCACTTCAGCGTGAGAATTTTCCCACGCTGTCAGTGACGTGCATGAGGTGAGCCGAGTTCATTGGACATGACCTCGGCTCATCTGGATGCCGTCACAGCGAGACAGTGAGGAGCGCAAGCATGCCTGCGCTTCTCAGTGTCTGCGGGATGACAGACTGGATGGCAGCGTTCTGCTGCGGTCCAGCCAGTCATCTCGATGTAGCAGAGCTGAAGCTGTCGTGGGAACCATGGAAAGGTAAGGATGAGGTTGGTTTATTATTTTTCTTTTATTGCAGGAGATCGTTGGCTTCAGCTGGAATGGGTGTGATGGTAAGTATGGTTTAATTTAGAACAATAAAGAATTGTCTCTTTATTTCAATTAAAGGACTTTATTCTGGGTGTTGTGTTTTTTTTAAATACTTTACTAGAAATTCATGGCGGTCATGTCTAATACTGGCGTGACCCCATGAATTTTGGGCTTGGGGCCAGCTGATAATACCAAGCTGGCCCTAACCCCTTTATTACCCAGTGAGCCACCGCACCAGGGCCCTGGATGAGTTGGGTACAGCGCCAGAAGATGGCGCTTCTATGAACGCGCCATTTTCCGGGGTGGCTGCGGACTGCAATTTGTAGCGGGGGGGGGCCCAGAAAGCTTGGGCCTCCCTGCGCTGCAGATTCCAGCCCCCAGCTGCCTAGTTGTACCTGGCTGGACACAAAAATAGGGCGAAGCCCCACGTACTTTTTTTTAAATTATTTCATGAAATTCATGAAATAATTAAGAAAAAAAGGCCTTCCCTATATTGTTGTGTCCGGCCAGGTACAAATAGGCAGCTGGTGGTTGGGGGCAGCCCGTTCCTGCCTGCTGTACCTGGCTGGACACAAATATAGTGCGAAGCCCCACTTCAATTTTTTTTAATTATTTCATGAAATTCATGAAATAATTAAGAAAAAAAGGGCTTCCCTATATTGTTGTGTCCGGCCAGGTGCAAATAGGCAGCTGGTGGATGGGGGCAGCCCGTTCCTGCCTGCTGTACCTGGCTGGACACAAATATAGTGCGAAGCCCCACTTCAATTTTTTTTAATTATTTCATGAAATTCATGAAATAATTAAGAAAAAAAGGGCTTCCCTATATTGTTGTGTCCGGCCAGGTACAAATAGGCAGCTGGTGGATGGGGGCAGCCCGTTCCTGCCTGCTGTACCTGGCTGGACACAAATATAGTGCGAAGCCACACTTCAATTTTTTTAAATTATTTCAGGAAATTCATGAAATAATTTAAAAAAAATTGACGTGGGGCTTCGCACTATATTTGTGTCCAGCCAGGTACAGCAGGCAGGAACGGGCTGCCCCCATCCACCAGCTGCCTATTTGTACCTGGCCGGACACAACAATATAGGGAAGCCCTTTTTTCTTAATTATTTCATGAAATAATTTAAAAAAAATTGACGTGGGGCTTCGCACTATATTTGTGTCCAGTCAGGTACAGCAGGCAGGAACGGGCTGCCCCCAACCACCAGCTGCCTATTTGTACCTGGCCGGACACAACAATATAGGGAAGCCCTTTTTTTCTTAATTATTTCATGAAATAATTTAAAGAAAATTGACGTGGGGCTTCGCCCTGTTTTTGTGTCCAGCCAGGTACAACTAGGCAGCTGGGGGCTGGAATCCGCAGCGCAGGGAGGCCCAAGCTTTCTGGGCCACCCCCGCTGCAAATTGCAGTCCGCAGCCACCCCGGAAAATGGCGCGTTCATAGAAGCGCCATCTTCTGGCGCTGTACCCAACTCATCCAGGGCCCTGATGCGGTGGCTCACTGGGTAATAAAGGGGTTAGGGCCAGCTTGGCATTATCAGCTGGCCCTAAGCCCGAAATTCATGGGGTCACGCCAATATTAGACATGACCACCATGAATTTCTAGTAAAGTATTTAAAAAAAACACAAACACCCAGAAAAAAGTCCTTTAATTGAAATAAACACACAATTCTTTATTGTTCTAAATTAAACCATACTTACCATCACGCCCATTCCAGCTGAAGCCAACGATCTCCTGAAATAAAAGAAAAATAATAAAGCAACATCATCCTTACCTTTCCATGGTTCCCATGACAGCTTCAGCTCTGCTACATCGAGATGACAGGCTGGACCGCAGCAGAACGCTGCCATCCTGCCTGTCATCCCGCAGACACTGAGAAGCGCAGGCTTGCTTGCGCTCCACAGTGTCTCTCTGTGAGGGCATCCAGATGAGCCGAGTTAATGTCCAATGAACTCGGCTCACCTCATGCACGTCACTGACAGCGTGGGAAAATTCTCCTGCACTCACCGCTTCAGCGTGGGAGAATTCTCACACTGAAGCGCTGAGTGCAGGAGAATTCTCCCACGCTGTCAGTGACGTGCAGGAGGTGAGCTGAGTTCATTGGACATGAGCTCACCTTATGCACGTCACTGACAGTGTGGGAAAATTCTCCTGCACTCAGCGCTTCAGCGGGAGAATTCTCACGCTGAAGCGCTGAGTGCAGGAGAATTCTCCCACGCTGTCAGTGACGTGCAGGAGGTGAGCTGAGTTCATTGGACATGAGCTCACCTTATGCACGTCACTGACAGCGTGGGAGAATTCTCCTGCACTCACCGCTTCAGCGTGAGAATTTTCCCACGCTGTCAGTGACGTGCATGAGGTGAGCCGAGTTCATTGGACATGAACTCGGCTCATCTGGATGTCGTCACAGAGAGACGCTGAGCAGCGCAAGTAAGCCTGCGCTTCTCAGTGTCTGCGGGATGAGAGGCTGGATGGCAGCGTTCTGCTGCGGTCCAGCCTGTCATCTCGATGTAGCAGAGCTGAAGCTGTCGTGGGAACCATGGAAAGGTAAGGATGAGGTTGCTTTATTATTTTTCTTTTATTGCAGGAGATCGTTGGCTTCAGCTGGAATGGGCGTGACGGTAAGTATGGTTTAATTTAGAACAATAAAGGATTGTGTCTTTATTTCAATTAAAGGACTTTATTCTGGGTGTTTGTGTTTTTTTTAACTTTGACTATGGGGTTAGTAATGGGGGTGTCTTATAGACGCCTCTCCATTACTAACCTGGGCTTGATGTCAGCTGGCATTATAAGCTGACATCAACCCCAACCCTATTACCCCCTGCCACCGCACCAGGGCAGCGTGGAAGAGCGAGGCTAAGTGCCAGAATTGGCGCATCCTATGGATGCGCCATTTCTGGGGCGGCTGACGGCTGGTGTTTCTAGCCTGGGAGGGGGCCAATATTCATGGCTCCCTTCCTGGGCTACTAATATCAGCCCCCAGCTGTCTGCCTAGCCTTTGCTAGCTATTAAATTAGGGGGGACCCAACGTCATTTTTTTGGGGGGGGTCCTCCATTTTAATAGCTAGTAAAGGCTAGGTATTCAGCTGGGGGCTGATATTAGTAGCCTGGGAAGCTCCGTGGGTATTACCCCCTTCCCAGGCTTCAAACATCTGCCCCAGCCGTCTGCTTAACCTCCGCTAGAGCCTAAAATTAAGGGGAACCCCACGCCATTTTTTTTAATAATAAATCCTTTATTTTAATACTAAATGACAAGTACAGTAACCAACACTATCACTGTACTTCATATATATGTGACTGACATGTTTCTATCTATCTAATCTATGTGTGAAGCTCTATTCTGTCTGTTATAAATTGTCGGGTACCGCTGCTGAATTGCCGGCCGGCTTTTTTAAAGAGACGGTGCATGAAAACACTATTATTTTTTTTGATAAATCCTTTACACTAAATGACAAGTACAGTAAGCAGCACTGTCACTGTACTTCGTATATATGTGGCTGACATGTTTATATCTATCTAATCTATGTGTGATGCTCTATTCTTTCGGTTCTAAATTGTCGGGTACCGGTGTATGCCGCTGCTGAATTGCCGGCTTTTCATGTTTCACTGTTGACACTGTTCCCATCGATTTGGGCAATCACTGTAATGCCACAACCACCATGGCTGTGGCATTACAGTGAGTGGCAGACAATCCCTGCATGATTGGTGCTCTAAATAGCGCCAGACATGCAGGACAAGCTTTTGGTGCACGAACAGTTATCGAACATAACCTCGAACAGCCGAATTTTTTGCAAATCGTTCGGGTTCGTCGAACAACTCGAACACCGCCCAAAACAGCTCGAATTTGAGATTGGCGAACAGTTCTAGTCGAACACCGCTCATCTCTAGTTAATATCACTACCCTTTTCTCTTGACCTGTGGATGATGTCTTGAAGGAAAGTTATGCAATATTTAAAGGGGTCTCAGCCTCTTTTTTCAAGTGACTCTACAGGATGACAGCTTAGGGGACCATGGCCCCACCATGAAGAAGACTGATCTGCTCCATTAACCATTGCTGAACCCTCAGAGACATTTGAAAAATCCAGGTTGAGGTCACCTGGTCACATACAGTACAGACCAAAAGTTTGGACACACCTTCTCATTTAAAGATTTTTCTGTATTTTCATGACTTTGAAAATTGTACATTCACACTGAAGGCATCAAAACTATGAATTAACACATGTGGAATTATATACTTAACAAAAAAGTATGAAACAACTGAAAATATTTCTTATATTCTAGGTTCCTCAAAGTAGCCACCTTTTGCTTTGATGACTGCTTTGCACACTCTTGGCATTCTCTTGATGAGCTTCAAGAGGTAGTCACCGGAAATGGATTTCACTTCACAGGTGTGCCCTGTCAGGTTAAATATGTGGGATTTCTTGCCTTATAAATGGGGTTGGGACCATCAGTTGTGTTGTGCAGAAGTCAGATGGATACACAGCTGATAGTCCTACTGAATAGACTGTTAGAATTTGTATTATGGCAAGAAAAAAGCAGCTAACTAAAGAAAAATGAGTGGCCATCATTACTTTAAGAAAGGAAGGTCAGTCAGTCTGAAAAATTGGGCAAACTTTTAAAGTATCCCCGTGCAGTTGCAAAAACCATCAAGCGCTACAAAGAAACTGGCTCACATGAGGACTGCCCCAGGAAAGGAAGACCAAGAGTCACCTCTGCTTCTGAGGATAAGTTTATCCGAGTCACCAGCCTCAGAAATCGCAGGTTAACAGCAGCTCAGATTAGATACCAGGTCAATGCCACACAGAGTTCAAGCAGCAGACACATCTCTACAACAACTGTTAGGAGGAGACTTTGTGCAGCAGGCCTTAATGGTAAAATAGCTGCTAGGAAACCACTGCTAAGGACAGGAAACAAGCAGAAGGGACTTGCTTGGGCTAAAGCACACAAGGAATGGACATAAGTCCAGTGGAAATCTGTGCTTTGGTCTGATGAGTCCTAATTTGAGATCTTTGGTTCCAACCACCGTGTCTTTGTGCGATGCAGAAAAGGTGAACGGATGGACTCTACATGCCTGGTTCCCACCGTGAAGCATGGAGGAGGTGGTGTGATGGTGTGGCGGTGCTTTGCTGTTGACACTGTTGGGGATTTATTCAAAATTGAAGGCATACTGAATCAGCATGGCTACCACAGCATCTTGCAGCGGCATGCTATTCCATCCAGTTTGCGTTTAGTTGGACCAACTGGAAAATGACCCCGAACACACCTCCAGGTTGTGTAATGGCTATTTGACCAAGAAGGAGAGTGATGGGGTGCTGCGCCAGATGACCTGGCCTCCACAGTCACCAGACCTGACCCCAATCAAGATGGTTTGGGGTGAGCTGGACCGCAGAGTGAAGGCAAAAGGGCCAACAAGTGCTAAACAACTCTGGGAACTCCTTCAAGATTTTTGGAAAACCATTTCCGGTGACTACCTCTTGAAGCTCATCAAGAGAAAGCGAATAGTGTGCAAAGCAGTCATCAAAGGAAAAGGTGGCTACATTGAAGAACCAAGAATATGAGACATATTTTCAGTTGTTTCACACTTTTTTGTTAAGTATATAATTCCACGTGTGTTAATTCTTAGTTTTGATGCCTTCAGTGTGAATGTACAATTTTCAAAGTCATGAAAATACAGAAAAATCTATAGATGGAAGGTGTGTCCAAACTTTTGGTCTGTACTGTATATATACAGTGGAGAAAATAAGTATTTGATACACTGCCGATTTTGCAAGTTTTCCCAATTACAAAGAATGGAGAGGTCTGTAATTTTTATTGTAGATGCACTTCAACTGTGGGAGACAGAATCTAAAAATAAAAACCAGAAAATCGCATTGAATGATTTTTAAATAATTAAATTTCATTTTATTGCATGAAATAATTATGTGATCACCTACCAACCAGCAAAAATTCTGTCTCTCACAGACCTGTTTGTTTTTCTTTAAGAAGCCCTCCTACTCTGCACTCATTACCTGTATTAAAGACACCTGTACAAACACTCAATCAATTACACTCCACCATGGCCAAGACTAAAGAGCTGTCTAAGGAAACACTGGTCAAAACTGTAGACCAGCACAAGGCTGGGATGGGCTACAGTACAACAGGCAAGCAGCTTGGTGAAAAGGCTACAAATGTTTGCACAATTATTAGAAAATGAAAGAAACACAAGATGACTGTCAATCTTCCTCAGTCTGGGGCTCTGTGCAAGATCTCACCTCATGGGATAAGGTTAATTCTGAGAAAAGTTAGGAATCAGCCCAGAACTACATGGCAGGACCTGGTCAATGACCTGAAGAGAGCTGGGACCACAGTCTCAAACATTATTGTTAGTAACACACTAAGCCGTCATGGATTAAAATCCTTCAGGGCACGCAAGGTTACCCCTGCTCACGTCAGCACATGTCCAGGCCCGTTTGAAGTTCACCAATGACTATCTAGATGATCCAGAGGAGGCATGGGAGAAGGTCATGTGGTCAGATGAGACCAAAATAGAACTGTTTAGTATCAACTTCCTTCGCCATGTTTGGAGGAAGAAGAAGGATAAGTACAACCCCAAGAACACCGTCCCAACCATGAAGCATGGTGGGGGAAACATCATATTTTGGGGGTGCTTTTCTGCAAAAGAGACAAGACAACTGCATTATAATGAAGGGTGGATGAATGGAGTCATGTATTGCGAGATTTTGGCCAACAACCTACTTCTGTCAGTAAGAGCATTGAAGATGGATCGTTGCTGGGTCTTCCTGCATGAAAATAACCCAAAACACACAGCCTGGGCAACTGAGGAGTGGCTCCGTAAGAAACATTTCAAGGTCCAGGAGTGGCTTAGCCAGTCTCCAGACCTGAACCAAATAGGAAATCTTTGGAGGGAGCTGAAACTCAATGACTCCCAGCGACAGCCCCGAAAAATGAAAGATGCAGACAAGATCTTTGTGGAGAAGTGGGCCAAAATCCCTGCTGCAGTGCGTGCAAACTTGGTCAAGAACTACAGGAAATGTCTGACTTCTGTAATTGGAAATCAAAGGTTTCTGTACCACATATTAACCACTTTATGACGTGGTACGTAATAGTATGCACCACGTCATCACCCCCTGTTCAGCACGGGCTCCGACGCTGAGCCCGCGCTAAACCGGGCACATGTCTGCTGATCTATATAGCTGACATGTGTCCACAACAGCAACGGAGGGAAACGTGATCCACCCACGGCTGTTAACTAGTTAAATGCTGCTGTCAATTTCCTAAAGTCACATTTAACATCGCTGAAAGCGCAGAGCACTTACCCCGACCATATGTGACCCTGTCACATGATCATGGGTCACCGATGGGTTGGCTTAACCCAGGGTCTGCAGGAGAGGTCTGTGGTTGTCATGTCCAGATCGCTATGAGCGCCATCCAGTGGCCAGCGCTCATAGCAAGAGAGCAAATCTGCTACATACAGGCGATCTGCTCATCGCCTGTATGTAGCAGAGTCGATCAGGCAAGTGCTGCTTCTAGTTTCCCATGTAGACTATTGAAGCAAGCAAAAAGTAAAAAAAAAATGTTTTTAAAAATATTTAAAAAAAAATGTATATAAAAGTTTAAATCACCCCCCTTTCTCCCCATTCAAAATAAAACAATAAAAAAACACACATACACTTATTTGGTATCACTGCATTCATAACCGCCCGATATTAATATAAAAATAATTAATCCGATCGGTAAACGGCGTAAAGAGAAAAAAATTCTAAACGCCAGAATTTTTATTTTTGGTCGCCGCAACATTGCAATAAAATGCAATAACGGGTGATCAAAATATTGTATCAACCCCCTAAATGGTAACTATAAAAACGTCAGCTCGGCCTGCGAAAAATAAGCCCTCACTCAGCCCCAGATCCTGAAAAATGGAGACGCTATGGGTCTCGTAAAATAGTGCCTTTTTTTTTTTTTTTTAGCAAACTTTGGAATTTTTGCATTTTTTTTCACCACTTAAAAAAGAACCTATACATTTTTGGTGTCTACAAACTTGTAGTGATCTGGAGAATGATAATGGCAGGCCAGTTTTAGCATCCAGTGAACGTGATAAAAAAAAAAGAAAAAACAACTGTGGAATTGAACTTTTTTTTGCAATTTCACCGCATTTGGAATTTTTTCCCATTTTCTAGCACATGATATGGTAAAACCAGTGATTTTGTTCAAAAGTACAGCTCGTCCCGCAAAAATTAAGCCCCCACACGACCACATTTACCAAAAGATAAAAAAGTTATGGCTCTGGGAACAAGGGGAGCAAAAAACTAAAACGCAAAAACTTAAAATGCCCCGGTCATGAAGGGGTTAAGTTCTGTTTTTCTATTATATCAAATACTCATTTCATGCAATAAAATTCTAATTAATTATGTAAAAATCATACAATGCGATTTTCTTCTTTTGTTTCTTAGATTCTGGCTCTCACAGTTGAAGTGTACCTACGATAAAAAATACAGACCTCTCCTTTCTTTGTAGGTGGGAAAACTTGCAAAATCGGCAGTGTATTATATATGTATATATATAGTACAGACCAAAAGTTTGGACACACCTTCTCATTTAAAGATTTTTCTGTATTTTCATGACTTTGAAAATTGTACATTCACACTGAAGACATCAAAACTATGAATTAACACATGTGGAATTATATAAGTAACAAAAAAAGTTTGAAATAACTGAAAATATGTCTTATATTCTAGGTTCTTTAAAGTAGCCACCTTTTGCTTTGATGACTGCTTTGCACACTCTTGTCATTCTCTTGATGAGCTTCAAGAGGTAGTCACTGGAAATGGTCTTCCAACAATCTTGAAGGAGTTCCCAGAGATGCTTAGCACTTGTTGGCCCTTTTGCCTTCACTCTGCGGTCCAGCTCACCCCAAACCATCTCGATTGGGTTCAGGTCTGGTAACTTTGGAGGCCAGGTCATCTGGCGTAGCACCCCATCACTCTCCTTCTTGGTCAAATAGCCATTACACAGCCGGAAGGTGTGTTTGGGGTCATTGTCCTGTTGAAAAATAAATGATGGTCCAACTAAACACAAACCGGATGGAATAGCATGCCGCTGAAAGATGCTGTGGTAGCCATGCTGGTTCAGTATGCCTTTAATTTTGAATAAATCCCCAACAGTGTCACCAGCAAAGCACCCCCACACCATCACACCTCCTCCTCCATGCTTTACAGTGGGAACCAGGCATATAGAGTTCATCCGTTCACCTTTTCTGCGTCGCACAAAGACACGGTGGTTGGAACCAAAGATCTCAAATTTGGACTCATCAGACCAAAGCACAGATTTCCACTGGTCTAATGTCCATTCCTTGTGTTCTTTAGCTGAAACAAGTCTCTTCTGCTTGTTGCCTGTCCTTAGCAGTGGTTTCCTAGCAGCTATTTTACCATGAAGGCCTGCTGCACAAAGTCTCCTCTTAACAGTTGTTGTAGAGATGTGTCTGCTGCTAGAACTCTGTGTGGCATTGACCTGGTCTCTAATCTGAGCTGCTGTTAACCTGCGATTTCTGAGGCTGGTGACTCGGATAAACTTATCCTCAGAAGCAGAGGTGACTCTTGGTCTTCCTTTCCTGGGGCGGTCCTCATGTGAGCCAGTTTGTTTGTAGCGCTTGATGGTTTTTGCAACTGCACTTGGGGACACTTTCAAAGTTTGCCCAATTTTTCAGACTGACTGACCTTAAAGTAATGATGGCCACTCGTTTTTCTTTACTTAGCTGCTTTTTTCTTGCCATAATACAAATTCTAACAGTCTATTCAGTAGGACTATCAGCTGTGTATCCACCTGAATTCTGTACAACACAACTGATGGTCCCAACCCCATTTATAAGGCAAGAAATCCCACATATTAAACCTGACAGGACACACCTATGAAGTGAAAACCATTTCCGGTGACTACCTCATGGTGACTAGCTCATCAAGAGAATGCCAAGAGTGTGCAAAGCAGTCATCAAAGCAAAAGGTGGCTACTTTGAAGAACCTAGAATATAAGACATATTTTCAGTTGTTTCACATTTTTTTGTTAAGTATATAATTCCACATGTGTTAATTCATAGTTTTGATGCCTTCAGTGTGAATGTACAATTTTCAAAGTCATGAAAATACAGAAAAATCTTTAAATGAGACGGTGTATCCAAACTTTTGGTCTGTACTGTATATTAGGTATATTTCCGTCCCTTATTACTCAGTGCTCTCTCTTGTTATGTACAGCACCGTTCTTTACATTTCAGATTATATAGCGCCCTGTTCTTTTTTACATATTGTCCTCTCTTGTTAGATACACTGTATAAATTGCAATGACTGCTAATGGAGCATGTGAAAGATTATTTTCTAACGGAGGAGCTGATGGACTGGTCTTCTGGTCACCGGCTGCTCCATCAGCAGTCGTTTTATATCTAACAAGAGGGGACTATGTAATAAAAGAGGGCTCTGTGACTGACAAAAATAACAAGAATAGACTGTGTAAGGGACAGCACTATACATGACAGCAAAAGAAGCTATATAATAAGGGACTGCACCATATATAACTAGAGAGGATGATACATAATAAGGGACAGTGTTATACATAATAAAAGAGGAACCTATGTAACTAAAGATGGTGCTATACATAATAAGCGAGTATACTATATACTAAAGGACTATGGTATACATAATAATGCTACATTCCTGTTTCCATGTGCAGAGTCGGTGTGCTGCCCCCTTTTACAGATGTATTGAGCATGTCCTATTCTGATCCTCAAATTCGGATCAGAATAGGACAGTTTCTGAACCTCACACATCTCAGATCTGTGATCTGTGATGTGTGAATGGACCTAGAAAACTCTACAAGCCCGTGTGGCAGCACATGGACATTTCGCACAAATTTGAGAATGCAGCCTAAGGGATTTTACAGACAACGTTATCACTCCAAGGCACACAGTGCAGATACAGGATAATATTTACAACCAGTAACTTACCGCTGACGTCTCGTCTGTTTAGAGCCATTTTCTGCTGTTTCAACTCCATCTGGTCAGACCTTCATGTTGACATCTCCCAGCCACGACTCGACTTGACTCGATGATAATAATAATAATAATTTTTATTTATATAGCGTCAACATATTCCGCAGCACTTTACAATTAAGTAGGGACATGTACAGACAATATAAACAATACAATGAATCACATTTCAACAGTTACATGAGGAGTGAGGGCCCTGCTTGCAAGCTTATAATCTATATGAAATGGGGGGACACAATAGGTAGAACATGGACATCAGCCAGTATCTGTCTGTCTAAGGGCAGTTACCGTGTGGTATTTGGTGTATGGAGGATGTGGAGACAGATGAATACGCAGGGGCAGATTAAGATTAACATTTAGGAGGAAACAGGGAAGAGTTAGGTTGATGAGTTGAGGTGATAGGCTTGTCTAAACAGATGTGTTTTTAAAGCACGTTTGAAGATATGGGGGCTAGATATTTGTCAGATCGATTGGGGCAGTGCATTCCAGAAAACTGGCGCGGCACGAGAGAAGTCTTGGAGATGGAGGTGTGAGGTTTGGATTAAGGAGGATGTTAGTTTTAGATCAGTTGCAGAACGGAGGGCACGGGAGGGGCGATAGACAGAAATGAGGGATGAGATATAGGGCGGTGCAGAACTGTGGAAAGCTTTGTGGGTGAGAGAGATGAGTTTGCATTGTATTCAGTGGTGAATGGGTTACCAGTACAATGACTGGCACAGGGTAGAGGTGTCGGTGAAGCGGTCTGATAAAAATACGACCATGGCTGCCGCATTCAGAATGGATTGGAGAGGAGAGAGTTTGTTTAGAGGGAGACCAATTAGAAGAGAGTTGCAGTAGTCCAGATGAAAGTGAATAAGAGCAACAGTAAGAGTTTTAGCAGTTTTAAAGGTGAGAAAAGATCAGATTCTGGAGATGTTTTTAAGGTGCAGGTGACATGAGCTAGTGAGTGATTGAATATGGGAAATAAAGGAAAGTTGTGTGTTAAATATGACTCCAAGACAGCGAGCTTGCTGCTTGGGAGTTATGGTGGCGCCACCCACGGAAATTGAAAAGTCAGGTATAGGTAGGTTAGTAGAGGGAGGAAAAATAAGGAGCTCTGTTTTGGATAGATTCAGTTTCAGATAGAGGGATGACATGATGTTAGAGACAACGGACAGACAATCACTGGTATTTTGTATTAGAGTGGGGTTGATGTCAGGTGAAGATGTGTATAGTTGGGTGTCATCAGCATAGAGATGATACTGGAAACCAAATCTGCCGATGGTTTGTCCAATAGGGGCAGTATACAAGGAGAAGAGGAGAGGACCTAGGACTGATCCTTGTGGAACCCCGATAGTAAGGGGAAGATTAGAGGAAGAAGAGCTAGCAAAAGATACAGTGATGGAGCAGTCAGAGAGATAGGAGGAGAACCAGGAGAGAGCGATGTCCTTGAGGCCTATAGAGCGGAGCATAGTGAGGAGAAGCTAGTAATCCACAGTGTCTAAAGCAGCAGAGAGATCAAGGAGAAACAGGGAGTAGTGACCATTAGATTTAGCTGTTAATAGATCATTAGAGACTTTAGTGAGGGCAGTTTCAGTAGAGTGTGAGGAGCAAAAACCGGATTGCAAAGGGTCAAGAAGAGAGTTATCTGAGAGATAGCAGATTAGATGGGAGTGGACCAAGCGTTCCAGGAGTTTAGAGATGAAGGGAAGATTAGAGACCAGTCTGTAGTTAACAGTGCAGTTCTCGTCCAGGGATGGCTTTTTAAGTAAATGGGTTATAATGGCATGTTTGAATGAAGAAGGAAAGATACCCGAAGAAAGAGAGAGGTTAGTTAGGTGGGTAGTGACAGATGGGGAAAGGGACTGAAGGAGATGTGAGGGAATAGGGTCACTGTTGCAGGCTGTAGGGAGAGAAGAAGTGAGAAGTCAGGTCACTTCTTCAGTGACCGGCTTGAAGATGGAAAGTCAACATGAGGTGCGGGAGGGAAGGGGATCCAGACTCTGAGGGGATTGTGCAAGAATGTCTTGACGGATATGATTGATTTTTTGTAGGAAATAAGTGGGCAGATCATCAAAACTTATGTTGGTGACAGGGGTCTGTACTTTAGAGCTCAGGAGGGAGTGGAAGGTTTCAAAGAGTTGTTTAGGATTGTTGGCTAGAGATGTGATGAGAGTGGTAAAGTAGACTTGTTTAGCCAAATGGAGAGCAGAGTTATAAGTTTTGAGATTGAACTTATAATGGATGAAGTCTTCTGCTGAAAGTAATTTTCTCCACAGACGCTCAGCACACCTTGAGCAGCGCTGGAGAAAACGTGTTTGCATCGTGTGCCAGGGCTGCCGTCTATGCCGGGTCATTCTGTGTGTAGCAGGTGCTGCTTCATCCAGGGCATTCAGCAATGTGTTGTTATAGTGTGACAATGCTGAGTCTGGACAGGAAAGGGAGAGGATGGGAGCTAAAGATGACTGTAGACTGGTCATAAGTTGCTGGGCATTAATGGCATGTAGATTTCTGTGTGTATGGTAAGTGAGGGTGTCCCAGGTGAGGAGACAGAGAAGAAAAGAAGGTTGTGGTCAGATAGTGGTAGAGGGGAGTTAGTAAAGTCATGCAGTAAGCAGAGTCGTGAGAATACCAGGTCCAGAGTATTCCCATCTTCATGCGTAGGAGAGTTAGTAAGCTGTGAGAGGCCGAATGAGGTGGTTAGAGAAAGAAGATGAGAGGCAGATGGGGAAAGCGACTTATCAATGGGTATGTTAAAATCCCTCATGATGAGAGTGGGAATATCACAGGATAGAAAGTGTGAAAGCCAGGTGGCAAAGTGATCCAGAAACTGATGGGAGGGGCATGGAGGGTGATATACAAGAGAAGGGTTTGAAGAGCCTAACCGTGTGGACTTCGAAGGAAGGAAGCATAAGTGAGGGAGCCAGGTGGATGACCTGGAAAGCACATTGTGGTGAAAGGAGCAAGCCAACACCTCCACCTTGTCTGCTCCCAGGTCTGGGGGTATGTGAAAATTGTAGCCCGTCATATGAGAGAGCAGCTGCGGCAGATGTCTCAGACTGCTGGATCCAGGTTTCAGTGAGAGCTAGAAGGATAAGGGAATTTGAAAGGAAGAAATATTGGATATAGAGGAGTTTATTGTGGGCTGAGCTCGAGTTAAAAGAGCACAGTTAAAAGAGACAGGAGAAGGCAAGCAATGAATGTTTATAAGATTGGCAGGGCTTCTGTGTGCAGCAGGATGAGAGTTATATATACTAGTGTGTGTGGGCCCAGGTTTAGGGGAGATGTCTCCAGCAACTAGGAGGAGGAGACAGAAGAGAAAGAGCAGGTGGTTCAATAATCTTTGTGAGCGTTTTGTGCACTGTATGGTGGTACTGGATGGTTTGGAGTGATCGATAAAAGTCAGTAAGGCCCCAGTGTTGTATATGGGAGAGGGCAGGAGAGAGGGACTGATGTAGAGAGACTGTGTAGAATATGTTAAAGGGAGGTAGAGATGAAAGGAAACAGCAGTTAGGACATATATGAAGCAAATAGATATGGAAATTAGATGTTGTAGTGCAACTGAACAAAGAGCATGTTTGTTTAGATATCTGACATAGCTGTCCTGTCTCCTGCTCTGTTGTCTTGCCATGTTTATCTGGCGACACTGTGAATATTTTGGACATAGAATCAACTTTACAAGTGCCACAGCACACGTATTCTCTTTAAGCTAGATCTGGATATATTGGAAGCATGTGCTGGGATGTAGAGCCAGTTTTCCTTCATGAATAGCAATTAGCAAGAGACTACAGCAGGCACTACTATGCAAGACATACAAACATCCACAATGGACAGACAGACCGCAGATCATCAAGTGAAATAAAGCGGAAAAGAAGTAGAGCAAGCACCTTCGTGAATGATCCCTTCTGGTCACTTCAGGGACATTTCCAGGATATTTCCAAATGCCACTTTGAAAACTGCCACTTAGGATAACTGCCAGAGACCATGGTTAGAGACCAAGCCCTATATATTTATACCTCTTAACTAATTACACATGAAAGAAGCCAGGTGTAAATAGAAGGGAGGAGGCACAGGGAGACAGGTGAGAATTAAGCAAATGGGGTAAATGAAACTGACAGGAGATAAGAAAAGCTTGCTACCAACACAGCAGGGAATTTAATAGGAAGAGGACAATACCAGTATAAACAGACATACAGATTTCAAAGGAGTGTTCAATGAATATACAGGATGAAATTGCAGGATGGGAACATACAGATCACCACAGCCTTAAAAAAAACAAGGTCACATATACCTGTATACATACATGTGACTCCTCTGCACTGCGCCCCTGAATACAGATTTGTACCCCGCCATTAACACTATTAGCCACGCACCAATCAAAATATATCCATCATTGTCCTCTCCCCCACCTCCATCATTGTCCTCTCCCCCACATCCATCATTGTTCTCCCCTGTCCTCATCATTGTTCTCCCCATCCTCATTATTGTTCTCCTCCATCATTGTCATCTCCCCCACCTCCATCATTGTTCTTCCCCATACCCATCATTGTTCTTTCCCATCCCCATCATTGTTCTCCCCCGCCTCCATCATTGTTCTCCCCCACCTCCATCATTGTTCTCCTCCACCACCTGTCCTGGACCTCTCCCCAATGTATTGGTAAAAAAACAACACTCACCTCTCTATCCATTCCACCCCAGCATCATCGTCGTGGATACTTTCTCTCTGACACAGGCGCGCTATATGCTGACGTAATCAAGCCACGTAAACCTGTGTCAATTAGAAAGCACCGGGCAGGAAGCAGAGGATGGATTCTTGCCACTTCACTGCCATTTTCTCCTATAGGCACCAGAGCTGCAGGGATGCTCCCTGCCCGTTGCACATGATGAGGGCAATCTGACCATGGACCCACGGAGCCTCGGGCTCCAAGAAAGAGGCCAGATTTCCCTCATTATTAGCCACCCTGCAAGGGTCCACCTCCACCTCTGGGCCCTGGTGCAGCTGCACCTGCGGTATGTCCGCTCCTGAGTGAGGTCCCCCAGTGGCCCTGAAGGTCTGCTTAGGGACCGGCTCAGGGGGCATATTGTCCCCTGTCCCCTGCCCAGCCTGCTCCTGCCTACTGAGATATGTGTGCCACTGGTGGTGGCGCACAAAATATGGTAATGAGAGCGATCTTGCCATGGGCCCCCCGGAGTCTCGGGCCCCAGGCCGTAGCCCAGATTGCCATCATTATAATCCGCCTATTTTTGAGGGACATTAAGTTACTTGTTACGCTGCAAATAAAACTATATGTCATCTGACTATTTTTCCTCTAATTTTCATTAGTTGACACAATCAAGTCTGTAGGCTAATTTTGTTTTGCCTGAAAGTTGTTTGAGGATATAGTCCCAGGTATTTATTGTTTATGGTGCAATAGTTTTTAATCTGTATCATAATAAACATTACACTTGCGATGAAAGGAACAGCAGATGTCTTTCCATGAATTCTGCATACATTTTCGGGGCTAATACAATGCACTGAAGTCACAAGATAAAAGGATTAAACCTCATCACTCAATAACACATCAAATAATATACATGAAAGCAATCTAATGAAGTTATACATAATACCACTTTTACAAAGTGAACATAACCTGTGGTAACTGTAGAAATGAATCCACTAGACAATAAAAGGCATGTTTATTTTTGCAAACATTTTTCAAAATATTACTATATACAACTGCATAATGCTAGTGAAATGGCCTTATTGCAACCCCTATAGTACTATATCAAGCAAGTCACAAAATTCCAGCCCCAGTATAATTTTTGTGAATGGCTAGTTGGGGTCAACAAACCCAAGGAGTCACAATGCAAGCCCCTTACCCTATGCTACTATGTCACGGACAAAATTGCAGTGTTTTACATGTGTCACCATGGTGAGACACTATTTACAAACCCTGTTTATCAACAGATATTACAGTTATGTAGTGACTTCTTTCATCAGTACTATGTTTTTCTGTAGATCATAAAAAAGTATAGCTGAAGGAAAACACTATATGACTTCAGAATGAGATTGCATGCAGTTTGGCCAGAGCCTGTTTTCGCCTTCGTGACTAGGCCAATTTTTACAATTCTGACCAGTGTCACTTAATATGGTAATAACTCTGGAATGCTTCAATGTATTCTAGTAACTTTGAATTTGCTTTTAAGCGACATATTGTACTTCATGACAGTGGTAAAATTTGTTCAATATGACTTTTTTATTCCCTTAAACCAGAGAGTTATGTCACACAAAATAGTTAATAAATAACATTTCCTAATGTTAATCTGCTTTACATTAGCACAATTTTTGAAAAATCATTTTTTTTTGTTTGGAAGCTAGAAGGGTTAAAAGTAGTGTTGAGCCACCCCCGTAGTGTTCGAGTTCGGTTCGGTTCATCGAACACCAGTATGTTCGAGAACTGTTCGTCGAACTGTTCAACGAACACCTTCGAACACCATTAAAACCAATGGCAGGCAAAAAAAAGGACATAGCAACACATAGAAAACACATAGAAAACACTTCAAATGTGTCCAAAAGCTGACAAACTGCTCAGAAGACACAACTAACACATGGAAAAGTGACAAGTACATATAGTCATGCGAAAAGAAAAGAGGTGGAAGAGTAAAAGGAGGGGGAGACACAGATATAGGCATGTCATGCCCTTCTAAAACCAAAAAAGTGCGAAGCTGACACTGCCAGACCATTCCTGCCCGTGCCACCTCCGTGTCCCCGGGTTTGTGCCAGAGCCACGGTGGACCCTGATGGCCAGCCCCCCTCTCCCAATACAGGTGCCTGTCCGCTGGTCGGTCGACCCCCACCGCGGTGGGGGGGGAGTAACATCTGCAGAAGAAAGACCATCTTCCAGCCAAACTAAGATGTCTACTTCTTTTCGTGGACAATGTGATACGATCCGTTTCTTACGGACACGCCCATTGCTGCAAATTCCAGATGAGGCACAAAAACAGCAGGTGCTTCAACGGATATCAAGTGCTCCTTCAAGTGGGCTCTCCTCCACCTGAACTTCAACATCACAAATACTCCAGTCCTCAGAGGTGTCACCCCAATCGCACTTGCTTCCTCACAGATCCCAAGTCTCCAGCTGCCCGTCTGAGTATGGGGTAACACAGATGGTTGAGTCTGCACAGCTGTTTACTCATACTATAGTCTGGGAAACGGAGGTCTGCTCCAGAGATTCTGTTAATCCAGATGAGGAAATGATCTGCACTGATGCCCAGAATCTTTATAAGTGAGATCCAGGACCAGATGAAGAAGGTTCTGAGCATAATGTAGACCCTCGTTCCCAAACTGTAACTCCTGTTGGTGGAAACAATGATGAAGACGATGATGAGACTCAAATACCTGATTGGAGCGACAACTTGACTTTTCGGTCAGGGCAGGAAGAGGTTGGCTCTGAGGACGACGGGTGTGAGAACACACAGGGTGATGATGACGAGGTTGGAGATCCCACTTACTGTCAACCCACAGTCAGCCAGTCGATGAGGTCAGCAGAGGAGTTTAAGGAGGATGTAACTAGCCCAGGGGATGGGGATGACTCGGTACCCGGGCCTTTGCCTGGACATGGGGATGTCGCGGTGGTCGGCTCCCGCGCCCGTACCCTGGGGTCACTCTTTAAAAGGGTGGATAATTGTTAATTTTATAAGAGTTCGTGACGCCCCCTGTGGTATCTGGTGAGAAGCACCAGCGCTGCAGCAGTCCACTGAGGCCAGTGATAAGGCCTCAGGGCAGCGTATGCAGGGGGAATGCAGGACAGGCGAGACACAGCTGGGTCAGAGCAAGAACGGGAATGGACACGGTAGTCACTTCAGTACCTTTTACTGGTGGAAATTCAGGCACATCCCGGAGCACTGTAGGGTGAAGGGTGCATATCAGGATCCTCCCCAATGAGCGGGTGTAGGGCCTCCTGTTTCTTGCCTCTGCGTAGTAAGTTTCTGACCTGCCTGGAGCTAGGCCTAACTTTGTCTCTGTCCTGCGCTGGCTGACCTTGTGGTAGGGCCTTGTCTTGGAGTTCACGCTCCCAGTATGCAGGGACTAAGCATCTCCTGGCTCTGTTACGTATCAGCACCTTAGCGACCCTGGGACTTGTAGTTCTCCAGGGATTCTGGTTATGCCTTACTGGGTCATAGAGATCCCGGTAAGCTCGGATCCAGTGTCCGGTAAATGCTTCGGGGTGAGCTGGTTAAGCTCCTCTGCCCCTTATGTACTAACTCGCCACTCGCCTTCAGCCTACTCGGGCCCTCACTAGGCTATACACACTAACGGCAGCTTGCCGCGCTGCAGTGATCTTATGGCACCGGCACACCTTAAGCTCTATCTGGGCTCCCTGAATCTAGCTAGCAGGAGCCTCGTGCTCCACTGCTGAACTATTAACTGAGTTCTCTAGACTAGACTGAGCTCCACTGCAGACTGACCTCTCTTAGGCTTCTCTACTGCAAGAACTCTTCAGAGGAACTGAACCGCCTAGCTCCACCTTCCCTATTTATATCCCTAACGGGCTCCCTCTGCTGGTCTGAGGTGGAAGGTGGTGATGTGTGAATGATTATGGGGGCCTCTTGTGGAGGATTCCATCAATGCACTCTTCTAGGATCTGTGATACCAAGCGCAGCGGGGCGTCACAGATGCTATTGACGATGAGGCTAGGTTGCGCCTTCCTGGACAGAGACGGAGTACTGGAAGCACATCAACAACTGCATCCTCAACCACAACTCTGCCTCTGACCACAAGTCATTGTTTCTCTTCACGTCGCATGGGCTCTAAGCCTTGCATAGCCTGGGAATTTTTTCAGATCAATAAGGATGACCCAACTCATGTTATCTGTAATATTTGTCACCAAAAGCTAAGTAGAGGCCAAAAAATCCATAGTTTGAGTACCTCATGCATGAACTGTCACATGGATATGAAGCATAAGTTGCAGTGGGAAGCTCACTGTGCTACTATGCGGCCTAGCGGGCCGGGCCAACCACCGTCTGCCCCATCTTGTGCATCCGCGGCCTCTTCATCCTCTGTGACTGGGGGGACAGCAGTCACACATGTTTTTGGATGCATACCTGCCGCCTCTTTACACGCAACAGCCAGTGTGATTGGCAGGTCGTCAGTTCATTTGGAAGTGGAAACACCTGCTGGTGTTGAGCGCTCTCCGACATCGAGAGCACCACCTTTGGATCAAGGCAACCTAACATGTCCGCCTGCATCTTCCTCATAAACTGGCAGTTTGCCGGGGACACCCTACTCAACCCCATCTAAGCACAACAGCCAGCCCTCGGTCCCTCAGATGTGGAAAAGTAAAAGACCATTTCCTCCTAGCCATGACAAAGCTAAGAGATTGAATTTCACCATCTGCAAGCTGTTGGCTACAGAAATCCTGCCTTTCCACCTGGATGACACAGAGGATTTTCGAGACCTTGTGTCCGTCGTAGTGCCCCAGTACCAGAAGCCCAGTCGGCACTACATCTCAAAGAAAGGTGTGCCTGCGCTCCACCAGCATGTTGCACACAACATCACCGCTTCTTTGAGATACTCTATGTGTGACTGGGTGCATTTCACCACAGACACTTGGACGAGTAGGCATGGACTGGGACGTTACATGTCGCTGACTGGGCACTGGGTTACTATGGTGACAGCAAGACATGGGGCTGCTGTCTAAGTATTACCGTCCCCACGAGTTGTGCGTCAATCCTCTTTATCTCGAAGTTCCTCCACTGCTTCTGCCTCCCCAACCTCCTCTCGGTCCTCCACCTGCACCCAAAGCCTGTCTGGTAATGCCACCTGCTTTCTAACTGCGCAGAAGGAATCCTGCACACCTCCTTACTATGCTGGCAGCAGGGCTCAAGGGCATCAGTGTTTACTTTGAAATGTCTGGGAAATGTGAGTCACACAGCTGAGGAGTTGTGGCAGCTCTGGAGACCCAGTTTCATGAATGGATGTCTCCACTGGACCTGCAACCAGGGAAGTCCGTGTGCAACAATGCTGCAAACCTGGGTGCGGCCCTTCGCCGGGGCAATGTCACACACGTGCCTTGCATGGCTCACGTGTTGAACCTGGTTGTCCATCAATTTTTAGCCCACTATCCCGGACTAGATGGCCTTCTGCAGAGGGCACGGTCGCTGTGTGCTCACTTCCGCCGTTCGCATCCCGCAGCTCAACGACTTACATCTCTACAGAAGTCGTTGGGCCTGCCAGTTCACCGGCTGAAATGCGATGTGCCGACACAGTGGAATTCAACTCTGCACATGTTGCAGCGACTGTGGCAGCACCGACAAGCCCTGGTGCAATACGTTCTGACGTATAGCCTGGGCCAACGAGATCCAGAGGTGGGGCAAATCACGCTGCAGGAGTGGTCTCAGATCAGGGACCTATGAAGTTGACGCGCCCCCTGTGCCGTGGGGTACCTGGAGCCGGGCCGGTAGACGCTGGGGGTTGTAGTCACTGTGGCGGTGACCCGGTCTGTGACCCAGGGTGGTCAATCCAAGGGTAATTTGTATATATGGGTTTTATAATGTCCGACTACGCCACCTGTGGAGTGCGGCCAAAGGGGCCGCCACTGCGGAACAGTCCTCTGAAGCTGGTGGTTTTGTAGCAATGGTATTATTACTTCCCACAGGAAGAGTGTAGCTTCAGGGCAGTGTGGGTGGATGATGGTGGTTGTAGTGCACGGAGTCAGTAATGAACACAGAGTCCGTGTGATGCAGTCCCAAGATCTTTACTCACAGTTGTTGCAGTCCAGATTACAGGTACCATAGCAATCTCCCCCGTCGTGCTGTGCGTACTCAGTGAGGGGCTCAGTCCACCCCCAGATAGCTCCGGAGTACTTAGCAGGACCCCCTTTTGTGTGTCCTTTCTCCCTGCACCTAACACCCAGTGACACTTCTATCCGGTATCCTCGGGCCTTGGCGGGCGACGTGTATTCCGTCCCCTGGGTCCTATGTGGCTACCTTCTTAGTGAGACTGGCGTGGACTTTGGCCTGCAGTCCATGAAATGCTGCAGCCTCCGGTTATTAGTTGAGCCTTGCTGTTTCTCCTCTAGTTGAGGGACCGATTCCCCTTATCTGGCCTGACCCCTCTACCTCCTGGTAGCAGCGGGCGTACGGGTGGCCTTCTGCACGGCCCGTACCCCTAGGGTCCCTTTGGTTCCTGGAGCCTTCCTGCTCCCTCTCCTCTCTTCTCTCCTTCAGTCCTGGGCCTCCCAGGCTAGGCTCGCCTCCGGAGCAGAGCTCATGCAGAGCCTCTGCTCCTGTCACTTCTCCTCCTCTGACTGGCTTGCTCTTTCTAAGATGGCTTCCTATTTATACTCTCCCTGTCATATGCTCCCCTAAGCTGCTCCCCTAAGCACCCACTACATAGGACCCTCCAGCTAGGGACCTGGGACTGTGCTCTCCCTTAGGAGCAATCTCGCCCTACCCGCACTGCGGGTATGTGTTGGATGCAGGTGTTAGGTTCCCGAGCCATACTCCTTCCTTACCTGAGGGTGAGATACCACACCTCTGGGTGAAATGCAGTAACTCTGTGGCGACTGAACCCTCAGGGGCGCCACACACCCTTCTGCACAGTTTTGAAATGGCGACGAAGATGTTTAGTGCTGAAGACGATGCCATTATCAGCATGACTATTCCAGTGCTTTACATGCTGGAGCACATATTGAACAGAATTCAGAGTCAGGTGGTGGGACAAGAGGAGGTGGAGGAAGTAGAGAAGGAGTCGTATGCAGAAGGGATAACATCTCCAAGGTCCAGACGGTCGGCAGCACTAAGGCGGCAGGCATGGGAGGGTGGGGGAGAGGGATTAACCAGGGCGCATGGTAGCAGCCAAATTGTTGAGGAAGGTGCTGGAGCCGAGGAAGAAGTGGAGGACGAACTGGCGATGGGCATGGAAGACTCTTCAGATGAGGGAGACCTTGATCACATTTCTGTTGTGCGAGGTTGGGGGGAGAGGGCAGAGGAAGGAAGCAAGATTCTTACTAAGCTACCAACACAACAAGGACTTGGCCCTCCTGGATGCGCCAGACACACGAGTGCCTTCTTGCTGCACTACTTGCAACATGACCCTCGGATTTTCAGAATTCGAAGTAATCCCGACTACTGGGTTGCCACACTCTTAGAACCCCGGTACAAAAGTAAATTTGCCAAAATAATTCCTGCCATAGAAAGGGATTCATGCATGCAGGAGTATCTGCAGACGCTGTTGCAGAATCTTACATGTGCTTTTCCACAAAACACCAGTGGTGCACGTAGTGAATCTCACAGTTCTAACTTGCCAACCTTGGGACTGTCGAGTCTTCATCACTCAAACCGTAACAGTAACACAGTATCTGCTGGTAACAGCAATTTTGTGGAATCGTTTCACCACTTTTTAGACCATCCTTTGCAAGGCCACAGGAGACAAGAAGTCTGACTCATAGTCAACGCCTAGAGAGGATGGTACAGGAGTATCTCGAAGTGAACATCGAAGCCATGACTGTGTCACTGGACCCTTGCTCATTTTGGGATTCCAATCTGGAAAAATGGCTGGAGCTCGCCCTGCAGCCAGCGTTCTCTCTGAACCTGTGTTCAGCGCTGCTGGTGGTGTGCTGACACATAAGCGCACGCGGCTGTCCACTGAGAATGTAGACAGACTCACGTTCATAGAGATGAACAAATCATGGATTCGCAAGGACTTTTCTACCCCTGTGTCATCCTGGGGAGACTAAAAGCTTGAGGATTTGGTAAAATCACCTCACCAACCGTTTTAAGCAACTGTGGGGCAATTGATGCCACTTAACCCTAGAACGCATGACCATAAAAATCTACACTTTCACATACCTGGGGCCTTTTAGGCCCGTGTGCAAATAACATGGAATAACTCAAACTCAAATGTCAAACAACTATATACATGAAGAATACCTAGAGTTTCAAAATTCTAACTAAAGTAATCTTGCAGAAAACAGAAAACAATTAACAGGGTGGGCCTGCGAGGCCCCACGTATGCGTTCTAGGGTTAAGTGGTGTCTGTGCCACAACTTTGGGAAAAAATGGAGACTCTTTTTGGAGTCCCCTTGCTGTGTCTTACCTGACTTTGGCATCGTCAATTCCAGGTGGGTTGGGTCGCTCCCCCCCCCCCCTTTTAGCTGTAAGAAACTACATACACTATGGCTTGGGGTAACACAGATGGTTGAGTCTGAAGAGCTGTTTACTCAGAGGTCTGCTCCAAAGCTACAGTGTCTGCTAGTCAGCGTAGAATTTTTAACTGCATCTAGCCTAGGCAATACTTTGGGCGTAGTAGCCCAGCTGCGAAGCAAGCTGCACCGCCTGTGTATCTAATAAGAATTTTTAAATGCATCTAGCCTAGGCAGACTGTGGGGACCCCCAACCAAACCCAGACGCTCAGCCCCCCTACCGCCCCCCTTTCCTTGACAATACAATAATGTAACTCTTACAACTGTATGGGTGAGGATCGGTCACAGCTTTATTAACTCTTTATACTCATTCCATTAGAAAGGCATTTTATCTCTAAAATAATTCAGCTTGTTGCTGCATGCCCTGGGTCTCCACTCCGGCAAGTTGGCCAACAAGTGTAACTCTCCAACATGTCCTTTCTATTTCCAGGCCACAGAGGATCCTGCGTACTCGTATGCAGGTCTCTGACCCCCACCCATCACTCTTAACGCTTGTTCCACTCCGTCCTGGAGTCCTGACAGGAATATGTCCAGTCCAATATCCATTAAGTGAACACCGTCGGGCCGTATGAGGCCTGCTTTATCTCCTTCCAGTTGTCGGTGTGGTATCACTACACCGATTCTCTCTCTTCTAAATTTTGCCATCCGAATATTTATTACCCGCCTTGTCCGTTCGATGGCCGTGATTTCTCGCGCACCTTGCCATACCGCTATCGGCACATTCTCTGACCATACTATAGTTAGTTTTGTGAAAAATTCTCTTAAGCGCTCAGTGTCTAGTTTCATTATTGCCATTAGTTATGCGCTTTTGTGATGACCTAGGTTGTTTCCGCCGGCCTATATAACTTAGATGACCAGACCTCTTGCCTCTCTCCCTACCTTGATTACCTCCATTAGCACCTGTGGCCATAGCAGGCCTCTAATACCTCTCCAGTTGAAATATGTGTTATGAAACTCTAATTTCCTCCCGCCTTGGTGGACTTTCGCCCTTTTTTCTGCCCAATATATATACGAGTGGCCTATCACCCACACTGTTGGCTTAGCGTCACCTGTAAAAGAAACAAACCACGTTAGGATAACAAGTCAGGTCTTATGTATCTCGTCAAACACATGGATCGCCATCTCCCTATCCTCTGAACTTCCGTTTCTGACAGTCCTGCTCTTGCTGCTTCCGTGGCCGCGCCGGAATGAGTGTGTCCCGTAATCTTTGGGGTGGTTCCCTGCCGATGTTATGCATTTATTAAATATAGCTTGGTACTGGTATCTTGATAATGGCATTCCATCAATGTGTGATAGGAAGAAATTACTTTGTGATCTGATGGTTATATATGTTTTTACTATTGTTACCCGACTCAGTGTACCGTTTGTGGGTTGTAGAATTACCCAAGTGCCCCTGCCCGCTGGAACCGTTTTCGATTGGCATATACGTAGACGTATTGCATTATTGGCTATGACTACGTCCTGGTGTAATAAGCCTCCACTGGTGGTAATTTTGGATTGAGGGACTAATTTGCTTATGCATAGCGCCCCGAAGAACGCGATCGCAAATGCAGTAGACAGTAGTGTTGCTTCAAATTGTGAGTGTCATGTTAATGGTGTTAGGGATATGATGTGAGAAATCAGTTTAAGTGACACGGGACGGGACGTCTACACTCCTGACTTGGCTGACCCCTTTTCCACCCTTTTATGGATTGTCTGATGTTGAATCTTTGTCACATCTCCCCAATTCAGTAGTTGGAAGTGAAATGCTACTCCGGTCAGACACCGCTGCGCTGATGCCCCTGATATACCCCTCATCATTAGCTGGTGGAGAAATTCTATGGTGACTTGTGAACTGGCTTGTTCACATTGGTCAACCCGTCTGCCTGCTACTAGTCGTGTCCACTCATCCCATGCCTTACGGTATGCTTGCCACGTCAACGGGGCAACTGATGCTCTGATTAATGGCATCAACTATTCGCCACTAGATCCCATAGGGAGGGTGGGCAACTGTTGCCCGATGGGTGGGCGATGGGGAAGAGCTCTGTGAAAATCTGCCAATTGAATTGTGATAAAGCGTTAGCAGCAGCTTTAGACCCCTCAGCATCGTGGCTAGCACGGACCCATACATTGTGTTTTAGGCACAGGAATGCTAGTCGGCGTAGTAGGCCTAGCACTGGGAGAGATGATGATGCCATCTTATTAATGCAGTGTGCTAGGCTGGTGTTTTTTGTTACGAAGCGTATATTTTTGTTAGCCAGGCGCACGCCCCATATTTCTATTGCTACCACTATTGGGAAGAAAAATTATTTTCAGGGCTAGATGCAGCTAAAAATTATTATTAATTTCAAAGCTGGTGGAGCTTGGTATAGATGGCCTAATACAATGAGTACCACACACTGCTACAAGCCCAAATATTTTTTCAGAGCTAGATTAAGATAAAAATTATTTTTAATTTGCTACCTGGAGGAGGTTAGTATAGATGGACTAATAGACCAAGTCCCACACACTGCTACAAGCCGAAATATTTTTTCAGAGCTAGATGCAGAAAAAAATTATATTGAATTTGCAACCTGGTGAAGGTTAGTATAGATGGACTAATAGAACAAGTCCCACACACTGCTACAAGCCAAAGCCCAAATATTTTTTCAGAGCTAGATGCAGATAAAAATTATATTGAATTTGCAACCTGTGGAGGTTAGTATAGATGGACTAATAGAACAAGTCCCAGACACTGCTACAGGCCAAAGCCCAAATATTTTTTCAGAGCTAGATGCAGATAAAAATTATATTGAATTTGCAACCTGGTGGAGGTTAGTATAGATGGACTAATAGAACAAGTCCCACACACTGCTACCAGCTGAAGCCCAAATATTTTTTCAGAGCTAGATGCAGATAAAAATTATATTGAATTTGCAACCTGGTGGAGGTTAGTATAGATGGACTAATAGAACAAGTCCCACACACTGCTACAAGCCGAAATATTTCTTCAGAGCTAGATGCAGAAAAAAATTATATTGAATTTGCAACCTGGTGGAGGTTAGTATAGATGGACTAATAGAACAAGTCCCACACACTGCTACAAGCCAAAATATTTTTTCAGAGCTACATGCAGAAAAAAATTATATTGAATTTGCAACCTGGTGGAGGTTAGTATAGATGGACTAATAGAACAAGTCCCACACACTGCTACAAGCCGAAATATTTTTTCAAAGCTAGATGCAGAAAAAAATTATATTGAATTTGCAACCTGGTGGAGGTTATTATAGATGGACTAATAGAACAAGTCCCACACACTGCTACAAGCCGAAATATTTTTTCAGAGCTAGATGCAGAAAAAAATTATATTGAATTTGCAACCTGGTGGAGGTTAGTATAGATGGACTAATAGAATGATGCTATGCCCAAAAGGTTTTACTTCACTAGGTGCAGTAAAAAATTGGTATTCTATACACAGGTGGTGTAGCTTGCAACACAGATAGGCTACTCCACTGACTAACACACACTGCAAGAGGCCAAAAAGGATTTGCTTTGCTAGATTTAGCCAAATGCTGTGAAAAAAACTTGCACAGCACTAAAACAGACCTGCCTGGCAAAAAGTGATAGGAACTGATGTAACCTAGCCCTCAAAAGGACTGCAATTACAATTAGTCTTTACTCCCAACCTATCTATTTAAGAGCACAGACCTGCCTGATAAAAGTGATATGAACTGATGTAACCTAGCCCTGAAAAGGACTGCAAATACAATTAGTCTTTACTCCCAACCCATCTATTTAAGAGCACAGACCTGCCTGATAAAAGTCGTAGGAAATGATGTAACCTAGTCCTTAAAAGGACTGCAATCACAACTATTCCCTACTCCCAAGCTATCTGTAGATTTGTGCGAAAATTGGCTTCAAATTAACAAAGTATAGCGCACACAGCAACAGCGGTGCCGTCTAACACGCAGCTGCAGCAGTGAGAAAATGGTGGCGACGGGGAAAAGGGCAAGGACATGTGACATACACTGCCAATGACACATGCCCTTGCTTGTGTGAAAAAAATCAGTTCGCTCCGTGTGTGCGCTGCTGATAGGCTGACAGATTGCACCTCCCCACTGTAAATGCGGGAAAGAGAAAAAAAAATGGAGATCTTCATTATTTATGCAGAGATCCATCCCCTGCCCCTTCCCCCGCCCCACTGTACACTCAAACTGCGTATTAACATTAATTTTCAGCATTACTGAGAAAAAATCCAGTTATGATTTTGGTGCACGAACAGTTATCGAACAAAACCTCGAACAGCCGAATTTTTTTCAAATTGTTCGTGTTCGCCGAATGGCTTGAACAACGCCCAAAACAGCTCGATTTTGAGATTGGTGAACAGTTCGATTCGAACACCGCTCATCTCTAGTTAAAAGTTGATCAGCAATTGCTCATTTTTACAACAACATTTACAAATCTAATGTTTTTAGGGACCATATCACATTTGAAGTGACATTGAGGGACCTATGTGACGGAAAATACCAAGAAGTGACACCATTCTAAAAATGGCACCCCTCAAACTGCTTAAAAACACATCCATGAAGAAGTTTATTAACCCTTCTGGTGCTTTACAGGAACTAAAGGAATGTGGAAGGAAAAAAATAAAGTTTTACTTTTTCCTACAAATTTTGCATTTTCACAAGGGTAACAGGAGAAAATGCACCATAAAATTTGTCCTAAATATGCTGATACCTCATATGCAGTGGAAAACTACATTTTGGGCGCATGGCAGGGCTAAAAAGGGAAGGAGCACAGTATGACTTTTTGAACGCAAAATTGTCTGGAAATGATAGCGGACACCATGTTGCGTTTGGAGAGCCCCTGATATGCCTAAACAGTGGAAACTCCCCACAAGTGACCCCCTTTTTTGAAGCTACACTCCTCAAGGATTTTATCTAGATGTGTGGGGAGCACATTAAAACTCAAGTGGCTTCACAAAATTTTATAATGTTGAGGTGTGAAAATTAAAAAAACAAATTTTTCCCGCAAAAATGTTACTTTAGCCCCAATTTTTTTATTTTCATAAGGGAATCAAGAAAAAATGGACTATACAATTTGTTGTGCAATTTCCTCTGAGTACACCAATGCCCCTTATGTGGTGGAAAACTACTGTTTGGGCGCACAGCAGGGTTCGGAAGGGAAGGTACACTTTTTTGGCTGAAACTGTTTGGGGACACCATGTCATTTTTGAAGAGCTCCTGAAATGCCAAAACAGCAGAAACCCCCACAAGTGACCCCATTTGGATACAAGACCTCTCATTGAATTCAGCTAGAGGAGTTGTGAGTATTTTTAACCCTCGGGCGAGGTACAGACTTGTATAATATTGGGATGAGTAAATTAAATATTACCATTTTTTCCACTAAAACGTTGTTTTGACCCAAAGTTTGTGGCTTTCAAAAGGGGTAATAGGAGAAAAAGAACAGTAGAATTCATTACACAATTTTTCTTGAGTGGGCTAATCCCCCTTAAGTGGTTGAAAACTACTTTTGAGGAACAGTGTAAAGCTCAGAATGGAAAGAGCGCCATATTATAGGGCAGATATTGCTGTTATGGTTTTCGGGTGCCATAATCCACTGACAGAGCCCATGAGGTGCCAAAATAGCAGAACCCCCCAGAAGTGACGTCATTTTACAAACTATACCTCTCAATGAATTCATTTAGAGGTGCAGTGATCATATTTATACTAAAGCGGTATGGTAACAGAATTTTATACAATTTGGCGTTGAAAAAAGAAAATTACATTTTTACCACAAAAACAATTGTTTTAGCGTCAGATTTTACATTTCCTCATGAGGAAATGGTTAAAAATGGCACCAAAATATGTCACACAATTTCTGCTGAAAGTGGCAACGCCGCATATGTGTATGTCCAGTACGGCTCAGCCACATGACGAGTCTCAGGAGGGACGAATTGCTATTTATACCCCTCTGGGAATTTATCTACAGGTCTACTGATGATTTTGACTCCATGGGTGTGTTCCAGAAAAAAGCAGCAAAGGATGTTGCTAAGTGAAAAATGCATATCTTCCATTGCAGTCCCCCATACATTGTGGTGCCCAGTATATTTTAGTGGGCATACATTGTACCTTGCTTGTGCGTCTTGAGACACGCACCCCATAAATTAGGTGGGCAGACATGTGGACACTGAAGGTGGTTTAGGCACACTGGGGCTCAGAAGAGGAGGTAATTTGGATTTGGGAGTGCAGAATTAGTTTGATTTAAATTGGGGGGCGAGGAGCCATAGCTAGATGAAAGCCCTGAGTGATCTATTCACTATAATGAGGCAGCAGAGTTACTCTGGACTCTGCCTGGATTCTGTTCACCGTTGTCCTTCTTTTCAGAAGTACACAAAACCTTGGCGGACCACGATTTATGCATGCCTAAAAAGATGTACATTGCGGAATCATAGGCCAGACGGCGTCCACAGTGTCTCCATCTGCCTCATTATAGGAAATCTTTCTCCGGGGATCTGTCTGAATCACATATTTCAGAGACTAACACAGAATACCTGTTATAAGTGCTAAGCGTAGAGCGCAAGATAAATGTGAGCCGAGCCTTACCGTGATCTTTGGGAGGCAAAATGAAAAAATCAACAGAAGGTGAAGAATTGGTTTCATTTATTGGCTACTCCATTCCTTGTGTGGTATAAGTGATTAGACGACTTCATTCTTTGGGTCAGTGCGAATACAGCAGTGGCGGTACTATTTTTATTATTTTTTTGTTTTTTTATCACGTTTCATTCCATTTTTTTCCGGTGGCATGATGAGAAACCATTGTTTTTTGCCACATTTTTTTTTACTGTGTTCATTGAAAGGGTTAACTAGTGTAACAGTTTCATTGATCAGGTTGTTCTGGACTCAGTGATATCAAATCTGTGAATTTTTTTTTACATAAATATACATATTTATTGGTTTAATACGTTTTCATTTTTCTAATGTATTTTGTGATTTTTTTAAATTGTTTTAAAAGCATTTGTAACTTTTTTTTTTACTTTTTTACTTAGTCTCTTGTTATGCTGTCATGTCCTTTAATAAAATAAAATAAAACTTAAAGGACACGTCGGGGTCCACCGCACTGCAGAGGAGCTGCAGCAGCTGAGTCCCAGAGGAATGTTCAGCTAAGCACAGAGAAAGAAATGAACTAGTGTGTTAAGTGCACACACTAGTAGTAACTAAACAAGGTACAATGCTGGGAGTTAGCAACACTCCAGAAATGAAACTAATAAACTTCTGTGCTGCAAGACACTGCTGTGCAGAGCAGGAAGGATTTGGCAGCATGAAACCCCTGAGCACTAGATGGCGGTGTATAGAGCTGCAGATAGCTGCAGGCCAGGATAGGCCTGGAACCTAAGTTGCTAAAGAGGAGGAGGATATCTGCAGCACCCAACACATGGGTGTAAAAGCGGCAGTGTAACCACACATACAATGGCGGACCCTGGAATACTGGATCGGTAGCAAGGACGCCTCCGTGGCGTGGACACCAACTGGTGAACCGACACGGTAGAGCGTGCTGCTCACAGCATTCCCCTAACCCTAATTGATGGCTAGGATGACTAGGGAGCTTACAGCAGGAACCCTTGACAACGACTCTCACACACTGCATTTACTGCCAGAGATCTCACCCCAGGTTAGAAAGAGATAGACTAGGCACTGGAGCGGAGCCCACGGAGCCCTTAAATACACTAGAGACAGCCCCAGCCCCCAAGGACAACCAACCACACTGTACCACACAACAAGGGGCGTGGCTTAGCGGCACATGACTGCAGGGGGCGTGGTTTAGCAGTACATGCCCACAAGGGGCGTGGCTTAGTGGCACACGACCATGGGGGCGTGGCTTAGCGGCACATGCCCACAGGGGGCATGGCTTAGCAGCACATGCGCAGAAACCACACTTAGAATCCCTAGAACGGAACCTAAATGCTGACAATTACTGACCAGCAGGAAAGGGCCTGGCCGGACGCCGCGAGAAAGCCCTTCTCCTGCGTACCGGCCAAACATCCCTTTATGGGATTTCAAATTTTATTTCTCTCAGCACTGGTTTCATGCATTGCAATACACAGGTATCACAATGCATGAGAACTGTCAGTTTTACCCGGGCAGATTGCCTGTTAGACTCAACTTCTGGCTAGCACAAATTATGACCTAGCAGACCCAGAGGTCATAATATGACCTCCAGATGCCAGAACAACCATTGGCTCCCTCGTGATTACGTCACAGTGGGCACCAGAGAAGTAAGAGAAAGAGCGCTCTCCCTCTCACTATCATCTAAATGCCGTGATTACTGCATCTAGAAGACAGGAAAGGGTTAAAATCATCCCGATGATGTCACCTGTCAGAGCCATCACTCTGCACCGCAATCATAGAGCTTGAAGGACCCTGGGGTCCTGCGCGCTGTGAGACCACTGACCATTGATAAATGTCAGAGCTACACAAAGCCCAGCAAACGCCAAGGTTTATCTACAGTGGGCGGTCAGGAAGTGGTTAAAGTATGATCATTAGCACCTAGCATCCAGGTGAAAACTAGTAAAGACCTGGGGGAACATTACTGTAATGTAATGTAATGACAAGTCTTTAATTAAGTATACTGAAATATATGCTTATCACTTTACACTAGACTTGAACAAATTTATTCAAGTAGAATTGAATTCTACTCTAATTTAACAAAAATCATTTTTCTCCAAAAAAAAATTAACTTTTTTCTGAACTGTAGATGACCAGATAAACGTCTGGAAAAAAAACAAAACTCACCTCAGCACTCACCTGTTCAGCCATTCCATCATCCTAGAATCCCGCTGACTGATCCTCTGCATCTCTTTTCTCATTCAGTCATCATATCCACTCTTTCTGGTGTCTTCACTCAAGGACGGGTCTCACGGTTCCACTAGGTCTCAGAAGTCACTACACCATGTAGCCACAATGTTATGATGATGGAACAGAGTGCTGTGATCTCTGGGGAATAGACAGCAGGATGCAGGGACAGTGGGACTAGGGAACTATAAGGTAAGTAATATGTTTTTTTTTACATCTTCTGTTTAATATGCTGTGGGATCTGGTGAGAACCATAGCACAATAAGGAAGAATAGTTTGCAGAGAATAACTTTACACCGAATCAAATTTTCCTGTAAAATCCATGTGAGTCAGAAACTTTGAGTTTTGTCAGATCAGCTCATTTCTACTTTACATAATTAGAGATTTTTATTAGAGATCATTGAATCTGTTGAAATTTGAATTCACCAGGACCAGGTTTAATGAATTTTCCCCAAAACACAAACAAAGCCTTAGTTATATCCAAGTGATATTAACATACATTGCTATAAGTACCACACAGACAGATTTTTCATTTTTTTTTTAAAGTTAAAAACTGTCCAAAAGTTATCCCTCTTACTCTTTTGTTATCAGAATGACTGAGAATGACTGAAATCTCCTGCCCTGGTTCCAACTAAGGATTTACCTAAGGATTTACCCGCTAAAGCACATGGTACACACCAACCTAATTGACTATACTTTTTATAAGCGATGTTTGGAGGGTCATGGACTTGATGATGAACATCTATTCTTGTGGCATTGACACTATGTCTTTTTGTTCTATCAAGTTTGGATAATAATTTGAGTAGGTTACATGGTATCTAGACCATACGAAACAGAGATTCAGGTGTTTATTCCTTGAGTGATCATCCTTTCCACCCATATGACTTAGTGCTAACATATGCCACTGCTGAATGAAGAACCTAAATTGAAGAACTGAGATGTTGTAGCTGAACAAACAATAGATACTCCATCACCAAAATAATTAGCAAATGAAATTGCTGAACCTGAAACCCTTGAATAAGTAATACCAACTCAAGATAACGTTTGAAGATTAATTTAACAGTACTGAACAGGATCTATCAGTCTCCTAAGCTACCTGATA
The DNA here is from genome assembly GCF_046119375.1 of Phyllobates terribilis. Classification (NCBI taxonomy): domain Eukaryota; kingdom Metazoa; phylum Chordata; class Amphibia; order Anura; family Dendrobatidae; genus Phyllobates; species Phyllobates terribilis. The sequence continues at coordinate 847,446,189 of NW_027362761.1, forward strand.
CTTGTTTCATAGTGAATACAAAGAGCATAACTAAAATAGAAACATTACAAGAACCTTTTATATTCGAATTTCTTGGCAAGAGCCCAATCCTGCCCAGTGTCTTATCAGGCAATTTCACCTCAGAATATGCCCCTGAAGAAATAAATTTCACTTCACTAAACTTCACTTCACTTTACTTTCACTTTACTTTACTAAAACTTAGATTAACAGAATCTGAAGAATTTTATTTTGAAAAAAATGTTTCTGCATTTTGTGCCCAGAGGAGCAGCCCAATCCAGCACAGGGTCTCACCAGGAAAATTCACCCCAGATAATGCTAGCGATCCCCACATTTTAAGCTGTGGCATGTTCTTTTTTTCTCTCGCACTACCACGTTTACTGCCCATGTCACTTTTTCATTTACCAGATATTTTGGACACAAGTACAAAGTTTACAAATAAGATTATCCATACAGTTATTTGGATAGAAGGATGAAGGGCAGTACTCCATGGTCAGTAAATTGGGTCAGGTACCTGGACCAATTGAAGCATAGTGTGTTCGTGAAATGGCCATCGTCCCTACTGTGCTCCCTCCGCATTCCTGTCTTCTTGGCGTGTCCAATAAAGAAGTTGTTTACCAATTTACTGACAAAGGAGTGCTGCCATTCATCCTTCTATCTTAATATATAAATGACTTTGCCTGTCGGGGCTTTGCACCTGAGTCATACGTGTGTGAAGCAGTCTGACCGCAAGCTGACTCCTGAGCTCATGTGAAGGTATGTGAGTTTTTGCCTAGTGCAGGTAGCTATCTGCTCTCTATTGTCTATACATTTCCAATCGTTCCATATATTCCATTATGAGGTCAATTGTAATCGGCATTTAGTACTACTAATTCTGGGTAATAGCTGATGTAATAGCTGCAAAACATTACGGGAAAGCCTGCTGTCTTGCTGATGTAAATTTTGTCAGTGTATAAGATGGTGACAGGCATTTTTTTAACACTGCTTGCTAGTTGAACTGCAAGTTGATTGAATTTGCAGGGGCCTGGGAATTTCATGAAATTTGACTTAAAGTTGATTCCCTTTAAATCTGTTTGATCATATCTACTCTGCACATCTACATTTTACAATTTGTTTCTCTGTTTCATCAAGAGAAATGGATTTTCAAAATGATGGACTAAACATACTCTAAAATAATGTCATAAAAAGTTAATAATGATATGGAAGAATTTATCACTATCAGTTCTCGGCTATAGTGAAGGCTGATAGCTTCATCTAACAATGCTGTTTCCCTCAAGTGATCAGATTTTCCTTTCTGAGCACACAGCATTGGTATATGCTGCAGTTCATCCATACTGTCAATGAAAACAGATAATGTGTACTTCTTCAGTGACTGTGTGTGATTGCTGACTCATAAAGTTCAACCAGACAGTTATATGGAACAACACTATCTAACTGGATTTGGGAGAGAAAATGTGGATAGTTCCGCTCTGCTGAGTAGTGTTGAGCCACCCCTGTAGTGTTCGAGTTCGGTTCGGTTCGTCGAACACCCGTGTGTTCGCCGAACTGTTCGTCGAACTGTTCGTCGAACACCTTCGAACACCGTTAAAACCAATGGCAGGCAAACAAAAACACATAGAAACACATAGAAAACACCTTCAAAGGTGTCCAAAAGCTGACAAACTGCTCAGAAGACATAACTAACACATGGAAAAGTGACAAGTACATATAGTCATGCGAAAATAAAAGAGGTGGAGGAGTAAAAGGAGGGGGAGACACAGATATAGGCATGTCATGCCCTTCTAAAATCCAAAAAGTGAGAAGCCGACACGGCCAGTCCGCTCCTGCCCGTGCCACCTCCGTGTCGCCGGGTTTGTGCCAGAGCCACGGTGAACCCTGACGGCCAGCCCCCCTCTCCCAATACTGGTGCCTGTCCGCTGGTGGGTCGAGCGAGCCCCCCTGTGGTGGAGGCAGCTCTAAGCTTTTTAATTTAAATTGTCTCTCTAATTTGAATGAATACACTTTAAATCCATTTACAAGGATCTATTGGAGGGCAAGTCTCATGCCAGCAGCCGCGGTAATTCCAGCTCCAGTAGCGTCCACTAAAGCTGCTGCAGTTAAAAAGCTTTTATAAGGATCGAGCTCGGCTGTCCACCGCAAGGCATCCTACTGCCAGTCCCAGCCCCTATGCCTTGGGGTGCCTCCTGATGCTCTTCACTAAGTATCCCATGGTCCCGAAGCATTTCCTTTGAAAAAATTAAGTGTCTAAACTACAGGTGGTGCAGCTTGCTTAACAGCCGGGATAATCCGCTTACTAGCAGACACTGCTACTAGGCACAAAGTATTTCCTGGGCTAGATGCAGTTAAAAATTTGTAATTAGATACTCTCGTTGGATGCTGAGAAAGCATTCCATAGAGTCTCCTGGCACGCCATATATGATTCTCTTAAAAAGCTCGGGGTAGGGGTCTAGGGGACCCTTTTATAGCCAAAATCACGGCCCTGTATCGCAAAACGTCACCTAGGCTGAAGATAAATGGAACTGTAGCAAGCTGAGGGCTCGGTTGCTAAAGACGTATTGCACCTCACCCAGAGGTGTGATATCTCACTCTCAGGTAAGGATGGAGTGTGGATCAGGACCCGACACCTGCATGCATTACACCACATTGCCATGGGGCAGGGCGACCAATATGCCCCTGAGATGGTCACGACAGTCCCTGTCCCTGGCTGGAGTGGGGGGAGGGAACACTGAGGAAGGGGAACCCTGTAGTGCAGGAGCAGGGAGGAAGCAGTTCCTGGGTGCATTGAGAAGGGAGTATAAAAGGTGGGCACCATCTTAGTTCAGTGCAGAGAAGTCTGAGCAGAAGTGGCAGGGAGCAGGGGCTCTGCATGAGCTCTGCTCCGGAGGCGGGCCTAGTAACAGAGGCCAAGGCCTGGAAGAGGGAGAAGGAAGGAAGAGGAGCGGAGAAGGCTCCAGGAACGAGGAATGAAGGGATCCCAGGGGTGCGGACGGGCGAGTCGCCACCGCACGTCCGAATCCACCTGCGTGGAGGGGTCAGGCCAAAGGGGGAGACCGGTCCCCGAACTAGTGGAGGCAGGAAACGACCCTCAGCTAGAAACCGGAGGCTCTGACATTTTATGTGGCGCAGCCCCTCGCTACACCCGCTAGGAAGGCACCACATAGGGTCAGGGAAACTGGCGCCAAGTTTACCAAGAGGAGGCCCGAGGCAGCCGGACAGAAGTGTTGGTAAGAAAGGCCAGACAAAGGACACACAAAGGGGGTCCTGTGAAGTGCTCCAAAGTTATCTGGGAGTTGTCTGAGCCCCTCACCTGGTGAGCACAGTACGACGTGGGCAGCCGTTACCTGCAGAGGTGGTCTGGATAATAAGAACTGTGAGTAAAGGCCCTGAACTGCATCACTGACTCCGTGTCGTTACTGCTGCTGCCCTGCACCATCACCCCCATCCTCCGCATACACTGCCCTGAGGCTATACTCCTCCCGTGGGGAGTTATGCTACGCTCTGCTGCACCCACAACTAGAGATGAGCGTTGTTCTACTCGAACTGTTCGCCAATCTCAAATTCGAGCTGTTTTGGGCGGTGTTCGAGCCGGTCGGCGAACACGAACAATTTGAGAAAAATTCGGCTGTTCGAGGTTATGTTCGATAACTGTTCGTGCACCAAAATCATAACTGGATTTTTTCTCAGTAATGATGAAAATTAATGTTAATACGCAGTTTGAGTGTACAGCGGGGCGGGGGGAGGGGCAGGGGATGGATCTCTGCAGGAACAATGAAGATCTCCATTTTTTTTTCTCTTTCCCGCATTTGCAGTGGGGAGGTGCAATCTGTCAGCCTATCAGCAGCGCACACACGGAGCGAAGTGCTTTTTTTCACACAAGCAAGGGCATGTGTGATTGGCAGTGTATGTCACATGTCCTTGCCCTATAAGACCAAGCCATTTTCCCCGTCGCCACCATTTTCTCACTGCTGCAGCTGCGTGTTAGACGGCAGCGCTGTTGCTGTGTGTGCTATACCTTGTTAATTTCAAGCCAATTTTCTCTGAAATCTACAGATAGCTTGGGAGTAGGGAATAGTTGTGATTGCAGTCCTTTTAAGGACTAGGTTACAGCATTTCCTACGACTTTTATCAGGGAGGTCTGTGCTCTTAAATAGATAGGTTGTGGGAGTAAAGACTAATTGTAATTGGAGTCCTTTTCAGGACTAGGTTACATGAGTTCCTATCAGTTTTTGCCAGACAGGTCTGTGCCAGTGCTGTGCAAGTTTTTTTCACAGCATTTGGCTGAATCTAGCAAAGCTGATCCTTTTTGGCCTATTGCAGAGTGTGTTAGTCAGTGGAGTAGCCTATCTGTGTTGCAAGATATAACACCTGTGTATAGAATACCAATTTTTTTACTGCACCTAGTGAAGTAAAATCTTTTGGGCATAGCATCATTCTATTAGTCCATCTATACTGACCTCCATCAGGTTGCAAACTGAATATAATTTTTTTCTGCATCTAGCTCTGAAAAAATATTTGGGCTTCTAGCGGTGTGTGGGACTTGGTCTATTAGTCCATCTATACTGACCTCCATCAGGTTGCAAATTAAAAATAATTTTTTTCTGCATCTAGCTCTGAAAAAATATTTGGGCTTCTAGCGGTGTGTGGGACTTGGTCTATTAGTCCATCTATACTGACCTCCATCAGGTTGCAAATTAAAAATAATTTTTTTCTGCATCTAGCTCTGAAAAAATATTTGGGCTTCTAGCAGTGTGTGGGACTTGGTCTATTAGTCCATCTATACTGACCTCCATCAGGTTGCAAATTAAAAATAATTTTTTTCTGCATCTAGCTCTGAAAAAATATTTGGGCTTCTAGCGGTGTGTGGGACTTGGTCTATTAGTCCATCTATACTGACCTCCATCAGGTTGCAAATTAAAAATAATTTTTTTCTGCATCTAGCTCTGAAAAAATATTTGGGCTTCTAGCAGTGTGTGGGACTTGGTCTATTAGTCCATCTATACTGACCTCCATCAGGTTGCAAATTAAAAATAATTTTTTTCTGCATCTAGCTCTGAAAAAATATTTGGGCTTCTAGCGGTGTGTGGGACTTGGTCTATTAGTCCATCTATACTGACCTCCATCAGGTTGCAAATTAAAAATATTTTTTTTCTGCATCTAACCCAGCCAATAGTTTTGGCCTAATACCACAGTTTGGCCACTCAGCTCTGCTCGGTTACCATCCATTGTTTTTTTGTGCAAACAACTCCAGAGTTGTGAATTAGTTAACCACCAAAATGAGTGGAAAAAGGCCTGCTGCTGGTGGAAAGGGGAATAGGCGTGTTGGGAAGGGGAAAAAAGGTTGTGTCCGTGGGGTAGGTGCAGAAGAAAGACCATCTTCCAGCCAAACTAAAATGTCTACTTCTTTTAGCGGACAATGTGATAAGATCCCTTTCTTACGGCCACGCCAATCGCTACAAATTCCAGATGAGGCACAAAAACAGCAGGTGCTTCAACGGATATCAAGTGCTCCTTTAAGTGGGCTCTCCTCCACATCAACTTCAACATCACAAATACTCCAGTCCTCAAAGGTGTCACCCAAATCGCACTTGCTTCCTCACAGCTCCCAAATCTCCAGCTGCCCGTCTGAGTATGAGGTAGAACAGATGGTTGAGTCTGCAGAGCTGTTTACTCATACTATAGCCTGGGAATCAGAGGTCGACTCCAGCGCTTCTGTGAATCCAGACGAGGAAATGATCTGCACTGATGCCCAGAATCTTTATGAGTCGGATCCAGGACCAGACGCAGAAGGTTCTGACCATAATGTAGACCCTCATTCCCAAACTGTAACTCCTCTTGGTGGAGACAATGAGGAAGACGATGATAAGACTCAAATACCTGATTGGAGCGACAACTTTAGTTTTTTGTCAGGGCAGGAACAGGTTGGCTCTGAGGACGACGGGTGTGATAACGCACAGGGTGATGATGATGAGGTCGGAGATCCCACTTACTGTCAACCCACAGTCAGCCAAGAGATGAGGTCAGCAGAGGAGGTGGAGGAAGATGCTAGTGACGACGAGGTCAGGTTGCGCCTTCCTGGACAGAGACGTAGTACTGGAAGCACGTCAACAACTGCATCCTCAAACACAACTCTGCCTCTCACCACAAGTCGTGGTGGCTCTTCAGGTCGCATGGGTGCTAAGCCTTGCATAGCCTGGGCATTTTTTCAGATCGATAAAGATGACCCAACTCGTGTTATCTGTAACATTTGTCAGCAAAAGCTAAGTAGAGGCCAAAAAATACATAGTTTGAGTACTTCATGCATGAACCGGCACATGGACATGAAGCATAAGTTGCAGTGGGAAGCTCAGTGTGCTACAATGCGGTCTAGCCGGCCGGGCCAACCACCGTCTGCCATATCTTGTGCATCCGCGGCCTCTTCATCCTCTGTGACTGGGGGGACAGCAGTCACACCTGTTTTGGGTCGCAGACCTGCCACCTCTTTACCCGCAACAGCCAGCGTGATTGGCAGGTCATCATTTTCTTTGGAGGTGGTAACAAAAGCTGGTCTTGAGCGCTGTCCGACATCGATAGCACCACCTTTGGATCAAGGCAACCTAACATGTCCGCCTGCATCTTCCTCACAGACCGGCAGTTTGCCGGGGACACCCTTATCAACCCCGTCTAAGCACAATAGCCAGCCCTCGGTCCCTCAGATGTGGACAAGTAAAAGACCATTTCCTCCTAGCCATGAGAAAGCTAAGAGGTTGAATTTCACCATCTGCAAGCTCTTGGCTACAGAAATGCTGCCTTTCTGCCTGGTGGACACAGAGGATTTTCGAGACCTTATGTCCGTCGCAGTGCCCCAGTACCAGATGCCCAGTCGGCACTACTTCTCAAAGAAAGGTGTGCCTGCGCTCCACCAGCATGTCGCACACAACATCACCGCTTCTTTGAGAAACTCTGTGTGTGACAGGGTGCATTTCACCACAGACACTTGGACGAGTAGGCATGGACAGGGGCGTTACATGTCGCTGACTGGGCACTGGGTAACTATGGTGACAGCAGGACAAGGGGCTGCTGTCCAAGTCTTGCCGTCCCCACGAGTTGTGCGTCAATCCTCTTTATGTCATTTTTCCACCACTGCTTCTGCCTCCTCAACCCCCTCTCGGTCTTCCACCTGCACCCAAAGCCTGTCTGGTCATGCCACAAGCTTTCTAACTGCGCAGAAGGGATCCTGCACACCTCCTTACTATGCTGGCAGTAGGGCTCAACGTCATCAGGCGGTTTTTACATTGAAATGTCTGGGAAATGTGAGTCACACAGCTGAGGAGTTGTGGTCAGCTCTGGAGAACCAATTTCATGAATGGTTGTCTCCACTGGACCTGAAACCAGGGAAGGCCGTGTGCGACAATGCTGCAAACCTGGGTGCGGCCCTTCGCCGGGGCAATGTCACACACGTGCCTTGTATGGCTCACGTGTTGAAACTGGTTGTCCAGCAATTTTTAGCCCACTATCCCAGACTAGATGGCCTTCTGCAGAGGGCACGGTCGCTGTGTGCTCACTTCCGCCGTTCGCATCCCGCAGCTCAGCGACTTACATCTCTTCAGAAGTCGTTGGGCCTGCCACTTCACCGGCTAAAATGCGATGTGCCTACCCGGTGGAATTCAACTCTGCACATGTTGCAGCGACTGTGGCAGCACCGACAAGCCCTGGTGCAATACGTTCTGACGTATAGCCTGGGCCAACGAGATTCAGAGGTGGGGCAAATCACGCTGGAGGAGTGGTCTCAGATCAGGGACCTATGCACCCTTCTGCACAGTTTTGAAATGGCGACGAAGATGTTTAGTGCTGACGATGCCATTATCAGCATGACTATTCCGGTGATTTACATGCTGGAGCACATGTTAAACAGAATTCGGAGTCAGGTGGTGGCACAAGAGGAGGTGGAGGAAGTAGAGGAGGAGGAGTTGTATGCGGAAGGGCTAACATCTGCAAGGTCCAGACGGTCGGCAGCACCAAGGCGGCAGGCATGTGAGGGTGGGGGAGATGGTTTTACCAGGGCGCATGGTAGCAGCCAAACTAGTGAGGAAGGTGCAGGAGCCCAGGAAGAAGTGGAGGACGAACTGATGGAAGACTCATCAGATGAGGAAGACCTTGATCACATTTCTGTTGTGCGAGGTTGGGGGGAGAGGACAGAGGAAGGAAGCATGATTGTTACCTCGCCACCAACACAACAGGGACTTGGTGCTCCTGGATGCGCAACACACATGAGTGCCTTCTTGCTGCACTACCTGCAACATGACCCTCGAATTGTGAGAATTAGAAATAATCCTGACTACTGGGTTGCCACACTGTTAGATCCCCGGTACAAAAGTAAATTTGCAGAAATTATTCCTGCCATAGAAAGGGATGCACGCATGCAGGAGTATCAGCAGAGACTGTTGCAGAATCTTACATGTGCTTTTCCAGTTCCGTGGCTCAGGGCGGTCAAACCAGTGGCGGAACTATTTATGTGGTTTTGATGTTTAAATGTCCGACTACGCCACCCGTGGATTGCGGTCAGAATGAACCGCCGCTACAGGGCAGACCACTGAGGCTGGTGTTGTGGGTGCAGCAGAGCGTAGCATAACTCCCCACGGGAGGAGTATAGCCTCAGGGCAGTGTATGCGGAGGATTGGGGTGATGGTGCAGGGCAGCAGCAGTAACGACACGGAGTCAGTGATGCAGTTCAGGGCCTTTACTCACAGTTCTTATTATCCAGACCACGTCTGCAGGTAACGGCTGCCCACGTCGTACTGTGCTCACCAGGTGAGGGGCTCAGACAACTCCCAGATAACTTTGGAGCACTTCACAGGACCCCCTTTGTGTGTCCTTTGTCTGGCCTTTCTTACCAACACTTCTGTCCGGCTGCCTCGGGCCTCCTCTTGGTAAACTTGGCGCCAGTTTCCCTGACCCTATGTGGTGCCTTCCTAGCGGGTGTAGCGAGGGGCTGCGCTACATAAAATGTCAGAGCCTCCGGTTTCTAGCTGAGGGTCGTTTCCTGCCTCCACTAGTTCGGGGACCGGTCTCCCCCTTTGGCCTGACCCCTCCACGCAGGTGGATTCGGGCGTGCGGTGGCGACTCGCCCGTCCGCACCCCTGGGATCCCTTCGTTCCTCGTTCCTGGAGCCTTCTCCGCTCCTCTTCCTTCCTTCTCCCTCTTCCAGGCCTTGGCCTCTGTTACTAGGCCCGCCTCCGGAGCAGAGCTCATGCAGAGCCCCTGCTCCCTGCCACTTCTGCTCAGACTTCTCTGCACTGAACTAAGATGTGCCCACCTTTTATACTCCCTTCTCAATGCACCCAGGAACTGCTTCCTCCCTGCTCCTGCACTACAGGGTTCCCCTTCCTCAGTGTTCCCTCCCCCCACTCCAGCCAGGGACAGGGACTGTCGTGCCCATCTCAGGTGCATATTGGTCGCCCTGCCCCACGGCAATGTGGTGTAATGCATGCAGGTGTCGGGTCCTGATCCACACTCCATCCTTACCTGAGAGTGAGATATCACACCTCTGGGTGAGGTGCAATACGTCTTTAGCAACTGAGCCCTCAGGGTGCTACAGTTCCATTTATCTTCAGCCTAGGTGACGTATTGCGATACAGGGCCGTGATTTTGGCTATAAAAGGGTCCCCTAGACCCTTACCCCAAGCTTTTTAAGAGAATCATATATGGCGTGCCAGGAGACTCTATGGAATGCTTTCTCAGCAACCAACGAGAGTATCTAATTACAAATTTTTAACTGCATCTAGCCCAGGAAATACTTTGTGCCTAGTAGCAGTGTCTGCTAGTAAGCGGATTATCCCGGCTGTTAAGCAAGCTGCACCACCTGTAGTTTAGACACTTAATTTTTTCAAAGGAAATGCTTCGGGACCATGGGATACTTAGTGAAGAGCATCAGGAGGCACCCCAAGGCATAGGGGCTGGGACTGGCAGTAGGATGCCTTGCGGTGGACAGCCGAGCTCGATCCTTATAAAAGCTTTTTAACTGCAGCAGCTTTAGTGGACGCTACTGGAGCTGGAATTACCGCGGCTGCTGGCATGAGACTTGCCCTCCAATAGATCCTTGTAAATCGATTTAAAGTGTATTCATTCAAATTAGAGAGACAATTTAAATTAAAAAGCTTAGAGTTGCCTCCACCACAAGGGGGCTCGCTCGACCCACCAGCGGACAGGCACCAGTATTGGGAGAGGGGGGCTGGCCGTCAGGGTTCACCGCGGCTCTGGCACAAACCCGGCGACACGGAGGTGGCACGGGCAGGAGCGGACTGGCCGTGTCGGCTTCTCACTTTTTGGATTTTAGAAGGGCATGACATGCCTATATCTGTGTCTCCCCCTCCTTTTACTCCTCCACCTCTTTTATTTTCGCATGACTATATGTACTTGTCACTTTTCCATGTGTTAGTTATGTCTTCTGAGCAGTTTGTCAGCTTTTGGACACCTTTGAAGGTGTTTTCTATGTGTTTCTATGTGTTTTTGTTTGCCTGCCATTGGTTTTAACGGTGTTCGAAGGTGTTCGACGAACAGTTCGACGAACAGTTCGGCGAACACACGGGTGTTCGACGAACCGAACCGAACTCGAACACTACGGGGGTGGCTCAACACTACCCACAACACCAGCCTCAGTGGTCTGCCCTGTAGCGGCGGTTCACTCTGACCGCAATCCACGGGTGGCGTAGTCGGACATTTAAACATGAAAACCACATAAATAGTTCCGCCACTGGTTTGACCGCCCTGAGCCACAGAACTGGGTCGCCGCCACGAAGACTACAACCACCAGCATCCACCAAAAAGGGTCCGGCTCCGGGTGTCCCAAGGCCCAGGGGGTGCGTCAGAACATTTTCATCACCTTTCACAATCACCAATGGGACAAGGCAGTGATGTCCTCTGTCCCCTCTCTTATACATCCTAGTGACGGAGCACCTGCTCTCATCAATTCGCCATAACCCCAATATTAGGTGGATTGAGGTGGGAGGCACCGAGTACAAGTGCTCTCTATTTGCTGATGATGTCCTAGTATATATCACTCAATCACATATATCCATCCATGCTGTTATGGCTGAAATAGATCACTTTGTTACATGGTAAAATTTTAAAATCAATGCAGCGAAGTCTGAGGCCCTCGATGTCTCCCTCCCCAAATCCATATAGGATTCCATCCAGTCCAACTTTCCCTTTGCCTGGCCCTCACAGGGTATCAAATACTTAGGAATTCCTATTCATAGAGACCTCTCCCATCTATGTTATCTTAATTTTGGGCCCTTTATTGAACAACTCCATACAGACCACGGTTGGCAAGTTAGAACTGTAAGATTCACTACGTGAACCACTGGTGTTTTGTGGAAAAGCACATGTACACTGCGTTCCAAATTATTATACAAAAAGTGTTTAGGAGTGATAAGGGAAGAATTTGTTTGTTTGTCAGTTAAACTCATTGATGGTGATGTGTGTCAGGGCTCTTTATATCACTGTAATCAATTGCAGGTTTGGCAGGTGTGTCCAATGAAAGGCAAGACTACTTAAGAAGGCTCTCTCACATTATTAAGCAGCCTACATTTTCTGCCAAAATGGGAAAGAAAAAGGATGTGTCGGCTGCTGAGAAGCAACAAATTGTGGAGTGTTTAGGTCAAGGCATGACTACAATCAACATTGTGCGATGATCAGGATGAAGTGTCTTGGCAATCAAGAAGTATGTAGCTGATTCACAGTACACACGTGTGCGTGCTGATAAGGGCAAATTGAGGACTCTTTCCTACAGGCAATTACGTCAGGTTGAAAGAGCAGCGGCAAAAAAGCCTTGTCATAGCAGCAGACAAGTTTTTGAAGCTGCTTGTGCCTCCAACGTCCCCCGAACAACAAGATGCAGGGTCCTTCAGAGGTTTGCAGCTGTGCATGCGCCATCCTGTCGACCTCCTCTATCCACTTCACACAAGCAGAAACGGCTCCAGTGGGCCAAACATTACATGAAGACTGATTTCAAAACTGTTTTGTTCACGGATGAGTGCCGTGCAGCGCTCGATGGTCCAGATGGATGGAGTGGAGGATGGCTGGTTGATGGACACCCCACGCAAACACGGCTACAGCGCCAACAAGGAGGAGGTGGAGTAATGTTTTGGGCTGGAATCATGGGGAGAGAGATTGTCGGCCCCTTTAGGATCCCTGAAGGCGCTAAAGATGAACTCCATAATGTATGTGGATTTTCTCAAACAGCACTTCCTGCCATGGTTCAAGAAGAAGAACCGTGTATTTCACAGCAAGATCATTTTTCTGCATGATAATGCACCATCTCATGCTGCACATAAAACATCTGCATCTCTGGCTGATATGGGCATAAAAGGGGACAAACTTATGGTGTGACCCCCATGCTCCCCTGACCTCTACCCCATTCAGAACCTTTGGAGCATCATTAAAAGGAGTGTCTATGATGGCGGGAGGCAGTTCACATCTAAGCAACAGCTCTGGGAGGGTATTCTGTCCTCATGCAAAACAATTGAAGCAGAAACCATCCAAAACCTGACAAATTCAATGGACGAGAGAGTTCAGAAGCTCCTTTCGAACAAGGGGTCCTATGTGAAAATGTAACATCACCTAGAATAAAGTTTTGAGTTGAAAACTGTTTGATTTCAGTTTCTAACAACCTGCTAATGCTTATAATTTCAAAAATGACCATTTTTTTGGTCTTTATTAAAATGAAAAGGTTGATCGAAAAGTTTGGGGGATCTAAGAGTGTGGCAACCCAGTAGTCATGATTACTTCGAATTCTGACAATATGAGGGTCATGCTGCAGGTAGTGCAGCAAGAAGGCACTTATGTGCCTTGCGCACCTCGGAGCCCCAAAATTATTTTCCGGGCTAGATGCAGCTAAAAATTATTTTTAATTTTAAATCTGGTGAAGCTTTAGTATAGATGGCCTAATAGGATCAGTGCTGCACACTGCTACAAAGCCCAAATTATTTTCCAGTCAAGATACAGATAAACATGATTAGTAATTTGAAAGCTTAAAACGGTTGGTAGGGTGATTTTAACCAATCATCAAGCTTTTACTCTCCCCAGGATGACACAGGGGTAGAAAAGTCGTTTCGGATCCATGATTTGTTCATCTTTATGAACGTGAGTCTGTCTACATTATCAGTGGAGAGCCGCGTGCGCTTATCTGTCAGCACACCACCAGCAGCGCTGAACACACGTTCAGACAGAACGCTGGCTGCGGGGCATGACAAGATCTCCAAGGCGTAAGTGGCTAGCTCCGGCCATTTATCCAGATTGGAAGCCCAAAAAGAGCAAGGGTCCAGTGACACAGTCGTGGCTTCAATGTTTACTTGGAGATACTCCTGCACCATTGTCTCTAGGCGTTGACTATGTGTCAGACTTCTTGTCTCCTGTGGCCTTGCAAAGGATGGGCTAAAAAAGTGGTGAAATGATTCCGCAAAATTGATGTTACCAGCAGATACTGTGGTTCTGTCACGGTTTGAGTGCTGAACACTTGACGGTCCCACGGTTGGCAAGTTGGAACTGTGAGATTCACTACGTGCACCACTGGTATTTTGTGGAAAAGCACATGTAAGATTCTGCAACAGTCTCTGCTGATACTCCTGCATGCGTGCATCTCTTTCTATGGCAGGAATAATTTCTGCAAATTTACTTTTGTACCGGGGATCTAACAGTGTGGCAACCCAGTAGTCAGGATTATTTCTAATTCTCACAATTCGAGGGTCATGTTGCAGGTAGTGCAGCAAGAAGGCACTCATGTGTGTTGCGCATCCAGGAGCACCAAGTCCCTGTTGTGTTGGTGGCGAGGTAACAATCATGCTTCCTTCCTCTGTCCTCTCCCCCCAACCTCGCACAACAGAAATGTGATCAAGGTCTCCCTCATCTGATGAGTCTTCCATCAGTTCGTCCTCCACTTCTTCTGGGCTCCTGCACCTTCCTCACTAGTTTGGCTGCTACCATGCGCCCTGGTAAAACCATCTCCCCCACCCTCACATGCCTGCCGCCTTGGTGCTGCCGACCGTCTGGACCTTGCAGATGTTAGCCCTTCCGCATACAACTCCTCCTCCTCTACTTCCTCCACCTCCTCTTGTGCCACCACCTGACTCCGAATTCTGTTTAACATGTGCTCCAGCATGTAAATCACCGGAATTGTCATGCTGATAATGGCATCGTCAGCACTAAACATCTTCGTCGCCATTTCAAAACTGTGCAGAAGGGTGCATAGGTCCCTGATCTGAGACCACTCCTCTAGCGTGATTTGCCCCACCTCTGAATCTCGTTGGCCCAGGCTATACGTCAGAACGTATTGCACCAGGGCTTGTCGGTGCTGCCACAGTCGCTGCAACATGTGCAGAGTTGAATTCCACCGGGTAGGCACATCGCATTTTAGCCGGTGAAGTGGCAGGCCCAACGACTTCTGTAGAGATGTAAGTCGCTGAGCTGCGGGATGCGAACGGCGGAAGTGAGCACACAGCGACCGTGCCCTCTGCAGAAGGCCATCTAGTCTGGGATAGTGGGCTAAAAATTGCTGGACAACCAGGTTCAACACGTGAGCCATACAAGGCACGTGTGTGACATTGCCCCGGCGAAGGGCCGCACCCAGGTTTGTAGCATTGTCGCACACGGCCTTCCCTGGTTTCAGGTCCAGTGGAGACAACCATTCATGAAATTGGTTCTCCAGAGCTGACCACAACTCCTCAGCTGTGTGACTCACATTTCCCAGACATTTCAATGTAAAAACCGCCTGATGACGTTGAGCCCTACTGCCAGCATAGTAAGGAGGTGTGCAGGATCCCTTCTGCGCAGTTAGAAAGCTTGTGGCATGACCAGACAGGCTTTGGGTGCAGGTGGAAGACCGAGAGGAGGTTGAGGAGGCAGAAGCAGTGGTGGAACTTTGACATAAAGAGGATTGACGCACAACTCGTGGGGACGGCAAGACTTGGACAGCAGCCCCTTGTCCTGCTGTCACCATAGTTACCCAGTGCCCAGTCAGCGACATGTAACGCCCCTGTCCATGCCTACTCGTCCAAGTGTCTGTGGTGAAATGCACCCTGTCACACACAGAGTTTCTCAAAGAAGCGGTGATGTTGTGTGCGACATGCTGGTGGAGCGCAGGCACACCTTTCTTTGAGAAGTAGTGCCGACTGGGCATCTGGTACTGGGGCACTGCGACGGACATAAGGTCTCGAAAATCCTCTGTGTCCACCAGGCGGAAAGGCAGCATTTCTGTAGCCAAGAGCTTGCAGATGGTGAAATTCAACCTCTTAGCTTTCTCATGGCTAGGAGGAAATGGTCTTTTACTTGTCCACATCTGAGGGACCGAGGGCTGGCTTTTGTGCTTAGACGGGGTTGATAAGGGTGTCCCCGGAAAACTGCCGGTCTGTGAGGAAGATGCAGGCGGACATATTAGGTTGCCTTGATCCAAAGGTGGTGCTATCGATGTCGGACAGCGCTCAAGACCAGCTGGTGTTACCACCTCCAAAGAAAATGATGACCTGCCAATCACGCTGGCTGTTGCGGGTAAAGAGGTGGCAGGTCTGCGCCCCAAAACAGGTGTGACTGCTGTCCCCCCAGTCACAGAGGATGAAGAGGCCGCGGATGCACAAGATATGGCAGACGGTGGTTGGCCCGGCCGGCTAGACCGCATTGTAGCACACTGAGCTTCCCACTGCAACTTATGCTTCATGTCCATGTGCCGGTTCATGCATGAAGTACTCAAACTATGTATTTTTTGGCCTCTACTTAGCTTTTGCTGACAAATGTTACAGATAACACGAGTTGGGTCATCTTTATCGATCTGAAAAAATGCCCAGGCTATGCAAGGCTTAGCACCCATGCGACCTGAAGAGCCACCACGACTTGTGGTGAGAGGCAGAGTTGTGTTTGAGGATGCAGTTGTTGACGTGCTTCCAGTACTACGTCTCTGTCCAGGAAGGCGCAACCTGACCTCGTCGTCACTAGCATCTTCCTCCACCTCCTCGGCTGACCTCATCTCTTGGCTGACTGTGGGTTGACAGTAAGTGGGATCTCCGACCTCATCATCATCACCCTGTGCGTTATCACACCCGTCGTCCTCAGAGCCAACCTGTTCCTGCCCTGACAAAAAACTAAAGTTGTCGCTCCAATCAGGTATTTGAGTCTTATCATCATCTTCCTCATTGTCTCCACCAACAGGAGTTACAGTTTGGGAATGAGGGTCTACATTATGGTCAGAACATTCTGCGTCTGGTCCTGGATCCGACTCATAAAGATTCTGGGCATCAGTGCAGATCATTTCCTCGTCTGGATTCACAGAAGCGCTGGAGTCGACCTCTGATTCCCAGGCTATAGTATGAGTAAACAGCTCTGCAGACTCAACCATCTGTTCTACCTCATACTCAGACGGGCAGCTGGAGATTTGGGAGCTGTGAGGAAGCAAGTGCGATTTGGGTGACACCTTCGAGGACTGGAGTATTTGTGATGTTGAAGTTGATGTGGAGGAGAGCCCACTTAAAGGAGCACTTGATATCCGTTGAAGCACCTGCTGTTTTTGTGCCTCATCTGGAATTTGTAGCGATTGGCGTGGCCGTAAGAAAGGGATCTTATCACATTGTCCGCTAAAAGAAGTAGACATTTTAGTTTGGCTGGAAGATGGTCTTTCTTCTGCACCTACCCCACGGACACAGCCTTTTTTCCCCTTCCCAACACGTCTATTCCCCTTTCCACCAGCAGCAGGCCTATTTCCACTCATTTTGGTGGTTAACTAATTCACAACTCTGGAGTTGTTTGCACAAAAAAACAATGGATGGTAACCGAGCAGAGCTGAGTGGCCAAACTGTGGTATTAGGCCAAAACTATTGGCTGGGTTAGATGCAGAAAAAAATTATTTTTAATTTGCAACCTGATGGAGGTCAGTATAGATGGACTAATAGACCAAGTCCCACACACCGCTAGAAGCCCAAATATTTTTTCAGAGCTAGATGCAGAAAATTTTTTTATTCAATTTGCAACCTGATGGAGGTCAGTATAGATGGACTAATAGACCAAGTCCCACACACTGCTAGAAGCCCAAATATTTTTTCAGAGCTAGATGCAGAAAAAAATTATTTTTAATTTGCAACCTGATGGAGGTCAGTATAGATGGACTAATAGACCAAGTCCCACACACTGCTAGAAGCCCAAATAATTTTTCAGAGCTAGATGCAGAAAAAAATTATTTTTAATTTGCAACCTGATGGAGGTCAGTATAGATGGACTAATAGAACAAGTCCCACACGCTGCTAGAAGCCCAAATATTTTTTCAGAGATAAATGAAGAAAAAAAATATTTTTAATTTGCAACCTGATGGAGGTCAGTATAGATGGACTAATAGACCAAGTCCCACACACTGCTAGAAGCCCAAATATTTTTTCAGAGCTAGATGCAGAAAAAAATTATTTTTAATTTGCAACCTGATGGAGGTCAGTATAGATGGACTAATAGACCAAGTCCCACACACTGCTAGAAGCCCAAATATTTTTTCAGAGCTAGATGCAGAAAAAAATTATTTTTAATTTGCAACCTGATGGAGGTCAGTATAGATGGACTAATAGACCAAGTCCCACACGCTTCTAGAAGCCCAAATATTTTTTCAGAGATAAATGAAGAAAAAAATTATTTTTAATTTGCAACCTGATGGAGGTCAGTATAGATGGACTAATAGACCAAGTCCCACACACTGCTAGAAGCCCAAATATTTTTTCAGAGCTAGATGCAGAAAAAAATTATTTTTAATTTGCAACCTGATGGAGGTCAGTATAGATGGACTAATAGACCAAGTCCCACACACCGCTAGAAGCCCAAATATTTTTTCAGAGCTAGATGCAGAAAAAAATTATTTTTAATTTGCAACCTGATGGAGGTCAGTATAGAAGGACTAATAGAACAAGTCCCACACACTGCTAGAAGCCCAAATATTTTTTCAGAGCTAAATGAAGAAAAAAATTATTTTTAATTTGCAACCTGATGGAGGTCAGTATAGATGGACTAATAGACCAAGTCCCACACACTGCTAGAAGCCCAAATATTTTTTCAGAGCTAGATGCAGAAAAAAATTATATTCAGTTTGCAACCTGATGGAGGTCAGTATAGATGGACTAATAGAATGATGCTATGCCCAAAAGATTTTACTTCACTAGGTGCAGTAAAAAAATTGGTATTCTATACACAGGTGGTATATCTTGCAACACAGATAGGCTACTCCACTGACTAACACACTCTGCAATAGGCCAAAAAGGATTAGCTTTGCTAGATTCAGCCAAATGCTGTGAAAAAAACTTGCACAGCACTGGCACAGACCTGCCTGGCAAAAACTGATAGGAACTCATGTAACTTAGTCCTGAAAAGGACTCCAATTACAATTAGTCTTTACTCCCACAATCTATCTATTTAAGAGCACAGACCTGCCTGATAAAAGTCGTAGGAAATGCTGTAACCTAGTCCTTAAAAGGACTGCAATCACAACTATTCCCTACTCCCAAGCTATCTGTATATTTGTGCGAAAATTGGCTTGAAATTAACAAGGTATAGCACACACAGCAACAGCGGTGCCGTCTAACACGCAGCTGCAGCAGTGAGAAAATGGTGGCGACGGGGAAAATGGCTTGGTCTTATAGGGCAAGGACATGTGACATACACTGCCAATCACACATGCCCTTGCTTGTGTGAAAAAAAGCACTTCGCTCCGTGTGTGCGCTGCTGATAGGCTGACAGATTGCACCTCCCCACTGCAAATGCGGGAAAGAGAAAAAAAAATGGAGATCTTCATTGTTCCTGCAGAGATCCATCCCCTGCCCCTCCCCCCACCCCGCTGTACACTCAAACTGCGTATTAACATTAATTTTCATCATTACTGAGAAAAAATCCAGTTATGATTTTGGTGCACGAACAGTTATCGAACATAACCTCGAACAGCCGAATTTTTCTCAAATTGTTCGTGTTCGCCGACCGGCTCGAACACCGCCCAAAACAGCTCGAATTTGAGATTGGCGAACAGTTCGAGTAGAACAACGCTCATCTCTACTGCTGAGGAGTAGATTGAAGATTCAAAGCCAGGAGTTAGTGTAAATGCGATTTTTAATCTATGCATTTCGAAGTACACACACTTCTTCAGGAAATAACCACATCTGGCTTTGGATCTTCAATCTACTCATCAGCAGCATGGAAATATCCACATTTTCTCTCCCAAATCCTTTGCATCGGTCGAATGACCTGTGGATCTGCAGCAGCTGGAGTTTTTATACCTTTACATTATTATGTGATTATAACTCCATCAGGTTAGCATTAGCTATTTATTAATTTCTGTTTTATTTCGGGTAAGACCTAGTGATGACCAAGTACTAAAATGCTCGGGTGCTCAATGCTCTGGTCGAGCACATTGGAATACTCGGGTGCTCAACCCGATCAACGAGCCCAATGTAAGTCTATGGGAAACTCAAGCATTTTTCTGGTGGTCCCCCCCGGCGGTCTGCAGATGGTCAAAAATTGCCCAAATCGATGGGAACGGTGCTCAAATAAATGTCAGGCAGGCAGAATATATAGGCAGACAGGCAGGCAGGGTATATAGGAGGGTGCATGAAAAACATAGCAGGGCACTTGGAACACACCAGTGCCCTCCGATTTTCATGCACCCATCTCTTTAAAAAAGCCGGCCGGCAATTCATCAGTGGCATACACTGGTTCCCGACAATTTAGAACAGAATGAATAGAGCATCACACATAGATTAGATAGATAGAAACATGTCAGTCACATATATAATAAGTACAGTGATAGTGTTGATTACTGTACTTGTCATTTAGTGTTAAAATAAAGGATTTAATAAAAAAAAAATTGGCGTGGGGTTCCCCGTAATTTTCGTCTCTAGTGGATGCTAAGCAGACCGCTGGGGCAGATGATTGAAGCCTGGGAAGGGGGTAATACCCACGGAGCTTCCCAGGATACTAATATCAGCTCCAGGCTGAATACCTAGCCTTTACCAGCTATTAAAATGGGGGACCCATCAAAAAATGACGTGGGGTCCCCTCTATTTTAATAACTAGCAAAGGCTAGGCAGAGAGCTGGGGGCTGATATTAATAGCCCAGGAAGGGTGCCATGAATATTGGCCCCCTCCCAGGCTAGAAACACCAGCCGTCAGCCGCCCCAGAAATTGCGCATCCATAGGATCCGCCAATTCTGGCTCTTAGCCTCGCTCTTCCCACTGCCCTGAAGCGGTGACAGTGGGGTAATAGGGCTGGGGTTGATGTCAGCTTATAATGCCAGCTGACATCAAGCCCAGGTTAGTAATGGAGAGGCATCTATAAGACACCCTCATTACTAACCCCATAGTCAAAGTTAAAAAAAACACAAACACCCAGAATAAAGTCCTTTAATTGAAATAAACACACAATTCTTTAATGTTCTAAATTAAGCCATACTTACTATCACGCCCATTCCAGCTGAAGCCAACGATCTCCTGCAGTAAAAGTAAAATAATAAAACAACCTCATCCTTACCTTTCCATGGTTCCCAGGACTGCTCCAGCTCTGCTACATTCACATGACAGGCTGGATCGCAGCCGAAAGCTGCCATCCAGCTTGCCATGCCGCAGACAATGAGAAGCGCAGGCATGCTTGCGCTCCTCAGTGCCTGGCTGTGACGGCATCCAGATGAGCCGAGTTCATGTCCAATTAACTCAGCTCACCTCCTGCACGTCACTGACAGCGTGGGAAAATTCTCCTGCGCTCAGCGCTTGAGCAGGAGAATTCTCCCATGCTGGGATGGCATTCTGATGACAGGCTGGATCGCAGCTGAGCGCTGCCATCCAGCTTGTCATCCTTCAGAGACACTGCAGAGCGCAAGCATGCCTGCGCTCTGCAGTGTCTATGAAGGATGGCATGCTGGATGGCAGCGCTCAGCTGCGATCCAGCCTGTCATCTCAATGCCATCCCAGCATGGGAGAATTCTCCTGCTCAAGCGGTGAGCGCAGGAGAATTCTCCCACACTGTCAGTGACGTGCATGAGGTGAGCTGAGTTCATTGGACAAGAATTCGGTTCATCTGGTTGCCGTCACATCCAGACACTGAGGAGCGCAAGCATGCCTGCGCTTCTCAGTGTCTGCAGCATGGCAACCTGGATGGCAGCTTTCGGCTGCGATCCAGCCTGTCATGTGAATGTAGCAGAGCTGAAGCTGTCCTGGGAACCATGGAAAGGTAAGGATGAGGTTGGTTTATTATTTTACTTTTATTTCAGAAGACAATGGCTTCAGATGGAATGGGTGTGATGGTAAGTATGGTTTAATTTAGAACAATAAAGAATTGTGTGTTTATTTCAATTAAAGGACTTTATTCTGGGTGTTTGTGTTTTTTTTTTACTTTGACTATGGGGTTAGTAATGGGGGTGTCTTATAGACGCCTCTCCATTACTAACCTGGGCTTGAAGTCAGCTGGCATTATAAGCTGACATCAACCCCAACCCTATTACCCGACTGCCACCGCTACAGGGCAGTGGGAAGAGCGTGGCTAAGAGCCAGAATTGGCACATCCTATGGATGCGCCATCTCTTGGGGGGCTGACGGCTGGTGTTTCAAGCCTGGGAGGGAGCCAATATTCATGGCACCCTTCCTGGGCTATTAATATCAGCCCCCAGCTTTCTGCCTAGCCTTTGCTAGCTATTAAAATAGAGGGGACCCCACGTCATTTTTTATGCAGGGTCCCCCATTTTAATAGCTGGTAAATGCTAGATATTCAGCTGGGGGCTGGTATTAGTAGCCTGGGAAGCTCTGTGGGTATTACCCCCTTCCCAGGCTTCAAACATCTGCCCCAGCCATTTGTTTAACCTCCGCTAGATACTAAAATTACAGGGAACCCTACGCCAATTTTTTTTTTAATAAATCCTTTATTTTAACACTAAATGACAAGTACAGTAACCAACACTGTCACTCTACTTATTATATATGTGACTGACATGTTTCTATCTATCTAATCTATGTGTGATGCTCTATTCTTTCTGTTCTAAATTGTCGGGTACCGATGCAGGCCGCTGATGAATTGCTGGCCGTTTTTTTTAAAGAGACGGGTGCATGAAAACACTATTATTTTTTTTAATAAATCCTTTATTTTAACACTAAATATCAAGTACGGTAACCAACACTATCACTGTACTTATTATATATGTGACTGACATGTTTCTATCTATCTAATCTATGTGTGATGCTCTATTCTTTCTGTTTTAAATTGTCAGGTACTGGTGTATGCTGCTGCTGAATTGCCGGCTTTTCATGTTTCATTGTGAGCACTCTTCCCATTGATTTGGGCAGTCTCTGTAATGCCACAACCTCCATGACTGTGACATTACAGTGAGTGGCAGACAATCCCTGCATGATTGGTGCTCTAAATAGCGCCAAACATGCAGGACAGGGACCAGAGCTCCCGCCCTAGCATCTCGAAAGTACTCGGCAAGCTCCGAGCATCTCGAGTACTGAGATGCTCGGGCGAGTACCGAGCAGTGGCGAGCATGCTCGCTCATCACTAGTAAGACCCTATTGCACTTTTTTGCTCGTCAGCTTTTGTATATTTACTATATAACCGGGGCATCCGCAGTGTAAGTCAGAAGATAAACACAGTCACAGAAGAAGTGCTCAATATCCAATCTCACCTATAGTACAGGCAGACAGCTGCATAGAACAACACTGTCTGTCACCTTCATATGAATGTTCCAACTTGCTTTCTGAGCACTATTTTTAGTGGTACTCATAGTTGGTTATGTGTGCTCCCCAGTCTGCTCACACATAACCCATTTATGGCAGAAAACATCTGCATGCGCTAAAGTAATGAAGAAGCTAGCTACTGAGCAAATTATATCGTTAGTAGCTTGCAATAAACAGAAAAAATACAATTTTAAAATATAATTGTGTAGAAAAAGTTTATTGTTTTCCAAGCTTTTTTGCACAGAATGGATTTATTATTGCGGTAAAACCCTTTTAAGGTGTGGCCTACTTCACATGCAGAGTCTGAGGCACCAGATAATATGTTCCAACAGATTCCTGAAATATAAATCTCATCCCTGCATTAAAGTTCCTATTTTTTAAATGATAAACACATTTTGCCATTGTCAGGACATTGTGTTATTTTTGTTTCTTTCAGAACATATTTATATTTAGCTAAAAAATACTTTTATTTATCTGTAAAGGCATTCCAAGGCTTTAAATTACAGTTCTGTGAATTTCAAGTACAGAAGGCCACCTTTAGCTGACACACATATAACTTTATTTATTTCAACTCTCCTTTTGTCCTTTGTCTCTATTTTATCTTGCAATTTATAGTACACTGTATTTTCTTTCTGTCATGGCTATTTATTTATTCTTGTTTGAGCTGTATTTTATTAATCTGTTCTTTTGTATTTAAGGTTGTACTTTAAGTTTTATTTTTTATAAATGTAACTATTCTATAAAAAAAATATTGTGTCATGGCACTACATTCCTTGTAAAGTGTTTTATCTTTTAACCTTCCATAAACAATTCAAGAATGACATAGAAAAAATGGTATTTATAACTAGTAAAAGAAGTAGCTATTTGTACTCTACACTGCTAGATAAAGTAAAAAAAAAGAAGAAAAACAATTCAGAATTTTGAGTTTAGTTGAAAAAATAGCAAGTTAAAATGAAAGTATTGATCATTTAATTTGGGGACACCAACCTACCATGAATTGTCAGCTTCTATTAGATCCAACGAGAACCACTTAACTATTCCCTTTCTAGAATATATAGTTTGTGGTGACCTTAAATGCATCTAATAAACCATCTTTATGATCACATTTTTACATTAATAAATGTTATTAATCTCTAGTACATGGCTCTTTACCAATTGGGCTTCTTTGTTCAAAATCACACGAGCTACAGTTTGTGCAATGTATTGTATTTTGAACTTTCCACCTTTTCCTTCTGATAATGGTAGAATAGTGATTGAAGAATTAAGAAAAATTGTATTTCTATTCTCTTAGTTGTTTGTTCAAAGTTATTATAGATTTATATAACCATATACATGGTGAAATTGTAATGGAAAAAAATGCACATAACAACAGGCATTGGTGGAGACATTTAGTTAGGTTTATTGTTATTGTTAGAGACTTTCGAACTGGAAATGCACATAGTCCTGGAGCAAATATTGTTTGACCTGGTTTATTTTAATCATTGTGCAAAACCTGTCAGTTTACCATATTAGTGCAAATGACATCCCACAGCTGTTTCCTTTCTCAGTGGGAAAAGCAGATTGCCAAAGGATTCAGTTCCTGGACTTTCAAGTATCAGTGGATCACTTGGAGGTCTTGACTTAGTAACATGTTGTTATGAAGTGACAATAGAGATGAGTGAATTGCTTCGCACAACAACTGTCCATCCACAATCCATATTAGTTTACTCTGGCTGTGGACAGAACCTGAGCGAATTTCTTTACCTTCCGGACTTCCAGGCTAGGCTTAAAATTAGATGGACTAGCAAGATATGACCCATGCGCCACATGCCAAATGTTATGCCTGGGAACCCGGAAAAAGAGGAAATTTGAACAGATCCAGTCTAAGGCCAAAGAGCACTGACCAGGACAATGTTTCTGGGTTGCACAAAGTGATCTGCTCATCTCTAAGTTATAATAAGGATACTATCAATAAAACTCATGACTATCCATAAACTTTTTATTTATATACATATTAATTCATTTCCACCTATCTGATTTCAATTCCAGGTAAAATAACTTATACTGCAAATGTTCATATCCTGAGTGTGAACATGACTCATACACACAAAGAAAGTGACTGTTTACGCTACTATTCTTGAGTACATCAAAGTTCTATCTTCTCTAATGGTATTTAATGGTATAATATTTCACAACAGAGATGAGTAGATATCTTGAAATTAAAATTCACAAGCTTTGCCAAATTTTCCCAAAAATTCAATTCAAATTTCAATACTGCAAAGCCACTAATTGCATGGAAAAGATATGCACAACTCTCTGAGATTTTATACCGATGTTTTGAACCCTTTTTCAGCTCTTTAATGCAAACACAGCCTTAATAATGTCCAAGCGACCTCAATCTACCTGGGGCATGGGGAGCCCTGAATATTCATGTTCCTTAAAAGTGGTATACAGTGTAGCCGTGCTGCGGCTGCTGCTGCCGGGTATCTCCTGTGCCCTCTGTTAAAGGGCATGAATATTCAACCTCTCTCCACGCCCATGGGCATGGGGAGGGGGTGAATATTCATGCCCTTTCATGAGTGGGCACAGGAGATAGCCAGCAGCAGCCGCAGCACGGCTCCGCTGTGTGCTGGCTATGAAGGAGAGTGAAGTCACTGCTCCCCGCGCTCACAGACCCGGCATGGGGAGCAGTGACTTCCGGCAGCTGATCTCTCCTTGTGAGCCACGCATGGCAGTGACATCATGCGCGGCTCACATGGAGAGATCAGTGCAGGCAGACAGGACGCAGCGCTGGAGGACAGAAGAAAGGTGAGTAGGAGTGTTTATTTTTTTTAATGTGCAGCCTGATGGGGATTAGGGGTGCCATGCGCACTAGGACAGGGATTAGGGGTGCCATGCATACCAGGACAGGGATGAAGGGTGCCATGCATACCAGGGCAGGGATTAGGGGTGCCATGCATACCAGGATAGGGATGATGGATGCCATGCATACCAGGATAGGGATTAGGGTGCCATGCACACCAGGATAGGGATTAGGGGAGCCATGCATACCAGGACAGGGAAGAGGGGTGCCATGCATACCAGGACAGGGATGAGGGGTGCCATGCTAACCAGGACAGGGATGATGGGTGCCATGCATACCAGGATAGGGATTAGGGGTGCCATGCATACCAGGACAGGGATGAGGGGTACCATGCAAACTAGGACAGGGACGAGGGGGGTCATGCATACCAGGATAGGAATGAGGGGTTCCATGTATACCAGGATAAGGATGAGGGGTGTCATGCATACCAAGATGGAGGGATGCCAGGCATACCAGGATGAGGATGGGGACCACATATAAAAGGAAGGGGGGTGGCATATATTCCAGGATGGGGGATATTGTCAGAATTGGGGGACATACCCCTATACCAGTGTCAGCAGAAGACTCCCTCCCCCTTAAAAATGCATCATGACAACATTTTTGCTTAAATTTTTATTTTTTAATTTTCCTCCTCTAAAACCTAGGTGCGTCTTATGGTCCGGTGCGTCTTATAGTCCGAAAAATACGGTAATATATGAGTTTACATTTTTGTATTGAAGTACTGAAATAAATTACTTTTTTGATGATATTCTAATTTTGTGAGATGCACCTGTTTATATTTGCAACCTTTTTTTTTTGTAAACTAGCCTGATGAAGAAGCCGATGTGCTCTGAAAGCTTGCAAATATTTTTTTTCATGTTAGCCAATAAAGGTGTCACTCCTAAAATACTATAGTTAGCTATGCTACAACAATTTTACCCTGTGTGCCCTTCCCTGCGCAGAAGCCCAATCCTGAGCAGGGTGCTACCAGGAAAGTCACCACAGATGCAGGATAAATTACATTTCAACAAAAAGTTGTAAGAATGTGTAATTTACTGAAAATTTGATGCAAGGAACACTATCAATTTTATTTTGAAAAATCTTTTTCCAATAAAAAATGTTGGCTAAATATTTGTCATTAGCAAATATTATTCTTTTGCAAAAGGCAGTATAGTCTAGATGGTTTGGCATTGATTGTGGTGAACTTCATCATGTCTCAGTTCAGCTTCCAAACAAATGGATGACTGAACTCATGTTTCATGGCCACACAAAAGGCTAACTGACTATGCAATGGAGGAAGTAGATTAAGAATACGGAAAGCAGTAGACGATGATGATGCGTGATGATGCTAATGTCAATGACCAGACAGTGACACTATTTGCAGATGCTGACTGACTACCAGAACGATTATGCGGAAAAGCTTGAGCCTTTCTCATATTGTTGGGCAGTTTGATTTTCACCACATGAGCAGGTGATGTTGTTTTATGTGCTGATGTGTGCCAGGACATACCCGGCTTTGCTTCCAACAGCACAGTCTACAGCCTACATACAGCAATAGACAGGTCTTTGGCAATGTGATAAGGAAATGCCTGCACATAGAAATATAAACACCACCACAGCTATTAGGCACTATTCAGCCTCATACACAAACATCAATTGTAACTAGAGATGGGTGAATTTATTCAAGTGGAACTGAATTCTACTTGGATTTTGCAAAAAGCCGCTTTCTTACTGAATGCTAAAGGACTGGCAAAAGGTAAAAAAATAAAGTGACTTGCAAAAGTATTCACCCCTTGGGTTTTTTACCTTTTTACCTTTTCACAGTGGCAGTTAAGGGTACTTATTAGCTGTTTAACAGTGTAATTTCCAAAATAGGGTCACTTGTGGAGGGATTTCCACTATTTAGGCACATAAGGGGTTTTCCAAACTCGACATGAAGTCCGCTCTTGATTCCAGACAATTTTGCGTTCAAAAAGTCAAACGTGCTCCTTCCCTTCGTAGCCCTGTCTTGCGCCCAAACAGTGTTTTTTCCCAACATATGGGTTATCTGCATACTCAGGAGAAATTGTACAATAATTGTTGTGGTCCATTTTCTCCTCTTACCCTTGTGAAAATAAAATGATTGGGGCCAAAAGATCATTTCTGTGGAAAAAATTAGATTTTTTATTTTCACGGCTATACATTGTAAACTTCTATGAAGCACATGGGGTTTCAAGTTGATCACCACAAATCTAGATAAGTTCCTTGAAGGGTCCAGTTTCCAAAATGGGGTAACTTGAGGGGTTTCCACTGTTTAGGCACAGCATGGGCTCTCCAAACGCGACATGGCATCTGCTCTAGATTTCAGCCAATTTTGTGTTCAAAAAGTCAAACGGTTCTCCTTCTCTTCTGAGCCCTGATGTGCAGCCAAACAGTGTTTTTTCCCCATATTTGAGGCATCAGCATGCTCAGGGGAAATTGTACAACAAATTTTGTTACCCTTGTAAAAATATAAAAATTGGGGTCTGAAGTAAAATTTTTGTGAATAAAAGCTAAATGTTCATTGTTGAATTCCGCATTCCAAAAATTCCTGTGATGCACCTGAAGGGTTAATAAACTTCTTGAAAGTGGTTTTGATCACCTTGAGGGGTGAAGTTTTTAGAAGCATGTCACTTTTGGGTATTTCCTGTCATATAGACCCCTCAAAGTCGCTTCAAATGTGAGGTATTCCCCAAAAAATGGTTTTATAAATTTTGTTGGAAAAATGAGTAATCGCTGGTCAACTTTTAACCATAATAACTTTCTAATGAAAAAAAAAAATTGTTGCAAAATTGTGCTGATGTAAAGTAGACATATGTGAAATCTTGTTTATTAACTATTTTGTGTGACATAATTCTCTGATTTAAGGGCATAAGAATTTAAAGTTTGAAAATTGCAAAATTTTCAAAATTTTTGCCAAATTTCAATTTTTTTCACAAATAAATGCAAGTTATATCAAATAAATTTTACCACTATCATGAAGTACAACATGTCACAAACAAACATTCTCAGAATCAGTGGGATCTGTTGAAGCGTTCCGAGTTAGTACCTCATAAAGTGACAGTGGTCAGAATTGTAAAATTTGGCTTGGTCATGAAGGACATAATTGGCTCCATCACTAAGGGGTTAAATATTTTTGTAAACCGATTTGTGTGTGATTCATTAATACTAAATAGTCTCAGTTGGTGAAGTGAAGTGAGAAAAATATAGGCAGAAATTAAATTCATGAGCTCAAACAACTAAAAATTGTCATGAGCATATAGTATGTATTCACCCCTTTTGCGATGAAGTCCCTAAAAATTTATGATGCAAGCAATTACTTTCATAAGTCACATACTCAGTGAAAGGAATTCCACCTGTGTGCAATCTAAGTGTCAGATGGACTGTCAATATATACACACCTTTTCTGAAAGGCCACAGAGGCTGTAACACCATTAAGTAAAAGGTACCACTAACCAAAAAGCACCATGAACAACAAGGAGATCTCCAAACAAGTCAGGGACAAAGTTGTTGAGATATTCAAGTCAGGGTTGGGTTATAAAAGAATATGCACCAGAGCACCAACAAATCCATTATTATCAAATGGAAAGAACATAGTACTACAACAATACTACCAAGAGAGGGCCGCCCAGCACAGAGACCAAAGATAAAACTGCAGAGTTCCCAAGCAGAGACAGCAGTATCTATCCATATCCACAACCACGCCGGCTTTCAGCGGTGGATACTGCGATTCCAAGGTCCCCACACAATCCGCTCCAGCACCCAAGGTATGCACAGATCAACCAGGTATTACTAGCACCAGCAGCTTCACAAACACGCCGCTGTCCCACTGAACCACCATATGTTTTACACCCACAGGATTCCCTCTTCTGGGACTTTGCGCTTCCCACTCCTTGCTTTACTGCCCCATTTCTAGCAAGAGGGCAGGTTATCTTGATTTTTTGTGCTTCTACATTTTGTACAAAATCTGCTTTAGACACTGTGACCTATTGTCCTTATTGTTATCTATGTACATAATTTGTCTGTTCTATTTAAATTGATATACTTTTTGTTTTGCTTATATTTCACCTGCAGTACACTGATGAAGGTCTTATGTATAGACCGAAATTTTTTTGCTGTGGACTGCTAAAAT
This sequence comes from Phyllobates terribilis, assembly GCF_046119375.1. Taxonomy (NCBI): domain Eukaryota; kingdom Metazoa; phylum Chordata; class Amphibia; order Anura; family Dendrobatidae; genus Phyllobates; species Phyllobates terribilis. The sequence goes on from NW_027362761.1 coordinate 847,475,858, forward strand.
AAACCAGTAAATTCATTTGTGGTGTGCCGAGGTTTCTCTACAAATTCTATGGTTTTGGACCCTGCTCGAGCACCCAGGTCCATTTGTGCTGCGTTCTTTTTATTATTATTTATCCATATGACCACAATAAGCCGTACAAGCCATAGAGATTGTCACTATGGAAGAATGGGCAGAAAAAAGCAATTACTTACACACAAAAATAGTAAGGTTTGTTTTGAGTTTGCGAAAACACATGTGGGAGACTCCCCAAATGTATGGAGGAAGAAGCTGTGATCAGATGAGACCAAAATTTAACTTTTTGGCCACCAAGGTAAAAGCTATGTCTGTGGCAGAGGCATACCTGGGGGTTTGGGTCGGGGGGGGCGAAACTCCTGAGTGGGCCCCTAACCAGGTAACCCTGATTACAGCTATGGTGGCGCATCCTTAGGCCACGGCCCCACTCTCAGTATTTGGTCGGTATTCGATGAGTATTTTTTCTCACGAGTGGGAGCAAAAACCAGGAGTGGATGATAAATGCAGAATTGGTGACTTGTTTCTATTATATCTTTTCTCTGATTGTTCCTCACCTGAATTTGACTCCCACTCCTGAGAAAAAATACTCACCCTCAGCCCCCCTCCCTATGCTACTGGACAACCCTTTTAAACTACGACTTTGAAGCCTGACTGACTATGAATATCATAGGGACTCCTGCTGCTCATCTTGCATGTAAAATGCAGTACCCACAAGATGAGCATGACAAATCTGTCATGAACAGTAGAGATGAGCGGTGTTCGACTCGAACTCTTCGCCAATCTCAAATTCAAGCTGTTTTGGGCGGTGTCGAGTCGTTCGACGAACTCGAACGATTTGCAAAAATTCGGCTGTTCGAAGTTACATTTACAGTGGGGCGGTGCAGTCTGTCAGCCTATCAGCAGCGCAAACACGCAGTGAAGTGCTTTTTTTTCACACAAGCAAGGGCATGTGTCATTGGCTGTGTATGTCACATGTCCTTGCCCTATAAGACCCAGCCATTTTCCCCGTCGCCACCATTTTCTCACTGCTGCAGCTGAGTGTTAGACGGCACCGCTGCTGCTGTCGGCACTATACAGTATAACTGTGTGAATTGCGAGCGAATTTCCAGTTACATAGAGAGATAGGTTTAGGCAGTAAGGACTAGTTCTAATTGCAGCCCTTTTGAGGGCTAGGTTACAGGAGTTCATAGCACTTTTGCCAGGCAGGTCAGTGCCAGTGCTGTGCAAGTTTTTCACAGCATTTGGCGAAATGTAGCTCAGCCAATCCTTTTGGGCCTGTAGCAGTGTCTGTTAGTCAATGGAGTAGCCTATCTGTGTTGTAACCTACACCACCTGTGTATCTAATACCATTTTTTTACTGCATCTAAGCCAGCCAATCCTTTTGGGCCTGTAGCAGTGTCTGGTAGTCAGTGAAGTAGGCCATCTGAAGCAAGCTACACCACCTGTGTATCTAATAAATTTTTTTTACTGCATCTAACCCAGTAAATCCTTTTGGGCATAGTAGCAGTGTCTCGTAGTCAGCGGAGTAGCCCACCTGTGAAGGAAACTACACCGCCTGTGTATCTAATTCTAAGCTTTTACTGCATCTAACCCGGGAAATCTTTTTGGGCCTAGTAGCAGTGTCTGGTAGTCAGCGGAGTAGCCCACCTGTGAAGGAAGCTACACCGCCTGTGTATCTAATTCTAATTTTTTACTGCATCTAACCAAGCAAATCTTTTTGGGCCTAGTAGTAGCGTCTGGTAGTCAGCGGAGTAGCCCACCTGTGAGGAAGCTATACCACCTGTGTATCTAATTCTATTTTTTTACTGCATCTATCCCAGGAAATCTTTTTGGGCCTAGTAGCAGTGTCTCGTAGTCAGCAGAGTAACCCACCTGTGAAGGAAGCTACACCGTCTGTGTATCTAATTCAATTTTTTTACTGCATCTAACCCAGTAAATCCTTTTGGGTCTAGTAGCAGTGTCTGGTAGTCAGTGGAGTAGCCCATCTGAAGCAAACTACACCACCTGTGTATTTAATAACAATTTTTTACAGCATCTAACTTAGTAAATCCTTTTGGGCATAGTAGCAGTGTCTTGTAGTCAGCAGAGTAGCCCACCTGTGAAGGAAGCTACACTGCCTGTGTATCTAATTCTAATTTTTAACTGCATCTAACCCAGGAAATCCTTTTGGGCCTAGTAGCAGTGTCTCATAGTCATTGGAGTAGCCCAGCTGTGAAGCAAGCTACACCACCTGTGTATCTAATAAGATTGTTTTACTGCATCTAACCCAGCCAATCCTTTTGGGCTGGTACCACAGTTTGGCCACTCAGCTCTGCTCGGTTTCCATCCATCGTTTTTTGTGCAAACAACTACAGAGTTGCCAATTAGTTAACCACCACAATGAGTGGTAAAAGGCCTGCTGCTGGTGGAAAGGGGAATAGGCGTGTTGCAAAGGGAAAAAATGGTTGTGTCCGTGGGGGAGGTGGTAAAGCAACAGTAACATCTGCAGAAGAAAGACCATCTTCCAGCCAAACTAAGATGTCTACTTCTTTTCATGGACAATGTGATATGATCCCTTTTTCACAGACACGCGCATCGCTACAAATTCCAGATGAGGCACAAAAACAGCAGGTGCTTCAATGGATATCAAGTGCTCCTTCAAGTGGGCTCTCCTCCACCTCAACTTCAACATCACAAATACTCCAGTCCTAAGAGGTGTCACCCCAATCGCACTTGCTTCTTCACAGCTCCCAAGTCTCCAGCTGCCCGTCTGAGTATGGGGTAACACAGATGGTTGAGTCTACAGAGCTGTTTACTCATACTATAGCCTGGGAATCAGAGGTCTGCTCTGGAGCTACTGTGAATCTAGACAAGGAAATGATCTGCACTGATGCCCAGAATGTTTATGAGTCGGATCTAGGCCCAGATGAAAAAGGTTCTGAGCATAATGTAGACCCTCGTTCCCAAACTGTAACTCCTGTTGGTGGAGACAATGAGGAAGATGATGATGAGACTCAGAGACCTGATTGGAACGACAACTTGAGTTTTCGGTCAGGGCAGGAACAGGTTGGCTCTGAGGACGACGGGTGTGAGAATACACAGGGTGATGATGACGAGGTTGGAGATCCCACTTACTGTCAACCCACAGTCAGCCAGTCGATGAAGTCAGCAGAGGAGGTGGAGGAGGATGCTAGTGACGACGAGGTTAGGTTGCGCCTTCCTGGACAGAGACGGAGTACTGGAAGAACATCAATAACTGCATCCTCAACAACAACTCTGCCTCTGACCACAAGTCGTGGTGGCTCTTCAGGTCGCATGGGCTCTAAGCCTTGCATAGCTTGTAGAGTTGAGCCACCCCCAGAGTGTTCAGGTTCGGTTCATCGAACACCGGTGTGTTCGCCAAACTGTTGGTCTAACTGTTCATCGAACACCGTCGAACACCGTTAAAACCAATGGCAGGCAAACAAAAACACATAGAAACACATAGAAAACAACTTCAAAGGTGTCCAAAAGCTGACAAACTGCTCAGAAGACACAACTAACACATGGAAAAGTGACAAGCACATATAGTCATGCAAAAAGAAAAGAGGTGGAGGAGTAAATGGAGGGGGAGACACAGATAGAGGCATGTCATGCCCTTCTAAAATCAAGAACGGCTGGAGTAAAAATCTAAAATCAGCCTACGAACACCGAGACATCGTGACAAGAAAATTAAAAAAATAAATATCTTTAGGTAGAATGGCGGTTCTATTCAGAACACTTTCCTGACAAGACGTAGTGGTATCCACGTTGTGAGTTGTGCCAAAAACGGAACCCAATACATTCGGACTAATCCACCATTTGTCATATCCAAGGGGCAGGTCAGTAAACGACATCATCGACGCGGAAGCAAGTACAGTAGTATATACTGTACATCCTTTGACAAGGCAATCAGGTGGATCAAGAAGTTGGGAAGGGTCACCCTAATGGCCAAAACAGACATTGATGCGGCGTTCCGGTTACTTACTACCTGTGCCTCCGAATAGTGTCCACATATTGGGCTGCTTCTGGCAAGGAGCATACTAGATAGATCGCTGTTTGTCCATGGGGTGGTCCATATCCTGCTCACTATTTGAGGCGGTTAGTTGCTTCCTCGAATGGGTTGTAATCGACGTTTCTAAGGGGGCACATATTATCCATTACCTTGACAACTTCTTATGACTGGGCCCTAAAGATTCGCCACAGTGTGAACACACGCGGTAGTCCACCTGTGAGAAGTAGAGAGCTGGAGGGAGAGCGGACACCACAGAGCCGAGGGGTTAGATGGAGAACGGAAGAAGGAAAGAGGGCGAGGGAGATAAGGGAGTACAGTGGAAGGCCGACTTGAGCTCCCCCACGTTTCTGCTGGGCGGGGAACAGCCCTAGGAAGAAAAGCCGCTTGCGTATCCCTTTGAGGTTACGGACGCGAGCTGGCTGAGGGACTACGCTGGAGTGCGAAGCCGACACGGCCAGGCCATTCCTGCCTGTGCGACCTCCGTGTCGCCGGGTGTGTGCCAGAGCCGCGGTGGACCCTGACGGCCAGCCCCCCTCTCCCAATACTGGTGCCTGTCCGCTGGTGGGTCGAGTCCCCCCGCGGTGGAGGCAGGTCTTATCTCTGTAATTTAAATTGGCTCTGTGATTTGAATGAGTACACTTTAAATCCTTTTACAAGGATCTATTGGAGGGCAAGTCTGATGCCTGCAGCTGCAGTAATTCCAGCTCCAGTAGCGTCCACTAAAGCTGCTGCAGTTATAAAGCTTTTATAAGGATCGAGCTTGGCGGTCCACCGCAAGGCGTACTACCGCCAGACCCAGCCCCTTTGCCTTGGGGCAACTCCCCGATGCTCTTCGCTGAGTGTCCCGGGGGCTCGAAGCATTTCCTTTGAAAAAATTAGTTGTCCAAACCACAGGTGGTGTAGCTGACTTAACAGCTGGGATACTCCACTGACTCGCAGACACTGCTACTAGGCCCAAATTATTGCCTGGGCTAGATGAAGCTAAATATTTGTAAAGAGATCTACAGGTGGTGGCTACTCCGCTGACTAGCAGACACTGAAGCTTTGGAGCAGACCTCTGATTCCCAGGCTATAGTATGAGTAAACAGCTCTGCAGACTCAACCATCTGTGTTACCCCAAGCCATAGTGTATGTAGTTTCTTACGGTTAAAAGGGGGGGGGACCCGACCCACCCGGAATTGACGATGCCAAAGTCATGTAAAACACAGCAATGGGACTCCAAAAAGAGCCTCCATTTTTTGCAAAATTTGTGGCACAGACACCACTTAAGTGGCATCAATTGTCCCAGAGTTGCTTAAAATGGTTGATGAGGTGATTTTCCAAAATCCTCAAGCTTTTAGTCTCCACAGGATGACACAGGTGGGGCAGATGGTGGTTGGCCCGGCCCTCTAGGCCGCATTGTAGCACAGTGAGCTTCCCACTGCAACTTAGACTTCATATCAATGTGACGGTTCATGCAACAAGTACTCAAACTATAGATTTTTTGGCCTCTACTTAGCTTTTGGTGACAAATATTACAGATAAAATGAGTTGGATCATCCTTATCGTCCTGAAAAAATGCCCAGGCTATACAAGGTTTAGAGCCCATGCGACCTGAAGATCCACCACGACTTGTGGTCAGAGGCAGAGTTGTGGTTGAGGATGCAGTTGTTGACGTGCTTCCAGTACTCCGTCTCTGTCCAGGAAGGCGCAACCTAACCTCGTCATCAATAGCATTCTCCTCCACCTCCTCTGCTGACCTCATCAACTGGCTGACTGTGGGTTGACAGTAAGTGGGATCTCCAACCTCGTCATCATCACCCTGTGTGTTCTCACAACCATCGTCCTCAGAGCCAACCTGTTCCTGCCCTGACCGAAAACTCAAGTTGTCGCTCCAATCAGGTATTTGAGTTTCATCATCATCTTCACCATTGTCTCCACCAGCAGGAGTTACAGCTTGGGAACGAGGGTCTACATTATGCTCAGAACCTTCTTCATCTGGTCCTGGATCCGACTCAGAAAGATTCTGGGCATCAGTGCAGATCATTTCCTCATCCGGATTAACAGAAGCTCTGGAGCAGACCTTCGTTTCCCAGGCTATAGTATGAGTAAACAGCTGTGCAGACTCAACCATCTGTGTTACCCCATACTCAGACGGGCAGCTGGAGACTTGGGAGCTGTGAGGAAGCAAGTGCGATTGGGGTGACACTTCTGAGGACTGGAGTATTTGTGATGTTGAAGTTGAGGTGGAGGAGAGCCCACTTGAAGGAGCACTTGATATCCATTGAAGCACCTGCTGTTTTTGTGCCTCATCTGGAATTTGTAGCGATGGGCATGTTCGTAAGAAAGGGATCGTATCACATTGTCCACGAAAAGAAGTAGACATCTTAGTTTGGCTGGAAGATGGTCTTTCTTCTGCAGATGTTACTGTTGCATTAACACCTACCCCACGGACACAACCTTTTTTTCCCTTTCCAACATGCCTATTCCCCTTTCCACCAGCAGCAGGCCTTTTGCCACTCATTTTGGTGGTTAACTAATTGACAACTCTGTAGTTGTTTGCACAAAAAACAATGGATGGAAACAGAGCAGAGCTGAGAGGCCAAACTGTGGTACTAGCCCAAAAGGATTGGCTGGGTTAGATGCAGTAAAACAATTTTATTAGATACACAGGTGGTGTAGCTTGGTACAGATGGGCTACTACAATGAGTAACAGACACTGCTACAGGCCCAGAAGTATTTACTGGGCTAGATGCAGTAAAAAATTGTTATTAAATAAAAAGGTGGTGTAGCTTGGTACAGATTGGCTACTACAATGAGTAACAGACACTGCTACAGGCCCAAAAGTATTTACTGGGCTAGATGCAGCAAAAAATTGTTATTAAATACAAAGGTAGTGTAGCTTGGTACAGATGGGCTACTACAATGAGTAACAGACACTGCTACAGGCCCAAAAGTATTTACTTGGCTAGATGCAGTAAAAAAAAATTATTAAATACTAAGGTGGTGTAGCTTGTTACAGATGGGCTACTACAATGAGTAACAGACACTGCTACAGGCCCAAAAGTATTTACTGGGCTAGATGCAGTAAAAAATTGTTATTAAATACAAAGGTGGTGTAGCTTGGTACAGATGGGCTACTACAATGAGTAACAGACCCTGCTACAGGCCCAAAAGTATTTACTGGGCTAGATGCAGTAAAAATTTGTTATTAAATACAATAGTGGTGTAGCTTGGTACAGATGGGCTACTGCAATGAGTAGCAGACACTGCTACTATGCCCAAAAGGTTTTACTTGGCTAGATGCAGTAAAAAATTGATATTAAATACAAAGGTGGTGTATCTTGGTACAGATTGGCTACTACAATGAGTAACAGACACTGCTACAGGCCCAAATGAATTTACTGAGCTAGATGCAGTAAAAAATTGTTATTAAATACAAAGTTGGTGTAGCTTGTTACAGATGGGCTACTACAATGAGTAACAGACACTGCCACTATGCCCAAAAGGTTTTACTTGGCTAGATGCAGTAAAAAATTGTTAGTAAATACAAGGGTGGTGTATCTTTTTACAGATGTGCTACTACAATGAGTAACATACACTGCTACAGGCCCAAAAGTATTTACTGGGCTAGATGCAGTAAAAAATTGTTAGTAAATACAATGGTGGTGTAGCTTGGTAGAGATGGGCTACTACAATGAGTCACAGACACTGCTACTATGCCCAAAAGAATTTACTGGGCTAGATGCAGTAAAAAATTGTTATTAAATACAAAGGTAGTGTAGCTTGGTACAGATGGGCTACTACAATGAGTAACAGACACTGCTACAGGCCCAAAAGTATTTGCTATGCTAGATTTAGTAAAAAATTGTCATTAAATACAAAGGTGGAGTAGATATGTACAGATGAGCTACTACAATGTGTAACAGACACTGCTACAGGCCCAAAAGTATTTACTGGGCTAGATGCAGTAAAAAATTGTTATCAAATACAAAGGTGGTGTAGCTTGGTACAGATGGGTTACTGCAATGAGTAACAGACACTGCTACTATGCCCAAAAGGTTTTTCTTGGCTAGATGCATTAAAAAATTGTTATTAAATACAAAGGTGGTGTAGCTTGGCGCAGATTGACTACTGCAATAAGTAACAGACACTGCTACAGGCCCAAAAGTTTTTACTGGGCTAGATGCAGTAAAAAATTGTTATTAAATACAAAGGTGGTGTATCTTGGTACAGATGGGCTACTACAATGAGTACCAGACACTGCCACTATGCCCAAAAGGTTTTACTTGGCTAGATGCAGTAAAACAATGTTGTTAAATACAAAGGTGGTGTATCTTGGTACAGATGGGCTACTACAATGAGTAACAGACACTGCTACAGGCCCAAAAGTATTTACTGGGCTAGATGCAGTAAAAAATTGTTATTAAATACAAAGGTGGTGTAGCTTGGTACAGATGGGCTACTACAATGAGTAACATACATTGCTACAGGCCCAAAAGTATTTACTGGGCTAGATGCAGTAAAAAATTGTTATTAAATACAAAGGTGGTGTAGCTTGGTACAGATGGGCTACTACAATGAATACCTGACACTGCCACTATGCCCAAAAGGTTTTACTTGGCTAGATGCAGTAAAACAATGTTATTAAATACAAAGGTGGTGTATCTTGGTACAGATGGGCTACTACATTGACTAACAGACACTGCTACAGGCCCAAAAGTATTTACTGGGATAAATGCAGTAAAAAATTGTTATTAAATACAAAGGTGGTGTAGCTTGGTACAGATGGGCTACTACAATGAGTAAAAGACATTGCTACAGGCCCAAAAGTTTTTACTGGGCTAGATGCAGTAAAAAATTGTTATTAATTACAAAGGTGGCGTAGCTTGGTACAGATGGGCTACTATAATGATTAAAAGACATTGCTACAGGTCCAAAAGTATTTACTGGGCTAGATGCAGTAAAAAATTGTTATTAAATACAAAGGTGGTGTAGCTTGGTACAGATGGGCTACTACAATGAGTAACATACATTGCTACAGGCCCAAAAGTATTTACTGGGCTAGATGCAGTAAAAAATTGTTATTAAATACAAAGGTGGTGTAGCTTGGTACAGATGGGCTACTACAATGAATACCTGACACTGCCACTATGCCCAAAAGGTTTTACTTGGCTAGATGCAGTAAAACAATGTTATTAAATACAAAGGTGGTGTATCTTGGTACAGATGGGCTACTACATTGACTAACAGACACTGCTACAGGCCCAAAAGTATTTACTGGGATAAATGCAGTAAAAAATTGTTATTAAATACAAAGGTGGTGTAGCTTGGTACAGATGGGCTACTACAATGAGTAAAAGACATTGCTACAGGCCCAAAAGTTTTTACTGGGCTAGATGCAGTAAAAAATTGTTATTAATTACAAAGGTGGCGTAGCTTGGTACAGATGGGCTACTATAATGATTAAAAGACATTGCTACAGGTCCAAAAGTATTTACTGGGCTAGATGCAGTAAAAAATTGTTATTAAATACAAAGATGGTGAAGCTTGGTACAGTTGGGCTACTACAATGAGTAACAGACACTGCTACTATGCACAAAAGTATTTACTGGGCTAGATGCAGTAAAAAAATTTTGTTAAATACAAAGGTGGTGTAGCTTGGTACAAATGGGCTACTACAATGAGTAACAGACACTGTTACAGGCCCAAAAGTATTTACTTGGCTGGATGCAGGAAAAATAATTATTAAATACAAAGGTGGTGTAGCTTGGTACAGATCATAGAATCATAGAATGGTAGAGTTGGAAGGGACCTCCTGGGTCATCTGGTCCAACCCCCTGCTCAAAGCAGGATTCACCAGATCATCTCAGACAGATGTCTGTCCAGCCTCTGTTTGAAGACGTCCATTGAAGGGGAACTCGCCACCTCTCGTGGCAGCCTGTTCCACTCATTAATCACCCTAACTGTCAAAAAGTTTTTTCTAATATCTAATCTGTGTCTCCTCCCATTTAGTTTCATCCCATTGCTTCTAGTCTTTCCTTGTGCAAATGAGAATAAAGATGATCCTTCTTCAATGTGACAGCCCTTGACATATTTGTAGACAGCTATTAAGTCTCCTCTCAGTCTTCTTTTTTGCAAGCTAAACATTCCCAAATGCTGCAACCGTTCCTCATAGGACATGGTTTGCAGACCAGTCACCATTCTGGTCGCTCTTCTCTGAACTTGCTCCAGTTTGTCTATGTCTTTTTTAAAATGTGGTGCCCAAAACTGTACACAGTATTCCAGATGTGGTCTGACCAAAGAGGAGTAAAGACCGATAATGACTTCACGTAATCTAGACTGTATGCTTCTGTTAATACATCCCAGAATTGTATTTGCCTTTTTTGCTGCTGCATCACACTGTTGACTCATGTTCAGTCTATGATCTATTAGTATACCTAAGTTTTTTCACATGTACTGTTGCTTAGCTCTATTCCTCCCATTCTGTATATGCTTTTTTCATTTTTATTGCCCAGATGTAGTACTTTGCATTTTTCCCTGTTAAAAACCATTCTGTTGGTTGCTGCCCACTGCTCCAGTTTATTTAGGTCTTTTTGAATCCTCTCTCTCTCTTCTCTAGTATTAGCTATCCCTCCTAGCTTTATGTCATCAGCAAATTTAATCAGTTTACCCTCAATTCCTTCATCTAAATCATTGATAAAGATGTTGAACAATACAGGTCCCAGGACGGAGCCCTGTGGTACCCCACTTGAGACATTCATCCAGCTGGATGTGAAGCCTTTTACAACCACCCTTTGAGTCCGATCACTAAGCCAGTTATGAATCCACCTAACAGTTGCCTGGTCCATTGCATACTTGGTCATTTTTTCAATAAGGATGGTGTGAGATACTTTGTGAAATGCTTTGCTGAAGTCAAGATATACTATATCTACAGCATTTCCCTGATCCACCCAGTCAGTGATTCTGTCATAGAAGGAAATTAAGCTAGTTTGACATGACTTGTTAGTTACAAACCAATGCTGACTCTGGTTAATCACTTCATTCTTATCCATGTACTTACATACATGTTGTTTAATAATTTGTTCAAAGATCTTTCCTGGTATAGAAGTCAGACTCACCGGCCTATAGTTCCCTGGGTCCACCTTCTTCCCCTTTTTGAAGATAGGAACAACATTTGCTCTTCTCCAGTCTTCTGGGACTTCTCCTGTTCTCCAAGAATTTTCAAAGATTATGGAGAGTGGTTCTAAAATTTCTTCTATGATCTCCTTCAGTACTCTGGGGTGTAATTCATCTGGACCTGGAGACTTGAACTCATTTATGTTAGCTAAATATTCCCTCACAATCTTTCTGTTTACAGATAACTTGGATTCCTCTATTCCTTTAAAAGGACAGTGAAGATCAGTTGATGTTACATTTTCTTTCTGAGAGAAAACAGATGCAAAATAGGAATTAAAAAGTTCGGCCTTCTCAACATCCTCTCTTACCATTTCTCCATTTTCATCCTGTAAAAATCCTATAGCATCTTTGACTTTTCTTTTACTTTTGACATACCCCCAAAATCCTTTTTTATTGCTTTTGACATCTCTTGCAAGCCTTAATTTATTGTCAGCTTTAGCTAACCTGATACGTGCCCTGCAGGATCTGCAGACTGCATTATAATCTTCTTTAGATATGCCTCCCTCTTTCCATTTAATAAACATTTCTTTCTTTCTTTTTAGCATGTGTTTAAGTTCTATGTTCATCCATCCTGGTTTCCTTAAATGCTTCCCATTCTTCCTACTTTTCGGGATTGTTAACGATTGTGCTTTGAGAATCTCATTTTTAAAAATTTCCCATCCTTCCTGGACATTTTTGTCCTTAAGGACATCCAGCCATTGGATCCCTCCTATTCTCTATCTGAGTCTCTTAAAATCTGCCTTTCTAAAATCTAACCTTGAAGTTTGAGTCTTCACATGTCTTCCTCCTCTAGTTATCCAAAATTCTATAATAGCATGATCGCTGCCTCCTAGCGTCCCAGCCACCTTTACCTCCTCAACCATTTCCTCCCTGTTTATAAGGATTAGATCCAAAGTAGAAGATCCCCTTGTTTTCTCCCCTACCTTTTGGAAGATAAAGTTGTCAGCAAGAGATGATAAGAATTTGCTTGACCTGTTAGTTTTACTTGAGAGAGATTCCCAACAAATGTCTGGATAGTTGAAATCTCCCATGACCACTACGTCATATTTTTTGGAGAACTTGGTCATTTGATACATAAAGAGTTCATCCATATCTTCAGCTTGCCCAGGTGGCCTGTAGTAAATGCCTACAATGGTGTCCTTTCCGTTGTTCTCTCCTTGTATTCTTACCCAAACAGTTTCCACAGAACTCCCAGTCTCTGAAGCTTCAATCTCTGTGCAGATATACGCTTTTCTAACATACACCTCCTCCTCGTTTATCAAGTCTGTTTCTTGCAAATAAGTTGTATCCTTTTAGCCTTTTATTCCAATCATGTGTATCGTCCCACCAAGTTTCAGTGATTCCAATGACATCATATTCCTTTTCCTGCGTTAGTAGTTCCAATTCTCCTTGTTTGTTGCCCATGCTTTGTGCATTTGTATAAAAACATTTTAGTTTGTGATTGGTTTCTCTTCCTCCCATATTTTTATTATTTAAATTGTTTTGTCTTTGTTCTTCCTTTCCACTTCCAGTAGCAGAGATCTCAATAGTATTTGTCAGCTGTATGGCTTTTTCTGGCCTTTTGCTTCCCTTCCCACATTGTTCTAGTTTAAAGCTCTCCTGATGAGTGTAGCAAGGCGACTTCCAAATACATGTTTTCCAGTCTTCGTAAGGTGCACCCCATCTCTAGCAAGTAGTCCATCGTATAGGTAATTCATTCCGTGATCCAGAAATCCAAATCCTTGTTGACGGCACCATCGACGTAGCCAGTTGTTCACCTGTAGAATCTTATTCCACCTCATTGTTCCATGGCCATCCACTGGGATGATGGATGAGAAGACCACCTGCGCTCCCAATTCTTTCACTTTCTTGCCTAAGTCTTCAAAGTCACTGCAGATGGTTTCCAGGTCCTTTCTTGTGGTGTCATTTGTCCCCACATGTATTAGCAGGAATGGGTAGTGATCTGTAGGTCTGAAGAGTCTTGATATCCTGTCAGACACATCTTTAATTTTTGCTCCTGGAAGACAGCACATTTCTCTTGAGGTTATGTCTGGTCTGCAGATAGCGGCCTCTGTTCCTCTTAACAGGGAATCCCCCATGACCACCACTCTCCGATTTTTCTTCACAACATTCTTCTTTCTCCATCCAGGAGGATTCTGAGGGCTTACAAGGTTATTCATTGCTGGCAAAGTCTTATTTTGCTGTATTTCTTCATGGTTCTCCTGCGTGAGAGCCTGGTTCTGGTTCCTGAGCAGTATGGGTGCTGACTGCCTCTCGATCCTCCTGCTTCTCTGGGTCACATGCTTCCATTCCTCTGTTTCTTCAGGTGCAGTTCGAATTTCTTCTCTTTCTGAATCATGAAGAGATAATTCTGCTCTGTCTAAGAACTCTTCACCTTCCTTAATGATTTTCAAGGTAGTTAACATCTCTTCTAGATTTCGCAACTTTTCCTCCAACAGGGACACAAGCTTGCATTTCTGGCATGTGAAGTTTGGCTTTTCCACTGGCAAGTCTGTGAACATGTAGCAGGATATGCAGCTCACCAAATGGCTCCTGGACTCTTCCATGTTCTTACTGTTAATGTTCTGAAAACAGTGAAAAAAGCTTAAAAAAAAAAGCTTCAAAATGCGGCGCGCGGTTTACCAATGTCCTCTTTTCAGCTCCAACAGCCAAAATCCAGTGTTCTTTGAGCTCGCGGAGACTCTTCACTTACCCCAAAATGCAGTGGAAATATGCAAATTATCTCCTCAGGACTCCTCCCCTGGTTTACCGATGTCCTCTTTTCAGCTCCAACAGCCAAAATCCAGTGTTCTTTGAGCTCGCGGAGACTCTTCACTTACCCCAAAATGCAGTGGGAATATGCAAATTATCTGCTCAGGACTCCTCCCCTGGTTTACCGATGTCCTCTTTTCAGCTCCAACAGCCAAAATCCAGTGTCCTTTGAGCTCGCGGAGACTCTTCACTTACCCCAAAATGCAGTGGGAATATGCAAATTATCTCCTCAGGACTCCTCCCCTGGTTTACCGATGCCCTCTTTTCAGCTCCAACAGACAAAATCCAGGGTTCTTTGAGCTCGCGGAGACTCTTCACTTACCCCAAAATGCAGTGGGAATATGCAAATTATCTCCTCAGGACTCCTTCCCTGGTTTACCGATGTCCTCTTTTCAGCTCCAACAGCCAAAATCCAGTGTTCTTTGAGCTCGCGGAGACTCTTCACTTACCCCAAAATGCAGTGGGAATATGCAAATTATCTCCTCAGGACTCCTCCCCTGGTTTACCGATGTCCTCTTTTCAGCTCCAACAGCCAAAATCCAGTGTTCTTTGAGCTCGCGGAGACTCTTCACTTACTCCAAAATGCAGTGGGAATATGCAAATTATCTCCTCAGGACTCCTCCCATGGTTTATGGGCTACTTCAATGAGTAACAGACACTGCTACTATGCCCAAAAGGTTTTACTTGGCTAGGTGCAGTTAAAAATTGGTATTAGATACACAGGTGGTGTAGCTTGCTACACAGATAGGCTACTCCACTGACTAACACACACTGATAGAGGCCCAAAAGGATTGGCTTAGCTAGATTTAGCCAAATGCTGTGAAAAACACTTGCACAGCACTGGCACAGACCTGCCTGGCAAAAAGTGCTAGGAACTGCTGTAACCTAGCCCTCAAAAGGGCTGCAATTACAACTAGTCCCTACTCTCTAAACTTATCTGTCTATTTAAGAGCAAATTTTCTTGCAATTCACACAGTTACAAAGTATAGCTCCCACAGCTGCAGCGGTGCTGTCTAACACTCAGCTGCAGCAGTGAGAGAATGGTGGCGATGGGGAAAATGGCTGGGTCTTATAGGGCAAGGACATGTGACATACACAGCCAATGACACATGCCCTTGCTTGTGTGAAAAAAAAGCACTTCGCTGCGTGTGTGCGCTGCTGATAGGCTGACAGACTGCACCTCTCCACTGTAAATGCAGGAAAGAAAAAAAAAATGGAGATTGGCATTATTTCTGCAGAGATCCATCTCCGCCCACTCTACACTGAAACTGTCTATTAAGATTGATTAACAGTATTACTGTGAAAAAATCGAGTTACGATTTTGGTGCACGAACAGTTATCGAACATAACCTCGAACAGCCGGATTTTTTGCAAATTGTTCGAGTTCACCGAACGGCTCGAACACCGCCCAAAACAGCTCGAATTTGAGATTGGCGAACAGTTCGAGTCGAACACCGCTCATCTCTAATAGCCTGGGCATTTTTTGAGATTGCAATGGATGATCCAACTCATGTTATCTGTAACATTTGTCACCAAAACCTAAGTAGAGGCCAAAAAATTCATAGTTTGAGTGCTTCATGCATGAACCGTCACATGGATATTAAGCATAAGTTGCAGTGAGAAGCTCACTGTGCTACAATGCGGCCTAGCGGGCCGGGCCAACCACTGTCTGATCCATCTTGTGCATTCACGGCCTCTTCATACTCTGTGACTGGGGGCACAGCAGTCAAACATGTTTTTGGACGCAGACCTGCCACCTCTTTACCCGCAACAGCCAGTGTGATTGGCAGGTCGTCGGTTCATTTGGAAGTGGAAACACCTGCTGGTGTTGAGTGCTCTCTGACATCCGTCTGCATCTTCCTCACAGACCGGCAGTTTGCCGGGGACACCCTACTCAACCACGTCTAAGCATAACAGCCAGCCCTCGGTCCCTCAGATGTGGACAAGTAAAAGACCATTTCCTCCTAGGTATGACAAAGCTAAGAGGTTGAATTTCACCATCTGCAAGCTGTTGGCTACAGAAATGCTGCCTTTCCACCTGGTGGACACAGAGGATTTTCAAGATCTTATGTCCGTCGCAGTGCCCCAGTATCAGATGCCCAGTCGCCACTACTTCTCAAAGAAAGCTGTGCCTGCGCTACACCAGCATGTCGCACACAACATCACCGCTTCCTTGAGAAACTCTGTATGTGACAGGGTGTATTTCACCACAGACACTTGGACGAGTAGGCATGGACAGGGGCGTTACATGTCGCTGACTGGGCACTGGGTAACAATGGTGACAGCAGGACAAGGGGCTGCTGTCCAAGTCTTGCCGTCCCCACGAGTTGTGCATCAATCCTCTTTATCTCGAAGTTCCTCCACTGCTTCTGCCTCCTCAACCTCCTCTCGGTCCTCCACCTGCACCCAAAGTCTGTCTGGTAATACCACCCACGTTCTAACTGCGCAGAATGATTCCTGCACACCTCCTTACTATGCTGGCAGCAGGACTCAACGGCATCAGGCTGTGTTTACTTTGAAATGTCTGGGAAATGTGAGTCACACAGCTGATGAGTTGTGGTCAGCTCTGGAGACCGAGTTTCATGAATGGTTGTCTCCACTGAACCTGCAGCTAGGGAAGGCCGTGTGCAACAATGCTGCATACCTGGGTGCGGCCCTTCGCCGGGGCAATGTCACACACGTGCCTTGTATGGTTCACGTGTTGAACCTGGTTGTCCAACAATTTTTAGCCCACTATCCCCAACTAGATGGCCTTCTGCAGAGGGCACGGTCACTGTGTGCTCACTTCCACTGTTCGCATCCCGCAGCTCAACGACTTACATCTCTACAGAATTCGTTGGGCCTGCCAGTTCACCGGCTGAAATGCGATGTGCCGACACGATGGAATTCAACTCTGCACATGTTGCAGCGACTGTAGTAGTACCGACGAGCCCTGGTGCAATACGTTATGACGTATAGCCTGGGCCAATGAGATCCAGAGGTGGGGCAAATCACGCTACAGGAGTGGTCTCAGATCAGGGACCTATGCACCCTTCTGCACAGTTTTGAAATGGCGATGAAGATGTTTATTGCTGACGATGCCTTTATCAGCATGACTATTCCGTTCATTTACATGCTGCATAACACTTTAAACAGTATTCGGAGTCAGGTGGTGGGACAAGAGGAGGGGGAGGAAGTACAGGAGGAGTCGGATGCGGAAGGGATAACATCTCCAAGGTCCAGACGGTCGGCAGCACCAAGGCGGCAGGCATGGGAGGGTGGGGGAGAGGGATTAACGAGGGCGCATGGTAGCAGCCAAACTGTTGAGGAAGGTACAGGAGCCGAGGAAGAAGTGGGGGACGAACTGGGCATGGAAGACTCATCAGATGAGGGAGACCTTGATCACATTTCTGTTGTGCAAGGTTGGGGGGAGAGGGCAGAGGAAGGAAGCATGATTCTTACCTCGCCACCAACACAACAAGGACTTGGTCCTCCTGGATGCGCAAGACACATAATTGCCTTCTTGCTGCACTACCTGCAACATGACCCTCGGATTGTTAGAATTCGAAGTAATCCTGACTACTGGGTTGCCACACTCTTAGATCCCCGGTACAAAAGTAAATTTGCCGAAATAAATCCTGCCATAGAAAGGGATTCATGCATGCAGGAGTATCAGCAGAGGCTGTTACAGAATCTTACATCTGCTTTTCCACAAAACACCAGTGCTGCACGTAGTGAATCTCACAGTTCTAACTTGCCAACCGTGGGACTGTCGAGTCTTCATCACTCAAAACCTTAACAGTAATACCGTATCTGCTGGTAACAGCAATTTTGTGGAATCGTTTCACCAATTTTTTAAACCATCCTTTGCAAGGCCCCAGGAGTCAAGAAGTCTGACACATAGTCAATGCCTAGAGAGGATGGTACAGGAGAATCTCCAAGTTAACATCGAAGCCATGACTGTGTCACTGGACCCTTACTCATTTTGAGCTTCCAATCTGGAAAAATGGCCTGAGCTCGCCACTCACGCCTTGGAGATCTTGTCGTGCCCCGCAGCCAGCGTTCTCTCTGAAAGTGTGTTCAGCGCTGCTGGTGGTGTGCTGACGGATAAGCGCACACGGCTGTCCACTGAGAATGTAGACAGACTCACGTTCATAAAGATGAACAAATTATGGATCCGCAAGGACTATTCTACCCCTGTGTCATCCTGGGGAGACTAAAAGCTTGAGGATTTTGGAAAATCATCTCACCAACCATTTTAAGCAACTCTGGGGCAATTGATGCCACTTAAATGGTGTCTTTGCCATAATTTTGGGAAAAAATGCAGATTCTTTTTGGGGTCCCCTTGCTGTGTTTTACATGACTTTGGCATTGTCAATTCCAGGTGAGTCGGGTCGCCCCCCCCTTTTAACCGTAAGAAACTACATACACTTTGGCTTTGGGTAACACAGATGGTTGAGTCTGCAGAGCTGTTTACTCATAATATAGCCTGGGAAACAGAGGTCAGCTCCAAAGCTTCAGTGTCTGCTAGTCTTTGTGTTTAATAACAATTTTTAACTGCATCTAGCCCAGGCAATACTTTGGGCCTAGTAGCAGTGTCTACTAGTCAGCGGAGTAGTCCAGCTGTTAAGCAAGCTACACCGCCTGTAGATCTAGTACAAATTTTTAACTGCATTTAGCCCAGGCAATACTTTGGGCCAAGTAGCAGTGTCTGCTAGTCAGTGGAGTAGCCCAGCTGTTAAGCAAGCTACACCGCCTGTAGAAATAATTAGAAATTTTTAACTGCATCTAGCCCAGGCAATACTTTGGGCCTAGTAGTAGCGTCTGCTAGTCAGCGGAGTAGCCCAGCTGTTAAGCAAGCTACACCGCCTGTAGATCTAATTACAAATTTTTAACTGCATCTAGCCCAGGCAATACTTTGGGCCTAGTAGCAGTGCCTGCTAATCAGCAGCGTAGCCCAGCAGTTAAGCAAGCAACACCACCTGTGCTTTGGACACTTAATTTTTTCAATGGAAACGCTTCGGGACCCCGGGACACTCAGTCAAGAGCATCAGGGAGGTGCCCCAAGGGCTGGGACTGGCAGTAGCACGCCTTGCGGCGGTCATGCCAAGCTCGATCCTTATAAAATCTTTTTAACTGCAGCAGCTTTAGTGGATGCTACTGGAGCTAGAAATACTGTGGCTGCTGGCACCAGACTTGCCCTCCAATAGATCCTTGTAAAAGGATTTAAAGTGTACTCATTCAAATTACAGAGCCAATTTAAATTACAGAGCTTAGACCTGCCTCCACCGCGGGGGGTCTCGACCCACAAGCAGACAGGCACCAGTATTGGGAGAGGGGGGCTGGCCATCAGGTCCACCGTGGCTCTGGCACACACCCAGCGACACGGAGGTCGCACGGGCAGGAACGGCCTGGCCGTGTCGGCTTCGCACTCCAGCATAGTCCCTCTGCCTGCTCGCGCCCGTAACCTCAAAGGGATTTCTTCGCAGGGCTGTTCCCCGCCCAGCAGGAACGTGGGGTAGCTCAGGTCGTCCTTCCACCATACTTCCTTACCTCCCTCGCCATCTTTCCTTCTTACGTTCTCCATCTAACCCCTCGGCTCTGTGGTGTCCACTCTCCCTTCAGCTCTCTCCTTCTCACAGGTGGACTACCGCGTGTATTCACACTGTTGCAAAACTTTTGGGCCCAGGCATAAGAAGTCGTCGAGGTAATGGATAATATGTTCCCCCTTAGAAACGTCCATGACGACCCATTCGAGGAAGCAACTAAATGCTTCAAATAGTGAGCAGGATATGGAGCGCCCCATGGGCAAACAGCGATCTATATAGTATGCTCCTTCCCAGAAGCAGCCCAATAGGCGGACACTATTCGGAGGCACAGGTAATAAGTAACCGGAACGCCCACTCAACGTCTGTTTTGGCCATTAGGGTGCCCCTTCCCAACTCCTTGACCCGCCTGATTGCCTTGTCAAAGGAGGTACAGTATACACTACTGTACTTGGTTCCACGTCGATGTTGTCGTTTACTGAGCTGTCCCTTGGATAAGACAAATGGTGGGTTAGTCCGAATGTATTGGGTACCGTTTTTGGCATGACTCCCAACGGGGATACCACTACGTCTTGTAAGGAAAGTGTTCTGAATGGAACCGCCATTCTACCTAAAGATATTTCTTTTTTAATTTTCTTGTCACGACGTCTGGGTGTTGGTAGTCTGATTTTAGATTTTTACTCCAGCCTTTCTTGATTTTAGAAGGGCATGACATGCCTATATCTGTGTCTCCTCCTCCTTTTACTCCTCCACCTCTTTTCTTTTCGCATGACTATATGTACTTGTCACTTTTCCATGTGTTAGTTGTGTCTTCTGAACAGTTTGTCAGCTTTTGGACACCTTTGAAGGTGTTTTCTATGTGTTTTCTATGTGTTTCTATGTGTTTTTGTTTGCCTGCCATTGGTTTTAACGGTGTTCCACGATGTTCGACGAACCGTTCGGCGAACATGCCGGTGTTCAAAGAACCGAACGGAACCCGAACACTACGGGGGTGGCTCAACACTAATGAACAGGGAATAGACTGATTTATATAGTTTTTGTAATGTTTTACTACTTCAAAAAAATAACACAAAAAGATGCAGCTGATAAATCAAGTATCAGCAAATGACCGCGCTGTTACTGATACGAAATCTCTACACGTAGACCAACACTGATATTACCGCCATATAGTGATTATATAGTGGTAGATACCAGTCCTGAAGAAAATATCAGAGATTACAGTGCAGTTATAGATAGAGACTTACATGTGACGCTCTTTCTAATGGAGTCGTTCACTTTCCCAGTCTTTTATATCAGGCACACATCGCCACGACTCTTCTGCAGAGATTACAACAAAGACACATTTGACTTCGACTATTTCCAGCACCGTCCTCATCTATTCCAAACCTGCACATACTCCCCATCCTACTGATTCCCCAATGCTGAGCTGCTGCTGCTGCTGCCATATATGTCCTATATTACTGATCCTCTTAGTACCCCACATAATAATGCTACTACTGTGCCCTTTACAAAGTAAAATCCCCCCTTTGTGCCCTCTGGTTGGTAAAACTACCCTTATAGGATATTACTGCCCTGTGCAATTGCCCTAGAAAACAGTGCCCACATTTTGCCCCTAAAAATTCATAATGCCCCACAACACCTTTAATAACCTTATACAAATAATAAGCTGCTTATTATAAAATTATGAAAGGGATTGTCTGGTCTTAAGCTGCAAGTCTACTGTCACTCTATGTGGCTGCAGACTTGTGAATCCTCACATTGTGCGCACAGTCAGGACTCTCCGGTGCGGGGAGCGGGTTGCATTTATGTGATTTGCATACACCTGGCCACATTCCGACTAGACTGCTTCCAGTCTCACTCAATACACTTGTATTGAGTGAGGCTGCGAAGTTGGAATATGACCAGGACTATGCAAATCGCATATTCGCCGATCTGGGCAATGGAGAATCCTCACAGTGCGTGAGATTTGAGAATTCACGAGTCTGCAGATACATAGAGTAACAGCAGACTTGTAGATTTAGACCAAACAACAACCCTTTTAAATACTGTACAGCTCATGACATGGCTACTGTACAGTATGTGTGAAATAACCTTGGCACTCAAACTGTGATGAATTTATATTGAACTTTAATGCAGTCCAAAAATAAATCAAAACAAACATTTAGGCCTAATCATCAGGCCTTCATCAGTGTGGTCTAAAAAAACAGAGACAAATAATGAACAAACAAGGCAAAATCAAATAAAATATATACAGTACAGACCAAAAGTTTGGACACACCTTCTCATTTAAAGATTTTTCTGTATTTTCATGACTATGAAAATTGTACATTCGCACTGAAGGCATCGAAACTATGAATTAACACATGTGGAATTATATGCCTTACAAAAAAGTGTGAAACAACTAAAAATATGTCTTATATTCTAGGTTCTTCAAAGTAGCCACCTTTTGCTTTGATGACTGCTTTGCACACTCTTGGCATTCTCTTGATGAGCTTCAAGAGGTAGTCACCGGAAATGGTTTTCACTTCACAGGTGTGCCCTGTCAGGTTTAATAAGTGGGATTTCTTGCCTTATAAATGGGGTTGGGGCCATCAGTTGTGTTGTGCAGAAGTCACGTGGATACACAGCTGATAGTCCTACTGAATAGACTGTTAGCTGCTTTTTTCTTGCCATAATACAAATTCTAAGTAAAGAAAAATGAGTGGCCATCATTACTTTAAGAAATGAAGGTCAGTCAGTGCAAAAAATTGGGAAAACTTTGAAAGTGTCCCCAAGTGCAGTTGCTAAAACCATCAAGCGCTACAAAGAAACTGGCTCACATTAGGACCGCCCCAGGAAAGGAAGACCAAGAGTCACCTCTGCTTCCGAGTATAAGTTTATCCGAGTCACCAGCCTCGGAAATCGCAGGTTAACAGCAGCTCAGATTAGAGACCAGGCCAATGCCAGACAGAGTTCTAGCAACAGACACATCTCTTCAACAACTGTTAAGAGGAGACTTTGTGCAGCAGGCCTTCATGGTAAAATAGCTGCTAGGAAACCACTACTAAGGACAGGCAACAAGCAGAAGAGACTTGTTTGGACTAAAGAGCACAAGGAATGGACATTAGACCAGTGGAAATCTGTGCTTTGGTCTGATGAGTCCAAATTTTAGATCTTTGGTTCCAACCACCGTGTCTTTGTGCGACGCAGAAAAGGTGAACTACATGTCTAGTTCCCACCGTGAAGCATGGAGGAGGAGGTGTGATGGTGTGGGGGTGCTTTGCTGGTGACACTGTTGGGGATTTATTCAAAATTGAAGGCATACTGAACCAGCATGGCTACCACAGCATCTTGCAGCGGCATGCTATTCCATCCGGTTTGCGTTTAGTTGGACCATAATTTATTTTTCAACAGGACAATGACCCCAAACAAATCCTCCAGGCTGTGTAAGGGCTATTTGACCAAGAAGGAGAGTGATGGGGTGCTACTCCAGATGACCTGTCCTCCACAGTCACCAGACCTGAACCCAATCGAGATGGTTTGGGGTGAGCTGGATCGCAGAGTGAAGGCAAAAGGGCCAACAAGTGCTAAGCATCTCTGGGAACTCCTTCAAGATTGTTGGAAGACCATTTCCGGTGACTACTAGAGTTGAGCCACCCCCGTAGTGTTCGAGTTCGGTTCGGTTCGTCGAACACCCGTGTGTTCGCCGAACTGTTCGTCGAACTATTCGTCGAACACCTTCGAACACCGTTAAAACCAATGGCAGGCAAACAAAAACACATAGAAACACATAGAAAACACCTTCAAAGGTGTCCAAAAGCTGACAAACTGCTCAGAAGACACAACTAACACATGGAAAAGTGACAAGTACATATAGTCATGCGAAAAGAAAAGAGGTGGAGGAGTAAAAGGAGGGGGAGACACAGATATAGGCATGTCATGCCCTTCTAAAATCCAAAAAGTGAGAAGCCGACACGTTCAGTCCGCTCCTGCCCGTGCCACCTCCGTGTCGCCGGGTTTGTGCCAGAGCCGCGGTGAACCCTGACGGCCAGCCCCCCTCTCCCAATACTGGTGCCTGTCCGCTGGTGGGTCAAGCGAGCCCCCCTGTGGTGGAGGCAGCTCTAAGCTTTTTAATTTAATTGTCTCTCTAATTTGAATAAATACACTTTAAATCCATTTACAAGGATCTATTGGAGGGCAAGTCTCATGCCAGCAGCCGCGTAATTCCAGCTCCAGTAGCGTCCACTAAAGCTGAGGCAGTTAAAAAGCTTTTATAAGGATCGAGCTCGGCTGTCCACCGCAAGGCATCCTACTGCCAGTCCCAGCCCCTATGCCTTGGGGTGCCTCCTGATGCTCTTCACTGAGTATCCCGTGGTCCCGAAGCATTTCCTTTGAAAAAACGAAGTGTCCAAACTACAGGTGGTGTAGCTTGCTTAACAGCCGGGATAATCCGCTGACTAGCAGACCCTGCTACTAGGCACAAAGTATTTCCTGGGCTACATGCAGTTAAAAATTTGTAATTAGATACTCTCGTTGGATGCTGAGAAAGCATTCCATAGAGTCTCCTGGCACGCCATATATGATTCTCTTAAAAAGCTTGGGGTAGGGGTCTAGGGGACCCTTTTATAGCCAAAATCACGGCCCTGTATCGCAATACGTCACCTAGGCTGAAGATAAATGGAACTGTAGCACCCTGAGGGCTCGGTTGCTACAGAGGTATTGCACCTCACCCAGAGGTGTGATATCTCACTCTCAGGTAAGGATGTAGTGTGGATCAGGACCCGACACCTGCATGCATTACACCACATTGCCGTGGGGCAGGGCGACCAATATGCCCCTGAGATGGGCACGACAGTCCCTGTCCCTGGCTGGAGTGGGGGGAGGGAACACTGAGGAAGGGGAACCCTGTAGTGCAGGAGCAGGGAGGAAGAAGTTCCTGGGTGCATTGAGAAGGGAGTATAAAAGGTGGGCACCATCTTAGTTCAGTGCAGAGAAGTCTGAGCAGAAGTGGCAGGGAGCAGGGGCTCTGCATGAGCTCTGCTCCGGAGGCGGGCCTAGTAACAGAGGCCCAGGCCTGGAAGAGGGAGAAGGAAGGAAGAGGAGCGGAGAAGGCTCCAGGAACGAGGAAAGAAGGGATCTCAGGGGTGCGGACGGGCGAGTCGCCACCGCACGCCCGAATCCACCTGCGTGGAGGGGTCAGGCCAAAGGGGGAGACCGGTCCCCGAAACTAGTGGAGGCAGGAAACGACCCTCAGCTAGAAACAGGAGGCTGTGACATTTTATGTGGCGCAGCCCCTCGCTACACCCGCTAGGAAGGCACCACATAGGGTCAGGGAAACTGGCGCCAAGTTTACCAAGAGGAGGCCCGAGGCAGCCGGACAGAAGGGTTGGTAAGAAAGGCCAGACAAAGGACACACAAAGGGGGTCCTGTGAAGCACTCCAAAGTTATCTGGGAGTTGTCTGAGCCCCTCACCTGGTGAGCACAGTACGACGTGGGCAGCCGTTACCTGCAGACGTGGTCTGGATAATAAGAACTGTGAGTAAAGGCCCTGGACTGCATCACTGACTCCGTGTCATTACTGCTGCTGCCCTGCACCATCACCCCCATCCTCCGCATACACTGCCCTGAGGCTATACTCCTCCCGTGGGGAGTTATGCTACGCTCTGCTGCACCCACAACACCAGCCTCAGCGGTCTGCCCTGGAGCGGTGGTTCACTCTGACCGCAATCCACGGGTGGCGTAGTCGGACATTTAAACATCAAAACCACATAAATAGTTCCGCCACTGGTTTGACCGCCCTGAGCCACGGAACCGGGTTGCCGCCACGGAGACTACAACCACCAGCATCCACCAAAAAGGGTCCGGCTCCGGGTGTCCCAAGGCCCAGGGGGCGCGTCAGAACATTTTCATCACCTTTCACAATCACCAATGGGACAAGGCAGGGATGTTCTCTGTCCCCTCTCTTATACATCCTAGTGACGGAGCACCTGCTCTCATCAATTCGCCATAACCCCAATATTAGGTGGATTGAGGTGGGAGGCACCGAGTACAAGTGCTCTCTATTTGCTGATGATGTCCTAGTATATATCACTCAATCACATATATCCATCCATGCTGTTATGGCTGAAATAGATCACTTTGTTACATGGTCAAATTTTAAAATCAATGCAGCGAAGTCTGAGGCCCTCGGTGTCTCCCTCCCCAAATCCATATAGGATTCCATCCAGTCCAACTTTCCCTTTGCCTGGCCCTCACAGGGTATCAAATACTTAGAAATTCCTATTCATAGAGACCTCTCCCATCTATGTTATCTTAATTTTGGGCCCTTTATTGAACAACTCCATACAGACCACGGTTGGCAAGTTAGAACTGTAAGATTCACTACGTGAACCACTGGTGTTTTGTGGAAAAGCACATGTACACTGTGTTCCAAATTATTATGCAAAAAGTGTTTAGGAGTGATAAGGGAAGAATTTGTTTGTTTGTCAGTTAAACTCATTGATGGTGATGTGTGTCAGGGCTCTTTATATCACTGTAAGCAATTGCAGACACCTGTGCTAATTAGTTTGGCAGGTGTGTCCAATGAAAGGCAAGACTACTTAAGAAGGCTGTCTCACATTATTAAGCAGCCTACATTTTCTGCCAAAATGGGAAAGAAAAAGGATGTGTCGGCTGCTGAGAAGCAACAAATTGTGGAGTGTTTAGGTCAAGGCATGACTACAATCAACATTGTGCGATGATCAGGATGAAGTGTCTTAGCAATCAAGAAGTATGTAGCTGATTCCTACAGGCAATTACGTCAGGTTGAAAGAGCAGCGGCAAAAAAGCCTTGTCATAGCAGCAGACAAGTTTTTGAAGCTGCTTGTGCCTCCAACGTCCCCCGAACAACAAGATGCAGGGTCCTTCAGAGGTTTGCAGCTGTGCATACGTCATCCTGTCGACCTCCTCTATCCACTTCACACAAGCAGAAATGGCTCCAGTGGGCCAAACATTACATGAAGACTGATTTCAAAACTGTTTTGTTCACGGATGAGTGCCGTGCAGCGCTCGATGGTCCAGATGGATGGAGTGGAGGATGGCTGGTTCATGGACACCCCACGCAAACACGGCTACAGCGCCAACAAGGAGGAGGTGGAGTAATGTTTTGGGCTGGAATCATGGGGAGAGAGATTGTCGGCCCCTTTAGGATCCCTGAAGGCGCTAAAGATGAACTCCATAATGTATGTGGATTTTCTCAAACAGCACTTCCTGCCATGGTTCAAGAAGAAGAACCGTGTATTTCACAGCAAGATCATTTTTCTGCATGATAATGCACCATCTCATGCTGCACATAAAACATCTGCATCTCTGGCTGATATGGGCATAAAAGGGGACAAACTTATGGTGTGACCCCCATGCTCCCCTGACCTCTACCCCATTCAGAACCTTTGGAGCATCATTAAAAGGAGTGTCTATGATGGCGGGAGGCAGTTCACATCTAAGCAACAGCTCTGGGAGGGTATTCTGTCCTCATGCAAAACAATTGAAGCAGAAACCATCCAAAACCTGACAAATTCAATGGACGAGAGAGTTCAGAAGCTCCTTTCGAACAAGGGTTCCTATGTGAAAATGTAAAATCACCTAGAATAAAGTTTTGAGTTGAAAACTGTTTGATTTCAGTTTCTAACAACCTGCTAATGCTTATAATTTCAAAAATGACCATTTTTTTGGTCTTTATTAAAATGAAAAGGTTAATCGAAAAGTTTGGGGGATCTAAGAGTGTGGCAACCCAGTAGTCATGATTACTTCAAATTCTGACAATATGAGGGTCATGCTGCAGGTAGTGCAGCAAGAAGGCACTTATGTGTCTTGCGCATCTCGGAGCCCCAAAATTATTTTCCGGGCTAGATGCAGCTAAAAATTATTATTAATTTTAAATCTGGTGAAGCTTTAGTATAGATGGCCTAATAGGATCAGTGCTGCACACTGCTACAAAGCCCAAATTATTTTCCAGTCAAGATACAGATAAACATGATTAGTAATTTTAAATCTGGTGGAGCTTATTATAGATGGCCTAATAGAATCAGTGCTGCACACTGCTACAAAGCCCAAATTATTTTCCAGCCAAGATACAGATAAACATGATTAGTAATTTGAAAGCTTAAAACGGTTGGTAGGGTGATTTTAACCAATCATCAAGCTTTTACTCTCCCCAGGATGACACAGGGGTAGAAAAGTCGTTTCGGATCCATGATTTGTTCATCTTTATGAACGTGAGTCTGTCTACATTATCAGTGGAGAGCCGCGTGCGCTTATCTGTCAGCACACCACCAGCAGCGCTGAACACACGTTCAGACAGAACGCTGGCTGCGGGGCATGACAAGATCTCCAAGGCGTAAGTGGCTAGCTCCGGCCATTTATCCAGATTGGAAGCCCAAAAAGAGCAAGGGTCCAGTGACACAGTCATGGCTTCAATGTTTACTTGGAGATACTCCTGTACCATCGTCTCTAGGCGTTGACTATGTGTCAGACTTCTTGTCTCCTGTGGCCTTGCAAAGGATGGGCTAAAAAAGTGGTGAAATGATTCCGCAAAATTGATGTTACCAGCAGATACTGTGGTTCTGTTACGGTTTGAGTGCTGAACACTTGACGGTCCCACGGTTGGCAAGTTGGAACTGTGAGATTCACTACGTGCACCACTGGTATTTTGTGGAAAAGCACATGTAAGATTCTGCAACAATCTCTGCTGATACTCCTGCATGCGTGCATCCCTTTCTATGGCAGGAATAATTTCTGCAAATTTACTTTTGTACCGGGGATCTAACAGTGTGGCAACCCAGTAGTCAGGATTATTTCTAATTCTCACAATTCGAGGGTCATGTTGCAGGTAGTGCAGCAAGAAGGCACTCATGTGTGTTGCGCATCCAGGAGCACCAAGTCCCTGTTGTGTTGGTGGCGAGGTAACAATCATGCTTCCTTCCTCTGTCCTCTCCCCCCAACCTCGCACAACAGAAATGTGATCAAGGTCTCCCTCATCTGATGAGTCTTCCATCAGTTCGTCCTCCACTTCTTCCTGGGCTCCTGCACCTTCCTCACTAGTTTGGCTGCTACCATGCGCCCTGGTAAAACCATCTCCCCCACCCTCACATGCCTGCCGCCTTGGTGCTGCCGACAGTCTGGACCTTGCAGATGTTAGCCCTTCCGCATACAACTCCTCCTCCTCTACTTCCTCCACCTCCTCTTGTGCCACCACCTGACTCCGAATTCTGTTTAACATGTGCTCCAGCATGTAAATCACCGGAATAGTCATGCTGATAATGGCATCGTCAGCACTAAACATCTTCGTCGCCATTTCAAAACTGTGCAGAAGGGTGCATAGGTCCCTGATCTGAGACCACTCCTCCAGCGTGATTTGCCCCACCTCTGGATCTCGTTGGCCCAGGCTATATGTCAGAACGTCTTGCACCAGGGCTTGTCGGTGCTGCCACAGTCGCTGCAACATGTGCAGAGTTGAATTCCACCGGGTAGGCACATCGCATTTTAGCCGGTGAAGTGGCAGGCCCAACGACTTCTGTAGAGATGTAAGTCGCTGAGCTGCGGGATGCGAACGGCGGAAGTGAGCACACAGCGACCCTGCCCTCTGCAGAAGGCCATGTAGTCTGGGATAGTGGGCTAAAAATTGCTGGACAACCAGGTTCAACACGTGAGCCATACAAGGCACGTGTGTTACATTGTCCCGGCGAAGGGCCGCACCCAGGTTTGCAGCATTGTCGCACACGGCCTTCCCTGGTTTCAGGTCCAGTGGAGACAACCATTCATGAAATTGGTTCTCCAGAGCTGACCACAACTCCTCAGCTGTGTGACTCACATTTCCCAGACATTTCAATGTAAAAACCGCCTGATGACGTTGAGCCCTACTGCCAGCATAGTAAGGAGGTGTGCAGGATCCCTTCTGCGCAGTTAGAAAGCTTGTGGCATGACCAGACAGGCTTTGGGTGCAGGTGGAAGACCGAGAGGAGGTTGAGGAGGCAGAAGCAGTGGAGGAACTTTTAGATAAAGAGGATTGACGCACAACTCGTGGGGGCGGCAAGACTTGGACAGCAGCCCCTTGTCCTGCTGTCACCATAGTTACCCAGTGCCCAGTCAGCGACATGTAACGTCCCTGTCCATGCCTACTCGTCCAAGTGTCTGTGGTGAAATGCACCCTGTCACACACAGAGTTTCTCAAAGAAGCGGTGATGTTGTGTGCGACATGCTGGTGGAGCGCAGGCACACCTTTCTTTGAGAAGTAGTGCCGACTGGGCATCTGGTACTGGGGCACTGCGACGGACATAAGGTCTCGAAAATCCTCTGTGTCCACCAGGCGGAAAGGCAGCATTTCTGTAGCCAAGAGCTTGCAGATGGTGAAATTCAACCTCTTAGCTTTCTCATGGCTAGGAGGAAATGGTCTTTTACTTGTCCACATCTGAGGGACCGAGGGCTGGCTATTGTGCTTAAACGGGGTTGATAAGGGTGTCCCCGGCAAACTGCCGGTCTGTGAGGAAGATGCAGGCGGACATGTTAGGTTGCCTTGATCCAAAGGTGGTGCTATCGATGTTGGACAGCGCTCAACACCAGCTGGTGTTACCACCTCCAAAGAAAATGATGACCTGCCAATCACGCTGGCTGTTGCGGGTAAAGAGGTGGCAGGTCTGCACCCCAAAACAGGTGTGACTGCTGTCCCCCCAGTCACAGAGGATGAAGAGGCCGCGGATGCACAAGATATGGCAGACAGCGGTTGGCCCGGCCGGCTAGGCCGCATTGTAGCACACTGAGCTTCCCACTGCAACTTATGCTTCATGTCCATGTGCCGGTTCATGCATGAAGTACTCAAACTATGTATTTTTTGGCCTCCACTTAGCTTTTGCTGACAAATGTTACAGATAACACGAGTTGGGTCATCTTTATCGATCTGAAAAAATGCCCAGGCTATGCAAGGCTTAGCACCCATGTGACCTGAAGAGCCACCACGACTTGTGGTGAGAGGCAGAGTTGTGTTTGAGGATGCAGTTGTTGACGTGCTTCCAGTACTACGTCTCTGTCCAGGAAGGCGCAACCTGACCTCGTCGTCACTAGCATCTTCCTCCACCTCCTCTGCTGACCTCATCTCTTGGCTGACTGTGGGTTGACAGTAAGTGGGATCTCCAACCTCATCATCATCACCCTGTGCGTTATCACACCCGTCGTCCTCAGAGCCAACCTGTTCCTGCCCTGACAAAAAACTAAAGTTGTCGCTCCAATCAGGTATTTGAGTCTTATCATCGTCTTCCTCATTGTCTCCACCAACAGGAGTTACAGTTTGGGAATGAGGGTCTACATTATGGTCAGAACCTTCTGCGTCTGGTCCTGGATCCGACTCATAAAGATTCTGGGCATCAGTGCAGATAATTTCCTCGTCTGGATTCACAGAATCGCTGGAGTCGACCTCTGATTCCCAGGCTATAGTATGAGTAAACAGCTCTGCAGACTCAACCATCTGTTCTACCTCATACTCAGACGGGCAGCTGGAGATTTGGGAGCTGTGAGGAAGCAAGTGTGATTGGGGTGACACCTTTGAGGACTGGAGTATTTGTGATGTTGAAGTTGATGTGGAGGAGAGCCCACTTAAAGGAGCACTTGATATCCGTTGAAGCACCTGCTGTTTTTGTGCCTCATCTGGAATTTGTAGTGATTGGCGTGGCCGTAAGAAAGGGATCTTATCACATTGTCCGCTAAAAGAAGTAGACATTTTAGTTTGGCTGGAAGATGGTCTTTCTTCTGCAGATGTTACTGTTGCTTTAACACCTACCCCACGGACACAACCTTTTTTCCCCTTCCCAAGACGCCTATTCCCCTTTCCACCAGCAGCAGGCCTTTTTCCACTCATTTTGGTGGTTAACTAACTAACAACTCTGGAGTTGTTTGCACAAAAAAACAATGGATGGGAACCGAGCAGAGCTGAGTGGCCAAACTGTGGTATTAGGCCAAAACTATTGGCTGGGTTAGATGCAGAAAAAAATTATATTCAATTTGCAACCTGATGGAGGTCAGTATAGATGGACTAATAGAGAAAGTCCCACAGACTGCTAGAAGGCCAAATATTTTTTCAGAGCTAGATGCAGATAAAAATTATTTTTAATTTGCAACCTGATGGAGGTCAGTATAGATGGACTAATAGAGAAAGTCCCACACACTGCTAGAAGGCCAAATATTTTTTCAGAGCTAGATGCAGATAAAAATTATTTTTAATTTGCAACCTGATGGAGGTCAGTATAGATGGACTAATAGAGAAAGTCCCACACACTGCTAGAAGGCCAAATATTTTTTCAGAGGTAGATGCAGAAAAAAATATATTCAGTTTGCAACCTGATGGAGGTCTGTATAGATGGATTAATAGAACAAGTCCCACACACAGCTAGAAGCCCAATATTTTTTCAGAGGTAGATGCAGAAAAAAATATATTCAGTTTGCAACCTGATGGAGGTCAGTATAGATGGACTAATACAAGTCCCACCCACAGCTAGAAGCCCATTATTTTTTCAGAGGTAGATGCAGAAAAAAATATATTCAGTTTGCAACCTGATGGAGGTCAGTATAGATGGACTAATACAACAAGTCCCACACACAGCTAGAAGCCCAATATTTTTTCAGAGGTAGATGCAGAAAAAAATATATTCAGTTTGCAACCTGATGGAGGTCAGTATAGATGGACTAATACAACAAGTCCCACACACAGCTAGAAGCCCAATATTTTTTCAGAGGTAGATGCAGAAAAAAATATATTCAGTTTGCAACCTGATGGAGGTCTGTATAGATGGATTAATAGAACAAGTCCCACACACAGCTAGAAGCCAAATATTTTTTCAGAGGTAGATGCAGAAAAAAATATATTCAGTTTGCAACCTGATGGAGGTCTGTATAGATGGATTAATAGAACAAGTCCCACACACAGCTAGAAGCCCAATATTTTTTCAGAGGTAGATGCAGAAAAAAATATATTCAGTTTGCAACCTGATGGAGGTCAGTATAGATGGACTAATACAACAAGTCCCACACACAGCTAGAAGCCCAATATTTTTTCAGAGGTAGATGCAGAAAAAAATATATTCAGTTTGCAACCTGATGGAGGTCTGTATAGATGGATTAATAGAACTAGTCCCACACACAGCTAGAAGCCCAATATTTTTTCAGAGGTAGATGCAGAAAAAAATATATTCAGTTTGCAACCTGATGGAGGTCAGTATAGATGGACTAATACAACAAGTCCCACACACAGCTAGAAGCCCAATATTTTTTCAGAGGTAGATGCAGAAAAAAATATATTCAGTTTGCAACCTGATGGAGGTCTGTATAGATGGATTAATAGAACAAGTCCCACACACAGCTAGAAGCCCAATATTTTTTCAGAGGTAGATGCAGAAAAAAATATATTCAGTTTGCAACCTGATGGAGGTCAGTATAGATGGACTAATACAACAAGTCCCACACACAGCTAGAAGCCCAATATTTTTTCAGAGGTAGATGCAGAAAAAAATATATTCAGTTTGCAACCTGATGGAGGTCTGTATAGATGGATTAATAGAACAAGTCCCACACACAGCTAGAAGCCCAATATTTTTTCAGAGGTAGATGCAGAAAAAAATATATTCAGTTTGCAACCTGATGGAGGTCTGTAAAGATGGATTAATAGAACAAGTCCCACACACAGCTAGAAGCCCAATATTTTTTCAGAGGTAGATGAATAAAAAAATATATGCAGTTTGCAACCTGATGGAGGTCAGTATAGATGGACTAATACAACAAGTCCCACACACAGCTAGAAGCCCAATATTTTTTCAGAGGTAGATGCAGAAAAAAATATATTCAGTTTGCAACCTGATGGAGGTCAGTATAGATGGACTAATACAACAAGTCCCACACACAGCTAGAAGCCGAATATTTTTTCAGAGGTAGATGCAGAAAAAAATATATTCAGTTTGCAACCTGATGGAGGTCTGTATAGATGGATTAATAGAACAAGTCCCACACACAGCTAGAAGCCCAATATTTTTTCAGAGGTAGATGCAGAAAAAAATATATTCAGTTTGCAACCTGATGGAGGTCTGTAAAGATGGATTAATAGAACAAGTCCCACACACAGCTAGAAGCCCAATATTTTTTCAGAGGTAGATGCAGAAAAAAATATATTCAGTTTGCAACCTGATGGAGGTCAGTATAGATGGACTAATACAACAAGTCCCACACACAGCTAGAAGCCCAATATTTTTTCAGAGGTAGATGCAGAAAAAAATATATTCAGTTTGCAACCTGATGGAGGTCTGTATAGATGGATTAATAGAACAAGTCCCACACACAGCTAGAAGCCCAATATTTTTTCGGAGGTAGATGCAGAAAAAAATATATTCAGTTTGCAACCTGATGGAGGTCAGTATAGATGGACTAATACAACAAGTCCCACACACAGCTAGAAGCCCAATATTTTTTCAGAGGTAGATGCAGAAAAAAATATATTCAGTTTGCAACCTGATGGAGGTCTGTATAGATGGATTAATAGAACAAGTCCCACACACAGCTAGAAGCCCAATATTTTTTCAGAGGTAGATGCAGAAAAAAATATATTCAGTTTGCAACCTGATGGAGGTCAGTATAGATGGACTAATACAACAAGTCCCACACACAGCTAGAAGCCCAATATTTTTTCAGAGGTAGATGCAGAAAAAAATATATTCAGTTTGCAACCTGATGGAGGTCTGTATAGATTGGTTAATAGAACAAGTCCCACACACAGCTAGAAGCCCAATATTTTTTCAGAGGTAGATGCAGAAAAAAATATATGCAGTTTGCAACCTGATGGAGGTCAGTATAGATGGACTAATACAACAAGTCCCACACACAGCTAGAAGCCCAATATTTTTTCAGAGCTAGATGCAGAAAAAAATTATATTCAATTTGCAACCTGATGGAGGTCAGTATAGATGGACTAATAGAATGATGCTATTCCCAAAAGATTTTACTTCACTAGGTGCAGTAAAAAAATTGGTATTCTATACACAGGTGGTATATCTTGCAACACAGATAGGCTACTCCACTGACTAACACACTCTGCAATAGGCCAAAAAGGATTAGCTTTGCTAGATTCAGCCAAATGCTGTGAAAAAAACTTGCACAGCACTGGCACAGACCTGCCTGGCAAAACTGATAGGAACTGATGTAACCTAGTCCTGAAAAGGACTCCAATTACAATTAGTCTTTACTCCCACAATCTATCTATTTAAGAGCACAGACCTGCCTGATAAAAGTCGTAGGAAATGCTGTAACCTAGTCCTTAAAAGGACTGCAATCACAACTATTCCCTACTCCCAAGCTATCTGTAGATTTGTGCGAAAATTGGCTTGAAATTAACAAGGTATAGCGCACACAGCAACAGCGGTGCCGTCTAACACGCAGCTGCAGCAGTGAGAAAATGGTGGCGACGGGGAAAATGACTTGGTCTTATAGGGCAAGGACATGTGACATACACTGCCAATGACACATGCCCTTGCTTGTGTGAAAAAAAGCACTTCGCTCCGTGTGTGCGCTGCTGATAGGCTGACAGATTGCACCTCCCCACTGTAAATGCGTGAAAGAGAAAAAAAAAATGGAGATCTTCATTGTTCCTGCAGAGATCCATCCCCTGCCCCTCCCCCCACCCCGCTGTACACTCAAACTGCGTGTTAACATTAATTTTCATCATTACTGAGAAAAAATCCAGTTATGATTTTGGTGCACGAACAGTTATCGAACATAACCTCGAACAGCTGAATTTTTCTCAAATTGTTCGTGTTCGCCGAACGGCTCGAACACCGCCCAAAACAGCTCGAATTTGAGATTGGCGAACAGTTCGAGTAGAACAGCGCTCATCTCTAGTGACTACCTCTTGAAGCTCATCAAGAGAATGCCAAGAGTGTGCAAAGCAGTCATCAAAGCAAAAGGTGGCTACTTTGAAGAACCTAGAATATAAGACATATTTTCAGTTGTTTCACACTTTTTTATTAGGTATATAATTCCACATGTGTTAATTCATAGTTTTGATGCCTTCAGTGTGAATGTACAATTTTCATAGTCATGAAAATACAGAAAAATCTTTAAATGAGAAGGTGTGTCCAAACTTTTGGTCTGTACTGTACATCCGAAAATTAGTGTCAAATGCGTGGAACAACATTCTTCTGCCTGCCTAAGAAGACTAAACAGCATATCAGCTTAAAGAGAGACATACCAGACTGCTCAATGACTCAGGTGTGGAGGGGGAGAATGGGCGGCGTGCCTCAAGTGATGTGCATCACTGGTCTGGGGATATTTAAGCAGCCCATTAAAACAAGTGCTGTAGTGTTAAGTGTAGATAAAAGAGAGGTGTGCAGAGCAACATGTACCTGTGACGCTGTACCAAAGTGGTCTGGGAGCTGGAACGCGGCATCCATCGCTGGTTCAGTGTGAGTCCCAATGGCTATGTCCACCAGCAATCATTAAATGCTCGAGGGGTGGAAATTGGCACCAAGGAGGCCAATGGGATGCAGCGCAGGGGTGATGGGTGTGGCGATCTGTCACTGAGGGTGTGTGATGGTATTGCTATGGACTGCGGCCATCTGCCAATAGGTGCAGTGCGGTGCTTTATCCACATTTAACACTACAGCCCTTTTTTAATGGGCTGCTTATATATCCCCAGACCAGTGATACACATCACCTGAGGCACGCCGCCCATTCTCCCCCTCCACACCTGAGTCATTGAGCAGTCTGGTATGTCTCTCTTTAAGCTGATATGCTGTTTAGTCTTCTTAGGCAGGCAGAGGAATGTTGTTCCACGCATTTGACGCTAATATTCGGATGTTTGATTTTGCCTTGTTTGTTCATTATTTGACTCTGTTTTTTTAGACCACACTGATGAAGGCCTGATGTTTAGACCAAAATGTTTGTTTTGATTTATTTTTGGACTGCATTAAAATTCAATATAAATTCATCATAGTTTGAGTGCCAAGGTTATTTCACAAGTATTTGGGTTTGGACCCTACTCGTGCACCAGTCCAGTTGTGCAGCAGTTTCTCTTTATGGTTATCGTATGGGCCTGAGGGCTTGTTATACTAACAGGCTGGGGATTTTAATAAACTGTAAATATAATAAGCCCCCTACCAGGGTCGGCGAAATAGTCTGTGGCCCATTTAACACATACCATGATTTAGGATGCACAGATACGGCGGAGAAATATAGGTGTACAACACAGGGCCCAGGCTGTCCCCTCATTCTTCACATATGCAGACATGCACACATATACAGTACGCAGACATGCATAGAATGCAGACACGCATGTACAATACGCTGACACGCACGCACAGTACGCAGACACGCACGCACAAACATACACAGATACAGTACATACACATACAGACATACTGTACATATTTGAACACTAATTCTTAAACACATATAGAACAGACAAATATATATACACAGTCATACACACTGACATACACAGACACATTAGAAATATTTTTAATATGGGGATTGGGGAAGCCGGTAACAAGCCTCGCTTACCTACCCCCGGCCTGTGTACCATCCAGCTCCTCAAGTATGTGGCAGTACAGGACTGCCGGTGTGTCACAGACATGACCCTGGACCATCAGGGGGGCCCACTCACTGTCGGGGCCCTGGCCGCTCCCCCTAGGATCTCTGCAGAACCGACAGCGCTGCTTGATTGCTGGCACTTCACCAGACATGGCCACGCACAGTGCGCTGTGTCTGGTAGTAATGACATGGCAGGAGTGACAAACAAGCACAAATAAAGGTGCAATGTCGCCCCTGCCGTGTCATTACTACCAGACACAGCTGCACAGTGTGCGGCCATGTCTGGTGAAGTGCCGGCAATCATGCAGCGGTGGTGGTCCTGCTGGGTGAGCGGCCTAAGCCCTGATGGCGAGTGGGCCCCCCTGATGATCCAGGACCCAAGCACTTGCCCGGGTGCATCGACCCTGCCCCCTACCCTATCTCTCTATCTTCACCCTCGCCAGACAGCAACATAGATAGTCTCAGTCAGTAGTAGCACAAAAGGCCCTAGGGCCCAGGCCCACCAGCGCCACCCCCATTCCCCCAAATCAGCTCACTCTCCAGCTTTTCCCCGGCTCACTCACATTCACCTCACTACCCAGTCCTGTCCCACAGTAACATATGCTGTTTAATTTATTTTAAAAAAATACAAAATTTGTTCCAGCACAGCAGCCATACATTTATGAACCTGTGTGCACTGATGACTACTCTTGCTCTGGGCCAGGCACTCTCTTGGCACGCTGCAGGGGCACAACCTAGTAGGCTGCAGCTCCTCACTAGGACCCAGGGTCAGAGCGCGGATGAGGTGGGTGGAGCTAATCACAGTGCTGCCAGCCTGTAGGAAGACTATCAGGTTAGCAGCACTGAGCACTCCAGCCCGCATCATGCACTGCCTGTACTCTGTGCTACTGGGACTCTGTGATTGGCAGCTGTGCAGTGCAGTATGCCGCAGAGTCTCAGATAAGCCCAGATGCCGCAAAGCAGCTTGCATACATACAATGTGCACCGCCGTGTCTCTGATTGACATATCAGAGAGCCGCTGCTGCCAGCGGCCTTCAGATAATGACTGAAGCTGCTGTGACTCAGGTGGGCCCCTCCATGTGACAGGGCCCGGGGCGATTGCCCCCTTTGCCCCCCTAGTAGCTACGCTACTGGTCTGTGGCCAACCCAACACAGCTTATCACCCTAAGAACACCCCAAGAACACCATCCCCACAGTCAAACATGGTTGTGGCAGCATCTTTGTGTGGGGATGTTTTTCAGCACCAGGGACAGGGAAAATAGTGCGAGTTGAGGAGAAGATGGATGATGCGAAATACAGGGATATTCTTGAGCAAAATCTGTTTCAGTCAGTCAATGATTTGAGACTAAGACAGAGGTTCACCTTACAACAAGGCAATGACCCAAAGCATACTGCTAAAGCAACGCTTGAGTGGTTTAATAGGATATGTGTAAATATATTGGAGTAGTCTAGTCAAAGCCGAGACCTTAATCCAATTGAGAATCTGTGCAGACTTGAAGATTGCTGCTCATCAAAAGAGACCATCTAACTTAAAGGAGCTGGAGCAGCTTTGCCTTCAGGAATGGGCAAAATTCCCAGTGGCAAGATGTGGAAAGCTCATAGAGGCTTATGCAGCTGTAATTGCTGCAAAAGGAGGCTCTACAAAGTACTGACTTTAGGGGGGTGAATACTTATGCACATTGTAATTTTCAGCAATTTTGTCCTAACTGTTCTTTGCATCAGAAAAAAAAATGTTCACAGTTGTAGGCATGTTCTTTACAAACCCTCAAAAAAAAACAGTGAAATTCCTGGTTGTGAGGTAGCAAAACACAAAAAATGCCAAGTTGGGTTAATGCTTTTGCAAGCCACTGTACCTTACTGTTCACCTTTCTGGCCATCCCCGCTGCTTGGTACTCCATTCCTCTGATGCACCATATCTCTGGCCCAATGCTTACTTTGATTAGGTAATTCTGGTCATGAGCAGATCCTTAGGTTTGCTACATATGCTATGGGACCTACCTGCGGTTGGAAGTCCCAGACTAGAGTGAACACCAGGCTGGAACTTCTGGCTGCAGGTTATAGTGTAAAGGACAGGACTGCAGGCAGGGATCAGAAAGGACAGGCGAAAAGTTGAGTGGTAAGGTATTTGGGTTGTTTTTACTTTTTCCTGGCAGCTCACTTCTCCAGCTTGACTTGCTGCTCCATGTCTGCTATCTGGTCCTCCATCATGCTGCGAGTAGACCCCCCACCTTGAATGCACATGTGCAGTATACTCTAGGGCTTTATCATGGCTAGAAGCTCTGACATAAGCCATTTTCTTATTTTATTTTGCAAATTTGAATTTGTGGGACTTGAAAAATTTAGAAATTAGACTCAAGGTCATTCTTATCGGATCGATCCATTTATCTTTATTTTACAATTATAATTAAAATAGAAAGTAATTGTTTTTCATTCATGAATGAAAGCTATTAAAAGGATTATAAAGCAATTCTCACACGGATTTACAGCCTCATCATATCTACTAGATATATTTAATATTAAATTTAGTTTGTGATCTAAAACTGGGTGACCAAAAAAAGAAAGAAGAATGTAAGGAATTAACTCTACTATGTTGGTCTGCTTGAATTTCAGGTTGCTGGCACAATCTGCATATTGAAGGAAAATATACCAAGAGGTAGACCTGGAAGATTAGTCATTTTGTTATTTATGAAATGAGTAACAGGGTAGTGGATTGACAATGACTTCTTTCCAAATGCTTTAAACAAGGCTCTGTCTACATACAGTATATGCTATAGATTCCATTTATGATTTATAATAATCAAAGGATGCAAATTGACATATAAAAAGAACTTTTGGGAAACCAACTAGTTTTCTCTCTTTTTCTCAACAAGAATAGATGGAAAAAGTCTCATGTGAGAATATTTTACTGATTTTTTTTTCCATTACGTGTTCTAGCAAACTTTTTTCACCATTCATTCAAAACTATGCAAATCTGTTAGTCCAGAAAATATTGTAATTTTTAGGTACAAGAATTAATTTAGGGCAATATATTTGACAGCAAACATCAGACAATTCAACAAGGAGCAATGAATGTATGCTGATGGAAGGCAATAATAAAAAAATACAATGAATAGGATAAGGACAAGAACACTTTGGAGGACAGCTATGCAAAATAACTATTTGTCAATGCAGTTTTTAAAGAGATCCAGTGACAAATAGGAACAAAAGAAGTTGCCACTGGGATGAAATTTTCAGCCACTGTATTTTATGAGAGGAAGTCAAACCCCTTGACTACGCCCTTTACTGTGCATTATATTGCCTTCGGGAAATTAGAAATTAATAATAAGCAGAACTTTATCGTCCATATCCTTGACTGGAAAAGCAGCTCTGCAATTTATAGTCTGTGGGACATGATATCTTGTTGTAGCATGACTTTGTTTTCCTACTCAAGTATTCAATAATAATTGATAAAATGTCAGAAATAGTGAGCATAATAAACAAAAGCGTAAAGCCGTTTCCCCCTTGGAAATACATTCTATCACAATATTAGTCTGAAAGGAAGTCATATTCACAATTTTTCATTTTATTTTCATAAAGAGATCATTTTGAATAACTTCCAAAACAGAGTTTTGTTAATAGTTTCACTTTATATCAGTGCACTCTCTTAATGTTCTTGCATGTAAGTTTCAAGGATAGTGGCATAAATATTAATGAGCTTTGTAAATAAATAAGTATTTAATGCTTCTAAAAAGGCTTTTGTTTTTTCTATGCAAGCTAATAACTGGAAGATATCCAAAAAATATTATGAACTATAATAATTCTAATCCTGTCAGATGCCAGCTCAGGAAGGTGTAAGTTGGGATGATTCTTATTTTGTCATATAAGACAATCTTGCCAAATTGTTACAGACTCAAACTATGTAATTAATTTAATTTCTCCATAGTATTATTTTATATTGTCTTAATTATTTCATATTAATATTGGGTTGTTTTATTTTTTTACACACTTTATAATACCTTCGAATATATATGGCAATGTACACAGGGTTAAAATAAACTTTTCCCCTGTCTAAGGTAAAGCTGAAAAAATCTACCTCACGACGTATTGTGCAATATATGTGTCTCATTCCACAGCTGCATCTCGTTTACCTGCTGTTATATTGTTCACTTTCAAAAGGGGATTTCTCAATAATAAAACATTATGTCATGGCAGCAAAACTAGGCCACATTGGTAAGGCCATACAAGATAAAACCAGGGCTGATGTCAACCTAGTTCCCCATCCAAGGGATCTTATGACATGACAGACAAATATATCTCAAATTACTTTAATTAGAAAATTAGAGCTTGATTTGTGGTTCTTTTGAAGTCGTTTTCCTTTTTTTGTCTTGTAATATTAGTTAGTATTTTTGCTGCTAAATTCTTCAAAATGGAGCACATGATTTATAAATTTCGAGCAAAAATAAAAATGATCTTTTTCTCTGCATTGAACTGTTTTTTCAACTTTTTGACACCAAAAGTTGCATGTTGTCCACCATAGGGTATTAGAGTGGAGTTGTGCCAAATTTTGCAACTTTTTAAAATGTTCCAATTGATGAATCCAGACGAAAACATCTGAAATTGCTAAATTCCTCCCAAAAAGTGGAAAAAACCCTCAGCTGAGCACAAATAAAATAGACTTCAAAAGAAATGCAGCCAGAAAATGGTTGCAAAGTGTACAAAATTAGACAAAAACCAGGTGCAAAGACATTGATAAATATGCACCTCAAACTTTGTAGCTACATGAAGTCTGACCACTAGGAACCATTTCTTTAACAGTGGCCAGTTGTTAATTTTATTGAACAACTGCAGAGAACAAAATTGTATTTATAGCTATTAATTTTCCGTTTTATTTTAACTAAAACTAACCACATTACAAGTAATAAAAATAATTGCATTTATGGATTTTGCAAAAAAAAATGTTTCAGATGTTTTTCAGGACTAACAATGGAGACACGCTGACAAAACAAGATCTGCACAGCAAGACCTAATTACTTTAAAAGAATACTGTACTTTTTATTGTCAAAACAATAATAGATATAACAACATGCCTATTTGTTCTTTGCTTCATATGGTGTGATGTAAAATAAAATCTATAAAGAATATTGAGACATTTACTGATAAATCATCAGAATAATATAGTTTCAAATATTGTTTTAATTCTGTGACTATTTATAGCTAGTATTGTTTGAATATATTTCTCATCATATTGTAGGGGATCAGCCCTTACTGGGCATTGAATGATACTGTGGCTTTAAGAGACCATGCTCCCCTCTGATTATTGCACTTGGATTAGTCACCTCCCCCCTGTTGTTTTGGTGTGTGTTGTTGAAGGGAGAAAAAACATGAAGTGAAGGAGACCTCATTTGTGTCTGAAGTAACAGGACATTTTCCTGTGTCCTGATAAGGAGAGATAATAAGAGGACCTGATGTTCTCTGGGGAAAAGATAAAGACTGGACTATTGCAAGATTGGTTGTCAGGACTGTGTCCAAAAGTAAAGAGATGCATCGCTCATCCAGAACAGCTTCCCTAAAGATTGGTGACCTGAGGTAACACGTAACACAGTGTGTCAGCCATCCCTCGTCATTGAGAGGGAAATAAAACTTGCCGGACTGGAAGAGAGAAAGAGACCAAATCTACAGGAGAAAGAACTCAAGCATAACTCATCTAGATCAGCTACAACAGAGCCAAGCAGCAGCTGCCAATCTATTCTTGAACTGAACAATTGTGAGTGAAACACCGGTACAGTACTGTGTGAGGGTATAGCTCAGTTTTCTCTTTAGTTAGGATGCTGTATCAGCGTGGCCGATTAGTGGAAAAGGCAGATATTGAGTCCTTTAACTCTGGCTTATTTTTACAAGCAGGAGTCGGATGCCCCTTGCAGTCTTTTACTCTAAATACATCATCTGATATGATCTGATAGTCAGTAGTTTTGAGTAGGCATGAGTGAACATTTCTATGTTCGGTTTGGAAAAGTTCGCCAAACAAATTGATATTCGCCGAATGTTCGTCGAACATTTCCGAATCCCATAGGAGTCAATGGGGGGACCAAAAAAATGCATATGCAACATATACAATGGGACCAAAAGCTGCCAAAACACATCAAATTAGGTGTAGACACCAGGGAAGTGCCATCAATTGGCCCTGAGTACAAGTACTATAATTATTACTGTGACAGCGACATTTATTCAGTTGTGTTTTACATGTTTTACATGTAAAAAGGGGTCACCGACTGGTACAACAGGAGAGAGGACCCTGCCTGCAAGGGCACACTGTCACGGATGTGGTTTGTGGAACCATTGTGCCATGGACCCTGGAGAGCCTGGAGGGGCGTGACTAAGCGAGCACTGGACTGTTCACTAGAGCCTCTGATGGTGAGGTTAGACTTGGCTCCTGATGAACGTCAGGTGCCACTCCAGGACAGACCAACGGACGCGCAGCAGCTGGACCCAGTAGGACAGACTAGATGGTGCAGCAGGCAGAGTCTCTATCAGAGTGCAGCA
This sequence comes from Phyllobates terribilis, assembly GCF_046119375.1. Taxonomy (NCBI): domain Eukaryota; kingdom Metazoa; phylum Chordata; class Amphibia; order Anura; family Dendrobatidae; genus Phyllobates; species Phyllobates terribilis. Next base: position 847,519,406 of record NW_027362761.1, read on the forward strand.
GGCAGACTCTATATCAGGAGTGCAGCAGGCAGAGTCTGTATCAGAGTGCAGCAGGCAGAGTCTATATCAGAGTGCAGCAGGCAGAGTCTGTATCAGAGTGCAGCAGGCAGAGTCTGTATCAGAGTGCAGCAGGCAGAGTCTGTATTAGGAGTGCAGCAGGCGGAGTCTGTATCAGGAGTGCAGCAGGCAGAGTGTGTATCAGGAGCGCAGCAGGCAGAGGCTGTATCAGAGTGCAGCAGGCAGAGTCTGTATCAGAGTGCAGCAGGCAGAGTTTGTATCAGGAGTGCAGCAGGCAGACTCTGTATCATAGAGCAGCAGGCAGAGTCTGTATCAGAGTGCAGCAGGCAGAGTCTGTATCAGAGTGCAGCATGCAGAGTCTGTATCAGAGTGCAGCAGGCAGAGTGTGTATCAGAGGGCAGCAGGCAGAGTCTGTATCAGAGTGCAGCAGGCGGGGTCTGTATCAATAGTGCAGCAGGCAGAGTCTGCATCAGGAGTGCAGCAGGCAGCGTCTATATGAGAGTGCAGCAGGCAGAGTCTGTATCAAGAGTGCAGCAGGCAGACTCTGTATCAGGAGTGCAGCAGGCGGAGTCTGTATAAGGAGTGCAGCAGGCAGAGTCTGTATCATAGTTCAGCAGGCAGAGTCTATATCAGGAGTGCAGCTGGCAAAGTCTGTATCAGAGTGCAGCAGGCAAAGTCTGTATCAGGAGTGCAGCAGGCAGAGTCTGTATCAGAGTGCAGCAGGCAGAGTCTGTATCAGGAGTGCAGCAGGCAGAGTCTGTATCAGAGCGCAGCAGGCAGAGTCTGTATCAGAGTGTAGCATGCAGAGTCTGTATCAGAGTGCAGCAGGCAGAGTGTGTATCAGAGGGCAGCAGGCAGAGTCTGTATCAGAAGTGCAGCAGGCAGAGTCTGTATCAGGAGTGCAGCAAGGACTGGTACGCAACCTTACACAACTTAGTCTGCAGAACAGGAAGGTTCCACTACAGCCAACCCAATAGATGGAGACCCAATCAGGATTCCCCACATTTAAAAAAAATAGTGGCAGACGCCAGCAAAGTGGCATCAATTTCACTACTGTAGAAATCATGTAAATAAGACCCACACCTCTTCCAGTACAGCCAACTCAGGAGATGGAAACCTAACCAGGAGTTTTAACATTGCCCTCATTGAGGGCCTAACACCACCGAAGTGGCATCAATGTCATCAGACGACAAGTAGTTTAACGCAGACCCATACCTGTCCCACTACAGCTAACTCAGGAGATGAAGACTCAATTGTAAGTGTTTACATTTAAAAAAATAGGGCCTCAGGCCACCATTTCCTTGGCCAATAGAATGGAGATGGTGGAGTCCAACCTCTTAGCTTTGTCATGTGTAGGATGAAACAATCTTTTACGTGACCACAACAGTGGGATTCAGAGCTGGCTGCAGTGCTGAGAGAGGGCAGAGTACGGTGAAACGGACAAACTGAAAGACCGTGAGTGAGGTGCAGGCGGAGATGTTACAGTGGATTGAGAAACGTGTGGTGTGCTCAGAGAAACAAGCACAGCAGGCATGTCCGTTCACTTACAGCTGACGGGCTGTCACTCAGCCTAACTGCAGCAGGTATACAGCTGGTTCTGTCTGACACCTGCGTGACACAACTTGGTACAGTAACAGAGGAGGAGGAAGAAGCAGCAGAGGTGTTTGATGGGGTGGCTGATGGTTGTTTATTGAAAATCAATTTAGAGTTTATCATGTTTGTGTACCCATTTGGGGAGAATAATATCTGCACCAAATGCTCAATTTCACTACAGTATAACTATAGAATTGCATGGAGACCAAAACCTCTTCCACTACAGTCAACCCAATGGATGGAGACCCATTCAGGATTCCCCACATTTCCAAAAATTAGTGGCAGACACCAGCAAAGTGTAATCAATTTCACTACAGTAGAAATAGTGTAAATGAGACCTACATCTCTTCCAGTACAGACAACCCAAGAGATGGAGACTTAACTAGGAGTGTTCACATTGCCCTAAATGAGGGCCTAACAAACACCACGAAGTGACATCAATTTCACTAGAGTATAAGTATTGCAAAGGAGGCAAAAACCAGTTCCTCTACAGCCAACCCAATAGATGGAGACCCAATCATGATTCTCCACATTTCAAAAATGAGTGGCAGACACTAGCAATGTCTAATCAATTTCACTACAGTAGAAATAGTGTAAATAAGACCCACACTTGTTCCAGTACAGCCAACCCAGGAGATGGAGACCTAACCAGGAGTGTTCACATTGCCCTAAATGAGGGTCTAACACCACCGAACTGGCATCAATGTCATCAGACTACAAGTAGATTAACGCAGACCCAAACCTGTCCCACTACAGCCAACCCAATGGATGGAGACACAATCAGAATCCTCCACATTTCCCCAAATTAGGGCCTAAAACCTGCAGCAGCAGCAGCAAGAGCAGGCACAGAAGTCATATCACAGACTGCAATTTTAAGAGATCAATGCAGCACACTCAAAACGACAACATCTCCTACTCTGTAAAGTCGGTAATTGGGGTTCAAAAGTCCTTGGAGATCTATTACTTGTTCATCTTGATGAAAGTTAGGTGGTCTACACTTTCAGGGGACAGCCGGGTGCGCTTATCTGTCAAGACACTACCAGCAGAGCTGAAGACACGTTCAGAGAGAACGCTGGCTACCAGGCATGATAAAACCTCCAAGGCGTGAGAGGCGAGCTCAGGCCATTTTTGAAGACCAAAATGTAAAATGGTCCAAACCCTCCCTGATGGTATTGATATTGAACTCTAGATACTCCTGCACCATCCTCTCCAGTCGTTCACCATATGTCAGACTTGTACTCTGTTGTACTGGTGTACTATCTGATGCAAAAAATGTGTGAAAGGACTCCCAGAAATTGCTTCTGCCACTTACTCTGTTGCTGCTAATGTTTTGGCGTTGACGAACTGGCATGCCGGAGGTTGAAAGACTACATCTGCAATGCACACTGTGTGCCTCACTGTTATCTTGGGGAAACCCTCTAATAAGGTTGCTTAAAAGCTTGTTTTGATACTGCAACATGAGCTGTCCCTTTCCAGGGCCGGAAGCATCTGACAAAATTGACTCTTATAATGTGGATCTAACAGAGTGGCAACCAAGTAGTCAGCATTATTTCGAATCCTAATTATACGGGGATCATGTTGCAGATAGTGCATCAAGAAGGCACTCATATGTCGGGCTCTTCCAGGAGGACCAAAGCTAGGTTGTATTGTGGTCTGCGTAACACTGATGCTTGTTTCCTCCATCCCCTCCTGCCAACCACATTCAAATGAGAGGGGATGATTATCCTCTTCATCCTCTGACAGCTGCTCGCCCATCACCTCTTCCTCCGCCATTAGTTCCTTGGCTCTTGCACCATCACTAACAGTTTGCCTGGTATCACCAAACCCCCTCGATCGCTGTAATCCACCATCACTTGGCATCTGCTTGTGTGATGACAGTCTGGAAATTTGAGGCATTGGTATCCCTTCCGCATCCTCCTCTTCTTCAGGGGCCACCACCTCCTGCCGCAGGTTATTCAAAGTTTGCTCCAGCATGTATATGACCAGAATGGTGATGCTGATGGCAGCATTGTCAGCAGTAACCAGTTTAGTAGCCATTTCAAAACCATGCAGAAGTGTGCAGAGGTACTTAATCTATTCTCACTCCGCAAACCTGATATGCCCCAAGTCCGTACTGTGTTGCCCCAAGCTAAACATCATGATATACTGCGTCAGAGCTCATTGCTGCTGGCACAGTCGCTGCAACATGTGCAGAGTGGAATTCCACCGAGTCGGCACATCACAGATCAACCTGTTAACTGGCATGGACAAAGACCTCTGTATCGATGCAAGTCGATGACATGAGGGATGCAAACAGCGGAAGTGAACACACAGCTTCCGTACTTTGTGAAGCATCTATCCAGACCAGGATAGTGACAGAAAAATTGCTGTACCACCAGTTTGAGGATGTGAGCCATGCAAGGCATGTGTGTGAGCTTGCCTCAGCCTAGGGCCGCTAACAAGTTTGCACCGTTATCGCACATGGCCTTCCCTGGCTCTAGGAGACAGCCATTACTCAAACTGAGCCTGGAGAGCTGCCAACAACTCTTCATCTATATGACTGCGATCTCCAAGGTATATTAATTTGAAGACTGCCTGATTACGGTGAGCCCTGACTGCGCAATACGGAGGTGGTGTGTATTTTCTCCGCACCCTTGGAACGCGTGTCTCATTAAGGCAGAGGTTGAGTGCGCAGGTGGAGGGCCTGGAGGAGGTGGAGAACACAGAAGCAGGGGAGGAAGTGGGAAATAGAAAGGTTTCTTCAGCAAGCCTAGGGGATTCCAAGATTTGTGGAGCAGCCCTTCCTCGCCTGCCCCCACCGCCACCAGAGTCACTCAGTGCCCAGTCAGCGAGATGTAATGCCCTTGGTCATGCTTACTTGTCCAGGTGTCTGTGGTGAAATGCACCCTGGCAGATGTAGATTTAGAAAAGGAATGGGTGATGTTGTCTGCGAGATGCTGGTGAAGCACAGGCACAGCTTTCTTAGAGAAGTAATGGCGACTGGGCAACTGGTACTGGGGGACTGCGACGGGCATCAGTTTTCAGAAACCGTCTGTATCTACCAGATGGAAAGGCAGGATTTCCGTGGCCAACAGATTGGAGATGATGGAGTTCAACCTCTTAGCTTTGTCATGCGTAGGATGAAACAATCTTTTACGTGACCACAACTGCGGGACCGAGGGCTGGCTAAGGTGCTGAGAGAGGGTGGAGTATGGTGAACCGGAAAAACTGGTGGAGCGTGAGTGAGGTGCAGATGTTACGATGGATTGAGAAACATGCGCTGTGATTGGTGAAACAAACACAGCAGTCGTATCCGCTTCTGTTACAGCTGACGGGCTGTCAATCAGCCTGACTAGAGCAGGTAAAGAACCGGAGTTTCTGCAATGGGAGACCTTCATGACAATACTTGGCACGGTAACAGAGAAGGAGGAAAAAGCAGCTGATGGTTGTTGAGGTGCCGTGGTCCGCATTTCAGCACGGAAAGATTCCCAGTGTAAAGAATGTTGTTTGAGCATGTGAACGTTCATGCATGTAGTAGTCAAATTATTGCAGTTTTTCCCTCTACTGAGTTTTTTATTGTAAAGTTTGCAGATAACGTGAGTTGGCTCATCCTCTCCAGTGACAAAAAAGGCCCATGCTAGGCAACCCTTTCTACCCCTGCCACTGCTGGCCGGTTGTGGCTAAGGATGCAGTGCTCCTTGTGCTTGCATCACTCTGTGTCTGCGCCATTGGGCAAAATGTAACCTCCTCGTCTTCCTCCTCCACTTCCTCAGATGACCTACTCGGCTGTGTGACTCTGGGTTCACACCAAGTAGGATCTTCAATCTCGTCATCATCCAATGTGTTATCCCATTACTTGCCCTCAGAGGGACCCCTCTCCTCTTGTTGCCCTGACAGCACAGTAAAGTCCACATGAGCCTTAGGTACCTGAGTCTCATCGGGATCATATCCCTCCCCTGCAGTTAACGTTTGGTGACGAGGGTCAGGAACCTGCTCGGACCCTGCTTCGTCCTGCCCTGAATCCAAGCTAAAAAATTTTTGGGCATCGGTGCAGATGCTTTCCTCCCCTTGACTCTGTGATGGTTTGGAGTACACTTCTGATGCCCATGGTGTAAAGTTGGTTAAGAGTTCTACAGACTCGCCCATCTGTGGTTCGCTACAGTCAGTTGGGCAGTTGGCCAGTTGTGATGCGGGGGGAAGCATGGGTAATTGGGGTGACACCTCTGTGGGCTGTACTGCGTGTGATGTTGAGGTGGAGGAAGAAGAGGAGAGGGCACTGGAAGTAGACTTGCCATCCACTGGGGGCACCTGCTGTTTCTGGGACTTATGAACAAGGCGTATCGCTCTGCGGCTGCCAAAGGAAGGGAGTCCAGTAGGCCGTCCACTAACATAAGTTGTCAGTTGTCTTTGTGTTGGTTCACTAGTGCTTTCACTAACATTACCACGTGCCAGGAGCACGCAATTAACTAAAGAAAATTGTTTTTTCCAGTGCAATAGCTCAGCACATACCTGAATTTCAGCGACACTAAATGACAAGGTAAGATATGGCCTGCCGTATAACGTTATTAACCGACAAAAGAAATTTGTTAGTGTGCATGAGGCCGATAAAACCTACGAGATATTCTCCAAACAATTTCAAACTGAGATGTCCCCTGCTGTATTACTTTAGGAACAGAAGAAATTTTTTTTTTGAATGTGGATGAGGCCAGTATGACATAGAATATATGCTCCAAAATATTTCAAACTCAGATCTAGCCAGCTGTATCACTTTACTCAGAGCAAACAATATTTTTGGGTTACTCTGCATAAGCTCTACGTCCAGCAGACTTTCACCACCACTGACGTAGTATTAAGTAACAAACCTTTGGTGGACTCTGCCTGCCAACCAAATATATATATAGATTTGGCTGTGCGTACAAGCTGAATTTGACTGCCACTAACGAAGTAGCTGGCTTATAGCACTGTATGACTTTTGGCGCAGGAAAAATATTTTTTGGACTGGTCCAAGTAAGAGAAGTTTTTTTTTTTACTGTGAAACCAGAACAAGTTCAATGCCACTAAAATAGGATCTGCCTTTTAGATGACTGGATCAACTTTGCCACAGTAAAAAACCTTTGGTGGACTCTTCCTGCCAACCAAAAATATATATAGGTTTGACTGTGCGTACAAGCTGAATTTGACCGCCACTGACATAGTAGCTGGTTAATTGCACTGCATGACTTTTGGCACAGGAAAAAATATTTTTTGGACTGGGCGTAGCAAGAGAAAAAATGTATTTTTTTACTCTGAAACCACCTGAAGTTCAACTCCACTAAAATAGTATCTGACACTAAAAAAAACTTTAGTGCACACAGCTTTCAATATCACAATAGCAACAGAAAAAAAACAGATTTTGTGCTCTGAAATAAGAAGCTCTGCTGACTGTGCTGTGTAAATTTTAACCCCACTAAATGAAAAGGTGCACTGAGCTTGCTTGATCACATTAGCAAGTGCAAAAAAAGGTATACTGAGACAAGGAGCTCTATACCAGCGGTGCACAGCCAAACTTTCCGAATTTAAGAAAATTTGCTCGCCTTTGTGATCAGGAATCCGAATGTGTCATATTCGTGCCGAATTTGAAACTTTCGAACATTCGCCGAACAAATTCACTCAACACTAAAGATGAGCGAGCACTAAAATGCTTGGGTACTCGTTACTCTGGCCGAGAATATCGCAATGCTCAGGTGCTCGACCCGAGTAGCGAACCCAATGTAAGTCAATGGGAAACCCGAGCATTTTTCTGGTGGCCCTCCCCGGAGGTTTAGAGGGGACCTAAAAATTGGTCAAATCGATGGAAACAGTGCTGAAATGACAAGGGAACACTATATGAAAGACCCCAGGAAGCATCTCTGAATCCCAGGTCACTGCTATGAACAATGTTGTCAGAGTATTACGCCACTTTTACGGACTGACAATAAAACATACAAAAACAAAGCTAAATTGGATTTTCCTGGAAAAAATGTTAAGAAACATTTTTTAAAGGGGAATAACTTATATAGAAGGCAAAATAAATAACCAAAAACAAGAATGCTCCTCCACACCTAGGGCTATGTTGACACGTAGTGTTTTTGATGTGTTTTTGCACTTTTGCATTTCTTTCAAAGGTGAAAAATACATTCACCAGTAAATGTAATTTTAACATTTTACAACCTTATCCAGCCATGTGGTATGTGAGACATGATCAGACACATCCAGAATGAACCCTCATTTCCAGCTGATAATACCATCTAGCACCTGTCCCTATGTTAAAAGCAGCTAACAGCATTATCAATAGGGAATATAATTTTTTTTCTGCATGGAGAATAATACAATAATGCCTGACTAGATGCCTGTAAGACGCTATCCTAACTGCTATAGGTCACCCGTATACGAATCTCAGATAAGAATGGTAATATAGTACAATAGAAATAGAATAGAATAGAATTTAAACGGCTCCAAAGAGGTTTTTTTGGTACGTTGCACCACCAAACTGTGAAGGAATGCAAGCAACCTTGTCTGCATTCATCAATTTCTAATTACAGATCACCGTTAAAAATTATGAATCAGTCAACGAATGCATGGAAAAAATCTATCAAATTATGGATTGTTGTAGGATGTATGCAACCAGAATGAACACTCATTTCCAGCTGATAATACCATCTAGCACCTGTCTCTATTTTAAAAGCACCTGTCTCTATTTTAAAAGCCGCTAACAGCGTTATCACTAGAGAATAGATTTTTTTTTCAGCACTAAGTATAAGGCAATAATCCCTGACTAAATGCCTGTAATACGCTATTTCTACTGCTATAGGTCACCTGTACACGAATCACAGATAAGAGAAGTAATATTGTACAATGAAAAATACATTTTAACCGTCCCCGAAGAGGTTTTTTTGGACGTGGCAGCAACAAACTGTGAAGGAATGCAAGGAACTGCTTGACTGCTTTCATAAATTTGTGAGTAAAGATCACCGTTAAAAAATATGAATGGGTCAACGAGTGCATGCAAAATATCAATCAAGTAATGCACTGTGGAAGAGATGTATTCAACGACAATGAACAACACTCATCTCCAGCTGATGATACCTTGAACCTGTCCCTATTGTAAATGCAACTAACAGTGGTATCAATAGGGAAAAGAATAGATTTTCAATTTTTTTGCAGCAGCACGCAGTATAAGGCAATAATACCTGGTTGGATTGGTGTAATTCGGTATCCATACTGCTATAGCTCATCCGTAAATGAATTTCAGATAAGAGAGGTAATATTGTAGAATATAGAATCGATTTGAATTGGACTTCCCATTATTAAGGGATGGGTCTCCTATACTGTTATTGCGTATATGGTATAATACCCCTGGCAGCACTAAAAACCATCTCTGACAAAATGCTAGCGGCCAGGACCTCCAAGGCATAGAGCGAGACAATTCATGCCACGTGTCCAGTTTGGATATCCAATAGTTGTAAGGCACAGAGGAATCACGGAGGACTCTGGTACGGTCACCAACGTAGTCCTTCAGCATCTTCCAAAACTTTTCCCTCCTTGTCAGAGTAACCTACGCATTATGGCCTGGCCGCTGGGACGGCCTAAGAAAACTGTCACAGACCTTTAGCAGAGTTCCTTTGCATCTGCTGCATCTGGTTTGTTTCTCCCTTGCCTGTACTCCTTGGTTGTCCAAGAAACTGTGACATCTGCTGCCAGCATTGTCAGATGGGAATTTTTTTATTAATTCTTCAACAAGGGCCATCCGGTATTGCAATATACAACATAGGAGTGGGACTCCTATACTGTTATTGCGTATGCAGCAAGTTCAAGGGCTGCACAAAATTAGGACACACTCCATTACTAATTTGAAGAGACATAGTGGAGGGCCTAAGCTAAAAATGTATTTTCCATTATTAAGGAGTGGGTCTCCTATACTGTTATTGCGTATGCAGCAAGTTTAAGGGCTGCCCAAAATTAGGACGCACTCCAATACCACTTTGAATAGACGTAGTGAAGGGCCTCAGTACTTTTTTCCCCTTATTAAGGAGTGGGTCTCCTATACTATTATTGCGTATGCAGCAAGTTCAAGGGCTGCCAAAAATTAGAATGCACTCCAATACCAATTTCAAGAGACATGAAGAGACATTGAAGAGACATTGTGGAGGGCCTCGGTAAAAATGTATTTTCCATTATTAAGGAGTGGGTCTCCTAGACTGGCAATGCCTAAGTGCATGGGCTGAAAAACATTTAGCCTTGGGGGGTATACATATACAGTATATATTATAAATAAAGTTAGAGGTAGGCCTCTAAAAATAGTTCCTATGGGAATCATAAACACCCTTTAAAACTATGTGGGTGTTGCATGATGGCCACCCTGGTGATTTGGTGGTCGAGAATGAGGAGAAGGATTAGGTGGAGGAAGACATGAAATAGATGAAATCCTGAAGCGTATACCCATGACTGGGTGTGAAGGGGTGTATGGGAATAGACCTCCAAAAAAAACCACTGGATTTGAGTTTATGTGGTGTCGAAAAGTCTGGCCCAATCCAGCCCTTGTTCATTTTAATGAAGAGTCAGCCTGTCAGCATTTGCAGTTGACAGGGGGATGCGCCTATCAGTTATAATACCCCCAACGACAGTAAAAACCTGCTCTGACAAAATGCTAGTGGCAGGGCAGGCCAGGACCTCCAAGGTGTATAGAGGGACAGTTCATGCCATGTATCTAGCTTGGATACCCAATAGTTGTAAGGAACAGAGGAATCACGGAGGATGCTGGTATGGTCGCCAAGGTACTTCTTCAGCATCTTCCAAAACTTTTCCCTCCTTGTCAGAGTACCCCGCACATCAGGGCCTGGGTGGTGGGAGGGTCTGAGAAAACTGTCCCAGATCTTTGACAGTTTTCCCCTGCCTATGCTGCATCTGGTTTGTGTCTCTGTCGCCTGTACTCCGTGGTTGTCCAAGGAACTGTGACCTCTGCCGCTAGCATTGTCAGCTGGGAATTTTTTAAATAATTCTTCAAAAAGGGCCTTCTGGTACTGCAACATTTTATTAGACCACTCCACCACAGGAAGGAGAGATAGAAAATTCTCCTTGTAGCACTGAAGTGTAACCAACCAATCATTACTGTTGCCCAAAATGCGTACAATGCAAGGGTCATGGGAAAGGCAGCAGAACATAAACTCAGGCATGTGTTCCAGACTGCTAACAGCCAAGACCAAGACTTCCTTGTCACCACCAAGAGGACAACTGTCCATGTTCTCCTACTCATCCTCCTCCTTGTCCTCCCCCTCTTCAGGCCATGCATGCTGAACAGATGGTATGGATGTGGTGTTGGTAGTACCATCTGTAGCACAGGAAACCAGCTCCTGTTCCTCCTCCTCCTCCTCCTCATTATCACCCAATCCACGTTGAGATGAGATGAGGCTGGGCTGTGTAGCATCAATCTGTATATTTCCGTTCTCCATCTCATCGTGCTCCGCCTGCAATGCCTCCTCTTTAGTAGTGTTGAGCCACCCCCGTAGTGTTCGAGTTCGGTTCGGTTCGTCGAACACCCGTGTGTTCGCCGAACTGTTCGTCGAACTGTTCGTCGAACACCTTCGAACACCGTTAAAACCAATGGCAGGCAAACAAAAACACATAGAAACACATAGAAAACACCTTCAAAGGTGTCCAAAAGCTGACAAACTGCTCAGAAGACACAACTAACACATGGAAAAGTGACAAGTACATATAGTCATGCGAAAAGAAAAGAGGTGGAGGAGTAAAAGGAGGGGGAGACACAGATATAGGCATGTCATGCCCTTCTAAAATCCAAAAAGTGAGAAGCCGAGACGGCCAGTCCGCTCCTGCCCGTGCCACCTCCGTGTCGCCGGGTTTGTGCCAGAGCCGCGGTGAACCCTGACGGCCAGCCCCCCTCTCCCAATACTGGTGCCTGTCCGCTGGTGGGTCGAGAGAGCCCCCCTGTGGTGGAGGCAGCTCTAAGCTTTTAATTTAAATTGTCCCTCTAATTTGAATGAATACACTTTAAATCCATTTACAAGGATCTATTGGAGGGCAAGTCTCAAGCCAGCAGCCGCGTAATTCCAGCTCCAGTAGCGTCCACTAAAGCTGCTGCAGTTAAAAAGCTTTTATAAGGATCGAGCTCGGCTGTCCACCGCAAGGCATCCTAGTGCCAGTCCCAGCCCCTATGCCTTGGGGTGCCTCCTGATGCTCTTCACTGAGTATCCCGTGGTCCCGAAGCATTTCCTTTGAAAAAATTAAGCGTCCAAACTACAGGTGGTGTAGCTTGCTTAACAGCCGGGATAATCCGCTGACTAGCAGACACTGCTACTAGGCACAAAGTATTTCCTGGGCTAGATGCAGTTAAAAATTTGTAAGTAGATACTCTCGTTGGATGCTGAGAAAGCATTCCATAGAGTCTCCTGGCACGCCATATATGATTCTCTTAAAAAGCTTGGGGTAGGGGTCTAGGGGACCCTTTTATAGCCAAAATCACGGCCCTGTATCACAATACGTCACCTAGGCTGAAGATAAATGGAACTGTAGCACCGAGGGCTCGGTTGCTACAGACGTATTGCACCTCACCCAGAGGTGTGATATCTCACTCTCAGATAAGGATGGAGTGTGGATCAGGACCCGACACCTGCATGCATTACACCACATTGCCGTGGGGCAGGGCGACCAATATGCCCCTGAGATGGGCACGACAGTCCCTGTCCCTGGCTGGAGTGGGGGGAGGGAACACTGCGGAAGGGGAACCCTGCAGTGCAGGAGCAGGGAGGAAGCAGTTCCTGGGTGCATTGAGAAGAGAGTATAAAAGGTGGGCACCATCTTAGTTCAGTGCAGAGAAGTCTGAGCAGAAGTGGCAGGGAGCAGGGGCTCTGCATGAGCTCTGCTCCGGAGGCGGGCCTAGTAACAGAGGCCCAGGCCTGCAAGAGGGAGAAGGAAGGAAGAGGAGCGGAGAATGCTCCAGGAACGAGGAATGAAGGGATCCCAGGGGTGCGGACGGGCGAGTCGCCACCGCACGCCCGAATCCACCTGCGTGGAGGGGTCAGGCCAAAGGGGGAGACCGGTCCCCGAACTAGTGGAGGCAGGAAACGACCCTCAGCTAGAAACCGGAGGCTCTGACATTTTATGTGGCGCAGCCCCTTGCTCCACCCGCTAGGAAGGCACCACATAGGGTCAGGGAAACTGGCGCCAAGTTTACCAAGAGGAGGCCCGAGGCAGCCGGACAGAAGTGTTGGTAAGAAAGGCCAGACAAAGGACACACAAAGGGGGTCCTGTGAAGAGCTCCAAAGTTATCTGGGAGTTGTCTGAGCCCCTCACCTGGTGAGCACAGTACGACGTGGGCAGCCGTTACCTGCAGACGTGGTCTGGATAATAAGAACTGTGAGTAAAGGCCCTGAACTGCATCACTGACTCCGTGTCGTTACTGCTGCTGCCCTGCACCATCACCCCCATCCTCCGCATACACTGCCCTGAGGCTATACTCCTCCCGTGGGGAGTTATGCTACGCTCTGCTGCACCCACAACACCAGCCTTAGCGGTCTGCCCTGTAGCGGCGGTTCACTCTGACCGCAATCCACGGGTGGCGTAGTCGGACATTTAAACATCAAAACCACATAAAGAGTTCCGCCACTGGTTTGACCGCCCTGAGCCACGGAACCGGATCGCCGCCACGAAGACTACAACCACCAGCATCCACCAAAAAGGGTCCGGCTCCGGGTGTCCCAAGGCCCAGGGGGTGCGTCAGAACATTTTCATCACCTTTCACAATCACCAATGGGACAAGGCAGGGATGTCCTCTGTCCCCTCTCTTATACATCCTAGTGACGGAGCACCTGCTCTCATCAATTTGCCATAACCCCAATATTAGGTGGATTGAGGTGGGAGGCACCGAGTACAAGTGCTCTCTATTTGCTGATGATGTCCTAGTATATATCACTCAATCACATATATCCATCCCTGCTGTTATGGCTGAAATAGATCACTTTGTTACATGGTAAAATTTTAAAATCAATGCAGCGAAGTCTGAGGCCCTCGATGTCTCCCTCCCCAAATCCATATAGGATTCCATTCAGTCCAACTTTCCCTTTGCCTGGCCCTCACAGGGTATCAAATACTTAGGAATTCCTATTCATAGAGACCTTTCCCATCTATGTTATCTTAATTTTGGGCCCTTTATTGAACAATTCCATACAGACCACGGTTGGCAAGTTAGAACTGTAAGATTCACTACGTGAACCACTGGTGTTTTGTGGAAAAGCACATGTACACCGCGTTCCAAATTATTATGCAAAAAGTGTTTAGGAGTGATAAGGGAAGAATTTGTTTGTTTGTCAGTTAAACTCATTGATGGTGATGTGTGTCAGGGCTCTTTATATCACTGTAAGCAATTGCAGACACCTGTGCTAATTAGTTTGGCAGGTGTGTCCAATGAAAGGCAAGACTACTTAAGAAGGCTCTCTCACATTATTAAGCAGCCTACATTTTCTGCCAAAATGGGAAAGAAAAAGGATGTGTCGGCTGCTGAGAAGCAACAAATTGTGGAGTGTTTAGGTCAAGGCATGACTACAATCAACATTGTGCGATGATCAGGATGAAGTGTCTTGGCAATCAAGAAGTATGTAGCTGATTCACAGTACACACGTGTGCGTGCTGATAAGGGCAAATTGAGGACTCTTTCCTACAGGCAATTACGTCAGGTTGAAAGAGCAGCGGCAAAAAAGCCTTGTCATAGCAGCAGACAAGTTTTTGAAGCTGCTTGTGCCTCCAACGTCCCCCGAACAACAAGATGCAGGGTCCTTCAGAGGTTTGCAGCTGTGCATACGCCATCCTGTCGACCTCCTCTATCCACTTCACACAAGCAGAAACGGCTCCAGTGGGCCAAACATTACATGAAGACTGATTTCAAAACTGTTTTGTTCACGGATGAGTGCCGTGCAGCGCTCGATGGTCCAGATGAATGGAGTGGAGGATGGCTGGTTGATGGACACCCCACGCAAACACGGCTACAGCGCCAACAAGGAGGAGGTGGAGTAATGTTTTGGGCTGGAATCATGGGGAGAGAGATTGTCGGCCCCTTTAGGATCCCTGAAGGCGCTAAAGATGAACTCCATAATGTATGTGGATTTTCTCAAACAGCACTTCCTGCCATGGTTCAAGAAGAAGAACCGTGTATTTCACAGCAAGATCATTTTTCTTCATGATAATGCACCATCTCATGCTGCACATAAAACATCTGCATCTCTGGCTGATATGGGCATAAAAGGGGACAAACTTATGGTGTGACCCCCATGCTCCCCTGACCTCTACCCCATTCAGAACCTTTGGAGCATCATTAAAAGGAGTGTCTATGATGGCGGGAGGCAGTTCACATCTAAGCAACAGCTCTGGGAGGGTATTCTGTCCTCATGCAAAACAATTGAAGCAGAAACCATCCAAAACCTGACAAATTCAATGGACGAGAGAGTTCAGAAGCTCCTTTCGAACAAGGGGTCCTATGTGAAAATGTAACATCACCTAGAATAAAGTTTTGAGTTGAAAACTGTTTGATTTCAGTTTCTAACAACCTGCTAATGCTTATAATTTCAAAAATGACCATTTTTTTGGTCTTTATTAAAATGAAAAGGTTGATCGAAAAGTTTGGGGGATCTAAGAGTGTGGCAACCCAGTAGTCATGATTACTTCGAATTCTGACAATATGAGGGTCATGCTGCAGGTAGTGCAGCAAGAAGGCACTTATGTGTCTTGCGCATCTCGGAGCCCCAAAATTATTTTCCGGGCTAGATGCAGCTAAAAATTATTTTTAATTTTAAATCTGGTGAAGCTTATTATAGATGGCCTAATAGGATCAGTGCTGCACACTGCTACAAAGCCCAAATTATTTTCCAGTCAAGATACAGATAAACATGATTAGTAATTTGAAAGCTTAAAACGGTTGGTAGGGTGATTTTAACCAATCATCAAGCTTTTACTCTCCCCAGGATGACACAGGGGTAGAAAAGTCGTTTCGGATCCATGATTTGTTCATCTTTATGAACGTGAGTCTGTCTACATTATCAGTGGAGAGCCGCGTGCGCTTATCTGTCAGCACACCACCAGCAGCGCTGAACACACGTTCAGACAGAACGCTGGCTGCGGGGCATGACAAGATCTCCAAGGCGTAAGTGGCTAGCTCCGGCCATTTATCCAGATTGGAAGCCCAAAAAGAGCAAGGGTCCAGTGACACAGTCGTGGCTTCAATGTTTACTTGGAGATACTCCTGTACCATCGTCTCTAGGCGTTGACTATGTGTCAGACTTCTTGTCTCCTGTGGCCTTGCAAAGGATGGGCTAAAAAAGTGGTGAAATGATTCCGCCAAATTGATGTTACCAGCAGATACTGTGGTTCTGTTACGGTTTGAGTGCTGAACACTTGACGGTCCCACGGTTGGCAAGTTGGAACTGTGAGATTCACTACGTGCACCACTGGTATTTTGTGGAAAAGCACATGTAAGATTCTGCAACAGTCTCTGCTGATACTCCTGCATGCGTGCATCCCTTTCTATGGCAGGAATAATTTCTGCAAATTTACTTTTGTACCGGGGATCTAACAGTGTGGCAACCCAGTAGTCAGGATTATTTCTAATTCTCACAATTCGAGGGTCATGTTGCAGGTAGTGCAGCAAGAAGGCACTCATGTGTGTTGCGCATCCAGGAGCACCAAGTCCCTGTTGTGTTGGTGGCGAGGTAACAATCATGCTTCCTTCCTCTGTCCTCTCCCCCCAACTTCGCACAACAGAAATGTGATCAAGGTCTCCCTCATCTGATGAGTCTTCCATCAGTTCGTCCTCCACTTCTTCCTGGGCTCCTGCACCTTCCTCACTAGTTTGGCTGCTACCATGCGCCCTGGTAAAATCATCTCCCCCACCCTCACATGCCTGCCGCCTTGGTGCTGCCGACCGTCTGGACCTTGCAGATGTTAGCCCTTCCGCATACAACTCCTCCTCCTCTACTTCCTCCACCTCCTCTTGTGCCACCACCTGACTCCGAATTCTGTTTAACATGTGCTCCAGCATGTAAATCACCGGAATAGTCATGCTGATAATGGCATCGTCAGCACTAAACATCTTCGTCGCCATTTCAAAACTGTGCAGAAGGGTGCATAGGTCCCTGATCTGAGACCACTCCTCCAGCGTGATTTGCCCCACCTCTGAATCTCGTTGGCCCAGGCTATACGTCAGAACGTATTGCACCAGGGCTTGTCGGTGCTGCCACAGTCGCTGCAACATGTGCAGAGTTGAATTCCACCGGGTAGGCACATCGCATTTTAGCCGGTGAAGTGGCAGGCCCAACGACTTCTGTAGAGATGTAAGTCGCTGAGCTGCGGGATGCGAACGGCGGAAGTGAGCACACAGCGACCGTGCCCTCTGCAGAAGGCCATCTAGTCTGGGATAGTGGGCTAAAAATTGCTGGACAACCAGGTTCAACACGTGAGCCATACAAGGCACGTGTGTGACATTGCCCCGGCGAAGGGCCGCACCCAGGTTTGCAGCATTGTCGCACACGGCCTTCCCTGGTTTCAGGTCCAGTGGAGACAACCATTCATGAAATTGGTTCTCCAGAGCTGACCACAACTCCTCAGCTGTGTGACTCACATTTCCCAGACATTTCAATGTAAAAACCGCCTGATGACGTTGAGCCCTACTGCCAGCATAGTAAGGAGGTGTGCAGGATCCCTTCTGCGCAGTTAGAAAGCTTGTGGCATGACCAGACAGGCTTTGGGTGCAGGTGGAAGACCGAGAGGAGGTTGAGGAGGCAGAAGCAGTGGAGGAACTTTGACATAAAGAGGATTGACGCACAACTCGTGGGGACGGCAAGACTTGGACAGCAGCCCCTTGTCCTGCTGTCACCATAGTTACCCAGTGCCCAGTCAGCGACATGTAACGCCCCTGTCCATGCCTACTCGTCCAAGTGTCTGTGGTGAAATGCACCCTGTCACACACAGAGTTTCTCAAAGAAGCGGTGATGTTGTGTGCGACATGCTGGTGGAGCGCAGGCACACCTTTCTTTGAGAAGTAGTGCCGACTGGGCATCTGGTACTGGGGCACTGCGACGGACATAAGGTCTCGAAAATCCTCTGTGTCCACCAGGCGGAAAGGCAGCATTTCTGTAACCAAGAGCTTGCAGATGGTGAAATTCAACCTCTTAGCTTTTTCATGGCTAGGAGGAAATGGTCTTTTACTTGTCCACATCTGAGGGACCGAGGGCTGGCTATTGTGCTTAGACGGGGTTGATAAGGGTGTCCCCGGCAAACTGCCGGTCTGTGAGGAAGATGCAGGCGGACATGTTAGGTTGCCTTGATCCAAAGGTGGTGCTATCGATGTCGGACAGCGCTCAAGACCAGCTGGTGTTACCACCTCCAAAGAAAATGATGACCTGCCAATCACGCTGGCTGTTGCGGGTAAAGAGGTGGCAGGTCTGTGCCCCAAAACATGTGTGACTGCTGTCCCCCCAGTCACAGAGGATGAAGAGGCCGCGGATGCACAAGATATGGCAGACGGTGGTTGGCCCGGCCGGCTAGGCCGCATTGTAGCACACTGAGCTTCCCACTGCAACTTATGCTTCATGTCCATGTGCCGGTTCATGCATGAAGTACTCAAACTATGTATTTTTTGGCCTCTACTTAGCTTTTGCTGACAAATGTTACAGATAACACGAGTTGGGTCATCTTTATCGATCTGAAAAAATGCCCAGGCTATGCAAGGCTTAGCACCCATGCGACCTGAAGAGCCACCACGACTTGTGGTGAGAGGCAGAGTTGTGTTTGAGGATGCAGTTGTTGACGTGCTTCCAGTACTACGTCTCTGTCCAGGAAGGCGCAACCTGACCTCGTCGTCACTAGCATCTTCCTCCACCTCCTTTGCTGACCTCATCTCTTGGCTGACTGTGGGTTGACAGTAAGTGGGATCTTCGACCTCATCATCATCACCCTGTACGTTATCACACCCGTCGTCCTCAGAGCCAACCTGTTCCTGCCCTGACAAAAAACTAAAGTTGTCGCTCCAATCAGGTATTTGAGTCTTATCATCGTCTTCCTCATTGTCTCCACCAACAGGAGTTACAGTTTGGGAATGAGGGTCTACATTATGGTCAGAACCTTCTGCGTCTGGTCCTGGATCCGACTCATAAAGATTCTGGGCATCAGTGCAGATCATTTCCTCGTCTGGATTCACAGAAGCACTGGAGTCGACCTCTGATTCCCAGGCTATAGTATGAGTAAACAGCTCTGCAGACTCAACCATCTGTTCTACCTCATACTCAGACGGGCAGCTGGAGATTTGGGAGCTGTGAGGAAGCAAGTGCGATTTGGGTGACACCTTTGAGGACTGGAGTATTTGTGATGTTGAAGTTGATGTGGAGGAGAGCCCACTTAAAGGAGCACTTGATATCCGTTGAAGCACCTGCTGTTTTTGTGCCTCATCTGGAATTTGTAGCGATTGGCGTGGCCGTAAGAAAGGGATCTTATCACATTGTCCGCTAAAAGAAGTAGACATTTTAGTTTGGCTGGAAGATGGTCTTTCTTCTGCACCTACCCCACGGACACAACCTTTTTTCCCCTTCCCAACACGCCTATTCCATTTTCCACCAGCAGCAGGCCTTTTTCCACTCATTTTGGTGGTTAACTAATTCACAACTCTGGAGTTGTTTGCACAAAAAAACAATGGATGGTAACCGAGCAGAGCTGAGTGGCCAAACTGTGGTATTAGGCCAAAACTATTGGCTGGGTTAGATGCAGAAAAAAATTATTTTTAATTTGCAACCTGATGGAGGTCAGTATAGATGGACTAATAGACCAAGTCCCACACACCGCTAGAAGCCCAAATATTTTTTCAGAGCTAGATGCAGAAAAATTTTTTATTCAATTTGCAACCTGATGGAGGTCAGTATAGATGGACTAATAGACCAAGTCCCACACACTGCTAGAAGCCCAAATATTTTTTCAGAGCTAGATGCAGAAAAAAATTATTTTTAATTTGCAACATGATGGAGGTCAGTATAGATGGACTAATAGACCAAGTCCCACACACCGCTAGAAGCCCAAATATTTTTTCAGAGCTAGATGCAGAAAAAAATTATATTCAGTTTGCAACCTGCTGGAGGTCAGTATAGATGGACTAATAGAACAAGTCCCACACACTGCTAGAAGCCCAAATATTTTTTCAGAGCTAAATGAAGAAAAAAATTATTTTTAATTTGCAACCTGATGGAGGTCAGTATAGATGGACTAATAGACCAAGTCCCACACACTGCTAGAAGCACATATATTTTTTCAGAGCTAGATGCAGAAAAAAAATATTTTTAATTTGCAACCTGATGGAGGTCAGTATAGATGGACTAATAGAACAAGTCCCACACGCTGCTAGAATCCCAAATATTTTTTCAGAGATAAATGAAGAAAAAAATTATTTTTAATTTGCAACCTGATGGAGGTCAGTATAGATGGACTAATAGACCAAGTCCCACACACTGCTAGAAGCCCAAATATTTTTTCAGAGCTAGATGCAGAAAAAAATTATTTTTAATTTGCAACCTGATGGAGGTCAGTATAGATGGACTAATAGAACAAGTCCCACACGCCGCTAGAAGCCCAAATATTTTTTCAGAGATAAACGAAGAAAAAAATTATTTTTAATTTGCAACCTGATGGAGGTCAGTATAGATGGACTAATAGACCAAGTCCCACACACTGCTAGAAGCCCAAATATTTTTTCAGAGCTAGATGCAGAAAAAAATTATTTTTAATTTGCAACCTGATGGAGGTCAGTATAGATGGACTAATAGACCAAGTCCCACACACCGCTAGAAGCCCAAATATTTTTTCAGAGCTAGATGCAGAAAAAAATTATATTCAATTTGCAACCTGCTGGAGGTCAGTATAGAAGGACTAATAGAACAAGTCCCACACACTGCTAGAAGCCCAAATATTTTTTCAGAGCTAAATGAAGAAAAAAATTATTTTTAATTTGCAACCTGATGGAGGTCAGTATAGATGGACTAATAGACCAAGTCCCACACACTGCTAGAAGCCCAAATATTTTTTCAGAGCTAGATGCAGAAACAAATTATTTTTAATTTGCAACCTGATGGAGGTCAGTATAGATGGACTAATAGACCAAGTCCCACACACCGCTAGAAGCCCAAATATTTTTTCAGAGCTAGATGCAGAAATTTTTTTTATTCAATTTGCAACCTGATGGAGGTCAGTATAGATGGACTAATAGACCAAGTCCCACACACTGCTAGAAGCCCAAATATTTTTTCAGAGCTAGATGCAGAAAAAAATTATTTTTAATTTGCAACCTGATGGAGGTCAGTATAGATGGACTAATAGAACAAGTCCCACACGCTGCTAGAAGCCCAAATATTTTTTCAGAGATAAATGAAGAAAAAAATTATTTTTAATTTGCAACCTGATGGAGGTCAGTATAGATGGACTAATAGACCAAGTCCCACACACTGCTAGAAGCCCAAATATTTTTTCAGAGCTAGATGCAGAAAAAAATTATTTTTAATTTGCAACCTGATGGAGGTCAGTATAGATGGACTAATAGACCAAGTCCCACACACAGCTAGAAGCCCAAATATTTTTTCAGAGCTAGATGCAGAAAAAAATTATATTCAATTTGCAACCTGCTGGAGGTCAGTATAGAAGGACTAATAGAACAAGTCCCACACACTGCTAGAAGCCCAAATATTTTTTCAGAGCTAAATGAAGAAAAAAATTATTTTTAATTTGCCACCTGATGGAGGTCAGTATAGATGGACTAATAGACCAAGTCCCACACACTGCTAGAAGCCCAAATATTTTTTCAGAGCTAGATGCAGAAAAAAATTATTTTTAATTTGCAACCTGATGGAGGTCAGTATAGATGGACTAATAGACCAAGTCCCACACACCGCTAGAAGCCCAAATATTTTTTCAGAGCTAGATGCAGAAAAATTTTTTATTCAATTTGCAACCTGATGGAGGTCAGTATAGATGGACTAATAGACCAAGTCCCACACACTGCTAGAAGCCCAAATATTTTTTCAGAGCTAGATGCAGAAAAAAATTATTTTTAATTTGCAACCTGATGGAGGTCAGTATAGATGGACTAATAGAACAAGTCCCACACGCTGCTAGAAGCCCAAATATTTTTTCAGAGATAAATGAAGAAAAAAATTATTTTTAATTTGCAACCTGATGGAGGTCAGTATAGATGGACTAATAGACCAAGTCCCACACACTGCTAGAAGCCCAAATATTTTTTCAGAGCTAGATGCAGAAAAAAATTATTTTTAATTTGCAACCTGATGGAGGTCAGTATAGATGGACTAATAGAATGAGGCTATGCCCAAAAGATTTTACTTCACTAGGTGCAGTAAAAAAATTGGTATTCTATACACAGGTGGTATATCTTGCAACACAGATAGGCTACTCCACTGACTAACACACTCTGCAATAGGCCAAAAAGGATTAGCTTTGCTAGATTCAGCCAAATGCTGTGAAAAAAACTTGCACAGCACTGGCACAGACCTGCCTGGCAAAAACTGATAGGAACCTAGTCCTGAAAAGGACTCCAATTACAATTAGTCTTTACTCCCACAATCTATCTATTTAAGAGCACAGACCTGCTTGATAAAAGTCGTAGGAAATGCTGTAACCTAGTCCTTAAAAGGACTGCAATCACAACTATTCCCTACTCCCAAGCTATCTGTATATTTGTGCGAAAATTGGCTTGAAATTAACAAGGTATAGCGCACACAGCAACAGCGGTGCCGTCTAACACGCAGCTGCAGCAGTGAGAAAATGGTGGCGACGGGGAAAATGGCTTGGTCTTATAGGGCAAGGACATGTGACATACACTGCCAATCACACATGCCCTTGCTTGTGTGAAAAAAAGCACTTCGCTCCGTGTGTGCGCTGCTGATAGGCTGACAGATTGCACCTCCCCACTGCAAATGCGGGAAAGAGAAAAAAAAATGGAGATCTTCATTGTTCCTGCAGAGATCCATCCCCTGCCCCTCCCCCCGCCCCGCTGTACACTCAAACTGTGTATTAACATTAATTTTCATCATTACTGAGAAAAAATCCAGTTATGATTTTGGTGCACGAACAGTTATCGAACATAACCTCGAACAGCTGAATTTTTCTCAAATTGTTCGTGTTCGCCGACCGGCTCGAACACCGCCCAAAGCAGCTCGAATTTGAGATTGGCGAACAGTTCGAGTAGAACAATGCTCATCTCTACTCTTTAGTTGTGAGCTGCGAGCATTTCAGTAGACAGAGAAGTGGGATGGTGACGTTAATTATGGTGTCATCACCGCTCACCATCTTGGTGGAGTCCTCAAAGTTTTGGAGGATGGCACAGATGTCTGACATCCATGCCCACTCATCAACTCTTACTTGCGGAGGTTGACCTGAATACCGATGGGACTCAACAACTGCCCTCTGCTGCTCACAAATCCTTTCTAACATATGCAATGTTGAGTTCCAGCGTGTGGGAACATCGCACACCAGTCAGTGAGCGGGAAGCTGCAAATTCTGCTGAAGCACTGCCAGGGCGGCTGAAGCTGTAGATGTATTCTGAAATGGGCACACAGGCGGCGAAGTTTTACAAGCAACTCAGGCAAAGTGGGTAGGTTTTGAGAAAGTGCTGAAACACTAAGTTGAGCACATGTGCCAGGCATGGTACATATGCGAAGTTGCCAAGCTTCAGAGCCACCAACAGGTTCTGGTCATTGTCACACATGATCATGCCTGGCTGTAGGTTCAGCAGTGAGAGCCACAGATCTGCCTGCTCTGTTACAGCTTTCAACAACTTTGCAGCAGTGTGTGGTTTGTTGCCTAAGCAGATAAGCTTCAGCAGAGCCTGTTGCCACTTGGCCAAGGCAGTGCTGCAGTGCTTCCAGCTTGTGACTGATTTCGTCATTTCAGAGATTTAGGCTGAGGAGGAGGAGGACGAGGTGCAGGAGTTGTAGAATGTGGGGGCAACCCTAATTGACCAAAGGCCCGTAATCCTCGGCGTCAAGAGGACATGTTCCATTCCAGGGTCCGACTGGGTCCTGGCTACCACAATGTTAACCCAGTGTGCTGTCAGTGAAATGTACCATCCCTGGTCACAAGCACATATCCTCATGTCGTGGTTAGGTGGACATTCCCAGTAACTGCGTTAGTGAGGGCATGAGTAATGTTCGGAGACATGTGCTTGTGTAAGGCGGGAATAGCACATAAGGAGAAACAGTGGCGGCTGGAGACCATGTACCGAGGGACAGCCACATGAGGTTTCTGAAAGCTTCCCTCTCCATGAGCCTAAAAGGAAACATTTCTAGTGCAAGCAGTTGAGAAATGTGTCAGTTTAGTATTTTGGCCTGTGGGTGGGTGGCTGCGTATTTGCGCTTGTGATCCAAGGACCGGGTCAAGGACAACTGAACGCTGCACGTGTTTGCAGACATTGTTGGTTGCAAGTGTGCAACGACAGGTGAAGGGTTTATAGGAATCTTCACTTGCATCATGGACAGAGGCTTGGCATGCATGTACAACAGTGGAAGAGGCAGTGGTGTCACCCACAGACAGTGTTTCTGGACCCTGGCGTTTGGCCCAACTAGTCGGGTGTTTTGCTATCATGTGCCTGAGCATGCTGGTGGTGGTCAGGCTCATAGTTTTTCTGCCCCTGCTGATGCTGGCATGGCAGATGTCGCAAATGGCCTTTTTTGGGTTAACTGGACAGTCTTTAAAAAAGAGCCAGACTTGGGAAGATCTGGCAGTTCGACTGGCAACTTCCCTCGTATTGGTGTTTTAGGGAACAGTTTCCTGACTTATGCCTGTGGCCACACCACTGATACTTCCTGCATGTTGTGGTGCTATGCCTCCCTCCCTCTCTGTGCTTCTGTCCTTGCAATGCATGTCACCTTGCCTGGTTGGGTTAATGACTTCATCGTCCACCACCTCGTCTTTCATGTACGCACCTTGGGCCTCCTCCTGACTTGCTGGAAATTGTGTCTCATCATCATCCACCTCTTGTGACAGTAATTGCACTTCCCCACCGTCGCATTCATGTGACCGTGGCTGCTCAAATATTTGGGCATAGCTACATGATATCTCCTCTTGCCCCGCTTGAAGCGAACCGAGCGAGAGGCCAGAATCTATAAATGTAAATATGAAACATCTCTTCAGAGTGTCCAAGTGTGGGATCACTTGTCTCCAGGCACTCAGCATGGTGGGAGAAAGGAGGATCAGGGTGAGGAATATGTGGTCCCAACTCACGGCTTCTGAGACTGGACTGTGTGAAAGACAGGGAGGTGGTGGTGGTGGTGGCAAACCGACTGGAAGCATTATCTGCTATGCAACCTACAACATTTTCACACTGCTCTGCCTTCAAGAATGGTATACCGCAAAGTGGGACAGGAAGATAGGTCGACATGATGTGGGTGTTTTGTTGTGCTTCATCAGCAGGCACAGTTTCATCTTGCCTATGTCCTATGTCCTTGCGCCATCAGCATCATGTCCACTCCAACTACTTGGTCAGTGAACAAGTGTGGATATGTTTTGGACACACAAATAGCAGACTTTAAATGGAGTATAAAATGTCAGGATTAATAACGCTGTATTTGATCATTACTGATGACCAATATTTTTGCTCAGTGCCAGTATAGAGATGCTATTGGTCAGCGAACAAGTGTGGATATATTTTGGACACACAGGTAGCAGACTTTAAATGAAGTTTAATATTTTCCAGCTTGCGAAAAATGTCAGGATTAATACTGCTGTATTTGATCATGCCTGATGACCAGTTCTTTTGGGCACTGCCGGAATACGATGCTATTGTTCAACGAACAAGTGTGGATATATTTTGGACATACAAGTAACAGACTTTAAATGGAGTATAGTAACTTGAAAAAAAAATCAGAATTAATACTGCAGTAATATTTGACCACCTGAGATAATGGACAAGTTTCTCTGCTTCCACAACATAGCAATGCTATTCAAATCAACCAAATCTGGCAGTATGCAGCTAACAAGTAAATAGAGCAGTAAAAATGGTGTAATATATTGCTTTTAACCAAAATTAGCAGGATTAAGAGCAAAAAGAATACTATCAGTCCTGATATCTAGGGATATTGATTGGAGTTTTAACAGTAGAAAGAACGTGTAATGGACCCTATTCTGTACTATACTAGGTCTCCACAAACTCTGCCTAACTAGTGCTCTCAGCAGGATTAATATTTCCTTCAGAATGAGCCCTAACAATGACTGTTAGAGCAGATTTATAATAGTAGTGTGGAATCTCTGTTTAAAATAACCCCAATTCTCTCCCTCGCTTAGCTGCAGCTCTCCCTACTCTGTGTCTTTGACCAGTAGACTGTGACGAGCATAGGGTCCCGGTTCTTATATAGACACGATGACGCTATGCGGCCAGCCAAACACTCTAATGCCACAACCAACATGGCTACGGCATTACAGTGCATGTCAGACAATCCATGTATGTTAATTGGCTGCCTAAAATGCTATATCTACAGTACATGTTTAATAAAGTTAGCTCTATTCACCACACAAACACTGTAAAATTGCCGCAAAAATCCTTTTTGTATTTTTTGCAGCATTTTTTCACTTGCTTTCAATGGTTGAAACACGCTGAAAAATGCTGAAAGAATTGGCTCTTGGCTTCCAGTGCCTTGGCTTGCACCTCATACACAAATTAGGTAAGTTGGTAGAAATGATTTTGGTCCATATTGGAATATGAGACTCAATGTCAATTAATGTTCTCAATAATAAATTCCATTTATCAATATTTGTGTAGTACTGTTTATTTTTCTGGCACAGTCAATGAACTTATGAAGTACGAATTTCTACTAAGAATATTGTCTGACTAATTGAGAAACTGTAGTTTAAAATATCTACATTTGTCTTCTTTCCTAATATTGTAAATTATAATCAATCCCTACATTTATGTGCATGACAAAGGATATTATATGTGCTTCTCTAGCCTTTTTCATTTCTAAAAAAAAAATGTGTATTTTCTCTGCACTCTCTCAGATTTAATAAATTCACTGGTCAGTTTCAAGTCTTGAGAGAATTAATCTAATTTGTTAGATAGTTATTATTAGAGCCTAAGAGAGAGAAGGTAATTTTCCTGTTGGCTAGTAAAGCATGACTGGAGATAAATACAAGTATTTATTGATGTAAACTGTGACTACAGTTCTTGTGCGGAAAGGAAAACCTAGGAAGCTAGATTGAAAGATGCAAATTCATGTAAATAAAGAGCTCCAGCAAATAAAAGTTTTTGCCTTAGGCAAATTTTGATGGGGCAAAATACATGCTTACCATACAATAAATGAGGCTGTCAAATCATGCAATGTACTTTTAGTGGTAGACTTGGAATACATTATGATGAGGATATGAGGACATGTTTGTCTTAGGTGCGGGTGACAGCTTATTAATATTTAAAAAAAAATGATTTAGATAAATGCAAGGGGTCATAAAACTGAACCTAGTCATTTGATTGCATTGGCTTGTCTATGTGAGTCAATGTAAAAGTGATAACTCAATGCTAGTGAATCATCAGAAAAGGTTATTTAGAAGGACACACACAATCTAAAAAATATTGCCATGATAAAAAAAAACTGTTGTATTATATGCCTTCATTTTATTGTAATATTTAAGTAATCTGAAAGATTCAAGATTGGCCTAGACAGTAGAGTTCAATATAGCGATTTACATTTTATGTTATTTTGCTTACAATTTTATATTGTATCAATAATTTAGATGTATAATAAAAAGATAAAACTCCTTTGTTGGGTGAAGAGAATGGGGCATCAAACTGCGCTGCTCGCCTGTCAGAATTATGTACCAGAGGAATCCAAGTCGATGTAATAATAAAATAGACTTTATTTCTACGCGTTTCGTGGTGATCACACCACTTCCTCAGGACAGTCTACACACATACACATACAGGGTCTGTTATTTATAGCAAAAGGATACACATGGAGAAGCCTCCCTTACAAAAAAATCACCACACCCAGTGGGCGGGGAATCAGACTAAATGAATGTATACACCGTAAAGCACACACAAAACAATCATAAAGCATAATGGAATATATCGCTTAAACATTTAAAAATATGACTGCTGTTTTTTTTTTTTGTTGTTTGTTTTTTTTTTTAAATATATTAAAAAATGATTAAATAAATTTTATTAAATTTGACCATGTCCCCCATGAGACCTCCAACCGAGTCCAGACTCTTAACAGGAAAGAGATCTTCTGAATTCACAAGCTGAACACTATAAATCCACATGGACTCAATGAAACAACTGATTTGCTCAATTAATTGAGATATATTTATGGACTCTGCTTTGTTCCTCTGTACAACCTAGCTCCTTTTGTATTTTGTAATAATGAATGTTACTGAAAAAAAAAAGCTCTTTCTAGGAAGGGGTTTCATCCCTTTCAGTGTGGTTTGTCTTTGCTCCCTTTTATCTAACCCCCGTTTTTTCCATTATTTTTGACACATCAATTGCTATGTGATTTTTATAAGGATCACCTAACTGCAATTTCTTATAAAATTGAATATCCCTTCTTTTAAACTAGTCTAAGAGCTTTGGAGCTCCTTTTATCCATTAGTATTATTATTATCATTAATATTATTTTCATTTATTTTGATTCTTGTGAAACCATTACCAAATAAAGAGATCAAATCAAATTCACCCATGGCTTACTGGTTTAAAGCAGCAGTAGCAGCAGGGTGCTGACAAAGAACAAATGGGTCAACATCATAGGTTCAAGCACACCCCTAGCTTGTAAAATTTAATAAAATTTATTTAATCATTTTTTAATATATTTAAAAAAAAAAAAAAAAAAAACAGCAGTCATATTTTTAAATGTTTAAGCGATATATTCCATTATGCTTTATGATTGTTTTGTGTGTGCTTTACGGTGTATACATTCATTTAGTCTGATTCCCCGCCCACTGGGTGTGGTCATTTTTTTGTAAGGGAGGCTTCTCCATGTGTATCCTTTTGCTATAAATAACAGACCCTGTATGTGTATGTGTATAGACTGTCCTGAGGAAGTGGTGTGATCACCACGAAACACGTAGAAATAAAGTCTATTTTATTATTACATCGACTTGGATTCCTCTGGTACATAATTCTGACAGGCGAGCAGCGCAGTTTGATGCCCCATTCTCTTCACCCAACAAAGGATCATTGTTTCGGGGTTTGCAGCAGCCGCCAATGCTAAGTACAGTGGTTGTGTCTTACACAACCCCAATAGGTGAGTGAATTTGATTTATCTTTCACATATATTTCCTTTATCTCGGATAAGACCCTATGTGCGCTCTATATTCCTTCTAGTTAAAAAGATAAAACTGAAATTTGGAAAATTCTATGACATGTAAAGGCTTATTTTTTTAGATAATCTTAGAATCTCAATGTCTTACAATGAAATGCTTAAAATTATTTTCTTAGAAAAATGTAAAGATGTTGCTGTTTATGCATGACATAATCTTCAATTTCAAAATTTTAATGAAAAACAAAGGTTTTAATTGAATTCCACCCAAAATGTAGTTTTTATAAACAACTTCTGTAGAATTTACCCATAATGTACAGGTGCATTTCACTAAATTAGAATATCATCAAAAAGTTAATTTATTTAAGTTTTTCAATATAAAAAGTGAAACATATATTATATAGAGTCATTACAAACAGAGTGATCTATTTCAAGTGTTTATTTCTGTTAATGTTAAAGATTATGGCTTACAGCCAATGAAAACACATAAGTCATTATCTCAGTAAATTAGAATACTTTATAGCAGCAGCTTGAAAACTGTTTTTAAAATACGAAATGTTGGTCTACTGAAAAGTATGTTCAGTAAATGCACTCAATACTTGGTCAGGGCTCCTTTTGTATCAATTACTGCATCAATGCGGCATGGCATGGAGGCGATCAGCCTGTGACACTGCTGAGGTGTTATGGAAGCCCAAGTTGCTTTGCCAGCAGCCTTCAGCTCATCTGCATTGTTGGGTCCGGTGTCTCTCATCTTCCTCTTGACAATACCCCATAGATTCTCTATGGGGTTAAAGTCAGGCGAGTTTGCTGGCCAATCAAGCACAGTGATGCTATTGTTTTTAAACCAGGTATTGGTACTTTTGGCAGTATTGGCAGGTGCCAAGTCCTGCTGGAGAATGAAATTCCCATCTCCAAAAAGCTTGTTGGCAGAAGGAAGCATGAAGTGCTCTAAAATTTCCTTGTAGATGGCTGCACTGACTTTGGTCTTGATAAAACACATTGGACCTACACCAGCAGATGACATGGCTCCCCAAACCATCACTGATTATGGAAACTTCACACTAGACCTTCAGTAGCTTGTATTGTGTGCCTCTCCACTCTTCCTCCAGACTGGGTCCTTGATTTTCAAATGAAAATTGGAATTCTGGGACCTTGTGGAGTGTGTCAGTGACTGCCTTCTGGACATCTGTCAAGTCAGCAGTCTTCCCCAAGATTGTGGAGCCTACTGAAACAGACAAAGGGACCTTTTTAAATGCTTAGGAAGCCTTTGCAGATCTTTTTTAATTATTTTACTTTGCAGAGATAATGACTTTTGTGTTTTTATTGGCTGTAAACTATAATCATCAATAGTAACAGAAATAAACACTTGAAATTGATCTTTCTGTTTGTAATAACTCTATATAATATACGAGTTTCACTTTTGTATTGAAGAACTGAAATAAATTAACTTTGTGATGATATTCTAATTTTGTGAGATGCACCTGTATCTGAAACCACAATAATTCATAGTAAATGTGTGCCTTTTGGAATTTAGGAATGGAATCCATGTTAATGTTTGATATTAATTGATTGTGCTGTGACAAGGTAGGATAGTTATTAGATATAGTGTCATATTTCTTTCTAGTTGTATTATTTCATAACTTTGCAGTTGATGACAGTAAAAAGTAAAGGTCAATCAACCACTGTTGCAAAAAAAATTAAGCCCTATCATAAAACAGACTATTATGAGAATCCCCAGAGAAAACGCAGAAAAAGAATTACCTGTACAAAATATAAAAAAAATTTTAAGAGTGAACAACCAGGTAACTAGAGGTGAACAAATCAATCCATGGAGGATTGATTTCTAGTCAAACTTCCTGTCCTGAAATTTGCGGTTTCACGCAAATTCGAACATTTTGAGATTTGATTTACGGCTTGCAAAAGTAAAAAACAAACTTGCCCAATACCATTTCCACAATGCAGGAGCATCAGACAGTGGGCTAATGTCATCTTACATCATCGGGACTCCATGTAATATCCTGTAGCTATGACATATTACCTTTAGAGTGATGGTCAGTACTTGGTACATCAGTGGTACCCAGCAGAGCACTTTTTGTACGGCTAAGTCATTTCTCATCTCCAGTGTTACTAGGTCAATCTTTCTCTTTTGTAGTGTAAATCTTATTATAGTCAGTGGGGTCCTCTCTCTATAGAGTGTAAGGTCTTATCGTTAAGAGTTACTAAATGAGGACCTAGAAAGACTCAAAATAGTAATGTTCACTAATTACTAAGATTTACTGACTGTGGTGAACAACAATACTAAAATTTAACTTTTATTATGACATTAAAAATGTTTTAATCGTCCACTGTGCTTATAGACAGTTTATCAACTCTAATCCTTATAGCAGGGACAGAGCAGATACTAACACCATTAAAAATATCAGGTAGTGCAGACCCCGGTTTGGAACTTGATATTTGTCATTAATTTCATTACATATCATGTGCAAAAAGAAATTATTACTGCACTTAGCTCTGGCACTCCAAAACATTATTAGCTATTGAGTATTCTATTCCGATTTTGATTTACTCATCAAATGACTATTATATATAACACAGCCTTAAATCCCCTCCTTTTTATTTTCCTCTCCAAAGTATGGGGTTTTATGCTATTGAGCCATAACCTAGGTTCATAATCTCTGCACTATACCACTGATATCATAGCTCTAATCCACCAGTAGGTTTTATTATACCACAGTGCATGAGATATGGAGAGCATATAGCACCACTTTCTCAGTGACCTGTCTCATTGCACTTATTCTAAGGAAGTTCATAAGTAGAGATGAGCGGTGTTCGACTAGAACTGTTCGCCAATCTCAAATTCGAGCTGTTTTGGGCGGTGTTCGAGTTGTTCGACGAACCCGAACGATTTGCAAAAAATTCGGCTGTTCGAGGTTATGTTCGATAACTGTTCGTGCACCAAAAGCGTGTCCTGCATGTCTGCGCTATTTAGAGCACCAAACATGCAGGGATTGTCTGCCACTCACTGTAATGCCACAGCCATGGTGGTTGTGGCATTACAGTGATTGCCCAAATCGATGGGAACAGTGCCAACAGTGAAACATGAAAAGCCGGCAATTCAGCAGCGGCATACACCTGTACCCGACAATTTAGAACCGAAAGAATAGAGCTTCACACATAGATTAGATAGATATAAACATGTCAGCCACATATATACGAAGTACAGTGAAAGTGCTGCTTACTGTACTTGTCATTTAGCGTAAAGGATTTATCAAAAAAAATAATAGTGTTTTCATGCACCGTCTCTTTAAAAAAGCCGGCCGGCAATTCAGCAGCGGTACCCGACAATTTAGAATAGAAGGAATAGAGAATCACACATAGATTAGATAGATAGAAACATGTCAGTCACATATATAAGAAGTGCAGTGACAGTGTTGATTACTGTACTTGTCATTTAGTGTAAAGGATTTATTTAAAAAAATAATAGTGTTTTCATGCACTGTCTCTTTAAAAAAGCCGGCCGGCAATTCAGCAGCGGTACCCGACAATTTATAACAGACAGAATAGAGCATCACACATAGATTAGATAGATAGAAACATGTCAGTCACATATATATGAAGTACAGTGATATTGTTGGTTACTGTACTTGTCATTTAGTATTAAAATAAAGGATTTATTATTAAAAAAATTGGCGTGGGGTTCCCCTTAATTTTAGGCTCTAGCGGAGGTTAAGCAGACGGCTGGGGCAGATGTTTGAAGCCTGGGAAGGGGGTAATACCCACGGAGCTTCCCAGGCTACTAATATCAGCCCCCAGCTGAATACATAGCCTTTACTAGCTATTAAAATGGGGGACCCCTCAAAAAAAAAAGGCGTGGGGTCCCCCCTAATTTAATAGCTAGCAAAGGCTAGGCAGACAGCTGGGGGCTGATATTAATAGCCCAGGAAGGGAGCCATGAATATTGGCCCCCTCCCAGGCTAGAAACACCAGCCGTCAGCCGCCCCAGAAATGGCGCATTCATAGGATGCGCCAATTCTGGCACTTAGCCTCGCTCTTCCACGCTGCCCTGGTGCGGTGGCAGGGGGTAATAGGGTTGGGGTTGATGTCAGCTTATAATGCCAGCTGACATCAAGCCCAGGTTAGTAATGGAGAGGCGTCTATAAGACACCCCCATTACTAACCCCATAGTCAAAGTTAAAAAAAACACAAACACCCAGAATAAAGTCCTTTAATTGAAATAAAGACACAATCCTTTATTGTTCTAAATTAAACCATACTTACCGTCACGCCCATTCCAGCTGAAGCCAACGATCTCCTGCAATAAAAGAAAAATAATAAAGCAACCTCATCCTTACCTTTCCATGGTTCCCACGACAGCTTCAGCTCTGCTACATCGAGATGACAGGCTGGACCACAGCAGAACGCTGCCATCCAGCCTCTCATCCCGCAGACACTGAGAAGCGCAGGCTTGCTTGCGCTGCTCAGCGTCTCTCTGTGACGACATCCAGATGAGCCGAGTTCATGTCCAATGAACTCGGCTCACCTCATGCACGTCACTGACAGCGTGGGAAAATTCTCACGCTGAAGTGCTGATTGCAGGAGAATTTTCCCACGCTGTCAGTGACGTGCAGGAGGTGAGCTGAGTTCATTGGACATGAGCTCACCTCATGCACATCACTGACAGCGTGGGAGAATTCTCCTGCACTCAGCACTTCAGCGTGAGAATTTTCCCACGCTGTCAGTGACGTGCATGAGGTGAGCCGAGTTCATTGGACATGACCTCGGCTCATCTGGATGCCGTCACAGCGAGACAGTGAGGAGCGCAAGCATGCCTGCGCTTCTCAGTGTCTGTGGGATGACAGACTGGATGGCAGCGTTCTGCTGCGGTCCAGCCAGTCATCTCGATGTAGCAGAGCTGAAGATGTCGTGGGAACCATGGAAAGGTAAGGATGAGGTTGGTTTATTATTTTTCTTTTATTGCAGGAGATCGTTGGCTTCAGCTGGAATGGGTGTGATGGTAAGTATGGTTTAATTTAGAACAATAAAGAATTGTGTCTTTATTTCAATTAAAGGACTTTATTCTGGGTGTTGTGTTTTTTTTAAATACTTTACTAGAAATTCATGGCGGTCATGTCTAATACTGGCGTGACCCCATGAATTTTGGGCTTGGGGCCAGCTGATAATACCAAGCTGGCCCTAACCCCTTTATTACCCAGTGAGCCACCGCACCAGGGCCCTGGATGAGTTGGGTACAGCGCCAGAAGATGGCGCTTCTATGAACGCGCCATTTTCCGGGGTGGCTGCGGACTGCAATTTGTAGCGGGGGGGGCCCAGAAAGCTTGGGCCTCCCTGCGCTGCAGATTCCAGCCCCCAGCTGCCTAGTTGTACCTGGCTGGACACAAAAATAGGGCGAAGCCCCACGTACTTTTTTTTTAATTAAAACCAATGGCAGGCAAACAAAAACACATAGAAACACATAGAAAACACCTTCAAAGGTGTCCAAAAGCTGACAAACTGCTCAGAAGACACAACTAACACATGGAAAAGTGACAAGTACATATAGTCATGCGAAAAGAAAAGAGGTGGAGGAGTAAAAGGAGGGGGAGACACAGATATAGGCATGTCATGCCCTTCTAAAATCCAAAAAGTGAGAAGCCGAGACGGCCAGTCCGCTCCTGCCCGTGCCACCTCCGTGTCGCCGGGTTTGTGCCAGAGCCGCGGTGAACCCTGACGGCCAGCCCCCCTCTCCCAATACTGATGCCTGTCCGCTGGTGGGTCGAGAGAGCCCCCCTGTGGTGGAGGCAGCTCTAAGCTTTTTAATTTAAATTGTCCCTCTAATTTGAATGAATACACTTTAAATCCATTTACAAGGATCTATTGGAGGGCAAGTCTCATGCCAGCAGCCGCGTAATTCCAGCTCCAGTAGCGTCCACTAAAGCTGCTGCAGTTAAAAAGCTTTTATAAGGATCGAGCTGGGCTGTCCACCGCAAGGCATCCTAGTGCCAGTCCCAGCCCCTATGCCTTGGGGTGCCTCCTGATGCTCTTCACTAAGTATCCCGTGGTCCCGAAGCATTTCCTTTGAAAAAATTAAGTGTCCAAACTACAGGTGGTGTAGCTTGCTTAACAGCCGGGATAATCCGCTGACTAGCAGACACTGCTACTAGGCACAAAGTATTTCCTGGGCTAGATGCAGTTAAAAATTTGTAAGTAGATACTCTCGTTGGATGCTGAGAAAGCATTCCATAGAGTCTCCTGGCACGCCATATATGATTCTCTTAAAAAGCTTGGGGTAGGGGTCTAGGGGACCCTTTTATAGCCAAAATCACGGCCCTGTATCACAATACGTCACCTAGGCTGAAGATAAATGGAACTGTAGCACCGAGGGCTCGGTTGCTACAGACGTATTGCACCTCACCCAGAGGTGTGATATCTCACTCTCAGATAAGGATGGAGTGTGGATCAGGACCCGACACCTGCATGCATTACACCACATTGCCGTGGGGCAGGGCGACCAATATGCCCCTGAGATGGGCACGACAGTCCCTGTCCCTGGCTGGAGTGGGGGGAGGGAACACTGAGGAAGGGGAACCCTGCAGTGCAGGAGCAGGGAGGAAGCAGTTCCTGGGTGCATTGAGAAGGGAGTATAAAAGGTGGGCACCATCTTAGTTCAGTGCAGAGAAGTCTGAGCAGAAGTGGCAGGGAGCAGGGGCTCTGCATGAGCTCTGCTCCGGAGGCGGGCCTAGTAACAGAGGCCCAGGCCTGCAAGAGGGAGAAGGAAGGAAGAGGAGCGGAGAAGGCTCCAGGAACGAGGAATGAAGGGATCCCAGGGGTGCGGACGGGCGAGTCGCCACCGCACGCCCGAATCCACCTGCGTGGAGGGGTCAGGCCAAAGGGGGAGATCGGTCCCCGAACTAGTGGAGGCAGGAAACGACCCTCAGCTAGAAACCGGAGGCTCTGACATTTTATGTGGCGCAGCCCCTTGCTCCACCCGCTAGGAAGGCACCACATAGGGTCAGGGAAACTGGCGCCAAGTTTACCAAGAGGAGGCCCGAGGCAGCCGGACAGAAGTGTTGGTAAGAAAGGCCAGACAAAGGACACATAAAGGGGGTCCTGTGAAGCGCCCCAAAGTTATCTGGGAGTTGTCTGAGCCCCTCACCTGGTGAGCACAGTACGACGTGGGCAGCCGTTACCTGCAGACGTGGTCTGGATAATAAGAACTGTGAGTAAAGGCCCTGAACTGCATCACTGACTCCGTGTCGTTACTGCTCCTGCCCTGCACCATCACCCCCATCCTCCGCATACACTGCCCTGAGGCTATACTCCTCCCGTGGGGAGTTATGCTACGCTCTGCTGCACCCACAACACCAGCCTTAGCGGTCTGCCCTGTAGCGGCGGTTCACTCTGACCGCAATCCACGGGTGGCGTAGTCGGACATTTAAACATCAAAACCACATAAATAGTTCCGCCACTGGTTTGACCGCCCTGAGCCACGGAACCGGATCACCGCCACGAAGACTACAACCACCAGCATCCACCAAAAAGGGTCCGGCTCCGGGTGTCCCAAGGCCCAGGGGGTGCGTCAGAACATTTTCATCACCTTTCACAATCACCAATGGGACAAGGCAGGGATGTCCTCTGTCCCCTCTCTTATACATCCTAGTGACGGAGCACCTGCTCTCATCAATTCGCCATAACCCCAATATTAGGTGGATTGAGGTGGGAGGCACCGAGTACAAGTGCTCTCTATTTGCTGATGATGTCCTAGTATATATCACTCAATCACATATATCCATCCCTGCTGTTATGGCTGAAATAGATCACTTTGTTACATGGTAAAATTTTAAAATCAATGCAGCGAAGTCTGAGGCCCTCGATGTCTCCCTCCCTAAATCCATATAGGATTCCATCCAGTCCAACTTTCCCTTTGCCTGGCCCTCACAGGGTATCAAATACTTAGGAATTCCTATTCATAGAGACCTCTCCCATCTATGTTATCTTAATTTTGGGCCCTTTATTGAACAATTCCATACAGACCACGGTTGGCAAGTTAGAACTGTAAGATTCACTACGTAAACCACTGGTGTTTTGTGGAAAAGCACATGTACACCGCGTTCCAAATTATTATGCAAAAAGTGTTTAGGAGTGATAAGGGAAGAATTTGTTTGTTTGTCAGTTAAACTCATTGATGGTGATGTGTGTCAGGGCTCTTTATATCACTGTAAGCAATTGCAGACACCTGTGCTAATTAGTTTGGCAGGTGTGTCCAATGAAAGGCAAGACTACTTAAGAAGGCTCTCTCACATTATTAAGCAGCCTACATTTTCTGCCAAAATGGGAAAGAAAAAGGATGTGTCGGCTGCTGAGAAGCAACAAATTGTGGAGTGTTTAGGTCAAGGCATGACTACAATCAACATTGTGCGATGATCAGGATGAAGTGTCTTGGCAATCAAGAAGTATGTAGCTGATTCACAGTACACACGTGTGCGTGCTGATAAGGGCAAATTGAGGACTCTTTCCTACAGGCAATTACGTCAGGTTGAAAGAGCAGCGGCAAAAAAGCCTTGTCATAGCAGCAGACAAGTTTTTGAAGCTGCTTGTGCCTCCAACGTCCCCCGAACAACAAGATGCAGGGTCCTTCAGAGGTTTGCAGCTGTGCATACGCCATCCTGTCGACCTCCTCTATCCACTTCACACAAGCAGAAACGGCTCCAGTGGGCCAAACATTACATGAAGACTGATTTCAAAACTGTTTTGTTCACGGATGAGTGCCGTGCAGCGCTCGATGGTCCAGATGAATGGAGTGGAGGATGGCTGGTTGATGGACACCCCACGCAAACACGGCTACAGCGCCAACAAGGAGGAGGTGGAGTAATGTTTTGGGCTGGAATCATGGGGAGAGAGATTGTCGGCCCCTTTAGGATCCCTGAAGGCGCTAAAGATGAACTCCATAATGTATGTGGATTTTCTCAAACAGCACTTCCTGCCATGGTTCAAGAAGAAGAACCGTGTATTTCACAGCAAGATCATTTTTCTGCATGATAATGCACCATCTCATGCTGCACATAAAACATCTGCATCTCTGGCTGATATGGGCATAAAAGGGGACAAACTTATGGTGTGACCCCCATGCTCCCCTGACCTCTACCCCATTCAGAACCTTTGGAGCATCATTAAAAGGAGTGTCTATGATGGCGGGAGGCAGTTCACATCTAAGCAACAGCTCTGGGAGGGTATTCTGTCCTCATGCAAAACAATTGAAGCAGAAACCATCCAAAACCTGACAAATTCAATGGACGAGAGAGTTCAGAAGCTCCTTTCGAACAAGGGGTCCTATGTGAAAATGTAACATCACCTAGAATAAAGTTTTGAGTTGAAAACTGTTTGATTTCAGTTTCTAACAACCTGCTAATGCTTATAATTTCAAAAATGACCATTTTTTTGGTCTTTATTAAAATGAAAAGGTTGATCGAAAAGTTTGGGGGATCTAAGAGTGTGGCAACCCAGTAGTCATGATTACTTCGAATTCTGACAATATGAGGGTCATGCTGCAGGTAGTGCAGCAAGAAGGCACTTATGTGTCTTGCGCATCTCGGAGCCCCAAAATTATTTTCCGGGCTAGATGCAGCTAAAAATTATTTTTAATTTTAAATCTGGTGAAGCTTATTATAGATGGCCTAATAGGATCAGTACTGCACACTGCTACAAAGCCCAAATTATTTTCCAGTCAAGATACAGATAAACATGATTAGTAATTTGAAAGCTTAAAACGGTTGGTAGGGTGATTTTAACCAATCATCAAGCTTTTACTCTCCCCAGGATGACACAGGGGTAGAAAAGTCGTTTCGGATCCATGATTTGTTCATCTTTATGAACGTGAGTCTGTCTACATTATCAGTGGAGAGCCGCGTGCGCTTATCTGTCAGCACACCACCAGCAGCGCTGAACACACGTTCAGACAGAACGCTGGCTGCGGGGCATGACAAGATCTCCAAGGCGTAAGTGGCTAGCTCCGGCCATTTATCCAGATTGGAAGCCCAAAAAGAGCAAGGGTCCAGTGACACAGTCGTGGCTTCAATGTTTACTTGGAGATACTCCTGTACCATCGTCTCTAGGCGTTGACTATGTGTCAGACTTCTTGTCTCCTGTGGCCTTGCAAAGGATGGGCTAAAAAAGTGGTGAAATGATTCCGCAAAATTGATGTTACCAGCAGATACTGTGGTTCTGTTACGGTTTGAGTGCTGAACACTTGACGGTCCCACGGTTGGCAAGTTGGAACTGTGAGATTCACTACGTGCACCACTGGTATTTTGTGGAAAAGCACATGTAAGATTCTGCAACAGTCTCTGCTGATACTCCTGCATGCGTGCATCCCTTTCTATGGCAGGAATAATTTCTGCAAATTTACTTTTGTACCGGGGATCTAACAGTGTGGCAACCCAGTAGTCAGGATTATTTCTAATTCTCACAATTCGAGGGTCATGTTGCAGGTAGTGCAGCAAGAAGGCACTCATGTGTGTTGCGCATCCAGGAGCACCAAGTCCCTGTTGTGTTGGTGGCGAGGTAACAATCATGCTTCCTTCCTCTGTCCTCTCCCCCCAACCTCGCACAACAGAAATGTGATCAAGGTCTCCCTCATCTGATGAGTCTTCCATCAGTTCGTCCTCCACTTCTTCCTGGGCTCCTGCACCTTCCTCACTAGTTTGGCTGCTACCATGCGCCCTGGTAAAATCATCTCCCCCACCCTCACATGCCTGCCGCCCTGGTGCTGCCGACCGTCTGGACCTTGCAGATGTTAGCCCTTCCGCATACAACTCCTCCTCCTCTACTTCCTCCACCTCCTCTTGTGCCACCACCTGACTCCGAATTCTGTTTAACATGTGCTCCAGCATGTAAATCACCGGAATAGTCATGCTGATAATGGCATCGTCAGCACTAAACATCTTCGTCGCCATTTCAAAACTGTGCAGAAGGGTGCATAGGTCCCTGATCTGAGACCACTCCTCCAGCGTGATTTGCCCCACCTCTGAATCTCGTTGGCCCAGGCTATACGTCAGAACGTATTGCACCAGGGCTTGTCGGTGCTGCCACAGTCGCTGCAACATGTGCAGAGTTGAATTCCACCGGGTAGGCTCATCGCATTTTAGCCGGTGAAGTGGCAGGCCCAACGACTTCTGTAGAGATGTAAGTCGCTGAGCTGCGGGATGCGAACGGCGGAAGTGAGCACACAGCGACCGTGCCCTCTGCAGAAGGCCATCTAGTCTGGGATAGTGGGCTAAAAATTGCTGGACAACCAGGTTCAACACGTGAGCCATACAAGGCACGTGTGTGACATTGCCCCGGCGAAGGGCCGCACCCAGGTTTGCAGCATTGTCGCACACGGCCTTCCCTGGTTTCAGGTCCAGTGGAGACAACCATTCATGAAATTGGTTCTCCAGAGCTGACCACAACTCCTCAGCTCTGTGACTCACATTTCCCAGACATTTCAATGTAAAAACCGCCTGATGACGTTGAGCCCTACTGCCAGCATAGTAAGGAGGTGTGCAGGATCCCTTCTGCGCAGTTAGAAAGCTTGTGGCATGACCAGACAGGCTTTGGGTGCAGGTGGAAGACCGAGAGGAGGTTGAGGAGGCAGAAGCAGTGGAGGAAAAATGACATAAAGAGGATTGACGCACAACTCGTGGGGACGGCAAGACTTGGACAGCAGCCCCTTGTCCTGCTGTCACCATAGTTACCCAGTGCCCAGTCAGCGACATGTAACGCCCCTGTCCATGCCTACTCATCCAAGTGTCTGTGGTGAAATGCACCCTGTCACACACAGAGTTTCTCAAAGAAGCGGTGATGTTGTGTGCGACATGCTGGTGGAGCGCAGGCACACCTTTCTTTGAGAAGTAGTGCCGACTGGGCATCTGGTACTGGGGCACTGCGACGGACATAAGGTCTCGAAAATCCTCTGTGTCCACCAGGCGGAAAGGCAGCATTTCTGTAGCCAAGAGCTTGCAGATGGTGAAATTCAACCTCTTAGCTTTCTCATGGCTAGGAGGAAATGGTCTTTTACTTGTCCACATCTGAGGGACCGAGGGCTGGCTATTGTGCTTAGACGGGGTTGATAAGGGTGTCCCCGGCAAACTGCCGGTCTGTGAGGAAGATGCAGGCGGACATGTTAGGTTTCCTTGATCCAAAGGTGGTGCTATCGATGTCGGACAGCGCTCAAGACCAGCTGGTGTTACCACCTCCAAAGAAAATGATGACCTGCCAATCACGCTGGCTGTTGCGGGTAAAGAGGTGGCAGGTCTGCGCCCCAAAACAGGTGTGACTGCTGTCCCCCCAGTCACAGAGGATGAAGAGGCCGCGGATGCACAAGATATGGCAGACGGTGGTTGGCCCGGCCGGCTAGACCGCATTGTAGCACACTGAGCTTCCCACTGCAACTTATGCTTCATGTCCATGTGCCGGTTCATGCATGAAGTACTCAAACTATGTATTTTTTGGCCTCTACTTAGCTTTTGCTGACAAATGTTACAGATAACACGAGTTGGGTCATCTTTATCGATCTGAAAAAATGCCCAGGCTATGCAAGGCTTAGCACCCATGCGACCTGAAGAGCCACCACGACTTGTGGTGAGAGGCAGAGTTGTGTTTGAGGATGCAGTTGTTGACGTGCTTCCAGTACTACGTCTCTGTCCAGGAAGGCGCAACCTGACCTCGTCGTCACTAGCATCTTCCTCCACCTCCTCTGCTGACCTCATCTCTTGGCTGACTGTGGGTTGACAGTAAGTGGGATCTCCGACCTCATCATCATCACCCTGTGCGTTATCACACCCGTCGTCCTCAGAGCCAACCTGTTCCTGCCCTGACAAAAAACTAAAGTTGTCGCTCCAATCAGGTATTTGAGTCTTATCATCGTCTTCCTCATTGTCTCCACCAACAGGAGTTACAGTTTGGGAATGAGGGTCTACATTATGGTCAGAACCTTCTGCGTCTGGTCCTGGATCCGACTCATAAAGATTCTGGGCATCAGTGCAGATCATTTCCTCGTCTGGATTCACAGAAGCGCTGGAGTCGACCTCTGATTCCCAGGCTATAGTATGAGTAAACAGCTCTGCAGACTCAACCATCTGTTCTACCTCATACTCAGACGGGCAGCTGGAGATTTGGGAGCTGTGAGGAAGCAAGTGCGATTTGGGTGACACCTTTGAGGACTGGAGTATTTGTGATGTTGAAGTTGATGTGGAGGAGAGCCCACTTAAAGGAGCACTTGATATCCGTTGAAGCACCTGCTGTTTTTGTGCCTCATCTGGAATTTGTAGCGATTGGCGTGGCCGTAAGAAAGGAATCTTATCACATTGTCCGCTAAAAGAAGTAGACATTTTAGTTTGGCTGGAAGATGGTCTTTCTTCTGCACCTACCCCACGGACACAACCTTTTTTCCCCTTCCCAACACGCCTATTCCCCTTTCCACCAGCAGCAGGCCTTTTTCCACTCATTTTGGTGGTTAACTAATTCACAACTCTGGAGTTGTTTGCACAAAAAAACAATGGATGGTAACCGAGCAGAGCTGAGTGGCCAAACTGTGGTATTAGGCCAAAACTATTGGCTGGGTTAGATGCAGAAAAAAATTATTTTTAATTTGCAACCTGATGGAGGTCAGTATAGATGGACTAATAGACCAAGTCCCACACACCGCTAGAAGCCCAAATATTTTTTCAGAGCTAGATGCAGAAAATTTTTTTATTCAATTTGCAACCTGATGGAGGTCAGTATAGATGGACTAATAGACCAAGTCCCACACACTGCTAGAAGCCCAAATATTTTTTCAGAGCTAGATGCAGAAAAAAATTATTTTTAATTTGCAACCTGATGGAGGTCAGTATAGATGGACTAATAGACCAAGTCCCACACACCGCTAGAAGCCCAAATATTTTTTCAGAGCTAGATGCAGAAAAAAATTATTTTTAATTTGCAACCTGATGGAGGTCAGTATAGATGGACTAATAGACCAAGTCCCACACACCGCTAGAAGCCCAAATATTTTTTCAGAGCTAGATGCAGAAAAAAATTATATTCAATTTGCAACCTGCTGGAGGTCAGTATGGAAGGACTAATAGAACAAGTCACACACACTGCTAGAAGCCCAAATATTTTTTCAGAGCTAAATGAAGAAAAAAATTATTTTTAATTTGCAACCTGATGGAGGTCAGTATAGATGGACTAATAGACCAAGTCCCACACACTGCTAGAAGCCCAAATATTTTTTCAGAGCTAGATGCAGAAAAAAATTATTTTTAATTTCCAACCTGATGGAGGTCAGTATAGATGGACTAATAGACCAAGTCCCACACACCGCTAGAAGCCCAAATATTTTTTCAGAGCTAGATGCAGAAAAAAATTATATTCAATTTGCAACCTGCTGGACGTCAGTACAGAAGGACTAATAGAACAAGTCCCACACACTGCTAGAAGCCCAAATATTTTTTCAGAGCTAAATGAAGAAAAAAATTATTTTTAATTTGCAACCTGATGGAGGTCAGTATAGATGGACTAATAGACCAAGTCCCACACACCGCTAGAAGCCCAAATATTTTTTCAGAGCTAGATGCAGAAAAAAATTATTTTTAATTTGCAACCTGATGGAGGTCAGTATAGATGGACTAATAGACCAAGTCCCACACACCGCTAGAAGCCCAAATATTTTTTCAGAGCTAGATGCAGAAAAAAATTATATTCAATTTGCAACCTGCTGGACGTCAGTATAGAAGGACTAATAGACCAAGTCCCACACACCGCTAGAAGCCCAAATATTTTTTCAGAGCTGGATGCAGAAAAAAATTATATTCAATTTGCAACCTGCTGGAGGTCAGTATAGAAGGACTAATAGAACAAGTCCCACACACTGCTAGAAGCCCAAATATTTTTTCAGAGCTAAATGAAGAAAAAAATTATTTTTAATTTGCAACCTGATGGAGGTCAGTATAGATGGACTAATAGACCAAGTCCCACACACTGCTAGAAGCCCAAATATTTTTTCAGAGCTAGATGCAGAAAAAAAATATATTCAGTTTGCAACCTGATGGAGGTCAGTATAGATGAACTAATAGAATGATGCTATGCCCAAAAGATTTTACTTCACTAGGTGCAGTAAAATAATTGGTATTCTATACACAGGTGGTATATCTTGCAACACAGATAGGCTACTCCACTGACTAACACACTCTGCAATAGGCCAAAAAGGATTAGCTTTGCTAGATTCAGCCAAATGCTGTGAAAAAAACTTGCACAGCACTGGCACAGACCTGCCTGGCAAAAACTGATAGGAACTGATGTAACCTAGTCCTGAAAAGGACTCCAATTACAATTAGTCTTTACTCCCACAATCTATCTATTTAAGAGCACAGACCTGCCTGATAAAAGTCGTAGGAAATGCTGTAACCTAGTCCTTAAAAGGACTGCAATCACAACTATTCCCTACTCCCAAGCTATCTGTATATTTGTGCGAAAATTGGCTTGAAATTAACAAGGTATAGCGCACACAGCAACAGCGGTGCCGTCTAACACGCAGCTGCAGCAGTGAGAAAATGGTGGCGACGGGGAAAATGGCTTGGTCTTATAGGACAAGGACATGTGACATACACTGCCAATCACACATGCCCTTGCTTGTGTGAAAAAAAGCACTTCGCTCCGTGTGTGCGCTGCTGATAGGCTGACAGATTGCACCTCCCCACTGCAAATGCGGGAAAGAGAAAAAAAAATGGAGATCTTCATTGTTCCTGCAGAGATCCATCCCCTGCCCCTCCCCCCGCCCCGCTGTACACTCAAACTGCGTATTAACATTAATTTTCATCATTACTGAGAAAAAATCCAGTTATGATTTTGGTGCACGAACAGTTATCGAACATAACCTCGAACAGCAGAATTTTTCTCAAATTGTTCGTGTTCGCCGACCGGCTCGAACACCGCCCAAAACAGCTCGAATTTGAGATTGGCGAACAGTTCGAGTAGAACAACGCTCATCTCTATTCA
Source organism: Phyllobates terribilis (assembly GCF_046119375.1). Lineage (NCBI taxonomy): Eukaryota > Metazoa > Chordata > Amphibia > Anura > Dendrobatidae > Phyllobates > Phyllobates terribilis. The sequence continues at coordinate 847,564,321 of NW_027362761.1, forward strand.
TAAGCTGACATTATCATATAACTACCTGCAGCTAAACTGACTTAGTTATTCTACCTCGACACGTATCACTTATCATATTTCATAAGTACATTAGGAGGTTTTTACAGTATATACTGAGAGCTGTACTGCTTTGTTTGTCATGCAGCACAGAGGCTAATCATTCCGGCCACCATGCGAGCCGCAGCCGGCGGCACGAACGTCAAGCTTAAATAAAAAAGACTCCGCCCACCTGCGTGACGCACCCACATTCTGACCAATCACTCACGGTCTCTCTTCAGACCAATACGGTGTGGCCACGTCGACAGTGCGTGTCTCAATGTCAGCGGCGTCACGGCAGTCTCCTAGATACAAGACACTATGTAGAGAAGCGCTTGAAGTTTTAACCAATTCATCGCTAGGTAAATTCTCTCCTCGCAGTACAAGAAACCAGATCTCATATTCTACTCTATTTTCTCAAGTCAATGATACAATTACTTCTACAATATTATTCCCCAATACTCATTCTGCTCTGAACATCTTTTAATATATATTTTATATAGCTCAATGCAGGATTAATTAATTGCATATATCCTTTACAAATACATATACAATCATATTTTCATATCATATTTCCTACATTACTGAACAGAATAATTTACAAGGGCTATAAAGATAAAAAGATTATTCCAAATTTAGTTAAGGTTTAACATTACAATTTTAAATATTAAAGGGAAACATACCCAATACTATTCTAAATTTTACAGGGTGAAAACATCAATTTTATGGAGCTAATTTCAAAAGCCGGTGTCATTTAGATAAATGGGGTAAAAGAGATTTTTTCATTTAAGCCCTTTGGGGCCACTGTTCTCAACCTAAACATCCATTGAGCCTCTTTCCTAAGCAATTTATTATCCAAATCCCCTTCTCTCTGTGATGGTCTTATTTTCTCAATTCCTTGGAATCTCATCACCTTAACATCACCATTATAGCTTTCCAATATATGTCTAGAAATGGGGGTATCTTCTGATGTCCCCTATATGCTCTAGGATGCATCTTCTAAATTGCCTCCTGGTTTTCCCTACATAACTTTTCGGACATTTACATCTGGCCAGATATACAATTCCTTCCATTAGGCAGTTAATAAACTCCCTTTTGGTATAAGTTATTCCTGTTACATCACTTGTAAATGAACTACTCCTTTCCACAAAGCCACAAGCCTTGCAAGATCCACATCTATACGTACAAGCAGCTTTCGACTGATTCCGCCATGTTGGGTCAGTCTTTTCAGGTTGTAGATGACTATGCACCAGTTGATCTTTAATATTACATCCTCTTCTATATGTAACTGATGCCTTATTTGTTACCAGATCTCTTACATCTGGATCCATCTTAACAATGTTCCAATACCTACTTAGGATATCCATTACCTCTTTTGACCCATGATCATACATCACTATCAATCGTATATTCACCTCACTCTCCTCTTTCAATTTTGGTGTAAGGAGGAAGGTCCTATCTGTCCCTCTCGGATGATGATACGCAGATGTTACAATATTATTCGGGTAACCACGTCTTCTGAATCTTTCTCCCAAATCATTGGCTCCCCTCTCAAAATCATCAAATGACGAGCAATTTCTTCTTAATCTTAAGAATATTACCCAAAGTACAGGCTTTTTAGCTACAAATCTTATATCCGTGTTCTGCAAAATTTGTGCCAGTTTAATATCATGATTCAGCATAGGAAGGAATCTTTTAATAATCAAAATTATTTTATGGAATTCAGTGCTATATTGTGTGGAGAATGTAATATAACTGTTTTGATTCGGATACTCCATAAGTTCTGCTCCATTCTTATTTTTCTTGTTATTTTTATATTTGTCCTTGATCTTATTAATAGTTCTATTAGTATTTAAAAGATCATCCCTTTTCATGTTATCCTCAATTGACTCAGCTAGAAGAGTCCATTCTGGGTAACCACGTTCCCTCAATCTATTTTTAGTCGTGTGGAGTTCAGTTTCTTATAAATCTCTAGTTGTGCAATTTTTCATCATCCTGACCAGTTCCCCGACGGGGATGTTTTTAATTGTCTGCATGGGATGACAGGAATTTGCTTCCAAAATAGAGTTAGATTCTTTTTTTACCTTATACACCTTAGATTCTGATTTTTTTCTATAGGTCATTGTAAAAACCTTATTGCAGTAATTATCACCTCTCAGGGTTATATTCAAAAAATTAATTGTTGTTTCAGCAGAGAAATTAGTAAATTTTAAGTTATAATTATTGTCATTGATGTAAGACATAAAGTTATTTATTTCTGTTTCCTCTCCATTAAAAATCAGTAAAAATATATTCTTCTTCCCATTCGGCCACTACTATACTGTATTAGCTAATGAGGGGGAAAATCCCCCCCCCCCTTGCTCACACCTTGCTTTTGTAGATAAAATAATTTATCAAAAGTAAAATAATTATGGTTTAACAGAAAAGTGACAGCCATAGTGATAAATTTTTGAATAGCCATTGAATATGTACTATATTTATATAGAAAAATTTCTAAGCATTTCATCGCTGTATTATGTGGGATTGAAGGATATAAACTGACAATATCACAGCTAAGCCATCCAAGATAGGTTTTATAAGGTCGAAGATCAAAAAAATCTTTGAGTTCATCTGAGAAAGCAGCATCACATATATCTGCTCCAGTGAGAATTATATCAGTCAAATAGACACATTTCAACTCAGATGAGTCTTATTCATGATCTGTAGTCAAAAAGAGGCAACTCACATATATAGGATTAGTAAGCCACCATCAAGAAACAGGTGCACTCATTAGGTGTTGTTTAGCTGGACATTACATTCATGTGGTTCCCCATGGCTGTGTGCTCACTAGCTGGGTTTCAGTCCTTCTCTGCCTTATCCACAAGCATGTCACTTGACAAATGGTAAGATTTTAATATTAGAGGTTAGAACCATCCTGAATAGGGTCTCCCTCACATGGTGGGATGGCTTTTACATTTTTTTGATCCAAATTATGTTAACTAAGCACCATATATTATTTTCATGCACTTCTGCTGTTTATTTATTTACTACCGGGTATTTGCTTATTATGTCTTTTTATCCTGGGTTTTGTCTGTTTAGTGGCCAGTGTGAACATTCACTTACATGCTGCTTGCACACCAATTTATATCCCAGTTTATCTCTTTAGGTTTTTCGTTCCATTTCTTGCATGACTAGCATACGGTGGGGAAAATAAGTATTTGATCCCTTGCTGTTTTTGTAAGTTTGCCCACTGACAAAGAATGAACAGTCTATAATTTTAAGGGTAGGTTAATTGTAACATTGAGAGATAGAATATCCAAAAAAAAATCAAGAAAATCACATTGTATAAATTAGATACATTTTTTTGCATTTTGCAGTGAGAAATAAGTATTTGATTCCCTACAAACCATTATGAGTTCTGGCTCCTACAGACCAGTTAGACACTCCTAATCAACTCATTACCTGCATTAAAGACAGCTGTCTTACATAGTCACCTGTATAAAAGACTACTGTCTATAGACTAAATTAATCAGTCAGACTCTAACCTCTACAACATGGGCAAGACCAAAGAGCTTTCTAAGGATGTCAGGGACAAGATCATAGACCTGCACAAAGCTGGAATGGCCTACAAAACCATAAGTAAGACGCTGGGTGAGAAGGAGACAACTGTTGGTGCAATAGTAGGAAAATGGAAGAAATACAAAATGACTGTCAATTGACATCTATCTGGGGCACCATGCAAAATGTCACCTTGTGGGGCTATCCTTGATCACGAGGAAGGTGAGAGATCATCCTAAAACTACATGGGGGGAATTTGTTAATGATCTCAAGGCAGCTGGTACCACAGTCACCAAGAAAACCATTGGTAAGACATTATGCCTTAATGGTTTAAAATCATGCAGTGCCCGCAAGGTCCCCCTGCTCAAGAAGTCACACATGCAGGCCCATCTGAAGTTTGCCAATGAACACCTGGATGATTCTGTGAGTTATTGGGAGAAGGTGCTGTGGTCAGATGAGACAAAAATTGAGCTCTTTGACATTAACTCAACTCACCAAGTTTGGAGGAAGAAGAAGGATGAGTGCAACCCTAAGAACATAGTCCCAACCGTGAAGCATGGTGGCGGAAACATTATACTTTGGGGTAAATTTCTGCAAAGGGGACAAGATGACTGCACCGTACTGAAGGGAAGATGGATGAGGTCATGTATCGCAAGATTTTGGCCAACAACCTCCTTCCCACAGTAATAACATTGAAGATGGGTTGTGGCTGAGTTTTTCAGCAAAGACAATGACCTAAAGCATACAGCCAAGGCAACAAAGGAGTGGCTCAAAAAGAAGCATAGTAAGGTCATGGAGTGGCCTAGCCAGTCTCCAGACTTTAATCCCATAGAAAACTTATGGAGGGAGTTTAAGCTCTGAGTTGCCAAGCGACAGCCTCAAAATCTTAATGATTTAGAAATGATCTGCAAAGAAGAGTGGACCAAAATTCCTCCTGACATGTGCGCAAACCTCACCATCAGCTACCAACAACGTCTGACTGCTGTGCTTGCCAACAAGAGTTTTGCCACCAAGTATTAAGTGTTGTTTGCCAGAGGGATCAAATACTTATTTCTCACTACAAAATGCAAACAAATTATCTAATTTATACAAGGAGATTTTCTTGATTTTTTTGGTATATTCTATATCTCAATGTTAAAATTAACCTACCCTTAAAATTATAGACTGTTCATGTCATTGTCAGTGGGCAAACTTACAAAAACAGCAAGGGATCAAATACTTATTTCCCCCACTGTACTCACTGGACATGTCACTCATTGAGCATTGATCATGTTTTGGATGCCCTGGATGGGAGTATATAACAGCATGTTCACTTTCTCACCAATATCCAGAACCTTCACACAGACATTGAAGTAGAGTGGTCCAACATTCCACAGGCCACAATCAACAACCTGATCAACTCTATGTGAAGGAGATGTGTTGCACTGCGTGAGACAAATGATGGTCACACCAGATACTTACTTTCTTTCAGCTCGTGCCACCCTCTCCCAACCCCCCGGAACACCAAAATACTGTAAAACTGCATATTTTAGAGTGGCATTTTATTGTGGCCTGCCTAAGGCACACCTGTGCAATAAGCATGCATGCTGTCTAATCAGCATCATATGCTATACCTGCGATATGGATGGATTATTTCAGCAAAGGAAAAGTGCTCACTAAGAGAGATTTAAATAAATTTGTGGACAGTATTTGAGAGAAAAAAAGCCTTTTGTGTACATATAAAAAGTCTTAGATCTTTGAATTCAGCTCATGAGAAATGTGAACAAAAACAAAAGTGTTGCGTTTATATTTTTGTTCAGTGTACGTTCAAGTCCTCTAGTTGAGCTAAAATGAAGTTGCAAAAAGTTTTAATAAATGTTCAAAATCTAAAAAATAGGTTAAAGTTTGACCCACCATTTAAATTTTTGGGGAAGTTATTCCCCCCAGATTGAAAGCTTATTAGTGTGCTCTGGGGTCTCTCCAGACTCCTGAGCATAATGTACGATGTAGAAAATAAAATATTACTAATACTCTCCTTACTGTTCACCTCTCCATCTCCTTCCCTCCTCTCCATCACCTGTCCGGTCCTTGTGACATCTTCTTATAGCCACTGCAAGTGGTGCAATCCTAGGCCTCCTCTCAGTGGCTGAGTCTTTCTGCTTTGATCAGGCCCAGGACAGTTATTATTATTATTAATTTATATAGCGCCATTGATTCCATGGCGCTGTACATAAGGGGGTTACATACAAATTAAGAATATCACTACAGTAAACAAAGTAGCAATGATAGACTGGTACGGAGGGAAGAGGCCCTACCCTTGCGGGCTTACATTCTACGGGAATAGGGAGGAGACAGTAGGTTGGGGGGTTGCAGTAGTAGTAGCTTCGGCATTGTTGAGGAGGCAGAAGGGTCATTGCAGGCTGTAAGCTTTCTTGAAGAGATGGGTTTTCAGGTTCCGTCTGAAGGATCCGGATGTGGTGGATAATCGAACGTGTTGAGGCACAGAATTCCATAGGATGGGGGATATTCGTGAGAAATCTGGGAGGCGATTGCGTGAGGAACGGATAAGTGTGGAGGAGAGAAGGAGGTCGTGGGAGGACCTGAGGTTACGTGAGGGAATATATCGGGAGATTAGTTCAGAGATGTACGGAGGAGAGAGGTTATGGATGGCTTTGTAGGTCAGTGTTAGTAGTTTGAACTGGATGCGCTGGGCAATTGGGAGCCAGTGAAGCGATTTGCAAAGGGGCTTAGCAGAGGAGTAGCGAGGCGAGAGATGAACGAGTCATGCAGCAGAGTTGAGGATGGACTGGAGGGGTGCAAGAGTGTTAGCAGGGAGGCCACAGAGGAGGATGTTGCAATAGTCGAGGCGGGAGATGATGAGGGCATGCACAAGCAGTTTAGTAGAGTTATGGTTGAGAAAAGGACGGATTCTGGAAATGTTTTTGAGCTGGAGGCGACAGGAGGTGGCGAGAGCTTGGATGTGGGGTTTGAAGGACAGGGCAGAGTCAAGGGTTACTCCGAGGCAGCGGATTGTCGGTACAGCGGAAATAGTGATGTCTTTTATTGTGATAGATAGATCAGGTGGGGAAGATATGCGAGATGGGGGAAAGATAATGAATTCTGTTTTGTCCACATTGAGCTTGAGGTAACGGGAGGAGAAGAAGAAGGATATGGCTGCTAGACATGCTGGGATCCTGGACAGCAGAGAGGTGACGTCTGGGCCAGAGAGGTAGATCTGGGTGTCATCAGCGTACAGATGGTACTGGAAGCCATAGGATTTTATGAACTGTCCGAGGCCAAGGGTATAGATTGAGAACAGTAGGTGTCCTAGGACAGAGCCTTGAGGAAATCCAACAGAGAGGGGGATGGGTGAGGAGGTAGCGTGGGAGTGGGAGATGCTAAATGTGCGGTTAGAAAGGTATGAGGAGATCCAGGATAGGGCAAGGTCTTTGACGCCAAAGGAAGAGAGGATCTGCAGTAGGAGGCAGTGGTCAACTGTATCGAAAGCAGAAGACAGGTCAAGTAGAAGGAGTACAGAGAATTGTCTGTTAGCTTTGGCTGTAAGTAGGTCATTGGTGATTTTGGTAAGGGCAGTTTCGGTGGACAGTTGGGCAATACCACATAGATGTTCGCAACGTTATGACACCACAACATGTACTGTGTCCTTGCATGCAAATATGCAGAAATATCTGGTCCTCATCAGAGTCGGAAATCCTGACATAGCAAGAAGAGACCAGGGATTCAACACTTACAGAGACTATAAGAAAATGCAATGAGGATTGGATAGGTGATAGTGAGAACCAGAGGGGTAAGAGAGGTGAGCAGTAATGTGAGTTTAAGGGTATGTGCACAAATTCAGTATCTGCAGCAGAAAAATCTGCTGCAAATCTGCTAAAATTTCTGATGACTTAGCAGGAAAACGCAAAATAAAATACATGAGTGTTGATGCATCTATAATATAACCGGGGATGAGTCCCTCTGTCTGAAGCCTTGATAGACTGCGCAAGCACGACGCGTAGTGTGGCTCCAGACAGAAGAACGCATGGAGCTGTTACAGGTAAGAGGAGTGTATGGCTCAGGAGATCGCGGTATGCGTAGACACTGAACGCATACCGCAATCTCCGGCGCAATACTTACATACTTACCTGACCGGGAGGAGCGTTGCCTCGGCGCTTCTCTTCGCCAAAGACCATGGCAGGAGTGAGGCGTCAGATCGGCGCATGTGCATAGCGCTATCAGGCGCCATTTTACTGAAGACATATTTGCGATGTCTTCAGCAAAAAGGCGCCGGACAGCGCGGGGGTCCTACGCCGCACTTCTCCCCCGGCCTCCGGCAGAACAGGACCCGGCAGCGCTGGAGAGCAAAGAAGAAAGATGAGTATAAGTGTTTCTTTTTTTGTATGTGTGTACAGCGTGACAGGGATGCGAGGGCTACAAATACCAGGATTGGGGTGAGGGGACCACACATTCCAGGATTGGGGGATGAGGGGTACCACACATACCAGGATTGGGGGGATGAGGGGTACCACACATACCAGGATTGGGGGGATGAGGAATACCACACATACCAAGATTGGGAGGATGAGGGGTACAACACATACCAGGATTGGGGTGAGGGGTACCACGAATACAAGGATTGTAGTGAGGAGTATCACGCATACCAGGATTGGAGAGTGAGGGGTGCCATGCATACCAGGATTGGGGTGAGGGGTACCACGCATACCCGGATTGGGGGGTGAGGGGTACCAGACATACCAGGATTGGGGGTGAGGGGTACCAGACATATCAGGATTGGAGGGTGAGGGGTACCATACATACCAGGATTGGGGGTTAGGGGTACCAGACATACCAGGATTGGAGGGTGAGGGGTACCAGACATATCAGTATTGGGGTGTGAGGGGTACCACACATACCAGGATTGGGGGGGTGATGGGTACCACACATACCAGGATTGGAGGGTGATGGGCACCACACATACCAGGATTGGGGATGAGGGGTGCCACGCATACCAGGATTGGGGATGAGGGGTGCCACGCATACCAGGATTGGGGATGAGGGGTGCCACGCATACCAGTATTGGGGATGAGGGGTGCCACGCATACCAGGATTGGGGGGATGAGGGGTACCACACATACCAGGATTGGGGGGATGAGGGATACAGCAAAAACCACACTAAGAAGAATTAAAATTCCCCCCAAAATTTAAGAAAAACCAGCAAAAAAAGGCAGCAGTGTTTACCTGCCCAGATCTTCAAAGCCAAATGCACTACCAGGATGCAGCAGACGCACATAAAGATGGCGGATACACAGGTGCAAAATACTGATGAAACAGTCACTCACAACCTATCATTTCACGGAGGAGGTGACTGCTTAGTATTAGAATTTCATAAAGATAGGCTTTGGGGTTGAGGGATATCATGCACACCAGGTTTTTGGGATGATGAGTCCATACATACCAGAATTGGGATGAGAGGGTGGAGCGTTGCCTTGGTGCCTCTCTTCGCCAGAGACCAGGGCAGGAGTGAGGCGTCGGATCGGCGCATGCGCATAGCGCTATCAGGCACCATTTTACTGAAGACACATTTGCCGTGTCTTCAGCAAAAAGGCGCCGGACTGCGCGGTGCTCCTGCGCAGCACTCATCCCCCGGCCTCCGGCAGAACAGGACGCAGCAGCGCTGGGGAACAGAGAAGAAAGGTGAGTATAAGTGTTTATTTTTTGGGATGTGTGTACAGCGTGACAGGGATACAGGGGCTACAAATACCAGGATTGGAGTGAGGGGACCACACATTCCAGGATTGGGGGGTGAGGGTTACCACACATACCAGGATTGGGGGGAGGAAGGGCACCACACATACCAGGATTGTGGGAATGAGGGATTCCACACATACCAGGATTGGGAGGATGAGGGGTACCACACATACCAGGATTGGGGGGATGAGCGGTACCACACATACCAGGATTGGGGGGATGAGGGATACAACACATACCAGGATTGGGGTGAGGGGTACCATGAATACCAGGATTGGGGTGAGGGGTACAACGCATACCAGGATTGGGGGGTGCGAGGACCACACATACCAGGATTGGGGGGTGAGTGGTACTAGACATACAGGTTTGGGGGTGAGGGGTACCAGACATACCATGATTGGAGGGTGAGGGGTACCAGACATACCAGGATTGGGGGGTGAGGGATACCAGACATACCAGGATTGGGGGGTGATTGGTACCACACATACCAGGATTGGGGGGTGATGGGTACCACACATACCAGGATTGGGAGGTGATGGGTACCACACATACCAGGATTGGGGATGAGGGGTGCTACGCATACGAGGATTGGGGAGGAGGGGTGCCACGCATACCAGGATTGGGGATGAGGGGTGCCACGCATACCAGGATTGGGGGCATGAGGGGTACCAGACATACCAGGAATGGGGGGTAAGGGTTACTAGACATACCAGGATTGGGGGGTGATTGGTACCACACATACCAGGATTGGGGGGTGATGGGTACCACACATACCAGGATTGGGGGGTGGTGGGTACCACACACACCAGGTTCGGGTATGAGGGGTGCCACGCATACCAGGATTGAAAGGAGGGGTGCCACGCTTACCAGGATTGGGGATAAGGGGTGCCACGCATACCAGGATTGGGGGGATGAGGGGTACCAGACATACCAGGATTGGGGGGTGAGGGGTACCAGACATACCAGGATTGGGGTGTGATTAGTACCACACATACCAGGATTGGGGGGTGATGGGTACCACACATACCAGGATTGGGGGGTGGTGGGTACCACACACACCAGGTTTGGGGATGAGGGGTGCCACGCATTCCAGGATTGAAAGGAGGGGTGCCACGCATACCAGGATTGGGGAATGAGGGGTGCCACGCATACCAGGATTGGGGGGATGAGGGGTACCACACATACCAGGATTGGGGGGATGAGGGGTACAGCAAAAACCACACTTAGAAGAATTAAAATTCCCCCAAAAATTCAAGAAAAAAACAACAAAAAAGGCAGCAGTGTTTACCTGCCCAGATCTTCTAAGCCAAATGCACTACCAGGATGCAGCAGACCCTCATAAAAATGGCGGATACACAGGTGCAAAATACTGATGAAACAATCACTCACAACCTACCATTTCATGGAGGAGGTGATTGCTTAGTATTAGAATTGCACAAAGATAGGCTTTGGGGTTGAGGGATATCATGCATACCGGGTTTTTGGGATGAGGAGGCCATACATACCAGAATTGGGATGAGAGGTGCCATCCATACCAGGATTGGGGGTGAGGGGTGCCATGCATACCAGGATAGGGATGAGGAGTGCCATGCATACCAGGATTAGGGGTGAAGAATGCCATGCATGCCAAAATTGGGTGTGAGCGGTGCCATGCATACCAGGATTGGGGTGAGGGGTGCCATGCATACCAGGTTTGGGGGTGAGGGGTGCCATGCATACCAGGATGGGGATGAGGGGTGTCATGCATACCAGGATAGGATGGTGGGGACAGGATGGGGGCAGCACAAATACCAGGAGGGGGGCAGCACATACCATCATGGGTGACCATATACCAATAAAAATGCTCGCCACCCGGTCGTAGAACGGGTTCAATAGCTAGTTATATTATATACATACATCTCTCTCTACCCATCCAACATATTACAATAGAGCATGATTAGTCAGCGAGGGGGAGTAGCGGATAAGCTTAATAGACAAGGTTGATTTGTGTTATTTCTATGCACTGCATCAGTGACTTGTCTGAACCAGTGTCCTGGACAGGATGCTGTGCAAAGGCTCTGTGAGAATTTGGGGTAGGAGTGGTAGGAGTTTAGGCAGAGTTTACAGGGGTTATGATCACTGTTGGCTTGTAGCCTAGTACAAGGGATGATGGGAAATATAGTCAGAAGGGAGCAAAGATTAGGGGGGGTGGGGGGAGGAAGAGATGGATGAGTCAGCAGAGCTGATGCCAGGACACAGAAAGTGAAGCAGAAAGGCAAAAGAAAAAAAACATGAAACTTGGCAGTTATTTAAAACCATTCTATTTAGGCATTTATTGTATTATCAGTCACTTATTTAATCTTCTCCATAATATTTGTTGCACACTTTGTGGAAATTTGTACTGTCCCAAAACGAACTTACAGTGGGTATGGAAAGTATTCAGACCCCTTTAAATTTTTCACTTTTTGTTTCATTGAAGCCATTTGGTAAATTCTAGAAAGTTCTTTTTTTTTTCTCATTAAAGTACACTCTGCACCCCATCTTGACTGAAAAAAACAGAAATGTAGACATTTTTTGCAAATTTATTAAAAAAGAAAAACTGAAATATCACATGCTCATAATTATTGTAGCACCTGCACCTCTGCCTCCTGCCGGGCAGAGACGCCGTTCCCCTCACCACCGCGGTTGCAGTCCGGCGTCTTCCTGCTCCCCTGCTGCTGCTGTGGCGTGCACTGTGTGCAACTTCCCAGGCACTATGCTTAGGGCTCACGTGCTCCCTCCCTCTTAAAGAGTCCCCGGCCAAAGGCTGGAGTACTTCCCCTTTATAAGGCACCTCCTCCAAAATGGAGGTGCCTGTGCAAAGTTGTTGTTTGTGTGCTAACACTTTCTTCAGCCCTCAGGTCCCACTGCCTGTCAGTCCTGGCCACCAATCTGACTGTCAGTCCAGCCCGCCAGTCTGTCTACAGCCGTGCTCGCCAGCCTACTTACCTGGAGCACCCGTCAGTTACCAGCTGTGCTCGTCAGCCTGCCTACCTGGAACACCTGCCTGTTACCTGCCGTGCCCGCCAGCCTGCCTACCCAGAGCACCTGCCAAGTAACCTGCCATGCCCGTCAGCTTGCTTACCCGGAGCACCTGTCTGGCTCATCTACCCGGACCACCCGACAGCCTTGGTGCCGTGCTCATCCGCTGTACCAGTCAGCTCCTGTCATCTGACCCGTGGGAGTCACCTGCTCTCACACAATGTCGGTCCCAGAGTGGCACCTGTTTCACCTGCCCGGCCCCTCCCTGGTTCACGGAGTCGACTAAGCCACCGTGTGACCTGGGTCGGTCCGAGTAGGCACTTAGTCACGCCCCTCTGGTCCCTCCTTGCACTGAAGCACAGAGGTTCCACCACCGGACCCAAAACAATTATTCAGACCCTTTGCTCACACACTCATATTTAAGTCACATGCTGTCCATTTCCTTCTGATCCTCCTTGAGATGGTTCTACACCTTCATTGGAGTCCAGCTGTATTTAATTAAACTGATAGGACTTGATTTGGAAAGGCACACACCCATCTATATAGGACTTCACAGCTCTCAGTGCATGTCAGACCAAATGAGAATCATGAGCTAAAGGCACTGCCCCAGGAACTGAGAGACAGAATAGTGGCAAGGCACAGATCTGGCCAAGGTTACAAAAGAATTTCTGCATTACTCAAGGTTCCTAAGAGCACAATGGCCTCCATAATCCTTAAATGGAAGAATTTTGGGACCACCAGAAGTCTTCCTAGACCTGGCAATCCATCCAAACTGAGCAATCATGGGAGAAGAGCCTTGGTGAGAGAGGTAAAGAAGATCCCCCCCAAGATCACTGTGGCTGAGCTCCAGAGATGCAGTAGGGAGATGGGAGAAAGTTCCACAAAGTCAACTATCACTGCAGCCCTCCACCAGTTGGGCCTTTATGGCAGAGTGGCCTGACGGAAGCCTCTCCTCAGTGCAAGACATATGAAAACCCACATAGAGTTGGCTCAAAAACACATGAAGGACTCCCAGACTAGAAAAATAAGATTCTCTAGTCTCATGAGACGAAGATAGAACTTTTTGGTGATAATTCTAAGTGGTATGTGTGGAGAAAACCAGGCACTGCTCATCAACTGTCCAATACAATCCCAACAGTGAAACATGGTGGTGGCAGCATCATGCTATGGGAGTGTTTTTCAGTTGCAGGGACAGGATGACTGGTTGCAATTGAAGGAAACATAAATGCGGTCAAGCACAGAGATATCCTGGATGAAAACTTCTTCCTGAGTGCTCTGGACCTCAGACTTGGCTGAAGGTTCACCTTGCAACAAGGCAATGAGCATAAGTACACAGCTAAAATAACAAAGGAGTGGCTTCAGAACAACTCTGTGACCATTCTTGACTGGCCCAGCCAGAGCCCTGACCTAAACCCAATTGAGCATCTCTGGAGAGACCTGAAAATGGCTGTCCACCAACATTCACCATCCAACCTGATGGAACTGGAGAGGATCTGCATGGAAGAATAGCAGAGTATCCCCAAATCCAGGTGTGAAAAACTTGTTGCATCATTCCCAAGAAGCCTCATGGCTGTAATAGCTCAAAAGGGTGCTTCTACTCAATACTGAGCAAAGGGTCGGAATACTTATGACCATGTGATATTTCAGTTTTTCTTTTTTAATACATTTGCGTAAATTTCTACATTTGTTTTTTTTTTCAGTCAAGATGGGGTGCAGAGTATACTTTAATGAGAAAAAAAATGAACTTTTTAGAATTTACCAAATGGCTGCAATGAAACTGAGTGAAAAATTTAAAGGGGTCTGAATACGTTCCGTACCCACTGTATCTACAGTAGTACCAGTATTTTCATGTTGTGCAATCTGTGCTGACAAATTGGTAAACCTATATCATCAGCCTTGGCCCTACAAATGCAGCAATTAATTTGGCTACAGTAAATTTTTTATTATCATTATTTTCTGCTTTATGGGATAAGTAATTCCCTTGTCCAACATTATTTTGGAAATTGTTTTAAAAAATGTATGCATTTTTCAATGTATCATTATGTATTAATTCATTTGAAAAGAGATATGCTCTCATTTTTCTGGAATATGGCTAATGGTTTATTTTATTATTTTTTATTAAGGCAGATGTTATTGATTAAGATTTTAATTATTTAGAAGCTTTGCAGAATTATTGTTCTTACTGGATGTACTTCTTAGGATTTGATTAGCTACACTGAATATGCAAGCAAGACCAAACTATAAAACTCAGACCATTTACTGGAGGAAAGTATAGATAAAACTATATAAATTGACTAGTGGACTGACTAAGATAGAACTGTGACATAAATTGGAAAGTAAAGGGCCTGATTTACAAATAAATCCCTACAATGGATGGCTGTAAATGTAAGGCTAATTACCCCCTAATTACAATATACACTTATTACCTCAGTAAAATCCATTATATAGATAATAAAGTTCAGTTTATAACCTCCTGCATCTTGGTTACTTGCATATTCATATCTGTGTACAAAGCTAATTTTAAGATAGCATGTGACATTTAACAAATGCAACGCATATGTAAATGGGCATTGAAAATAAAACCACCTTTATTTGGATGTATGAAGCAAATTTGAAAGTGTGATGTGGCAATACAGTTCAGTAGAAAATGTACCAAAAATTGAATGTGTTTGGATTTTGGTTAAAGAAAAACTTTATTTATTCACAAATAAAAATCATACTTCTTTGGACTGTGGTCTGTTTTTGTGATTTAACTGTACAATAATTTAAAAAGAAAGATTTTAATCTGGTAAATGTATTGTTATTATTATTTTATATTATTACTAATATATTAATATATTAATACTATTACTCACAATTCAGACGGTGCAAGTACAAACAATACCGAATATTATAGAGTAATCCACAATTCAACAATTCAAATATAAGGAATCAGGGCCCTGCTCACCAGAGCTTACAATCTGAGGATAATAATAAATTGGACCTGAACCCAATCGAGATGGTTTGGGGTGAGCTGACCGCAGAGGGAAGGCAAAAGAGCCAACAAGTGCTAAGCATCTCTGGGAACTCCTTCAAGATTGTTGGAAGACCATTTCCGGTGACTACCTCTTGAAGCTCATCAAGAGAATGCAAAGAGTGTGCAAAGCAGTCATCAAAGCAAAAGGTGGCTACTTTGAAGAACCTAGAATATAAGACATATTTTCAGTTGTTTCACACTTTTTTGTTATGTATATAATTCCACATGTGTCAATTCATAGTTTTGATGCCTTCAGTGTGAATGTACAATTTTCATAGTCATGAAAATACAGAAAAATCTTTAAATGAGAAGATGTGTCCAAATTTTTGGTCTGTACTGTATAGAATCATAGAATCATAGAATCATAGAATGGTAGAGTTGGAAGGGACCTCATGGATCATCTGGTCCAACCCCCTGCTCAAAGCAGGATTCACTAGATCATCTCAGACAGATGTCTGTCCAGCCTCTGTTTGAAGACGTCCATTGAAGGGGAACTCACCACCTCTCGTGGCAGCCTGTTCCACTCATTAATCACCCTAACTGTCAAAAAGTTTTTTTCTAATATCTAATCTGTGTCTCCTCCCATTTAGTTTCATCCCATTGCTTCTAGTCTTTCCTTGTGCAAATGAGAATAAAGATGATCCTTCTACAATGTGACAGCCCTTGACATATTTGTAGACAGCTATTAAGTCTCCTCTCAGTCTTCTTTTTTGCAAGCTAAACATTCCCAAATCCTGCAACCGTTCCTCATAGGACATGGTTTGCAGACCAGTCACCATTCTGGTCTCTCTTCTCTGAACTTGCTCCAGTTTGTCTATGTCTTTTTTAAAATGTGGTGCCCAAAACTGTACACAGTATTCCAGATGAGGTCTGACCAAAGAGGAGTAAAGACCAATAATGACTTCACGTGATCTAGACTGTATGCTTCTGTTAATACATCCCAGAATTGTATTTGCCTTTTTTGCTGCTGCATCACACTGTTGACTCATGTTCAGTCTATGATCTATTAGTATACCTAAGTCTTTTTCACATGTACTGTTGCTTAGCTCTATTCCTCCCATTCTGTATATGCTTTTTTCATTTTTATTGCCCAGATGTAGTACTTTGCATTTTTCCCTGTTAAAAACCATTCTGTTGGTTGCTGCCCACTGCTCCAGTTTATTTAGGTCTTTTTGAATCCTCTCTCTCTCTTCTCTAGTATAAGCTATCCCTCCTAGCTTTGTGTCATCAGCAAATTTAATCAGTTTACCCTCAATTCCTTCATCTAAATCATTGATAAAGATGTTGAATAATACAGGTCCCAGGACGGAGCCCTGTGGTACCCCACTTGAGACATTCATCCAGCTGGATGTGAAGCCATTTACAACCACCCTTTGAGTCCGATCACTAAGCCAGTTATGAATCCACCTAACAGTTGCCTGGTCCATTGCATACTTGGTCATTTTTTCAATAAGGATGGTGTGAGATACTTTGTCAAATGCTTTGCTGAAGTCAAGATATACTATATCTACAGCATTTCCCTGATCCACCCAGTCAGTGATTCTGTCATAGAAGGAAATTAAGTTAGTTTGACATGACTTGTTAGTTACAAACCAATGCTGACTCTGGTTAATCACTTCATTCTTATCCATGTACTTACATACATGTTGTTTAATAATTTGTTCAAAGATCTTTCCTGGTATAGAAGTCAGACTCACCGGCCTATAGTTCCCTGGGTCCACCTTCTTCCCCTTTTTGAAGATAGGAACAACATTTGCTCTTCTCCAGTCTTCTGGGACTTCTCCTGTTCTCCAAGAATTTTCAAAGATTATGGAGAGTGGTTCTAAAATTTCTTCTATGATCTCCTTCAGTACTCTGGGGTGTAATTCATCTGGACCTGGAGACTTGAACTCATTTATGTTAGCTAAATATTCCCTCACAATCTTTCTGTTTACAGATAACTTGGATTCCTCTATTCCTTTAAAAGGACAGTGAAGATCAGTTGATGTTACATTTTCTTTCTGAGAGAAAACAGATGCAAAATAGGAATTAAAAAGTTCGGCCTTCTCAACATCCTCTCTTACCATTTCTCCATTTTCATCCTGTAAAAATCCTATAGCATCTATAGTATGTACATAATTGAAAAATAAATTCATTGATACTTTTCTAGTTGCTGACCATTGCATTATTCTAGAAAATGCACATTTTTGTAAATATGCAGATTTAGAAATAGTTGCTGCATGCAGCTCCAACAGCAGCTAACAAAAGCCTGCATTCTTGGGTCAATTACTTCCTTAGCGTCTGCCTCTTGCTTTTGATTGATAGCTGATTGTCTCAAGGACATTAGCCACTTGCAGGGTATTTTACGCCTGCTCAAACTGCTGCAGTCTGAAGTGGTGTTCAGCCTTAATCCTTACCAAAATATTCCATCCCCTCCTTAAGTCACTTTAAATCATGAGTTTGAGATTGGAGGAGAATGTGAGAGATTCACAAGATTTAGCTGATTTATCTATTCTTGTTCTTGCATGTCATGTTTATATCACTGAAAGACAAAATAGATAATGGATAAAATTTACAAGTTTTACAGTTTGCAGTGAAATTAGATAATTTAAAACAGAGTTAAGGGCCATTTCATTAAGACTTGTGTTGCGTACATCATTCATTAATGAAGGACTCACTGGATTATGATGTGCCAAATTTATTAGAAAGCATATGTCAATTAATGGATTTAGAGTATCTTTGCAGTAGCATGCACATCTATTCACCTTGCCAGAAAGATCTACTCCATTCAAAGAAAGAAACACAGGCAATTTTTCTGAATTTGACAGGTCTGGCTCCTCCCAAGCTCCACCCATTTTGGTGGAGTTGCTTCAAACCGGTGTGAAAGCACCATAGTCGCAAAGTTTTTGTTCAACTACGCATTATGCAAATATATTGTAACTTTTCAAAGCATTCTACAACAGTCTTTTCATGTTAAATCTTTCATAAATAAGAGCCTTAATGTGTTTAAGAATGCCTCAAAAACATAGTAAAAATCCCTTCCATTTTCAACAGTCTAAGATTCTAAGGACAAAATAGAGTCATTTGCCCTCTGATTTAATTGTATGTTAATTAGTTAGTAAATTACTCAATGGGTAATGCTGGATTAAACAAGGCAGAAAAGATGTAATAGAGGGAATTTCTATGTACAGCAACTAGAATTTCATAGTCAAGTGCAGTAACAAAAAATGAGAAATAAACCAGTAACAATCCATAGTTTCTCACAGGGACAGTCAATAATATTACTCACAGATGCAGACACAACAAAACTTTGGGACACACTGCCACATTTTCCCTTCTTCCCTTTGCTGCTCAAGGCCAAGTTTTATAATTCAGGCCACTGTTTAATCATTGTCTCAGGACATTGAGAAGCATGTCATTGCCAGCAACAGCTTCTCATACTATATAAGGCAAGAACACCACTCAGCATCCAGGCACCATCTCTTCTCCTTATCTCAGGCCATAATTTCGTCTGGCAAACAGACTATTGTCTCTGTCACTATCTCAGGCCATGTGGTCTTAAGACAGGCAGGCTGAAATTTTGCAAGACATATTTCTCTATATATTTGCCACTAATTTAGGTTAAAACATAACTTTGATGAACCAGGTACTTCACTTTGTCAAAAATACAGTTCAACAATACATCTTTCTGTAAGGGGCTGTGATTGTACATTTCAGTTGAAGCTCCTTATGTAGAGGGTATTACAAGCAAATAACCTAATTTTAAAAACTGTTTTCAAACAGAAAAATAATAGTTGGTAATAAAAGAAAGATGCAAGGAAGTTACTACCTATACTGTAACCCACCATAATTGCCAATGATACTGATCAAGATTGGAATTTAAAGGTGTTGTCCAGGACTTTTTTTTTAATCCATAGGTGCTGTACACTCAAGGGCAAGTAGTGCTTCTTCTATAGTCAATCAATCTCCCACTGCGCAGAGTGGTCATGTGTCGGCTCCTTATGGCAATTGTTTCACTTCCTTTGACATCATTTTGACGGAGCAGTTTCTTCTTTTCCTCTCTGTCTGTTGACACAGAACGGTCTGTTTGCAGATAGCTGTATACAAAAAATCCCAACAAAACAGACAAAAAGACAAATTGATCGGTGAGCCAGTATGGTAGCCCCAATTAAAAAAGACACCAATCACTATTTAAATGTAAACACAACAGGAAAAGAGTGTATACAGGTAAATACTAAGTAGTGTTCAAATGTATATGCTCATGTAATAGTATATTGATTGGAGTGCCAGCAAGTATATATGCCACATACTGTAGATAGTCAAGCAAGGTAAATGAGCATTAGTGTACAGTGTTAGAAAGCTCACCCACCAAACACCTCATGAGTGTTTCAAAAATGCTTTGTCTGTGGATTGAAACCCTGCAAACCTCCTCATTCTTACTAACATAGACCACTCTTCTGTTTAGTGAGCTGCATTGAGGCATGACGTATGCGTGACATTGCACCAAACTTTGTAATCAAAAGAGCTGCGGGGTATGTTAATTGGTAGATGGAGGATTACATGGCTTCAGTCCTGTGGGCTTTGAGGGGGGTGTGTGAGGAGACAGTATGCAGAGGGAGTGAGGAAATGTATGAAGAAACAGTATGGGGAGGGAGGTTGGAAGTTTATGAGGAGACAGTTTGGGGGGAGGGGAATGTTTGATAGACAGTAGGGGAGAGAAATGTATAGTAAGAGAAAAGTGTGAGGGAACAGTATTGAGGGGAGTAGTGTGAGGATACAGTACGAGGGAGAAGGGCAGAGGGAGCACAGTATAGAAGGGGGACAACATAAGGTTACATTGTATGGGAACAGCAAGAAGGGGGACAGTATGCCAAGAAAGGGGAATGTGAGAAGGGAAAAGAATGTAGAGACTGGGGAGTATTAGAGGGATACACTATGAGTGGACAGTGTGAAGAGGGGGCCAGTATGGAATGGAAATGGCAGTGTGATGGACATGTGTCATAAGAGGGACACTGTGGGAGTCATATTTTGTGCAGAGAGCATAGTAAGGGGAAATTATTTATTCATGAACACAGTATAGGGCAGGTATCTTTATTCAAGGGCACTACAATCATGCTGCTATTTTTAAGGGCAACAAGTATGGATGTGATGCAGAAGACCGGAGAAGAGAAAAGTCATCATGGCATCTGGCCTTGATGGAGAAAAAAAGGAGAATGGCTCCAATCACACACAATGTCACCTTTAAGGTACCTGGATGTGAATGTTTATTTGTGATGCTGCCTTATAATGATAATGATTGATAACAAGAACTTGCAGCATCTCCTTTACCATTGTAAAGGAAATATTGAAAATTGTAGGTTCATGTGATACTATTGGACATAGGGCTGACCTGATTTTACAATTGATCACTGTAGTAAACCTGGTGATGGATTAATGTACTGATGGTGGTTCTGGTGATGTATTCTTGTATTGATAATTTTGATTATGTATTCCTGTACTGATGTTAGTTCTAGTGATGTATTCCTATATTAATGGTGTTTCTAATTATGTACTTCTGTACTGATGGTACTTTTTATGATGTATTCATGTACTAATAGTGGTTACGGTGATGTATTTCTGTATTGATGGTGTTTGTCATGCTGTATTAATGTACTGATGGTGGTTTTGTAAGATTAAGTGATAAATGTCAATGTTAAAAAAGAATTGTGCCGTCTGACAAACTAAGGGTTACTACATTTGTATTTATGTTAGGAGCATTAAAGGAGTTGTCCAAGTTTGCAATGAAAGTCCACCATTGCTCTATGTGACTGCAGATTTCTGAATGCTCACTGCATATGCACTACATGCTGTCAGCATACTCTAGTGCCGGTGGTGAGAGTGGGAGGTCATATAGCTGCAAGTATGCGATTTACATACATGTGTTCATGTGCCGACACATGTATTGAGCAAGGCTGCACACGTCTAGTCAGAATATGACAGAAAGTATGCAAGTCAAATACTTATGGTCACATGACTGCCCTCTCTTGCCATCAACACAGGAAAATCCTGACAACATGAAATGCACAAGCTGTGAGAAATCATCACTCTGCAGTCACATAGAGTGACTGAATAATTTCAAGCCTGGACAACCCCTTTAACACCTTTACCCTCGAGGGTGGTTTGCACGTTAATGACCAGGCCAATTTTTACAATTCTGACCACTGTCACTTTATGAGATAATAACTGTGGAACGCTTCAACGGATCCCACTGATTCTGAGACTGCGTTTTTGTGACATATTGTACTTCACGATAGTGGTAAAATTTCTTCAATAACACTTGCGTTTATTTGTGAAAAAATCAGAAATTTGGTGAAAATGTTTAAAATTTTGCAATTTTCAAACTTTGAATATTTATGCCCTTAAATCAGAGACATATGTCACACAAAATAGTTAATAAATAACATTTCCCACGTGTCTACGTTACGTCAGCACAATTTTGGAACCAACATTTTTTTTGGTTAGAAAGTTATAAAAGTTATAAGGGTGAAAAGTTGACCAGCGATTTCTCATTTTTCCAACAAAATTTACAAAACCATTTTTTTAGGGACCACATCACACTTGAATTGGCTTTGAGGGGCCTTTATGACAGAAAATACTCAAAAGTGACACCATTCTAAATACTGCACCCCTCAAGGTGCTCAAAACCACATTCAAGAAGTTTATTAACCCCTCAGATGCTTCTCAGGAATTTTTGGAATGTGGAAGAAAAAAATGAACATTTAACTTTTTTCACAAAATTTGTTGTGCAATTCCTTCTGAGCACGCCAATACCCTATATGTGGGGGAAAACCACTGTTTGGGCACAGGGCAGGGTTCGAAAGGGAAGGAGTACCATTTGACTTTTTAAATGTAAAATTTGCTTGAATAATTAGCGGACGCCATATTGCGTTTGGGGAGCCCCTGATGTGCCTAAACAGTGGAAACCCCCCAAAGTGACACCATTTTGGACCCTGAGGGTTCTAGTTTTTAAAATGGTGTCACTTGTGGGGGTTTTCCACTGTTTAGGCACATCAGGGGCTCCCCAAATGCAACATGGCGTCCACTAATTATTCAAGCAAATTTTACATTCAAAAAGTCAAATGGCGCTCCTTCCCTTCTGAACCCTGCATTGCACCCAAACAGTGGTTTTCCCCCACATATAGGGTATTGGCTTACTCAGGAGAAATTGGACAACAAATTTCATGGTGCAATTTCTCCTGTTACCCTTATCAAAATGCAAAATTGGTGGCTGAAAAACATTTTTGTGGGAAAAATGTGAACATTTTATTTTTATGGCTCAATGTTATAAACTTCTGTGAAGCACTTGGGGGTTCAAGGTTCCTCAGGGAACTTATCTAGGTGTGTTGTGAGCACCTTGAACCCCCAGGTGCTTCACAGAAGTTTATAACATTGAGTCGTAAAAATACAATTTTCACATTTTTCCACAAAAATTATCTTTAAGCCTCAAATTTTTTTATTTTCACAAGGGTAAGAGGAGAAAATGGACCTCAAAAACTGTTGTTCAATTTTTCGTGAGTAGGGAAAATACACTGTTTGGGCGCACGGCAAGGTTCAGAAGGGAAGGAGCACTGTGTCACTTTTTGAAAGCAAAATTGGCTGGAATCGTCAGCAGACGCCATGTCGCGTTTGTAGAGCCTCTGATGCGCATAAATAGTGGAAAACCCCCACAGGTTACCCCATTTTGGAAACTACACCCCTCAAGGATTTTATCAAGGGGTATAGTGAAAATTTTGAACCCAGAGGTACGATACAGAATTTGATAACATTAGGTCATCATATTGAATAAGTTGTCATTAGTCTTGAGCGCAACTGCTCGCTACTTGAGTTTGCATCGGTTACTCGGGTATGCACCATGTATCGCAGGTGCTCGGGTGACATGCTCGAATCGCTGCCCCGCGTGTTTCACGGTTGTTAGACACTCAAAAAAAACATGTGGGGATCACTCGTGCATAGCAGGCAATCCCTGAGAGTTTTTTTGGCCGCGGAGCATATGAGACGGAGACTCAAGCATGTCACTCGTGCACCCGCGATACTCGGTGCATACCCGAGCTCCCAATGCGCACTCAAGTAGCGAGCAGTTGCGCTCAACACTAGTCGCCATATCGTCATCATTTTTCTTTTTCTTTACTGTTGAAAAAATCCCAACCCCAACACAACCCTTACCCTAGCACAACCCTAACCATAGCACAACCCAAACCTTAGCACAACCCTAACCCTAGCACAACCCTAAGCCTAGCACAACCCTAACACAACCCAACCTTAGCACAACCATAACCCTAACACAACCCCAACCCTAGCACAAATTTAACCCTAGCACAACCAAACCCTAACCATAGCACAACCATAACCCTAGCACAACCCTAGCACAACCCTAATCCTAGCACAGCCCTAACCCTAGCACAACCCTAACCCTAGCACAACCCTAACCGTAACCTTAGCACAACCCTAACCCTAATAAAACCCTAACCCTAGCACAACCATAACCCTAGAGTTTATTTTTTTACGCCGTTCCTCTTGCGGTATAAGTGATTAGAAGACTTTATTCTTCGGGTCAGTTCGATTACAGCGATGGCAGATTCATATCCGGTTTTCATGATTGACAGCTGTTCA
This sequence comes from Phyllobates terribilis, assembly GCF_046119375.1. Taxonomy (NCBI): domain Eukaryota; kingdom Metazoa; phylum Chordata; class Amphibia; order Anura; family Dendrobatidae; genus Phyllobates; species Phyllobates terribilis. The sequence continues at coordinate 847,588,265 of NW_027362761.1, forward strand.
CACACTAAACGACGCTTTTTTTTGCAAATACTAGTTCTTGCATCACCATATTTTGAGATTTATAACTTTTCCATATTTGGGCCAACAGAGTCATTTGACAGCTTGCTTTTGGCGGGACGAGTTGACGTTTTTATTGGTATCATTTTCAGGCACGTGACATTTTTTGATCACTTTCTATTCCGATTTTTGGGAGGCAGAATAAACAAGAAACAACAATTCAGGAATTGTTTTTTTTTTTTAATGCCATTTCACGATTAACAAAATTGATAAGGTAGCTTTATTCTTCTGGACAGTACATTTACAGTGGTAGCACATATATATATATATATATATATATATATATATATATATATATATATATTTTTGGCGCTTTTATACATTAATGAAAACTATTTTATAGAAAAAATATTTTTTTGTATCGCTTTATTCTGAGAGCTATAACTTTTTTATTATTCGGCTGATGGAGATGTATGGCAGCTTGTTTTTTGCAGAACAAGATTATGTTTTCAGCGGTACCATTTTTATTTACATTGATCTTTTTGTTCGCGTTTTATTCCATTTTTAGTTTGGCGGTATGATGGATAAAGCATGTTTTTTTGCTTCATTTTTTTAGTTTTTTTTACCATGTACACTAAAGGGGTTAACTAGTTGGACAGTTTTATAGGTCAGGTTGTCCGGATGTGGCAATACCAAATATGTGTACTTTTATTAGTTTTTTTTTTCATAATAATATTTATTTATCGGTAAAGTATATTTTTATTTTTGGGGGATTTTTTTTTTTATATATATATATTTTTACATTTATTTTTTATTTTTTTCACTTTCTGACACTTTATTAGCTTTTACACTTTGTTCTACTGTGAGACTTTCACTTTTTTCAGTCTGATCGCCTTTGTAGCATTGAGATGCAGCAGCAGCATGTTTATGCTATACAGGCTCTCAGACTGTATGCAGAAGTCACTTTGATCACACACTGCACATGATCAAAGTAACTTCCTGCTGTCTGGTGAACCAGATGTCATCATGACGACATCGGGTCACCATGACAACCACCGGGACCCCGCACAGACAGCGCGGGATGGCGGTGAGCGGGTAAGTATCGGCGCTTATCTCCTCTTGCCACCAGAATGCTGCAATCGACTTCGATCGCAGCATTTCAGGGGAGAATGTGCTGGGAGCAGTGTGGGACCGCTCCTAGCACTTAGCACCGGGTGTCAGCCTGTGTGCTGGCGAAATCGCCAGGGCGTACTAACACGTATCTGTCCCAAAAGCCCCAGGGCACAGATGCGTATTAGTACGGCCTATGTCAGAAAGGGATCAACTATAAAATTAAGCGCTGTAGCATGCCCAATGCTAACACCCTGTAATATTCTCACTGTCAGGATTTAGCTCTCCTTCAATTTCCAGTGTTTATCACATGATTACTATTTTATTTTCATATTTAAAGTGACATACTGACTAGCTGCTCTTCATTCATCTCTCAAAGAACCAGGGATGGTTTTTCATTTAACATTGAGAGAATTATGTAGAGCAGCTACAGGAAAAATATATATCTTTGTACTGTGTTAGCCAGTTGATATAAAAGAGAGCAGCTTGTCAGTACATAACTGTAAGAGTGCAAATGGCATATGAGCGGTAGCATGGTGACTCCTTAATCCACTTAATCTGTGTATAGGAGGGGGCGCCAAACTGAATTCTTGCCACGGGTGCCAGAAAACCTAGTTCTGCCTCTGCTAAATATACAAAAATGTTCCCACTATTACCCAAAACTTAATTTATGGACATCCATGGTTTGATTTTTTTTGGCCTGTCTGGATTGGATGGGTTGTTACTGACATCTGGTGAGAATTTCATGTCAACAGCACCTTTAGAAATATATTTGCTAATATATTAACTTAGAAAATTGGTGACGTGTTTAATTGTAATTTCACCTGCTCTACATATGCTGGGAAATATGCCATAATGTACACACTGTATACATTTTAAATGTTGTATGCCCTGGCATAATATCAACATGTGTAAGTGTATATAACACATGCATATGTGACATGCAGAAGTAGTGCTGTTGCAGAGTGTGACATGCAGACGTAGTGCTGTTGCTTTAAAAGCATTCAGCAACTATTGGAAGTAACACAAGCACACGAGACAGGAAGTATAGTGCTCCAGAAGCATCCAGCAACTAGAGGGGTTAACACAGTCACAGGAGAAGCGGAGTGTTTTAGCAGAGCCTCAGGCGGATTGTGGAGAAGTTGTTTACTGTCTGGCTTTAGCCGAAGAGAAAGGTGGAATGTTTGTGTTCTGTATCTCACAGAAGCGCCCCTGCAAGTGAAAAGGATTCAAGTCAGGAGTGAAGATAAGCACAGGTCAGGTAGAGTTCCTGAACTAACAGTACAGAGAATTGTCAGTCAGAAAGATAAGGACTGCAAGAAATGGTGTCACAGGGATCATCTCCCTCAGTAAACCAAACCCCATCTCCCTCATCTCTCTGTGCTGTAAAGAATACTGTGTTTATTATTGTGCATGGTGGGGGTGAGGTATGGAGTCCGGGTAGAACCAGGAAGAAAATTCCACAAAAGGCCGTTCATGTCAAAAGACTCCTCAGAACTTCCCGGAAGGCCTAGTTCAAGGTGAGACTGTGCTCACGATTCCTACTGGTGGGTTTGTTCGAGTGATAGTACTGGTGATGAATACTACGAAACATGAAATTAGACTGGATCCAGAGACTGTGTTAGGTCACATTGAAACCATTAAAATGGTATATCCAGCCAGTGTGAGACCTGCCCAGGGGTATACCGTTAATTCAGTCTCCCCACCAAGGAACAGGAGTTTCCAGGGGAGGAAATTGCACAACCCACCTCAGTGTCCTAGGATCCCCCAGTATCCCTGGAACACTTGTGTGCTGAAGATATAACGATAGCAAAACAGATGCTGAGAGAATAGTGTCATGCATTCTCTAAAGATGACTCTGATATAGGCTGTATCCCGTCGTTGCTATTGAAAATCAATTTGAAAGACACGACCCCAGTAACCAGAAGTTACATATCTGTGCCGAAACCATTACACCATGAAGTGAAAGAATATTTACAAGATCTCATCAACAGAGGTTGGGTCCAAAAGTCGAAGTCATCTTATTCCTCTCCTATTTTCTGTGCTAGGAAGAAGGAGGATATGTTGAGACTCTGTTGTGATTACCGGGAACTAAACCAAATGTCAGTACCTGATCTACACCAGATACCAAAGATCCAAGATATGCTGGATAGCCTATCAGGAAGTACATGGTTCTCTGTCCTCAATCAGGGTGAGGCTTACCACCAAGGGTTTGTCGAAGAGTCCAGTAGACCCTTAACAGCATTTACAGTTATATGAAAAAGTTTGGGCACCCCTATTAATCTTAAGCTTAATGTTTTATAAAAATTGGTGTTTTTGCAACAGCTATTTCAGTTTGATATATGTAATAACTGTTGGACACAGTAATGTTTCTGCCTTGAAATGAGGTTTATTGTACTAACAGAAAATGTGCAATCTGCATTCAAACAAAATTTGACAGGTGCATAAGTATGGGCACCTCACCAGAAAAGTGACATTAATATTTAGTAGATCCTCCTTTTGCAAAAATAACAGCCTGTAGTCGCTTCCTGTAGCTTTTAATGATTTCCTGGATCCTGGATGAAGGTATTTTTGACCATTCCTCTTTACAAAACAATTCCAGTTCAGTTAAGTTTGATGGTCGCCGAGCATGGACAGCCCTCTTCAAATGATCCCACAGATGTTCAATGATATTCAGGTCTGGGGACCGGGATGGCCATTCCAGAACATTGTAATTGTTCCTCTGCATGAATGCCTGATTAGATTTGGAGCGGTGTTTTGGATCAATGTCTTGCTGAAAGATCCATCCCCTGCGTAACTTCAACTTTATCACTGATTCTTGAACATTATTGTCAAGAATCTGCTGATACTGAGTGGAATCCATGCGTCACTCAATTTTAACAAGATTCACGGTGCCGGCATTGGCCACACAGCCCCAAAGCATGATGGAACCTCCACCAAATTTTACTGTGGGTAGCAAGTGTTTTTCTTGGAATGCTGTGTTTTTTTTGCCGCCATGCATAATGCCTTTTTGTATGACCAAACAACTCAATCTTGGTTTCATCAGTCCACAGGACCTTCTTCCAAAAATAAATTGGCTTCTCCAAATGTGCTTTTGCATACCTCAGCCGACTCTATTTGTGGCGTGCTTGCAGAAACGGCTTCTTTCGCATCACTCTCCCATACAGCTTCTCCTTGTGCAAAGTGCGTTGTATAGTTGACCGATGCACAGTGACACCATCTGCAGCAAGTTGATACTGCAGCTCTCTGGAGGTGGTCTGAGGATTGTCCTTGACTGATCTCACCATTCTTCTTCTCTGCCTTTCTGATGTTTTTCTTGGCCTGCCACTTCTGGCCTTAACAAGAACTGTCCCTGTGTTCTTCCATTTCCTTACTATGTTCCTCACAGTGGAAACTGACAGGTTAAATCTCTGAGACAGCTTTTTGTATCCTTCCCCTGAACAACTATGTTGAATAATCTTTGTTTTCAGATCATTTGACAGTTGTTTTGAGGAGCCCATGATGCCACTCTTCAGAGGAGATTCAAACAGGAGAACAACTTGCAAGTGGCCACTTTAAGTAGCTTTTCTCATGATTGCATACACCTGGCTATGAAGTTCAAAGCTCAATGAGGTTACAAAACCAAAAAAAGTGCTTTAGTAAGTCAGTAAAAAGTAGGTAGGAGTATTTAAAACAAGAAAATGATAAGGGTGCCCATACTTATGCACCTGTCAAATTTTGTTTGAATGCAGATTGCACATTTTCTGTTAGTACAATAAACCTCATTTCAAGGTAGAAACATTACTGTGTCCAACAGTTATTACATATATCAAACTGAAATAGCTGTTGCAAAAACACGAATTTTTATAAAACATTAAGCTTAAGATTAATAGGGGTGCCCAAACTTTTTCATATAACTGTATCACACCTTGGGGATTACATGAATGGATCCGCATACCGTTTGGGCTCAGTTCAGCTCCAGCAGAATTCCAGAGGAGCATGAAGTCATGTTTAGAAGAATTGAGGGACGATATCTGCCAGCCGTACTTGGATGACAATGTAGTACACAGCAAAACCTTCCGGGAGCATGTTGAACACATGAGGACCGTATTACAACGGTATCAACAACACGGAGTTAAGTTGACCCCAAAGAAGTGTGAACTATTCAAAAGGCAAGTCTGATTTCTAGGGAAAATTGTGTCTGGAGAAGAATATACCATGGACCCAGCAGAAATCTCTCCTGTACTGGCCTTTAAAGACAAGCGACCGTCTACCGTCGGGAAGTTGGGGCAGATATTAGGATTCCTCTCCTACTATCGTACTTACATTCGGAACTTCTCCAGGATTGCAGCCCCACTATACCTCCTCTTTGGGGGGACAACAGAGACTACAACACCCACGGAGAAAAAGAAGAATGCGGGTAGGACCAGGCTTAATAGAAACAATGCCGTTTTGTCCCAACAGCCCATTTCCTGGACAGCAGACCACCAGGAGGATGTGGATTTGAGAAGTGAGGAGGCCCGTGATGCTGACGTATGAGACACTTGGTGAACCGAGTGCCAAGGACAGTCGACTGGAAACAGGTATCTCTGCTTGCGGACCAGGTAAGCCCACGTGAGTGGTATTCACCACCGAGAGGCAGGATGAAAGATGTTGCCTACTGGAAAGACTTGTTTTCATGCTTTGATTTTTCTAAAAGGACTTTGTAGAAACAAATAAATGTTAAAGCATAGATAGAGAGAGCTGGTTGAAGACGTACAAAAAGCTCCAGCTGAAGAGATGCTGATTGTTTTAATTGCGTTAATTGTTTATTTCTTACAGGCGTCCTACAAGAAGAAGGTCGGAAGAATAGGTTGTTGTCAATGTTTTGAACGTTTTATCAATTTGTCAATGCCAATTTGTATATAAAGCTATCCAACTTTTACCACTGTCTCAGAATTTGTCAGACTGACCAATTAAGACGAATGTCGAGGACGACATTCAAAAAAGAGGGAAGAGTGTCACATGCAGAAGTAGTGCTATTGCAGAGTGTGAAATGCAGAAGTAGTGCTGTTGCTTTAAAAGCATTCAGCAACTATTAGAAGTAACACAAGCACATGAGACAGGAAGTATTTTGCTCCAGGAGCATCCAGCAACTAGAGGGGTTAACACAGTCACAGGAGAAGAGGAGTGTTTTAGCAGAGCCCCAGGGGGATTGTGGGGAAGTAGTTTACTGTCTTGCTTGAGTGAAGAAAAAGGTGGTGTGTGTGTTCTGTATCTCACAGAAGAGCCCCTGCAAGTGAAAAGGATTCAAGTCAAGAGTGAAGCTAAGCTGAAGCTGAGTATTGTCAGGCAGAAATATAAGGTGTCACAGGGATCATCTCTAGTGATGAGCGAGCACTAAAATGCTCGGGTGCTCGAAGCTCGGGTCGAGCACATTGGAATACTCGGGTGCTCGACCCGAGCAACTAGCCCAATGTAAGTCTATGGGAAACTCAAGCATTTTTCTGGGGGTCCCCTCCTGCGGTCTGCAGAAGGTCAAAAATTGCCCAAAACAATGGGAACTCTGCCCAATTAAAAGTCAGACAGGCAGAATATATAGGTAGACAGGCAGGCAGGGTATATACGAGGGTGCATGAAAAACATAGCAGGGCACTTGGAACACACTAGTGCCCTCCGATTTTCATGCACCCGTCTCTTTAAAAAAGCCAGCCGGCAATTCATCTGCGGCATACACCGGTACTCGACAGGTTAGAACAGACAAAATAGAGCGTCACACATAGATTAGATAGATAGAATCATGTCAGTCACATAAATAATAATGAGTACAGTGACAGTGTTGGTTACTGAACTTGTCATTTAGTTTTAAAATAAAGGATTTATTAAAAAAAAAAATAGCGTTTTTGTCTCTTTAAAAAGCCGGCCGGCAATTCATCAGCGGCATGCATCGGTACCTGACAATTTAGAACAGAAATAATAAAGCATCACACATAGATTAGATAGATAGAAACATGCCAGTCACATATAAAATGAGTACAGTGACAGTGTTGGTTACTGTTCTGGTCATTTAGTGTTAAAATAAAGGATTTATTAAAAAAGAAATTGGCGTGGGGTTCCCCATAATTTTAGTCTCTAGCGGAGGTTAAGCAGACGGCTGGGGCTGATGTTTGAAGCCTGGGAAGGGGGTAATACCCACGGAGCTTCCCAGGCTACTAATATCAGCCCCCAGCTGAATACCTAGCCTTTACTAGCTATTAAAATGGGGGACCCAAAAAAAAATGACGTGGGGTCCCCCCTATTTTAATAGCTAGCAAAGTCTAGGCAGACAGCTGTGGGCTGATATTAATAGCCCAGGAAGTGTGCCATGAATATTGGTCCCCTCCCAGGCTAGAAATACCTGCCATCAGCCGCCCCAGAAATGGCACATCCTTAGGATGTGCCAATTCTGGCACTTAGCCTTGCTCTTCCCACTGCCCTGTAGCGGTGGCAGTGGAGTAATAGGGCTGAGGTTCATGTCAGCTTATAATGCCAGCCCACATCAAGCCCAGGTTAGTAATGGAGAGGCGTCTATAAGACACCCCCATTACTAACCCCATAGTGAAAGTTAAAAAAAAACACAAACACCCAGAATAAAGTCCTATAATTGAAATAAAGACACAATTCTTTAATGTTCTAAATTAACTCTACTTAACGTCACACACATTCCAGCTGAAACCAACGATCTCCTGCAATAAACCAACCTCATCCTTACCTTTCCATGGTTCCCAGGATGGCTTCAGCTCTGCTACATTGACATGACAGGCTGGATCGCAGCAGAATGCTGCCATCCAGCTTGCCATGCCGCAGACACTGAGAAGCTCCTCAGTGAAGCTCCTCAGCGTCTGGCTGTGACGGCATCCAGATGAGCCGAGTTCATGTCCAATGAACTCAGCTCACCTCATGTACGTCACTGACAGCGTGGGAGAATTCTCCTGCGCATGCGGTGCCAGCAAACGACGTCACCGCTTAAGCAGGAGAATTCTCCAACGCTAGGACGGCATTGAGATGGCAGGCTGGATGGTAGAGGAAAGCTACTATCCAGCTTGTCATCCTTCAGAGACATTGCCTGCGCTCTGCAGTGTCTCTGAAGGATGGCATGGTGAATGGCAGAGTTCTGCTACCATCCAGCCTGCCATCTCAATGCCATCCCAGCGTGGGAGAATTCTCCTGCTCAAGTGGTGACATCATTTGCCGGCATCGCATGCGCAGGAGAATTTTCCCACGCTGTCAGTGACGTGCATGAGGTGAGCTGAGCTCAATGGACATGAACTCGGCTCATCTGGATGCCGTCACAGCCAGACACTGAGGAGCTTCACTGAAGACCTTCTCAGTGTCTGCGGCATAGCAAGCTGGATGGCAGCGTTCTGCTGCGATCCAGCCTGTCATGTCAATGTAGCAGAGCTGAAGCCGTCCTGGGTACCATGGAAAGGTAAGGATGAGGTTGGTTTATTATTTTACTTTAATTGCAGGAGATTGTTGGCTTCAGCTGGAATGGGCGTGATGTTAAGTAGAGTTTAATTTAGAACATTAAAGAATTGTGTCTTTATTTCAATTAAAGGACTTTATTCTGGGTGTTTGTGTTTTTTTTTAACTTTCACTATGGGGTTAGTAATGGTGGTGTCTTATAGACACCTCTCCATTACTAACCTGGGCTTGATGTGAGTTGGCATTATAAGCTGACATCAACCCAACCCTATTACCCCACTGCCACCGCTACAAGGTAGTGGGAAGAGTGAGGCTAAGTGCCAGAATTGGCGCATCCTATGGATGCGCCATTTCTGAGGCGGCTGATGGCTGGTGTTTCTAGCCTGGGAGGGGGCCAATATTCATGGTACACTTCCTGGGCTATTAATATCAGCCCCCAGCTGTCTTCCTAGCCTTTGCTAGCTATTAAAATAGGGGGGACCCCACGTCATTTTTTTTTGGGTCCCGAATTTTAATAGCTAGTAAAGGCTAGGTATTCAGCTGGGGGATGATATTAGTAGCCTGGGAAGCTCCATGGGTATTACCCCCTTCCCAGGCTGCTTAACATCCGATAGAGACTAAAATTATGGGGAACCCCACGCCAATTTTTTTTTTAAATAAATCCTTTATTTTAACACTAAATGACAAGTACAGTAACCAACACTGTCACTGTACTTATTATATATGTGTCTGACATGTTTCTATCTATCTAATCTATGTGTGATGCTCTATTCTTTCTGTTCTTAATTGTCGGGTACCGATGTATGCCGCTGATTAATTGCCCGCCGGCTTTTTTAAAGAGATGGGTGCATATAAACACTATTATTTTTTTTTAAATAAATCCTTTATTTTAACACTAAATAACAAGTACAGTAACCAACACTGTCACTGTACTTATTATATATGTGTCTGACATGTTTCTATCTATCTAATCTATGTGTGATGCTCTGTTCTTTCTGTTCTAAATTGTCGGGTACCGGTGCATGCCGCTGATGAATTGCTGGCTTTTCAATGTTCACTGTGAGCACTGTTCCCATCGATTTGGGCAATCACTGTAATGCCACATTCACCATGGCTGTGACATTACAGTGAGTGGCAGACAATCCCTTCATGATTGGTGCTCTAAATAGCGCCAAACATGAAGGACGGGGACCCGTGCTCCAGCCCGCGCATCTCAAAAGTACTCGGCGAGCTCCGAGCATCTCGAGTACTGGGATGCTCGGGCGAGTACCGAGCAGCGGCGAGCATGCTCGCTCATCACTAATCATCTCCCTCAGCAAACCCAACCCCACCTCCTCCTTCTCACTGTGCTGTAAAAAATGCTGTGGTCATGTGTTCATTAATGTGCCTTTGCATTAGAACTATGCTGTCCTGTACTATTGGGAATACTGTGAACTGCTGTGCTGCTAAGGAAACTGTAATGTTTGTCACTGGAGTCTGTTGCTCATAAAACTTAACTTGCTCTGGCTGTGCGGCTTCTTATTAAATGCTACTGTTCTACAGTTTATGAGGACTCTTGTCAAGTGTGTCTGGTCAGTAAGTGAAACAACCTATCTGTTTGTGCCTGAGGGTCAATACCCCTGTGTGCCTGAGAGAAGCTGCAGCACATGGTCTATGGTTGCCCTGAGTAACGGTTCCCCTAGGATTCCAAAGATTTCATGTCACCTGTCTTGCCCTATCTGAACCTAGCGGCGTGCGTGTAATACATATCTACATACATACTGTATAAAAATAATCTGTCTTTTTCTGTTGTTCTTGCCTTTAGGCCATGTTCCCACGTAGAGTAAATGCTTTCCTTTTTTTGTGTCAAAAATCTGATGCGTTTAGCTGTCCAAGAACAGTGCATGTGATTTTAGGAAAACTAAAAATCAGAACCGATTGTTATGGTCTATTTTGATGTGCATACCTTCAGTAAACATGACGGCAAAAATGAATTTAAAACAATGCAGCATTCACACAGCTTTACTATAAACATGTTCTATAATACAAGGGGATTAGAGCCAGCAGAGAGAGAAATGTGATGATAGCATATAAATTGGCAATGTAACAGACATAAAAGGGCAATAAGCTGACACAGAAGTGAGTAAATCAGGTATCCTAATGCAGGATAACATATAGGAAGATGCAACAAATGTATTAGCTTCTTGGATGTAATAGGAACAGTGCAGATGATTTGAGCTGTGCTGCAACATATGAGGAGAGCAAGAAGTCCCAGGATGGCTTCTTTCACACTGGTCCTGCACTGAAATAGGGACTACATAGCACAGTCTTAGAGCTGAGTTCTAACCAATGAGGATGGAGTGTGAAGACAAAGATGAATATATAGAGGATGGGGCTATAACTGGCTGTTAGGTTAGAAAAAAGCACTGGAAGCTGCCGAACCTGGATGAGTAGCATGTAAACAGCCAACATAGAGCCACTAAACCAGAAATCTGGAGGAAGCGAAGGTAGAAACAAAAAGAAAAAAAAAACGCTGTGAGGATTTTTCCATCACAATCCAGCACAATTTAGCTTATTAAAAAAATTGAGTTTGAGAGTTAGACAACCAGTTTAAATTAAACTCATTGCTGTCTGATTAGGTAACTATGCTCTTTAAAGTTTTTTGTATCTCACAGTGTTGTGGTAGCTTTAACTTTCAATCTTCAGAAAAGTCATTGAACCTTTTTTTGCATGCTCTACAGCTTTGTATATTAGGGAATAATTGAAAGATCATGCAAAGCACACATTTTTAAAAGTTAAAAAGTTTGTGTTACACAAAAATTGTAACACCTTTGCTAAATTGTTCCAATAAAAATGTAAAGATCCTGACATTGTGGCCCAAATTGGAATAAATATGAACATATTCTTGGCATTAATAAGTATTTTTTAAGTACTATGGAGTCCTAATATGTAATCCCTAATATGTACAGGTAATATAATAAAAAATCCAGTGGAAACATTGACTTTAAATTCATGCAAACATGGCACTAATATTGGTAGATACAGCAATGTATTGCAAAGTATAATTAATAGAAAACTTGTAATGTGGGTCTCTTCATATTATTCCATTGTAATTGTGGATAATCAGCTAACAGGGCTAAGAGCATGAATCTGAACTACAGGGCAGACAAGCATAATGATTTATCTCTGTGATAATAAATGCTGTAACATCAAAATTAGTGATGAGCGAATATGTTCGAAATCCGATTTCCAAACTTAAGTTCGACACGAATGTGGCACATTCGGATTCGCGATCGGAAAGGCGACCAAAATTTTTTAAATTCAGGAAAATCGGTAACGTTCGGTGAATTTTCGTGGTTACGTGATTGCGGGGCAACTACAGCATTAACAGTTTTGCTAGCATAGTGCTTGTATATGATGAGCGGGAAGACATGGTAGATGAGTGGGGGAGCTGGTGATAGCTCAGAACAAGTCAGATCAGCGGCGCGCAATGATTTTTTTTTTTCCTGTAGGCGGTAACTTTAAGTCAGGAAAGTGGGGCTAGCCAATTAGAGCGCTGGAAGCATCCTCAGAGTCCCAGTCACAAGGGCTTCTGCAATTGGCTGCTGAAATCACATGTCCTCTCCATATAAAAACTGTCAATGTTCCCTCAGCGCCATTTTATGCGTGTCACTTGTGTTAGATGCTGCTCCTACACTCAGCTCCTATGTAATGAGAGATATTAGCTAGATAGATGGGCGCTCCTGTGGAAGTCAGATAGTCTAGATAAATCCTGTGCTGAGTACCTGTTCCATCGACCTTGCAGCACTTTTTTTGTATTTGTGCAATAACTGAGATTCTGACAGAAAAAGCAGGGCCTATGGCACAGAACAGTGTTGTGCACAAGTTGTACTGTCTGTACTCCATGCAGGGGGGTACCTTCATTCTATTTTTGCACTTGCTAATGTGATAAAGCAAGCAAGCAAGCCCTTGTAGGCCACTTTTTGATTTTGTGGGGTTGAAATTCAGCAGAACTTGTCAGTGCAGAGCTTCTGAGTGCAGAGCACAAAAACCTTTTTTTTACATTTGCTAATGTGAAGCAAGCTGTGTTAGCCCAGTTTGTCATTTTTAGTGGATGAACTTCAGCTTTATGCACAGTAAAACAAATATTTTTTTCTGTTGCTAGCCACAGTCCACCGAAGATTTTTTTGTGTGGCAAACGTGATACAGTCTGCTAAAAGCCACCTACTATCTTAGTGGCGGTGAACCTCAGCTGTTTCCAGAGTAAAAAAATATATTTTTTCTGTTGCTAGCTACAGTCCACCAAAGATTTTTTTGTGCGACAAACGTCATACACTCTGCTATACATCAGCTACTACATTAGTGGCGATGAACTTCAGCTGTTTTCAGAGTAAAAAAAAATATTTTTTCTGTTGCTAGGCAGAGTCTACTTTTACTGTGACTAACATGATAGAGCAGGCTAGATCTGAGTTTGAAATATCTTGGAGCATTTATTCTATGTTATACAGGCCTCATCCACAGTCCAAAAAAAACTTTCTTCGATTCCTAACATTATACAGCAGGTGATATCTCAGTTTGAATTAGTTTGAATCAGGCTTCATCCACAATAAAAAATACTTTCCTTTGTTACTGTGATACAGTAGGGGACATCTCAGTTTGAAATTGTTTGTAGCATATCTCCTATGTTATACAGGCCTCATCCACACTAAAAAAATACTTTTTTCTGTTAATAACGTCATACACTTGGGGACATCTCAGGGTGCCAAGATAGGGTGGTTCACTGCGATAGAGGGGGGTTGGTGATACCAGAAAAACTGTTAGTAAAGGTGTTAGTGAAGGCAAGGAACAAATGGAAGAGGTAGAGGTGATAGGCGAGCAACAGTCAGAACATGAAGAGGATAATCATTCCCTCTCTGTTCATGTTTGGCGGGAGGGGACGGAGGAAACAAGCATCAGAATTACGTAGCCACCAACACAGCATGGGCTTGTACCTCAGGAAAGAAGCCGACATATGAGTGTGTTCTTGCTGCACTATCTTCAACATTATCCCTGTATAGTTCTGATTCAAAATAGTGCTGACGACTAAGTTGCCACTCTGTTAGGTCCTACGTTATAAGAGTGAATTTTGCCAAGATGCTTCCCGCCCTGGAAAGGGACCCGCGAATGCTGGAGTATCGAAGCACACTTTTACACAACCTTAAGATAGGTTTTCCCCAAGCCAGCAGTGAGGCACACAGAGTTCATCGCATCTCTACACTTCCAACCTCGGGCACTTCAATTCGTCAACGCCAAAATATTAGCAGCAGCAGTTGTGTAAGTGGCAGAAGCAATTTCTGTGAGTCCTTTCACACACTTTTTAGACCAGCTCGTGCACCTGCACAACAGAGTACAAGTCTGACACATAGTGAACGACTGGAGAGGAAGGTGCACTCCTGATTGAGTCTCCATCTGCTGAGTTGGGTGTAGTGGAAGAGGTTTTGGTTCCTAATTCTACAATTTCTACTGTAGTGGAAGTGGTGTCGGTCCCCATTATACTACTTAAACTGTAGTGAAATTGATGCTAATTTGGTGGTTTTAGGCCCTCATTTTTTTATATGTGACCACTCCTCATTGTGTCTCCATCTATTGGGTTGGGTGTAGTGGAAGAGGTTTCTGTCTCCATTAAACTACTTCTACTCTGGTGAAATTGATGCCACTTTGCTGGTGTCTGCCACTAATTTTTGGAAATGTGGGGAATCCTAATTGGGTCTCCATCTTTTGGGTTGGCTGTAATAGAAGCGGTATCAGTCCCCATTATACTATTTAAACTCTAGTGAAATTAATGCCACTTTGGTGGTTTTAGGCCCTCATTTTTTTAAATGTGAACACTCCTGATTGTGTCTCCATCTATTATGTTTACTGTAGTGGAAGAGGTTTCTGTCTCCCTTAAACTACTTCTACTCTGGTGAAATTGATGCCACTTTGCTAGTGTCTGCCACTAATTTTTGGAAATGTGGAGAATCCTGATTGGGTCTCTATCTATTGGGTTTTCTGTAGTGGATGAGGTTTTGGTCTCCATTATACTACTTCTACTCTAGTGAAATTAATGCCACTTTGGTGGTTTTAGGCCCTAATTTATTAAAATGTGAACACTCCTGATTGGGTGTCCATCTATTGGGTTGGCTGTAGTGCAAGATGTTTCGGTCTCCCATAAACTACTTCTATCCTGGTGAAATTGATGTCACTTTGCTGATGTCTGCCACTAATTTTTGGAAATGTGCAGAATTCTGATTGGGGCTTCCGTGTAATGGGTTGGCTGTAGTGGAACAGTTGTCAGTCACCATTATACTAGTTCTACTCTAGTGAAATGTATTCTTTGGTGCAGATATTTTTGTCACAGGGGTACACAAGATATAATTGAAATTGGTTTTCTTAGTACCATTTTATATAAAGCAGGTCATATTTCATCTTTGAATTTTACAGTGCTGATATTGTTCTCCATACAGGGGTACACATTAGTAATAAGCGAGTACTAAATGTGCTCAAATTTGTTGTTCATCGGTTTCTCAAAACCTACCAGATCTGCCAGAGCTGTTTGTGAAAGCACAAGTACAAGTACATGTGTGCCCATTTCAGAAAGTCAGCTATAGCTTCCGCCATCCTGGCAGTGCTTCAGCAGCATATTCAGCTTCCAGCTCACTGACTGTTGTGTGATGTTACCACATGTTGGAAATCAGCCTTGCAGATATTGGTAAGCATTTGTTTGCAGCAGAAGGCAGTTGTTGAGTACCAACTTCAACACACCCATCGGCATTCATGTCAGCCTCCGCACATAAGAACTGATAAGTGGGCATGGATATCTGAGATCTGTGCCGTCCTCCAAAACTTTGAGGACTCCACCAAGATGATGAACGGCGATGATGCCATAATTAGCATCACCATCCTGCTTCTCTGTCTACTGAAACACTTGGTGCTCACAGTTAAAGAGGAGGCATTGCAGGCAGAGAAAGGAACTATGCAGCCCAGTCTCATCTCATCTCAATGCAGATTGGGTGATAATGAGGAGGAGGAGGAGGATGAGGAGGAGAACATGGACAGTTGTCCTCTTGGGGAGAACAGAGAAGTCTTGGCTGACTTGGAAGTCTTGAAACCCCTCTTTCAGTCTGTGGGAAAGCTGTATGAGTTTTGCTTAATAACCTTCAGTGGCCTAAGCTGTGGCTTTACTTATGCACGTTATTTCTCAAAACGCATTCCAGATCAGGCCATTGTCCAACTCTGTAGTGATTAAATTCAAGGCGTAAAGAAAGATCTTTGTCTGTGACTAAGCACCACCGAGAAGTGTGAGCTGATGTTGAACAGGCTGCCATTGCTTATGCAACAAGCTGCATTAGAGGACTTCCTGAGAGAAATGACAGCAGGAGTAGATATGATTTCCCTCTATGCCAGTCCTTTTACCACGCTAAAGAATATGGCTGTGGTGAAATACAACTCTCACCGAGTAGCACTGTCAGACTGAAGAACATTGTGCCCGCCAGAGTATTTGATTCTGAGGGACCATCTTTCTCCCCCACTAAAGAGCCCCATAGCAGCTGCAAGGTTTGCGCTAGGGACTCTCCTCAAGGAAAAGCCAGTGCCCACTGGAGGATTCTCCGGTTCTCTGGTGGGCCCATTCAACCCTGCCGAGAAGCATCCCTGGCTAAGAAAGTGTGGGGGAAGGTTCCCTGTCACTCTATGGCTGTTTTTTTTACAGTGGACTAGCTCCGTATCATCCCTGGCCACATTCACTTGTCCAAGTGTTTGTGGTTAGGAGGTCTTTCTCAGTAAGTGCACTGGGGAGGGCACAAGTAATGTTCTGGGACCCGTGCTTGTGGAAGGTGGGAACGACACCGGGAGAAATAGTGGCGGCTGGGGACCGAGTATGGAGACCCGGCTGCCGCCGGCATGGGCTTGTGAAAAGCTTCCACTTCCATGAACATTTCAAGGCAACATTTTAAGTGCAAGCAGCTGTCCAGAAATGTGGCAGTTTAGTATTGCGGCCTGTTTTGGCTGGCTGCATACTTGCGCTTGCATTCCAAGCAACAGAAAACGAAGGAGATAGATGGCCTCATCATAATCACAACCTGAAAGGTTTTCACTATGAACTCTCTTGATGGAGAAGCCAAGTTCTCTGGTGGGCCCGTCCAACCCTGCCGAGAAGCAGCCCTGGCTAAGAAAAGTGTATAGGAAGATTCCCGGACACTCTATGGCTGCTTTTTTTACTGAGGGGGAAACCCACGCAAACACGGGGAGAACATATCCTTGCTGATGTTGTCCTTGGTGGGATTTGAACCGCGGACCCCAGCTGGTTTTTATACTAAAGATCCTGCTAATTTTTATAGTTTTAAGTAAGCATGCAGAAACTGTGGTTTCTGCAGCAGTGCATCTATGCCGATATAGTGGTGGAGAAATTGCTGTATCGTCAGGTTGAGGATGCAAGCCATGAAAGGCACGTGTCTGAGTTTGCCCCAGCATAAGGCCGCCACCTGGTTTGCACCATTATCGCACATGGCCTTCCCTTGCTCCAGGTTCAGTGGAGACAGCCATTGCTCCAACTCGGCCTGGAGAGCTGTCCACAACTCTACAGTTGTATGACTGTGATCTCCAAGTCATATTAATATTAACACTGCCTGATTGTGGTGATAGCTGGCTGCGCAGCACGGATGTGGGTGGGATTCTCTCTGCTCTGTTGGAACGTGTGTCTCAGTAAGGAAGAGGTTGAGGGCACAGGTGGAGGCCCTAGAGGAGGTGGAGGATGCAGAAGCATTGGAAGAAGTGTTAGATATAGAGGTTTGTCCCGCAAGCCTTGGGGATTCCAACACTTGCTGTCTAGTGACCCCTTGGTGTCTAGTGGTTTAGTTCTCCATCCTGTGGTGTGTAGTGGTTTAGTTCTCCAACCCTAGCTGTTTAGTAGGTTAGTTTTCCAACCCCTGTTGTCTTATTAGCTTAGTTCTCTAACCCCTGTTTTCTATTAGTTTAGTTCTCCATGTTCTGTTGTGTATTTGTTTCATTCTCCAACCCATCCATGCCCACCCCCAGGGGTTAACATCTGGGGATGAGAGTTTGGATTCTTCTTGGACCCTATTTTGTCCGGGCCCGGATCAACTGAAAAACATTTTGTACATTGTTACTCATGCTTTCCCCCTCTTGAGTCTGTGAAGCTTTGGATCAGACCTCTGATGCCCCGGAATAGAATGTGTGAACAACTCTGCAGACTCACCCATCTGTGCTTCCCCATAGTCAGTTGGCTGGTTGGAGAGTTGTGACATGGGTGAAAAGGGTAATTGGGGTGGCTCCTCTGAGGACTGTACTGTGTGTGATGTTAAGGTGGAGGAAGAGGAGCAGAGGCCACTTGATGCAGCGCTTGTTATCTACTGGAGCACTTGTTCTTTCTGCCCCTCATCTACAAGGCGTACCGATGTGCGACTGCCAAAGAAAGGGAGTGGAGTCCAGTAATAGAAGTTTTCAAAATGCTGCACAATTGCTCACAGCATCAAAATAAACCTACTTCTCATCTCTCATATCATACGTGTCTCACAACCCTAAACAGCTATTCAGTACTAGTGTTGAACCACCCCCATAGTGTTCGAGTTCGGTTCGGTTCGTCGAACACCCGTGTGTTCGCCGAACTGTTCGTCGAACTGTTCGTCGAACACCTTCGAACACCGTTAAAACCAATGGCAGGCAAACAAAAACACATAGAAACACATAGAAAACACCTTCAAAGGTGTCCAAAAGCTGACAAACTGCTCAGAAGACACAACTAACACATGGAAAAGTGACAAGTACATATAGTCATGAGAAAAGAAAAGAGGTGGAGGAGTAAAAGGAGGGGGAGACACAGATATAGGCATGTCATGCCCTTCTAAAATCCAAAAAGTGAGAAGCCGACACGTTCAGTCCGCTCCTGCCCGTGCCACCTCCGTGTCGCCGGGTTTGTGCCAGAGCCGCGGTGAACCCTGATGGCCAGCCCCCCCTCTCCCAATACTGGTGCCTGTCCGCTGGTGGGTCGAGCGAGCCCCCCTGTGGTGGAGGCAGCTCTAAGTTTTTTAATTTAAATTGTCTCTCTAATTTGAATGAATACACTTTAAATCCATTTACAAGGATCTATTGGAGGTCAAGTCTCATGCCAGCAGCCGCGTAATTCCAGCTCCAGTAGCGTCCACTAAAGCTGCTGCAGTTAAAAAGCTTTTATAAGGATCGAGCTCGGCTGTCCACCGCAAGGCATCCTACTGCCAGTCCCAGGCCCTATGCCTTGGGGTGCCTCCTGATGCTCTTCACTGAGTATCCCGTGGTCCCGAAGCATTTCCTTTGAAAAAATTAAGTGTCCAAACTACAGGTGGTGTAGCTTGCTTAACAGCCGGGATAATCCGCTGACTAGCAGACACTGCTACTAGGCACAAAGTATTTCCTGGGCTAGATGCAGTTAAAAATTTGTAAGTAGATACTCTCGTTGGATGCTGAGAAAGCATTCCATAGAGTCTCCTGGCACGCCATATATGATTCTCTTAAAAAGCTTGGGGTAGGGGTCTAGGGGACCCTTTTATAGCCAAAATCACGGCCCTGTATCACAATACGTCACCTAGGCTGAAGATAAATGGAACTGTAGCACCCTGAGGGCTCGGTTGCTACAGACGTATTGCACCTCACCCAGAGGTGTGATATCTCACTCTCAGGTAAGGATGGAGTGTGGATCAGGACCCGACACCTGCATGCATTACACCACATTGCCGTGGGGCAGGGAGACCAATATGCCCCTGAGATGGGCACGACAGTCCCTGTCCCTGGCTGGAGTGGGGGGAGGGAACACTGAGGAAGGGGAACCCTGTAGTGCAGGAGCAGGGAGGAAGCAGTTCCTGGGTGCATTGAGAAGGGAGTATAAAAGGTGGGCACCATCTTAGTTCAGTGCAGAGAAGTCTGAGCAGAAGTGGCAGAAGTGGCAGAAGTGGCAGGGAGCAGGGGCTCTGCATGAGCTCTGCTCCGGAGGCGGGCCTAGTAACAGAGGAAGAGGAGCGGAGAAGGCTCCAGGAACGAGGAATGAAGGGATCCCAGGGGTGCGGACGGGCGAGTCGCCACCGCACGCCCGAATCCACCTGCGTGGAGGGGTCAGGCCAAAGGGGGAGACCGGTCCCCGAACTAGTGGAGGCAGGAAACGACCCTCAGCTAGAAACCGGAGGCTCTGACATTTTATGTGGCGCAGCCCCTCGCTACACCCGCTAGGAAGGCACCACATAGGGTCAGGGAAACTGGCGCCAAGTTTACCAAGAGGAGGCCCGAGGCAGCCGGACAGAAGTGTTGGTAAGAAAGGCCAGACAAAGGACACACAAAGGGGGTCCTGTGAAGCGCTCCAAAGTTATCTGGGAGTTGTCTGAGCCCCTCACCTGGTGAGCACAGTACGATGTGGGCAGCCGTTACCTGCAGACGTGGTCTGGATAATAAGAACTGTGAGTAAAGGCCCTGAACTGCATCACTGACTCTGTGTCGTTACTGCTGCTGCCCTGCACCATCACCCCCATCCTCCGCATACACTGCCCTGAGGCTATACTCCTCCCGTGGGGAGTTATGCTACGTTCTGCTGCACCCACAACACCAGCCTCAGCGGTCTGCCCTGTAGCGGCGGTTCACACTGACCGCAATCCACGGGTGGCGTAGTCGGACATTTAAACATCAAAACCACATAAATAGTTCCGCCACTGGTTTGACCACCCTGAGCCACGGAACCGGGTCGCAGCCACGAAGACTACAACCACCAGCATCCACCAAAAAGGGTCCGGCTCCGGGTGTCCCAAGGCCCAGGGGGTCCGTCAGAACATTTTCATCACCTTTCACAATCACCAATGGGACAAGGCAGGGATGTCCTCTGTCCCCTCTCTTATACATCCTAGTGACGGAGCACCTGCTCTCATCAATTCACCATAACCCCAATATTAGGTGGATTGAGGTGGGAGGCACCGAGTACAAGTGCTCTCTATTTGCTGATGATGTCCTAGTATATATCACTCAATCACATATATCCATCCATGCTGTTATGGCTGAAATAGATCACTTTGTTACATGGTCAAATTTTAAAATCAATGCAGCGAAGTCTGAGGCCCTCGTTGTCTCCCTCCCCAAATCCATATAGGATTCCATCCAGTCCAACTTTCCCTTTGCCTGGCCCTCACAGGGTATCAAATACTTAGGAATTCCTATTCATAGAGACCTCTCCCATCTATGTTATCTTAATTTTGGGCCCGTTATTGAACAACTCCATACAGACCACGGTTGGCAAGTTAGAACTGTAAGATTCACTACGTGGACCACTGGTGTTTTGTGGAAAAGCACATGTACACTGCGTTCCAAATTATTATGCAAAAAGTGTTTAGGAGTGATAAGGGAAGAATTTGTTTGTCAGTTAAACTCATTGATGGTGATGTGTGTCAGGGCTCTTTATATCACTGTAAGCAATTGCAGACACCTGTGCTAATTAGTTTGGCAGGTGTGTCCAATGAAAGGCAAGACTACTTAAGAAGGCTCTCTCACATTATTAAGCAGCCTACATTTTCTGCCAAAATGGGAAAGAAAAAGGATGTGTCGGCTGCTGAGAAGCAACAAATTGTGGAGTGTTTAGGTCAAGGCATGACTACAATCAACATTGTGCGATGATCAGGATGAAGTGTCTTGGCAATCAAGAAGTATGTAGCTGATTCACAGTACACACGTGTGCGTGCTGATAAGGGCAAATTGAGGACTCTTTCCTACAGGCAATTACGTCAGGTTGAAAGAGCAGCGGCAAAAAAGCCTTGTCATAGCAGCAGACAAGTTTTTGAAGCTGCTTGTGCCTCCAACGTCCCCCGAACAACAAGATGCAGGGTCCTTCAGAGGTTTGCAGCTGTGCATACGCCATCCTGTCGACCTCCTCTATCCACTTCACACAAGCAGAAATGGCTCCAGTGGGCCAAACATTACATGAAGACTAATTTCAAAACTGTTTTGTTCACGGATGAGTGCCGTGCAGCGCTCGATGGTCCAGATGGATGGAGTGGAGGATGGCTGGTTGATGGACACCCCACGCAAACAATGCTACAGCGCCAACAAGGAGGAGGTGGAGTAATGTTTTGGGCTGGAATCATGGGGAGAGAGATTGTCGGCCCCTTTAGGATCCCTGAAGGCGCTAAAGATGAACTCCATAATGTATGTGGATTTTCTCAAACAGCACTTCCTGCCATGGTTCAAGAAGAAGAACCGTGTATTTCACAGCAAGATCATTTTTCTGCATGATAATGCACCATCTCATGCTGCACATAAAACATCTGCATCTCTGGCTGATATGGGCATAAAAGGGGACAAACTTATGGTGTGACCCCCATGCTCCCCTGACCTCTACCCCATTCAGAACCTTTGGAGCATCATTAAAAGGAGTGTCTATGATGGCGGGAGGCAGTTCACATCTAAGCAACAGCTCTGGGAGGGTATTCTGTCCTCATGCAAAACAATTGAAGCAGAAACCATCCAAAACCTGACAAATTCAATGGACGAGAGAGTTCAGAAGTAGTGTTGAGCCACCCCCATAGTGTTCGGGTTCGGTTCGGTTCGTCGAACACCGGGATGTTCGAGGAACTGTTCGTCGAACTGTTCGTCGAACACCTTAGAACACCGTCGAACACCGTTAAAACCAATGGCAGGCAAACAAAAACACATAGAAACACATAGAAAACACCTGCAAAGGTGTCCAAAAGCTGACAAACTGCTCAGAAGACACTCTCTTTAAAAAAGCCGGCCGGCAAATTCAGCAGCGGCATACACCGGTACCCGACAATTTAGACAAGAAGGAATAGAGCATCACACATAGATTAGATAGATAGAAACATGTCAGTCACACATATAAGAAGCACAGTGACAGTGTTGGTTACTGCACTTGTCATTTAGTGTAAAGGATTTATTAAAAAAAATATTAGTGTTTTCATGCACCGTCTCTTTAAAAAAGCCGGCCGGCAATTCAGCATCTGTACCCGACAATTTAGAACAGAAAGATAGAGCATCACACATAGATTAGATAGATAGAAACATGTCAGTCACATATATAATAAGTACAGTGAGAGTGTTGCTTACTGTACTTGTCATTTAGTGTAAAGGATTTATTTAAAAAAATAATAGTGTTTTCATGCACTGTCTCTTTAAAAAAGCCGGCCGGCAATTCAGCAGCGGTACCCGACAATTTAGAATAGAAAGATAGAGCATCACAAATAGATTAGATAGATAGAAACATGTCAGTCACATATATATGAAGTACAGTGATAGTGTTGGTTACTGTACTTGTCATTTAGTATTAAAATAAAGGATTTATTATTAAAAAAATTGGCGTGGGGTTCCCCTTAATTTTAGGCTCTAGCGGAGGTTAAGCAGATGGCTGGGGCAGATGTTTGAAGCCTGGGAAGGGGGTAATACCCACGGAGCTTCCCAGGCTACTAATATCAGCCCCCAGCTGAATACATAGCCTTTACTAGCTATTAAAATGGGGGACCCCCCAAAAAAAATGACGTGGGGTCCCCCCTAATTTAATAGCTAGCAAAGGCTAGGCAGACAGCTGGGGGCTGATATTAATAGCCCAGGAAGGGAGCCATGAATATTGGCCCCCTCCCAGGCTAGAAACACCAGCCGTCAGCCGCCCCAGAAATGGCGCATTCATAGGATGCGCCAATTCTGGCACTTAGCCTCGCTCTTCCACGCTGCCCTGGTGCAGTGGCAGGGGGTAATAGGGTTGGGGTTGATGTCAGCTTATAATGCCAGCTGACATCAAGCCCAGGTTAGTAGTGGAGAGGCGTCTATAAGACACCCCCATTACTAACCCCATAGTCAAAGTTAAAAAAAACACAAACACCCAGAATAAAGTCCTTTAATTGAAATAAAGACACAATCCTTTATTGTTCTAAATTAAACCATACTTACCATCACGCCCATTCCAGCTGAAGCCAACGATCTCCTGCAATAAAAGAAAAATAATAAAGCAACCTCATCCTTACCTTTCCATGGTTCCCACGACAGCTTCAGCTCTGCTACATCGAGATGACAGGCTGGACCGCAGCAGAACGCTGCCATCCAGCCTGTCATCCCGCAGACACTGAGAAGCGCAGGCTTGCTTGCGCTGCTCAGCGTCTCTCTGTGACGACATCCAGATGAGCCGAGTTCATGTCCAATGAACTCGGCTCACCTCATGCACGTCACTGACAGCGTGGGAAAATTCTCACGCTGAAGCGCTGATTGCAGGAGAATTTTCCCACGCTGTCAGTGACGTGCAGGAGGTGAGCTGAGTTCATTGGACATGAGCTCACCTCATGCACATCACAGACAGCGTGGGAGAATTCTCCTGCACTCAGCACTTCAGCGTGAGAATTTTCCCACGCTGTCAGTGACGTGCATGAGGTGAGCCGAGTTCATTGGACATGACCTCGGCTCATCTGGATGCCGTCCTATGGATGCGCCATTTCTGGGGCGGCTGACGGCTGGTGTTTCTAGCCTGGGAGGGGGCCAATATTCATGGCTCCCTTCCTGGGCTATTAATATCAGCCCCCAGCTGTCTGCCTAGCCTTTGCTAGCTATTAAATTAGGGGGGACCCCACGTCATTTTTTTGGGGGGTCCCCCATTTTAATAGCTAGTAAAGGCTATGTATTCAGCTTGGGGCTGATATTAGTAGCCTGGGAAGCTCCGTGGGTATTACCCCCTTCCCAGGCTTCAAACATCTGCCCCAGCCGTCTGCTTAACCTCCGCTAGAGCCTAAAATTAAGGGGAACCCCACGCCAATTTTTTTAATAATAAATCCTTTATTTTAATACTAAATGACAAGTACAGTAACCAACACTATCACTGTACTTCATATATATGTGACTGACATGTTTCTATCTATCTAATCTATGTGTGAAGCTCTATTCTGTCTGTTATAAATTGTCGGGTACCGCTGCTGAATTGCCGGCCGGCTTTTTTAAAGAGACGGTGCATGAAAACACTATTATTTTTTTTGATAAATCCTTTACGCTAAATGACAAGTACAGTAAGCAGCACTTTCACTGTACTTCGTATATATGTGGCTGACATGTTTATATCTATCTAATCTATGTGTGAAGCTCTATTCTTTCGGTTCTAAATTGTCGGGTACAGGTGTATGCCGCTGCTGAATTGCCGGCTTTTCATGTTTCACTGTTGGCACTGTTCCCATCGATTTGGGCAATCACTGTAATGCCACAACCACCATGGCTGTGGCATTACAGTGAGTGGCAGACAATCCCTGCATGATTGGTGCTCTAAATAGCGCCAGATATGGAGGACACGCTTTTGGTGCACGAACAGTTATCGAACATAACCTCGAACAGCCGAATTTTTTGCAAATCGTTCGGGTTCGTCGAACAACTCGAACACCGCCCAAAACAGCTCGAATTTGAGATTGGCGAACAGTTCTAGTCGAACACCGCTCATCTCTATTCAGAAGCTCCTTTCGAACAAGGGGTCCTATGTGAAAATGTAACATCACCTAGAATAAAGTTTTGAGTTGAAAACTGTTTGATTTCAGTTTCTAACAACCTGCTAATGCTTATAATTTCAAAAATGACCATTTTTTTGGTCTTTATTAAAATGAAAAGGTTGATTGAAAAGTTTGTGGGATCTAAGAGTGTGGCAACCCAGTAGTCATGATTACTTCGAATTCTGACAATATGAGGGTCATGCTGCAGGTAGTGCAGCAAGAAGGCACTTATGTGTCTTGCGCATCTCGGAGCCCCAAAATTATTTTCCGGGCTAGATGCAGCTAAAAATTATTATTAATTTTAAATCTGGTGAAGCTTTAGTATAGATGGCCTAATAGGATCAGTGCTGCACACTGCTACAAAGCCCAAATTATTTTCCAGTCAAGATACAGATAAACATGATTAGTAATTTTAAATCTGGTGGAGCTTATTATAGATGGCCTAATAGAATCAGTGCTGCACACTGCTACAAATCCCAAATTATTTTCCAGCCAAGATACAGATAAACATGATTAGTAATTTGAAAGCTTAAAACGCAGGGGTAGAAAAGTCGTTTCGGATCCATGATTTGTTCATCTTTATGAATGTGAGTCTGTATACATTATCAGTGGAGAGCCGCGTACGCTTATCTGTCAGCACACCACCAGCAGCGCTGAACACACGTTCAGACAGAACGCTGGCTGCGGGGCATGACAAGATCTCCAAGGTGTAAGTGGCTAGCTCCGGCCATTTATCCAGATTGGAAGCCCAAAAAGAGCAAGGGTCCAGTGACACAGTCGTGGCTTCAATGTTTACTTGGAGATACTCCTGTACCATCGTCTCTAGGCGTTGACTATGTGTCAGACTTCTTGTCTCCTGTGGCCTTGCAAAGGATGGGCTAAAAAAGTGGTGAAATGATTCCGCAAAATTGATGTTACCAGCAGATACTGTGCTTCTGTTACGGTTTGAGTGCTGAACACTTGACGGTCCCACGGTTGGCAAGTTGGAACTGTGAGATTCACTACGTGCACCACTGGTATTTTGTGGAAAAGCACATGTAAGATTCTGCAACAGTCTCTGCTGATACTCCTGCATGCGTGCATCCCTTTCTATGGCAGGAATAATTTCTGCAAATTTACTTTTGTACCGGGGATCTAACAGTGTGGCAACCCAGTAGTCAGGATTATTTCTAATTCTCACAATTCGAGGGTCATGTTGCAGGTAGTGCAGCAAGAAGGCACTCATGTGTGTTGCGCATCCAGGAGCACCAAGTCCCTGTTGTGTTGGTGGCGAGGTAACAATCATGCTTCCTTCCTCTGTCCTCTCCCCCCAACCTCGCACAACAGAAATGTGATCAAGGTCTCCCTCATCTGATGAGTCTTCCATCAGTTCGTCCTCCACTTCTTCCTGGGCTCCTGCACCTTCCTCACTAGTTTGGCTGCTACCATGCACCCTGGTAAAACCATCTCCCCCACCCTCACATGCCTGCCGCCTTGGTGCTGCCGACCGTCTGTACCTTGCAGATGTTAGCCCTTCCGCATACAACTCCTCCTCCTCTACTTCCTCCACCTCCTCTTGTGCCACCACCTGACTCCGAATTCTGTTTAACATGTGCTCCAGCATGTAAATCACCGGAATAGTCAT
This sequence comes from Phyllobates terribilis, assembly GCF_046119375.1. Lineage (NCBI taxonomy): Eukaryota > Metazoa > Chordata > Amphibia > Anura > Dendrobatidae > Phyllobates > Phyllobates terribilis. Next base: position 847,614,908 of record NW_027362761.1, read on the forward strand.
GCTGATAATGGCATCGTCAGCACTAAACATCTTCGTCGCCATTTCAAAACTGTGCAGAAGGGTGCATAGGTCCCTGATCTGAGACCACTCCTCCAGCGTGATTTGCCCCACCTCTGAATCTCATTGGCCCAGGCTATACGTCAGAACGTATTGCACCAGGGCTTGTCGGTGCTGCCACAGTCGCTGCAACATGTGCAGAGTTGAATTCCACCGGGTAGGCACATCGCATTTTAGCCGGTGAAGTGGCAGGCCCAACGACTTCTGTAGAGATGTAAGTCACTGAGCTGCGGGATGCGAACGGCGGAAGTGAGCACACAGCGACCGTGCCCTCTGCAGAAGGCCATCTAGTCTGGGATAGTGGGCTAAAAATTGCTGGACAACCAGGTTCAACACGTGAGCCATACAAGGCACGTGTGTGACATTGCCCCGGCGAAGGGCTGCACCCAGGTTTGCAGCATTGTCGCACACGGCCTTCCCTGGTTTCAGGTCCAGTGGAGACAACCATTCATGAAATTGGTTCTCCAGAGCTGACCACAACTCCTCAGCTGTGTGACTCACATTTCCCAGACATTTCAATGTAAAAACCGCCTGATGACGTTGAGCCCTACTGCCAGCATAGTAAGGAGGTGTGCAGGATCCCTTCTGCGCAGTTAGAAAGCTTGTGGCATGACCAGACAGGCTTTGGGTGCAGGTGGAGGACCGAGAGGAGGTTGAGGAGGCAGAAGCAGTGGAGGAACTTTGACATAAAGAGGATTGACGCACAACTCGTGGGGACGGCAAGACTTGGACAGCAGCCCCTTGTCCTGCTGTCACCATAGTTACCCAGTGCCCAGTCAGCGACATGTAACGCCCCTGTCCATGCCTACTCGTCCAAGTGTCTGTGGTGAAATGCACCCTGTCACACACAGAGTTTCTCAAAGAAGCGGTGATGTTGTGTGCGACATGCTGGTGGAGCGCAGGCACACCTTTCTTTGAGAAGTAGTGCCGACTGGGCATCTGGTACTGGGGCACTGCGACGGACATAAGGTCTCGAAAATCCTCTGTGTCCACCAGGCGGAAAGGCAGCATTTCTGTAGCCAAGAGCTTGCAGATGGTGAAATTCAACCTCTTAGCTTTCTCATGGCTAGGAGGAAATGGTCTTTTACTTGTCCACATCTGAGGGACCGAGGGCTGGCTATTGTGCTTAGACGGGGTTGATAAAGGTGTCCGCGGCAAACTGCCGGTCTGTGAGGAAGATGCAGGTGGACATGTTAGGTTGCCTTGATCCAAAGGTGGTGCTATCGATGTCGGACAGCGCTCAACACCAGCTGGTGTTACCACCTCCAAAGAAAATGATGACCTGCCAATCACGCTAACTGTTGCGGGTAAAGAGGTGGCAGATCTGCGCCCCAAAACAGGTGTGACTGCTGTCCCCCCAGTCACAGAGGATGAAGAGGCCACGGATGCACAAGATATGGCAGACAGTGGTCGGCCCGGCCGGCTAGGCCGCATTGTAGCACACTGAGCTTCCCACTGCAACTTATGCTTCATGTCCATGTGCCGGTTCATGCATGAAGTACTCAAACTATGTATTTTTTGGCCTCTACTTAGCTTTTGCTGACAAATGTTACAGATAACACGAGTTGGGTCATCTTTATCGATCTGAAAAAATGCCCAGGCTATGCAAGGCTTAGCACCCATGCGACCTGAAGAGCCACCAAGACTTGTGGTGAGAGGCAGAGTTGTGTTTGAGGATGCAGTTGTTGACATGCTTCCAGTACTACGTCTCTGTCCAGGAAGGCGCAACCTGACCTCGTCGTCACTAGCATCTTCCTCCACCTCCTCTGCTGACCTCATCTCTTGGCTGACTGTGGGTTGACAGTAAGTGGGATCTCCAACCTCATCATCATCACCCTGTGCGTTATCACACCCGTCGTCCTCAGAGCCAACCTGTTCCTGCCCTGACAAAAAACTAAAGTTGTCGCTCCAATCAGGTATTTGAGTCTTATCATCGTCTTCCTCATTGTCTCCACCAACAGAAGTTACAGTTTGGGAATGAGGGTCTAAATTATGGTCAGAACCTTCTGCGTCTGGTCCTGGATCCGACTCATAAAGATTCTGGGCATCAGTGCAGATCATTTCCTCATCTGGATTCACAGAATCGCTGGAGTCGACCTCTGATTCCCAGGCTATAGTATGAGTAAACAGCTCTGCAGACTCAACCATCTGTTCTACCTCATACTCAGACGGGCAGCTGGAGATTTGGGAGCTGTGAGGAAGCAAGTGCGATTGGGGTGACACCTTTGAGGACTGGAGTATTTGTGATGTTGAAGTTGATGTGGAGGAGAGCCCACTTAAAGGAGCACTTGATATCCGTTGAAGCACCTGCTGTTTTTGTGCCTCATCTGGAATTTGTAGCGATTGGCGTGGCCGTAAGAAAGGGATCTTATCACATTGTCCGCTAAAAGAAGTAGACATTTTAGTTTGGCTGGAAGATGGTCTTTCTTCTGCAGATGTTACTGTTGCTTTAACACCTACCCCACGGACACTACCTTTTTTCCCCTTCCCAACACGCCTATTCCCGTTTCCACCAGCAGCAGGCCTTTTTCCACTCATTTTGGTGGTTAACTAATTCACAACTCTGGAGTTGTTTGCACAAAAAAACAATGGATGGGAACCGAGCAGAGCTGAGTGGCCAAACTGTGGTATTAGGCCAAAACTATTGGCTGGGTTAGATGCAGAAAAAAATTATATTCAATTTGCAACCTGATGGAGGTCTGTATAGATGGACTAATAGAACAAGTCCCACACACAGTTAGAAGGCCAAATATTTTTTCAGAGGTAGATGCAGAAAAAAATTATATTCAGTTTGCAACCTTATGGAGGTCAGTATAGATGGACTAATAGAACAAGTCCCACACACAGCTATAAGGCCAAATATTTTTTCAGAGGTAGATGCAGAAAAAAATTATATTCAGTTTGCAACCTTATGGAGGTCAGTATAGATGGACTAATAGAACAAGTCCCACACACAGCTAGAAGGCCAAATATTTTTTCAGAGGTAGATGCAGAAAAAAATTATATTCAGTTTGCAACCTTATGGAGGTCAGTATAGATGGACTAATAGAACAAGTCCCACACACAGCTAGAAGGCCAAATATTTTTTCAGAGGTAGATGCAGAAAAAAATTATATTCAGTTTGCAACCTTATGGAGGTCAGTATAGATGGACTAATAGAACAAGTCCCACACACAGCTAGAAGGCCAAATATTTTTTCAGAGGTAGATGCAGAAAAAAATTATATTCAGTTTGCAACCTTATGGAGGTCAGTATAGATGGACTAATAGAACAAGTCCCACACACAGCTAGAAGGCCAAATATTTTTTCAGAGGTAGATGCAGAAAAAAATTATATTCAGTTTGCAACCTTATGGAGGTCAGTATAGATGGACTAATAGAACAAGTCCCACACACAGCTAGAAGGCCAAATATTTTGTCAGAGGTAGATGCAGAAATAAATTATATTCAGTTTGCAACCTTATGGAGGTCAGTATAGATGGACTAATACAACAAGTCCCACACACAGCTAGAAGCCCAATATTTTTTCAGAGGTAGATGCAGAAAAAAATATATTCAGTTTGCAACCTGATGGAGGTCTGTATAGATGGATTAATAGAACAAGTCCCACACACAGCTAGAAGCCCAATATTTTTCAGAGGTAGATGCAGAAAAAAATATATTCAGTTTGCAACCTTATGGAGGTCAGTATAGATGGACTAATAGAACAAGTCCCACACACAGCTAGAAGGCCAAATATTTTGTCAGAGGTAGATGCAGAAATAAATTATATTCAGTTTGCAACCTTATGGAGGTCAGTATAGATGGACTAATACAACAAGTCCCACACACAGCTAGAAGCCCAATATTTTTTCAGAGGTAGATGCAGAAAAAAATATATTCAGTTTGCAACCTGATGGAGGTCTGTATAGATGGATTAATAGAACAAGTCCCACACACAGCTAGAAGCCCAATATTTTTTCAGAGGTAGATGAAGAAAAAAATATATGCAGTTTGCAACCTTATGGAGGTCAGTATAGATGGACTAATAGAACAAGTCCCACACACAGCTAGAAGGCCAAATATTTTGTCAGAGGTAGATGCAGAAAAAAATTATATTCAGTTTGCAACCTTATGGAGGTCAGTATAGATGGATTAATAGAACAAGTCCCACACACAGCTAGAAGCCCAATATTTTTTCAGAGGTTGATGAAGAAAAAAATATATGCAGTTTGCAACCTGATGGAGGTCAGTATAGATTGGCTAGTACAACAAGTCCCACACACAGCTAGAAGCCCAATATTTTTTCAGAGCTAGATGCAGAAAAAAATTATATTCAATTTGCAACCTGATGGAGGTCAGTATAGATGGACTAATAGAATGATGCTATGCCCAAAAGATTTTACTTCACTAGGTGCAGTAAAAAAATTGGTATTCTATACACAGGTGGTATATCTTGCAACACAGATAGGCTACTCCACTGACTAACACACTCTGCAATAGGCCAAAAAGGATTAGCTTTGCTAGATTCAGCCAAATGCTGTGAAAAAAACTTGCACAGCACTGGCACAGACCTGCCTGGCAAAAACTGATAGGAACTGATGTAACCTAGTCCTGAAAAGGACTCCAATTACAATTAGTCTTTACTCCCACAATCTATCTATTTAAGAGCACAGACCTGCCTGAATAAAGTCGTAGGAAATGCTGTAACCTAGTCCTTAAAAGGACTGCAATCACAACTATTCCCTACTCCCAAGCTATCTGTAGATTTGTGCGAAAATTGGCTTGAAATTAACAAGGTATAGCGCACACAGCAACAGCGGTGCCGTCTAACACGCAGCTGCAGCAGTGAGAAAATGGTGGCGACGGGAAAAATGGCTTGGTCTTATAGTGCAAGGACATGTGACATACACTGCCAATGACACATGCCCTTGCTTGTGTGAAAAAAAGCACTTCGCTCCGTGTGTGCGCTGCTGATAGGCTGACAGATTGCACCTCCCCACTGCAAATGCGGGAAAGAGAAAAAAAAATGGAGATCTTCATTGTTCCTGCAGAGATCCATCCCCTGCCCCTCCCCCCACCCCGCTGTACACTCAAACTGCGTATTAACATTAATTTTCATCATTACTGAGAAAAAATCCAGTTATGATTTTGGTGCACGAACAGTTATCGAACATAACCTCGAACAGCCGAATTTTTCTCAAATTGTTCGTGTTCGCCGAACGGCTCGAACACCGCCCAAAACAGCTCGAATTTGAGATTGGCGAACAGTTCGAGTAGAACAACGCTCATCTCTATTCAGTACTCTCCCTCCCTCTCCTCTTCTCTCATCTCAGCTGAATACTTAGCCTCATTCTTGATGCAGAAGATTGACAACATAGGGCAAAGCTTTTGCTTAAAGTCCCAACAGCCCCTTTTTTCTCATAATGACTCAACTCTCCTCCTCCAAAACCAGCTTTTATGCCATCACGGAAGATCATCTTTCCTCTCCAAATCACATCTTACCACCTGTGAACTTGACCTAATACCATCCCATCTCATTCCAAACCACACCACAGTCTTCATCCCAAGCCTAACCCTCCTCTTCTACTGTCACTAAAGCTGGGGTTTTCCCTTCATGATTCAAACATCCTCTAAAAGCCCTCCCTTGACCCATCCTATGTTTAGCTATCAACCCATCTCACTTCTCACCTATGCCTCCAAACTACTGGATCAGCACGTCTATTTTGAACTGTCCTCCCTCCTCTCCTCCTGCTCCCTCTTTGGCCACTTACAATCTGACTTCCGACCTCACCATTCCACTGAAACTGCCCTGACTAAAGTCACTAACGACCTACTAACTACCAAATCCAAGCCAGACTACTCTGTTTTCCTCCTCCTAGACCTGTCATCTGCCTTCGACACAGTAGACCATACCCTCTTACTACAGACTCTCATCTCTCGGCATCACAGACTTGGCCCTGTCTTGGATCTTTTCATACCTAACCGAAAGGACATTCAGTGTCTCCTACTCACACACCACCTCCTCATCTCATCCCCTATGTATCAGTGTCCCCTAAGGTTCAGTTGTAGGACCCAGGCTCTTCTCCATCTACACCTTCGGCCAGGGACAGCTCATCGTCTCACAGCTTTCAGTATCACCTCTATGCTGATGACACACAGATCTACAGGTGAATCTCACTAAATTAGAATATCATCAAAAAGTTAATTTATTTCAGTTCTTCAGTACCAAAACTCATAAATTATATAGAGTCATTACAAACAGAGTGATCTAGTTCAAGTGTTTATTTCTGTTAATGTTGATGATTATTGCTTACAGCCAATGAAAACACAAAAGTCATTATCTCAGTAAATTAAAATATTTAACAAAAACACCTGAAAAGGCTTTCCAGAGCATTTAAAAAGGTCCCTTAGTCTGTTACAGTACCCTCCACAATCATGGGGAAGACTGATGACTTGACAGATGTCCAGAAGGCGGTCATTGACACACTCCACATGGTCCCAGAGTTCCAATTTTCATTTGAATATCAAGGTCCCAGAGTCTGGAGGAATAGTGGAGAGGCACACAATCCAAGTTGCTTGAGCTCTAGTGTGAAGTTTCCACAATCAGTGATGGTTTGGGGAGCCATGTCATCTGCTGGTCCACTGTGTTTTATCAAGACCAAAGTCAGTGCAGCCATCTACCAGGAAACTTTATAGCTTTATAGCACTTCATGCTTCCCTCTGCCAACAAGCTTTTTGGAGATGGAAATTTCATTCTCCAGCAGGACTTGGCACCTGTCCACACTACCAAATGTACTAATACCTGGTTTAAAAACAACAGTATACTGTGCTTGATTAACCAGCAATCTCGCCTGACCTTAACCCCATAGAGAATCTATGGGCTGTTGTCAAGAGGAAGATGAGAGACACCAGACCAAACAATGCAGACGAGCTGAAGGCTGCTATCGAAACAACCTGGGCTTCCATAACACCTCAGCAGTGCCACAGGCTGATCGCCTCCATGCCACGCCGCATTGATGAAGTAATTGATGCCAAAGGAGCCCCGACCAAGCATTGAGTGCATTTGCTGAACATCCATTTCAGTAGGCCAGCATTTCGGATTTTAGAAACATTTTTCAAACTGTTGTTATAAAGTATTCTAATTTACTGAGATAATGACTTTTGTGTTTTCTTTGGCTGTAAGCCATAATCATCAACATTAACAGAAATAAACACTTAGAATATATCACTCTGTATAGTATATAAGTTCCTCTTTTTGTACTGAAGAACTGAAATAAATTAACTTTTTGATGATATTCTAATTTAGTGAAATGCACCTTTACATCTCTGGACCTGATATCACCTCCTTACTAACAAAAATCCTACTATGTGTGTCCTGTATTTCATCTTTCTTCTCTGCTAGATTTGTAAAAATTAACATGGATAAAACAGTCTTTTTCATCTTTCCACTGTCTCATTCACCCCCCCAACTGACCTATCCATCTAAGTGAATGACTGCCCACTCTCCCCAGTCCCGCAAGCTTGACTCTGATCTGTCCTTCAAATGTCAGATCCAAGAGATTACCACTTGCTGCTGACTCTGACTCCAAAGTACCTCGGGGATCTGCACATTTCTCAACCATGAATGTAGAAATATACCAGTGCACGCCCTAATCATCTCCCACCTCGACTACTACAAGCTTCTGCTCTGAGGCCTCCCTTCTACCACTCTTGCACCCCTCCAATCTATCCTAAACTGTGCTGGATGATTAATCCACCTGTCACCCTGCTATTCCCAGGTTTCTCCCCTCTGTCAATCCCTGCGCTGGCTCCCTGTTGCCCAGAGACTCCAGTTGAAAAGCATAACTTTGATATACCAAGCCATTGAAAACCTGTCTCCTCCATACATCTGTAACCTAGTCTCCCTGTACTAGTTACCTGCATGTATCCTTCCAAGATCTCCTTCTTTACTTCCCTCTTATCTCTTCTTGTCACGATCGCATACATTTGTCCCATGTACTTCCGCTACTGTGTAACTCTGTACCCTAACACATCAGACTCTCGTCTAGCATGCAAACCTTGAAAAGGAAGCTGAAGACTCACTTCTTGTGACAAGCATACAATCTGTGGTAACCCTCGCTCCAACATACAGCTGCACGACTAGCTGTACCCTAACCTACTGTATCCCCACCCATTCCTTGTACATTGTCTGTGCGCCCTCGCCGTGGGTTGGTTCTTCTCTCCTCTTGTACCAGTCAGTGACCCCTTTTGACATGTAAAGCGCCACAGAATAAATGTTGCTGTAATAGTAATAATAATTATAGTACTTGTACTCTGGGTCAATTGATGGCACTTTCCAGGTGTCTGCCCCTAATTTGATGTGTTTTGGAAGCTTTTGGGCCCGTTTGAAGGTGTTGTGTATACGTTTTTTTTTGGCCCCCCCCATTGAATCCTATGGCGTTCGGTAACGTTCGACTAACATTCAACGAATAAATCGGCGAATATTGCAAATTCAGTCATGGTATTCTGAATCGAATATCGAACCATTCGCTCATCTCTAATCAAAATACAATGCTAACAAAAATATAATATAATGTTAGAGATGAGCGGATTGATTTGTGGAGGATCGAGTTTGAGTCGAATTTTCTGAAATTCATGGTTTCACGCAAATTTGAATATTTTAAGATTCAATTCACGGTTCAGAAAAAAAAAAGAAAAACTTTGCTGCCACTATTTTACACACTGCTGTAGCATCAGAGAGCAGACAAATGTTATTTTGTATTGCCGCGCGGGTTTCCCCTTAATGCCCTACAAGCTATGATATCTTACGAATTATCATACCTTGCACAGTGGTGGTCAGTACCTGGGTTATCACAGATGAGCAATTCCCAGTGCATTTGTACAGCAGTTTGTATGCAGTTTGAGTCACTGGGTAAGTCTCTCTCTTCTCTGCTATGTAAGCTCATAAGGTCAGCGGGGTCCTCTTTTTTGCCTGTAAATTGTAAGTTCTTATGGCTAGCGGGGTTCTCTCTTTCCTGTAGAGTGTCAGCTCTTATGGTCAGTGGAGTCCTCTCTCTTCTGTAAAGTGTAAGCTCCTATGGTCAGAAGACTCCTTCCTTTCTTGACTGTAAAGTATAAATTATTATGGTCTGCAATCTCCTCTATCTTCTCCCCATTTGTATTTTACAAGCAATTACATGCTTTCCAGTATTGAAATTCAGACAAATTTAATAGCTGCAAATCAAAATTTTTGGTATATTAAACAAAGTAGACAAATTCGAATTTCATGAGATTGAAATTCAAATTTTCATAACTGCTGAAAGGTCTAGTTTTATAACCTTAAGAAATTACAGCAGCTGGACCTTCACGGTGGCACTCAGAGTTCTGTACACATGGAGTCTAACAGGAGAGAAAAATGTTTTTTCTCTACTATATTTTTATACAAGAATTCTGCAAGTGTGCTAGGACTACTCTACAGAGTACTATGTCAGACAAGTGAGTACAAAATCTCTAAATAGTCAAATATTATAGTTGTGAGTGCCAAAAAGTTATGAAAGAAAAATCCTAAATTACAGTTTCATAAAAATCAACCTGTACTGGACTGCGCATATACATTTGTGTGAAAAATTGATCTATGATTACATGTTAGCTGTAACAAAGGCATTCTGAAGTAGCTATAACAGTAATGTCATTTGCATGGACATAGTTGACATGTTAATGTACCCTAACAAAAGGCTTTTAATGTAAGATACAATATGTAAAATCACCCCATACATTCTTCATTGTGCATGCAAGGCTAGTATGAAAGTAGAAAATGGAACCTATTTGTAACATTAGCAGCTAATTTTGTTAATAGCTTTTCATTATGCCTCAATGGCTATTTTACAATCTATGTCTACATTAAGATTAGTTTTAATGATCTTTCATAGTCTGTCTTTATGGATATATAGAAAATACTGAATGTCCTTCCATCAGGGAGCATAAAATGGATCAAATATATGTGTTTTGCTATTTTCTGACTCATTTTCTATAATGAGTTCAAGTGTTTTACACCAAAATAATTGACTCTTTACATATTTATTTTCTTATTTATTATCTAATTTTTGACTGAACTTTTATTGTAGTAATAGGAGAATGTAAATGTTAAATTCTCAGACAGCTCTTCTCTCCATTTAGCAATGCATTGGCATTATTGTATTTCTAAGCCCATATATTTTATCAGCCAGTGAATTTCATTAAATACACATCCAGTTGCATTAGAATGCTTTATTCCGAAAAGCCATTATTGGTGTAAGTTTTTGGATTAAACCTTTTAATGATTATTTTGAAGTGTAACATATTTGGAGTACATAATAAAATGCACAAATTTATTATACTATCCTTTAGTTTAATATTTTATATTTTATCTAAAACTTCAATCAGCATAAAGATGGCAACTGATATTAAATTTTATCCATATTAGCATCTAATTGTTTTGTTCTACCCCTTTAAATTAATGTTTAATAAAGCCCTTTAGCATTTGCTTTATTTTTTTTTTAAATAATACTTTTTGGTCTGAGTCCATTATCGTTAGGCCAAGCGTAGAGATATAGGGTGTACCAAATTGCTTTCAGGCACATTCACAGGAATAAGGCAACAGATTTGGTCTGAATAAAATTTAATTTTAATTAAAGCTCTCTCAAAAATACATTTATTAACATATTTATATTATTACTTTTATGAAGCCTCTCTGTTATGCACATAACCCACTCATACACGAGTAACGGGAATAATAAAGCTTACAACACAGAGTAGCGAAACCCACACCCTACTGGTCCCTGTACAGACTAGACAATCCATAACAGCAAAACTAAGAAAAAGACAACTCCCTTAAAGGCCATAGAGGGGTTTCTCGTACCTCCTGAGGAACCAGAGGGGAGGCTGCTATGCACAGCTAACCAAGAAAGGGAAGGTGTGCAAAAGGATACGAAGATCCACGGTGAGGAAATTTAAAGCACGTGCATCAAGGGGAAAAAAGGAGAATAATAAGTAAAACAAGTATAACCTCCAATCAACCTAAATGAGGAGAAAGACAGGTGCTGGGAAGGCAGACAAGCAGATACTCAGCAGAAATACAAACAGTATTTGAAGGGCTGGAACTCCTTAGCACTAATCCACTTGAAGTATTGCCAGCAAGGAAGAGTAGTGAAGGGAGAATATATATAGCCCAACCCAGACTTTGATAGGACAAACAAAAATGGATCAATGGGAAACCCGAAGAGGAGCAAACCCAGACAGAAAAAATAAAGGCAATAGGAACCATCAGCATTATAACAGGAAATAAAAATTAATAGCTCAGAAGACAGGAGAACTGACCACTAGTGTTGAGCCACCCCCGTAGTGTTCGGGTTCGGTTCGTTGAACACCAGGATGTTCGTGGAACTGTTCGTCGAACACCTTAGAACACTGTCGAACACCGTCGAACACCATTAAAACCAATGGCAGGCAAAAAAAAAAAACACATAGAAAACACCATCAAAGGTGTCCAAAAGCTGACAAACTGCTCAGAAGACACTCTCTTTAAAAAAAGCCGGCCGGCAATTCAGCATCGGTACCCGACAATTTAGAACAGAAAGAATACGTTCCACTTGACCATTGGACTGAGGATGATAAGCAGAGGAGAAATCCAGGGTGACATCCAGCAGCTTACACGTAGCTCTCCCGAAGCGCGAAGAGAACTGAACCCCGCGATTAGACACAATGTGGAGGGGTAGGCCGTGGAGACGAAAGATGTGATGGAAGTCCTTAGCCAGCACAGTTGTGGATGGGAGACCAGGCAGAGGGATGAAGTGGGCCATTTTAGAAAAGCGGTCAGCGACCACCCAAATGACAGTACAACCGGCAGAAACAGGGAGATCCGTAATAAAGTCCATAGCAATGTGTTGCCACGGAGCGGAAGGTACGGGTAGAGGCAGGAGACGGCCGGCGTGAAGATGCCTGGGAACTTTGTTACGGGAACAGGAGGAATAAGCCGTGATGAAATCCGCAACACCCTTGTGTAGAGAAGGCCAACAGTAATGCTGGGAGATGATCAGGAAGGTCTTCTTCTGGCCTGCGTGGCCGGCTAATTTGGACGAATGACCCCAGAGAACAACCTTCTTACGATCCGGAACAGCTACAAAAGTCTTACCGGGTGGAAGACGAGACAGGTCAAACGGGGCCACAGTCATTACACTGGAGGGGTCGATAATGTGCAGAGGCTCCTCCTCTTGGTCAGAGGACAGGAATGAGCGGGACAAAGCGTCGGCTTTAATGTTCTTGTCCACAGGGCGGTAATGTAGAGTAAAGCAGAATCGAGCAAAGAACAGAGAACACCGGGCCTGATGCGGATTGAGTCTCTGGCCGTTTTGTAAATAAGCCAGGTTTTTGTGATCAGTGTAGATGATCACTGGGTGCAGAGCCCCTTCCAACAGGTAGCACCACTCCTCCAGCGCCACTTTCATGGCAAGCAGCTCCCAATCTCCTATGGAGTAGTTGCACTCGGATGAGGAGAAGAGCTTGGAGAAGAAGCCCCAGGTTACCATTCTCCCGGACGGGGATTTCTGGGTGAGCACCGCTCTGGCTCAGGAGGAGGAAGCATCAACCTCCAGGAAGAAATGCTTGTTGCAATCCAGATGGTGCAGCACAGGGGCAGAGAAGAAAGCTTGTTTTAGGGAGGCGAAGGCCTCCCCCGCTTCCGAAGTTCATTAATTGGGATTTTCTCCCTTACGGGTAAGCGCGGAGATGGGGGCGGTCCGGGAGGAGAAATTAGGGATGAAGAGGCGGTAATAGTTTGCAAAGCCCAGGAATCGCTGAATTGCCTTTAACCCCTCCGGTCTGGGCCATTTTAAGACGGCAGAAACCTTCTTGGGGTTCATCCAAAGACCAGTCTCAGAGATAATATATCCCAGGAACGGAAGGGAAGTCTGCTCGAAGAGACATTTCTGAAATTTTGCATAGACAGGATTCTGCCGGAGTCTTAGTAGAACCTGACGAACATCCCTCCGGTGTGTGGGCAGATCCGGAGAGACCAAGATATCGTCCAGGTACACCACTATGCAAGAATACAAGAGATCACAGAAGATGTCGTTTACCAGCTCCTGGACGATGGCTCGGGCATTACAGAGACCAAAGGGCATCACGCAGTATTCATAGTGACCGTCCCGGGTGTTGAATGCCGTCTTCCTCTTATCTCCCTGGCGGATCCGGACCAAATTGTACACCCAACGAAGATCAAGCTTGTTGATGATCCTCGCACCTTTAAGGCGGTCGAACAGCTTCGAGATGAGATACACGGTCGCAGCGAGCCGTCTTTCTTTTTAACGAAGAAGAAGTAAGTATCACAGAGCAACCACCTTGCACGGGCACCTCCATATTGGAGGTGCCTTTTACAGAGAAAGTCCTCCAGCCATTGGCCGGGGACATCTTAGGACGGCGTACGCGGCCCCTTTAAGAGGGAGGGAGCACGCGCATGCGCACCCTAAGCGCAAAGCCAGGGAAGCTGCATGTACCAGCAGCCGCAGCAGGAGGCCGGAAGACGCCGGAGCAGGACCGCGACGGTAAGGGGACACCGATGCTACAATATGTGACATCAGAAACACAGAGACTGCCATATATACATTATATAAGATACATTGAAACTCTGCTGAATATAAATCTCATCGGACATGGGGAAACTGCTGTACATATATCACATAGGAGACACCGAAACTGCTGTGTACATCACATAAGAGACACTGAAACTGCTTTTTAGACATCACATAGAATACACTGAGACTGCTTTATATGCTTAATATACAGTATATAGGATAAATTGAGTTTGCTGTATATACATCACAAAGGAAACACTGAGGTGCTGTTTGTACATCACATAGGAGAGACTGAGGCTGGTATACCTACATCACATAGGAGACACTGGAACTGATATACACTGCTTAAAAAAATAAAGGGAACACTCAAATAACACATCCTAGATTTGAATGAATGAAATATTCTCATTGAATACTTTGTTCTGTGCAAAGTTTAGTCCAGACCTGGACTAAAGCATCCACCAACTCCTGGACAGTCTGTGGTGCAACGTGACATTGGTGGATGGAGCGAGACATGATGTCCCAGATGTGCTCAATCGGATTCTGTCTGGGGAACGGGCAGGCCTGTCCATAGCTTAAATGCCTTCATCTTGCAGGAACTGCTGACACACTCCAGCCACATGAAGTCTGGCATTGTCCTGAATTAGGAGGAAGCCAGGCCCAACCGCACCAGCATATGGTCTCACAAGGGGTCTGAGGATCTCACCTCGGTACCTAATGGCAGTCAGGCTACCTCTGGCAAGCACATGGAGGGCTGTGCGGCCCTCCACAGAAATGCCACAGAACACCAGGATTGGCAAAGTCGCCACGGGCGCCCTTTGCTCTTCACAGATGAAAGCAGGTTCACACTGAGCACATTTAACAGATATGGAAGAGTCTGGAGATGCCATGGAGAGCGATCTGCTGCCTGCAACATCCTTCTGCATGACCGGTTTGCCAGTGGGTCAGTAATGGTGTGAGGTGGAATTTCTTTGGATGGCCGCACAGCCCTCCATGTGCTCACCAGAGGTAGCCTAACAGCCATTAGGTACCAAGATGAGATCTTCAGATCCCTTGTGAGACCATATGCTGGTGCAGTTGGCCCTGGGTTCCTCCTAATGCAGGACAATGCCAGACCTCATGTGGCTGGAGTGTGTCAGCAGTTCCTGGAAGATGAAGGCATTGAAGCTATGGACTGGCCTGCCCGTTCCCCAGACCTGAATCCGAATGAGCACATCTGGGACATCATGTCTCTCTCCATCCACCAACGTCACGTTGCACAACAGACTGTCCAGGAGTTGGCGGATGCTTTAGGCCACAGGAGACCATCTGCAACAACATCAGGAGCATACCCAGGCGTTGTAGGGAGGTCGCATAGGCACGTGGAGGCCAAACACAATACTGAGCCTCATTTTGACTTGTTTTAAGGACATTACATCAAAGTTGGATCAGCCTGTAGTGTGTTTTTACACTTTAATTTTGGGGGTGACTTCAAATCCAATTTTATTTTTTTCAATGGCCTACCCTGTATATATCTATATCTATCTATCTATCTATCTATCTATCTATCTACATATATATATACAGTACAGACCAAAAGTTTGGACACACCTTCTCATTTAAAGATTTTTCTGTACTTTCATGTCTATGAAAATTGTACATTCACACTGAAGGCATCAAAACTATGAATTAACACACGTGGAATTATATACTTAACAAAAAAGTGTAAAACAACTGAAAATATGTCTTATATTCTAGGTTCTTCAAAGAAGCCACCTTTTGCTTTGATGACTGCTTTGCACACTTTTGGCATTCTCTTGATGAGCTTCAAGAGGTAGTCACCGGAAATGGTCTCCTAACAATCTTGAAGGAGTTCCCAGAGATGCTTAGCACTTGTTGGCCATTTTACCGTCACTCTGCGGTCCAGCTCTCCCCAAACCATCTCGATTAGGTTCAGGTCTGGTGACTGTGGAGGCCAGGTCACCTGGCGTAGCACCCCATAACTCCCCTTCTTGGTCAAATAGCCCTTACACAGCCTGGAGGTGTGTTTTAGGTCATTGTCCTGTTGAAAAATAAATGATGGTCCAACTAAATGCAAACCAGATGGAATAGCATACTGCTGCAAGATGCTGTGGTAGCCATGCTGGTTCAGTATGCCTTCAATTTTGAATAAATCCCCAACAGTGTCACCAGCAAAGCACCCCCACACCATCACACCTCCTCCTCCATGCTTCACGGTGGGAACCAGGCATGTAGAGTCCATCCGTTCACCTTTTCTGCGTCACACAAAGACACGGTGGTTGGAACCAAAGATCTCAAATTTGGACTCATCAGACCAAAGCACAGATTTACACTGGTCTAATGTCCATTCCTTGTGTTCTTTAGCTCAAACAAGTCTCTCTGCTTGTTGCCTGTCCTTAGCAGTGGTTAACTAGTGTTAGCAGGGCGGTTGCAGACAACTTTAATATAATGGAAGGCAACCGACCCCAGGGGTCCGCGATGCAGCCTGGTGGACTGCTGCCGAACACTTTCCGGGTGAAAAGGAAAGCAACCAACTTAAATGATAAACCCTTCCGTGTTACTGCACACCGGAACGGGTATAACGGTTCGCTCAATCTCCGTTAACTGCACGGGAGATGCGCGACTGGGGAAGTAGCTGTAGCACTGTTAACTACACAGGGACTACACTGGCGGCACTAGGATGTGTGTGTGACTACTCCGATGGGTAAACGTGCCTCCAGCCAGCGTGCTACCGGACTGAAGGGTACTACTCCACGTGGCTGACAGGCGCTAGCCGTGGATAGGATGTCTGCAGGCTGCTCGGGGTGTTAGTTGACCCCTTTGGCAGAGCCAGACTGCTAGACCAAACTACCTGCATCTATGGAACTAGCCTTTCTCTATGGAACTAGCCTGCCTGACAGAAACAACTCGTGGAACACAGTCGTCCACACATTCGCATCACTGCTCAATGATCAGAGCATGCCGCCATGTTTGTGGGCGGGCATTTTAAAGACTAAGCCCTACCCACCGACGCGCCATTGGTGACGCCACCCGTGGACCAATCAGGCGGTGCCAGGTTACCGAGTCAGGTGGGTTCCAAACCACCAATCACGATCCGCCAGGCCATGGGCATGCTCAGTGTGGCGAATCCTGGACTTAGACTCCAAACGCCCTGTCTCCCTCTGCAACCCATGCTTAACATTGCTAGGTACCAATACACAGGAGACAATATGTACATCTCGTGGACCAGCTAGGCGTTGGGGCTGATGCCGATGCTGAGCAGCATCAGCCCTCACTGGACCAAAATGGGAGACCACAGAAGGTCCTGGACCCATTTCAAATCCAGCCACAGAATGACACCTAACATTATCCACCCATCTAACATCCCCCTCTACTTGATGCTCATTTTCCTCCATGAGCAGTGGGGCAAAAATGTGGTCTACCGGGTCACAGAGGGGATTCACAGAACCGTGACTCCTCCGGTGTACAGTGTACCCTTTTTTAAAGCGGGGGGCAAACCTCGCAGATTCCCCGCGTATTTTAGTATTACGAGCCGTGAGCCACACTCTTTCATCCAGATAGAATATGGGAGCAGGACGACGAGAAGTGACAACCGACTCTCTATGTGTGGAGTCCATCACGGGTGACAGATGGGAAAGACCCGCCGGACTTTGGTGGAAAGATTTATCTCCCGCACAGACGGAACACGCAAGGACAAAGTCCTTAATGACCTGGCGCCACCGGGGCCACCAATAGGACCGTTGAAGGGACTTAGTGGTACGTTTGACCCCCAGATGAGCTCCGTTCTTAGGGGCATGAGCCCGGGAGAGCACCATATTCTGTAGATTAGGGGAAACAAACGTCCTCCCTGATGGAACCTGGTTAGAGGACACAGCAGTATCCCTCTCTACCTCAGAGTTCCTTTTCATAGAATCATTGAATCATAGAATGGTAGAGTTGGAAGGGACCTCCTGGGTCATCTGGTCCAACCCCCTGCTCATAGGGGTTGCTCATCTGGTCCAGCCCCCTGCTCATTTGACATAGTCTGACAAGACCCGGGTCCTGGAGACAGACAAAGAATCTGTACCAGAAGCCACAACGGTAGAGGGATCAGAGACTACCCTCTGGGTGACTGCGACCATACACTGAATCGCACAATTCTCACTCCAGGAAGAAATTTCCCCCGTATTGCAGTCAATGTGTGAAGTATGACAACGTAACCTGGGGAGACCCAATAACACCTCATCTAATCCACCGGGAATAATAAGAAATGAGATGACCTCCCGGTGGCCCTGAGGAAATGACATAGTGAGGGGAATCGACTGGTGGGTGATTGCGTGTCCAGGAGTGAACCATTGACAACATTAATGTTCATGGGTCTTGACAGTAACTCTAAAGGGATGGTATGCCTCTGGGCAAACGTAGATGATAAAAAATTGCCATCAGCACCAGAGTCCACCCACGCCTTGGCAGTAACTGCAGATGTACCAAAGGACAATGACACATTATATAATAATTTAGAGGAAGAAGTCCCAGAATTTAATACACCTTCTCCAATGGTGGTAAGACCAACTCGCTTACCCGACTACTTGGAACCCTTATTAACGGGGGACTCCAAGAGATGAGCAGGTCGGGAATGAGAAGAGTTAGACTCAGTTTGAGATATATCCATAGCCTCAGGCTCCAGGTCGGGAGTCTCGGGTTTGGAAATCGGTCTAGAGAAGGATGGTGCCAACTGATACTGAGGTCTGGCGACCTCCAGCTCTACCTTGTGTTCTGCATGACTTAAGTCTATACAGTTAGCGAGAGATATTAACTCCTCCAGGGAGGTTGGGATTTCTCTGGTAGATAGAGCATTTTTAACATGACCAGCCAGACCATGCCAGAACACCGGGATAAGCGACTGCTCAGACCAATCCAGTTCAGAAGCTAGGGTTCTAAACTGGATGGCATAGTGGCTGGCGGTGGCCGAACACTGAATCAACGCAAGAAGCTTAAGAGCTGTATCATGCGTGACCTGAGGACCAAGGAAAATACTTTTTAGGGTCTTAAGGAAAAGACCCGCATTTGCTACAACCCGATCATTCCGCTCCCATAGAGGAGTAGCTCACTCCAGAGCCCTATGGGAGAGAAATGAGATGACGTAGCCCACTTTGGCTCTTTCGGAGGGTAACCGTGCTTCCATCATCTCCAAGTGAATGGAGCATAAATTAATAAAAACCCTGCAAAATTTACTGTCCCCAGAATATTTTTCCGGGAGAGCAAAACGGGGTAATGGCGCACTTGCAGTGGTTGCAGTATTCACCGCAGCCGAGTTAATAATATTGGCTGCTAAAGAAGCCGCCTGGGTAGCTACTGCAGTGATATCAGCGACCGGAACAGACTGTTCCAGAGATTTAAGTCTGGCCGCAAGTCGCTGTATATACTGCAGCAATTGCTGGTTGTCGGCCATGTTCGGCAAGACCCTGGCACTCTGTTACTGCTAGGAGGGCGGTTGCAGACAACTTTATTATAATGGAACGCAACCGACCCCGGGGTCCGCAATGCAGCCTGGTGGACTGCTGCCGAACACTTTCTGGGTGAAAAGGAAAGCAACCAACTTAAATGATAAACCCTTCCGTGTTACTGCACACAGGAACGGGTATAACGGTTCGCTCAATCTCCGTTAACTGCACGGGAGATGCGTGACCGGGGAAGTAGCTGTAGCACTGTTAAGTACACAGGGACTACACTGGCAGAGCTAGGATGCATGTGTGACTATGCCGACGGGTACACGTGCCTCCAGCTGGCGTGCTACCGGACTGAAGGGTACTACTCCACGTGGCTGACAGGCGCTAGCCGTGGATAGGACATCTGCAGGCTGCTCGGGGTGTTAGGCGACCCCTTTGGAAGAGCCAGACAGCTAGACAGCTAGACGAAACTACCTGCCTCTATGGAACTAGCCTGCCTGACAGAAACTACTCGTGGAACACAGTCGTCCACACAATCGCATCACTGCTCAATGATCAGAGCACGCCGCCATGTTTGTGGGCGGGCCTTTTAAAGACTAAGCCCTGCCCACCGATGCGCCATTGGTGACGCCACCCGTGGACCAATCAGGCGGTGCCAGGTTACCGAGTCAGGTGGGTTCCAAACCACCAATCACGATCCGCCAGGCTATGGGCATGCTCAGTGTGGCGAATCCTGGACTTAGACTCCAAACGCCATGTCTCCCTCTGCAACCCATGCTTAACATTGCTAGGTACCAACACACAGTAGACAATCTGTACGTCTCGTGGACCAGCTAAGCGTTGGGGCTGACAACGATGCTGAGCAGCATCAGCCCCAGTAGGACCAAAATGGGAGACCACAGAAGGTCCTGGACCCATTTTGAATCCAGCCACAGACCGACACCTAGCAGCTATTTTACCATGAATGCCTGCTGCACAAAGTCTCCTCTTCACAGTTGTTGTAGAGATGTGGGTGCTGCTAGAACTGTGTGGCATTGACCTGGTCTCTAATCTGAGCTGCTGTTAACCAGCAATTTCTGAGGCTGGTAACTCGGATAAACTTATCCTCAGAAGCAGAGGTGATTCTTGGTCTTCCTTTCCTGGGGCGGTCCTCATGTGAGCCAGTTTCTTTGTAGCGCTTGATTGCTTTTGCAACTGCACTTGGGGACACTTTGAAAGTTTGCCCAATATTTCGCACTGACTGACCTTCATTTCTTAAAGTAATGATGGTCACTCCTTTTTCTTTACTTAGCTGCTTTTTTCTTGCCATAATACAAATTCTAAGGCTGTGTGCCCACTATGTGTTTTTCAAGCGTTTCTGCCGCGGAATTTCCGCAGCGAAAACGCTTAAAAATCCCTTGGTAATACTTGCCTCATGGTCCACAATGATAATCCGCTTGTGCTGTGCGCATGCTGCGCAAATTTCCGCTGTGGATTATCATTGCAGAACAATCCACAGCATGTCCAATAATTTTGCG
The DNA here is from genome assembly GCF_046119375.1 of Phyllobates terribilis. Classification (NCBI taxonomy): domain Eukaryota; kingdom Metazoa; phylum Chordata; class Amphibia; order Anura; family Dendrobatidae; genus Phyllobates; species Phyllobates terribilis. The sequence continues at coordinate 847,635,478 of NW_027362761.1, forward strand.
GACACGTAGCGTAATCGCCGCCACTGACTTGCATTGGACCGCGTGACATTCGCATCACTGCATCTGCACAAGAGGAAATCACACGGTTCAATGTGCGGATGATACCCGGGTCTGAAGAAGAGGAGACTCTCATCCAGACCTGGGTACCAAAGAAACTGTAAAAAAAAGAATTTAAAATAAAAAATAAAACATTATACTTACCTTCCGATGGCCCCTGGCCTCCTCAGCGATGCGTGCGATGTGTTGGGCTGCTCGCGGTGGTGTGAGGACCTGACATGACGTCAATGAGTCATGTGACAGGTCACGTGACCACTGACGTCGGCGGTCGCGTGACCTGTCACATGACTCAATGACGTCATCACATGTCCTTCACACCACCGCGAGACACCTGGTAGACCGAAAGGAGCAGAGAAGGAGACTGGGGGTCATCGGAAGGTAAGTATAATCTTTATTTTTTATTTTGTACCATTCTTATTCTTTTTTTTAAACTATTACTTGGTCACACTATATAAATCCATGCCAGTTGCATGGATTTATATAGTGTGACCAAGTTGTCAAGCACTTTTCCAAGTGATGCTAAAATGGAATAATGCTTGATAACCAGCATGCAGAAATGCATGCAAAAACGCTTGACAAACCCTTATACCTGGCAGGAAAAATGCATTTAAAATCCGCATGTGTTTTTCCTGCCAGGGAGAAGCGTAAATAATATGCAGCATTTCTGCATCGTGGGCACATAGCCTAACAGTCTATTCAGTAGGACTATTAGCTGTGTATCCACCTGACTTCTGCACAACTGATGGTCCCAACCCCATTTATAAGACAAGAAGTCCCACTTATTAAACCTGGCAGGGCACACCTGTGAAGTGAAAACCATTTCTGGTGACTACCTCTTGAAGCTCATCAAGAAAATGCCAAGAGTGTGCAAAGCAGTCATCAAAGCAAAAGGTGGCTACTTTGAAGAACCTAGAATATAAGACATATTTTCAGTTGTTTCACACTTTTTTGTTAAGTATATAATTCCACATGTGTTAATTCATAGTTTTGATGCCTTCAGTGTGAATGTTCAATTTTCATAGTCATGAAAATTCAGAAAAATCTTTAAATGAGAAGGTGTGTCCAAACTTTTGGTCTGTACTGTACATCACATAGGAGACATAGGCTGCTGTACATACATCCCACAGGAGTAGGATGGGAGAATAGAGTGTGCAAACTCTGCTTACAAAGATTGTCCTGAGGCTGGAACTAGCCAGAATCAGGCCTTCTCTAGCATTGCGTGAGCAGTGGCATTCAGTAGTGAATGCTGTGTAAGCATGCCTGCACTCTAGGAGAAAATTTAAAAGGTTTGCGGCCCAAGTACTGACGCCCATCGAAAAGCTGCCCGAGCAGGCCACAGGTTCCCTACCCCTGTTTCATGCTATTGCTTCCAGCAATTTTGTGGGATAGGCTCCTTATCTATCAATATGCTACTGTAAACAATTTGAGATTCTTAAATATAGGGATTTTCTTTTTAATGTAGAAGAAATGAGGGGATATGGAGAGAACACTAAATCCTGGAAACAATATATAACTCTGCTTAAAATTTTACTCAGTTATAGTAAGGGGTCTTACACCTGTATAGGTCATCTCAGATGTTTGTTTTTGAAGATATAGGGCTAATTAATAAAGACTTCCAAATGCATTCTCGTGCTACACTAGTCTTGCTAGGGTAAAAGGCACCAAATTCATTAAAAAGTGCACACAGCGAAAAGGGAATCTATCAGTAGGATCAACCATCTGTCTATATAGGCATGCAGGTCTTTCAAAATTGAATAAAAGGAAACCTTGAAATGTGCGATTCAATTTTCTTGTTCCAAAGAAATCCTTGTTTCTCTTCATATGTAAATTAGCTGTTAAGACCTATAGGCTGCACATATATCTCCTTGAGACTCTGCCTCAAGAGTTTATATTAAATGAGTATGAGGACTAGAGATGAGCGTTGTTCTACTCGAACTGTTCGCCAATCTCAAATTCGAGCTGTTTTGGGCGGTGTTCGAGCCGTTCGGCGAACACGAACGATTTGAGAAAAATTCGGCTGTTCGAGGTTATGTTCGATAACTGTTCGTGCACCAAAATCATAACTGGATTTTTTCTCAGTAATGATGAAAATTAATACGCAGTTTGAGTGTACAGCGGGGTGGGGGGAGGGGCAGGGGATGGATCTCTGCAGGAATAAAGAAGATCTCCATTTTTTTTTCTCTTTCCCGCATGTACAGTGGGGAGGTGCAATCTGTCAGCCTATCAGCAGCGCACACACGGAGCGAAGTGCTTTTTTTCACACAAGCAAGGGCATGTGTCATTGGCAGTGTATGTCACATGTCCTTGCCCTATAAGACGAAGCCATTTTCCCCGTCGCCACCATTTTCTCACTGCTGCAGCTGCGTGTTAGACGGCACCGCTGTTGCTGTGTGCGCTATACCTTGTTAATTTCAAGCCAATTTTCGCACAAATCTACAGATAGCTTGGGAGTAGGGAATAGTTGTGATTGCAGTCCTTTTAAGGACTAGGTTACAGCATTTCCTACGACTTTTATCAGGCAGGTCTGTGCTCTTAAATAGATAGATTGTGGGAGTAAAGACTAATTGTAATTGGAGTCCTTTTCAGGACTAGGTTACATCAGTTCCTATCAGTTTTTGCCAGGCAGGTCTGTGCCAGTGCTGTGCAAGTTTTTTTCACAGCATTTGGCTGAATCTAGCAAAGCTAATCCTTTTTGGCCTATTGCAGAGTGTGTTAGTCAGTGGAGTAGCCTATCTGTGTTGCAAGATATACCACCTGTGTATAGAATACCAATTTTTTACTGCACCTAGTGAAGTAAAATCTTTTGAGCATAGCATCATTCTATTAGACCATCTATACTGACCTCCATCAGGTTGCAAATTGAATATAATTTTTTTCTGCATCTAGCTCTGAAAAAATATTTGGGCTTCTAGCAGTGTGTGGGACTTGTTCTATTAGTCCATCTATACTGACCTCCATCAGGTTGCAAACTGAATATAATTTTTTTCTGCATCTACCTCTGAAAAAATATTTGGCCTTCTAGCAGTGTGTGGGACTTTCTCTATTAGTCCATCTATACTGACCTCCATCAGGTTGCAAACTGAATATATTTTTTTTCTGCATCTACCTCTGAAAAAATATTGGGCTTCTAGCTGTGTGTGGGACTTGTTCTATTAGTCCATCTATACTGACCTCCATCAGGTTGCAAATTAAAAATAATTTTTATCTGCATCTACCTCTGAAAAAATATTTGGGCTTCTAGCTGTGTGTGGGACTTGTTCTATTTGTCCAACTATACTGACCTCCATCAGGTTGCAAACTGAATATAATTTTTTTCTGCATCTAGCTCTGAAAAAATATTTGGCCTTCTAGCAGTGTGTGGGACTTGTTCTATTAATCGATCTATACAGACCTCCATCAGGTTGCAAACTGAATATAATTTTTTTCTGCATCTACCTCTGAAAAAATATTTGGGCTTCTAGCTGTGTGTGGGACTTGTTCTATTAGTCCATCTATACTGACCTCCATAAGGTTGCAAACTGAATATAATTTTTTTCTGCATCTAGCTCTGAAAAAATATTTGGCCTTCTAGCAGTGTGTGGGACTTGTTCTATTTATCCATCTATACAGACCTCCATCAGGTTGCAAACTGAATATAATTTTTTTCTGCATCTACCTCTGAAAAAATATTTGGGCTTCTAGCTGTGTGTGGGACTTTCTCTATTAGTCCATCTATACTGACCTCCATCAGGTTGCAAATTAAAAATAATTTTTTGTCTGCATCTAGCTCTGAAAAAATATTTGGCCTTCTAGCAGTGTGTGGACTTTCTCTATTAGTCCATCTATACTGACCTCCATCAGGTTGCAAACTGAATATATTTTTTTTCTGCATCTATCTCTGAAAAAATATTGGGCTTGTAGCTGTGTGTGGGACTTGTTCTATTAATCCATCTATACAGACCTCCATCAGGTTGCAAACTGAATATAATTTTTTTCTGCATCTACTTCTGAAAAAATATTTGGGCTTCTAGCTGTGTGTGGGACTTGTTCTATTAGTCCATCTATACTGACCTCCATCAGGTTGCAAACTGAATATAATTTTTTTCTGCATCTAGCTCTGAAAAAATATTTGGCCTTCTAGCAGTGTGTGGGACTTTCTCTATTAGTCCATCTATACTGACCTCCATCAGGTTGCAAATTAAAAATAATTTTTATCTGCATCCAGCTCTGAAAAAATATTTGGCCTTCTAGCAGTGTGTGGGACTTTCTCTATTAGTCCATCTATACTGACCTCCATCAGGTTGCAAATTAAAAATAATTTTTATCTGCATCCAGCTCTGAAAAAATATTTGGCCTTCTAGCAGTGTGTGGGACTTTCTCTATTAGTCCATCTATACTGACCTCCATCAGGTTGCAAATTCAAAATAATTTTTTGTCTGCATCTAGCTCTGAAAAAATATTTGGCCTTCGAGCATTGTGTGCGACTTTCTCTATTACTCCATCTATACTGACCTCCATCAGGTTGCAAATTAAAAATAATTTTTATCTGCATCTAGCTCTGAAAAAATATTTGGCCTTCTAGCAGTGTGTGGGACTCATTGTATTAGTCCATCTATACCAAGCTCCACCAGCTTTTAAATTAATAATAATTTTTAGCTGCATCTAGCCCTGAAAATAATTTTTCTTCCCAATAGTGGTAGCAATAGAAATATGGGGAGCGCGCCTGGCTTACAAAAATATACGCTTCATAACAAAAAACACCAGCCTAGCGCACTGCATTAATAAGATGGCATCATCGTCTCCCCCAGTGCTAGGCCTAATATCCAGGCTAGCATTCCTGTGCCTAAAACACAATGTATGGGTCCGCGCTAGCCACTATGCTGAGGGGTCTAAAGCTGCTGCTAACGCTTTATAACAATTCAATTGGCAGATTTTCACAGAGCTCTTCCACAATGCCCACCCATCGGGCAACAGTTGCCCACCTTCCCTATGGGATCTAGTGGCGAATAGTTGATGCCATTAATCAGAGCGTCAGTTGCCCCGTCGACGTGGCAAGCATACGGTAAGGCATGGGAAGAGTGGACACGACTAGTAGCAGGCAGACGGGTTGACCAATGTGAACAAGCCAGATCACAAGTCACCATAGAATTTCTCCACCAGCTAATTATGAGGGGCATATCAGGGGCGTCAGCACAGCGGTGTCTGACCGGAGTAGCATTTCACTTCCAACTACTGAATTGGGGAGATGTGACAAAGGTTCATCATCAGACAATCCATAAAAGGGTGGAAAAGGGGTCAGCCAAGTCAGGAGTGTAGACGTCCCGTCCCGTGTCACTAAAACTGATTTCTCACATCATATCCCTAACACCATTAACATGACACTCACAATTTGAAGCAACACTACTGTCTACTGCATTTGTGATCGCCTTCTTCGGGGCGCTATGCATAAGTGAATTAGTCCCTCAATCCAAAATTATCACCAGTGGAGGCTTATTACACCAGGACGTAGTCATAGCCAATAATGCAATACGTCTACGCATACACAAATCGAAAACGGTTCCAGCGGGTAGGGGCACTTGGGTACTTCTACAACCCACAAACGGTACACTGAGTTGGGTAACAATAGTAAAAACATATCTAACCATCAGATCAGAAAGTAATTTATTCCTATCACACATTCATGGAATGCCATTATCAAGATACCAGTTCCAAGCTATATTTAATAAATGCATATCATCGGCAGGGAACCACCCCAAAGATTACGGGACACACTCATTCCGCATAGGCGCGGCCACGGAAGCAGCAAGAACAGGACTGTCAGAAACGGAAGTTCAGAGGATAGGGAGATGGCGATCCACGTGTTTGGCAAGATACATAAGACCGGACTTGTTATCCTAACGTGGTTTGTTTCTTTTACAGGTGACGCTAAGCCAACTGTGTGGGTGATAGGCCACTCGTATATGTATTGGGCAGAAAAAAGGGTGAAAGTCTGCCCAGGCGGGAGGAAATTAGAGTTTCATAACACATATTTCAACTAGAGAGGTATTAGAGGCCTGCTATGGCCACAGGTACTAATGGAGGTAATCAAGGTAGGGAGAGAGGCAAGATGTCTGGTCATCTTAGTTATACAGGCCGGGGGAAACAACCTAGGTCATCATAACAGCGCATAACTAATGGCAATAATGAAACTAGACACTGAGCGCTTCAGAGAATTTTTCACAAAACTAGCGATAGTATGGTCAGAGATTGTGCCGATAGCGGTATGGCAAGGTGCGCGAGACATCACGGCCATCGAACGGACAAGGCGGGTAATAAATATTCGGATGGCAAAATTTAGAAGAGACAGAGGCGGTGTAGTGGTACGACACCGACAACTGGAAGGAGATAAAGCAGGCCTCATACGGCCCGACGTTGTTCACTTAATGAATATTGAACTGGACATATTCCTGTCAGGACTCCAGGACGGAGTGGAACAAGCGTTAAGAGTGATGGGTGGGGGTCAGAGTCCTGCATACGAGTACGCAGGATCCTCCGTGGCCTGGAAATAGAAAGGACATGTTGGAGAGTTACACTTGTTGGCCAACTTGCCGGAGTGGAGACCCAGGGCATGCTGCAACCAGCTGAATTATTTTAGAAATAAAATGCCTTTCTAATGGAATGAGTATAAAGAGTTAATAAAACTGTGACCGATCCTCACCCATCCAGTTGTAAGAGTTACATTATTGTATTGTCAAGGAAAGGGGGGCGGTAGGGGGGCTGAGCGTCTGGGTTTGGTTGGGGGTCCACACAGTCTGCCTAGGCTAGATGCATTTAAAAATTCTTATTAGATACACAGGCGGTGCAGCTTGCTTCGCAGCTGGGCTACTACGCCCAAAGTATTGCCTAGGCTAGATGCAGTTAAAAATTCTACGCTGACTAGCAGACACTGAAGATTTGGAGCAGACCTCTGAGCTCTTCAGACTCAACCATCTGTGTTACACCAAGCCATAGTGTATCTAGTTTCTTACAGTTAAAAAAGGGGGGGGGAGCGACCCAACCCACCTGGAATTGACGATGCCAACGTCACGTAAGACACAGCAAGGGGACTCCAAAAAGAGTCTCCATTTTTTCCCAAAATTGTGGCACAGACACCACTTAACCCTAGAACGCATACCTGGGGCCTCGCAGGCCCACCCTGTTAATTGTTTTCTATTTTCTGCAAGATTACTTTAGTTAGAATTTTGAAACTCTAGGTATTCTTCATGTATATAGTTGTTTGTCATTTGAGTTTGAGTTATTCCATGTTATTTGCACACGAGCCTAAAAGGCCCCAGGTATATGAAAGTGTAGATTTTTATGGTCATGCTTTCTAGGGTTAAGTGGCATCAATTGCCCCACAGTTGCTTAAAACGGTTGGTGAGGTGATTTTACCAAATCCTCAAGGTTTTAGTCTCCCAAGGATAACACAGGGGTAGAAAAGTCCTTGCGAATCCATGATTTGTTCATCTTTATGAACATGAGTCTGTCTACATTCTCAGTGGACAGACGCGTGCGCTTATCTGTCAGCACACCACCAGCAGCGCTGAACACACGTTCAGAGAGAACACTGGCTGCAGAGCATGACAAGATCTCCAAGGCGCGAGTGGCGAGCTCCGGACATTTTTCCAGATTGGAATACCAAAATGAGCAAGGGTCCAGTGACACAGTCATGGCTTCGATGTTCACTTGGAGATACTCCTGCACCATCCTCTCTAGGCGTTGACTATGTGTCAGACTTCTTGTCTCCTGTGGCCTTGCAAAGGATGGTCTAAAAAAGTGGTGAAACGATTCCACAAAATTGCTGTTACCAGCAGATACTGTGTTACTGTTACGGTTTGAGTGATGAAGACTCGACAGTCCCACGGTTGGCAAGTTAGAACTGTGAGATTCACTACGTGCACCACTGGTGTTTTGTGTAAAAGCACATGTAAGATTCTGCAACAGCGTCTGCAGATACTCCTGCATGCGTCAATCCCTTTTTATGGCAGGAATTATTTCGGCAAATTTACTTTTGTACCGGGGATCTAAGAGTGTGGCAACCCAGTAGTCGGGATTACTTTGAATTCTGACAATCTGAGGGTCATGTTGCAGGTAGTGCAGCAACAAGGCACTCATGAGTCTTGCGCATCCAGGAGGACCAAGTCCTTGTTGTGTTGGTAGCGAGGTAACAATCATGCTTCCTTCCTCTGCCCTCTGCCCTCAACCTCGCGCAACAAAAATGTGATCAAGGTCTCCCTCATCTGATGAGTCTTCCATGCCCATCGCCAGTTCGTCCTCCACTTCTTCCTCGGCTCCTGCACCTTCCTCAACAGTTTGGCTGCTACCATGCGCCCTGGTTAATCCCTCTCCCCCACCCTCCCATGCCTGCCGCCTTGGTGCTGCCAACCGTCTGGACCTTGGAGATGTTATCCCTTCCGCATACGACTCCTCCTCTACTTCCTCCACCTCTTCTTGTCCCACCACCTGACTCTGAATTCTGTTTAGTGTGTGCTCCAGCATGTAAATCACCGGAATAGTCATGCTGATAATGGCATCGTCGTCAGCACTAAACATCTTCGTCGCCATTTCAAAACTGTGCAGAAGGGTGTGTGGCGCCCCTGAGGGTTCAGTCGCCACAGAGTTACTGCATCTCACCCAGAGGTGTGGTATCTCACCCTCAGGTAAGGAAGGCATATGGCTCGGGACCCTAACACCTGCATCCAACACATACCCGCAGTGGGGGTAGGGCAAGATTGCTCCTAAGGGAGAGCACAGTCCCAGGTCCCTAGCTGGTGGAAGGGTCCTATATAGTGGGTGCTTAGGGGAGCAGCTTAGCGGAGCACATGACAGGGAGAGTATAAATAGGAAGCTATCTTAGAAAGAGCAAGCCAGTCAGAGGAGGAAAAGTGACAGGAGCAGAGGCTCGGCATGAGCTCTGCTCCAGAGGCGGGCCTAGCCTGGGAGGCCCAGGACTGAAGGAGAGAAGAGAGGAGTGGGAGCAGGAAGGCTCCAGGAACTGAAGGGACCCTAGGGCTATGGGCCGTGCAGAAGGCCACCCGTACTCCTGCTGCTACCAGGAGGTAGAGGGGTCAGACCAGATAAGGGGAACCGGTCCCTCAACTAGAGGAGAAACAGCAAGGCTCAACCAGAAACTGGAGGCTGCAGCATTTCATGTACTGCAGGTAAAAGTCCACACCAGTCTCACTAAGAAGGTAGCTACATAGGACCCAGGGGATGGAACACAAGTCGCCCGCCAAGGCCCGAGGATACCGGATAGAAGTGTCACTGGGTGTGAGGTGCAGGTAGAAGTCCAGAGAAAGGACACACAGAAGGGGGTCCTGCTAAGTACTCCGGAGCTATCTGGGGGTGGACTGAGCCCCTCACTGAGTACGCACAGCACGACGGGTGAGATTGCTCTGTTACCTGTAATCTGGACTGCAACAACTGTGAGTAAAGATCTTGGGACTGCATCACACGGACTCTGTGTTCATTACTGACTCCCTGCACTACAACCACCATCATCCACCCACACTGCCCTCAAGCTACACTCTTCCTGTGGTGAGTAATAATACCATTGCTGCAAAACCACCAGCTTCAGAGGACTGTTCCGCAGCGGCGGCCCCTTTTGCCCCACTCCAGAGGTGGCGTAGTCGGACATTATAAAACCCATATATACAAATTACCCTTGGATTGACCGCCCTGGATCACGGACCGGGTCCCCGCCACAGTGACTACAACCCCCAGCGTCTACCGGCCCGGCTCAGGGTACCCCACGGCCCAGGGGGCGCGTCAACTTCATAGGTCCCTGATCTGAGACCACTCCTGCAGCGTGATTTGCCCCACCTCTGGATCTCGTTGGCCCAGGCTATACGTCAGAACGTATTGCACCAGGGCTTGTCGGTGATGCCACAGTCGCTGCAACATGGTCAGAGTTGAATTCCACCGTGTCGGCACATCGCATTTCAGCCGGTGAACTGGCAGGCCCAACGACTTCTGTAGAGATGTAAGTCATTGAGCTGCGAGATGCGAACGGCGGAAGTGAGCACACAGCGACCGTGCCCCCTGCAGAAGGCCATCTAGTCCGGGATAGTGGGCTAACAATTTATGGACAACCAGGATCAACACGTGAGCCATACAAGGCACGTGTGTGACATTGCCCCGGCGATGCAGCATTGTCGCACACGGCCTTCCCTGGTTGCAGGTCCAGTGGAGACAACCATTCATGAAACTGGGTCTCCAGAGCTGACCACAACTCCTCAGCTGTGTGACTCACATTTCCCAGACATTTCAAAGTAAACACTGATGCCTTGAGCCCTGCTGCCAGCATAGTAAGGAGGTGTGCAGGATTCCTTCTGCGCAGTTAGAATGCAGGTGGCATTACCAGACAGGCTTTGGGTGCAGGTGGAGGACCGAGAGGAGGTTGAGGAGGCAGAAGCAGTGGAGGAACTTCTAGATAAAGAGGATTGACGCAGAACTCGTGGGGACGGTAAGACTTGGACAGCAGCCCCTTGTCCTGCTGTCACCATAGTTACCCAGTGCCCAGTCAGCGACATGTAACGCCCCTGTCCATGCCTACTCGTCCAAGTGTCTGTGGTGAAATGCACCCTGTCACACACAGAGTTTCTCAAAGAAGCGGTGATGTTGTGTGCGACATGCTGGTGGAGCGCAGGCACACCTTTCTTTGAGAAGTAGTGCCGACTGAGCATCTGGTACTGGGGCACTGAGACGGACATAAGGTCTCGAAAATCCACTGTGTCCTCCAGGCGGAAAGGCAGCATTTCTGTAGCCAAGAGCTTGCAGATGGTGAAATTCAACCTCTTAGCTTTCTCATGGCTAGGAGGAAATGGTCTTTTACTTTTCCACATCTGATGGACCGAGGGCTGGCTGTTGTGCTTAGATGGGGTTGAGTAGGATGTCCCCGGCAAACTGCCGGTCTGTGAGGAAGATGCAGGCGGACATGTTAGATTGCCTTGATCCAAAGCTGGTGCTCTCGATGTCAGAGAGCGCTCAACACCAGCAGGTGTTTCCACTTCCCAATGAACTGATGACCTGCCAATCACACTGGCTGTTGCAGGTAAAGAGGTGGCAGGTCTGCGTCCAAAAACATGTGTGACTGCTGTCCCCCCAGTCACAGAGGATGAAGAGGCCGCAGATGCACAAGATGGGGCAGACGGTGGTTGGCCCAGCCTGCTAGGCCGCATTGTAGCACAGTGAGCTTCCCACTGCAACTTATGCTTCATATCCATGTGCCGGTTCATGCATGAAGTACTCAAACTATGGATTTTTTGGCCTCTACTTATGTTTTGGTTACAAATATTACAGATAACACGAGTTGGGTCATCCTTATCATTCTGAATAAATGCCCAGGCTATGCAAGGCTCATAGCCCATGCGACCTGAAGAGCCACTACGACTTGAGGCAGAGTTGTGGTTGAGGATGCAGTTGTTGACGTGCTTCCAGTACTCCATCTGTGTCCAGGAAGGCGCAACCTAACCTCGTCGTCAATAGCATCTGTGACGCCCCGCTGTGCTTGGTATCACATATCCTAGAAGAGTGTATTGATGGAATCCTCCACAAGAGGCCCCCATAAACATTCACACATCTCCACCTTCCACCTCAGACCAGCAGAGGGAGCCCGTTAGGGATATAAATAGGGAAGGTGGAGCTAGGCAGTTCAGTTCCTCTGAAGAGTTCCTGCAGTAGAGAAGACTAAGAGAGGTCAGTCTGCAGTGGAGCTCAGTCTAGTCTAGAGAACTCAGTTAATAGTTCAGCAGTGGAGCACGAGGCTCCTGCTAACTAGATTCAGTAAGGCATAACCGGAATCCCTGGAGAACTACAAGTCCCAGGATGGCTAAGGTGCTGATACGTAACAGAGCCAGGAGACGCTTAGGCCCCGCATAGTGGGAGCGTGAACTCCAAGAGAAGGCCTTACCACAAGGTCAGCCAGCGCAGGACAGAGACAAAGTTAGGCCTAGCTCCAGGCAGGTCAGAAACTTACTACGCAGAGGCAAGAAACAGGAGGCCCTACACCCGCTCATTGGGGAGGATCCTGATATTCACCCTTCACCCTACAGTGCTCCGGGATGTGCCTGAATTTCCTCCAGTAAAAGGTACTGAAGTGACTACCGTGTCCGTTCCCGTTCTTGCTCTGACCCAGCTGGGTCTCGCCTGTCCTGCATTCCCCCTGCATACGCTGCCCTGAGACCTAGCTCCACCTGTGGGGAGCTATACCATCGAGCAGCCTTATCACGGGTCTCAGTGGACTGCTGCAGCGCTGGTGCTTCTCACCAGATACCACAGGTGGCGTCACAAACTCTTATAAAATTAACAATTATCCACTCTTTTAAAGAGTGACCCCAGGGTACGGGCCAGGGAGCCGACCACCGCGACATCCCCAAGGCCAGGCAAAGGCCCGGGTACCGACTCATCCCCATCCCCTGGGCTAGTCACATCCTCCTCCACCTCCTCCGTTGACCTCATCGACTGGCTGACTGTGGGTTGACAGTAAGTGGGATCTCCAACCTCGTCATCATCACCCTGTGTGTTATCACACCCGTCGTCCTCAAAGCCAACCTCTTCCTGCCCTGACCGAAAAGTCAAGTTGTCGCTCCAATCAGGTATTTGAGTCTCATCATCGTCTTCATCATTGTATCCACCAACAGGAGTGACAGTTTGGCAACGAGGGTCTACATTATGCTCAGAACCTTCTTCATCTGGTCCTGGATCCGACTTATAAAGATTCTGGGCATCAGTGCAGATCATTTCCTTGTCTGGATTAACAGAAGCTCTGGAGCAGACTTACGTTTCCCAGGCTATAGTATGAGTAAACAGCTCTGCAGACTCAACCATATGTGTTACCCCATACTCAGATGGGCAGCTGGAGACTTGGGAGCTGTGAGGAAGCAAGTGCGATTGGGGTGACACCTCTGAGGACTGGAATATTTGTGATGTTGAAATTGAGGTGGAGGAGAGCCCACTTGAAGGAGCACTTGATATCCGCTGAGGCACCTGCTGTTTTTGTGCCTCATCTGGAATTTGTAGCGATGGGCGTGTCCGTAAGAAAGGGATCTTATCACATTGTCCACGAAAAGAAGTCGACATCTTAGCTTGGCTGGAAGATGGTCTTTCTTCTGCAGATGTTACCCCCCCCACTGCGGGGGGGCTCGAACCACCAGCGGACAGGCACCAGTATTGGGAGAGGGGGGCTGGCCGTCAGGGTCCACCGCGGCTCTGGCACAAACCCGGCGACACGGAGGTGGCACGGGCAGGAACGAACTGGCCGTGTCGGCTTCTCACTTTTTGGATTTTAGAAGGGCATGACATGCCTATATCTGTGTCTCCCCCTCCTTTTACTCCTCCACCTCTTTTCTTTTCGCATGACTATATGTACTTGTCACTTTTCCATGTGTTAGTTATGTCTTCTGAGCAGTTTGTCAGCTTTTGGACACCTTTGAAGGTGTTTTCTATGTGTTTCTATATGTTTTTGTTTGCCTGCCATTGGTTTTAACGATGTTCGAAGGTGTTCGACGAACAGTTCGACGAACAGTTCGGCGAACACACGGGTGTTCGACGAACCGAACCGAACTCGAACACTACGGGGGTGGCTCAACACTAATGAGGACAGCAGAAAATCAGTCATTGCTAATGATGAGCAAACGTGCTCGCCACTGCTCGGTACTCGCCCGAGCATCACTGTGCTCGACGAGCTCGGCGCTCTGCAAGAATTTCCGCGTTGCTCGGGCGGGAACACGGCTCTGCTTGTTTGGTGCTCTTTAGAGAGCCAATGAACGTGCAGGGATTGCCTGCCATGCACTGTAATGCCGTAGCCATGTTGGGTGTGGGCATTACAGTGAATCACTAGCCGCAGAGCATCATCAGGTGTATATAAGACCAGGCGCCGCCATGCTCGTCACAGTCTACCCCGGAAGCAGGTAGAGTAGGAAGAGCTGCTGCTGTGTCAGGGAGAGATTTACTTGTTTATACTTAGTATAGGTATTCCACAACATATATCTATATCCATCTGAACTAACAGTCCTTCTCCAGCTGCAAATATTCAGTGGTGATAGCAGGAGTTAGGCAGGCAGGCGGTGTAAGTGGCAGACTGCAGTGCATGATGCAGCAAAAGAGGGTCCATTCAGTGTCCTGTTAGTATAGGTATTTCACAACATATATATATATATATATATATATATATATATATATAAAATCAATCTGAACTAACAGTCCTTCTTAGAACTAATCCAGCTGCATACAATCAGTGCTAGGCAGGCAGGCAATGTATGTGGCAGACTGCAGTGTATGATACAGCACAAGAGGGTCTATTGAACATCCTGTCTGCTGCTGCTGTAATAATTACAGATATTTCTAGACATAGAAAGGCAATTTTTTTTTTATCTTAATCCTGGTTATTTGCTTAAAAAGCAACCAGGAATACACAATTTTTCTGCTCCATTTGCTTGTTCTCACTGCAGAATAAAGCCAGATCTGTTCCATATTTCAGCGATAAAAGTCCAGAAATGTGAAGAAAAATATTAGTAAATTACATGCCTGCTATTTTAAACTGTGGTTCTCTGTCAGACATATCACCTATAAGACTGTTCAAAAATCATACCATTCTTCCATTTTCAGTCCGTTGCAGTGTGTCAGTGAAGCTATTCACACTAAGTCTCTGTGTAGAATAATATTAGTAAATTACAGGCCTACTATTTTAAACCGTGGTTCTCTGTCAGACATATCACCTTTAAGACTGTTCAAAAATCAGACATTTCTTCCATTTTCCTTCCGTTGCAGTGTGTCGGTGAAGTTATTCACACTAGGTCTCTGTGTAGAATAATATTATTAAATTACAGGCCTACTTGATCACACAGACAAGCCATTCATGAACTTAAAAATCTTAGGGATATTGTAATCAAAAGGGCGGACAAGGGTGGGAACGTCGTGTTATGGCCCATTCAAGCATACGAACTAGAGACCTTCAGACAGCATAATAATGTTTAATGCTACAGGAAGTTAGATAACATTCCCACTGTAGCTTTTATAAGAGAGCTTTCACATTTACTTGATGATGCTGTCGAAAATTCAGTTATTTCTCTAAAAATGAAAGAGGCTATTGGAATATCCAATAGTGCCGACCTTTTACTTGCTGCCCAAGGTTCACAAGGACCCCCTTTGCCTGCCTGGTAGACCTATCGTGTCGGGCATTGGGGGTCTTTGTGAACCTATTTGTATATTTGTGGACTTCTATCTTCAGAGGTGTGTGGAGACTCTCCCATCCTTTGTAAAGGACACTACTGATGTCCTGAGACGTCTTGAAAGGGATTGTTCTTGAGGAGGACATGTGGCTTGTCACTTGCGACGTGGAGTCCCTATACATCTCGATACATCATGACCAGCTGTGAAATTCTTTCTGACCATGACAAATTTAGACCCAGATCTTGTATCGTTTATTCTCTCCCTTCTGGACTTCATCCTTAGACATAACTATTTTGTGTTTAAGGACCGCCCCTTCCTACAGCTCCAGGGCACGGCAATGGGGGCGTCCTTTGCGCCCTCATATGCCAACCTGTTCCTGGGGCTGTGGGAGAGGGATACGGTCCTTAGCACATCGGGTCATGAAGCCGTCATGTCCTTGTCGAGATATATTGATGATGGCAGGGCTCCACGTCGCGACTAGATGCATTCCTTGATAGCCTTAATAACAATACCTTTAATATTCATCTCACATGGAAATATAGCCAGACATCAGTTGACTTTTTATACTTATTAATTACTAAATCCAGAGACAACAGGATTGAGACAGACATTTTTAGGAAAGAAACCTCTACTATGCCCTGTTACATTATTCCTCCTCACATCCACCTAAACTTAAGAGCTCTATCCCTGTAGGTCAATTCTTACGAGCACGACGCATCTGCTCCAATGATGATAAATTTCATCAACAAGCATATGACCTATCCCGCATGTTTCAAGATAGGGGCTATCCAAGCAAGGATATCAAACATGGTTTCCTGAGAGCTAAAACTACCAACAGACAATATCTATTATCTAGAGCTGCCTTTAATCTATTGTTTTTTCACCTGTGGGAGCAATTTAATTAAAATTACTACCCTGGTTTTCCAAGCTGCGCTGCCTTAACCCCTCTGGAACGCTGCCGGGGGTGTTGGTGAAGCTGGGCGTCTATCTCGGCATTACATGCTACTAACCTGACCACGTGATATACCACCAAGAGATCAGGATCTGTGAACGCCGCTGGAAATAGATGACAGCCACCAACAGAGCGGAGCTTGTGGAGCTTTACACTGGGGTTGTGCAGAGGTGCACAACTTCATAAGGTTAGTAGCCATCCCCACACCCCTCTACAAATTGCAATACTGAGTCACCCATTGCGCCTTGTTCTCTCCTCTCTTTAAATATCTATTATCTGGCCCCCAAAAGAAATTAAGTACTACTGACACATCACTAAGATTTATTAGAACATTTAATGCCAATTGGATTAACATCAGAAAGATTTTTTCTAAACATTGGCCTATTTTGCTCACGGATCGTGACCTACGATGTCAACTTACCAAACAACCATTGATAACGTGGCGTAGAGCTAAGACTCTCGGAGACATAGTCTCCAGAAGCCATTATGTCCCCCCTAAAAATCAGGTTCTTTTTGGCAGTAAGGGCCCACCATGGGGTTGTTTCCCTTGTGGTAGATGCTCAATATGTAAATACATCACTAAAACAGTCGAGTTTTCAGATTCCGGCAAAGAGAAAAATTTAAAAATTCTGCATCATATCACATGTGAAACAGAAGCGGTTATTTATCATATTAGATGCCCTTGTGGTCTTGTCTATATAGGCATGACCACAAGACTTCTTAAAATACGCATTCAAGAGCATATTAGGGACATAAAAAATGCCGCTTCCTGCCTGGATCCCCAACAGCTTAAAACTATCCCCAGACACTTTTTCGATGCCCACGGCTGTAGCCCTAAGGGCCTTTCGGTTCGGGACATCGATAGAGTGTATCTATAATATAAGGCGGGATGCGTGTCACTGTCTGAAGCCTCGATAGACTGCGCATGCGTGACGCGCAGTCTGGCTCCAGAGAAAAGCACGCATCCAGCCGTTACAGGTAAGAGAAGTGTATGGCGCCGGAGATCGCGTGGTATGCGTAGGCACTGAACGCATACTGCGATCTCCGGCGCCATACTTAGATACTTACCTGACCGGGAGGAGCGTTGCCGCCGCGCCTCTCTTCGCTGGAGACCGGGAGCGGAGTGAAGGCGTCGGACCGGCACAAGCGCATTGCGCTATCCGGCGCCATTTTACTCAAAACACATTTACAGTGTGTCTTCAGCAAAATGGAGCCGGACAGCGCGGTGCTCCGGCGCCGCACTCCTCCCCGGCCTCCGGCAGAACTGGACGCTGCAGCGCTGGAGTACAGAGAAGAAAGCTGAGTATAACTGTTTTTTTTTTGTATGTCTGTACAGTGTGAAAGGGATGAGGGGGCCACACATAACAGGATTGTGGGGT
The DNA here is from genome assembly GCF_046119375.1 of Phyllobates terribilis. NCBI lineage: Eukaryota > Metazoa > Chordata > Amphibia > Anura > Dendrobatidae > Phyllobates > Phyllobates terribilis. The sequence goes on from NW_027362761.1 coordinate 847,653,034, forward strand.
GAGCGGACCATGCATATATCAGGATTGGGGGGTGAAGGGTACCACACATACCAGGATTGGGGGGTGAAGGGTACCACACATACCAGGATTGGGGGATGAGGGGTACCACACCTACCAGGATTGGGGGTGAGGGGTACCACACATACCAGGATTGGGGGTGAGGGGTACCACGCATACCAGGATTGGGGGTTGAGGGGTGCCACACATACCAGGATTGTGGGGTGAGGGGTGCCAAGCATACCAGGATTGGGGGGTGAGGGGTAACACGCATACCAAGATTGGGGGGTGAGGGGTAACATGCATACCAGGATTGGGGGGTGAGGGGTAACACGCATACCAGGATTGGGGGGTGAGGGGTATCACGCATACCAGGATTGGGGGTTGAGGGGACCACGCATACTGGGATTGGGGGTGAGGGGTAACACGCATACCAGGATTGGGGGGTGAGGGGACCACGCATACCGGGATTGGGGATGAGGGGTAACATGCATACCGGGATTGGGGGATAAGGGGTGCCACGCATACCGGGATTGGGGATGAGGGGTGCCACGCATACCGGGATTGGGGATGAGGGGTGCCATGCATACCGGGATTGGGGATGAGGGGTGCCACGCATACCGGGATTTGGGATGAGGGGTGTCACACATACAAGGATTGGGGATGAGGGGTGCCACGCATACAAGGATTGGGGTTGAGGGATGGAGTGCCATGCATACCGGAATGAGGGATACCATACACACCAGGATAAGGATGAGGGGTGCCACGCATACCGGGTTTGGGGGTGAGGGGTGCCACGCATACCGGGATTGGGAGTGAGGGATAGGGTGCAATGCATACCAGGATGAGGGATACCATACACACCAGGATAGGGATGA